>NW_028258463.1:2500000-5000000 GCF_053883595.1 Heterocephalus glaber
CATATTCTTTTTTCTTGTCACTTTCTTCTCCCCTTCACCAGGGGCAGCCACATTCTGTTGCTCCTTGTCTCCAAAATAAATGCAGTCTGAAGTTTAATAAAAAAAAATCAAATATAGCAGATTCCAGATAGCCACTCAGCCAGAGTAGGAAAAGGATACCTCTAGCCTATATCTACTAAGGGGTGAAGGAATAGAAGTTTGCTGGTTAAGTAGCACTTTCACATCTTTCAAGTCTAGTACATAGAGCTGGAAGTGGAAGCCATCGAGGCAGGAAATCAGCATGACTCAGGATCTACTATTTAATTTGCTTAGGACCAAGTATTGATCAGGCTTACTAAAATTGACTTACATCATCCACGCTCTAAAATATCATTCCCAAGTATCAAGTGGTCAGAGTTTATTATTAGGCCAAGCAGGAAGAGAGGAAGAGCACAAAACTGTGATAAGGACACAATTGCTCTTAGGCACCAAGTACTTCTGGGTGCACTGCATCACCCAGATCTCGGGAGAACTGGAACAGTGACCTGTCATCCTCGGGCAGGGGCTCAGCTTCCCCCCGTTCAGTGCGTATTAATCCCAGGACCGAGGTTTTGATTCACTGACCTTGTCCCCATCCTGCCTGAAGTTGCTGGGGTTTCCTGTGAGTCGTATCCTAAGTGACTGACCAATCTCACACTTCTAAATGAGTGTCTTTGTTGGGACACTGGTATTTGGTTCGGTTACTAGAGGCCAAGGCAGCTGGTTTAACGTGGCCACTCGGCATGTGCCATGTGTAACCAGATTAGTCCGGCATGGTTTTCCTTTAGAAAAGAGCTCTTTCTATGGAGCATGCCAAGTATGTTGAACTTCAAACAATACTTAAAAATTCACATCAGCTGGACTGTGTGTCCCCTGCCCTGGAGGACTGCTCTCCATGGGAGCTTTCATGCTGAACGTGAAATCGGAGCACGGGAAGGGAGCGGGGTAACCTGAATGGCACAAGCCAGTGCCAGCTGGATACACCGAACCTTGCTGAGCGCTTCCTTCCAACTGGCTAAGTGTGGGATGTGGATGTTTCCATCTCAGGCACTCACGCAGGTGACAGAAGCAGGGAAAGCATCCTGAAGGGCCTTGCTGGGCCTGAGATGGCTTTGGATCAACGACAGACACCTTTTAAGGTCGCTTTCCTCTTGCTCATCATGTCTCGCAGGCATTGCATCTGCTGGACTTCACGCAGTGCTGGAGGCAGTGTTCCTGACTCTTTAGCCTCCGATTTTACCAGGCTCCAAGCAAACCATCCCCATCTGCTGATGCATTTTTATGTCAGGCAAGGAACATTAAGATTGATGAGCTTTCAGCAGGTCTGCCTTCCTGAGAAAATAACAGCGTCGTCTTCTTCATGCGCAAAACGTGATGGAGGCTGTGCTGGGCCCTGAGGATCAGAGCAAAGAGGAGAATAGCCAAGCTTCACCATCAGGTGGGGAGACAGCAAGTTAACCAAATACCTGTCTCGGGGTTACGTGTGTACTGGACTGATGGGGGAAGTGATAACTCTGCAGGTCTCAGGGGACTCTTCAAGGAGAAGCCTCAGGGGAGGTTTTGTAGAAAAAATAGGACATCAAGGAATCAGGGAGTAGAAGAGGTGTGTTAGGTCAGGATGCAGAGGGAGGAACAGCTCAGCTTTGACTATAAGCTGTTCAGTTTTCTGGAATGCAGTTTACTAGAGGAAGAATGTTGTTGATGATTATAACAATAGCAGCTACTTATCTGCCAAGCACTGACTGGACGAGACTCTGTGCTAAAAAGGTTTGCATGCACCATTGCAATCCATCTTTAAAACCACCCTGGGGCTCAAGTACTAAGGTATCTTACTGGTGAAAACTTCTTGGTTATAGCATGAACCAAAGTCAGATTGGCTCAGGCAAACAGAGATGTTTGAAATCTCTCAATCTCTCTCCCTGGCCCCCATCCCATCTGTCTGTGCACCACAGCATAAATTATCCAGGAGCTCCGGGGTTTCACATCTTTTGCTTCCCTCCACCAGAGAGGGGCTAATTCTCTTTCTCAGTTCTACTTGTAAAAAGTCCCAAAGAAGAGCTTAGATGGGTCCAGTTTGGGACAGCTCCCCACTCTTGGAACCCTTAGCAGTGGCCTAGGAAAGAATGCGACCACCCTCATTGGGACCAACCACTGAGGCGGAAGAGGTCCAAGCCGAGGTCTCCCTGGCAGACAGAATTGCATGCCCCTCTGTCACTAGAATATGACAGACAGAGAATTGTAGAGGCTGTGTGACATGTTGAGGTCACACAGCTGACACCAGCACATACTGGAATCCAACCTGAGTCCATCTCAGTGATTCTCAAACAGAGCTCTCAACAAGACTCCTAGGGCTCAAATCCTGGCTCCCCTACCTTCTAGCCATGTGGTTTTGTGCAAGTCTCTCGGGTTCTTGATGCATCAGCCCCCACTGTAAAATAAGCCTAGCAATTGCACCAACCTCAGGTAAGGATAAAATCCATTAATACATGTGAAGAACATGCTCATAGAGCCTCACTTCCTGCTTGCTTTCCTCCTCTCATCTGATGAACATCTGTTTCCACCTCTACTGCTCAGCTCAGCTGCCACATTCGAGTGAAGACTTCCTGGTGTCCCCAGAAAAAAGTCCCCCTTTGTGCCTTGGAAGCTCCCGCTTTCATGTTCATCTTCCCACCTACACCTCAGCACTCTGCTTCTTTCCTTTTGTGATTCATCTTTTCAACTAACACTGTGCCACTACCTAGAAGACATGCAGGCATTGTTTCATGGCATAAATGCATAGATTCCACTGGGAAACACGAAAGCTCATGGTCGTCTGCCTTGGTCCTTCAAAGAGATCAACCATTTTGCCAAAGGAATATTTTCCCTCGCTCTCACATTTCAACTGCTCTTACTTGCCTGCCTCTGACGGAGGGAAAAATATCATTTACAGAGTTCAGCAGCTTGGCTCTTCCTTCTTTGCCCATCCGCCTTTATCTAAATCCGAATGCTAGTTGTGTTCCCAGATTCTCCATTACCTCTCCAGCTTGGGTATCTGTTTACCTGCTGTGACTTAACCCTGACCATTCAGCTCTCCTTCCTTATTACTTCTGCACACACTGACGCACAATGGTTTCCCATCGGAGCGAGACCTACTGTCATGCTAGTAGCTCTGTGGCTCCAGTTGGTATGCAGTCAGTGCTTAAGTAATTACAAGTCTCCAGTAACTAATAATCTGGGCATCTCATACCTCTGGCTAATTGTCCTGGATACTTTGTTAAGAGCACCAGGCAGCCTATGAGATTTCATTTTTATTTGAAACAAAGAATCTTGCAGTATTGAGCCATTGAACTGAAAGACAAAAGCCATACTTAATTGCTTTTTATTGGTAGCTGTCAAACGTTATAGCATCATAGTTCAGAGAAGCTTGTTAGAAAGTAGGTCCCTAGACCTGCTGCTAAAGATTCTGGTTCAGTGACCTTTGATAGGGTCTAAGAATCAGACTTTTTAAAGGAGGTGCCTACTTTCCTAGTGCTTCACTAACAGATTATCACAAACTTGATGTCCAGAAACTACAGAAAATTGTCTGGAAGCCAGAAGTCTGAAATCAAGGTGTCACCAAGCCCATGCTCCTAACAAAGGCCTTAAGGAAGAACCCTTCCTTCCTCTTTCAGCTTCTGTTGGCCTTGTGTGTTCCTTGGTTTGTGCCTGATTCACTGCATTTTGGGCATCTTCGCGTGGCCTTCTATTCCATGTCTTTGGGTCTCAAATCTCCCTTTCCTAGGGACACCATTAGTTGGTTTAAGTCCCATTCTAAATATAAGGTAATTTCAATTTGACATCATTAGCTTAATTATCTCAGCAAAGATCCTATTTTGAATTAGCATCACATTCACAACATCGGAGGTTAGGATTTAGAGATATCTTTTTGGGAGGACACAATTCAACCCAGTACAAAGGCTGTTTTGATTTATGAAGATCTGACCTCCTTCTGTGAAGCACCATACTGTATGAGTTTAAGGCTTATCTTGACATTAGTTGTCATAAAACCCAGACAGTTCCACAGTAGCATACTAGTAAGTTGTAAAGATTAGAAAGAAGAAATAGGATGTCTTTTGCCCAGCTAAGCACAATCACTGCTAGTCGAGGGATGTGATAGTAGGGAGGATGGATCCAAAATTTTTTCTCTCTCTTTCTGAGCTCCTCAACCTATCTCTGGCTCCTAAATGCCTGGTCTCTTCCTCTCTAGCCATGAGTTTTAGAGACTTTGTCTCCAATAAACAATTTTAGGCACAAACTTTACCTCTTACTCAAATGCATTGAACCTGTTTCTTGAAACATAAATATTAATTCTATGAATGAATGAACAAACACAAAGAAATGGAAGCATTTTCTCTCATTGTAATTCATGTAGGATTTTGTACATTGAACCTTGAAAAAAAAAGGCAATCTCTTTCCTCCCTATAATCCTCATCCTGGCTCTCCTCTGTATATATCTTATCAGTAGACTTTTACCAATGAGATAAGATTCCTCTTCTTTCTCTTCCTGTGTGTTAGTCACTTTCCTCATCCTGTTTCAAACCAAAGAAAGCTCTGAAACAAGGATCTACAATAATACCTGCTCTTTCTGCAAAGTCCAGTTGTCTTATTTCATAGCTACCATCTGCCTTGCCTACAAGAGGTTCTCCTTTGCCATTTGTTTATTTCCTGTGCTCCTAATCCTCCAACTATCGGTTACAAATCCTTCAGCTGGTGCCTGCTCCTGAAACAAGACACAGTTCACCTTTCACAGGGCCTCAGTCTCCAGAGCCCTCTCCTGAAGCTGTGGCACCGGTTTGACATGAGGGGTCAGGCTCATTTGCCCTGGGTTCCAACCCAAAGTTCTCCATCTTCAGAAATTTCTTGGTGGCAAAATCCAGCCCAAACTACCTCTCCACTGATGTTCACCTCTCCTGTCCTTGACTCTCTGTATTCATTCTCCTCTTGGTGAATCCACTGCACACAACACGGATACATCTCACAAACAGTGCCGATGGAGCCAACAAAACCAGACCCGAAGTCTGTGCAATGTAAAGAGTTTCTGTGAGCTTAGAAGCTGCCACACTCTTGGGACAAGAGAGGAACTGATAATGTTCCACAGCTGGCTGTCTGAGTAGGAAGACCATGGTTTCTAGTATTGGCTGACTTTCATGGTGCCAAGCTCATCATGGCCAATTTCAAGCCACTACTGTTATATCAATGTAGTAGAGATTTTGAAAAAGGTGCACTGTCCCCCAGTGGTATGTGGTATTTCCACCATACGGATTCAGCAACCTCAAAATTATAAATAATAGTACAGTGTCATAGAATGATAAGGAACCAGTAACTTTCGATTTTTTAAAAACTATTTCTGTATGCCAAATGATCTCAGCAGCTCGACTCACTCAATGGCTAATGTCACCTGAGAATACTGTATTTAAATGGCCTCCAAACATTTGATTTCTGCCATCTTGAATATTTCCAGTCTAGTCCATATTTATTCAGCTGTTGAGAAAATTCTTAGTGAGCTATATTTGGGGTACTTTTTCTTTTATAACAGTTTTATTGAAGTCTAATTGCCAATAATAAACCATGTAGGATTAAGCATAGAATTTAGTAAGTTTTGACATCTGTATACACCCATGGAAACAACAGCACAATCAAGATAATAAAAATATCCACAACTTCCAAAGTTTCCTCATGTCCCTTTGTGGTCCCTTCTCTCATGCTTTTCTCCCTCCTTTTTCCTTCCTGAGTCCATGGCAATCTGCTTTCTGTCACTAGGTATTACTTTGCATTTTCTTACCTTTGCTTTTAATACAATTTATTGAACCGCAAGTTTGTATGGATTTGTTTTGAATAGTGGCTGTGTTTGATGGCCAGTTACTAAACTGAATATGTGATAAATGATATACAAAAATGATGAAGAGCTTGCCCTGTCACACAACTGGGGTGGGTAAGTAAATGGAGGGGACCTCAGCAGAGATTCTGGACTTGGAGTAATGCTCTGCTTCTTGATGTATGTGCTGATTAAATAGACATTTTCATGTCATTAAAATTTACTGAGCTGAACAATTACAGCATGTGGACTTCTGGATGTGTATTAGACTTGAGTAAAAATCCCCCCCCCACACACACACAAAAGACACTAGGATTAAAAAAAGGGAAAGAGGTGGGAACATTTCTCTTCTGGATTTAAAATCCTCCTCTGGCTTTCTGCTTCATTTCAGTTAAAAGCTCTAGCAACCTTGCCCTCGGAATCCTGCCTACTGCTTATACTTCCAGCTTCCCTTTCTCAAGCTCTGGTTCCTCAAGCCTCTTGAGACCCTTCCAGCTGTAGGATCTTTGCGTAGGTTATTTCTTCTGCCTGAAGCTTCTCCTGCCACTCTCCCACTACTGCTGCCTCCTCCTCAGCCTTTAGAGCCCAACCTAAAGATCACTTTCCAAAGTGGATGCTTTCACCGAAGTAGTCTTACTTTCTCCAAAGCCTACCCACCTACCTCTTACCTCCCTTGATTCATTCCTTCATTCCTTTTTCACATTCTTTCATATTTCTAACAATGTGTAATTGCTTTTCTGTGGTTGGCCTGTGCCCTGTATAAACTCATCTCCACAAGGCCAGGAATCCTATGACTCTTATTCATCATCACAGCCCAGGGGCAGTGTTAGGTACACAGAAGGTGCTCGATAAATACTCAGTGATGAAACACCTAACTCTTGCTTTTCATGAGAAATGCAAGGAAGCTATGGCCAGTGTGTGTGTGTGTGTGTGTGTGTGTGTGTGTGTGTGTGTGTGTGTGTGTAAGGAATGGGAGCAAAGGGTTCTAAGGAATGAGGGTAGAGATGTTGGCCTAAAACACTGATTGTGAAGCCCTCTGGTCATTTCTTTACCAGTTGCAGCTTCCATGTCCTTCTTCCCAGGAGGGCCTGAATGCTAAATTGCAAGACCACCCTAGTTCCCCTTCAGCACCCCACATTTTCAGATGAGAAGCCTGAAGCCCAGAATGCCTGAGGTCTCAAACAGGGGTGAGATTGGTATTCCTGTCTCCTGACTCTTGATTCAGAGCTCACACATCTTGATAACCTTGTCAGAAGCTGCAGTGCAGGACATAGAGATGGGATAGGGATGAGCCTGGGGTGGGGTGGCGGGGGAAGCATGAACATTTAACGCACAAAGACATGACTGAGAATCTGGCTGTATAACCACCTCATTCAGCATTCTTAGGAAACCAGCCAAGGCTCCAGGCCTCAGTTTTCTCATTGGTATAGTAGGAATCATAATGACTATTTCATGGGAATATTTTGGGGAATAAAGGAAACAGTAGAAGTAAAGCATCTATCTCATCCATGGTCTTTAATAGAAATTCTGTTCGTTGCCCTTTTCTCCCTTCAGTGATAGTAGCCAACAGGAGTTGAGCAAGAGGAGAGCTCTCCTCGCTGTTCACAGATATCCTAATCATGGCCCAGTTTAATTAATGCCCCCTGGCAGTGGACTGACATTCACAGGCTTTCACTGTCTAAGGAAAGTGCTGGTACCACAGTGCTTTGCTAACACATCAAGCTTCCGCCACTGAATGTCTAATGTATTCATTCCTGTAGGCACTCTGAGAAGAGTGAGGAAATTAAGCCATAGATTGGAAGAAAAGCTACCCATGACCCCTGTAAGGCATAAAAGCAATAATATCCCACTTTCCTAAAGAACTGGAACCTTTTAAATGTCAAAAATGTAGCAAGATACCTCCTGACATGCATACCTAGTGATGCTGTCCTTTTAGGAATAATCTTTTCTAATTACAGGTATTTACTTTCCCCATTAAAACTTAGCTGCACTGAACTTAGGGCTCCAGGCATTAAAAAATGATGTGCTGTGTGAAGCGAGGGGAGGAGAGGAATCCAGAAGTACGGCACATAATCTTGCTTCACATCCCTCAATAGCAGTGATTTAAGAAATGTAGAAGTTTTATCCTCTTGCATATAATAGTGTGAGGGTAAGCCATTCAAAGGCCTCCACCAGGTCAGCATCATTTCTTTCTATTATTTTACCATCATGCAGGGTTTGCCATCATCTGCATGGAAAAAAGGGTGGCTGCATCCTTACTCCAGCCAGCAGAAGACAGAGCAATCTCAGCATTCTCCTTCTTTTCCCGCTTCTGAGAATTGCATCCAGGGATACTCTATCACTGACTTATACTCCCATCACTTTGAAAATTTTTTATTTTCAGATGTGGTCTCACTATGCTTCCCAGGTGATCACAGACTTGTAATCCCCCTGCCTCTGCCTTCTGAGAGTCTAGGATTACAGGCATGTGTCACTAAGCATGGTTAATTCTTTTCTTCTTAAAGGTACTATCTCAAAACTGTCCATGTCACTTCTGCTCCTCTCCCATTCGTCAGAAATTAGTCACATGACCAAAGATGACTGCAAGGAAAGGGGGGGGGGATGTGCCTAGCTAAAACTGAGTGATTGAATTACTGAAGGAAAAAGAAATACTGTCAAGGGATTTCTGATAGGACATAACCCCCTCTCTCAGGAAACCAGTGTAGGGATTTGTGCAAGATGGTGACACAATTTGACTTATTTTTCAAAAATGATTGTGGACGCTGGGTGGGAGGCATACTCGGGAAGTTATGCTGAAGAGTGGAAGCAGGAAGACTAGTAGTGATGAAAGGGCTTGCATGAAGGTGGTAGCGGCGGACATGGTGAGAAATGGTCTGATTCAAATGCCTGACACAGAGTGATATTAAGAGTACCAGCCAACATTTATTTCATATTTGTTGAATGGATGAATAAGTTAAGAAGGTTGATGTTTCTGAAGATGGTAATAGAATAAAAAGAAAAATTAAATAATATAATACAGAAATGGAATGTTGAAATCCAGAAATGTACACAGTGGAAAGTTTATAAAGTTCTTTAAAAATGATTAAATATTGACCAACAATGTCACATAAGCTTTGTAAAGTTGTTAATATATTCACTCTACATGTGCCTATCAGAATAATTAAGTTATTTTAGAAGAAGAAATAATCAGGGTGAGCTAAAATACCTTTAATCTTCCTTCTGTTTATTACATTAAAAAAGCAATCCCTAGAGATTTGAGGAAAAAAAGGCTGTGATTCCAGAATTGTAAGAACAATCAAGTTGATGTGAGAATTTTGTAAGTATAGAGCTCATTCCTCCTTTCTGGGATAGAAAGATATCATTAGGGCCCTGAGCATGATTGCAACAGATGGTGGTGAAGCATATAAGGACCATCAGCAGGCACTGAAATATATTAAAGTTCATAATTTTGGTTATAAAACATAATGTAAATGTAACAATTCTTGAAATAAAAGCTGTACAACATAAGACGACAACAGAGCATTAACTCGGCTGCTTTCACAGACACTTCCTTAAAAGTATTTTGAACAAGGTAGAAGTTTATTTCTCCTTCTACAACAGTCTGATTATAAGCAATCTGGGGGTTCTTCATACTAGGTACACAGACATCCTCTCTCTTGTTACTCCCATCCCTAGAGGGCGACCCTGGCTGGTTTGGTTTAAGCATGGTTCATCACCAAATTCCCTGGGTCCATATTCTAACAGCAAGAAAGGCTAAAAGGTAGAAAGGTAGCAGATACTACACTTCTCTTCCACTCAGTCCCATTAGTCAATCATATAGCGACACCTACCACCAGGGAAGTTTGGGAAATGGAGTCTCCAGGAGTGACAAGGTATCCTTTTAACTGAAAAAAAGTCATATTTTTCTTATAGAAATGATACATATTGGTTATAAAATATTCAAACAATATAAAAGAACACACACAGAAAGATTATTCTAAACCTCAACTTTAGTTGAAATCAACCATTGCTAATTCTATGTCCATATCTCACAATTTATAAAGTGCTTCTTTGAGGTAATTTTACAGGCATTCCAACACTTTTAAATATTTTTTATTTACAGGATAAATGGCTGATGTACATATCCATTATTTCACCTATATTAGTTATATTTATGCTACATTATTTTGTGCAAAAATATTTATGATAGTTACTTCATTGTGAATTGAACCTTTTAAAGATCTTCAAATTTCCCCTCAATTATGAATGACTGATATTATTATTATTTTTTTGAGACAGGTCCTCACTGTGCAATGCAGGCTAGCCTTGAACTCACTAAGTAGCCCAGGCTGGCCTCGAACTCATGGCAATACTCCTGCCTCAGCCTCCCGAGTGCTGGGATGACAGGGATGCACCACCATGCCCAAATGACTGACTACTATTAAAATCACAACTATTCCTTTGTGCTTCCACTTGTCTGGTCACTCAGGTTGATGCATGAATTTACTCCCAAGCAAGTTCAGAACCTGAGTAGGTTAATATTTTTAAGGGCTCCATTTTCTTCTCTGGTTCCCTTACAACAGCGAAGGTACAGTTTCTAGCCACCTGCTTTAATATTAGGTTATGTAAGAACCGGAGATCTTCTAATACATACTATATCCTACTTGGATACACTTCCTCAACACTGAAAAAGATCGTGCCAAAATATACCAGCAATGTAAAGCCAGTGATTTTGATTTTTCATTAGATTTCAAACGATGTTAATATTTAGTTCAAAGGCATTTTAAGGGCTTCTTTTGATTGCCGTGAAAACGTCACATACACCTTCACAGTTTGTGTTTCATCTACAGAGAAGTAGCCACTTCAGAGTTGACACCCTATTTACAAAAAGAGGCAAACAAGAGCTTTCTAAATTTCATCTATATCCTTTTGAGTCTCTCTCACTCGGATGAAACTATGAAGAGAAAGCAGATGCTGGTTTACTTACACCTGCCTGCTTTTTCCCCTAAGGAAATGTTAATACTGGTGGCTGTGATCACGTGAGGATACTTATGTGCCAGTAACCCTACATACATCACCTTTACTCTGATCCTTATAGCAAAACTGCCTTCAGAGCGTGATTGTTTCCACTGCACAGATAAGCCCAGAAGGTGAAGTACTGAGTAGAACCACACACACACATAGACTAGAAATGACAGAGGGAGGTGGGTGTCGGGCCTGTTCTGTTTGACTCCAACATTTGTCCTTGATCTGCTGCTCCAACAGCTGGACTTCTAAAGAAAATGGGTGATTCTCTATTTTCATATGTTTTCAGTAATGTTTCCTCTGTCTTTTTCTCCTTAGGTACTCTTTTCTGGATTCCATAAGGAGCTACAGAAATGCAAGTCAGAAGGGATAGAAGGCTGGAAACTATTTAATTTACAGTTCAGCAGGCAAATACAATTTCTTTAAATAAATTCTCCAGGAGGGTTAATGGAATCAACCCCCTTGTTATTTCAGTGCTATATTTCCAGAATGTGCCTCAGTGACTTAACAAAGAATACTGATATCAAGTATTGCCCTCACCTATTACAAATGCCACACAAAGTTTCATTGTTTAGAATATATAAGTTCTGTAGGAAAACATTGTACCTTCTTCCAGAAATGCTAACTGCATTTGCAATGGCAAGATAGATAAATTTTTCTAAATTTCTTAATTTTGTTTCTTACAACCAACTAAAATTCCCAATAGGTACCTATAGAGAAATAAAGAAAAAAATCATTCCTCTTAGCTGCAGATATACTTCTACTAATGTGAACTATACTGAACAATACAAAAAAAAAGATGATTGGAAACGAAGAAATGGTTTATTCCAAAAACCCACACCTCTGAACTGGTGATGAACAGCATTATGTCTATAAATATTTCCACAATTTCAGTTGTTTCCCCAGATTTACTGATTCATAATTTTGAAGAGTAAAGTCACAGGCAGGTGTATCTAGAAAGTCTCACAGGTATTTTTGATGGGTCTCCTGGTTAAGATAACCCGGGATGGAGTATGTCTTCCCTGGGATGCAACAATGAAGTACTTTCCTTTGAATGCTGGCTTCCAAACCAACCAACCAACCAAACAAACAAACACACAAACTTATGCTTCACTGCCTCTTTCCTCACTCCAGGAAAAAAATAGAATTATACAGTGACATAAAGATAGGCAAATGCTCAAAGATGGGAGATCTAGGTCATCTAATTCTCAGAGATGTGCATCTCTATAGTCTTTGGTGAATACCTGAGGCCTGGTGGATACCTGAGGCAGGTAAGGCTAGTAGCTAGTTGCATGCTGGGAAAAGATTTTGAAACAATAGATGAAGTTTTTAATTAATGAAGTCCAACAAAGAAACCAAAATACTTTCTTTTCATCTGATCATATGGTGAACTCAACATCAGAAATAATAGAGTCCAACTGCTGCTGCATTTTACATTAGGAGAAAGAGACCAAAGTGGAAAAGTGGTTTTAATGTAGCATAGCTTTTCCCTACAGTATAAATCATCCAATTCATTGGCCAACCTAGGAATGCAAACCAATGCAATTCTTTTTGGAATCCTACCTTAATGAAATTTAAAAAACAGCATAGAAATTGCTGTTGAAACATGCCCAGAAATAAAGCACCAATGGTTTCACTCTTCTCTTACTCTTCATTAAAACAGAAGACATGCTAAAGGAGAAAGTGGAGGGAATTGGAAGAAAGGAAGAGATCAGCCCTAAACAAAAACTGGAAAAAGATAGCCACGATATGGGTGAAGATGTGATATGAAAAAATCCATATCACATAATTAATGTCTTGCTGGGTGTCATGGGCTACCCCACCCCTGACCTGCTAATTCATACATTGAAGTCCTAGTCCTCAGTATCCCAAAATGTGACTACATTTGGAAATAGGCTTTTTAAAGAGGTGAATTAGTTAAAACAAGGTCATTAGGGTGGTCTCTAATCCAGTATGACTGGTGTCCTCATAAGAAGAAGAGATTAGGACACAGAGTCACACAGAGGAAAGACCATATGTAAACAGGAAGAAAAAAATGGCCCCCTATGTCCCAAGGAGCTAGGCCTCCCAATCGACCATGTCTACCACACCTTGATCTCAGACTTCCAGCCTCCAGAACTGTAGGACAACTCTGTTGGTTTAAGGACCCAGGCTGTGGTCTTTTTTTATGGCAGCCCTAGAAAACTAATGCACTAGGTCTTTGTATTCATCTGCCATGGAGAGATTTCATTCATTCATGACTATGTCCATGGTCAAATGAAATGCCAATGCCTTAGTTAAAATGAGGGCCTGGTGGCCGAGGATTTAGCTCAGTGGTTTTGCCGCCTGCTGCACAAGTGCAAGGACCCGAGTTTGAGCCCCGGTACCGAAAAAAAAAAAAAAAAAATGAGGGCCTGGGCATGGGATCAGACTGCTTTGGTGGGCAAATAACAGAAAATGTAACCCCGAAGACTGAAGTAATAAATCGCATATGTTTCACTCAAACAAATTGAAATTCAAGAGATAGGGCAGGCTGCAAGTATAGCTTGATAAGGGTGTGGCCTTCTTTACCCTCCTTGTTCACTGAGTAGGCTGGCTCCCTTCAAGGTAGAAAGTTAACATCAATAGTTATACATGTTTCTCACCCTCACCTAAGAAGAAAGAATGGTACCGTGTAGCCATTAAAATAAGTTCAATCATTGGAACCAATCATTGCTCTACCAACAAAAATAGCAACAGCTAGTATTCACTGATCACTCAAAGTGTGCCAGGCTCTCTTCTAAGTGCTGCTGCTACTTTAACTCTTAATCCTCATAAGGAGAGCAACAGTGGGT
The DNA here is from genome assembly GCF_053883595.1 of Heterocephalus glaber. NCBI lineage: Eukaryota > Metazoa > Chordata > Mammalia > Rodentia > Bathyergidae > Heterocephalus > Heterocephalus glaber. The sequence continues at coordinate 2,513,669 of NW_028258463.1, forward strand.
CAGCAAATGGGCAATGATGGAAGGAACTTAAATGTACATCAACAGATGAATGAATAATGAGAACGTGGTTCATACATACAGTGGAATAATCCACCCTTTAAGAAGGAGATTTGCTGTGCATTGTCGTGCATACCTGTAATCCCAGCTACTCAGGAGACTGAGGCAGGAGAGAGCAAGCTCATGACTAGTCTGGGCAACTTAGACTGTATCTCAAAATAAAATTTTAAAAGGGTTGTGAGGAATGTGGCTCAGTGGTAAAGTGCTTGCCTAAGTTGAATGAGGTCCCTGAGTTCCTAGAACTTGAAAAAGAAAGAAAGAAAGAAAGAAATTCTTCAACTGCAGTATAAGACAACATGGATGAAACTTGAGGGTGTTATGCTAAAGGAAATAAGCCAGTCCAGTCACAGAAAGACAAATACAGCATGATTATTCCACTTATATGAAGTATCTAAAGTTGTCAGATTCATAGTCACAGAATGGAATGGTGGTTTCCAGGGGCTGCACAAAGAGGAAAGGGGGCAATAAAGTTTCAGTTGAGTGAGATGAATAACTCTTGAGGCCTGCTGTACAGCTTTGTATCTTTGGTCAACAAGAATGTGTTCTACACTTAAAATTTTTGATAAGATGGTAGAGCTTATGTTAAGTGTTATTATCACAATAAAAGAAAAAGCAATAAAAGAAAAACACAGACATCAAAATAAAACAAAAAGAGCACTAAACCTTGATTTGTTAATTCCACAAGGAAACCCCTGAAGCTGTGGGGAAGTAAGTTCCCCCAACCCTCCAAAAGTATAAGACAGATACATAAGCTGAAGAATGGATCCTAGCGAACTATAGCCATGTCTCTGAAACACTATAGTTGAGCCCTGGGTCTGTTTTCCTTAAAGATGTAGTTTTCCTATTGTTGTCCATCTTCCCCAAATTACCTTTCGTCCCCAGTGTCACTTTGCAAATCACAGTTTGTTTTTCTGTGCAGGTATAGATGCCAACAAAGACTGAGTTGGGAAACATGTGACCTATCTTTCTCCTGCAAGTGTTGGTGACTTCTTTGGTCAAAACTTAGGGTTGATTTTGCTGCTGATCCTCTCATATTTGCAGAGAAGTGGAAATCCTGGAGTGTTCCCGAAGACTCATGCCAAAGGTGTGGTCAGCTCCTTGTGGCACTCTTGGGGGGTGGGGGACCCTTTAGGAGGCCAGGCACATGGGAGGAAGTTACCTGATGGTGACCATGCCATTGAGAGGATACTGGACACCAGTTCCTCCCTGTCTCTCTCTTTGCTTTCTGGCTGCTACAAGGTGAACACATTTCCTTGGCCAAGTGTTCCTGCCATGATATACTTTGCCACCACAGGTCCAAAGCAACATGCAAAGTTGCCATGGACTGAACCTTCTGAGACGTGAGCCAAAATAAACTCTTCCTCCCTCCCCCCCCCCCAGTTATTTTGTCCTAGCAACAAAAGCTAACACACCGTGTTGATTGTTTTAGTTTGTGAGTCTTCTGTCTCTGTTTTTCTTGATTCACCTAAGGGATAGGCACTTAATATTGTCACGTCTGGCTCCTGGTCAGGGAACCAAAGATGTCACATCTGGGTGATGAGACCACTGCTTTGCTGTCCAAGCAGCACACTGAGATCGTAAACTCAGCCCCAGTAACAAATTAGAGGAACAAAATTTAAGGAAAGAAAGAACTTTATTTGTAAAGAGGAAAAAGAAAGGAGAGAAAAGAAGATAGATAGCTACCCTGGTAAGAAAGAATGAGGGTGGGCTCCAGAAAGATGGGCCTGTTGTTTCCAGTTGCTTTCACAGGGAATGAGTGACCCTCCCCTACACACTGGGAACTTGCCATAACTGGATTGGCTTCCCGGCACCTCTGCCTAATGTCATTTCTTCCAGTGTCTACACGGAGCTTCTTTCTGTTTACTTATCCTTGATCTACCACTTAAGGCCTTATCTTGGGAGTGAGCAGCTTGGTTGGCAAGGTGGTGTCTTACTCATGGTGAGCTTAGAGTTAGTAAGGGGGCGTGTGGATATCTATTGTACTCTATAATGACCCTGGAGTGAATAATATGGTGACTCTAGAGTGAACACACACACACACACACACACACACACACACACCAGTATGCATAGATATGAGTACAAACTACCTAAAAGTTAGCCAGCCCCCCGCTTTGTTTCCTCTATATTTTATTGGAGGTGGGGCAGCTTATTGTTTGTGCACTTGGCTTTCTCTCTGTCTCTTCCCTGTCAGCTTTTTTTTCCCTCTTTGTGCAAGTCCCAAGGCCATTTGGTGTCTTTCTTTACATGGTTTCTCTCTTTTTCTACCCCTGTCCTTGACCTATTTCCCAGGGGAATTTTTCTTTAGTGAAGTTTGTTTTTAACTCCTTCTAGTCAAGATGAGTAGAAGACCTAATGAGGTCCCCATTCTAGTTTCTTCATCTGCAGACCTCATTCCTGCAGCATGGTTTAAGTTTGTCTCACTCCTGTCCTAGTCTCCCAACACCATTTTGTACATTCTTAGTGGTTCTTTGTAAGGATTAAATGTACAGATCTGATATTTTCCAATTTTCAAGCTTGATTTCAATTTTTTATTACAAAAACCAGAAATGCATGTATTATAATTTATGGCATTCGAATACATCAAGTGTTAACCTCATCAGATTTCATTGGTTTGAAATAAATAACAGGCAATTTACAACTTGAATGCTAAATATTTAATATTAATTAATGCTGACTTAATATTTACTATTAATGGTAAGCATATTTTACTTTTGTACAAATAAGTACCATCTCCTTCCCTAAACTGATAATGTTTCTCAAAAGTTACAAAATATTTGCAATCTAGCACTCAGCCTCCTAGGAGTTCTTCAAAGTGGAGGGAGAAAAACATTTTGCACGGTGATGTTCGTTGCAGACGGTGTTAGAAGCACGTAAATATAAACAGTATATATCCCAACCTATGCTGGGGTAGGGCAATATTACGCAACTATTAATAACTCCCTTTGTTTGGAACACTTTCCACCTTCTCTACCTCCCATCTCCAAGCTGACCCTCATTTAAGCCTTTGAAGCTCAGGGTACCCAGCCCTGCAAGTGGGTCCCCTCCTCCTCTGCCCTGGGGTGACACCTGGGCACCCGTGTGGGGACATTCACAGCTCCCTGCGCTGCAGCAGACTGCAACCCATGAGGCCGAGACTGTCGCTTGTGCAACACGTTCAAAACCAGAAAGGGAGGGGGCAAGGGATGAAGTTATTCCTAAGCATTAAGTGTAGGCTTCAGCTGATTCAGATGCCTTTATCCCTACCCACCCTCTCCGGTCCAGTCTCTTGGGGAAGGCGACACAACTGCTTCCAAGCCTTCCAGAAAGTGTCTTCTTGGGGCAGCGGGTGGGAAATTAGAAAGCAGGCCTGGGACATATTCCCTACTCCTGCAAAACCCATCTTGGTTGTCCTATATACAAACTCGGACTGGAAACGACCGGTGTGATTTGGTTTGCACTGACAGCCGCCGTGTAGCCCCTTCTTTCCGGCAAAATAGTTCTCACAAGTATGAAAGTGGGCTCGGACCAGCCCCGGGTCTCCGGGATGCGAGGTCGCTCTCCCTCCCCATTCATTTCCAGCCCGGGTCCCCGACATTGCGCGCGGGGCTCTCCTCCGCCCGCCCGCCTTCGGAGAAGAGTACCCGGGAGCGAGGAGAACCGATAAATCCTCTCGGGCGCTCGCAACGCCGGCCCACACCCGCCCGCGCCGCGCCGCGCCCACCCGCGCCGGCCCCGTCACGTTGGCTGCCAAGCGCATCTCGGCTGCACCCCTGCGGCGGGCGCCGAGGGTAGCTGAGGCGAGAGGGTCACGTGAGAGGAGGAGTCTGACCTACTTTCGGAGGGGCGGCCTGCGCATGCGTGCTGCGCTTCTGCGCGCCGGCCCGGGCTCACGTGGAATTGTACGTGCGGGGGTCCTCCAGCCCGGAGCCTGGGCGGGGCACGGGCGGAGCGGTGCGGACGCGCGGCTCGTGGGTCCCCGAGGCCTCACCAGTTAGCCGGGGGGCCCCGCGGGGCTTCCCATTAGCCCCTCGAGTTCAGTATCCTTGACCTCACAGATGAGATTCCAGTGCCTTTGCCCTTTAATTGCATTGCCAGTTGTGCACCCCGGAGTTGATCCTCCGCGTGGGCTCCGATCCTGCGAGGCTTCCTTGTGACAGCACCGTGTGACATCGCAGAGGATCCGAGGCCACCCAGATGGCCATCAGCAACCGCAGCCACATTCATGGAAACCTGGGTTATGACTGAAATTCTCTGCAGCCTTAAAAAGAAAGACCACCGGGATACATTAGGCTCTTTTTTCAAATGATGCGAAACAGTGTGTGCAGTGGCGACACTCGTGTGGAAATGTTTATACATGTAGATGTGTAGATGAACAGCTCCGAGAAAATGTATAGGAAAGTAGATGGGACACTTGGAGACAGCCTGTACACTTTTGTCGCTTTTAAATTTCGTGCTTCGTACGGTTAATCCATTTTTGAAAATAAAATTTTAAAACAGTGATTTAACACGCTGTGCTAGGCACCAGGTTTTAGGTAGATCATTTCGTCCTAGAAAATTTGTCATGTACAGTATCTGTCGCATTTCCTGTCCTGTTCTAAATGTTTAAGCTTTCTGATACACTGGAGACTTTTTTTTTTTAACTTCCGAGATGAACAACCCAAAAAGTGTCTACACTTTAAAGACCCTGCTCAAGTCCAGCGTAATGAGGGAGGTCATCTTAACCTAGAGACTCACAGCAATAAATATTCACGCAATAAATCATAGCGACCTGACTAATGCAGTTAGCTTTTACTCTCCTGATTACTGTGTGACTTAGTAGTACAGATATTATCATCATGGTTATATGGATTACAGGTATATTTGGTTCGAGGTGACAGAAAACAAGTCTAAAAGGTAGGGCTCATTTCATTGAAGTCAACAATAGGGCAGGTTTTAGGAGTAAGCTTTGAGAGACTCTCATTCTTTCTAGAGGCATAAAGAACACACCCTTTCCATACTCTTTGGTCTGAGTTGGGGCAAGTGCCCACGTCTGAACCACTAACAGTAGCGGAAGGGAGGATTAAGCTGACTCATTTGGGTTAATCTACCTGCCCAGGTGCTTGGGGGTGGGAACTAGAGAAAACAGATAGGGGAACTGGGGGAAGGGGTAGCCATGGTGCCCCTGACATCATTACTCTTCCGCTCCTACACTGTTCTTTTCCTCCTTCCCCGTGAGTCAGAATGGATTGAGTGGCGTCTCTTATCTTGCTGCGAATTATGTGGAGGATTTGCATTTTTCCCTGTACTGAGTACTTTTCCAGTGACCAACACATCAGAAAAATTTGTGATGGAGTAAGAGCCTTAAAACATCAGAAAAAATATATTTCCATTACTAGAAAAAAACCACATGGTAATGAGAAATTACAGGTGCCATCTGGGCAGGATTATAGGAGGTATACAGACACCCTGTTTATTGATATTTTTTGTTCACCTAGCCAGTAAGTATTAAACTTCTGTACACGGAGGGACAAGGACACTTGGGAAAAAAAAAAAAAGACACTGATGATCAAGTCTCTGAACTCAAAGAGAATACAGTAGAGTCAAGCTGAACAGACAAGATAGATACCTGGAAAACATTAAAATAATATGGGACAGCATGTAATTAAGTGTCCAAGTGGACAATAATGCACCATGGCAGGTGTTCAGTGCAGAAGCAGGGATTGGTTGAAAAACAACCACTAGAAGCAGATCTTGAAAGGTTCCTGAGATTAGATAAAACCAACAGTGGGGGGAGGGAAGGGCTGTGTAGAAGGTTGGACACTATGTGAACAAAGGAGTAGAGGTAGAGACAAATCTGGTATTTTCAAGATTAGCGACTAGACTTACTGACTTGGGTAAATTTGTGTTGGAGGAGTAGGTTTAATGCTGGAAAGGTGAGAAACCAGGTTCCCCAGGTCTTACTGCTCTGTAGGTACAGAGGCATTGGAATTATTTACACCACACTGGCTTCTCTCCCCACCTGCTCATCATTTCCCTGTCTCATCCAGTTACATCAGAGTATACCCAGGGGCTTTCAGATGTGTTCACAGATCACTCAGCCAATTACAGTCACCCCTGGCACATCTGCCGCACTCTTCCTCTCCTGCTCTGATTCCCCTGCTTTCACCCTTTCCTATGCAAGCAGGGGGAGAGATGTCTGTCTCATCACCACTTGACTAGTTCTCTTGGGAAGGATCAGGAATGTTTGCAACAGTGGCCTGTCATTGCAGGGGACATTACACACCCCGCATGCTCAGGACTGGCGTGTTCACACCATGCGGGGGAAGGGACCTCATCAAACACACTGGGTATTCAAATAGTTAAGCATTTAACAACCATCAGTTCAAGAGCAAGGTGAACTGTCAAGGGCAGGACCAGGGCTAGTGAGAGGCAAGCAAAGGTTCTAGGTTCTCCTCCTTGAGGAGGCCTTTACACCTGGGGCCCTGCAAGGACTACTGTACAGGAATCTTGTGCCTTTTCTTATGGGCCATACAGGCCAAACTGAAACCTGAAAGTGTCCATCTGAAACTATAAGACCCACAGTGTAACAAGGCCAGGTTAACAGTAGGCAGCCATAGACTCGTACCTATTTGTCTTTGTTTTTCTGTTTTTTTAAAAGTCTTTCTTACCCATCCTTTTTTTCCCTACAGTACAGATCATACATTAGACTTTGAGTTGTGAACTAGATGTGTGAACTTTTGTAGATATATAAGCTGTATATTTGTGTGATAGTAGAATAAACATCCATCAAAGGTCAAGGAGAGAGCAGTGATTCATTACTTCTTGGGACTATGAAGCAGATAAAAATCATCGAAAGGCTTGTCTTTCAGGAGAACCCAGTCTCACAGAGGAGGTAGTCTATGAGGAGGAGACAGGCTTATGAACAAGGAAGGGCAATTCGCAAAGGGAGACATTGATGAGAGTAGGCAGGCAGGGGACTCAAAGAGTGAATGGCTGTCCCTGCCATACTGGGCAGCAGGTGGAAAGGAGGATATGATGCAGCACCTACCTTCATGTAGTGTGAGACATCTGAGCTAGGCCTTCAAAGGTGAGGGTGAGGTGAGGTGAGGTGAGGTGAAGGTGGCCGCATAAGCCAGGCATTGTGTTAAGTGGTAGGGGCAGCCTAGATATATATTTTTTTAAATCACACAGTTCAGTTGGAGACAGACCTGAAAATATAAAATTACAAAGTGGTCCCCAGAAATGGTCACCGAAAGTGTTAACTCACTTTTATGAAGGTATATTAGAAAGGGAAAGGTACCCAGTATGAGAATCAGAGACAAGTTCTGGCCATTACAAAGGCATCCATTTCATGAGTCCTGGAGCTCAGAGACTAGTGGGTGAGGTTGAGCATGTTTCCATAAGGAGTCAAGTATTAGAAGAACTGGAAACTCTCTTTCTCTTTCTCTTTGAAGGCTCAATATTTCTTGAAAATAGCTGATGACTGAGATGGCATGCACTGAGACCAAGAGGTGAAAGAGTATCAAAATATCATGGTGAAGGAGTGAGACTGTGCTTGGTGACAGGGTGTTGATGTCAAGGTTAAGAATGAAGAATGTGGCAGAGGAAGAGGTTTCTCAGCTGCCATAGAACCACTCCCAGTGCAGAGGAGGAGGCTTCTCATACCACCAATACCACTGAAGAGGAAGAGGCTTCCAGGACCCCGTACCACTGCTCCCAGAGCAGAGGCAGTGACCCAAGCAGGCGCCAGCAGCACCCCCCACTACCCCACCCCCCAGCCAAAATGAGAAGACACATAAACAAGACTCAAAGCCAGACTTCCACATCACCTACAGCAACCCCAAAAGGAAATGAGATGGAACACTCTGATACTCAACCACCTGGACTTGCTGAACTGACAACAAAAGAGGATCTGGCAAAAATGAAATCAGAAATAATTTCTCAGATAACAGCAGAGATTGTGACCATAGTGCAAGACATGATTAATAAATCTAGAGAGGACAAACATAAAAAAATAGAGGACCTGAGGAACATGATAGAATGTCAATATAGGATATAAATGGAATCGATAAAGCAGATGCAAACAGATTTCCAGGAGATTAAAAACTCCATTGAAAGTTTATGCAGCAGAATGAGCCAATGTGAGGACAGAATTTCAGATATAGAAGATAAGATCACAATTAGTGACCAGGAAAACAAAATTTTCTTTAAAATTGTAAGGGATCACGAGTAAACAATCCAGCAGCTGCTAGACGATGCAAAGAAGAATAACATGAGACTGGTCAGAGTCAATGAAGAAGCAGGAGTGAGAGAGGATGACATAAAAAAACTGTTCATAGAAGTGATGGCAGAAAACTTCCCAAGCAGGAGAAAAGAACTTGACATACAGATAAGTGAGGCATATAGGATTCTAACTAGCCTCGATCAAAAAAAAAATCTACACATAGGAATATAATTGTTAAGATTCCAGAAACCCAACAGAAGTACTAAATTCTACAAACAGTTAGAGAAAAGAAACAAATCACATACAAAGGAAAGCCCATTAGAATCACAGCAGACTTCTCAACACAAACCCTCAAGGCAAGAAGAGCTTGGAGTGATTTATTTCAAGCCCTAAAGGAAAACAGCCTCCAACTCATATTGATGTACCCTGCAAACTATCTTTCAAAATTGATGGAGAAATAAGATACTTTCATGAAAAAGAGCACCTTAGGAACTTCATGAATACCACACCAGCACTCCAAAAAGTTTTAGACAATATCCTAGGAAAAGACAATGGGGATCACAACCCCAGGAAGCCCAGCAGAATGAATCCATTGGGCACAACAAGAAATTAAATATAAAGGGGGAGAATCCAACAAAAAGAAAAAGTCATGACAATGATAAGTCAATATATATCAGTTATAACCATCAATGTTAATGGTCTCAATTCACCAATCAAAAGAAATAGTCTGGCAGAATGGGTCAAAAAGCAAGATCCAACAATATGCTGCATACAAGAAACACTTAATTCAGAGCTGGGGATTTAGCTCAGTGGTTTCACTGGCTGCTGCACAAGGACAAGGACTTGAGTTCAATCCTTGGTTCCAAAAAAACCAAAAAACCCAAAAAAGCCAGAAACACATTTCATTCAAAAGTAAACCCATAGACTGAAAGTTAAAGAGTGGAAAACAATACTCCATGAGACAGGAACCCCCCAAAAAGGAGGAGTAGCTATCCTCTTTGCAGATCAAGTGGATTTCAAACCAGCACTGATTAAGAGAGATGAAGAAGGACACTACATCCTTGTAAAAGGAACAATGCAAGAGGAAGAGATAACAATCATAAATATATATGCACCAAACACTAGTGCACCCAACTATATAAAAAACATACTAACGGACATGAAAAATCATATATGCATTAATACAATAGTAGTGGGGGACCTCAATACCCCACTGTCACAAATAGATAGATCAATTAGACAAAAAATAACCAATGAAATACTAGAACTCAATCAAACTCTTGAACAAATGAACTTAACAGATGTTCACAGAATGTTCCACCCCACAAAATCAGAATATACATTCTTTTCAGCTGCACATGAGTTGTTCTCAAAAATTGACCACATACTCACTCATAGAACATGTATAAGTAAGTGCAAAGGAATTGAAGTTATCCCGTGTGTATTATCAGACCATAGCCCAATGAAATTGGAGATAAATAGCAAAAGAAACCACAAGAATTTCATAAACACATGGAAATTGAACAACACACTCCTAAATAACCAATGGGTCACAGAGGAAATTAAAGAAGAAATCAGACAGTTCCTTCAATTAAATTACAATGACAATATAACATATCGGAATTTATGGGACACAATGAAAGCAGTTTTATGAGGGAAATTTATAGCAGTGAATACTCATATTAGGAAAACAGAACGAGCCCAATTAAACAACTCGATGCTTAACCACAAGCTTCTAGAAAAAGAAGAGCAGGACAACCCCAAAACTCATACAAGGGAGGAAATTATAAAGATCAGAGCAGAAATTAATACAATGGAGACTAAGAGAACGACACAAAAAAATCAATGAAGTCAAGAGTTGGTTCTTCGAAAGAATAAACAAATTTGACAAACCATTAGCCAATCTTATCAGGAAAAGGAAAGAAAAGGCCCAAATCCATGCAATTTGGAATGAAAAGAATGAAATTACAATGGCCCCAGCAGAACTCCAGAGGATCATCAATATCTACTTCAAGAACCTATACGCCAATAAGATGGAAAACACAGAAGAAATGGACAGATTCCTAGATATATATGAATTACCAAAGTTGAACGAAGAAGACCTAAAAATTCTAAACAACCCAATATCTATCAATGAAATTGAAAATGTAATTAAAACCTTACCAACCAAGAAAAGCCCAGGTCTTGATGGCTTCACTGCCAAATTCTACAAGACATTTAGAGAGGAACTACTGCCACTACTCTTTAAACTTTTCAATGAAATTGAAAAGGAAGCAATACTCCTGAATTCATTCCTGGAAGCAAGCATCACTTTGATTCCCAAAAGCAGAGAAAGACCCAACTGAAAAAGAGAACTATAGGCCAATCTCACTAATGAACATAGATGCAAAACTCCTTAATAAGATACTGGCAAACAGAATGCAGAAGATCATCAAGAAGATCATACACCCTGATCAAGTGGGATTCATCCCAGGGATGCAGGGATGGTTCAACATACACAAATCAATCAATGTAATACACTATATCAATAGAGCCAAGGACAAAAACCATATGATCATTTCAAGAGATGGAGAAAAAGCATTTGACAAAAATCCAACACACATTTATGATAAAAACCCTACACAAATTTGGAATAGATGGTCTCTACCTCAATCTGATAAAAGCCATCTATGAAAAGCAAACATCCAATATCATACTAAATGGTCAAAAACTGAAATCCTTCACACTAAAATCAGGAACAAGACAAGGATGTCCACTATCACCACTCTTGTTCAATATAGTTTTGGAAACATTACCCACAGCTATTAGACAAAAGAGAAAGAAATAAAAGGAATAAAGATAGGAAATGAAGAAGTCAAATTGTCATTATTTGCAGATGACATGATACTCTATATAGGAGACCTCAACAACTCCACCAGACTTCTAGACTTCTAGACTTAATAATCAAATTCAGTAAAGTAGCTGGATACAAGGTTAACACACAAAAATCAATAGCATTCCTCTACATGAACAGCAGACTCACTGAGACAGAAATAGGGCAAACAATTCCTTTCATAATAGCATACAAAAAATTGAAATACCTAGGTATCAATCTAACAAAAGAAATCAAAGACCTCTTCTCTGAAAAGTATAGCACTCTGAAAGGAGAGATTGAAGAGGATATCAGAAAATGGACAGACATCCCCTGCTCCTGGGTAGGAAGGATCAACATAATGAAAATGGTCACACTTCCAAAACTGCTATGTAGATTCAATGCAATCCCAATTGAAATCCCAGCAGTATACTTCACGGACCTTGAGAAAACAATCCAAAAATTCATTTGGAACAAGGAGAGACCCAGAATAGCAAAAGCAATTCTAGGTAACAGAGACACGGCAGGGGGTATTACAATCCCCAACTTGAAAATATACTACAAAGCTACTGTGATTAAAATAGCATGGTACTGGCAAAGAAACAGACCTGAGGACCAGTACAACAGATTAGAAGATGCAGAAATAACTCCAGACACACTCAGTCATCTCATCTTTGATAAAGGAGCCAAACACCCTCACTGGAGGAAAGATAGCCTCTTTAATAAATGGTGCTGGAAAAATTGGGTTTCAACTTGCCAAGATTTAAACTAGACCTATATCTCTCATCGTGGACTAAACTGAAATCAAAATGGATTAAAGATCTAAATATTAAAACAGAAACGCTGAACCAGCTGGAACAGAGGTTGGGTAGAACTCTTGAAGACATTGGTGTAGGAAAAGATTTTATGAACAAAACTTCAGTTGCCCGTGAACTAGCACAAACAATCAACAAGTGGGATCTCTTCTTACTAAAAAGCTTCTGCACAGCAAGAGAAACTACCAAGAATATGAAGAGACAACTCACAATGTGGGAAAAAATTTTCACCTGCTGTTCCTCAGACAAGGATCTACTATCTAGCATCTATACAGAACTTTAAAAAATCAGACCTCCCAAATTTAAAGACTCAATCCAAAAATGGGCATCTGAAATGAACAGATATTTCTCACACAAAGAAGTAGAAGGAGCAAATAAATACATGAAAAAAATGTTCAACATCATTGGTCATTTGAGAGATGCAAATGCAAACAAAGCTGAGATTCCACCTCACCCCAGAAAGAATGGCTGCTGTCATGAAATCAACCAATAAAAATTGCTGGCCGGGCTGTGGGGAAAGAGGAACACTGTTCCACTGCTGGTGGGAGTGTAAACTGGTGCAATCACTGTGGAAATCAGTATGGAGATACCTCAAAGAACTAGGTCTGGAAGTCCCATTTGATCCAGCTATTCCCCTGCTGGGTATCTTCCCCAAAGAATTAAAAGAATCATATCACAGTGATATATGTGCACCCGTGTTCATAGCAGCACAGTTTGTAATAGCTAAAACTTGGAAGCAGGCCAAATGCCCATCAACTGGAGACTGGATCAAGAAAATGTGTGTGTGTTTTTTTTAATAAAATGGAGTACTACTCAGCCATAAAAAACAAGAAATTGGAGATATTTATAGCTAAATGGATGCACATTGATGTGATACTCTTAAGTGAAATAAATAGGACACATGTGTAAATACCAAATAGATTCTTTAGTGTGAGAAACTGAAAGTGAAAATAAGGACTAAAAGGTTTAATAGATAATGTGAAATAGGAAGAAAAGGGTCAAAGGGGAAGGGGAAGTGGGAGGGGCAGGGGAAAAGAAAGAAGGGAATGGAATTAATATGAGGAACTGAAAAAATGGAAACAAAGTCTTTGTAAATAGGGAGGGATGGAGAGGTTGAAGTGAGGGCAGGGGAAAGGGGGAAAAAATAAGAACCAAGAGAGATTATGTAAAGGTGAAAATTTCCAATGATCAATGTCATTATATTGTATACCTAAAATGTACCAATAAAATTAAATTTTAAAAAAAGAATGAAGAATATGTATGAGGATGGGCCATCTTGTCACCTAGGGAATATTGCCAAAGGATGACCATAAAGTTAGGAGCTTATAGATGAGCACAATGCCAGGAGGTAGAGTTTTATTTCCCTTTCTCTTTTTTTTCTGTGAAATGAAACAAAACCCTGGAAACATCCACTGGGGAAGAATCTTCTTGGATCAGCAATAAACCATGCCCTCCTGCTTTGGCAACATACAATGGGTTATTCTGGGGTGATCAAGTTATTGGTGTGTATCAGTCAGGATAGGCTAGGGTGGGTCACAGTAACAAACAAACTGCAGTCCCAAGGGCTTGAAAGAATAAAGATTCACTTCTTTACAAACTACATGTTCATTGCAGTTGGTGCTCAACCTCATCATTGTCACTTGGGGACTGGGACAGAAGGGGCTGCCATTATCTGAGACATTGTGGGTCTCCATGGCAGAGTGAAAACGAAGCTGGAAGGAGCCCACATCAAGAATCAAGTGCTCTATCCTGGAGGTGACCTTTCCTCCTTCCATTCAGGACTCATTGACTAGAACTAGTCACAGAGCTCCATCCAGCCACAGGGGCTGAGTTAGTGCAATTCTTCCTGATGTCAGGAAGGAAGAGGCGCTGAGATATCCATGAGCAATCCATTCAGCAATGATTCTGCGTGTAGCACCTTTTTTCTCAAGGTGGCTTACTGCAATCTGATTCCAAGGGGCAAGTTGAAATACTAGGAATGATATTGATGGTAGGAATGATAATAAATAAATAATATTTACTGAGCACTTGCTAGTCTTGTTTGAAGACAGACACTAAGCACTTTCGCTGTAGTAACTTTAATTTTCCCAATGACTTTGGAGGCTGAGATGATCATAGAAAAGGTTTTTCTTGGGGAAGGAGGAAAGCAGGCTCTCAACAAGGAGTAGAACCTTAAAAACATATAGATTTCACTATGAGCAGAAAAATGAGGTTATTTTATATGCCAGGTTTAAGAAGTAGGACATACTCAGCTCAGATAGATATCCACTTTCACTGGGTAAAGATTGATTCATTGTGTAACAAAACCAAGGAAGTACAAATTCAAGGGCTTGAGTAAATTAAGTAGGACATTGTTCTTGTACCATCTATAGTAATAATCGTGACTTTATCAATTCATGCACAACATTATATTACATGCTTTCTTCACCCCAACCAGCAGCCACATCGACTCTTTGGTCCACATTGATGCAGAGATTATCTCCAGAGGGACAATACCAGGCACGCACACACACACATACACACACGCACACACAAACACACACATGCATGTGTGTGCATGGATGCAAGGGAGGGGAAGGGAATAAAGAAAGAATAGTTCTATGTTTTGGCTTGAGGTCACTACCAATTCATTGAGAGTCTTTATAGCTATTTTCACAGCCTCCAATAGGAATCTCCTACTAAATATCTGTAAGCCATTGGTGCTGATTTGGGGGAAATATTTTCTGAATTGAGTAAAAATAAATAGTGAAATTAGATTAGCTAACATTTGAGAGCTTGTGTGCCAGTTTAGTAGCTTTTTAACTACTCTGCATACATTTTGTTATCCCTCCTCAAAGAAACGTATTATGAGCAGAGTCCTATATGTACTCAAGTTGACACAGGGGAAACTGAGGCAAAGAGAAGTTCACTGTTGGTCAACAGAGCAAAGGTCCTGCTAGCTCTCCAGCCCTCCAGTGGGACTCCTGCACCCTCACACCCTCAGCCTCCCTACTGCACACCAAGTGTGCACTCTGGTGCCAATGCCACCCACCTTTAAAACCTCATTGTCACCTACCTACTTCAACTTCCTGACACCTTTCCATATTCAGTCAGTTTTCCACCTTTGTCCTTTTCTGCCCTCTGGTCCCAGCATGGCCCCTTTCTCTACTTGCCAGCATCCTGCTTCCACCTCCAGACCCATTCGAGGACTGCCTCCTTCATACATGCATCCCATCCTCCTGCCCTTGTCTAGCCACTGCCCTCCCTTCGTTTGTTGCTTTGTCACTTCACCCTTCCCAGGATGTTTTACCCAGGTACACCCTATGCTATAGACATGCATCACATCACATGCCTAATTTCATCCTCTAAACCCCTCGCTGACCACACACGGGAAGGACTTGGTGCATAAACAAAAAGTGCATTTCTGAAGGTTGCAGAAAATGTTAAATGGCTACCATGTAAAATGAGAGTACCGTCTCCCTTCTACTAGTATCTAAAGGATGGCGTGATGAAAAATAGAGAATAAATCTCGTTAGAATAGACGTGAATATTCATGGATCAAACCATGTCCCTCAGAATGTAAGGATGTTCTAAGGAAGTTTAATATAACCTGGTCCTTCCTCTCAGTATCTGATAGTGGCGTAAGTGACTGCTATGTAAGTAGAAGGTAGAGATCCAGCAACACACCCAGTAGACAATAAACAAGCAACACATCCAATAGCACACAGTATGCCAGATGGTAGTAAGTGCTGTGTGAGAGGGAACAGAGCCTAACAGAGGACAGGAAACTCTAGCGCAGTAGTAAGAAATGTAGTTGCATCTACAGTGCATAGAAAAGGTCTATGCATGCAGATTACATTTGAGAAAACACCTGAAAAAAGTGAGGGAGTAAGGCATACAGATATCTGGAAGACAGCATTTTATAAAAAGACAGCAGCAAGTGCAAAGGTCCTAAGGCAGAGATGTGCTTGACCTTTCAAAGAAGGTGGAGTCGGACAGGTGCAAATGAGCTAGCAATTTTTAGGCTACTGAAGGTATTGGCTTTTAATGAGGAAGCCAGGGAGGGTGCTAAAGAGCAGAGGGGTACCGTCTAACCTCAGATTCAGAGAGCTCCTCTGGCTGCTGGGTTGAGTGATGGAGCAGAGCAGGACAGCATTAAGGAGAGCAGGTAGCTAGCTGAAGTAATAATCCATAGGGAAGCTGACAACAGCTTAGTCCAGATAGGTGGTTCTCAACTAAGGAGATGATTGGGAATGTCTGGAGATGGTTTGGGGTATCACCACATAGGAGAGCAGGGGACAGATTGAGGTGCTACTGGCATCTCATAGGTAGCGGCTGGGGGTACCATCTCAGGGCCAAGGACTGGCTCCCTTGCAAAGATCTATCCAGCCTAGACATCAATAGAGCTGAGGGAGGGAAACTGGTTTGGAGTGGTAGCTGGGGGTGATGGTGAGCAATCAGCTGCTTCTGGATGTGTTTTGAAGGGGTTTGATGATAGACTGCAGATGGAGAGAGAGAGAGACAGAGATAGAGAGAGAGACAGAGAGACAGAGAGACAGGCCAAGCACAACTTAAGATTGGTTGTTGGAGCAACGCATGGTGCAGAGTGGACTTCTCACTAATCAAGATGGGGAAGACACTAAGAGGAGCAGATGTTGGAAGCAAAGCCAGGAGTTCAGCTCTGGACAAGTTACATCACATCAAGGCATTGTTCCCATCCCCAGTGTTAAACAGAGGTCTTGTTATATATGGTCACTAGCAAAAAATGCATGGATAATCCAGAGCAGATAGCCACCCCCATTATTTAGTTTTAGGTTTGGATCGCATTACAAGACATCCTCCCAGAAATTTTGTTGCTCTACTCATATTTTGCCTACATGAGTAGTCACCTGGTTTTCAGTTCCTGAATGTGGAGCTATGGTCTGCTTGTTGGGGGCAGACAAGGAAGCTTAGGAGTCTGGAAGTGCAGGGAGGGCTAACCCGAGTGCCTGTGTCATGTTGTTGGTTAGTGCTTGCTGGGACAAGGAAGGGACACATCCCAGCATTGCCATTGACTGCATCCTTGCTATGGATAAATTACACAAATTCTCTGAGCTTCAGTTTTATCCGGTATAACATGGAGATAATAGTAGTCCACTTAGACTGAGGCGTGAATGATATAAGTTGTTACACATAAAATGCTTAGAAACTGGTGGGCACATGGTTTAGTGTTCAGGAAACATTCACTTACTATTATTGGGCTGACTGCAGGCTGGGGATGAGGAAGTCCTGAGTTCACATTCTAATATTCTAATTTCATCATCATGAACTTTAGAATGTTTGATACTGCTGACCCTTGGTTGCCTCATCTTCAAAATGGATAAGATAAAAAAAAAACCTGTGACCTAAAGATATGAACATTGATGGGAGAATCTATATAAAGCAGGAAGCAGCCTGCCTGAAGCCCAGCACACACTCAGAGAATAGGTCTGGGTCGTTAGTGAGTGACACCAAAGTCATGTAGGGGAGAGTTCAACAGGTCCTTGTCTTGAAACACCATGGAGATTCCATACATATCCCTGCCAGCTGCCTAGAAGTCAGAGCCCAGAGCCCAGCTGCTACCAGCCAGGATCCTAACTGGCAGGAAATTGGCCCTCAGAAAAAAGGGAAAAGACCAAGACTGGATAGGCTATGTCACATGTTATGTTATTTCAAATAGGGGGAAGAAGGAAGAAATGATGTTAGTTTCAAATGCATGAAGGGAAAATCCCAATGGATGCTGTGTACCTGAAGGTAGAGATGGAGCAAGCTCAGTGAAGAGTGAATACTTGGGTGGGCCCGTGACAGGGATGAACTCTTGCCATCTTCCCAAAAAAGTCACACATGGTATGGGCCAAGGAAGGGGTGGGACTGCCGAGTCAGTCATGGGAAAGGTGCAAGCTTTATACTTTTCAGGCCAAGACAGCAGTATCCTAAATCTGTATATTCTCAGTGGTTCAATTCACCCACATTCACCAGCTGCTCACCTTGGGAGCTGTGCTACTCATTGGGATACAGAGATGAATGAGAGACATCCATGCTTTTGACAGTCTTACAGCACAATGGTAAGACAGATATATACACAGCTAGCTTAGATGCAAAGCTGGGTAGGATTGAATGTTTTATTAGAAATGGCATGGGGAGCAACTCATGTCACAGAGCCAGCAGAGATAACAGAGAAGCAGCAGCTTTGATCCAGGCACAGTGGTACAAGGTGGGAATACAGGAATTAATAAAATGTGGCCCCTGCTCTTAAAGCGCCCCACAACCAGTAGGCCCAAGCACTGTTGGAATGTGGCCCATGTGCTGTGTGCAGTCAGGAGATCCTGGCCCTGGGTAGATCTCAGGCTCCTCTCCTTGGTGATCATTTGCTTCCCTCAACTCCCACCAAGTTGGGCTCGTTAACTCACTAGGAGTCCTCAGTGACTGTCCATTTTTCACACTTTGTCCCAGAGGTTCCCAGGGGCTCTCAAAAGGGCTGCTGGAGGGGAGGAACGAGGGGCAAGAGAGGTTTTTCATTTCAATCAGAGCAGTTTGTTTTATTTTATTGGTCTTCATTTTCATGTATGAGTTCACTTAAACAATGGGTTATAAAGCTGGAAAAGGTTTGGGAGGCACGGACTTTATTTTTATAGAGAAATATGGACAAGACATGGCTAAGATGCCAGAGTCAGCAAGCGAAGAGGAGAACCTGGTATTCCCACCTGTGTTCTCTGTGCTTCTACTGAGCCCAGCTGCCTCCATGAGAAATGCGGAGTGCACTGCAGGCCACTTCAGGCTTCTCTCCAGTGTGAGATCGAGATCGTGTGATGGAATGACACTGGGGAGGGGTGGAGGTGTTGTTTATGGGGGTCAAGCTGGTGTTGGGTGAGCATGTGGAGCATGGGCATGTGCTGGGAAAGAACCCAGAAATCGCTCCCTGATTCTGAGAAACAGAGCTCAGTCAGGTGCTCCCAGGAGCCAGAGAGTTGGAAGGTGCAGGAATTAAGCGTGTTTTGGAAGAGGGATAGTTTATGAAGAGTCTCAGAAGAAATAAACACAACCAGCTTTTCCCTGGCACTAGGGAACTCAGGCAGCATGCAGCATAAGGACTCATTTGCAGAGTGCCTATGGGGACTAAGGGGAGCCAGACACTGTCCATGCCATAAAGAAGGCCATGGTGAGTCATGAGAAACAAGAGGATATGGGCCAAGTCAGCTGGACTCCTGTGAAGGGGAACTTCTGATGTTTCTCAGTGCAAGTGGCTTTGAGATGGCACCTGAAGTCAGGTAAAGCCAGCAAGAGGGCACTGCATTCAAAAGGCCCAGTGGAGTCAGGCCCCAAGGGAGGTTGTCGGTGGCTCTGAATGGGCAAGCAGGAGTTCTTTGGTCTGGCCTGAAAGGTTATTTCGGACTCAATCACATTCTTTCCAGAATCCGTGGCCACGTCCTCGAGGACCCTTGCTTTCTGGAAACTCAGTGGGCCTTGGCTGACGTGGGTACTTTGGGGGAACTTGGTTTTTCTGCCAGGTGAGAGGAAGGCAGGATCAGATAGAAACAGGAAAAGGTTCTAAATAATGTACTACCTCTCTCCCTCTGCTCCTTCCAGGAGAAGAAGCTGAGGGCTGAGACTCTGTGGGGCCCAGCAATGGGTCTGTATGACCTTCCTTGGAACCCAGCCCGGTCTCCTAACTTTGGAAAACAGCTTGGAAACCAGCCTGAGATCACAAGGAGTTATCATCCTTCCAGGAGAGTATGGAGATGGTGTTTATTATTCCTCTGGCCCTTCCCCAAGATAGCCACCTGACATAACTCAAGGAGCAGAGAGGACAGGCCATGGTGAACCAAGGGCACCTCCTCCCTTCTGGAGCAGGGGTGGAAAAGTGCAAAGTGGAAAAGGTAAGGAAGTAGAGCCATTCTTGAAGGGCATGGCTGCATTATGGTGCATTTCAGTTCTTAGAAAATTAAGTCACTATCAGAGAAAACCTGGGGAGAGTGGAATGCTTTCCAAGATAGCTGATTGCCCTTGACAAAAGAAACATACAACTGAAGTGGTTGCATGTCCCACTATGGATATGTGGCCAGGTGGAGAGGGTCACTATTCAGAGACTCATGCTAAGGAACTAGCAAGTGGGCATCCTTTTGAGCCAATTTTGATTTTTAAAAAACTATTCATATTAACATGGAAGTATGTATGGTATTTTCTTAAAGTTTAAAGACAAAAATCCCTTCTCTGGGCTACCAAAACTTTCCATGCTAGCCCATGCTGTGTTTCCCAGATGCAGTGTGTACTTTGATCTTTACTCTTACCCTCTTTTTCTCTTTACTCGGACCAACCTCACTCTGCAGAGCCAGTTTCTCTCCCACTCTTCATTTTTACTTTCTCGAATAAACTTTGCCACTGATAAAAAAAAATCCTTTCTCTGTGCCTTTAATAAGTTCTAAGATACGTCTTCAATGGGTTGGGGTAGAATACATAATATTCATTCCCATGGTTAAAGCATCTCAATATAAAAAGGTGGTGTTAAAGTACCAGGTTAGTGAGCTTTCCATTGCTGTGACAAAGTACCTGAGATAAACAACTTATATGGATGTAAGATTTATTTCGGGTCATAGTTTCAGAGGTTTCACTCTAGAGTTGCTTGGTTCTATTGCCTTTGGACCTGTGATAAGGCAATATACCATAGCAGTTAGCACATGGCAGAGGAAACTGCTAACCTCACGGTGGCTGAAAAGCAAAAGAGAGAAAAGAGGCAAAGGTCCCAATATCCTCTCCATGGACATGCTCCCAACTCCCTCCCACTATATACATCTCCCAAAAGCTCCACCATTTTCCAGTAGTTCCACAAGGAGGCAACCAAGCCTTCAGCATTTGGGCTTTTGGGAAGCACTTAAGGTCCAAACCATAACAAGTATGAACCAGGTTTTATAAATATACATGCATAAAATAAAAATGAAAGGAAAAGAAGATACATATATGTTTTTGCTTATCTACCTTCTACAAATTTTTGCACTAAGCATACCTTTGTAATTAGTTAATTTTGTTTAAGAAATAAGGAGATTCCTTCCTTCTTCTTCTCTGGGAATGATGGATGATAATCATTTCAGATCTCTTCACCTTTATTCTTGAGATACACAAGGTTGTGGGGTACACAGAAGCAGGTCTATCTCAAGATGTTCTGACCATCACAGAGTGGACAAAGAGTCACCAACCTCTCTAGTCTTAAGGACCATGAATAATGCAAAATGGTTCTGGGCTGAACTGGTGTCTTGATCAGTCTGTCTCATGTTTAGACCATTTGTGTTATACCTGTAGCTAGTTAACGATGTGTATTGTCTTCTTGTGTGCCAGGACTGGTGGATGTTCTAGGCTTTCTGTCCCTGAGCTTCCTGTGGTCAGAAAAAGTGCTGGTGGGTCTCAGACACTGGGCTCAAAGAGGGTGGAGTATAAACCAAGGGCAGTCAAAGGAGGGGCAATGGAATGATAGTGGAAGAGGGGAGCCCATGATCAGATCAAAGGACAGAGAATAGAGCAAGGGGTCAGGAGCTGAGAAACCAGATTTTGTTGAGTGTGAGTTAGCTGGTACCCTTGGCCAACAGGTGCTATGTCAGGTGCCAGAGACTGAGGAATCCAAGATGTTGATTGGGTAGCTTGGGAATGGTGTGGCCTATTTAAAAGAATTTAGCTAGATCAGATGTGTGTTTGGTTCTTGTTGAACCCAAGTTCATACCTTGATATCTTTATGAAATTCAGGCTTGTTATATTTGGTCCATTGTTATGGCTCAAAAAGGTATTTATGTGACATAATTCTATTATTTATGTGTTAGTTCTTATTCCTAGCTCAGTGATCCAGGTTTGATCCATGTGTATTCCAGGCATTCATACACTCCACTGAAGTTCATGACCAAAGAGCCTTGCTGCATGGGGTCTAGGTATGATTCCTCAATCATATGTCAATTCACCCACCTTTTTCTTTTTTGTTTGTGATGGAAGTTGCCACAAAATCCTTTGTTGTAGAATGACCCTTGCTTGGATCCATTAGTTTAATGAACCTAAACAAAAAAATATTTGATATGAGTTTGCCAAGACTTGTTTTAGTTAACTGATTGTATTTCATCTCCACATTTTCTCCTCTAGGCTAAGTAATCCAAAGGTTCTAATTTTTTTCTGATGCCAGAAAAGGGAATGATGAATTGCATATAATAGAGTGACAATAGGCTAGCTTCATTTCCACAGAAGTTTACAGAACTTGATGTACAAGTTTCTATTCATCCCCAAACATTTTTTTTATGGCTGTGCAGTCACATTGTCTGAATACTCCAGGTGTCTGCACACCCGAACAGGTACTCTAAAGGTAACTTGACCTTGGTTCCAGACTTGATCCAGAGTCTCACAATTAGCTTTGTTGGTCTAGAAGCTCTTTGATCAGAGAATTGAATAAGCCTAGGAAAACCTACTTATAATAAACATTTATTATTCAGCAAATTCATGTATGCATTATGCATCAACAGTGTCTGCTTTGTGACTGGCACTGTTCTGCATGGTAGGATACCACAGCAAACAAAACAGTCTCGGCCCTCACACAGGTTATATCAATGGAAACAGTCACATAATGAAAAGGAAGGCAAACAAATAAATTACAAATTTTTCAATAGTTGTGTCATAAAAAATGCAAGGTGGGGAATAGACTGTGGTAGGCTCAGGTCTGGAGGGATGATTGAGAATGTCAATACAGTCATTTGTAATACAGATTTCCCTTCTGGAGGCAATGTTTGGGCCCGCATTCTAGGACAGGTTTTCAGCTACAGAGGGCAAGAAAGCTAACTCTGAATGCATGTCAGTTTGCAAAGTGAGACATGTTTATGAAAAGAGAAAGATGTAGTAGGTTATGGCCTATCCTATTATTTTGAAACCCCAATAGACACCATGGAATGGTAGGAAATGAAATATGGAAGTAGAAAATTATTACATAACTATGGTTCTGGAAGAAAATATATAATATCTAAACTGAGATGACATCTTAGAGACATGATCTAATGCAGCCTTTCCTTCCCCCTCAGCTCCCAATCCCATTAAAAGTTTTGTAGACAATGACTGCAGTTCTGGGCTGCTGTGACTTGTCAACACCTCACTGTGTGGGCCACCAAGCCCACTCCACCTTGGATAATCACTTGAGAAACTCCCAAGGTGTTAGACACCTGCTCACCTATACCAGTGTGTATTCTACTTAGTTATATCCAGTGTAGTGCTTATTGGCTAATGTGACAATAAAAAACCCCTGAAAGAATGAAGGAACAGCTGAGTCTGATTTATCAATTTTACCCTTCTGAATCCTGCAGTAGCTTCAAAGAACTCTGGTCCAGATCAGATTAAGAATAACATCTACAAACTTTAAGCATTATTATCTTTGTTCCAGGTTCTATCCTACATGCTTTACACAACCTCCTCTCTTTTAATTCTCACAACCAATAAATTAGGTAATGCATTAGTTTAGATGCTTAACTGCTGTGTCAAGCACATTTGCAAGTTGGCCAGGAATCAGTTGGCCATTGACCAGGAATCATTCACATGATTGCTCCTAAATTGCAGAGGAGGCTGGGAAATGTAGTCCTATTGTATACTCAAGAAAAACAGGCAGCAAGGCACTGTTATTATTATCTTGATTTTCCAGATGAAGAAACCAAGGCTCAGAGAATTTAAGTATCTTTTCTAAGACAGTAATTAAGTAAGTCGGGATCCTGGTGTTCAAACCTGGTTAGTCTCATTATCCTAGAAACATTCCTAACCAACGCATTATATGGCTTCTTAAAGGATAATATGTGAAGGCTATGGCAAAGTTTCCAGATTTACAATTTCTCTCCCCTCTGAGCAGTGCTGAGCACACAATGCTGAATTTCGCCTCTCTGATCTTCATTTTTCTGTCCTTTTTTGGCTAAACAATTCTGTTGCCATAATCTTCTTTTACATAGGTTAATATCTAGAAGGGTTGGATCAAGTTGCCTTTTTCTTTATCTGGGAACATTTTCCATATCATATTTCTGCACTGATTTTGGTGTCAAATTCTTAGAATTCTTGGGAGCATCTCACTGTTTCTCCCTGTTAGTCAATACAATCACCGCAGAGAATCAGGATAGTTTCTAGGCACCAGTTTTACACCTGTGCATTCAAGACATTCCAGCCCATACTCCACCTTACTGTCATTGCCAGGATGTCTGATTCACAGCAGCTGCCTAGACAAGAGGTCTGTGGGTAATATGGATCAGTCTCCCTATAATTAGTAAATTTTCCTGATTTTATGAGTACATGGTTATCATAGAAGTTGGCAAGTCAATGACAGTGCAGGGGACTGCGCTTCTATACAGATTTGTTATAGTTTAGGCTCTGTCCTGCCCACATTGCAGCATCTTTCTCAGTTCCTTCTCAGTTCAGCAAACATGTTCTCCTCACTATAAAGTCCACATATAATATGTAAGAAGGGTTTCACAATAAACAGGGGGAATGAGCCTTTCTGTTGAGCCCAGTTCAGAGGCATTTGTCATCAGGTCTCATTCGATAATAGGGTATCCGTGTCCTGCACTGCCTGGATAGCAATTAAAAATTTGCCCCTCTTTTCAACTTGGAGCCAGATGTTGCATCCTCCTTATACCAGGGAATATTTCTCAGAGCCATGGGTATCACAACCATGTAACCTCGATCAGAGTATGCTACTACAGAGAAAATTACTTGTATTTTGTCTATACAACATAAGAAGAAAGAGAATGCTAGTTCTCTTTAGAATGCAATGCAGGACTTTAGAAAAAGATGAAAGAACTATCCTGGAGATAAAAGGATAAAGGAAATGTAATTGGATACCTTATTGCCTCAAGTTAGACACCTACTATAGTTCATCCCAATTTTGGTTAAGTATTCTAATTTTCAAAGCTCCCTAAATAATAAATGGTTTTGTAGGATAAGAAATAAAGAGCTGATCTTGTCACTGGTTTCAAAAGTCATTAATGCAAAAAAAAATCATTAATGCATTCCTTGCTATTCAGCTATGAGGAAGAGTAAGGAAAACATATAAAATGCATCTTTGATTAATTATTTCAAGAATGAAATCAAATGTTTCTTGCTTATATATTTTTATAATATGAATATTCATATCCTCTCATATATGATCTGTGTAACTCTATCCCCTCAGGATTGATGGAATTCTGTTTTTAGAATGACTCTCCAGCCCTCATACGGAAACAGCGAGAAATGGAACAGAGAATTGGCTTCTGTGACATGGTGATGGAAATCTTTGAGAAAGGTGGCAGAACACGGCATTTGAGGAGATATGCCTGTGTGAGCATGAAGTTCTTTCCCAGAAGGAGAGGTGAGAAGGTCTTGAGATTCTGGGTGAGAATGAATGCTTTTGAATGCCAGCCTGGTGAATGCCACCCCACATGTTTCTCTAGCTTATCTAAAGTTTAGTGGGAAAGGTGATGATGACATTAGACTATGTACTACACAGAATCTGTGACATCATGGTCATGTTCTTCACTGTATTGCAGTGCTAAGCCTATTACCTCACATGTGATAAGTGTCAGCTATTTCTTGAAGACCTGTCATGTGTATGAATGACAATGACAAGAGCAAGGCTACTTTTGGGGTGTTAATTATAAAGAAATTATAAAATCACCAGGGGAAAGAACCTTCTACATTCTTGTTGACAATGAGAAGATCAAGCCAGGACACTGACAGCCACAAAGTTAGGAATGTAGTAGAGATAAAGAAGGGGCCCTGATGGCAGCAGCCACCACACCACAAACACAGGTCACAGCATGGCAGATTAGCAAGCCAGTGGAAAGAAGCCAATGCATAAGACTCAGCTCTCCCAGGATTTCCTAGAGAATGATGGAAATAAGAAGAGTTAGAGACCAACAATTCTATTGCAGCTGAGATGTCAGATCCGGGTGAATATTGCTTTAGCAGTAATGTGACCTCTCTCCTCTTATTTTCTCCTACTTTCTTCCCTGCTCTTTCCAAACGCTAATGAAATCTGGGGGATAACTGGGGCTATATTTAATAAAATGGGGTACTACTCAGCCATAAAAAATGAGAAATTAGAGACATTTATTGCTAAATGGGTGCACATTGAGGCGATACTCTTAAGTGAAATAAATAGGACACACGTGTAAATACTGAATAGTTTCTCTAGTGTGAGAAACTGAAAGTGTAAATAAGGACTAAAAGGTATAATAGATAATGTGAAATGGAAAGAAAAGGAGCAAAGGGGAAGGGGAAGTGGGAGGGGTAGGGGAAAGGAAAGAAGGGAATGGAATTAATATGAGAAAATGAGAAAATGGAAACAAAGTCTTTGTAAATAGGAAGAGATGGAGGGGTTGAAGGGAGGGCAGGGGAAAGGGGAAAAAAGAAGAACCAAAAGAGATTATGTAAAGGTGCAAATTTCCAATGATGAATGTCATTATATTATATACCTAAAATGTACCAATAAAATAAAAATAAAAAACTTCCTTCCTGAGGCATAAGCCTCATTCTGCCTTGTAGAGGAAGAACCCCAAACAACTTTAATTTATTTTCCACATGTTAATCCTTCAAATAGAAAGGTATATGATAGAAAAGAATTCCATTTTCCTTTTATCTGAGAACCATTCAGAGATTATTTCCTTCTACTTACATTACCACAGTGGTGGATGGAGAACTTTAAGTCCTATCTTGTAGTTCTTCCTCACTTTCTTGAGGTTCAGAGGAGAATTTAATTAAAATAGCTGTAATTGATTGATGCTTGGAAGTGGAACCTTGTATTCTCTAGTTTACTTTCCTGACAAACCCAAAAGTCATTTCATGTTGAGTGCATGTTAGTCTTTGTTACAAAGTTTAAAATGTGTTTACTGTCCACATATAAGATCCATGGGGATAGGATTTATAATTCATCTCACACTCAAATCTATAAAATTAAAACTGCATAGAAACATAATTTCCTGAGTACCCAAACCTGGTTCTGATCCCATCAATAATTCTCTTTGGGTAAGACTGCCCTTATTTCCTTCCACATTTTGTTTCTAGGATACTTCTGATGTAGGAGAGCAAGGATGTGAAAGAAATCTCTCATGGCTGACCTCCATCAATGCAATTCTCTTTGAACTCACTTTTTGGTAATTAATGGACATATGCATGTCTGCTGTAGATAGTCTTTTTGCTCACTCATAGGTTCAGGAAATTGGAGCTACTGGCTTTTTTCTTGCTGGTTCTGAGCAGAGAGGAAGTGGATATATATGTGGTGGCTTTTGTAAGATAACTGGAAATTCAAAGTGTAAATATTACAGATTCAAATTTAAGGTGTGGTTTGTTTTTTCACATCATGATCCATCTCCACTGACTTAGCATCATTAATTGCCTCAGAGAGTATTCATTGAAAAGAGACATATGAGCCTTGAGTAGTGGTTTTGCAAGTTTGAGCCCAGACAGGGAAGCTTAGTAACTGTTATGATTTAGATTTTAAAAATGTCCCTCAAAGACCTCATGCTCTCACAGTCAGGGGTTTTGGAAGGTGATTAAATTGGGGTAATATAGCTGACTTGCTTTTGGAGGCAGAGTCTTGTCAGAAAAGATGAATCACTGGAGGTGTGATTTGGAAGGGTATATCTCCCTTCCCAGCTCCTCTGTTCTCTTTCTGCTTCCTGGCCACCATGAGGTGAGGAACTTTCCTCTACTGAGGCACTTTCACCATGTTGTTCTGTGTGTGAGCTTGCTGAACGTGAACAGAAACTTCTGAAACCATGAGCCAAAATAAGCTTCTCCTTTAAATTGTGGATATCAGATATTTTGTCCCAGAGATGAGGAAAGTAACCAAGACAGATTTGGTGCCAGAAGAGGGGCTATTCCTATGATTTTATGTGAGAATGTGGCTTAGAAGCTGTATCAGTCAATATTTACTAGAGAAACCGATAGAACACAAGATATATAGATATATATATTTAAGAATTTACAAGATTAGGTTACAATAGCCACCCACAGGGTCAGATGAGGAGGAGTCCAGAGGGTCTCTCCGCACACTGGAGACCAAAGGATTCAGTCAAAGTTCTGGAGCTCACTGCAGTGTCCTGTGGGGGTCTGTGTCAGGAGGCCGATGGGTCTGCACTGGAAGGCTGAAGGGTCTGCACTGGAAGGCAAAGACTGGAGCTTCTCCGACAGAACAGAAGAGACAATGACCTTCCTTATTTCCCTTTTATAACAGTCAGGCGAGGAACAGCCCTAGGGTGAATCTCCCACACCCTAAAGTGTGGAATTGCTGAGCCTATTTGGCTAAGCTTTTCTTAGCCAAACTTCTCAGGTTGACAAAATCGTTCAACCATTACAGAAGCCTTCTGTTAGTTACTTTTCTGGTTGCTAAGTCAATACCCAATACCCAAACTTAAAGGGGGAAAGATCTATTTGGCTTACAGTTCATAGAGGTTTCAGTGCATAATTGGCTGGTTCCAAGGCAGGGTGGCAGAGGGGCAACAGTTCATGGTAGTGGAAGAGAACAAAAGCAGTAAGAGACCTTAAGAGCATTTTCCTGCCCCTTTTGTCTTATTCAGAATACTTAGGGTGGGTAGCACTCACACCCTTAATCCTAGTGCCCTTCAGCCTACCCCCACCATGAATCAATGACACACTTTGGAATCAGCCACCTCTGAAAAGGGATAAGGCTTTGGGGGGACATCAAAACACAAGCCATAACACCTTCAGAACTAGTTTGTGGGAGGAGTTTGGAAGGTTTCCAGATACCAGCTAGAAAAGTACTAGAATGCTGTAAGCTGAGCTTCATGGAAGGTTCTGGTCAGAACTCAGAAGGCCAGAATGCTGATGAAAATGCAGACAGTAAAAAGCAGGCTTAGGAAGTTTCAGTTAGGAACAAGGACCCCACTGGCAGTTGGATTTGAGACCATGTGTGTTATATGCTCTGTCAGAAAATCTGTCTACATTTTGTTCATGTTTTGAGACTTTACAGAAGATTGAGATTAAGGGCAGTAGACTAATTAATCTGGTAGAGGAAATTTCAAGGCAGCTCAACATTAGGTTGTGGCATGGGTACTGCTAGAACCTTTTAGTGAGGTTTGTACAGAAAGATATGAGCAAAAGGCCTATTTAAAAGTTTTCAGTTTCTCCAGAAAGGAAGCACTTGAAAAGTTGGAGCAGAGGAAAGCTTGGTTGCTGAGAAGAATAACAGTAAAAAGAAGCAAAGTACTTTACATCAGAAAAATAGGAAAGGTACTTTGATGGCATCCCAGGAAGCAAGACCTTGCCTGTTGCCCCCTAAAGTTGTAAGAGTGAAAGACTTTGCTTTGAGAAGAAAGCCCCAGGATACTCTGAGAACAGCAGCCTAGGGAACTGGTAGTGCTCAACTATCCAGGCACTCAGAGGGCCACTGCAGCCATGATACAAGAGAGCCCAGCTACAGCTGAAGCTGACAGTAGACCTTGGCATCACCCACATAATGCTGATTTTTTTTTTTTTTTTAGTACCAGGGATCGAACTTGGGTCCTTGCGCTTGTCCAGCAAGCAGCAAAACCACTGAGCTAAATCCCTGGCCCCTAGTGCTGAGTTTTTTAGGCATGCAAAATCCAAGAATTGTGGGATCAGGTAGGCATCCACCTGGATTTCAGAAGAATGTTGAAGTGACAGCTCCCACCCTCCTGCTTTGGGTGTGTGTTTCTGTCCCTCCAGCCTCCTGCTGATGTCCCTGGTGACCCTCGCTGACTCTAAATTGGAGGGGGAAGAGGGAGAGGAAGGAGGAGTGGCAAGTGGCAGGAAATATCTAGTTTGATGGATAGTGTGAATTGTCATTCTCTGGGCTCAGAGATGTTTAAAGGGGGCTTCACTGGAGTATGATGTGCATGCTTTGCAGAGCCCCTAACACTCAGCAGGATGTACTCCCTAGATGGTCATGTGGATTCTGCCCTCAGCCCCTCAGTATCAGGCTGTCCACCTCCAGTATCTTTCAGATCCAGTCTTTTTGTGCTGCCAGATAGCCCCACTGATCTGTCCTTGAACCAGGGGGAAACGGGTTTCTCAGATCTGGTGTGGGTGGAAAGCAATTTCTTGCCAAACATAGCATCTGGGCCTCTCATCCTTTAGCTGCCTGAGGCATAAGTCAGATTCCATAGCTGAGGGTCCCCAACTCCAGGGAAGGGCACACAAAAAAATTCTCTGGGTTGTCCCCAAGGAGTCATTTCCCTTAACTGGACTAGAGAAGAAAGGATCTTACACCTTTCCTTGTGGTGCACATGTGTCCTGTGTAGGAGAGAGGAGAGAGGGAGGGACACACCCAGGGGACTACTCTCTCTTCTAAAAAGTCCCCAATTTCCAACTCTCCCCACCTCCTTAGTTTTAATTCTTATAGGAGTCACAGTGACAAATTTCATAGAGGTGGGGAGGTGTTTCATGATAGAAGGCCTAAAAGCTTTAAAACAATCATCTCTTTGAATGTAAAAATTCTATTGGTAAGAATTTAAAGAAATGTCTGCTCCCTCAAACTTATATTTAAACAATAACAACTTCTCACAAAATGGTGTGATCAGACACAGCCTCTGCAGACAATGATAGGGAACTCTTAAATTAATGATGAATTAAGGATTTTTATAGGCATTAAAAACCTTACTTTCTAACAATATTCAATGAGAGAAACAATGATTCAATGTTGGGAAAGAGCAGAATGAAAATTTATGTATAACTTATAATACTTATTCTATTACACACACGTGTGTTTATAGATTTATATGTGTGTATCTTCATGAAAGTATTAGAAGGAAACATAGCCAGTGTACACAATATCTATGTACATTTTAAGTGGGGAAAAATTTACCTGTCAAGAATCAAACTTTATCTAATTTTATGGTTTTGTAATTTGATAAGAACATTATAAATTGGCACACTGAGTGAAATCATCATCTTGTTTTTGGCTCTAGTTATTTCTCTTCTGAACCCTGTCAAGAATAGTACTACTAGCCTTTCAGATGGGAACCTGCCAACATCACAGATCAAGATTTTAATGAATTCCTTCCTTCTGAGGCCTAATTTAAGCCCAATTTAAAGTAAAGAAAACAAACATATCACTCCATTAAGGGGAATGAGCATGTCTTTGTTGTACAGGCTTTGAATTTTGGATCTCTTTTGAAAAAGAAAAATAGAGCAAAAAATGAGCTTAATAAGCTAGACTTCTGCTCAAGCTTTTCTCATTAAGGTTTAATAACACAAAGTGCCATTGAAAAATTTAGATTTATACAGCACACCCTTGATTCAGTATCTGCTCCCTGAATGTTGAGAAGAGGGAATATTTTAGACTCAGGGGTGGCTCATCTGTGCACTTGATTCCTTTCGTCTTACTCCCTCCTTCCCGCTAAATACACATGCAGCAAGACAAATGACCCCGCGCGCACGCGCGCGCGCACACACACACACACACACACACACACACACACAAACATCTACTCATCCTAATTGGGTTTGGGATCCACCCACCAGCAGCCATGCCTCACCTTAGCCATCTAGTGATACTGAAGCTTTGAACCCACTAAAATAAGGAGCCTATTGATATAGGGCAAATGATATAGGACCCCCAAATAATCTAAATAATGTAAGGGAAATATTATAACTCCCAACCTGCTAGATATCTGAAATGCCAAGTTTGTGTTCTCTAAAATCAAAAAATGAATTCTAGGAACAATGGAGGTTAAGAGTAGGAAGAATTTATTGAGGAAAAGACAGCTTCTGTCTGAGAGGAGGAAAGTGGGTAGCCGGCCCACCCCACTTCTCAAACCCACAAGGCGAGGCGTGTACAAAGTGGGACAAACTGCAGTCAACTAATACAATCTAATGGAAAATCACAAGGTGGACATGAGGTGGATCCAAACTATGGTCAACCAATAAGATTACAAGTACAGTCACTTAGGGAATATTGATTAAATGGAGATCAAATGAGGAAGCAAGTCCATATAGTATGGACTGAGTAAGGATTTCTGGGAAGGGATGGTCTTGGTCCCGCACCTAGGTGATTCTTATCTATTAGAATATGATTACCACTATTCATCCCTAGGGGAGGCATATGGGTGTGGTATGTAAGAGACATTATCAAAAACTCCTGCCATAGGACTTTTTTTTTTGGTACCGGGGATCAAACTTGGGACCTTGCACTTTCAAGGCAGGCGGCGGAACCACTGAGTTAAATCCCCACCCCTCCTGCCATAGGTCTTGATCTCCTGGGACCCAGTATGATGTCTATGAGATAGGAAAGTGGGAAATAAAGATACAGAGACAGAGAGTTGAGAGAAACTGAGTCTTGGATTGATCTAAGCTCCTCCAGCAGCAAAGACAAAGACATGAAGGCCATCCAGCATTTATTATTTATTACAAGTGTAGGAAGGAGGGAGCTGGCAGGCCTTGGGACACACGCTGATAACAAGTATCAAGCAGGCAGGAATGAGGGCACAAGCATATCTTTGCTTAAGAGAACAAATAGTTAATTCAGAAGGAAGGAATTTAGTTGGAGTCAGTTGACCTTGGCTGAAAATGAACTCAGCCGAATGGACTACTTCCAATGTAACAGCTGAATTATGAAGGGCCAAGAAGCTTGTGCCCTATAGCCTGCTAATACTGGGCAGAGGTGTCTGCTACAGTAGTGGTTCCTCTTTTTTGAATCTTGACCTTTAGTAAATGGGCCCCAACTGCCTTCTGCACTGACTTCTTCCAGGGCCTGGCCCTATCTAACTGCCTATAACATATGTAATTAACTTAGCTGTCCTTGATATTATGACTGATCCCAAGAAGGGAAACCTCTGAAGAAAGGGTAGTCAATGATGGGATGGAAAGCCACAACCTCACAACCTGAAGCTGTCCTTCAGCCCATGGTATGACCCATGGGTCGACAGTAAGATGATATCACTTGCTGTTCACAGAACTGATGTCCAGTGTGAAGTGGCTTCAGCTACTTGAATAGAGTTTCAAGCTACTCAGTCTCAACAGGACCGGAGGACTGTCATATAAAATAATGGCCATGTTAGGGAGGTGCCTGCTCACCATACATTGACACCTTGAATTTTCACCTGCTCCTGTGCAGTAGCTATTTCCATCCCACATAGGCAGATGAGGAAAGTGAGGCACATATGCTTGAGTAGTTTTCTGGAGCCTCTGATCTGACTCCCTAGCTCAGGCCCTTCCTCCATGCCCTGCTCTTCTCAGCACAGGGAAAAGCACTGGATGCACCTCAGCTGGGTCTCAGGTAAAGCGATGTCTTTGCTGCCTCTGGGCAGCCTTTAGCACAATCCTCCACAGAGAAGGCCTGATCTTCTCCCAGCTCTCTTCCCTGCCCAGACAAATGGCTAGGCTGCCTTCCATGAATCATCGATCTCCTCTCCTCACAGACACTCTGCGCCTCTCAAGAGTTGAAAATAAATAGGACTGTTTCCCTTCAAAACTGCCAGGCTGCTCTTTCCATTTTCCTTTCTTTCTTTTTTTGGTACTGGGGATCGAACTCGGGACCTTGTGCTTGCAAAGCAGGCGGCAGAACCCCTGAGCTAAATCCCAGGCCCTTCCCTTCTTTCTCGATCACTTTCTATCCCTTTTCTTTAATAAGACCTGAAATTTCTAACTTAAAGTAACTGAACTTAATTGATATGCAATCTCTCCCAGGTCTATATTATTTTCAAGATCCTTTCCTTTAATTGTGGAGAGCAAGTTGCAAAGATTTATAGGATCACAAAACAATATAGATATATTCTTCCCTGTTCTCTCCCCTTCTGTCCTCTTCCCTCCCCTCTCCTCCCTTCCCCTTCCTTCTCTTCCCTCTCTCCCTGCCTGCCTTCCTTCCTTCCCTCTCTCCCCTGCCTTCCTTCCTTCCTCCAATAGGGTGACCCTAAAAGTCACTTTGTCCCAAACAGTCATGATGTTCACCTTTTGAGCCTGTGTGACTATGAGTAGTGCCCATTTTAACTACAAGAAGTGTGCTGATCTGAATAATAAATGACCTTATCACTTAATCCATGCAGTCAGCACTTAGGGAACATCTAACAAACATCTACGTAGACCTGTGTGCTGGTGCTACAGAAGCAGTGAGGCTGCTCACAGCCAGCCACAGAGCCACTGACCCCAAGTGTTTCCTTGCTTGTCATCTGGTTCAGTGCTACAAGGAATTAGAACATACCTTTGGGGACAGCTAACAGAGAAACATTCAGTGAAGGTTAGTATTATAAAAAGAGAAAAATTACTCCACTCACATACTTTCCCTAGAGATGACTAGCAGTGATCGATATCCTAAATAGGCATCAATCACCTTAATGAGGAACTAAAATCTCCCAAGTCCGTTCCTTTTCTGGAAACTCACTCCTTGTTCATTCTGTATATGCTTGCTGTGTGACTTGTTTTCCCATTTGATCTCTATTTAATCAATATTACCGTGACTGTACTTGTATCTTATTGGTTGATCTTGGTTTTGTCCACCTTATTCCCACCTTGTAATTTTCCACTGGATCTTTTTAGTTGACTGTAGTCTTGTCTGACCTTGTACCCACCTTACCTTGTGGCTTTGGTCAATAAAACACCTTTGGGAAGCAGGGTGGGTGGGCAACCTACTTTCCAGGTGTCCCCTCCTGTCCCTCTCAGGCAGGAGCTGTCTTTCCCTCAATAAATATTCCTTACTCTTAACCTCTGTTGTTCCTAGAATTCATTCTTCGATTTTAGAGAACACAAAATCGCGTTTTGGATATCTAGTAGGTTAAGAGTTATAATATATCCCTCATTTGGATTGTTTCCCTTATTTGACTACGGAAATGTCATGTACTTTGAAAGATACAGTGGTATCTTGAACTTCGGCCAAGTTGTCCAAAGAATTTCAGTTTCTTCACCTATCAAAAGGAAATAATTACAGAACTGCAGACAGGATCAAAAGAGACAATGTTAACAAAACATCTAACACAGACCCTGGTACTTCCAGACTTATAAATGGTAGCTATTGTCAATATTATATTATTGATTATGCTTATTATTTTCCTAAGTACAAAAGCATCATGTGCTTATTACAAGTAAATTTAAAAATATGAAGAGATAAGAAAAGGCCAAAATCCTCCATATTGGTCCCCAACTCCACTGCAGAGATGGCCAGGGGTAACCATTTGTAGGTGTCCTAGATCTTGTTCCATTCAACAAACTTTATATATATGTGGGCACGAGAGAGTGTGTAGGATACAAATGTGACAAAGTGCTAAGTGGGGTAGTTCTTATTTTGGACTTACAGCTAATGCACCAAAGCTGAAGACAATAGATGACAAGGGCACCATATCCTAAAAAGAGACATGAAGTATGGCCCATAAGATTTTCTAAAACAAAGCAAATTGAGACCAGTGAGTGACATGTCACTAAAAAAAGTGGGCTGGAACTAGAAATGAATTTGAAATAAGATTATTTGAAGGGAATTTGTAGGAAGAGAGAAGTCTTTGCCTTTTCTCCTTTCTCTGTTTCAGGTGTTGTTAGAGGCTCCCTATAGGAATGGCTTATGTCTGTGAGAGAAGTGATATTCTGTTCCCAGGCTCACTGCCTGCTGAGCTGGGGTACTGTTGGCTCATCTCCTCGGGGCAGTGAGGAGGAATGAGGCTGGAAGGCTGTGTGTGTGTGTGTGTGTGTGTGTGTGTGTGTGTGTGTATACCTCCAGGTCAGACCCCGGTATCTACGTCTCCTGACCAGGCCCCCCCCCCAGTGGCAAGTCAGCTAAGTCACCCCCTGATTTAACCACCTTCCAAAAGCCTCACCTAGGAGCACATGAGGGCTCTGGGGGACATTCTTGATCTAAACCCTTAACAATGTCATGTGACCGGAAAGGGAGCCCTTGGAAACACATACACAAATATTTTCTCTTGGTTATTTAGGACCATACATATATACATATATATGTAAGATTTTTCTTATAATTTTTATATTTTTTCTTTTTTATTATATATATTTTTCTTTTTTATATATTTTTATATTTTTTTCATATATATGAGGCTTTTCAAAGACATCATACTATGAAATTTTTATAACTTCCTTTTTTCACTTATCAATATAGTTTAAAATAATAACTATTGATTTGCCTTGTATTTTTAAATTATATGTCATGCACAATGTAATATGTGTAAAAACATTTAACCATTTCTTAGAGCCATTTAGGTAATTTGCAATTGTATTTGGTTAGAAACAATGCCTCACTGTATTCCTTTTTATCTAAGTGCCAGTATTTTTGCGGGAGGAGAAACCTCTAGAAGTGAAATAATAGTGTGCATGTTTTAAAGTTTGATAAACATTGCCAAGTTGCTTTCTATAAATTTGTATCAATTTGTCTTTCCATAAAGAGTGTATAAAAGGTCCTATCTCTTCACACCCTTGTCAAGAATTTATATACATGCTTGTTAATCTTAGAGATTAAAAACTTTGTTTTTCAGATTGTGAGCATTTTTGAATAGGTTTATTGCCTACCTTTATTTCCTTTTATAAGATTGTTGAGGGGCTGGGGATTTAGCTCAGTGGTGCTGCTGCTTGCCTCGAAAGCACAAGCTCCCAAGTTAGATGGCTGGTACCAAAAAAAAAAAAAGATTGTTCATTCATCTTGTCCCACTTTTCCATTGAATGACTCATCTTTTTACCTCTTATGGATTTGTTAGTGTTCTTTGTCTATCTTGGTCTCTCTTTTTACCTGTCTTGTGTGTACACAGGTATGTGTATTGATCTCCTATCATGTTTTTCCAATATTTTTGCTTACTTGTTTATTTTTTTAATATTCTTTACAGTATTTTTGTCCTATTAAAGTTATATTTCATAGACAAATTTGTCATTGTTTTGCTTTTTTAATACTGGGGGTTTATCCCAGGGGTGTTCTATCACTGAGCTACATTCTCAGCCTTTTTTATTTTAATTTTGAGACAGAATTTCACTCAGTTGCCCAGGTAGGCCTTGGATTTGCCATCTTCCTGTCTCAGCTCCCCTAGTAGTTGGGGTTATAGGCCTGTTTCACCACACCCAACCATTTGTTTTTTATTTACAAAGAATTTCTCTACTTATATCTAATGATTGCTGAATCTTTAGCTCTTCAGTTCATATGACATTTTTACTTGATGTAAAATATCTCCTTTATATATTATATATAACAAGTACTATAAGAAATATATGTATATAATAATATATAATAAATAAATAGTATATAATAAATAGTATGACAAGTATTTCTTTGTTCTTTTTTCTGTTATTTGGGTCTATATTTCTATTCTTGTCTGACCATTATACAGTTTTATTACTAAAACTTTATAATATAGAGATACATTCTCCCTAATTAACCAAAAAATTTCCAACTGGGTATGGTGGCACATACTACCTGTAATTCCAGCAGGCTGAGGCAGGAGGAAAGCAAGTATGAGCCCAGCCCAGGCAACTTAGTGATTAAGCAAGACCCTGTTTAAAAATAATAAAATTTTAAGATTGCTGGGGATGGGTAGCTCAATGGGAAGGCCCTAGGTTCAATTGCCAGTAACACACACACACACACACACACACACTTTCAGATTTTTCTCTTGTATTTGCTCTTCCAGGTAATGTTTAAGATTTATCCACTTAACTCCAACTTCCCATATAAATGCCGTATCAGGATTTCATTAGTAGTGACAGACTAATTTGTTTTAGATAGCCCTTCCTGCTAAAGAACTACAAGGAAGGCTGGACAACACATTTTTTCACAAATGTGTTTGAAAATATTGGAGAACTACAAAGACAGCAAAAAATACACATGTGGATATTGAGACACCTTTTTTGAAGAGAAAAGTTTAAGTGTGTGTGCATGTGTGTCTGTACAGTCTTAGAGGCAGTACTGGAGAGCTGCCAAAGCAGAAAGCTCTTGAGGAGGTGAGAACACATAGAAGAGAAAGTCAATAAGGTTGAGTCCATTGGTATTGGTTGGTGGCTGAAAAAACTAATGTGTGTTTTCTTTTTATTCATATGGGGAAGATACTGTCAAAAATGGAGTTCAGTGCCCACCACGGAGGCCCAGCCCTGGTAAATAAATATCCAAAGCTTTCACTTGGAATCCTTGAAGGGCTCTGCAATAGAAGTAGGTGTAGCAAAAAGTAAGCTAACCCTTGCTTTCACAAAGACTGAAGCCCAGCTCTATGTGATTAGGGTGATTAAAGTGATGTAACTCTATCATGACTTGCTTGTCACAAGCAAAATCAAATTCTTTCTGAGGAAGATTATATCTTAAATAGCCCCGAGTTATCTCTGTAATTTTTCAAGCACATTACTTAGAACTGAATTTTAAAAATAAGTGAGCAAAAAGATAGGAGCTAGCCAAAAAAAACAAAAAACAAAAAACAAAAAAAACCAAAACCACATACAAAAGAACACCCTAGGAGTAGATACATAGGTGATCTAGATGTTGGAGTTGGTAAGGCACAAACTTTATGATTAATATGGTCAAGAAATTGGATGACAAAATGGAGACTTTCTTCAGAGAACTGGAGACTGTGAAAAAGAATAAAATTATAGAACAAAAAGAATACAGGAACTGAAATTAAGGGCTTAATATTAGTTTAACATTAAATCATTCACAGCTAAAATACAAATTTGAGAACTAGAACATAGATTAGCAGAAAATATCCAGAAAAATATAAGAAGAAAATGATATTAAAAGTAGAGGGTTGAGGGATATGGTGGAGTCCTGAAAGGAAGAAAAAGAAAAAAATGGGGTGGAAGCATATTCAAAGAGATTGTGACTGAGACTTTTCTAAAAATTATTTTAAAAATCAACTCACACTTTGCAAGAAGTACTATAAACTACAATAATAAGTAACCCAAAAAGCCACACCTATACAGAATGCCATAAAACTTATTAAAAAAGAAAGCAAAGAGAACATCTTGAGGGCTAGGGATTTAGCTCAGTGGTTCCGCCACCTGTCTCACAAGCGCAAGGTCCCGAGTTTGATCCCCTGTACCAAAAAAAAAGAGAACATCTTGAAACCAGTCAAATGAGACAAAAAGATTATCTTCAAAGGTCTCACAAAGACTGACAGCTGACTTCTTAGTAGAAACAAGGGAGTTCAGAAGAAAATGGAGTAATATCACCAAACCTTTTGACCATATAGTACAGCAGGTTTTCTTTGAACACCATGAATCAATTTGTGAAATAATCAGTTTTATTTGGCATATGTACAATTCATAGAATTTTTGTCATATATTGTGCTAAAATATATGTGCTTATAATTCTCATTGGTTCTAGTTTCATCTATGAGAATGTCAGAGAAGTTGAAATTTTAGGAATTTTGGAGCTAATTTTTGAGAATAATTTTCAATGGTTTTGGAGTTTGTAACATTTTGCCACACTCATCTTACGTATTCTATCATCCACCCATTCTGTACACACTGAGCATCTATTATATACCTATTACCGTCCTAAATAATGTAACGGTGATAATAACTATAACATTTTCACTCTGTATGAGGAATTCCTCATGAAAAGGTGGGAAAGACAGAACATAGTAATTGCAGTGCTGTGTGATAATTTCAATTATGAGTGTAAGCATGAGATGGTATGAAAATATATAACAAGGTCTTCTAATTCAAGATGGGGAATAAGGATACAGCTCTTGAAGGAATTGACAAATGATATGAGATTAGCCATATTTGAGGTTTTGGGAGAGAAAAGCAAAATAATTGTTCTAGATATAGAGAACAAAATCATAAAGAAGTAAAAAAGTATGTCAGCTGGTCTTCCTACCCTATTCTCAACTACAAAACATAAATTCCTTTCTGCAGCCAGCATACACAACTTCCAGCAGGTTGAGAATCACAACACTTCAGCTGAGCAAACTCAGTGGAAATGAAGCTTTTTCCAAAAGTCTATTTACCTTTGTCCAGACATGAATGCTGACTGAGCTTGCTTGACTCTCACGCTCATGCACCAGACTATTTAGAAGTGGGAGAGGAATGTAGTTCTAAGAATGGAACAACCTTGTAGCATGCACCCATCCCTTGAGGGAAAAGAGGCTATGATTAGAGAGGATCAATAATTGCCATCTCAAATGGGACCATGGCATAAAGGAGGGGTAGGGTCCCAGGAGTAAAATGTTAGTCAGAAACGAATAATACCCATGAAACTGTCTCAGTCTAAACAGCTGGGTTTATCTGCTACCATATTCTCAGGAGCTTTTCTGTATTACCATAGAAAGAACGTACAGTTTGGAACCTGAATTCCTTATCAGTTTCCCCCTTTATTACCGGTGTTACCCTAAGCAAGTCACCTAAACCTCTGTGTTTTTAAGTATTGCAATGTCATAACTAGATTCTTGCAATTCACTAACTAGATTCTTGAAAAATTAAATGAGGTCATCGATATGTAGTTATCCACTACACCCCTAATCCTCAAAAACTGCTTAAGACTTCCCTTGTTTTTCTTTTGGATTCTCAGGCATCTAAGTGATTAGATATAGGGATAAGAGTTGTGTATATACAACTCAGGTATTTCCAAGATCAAGAGACCATAGCAACAGACTGTGAAAAGGGCTGAGTTGGTGGAAGAGAAGAGGAGATTTGAGTGGGGAAGAGGATTTGGGTTGGTGTATAGGTCAGTTAGCTTTTGAGTTGGGCTCTGGTACCATTTGTGTGTGTGTGTGTCTGTATGTATGTGTACACATGTGTGTTCATATCTAAGTGTCTTTATTATGCTGAACAAGTTAAAGGTAAATTATTTATATTACTGTAAGTGATATTAAAGAATGAAGGGTAAGAGAAAAGGATTTCATGATGTAAATGTAATTCTATCATTTGTATCACCTGCTTACTGTTCATGCCAATAACCTTGCAACATACTAAGAACTCTGAACAGGATGAAATACTCTTCAGATTAAGTTTGTTGCAAGTTGCATTTGGTGACCACAGTTATCTGTGTTCGTGCACACTCAGCCTCGCGGTGTTGTTACTCTTGAAGCTTGGCTTCCTGCTCAAATATTTAAACATGAAAGACAATTGCTGAGGAAGCAAATACAGATAGAGTAGACACCCCAGTGCCACTTTTCTTGGTCTTCCCTCTTTGAGATGCACATTTTCTTTTCTGTGACCTGAGCACTTCCATCGTGATTGGTGATTGGACTTCTTTCCTGGAATGTGTTCAAATTTCCTAGTCATGCTGAGAAGAGAATTGGAAGCTGGTGGGAATGAGGTGTGCTGTAATTACCAAGATTTTTTTTAAATCTGGAAAAGAAAATGGATCTTTAAATTTATTTTTGTTAATAACACAAGACAGTGGCATCAAGGAACCTAGCTCTTATCATTTTGCTCCTTTCTTCTCCTCTGTTATCCTTATTCCTCCTCTCCTCTCCCCTCTCTTTCTTTATTCTCCTTCCTTACTTCCTTAATTTAAATCTGTATTATTTGAGGAAAAATAATAATGTAATTTAAAATAGACATTTATTATTTAAATAAAAATGGTACAATCATTGTACAAAAATAAGAAAGCTTAGCTGAGTTTAAAAATTGTTCTTGTAATTACCGCTTTAAATACCAGTGTGACAGTGCAGGGAAAGGTTGTCTCTGCAGCCACAGCTTACGCGCTGCCATGGAAACATCTGGGCTGCAGTGTTAACCGCGGAGCTTGTCAAAAAAATCAACTTTGGCATGGGGAAATGACAGTGAATGGAACATAATTCTGACCATGGGGAACTTCTATTAAGGGAAGCATATGTAAAACTGTCTCCAGAGAGAGCAAAAAAATAAAGATGAGTCTCCTTCCTGCAACTATCCTTATTAAGATGGATGGCAAAGAGCTCCCAATTGGGTTAGAGAGAGAGAGAGAGAGAGGAATCTCTGTGTACTTCCCCCTTTCCATTGCCTGGTTTGTTTATTTGTTTTTAATCATTTTGTTTTTAACATATGCATTGGGTATAATTGTTAAAAATGTAGTCTGAAAATGAATTTCCTCTAGCAAGCTAATTTAGCTGTACATTCAATCAAATTTGAAACTAAACTGTATTATTTCTCCTTCAGGGTAGATTCCTCCAAAAATCATCTCCAGGCTTTGGCAGGAGTAACTTCTCTGCAAGTCAAGGAGAATAATGAGGCAGGGAGCAGGTTGGGGGAGGACAGACCAGGAAATTAGGAACCAGTCGACCAGTCTTTGAGACCTCCTTCTGCCTTTTATTAATTTGTTGTCTCAAATAACTAAGAAGGTGCACAGATTCTGTGTTTGGTTTTTTCCCCTGCTACATAGGAAAGATAATAGGGCAAAAGCCCAAGGGAGTGCTTTGTGAGTTATAAAGTGCTATACAAATGGCAGTTATTAAGTTCTCTTGGAAGTTTTTACTTCCTTTTAGCAAGGGAAGGAGGCTTATCTAGGGAAAACCTCCTGAGATCCTCTCAATGGCTCTAATGGGGGAAAGAAATGTGTCTGCCCCATTGTAAAGCACGGTGTGGCCAAACTGTAAATTAATAGAGCTTTCATTCATTCTTGTAGATATCCAATATTTATTGAGGTATTCTTAAGTAAAAGGCAGTGTGTTAGGCAGTGATCAACAGTAGCCTCCTAAGCTCTGCCTTTCTGGAGCCTCACTCTTACTGGGAGATAAAGGCAAAAGAAAAACATCTCCCCTAAAACCCTAAAAACTGTGGTAATTGCTATAAAGAAAAGAAGGGAGCTAGAAAGGCTTTTCAATGGGAGGAAGGTTGGACTAGACAGATATGCCTGAGGAAGGACTGTTCGAGGAAGTAAAGTTTTCAAGGACAGAGGTAGGAAAATATTTAGCAGATGCAGCATGTGCTAAGGCCCTGAGGTGGAGAGAAAGTTGTCTTACTAAGGGAGATAACTGAAATAGGTCAATGTATCCTGGGAATAAGAGCCAACAGCAGAGAGGCACAGGTTGAAACTGAGCCATAGCTAGAGGCTAAGTAGCAATTTTATTTTGTGTGAAATGGAAAAATCTTTGATAAGATTTTAAACTAATCCCTTCTCGACTGTCCTACTGAGTCTTTTGGAGCTAGAATCCTAGTTATTTTGCCTGGTAACTTAACACACCTGAATATATAAGTATAAAAGAAATTCTGGTTATCACTACTAAGGGAAATATGCACATTGAGCTGAGTTCATTTTGCTGTCACTTTAGAAGTTTAAACTGAAAATAGGAGATGATTTTTATTA
The DNA here is from genome assembly GCF_053883595.1 of Heterocephalus glaber. Lineage (NCBI taxonomy): Eukaryota > Metazoa > Chordata > Mammalia > Rodentia > Bathyergidae > Heterocephalus > Heterocephalus glaber. The sequence goes on from NW_028258463.1 coordinate 2,556,715, forward strand.
GCAAAGGGTCCCTCCATCTTCCATTCATAGTAAATTACAAACAGGATGTTGCCAACCTTTCAGAATTGAGGAATGGGAAAGAACAGACTGAGATTTTTCATCAGGAAAATATGCAGGCAATGAAGTGAAATTCTCTGAATTTAAGTGCATTAGGGTGGTGGTGGAAACACTCTTAGACACTCTGGTAGCTTCCTATATATATATTTTAAAAACATTTAAGAATTCATAGTGCTGTTTTCAACAAGAATATGAATAAAACTGTTCCATTATGCTGTTTTAAAATTTTTGTTCTGGGCAGTCTTGTCACTGAGCAAAAAATGCTAATTGGACATTTGATTCATCTGGACAGCTGTGAATGGAATTTTTGCTAACCAGCCACAGACGTAGACCCAAAACAGCATGGCAAATGGCCATTGGCATGGATGGGATATTAGCTGTGTGAGCCATGTTCTGATCCACAAGCATCTTCAAGTCTTTTTTAAAAATTTTATTTTCCTTGAAAGATTTTTTAAATTAAATATTTCTATAAATTAATCTTAGTAATTGTAAATGGCTGACCCAATTCATTGGCATGGGAAAAGCAGACCTGTCACAGCCTTCACCGTATTCCAAGGAGTAAAGTGATGGAACTGGATGGGAAATTCTTGCTTTCCAGTTGAAAATGCAGAGCAGATGCTGGCTTTGTGAGCAGAACACTGCCTGTTTGCACTCCCTGTCCTAGATGGAGTCAGTCCTGCATCACATTGGTCTCCAATAATACTCTTTAGTTTCTTTAGGAATAAATACCTTTGGTTATGAACTACCCCAAAGTAGACATTCTGAATGTTGAGAAGATGGTACTGATCTTTCTTATGTGCTTTTATGTTTGGCAAATTGGTGAATCAATTTTATATCAGATGATGTTCATTGTAAGCGATTAAATTAACTAGAAGTGAGAAATTAACTAGAAGTGGAAATAACCCATGGGAGTTACAACCAACAATAAAAACACAGGTTCTATCTCCAGAGAAGTGTTTAACTTCAAATTTTTCCATAATGATTTTGATGTGTACCCCTACTGAAGGCTCTTTTATCAAACTCTGACTGTTTGACATTCACAATCTCTACCCTTAGTTCAATGGGGTATATAGGAGCAGTCATAACCTATTTATGCATTATACATTTCCCATATGGAAGGAAGAGTCAGGAGGAAATCAAACAGATTAGCACCTCCAGACCCAGCTGACCTATGCTCTTCACCACCATGCTCCATGCTGTCCCAGACTGGACTTCTAGCAGCCTGGATGACTTTTCTACCATGGAATCCATAACCTTGGGTCCCATTGTTTGCTCAGTTCCACTCTTCTTTCAGTCTTCTTAAAGCAGAAAACTTTTGGGCCAGGGATTTAGCTCAGTGGTTCTGGCACCTGCCTTGCAAGTGCAAGGTCTGGAGTTCGATCCCCCGTACCAAAAAAAAAAAAAAAAAAAAAAAAAAAACAGAAGACTTTCCACCGGTCACTTTTATTTTGAGGGAAAACACATTTTTCTACTTTCAGTTAAATCTCTGGAGTGTTTCCTTCCATGCAGTTCCTGAAAAAGTTCCACAGGGTGTTCTCAACCTCGCCTGCATATTCATATTATCTGGAGAGTTTGTTGCTAACTCACCCCGCCTGCTTGAGCCCTCAAGAGGTTCTTCTTTAACTGTTTGGGCCTGAGGTGTCTAATTGTTTAAATAACTTCCCAGGTGATTTTAATATGCAGCCAGATTTAAGAACCAGTGGGCCATAAACATCTCAGTTGGCTTTCCACAAGTCTAAGGATCTGGATTATTATATTAAGAATTCAATAGAGAGAATGTGATTTTTATTCCAGTGTTGGCTGGATTTATTAGAAACATGCTGGAATGTATGCATGTTCTTCATCATAACATTATTATGACTTGGCTCTTTATGTCATTATGCAGATCCAACTGATTTGTTCAACATCTGTGGGTTTAGACTTCAAACCTCAGAAAATTGTCATCAAGTCTATTCTAGCATCAGATGGGGGCTAGTCTTAAAATGCCCATTCATTCACTTTTCATTTATTTATCCATTCATCAAACAATTACTGAGTACTGCCTATGTGCTAGATATGGTGGCAAATGCTAAGACAATATATATCTTTAGGAAACTCAGACTGCAATTGTTGGAAAGAGATGGGCAAGTAATTAGTCACAATAGAATGTCATAAAAATTCTATACAGGAGTAGTGGATATAAGAGAAGTTCACAAAAGAACATCTGACCATTCTCTATGGTGAATACATAAACATAATAAAGCCAAGTTGAACTAGGTTAATGGAAGTTCAACAAGTAGCTAGTACAGGGTTGGATAGAAAATTCTAAGCAAAGGGGAGATGTTTGGCAAAACAGAGGATTCTAAGTAGGACTTTATGTCTTGCAAATTGAATCTAATTTAGTGGTGCTGTCTGGAGCATGATGTCTGTGGTGAAGGATGATACATAGAAGGCAGGGATTGATCACAAAGGGACTTGTCTGCATGTGCATCTATTTAGCAAGTTTTATGTGAGACAGAAGCTTTCATAAGGAAATAAAGACCCAAGTAGAAGGTACACTTGAGTATATTTCACAATGGGCCTGAAGAGTGGATAGATGTGGAGAAATATGATAGAAGAGAGGGAGTATGATCTATTGATAATAGATTGGAGAAAATAGGAGATCTATTTATTCAGATTCTTCACTCTATCCTTTCACCTCTTCTTTTTAATAAATAAGATAGCCCTTCCCTCTTGGAGTAGGGAGGGCATCTCTCATATGAAGGTCATGACCTGCTCAGGGGAAGGTCATAAGTAGCCTTTGTATTAATTTTTCCATTACCGGGTCAAAAATATTTGAGATCCACAACTTAAAGAACGAATGGGATTAGTTTGGCTCATAGTTTCAAAACTTTCAGTCCATGGTCAGCTTACTTCATGGCAGAAACATCATGGATGAAAGGTAAGATGGCGGTAAGGTGGAGGAAAACTTCTCAACTCAAGGCATCCAGGAAGCAGAGAACAGGGAAAGATAACCAGAGAGAAAGAGGTTAGGAACTACATGCAGTTCTCAAAGGCACACCTGCATGACTCACCCAACACAATCACAAGTATGCTTTACTAACTTCCTAGATGTCTTTTAAACCAATCAAGTTGACAATCAAAATTAATCATCAGTTCTACTCTTTGCCAATTTTACATCCCAATGAATCTTAAAAAAACAAGCTCCAAATACAGACAATAACAGGGTCATAATCCCACCTTACCTGAAGTAACTCTCCTGTGAACAAACAAAAATGCACTAATCTCTTCCCCCAAAGTCTGAACAATTCTAGCATTGCTGAAAAGTCTAAATCCAAAGCCTCCTCTGAGATGCAAGGCAAACTCTTAGCTGTCAACCCATGTAAAATTCAAAAAGCAGGTGCATGCCCTACTGAGGTCCTGAGTCCTGCAGAAGACACCGAATCACCTTGCTGCAGACAGACAGGTCTGCCCATGCCCTACCGAGGTCCTGAATCACAGAGAACACACCAAATCAGCCCGCTGCAGACAGGCAGGTCTGTGCACCCCCTACCGAGGTCCTGAGTCATGCAGAAGATGCTGAATCACCCCGCTGCAGACAGGCAGGTCTGCCAACGCCCTACCGAGGTCCTGAGTCACACAGAACATGCCGAATCAGCCCACTGCAGACAGGCAGGTCTGCCCATGCCCTACTGAGGTCCCCAGTCACACAAAATACACCGAATCAGCCCGCTGCACACAGGAAGGTCTGTGCACACCCTACCGAGGTCCTGAGTCACGTGGAAGACACCAAATCACACCGCTGCAGACAAGCAGCCACCTGGTTCCACACTACAAAGACACAGAGGACACCAGACCACCAGACCAAGGTACTGAGTCCCACTGTTTCCGGCCCAGAGGTAGGGGCTTCTGAGCCCTTGTCCCACTGCTCCTGGTCCAGAGGAAGGGGCTTCCCAGTCACCATCCCTCCCACTGCTCCCAGCCCAGAGGAAAGGGCTTTTGGGCCACCTTCTGTCCCGCTGCTCCTGGCCCAGAGGAAGGGGCTTCCTAGTCACTATCCCTCCTGCTGCTCCCAGCCCACAGGAAAGGGCTTTTGGGTCACCATCCCTACTGGTGCTCCCGGCCCCTGTCCCACCTCACCCAGCTCAGAGGAGGTGATCCATGCAGGGGCTAACAGCCACCTGCCCCAGTTGAAATGAGAAAACACGAAAATAAGTCTCAAAACCAGACTTCCAGATCACCTACAGCAACCCCAAAGGGAAATGAGATGGAACACTCTGCTACTCAATCACCTGGACCCACTGAACTGGCAACCAAAGGGGATCTGGAAAAAATGAAATCAAAAATAATTTCTCAGATAACAGGAGAAATTGTGCCCCTAGTGCAAGACATGATTAATAAATCCAGAGAAGAGCTCAGGAACATGATGGAATCCCAACATAAGAAACAAATGGAATCCATAAAACAGATGCTAATAGATTTTTAGGACATGAAAAACTCCACTGAAAGTCTACACAGCAGAATGAGCCAATGTGAGGACAGAATTTCAGATATAGAACATAAGACAGCAATTAGTGACCAGGAAAAGAAAAATTGCTTCAAAATTATAAGGGAACATGAGAAATCAATCCAGCAGCTGCTAGATGATGCAAAGAAGAATAACATAAGACTGATTGGGCTCAATGAAGAAACAAGAGAGAGTGCAGATGACATAAAAAAATCTCTTCACAGAAATAATGGCAGAAAACTTCCCAAGCAGGGGAAAAGAGCTTGACATACAGATAAGTGAGGCATATAGGACTCCAAATAGCCTTGATCAAAAAAAATCTACACAGAGGCATATAATTGTTAAGATTCCAGAAACTCAACAGAAGAACAAAGTTCTACAAGCAGTTAAAGAAAAGAAACAAATCATATACAAAGGAAAGCCCATCAGAATCACAGCAGACTTCTCAACACAAACCATCAAGGCAAGAAGAGCTTGGAGTGACATATTCCAAGCCCTAAAAGAAAACAGCCCCCAACCCAGATTGATGTACCCTGCAAAACTATCTTTGAAAATGGATGGAGAAATAAGATATTTTCATGACAAAGAGCACCTTAGGAACTTCGTGAATACCAAACCAGCACTCCAAAGAATTTTACACAATATCCTAGGAACAGACACTGAGGATCACAACCCCAGGAAGCAAAGCAGAATGAACCCATCTGGCATGACAAGAAATTAAATGTAAAGGGGGAGAACCCAACAAAAAGAAAAAGTCAGGGCAATGACAAGTCAATATGTTTCAGTTATATCCATCAATGTTAATGGTCTCAATTCACCAATCAAAAGAAATAGACTGGCAGAATGGGTCAAGAAGCAAAATCCAACAATATGCTGCATACAAGAAAAACACTTAATTCAAAAGGAAACTCATACACTGAAAGTTAAAGGGTGCAAAACAATACTCCATGCGACAGGAACCCGAAAAAAAGCAGGAGTAGCTATCCTCTTTGCAGATCGAGTAGATTTCAAGCCAACACTGATTAAGAGAGATGAAGAAGGACACTACATCCTTGTAAAGGGAAGAATCCAAGAGGAAGAGATAACAATCATAAATATCTATGCACCAAACACTAATGCACCCAACTATATAAAACAAATACTAACGGACATGAAAAGTCATATATGCACTAATACAATTTTAGTGGGGGACCTCAACACCCCACTGTCACAAATAGATCAACTAGACTAAAAATAAGTAATGAAATACTAGAACTCAATCGAACTCTTGAACAAATGAACTTAACAGATGTTTACAGAGTCTTCCACCCCACAAAATCAGAATACACATTCTTCTCAGCTGCACATGGGTCATTCTCCAAAATAGACCACATACTCACACATAGAACATGTTTAAGTAAGTGCAAAGGAATTGAAGTTATCCCCTGTATATTATCAAACCATAGTGCGATGAAATTGGAGATCCATAGCAAAAGAAGCTCAAAAAATTTCATAAACATGTGGAAATTGAACAACACACTTCTGAATAACCAATGGGTCACAGAGGAAATTTAAGAAGAAATCAGACAGTTCCTTCAATTGAATGACAATGAGAATACAACATATCGGAATCTATGGGACACAATGAAAGCAGTCTCACGAGGGAAATTCATAGCAGTGAATACACATATTAGGAAAACAGAATGAGCCCAATTAAACAACCTGATGCTGAACCTCAAGCTTCTAGAAAAAGAAGAGCAGGACAACCCCAAAGGTCATACAAGGGAGGAAATTAAAAAGGTCAGAGGAGAAATCAATGCAATGGAGACTAAGAGAACGATACAAAAAATCAATGAAGCCAAGAGTTGGTTCTTTGAAAGCATCAACAAAATTGACAAACCTTTAGCCAACCTTGTCAGAAAAAGGAAGGAAAAAGCCTAAATCCATGCAATTAGGAATGAAAAGGGTGAAATTACAACAGACCCAGCAGAAATCCAGAGGATCATCAATACCTACTTCTAGAACCTATACGCCAATAAGATGGACAACACAGAAGAAATGGACAGATTCCTAGATACATATGAATTACCCAAGTTGAATGAAGAAGACCTAAAAATTCTGAACAACCCAATATCAACCAATGAAATTGAAAATGTAATTAAAAACTTATCAACTAGAAAAGCCCGGGCCCCGATGGCTTCACTGCTGAATTCTACAAGACATTTAGAGAGGAACTGCTGCCACTACTGTTTAAACTCTTCAATGAAATTGAAAGGAAAGCAATACTCCAAAATTCATTCTTGGAAGCAAGCATCACCTTGATCCCCAAAGCAGAGAAAGACCCAACTGAAAAGGAGAACTATAGGCCAATCTCACTAATGAAGATAGATGTAAAAATCGTTAATAAGATACTGGCAAACAGAATGCAGAAGATCATCAAGAAGATCATACACCCTGATCAAGTGGGATTCATCCCAGGGATGCAGGGATGGTTCAATATACGAAAATCAATCAATGTAATACACTATATCAATAGAGCCAAGGACAAAAACCATATGATTATCTCCATAGAAGCAGAAAAAGCATTTGACAAAATCCAACATGCATTTATCATAAAAACCCTACAAAAAAATTGGAATAGATGGTCTCTACCTCAAACTGATAGAAGCCATCTATGAAAAACCAACAGCCAATATCATGCTAAATGTTCAAAAACTGAAATCCTTCACACTCAAATCAGGAACAAGACAAGGATGTCCACTATCACCACTCTTGTTCAATATAGTTCTGGAAACATTAGCCATGACAATTAGACAAGAGAAAGAAATAAAAGGAATAAAGATAGGAAATGAAGAAGTCAAATTGTCATTATTTGCAGATGACATGATACTCTATATAGAAGACCCCAAGAACTCCACCAAAAGTCTTCTAGACTTAATGACCAAATTCAGCCAAGTAGCTGATTACAAGGTCAACACACAAAAATCAATAGCTTTCCTCTACACAAATGACAGACTCACTGAGAGAGAAATAAGGCAAATAATTCCTTTCACAATACCATCCAAAAAACTGAAATACTTAGGAATCATCCTAACGAAAGAAATCAAAGACCTCTTCTCTGAAAACTATGGCACTCTGAAAAGAGAGATTGAAGATGATATCAGAAAATGGACAGACATCCCCTGCTCCTGGGTAGGAAGGATTAATATAGTGAAAATGGCCATACTTCCAAAACTGCTATATAGATTCAGTGCAATTCCAATTGAGATCCCAGCAGCATACTTCACAGACCTTGAGAAAACAATCCAAAAATTCTTTTGGAACAAGAAGAGACCCAGAATAGCAAAAGCAATTCTAAGTAACAGAGACATGGCAGGGGGTATCACAATCCCCAACCTGCAACTCTACTACAAAGCTACTGTGATAAAAACACCATGGTACTGGCAAAGAAACAGACTTGAGGACCAGTGGAATAGATTAGAAGATGCAGAAACAACGCCAGACACACTCAGCCATCTCATTTTCGATAAAGGAGCCAAACACCCTCACTGGAGGAAAGATAGCCTCTTTAATAAATGGTGCTGGAAAAACTGGGCTTCAACTTGCCAAAGATTAAAACTAGACCTGTATCTCTCACCATGCACTAAACTAAAATCAAAATGGATTAAAGATCTAAATATTAAAATAGAAACTCTGAACCAGTTGGAACAGAGGTTAGGTAGAACCCTTGAAGACATCGGTGTAGGAAAAGATTTTATGAACAAAACCTCAGTTGCCCGTGAACTAGCACAAACAATCAACAAGTGGGATCCGTTCTTATTAAACGGCTTCTGCACAGCAAGAGAAACCACCAGCAGTGTGAAGAGACAACCCACAATGTGGGAAAAATTCTTCACCTGCTCTTCCTCAGACAAAGGTCTACTATCTCGAATCTATAAAGAACTTAAAAAGATCAGACCTCCCAAATTTAAAGACCCAATCCAAAAATGGGCATCTGAAATAAACAGCCATTTCTCAGACAAAGAAGTAGAAATAGCAAATAAATATTTGAAAAAATGTTCAACATCACTGGTCATTGGAGAGATACAAATGAAAACAATGCTGAGATTCCACTTCACTCCAGAAAGAATGGCTGCTATCATGAAATCAACCAATAACAAATGCTGGTGGGGCTATGGGGAAAGAGGAACCCTGCTCCACTGCTGGTGGGAGTGTAGACTGGTACAAGCATTGTGGAAATCAGTATGGAGATACCTCAAAGAACTAGGACTGGAAGTCCCATTTGACCCTGCTATTCCACTGCTGGGGATCTTCCCCAAAGAATTAAAAGAATCATACCACAGTGATAGATGTGCGCCCATGTACATAGCAGCACAGTTTGTAATAGCTAAAACTTGGAAACAGCCCAAATGCCCATCAACTGGAGACTGGATAAAGAAAATGTGGGTTTTTTTATAAAATGGAGTACTACTCAGCCATAAAAAATGAGAAATTAGAGACATTTATAGCTAAGTGGATGCACATTGAGGCAATACTCTTAAGTGAAATAAATAGGACACATGTGTAAATACTGAATAGTTTCTCTGGTGTGAGAAACTGAAAGTGTAAATAAGGACTAAATGTATAATAGGTCATGTGAAATAGGAAGAAAAGGGGCAAAGGGGAAGGAAGTGGGAGGGCTAGGGGAAAGGATAGAAGGGAATGGGATTAATATGAGAAAATGGAAAAATAGGAACAAAATCTTTGTTAACAGGGAGGACTGGAGGGGTTGAAGGGAGGGCTGGGCAAGGGTGAAAAATAAGAACCAAGAGAGACTATGTAAAGGTGCAAATTTCCAATGATGAATGTCATTATATTGTATACCTAAAATGTACCAATGATTAGAATGAATAATCGATAATGTAAAATAGGAAGAAAAGGTCCAAAGGGGTAGGGGTATTGGGAGGGGCTGGGGAAAGGAAAGAAGGGAAAGGAAAAACAATGAGAAATGGAAAAAATGGAAATAAAGTCTTTGTAAATAGGGAAGGGTGGAGGGCGTGAAGGGGGGCTAGGAATGGGGAAAAAATAAGAACCAAGATGCATCATGTAAAGGTACAATTCCCAATGAGAAATGTAATTGTGTTGTATACCTACAATGTACCAATAAAAGAATCTAATACAAAAAAAAAATTCAAAAGGCAAACTACGTATTCCCAAGATACAGTTTCTCAGGGAAAACATTTTCATTCTAAAAGGGAAGAATATGGGGAATAGAAAGGAGTTGGACCAAAGCAAAACCAACACCCAACAGAACATATACAAATTTGCAGTTAGGAGTCCAGCATCTAGAGCACATGGTAGTGAGATGAATCCCAGAGGGCTTGGGTGACCAAACCTCTATGACTTTACTGATTGTAGCCCAGAAGGCTTCTCTCTTAGGCTGGCCTCTGCCCATTGCCTGTGGCTTTTCTTGGCAGATGTTTCATGTTGCTGGCATCTCCCACTTCCTTGGAGGTCTCTACTGCAACTTTAACTCTGCTCTTCCAGCTTCATGTATCACCCTCTCAGGGACTCCTGGCAGAGATTCTGACACTCTCATACATTAGCCTGGCCTCCTAGGCCTTCTTTTGAAATCTGGGTGGAAGCCTCCATTACCCCATCACTTGTGCACTCTAGATTCCTGTAAAACCAGCAATATGTGAACAATGCCAAAGTCTGCTGACAGCTTGAGGAGTAGCCAGTACTCTCTGGACTGTGGCAGCAGTGGCTTCTGAGTGCCTGGGCAGCTGAGTACAGTGAAATGAATCCCGGAAAAAAAATTCCCTAGGTGGCTCCCCTTCAGTAGGGGACCTGGGGACTGTCTTCTCAAATGAAAGATTAACACTTTTGCCTTCTTGATCCTGAAATAGTTGGGGTGCTGCTGATTCCTGAGGTGACCTTAAGGTATCTTTCTTCTCATACCAGTTCAAAATATTTGGTATCTTTTAAATAGCAGTAAGTTTTTCAGAAACCACATCTTCCTTTATGCTGTTCAAAGGTGTTGGGAACCATGTGTTTCTTTTTTTACCAAACTGAAAGATTTTCAAATCTTTCTGCTCTCGCTTTTGCTCCTGATTTTCACTAATATATATGGCTAAAAGCAGCCAGCTGTTTCCATGCCACAGCTTGAATGTTGGGCTGTCTTGAAATCTCCTCTGCCAGATCAATTAGTCTGTCACCTTTTAAATTAGCCTTTACATAGTTTTAGAGCACAGAGAAAATGTAGATAAGTTTTGTTTTGTTTTGTGCCAGAATGTAACATTCATGGCCTCTAGTCCAATTCCCAATACAGTCCTAATTCCCATCTAAAATCTCATGGGCACAATTTATTGCCTACATTCCTAGCAGCATTCTGGTATTCTGAACTTAGGGCAGAACTTCCCATTAAGTTTTGCTTACAGCTTTCTATGTTTCTCCAAACTTTTTCAAATCCTTCCTGAAAACCAGTTCCAGAGTCTTCTGAACAATATGGGCAGGTACAGTTACAACAACAATCTCATTTCTCACACACCAATTTTCTGTATTGGTCTTTCTGTTGCGAGAACAAAATACTCACATACACAACTTAAAGAAGGGGAGAGTTTAATTTGGGTCATGGTTCCAGAGGGTTCAGTCCATGGTCAGCTGGCTCCACGGAAGAAATATCATGGTGGAAAGACAAGAGGTGGAAAACTGCTAAAATCATGGCATTCAAGAAGCAGAGAGCAGGGAAAGAGCACCAGAGAGGAAGGGGCTAGGAACCAGATATAATCCCCAATGTCAGATTTCCATGACTCACCCACACATATGCTTTACTAATTTCCTAGATGTCTGTCAAGCCAATCAAGCTAACAACTAAATTAATTGTCACATCCTTTGTAGGCCTGATGACCTAATTTAGGCAAGAAGAGAAGGGAAAATCAAAGAGATCTTCCTTTATCATTTGCAGTATGCCAAAGTAGTATATTTTAAAGTAGTGTGTCCTGAATCTCATCAGTGTCCTCTACTTTTATTCCATGATGTCATGTTATTCTTGTCCCAAATCAACTTGTACCTCATTTATATGCAGGTTATCCCTAAAACACAGTGCCTCTTGAGTAGATTGGAGTACTTAATGAATAGGTATTGATTGATGACTTATTAGGACGACTTGTCATGGATTACATTGAAAGACAGCATGGTGAGCTCACCTTTGTTCAGGGGTCAGGACATGAGGGAGAATGTAAAATGTGAACAATCGCTTACATAGCATAAGAAACATATATGGACTTTATGCCTGGTTCCTGGATTGCAGCTCCTAAAATCCTTAGAATCTCCAGAGTGATGAATATTTTGTATGCTAATGAGATAAATGGTGGCTGGGTGCCTCTGTGTAGCTTTTAGAGAGGATGAGGGCCAGAAGTTAAGTCCAATCACAATAGTCAATGATTCAATCAACTATGCCTTTGTAATGAACCCTTCTTGAAACCCCCTAAACAACAGGGTTTGGAACGCTTCTAGAAAGGTAAGCATGTCAGATGCTGGGAGGGTGATGTGTCTAGAAAGGGCATAGGAGCACTAAACATCCCCCTCCTCATACTTTACCAAATTTATTACTTTCATTTAGTGCTTCCTAAGTTGCATCCTTTGTAACAAACTGGTAATAGTAAGTAAAGCACATTTCTCACTTTTGTAAGCTGTTCTAGCAAATTATTGCATCTGGGAAGAGGACTGTAAGAATCCATAATTTATAACCAGTCAGTCAGAAATATGAGCAGACTAGGTCTTGTGACTGATATCTGAAGTTGACAATGGCCTTGCACGACTGAGCGCTTAATCTGTAGAGTATGACATAACTTGAGCAGTTAGCATCAGAAATATACTAAGTTGTTGGATGTCTATTTGGTATCCATAAAATCAAAGGCTTGGTTGTTGTGTTGGAGAACATCCCAATTTGTCCTTGTAAATTTAAAGAGATAGTTTGGTAGTTAAGCATGAGAGTGATGGTAGTAGACAGATTCATAGAGTCAGAGACTGAGATAGACCTAGAAAAGGACTGGAAGAGACAGAGAAAAGAGAAGGGATTGTCAAATAGGAATAAGTACTGCTTAGGTAAAAATTGTTGTTGACTGTGGCAACTGTGTTTACCTTTCATTATAAAGAATGCGCTCTCTTCAGTAGTATCAGAATCACAGAGCCAGATGCACATGCAAAATCTCAGGTCCCGACGCAGGCTTCTGAATTCCATTCTGCGTTTCGACTTCCAGGTGTCTCATGTGCAAACTGTAGTTTAAGAAGCACTGTTCTGGTGTATTAGAAGGGTCATCATTGTGTCTAACTCAGCTAGCTACTTCTTTTTTTTTTTTTTTTTTGGTCCTGGGCATCGAACTCAGGACCATATGCTTATGAAGCAGTCGTATCACCACTGAGCTAAATCCCCAGCCCTCAGCTAGCTTTTTGTTAATGTCTTCTGTAAACTTGCTGATCATTTTATTAAGTCCATTATATGTTTAGTTAAATCTTTTTTTGAGCTTGCTGAGAACCTTATTGATTTGTTTTTTTATCTCCTCTTTGTTCATTTTGAATAATTTGGCTCTGTGACTTTTGATTTCCTCCAACTTGATTTCCCACATATCTGTTTTGGAGGAGTTGGGGGTTTGGGGAGGCATTTTGTTGTCTTGTCTTCTCATGTTTCATGTGTGAGTGTGCATGCATGATGAGGTTTGTGGGTTGATTGTAGTGAGAAGACTTTGTTGCTAGCACAGAGATCTCTTTAGTTAGTGTCTATTTTTCAGTGATTTACTCTGAGTATGGCTCGTTATAGATTTTTGCCTGAATCCCTAGATCCAACCACCTCCATTACTTAGAGAGGAGAGGTTGCAGTATAATTATAGAAGATCATCACTGTGAAGGTCAGGGCACAGTTCTAATATTCTTTTCACTGCTCTCCAGCTCCACCACTCTAGAAATAACCTCAGGTCCTCCTGAGTCTCAGCTTCCTCATCTGTACAGTGGCATGAAAATATCTGGACTCCTTGTTTTTAGGACTTGTTGGGAAGAATCAATTAAATTCAAAGTATGAAATTTTGAAAACCGGAAAGGGCTCTGCAAGTGGAAGATCTCCCACTGTTCAACACATGATGTTGAGGGAGGGGATATTGATCCTTCCCCTGGCTATCACTTACGAGTTACATTTACTGCTGTATTCTTTCTAGCTCTGAGTAAACCTCACTGTGTGAAGGAGATGTGAGCAAGTCAGCAGATGATGCGTTTATTTTTGGACACGTTAATTACTTTATCAGCTTTATTTATTTTCAGAGGGCATCACTGTATTACATTAATGCCTCAAGTTGCTAACAATACCAGCTGGTGCTGCAGGCATCACTTATATCCATTGTATAAAAGCTCAGGAGGTAGCATGAAAACTGCCACCCACCTGCGATGCTGGATCTCCTCCTTGGCACACTTGTTATCTCTCTTTGGGAACAGATCCACCATTTCCTGCTTTCTTTCCAAAGCCCTTCATTTATAATATTATTTGGCATCTGTGCAATTTATTTTGTTCTGTGGGTTTTGCAAGAGTAGAGACTCTTTATATTTTCTTTTCTCTATCTCTGTCTCTACAGGGCTTGACCCATAGTAGGGATGTGGAGGTGAGCGCTAGGAAGAAATATACAATCTACCATTTTATTGTTATTGATTTATTCATTTGCAGCATCAATGGGCCCTTCTCAGAGGGCGGCATCCTTGCCACGTAGATCAGAAACCGAGTGCCTGGACAACCCCAGGCACCCTTTCCAGATGCTCTTCACACCTGCACATGCATCTTTAATGAATTTATTTCTTGACAGCTTGTGAGTCATCTGAGGGTAGAGATAGTCCATCTTGTCCTTTTCCATATCCTCAGGGCTCAGAGCAGTACTCATCACATAGTAGGTGCTCGATACATATTTGTAGAATTACAATGGAGGTTTCAACTTTTGAGGATGCCTACATTTCTGATAACTTTCTAAAACCAATGTATCCTGGGAGTAAACTTCCCCAGTTGGAAATTTGGCCAATAGCTTTCCATTTGAGGAAACTTCCTTATTTTAGTCAAGTTTCTGTTGTTGTGACAAAACACCAGAGATAATAAATTTAAAGGAATAAATGTATATTTTGGCTCATAGTTTCAGAGGTTTTAGTCTACAGGCAGTTGGCTTCATTGTTTTGGGGCCTGTGATGCAGCAGTACATCAGGGTGGGAGTGCATAGTTGAATATGCTGCTCACCTCATGGTGCCCAGGAAGCAAAGAGAGAGAGAGGAAGGGGCAAGAGTCCCAGTATTCCCTTCAAGGGCATGCCCTCAATGGCCTAACTTCCTCTGCTAGGCCTTACCTTGTAAAGGTTCCACCACCTCCCAACAGTGCCATAGGCTACTGACCAAGCCTTTAATACATGAGCCTTTAGGGACATTTAAGATTCAAATTACAACATTACCTATCAGCTTTGCTAGTGGTCTACTGCTTAGAGGGTCGAAGTATAATATTCAATAATGGATGATAAATGTCATTTTCTCCACTCTTCTAGATAAGAATATGGTGTATGTCTGATGTCAGACAGCTCCTGAGGGAGAAAACTAAGATTCCAACCTAGGCTTAATTGAATTGGCTGTCATGCTTTCCCCTGAGCCACACTGCCAAGGTTGCATATATAACTGTCTCATAGTTTTTCTTTGCCATCTGTTCTTTAAGAAACAACACTGTCTGAATAGGGTCACAGAATCGCACAATGTCAGAAGAGTAATACTTTGAATTTAATTCTTTGTATAGATTTCTTTTAAACAAGAATTACTCTATAATGCAACCTTCACACTTTCACACTAAACCATTTCCTTCCAACTGGGCCATGTAACTTGACTGTGGCCTGGCTCCACATCTCAGGTCTAGGGCAGGGATGGTCAGCCTGTTTCTCCAAATCCTTCTTGATGGGAGGGCTGAACCCTTCATCCATTTGTAGGAACTGGGGTAAGGCTCAGAGGAGGTTCTGATGCAAATGTATTTGGATTCTCAGGAAATCCATCTTTCTCTCTCTTTCCACTTCTACACTATTTGTTCGAGACATATATTCATGAAGTCTAACGAAGAAAAATGGTCATCAGTATAATTACTATCTGGCCATAGACTTCTCAATAACCTTTATGAACCATATACATGCTCATAATATACTTTACATTTATCCTATCACTTAATGCTTTCCTTGATATTTTGAGGCAATCTTTCAACATTTGTTTGCCCAGTACATGTTTGACAGCTACCTCAGTCAGGCATTCTGGAAGGTACTGAGAATGCAAAGGTGAGAAATCTTGAATTTTGGCTTCCAGCACAAATTATCCTTATAGAAAGGGCCAACGTCTGCCTGAGGGACTTGGGAAGTGTTCTCAGAGGAGACAGTGTTAACCAAGTCTGGATAGATGAGAAGAATGAACAGGTCTGGAAGCAGATGATGTCTGAGAAAAGGATGAAAAACAGGTAAAGTGAAGGTAGGGGAAGGATGGATATAAAAGCAACCAATTCTACAGTCCAGTGAATTCTGAGCAAGCATTCCAATTTAATGCCTTTAAAGGAGGAGAAAATAGGATTCTGTTTGAAGGAAAGAAAAGGAATGTCTGAAAACTCTCAAGACTCTGGTTTTGCTCTGAGCACATTTTAACAGCTTTCTTTTCCTGTCATTATGTGGTCATTTTGGTGGAAAATGTCTCTTCCTTTCAATTGCCAGGAAAAAGCCATCAGACTGACCAGAGAGAGGAATCTGTTGCGGGGTCCTGTAAAGTCAAGAGTAGCTGCAGTGTTTTTGAGACAAATGGCATCATCTGGTTGCCGAGAATGGAAAAGCCACTGTACCTAAGGGCCCTTCTGTTAACGGTGGCGTTCTCTCCAGCCAAGCCACAGGATGCTCTGGAGGGGAAGATATGTTTATCTTTGCGCTTGGGAGAGAGAAGCACTCAGACAGCTGGGGCTTGGGTCAGTTACAGTGGGGACTTAGGTTAGACTTGACCCATGCCTTATTTTAAAAGTCGGCTTACCATATGACTGATTCATCTTGTCCTGTTACCCAGAGAACACGTAGCCTAAATTCCTCTTTTTAGACAAGGGTAATGTGACCCAGAGACTTCATGACAACTTACCCAAAGTTACACAGCTGGTTAGTGTCCAGTCTCTATTAATTCAGTGCTGACCTTACTCTGTCTCATCAACATAAGTTGTCATTAATATTTACTGAATGCTTTGGCATTCTAAACATCTTGTTGAGCAATGGATTAACTTCCATGGAGAGGCAACATCTAATTTTGGTTTCAATGCTCACTGTTGTTGGGTCTTATAGTTGCACAATCTCAAAGCCTCAGTTTTCCTAACATGCAAAATGGAGGTGAAAAGGGTACTGATCCTAGGTTACCATGAAGACTGAGATAGTGCGTGTGGAGATCAGCACAGCATCTGTCGCACTGAATATAGAGTTCACCATGGTTTAATCCTTCAGGGCTACTCTGTCAGACCAAAGATATTTAATTCTTATGTGTGTCTGCCCTAAAGATGGTTAAGAAAGGTTGATGTCCTCTGAGTGTTTTCATTCTGTCTCCCTCGAAATCCTGGTTGACAATTCCAGAAGGCAGGGACTTCTTTCCCTTGCAGGTATCCCTTTCTACAGACACTCCTTCCCCCTCCTCTGGGTTCTTGGCAGCCGGCATCCCCTGGAGGAAATGTGGATGTGTTCTCATTACAGCCTCACAGTCTTGGGAGGGAGCTTTGTCAGTGGTACAACCATGCATTTCCTGAATCCATTCAGGGAGGAAAGAGAGCCAGCTCTGGGATGGTATTTCATCCATCTTTGAGACCAGCCAGGTTTGGGTTGGCTCACAAGCTCTGTGACTTGTTATGATCTCTGGCACTCTAAGAATGGGTTCCAGGAGTTTTTCCCTAGAATTATGTAGCATTGCTTCCAACAGGATACCCTTAGAAGGACCCTAGACCTAGTCTTCTCTTTTTCTCCATAGACTCCATGATGTGGCATGGGAAATATCCTGCAGATCCCACCAACCTCACCATTAGGCTGAATCCTAATGTATCCTTAAAAACCAAAAACAATTTGATCCTGAGAATCTGAGGAAAAAAACCACACTTATTTTCTGATGCAATGCTGTTTGGATTCAGTATGAACTAGGAAATGGTGAGAGATGGATACAGAATGGCAGTCTAAATTGCTATTCTTCTAGGTGAGCTGGTCCCAGCACCTGGAAGGAAGCTCCCCCACCTCCATCCCAGGCTTCTAGGGCAGTGAAGCTCAGCCGGTCCCAGCACCTGGAAGGAAGCTCCCCTGCCTCCATCCCAGGCTCCTAGGGCCAAGAAGGTGAGCTGGTCCCAGCACCCGGAAGGAAGCTCCCCCACCTCCATCCCAGGCTCCTAGGGCAGTGAAGCTCAGCCGGTCCCAGCACCTGGAAGGAAGCTCCCCTGCTGCCATCCCAAGCTCCTAGGGCACAGAAGTTGAGCTGCGTGGGCGCCAGAAGCACCCCCCCACACACCACGGAAATGAGAAGACACATAAACAAGCCTCAAAAACAGACTTCCAGATCACCTACAGCAACCCCAAAGGGAAACGAGATGGAACACTCTGATACTCAACCACCTGGACTCTCTGAACTGGCAACAAAAGAGGATTTGGGAAAAATGAAATCAGAAATAATTACTCAGATAACAACAAAGATTTTGCTCATGGTGCAAGACATGATTAATAAATCTAGAGAGGACACAGATAAAAAAATAGAGGATCTGAGGGACATGATGGAATCCCAACATAGGAAATAAATGGAATCCATAAAACAGATACAAACAGATTTCCAAGAGATTAAAAACTCCATCGAAAGTCTGCGCAGCAGAACGAACCAATGTGAGGATAGAATTTCACATATAGAAGATAAGATTGCAATTAGTGACCAGGAAAAGAAAAATTGCTTTAAAATTGTAAGGGAACATGAGAAATCAATCCAGCAGCTGCTAGACGATGCAAAGAAGAATAACATAAGACTGATTGGAGTCAATGAAGAAAGAGGAGAGAGTGCAGATGACATAAAAAAAACTCTTCACAGAAGTGATGGCAGAAAACTTCCCAAGCAGGAGAAAAGAACTTGACATACAGATAAGTGAGGCATATAGGACTCTAGCTAACCTTAATAAAAAAAAATCTACACATAGGCATATAATAGTTAGGATTCCAGAAATCCAACAGAAGAATAAAATTCTACAAGCAGTGAGAGAAAAGAAACAAATCACATACAAAGGAAAGCCCATCAGAATCACAGCAGACTTCTCAATGCAAACCCTCAAGGCAAGAAGAGCTTGGAGTGATGTATTTCAAGCCATAAGAGAAAACAGCCTCCAACCCAGATAGATGTACCCTGCAAAACTATCTTTCAAAATTGATGGAGAAATAAGATACTTTCACGACAAAGAGCACCTCAGGAACTTCATGAATACCAAACTGGCACTCCAAAAAATTTTAGACAATACCCTAGGAAAAGACAATGAGGATCACAACCCCAGGAAACCCAGCAGAATGAATCCATTGGGCGTGACAAACACAAAGTGGGAGAATCCAACAAAAAGAAAAAGTCATGACAAGACTTTTAAAACTTTTGACTTCATCTCCCTAATGAGTGTATAATTCAATCTTATTATTGTGCTGATTAGTATTTTTCTGATTCTAGAATTGAACACCATTACTTGTGCTATACTGGCTATTTATCATCTTCTTATGTCTACATTTTAATTGGGTTGTCTATTGATGAGCTCTAAGAATTCTTTATATATTCTGCTCATAGGTTATATGCATTGTAAATATGGTCTGTTTAAGGGCTACTTTTCATTTTAATGATGTCATTTACAGTTCTAAATTTTGATGGAATCTCATCAATTTTTTTTCTTTTATACATTATGGTTTTTGTATCCTAGGTAGTTCTTGCCTATCCTGAATTCATAAATATTTTCCCTTATAATTTCTTCTTAAAGTTTTACACTTTTAGGCTTTCTTATTTAGGTTCATAGATTCCTTCAAGTTATTTTCATGTATGGAAATAAAGGGTTGAGGGTAATTTGTTATATATGGATACCAGGTGTTCTAGTGCCATTTGCTGAAGACACTATCTCTTCCTCGGCTCTTGAATCGAGTTTATATTCTATAAAATGCTAATGTTAAATAATCTTTCAAAACTCAGTGGACCATATATGTGTGTTTCTATTTCTAGATTCTCTGTTTTATTCCAATGATCTGTATGTCTTTCCTTACACCAACACTGCCTTGATTACTGTAGCGTTAGAAGAAGTCTTAAAATTGGGTGCTAAACATCTTCCAACACTGTTTTTGTTTTTGTTTTTGGCTTTTCTGGGTCCTTTGTACTCCTACATAACTTTTAAATTTCAATATCCAGTTCTTCATTTATAGCAAGTATACACAGACCTGAGTTTTTATATATACCTTGTGTTTTCTAATCCTGCTAAATTCAAGTACAAGTTCTAGGGGCTCCTAGAGATTTCTTAGTATTTTCTCTGTAGATGATCATTTCATCTACATAAAAAGATTTTGCTTCTGCCATGCCAATCCTATCCTAGTTATGTCATTTTATTGCCAGACTATTTTGGTTTAGACCTATGTTTCAAAGTCTAATGGACAGATGAAGAGTAGGCATATATGCCCTTGTTCCCCACTTTAGGGAGAAAGCATTGTATCGTCTCCATTCATAGAAGGAGTTTTTGTTGGAAGTATGGAGTACATATCGTTGATTTGTTGAGAAGGTTCTGTTCTACTTCTAGTCTCCTGATAGCTTTTACCATGAACAGCTGTAGAATTTAGTCCAATACTCTTTCTCCAACTAGTGACAGGATCATATGGCTTTCTCCTTTCCTCTGTTAAAATGATGACTTTTGGGGGTGGATCTTCCAATGCTGAACCAACACTGCCATCCCTATGACAAAACCACTTTCTACATACTGCCAGATCTGACTTCTAATAGTTTGTTTTGTTACAGAAATTTCTATCTATGTTCATACTTTTTTCTTCTATTATCTTTATCCAATTTTAGGATTAGCGCAATGTTGAGTTCCTAAAATGAGGGGAGAAGTGTTCCTTCTTTTTCCTGCTTTAATTGTTTGATATAATTTATCAGTTAAAATGTTTATGAGCCTGCTGTTGTCATATAGGTAGGTTTTCAAGCTAGGAATATACTTTCTTTAATAGGTGCTATTCAAATTTTATATTTCCTCCAGAATTAGTTTCATTAATTTGTCTTCTAAGTTACTTCTTAGAAGTTGTCAAATTTATTTCAAAAAAGATTTTTGTAATATGCTCTCTATATCCTTTTAAATTCTGTAAAATCTGTGGTAATGTCTCCTAGATCTTAATATTGTAATTTAAAAAAATGTATAACTGATATTGTGTAACAGGAAGAAAAGGTCTAAAAGAGCAGGCGAATTGGGAGGTGTAGGGGAAGGGAAAAAAGGAAAAGGAAAAAATATGAGAAGAGGAAAAAAATGGAAACAAGGTCTTTGCAAATAGGGAAGGGTGGAGGGGTTGAAGGGAGGGCAAGGGAAGGGGAAAAAAAAATAAGAACCAAGAGACTCATGTAACGGTACAAGATCCCAATGATGAATGTAACTGTATTGCATACCTGAAATGTACCAATAAAGTTAATGGGGGGGGGACAACAGAATGGGTTCCATAGAGACCTGGAATTAAAATAATAATAATAATGATAATAATAATAATAATAAGCAGTGCAGCACATCAGCCCTTCTGGCAAGAACCAAAGGAGGAGTGCAGTTCAGCATATACTTGACTGTGCATATTCCTAACACCATAATAGAGTTCACTTGGTTCCTTCTGAAGCACAATCCCCTCTAATATAGTAAGTCACCTTCTGGGAGGGCTTTGTGCATATGCTTGGATCTCCTGCTCCTCTGATCTCCTTTCACATGTCATTCTCCCCATGAGTGAGAGTGCACAGGTTGGAAGGAAGGCTCACCATTCCCTGGGCATTAAGGACAGCAATACATTTCCTTAGAGTGGCAGAAACTTCACTAAGACCCAGAATAAATTCGCAAAACATTCCATCTGTATAAGGCAATTCTAGACATCAGTGTATGCCTTAGTCCTCAGCATCTAAGGCTCCCGGGAGAAGATAGCTTTCGTGGCTTTTCTGTCTCTTTTGATTTGAAGAATAAGCTCTTTTATTTAGGGTCTCTCAGGTAGTTTTGAAAGTGTCTTGGCTTACTCTTTTTGTTTTTTGCATTCTGTGAAAAGGAAGTTGGATCTGTGAAGTACAGGGAAGAGGAATGAATGCACAGAAAGGACGGAGATATTTATTGGGGACATATCTAACAGTACAACCATTTGTCTTTTAATCTTCATGACCAACTAGCCCTTGAGATGTTAACTTATGGGCAAAATTGCAGGAACTTTATGTATTTCTCTTCAGATTTGTTTGTGTCCAAATGCCCTGAACTCCAACACACATAAAATGATCTTGTCGTTTTATTCCCTTTTCTCTAAGCCAAGAATTTATTTTTTAATCCCTAAATTGGCCTCCTTGTAACACTTCTGTTTTCCTTTGATCTCAACATCAGACATCCTTTAGAATTTGGGACGTTTCATATTTTCCTCATTTGGATTTCAGTAAGGATATATTTATTTTCCTTACACGTCTATTCTTTCACAATGCTGCATGCTTTGATTTATTACACAAAGTCACCCAAGTTTCTTCTAATTTGATGAGTTTTAGAAGCATTAATATAATAAAACTATTAATTCTCAAAACTTTTTTCCCTGTTCTTATGTTAGCTTGAAATGTAGCTAGAGCTTTTCTTTCCACACATTGCTTTTAGACTGAAAATTCTTATTCATATTACTCACTAGGTAAAATGTATTTTTCCCCAAGCTACTTGTTTAGTTCATATTTTTGGTCAGAAATTAATCTATGTTTTAGTCTCAGCAATCAATTGGAGAGGGTTGAAAGCAAGTGATTACATAAAGGGAGCAAAATCTCAACTTAGAGAATGTGTCAGTGAGTGGGAATCTCACCTGAACTTATTTTCTCTTCCCCTACACCACTCTGTTTCTCAGAAAATAAGACATTTTGGAGCAAAAGACACAACAGGGCTAGTTTTCAGGGGATATGTTTTCCAAAATCATGCTAGAACTTGTTTTCTGGGTAGGTCTTAATTTTGGGTAGGAGGATAAGGAGGCTCAGTATACTTTGATAACCAGTGGATATGATAGTTCTTATGATCCTTCCAGTCCAGCTATCATCTTACATGAAGAATGAGTGCCATCTTTCAGTTATCACTGAACAGTAACTATTTAAGGAAAGCTTTGTTTTTCTTTTATCAAAGCAGGGGATGGAGCATGGAAAGGAAAGTGAAAGCCTTAAGTGTCACGTATAGAGCTGTGTAGTTTTCTTAACCTTTAAGTCTTTTGAGTTGGTTTTGTGCCCAATGGAAAAGACATTGAGTTCAGAAATGAGTATGTGCTGCAAGATAACATGGGTAGTATGTGGCAGGGATGCATTTCAAGCTCAGCTCTTTCTGACTTGATCAAACATGAAGGTGATGGGTAGGAAGTGGGCACCTTAGTACATCAGAGTGAAAGTGTGAGTTTGAAGTAGTATCTGTGTGTATATATGCACACATCCATATGTCCTTGTGCCTTTGTATCAGATTGAAATTTATTTTTTCTTGTTATTTAATTTGGTATGGGAGAGTCTAATGATATGCCTTTAGATCATGGTCTAAGCTTTGTTTTTGTTGCCTACACTCACAGATACATCCCAGAAGGATAGTAAGCAGTTGTTAAATGGGCCTTTTATGTATTATTATTATTAGTAGTAGTAGTAGTAGTACTTTACAGATAAGTACATGGCATTCCCTTATCTCTGAATTATTAACATGCATTCTCACCTTTTCCCCCAGAGTTTCAGGAAAAATAGTTCCAGTAGTTACAATTCTTGGTATGAATTAAATGAGCAAGATGTTGAAAAATGTCCTAAGAGAAGAAGAAATTGTACGTGTCTTTGACTTCAGTATCATTATACTGATAATGAGCTTTGGTTTTGAGGCAATTTGGAAACGCTAGGCAGATGTAGACCACTGAGTCCACAATAATAGAATTAGAAAACAATATTGTTAACAAAGGATCGTTCAGTGAGATGGTTAACTTTACGAATCAGCTTGACTGGGCCACAGAGGGACCAGATATTTCATTATTCATTATTTTTGAGTGTGCCTGTGAGTGCGATTCTGGATGAGATTGGCAGTGGGTGGAGCAGGCTGAGTAGAGCAGACAGCTTCTCCACTATTTGGATGGGTCTGATCCAACTGATTGAAGGCCCAAACAGAATAAAAGTTGGAGTAGGAAAGAGTTCTTTCTTTCTGCCCTATTCTTTTGGAGTTGGAACATCCTGCCCAGATGGAATAGGGCTGGAACTTGGCTCTCCTGGTCCTCAGGCTTCAGACTCAATTACAGGAACTACACCAGCAGCCCTGCTGGTCTTCCAGCTTGCAGATGACAGATCATGGGACGTAGCTTCATGATCATGTGACCCAACTCCTTACAACAAATATCTTCCTATGTATAATATAAATATCTATACATCTCCTATTGGTTCTCTAAAAAACGAATACAGTAATATTGCTACATAGCAGGAACCTCATTAAATCACTATACAGGTACTTAATGAAGTATTCACCATCATATGAATGAGATATTCTTGTTATTTGCATTCTGAAGACTTAGAAAAGTAACTTTACCAAAGCCATACATCTTGAGTGGGGAACATTCACATATCCACAAGTTATGTGACTTTGTGTAAGTCAATGAATTTATATCAACTGATGTGTTAAATAGGGATGATTATGCTCACCTTGAAGAGTTGAGAGGATTAAATTAAGTGATAGGTGTAAAGTACTTGGAACAAAGTAGGGTACATTATAGGGACTCAGAAATGATAGCTTTTGCTACTTTATTTCTTATTTGTGTTAACAAAATTCAGAGGCTTTGCAGCTTGTGGAATAGATCTAATTTCTCTAACATAATGTATTACCAACAACCGAATTTGGTCATTTGTTCCTTCCTATTAAGCTCCAATAATATTTCATGTTATCCTGGGGAAAAAAATGTGATTACTGTGACATTTAAAATTCTGCACAGCCCAGAGGGAGGGAGGAGGCACACTCCTGACAGCAAGAGGAATCCTGGTTAGACTGTCATTAGACAAGTCCAGTGGGTTGCCATACTTCAGGGAGCTGGACAACTGCAAAGGTCATGGGAGGTGCCTTGTTTCCCAAAAGGTGTTTGGTATTTACTTTCCCTCCAGCATGTTTCTTCTGCTCTGATAAGGATTGTCATCCTCGATTACAATAAAAGCCGTCAGAGGGAGTTTTATAGGCATATGGCATTAATTTAGTTTTCCCCTCTATGGTCATAAGAGAGTTTGGAAAAATGAAAACAAAACAAAACAAAGCTGCACTCAGCCATTCATCAATTTATACTTATTGGACAGCCATCCTGTGCCACACAGATGGGAGGACAGGAGCTCCATTTCCAAAGCAACATAATGGACACACTTCTTTCAGGGCACAGGATCTGATATGCTTCATTTTCCATTTCCTTGCCAGGCTTTGAGAAATGGATTGGAGAGCACTACCCAGATTTTCTTGGAAAACAGAACAATATCAGCCACATTTTCTTTTCATCACACATCATTTGGAACTGTGGCTGTGCTTTACAGTGGCCAGAGCCTATTCATGTCCACTCATTGCTTTCAATAATCTAGTGAGGTAGGCAGGCAGCTCTGATTAATTCTTGTCCTACTGGTGAGGGACCTGAGGTTTAGGAAGGATGAGACACTTGGGCAGGGCATTACATCCAGGGAAGAGGCCAGTATGTGAAAAATCCCTTCACTCTTTTTCCTTGTCTATGCATCCTCCATATCTGGGGGCGCTATTAAAAACAAATCTTATGTCATGTAACAGTAAGGATTCCCCTGACAAATAAAATGAATCCTATGCCTCTGTCTTCTATATTTGTGACTGTTAATTCTAATACTTCAGCTCGACTGGATTAGGAAACACCTAACAGATTAGTAAAGCACAGTTCTAAGTATGTCTGTGGGAATGTTTCCAGAGATGACTGGCCTGTGGGCTGACAAACCCAGGGGGCAAGATCCACCCTGGTCATGGGTGGCACCAACCAATAGGCTTGTAGTCTGGATGGAAGAAAAGAGAAAGGAAGGAAATTGACACAGGTTCGAAGAATGGGTGCATCTTTTGCTGCCATCTCCTGTGGACAGGAGACTCTATTTTCTTCAGCCTTTCAATGCAGACGCACATCAGTGACTTTCCCGGGAACCTCCAGGTCTTTGATCTCAGGCTGGTGCCACATCCTTGATTCCTCATGTTCTGTGGCTTCCAGCTCCTTGGACTGAGCAGCTATGGATTCTCAGGCTCTCTGGTGCACAGATGGCTATTGTGGCCTCTCCTGCCTCCGACTGTGTAAGGCTACCTAATAAATCCCCTTGTATCACTATAGAATCAATTCTGTTCCTCTAGAGAGGCCTAACAAATACATTCTCTACGTCACTATCTACATGTATGTCTGTGTATGTATCTGTGCATAGATATAGATAGATAAGAGAGAATTTATTTTGGGAATTAGCTCATATGAAGATTGATTATGAGGCCAAGAAGCCCACAGCACATGGTCTGTGAGCTGGAGACCCAGGAAATTGGTGTGTTATTGAGTGTGAGTCTGAAATCCTGAGGATGTGGGGGGCTGATGGTATAACTTTCAGTCCCAGCTAAGTGGACTAAAAACTCTTTGGTGGGGGTGGCAGGGGTGTGAGACCCAGCCCTAGTCTGAAGTTCCAAGGACCAATAGTCCTGATGTCCTCGGGCAGGACAGGATCAGTGTCTCAGCTCAGGAAGGAAAAAGGAATTGGCTCTTGTTCTGCCTTTTTGTTTTACTGGGCCCACAGCAGATCTTTATTCAGTCTGTTGATTCAAATGCTCATATCTTCTGAATCACTAGCCCAGACACACCAGAAATACTGCTTTACTAGCAGTCTTGTTGTCCCACAACACAGTGAAATCGACATACAACGTTAACTATGACAGCCTGCCTTTCCTTGCCTTACCCTTTTTTCAGAATAATGTCCTAGCTTACAAGTCCATTTGAGATCTAACCCTGTTCTCTTCTCTAGGCTTACGTGGGCCATTCTCACTGTCTTTGCCCCATTGTTCATCCAAAGATATGCTCAAATTTTTACCAGACATCACAGTATCATTCCTTCATTGCCGTGACATTACTCAGAAGGCTCCCTTACCTTTCCACTCTCCCACATGCCTAGCTCATTCTTACTAATTAGCTACATTTCAGTTTGAGAATAACTTTCTCCAGGAAGCCCTCCCTGAGCTCTCTCATTCCAGGGTTAGATGCCTCCACCACACACATCTGTTACTCGCTTGCTCCCCTCTACTGAACCCACCCACCTGTCTATCTCTTGTGTTGAGCTGTAAGAGCTGTGAGCATGAGGACTATGCATAGCTCATCTGTTGGAAGCACCTGTGCCCTAGAGGTGGGCAGTAATTAGAGATGAATGGTTTGCTGACTCGTTCATACTCAGATAGCAGATCTCCTCTGGCACATAAGCGAGGAAGCATGGGATCACTCCTGGTGCTGGTCACTCCCCATATGTCCCATCGGTTCCATCTATGATCATCTTTGTACACTGGAAGAAAGGAGAGCCCTGGGACCACATCTCTCCTGCTGTGAAATTCTGGGAAGCAACCAAAACAAAGCATTGGAGGAGAAGGGAGGGAGTAAGCTTAGAACAGTCCCTTCCCTTTCTGTCCCTTCTTGATTTGACACCATGTTCAGACAGTAGCTGCATCCATCTATACCTACATCTTTGGCTTGGTGCCTTTTCCTCCACCGTCCAGTCCTTAATGGTTTCCAGTGCCATGTTCCCCTGTCCCTCAGTTCTAAAAGCTAACTCTTGCTACTTTCTGGGTGCTTCTGCATCCTTTGCTTGTTTCCAGAACCCACACCACCTATCACTAGTAGCACTTTTATTAGGACCATTTGTGGTGGATTCTATTTCCTGCCAGGTTTCTGACTGATAAATTGGTCTGCGTGGTAGAGGTAAAATTATGATTCTCAAGTTCTCTAGGATGGCTCCTGTCAACTTTAGACTTTTGAAGATAATTCTCAAGACAGCTTCAGATTGCTGCCTTATTATACAGACATACACAAGAATTTCCAGAAGACTGGCAGTAAAATTTCCACACTCTGCTTAATTTTCAGCATTTTTGCTATGAGAATCAGCAGGTATCCTTACATCTCAGAAGTCATACTGTTCTGAGAAAATTTGGTATGTATACACCTATATAATTCAGTAACATGGGAAATCTCTCTCTGTGCTTCAAAACTACTCTGCAGTGTTCTCAAAATTCCTCTCAGCTCACTTGACTTCTTGTCAGTTGAGTTCCCTAATTGTTCTGTCAAGGAGGCTGTATCTCCATTCACACAGTGTTTGTTGGACTGTAGGGACACTGGTGCAAAAGAAGTTGTAAACTCCATGTGTTTAGGTATCAGTGTTTCCCTTTAAGATAAGGTGAGAATTACATTTTCTAAGATGAAAAGAGGAATGGATTTGTAGATAGCCTGGATCTATCACAATGAGGAGAAGGCAGAGCCATCATTAGATCTAAAACACTCTGTCTTGAAACCAAAATCAAATTACTCTGTGGTGCAGGCCAAGCTAAACAGAACCCAATGTGCTGCAGAAATTATCTGTGCAAGTGGTATTCAGCTGAAGTGTGGAAAAGTTAGACTCAGTCAAGAAAATATTGTAAAATCAACATATCTCAAAACGACTTGTATCCAGAATAAAGGACACTTAAAACTCAGCAGCAAGAAAACTCAATTTAAAAAGGGCAATAAGGTATTTCACCAAAGAGCACATACACATGGAAAATTAGCAGGTAAAATGCTCAGTATCTTTAGCCATGAGAAGAATGCAAATTTAAATCATAATTAATTACCAGTGCATTACTTATGAGAATGGCTAAAATAAAAAGTACTGATAATACGAAGTGCTGACAAGGTCACAGAGCAGTAAAACTCTCATACACTGCTGATGAAAATGTAAAATGTTACAGCTATTCTAGAAAACAGTTTGGGAGTTTCTTGAAAAGTGGTAGGCATGTTTCCCCCAGGATTTTCAGGTTTAATCTCAGGATCTTGCATAAATGTTACCTTCAAAGGCAAGAGGGCTTTTACAGGTGTGCTTATGGGCGTGGATTTTGAAATGGTGAAATTATCCTGGGCAGGCCCAATCTATGCACATTTAAAGCAGATAACCTTTTCTCACTGAGTCAAGAGAAATGTAACAATAGAAGGACTAGAGGATGAATAAAGGGTGAGAGAGAGGTAGATGTAAAAGGAACTCAACTGCAATTGCTGTTTTTAAAGATGGGAAAAGGGGGGGCCACAAGGCAAGATCTACAACTGTATGAAACTGAACTCTGCCAATAATCTGAGCACCTTTACACCACAAGCTTCCAGAAAGGATTGTGGTCCTGCTGATATCTTGAGTTTAGGACAGTGTTGGATATCTGACTGACAAAACTGTAGGATAATAAATGTGTACTGTTGGGCTGGCGATTTAGCTCAGTGGTTCCGGTGCCTGCCTCGCAAGTGCAAGGTCCCAAGTTCGATCCCTGGTACCAAAAAAAAAAAAAAAAAAAATGTGTACTGTCTAAATAAGTTCATGTTAATTTGTAATGGGATCAATAGAACTAATATAACACATAATCAAGCAATGTTACTTCCAGTCTTTTGCCTAAACACTATGTTCACATAACAGACAGATGTTTACAGAAGTTCTGTTCATATTCACTGTCACAGTTAAGCTTAATCGTCAACTTGACTCAACTGAGAGTTACCCAGGGGTTTAGTAAAGCACACTTCTGGGTCTAACTGGGCCATGGAAATCTGACTATGGGTCCTATGTCTGGTTTCTTGACCCCTTTCTTTCTGCCATTTTTACCCTGCTGTGCTTCTCAGCCATCATGAAGTCAGCAGGTTTGCTTTGCTTTGTCATGACCTTGATGTTTCTGTCTTGGAGCCAGCTGACCATAGACTGAACCCTCTGAAGCCCTGAGCCAAATTACACCTCTCCTCCTTTAAGTTGTGGGTGTTGAGTATCTTGTCCCTGCCATGAGAAAGCTGACTAATACTATTACTAAAACCCAGAAACAATCTACATGACTTTTGGTGGATGAATGACTAACCAAACTGTGGTACATCCATAGAATAGAATACAACTCACTAACAAAACAGTTAACACACATAGCAACTTGTATGACTCTCAAAGGCATTATGGCATGTGAAAGAAGCCAGTCTAAAGGTTACATACTATAAGATCATTTATATGATATTCTCAAAAAGACAAAACAATAGTTATGGAGAACAGAGCAATGGCTGCTAGAAGTAGTGGTGGGATGTGATGTCTATAAAGAGACAGCAAGGGGGAGCTTTTGGGGTGAGAACACTGTTCTGTTTAGGATATCTCTATCTCGATTATGGTGGAGGTCACATGTACCTATATAGATGTTATAATTCATAGAACTTTACATTCCTTCAAAGCCAGTTTTTCTGCATGATAATTTAAAGATAACAAACCAAAATTATAGCAACACAACAAAAAGAATGAAACAAACTTTACTGCGGTGGACACATCATGGCAATTTCCAGGCTGAGGGAAGGAAGCATAAGCGTGCTTGGGGAGAATCACTGCTCTTCTTTGTGCCTTGGAGGCCCTCCACTTCAGTGAGAGTGGAAGGAGCCCTCAGGGATCCTGGAGACTGCAGCAAACCTTTCTCTCTCCCTGCAAAAGGAGTGGTTGGCTTAGAAAGATCGGCAGTCTTTACATCAGGGAACCAGGACTCAGCTCAGCCCCTGGCAGGCCTGACAGGATGTCCACCTATCCTGGCTTGACTGAGGGAGTCCCCAGGATATAGGCCATCTGGTCTTCCAAGCAGGAAGGATGGTCACTTTTATGTGACTTTGGAAAGTCTCTTCACTTTTCTGAGCCTCAGTTTTTCATACATAAAGTACAAGGACTTCTTGCCCTATCTCACTGGGTTATCATGAGAAACAAACTTTAAATTGTGAATTTTATGTAAATGTGAGTTGGTGGTATAACAACACTGGACTTGGGGCTGACTTACAGTGTGGAAAAAGGAGAATGTTATCAAAGGAAACCGTGCAGCAGGAGCGTGTGAATGCACGTGTATGTGTGTAACTGAGATTTCAGTCTCAAGTTTGAGATTATAAAAACATATGCACCCAAGAATATAACTTTTATTTTTGGCATCCTGTTGTCAGGGGAGTTTGTTTTCTGGATCACAGGATAGGGTAGAACAGTGATTTTCAACCTTGACAATATGCTAAATTCATCTGGGGAATCTTTAAGACACAGGTGCCTGGTTCTATTCACAAGATTTAGATTTAATGAGTCTGGAGTTTAGCTAGACTAGGTGAATTTGAAAATCTCTCCAACTGATTCTAATTGTAACATAGTGGCTCTTCATAGATCAAGCCTGGTCTTTATTCAAATAGACCACTGCTTTACACAGGTGCTGCTTGGAGGTTTGTTCTTACTGCTAACACAGGCTGGTCAAATGGTTCCTCCAGGGAAGTGAGCTAACTCCACATGGCAAGAACCTCAGATACCCTGACTGCTGCTCTCAGACAAGAACAGAGAATAATCAAAAGTGATATGTTACTGGGAATACTTAACAACTGTGATTACTAATATCTTCATTATATAAAAGAGACCAGTTCTGTGCTGGTTAGGACCTCCAGTACAAAGTACTACAAACTGAGTGGCTTAGACAACAGAAATTTTTTGTCTCACATTTCAGGAGGCCAGAAGTCCAAAATCAAGCTGTAAGCAGGGCCATGATCTGGAGGCTCCAGAGGAAGCTTCTGTTCTTGACTTCTCTCCCACCTTTTGGTAGTTCCTTGGCTTGTAGATAGTGGATTTCAGCATATGAATTTGGGAGGGGGTACAGCACAGTTTAACCATAGCATGAGAGAAGACACAATTTCCACGTAGCTGGCATTATATGCCTTACTCAGAGACATCTAAAATACCATGGGGTGATTATCCAAAGGGACTGGCACCTGCCCTGCCTAGTCTCTGATGGGAGGCATTCCTTAGCAAGCAAGGGAAATCCACATGAAATAAGTTCACAGGCTGTTTCCTGTTAATCAGGAATAATTTAGGTTGAATGGTATAAAATCTAAAAAAAAAAATCAACCTTAGGCAAAATTAAAAAAAAAACACTAAAGTCAGTAAGTTCTTCAATAGGAATATTCAAGCAAAATCTTGATTAGCTATTGATCAGGAATGTTTCAAGGTTCTTGCACTTGCAAGATGGTTGAACTAGGGGAATTTGCAAATGCATACTGACTTTAAGATTTTGTGCCTTCCTGGAAAGACATTATTTAAAGGCACATTTAATGTTTTGTACATACAGCCCACCACAAAAGGAAGAATATTTCAGAACTGGCTCCAGGTATAAAGAGTTAATGTGAACTGCATCAACTCTGCTAGAATCCACTGCTATTTTTACTGCACAAATGTTTTCAATGGAGAGAAAATTGGTTCAGGATATCTGATATTGGAAAAATTGATGGAAAACTTGGATTCCTTCCAAGACAGTATAACCAAACGGTTCTGCTCTGGGATATTTCACCTGACATCCTTAACAGCAGCATGGGTCTCAGTCTCTCTTGGCCATCAAGCCCAGCCCTCCCCAGAGAATAAGAACGGAAATACCACATGTGTGAATTCCAAAGCAGCATTAAAGGTAGTGGAGCTGACCACACAGTGGTAAAAATGTCGAACGCAACTTTTTGCTCTTTGGTTTGTACAATAACCAACTCAATTACTGAGAATCCAAATCAGGCCTCATTCATGGCCATAGCCTGACTATTCATCTTTCCAACCCCCAGAACAGTGATGGTGAATCCTTTAGAGACCAAATGCCCAAACTGCAACCCCAACCCCACTTACTTATCAGAAAGCGGTAGCACTACAATTAAACTTGAACAGCTGATGCTTGGCTTCCGAGGCAACTTGGCTCGCGTACCCACAGAGTTGTGCCTGCTGTGGCACATGTGCCATCGGTTCACCACCACTGCCCCAGAACACTGCAGATTCTCACAGGACTGTACACAAGAGTTCTAGAGCAAACTTCTCTTAAAATGGGGATCCAGACATAGTGTAGGTGCCTGTAACCCCATCTACTTGGGAGGCTAAGGCAGGAGTATCAGAAGTTCAAGGCCAGCTTATGTAAATCAGAGTGATGTTTTTCCAAAATAAAAAAATAAAATAAAAAATTTAAAGAGACTGAAATGTAGTTTAATGGCAGAGTGCTTGCCTGGCATGCTCATGGCCCTGGGTTCAAGTCCCAGTACTGGAAAAAAAAGGGGGAGAAATGAAAAATATAATCAAATCCGGTACACTTTTCCTTCATACAGATATTAAATTACTAACATTTGTTTTGTAGGAAAATATAATGAATAAAATAAATATAAAAATGTCCTCTGTTTTCTTCAGATCTTAATAGTGTTTAAACATAAAATACTGTTATCATATTGTATACAGACTTCTTTCATTTCCACTTAATGTTATGATCCTTTCTCCGTCATTAAATATTTTACTTAATGTTTTCCATCATGTTAGTACATTTTATTAGCTATTTCCCTGGTTCAGTCATTGAGATATTTTTATTTTATTTTTATGTTAAAAATGTTTTAGCAAACCTTTTAACATAAATTTTTGGTCTGAAGTTGTGATCATTTGTGGTGATAAATGTAGAAGTATATATACTAGGTTGAGAAGTTTGAATATTTGTAAGGTTAGTTATAATACTTCAGGACCGCGTTCCAAAAAGTTTGTAGTGATTTACAGATGCCCTAAGAACACTTGCAAATATTTATATCATGTACCCTAATATTATTATTTAAAAACTTAGATTTGATCATACCTTAATGATTAATCAATAATTCTAAGGAAGCCCCATATTATAGGCAAGTTTATTTATAATTTCTTTGAAATTGTCAAGGAACAAGGCATAAAAATAGATTATTGATGGAATTTGCTTTTTACACAGCCTTAAAGATTTGCTTACAGGGTTTTCTGTTCTGAAGCGTTTTATCTCTAGGGTTCTGTGGTGGGATTACCTACGCAGTGGGCTTTGCTTGGCATCACGCCTTTGGGTTATCTTATCTCCTTGCTTTTTGGTTGGCCCTATATGTCTAGTTCTCTGTTCTTTTTTCCCTTTGGGCCACTCCCTAATTTACACCAATCCTTATCTCGGGATTCCAACATTTAACAGGATGTGTCTTATAAGCAATGAGTCCTGGCCAGGCAGCCATAATGGTATAGCTGTCTTTCCTCTGCCTGCATGAATTTGGTCATTCCTTTTATGGTAGAACTTCTTTACTTTTCAGTCAATAAACCATTTAAGAACTATATAAGGAAGGAATATGAATCCTGATTGCAATCTAAGAATTTTCTATTAAACCTTTTGAAAAGACCAAGAAAGTGTCAACATCAAATTTGTAGAATGAATGTCAAGGGCTGGAAGGAAACTCCCAAAGACTACAGTTGTGCACTCCTTTATGAAATGCTTCAACTTGATGGCAGAGAGGATGCTGTTGTGTAAAATACAGATGACAGCAGCATTGATTCAACGAAGTTTCAGAATAGCTCTATTCCGAATGGACTGGGGTTTAAAGAATATCATAATTTGTTTATATTTCATTTTCATATATATATATATATACACACACATATACACACACACACATATATATATATGTGTATGCTAAAAACAATGTTCAACTCTTAAAAATTTAGTTAAAGGGCTATATAATAAAGAATTCTAAATCGATAATGTAAAATAGGAAGAAAAGGTCCAAAGGGGTAGGGGTAGTGGGAGGGGCAGGGGAAAGGAAAGAAGGGAAAGGAAAAAATGATGAGAAATGGAAAAAATGGAAATAAAGTCTTTGTAAATAGGGAAGGGTGGAGGGCGTGAAGGGGGGGCTAGGAATGGGGAAAAAATAAGAACCAAGATGCATTATATAAAGGTACAATTCCCAATGAGAAATGTAATTGTGTTGTATACCTACAATGTACCAATAAAAGAATTTAATACAAAAAAATAAAAAAATAAAGAATTCTAAGTACTAAGTCATATTTTAAATGCATCCTTTCACTATTAGTGATATACAAAATTATGACAAATCTTAAAATGATGAAATATTAATGGAAAATGTGGTACTCAAGCAAGATATAAAATCAATGAAAAATCAGAGCAATATTAGTAAAACAGATCAGAGCCCTCATTTTCTCTGATTTTACTAAGAGTTCCACTGGTGGATGAGGTAAAATGAGTTTGGACATATTCTTGAAATGCTATAAACTTTAGTCTATTTAAGTATACACACACAGACACATACACATGCAGTAATTATGTATGTGTTTCTATTGTTTTCAGATTTGCTTATACTGATTTGTTTTTAAATTTATTATTATTTTTTTTTTGGTACCAGGGATCAAACTTGGGACCTTGCACTTGGGAGGCAGGCACCAGAACCACTGAGCTAAATCCCCGACCCTTATATTGATTATTTTTACAATTCAGAGGTGGGATGCATAGATTTACTTTGGAGCTAGCTTTTAATTTTTGTGCCGTGATCACCAAACAAAAATAAAAGCTGGCATTAGATTAAATGCATGGATCTCTTCTCCGAATGGTAAAACTGCTCAGTACAAAGAAACAGGGTGTGCTCTTAAGTATCATTTCATACTCCATCTCAGAGAAATCCCTAACTGGAACCGTCCATGTAAGGTAATCTTGTTATCTACTCAACCTTTTGGTTTCCTGTTTTCTTTTCCCACACTGCTGATGAGAGATGGATTTCTCCATTGTAAATCAAAACTGTCAAGCAATTCCAGTGGGGTTACATATGTATGAAGTAATTTCCATGCTTTCAGAGGACTGTGGAAATGCATAGCTCTCTTGTGCCAAATCAATTCTTCAGTAACACGATTAATTAACCTACAAGAACAGAAGTTTGAATGCTGTTACCTTGAAATGCACTAACCTTGTATTTTGGTTTTAGGCCTTACCTACTCTTTCATACCAAAATTATTCTATTGGATTCCTTCAAAACCTAGGGCAAATCAATGATGTTTGAGTTTGTGCTTTACAATCCTTTCACTGCAATCACGCTGTGAGTTTTATGGTCAAATTTACGCAGCATACACTCCCCACTTCAGCAAACCTATTACATTGCTCCAACATTAGTGGAAATAGCACAGACATGCTTAGTTAAGCTCCCACCTCATTTATTCCCACTCAGTTTGTCTTTCCTCCCCAGAAGCAGGAAATAGTTAAAAGGATTTTTGAATACTATAAATGTTTTTCTTCTATTATGTAAACATTTACTGAAGTTTGTGGCATCTTCTCTTTCATCAGGTATAAAAAGTAATATATGGACTCTGACTTAAAAATCCAGAGTCTTTTAGGAGTGACACATTTCCTATCCTCCTATCCAAATTAATTGCACATATAGCGTGATTAAAAACTTTGTTGAAAGGTATGCAGTAATAGAGGGCTGGGGTAGGATTTTAGAGCACGACCCCTCTCAGCCTTCTTAACCTCCAGAATTTTTGATAAAAATACCCCAAATCAACAACAGACAAAAACCCAACTATCCAGGCCAGTTTTCTATCTTCTCATTTCCCTCCCTACTCCACCTGAGTTACTCACTTAGTTGCTGATACCGAGTGAGACGAATTAGTTTTAACCAGAATTCTAATTTTCATTATCACGTGGATAATGGAAGGCCAAAGAAGGTAGGACCAGAAATCAAACCTCTAAGACCTAGTAACCCAGATCATCAGAAGCAAATCAATTAGTTGATGAAAACAGTGACCTGGTGAATATCGGGACTGGACACAGAGGTCAGCACGTGTCTTGGGGCGGGAGCTCCTGTTCCACCACTTGGGAGTGGAAGAAGGGCTGGGCTGCTCTGCAGAAATGAAGGAATGACATCTCCAGGTTGGCAGTCCCAGGCACGGGGAAGGCGGGATGTGTTCACAGAAAGAGCGAAACATGAACAGAGCCTTGAAGGATGTGCAGGAATGGGATGAGGAAAGGCAGCAGGGAGAACTTCCCAGGCAGAAAGAGCCTTATATCTGAGTGACTGTCGGGGCTGAGAAATAAGCCTGGAGAGGTCAAGGGCTCACGTTGCAGAGGGTACTAGGGAACAACTGAAGAAGAGCAAGGAGCAAAAGAGAATCAAATTCATGCTTTAGAAAGGGGACTCTGACAGAAGTGTGGTGGATAGATTAATGAGGACAGGTGTGGCATAGGAGAAAACCAGTGCCTGTATTGCAATCATCCTGGCAAGAGATGAGACAAACCAGAAAAGAAATCAGGCAATGTTTGCATGGGACAGAGAAAAGGGAATATACTTACGAAATGTTCTAGAAATAGTACATGAGTTGTTTTGTATCCCAAACTCACCAGTTAGGTAAATCACTGCCTGGTGAAGAGAAAGAGGTCAAAAGTGTCACTTTGATGAAGCTGCCTCCACGAGGATCAAAACATCAGGAATAGGGAATGGTAATCCTGACCAATATTATTCTCAGTCAACCTTTAGTTCCTTCTTTTATTTGGGGGTCACTGCTGAACTCTGTGGGGCTGTCTTAGTCTGTTTGGGCTGTTATGAGAAATATCTTAGGCTGGGTAATTCATAAATAATAGAAATGTATTGCTTAGAGTTCCCGAGGCTGGGAAGTTCAAGATCAAAGCACCAGCAGATTCAGTGTCCAGCACTTCAAATATGGCACCTTCTTGCTGTGTTCCCATAAGGCAGAAGAGACAAACACTTGTGTTAAGCATCTTTTATAAAGACACTGATCTCATTCAGGTGGGTAGAGCCCTCATGTTCTAATCTCTTTTCAAAGTTCTACCTCTTAATACCATGGCCTTGGGGGTTAGGCTTTAGCATTTGAATTTTGAGGGGTGCAAGTACTGTCCAAGTCTGCATGTGGCTGGATGTATCATGCAATCATTTCCAATCCAGGGGAGTGAGGAATGGCTCACAAGAGTAATTGGGGTTCTGTTCCTCCCAGAAGCTTTGGTCAGGTGGGCCCAGGCTTCTTTCTCTGAGTCCCTTGAAATATTTGTTCTTTCTTTCCTCTCCATAGCCAGGGGAATTATTTCCTAGACAGGAGTAGGAAAGCCTTGCTTTTCCTCATCGTAGTGCTCTCAAATCTTTGATCTATACCACAAATCCTTTCCAGCTCCCTAAGGATCTGGACTTTTGAAACTCAAAAGAACATGCATTCCTTTACTTCCTGATCACACCCCTTTTGAGGCAACAAAAGGAACTAACAGTTCAAGCACAGGATAAAAAGTGGAAGAAATAAAATAAACGGAAAAGCTTCTGATAATTTCAGTTGTATGTCTTTTGCATAGAATATACATGAAGCTACAGTCACATCTGTCTTGCATGGTATCCTAGTACTTAACAAAGTGTGCAGCACTTAGTGTCTAAGTGAATAAAAGAGAAAAAAGGTAAGTGTTAAAATGAGAACTAAGTCTTAGTTTGAGATTGTACATTACACATTCCATTTGGCAAATGTGTTGAACACTTACTATGTGACAAGCACTGTACTAGATCTGGATGCTGAATAAGATAGACAAAATCCCTGCCTTGATGGAGATCACTCCTATCATTACTCCCATCATCGAGGAAGACAACAACCAAAGCAAATTCATGACCATGAGTAATGTAAAAGGAAGAAACAAGGTGAAGTGATAGAATGGACAGGAGAATAGAAATATGAAGAGAGGGGGAACAGAGTTCCTGATCTGATCGTCCAACCCAGCCCCAAGAGAAAAAAACTAAACTTAAAAAAGGAATAAAACTAGTATGTTTAAATGTAAAAAGTCATATGGAGAAAGCAAATCCATAATTTTGTTTAATATTCATAAAACAATCATGCAGACACAGTGATATTACATGTAGATAATTGTGGTTAAAACACCTTGGGTATTTCATTTTTAAAGTTCAGTTCCACAGGCATATGCCGTTCAATGTTCTTTTCATCTCCTTGAAAGTTCTATGCAATGGACTGTAAGTTGTTTTAATGTTGGTTTAGTGCTTTCTGTATATATATCATAAAAATGTCAAGTGTGTTGACCCTTCAGAAAGTTGCATTTCACTTAGCAGAGAAAATAAAAATGTCCCATTTCTCCCTAGAAAAAAAATAACATTTTCTAATTGTGCAAACACTTCATGAGTGTCATTTGACTCCATATTTTGACAGCTGCTTTGCATTTATTATTGGAGAGGCTCTTCATGCAGTCTTTTTTTTTCCTAGTCAAGGAGTATTAACATTATTTTGGATTATTCAAATCTAAGAGACTCCTAAAAACCAAACCTCTCTTTAAGGAAAAATAAAAGCCTTTAAAAAAAAAAAGAAAAAAGGAAAAATTTTAGTTTATCAGCTCCTTGATTTGGGAATCAGTTCTATTCAGCATGGTAATGTGAAAATTCCCATTTTGTCTGTCATTGAGTAGGCAGTCAGGAAATGTTTATGGGGCTGAATTGGCTTGGGATGAACAGGTACATCCTCTTTATACAGGCAGGGAAACTGAGGCCCTAAAAACCTTATTGGTGCATTTTTATTGTGCTTTGTATTTTGCTGAGGGCTCTCATCCAAGTTAGCTCATTTTAGAGTTAGTTCCGACCAGCATTACATGTGAAGTAGGAGAAGGTGAGAGTAATGATGGGTTTGATACAAAGTCACTTCTAGAACGTACTACAGGCAGTGAGTCAGTCTCTGTTGCTAAAGGAAATCTAAAAGCTCACGATCAAAACGTGCAGGTGTCTGGACAATGATGGAAAAGTTATTCTTTTAAGGACAAAAAAATCAGAAAAGCCATTGTTAATCTTTCGACCAAAAAAAGCTGTATTGTATAGAGAAAAAAAACCCTCTTACATACTATTGGTAGTGGAAATTGGTCCTACATTTATGGCAGAGAATTTATGACTATCTACCGAAATTAAAATGAACATCTTTGACTGTGCTTTGACCATCCTTCAACTTAGTGATTAACTTTTATGAATTTATTCACTTTACAGATATATTGGCACTAGAGCACAGGGATATATAGATAAGGAAATGGATTTGATAAATATATAATGTTAACTGCAGCATTGTTAGTTACAGAGGAGAACTTAAAACAGCTCAGTGCTCATCAATAAACTGTTGACTGGGCCGGGGATTTAGCTCAGTGGTTTCGCTGCCTGCTGCGCAAGCACAAGGACCAGAGTTCCATCCCCAGTACCAAAACAATAACAACAACAACAACAACAACAAACAAACAAAAAGCCTGTTGATTGCACAAATTGAGTTATTTTATGCACTCATTCAAAATATGACATCAGCATGACATAAAAGGTTGATCACAATATACTCAGTTAAAGGCAAGCTGCTTTTCTTTTAGTAAAAACATTCACCAAAGTTTTGACAGCAATCTCTGGAAAGAGGGATGTACTATTTATTTAATTTACTCCTTTACACAGTACTTGATCTTAAGTGAAAATAGATGACTTTCAAAATTTAAAAAGCAATTGTTTAATTCTGGCTACCTAAGAGGTCTGTTTGTTTAAATCAACAGTTAAGTAGAGCCAGGAATTGGTTAACTGTTGCCCTACTTTGCCAGAATGCCTAGTGAGTCCATGCCATACTGTTGGTGCTCAGGGAATATTCTGCTGGAATGCATGAGTAAAAACAGCTCATCCTGGACACTCCAGGAAAGGGAGGTGGAGGGACATAATGATGTTCTCATCTTCTACCAACATTGGAGTCAGTGGGCCAATGGAGAGGAGCTTATGATGACTTCATCCCAGGGTTCATTTATGTTAAAGAAAGACTGGCTACCTAAATATCAACCCACAAAAAAGATTTGGGGCTTCTGTTAGCATTGGCAAATGATTCTTACTGAGCCCGTGCAGTAAAATTCTTTGAGCATCTGTCTCTTAAAGCACTTATCTGTTGGTCTTAAAGCACTTATCTGTTGGTCTTGGGTTCACAGGTGCATACAGAAGAGGGTATCACAGAGAGCACTCAGTTGGTCCCGCTGACTCAGGTGATGCAAATCAGCAGCATTCCTGCAAAGGGCTCAGACGGACTGAAATCCATAGGGGTTGGGCTTCCACTTTCTCCTGGGGGATTCTTTTCTGATGAGTTCTAGCTACTAGGAAGCTCCTATGACACCGAACTGGAATCTGCTACCCTACAAAGCTGACCAAAGCCAAGTAGCTCTGCTCAGTGGTTTAAAGAAAGGGTGCTGGCTGGAATCAAAGACTTGCCCTGAATCCCAGTTTCTACACCTATGTGCTGTGTGACTACTGGGGAAAGACTCTCGGGACTTTCTAAACCCAAGCTGTTTCTTTTCAAAAAGGGGACAGTTACAGTTTCTGCCTTATGTAGTGGGTTTAAGAAGATAATGAAATAATATATGCAAACTGCCTATCACAGTGTATGGGAAAAAGGTTCAGTAAATACCATTATGACTTTTATAGGCCTTTTCCTTTAGGCATTTGACAGAAATAGGGAGAAAAGTGGCATAGAGAGCAGTGGAGATATAAGGTGTTAGTGGCCTGCATGCTTCAGGGCTGTGAGTTCAGTGACTTGCACAACTTCTGTGTTTCCTCCAGGGAAGCAAGGCAGAAAATGCTCCAGGTAGTGGATGGAATTTCAGTAATTTGGAAACAACAAAGGTTGCACTTCCACAATTACACTGTGAATGTACAAACATAATTCCAGGGTTTGAGAGTCATTACCTCTGGGGGGCCATAGCACAACAGCTCCCTCTGGGCTGCTCTCAAAACTGGTCTCCCTGAAACTTCCTAATACCCAAGCTGGTGTCAGGAGAAGAACAGGTCTTCTCCAGACATTCTGGAGGAGCAGCCATTCTGCTTGTGATCTGACTTCATAATATTTCTCAAGACAGAAATCATAAATCCTGAATGCACTCAGGGAGGTATGGTTGAATACAGTATCTACAGGTACTTACCATATATATCTTGTGTGCCATGGGAAATTCAGGTGAGTAGGAGACTTGGGATCTAGGTCTAGTTAACGTTGCCCCAGCCAACAAATCACTGTATGAGCTCTCAGCGTCTTGGCTTACTCATTTCCTCAGTGCTTAGTAGTGATGGTTCTTACACTATGTTCTTAGGAGCTCAGGGTCTGTACAGCAGTGCCTGGGGGATGCTTGCCCTGAGATCTTGGTCTCCATTTTATTATAAGCAGAAGAGTAATATTTTTAAAGACACTCCTCTTTTCATCACTGCCCCTCACACATTCCTGATCAGGGCATCCTCTCCTTTAGGGAAATACAAGCTGCTAGAAGAAAGCTATTGGAACGACATCAAAAGCAGTGCCCTACCTGGTAAGTTTTGGGGAGGAAAGGGGAAGGGGTTATAGGAAGAGAGTAATGGGTTATGCTGGGGCTCTGTGTGACGTTGAGGGGCCTCTGGATCTCGGTGGAATGCACAGCTGTGGAGCCAGCTGCGTCAACAGAACAATGGTGCCCTGTGTGTTGGGCTGTGGGGTTCCTCTGGGGGGACAGTGGGGTGCAGGGAAGGAGCCAGGGTATGGAATGAGAGGACGGGTGTGAGTCTCAGCTCTGATACAGGACGCTTTCACTCTCTGCATTGCTATTTCCCTAACCAAATCCCCAAAACAATGTCTACTACATGAGCCTAACAAGCATGTCATGTGGTTTAAATAAGATAAGGTCTGAAAAGCATTTTGTAAATTAGAAAATCTCATAAAGATGTAAATTGTATTCAGTAACCCATGAGATAGATGTCTAAATATAATCCTTATACCCTAAAAAGCTTGCTAAGATCAGTTTCCTAGGATATATATATATAAAAGGGTAGTGAATTTTCAAGTAAATGAAGTGTTTTACTATGTTCATGTTTCAATATAAATCTTAATTATAAAACCATCATATCTGATATAAAATAACAAGCTAGCCATAAAACTACAAATATCTAATTATATATGAAAAAAGTATACATGTTCTAAAATCTATATGTGATTTCAAAAAATATGACTAAATTATTCTTAAAGAAGTACTGTAGTGGCAGCTAACCTTTTAACTGTACACAGTAATATAAAAAAGTTCTACAAAACACCCTAAATCCAGTCTCTATTTCACCCTCCAACAAGTAGTACACGCTTCCCTCCGGCTTGAGACAGCTGTGTCTCAAGGTTGGTGGTCTTGTGTCTCGGCTTCCGGCATCAACTCTTCGGGTCAGAAAGTTCTCTAGGGCAATCCTCTTCATTCTCCTCTGAGCAGGACAGGCTCAGGACACTCATCACGGGATGCATCCATGACGTAGTCTGTGTTACGTGACTTGAGAAGAACAAAGAATCCAAATTAGAACCTGAAAGATGGCCTTGCCACCCATCCATCCAAGGGCCAATCCTGGTGACACCGATTCTACTCTACTGTGATTAGAGCAGGATCTAGTAGTATTAATAAGTCTTACATATGTTTTAGGGTTCAAAGAAATCCATTCCCTTCTTCCTTCTTTGGTAACAATGAATGCAGGTGAATGTACTATCTTTAATTCCTCTTTTTTCCTTACCCGGTATCGTCAGTCATCAAGTCCTATGGTTGTTGAGGTATAACATTCCTGGAATCTGTTCCCTCTTCTCCTTTTCCAAGGCAATACCTGAGTCATTGGAGTAGTTTGTCTCTCTACTTCTGTTCTAGCTCTTTTCTAATTAATTATTAATTCTAGCCTAGAGATTTTCCTAAATGACAAATCACATGCTGTCCTTTCACCTACTAAAGGTCCAGTTCCAACCATGGCTTCTGGGTCAGATACACACTTTAACACATGAAATATCTTGTTTTTAAAATTTGCTCCAACAATGCTTTCTTCTCTGCCACAATCCTCCTTCCTGGGGAGTTAACTCATTTTAATTCTAAAGAACCAGATCTCCCTTAAGATCCTTCCAATCTGTACCCATGGTCTTGTCTCTTATTATAGTGTATTATTTATGCCTGTTTATTTTTAGGACTTTTCACTATATATGAAGGTCCTCTAGGCCAGGAACTATGTTTCTTGTCTCTGAGTTTATGATGCCTGACATGTTCTCAGAACAAATGACCGGCATCCTGGAAAGCATTTGAAGAACACAATCAGAGACAGGGCAGGAGGTACCAAAGATGTTGTGCATGTTTGGGGGGTAGTAAAACAACATCACGAAACCGCACTTCTGCCTGATGGATGTTGTTTTTCAGACCTTCTCTTACTCCCAGATTCCACCTGGATGAATCTCCTGTATCCACCTCCATCACAGCTTCTGAGAGTTGGAGCAACAGCTTCTGTGGGATAGAGATTTGTTTCTTCTCCTTTGAAATTCTTTCCAGCTCCAGTTTACCCCCCTGCTCCCTCTCACCCTAGATCAATTTCTCCATCCTCTGTCCTACAAAACTCAAAGTCAGACGCAGCATCAGG
This sequence comes from Heterocephalus glaber, assembly GCF_053883595.1. NCBI lineage: Eukaryota > Metazoa > Chordata > Mammalia > Rodentia > Bathyergidae > Heterocephalus > Heterocephalus glaber. The sequence continues at coordinate 2,600,941 of NW_028258463.1, forward strand.
TCTTAAATCAAGTGTACCCGAAGGTCAGTATCAAAGAAGATCAAATAAGGCTGTGGAGCGAAGGCATCTTCTGTAGTATAGAGCAACATTTTCCAAAGTGGGATCCAAGAATTTTAATAAATGCTATGTGAAGAATAGACGTGTACAGTCAAATCAACTTCAGATTCACTATGTTACATACAGTCAAATAGGTTTTTTGGTACACTGTAGGATTTTCCAGAACCTTTTGTATGCTAATGTGCTCTATCAATCTCCAAGAGAATGCAATATTGCTCAAACTAACATGCCCCTGTTGGTACACATGGGGTTAGTGTTCCATATAATATAAATTGGAAGTTATCACCAAAACGTACTCCCTTAAGTCGGATGTGATGGCATGTACCTGTAATTCTAGCACTCTGAGATGCTGCAGCAGGAGGAGAGCAAGTTGGAGCTCAGCCTGGGCATTTTAGTGACTTAGTGAGATCCTGTGCCAAAATATAAAATAAAAACAAGGGGTGGGGATGCAGCTCAGTGAGAAGGCTCTGAGTTTAATTCTCAGTACTAAAATATTTTTTATAAAAAATGTACTCACTTTATTGGCTATTGATGATAGTAGCTGAAAAATGTCAGAATTAGCAAAAATGGACAGTTCCATTGCCATTATTGATTTGGTTTGTTTTTAATTCCTTCAGCTCCTTTGTTTAAATAAGAAAAATGTATTTTTTCATGGAGGAAGCTTACCGACACCTACTTTCACCACAGGGTAAGAGCCAGGGTGAAGATGACAAGGTCCAAACATCTTCAGAGTTTCAGAACCTCAGAATGTGGGGAAGTGGTACAAAGGGTCATTATTCCCTGGACAGTAATCCATATTATTATTCTCTTTTAAAAATGGTTTAAAGGAATTTTTTTTTTATTGTGAAGGGTAAACATACTAAAGCATTTGAATCAACACAGGTTAATTTCATTTTGACGCCTTTCTAAAGCTGGAAAGCTGCCCATACTGAAAGTGGTTTTAAAGAAACATTAAGGAGAGTAACATAAGAGGGCTGCAAGGTCTCTGCAAGGTGAAACGAGGACACATCATCCTGTGCAAAGTACATGTTGGAAAGGAAAAGCTTAGCGAGACCGCTTGGCTTATTTTAAAATCTCGGTGCCCATATCTTTAATGTTTATCACACATTTGCAATATGTTGATCCAAAGAAGAGACTCTAATTTCAATTATTGTAAATCATCTCCCCCTATTATGTTCCCACATTGGGAAAGAGAAGGAAGAAAAACAGGAACAATGATCAGGTACAAGCTTTGCTATTTGACATTTAAGAGATAATATTTACCAGTTGAAAACTGTAACAGCCTACATAAGGGCAGTCCATTCTATTGATAATTTAAAACAATGAAAATCAAACTGTGTAAGAAGAAAAAATGTAATTATAGAATCTGAACAATGATTGGTACAAAGAACAACCAGAAAGTCATCCTTGCCAGTCGCTTCCATTAAGCGCTTTTTATCAACAAACCAACATCTGATCTTACTCCAAAAGCAACTGAAACACCATAAAATGTGATTAATCTTGTATTTACTGTATTTTTTTTTGTACATCCTTTAAACACACACATAGCCCTAAGCACCAAACATGCAACGACAGCATCACTCACTAGAAAAAAGAAACTGAAGCAACAGAGAGATACTTTCTGTGGCTTAAGAACACATTTCATAGGGGGCCGAAGATTTAGCTCAGTGGTTCTGCCACCTGCCTTGCAAGCGCAAGCTCCAGAGTTCGATCCCCGGTACCAAAAAAAAAAAAAAAAATTACCTGACAAGAACACATTTCATAATTGGGTCTTTAGTAAAAACATTCAGCCATAAGGGAGAAGGGCTACTGAACATCAGATAGTGCAGGTAAAGTGCCTGGCAAGCAGTAGCTATTCAATAAATAATCATAGCTAGTTTTATTGATAAATAGGGCTTTCTGATTATTTTAAGAAAAATTTGGCATTCTGCCTATGATGTTGGAATGGGGCCAACTGTGAGTTTTCCATTCAATTTTATGACTTGGTGAACACTGTGGCTAAAAAGCTTTGACATAATCAGCATGATGAGATAATTCCAGATTTACTGGCTTGAAGAACATTTTAGTTTTAGAAATATTTCCTCTCTGATTTGTGTGCTTGGTAAGTCTGCTGAGAAGGGAGAATAAATCAGGCCTGTTGACTCTGTTTAATTAATAAAGATCCCATGATTTCTAAAGGGAGATGTGGCTGAGTAGAATGAAAAATTTAGAGGTCTGGAAAATAAATGAGGCTGACTATGAAACATGAAAATCATCCATTCGAACATGCAGTACCTCTGGCAAATGTTCCTGCAGAGACAGGGCATTTGACCTGATTTGGAGAGCAATCAACAGCAGTTCAAATGTATTTGAAAACCGAAAAAGCAAAATATTATTTGCCTCTGAATGGTTACCAAACCTGTAGTTGGAAAACAATATTATTTGACCTGGGGAGATGATCAATTGTTTGCTTTAAAAAATAATATTAGTAAATTGAAAGACGTATTTTAGAGCTTATGAAAAAACTTGAAAGAACATGCTTTATTTTATTGGCAAAGAAATGTAAGTGAATTTTAAAAATCCCATTATAATTACTCTCCTTATGTTTCTTACCTCCTAGCTAGAGGAGCAAAATGCTTTCTTTCAAAAAACCAAGCAAAATGCTTTCTTTCAAAATAAAAATTTAGGACAGCCTGTTAAGCAAAAAGTGGCTTAAAGACAAAAAGTGCACTAGTTTTGCAGAAATTCATTCTTACAATGTTCCAAGATGATGAAAGAGGTTCTTTTGTTAATCTACCATTGTAGATGGTACTATTTATATATCACTGAGTTTAACAAGAGTTGTGTGTACTATTTTATCATGTTTAAGATAAAGCTGCATGATAACAAGCCAATGTTATTAACGTTCAATGTCAGTTTTTTCCTCTGGGGTGGATAATTTTATGTATATAAGATTAATATAAATCAGAAAACAAAGATAAGTAAATATATGCTAATACATTTGTCTCCGTCACCAGTCAGTATCTTTGAATCAATCACTGGACGATTTTACAACTGGTTTCAAGTGGAAATGAGAATAAAAGATTTATACTTAAAAATAATCCCCATTTTATAATTAACAAATTAGAAGGTAAAAAGACACAAGGTGAATCATGTCAATAAAATCATTAAAAAAGTTACCAAACTATGATATATAGGCACGATGTACTCTTTCCACAGCACTGGTTACAAGAACACTTATAGGTCATTAATATAAGGTGTATCTGTTTCAAAAATACATAAGGGAAAATTATAGGAATTTCCTTACCACTAATAAAGGAGTTTTCTCTTACAGAATTTTAGAAGTATGCCCCTAAATCAAAATAATTAATGAATTTTGTAAATATCACAGAACATTTTGAGTACTTCATAATTTGGCCTTTGGAAATCCAATAAAGCTTTGACTAAATATTATCAGGATCTCATTTAAATCTTTACAGTGTAGAGGACAAATTTTATTTTTATTACCTATTTATGGTGCTTTCTATAAAAATACACTAGATATCTTAACATTCTATTAATTTAAAATCTCACATGCCAAATTATAAGAATATAAAGTTATAAATGTATTGTATGTAATATTGGAAAATTGCTTTCACAAGACTTGTAAAAGATGAATATTGAAAAGTAAGTTCCTGAGGGCCGGGGATTTAGCTCAGTGGTTCCACCGCCTGCCTTGCAAGCAGAAGGACCCGAGTTCGATCCCTGGCACCAAAAAAAAAAAAAAAGAAAAGTAAGTTCCTGTGAAAAATGTAGAAAATATCATTTTTTCAGATAATATACACAGACCTAGACTACTGTTAATTCTTTTACAGAGCTAAAACATCCCAGGTCCAGAGCTGATATAATTAATTTTTTCAAAAAAGAAACAGCTCTATAATCACAGAGTGTAGCCTTAGGTAATTCTTAAAAATTGATCTTGTTTTCAATCATGATAGGACAAAAAAATACAGAATAAAGGAAAAAAATATGTCCTGTTGCCTATGCCCTAGACGATTAGCAATGCATAGGATCATATAGTGGGTATATTTGTCCTTCATTACAGTCCCTTTGATGTGTCCAACAAAAACTGATGTTCTCTTTCCCATACTGTAGAGTTGTTTCTAAGAGCCTACTGTCTAGGCTCAGACTACATTTCCCAACTTCCCCTGCACCTTCACCTGCACACAGGGAAGGGGACAGAATTGGTGTCTCTCTGGTTGGTCAGAAGTCTTTAAGAAGCTGGAGTGCCTTCTCTATTCTCACTCCACTAACTGCATGCAGAGGACTCTGCAGTCCCAGGGAATGGCTGAGCCCTGACAGTGAAGGATCCTGGGTTTCAAAATTGGCACCTAGAAGACCAGCCATCAACCAGGAATCTCTGCACTGACTTGGGCTATTGCACTCAGTGTTACTCTAAGTAATGGCCAAGCAAGAAGAGCATTTCAAGGGGAAGCCATGAGGGCTGGGGATTTAGCTCAGTGGTTTCACTGCCTGCCGTGCAAGCGCAAGGACCCAAGTTCAATCCCCGGTATGAAGAAAAAAAAAAAAAAACGAGGAAGCCATGAGTGCATGTACAACTTTTATATTTCTAGAATACAGAAAAGAGGTAACAAATATATCTTTTCATGCTACTATATGTCAATAATCAAGACTCATAACAGAGATTTAGAATACTCAATTTAATTAGAAGCCAGTTTGCAAGACCATTGCCAAAGTTTCTACATTAAATTCTCACTTGTGTGCAGAAGTGCACAGCATATAGAAGCTACTTTAATTTTTAATGCTCTTTCAAAACAGAATTATGATGCAATTCACACAGCCTTTTACTGAGCTTACCCAATAAAATAAGCTTAATAAGCATCTGAATAAACACATTTTTCTTAATTACCAAATTTGAAATCTAAAAAACCCTAAATTTCAAACGTACAATTTCAACTAATCTTATATTAATTATGATATAATTTCTATCAAAGTTATACAGACTACACTGAAAATATAAAAGTATAAGCATATACATGTTATGTTAGAGAAGAATCTAAAATCACAAAGCTGGAAGGGATTTTGAGAGTTTCCTTACGAGATCATCTCTAAGATCTTGAGGCATTTTATCAGTATCCTTGGCACAATCATATAGCAGTGTCAAAGTCACTTGAGAGTAAATGCTATAATAGTCTAATTACAGTAAAAAAAACTGTGGGATTTTTAAAAAGTGCCACCAACCTCTATACCTCTCCCATGAACTTTAAATACCAATTGTTTCTAATGGTCCCACCTTTGAACTATTACTAAATGGACTCTGCTGTCCTTCCTGAGGAAGGCGATATGGAGAAAGATGAAATAACTTTACTCCGGGTCAAACACTTACATGGTATGTTAGAGTGACCCAGATGCAAACCTAGCTTCAGAGAATTTCACCATTCTGTAGAAGTCCTCTGGAGGTTCTGCTATCTGGGGTCAGTTTCCATAACAACACATAAGGAGGCTCTAGGAAGGACCAAGTGACCATCTAAAAGGGACTTTTCAGCTTTACAAGGTGAAATAAATGAGAGGATTAACTCGGTGATCACAGATCATTTATCTAAAGCTCTTTATCTTTGTAAAAGTACTTGCCATGAAATTCATAAAAACAAAACAAAACAGTGTTATCTGAGCAATTCTGAATAAAAAGTACTAGTGTGAAGCCTGAGTCAGATACAGGCTTTGTGCTCCTCAGTAGTCCTACTTTTTATATCATGCAGCAGTGAATTCTAAATATGTCTATCTTTGTCCACAAGGCTGGGAACTTCTGCAGGGCAGGTCAATGTCCTTCTCATCCTTTTAGCCTGTGTCTGGCTCACAGAGAGTCGAGTCAATAAATGCTTGATGCATAGGGACATTATACATTCCCCTGATATTTTACTGGAGTTATACCACTGAGTAAAAATAACCAAAAGTGGTAGAGCATCTTATTTATACTTTGGGGTCAGATAAAACAATCTGCACATGTGATAATGCCCTCAAATATTTAGAAATATGCTTACCAAGATTGAAAATTATCAGGGAAAATGGATATATTTATTTAAATAGCCCCCAAGTTACCAAATAATTAGCACTACTAGCCCCCCTCACCAATTGTCATACCCAAGCATCTTGCAAAGGTCTACTACATTTTGTGGTAAGTAATAACTGAAGTAGTACAAGAATTCAAACAGTTTTGGTGGGAGTTTATCTTCTGAGTAGCTGGCATTACATGGAAACTTATTTGGATTCCAGTCTTTAAGGTATAATTATTTACGGCAAATGATTACAAAAGTTACTTACAAATTTAGTTTTAACTATTAAAATGTAAAATGTTACCAAAGACAAAAAAAATATGACGGTAAATGGTCTGGCTGAAAGCTCGCCCCACCCGATTGCCTAATCCTCAACAAGGTGATTTTACCACACTGGAAATGATCTGCCTCTGAAATGACTGGCACGCGGCCAAATCCCTGTTTCTAGGCGTGTGCCCAATGCAAGGAAGAAGATTTTCATAGAGATACCTGGTTAATATTGACGCTGAAGTTACAAAGTGCAGCTGTTATCCAAGATCACTCAGGCCCTTGATACTGACATTGTTTATTAGATTCAGATGTTCAGGTATGTGGCAGCTGGATAAGACTTTTACATCAGAAAAGTACTGCACTCTTTATAATTCTCTTTGATAAATATTTCCCAGGTTGTTTTTCATGCAAAGCTCATGAACATTATTTTTCTCTATCATTTCTACAATTGAAGCAACTGAGGCTTAGAGAGTTGATGTGTACTTTGAAGGGCACACAGTATCTGAGTGACTCACAAGCAGACCAAGGTCACTGTTCTTTCATATACATTATGCAGATCTCATTTGTAGTTCTGGTTTGCCTACCTGCTAACTGGGTTACCTGCGGACATCTGAGAAAGTTACTTCAACTCTGAGTCTGTTTCCTAATGTATACCATATATAACACATGCATCAATAGTTTTTGAAGAGATAACATGTATAAGTTCCATGCCTGACACATTCTAGGTATACCATAACCATTACCCTCTCCCCTCTACCTCTAACTCCCTGCATTAGTCTTCTATTGTTGAATGAATTATCACAAATTTAGTGGCTTAAAATGGCTGCAATTTACTAGCTCGCAGATCTGTAGCTCAGAAGTCACCTGCATTCCATGGCTCATGGGCCCCGACTTCAAAGCCAGCAACATAGCTTGTCTTGAGATTCTGCATCCATGGCCACATCTCTCTAACTCTTCTGCCTCCCTCTTCCACTGTTAAAGGCTCATGTCATTAGATTGAACCCACCTGGATAATCTAGGCTACTCTCCCTATTTCGAGGGCAGGTACTTAAGAGCCTTAATTCCACTTGCAACATTAATTCCCCTTTACCATGCAACCCAACACATTCACAGGATCTGGGACCAGAACTGGACCTTACTGGGGGCGGCATTTATTCTGCCCACCACAACCCTCCTTTCCTCAACTGCTTCTTCCACAAAAACTAGAGCCTACAGAAAAAGACACTGGTCTGGATTTTTGCCAGTTTGCCTAAAACTTAGTAAACGTGTAGCAAGAAACATTATGTATGACCTTATAAATGCAGATAATCTTTTGGATGGAAAATAAAGTACCAGAGATCTTATAGAAAGTAAGTAAAGAAAAAGCAACTATTACAGGTGTAGCTCCGTCCAGGAGAGAGTCTTACCAGATACCAACCTTGTTGACACCTTGATTTTGGACTTCTGGACTCCAGAACTGTGAGAAAATAAATTTTTGTTGTTTAACCCACCTAGGCTAATAGAGCAACCAAATTTGTAGGGGAAAATGCTTGATAAAAATTAGTATTTGTTAATAAACCTAAAGTAAGGGTCCTGGAGCCAGACAGAATACTATAACTGGCTAAAAGAAATATAACCTCAGAAAGGTGATAAATTTCCAAAGCACTTCGTGCATTCTCAGAAGATTTATTCATAATATCCCAACGAAATACTGGAGAACATGCTTCACATCTAAGTTATACCTGTCACTGCTTAACTGGGGGAAAAAGAGCTTGATGCTGGATGTCTAGATCCGGATGTTTTATTCATTTCAGTGGCTTTGCCATTCTGAATAACCCAAGCCAGCTGGCTGGCCTTTCACTTAAATGACAATTTCTCCTACAGTGCTTCATATTCCTACACCTCTTTATAGGTATTTATAGAAAATCCCGGGCCAGCTGTCTCAGGCTCATGATCAATGCAACCTTTCTGCTCCTATCACAGGGCTTTGGACTGGCCAGGGAGTGGCAGAAGTGTAGGTTTTGGCTACTGGTTTCTATCTGCAGCTGTGCAAATGTTATCATTTAAAATTCCTTCATTGCAAATAGCAATAAAGGGAAGACAGAGGGGACTAACATCTGTTAAGCACTCATCATGTGCCAGATATTTTGCCAGGAGCTTTATGCCCATTTCATTCAATATTCAAAACAATTTGCAGAGTTAGAAATTATTATCTGAGATTTGAAATAAGTACCAAGGACATATCTAAAAGTAATGGCATGAACATTAGAACTCAGATCTATTAGATATGAAGCTTTCCCCCATCCCATCAATTGCTTCCCCAAACTGCCAGCAGGATGTTCATTCAATAAACATTCAGTCCTCATATATACCATGCCCTGTGCTCAATAATGGGTATTCTAAACCAGGTAGCACATGGATAGCTACAGCTCTGAAATCAAAATAGTGATTTTTATACCTAGTAACTTACTTGTAGATAGGCCATGTTTGGGGCAAATTATTTAAAAGATCTCTATTGCCTCCTTAAAGTCCTCTTTTGGTTTCTCCATAGTCTCACTAAAAATGAAATGCTGGGACCAGGGGTATAGCTCATTGGTAGAGCACTTCCCTACCAATGCATGAGGCCCTGGGTTAGATATTCAGCACTGAAAAAAAAAGACAAAAGGTCATTTTTTTTTTTTAAATTCTCACACATGCAGAATCAATGAGGCACCTACACATGTTCTCTTTATCTAGTCTGAAGTCAGATGCATAGAAACTGTCCTGACATCTCATCAAATGAGCTTTAGACCTTACTCATCTGTTGATGGACACCACTCACTCACTGGAAATGAATCACAGCAGCTAAGTTCAGGAGGTCTTCTGAGGGGAGGGCTCTTGACAATAATCTTCCAAGGATTTGGGAAAGGCTAAAAGTAGTAGTTTTTTCTTTCTTTCTTTTTTTTGTTTGGTACCGGGGATCGAACTCGGGTCCTTGTGCTTGTGAGGCAGGCAGTGGAACCACTTAGCTAAATCCCCAGCCCTAGTTTATTTCTAATCCAGAAACCGTCCTACCTCTCCATCTTTCCTTCTTGATGCTCCGTACTTTCTAACTGCATTAGAATGAATTAAGATAGGATTTACTTGAAGGCCTAAAAAAATAATAATCTCAAATCTTGTTTTCTATTTTTATTTTATAAGTGAAATGACACAAAGTAACTGAAGCTTTTAGCTAATTCAGAAGTAACAAAAAGGAATTTTATCTATAGATAGCCTATCATTTACATTTTTTCCTACCTGGGAACAACCTATACTCAATGGCCACATATGGTCATTAATGAACTCTGACTGGAAAGAAAGAAAAAATATTTCTATTGGAAATTAGTTATGCTTTACAATTATTAAAGTAAATCTTGCAAATATTGAACATCTTATCGGAAATTCTGGAGGGTGGTGGTTATCACTGTTTATTTTGTTATTCCAACCTCATAGCTACATTACTATTGTTCATTCCAGCAGAGTTCCTGTGTTAGCAATATGCTCAGAAAGACCAAGGCTGCAAAAGAGAAGGCACATGTGCTGGACACTGGTTCTCCCACTGGACCCAGAGCAGACAACTGTAACCAATCAAGGCCTACGTCAGTGAGGTTGAATATGGCCTCAGAATTCTTCTCAAGACAACACTTGAGACAGCTGTTGTCAACTGAGAGAGAGCTGATGTGAGGTGAAATCTATTTGCCTTCCCTGCACTAGACAAAAATCTTTGTTTTATTCAAAAATCACATAGACTTCCAAGGATCTACTGATATGCATTTGTAATGATTACTACTTCCTAGTGGAGGATAGAATTAACATGACGAACAATATATCAGATTTTAGAATCTGATATAAAAGCATATAATCCAAGTGGATGGGTGGAGAATTATAAATCAAGCTTAAGTAACTTTTTAAGACAAACGATTGCATGTACTTGAAATGTTGCTAACACTGTAAGTGAATATTGAGAGCGAGTATCTGAAATAGAGAAATTTTGGATTATGTATATAGAGTTGTACACAAATTATATTTTAATGTACACTGCATTGTGAAATAACATTTTGGTAGGCATCCTCTGAGGTGGGTCCCCAAGATCCCCACCTCCTGGAATCCACACTCCTGTGCAGTCCCCTCTGATATTATACCACAGTCGGTCTGCATGACCAATAGCAACCTCTTGTAGCATAAGTGATGGTATGTAACTGGGATTGGTTGTAAAAGATACCACAGCTTTTGTCTGTGTGTCTCCAGTCTCTTGCTTTGGGCTGGGGATTTAGCTCAGTGGTTCCGCCGCCTGTCTCACAAGTGAAAGGACCTGAGTTCAACCCCCGGTACCAAAAAAAAAAAATCTTTCTAGTCTCTTGCTCTGGAAAGAGCCAGCTGCCATGTTATGAGCAGTTCTATGGCCCTGTGTGGTTGTGATACGTGAGCAACTGAAGCCTCTGCCAACAGCCTCATGAGTGAGCTTGGAGCGAGGCTCTCACCAGCCCACTAAGCCCTCTTCAGTCAGTTCCTAGCCCTGGTTAACAAACAGCTTGACAACTCCAAGGAACCCAGGGAGAGAGAGAGTGTGTATGCCAGAATTATCCAGAGAAGCTGATTATTGCTGATGCTCTGAAACTGCATGGGGAAATAAATGTCTATTGTTTTAAGCTGAAGAATTTGGGAAAAAATATGTAAAAGTAGAAAATACAAGTATAATCACTGATCATAGAGAATCTGAATCTTTTAGTAGAAGGAAATAAAGAAAGCAATTAGCTATGTCTAGTTTGTAATAAATAAATTGAGTTTCACCAACAAATATAACTCATAATAATTTCGTTGTAAAACATATATACAAAGTATAGGAACCTAAAAGTAGAATTATACCAAAAGACTATTACTAATCTGTATTAGTACACAACTTTCAGGGGAGATATGAAGTTCAGTGGAAAAAAGACCTTGTTAATCAGATAATTTCATTAGAGCACCCCCAAGATAACAGACATTTTGTTATAAAGTTTAAGAATGCTGAAACTTCCTTTCTAAGGAGAAAATAAGAGGGCCAGGGATTTAGCTCAGTGGTTCCGCCACCTGCCTCACAAGCACAAGGTCCCGAGTTCAATCTCCAATACCAAAAAAAAAAAAAAGAGAGAGAGAGAGAAAATAAGAAAGAGTTTTCCTAGAATGCACTAATATATTTTAGACAAATATATGTATTATGGATTTACATACATATTTTCTGGCAGGTGAGTTTGCCTACACACATCTATGCATTTCTGGACATACATAAGGCATAGAAACACACACGTTTATTAATTCTTTGAAACCCTGGCTCTGGAAAGACCAACACCATTTAGATTTGTTTCTACCAGGTCAAATGCTCTTTTCTTGAATCAGAACTTAAGTAGTGACAAAGTATTAATAGACGCCCAGCGGGTGTGTGGATGGCTGAGAATTCTCCGAGAGGACTGCACACCTGGCCATCCTTGAGCACTGACGGTCATCCCCTTGCCTGAGGCTCCACTTCCATCAGACGTTACAATTCGGTTTTGGGGAAGACAGTGACAGATGCCAATTTCTGGGAAGAGATTATATGCACACAAACCATAATCTCCTTCGGTATTCTGGGAAGGTGACTTTGGCCATTATTCTTTTTAAACTGAGGTGAGAGAGGCAATATTCTGAGTTAATTCCTTGTTATTTCTTGCCTCCAAAGTATTGCCCATGTATAATTGAACCACTTCCCCCTTAAGAGTTAACACAGGATACGTGGGCTCAGATTTTTGGTTGGGGCCATAGAAGGATAAAGATGAAAACAAAACACATACTAAATACTTCTAAAAGAGACATCAATGGATGTTTGTTTATACAGACTTTATCTGGCAACATCACCTAATTGAACGTGGCTAAAAATCACCGAGAACCCCCACCAAAATGTTGAGGGGAGGCGTAAAGAGGCCAACTTTGCTGCAGTTGTCTACTTCGAGCCAGCCGCTGTGAACAGGTTGTTTCGAACTCTATGAAGTCCTAATATACTTTCTATTTTATAAGTGTGGAAATTGAAACCCAGAGATGTTAAAGAACATGCCCAAGGTCGTTTATTCTAGGAGACACTAGCCTTTGAATCCAAGTTTCTCCAAGGGCAAAGCCCATGCATGCTCTTCTTCCCCTTCTACCACTTGACCTTGCTGTAATCAAATCCACCTGCACCAAAACTTAGGCACTTGACTTACGTAAGAGCCTCTGCAGACCCATAGTCAAGGTCTCTCTACAAGCATTTCAAATGAGCCTGATTATCTATGGGCCTCTTCAAATATGAAACTCCTGGGGAAGAGAGTGGTGACAAGCACTTGAGAACAGGGAGAGATGAGTGCTGTGTCTCTATTATGGCATATATAGCTTACTATCACTGGCAGCAAGCACTGTGTTTTGTAAAATGATGGATGTTCATAATGATTTTGCTCAGTGGGCTCTATACAAGGAGGCAGGGAAGCATGTAATACATATTAAAGTGAAGCTTTCTGCAAGTACAATAAAACCAAGTCTTGGTGCTTGAATGGGGTAAAGTTCTAACAAAAACCTAACTTATTGTAGACACCCCATTCCTCCATGAGGTATGGTGAAGCAGGCATTAGTAAATTGTTAGATACCCTTATTTTTATTCTTTGACCTTTCTAACTTCCAGAAGATCACTACTTATTCAAAGAATGAAGTTTCTATTCTGGTACTTTACAATAAATCAATATCTGTTTAAAATGTCTTTTTTGTCAGATGTCAACTGACAACCTTAAAATAAAGAGCTTGAGTATGTGTGTAGGGTGGTGGCTTTGGAGCCAACAACCTGGAATCTGTATTTTGGCTCTGTGATTTTACATGTGACCTTGATGAATTTAGCCTCCTTAACAGTTTCTTCAACTGTAATGGTGAAGCAATGATGTTCACTATTGCACCTTGGAAAATTTATCTTATCATTCCATTGTGCTTTCTTCATGCATCAAGAGTAGGACAAGGAAGAGAACTGACGGACTTGCAGAACACACCCAACTGAGTGTGTTTCTGAGTGAGCAAAGACAACTGGGTGAATAGACTCTTTTTTCTATTCCTTCCACTGGAACTGAGTTAGATATTCAGGCAGGCCAAGAGTTTGTGACTCCTTTTCATTTTTCTACTCTCCTTGGATTCCAGTCTCCCTGCTGTAATAGGAGCTGTTCCCTAGACTGTTGTTCTGGGCTGTATGGGTCAGCTGGGTCCTGGGCAGTGAGATAAATTTGTTGAGGCCAATTGCACCCTTAGCATCTGTATCAACCACCTTTTCCACTGCTGGATACAATACCCAAGACCCACAATTTAAAGGAAGAAAGGTTTAATTTGGCTCATGTTTTAGCTGACTCCAAGGCAGAAGCATCACAGTGGAAGGGTGTGGTAGACCAAAGTGCCTTAGTTCAGGATGGCAGGGAGGGACAGCAGGTGAACAGAGCCACAGAGTAAGGATCCAGGAACCATAGCCCCAGGCCATGGCTTTATGATCCACCCAGATATATCCAGAAGTGTGCTCCACCAATCCTTTAGGTGGATCCCATAGCCAATCAAGTTGACATCCACCCTAACCACCACAGTATCCTTTCTTCTTATGGCACTAGCTAGTCTCTGACATTCAACCCTGGGCTAGGATGTAGTGACAGACAGCTAAGCTTAGGTGAATGAGTTCCCTACAGGGTTCAGGCTTATGTACTGACAATTTTTTCGGTATGAGGATTGAACTCAGGACCTTGTGCTTATGTGGCAGGCATGGCGCTTGTGAGGCAGGCGCGGTGCCACTGAGCTAAATCCCCAGTGATGACAATTTTTCAAAGGCCATTGATTGCAGAACCCCAGTTAGCAATGAATTCTAGCTTTCCTTCCTTTGATCATGTACTTCTTTGGGGTACCTTCAAGAGGGCAGGCATGGGTATAGGGAAGATGCAGCCCACCACCATTACACCATCAAAAAAAGACAAGTGACATCTACTTTCCACATTGTGAAGAGGATTAAGCAATACAATTCATAGAAAAATACACTTAGTATATGTCTCACTATTGCATATTAGCTAGTACCCTGTACAAATTTGAATGTGGTTTTTCATTTTTTTTGTTATCCTTGCCTAACATTTAATAAGTCTACCAAGGTGAAAATGTTTCCCTTATTTTATGGTCAGAAAACTGAGATTAAGAGAGATGTAGAAACCTGTAAAAGGTCAGAAGAATTGAAAATTCCAAATCTGGATATTGCTTTGGAGAGTATTTGCATATGAGAAAGGACAGCAAGGGCATGTCTTTCTTTTTCTCCAGAAATGCATAGGGATATAATTTGGTAGAAGAAAAACACAAGGAATATCTTGTGGTTTCAGGTGTCTGTTGGGATCCCCCTTTGTGCTCTCTCCCCTATGCCAACTCAGAAAGAACAGGGGCTACTGAGATGGTGGGAGCGTACCAGACTGCTCTGGTCAGGGCAAAACTACCCTGTCCAGCAGCTAAAAATGCATTCCTATTCAGGTTTTTAGGTCTGGTCTTCCATTATTTATTGTCTGCCTTTTCTCACTATTATAAATCCCATGCTATCAGAGAACCAGTCTTCATGTTTCACTCCTGTATCTCCAGGGCTTTGAACACTGCCTGGCTAACAGTAAATGCTCAAAACGTGTTTGCAGAATGAATGATCTGTGTACACTGTGAAGCATTAAAACACTGTGATTCTTATTTGCGTTATTGTTAAGAAATTTTAAAACATAATAAGTGGACTTTTTCATTAGCTATTAACTTTTCATAAATATGAATACTATTAGCAGCAAGTGAATTCAGACAGCCAATATTTAAGTTCAAATAAGTCTTATGATTTTTTGTTTCCCTTGAAGTTATTCCTAAGTTTTTTTCCCTCCCAAGTGACATCTTATATTAGCATTTAAATCACATGAAATGAAAATGGTGAGGCTTCATTTCTTGTTTCTAATTTTTATAACCTCCAAGAGTGTTTCTTGGTTTTGCTGATTATTCTGCAACTTCCAGGTTCTCTCCAGATGTGAGGAAAATTGCTTACTTGGTTGAGATGCTTGTACTTACTTGATGAAGTACTTGATTCCATCTGCTGTGTAAGCTTCCTCCCACCCATAAGGTAAGCCTAGAGTGAATGGAAACCAAAAATACACTTAATAAGATGATGAAGATAACTTTACTTCCTGGACACAAACCTCCCCCCATTTATTATTTCAGTACATTTCTTGTACAAAATAATTTTCCAGAAAGGGGGAATTAAGACAATTCAATGAGCTTTATGCTCAGCATCTTTACAACACAATAAATAAGTCTTGAACACTTAACAATCTGCTTCCGTTGCAATAACTGGATTATGACTTGTCATTTACACGTGGTGCACATTTTTGCCAGCAGGATTTAAGCAAAAAATTTGTGTTGCAGCGGATGGTTTTTGCCTCAAGGCAGAAGGATGGACAAGATGGCCCCTGCTTGTCTATTCTGGCTCAAAGTTTCTTTAATTGGCTCGCTTCACATTCTTTCACTCAGCTCCACAGGGAATCATGCATGAGTGCCAGATCAGCAGGGGTCTGAAAGTAGCTTTTGGACAAGACAAAATTCCTTATTAAATTTGAAAGTTTAGCAAAGTGATTTACAATGGATTGTGGCATTTTGCTTCGTTAATTAAGAATTTTGTGCACTAAACATAAATGGCCAAACAGTTTGCTAAACTTACCTTCCATTTCTGTAATGGGCTGAGAATAATTAGCTAAAAAGAGATATGGAATGAAGTAAGCAAACGCTATGTGGCCATCTTCTACAAAAGAGTATATTTTTGCCCTCATTACACCAAGAGACGGTCCCCTGTGCAGGCAGCTACTTTCTCTCATATGCTAATTTCGGGTGGTACTCATCTAGAACATGATGTTTTCCACTCCTTTACTCCACCCCTGACCACTGACCTTTCGGGTCAATTTTTTGACATTGGCCTCTCAATGGCTCCTTCAATGGGAACAGCATACATTAACACACTAAAGACTCCATTGTTCAGGTAGCCTACATTTTGGAAAATAACTGAGCTTTAACAACAAATTCTTGACTTCCTTTCCCCCAAGTAAAGGCAAGGAGGGGCAGAGCAAAACTATGGAAATAGCTGAACTTCCCGAATGGCATAAAACTTTACCCCATCACCATTCAATTCTTAAAGAATACTCTTCTGAGAATCAGCTTTTAGGATACTGTCTTTGTAAGTAAGGAAAACAAGCAAATGAAAAATAGCTTTATATTGATTTCTAGTCTTAATAGAAGTTGTATAAAATGAGACCAATCACAGAAATTCCTACATTCTCTCTTAATGAATCAATATTCCTGTTCTAAGCAGAAAATAAGCACTTCTGAGAACTTAGCATAAGCAAATGACTAACTGGCTTCTTAAAAGCCCCTGAAGTGACATTATGGATATGCCCTCTAGAGCCTACAGCCAGCATGAGCTCAGCTGCTGCTGCACTGGTTCAACTGGTTCTCTTCTTTCTTCACACTTCCTATATCCTTCTATAGATTACTTCATTCATTATTGACAAGCGCTCCACTGGTGGGGAAGAATCTGATGACAGTGCATAAGAACTTTGCCTTCATGACAAAATAGGCTCAGAAACACTAGGATTTTCGATTAAAAAGGCAAAGGCAGCTAAAAGTTATGTAGAGTTATCGAATGTGATGAAAGTTTTTGTCTGCTAAATGACTTGTTTGATCAGCACAACTGTATCTATTCTAATTTAAGTCTGATTTTTTAATGAAAAGGAAACATATACACTTTATAGACAGTATCTTTTAATCCATAAGATCACTTAAAAGTTGAGATTGATATTGGAATATCATGTCCTTTGTCCTATGGAATAGAATTCCTACCTTGATTATTTCCTTACTATTATGAAATAAGAATTCTAACTTTATAACAGATGTAAAAGGTATAACTTATAAGCATTTGAGTCAAAATTGCTATTTAATAACTGTTGTCATAAAATATCCCTGCGGATTAAGTAATACGTAGAGATTATTTTAGGATAAATTCCCTGTTCTGAGAAAGTAAGTATTTCTTTTTAGGAGATTGACTAGCTTCTTATTTTTCATACAGTTAACGTAATCTGTAAAAACATATTTGGAGACTAAATAATGATTAATCTTTTTGCGATAGTTCAGTAGTAGAAAATACAATCAGTGTCCAATTATAAACTGAAAAACACAAGTAGCCTACTTTATACAAAAAAAGCATTTTTGATCTTCACAAGTTTATATGACTATGATGGTCTCAGTTTTCACATTATTTGAGGTTTTTTTTTTTTTTTTTGGTACCGGGGATTGAACTCAGGTCCTTGAGCTTACACAGCAGGCAGCCAAACCACTGAGCTAAATCCCCGGCCCCTAGTTTTTACATTATTAAATTGTTTCATTTCTTCACAATAAATGCTTTGGATGTAATTATAATATAAATACTTTGAAATAGTCATTATTGTTCCAAATATGGAAATATTTCTACCTTCACAAAGTCTTTATATTTGTGAATATATAATGTTTCTATTTTTCCCATTTCATATTTGTTTTAAAACTGTTATGACAATTATAACCACATGAAATCGGTCCTGATTGGAAGCGTTTGTCTGTGGATCCTCACATAGCATTCTTTCCACCAGATATCATCTGTTTCCAATCAAAAACGTCATAGTGATGACTCCAGAATTTGCATGAGTATGTTGCCAAAGTAAAAGTCTTGAACATACTGAACTTAGAATACTGGCTGTCACCTAGAGCTCAACATATCCAAAATCGGACTCATCATGTTTCCATACAAAATGTTTCCCTTTCCAATTTCCAAGTCCATTTATGTACCAAATATCTTCTTTGTCATATTTTGCCCCGTGATTCATTCATTAAACATTTACTGATTATTTACTATGTGACCAGCATTTTGCTTTGTCCTTGATATACAATGATGTACAAAAGGACACAGACTTTCATCTTATAGACCTTTCAGCATAATCATAAGAAAAGACATTAAATATAAGTACTACAAAGAAAATATATGGCATACTATGCAAGAACAACTCATGGCACATACAAAGGCTAAACTCCCTAACACATAAGTCCTACAAATCAAAAAGAAAGAGATCAATGACAAATATGATAAGTAACAAATAGGGAATACGTGGAGCATTTGGGACACAAGAAACACAAATGATGTAAACATATGAAAATATGTTGAACTTCACTCTTTTTTTTATCATTATTCAATTCTTTTATTGGTACATTGTAGGTATACAACACAATTACATTTCTCATTAGGAATTGTGCCTTTACATAATGCATCTTGGTTCTTATTTTTTCCCAATTCCTAGCCCTCCCTTCACGCCCTCCACCCTTCCCTATTTACAAAGACTTTATTTCCATTTTTTCCATTTCTCATCATTTTTCCTTTTCCTTCTTTCCTTTCCCCTGCCCCTCCCACTACCCCTACCCCTTTGGACCTTTTCTTCCCATTTTTCATTATCGATTATTCATTCTAATCAATGGTACATTTTAGGTATACAATATAATCACATTCATCATTGGAAATCTGCACCTTTACATAGTCTCTCTTGGTTCTTATTTTTCACCCTTGCCCAGCCCTCCCTTCAACCCCTCCAGTCCTCCCTATTTACAAAGATTTTGTTCCTATTTTTCCATTTTCTCATATTAATCCCATTCCCTTCTATCCTTTCCCCTAGCCCTCCCACTTCCTTCCCCTTTGCCCCTTTTCTTCCTATTTCACATGACCTATTATAAATTTAGTCCTTATTTACACTTTCAGTTTCTCATACCAGAGAAACTATTTGGTATTTATTCATGTGTGTCCTATTTATTTCACTTAAGAGTATTGCCTCAATGTGCATCCACTTAGCTATAAATGTCTCTAATTTCTCATTTTTTATGGCTGAGTAGTACTCCATTTTATAAAAAAAAACACATTTTCTTTATCCAGTCTCCAGTTGATGGGCATTTGGGCTGTTTCCAAGTTTTAGCTATTACAAACTGCGCTGCTATGAACATGGGCACACATATATCACTGTGGTATGATTCTTTTAATTCTTTGGGGAAGATCCCCAGCAGTGGAATAGCGGGGTCAAATGGGACTTCCAGTCCTAGTCCTTTGAGGTATCTCCATACTGATTTCCACAGTGCTTGTACCAGTCTACACTCCCACCAGCAGTGGAGCAGGGTTCCTCTTTCCCCACAGCCCTGCCAGCATTTGTTATTGGTTGATTTCATGATAGCAGCCATTCTTTCTGGAGTGAAGTGGAATCGCAGCGTTGTTTTCATTTGCATCTCTCCAATGACCAGTGATGTTGAACATTTTTTCATGTATTTATTTGCTATTTCTACTTCTTTGTCTGAGAAATGGCTGTTTATTTCAGATGCCCATTTTTGGATTGGGTCTTTAAATTTGGGAGGTCTGATCTTTTTAAGTTCTTTATAGATTCGAGATAGTAGACCTTTGTCTGAGGAAGAGCAGGTGAAGAATTTTTCCCACATTGTGGGTTGTCTCTTCACACTGCTGGTGGTTTCTCTTGCTGTGCAGAAGCCTTTTAATAAGAAGAGATACCATTTGTTGATTGTTTGTGCTAGTTCACAGGCAACTGAAGTTTTTTGTTCATAAAATCTTTTCCTACACCGATGTCTTCAAGGGTTCTAGCTAACCTCTGTTCCAACTGGTTCAGAGTTTCTATTTTAATATTTAGATCTTTAATCCATTTTGATTTTAGTTTAGTGCATGGTGAGAGATACAGGTCTAGTTTTAATCTTTGGCAAGTTGAAGCCCAATTTTTCCAGCACCATTTATTAAAGAGGCTATCTTTCCTCCAGTGAGGGTGTTTGGCTCCTTTATCGAAGATGAGGTGGCTGAGTGTGTCTGGCGTTGTTTCTGCATCTTCTAATCTATTCCACTGGTCCTCAAGTCTGTTTCTTTGCCAGTACCATGGTGTTTTTATCACAGTAGCTTTGTAGTAGAGTTGCAGGTTGGGGATTGTGATACCCCCTGCCATGTCTCTGTTACTTAGAATGGCTTTTGCTATTCTGGGTCTCTTCTTGTTCCAAATGAATTTTTGGATTGTTTTCTCAAGGTCTGTGAAGTATGCTGCTGGGATCTCAATTGGAATTGCATTAAGTCTACATAGCAGTTTTGGAAGTATGGCCATTTTCACTATATTAATCCTTCCTACTCAGGAGCAGGGGATGTCTGTCCATTTTCTGATATCATCTTCAATCTCTCTTTTCAGAGTGCCATACTTTTCAGAGAAGAGGTCTTTGATTTCTTTTGTTAGGATGATTCCTAGGTATTTCAGTTTTTTGGATGCTATTGTGAAAGGAATTATTTGCCCTATTTCTCTCTCAGTGAGTCTGTCATTTGTGTAGAGGAAAGCTATTGATTTTTGTGTGTTGACCTTGTAACCAGCTACTTGACTGAATTTGGTTATTAAGTCTAGAAGACTTTTGGTGGAGTTCTTGGGGTCTTCTATATAGAGTATCATGTCATCTGCAAATAATGACAATTTGACTTCTTCATTTCCTATCTTTATTCCTTTTATTTTTTTCTCTTGTCTAATTGTCATGGCTAATGTTTCCAGAACTATATTGAACAAGAGTGGTGATAGTGGACATCCTTGTCTTGTTCCTGATTTGAGTGTGAAGGATTTCAGTTTTTGACCATTTAATATGATATTGGCTGTTGGTTTTTCATAGATGGCTTCTATCAGTTTGAGGTAGAGACCATTTATTCCAATTTTTTGTAGGGTTTTTATCATAAATGCATGTTGGATTTTGTCAAATGCTTTTTCTGCTTCTATGGAGATAATCATATGGTTTTTGTCCTTGGCTCTATTGATATAGTGTATTACATTGATTGATTTTTGTACATTGAACCATCCCTGCATCCCTGGGATGAATCCCACTTGATCAGGGTGTATGATCTTCTTGATGATCTTCCGCATTCTGTTTGCCAGTATCTTATTAACAATTTTTACATCTGTCTTCATTAGTGAGATTGGCCTATAGCTCTCTTTTTCAGTTGGGTCTTTCTCTGCTTTGGGGATCAAGGTGATGCTTGCTTCCAAGAATGAATTTGGGAGTATTGCTTCCCTTTCAACTTCATTGAAGAGTTTAAACAGTAGTGGCAGCAGTTCCTCTCTAAATGTCTTGTAGAACTCAGCAGTGAAGCCATCAGGGCCTGGGCTTTTCTTAGTTGATAAGTTTTTAATTACATTTTCAATTTCATTGGTTGATATTGGGTTGTTCAGAATTTTTAGGTCTTCTTCATTCAACTTTGGTTGAATATATGTATCTAGGAATCTGTCCATTTCTTCTGTGTTGTCCATCTTATTGGCGTATAGGTTCTGGAAGTAGGTATTGATGATCCTCTGGATTTCTGCTGGGTCTGTTGTAATTTCACCCTTTTCATTCCTAATTGCATGGATTTGGGCTTTTTCCTTCCTTCTTCTGACAAGGTTGGCTAAAGGTTTGTCAATTTTGTTGATGCTTTCAAAGAACCAACTCTTGGCTTCATTGATTTTTTGTATCATTCTCTTAGTCTCCATTGGATTGATTTCTCCTCTGATCTTTATAATTTCCTCCCATGTATGACCTTTGGGGTTGTCCTGCCCTTCTTTTTCTAGAAGATTGAGGTTCAGCATCAGGTTGTTTAATTGGGTTCGTTCTGTTTTCCTAATATGCGTATTTACTGCTATGAATTTCCCTCGTAAGACTGCTTTCATTGTGTCCCATAGATTCCGATATGTTGTTTTGCCATTGTCATTTAATTGAAGGAACTGTCTGATTTCTTCTTTAATTTCCTCTGTGACCCATTGGTTATTCAGAAGTGTGTTGTTCAATTTCCACGTGTTTATGAAATTTTTTGTTTCTTTTACTATGGATCTCCAATTTCATTGCACTATGGTCTGATAATACACACAGGATAACTTCATTTCCTTTGCACTTACTTAAACATGTTCTATGTGTGAGTATGTGGTCTATTTTTGAGAATGACCCATGTGCAGCTGAAAAGAATGTGTATTCTGATTTTGTGGGGTGGAAGACTCTGTAAACATCTGTTAAGTTCATTTGTTCAAGAGTTCGATTGAGTTCTAGTATTTCATTACTTATTTTTAGTCTAGTTGATCTATTTGTGACAGTGGGGTGTTGAGGTCCCCCACTAAAATTGTATTAGTGCATATATGACTTTTCATGTCCGTTAGTATTTGTTTTATATAGTTGGGTGCATTAGTGTTTGGTGCATAGATATTTATGATTGTTATCTCTTCCTCTTGGATTCTTCCCTTTACAAGGATGTAGTGTCCTTCTTCATCTCTCTTAATCAATGTTGGCTTGAAATCTACTCGATCTGCAAAGAGGATAGCTACTCCTGCTTTTTTTCGGGTTCCTGTCACATGGAGTATTGTTTTCCACCCTTTAACTTTCAGTGTATGAGTTTCCTTTTGAATTAAGTGTGTTTCTTGTATACAGCATATTGTTGGATTTTGCTTCTTGACCCCTTCTGCCAGTCTATTTCTTTTGATTGGTGAATTGAGACCATTAATATTGATGGTTATAACTGATACAAATATCTTATTTGTCCATCCATTTTCAAAGATAGTTTTGCAGGGTACATCAATCTGGGTTGGGGGCTGTTTTCTTTTAGGGCTTGGAATATGTCAGTCCAAGCTCTTCTTGCCTTGATGGTTTGTGTTGAGAAGTCTGCTGTGATTCTGATGGGCTTTCCTTTTTATGTGATTTGTTTCTTTTCTTTAATTGCTTGTATAACTTTGTTCTTCTGTTGAGTTTCTGGAATCTTAACAATTATATGCCTCTGTGTAGATTTTTTTTGATCAAGGCTATTTGGAGTCCTATATGCCTCACTTATCTGTATGTCAAGCTCTTTTCCCCTGCTTGGGAAGTTTTCTGCCATTATTTCTGTGAAGAGATTTTTTTATGTCATCTCCACTCTCTCCTGTTTCTTCATTGAGCCCAATCAGTCTTATGTTATTTTTCTTTGCATCATCTAGCAGCTGCTGGATTGATTTCTCATGTTCTCTTATAATTTTGAAGCAATTTTTCTTTTCCTGGTCACTAATTGCAGTCTTATGTTCTATATCTGAAATTCTGTCCTCACATTGGCTCATTCTGCTGTGTAGACTTTCAGTGGAGTTTTTCATGTCCTAGAAATCTATTTGCATCTGTTTTATGGATTCCATTTGTTTCTTATGTTGGGATTCCATCATGTTCCTGAGCTCCTCTCTAGATTTATTAATCATGTCTTGCACTAGGGGCACAATTTCTCCTGTTATCTGAGAAATTATTTCTGATTTCATTTTTTCCAGATCCCCTTTGGTTGCCAGTTCAGTGGGTCCAGGTGGTTGAGTAGCACAGTGTTCCATCTCATTTCCCTTTGGGGTTGCTGTAGGTGATCTGAAAGTCTGGTTTTGACACTTATTTTCGTGTTTTCTCATTTCAACTGGGGCGAGTGGCTGTTAGAGCCTGCACGGATTACCTCCTCTGAGCTGGGAGAGGTGGGACAGGGGCCGGGAGCAGGGGTAGGGATGGCGGCCCAAAAGCCCTTTCCTGTGGGCTGGGCGCAGCGGGAGGGATAGTAACCAGGAAGCCCCTTCCTCTGGGCCAGGAGCAGCGGGACAGAAGGTGGCCCAAAAGCCCTTTCCTCTGGGCTGGGAGCAGCAGGAGGGATGGTGACCGGGAAGCCCCTTCTTCTGGACCAGGAGCAGTGGGACTGCGGCTCAGAAGCCCCTACCTCTGGGCCAAGAGCAGCGGGACTCAGTACCTTGTTCTGGTGGTCTGGTGGTCTGGTGTCCTCTGTGTCTTTGTAGTGTGGAACCAGGTGGCTGCCTGTCTGCAGCGGGGTGATTCGGCGTCTTCCGCGCAACTTGGGACCTCGGTAGGGCGTCGAGACTTTCAGAGCTACATGCAGTTAATCCAGCAGGTGTACGCGCAGAGCCAGCTCAGTCAGGTGAGTGTGTGCAAGGACCCTCAGAAGGGGTCTGAGCCCAAAATGGAATGGAAGGTGAAAATCCGGAGCGACGGGACCCGCTACATCACCAAGAGACCTGTGCGAGACCGGATCCTGAAGGAACGTGCCTTAACGATCAAGGAGGAGCGCAGCGGCATGACCACCGAGGACGACACCATGAGCGAGATGAAGATGGGGTGCTACTGGAGCAGAGAGGAGCGCAAGCAGCACCTGATGCGCGCCAAGGGACAGCGCTGGCGGCGCGAGTTTATGCTGCGCAGCCGGCTCTGAACTTCACTCTTAATAAGTGACATAGAAGTTAAACAACTTGGAGATGCCACGTTCATTTATCAGATTAGCAAAGACTAAAAAGCAG
The DNA here is from genome assembly GCF_053883595.1 of Heterocephalus glaber. Classification (NCBI taxonomy): domain Eukaryota; kingdom Metazoa; phylum Chordata; class Mammalia; order Rodentia; family Bathyergidae; genus Heterocephalus; species Heterocephalus glaber. The sequence goes on from NW_028258463.1 coordinate 2,625,701, forward strand.
TTTTGAGAGACACGGTATTGAAGGTGTGAAGAGGCAGTCATTCTCATACCGGTGAAAGTATAAAATCACACAACATATTCATGAGGAGAAACTTGTCAACATCTATCTAAAATTTTAAATGTTCATAATGATAAGAGCTGGTGTTTATTGAGTTAGCTATGTGTTAGCCACTGTTCTAAGGAGTATACACGTACCAACTTTACCTAATCCTCACAATGAATCTATGAGTTCCTATTATTATCCCTACTTCAGAAATGATAGATCGGAGGTAGAGAAAGTTTGTAAACTTGGCAAAGGTTACACAGCTGGCTGGTGGCAGGGGCCAAGCTCTTAACCACCGGACTAAACTGTCTCAGGTTCAGCAATTCTTCTAGTAACTTATCTCATAACTATGACGGGAGATAATCTAAATGACCACCAGTAGAGTCTGATGAAATATACCATATCCAGATAATGGGATATTGGGCAGCTACGAAAAAGAATCAGAAAGAAGTAATACATGGAGTACAAGTCACATAGGGGTATAGGGCCGGGAAGGGATCCCTGGAGGGGCTGGGACCGTCTTTACCACAGATATGATAAAGAATTCTCTAGGCCAAATGAGCAGCATGTGTGTGGGCTCTGTCATGGGAAGTGCTTGGCACAGCTGAGGAACAGAGGGAGCAAGTGAGCCTGCTCCTGGAGCACAGGAAGGAAGGGAGAGGAGGGTGATAAAAGATGTAGCCGGATCCTGCAGGGCTCTGCAGCCCAGTTCAAAACTGTTTGGAAGTTCCTTAAGGAGTGAAGCAGGAGATCTGCTCCTGTTTAGGACACAGAAAGCTGGGAGAAAATGCTGGTCCTGCCATATGGGGGAAAAAGCCACACACAGTAATCTAAAAGAGTTGTCTTTTCTTTTGTGATCCACAGAGACTGAGTTCAACAGGGCAACAAGTCCCTCTGAGGAGAGACAGGGCACACAGACTCTCTCACTTGGCAGCTTGGCAGATCACAGGAAGATGAAGTATTGTCATAAAGTGGGTAAGAAGAAAACAGCTGATATTGTAACACATTTTGAAGTCTGATTATGGGACAGCATTATAGTGTATTATCTCTGGGAGGCCTAAGCACAGGAAGACTCTACCCTTGGCTCCCGAGGAAGACTGGGGAGCACAGGAGACCTGGGAGATCTTGCAGGACATGCATGCTCATGAAAGGCCCGCAAAGACTCCAGGGTACAGAAACAGCAGGTGGACAAGTCCATCTATGGTCTGGGCCCTGCATGGGTACAAGATGATGATTGCTGCTGGGGAGGGGAATAAAACATGTGGGCATCCTGGACACTCCTCTGACACAAAGGAGAAGCAAGAGACAGTTCCATACCCAAGACAGGGTTCTGTTGTGACCTGGGTAAGAATTATTTTTTCCTGGAAAGGCAAGAAATCCTCACCAAGAAATGGGCCTTAGTTGTAGGAAACACCCTGCACACTTGCCACTGGGGGTGGTCAAGGACAGGAAATGGCTGCAAATCTGGGATCCTATACTAATTAAAAGCAGAGTTAGGCCTCCACAAGGAGAGAGGCAGGTAGCCCACTTGAGCAGTGACTAGGATGCAGGGTGTTTGCTAGGAAGGATGGGCACAAAGGTGGAGAAAATCACACCTCTGGGCCTCAGGTACACAGGGTCTGCCTAAAACAGACTGAAGTAGGAGAAACCTCACCCCCTCTTATCTCCACAAGGACTAGCAGCCTTGCATTTGAGTAGAAATACTGTGTGGGGAATAGAGTAGAAATACTGCAAAAAAAATCATCCAGTATTCTGTTCCTTGCATAAGCATAAGAAAGTGGAGACCACCACTGGAGGAAATGCAGGATTGGTGAATTTAAGGTAACTAGGCACAACAAAATGCAAGCCCAGATCAACTACAAAAGGGAATGAATTAGCTTTCCATATTAATGGCCTGATAGAATGGAGACATCATTCCTGGGTTTTAGTACATTTACCTCTGCATCTATCATTTCCTATCTTCAGTGTATTTAATCAAAATTATGAGGCACATAGAAAAGCTAGAGAAAATAAAAAAAGATTCATTGCCAAAAGATAAAACCACCTGCAAAAATAAATCCGGAAATGGACAAAATGTTGGACTTTAAAATAATGATAATTTACACAGTAAAAGATCTTGTGGGATCCAGTGACTTGTTGGTTTAACTACAGCAACGATCTGTTTGTATAGACTATGTAGAAGTGATTTAGTTTATCAAGGCCTAGAATCTTGTTAAATGGTATAACAGAAAGACAGAGGGCCAAGTGAGCTGGAAAAATTTGAAAGAAAGACTGGAATAATGCACCATAGAACTTAAGATGAGTGAGAAGACAGTTAAAAACAACAGTGGACACTGAGGGATAGAGAACAGACAGAACGATGCAATATCTTAATGATGATGATAACCATGGAGTGAGCTGTAGAGATGGGAGGTGTCAGCAGGAGAGTGGGGTGTTAAAATCATTTTTTTCTGGTATAATAATCATTTTTTCACAATAAGATGGGGAAAAGGCATTGGGAAAGCAGAACTGAAATGAAAAGATAGTGGATTCACATGGCTCATGACAGGAACTGAAACAGGAAGAAATCTGAGAATGAGAATTCGAAGAATAAAATGGACAAAACTCAATACAATCAATCTCAGATAGAGCTCAAATGGAGTCAGATGCATTTGAAAAACTCTTGCTGGTGTAATTGTTATGAAAATTAAATACATTTAGGGCTTAGCATCTGATAGCCTGAAAAGAAGCCAGCAAGGGTGGGAAGAAGGAAAGAGGAGAAGGAGAAAGATTTCTAATTCACAATTAATGAGGCTTTACTAAAGAATATGACATTAATCACATAAGTGGGATTTTCACTTGATCTGCAGTCAGAAGATTTGAATCCATATGTAATGTTCTTCAAAACTGAATAACCATAAGAAAGCAATAATCTTGTGGATTCTCAATTTCCTCATTTATATAGCAGTGATTATAATAGCTATCGTGGTAGTTTACCGAGTTATCATGAGACTTTAGTTAATATATACCTACACAAAGGTATGTAAAATAGAGGCCACTGTTAATAATAGTAATAAAAATACTAGCTCTTTCTTCATTGCTTATGGTTCTAGCAATGTAATTGCATGCTTAACACAGAAAAAGCTTTAAAAAAATATCTACAGGGGAAACTTCTATTAAGGAGAGACATTTTTTTACTTTTTCTAATCCTTTCCACAATATAGGAAACTACGCAGTCTCTTTCATTTGTAACGTTCAGCAAAAGAATGACAGAAATTTTTGGGATACTCTGTCCCTCAACAAGTGGTGTGTTGGTAAACGTTTAACTATTGGCTCTTGGGGCAAGGGCAAGCCCGACTGGTATCATTTGCTAATTCCTGCAGTGTAAATATTAGAACCATGACTGATTCAAGCTACTAATGCAATGTCATGAAATTTGGAGTTGGGAAGAAATGCACAGTAGTATATTATGATACAATTCCTAGACATAATACTGGTAAATAAATCAAGAATAAAAATAATACTAAAATTGAGGGAAAATAATTACGAAGTGGTAAGATTTTAGTATTTATTGGATTTTCTTTTGATATAAATTACTTATGTTTCAGTTTAAACACTTTAATTTTTGAATCTTGTAAGCCTGTGATAGCCAACTCCAACATATCACTGTGGATAGCTAATTCCCTGGTCCTAATAGAAAGATCCAAAAATCAAAGAATAGAAATATAGTCTGGTAGATGATTACATGAAATTGATGCTGGTTTTTAAAGATGTAAAGAGCTGTTGCTCTAAGAAGAAACTATAAGTTTCTCAAATATTGAATTTTCTTTCTCTGGACATCCTTCTCAATACTTTATAAGCATTATTAGGTCATTATACCTTCATAACAACCATTTGAGACAGGTGTAATCTATCCCTGACACCTATTGTCAGCCTCATTTTACAGAGAAACCAGAGAGAGGTTTAAGTAACTTGCTCATTGTCACACTGCTAGTAAAAAGTGCAATCACAGTTTAAATGAAAGCAAATTAAACCTAGAACTAATGCTTTTAACCATTGTTGTGTTGCTTCCATTTCTCTAACCCTTGTGTGGAGTGCCAACATCAATATTAAAATGATCGAATAATATTATTCCCCAACTTTTAGAAGAACAAAAACAAAATTCCCAACATCTCAATCTGTGCACTATTTTCCACAGCAACGTTTTTTAAAAAGGGAGTGAAATAATTTCTAGGCTTGAACACAAAGCAGTCAATTTTAGAGACACGTTATGTTAGATTTATGATTGTACAAGTTAATTTGTAGGTCTGAACTTCGATGCCAATTTTAAAAGAACTACTAGCTAATTTTCCCCTGAAAAATAATCTATTATACTGAGAGATGGTTGTAGCCTATAAATAACCAAAAATAATATAGTGTTTCAAATACAAAAAATAATTTATAAGGAAATAAATTCTAAAAAGAGCTATATAAATTTTGTGAATTATGCTTTGAATGTTCCTTAGTGTTGAGCATGTATAAATGCTGTATTAACAGGACATGATTTTGGATCAGTGACTTGATTTTTAACACCTGGTTACATATACTATCACTGTTTGATAAAATCAGATGAGATATATACATATATAATGCAGAAGATTTTATCTATTTTATGTCACAAATTTAAAAGTTAAAATGTTAACATAATTGGATGTGAATCATTTCTCATCTAAAGCCACAGATCCAGCAAACTAAAAGCTACCATATAACAAAGCAACATCAAAGAAAAAATATTCTTAGAGGTCATTTGGTGGATCCTGGGCCTCTTTAGCAGGGTGTGTCTACTTTTTAGCACTAAATACATTCGACAACAATACTATCTAGTTAAAGAGGAGGGAAAAGCTAGCAGTCATTTTCTACATTTCTCTTCTCAACAGACTCAGAAGTCGGTATTTTTATAGTTGGAGTTCTTTACTGCTGGTTAGACTGTGTGGTCATTTCCTTGAACTCTGATGTGCAGACGTCTGAGATGCCAGCTTCAGTCCTCCTTACTGTGCTAATACTCCTCCCATGTCCCAGACTGAAGATGAGAATGCAGAATTTCACTGGCACTTGTCTCTGGGCATTTATACAATGCTGGGGGAATGACCTGGATACTTTGGTTTGTTTTGCTTAAAGATCAGTAACACACAATGGACTTCATTCTGTGCATTGGTAAAGCTCAGTATCCAGCTTGCTGAAGCTGCCTTCAGCGGAGTGAGACCTCTTTCTGCATAACCCATCTAAAGAGAGCTGGGGAGGAGGACTGTGTGGTCTCTTCAGACTCTATTCCGTTCTGACACTCACTGCTTATGATGAGTCGACTAATAAATCGGATTGAATCATGTAAAGAGCAGCCTAGAGATCTGTCCCCTCCGATATCCACCGCTCACTCTACTTCCTTCAGGTGTCTGGGCTGAAGCTACTGGATCACTGATCCTTCCTGGTGACTCCACATCCAACACCAAGCTTCTCTCCCCTGCAACCAGCAGCACTCATTATGCTCCGCCCCCCACCCCAACCTGCTTCAACCTGCTTTCTTCTTTGCCCTCACTTGGACGCAAATTCCATCGGGGGCAGGGGGCGGGGGGCGGGGGGCGGGGGGGCGGCTCTTTTTCACAGCTGCCCTATTGTGCCACAAAGATTCTTAATTGCTGTTTGCTGAATTAAGGAATCAATGTTTACTATACCAAATATCAATGGCAACACAAGCACCCACTACTTAGTAAGAAGTAAAATTTGAGAGACGAGCTCTTTAGAAAAAGGTGTTGAAAGGGTGTTAAATTAAGAAGGGAATTTAAAGTAGAGCTGAAAAATGATATGCTTAAATAACTCCAATGATTTTCCCATGAGTTTTTATTCTTTTCTTTATGGCTTACAGAGATGAAGGGGGGATTTCTACTTATATGTACAAAGATAAACAAGACCTCATTAAAATATTGTTTTCATTGTAACAAAGATACTAAAGAGTCAGTAGCTGAACATGAATTAAAGGATCTATTTGCAGAAAAAAAAAGGATAATTGGATAATTGCTCCTACTCTGTTTTTCTGCATTCAGAAAGCTGGTTTAGTCATTAGAGGTGGTAAAAGTCCTCTGGTTAGGAGTAATAGCAACAAGTTGGATAGTCCAAAATGGACACCACCATTGTCTAGAAGCAAGAGGCTGCCTGAGAGTAATAGACGGATTTGATCTAAGAGAACAGGAATAGCAGTCTGTTGAGCAGTTTTAAATGCTAAACTGATGGAGAAATTAGTATGTCTTTTAAGGGGATTTTATGAATATCTCTATGAAATATTAGCTTTTTACTATCACATCATATCTCTGAGAGTATCCCATACCAGAGCAACAAAATGGTAAATATGAAATTATTTTGAAAATAAGCATTCAAGAAGACATACTTACTGTTGGTGCTCTTTTAGTTTTCTACTTTGCATGACAAATTATCACAAATGCAGGAGCCTATGAACACATGTATTAGCTCAAAGCTCTGTAGCTGTCGTGTCTGGCATGGCACGACTTGGTGCTTTGCTTAGGTATTTATCACAAGGCTGAAATCAAGGTGTCCGCTAGAGTGAGCTTTTATCTGGAGGCACTGGGGAAAAATTTGCTTCTAAATGAATTTTTGTTTTTGGCAGAATTCAGTTTGCAGCTCTGGGCCTCAGGTCCCTGTTTTCTTGCTGGCTGTCAGGCAGTGCCACTCTAAGCTCCTAGAAGTAGCTAGCATTCCATGCCATGTGACTCTGTCTTCAAGCTAGCAGGGGACATAGAAACCTCATGCTTCCCATCTGATTGGCCTGTCTCTGATTTCCAACTCAAATTTTAAGACCTCACTGAAAGCAGGCCCACCAGGAAAATCTCCCTATTTCAAGGACAACTAAAGCCTCTTCATAGCAGTACCTAAATTAGTATTTGGTTAAATAACTGAGAGAAGATGGGTATAGACCAGGGGCCAGGAATTTGAAGACTATATACCGCAATGTGCATGCTTTTCATTTCAAACAGTGTCCAGATCAGAGGTGAGGGCACTCTATTCTGTCTAGAAAGAGAAATGCCACTGAGAAAAATATACTAAAGGCTACATACAAATAAAAAGAACTTCATAACTAATTTTAGTTTTTTTAAGGGAAGGTATGAATATAGAAGTAAGCTACAATTTAAAATAGTCATGGGATTATAAACATTCGCCCCCAATAAAGGTAGAATATTAAAATTTTTTTCTATTTCATTCTGTGGTTACTTAGTGAAGGAGAGAAAATTATTTTTTAATAAATGTGGGGAGAGGAAAGAGAACGAAGTAAGCAAGGGAATGAGAGGCCAGAAGATAGGAAAAGATAGAGATTTAAAAAGAATGCTTACTGCTTATAACTAAATTGGCTGTGACATCTTACAGTTGGGTGCATGGTTATAGACTAGTGGTGGTGAAACTATGGTACGCATGTTATTGTGTTTTTCTTTTAAGGCAAAAGATGTTAATGTATGAGTTGTTTTTTCTAAACTAAAACCTCAGTATTCAGGTTTAATTGCAGTGTTGGCACTTGGCAATAAATAAATGGGTTTTGGGTTGCAGTTTTGGCACTCGGTCTCTAAAAGCTTCACCATCACTGTTATAGGCTTTATTAAAAAGGGGTGGGAGAATTCATCCATAGGACCATAGGAAATTAAGGTTGGGCAGATAAAGTTAGTCAGGTAAGGTGGGATTGAGTGTGGTACACTGTCTCTGGATCTTCCCTCAATCTGATTTGGAATCTCTTACAAGCTATCCCTGACAAGGCTGGTCAAGATTTCCATCACACGTGAGGTGAGGTGAACTCCTGTGAGGTGAGGTGAACATCACAGCCAGGGCCTCTGCTTCTTTACCTGTTGACTCTGGAGCTGCCAGAAACTTCATTCAATGCTTTTCCCACTTCTATTTGTTGAGTGCCTATTGTCCTAGCCCCTATAGGACCAGAATCAGAAATAGTGCTTCACACAGAGTGGAGACTCAAGATATTTGTCTCCCATGAAGACTGATGATTCAGTGAATCTTGCACATATTTGAAATTTTATTGTTGTTATAAGGTCTTTGTACTCATCAGGGAAATTTTCTCACAAATATTTGCACAACTGTTATTTGTAGATCTTGACAAGAGGAAGCATAGTGGAGGGTGAGTCAACATGCAACTTTAGAAATGCTGCCACAGGCCAGATGAAAGGAAGCAAGATCACTGATATTTCTCACCCTCAGACCAACAATGCAACTCTAAATATCACCAACCCCTAGTCATCTAGTACTTCGCTGTTAACAGCTGTGTCTTCCAAATTTAAAAAAAATTAAATCTGGAAATCTGTTGTTCTTATATTACTTTCAGGTAAACTTTGAAAATAACATAAAAATAAAAGTTCCTTCACATATTTGCCTTTAAGGAGATTTGTTTGCAGTTTTCTTCAATGTAATTTAAAATGATTTTAAGAGAATCAATAAAACACTTTCATATAGGAAAGAAATTTTTCAAAAATGAGCTTTCACAAAGCTGGATAAAACATAATATTGATTGCACTGAAGAATTACAAACTCAAATAAAGGTGATACAGACTTTGCTTTTTCTCTCCTGCAAAGTACATCAGCTCTGACAGTATAGTTTATGACCATTTAAAAAAATCCACAGCAGGCCAGGGATTTAGCTCAGTGGTTTTCCTACCTGCTGCGCAAGTGCAAGGACCCAAGTTCGATCCCCGGTACCAAAAAAATCCATAGTATGGTCTTCAAGACCATTCAAGGCCTGTATCCACAGAAGGACATGTCCTTGAATGTTCACATCAGTTTTGTTCATAATAGCCCCAAAGTGAAAATAACCCAAACATCTATCATTTGGTACCAGGATAAACTGTGGCACAACAATTCAATAGAACACCACTCAGCAACACTGATACTAATAATACACACATGGATGAAAGTCAAAAGCACTGTACTAAGTGGAAAAGCTAGGTACTTACAGTAGGTTTAGGTAAATATTAGAAAAGGGACAACTACTGTGGCAGAAGGCAGCTTAGTGGCTGCACGGGACAAGGTGTGAGTGAGGGGACTTTTTATGGGAGTACTTGAAAACAGTTGTGAGGTAAGGGAATATTCCAGAACGTGACTAAGTTAGTGTTATATAACTGCATACATTTGCCAAAACTCGCTGAATTGTATACTTATATTTTGTTTTATACATCCCAATTTTAAAAATGGGGAAATCTCTTGAAGCAGTACTGTAAGCAACCCTCTTTTAAAAAGGCCCTTTACCAAACGGCTGCAATATTCCTTGTGAACTTCATATTCCATAAGTCCAATTTACCATCCACCTAAGGAGCTATGTCTTGGAAAACAGTATTGACTTCTTTCTCTCCATGCTTTCTCAGATACTGTTCCTTCTACAAAGACTTCTCATCACTATGGAATACAGTTTTACACTAGTCTCATCTAGTTTTTAATGAATTTCTAGGAAAACAATCAGGTGTCTTTTTTCAGCTGTTAATAGGACTGTGATTTAGGAATTTTTTCAGCTAGAAAATCTATCGAAATATTTTGCTTTTGATGTAAAATTTGCATACAATGAAATACACAAGTCTTAAGTGTACGTTCACTGATTCTTCACAAATGCCTACATGTCTATAACCCAAGTCTCTAACAAGATAGAGAACATTACCATCATTCTGGAAAGTTCCCTTTTCTGTTGATTTCTACTCCCACTCCCCAGAGGCAGGCACTATTCTGACTTTTTAAGAAGATATTATACTTTTTACTTTTAGAATTTCCATTTAGTTTATAAAATTGTTTCTATTTTTCTTAGATACCATATCTTCCCTTTAATTGTAGGTATGTTTCCCTTTACCTCACTGCATATAGTTACAACAATCACTTTAAAATCCTTATTCTAACATGGCTGTTTTTTGGGTTTGGCCTCTGTCAACTGACTTCTTTAGAGAACAAGAGATAGACAGATAGACAGACAGAGATCTGAGACTCAGTGTCCCACTTGCCTCATCCTTTAGTCTTAGCTTCGGGTCCTGCCATCAACCTTTAACAAATAAGAAGCAGCCCATGTTAGGTTCTTATTCCAAGACTTGACTCATCTCCAGAATCCACCTGCTTTTATTCACTCTCAATAGGCTTTAGGTGGTTGCCTTTATTTTTTCTGGGGTTTCTAATTGGTTTCTGCAGGATGGTTGATCTGTGGAGAGCTTACTTGGCCATACTGGAAGTGAAACTCTCAGAGCCACAGGATATTTGAGAGAAAAGAAATCTTAGAAGTCCTCTATTCAATTTTCTCCTGTTATAAATTAGACATCGTGCATTTTGTAATGATAGTGTAGAAAGAGGTGTTTCTGTGGAGAATGTAAAATATTGTACTAAGACCTCTTTCTCAAATATAAATTTTTACATTAACACTCAGTGATTAACTACTGTGTGCTTAATAGTTTGCCATTGTCATGGTCTGAATTTTTGTGTCCCCTCAAAATTCATATGTTGAATTCCTTACCACCACTGTTGCTTCATTTGTAGACTGGGTCACATAAAGAAGTAGCTAAGATTAAATGAGGTCTTTTGGAACCCAACTCTGTAGGATCTTTGCCCCTATAAGAAAGGATGTCATAAAGCTCCCCCCCCCACCCGTGCATGCACAAAGTCACGTGAGTACACAGCAGGCATGGCCACCTACAAGCCAAGAGTCCTCTTAGAATAAAAGGGACCTAGTCAGCATCTTGTTCTTGGGCTTCTTAGCTCCCAGAATATGAGAACTTTCTCTTGTTTAAACCACACAGTCAGAGGTATTTTGCAATGGCAGCTTTAGCTCACTAATACAGCCACAAAAATCGCAAACCAGCTTACTTGAAAGAGGTAAGTTCAGACCAACTGTGGAAAGGTAAATTGATATTCTTCTGAACTCAGAAAAATGAAATCTACCAATCAGTGCAACACAAAATAAACCTGTTTTGAAGGCTAAAGTCAGCACTTTGAGTAAATCTGTTGCAAGGCTGGGGTGAAAACAGAGTTTCTAAGATGACTGCATCTCACTGTACTTCCTGTCTTCTTTTAGAAATAGTTATAACTATTAAAAAAATACTAGACTATTCTGCAAATGTCTTTAAAGAGTCATAGTTTCTAAAAGAGCGTGCAAATATGCACTGGGCCAAACCAAGGCCTGAACACACACTCCTTATTTGCAGATGCAGCAGCTTCCTGATCCATAACCTATCTGTGCTTACTTCTTGACTTTCATATCTTCTGACCCATCAGCCCACACTATCGTTTGGACCTCCATCCCACCCACTCATGCCCTCAATTGCTGTTTCCGCCATCTCTTTTCATATCATGGGGCCTCACTGTCCTTTTTTTAAAACCTCATCATACTTGTTAAGATGTTTCCATGGTGACCTGGCCTGAGATCGCCTTGTCATATCCTTAGACCAATCCAATTCAGCCCAGCTTAGATTTGTAGTAATCATTATTATCAAATAAGAGGTATTAACGGAAATAGGGCAGCACTGTGTACAGTTCAGAGTTTGTACCCACTAGAATTTCAAGTTGTATTTCTCATTTTCACTCTATTCTTTCCTTTCATTTTGTTCACTGCTTTGCTACTGTAGTTATGTGGTCTATTCCTGTAATATTAGGTCAGAATATTTCATTTCTACATCACAAGGATTTTCATTCCTTTCTCTTCCTCTGGCAGCACTTAGTAAAGATGACCTGTATCACAAGATGTTAAGAAATATGAGAGTTACCTCCCATTTGTCCAGTGATGCTAATTATTGATAATTCAGGATAAAACACTATATGCAATTGTTAACTGTCAAGTTTTATTTCTATACATTGACTTGGTTTGATTGATGTAGGCGAGCCTCCAAAGAAAGTCGGGTCTCCATTTATCGAATTCTTCTTTTGAATTTATATTGCTATATGCAGCTTTGGTATGGCCACAAATTATTCTTTTCTCCTTTGTTTATTTCAATAAATAACTCAGTAAAAAGAAAAGCTGCTATGTTTGAGGATCCTAACATCAAAAGTCCTTTGGCAAGAGGTTATCTAATTACTAGAATGGATTTTTTTTTTTTTAACTAGAATGGATTTTGAAGTTCTCTGGGGAATACAGGTTTTGCAATTGGAGCCTTCAGCAAATCTTTCTTTTAAAATTGCATATGTCCATTTTAAGTTACAAAAAAAAGTATGAAAAATAAATACATAAAATAAAAGGCACGGAAAATAAGCTTTTTTAGAGAGTTTTTAATTTTAAAAAGCTAGAAAGTTAGTTTTCTATTTTCAAGAACACTTCAGTTTGGGGTAATGTTCTTTTAAGGATGTATTTTAATGTGCAAGGACCTAAGCTGGATCTCCAGCACCAAAAAAATGAAAAAAAGAAATATTTTAATGACTGAATAAAATATTTGTAATACACAACTTTAAAAGTTTCTTTTTTTAAATGGTTGCTTATGATTTTAATATTTGAATTTGCTTAGGAAATCATACATAAGCACACCTAGATACATATCTAAATATATAAACTGACAATCTAGACACAACCTATGGTTGCCTTATTATAATTTTTAGAAACTTGAACTACATGGAATTTAAATTAACTACTTTTTAAAGGTAGGTACATGAAGTAAAATCTATATTCATTTTCGAATACAGTAATACCTGAAAAGAGAAAACATAACATGTTTCTGATTCCTAGCAATGTTTTGCTATTTCAACATAGGTCACAGTCTTATCTCTGTATTTGTGTAGGCTATGAACTCTACCTAGAGTTATTCTTTTCTTTCTTGTAAACTTCCATCCACCAATCCAGGACTGACTTCAGCAATATCCTTTGTGCCTCCTCCCTCAACTTCTTTAGCAAAGAATATGTACCCTTCTTCTGCAGTACATCTGTGGTTTGTAGCAGTCTGTATCACAGGATTTAATACTTTTCTGTGGAAAACACAACTTCCTTGAGGACAATGACCGCGACTTTTGTATCACTTTTGGCACACAGCATGGGCTTTGGTGCATAACACATGTTCAAAAATCATTGTTGGTTGAGTATTTACATTCCAAGTGTAAGAGCTGTTGTCAGATTTTTAAAAAATTCATAATTGTCTGCAGACATTTAGAAAAACTATGGCATATTAGCTAGGAATGTTATCAGGTAAAAGTAACAGCTAACCTCAAGCTACAGGCATAATGTTCATGCAAAAAGGTGGGAAGAAAAGAGGAAAGGAAGAAGAAGTACTGCCAGCCCCTTATTCATTAAGTTTTCATAGCAGTTTCTTAGTACTTTCCTTCGTATTTTATTGGCCAGAACAAGGTTCTGTGCCACCCTCTGGTGCAGGGAGGTTGAGAAACCAACTGTGTGATTTTACAATTTCTGTCAGACTGACCAGAGCAAAAACATCAACTCTACCACAGATGACAAAAATAAAAACAGAAACACAAACAATGGCAAGTGAATTAAGCTTAAGATATTAAGGTTACCAGGTTTGTCAAAATGTATAGTTGAGTCCTTGAGGACCCAAGGAGGGTACAGTGCAAACGGGGACTCAGATAATAACTCATGTTGAGATACCGTCTCAAGATTGTGGTCGCTTTCAATGACATAAATAAAATATCTTCTTATGCTTTTAAATTATGGCAGCTTTCCCTTATCTCCCCTTCACCCCCACTTCCCTTTGTTTCTATCACTGTCATTCAAAATTTCTCAGAGCCCAAATCTCAAGTGTTTCATTCCCTAAAAACATTTTCCTGATTTTAAAATAATTTCTCTCAGTATTCCTTTGAGCTATTTGTACTTTGTACCATTCACAAAATACTTAATATTTTGTACTTTTCATGATGATAATTTGTACAATTATTTTATTTCCCTCTTCCCACAGACCGCTAGCTCCTTGAGCGTACTACATATTCCTCAGACATAATAGGTTCATTATTTTTGAACATTATATAAAAACATTATTTTCAAATTGGAAGTTCAATGAGTTCTTTCATTTCCTTCATAGGAAATGAAAGGGAGGACTAACAGGCATGAAGCTACAAAATCTGACAGTCTAAAATGTAGAACAACTTTTCATTACAGGTTGAAAAAGGCAGTTCCTCTGTGAGGCAGGGCTAGAAAAGGATACAGTACTTCTGCTGAGCCTATGCAGCTCTGAGGCTGTGAGCTGAGGGCCTGGTGGTCTTCTGTGCAACTCACAGACAGGCAGCCCCTCCTCTGGGAGGTACAGTCCTGCACAGCAAGGGTTGAATTTCGGCCCCTGACGTTCACCCTTGAACTCTGCTTACTGCACAGAATGCTCAATGCTCTGTGGCAGCCATATTAAAAGAATTTCAGGGCCGGGGATTTAGCTCAGTGGTTCTGCCGCCTGCTTCGAAAGCGTAAGGTCCGGAGTTCAATCCCCGGTACCAAAAAAAAAAAGAAGTGTCATTTCATCCAGGATATCTATAAGCCTTTCATAATTTCTCCAGGCTTTTAGAAATACGGATGGGAAACTCGTACTTCATATTTTAGATAGGTCTAATTGACCAAGATTCTTGGTCACAATTGAGACATAATTTACCTTCATATTGTTTCTACCTGATGGCCTGAGACTTAACTTCTGATGCTATATTTATAATAATCATGACTTAAAACACCGCACAAGTCTCTGGGCAGGAAACAGCCTCCTAAGCAACATTCATGGCTAGAATAGACCACGAACACTGTTTGCTTATTAGACATTTGTGTGAATATGCAAAAACTTGCATTTAAAAATCCACTCAATCAAGTCTACCTACAAATCTACATTATACACCCTGAGAATCTTAAATTTCTTTTCTACTTTTTCCTCTGTTGGATCAATGTTTTCTATTGTCTTTTATTTTATTACCTCCCATTTCGTAGTTGTTGATGTAGGGTCACTTGTCACCCCACATTATTCACTGACAATCTGACTAAAGGGTACAGAATTATGCCTACAGGTAAATGTATAGAAGAAGAATTGATATATGAAAAGTAACACTGTTTAAAATTACTTTTCCTCATGTCCTCCAAGTATCTCGGGAAAGGTCTGAAATTAATTGTCAAGGGAATTTTAGAAAATATGGGGAAGAACTCCTTTAATTGGTAGTATTTTCTACTTGAGAAGTATGATTTGTGTAATTTTAACTGTGGTTACCATGTAACAATAAAAGTGAGTGATTTTATTTGAGAGTAATTGAATACATTTTTTTCTAATTTAAAATAAATTTTTTTGGAGGTTTTTTTTTTTTTTTTCTTCAGTACCGGGGATCAAACTCAGGAGCTAATGCTTGTGAGGCAGGCACGGCACCATTGAGCTAAATCCCTAGCCCCCTGGAAGTTTTTGAGATACAGCCTCACTGTATAGTTCAGGCTGGCCTCGAGCTCAGGTGCTCCAGCCTGGCCTTGAACGCATGGTGATCTCCTGCTTCAGCCTTCTGAGTGCTGGGATTACAGGTTTGCACCATCATGCTTGGCCCTCAAATATATCTTTAAAAAATTAACAGTGCGATAGAGGCAAAGAACAAGGCGGGTACTGAAATACAGTATGTATATATTTGGAAAACCGAAAATATGTAAATAATTATTTTCCATATTTCAGGTATTTAAACACCCAAACCAGTAGAGAAATGGAATAAGCTGATAGTATAAGATTCCATTTATTCAATGAATATTTACTAATATATTTTGGTAATGGACAAAGACTGACTCAAAGTTTATCTTCATACTGGAGACAGCAGAAAAGTAACCACTAGTTAAAGCGTCATGTGTACATGGATGTGCTTGATTTCATATATTTACAGATTTTTTAAAAATTAAAACATGTAAATATATATTTGTTTGCTAATCTTCATTAGGCCAAGGAACTTTGATTAGGGTTCTGTATTTTTGTTCTCATAGAAACCACACTCAAAATGTATCGGCTGCCACTTTCTGTTTGGTTTCCTTAAAGTGGACTGAGAATGAAGAACAGTTATAAAACAATCCGAGAACAGAAGCCTTTTGGACTTTTATAATTTTGACCCCATCTTTCCAGAGGACTCCCTCACATCTAATCAAAAGTGTTTTCATTCACCACGATCAGATCTCTTGAAAGCATTCAGCTTAATTTTTGTAAAAGCAATTTTTTCTTTTCATGTTCATGTTTCATCAATTTATAAATTATTAACTGATTTATAATAACAAGTACAAGTGGGATTCTATCATTGGGAACAAACACATTCTAACTGCCGGCAGTGTAAGTTCCTGTCAGCACGAGGGAGAAGCCTATAGGGATAGGCATAAGCAGGTATTGTCCATGGGCATCAGTATGTGCGGAGAGAATAGAGGAGCTGGTTAGGTTGGCAAATGGGTTACAAATAGAGACTGGTTAAGATCGCTTCCACTTTTATGAGAAAGTTCTTAAAAATTATAGATTAGTAGCTATGGGATCCTTTTTATTTTACTGAGGAAAATTTAAAAAATTACAGTCAGGATAATTACTGATCTCCTGGAAGGCATCTGCTTTTAAAATCATTAAGACTTCTTGGTTTTTATAACCCTACATTTACCTAATTTCCCTTCTATCTTTCTGGCCACTGTTTTTCAGTCTGGTTCTTCTCTCTCTCTCTCTCTCTACACTTCTAAATGTACCTAGCAGTCAGTCTTGGATCCCCTTTTCTCTACTTACGTTTTCATCTTAGTTGGTCTCACCATTTTCATAGTTTTAAAATCCCTATGTATGCCGAGGACTCTCAAATTGATTTCTCTAGTCCAGCCCTTTCTTCTGACTCCAGATTGGTAAAAGCAGCTCTTCAATAACATCTCCACTTAGATGTTTCACAGGCAACTTATATTTAGTTTTCCTCAAATTAAGTTTTTATTTATTTCTCAAAAGTTAATCCTCCCTGCAATCTTCTCCATCTCTGTAAGCGAATCTATTCTGGCTTTATTTCATTTCTTTGAGTAGGCAGCTCTTCGCCTCAGCCTGGAATGCTCTTTCTTTAACTCATTAGAAAGTTGGCTCCCACTCATCTTTCAAGTCTCAATTCAAATCTTACCAGGAAGAGGTCTTCCTTGTCCTTCCTCCATTTCTATCAGAGCACCATGATCTCTACAGCCACAGCCTTTTATCAGTTTGAAATGACATACTTTTGGTTTTCCCCAGGTGAACCATAAGCTCTATAAGGGTAGGGACCATGTCTGTTTCATCTACCCCTATATCCCCAAATGTACCAAAATGCCTGACATATCATAGGGCCTAAATATTTGTTGAATAAATAAACAGCATTTTATTCTTATTTTAGAAGTCTTATAATAATTTTGATTTACATAACTAAACTCTTTAAAATGTCCAGTCACTTCCTACTAAGTGTATTTCTGGGAAGGCCATTATATTCCTCATTTAATGCAGTGTCTGACACATAGTAGGAACTCAGTCAACATCAGCTGAAGAAAGGGAGAAAGGAAAGGAAGGAGAAGAAGTGATGATAGGGTTGAGGGAAAAGACAGATCCCAAAAGAGAATCCTTTATAGTAATACTATAGGGATTTGGCAACAATTCAGATACAAACTCAAAATATTTAATCTTTCACTTGTTTTGCCCATATAATATAAACATATATATCTTTATAAATAGCTAGATGAGGCCGCGTTTTACCCGTAAAACAGATATTTGATGTTATTTAGATACAACTGAAACTATTGTTTGTTTTTTTTTTTACTATAGTGTAGCCAATTTGGATAAATGCATATTACTATAAGAGGCTGAATTCTTAAATGAGATCTGTGCTATTTAGTCAAATCAGAGAGGTGTGAAGCCTAAAAAATGGGAAGTGTGTTCAGTAAAATGATCTGGAAATGACCCAATATTTTTTAGCATATTTGTTGCCTAAAATCTTCGGTTATTATCAAAATTGGAATGGGCTACAGAACAAAAGAATTCACAACTAGTCTCTTTTTTTTACACTAAGGGCTGAGCTAAGAGGAAATGATGAAAAGTGTCTTATTCATTTCATATATAATAAAATTGGACAGTTGTTTGCTTTCTAGAGCATGAATACCCATTAAGAAATGAGACTGCATAGATCATGTCAGGAAAAACTGTTTGAAGAGACACTGATCAAAAATATTTGTTTAGTATAATAACAAATTAAAATCACAGTTTCTGCCTACCAAGAACTCCAAGATTATATTAGATACAGAAATAAATTTCTTTATGTATACACAAAAGTAATTATTATTTTAAGAAATCAACGTAAAATTGAATCTTTAAATATTTACCTACTGAGAAATTTCTCTCTAAAAAGTCTTAGTTATATTTTGCTTGTTAATGCGTCTGCAGTAAAACAGCACTGGGTACTTGTTTTTCATTAATAAAAGGTTTGATTAAAAACATAAGAAAGATGGTACCTCTATGTAGCTGACTCATGTTTTATTAATAGCGGTAGATATGTGGGGAGGGAATACATTGGTTTTCTACAGGAAATACTACAGAGATTTGAAATCTAGGTCACATAGCACAGCATAGCTATAGATAAGAGCAGGGAAGCCCATTTTTTTCCCCCACCTATCAAATAAGAAAATGATGTTTACACAACAGCTAACAACGACCTTCTTTGTCATTACCACTGGTTAGCGTCCATGACAATTAGTATTGACCATAATTATCTTTTTTGACTTCTTTACAATCTTAACATGTTACAACATCATATACAAGGAAGTTTACAGTCAGTGTGCACTAAGGGTGACCGCAAGACAAAAAGCTCTGTAATAAAAGTTGTGCTTCGGTGAAATCTTCTACCTCAAAACCCCAAAGCTGTTTTAAATAACAATTAGGTTTCGGTTGTTGCACTGGCTTGTCACATGGCAAGTCTGCGCATAAACAGAAAAGAGCTTCCTGGTACTTCTATCAGATTTGCTTCCCTTCATGATTTGCTGAGTATGATATTATGGTAAGCACATACCTGTATGCTATGATTTAGGCACCAATGGTCTTTAAAAATAACCAATCTTTAAAAACAACCAACAAAATGTTTTGACAGTAAAATATTTAAGCTGTATTGTCAAAAGCAACCATGTTTCATAGCAATGCTTTGAGTATATGTATCTGGTCTTTGAGAAATGGCAATACTGTATCTCCTTTGAACATTTACAAAATATGTTTATAAATGTATGTCTTATTAAGCATTTTGGTCTTAAGCCATAAGAAGTAACTCAGACATATCAGTTGAAGTAAAAACAACCAACCAAAGCATTTTCCCGGGAGTTATGTCACCTACACATACATTAGGTGACTAAGACTAAAATAGGAGACCAAGCCATGTGTGATGGCACATGCCTATAATTCCAGCACTCAGGAGGCTGAGGCTGGAGGATTGTCGAAAGTTGGAAGCCAGTCTGGACTACATAGTGAGTCCAAGATCTGCCTGAACCACACAGCCAGACCCTGTCTCAAAAACAAACAAACAAAAACCAATAAACTAAGATATGAGTCCTAATCTGAACTAAAATCTTCATCAACAATTCAGGAAAGAATTAAAGGAAAAGAAAGACTTTTCTGTTGTTTCCCATATGTTAAACCTAGTGAATCCTGTTTGATTAGTCAAATTTTGTTCTAACTTAAATCTTGAATTGTAAATTTAAAAACTAGTCCCAAGTGCTGGAGGATAGCATCTCTATGTCCTATAAGTGTTCACACCTATTATTCGGGTCCGCTTTCCTTTGCAATTGCCTTAAACTCTGTGCTTCAGATTTCCTACTAGCAGAATTCTGCTGAGGAATTATTATTTTGGACTGTATTTGGGGTAGACATCCAAATACATTAGTAAACAGCTTATCTTGTGACAATTGTGTCAATGGATCTCATTCAAGAGAAAAACGATGACTTGTACTCCAAAGAATTAAAATGAATGTATGCATGGACAAAAGGTTCACTTCTGTTTGAGAAGCAGGATGTAATGAGGTACTTTGAAAGAAAACTTCAAGATGATGAGCAGAGGCAAGACATCATACAAATGTTAACTTTCTTTTCAGTCAATTCTGAACTAATGAAAACACACAAAAACTGTGATATTGATTAATAACATGTGAGATATTTGTCCTTTAAAATAATAGAAAGTCACGTTTCATACTGATATACTTTTTTTATATTTGGGCTACAAAAAGCTACTTGAAGAATTATGTTCAATGTATTCCATTTATTATGTTTTTTGAGAAGGGGCAATGTGTTTCCTAAGGAAGTCTTTGGAGGTTGATTTACTGTAAGATACTTAGAAAAACCCACAGTAGTCTGTTTCCTTAAGTTAATGTCAATTCACCATCTACCCAAACAATAAAACAGCATTGTTCGGTTTATCAAAACTCTCCACCCCACAGTTTACCAATACACATCACAGAACTCCATCAGTACTTTATCAAGATAGATGGGTCCAATTTCAGATAACAACTTACATTATGATACTACCATAGAGTGAGATATTTTCAATAAAGTTAAGGTTAACAAAAGACTTTATAGTTATTACTTCAATTATTTTTTCTCAGACACAAATCAGGAGAGTATTAGAGAGGGGGCCAAAAACACTTCCAATCAAGACTGGCTCTGGGAAATATGGGAAATAGCACTGTCATACCCAACAGACTCATTTTTTTTCAGTGAGGAAAACTAGGGCTGGTTTTCATTTTCAATCATGAAGCAGAGACAAGTCTTCCATCTTTTATGGTCATGCTATGTATTAATGCTACGTGACCAATTATTTTTGCCAAAAAGGGAACAAGACTGTTTTTCTTCATCTTCCTTTTATTTAAAGATACTGTACTAAAATAATAAATGTTAAGCCTTTTTTGAAATAAACAAAAGAAGAAACTGTTCTCCCTCGTAATCTCTATTACTTGAACAGTTCACCTTTAGCTTGGTCTCAGAAACATTTCTAGCACCACAGTCGGCACATAGCGCCCACAGCGGCAGTGTGGTGCCTTAGGGACATATTACTATTAACAGCCCATCCACTCATTTGATTATCATTGTACGGTTAATGGCTTTTTAGGATAATAACTTTGATACAGACAATCAAGTGCTTTAATTAGCTTATTATCGTTTTCTCTTTTAGAACAGATCCAGGCCATATTTGACTTGCATGTGAGGGAGCAGTGTGGTGCAACTTTGAGGGAACTATAGACAAGCAAAATCCTCATCTGGGCTCCTTAGTTTCTTACATTAATTCACTTCCTGGGGGTAAAAGTGACTCCAATCTACATGATATTTGTAAGTAAGATTTGTTTACAATCATTTAATCCATTTAATTTAATTTAATTTAAAGAAAAATGATAAAACTATTGAACATCATGAAAATGACAGACGAAATACAGATGAGAGCAGAAACCTTTCCAATGAGTGCCAGCTCAAGGTAAAAATAGAACAAATAAGTTTAGAAAGAGTGGAAAGAGGATGGGATCAACTCTGTTTCATAACAGAAGAACTTAAAGAGAGAATCTGTTGTTCCTCCATTTTACAAGTGAGAAAACAGCTACAAATTCAGAACCTCATGGAGGTCAGCTGCTTGTGAGAGACAGGTAGGCTCTGAACACAGGCAATCGTTCGTGACCTATACCATTAGCCACCGCTCTTCTTCCATTACACAAACAGCAGCAACAACAAAAAGCCTGATAAAATATTCCAAAAAAACAAAGAAGAGCTGAAGGTAATTAGGCCAAAATGTAAGCAATGATTGCTTTTTGATGTTGGATTATGAACCATTTTTTTCCTGCTTATTCTTTTAAAATCTTTTTTTCAAATAACAAAAATAAAGTTTAACACCATTTTTATGTTAGCAGGAAACAAAATAAAAATATTGCTGGCCTAAATGACATCTTCCTCTCTTAGCACTTGACAGTTTAGAAAAACTATGCATACAGTTACACGACAATTTGTTGACAGCTCACAGGGCCCATCGCAATAGAAAGTCACAGAAATCTGGACATAGGAATTTGTTCAGATTAAGTTGAATTTTCTAAATCTTATCTTTTACTGTGTCTATTTAAGATGTACAATATATTTTGGTAAACATATAGTGAAATTACAAAACTACATGAATAGGTAATGGGGGGTTGATCAAAGTATGTTATATGCATGTATGAAAATGTCACAATAAAACCCATTATACTATACAAATAATATGTAACAAAATCCCAACCAAACAAAATATTACACAAATGCAATTCCACCCCCAAACATCTCCAAATACTGACCTCTCTCCCAACCTCACTCTAGATGTCTATTAGCATTTCAGTATGTTTAAAGGGAACTCATCTTCCTTCTCTTATTTCTGAATATCCCGCTAATTTCCTTGATTTTAATGGTTCTGCCAATCTCCAGTAATTCAGGTTCAAAGATCCAGTACTGCTTTTACATCTCATCTTTGTTTCTCCTGTCAATTGCTGTTTAGTCTTATACAATCCATTTCTGAGATGCTATTGACTTAGCTGTTTAATAAATCCTTACCAAAAGACTGCAATAGTAGATTTTGGGGCTATGGTGGTAAAAAAGACAAGTGAGGACCTTGCCTTACTACAGCATACATTCCAGTGGGGAAGACACAATATCAGGTGGCAAGTTCTATTAGCAAATAAAGGTAGCAGATCAAGTATTGATGATGGAGTTGATCAGGAAAAGTATCTCTCAGAAGGTGACATTATAGCAGAAACCTGAATGATATGAAAGTCTGAGTCTTGTGAAGGTCTGAGAGAACCATTCCAGGCAAGTGGAAGGGCCAGTGCAATGCCCAGGAGATGGGAGTAAGTTTGATATGTATGAAGAACTACAAAAAAGATTAATATAGCTGGTATATAGTAAGCCAGGGAAGAGGGACAGAGAAAGATAGCAGAAGGCTAGTTGGAGTCAAAACTGAAGAGCCTTGCAAAGTCATGCTATAGAATTTAGATGTTTTTTTACATACAATGGGAAGTGACTGG
Organism: Heterocephalus glaber; assembly: GCF_053883595.1. Taxonomy (NCBI): domain Eukaryota; kingdom Metazoa; phylum Chordata; class Mammalia; order Rodentia; family Bathyergidae; genus Heterocephalus; species Heterocephalus glaber. Next base: position 2,648,685 of record NW_028258463.1, read on the forward strand.
AGTTTTGACTAGGGGAGTGACATTAAAGACCACTAGAGAACACACGTAGGGGAGAAGTATGGAAGAAGCAGAGATGAGTTAGAAGGCTACTATGTCATTTTCCTTCCTCTTGACATTACTCTAACTTGGTTCTCCATAACTGCACCCATACCAGTGTTACAGCTCTCTTGTTTAGAGCTTGAACCCTAGTGCTGACCTGGCAAAACTTCATGAAGCACAGCTTTGGTTATGACTCATTGTACCTTGCTCAAAGAGCATCAATAGCTCCTTAGTGTCTATTTAAGAAATCTCTAGAGCATTTTGTCTAGTGTTTAAAATAGTCCACGCCTTATTTATTTGCCATTGTTTCCTTGTATTATTTATGCTGTAGGTATTTGAAAAATGATAGACCATGGGCCAAATCTAGCCTGTCACTTGTTCTTATAAATAAAGTTTTATCAGAACATGGTCACATCTATTTTTGCTTATTATCCATGGTTGCTTTCATGCTACAATGGCAGAGTTGAGTAGTTGTGACAAGGATGACACAACCACTAAACCTATCTGGTTCTGTACTGAAAAACGTTTGAAGAATCCAGCTCTAGGCAAACTAAATTTCATTATTTTTAATATATCTCCCATTTCAGTTTTTACCATCGCAGTTTTCTTTCCCGTTTGAATGGAATTCTCTGTCTTTCTCCTCCCACCTCCATAAGCACATTTTCTACCCATCTTTCAAGGCCCATCACCTCCCCATGAAGCTCTCCACCAATCTCTGTGGTAGGCAGAATAACCCCCTCCAAGGCTGTCCACATCCTAATCTAAGGCTCTTATAACCTGTAATTTTGTTATATTACACAGAAAGGGTGACTAAGGTTGCCGATGGAATTAAAGTTTCACTGACCTTCAAATTGAGAGATTATCTATGTTGGCTCAGTGTGATCCCAAGGGTCTTTGAAGTAGATGCTGGATATAGAAGAGGCTGTGAAAAAGCAGTGATGTAAAAATGGCTTGACTGCCCAATACTGGCTTTCCATGTGGAAAGGCCATGAGTCAAGAAGTGTGTGCACCCTCTAGAGTTTAGAGGAGGCAAGAGAAGAGAACCTTCCCCAGAGCCTCCAGAAGGTCCTGCAGCTTTACTGACAACTGCACTTGACCCCAAAGAGTCCATTTCAGACTTCTCTAACTTCTAGTGCCGTTAAGATAATATATTTGCATTGTTTTAAGAGCCTAAGCTCATGGTAATTTGGTATAGCAGCAGTGGGAAACCACTGTGCTCTCCCTTCTGTAAATTCACAGCCACTTTATAACTCCTCTGGGGCTCCACCATGGTTAGCTTGTAGCATATCCGTACACAGGCTTTGATTCTCTGTTACTGCTTAGCTCATTGAGGGCAGGGTGTATAACTGATTCCTCTTTGCATCTGCCATAATAACAATAATAGTGCCTTGTATACAGTAAAACATCAATAAGTATTAATAATGATAAATAGTAACAAATGTTTAATATGTTTGAAAATTTATAATGATGTACTTGTTCAGATCATATAAAAAGAATACTCACATAATCTATATGGTTTATTCCTCACTTATTCTGAAAAAGTGAGCATTTATCTTTCAAAAAAACCTTAAAAACATGTAAAATTAAAATTTATAGTATGTTTAGGCAGTATACATGGTCAATGAGCATTTGATGATTCACTTTGTAAGTGATCATTTAAATCATCAAGCATATAATTTGTAAATTCATAAGTAATGATACTATAAGTTGAACATTTTTTCTATCTCTGTTGGATGATTCTAAAATGGACAGTAAAAGCAATGGCATATATTTTCCCCCAATTTTCTACTTATAGGAAATGTGAATGAAGCCAAAATCTTGGGGAAATTTTTGTCATTAGTAATGTCTAATGAGGTAATCAGGATTGAACTAAATAAAGTATTTATAAAGAATTCACAAATTACTAGTAATGACATATAATGTATCAGGCCTTCAATATAACAAAATATCAAAGAGGAATGAATAATGTTAAGAGTTTTTTTTTACTAGGAAACTGTAAACTCAAATGAATAAAAGATGAAGGCATTTGAATTATTATCAGGCTATGAAAGACTTGTACTTTTATGTGATGTGAAGACAGAGAATAGAGACAGATAAAGGAGTCCCTATATCAGTGTCATTAGAAATTAGACAATTCAGCTTTTGGTATTTACTAATTCTGAATGTCTCATACAAAACCAAACATAATTCTGTACAATGAGGGAAATAAAGAGAATTATGAAATGACTAGGCTCATATTAGGTTTTAAAAATTCTTTTTATTTACAAAGAACAATTCACCCATTTTTTTGTATTTTCATTCTTTGGTTCTCTTGTATACAAATATCATATTTGCCTTTTCATTCCCAAAATTCTGAAAAGGAAATGTACCACAGTAGGGAAGGTCAAGTTTCTTTTTTTTAAAATTGAGTTTATGGGTGAGATCGTCCATAAAAATAAGAAATTCACTCATCAGTCACTGAGCATCAACTCTGTGTCAAGCATCACACGGTGAGCAGGCAGCTCCGTTCCTCTTGGGGAGATTCCTGACCGCATTTCTAATATAACAGCAGCTGTCTGCATCTTAATTAAACCTGGACAGGAGTATCCTTCTAATTCTCTCAAACTTCCTTTGATTAGATAGAAAAGTCAAGGGGGTAGGAAGGGTGTTTATAACTCTTGAAGAGTCTGGAGATTGACTCAGAGCTCTAAGAATGGAATCTGTAACTCTTCCACTAGAGGATCATTTTTTATTCCTAGGAAAATTTTGTTATTGCCACAAAGGCTATTTTCCCACTAGGAAAACAGAAGCATGTGATGGTAGTTTATGCTATTAATTTTCTATTGTGGGGAAACAAACTACTCTCCATGTAGCCACTTATGACCATACATATAAATTACCAGTTTCTGTGGGTCAGGAGTCTGGGAGTGGCTTAGTTGCATCCTTTGCTGAGGATCTCACAAGGCTTCAGTCCATGTGTCAAGCGCAGCTGTGGTCTCATCTGAGGCCTGAGTGGGAAGGACTGAAGCTCCTAGCCATATGGATCTCCTACTGTAGCAGTTCATATCACTGAGGGCAGCAAGGAATGAGAGACTCCAGCAAAATAAGCACTAAAATCTTATGCTATATAATCATGTCCATTCTGCCACCCTTGCTGCCTTCTTTACAAGCAAATCAGAAGTCCTGAGCATGTGGCAGGGCAGGGAATCTCACAAGGACAGGAACACAGGAAGGAGGAGCACAGGGAGCACCCAAAGAGTCTGTCCAACACATTTCTTAGGCTTTCCCCCTCTTTGTTACTTTAACATGCAAAATCTACTACTTTTTCATTGAGTTAATCCTAGCTTTAGCTTTTTTGATATTATTCTTTAAAGCTCTTGTTAGCTCTAGGTTGTATTTTTTTCCATGTTTTGTACATTTATTTAAACATGTAAGCTCAGCAGAGTCCTGTGAAGCTTCTTTTTAATTTATTTGTGTTTTTATCCTTTCCTTTCTTACTGAGACTATAAGTAATTGTATGCAGTATAATTAACATTTTAAGATTTCTTACTCCATAAGCCACATTCTATTCCATTCTCTAAACACAGGAATAAACCTATTTTATTCCAATGTAAAGTGATATAAAAACAGGCAAAAAAAGCCCCCACTCACCTTCTTTCAACAGAGTCTGTGATATATATCTGTGTACAAAATTAAACAATCACATCCTCATTAGGTTCTTTTGGAAGAATTACAAGTCCGGGGGATGTTAAGACAGTTGAAGTAATTCAGTATTTCAACAGCCGGGCATGTGCTAGTTAATGATCTATTTTGAGAAAGCATCATTCATATTCTTTTGATGCTTAGGTTGGGTTGAGGTCACTGTTACAGTTGGCTTTGGTTTCACCTTCACTCACAATTGTGACTTTCTGTACGGGAAACTTTGCCTGGGGTTTTACTCCTTTTCTGTGAGGTCTGCTACTCCGAAAAATGGCGTGACTTTCCCTGGACATGTTTTAGTCAGAAAGTCCCAGCAGAAGGTCTTTGGTCCCCACTTACCATCTATCCGTACAGCACAGAGTTGGCTGCATTCTTCTTCCAAGTTTTAACTACTTCATACTCCACATTAACAGAGCCAGCCTGTGATCTTCGTAACTGATACATGATGCTTGAAAGATATTTGTGGAAAGAACAGACTATTTGATAGCTACTTGCATGTATAAGTGGATATTCCTGTATATTATATTTATGCATGTAAATAGATTTTTCTGTATAGATTGTAGAAGGGAAATTGAAGGGTCAAAGAAAGAGAATACTGAGATTCCTAAAGACACAGACAGACTGCTCTCCAAAACAGCTGAGCTGAGCAAACATCAACAGTACATCAGTATGCCTATTTTCTCATTATAGATTGACAAGCATTGTTAATATAAGACACTCTGGTGAATAAAAATGGTGTTTTACTGTGTTAAGTTCATTCTTAAGTAAATAAAATGGAAACAACTACATTAAATACTTACACATCAAATACTAAACATATTCATTCAGTAGATATTAATCCTAATAATGAAATATAATATTATTGGATGCCCATTCTGTATCATGCACTGTTCCAGGTGTTACCTAATTGTACTGAACAAGACATCCAAGATCCTTCTTCTCAAGGAGCTCACATTTTAATAAAGAGGAAAATCAATAACAAAGAAAACAGAAAATGTGAAGAGAATAACACAGGGAAGTGGAATAGAGTCTCTGGAGGTGGAGAGAGGGCCAGGTTTAGTTAGATGTTTGGACAGGGCTTTCTGAAAGCTGACAGTTGGGCTGAGGACCAAATGCCACAATGAAGGGGTCGTCACAACCATACTGTCCTCTTGGCTTCTCTCACACACACCAAACACGCTCCACAGACCTTTCCGACTGCTGTCCCCTCTGTCCGGAACACTTCCTCTAGATATGGCTACTTCTGCTCATCTAGGTGAAATGCCTGTGAAAGTCAACTTAATTGGTTTCTAGAGAACCAGGGCTAACTGGACCCCATGCAACTGTAATGTACTGATCTTCCACATAGGCTCTGCACAGCATCCCTCTCCACATTTATTTCCGGAGGACCCTGAAAAGAGCCATATAATAGACATAAACTTCTTTATTATGTCAACCTTTATAACCATGAAATAAATTCAGGTTGAAAGTGAGTTTTCTACCCAAAATCTACTGTACTTGAAAGTGAAATGTTACTTTGCAATTGTTTTCAGAGGATTTAGCGCACGGTTTCTCACATGTTCTCAATAGAGTAATTTAATAATGATAGACTATATAAATCTACAATTAGTAGAAATCTTTCTCTGTTTTCCAAGAGTTCAAACTCCTATGAAAAAGAAGAGAGGGAAGGAAAGAGAGAGAGAGAGAGAGAGAGAGAGAGAGAGAGAGAGAGAGAGAGAGAGAGAGAGAGGAGGGAAAAAGAAGAGGGAAAGAAAAAGAATAGTTTATGGCTGTACAGACAAAATAATTCTGTTACAGAATGACAAGGAACGATGGAGATTATGATGCTAGATGCAAGCAACTTTATTTTCAATCAGCTAGCCACTGCAGATACATTGTCTTTAATCCTCACAACAAGCTCATGAGTTAGTCCTATTTTATTCTTCTGTAGCATGTGATCTTTTCATTATACTATTTCAGCCTCTTTACAAGTAAATACGAATCTATCTTCTTGATAAAGGTATCATATAGGAGACAAACAACTAATTGTTACATAAAAACAAATGGTAATTTCACAGATGTGACTTCATTTTTATCCTGTAATACGTGGGTACAAATACACTATTTTCTTCATTTTATACGTGGATCAAAAGTGAAGTTGGGTAATTTATCTAAGGTTGTAAAAGACCTTGTGTAAGAATCAGCTTTTCTCATTCTCCATGTCCTCCTTTTTCTACTTGGACTTTATTTTTCATTAGCATTTACAGGTTATCATAAAAGAAATGAGAAACACCAATAGCACTATGTAATCCCAGTATCTAGATACTTTTTAATATGATCAGTAACAGCAGTTAAATAAGGTCATAAAGTCCCACATTTTCAGTGATCTTTATTAAAGATTCGGTTCTTGACTCTATATCCTCAGATTTAAGATCTTTACCTGGGCTCACTTAGGATTCTCCCTATATGTATTATTCCCTCTTTTATGCTTGTCCTTACAAAGAAAGCTCTTATTGCTTACTGTGAGGTTGAGATTTCCATGATGTTTTACAATTCTTTTACATTAAAAGATGATTTAAATTTCAGAAGTAACAACGGCTCACTCTAAAAAAATCAAACAATACAGAAATGTCTAATAAAAAACAATCTCCCAATCCTAGAGAAAGCCAATGTTATGAAGAGTTATGTAGTTCATATCTGACTGAAAAGGAGGAAGCTTCTCGAGCCTGTGCAATGCATTACTTTATTCTGAGTATTTGCAAGTCATGCAAATTAGGTAAAGTATATTGCGTTCCAAGATTGCAATTTACAAAAACTCTAAAACACAATCTTTGCAAAAACACTTTCATACTAGACCACTTAATCTTTGCGATAACCCCATGAAGACTGTATCCCCTCTTTGGAGACAGGAGGCTAATACTCAGAGAGGTCATCAAATTTCCCAACTCTTAGAGGCTATGCTTCATACACTTATACAGAGGGAAAATGCCAATTTAATTGTGACACAATGTTTTAAGGGCACTCCTGTGATACTTATCAAGAACACTAAATTTAGAATCAGAGACTGGAGTTAGGGGTTTGGCACTGTGTCTTCTAGGTAAATCACTGAAGTCCTCTGTGCCTTGGTCTTTTTATATCTTTTAAATTAGAACTGGTGTCTAACTAGTGCTATGAGGATAGATTAATATGAAAATAACACTTTAAAACTGGAAAACTGCTAGAAATTTTAAAACTTTCTGTATCTATGATATTATTTTTAAAGATATCATCTGTACTAGTAACGTTGATGTTCTGTTGTCGAAAGCAGGAACTGAACTTCTGGGTCTAAACTGAACTATTTTATCATATCAAATAATTGTGAAAGCTGTTATTGCACACATTTTAATACTGCTGCCTTTTCTGGAGATGAGTTGTCATTACTTTGTCCTCATGTAAACTCTGGGGAGCACCTATTCCATTAACGAAGAAAAGAATGTGTTCTATTTGAACGAAGACATTTCCAGGCCTTGAGGGAAAATATTTCTTTCCGGCATCATTTACATTTTGCTTGTCCAGTTCTAGGACTGAAGCATGAATTATACTTTAAGGATTCTATCACTATAGTTAGTTTTAATTATGAAAGGAATTAGAATTTCATGTTTCAAAAGAGTGATAATTCTCTGTATTTTATCACCAACGGCTTCTGTAATCTGGAATCTGGAATCACTGCATTTTTTTCTGCCTTTTTGTTTGAAGACATTTTATGTGACTGTCTGCTCACCATGTTCATAGCAACGAATATAGACTTTTACTTGATTAAATCTTAGATACTGCACATTCTGCAATCCCCTAGACAACTATATTCCTGCCTTGTGGGAGAAATTAAGTCTTGCTTGTCTAGCCATGCCTTCATACCTTACGGAAATATATACGATGAAAGTATGTATCTGAGATACTTTCCTGGAAATGAGTGTCTATGAAAACTTGCAATGGGTGGTAACTTTGGGATTGACTCACACCACTTATTTGACTGCATGTATTAAACACCGGAAACATGATGGTTTCCTGATTTTTATGCTTGGAAAACTGTTTTCTTCCTATATACCAACAGAGAATTGTTGCTATAAATCTCGTAGTATTTAATGATTTCAGCACTTTAATTCTCAGGAATTTGTTTAATGGACCCCCCCACACAATTACTCAGCAGTTGATTAATAAATTAAGGATTAATAACTAAGGAAATGATGGGCAGTGTAAGACCCAAGATGATGATAAATAATTGGACTGTGCTACTGGACTTTCAAGAACTTATTGACGTAACGCGCATACGAATGGCAGGTTAGTACATTAACACTGAATTCTGGGTGTTTCAAAAGTTATACGTACTAATGTGCCACCAATCTTTCTTTTTAAAATCAAGATTTGTCTCTTGCTGCTCCCAACTTAGGCCAAGTGACCTCTATCTCCCACCTCAGTCCCTGCAACAGCCAACCTGTCTTCTTGTTGTTTATTCTTGCTACATTTTCAGCTCAGTTTGTGGAACTGGCAAGAACTATCAGGCAAACAAATGCCTGCAAAGCCCTTTCAAATGTAGATCATATTACTCCTTTTGTTCACAACCATCTATGGCTCCCTATGACACTCAAAATAAAATCCAAACTCCTTAGTATGCTCTTAAAGCCCCACGTGATCCAGCTTCTTCTCCACCCTTACGGCACTCTCTTGCTTGCTCATGTATATCAGACACACAGGTCTTTTTTCTTTATTTTCTCTCTCTCAAATGTGTTAAGTTTGTTCCTGCTTCATGAGTTTTGTACTGGGCCCGAAAAGCTCTTTTTCAGAGTTTCTCCTGGCTGGGCCTGGGCTCCAGCACTACCTTTTCAAATAGTACTTCTTCGTCTATCAGTCTTAAGTAGTGCCCTCACATGCTTCCTTTCCTAATACATCATCCCATTTCATTATGTGCACTACACTCATCACTACCAGAATTATGGTATTTTCTTATCTGACAATTTTTCCATCTCTGTCAACTGCAATTTACCTAAGCTGCTTGACAGCAAGTCTTGTTTATACTGTTATCCTAGTGCTTACCTCAGTAAATAGTTCTAGAAGGGATGAAATAACCAAACTTTTTATCTTCACTGTTTTTTCTGAAAATTCAATAGTATGAGGAAAGAAACTAATTATTATTTTCCTTGATGCTAATGATAACTGGCCCACTTAAAACAGAATTAAATCTCTCAAGATTAAATTGGATCTTATGAGTCAGGGATTTAGCTCAGTGGTTCCGCCGCCTGCCTCATAAGCGCAAGGACCTGAGTTTGATCCCCAGTACCAAAAAACAAAACAAAACAAAAAAAACCCCAAAAGATTAAATTGGATCTGTTTTCTTAATGGAAGCTTACAGCACTAACCTACATTCAACCTGCAACAATACAAGAGAGTATCCAAGTTTAGCATTTTCTTGAATGGTTAGAATCTGTGAATACTAATAGTGGTAAACATCTGACTCTGAGAAATCAAGTCACCAAGGAACAAGTCTGCCTTACACAGACAGGCAAAGTTGTCTCTTACACGACACAGAATTACACAGTAAGTTACTTCCTAGTTCTTGGAACACCTTTCCCAGTTTTAGGACCAGAAAGCATGATTACTCTATGGGGAAGCAAATAATATAATGTCCACTTTAAATAACACAGTGGAGTTTCATTAAAGAAACAAGGTGTCCTTTGACAAATTCAAGCTCCTTAATAAAAATATGCTCTTGAGTGCAAAGAAAAAATAATGATGAGCTGGGGATGTAGCTCAGTGGCACAGCACCTGCCTGGCGAGTGCAAGGTCCTGAGTTCAATTCCCAGTACAAAAAAAAGATGAATATTTAAGGCCTAGAATAAGTAGAATGACAAGATGCCATAACAAGTCTCAATTCTGGATCTGAAAGAAGGAAAGGACCTATAAAAGAAATCATTTAAATGTTGCAGTACTGCTTTCCCCCCTTTTCTAACCAAAGCTTTCCTTATCTGCTTTAGTAACTTCTAATTAGCTCCAAAACATAAAGACAAAAGGTGGTTATTACTGACATTGTACTCTTAATAGTTAAAATACTGCTAATTTCTGATGGGAATACCTGATTTGATTCAAGAGGCTTGCATAGATAGATATACGCAATCAGATGGTTACTTCTTGGAAGGGGAATGGATTTTCTTATTTCCTTTTTCTTTCTTTTTTGAGACAAGGTCTCGCTATGTAGTTCAGGCTGGCCATGAGGTCACTATGTAGCCCAAGCTTTCCTTGAACGCATGATGATCATCCTGTCTCTACTTCCTGAGTACTGGGATTACAGGCATGTACCACCATGCCTGGCCTTATTTTCTTTAGTTGAATAAAAATGACAGTTATTCTACCACTGTGTAATAGTTGAACATTCACATTTTTGATACTATATGTAATGCTATAATGAAATATTTATATGTACACATTTATGCACATCTTTCACTATTTTCTTTGCAAAAATACCTCTAGTTGGCATGATTGAGTTAAAATATATGACCACTAAAAACCTTTTCTTTAACTTTTTTTTGGTACCAGGGATTGAATTCAGGTCTTTCCGCTTGCAAGGCAGGTGGCGGAACCACTGAGCTAAATCCCCACCCCTTCTTTAACTTTTGAAAAACCTTTCCAATGGGATTTCAAAAGCTCTTGATACATACTGCAAAACTGATTCCCAAGGATTTTGTGCCAAGTTACATTCCCACCTGTAGTGGATGAGAATATTTACTTTCAACTTTAATTAGTGGCAGGCCCAGATGGCTCCTAAATTTGAGATTTTTTGATGCCTGATATATGAGTAAATTAAGAAAAGAAAGTATACTCTCTACAGGAGGATTCCTACCCCTTGCTTCCTTTGCTCACACATCATTAAGCCCTTGTGGGTGTAGAAACTTTAGCTCCAACTGCTCACCTCAATTCTGAAAATCTTTGAAGCTTAAGACCCTAGTTATACTGATAGACTCATCCTGTTTCTGGTGCAGGGAGACATTCCTTCCTTGTTTCTTACCACTCAATTTTAAATGTCAGTTCTAAGTGTAGTGGCAGAATGGGGAGATGTTAGCATGAGATCACTCTACAATACTGAGCCCAAAGTCCATCCTGAATCTTGATTGCTGTATTTTCTTGCTTGAATACATACAAACCATATACCTGTATGTATGCATGTTTGTATGTATTTGTAAGGCTTGAATGAGATGAGAACGTATCTCTTGTATGTGTGACATATTTCTAGTCTTAAAAGCTTGAATGTAGAAAGCCCTCTCCTCAGAACTGGTTTTTCACCTGTGAAATGCTGTAAGAGTCCCTCTGATCACCCTGACATTTAATCAAGTTATTGAAATATCCTCTCTGACCTCAGGCTGGGGGTTGACTAATGTGTGAACAAAGGATGATACAGTAGAATAGGGGGGCTGGGAGGTGAGCTAGAGTCACAGCTGGTTGTGCAGAACCACACGGCATTTGGTGTGGAAGCTGCTGTGCCAGCTCCTTTTAGCTTCCTGTGTGCCCCAGTGCATACCCATGCTTCCTCAAGGAACAAGCCCCCATTAGCCTTCTGCTTGACAAAGAATTGGTGTGAACCCTGGAAGTTTCAACAAATGCCATGACTCAAGATCAGAAAAAGCTAAACAAGCCTACTACCCACTGCCCCAGCCATCTCTGACTATTGATTACCACTTCCAACCAGAACCTGTTCAGGGTGCCCTCTGCTATGGGTCCCTCAGCTATGCTCACTAAGCCAGCACCAGGCTGGCCCTTCCTGCTTTCCTTCTATGTGGTCCCACCTGCCCTCCACCAAAAAGGCTTTGGAGTTGCCAGAAACTGCTACGGTTTTGATGATTTTTGCCCTGTTTTTATAGTCTATTTATCATTTCCATGGAAACCTTGGAGGAAGGTAATTATATGCCTGCTGTTACAATGCCAACTTACCAGGAACTCAATAAGGTCTCTTTTTTATTAAATATCTACTATGGGATATTTGGCCAGATTAAAAATAATTTACAGTAGAACTGCCTTTTTAAATTGCTTTTGTAATGGAATTATTTTGTTAATCTATAAACCAATCAAAAAAGATTACATTTCTGAATAAGCAGTTATTTCACATGAAGATTACACCAAGGCATCAAAACGATACTGATCATGTAAATATTGGTGGAGATTGACAGAAGCATTCCCAGGGGTTCCAATACTAATCGAAAACCTCTATTCTGTCTTCACACGGTTTCACTAGAAGTAATGTAATGGAATAGATCACAGTTTCTCACAGTTAGCAATGAACAATTGAAAGATAAGATGCTGATGCAGACATTAAGCCACAGTTTCCTGTGATGATTGCATTACAACTCAAAATCAGTAGCATTAAATGCTCATTATTAAGAAAAGCTGTCATCTACCACATTTCCAAATGCACCCAATTTAAAGAACCTTTAGACAATCACAATACCTACCATAGAGAGAAAGTGAATTTACTATGTTAGTTGCTTTCAATAATCATGTGGCAACAGCAGCATCTTTGGCAGCAGCCATAGCAGTGGTCACTTTCAAAATGGGAAATTTACATTACTCAGGGCTCCTTTATATGTATTTTATTAATCTTCCGATCTTGGCACTTAGATACTATGATTCCCCACTTTTTACAGGAGAAAACAGACCCACAAGTTTTTTATCAGTGAAGTTGGATGAGCCATTATGGGGCACCTCTAGGGGACACAGAAGATACAGATGACCGGCGTTTACATAGTGTGCTCGGCACACTTCTCCACAGGCATATGATGAAGGCAGGATGGCCATGTATGCAATGCTGTAGATGGCATTTGCGTTCCCTGTGAGAGGGGTTCTTAGGTTGGGGTTCATAAATACTTTGAAAATTGATGTGAAATGTATCAAAATGCACATTTTTGGCAATAAGGCTTTCATCAGAGTTCAGTGGAGTCCATGATCCAGAAAGAGTCTGTCTTTCAGGCAGGCCTTAGAGGCTGGTTTTAAGCTATAAAACCCAAAGAATCTTATACTTCAGATTTCTGAGGAAAAACTGTAATGTAACATCCTAAAGTATACTTGTATTAAGCAAAAGTGGAGACACTTATGCAAGTGAATATTTCAAATTGTAACTTGAAATAATCAGATAGCTATGGCAAAGGAAATGAAATGGGGCTTATGGTTGAATTATCTATCTCAACGTCATAATCTTCTACTTCCCATTATGCACATAGAAAACCCCACTGCTTAAAGAAAAAGAAAAATGAGTTTCCTGAGTTTCTTTGAATTATTTAACTTAAAAATATATGTCTGATAAAGTTTTTTTTTAAACTACTGGTGAAATATGCCAACATTAGCAACTATATTTTAAATAAAAAGACAACAAAGAAAACATTTGTTAGTTTTAAACAGCAAGGTATGTATAATCTTAAAATGGGTAAAAAGTGCAGATGTAATTTTTCTCTTTGCTTTCAAAGAAGATCTGCTGAATTTCAAGTATTTTCTTTGAATAATCATGTTTGACAGATATAAAGGTTAATGTTGGCGAGGTAATTAAAATTAATGATGACAATGCCCAGTGGCCTGTGTCTACACAGGTGTTTCCCTCCACTCTTTCCTCCCCAACATAAAAACGTTTGCTACACAAATTCTGAGCTTACATATAACACATCATTTTCTAGACCCACAGAATTTCTTCTAAGACCCTCAGAATTTATTTCCATAATGAATTCTTACGGGTTTTTGACATGTACTTTGATTTTTAAAAATGTTTTAGGCTATTCAAAATTTTTAAAATATACTTATTGCATAAAATGAACAGATACTATTAGAGACCAGGTTTCTAATCCTTTGTAGCATACTTGTGAAATCAAAACTTGCCCAAAAGGTCTTTCAATGTTACTCTACATCAAGCCAAGTTATTTACTACCCAGAACCATATTCAACATTTATTACTTTGACAATTAGTAGAATATTTTCTATCTATCCATCCTCCATCCATCCTCCCATCCATCTACTTACCCATTCATTTATCTTTAATTTTTAAAAGTTAAAAAATGTATTAGTACATGTTTGCAGTATACAATGATTACATTCATCATTGTGAGTTAGTACATGTAAATAACATCTTAATTTTTTTACTGGCCCTTTCCCTCTGCTCCCTCCTTTTCCTTCCATGCCTTTGTTCCATTCTCATTTGCAGATCTATCTCGTTTCCTAATTTTGCCCTTTGAATTATTAAAATTTTTTTGTGTGTGTGTGGTACCAGGGATCAAACTTAGGACCTTGCACTTGCAATGCAGATAACAGCACCACTGAGCTAAGTTCCTGGCCCCTCTTTGAATTATTTACACTTTGGGTTTCTCATATAAGAGAAACATGCAATATTTAAGCTTGAGTGTCTGACTTATTTCACTTAACATTGCAAATCTGTTCACTAGACAATCAGCAGATAGACATTAAGGAAAGAAACAATGACAAAATACAGCATATATTCTACTAACATGCCATATATAATGGATACTTGTAATAATGACATTGAGACATCACAACTTAACTAACATATTTGACACATATTAACTGTATTCTCCAAAGATGATCACAAAAATGACTTCTGACTACACGCTCTTCTGTGATGTGACCTTGTCACTTCCTCATCCTGAGGTGGAGTATAAGCCCCTATTTTAGTTATTTTTCTCTTTGCTGTTGCTGAGACAACACACTCGACACTCAAAGTTAAAGGAGGAAAGGTTTATTTGGGCTCACAGTTTGTAGAGATTTCAGTCCATAGTCAGTTGGCTCCAAGGCAGGGTAGCATGGCAGAGGCTATCACAGAGGAGAAACAGTTCATGGCAAAGCAGGCCAGGGACAAGATAGCCAGCAGTGAAGTAGCAAACAGCAAGTAACAAGCAGGAAGTGACAAGTGGCAACAGCAGCCCTCTTTCTGTCCCTTATATTCTATCCAGGCTACCTGCCCTTAGTGTGGGCAGCACTCACACCCAGGGTGGGCCACCTTAGTCCTAGCATCACACCACGAATCAGCATCACATCCTTAGCCCCAGCATCACACACTCTACATCCACCCACCTCCCAAAATTCCGACCCATGACCATGTGAGGCTTTGGGGGGACATCTCTATGCAAGACGTAACAGCCTCTTTCTGTTGAATGATCACAAGAACATGTTGCAAGGGAGGCTGGGTGACCTCTGAGGTTGTTATAAACATGATATAGCCTCTATCTTGCTCACTTAAATATCTGTGCTGACGCTTAACCACCACATAATAAGTTTAACTACCTCATGGCCTTCTTGCTAGAGAGGCCATAGATACTTTGGGGCTGCAGTTTGTATCCCACTCTGATCTCTCATTTGGAAGTCCCACCTAGGAGAGACATCAGATGACTGAAATCTCAGAAGACACCTGACTGTTACCAGTGAGTTTCCTAAGAAGAACTTGCTTAGTCAACCTCACTTAACCAACAGGACCATACAGAGATAATATTAATTTTTTTTTAGCCATTATGTTTTGGGGTTTTTGTTATACAGCAATGGTAGAATAGCTAATAAAAAGTTAGTGTTATGTATGAAGTTACAATTTAAAATATGTTTTGTGCTAGGAAATGTGGTAGTGGCAGTTGCTTTATATAAATTATATTATTTAGTCTTCATAACAAATTTTGAGTGGTAATTATGTATTTTTATGCAATAGAAAAAGATATTTAAAATTACTTTAAAAAGTTCTCTTCAAAGTTTTTTATGGAAGTTATTTCTTATATGAATATACTGTCTTATTGACTCAAGTATAATTACATTTCGTTAAAAAATAGTTATCTTCAGAACATTATATTATCTTTAATTGACTACTTTTTTTATCTCTGTCTAAAATATCCCTATTATTTAGCTCTTCCTCTTCACAGACCATTATTAGGTGATTCTTATTCATTATTCATTATTTAGAAGAGAAGATCAACATCAGAGGCTCTCAGTATGTCATTACACCCAGGAACTTTTTTGGAAGTTTGTGAGGCATTATCTATTGTCACAGTGTTTGGGAGTATCTTGGGGATTTAGAGGAACAGGAAGGCTAACCATCCTATTACAAAATGCACTGGATAGGTCCTGTGCAACAAAGATATATTCTACATCCTTGTATTAGTAAGATTTCCCATTGGTGGGGTCGAATGCCCAACACTCACAAATTAAAGGAGGGGAGGTTTAATTTGGCATATGGATTCAGAGGATTCAGTCCACAGTCATTGGAAGCAGATACATCACTGTGGAAGGGTTTGGCAGAGAGTCAAGCTCCTTAATTCACGATGCCCAAGCAGAGCAGGGGATCAGTGCCAGAGACAAAGAGACTAGGGACCATATATAGTACTGCAAATCATGTACACATGAGACACCCAGACACACCCAGAAGTGTGCTTCCCCTCGGTGGTTCCTGTGCCCAATCAAATTCACACAGTTAACTGTCACATGTCTATGTGATTCATGTTGTTAAAAAACGTCTGTCTGGTTACTTGAGGCTGGAATATAACCTTACTTTCAGATAAACTCCAAATATTCTTTGCATGCTTCTAATATACAATAACTTTTTCAGGCTTGTAACTACTAGGTAAATTGATAGAAGATTGTATTTTCTTTTATTCAGAATTTACCAAGAGTTGTTCGCCATTATGGACAAACATAATACTGGTGGCAATGTGCTTACACTACTTAAATTGAAATTACAATGTTCCTTCATCAGTCTACAATCATATTTGTGGGGATTGTATGTGTAGGTGCAAGCATCTGAGATACTATATCTTCCAGTATAGCTGTACTAAAAATTTACCTATTGAAATATATATTGTTTTATTATAAAGCACCTTCCTCTAATTTTTTCTCTATAATACGGTTAGGACATGTTATTGATCTTTTATAAATAATGGATATAGGTGGGAAAATTGCCTATAATTTTTACTGGAGGAAAATAAAGGGTATGTTAGTGGTTATAAAAAGGGAGTTGAAATACACTAAGAGGCAAAAGTATTGGGAGACAGGAGAAGGGAAAGATGGAAATGTCTAATTACTTCAGTTTTCCCCAAGGATTTCTGTCTGTTGAGATGCAGGAAGTTACTTAGAGCAGTATTCTGCTTCTCTTTCTAATCTAATGCTGATTCTAGGGGTATGTAGTGACAGAACATATACAGTTCCTAAAAGATGTATTCTCTTGGCCCTAGATGAGGAGTAAATGACTGAGCCAGCAGCTCTGAAGACGAAGGACCCGGTTCAGCTCTTCCACAGCACTTTCATTAATAACTGCATTGACTGTCCAGAACCTTTTCCGGGTCTTCCCTGTGATCCTGCAGCCACCACCCAAAATGGGTCTACTTAACACACCCGTTCCAGCCATCTGTCTTTCACCTGACTCAGGCTCTTTTGCTCTGGTTGGTTGTACCTTCATTCTTGTTTCATCTGTTTGGGATTATTTTAAAATTCCTCAGTGTTGATTCTTCCCTTCCAGTTTTTCAGCATTGCTATGGATTTATTCTTATATTTATCCCATCTCAATCAGGTGTCTTCAGTTAGAAGACATTTAAGCACTAAGAATAAATCAAATATTCCTCTTTTACATTGGTGCATTGAGATTTTGATTAGTTATCAATTTGACTTTAGGCAAACCAACATATTTAATGAGATTAAATTGGGAGACTTGAAATCTTCTTTTGTTTTGTTGAGTGAATTATGGAAAAAAGGGGAAAAAACCAAGAGAACTTACAATCCATATCAAGTACGGCACGAACAGACTTAATGAGCTCCTTAGATTCCAGTGCCAGGGTTGCTGGGATGTTTCGTCCGTTTCTTCCCAGTGGTGTGAGGGAAGTCTGAGAAGCTAGCATGGCTCTTCTTTCGCTATGTGGGCAATGGAACAAACTTGAAAGTAGTATATAACAAACAATATCTGTCTTTGCTAAATCTGAATTTGTATTCATCATAAATTTGTATACAATTTTTCTGTTTCTAGGAAAAGTACATTCTTATAGCCATCCATGAAGTAATTTACACAAAGTAGTACTTCTGTTTTTAATTCTTTATTATAAAATAGATAGGAATATTTTTAATATTAAGTTGACTTTCATATATAGGGAGAAAGTAAGCAAAGGATGGCCTCTCTCCAAAAGCATTTCTTGGGCCTATTTTGTGAACGTGTTTGTGTGTTTTGCTAACATGGTATCCCGTTTTTTGTTCTGTTTTGTAAAAATTCAATTTAAGTATATAAATATAAATTTACTAAAGAGATATTTATTATTACTTGCAGTAATAGTAAATATAAATTATATAAATTTAATGTATACATTTATTCCTGAAATTCTCTTAAACTCTTCCATTTGTTATCAACTCTAAAACAGCCTACAATACTTATGTCACTTAAAAAAAAGTCAAATATCATCTGAAATGAATACATTCTGATATAATTAAAAATACAAGATTGTCCCTAAAAAGCCATCATATTAAACTTTATACTTGAAAAGAAGAGACAAGTTTACAGTATTATAAGACCCATCAATTACAGTCCACTGTCTTAAGCATAACCATACTAACTTACAAGGAGAAAAACTGAAGAATCAATTCTCAAATTAAAAGACGTAGACTCAACTCCAGTATTTGCACAGAAGATATAGTACATTAAAAAGCCTGAACCAGATTTTGCTGGTGTTTAACTTTCTAAGATGTGGTGAAAAGCTGCTTAACGTAGCTTTTTAAAATTGCTTTTTCCCCAACAGGTAGTTTAGAGCAAGAGCAGCCCCAGGCTTTAAATGGTTTCCTTAATTTTGATTTGTACTGATTTAGTATCAAATTTCTTTTAATTAGGCAGGGTAAAACAAAAATTTGGAGAGTGGTGATGGGGGACACACTTAACTCATGCAAGAGGAATCTGAGTATTTTGAGATCCCTACTGAAAATAATAATTATGGACTTCATATAATTATATCATAAGCAGAATGAATAACAACAGTCAGATTCCATCATTATAAGAAATGAAACATTACACTAAAATGAACTTAAAAGTGACAACTGTAGACATTATTCTAATTTTTTAAAAAAAGCTACATGCGAAAAAAAAAGCTCAGGTATTTTCATTTGTTTTCTTTAAAATATTGTGTTCATACTAAGGGGTACAGTTTTCCTTTGTTTCTGCAAATCATACTGCTAGAACAAGACATTTAGAACCAGTTGCAGTTATTACAAGACGAGTGTGAAAACTACTTCTAAAATGCACAAACAGGAATGTCTCAGTTGTATCTGTCTTTCTTCATGTATCAGAATGACCATAAATTTGTGCTTTGGAATAAACATGATTTGTGTATGTGTAGTTCTGAGTAAGAAACTAGAAATCTGAACCATTATGACTAATAGGGAAGTCAAGGTGTATCCTCCAAACATATTTCCTTCATTTATATATCTACCAAATTATGAAAATGAAAGAAGTTGATTGCATCAAGGTGTTTTTACAAAATTCTGTTTGACAAAATAACTAATCTCCTGGGTGGAGGCTGACCCTTAGCAGGACACCTTTGATCACTAACAGTTATTCACGCACAGGATGCGTCAAGAACTTCAAGCTAATCTCATCTTTACAGACTTCTTGACAAGGCCCGATAAGTGATTTCTATGTCAATTTCAGAAAACAAGTTTACAGTGATTGGGTAACTATTTCTAGAAATTTGTTTTACAGAGATATGATCGAAACCAATAGGTCCTTGTACTTATTTTCAAGACAGTAGCGAATGGTATTGAATAGTACTTATGTAACATCTTAAGACCATTTAAGAGATTTTTCAGTATACTGGTCACAATTTCTGGGGGACTAATTTAATTAGTGGACATACACTGCAGAAAGTATTTAAATATTCTTACCTGAAATTTGATAAAGCGGAAGAATTATCAGAAAATACTTCTTGAATAGTCTAGCAACAAATAAGATGGAGGAGACAAGTAAGTTTGACACTTAAAAAAAAAGTCTTTTCTTGTATGCATAATTAATATTTACAAAGTCCCTCTCTGCTGAGTAAACAGATGTTTCTGTTATTCGGGAGAATAAATTGTATTAACATGCAGTTTTACTCAGAAATATAATAGCTATAAAACATAAGGCTATAAGGTTAGTATTTAT
The DNA here is from genome assembly GCF_053883595.1 of Heterocephalus glaber. Classification (NCBI taxonomy): domain Eukaryota; kingdom Metazoa; phylum Chordata; class Mammalia; order Rodentia; family Bathyergidae; genus Heterocephalus; species Heterocephalus glaber. The sequence goes on from NW_028258463.1 coordinate 2,668,543, forward strand.
GAAATCATGCTTACATAGTATCATACTTTTAGGAAAGTACTCATTAAAACACAGTATATACTGGGGATCATGTTACTCTGTCTGAATCATTTCTCTTAACAATCTATAGAATGTTAGCCAGTCTTTTCATTATCAAGGCAAGTCTAAATCTGACTACAAGTCAGCATTGCTGTTTCGAGACCAGAAAATATACCTATGCCACCAAACACTGCAATATTTATCTGCATCAGTTGCTTGTATATTTCTTAAAAATGGATAATATACTACATAGTCATCCCTCCCTTAGTTTTTGTAGGGAATTGGTTTCAGTTCCCCCAGAATAATAAAATCACAGATACTTAAGTGGCTTATAAAAAATTGGGATATCACATCTGCAAATAAGCTATGTACATTCCCTTGTGAACTTGAAATCACCTCTAGATTAGGTAAATAGCTGTTATACTCTACCTTTACCCAATTACCACAAGAAAAAAACATCTGTACATGTTCAGTACAGAAGAAACCATTGTATGCCTAACTATTTAGCATACAAATGAAGGATGTTCAAACAATAAGTGCTGGAGAATCTCTGAGAATTTGTGGAAGGGTGGGAGGCTACCTATTCACTTAATTTGTGTGGATTGTGTAGTGCTTGGTGGGTGATAAACTCAAATTTTCCTTTTTAGAACTTTTTGAATTTTGGGGTTTTTTTTTTGTATAGGGGATTGAACCCAAAGCCTTTACACTGAGCGACCTTCTCAGCCTTTTAGGTTTTTGAGACAGGGTCTTGCTAAATTGTTAAGTTGCTCAGGAGGGCTCAAACTTGTGACCCTCTTGCCTCTGCCCCCCAAAGTGCTAGGATTACAGGTGTGCAATACCATACCTGGCTACTTTCTGGAATTTTTTGGTTCCTGAATATTTTGGATATGGGGTGGGTTGAATTCACAGATGTGGAACCCAAAGAGAAAGGGGTGGGGGTCAAATGTGACAGAAAAACTTACCTCTACGAAATGAAGAAGCTTTTCAGTGGATGCCTCAAAGGTTTTTCGAGCCATTTCTGATTTCCGCAATTGACAGTCAAGTACTGTGATTCTTTTTCTTAAATCCTGAACACTTTCCTAGAATGAGATATCAAAGGTACCATCTTATGCATATCTTTGATTTTACATTATGGTTTCCTATTTTCAGTTTTCACAAGTTTATATTGAATATTACCACTTCATTTATTTTCTCTCTTACTACACATATCTTCTGATTTTGTCTGTGGGATACACTGCATATTTAGAAGTTAATCTGTACAAGGATACTGCAAGTTTTATGAGACATGCTGCATATGACTATTAGCAGATGCTGATAGAATCCCTTACCAGTGTCACACAAGTGAAAACTGGACACACACACACACACACACACACACACACACACAATATAATACAATACAACATAAGGCTGAGCTAGTAGGGAAGTAAAGGAATTCCATTGAGACAAAGGGTAGCAATGTAGAGAGAACCACTGGGGTGCGAGAGTACTGAAGCATAATTTGCTCTGAGGATGATGGCCATCCCTGGTGGCCTGCAGTTTAGAGTTTCATCAGGCACAAAGAACAAGAGGGAGAACTTTAATGGGTGAACTAGGAGGAAACAATTTTCACAGAAGTAAGTAGTGGTTTGATTTGGGCTCTGGTGAGTGAGAAAAATAAATCTCTCCTGAATAATTCCTAACCATCAGCCTGTACTCACGCAGATTTGGGACCTGAATTTATATCACCTGGGGGGCCCTAAAAATTCATGATCTAAAAATTTAGTTTAAATTAGTCCCAGATTAGTAAAAACAAAAACAAAATTCCTCTGGAGTGCTGTTTTCTAAACTCAGATCTCAAAGAATCCCCAAATATAATGTCAATAGAACATGATGACCTCACAATAAAAAAAAAAAAATCACTAAACATACGAAGAAATAAGCTCCACGAATGAAAGTTAGCTAAAAGAAACACACTAGGTTGTGCCATGCATGGGGATACCCAATGTAATCCCAGCACTTTGGTAGGCTGAGGCAGGAGAAATTGCAAGTTTGAGCCTGGCCTGGGGAACTTAGTCACTTAGTGAGACCTCATCTTAAAAAAGGAAAAAAGAAAAGAAAGAAAATGGCTGGGATGTAGTTCATTGTGAAGGCCTGGGTTCAATTCTCAGTACTATAAAAAATCAAAACCAAAACCACCACAACAAAAACACTACAGGATCAGAGCTACGAGGACAGCAGATATTAGAGTGATCAAATATACAATATAGAGTAATTATGTTTAATATTGTTATGGCTTGTATATAGATGCCCCCCTCCCCCAAGCCTCATACACTCATAGGTGTAGCTTTTGGGAGGTGGCTGGATCATAAGTGTGGGATGCTGAATGACAGTGTGTGATTCTGGGATTAAGGCTGTGTGATAACTAAATTGGTCTAGCATAGTTCTGTGTATGGATAATGGAAGGCCCACCCTACGTGGGTGGTACCAATCAACAGGCTTGTATCCTGGATGGACTACAAAGGGAAAGATGGAAGGCAGGCTGCCTGCTGCCTCCTGCCTGGCCTGCAATGAACTATTTTTCCTCTGCCATGGTGCCCTGCCTTAGAGCCAGCTATGACTGAAAACCCTACAAACTGTGAGCTGAAATAAATCTTTCCTCTTTTAACTTGTGAGTGTTGGGTATTTTGTCTTAGCAATAAGAAAAGTAATATAAATATGTTTAAAAAATTAAGAAGGAATTACAAGTGTAATAAAGGGAAAGACAGCTATCCAAATGAATCCAGATGACAAAAATGAATGGAAAAAATAAAAATGTGGTCATGATTAAATTTATTATTTTTAATAGCGAAACATTTATTGGTACATTTTAGGCATACATAATAACACTCATCATAAGGAACTTGCACTTGTACATGGTATATCCTGGCTCTTTTTTCCCAGTCCCTTCCTTTCCTCCCCTCAAGCTTGATTTATGGGTTTAACATTCAATTAGATACAGCTGAAAATAGAATGAGTAAACTGGAAACAAAGGTAAAGAAACTTCTTATAGCTGAATAGAAAGACAAAAATTGAAATATGAACAAAGGAGGAGATGTCAGGAGAAAACAGCTAGAAGACCTATTATATATATAATCTGAGTTACACATGTGTAACTAGAATGAAACAGAATAGCAGCCTAGGTTTTTCTAGAAACAGAAAAAGACACTGTTCCTCAGACCAAGAAACACAAGGAATCTCTAACAGTATAAATTAAAACAAATGAACACATGACTCATTGTGGAAAAATGCTAAATATCAAAGCCAAAGAGATCTTAAAATTAACTAGAAGAGATTGCAAACAAAGGACAAACTGACAGCTGACATCACAGCCATGAAATAAAAACAATGAAAGAATTTAAACATCAACTTAACATTCTCTATGTAGCCAAAATATATTTCAAGAATAATAGCTGTATTAAGATGTTTTACAGATAAAAGGAGAATTTATCAATGGATCGTCACTATATGAATTTCTAAATGATGTGCTTCAGGAAGGAAATGATCCTAGCAAGAAAGTCTGAGATTTAAGGAAGAATGTTGAACACAGAGAATGGTAAACATAGAGTGAATCTAAATAAATTTTGCCTGGGGAATTTAGTGACTTACTGAAACCCTGTCTTGAAATTTAAAAAAAGTAAATAAAATAAATAAAAATGGCTTGGAATATTTGCTTGGTGCAAAAAGTCACGGCCTTGGGCCGGGGATTTAGCTCAGTGGTTTCGCCGCCTGCTGCGCAACAGCAAGGACTCAAATTCGAAACCTGGTATCAAAAAAAAAAAAGTCATGGGCTCAACTCTCAGGATCACCACCAAAACCCAAACCCAAACCAAAATAAAACAAAAAGTAATAATGTAAAAAGTCAAGATAAGTAAAACATTAACAAGAAAAGATTTTCAGTAAGTAGGGATGATTACGTGTATATTCTAAAGTACTTACAATATTTAGAAGGTGGAAAGCTACTGATTAGTTTTACAACTTTAAATGTTAAAATTTCTAGGATAATCATTAAGAAATAGAAGTTCTAAACCAGAACAGAGAAATGTGTGTAATTAGGCAGCAGGACACAGGAGAAACCTGAATCCATTAAAAAAAGCAATAAATAAAATAGGATATATGAGGCATATAAAATGTACAAAATGAGAGGGCAGAAATGAAGCTAGATGCTTTAATAAATAAAAGAGTATAAATAGATCCTTCTGATTACCAATTAAAGCTTAATAAATGGTGAGAAAAGTCCACCTATGTGTTGTTTACCATACATATAATTAAAATATAAGGACACTGAAAAGTTCAAATGGATAAAAATCACATAGGATGAAAACACCAACCAAAAGAAAGTTGTGTTACTATTTGAAATCAATCAAAAACAGGAAGTAAAGGGAAAAGAAGATTGCTAAGTAGAAGAGTCATGACATTTTCATAAAAGATGATGACATAATTTCAAGCCTGAATTCATCTAAAAACATTACTTCAAAATGCATAAAGAAAAATTTTAAAAAGAAACCAGAATTTTTTAAAGATAGCAACCAATGGCTCAAGCAGACAAAAAAATCAATATAGAGAAGGAATAACTCCCTAATGCCCTTTCTAGTGGAGTATACAGAACAAGAATATCCAACAACTTCAGAATTCTTTTCTAGCTCAATTAGAGCTTCTGTGATCATTAAGTAGTAAGCCATGAAGCAAACATCAACAAATTTTGAGGAGTGGTTACTCTGTAAACTGTATTCTCTGGCCACAATGCAAGTAGTCTTTCTGTACCTCGATGGTGTTCATAAGTAAAGATAATCATAAATATGTAAGTTCTTGCCAAATTAACTGATATAGTTAATGAAATTTCAGTAAGAAGTCCAATTTTTTTCTTTTTGGTGGGCTTAATAAGTCTAAAATAGATAAAAGAAGAAAAGGTCATATAGTCAGTACACTTTCAAAGAAAAAGAACGAAGCAGTATGACTAGATATCAAGATTCATTTTACAAGATATAGTAAATAACATACTGTGTTTTTCACAGAGGAATACATATATAGATCACTGAAAGAACAGGGATCCATATACATATGAAACCTTGATATAGGATACAGCTGGTTTGCAGCTCAACTAGGAAAGGAGGAACTTGTCAATAGATGGTGGTCGGACAGTTATTCATTTGGAATAAAGAAATAATGAAAAAAGGTATCTCCTCTTTATGCAGTGCCATAAAATCAATTATGGACAGATTGAAAATTTAAAAATTTTGGCGCAAAAATAAAAGAAATTCTCTACATCTCTGGAGATAAGAACCTTTAAAATTTTCCACACAAGGGAAATAATGTTTTACTGTATAAAAATTAAGAACTCTTGTCCATTTCAGCACAGATTGAAAATGCAAGACACACATTTGGAAGAGTAATTGTGTGACATATAACCTAATAAGGGATTGATAAGTAACAAGAATCACTGACACACCTATACAAAAAAAAAACAACCTCAATGGAAAACATGGTCAAAAAGACACAAAGGGATATTTCACAGAGAAATACAAATGCCTAAGAAATACAGAAATATATGCTCAATTGAGCGTTGGGGGATGGGGAGCAAAGCCCCGGTTTATAGGATTGGGAGTATAAATATCTCGATCAAAGCTGACTTCAAACTAACAACCTGATGTCACTGAACATGGAGATGCATGCAATCGTCCACTGGTCCCAGCCCATCACTGTCTCAAAGTCATTAGTAGCCAGGGAACTTGATATAACACTTATTATACCTACCAGTCTCATAAAAATTAAAAGTAAAAGCAAACAAAAGGTTGGCAAAGTGTGGGATGAATGGTATTTCTCATTTGCTACTGGTGGGAGTAGAAATTGACTTCAACACTTTCAAACATAATTAGGCATTTCCTTGTAAAGTTGAAGGTACAATTATCCAACCTAGCAATTCTACTGGCAGGTAACCACTACACATGTGGAGGAGGAGATATGTACCAAAATGTTTTTAGCAACAAGAATTATAGTACAAGAATACAGAAGTAGACTGCCCATTGAATGCAGAATGAAGAAATATACTGTAGTATATCTATGCAATGGAGTACAAAGAAGGACTTAAAAGATGTGAACTACAAACTTTGAATAGATGAACTAAAAAGCATAAAATACTGAGTAAAAAAAAGGTTACAATAGTATATATAGTATATTAATATTTATATAAAGTTGATAGACAAATCAAAAATACCATATTTTAAGGGATATATCCATGTATATTTAAAAATTTTGAATTATCAAGAAAATGTCCCCAAAGGGACAAGGGAGGAAATGCAACTGGAGATGGACATTGCGATTCTTCAAAGGTATTTTGCAATATTTTATTTCTTAAGCTAGAGGTCAATTTAAAAAAAAAACTCAAACAAGTAGATAAGAGAAAATTATGATGAATAATAAAAGCATGGCTATAAAAACAATCTGAACTTTTAATATTTTGATAATTCCCAAAATATTTTCATAATCTGGTTAAAATTACACAAAACAGTCACATCTCTTTTTTTCAGAGTGTGAATTCTGGATCAAAAATGAACATGTATGTGATAGTTGTAACTGTTAATACTTTCTCAGTATGACTTCCTCTACCCTTGTGATGTCATAAAAGGAAGATGGGAACTTCAGCCTTCTTATGGAACTGATTTAAGTAAATACATGTGAGAAATATGCTAGGGACTCTCAAGAGCTAAATAAAAAAATCTTTAGAGTTTTTCCTAAATATTGCTTTTCTAAAACTAGTTTTAGGGCTGGGGATTCAGCTCAGTGTCACTGTGCCTGCCTTGCAAGCATAGGATCCTGAGTTTGATCCCCGAAACCAAAAAAACAACCCCCCCCCAAAAAAACACAAATAAAACTAGTTTTATTCTCACTTGGTATATTTGCAGAATTTCATTCTTTTATATGCTTTATCAAATATTCATAAGTTATTGAGATTCACTTTATGTTCTCTTAAAAGCTGACTGGTTTAGATCCACTCACATTTATAACTGAACAACCTGATGAAGTTAGAAGTTAGCTATTTCAATTTATCCATTTTCCTATCTTAATTCACTGAATTAAGAATATATGTCTACTATAGTTTTGGAAGCTAGTCAATGAATATAGTATGTACAATAAAAAAATCACATAATAAATAAAATAATTTGTATAAAGAAAACTTTGCATTGTCTTCTGAACAGCATTCAGTATTTGGCTACTGAAATTGAGAACCCTCTACTAGAGCCTAATTTAGTACACCCTACATTAAGAAAAAATTCGGACTTGGTTTCTTCCTATTAATTATTTTGACCCTTGTGCAAAAATTCTTCTTTAACTGCTCTAATCAAAGAATAAAACACACTCCTTCTTCCAGCCCTACAAGACAAGTCAGCAAGTTCAGAAATACAAGGAGAAAACCAATGTAATCAATGTTAAATAGTTATAGGACTTAGTGCCTGAACTGGACAATAGTTGACCACCAATGACCCAATGAATTTGGGGCACCCAGCTTTTTGCTCCCACAGCTCTCTAGATCAAGGCAGGATCACAACCTTCACTTTACCCTCCTCGTGACACATCTCCTATCACTGAACAGAAGACAAACACTGACCTAGTTTAGAAGTGCAGATGAAAAGAAAATGAAAACAGAATACATGACAACGGGCAAGGAAACCATGGTAACAAGGAGAGAAGACTGTTTTGCTTACTTTATTTTGGTCAGAATAATCAGCAAGCTGAGCCTTCAGCTCTGAAATCTCGCCCTCTAACAGACGGATCACTTCTTCGTAGTCCATTTCCATTCCGTGTGCCTGCCTCTGTGCGGCTTCAGCAAGATGAATCCGAGTTCGCAGAGCTCTTGTTTCTTCAACGACAGCTTTGGCTTCCTAAGTAGTTTGACATTAATGCCATTGAAAGAAACACACACATATACACACACAAATAGTTTAGTGGTCTACGCAAAATGTTATACTCGCAAAACAGCATGCACATGTTCATTTCTCCACTTGGAAATTAATCTTCATTTCATTTTAATATGTGGACTAGCTGCCTGATCTTGCTTTTTTTCTTTGTTAATTTCTTAGAAATACTTTAGTATGGCATCTCTAACTTCATGCACCCAAAATCTGGAAAATAAGGTAAGTTGGAGAGACTTCAAAACAGAAAATAGACTAGAAGTGGTTCAAAAGAGAAGAAGAGTAGGCTACGACAAAACTCAAGTTGGTGGCAGGGCTCAGGTTCCAGATCCCAAGAGCTTTGTAATGTTGTGGGGCTACTTTGTGGACCAAACCCCAGGGGCCAAAGCTTGTTCCTAGTTATATCTATTATTTCTCCCTCTTGGTTTAAGCCCCCAAAAAGGTGGACTCCAGTAGCAAAATATGTATCTAAATCTGTAGGAACCAATGTTCATAAGACAGTTATTAAATGCATGCTATGTCTGAAGTGCTTCATCTATCTTATCCAAAAAACATTGAGAAAGGCATTATTAAGAACTTGTACATAAGCAGAGGCTCAGAGAAGGTATATAACCTACTCAAGGACACATGACCATAGTAGTACCTGAATGTGGACCCAGGTCTGCTTGTCTTCAACATGAATGTTCTTTTTCACCATTTTATCCTGCCTTTAAAAGACAAAATAAAAATACCCTGTGTACTAGCTATACTTTCCACCTTAGCAAGAGGTTGGAGTGGCCAAAACCGCTTGCTCTCCCCAAATGTACTTCCTTGCTGGGTGTGGTAGCCCACACCTATAATCCCAGCACTGGCAGGCAGGCTGAGGCAGGAGAATCGCTGTGAGTCTGGGGCCAGCCTGGGCTATATAGTGAGTTCAAGACCTGCCTGAAATGCAGAACGAGACCCTGTCTCCAAAAAAAAAAAAAAAAAAAAAATCAAAATGTAACTTGTTGCTGAGTCAAAGATAATCTCCTAGGATACCACTATAATTTAATATGGGAGTTATACTATATTTTTTTTCTTTACTTGATGCAAAAATATCTCTTCTCTGCAATGAAACTTTCTGCTCCAATTGCTATAGCTAATATTAAACTATAGCTATTTTAATTTTCTTAGAGTTGTTATAGGGCACTTGCTTTTGTTTGAGCTTAAATATATTTGATGGACCAAGAGGGTTAGGAGAATGGACATGTTCTTTATTTTTTTAGGTTATATATTTCTATATCAATTTTTTTTAATTTTCTGAAAAAATGAAAATAATTTATAACAAAATAATGAGAAAAACAATAGTTAAAACAATGTGTATCAGTATCTGCAAAGTATTACTCAGAGTATAAGACACAGACAGTAAACATTCTCTCTTACAGAGAAGAAACTGATAGTAGCACAAAACTTTCTTCTCAATGAACTAAGATAAGAGAAAGTGGTAGTGTAAGGGAAACAAATTGGCATATATATTGAAATATTTTTTTAAATGGAGTAGGCAACTTGGAGAATTATTTGAGCTTTTCCATACTTTCTATTTATCTGCCTTCCATTTTGCTCTTTATTCATAAATACAGTTTCTGATATAAGAGAAATCATGAATGAATGTTGGATTTTGTCAGAGACATTTTCTGTATCGAGATGATCATGTGATTTTTGTCGTTGCTTTATGTGATGAATAACATTCATTGATTTGCATGTGTTGAACTATCTTTGCACCCCTGTGATGAAGCATATTTGGTCATGGTGTATGATCTTTTTGATGATTTGCTGCATTGTTTGCCAGTATGATGTTAAGAATTTTTGCATCTATGTTCATTACAGAGCTTGGCTTGTAGTTGTCTTTTTTGGTTGGATCTTCATTTGATTTAGGGATCAGGATAATGTTAGGATGATTCTAAGGATGATTCTGAAAGTACTCCTTCCCTCTCCATTTCATTAAAGAGTTTGAGGAGTATTAGTGTCAGGTCTTCCCTCAAGTTCTTGTAGACTTTTTTGTACAACGTGTGAATTTGGATTGTCTTTGTTTTTCGAGGACTTTGTGATGTATCAATAGGTTATTTATTTGGGCTCATTCTGTTTTTCTGATGTGGGCATTCACAGCTATAAATTTCCCTGATAGGTCCACTTTCATCATTCTGTCCTGTAAGTTCTGGTACGTTGTACTGGCATATCATTTAATTTTAGGAATTGTCTTATTTTTCCTTAATTTCCTATGACCCACCATTGTTCAAAAATGTGTTGTTTAGGGCCAGGGATTTAGCTCAGTGGCACTGCAGCTGCCTCTCAAGTGCAAGGTCCTGAGTTTGATTCCTGGTACCAAAAAAAAGAAAAAAGTGTTTAATTTCCATATGTTTGCATAATTTCTCCAGTTTCTTTTGCTGATTTTTAAAAGGCAAAAGATTTATATAATCCAAAGAGAAACCAGAGTATTGGTATTTATTTTTAGCTTTATGCACTGTGATCTGATTAATGCATGGCAAAATTTTGATTCTTTTGCATTTACTTAGGCATGCTGTTAGGTAGTATATGGTTTATTTTGGAGAAAGTTCCATGTGCTGTAGAAAATAATGTTTATTCTGTTGTTGGGTGGAATACTATGTGTATAACTATTAAGTCCATTTGTCCAAAGGTTTGATTCAACTGATGTTTCTGTTTAGTCTATCTATTTACGATAGTGGGGTATCAGTATAATTATATTGATGTTACTTGAACTTTTATATCTACTAGTGTTTGTTTTATGTAGTTGGGTGCATCATGGTTTGGTGCACATATGTTCATAATTCTTCTGTTGAATGGTTCTGTTAACCAATATGTAATGTCTTTCTTTGTCTCTTGATCAGTTTTGGCTTGAGGTCCACTTTGTCTGAAAACAAGATAGCTACTCCTGCTTGTTTCTGTTGCAGGGACTATTTTTTTCCATTCTTTAGTTTTTAGTCTATAAATTTCTTTTTGTGTTAAATGTGTTTCTTGTATAGAGCATACTGTTAGATTTTGTTTTTTGACCCATTCTGATAATCTGTGTCTCTTGATTGGCAAATTGAACTCATTTACATTGGTGCAGTAGTCATAATTGATAGATATTAACTTACTCCTGTCATTGTATTATTTTTAGTTGCTGTTTTGGTTTCTTTCTCTTCTACATAACTGCTACCCCTAGCTGATGCATTGATTGTATTGGACCTTTTGGCCCTGTTAGCTTTATTGCCTCCTTCTATAGGATATCCTTGAGACTTTTTTGTAGTGTTGGTTTGGTAGTCATGAATTTCTTTGATTCTTTTTACTACAGAAATAACATTTCGCCATCCGTTTTGAAAGATAATTCTGCAGAATATAACAGTCTGGGATGGAAGTAGTTTTCCTTTAGAGTTTGAAACACTTCATTCTAAGATCTGCTGGTCTATAATATTTGTGTTGAGAAGTCTGTTGTAATTCTGATGGGTTTCCCTTTATAGGTGATTCATTGCTTTTCTCTAGCAGTCCTTTAAGATTCTGTTCTTGTGCTGGATTTGTGGTTTTTTAAATTATTAAATGATGTGGAGTTTGTTTTTTTTTTTCCAGATCATAGCTCTTTAGAGTTTTACATACATCACTTATCTGTATGCCAAATTCTTTTTCCACATCTGGAAAGTTTTTTCTATTACTTCTGTAAAAATTTTTATGCCATTTGTGTTGTTTTCTAATTTGTCATTAATTCCAGCTACCCTTATATTAGTCTTCTTTGAGTCATCTAGAAACTGTTGGACTGATTTTTCATGTTGTTTTGAAGGTATCTTTCATTAACTGATCATTGACTGAAGCCTTGGCCTTTAGATCTGACAGTCTGTCTTCACACTGGTCACTTCTACTGCCCATACTTTCAAGTATATTTTTAATCTGGATTTGTGTTTGGAACTTTTTTTTAATGAATCCTCATTCTTTTCTGTGCTGGGCACTCGTGTTTTGTATCTCTTTCTTTAGTTCTACTAGATTTTTATTAGTGTCTTCTCTAGATTTGCTGATCATTTGCATTATTAGGGTTATTATCTGATTAGTTTTATTTTCTTTAAATGCACAAAGCACCTCACAAAATTGTTTCACCTCCACTGATACTCTTTCAGATCCTCCTGCTGTGTGGCTTATGATTTCCTCCGTTGTGATGTCCCCTGAACCAGTTTTGGTATAGTTGGGAGTTTTTGGAGGCATTTTGCTGCCTTGTCTTCCCATGTTTCTAATTTTTTGTTTTTGCACTGGGATTTTCAGCTTATTTGGCCCAGTTCCCAGTTCTTCAGGAGTGAGCTGAAGTATTGTTTATGACCTCTAGCCAATCCAGATACTGGTATACAAAGAAAACCAACTTAGAGCAACAACTGTTACCTTGGGTATAGTAGTAAAATCAGAGATAATGGCATCAAATATCAACTGAATACTGACAAACCCTAAGAACCACTCACAAACTCCCCTTAACCAGAGAAAAGAGGTCTGTGATTTTAGTGAAGATACTTAAGCCATTCAAATATTGACCTATATTAACTCAGGCTAATTTCTGCTGGATGTACGCAACAGTCCATGAGCTGAAGCATACCGCTAGACTGAGTGCCCATCTTTATGTCCACCCCCTCTGAAGATTATACCCACCAAATCTGGTTTTTCTCCACAGTATAAAGGCCCCATGATCCTCCTGGCCTGAGCCTAAGCCTTCCAGAGGATTCCAAGAAATCTCTGTTTAGCTCTCGCCCTCTCCAACCCTGTCTCCCCAGACTGTCTCTCACAGTCTCGGTGTCTCTGTGGTAGGGTAGCAACACTTCGGTCCTGGAGCTAAACTCTCCTCCTGGGTGTTGGTCTCATCTTCAGTCAGGTCTGTCTTTGGGCTGTCCCTTCTGCTGGCCTGTGCTATGGAGAATGTAGAGGCAGAGCTGGCTAGGATTTGGTAGTTTGGCCGCTGTCCTCTTGCCTCCTGTGTGCATTGCACAGGGCCTGGGCCTGGTGATGGCAGCAGGGGATGTAGGGCATGCAAGGCCTCCCTCCTGCCTCCTGCATGGGTTGTGTAGGTCCTGGGGCTGGTGGTGTCGTTGGCAGGGGTGTGGCATGCAATTCCTCTATGTCTCTGGCTCCGGGGTGGGTTGGGTAGGGCCTGAAGCCAGAGGCTGCATCAGTAGGGGTAGGACATGCAGTTCCTTTCAGTTTCTGCCTCCTTCACAGATTGCATGGGGCCTCCATGGACATGTTCTTAGGAGTCAGTTTTTCAATCAAACATTTACTATTTTTATTAAGTACTTTTTATACATCAGGTTCTGGGATAGACACTGAACAGTGCAGACAGAAAGCCCTTCCTTTTAAGACCTCGCAATATGATCTCTTGTTTGCAGAGACAGACAGGAGATTAGGGATTACCAGTGAAGACCTCACCAAGGAGACATCCGGTCAGACACACAGAAAAGGGACAGAGCCATGATTTTCCAAGAAGGAACTTTCTGACCAAAAAGAACTGTTTGTGCAAAGGCCCTCAGATAAGACTGTTTTTCGTCTTCAGAGAACAGCAAAAAGGCCACTGGAGCAGAGGTACCAACTAGTATGTGAGATGGGGGCAAAGTGACAATAGGAGTGAGTGTGGGGATAGGACTGGAGTGGAGTGGCAGGTCTGAAAGGAATTAAGAGCCCATTATACGGGGCTTGGTTTAGTCTGGGTGCGATGGGAAGTGATGGCAGGGTTTTGAGCAAAGGAGTGATGTGACCTGACTGACACTCTAGGAGGAATATGTTCACTGATAAAGAATGCAGGGCTGGAAGCAGAAAGAAGAAGAATGGGACAGGCAAAATTCACCGCAGTTCAGAAAAGTGTGATTGTAGTAGAGATGGTGTGGAGTAGCTAGATTCTAAATATCATTTGGAAGTATAGCTAAAAGCTTAGGTCGTCGGTAACATTTATTTAGCAGCTACTGCATCAGACAATTGTGTTATGTGGTGAAAATATAAAAAGGTAAACTATAGCTACCTTTTTCTAGCTCAGGTTAGAACATTAGATACGATTCACATAAATGGAGGAAGAAAGGCACAACAAAGCAACAAAAACAAATCCTATAATGTGGAGAAAAGAAGAGAGGCAAGAAGGAATATGGCGCATTTGAGAAATAATGTTAGATGGGTTTTGATTGCTAAGAAGCTTCTTAAAGGGGGATAATGGATTTTTTATAAAAGGGCTGGGAGAGGAAGGGAAAAGGCCAGGTTCGATAGAAATGGTATGACAGGCAATGGAGCTTGCGTCTGGGGAAGTCTTCTGAGCAGACAATGACATTAGAAAGTGCTTTAAAAAGCTAAAACTGGCAGTGCATTACAGGATGGGGAGAGCAAGCCCACCAGTTGCCTTGTGTACCTTTCATCCAAAGAATATTATTCCCTTCTATCTGAAAGTAACTGACGTAACAACGGAAGGATGCTTTTCAGAAGAAGTATCTGAGAAAAGGAGGGTACCTATCAAGGCCCCCACATCTGTTAGTTCAGTTCAGGTGATCAAGGAAGTCACAGTGTCGCAGGTGGGTCACCTTCACACCAGACTGTTTCTGCGCACACAGGAGGCAATGGCTTAATGTGACAGCCCTGTTCTAGATGTCTTACGTGTCAACGCAGCTAATCTGTACACCGTGATGTGAGGCGTGTCTATTATTATCCTCATTTTATAGATAGGACACTAAAGCACAGAAAGGTTAAGTAACTTGCTCAGAATCACAAACCCAGTAAGTGACAGTGCTGGGATCTGAACCCACGCAGTCCAGTCACAAAGTTCCCATTCCTGGTTAGCATGCCTACTACCTTGCCAACTCTAGAAAGTGTTTTTCAAACAATCACTTGTAGGTGACAGTATCAGGAACACCAGCCCTGCATTAGTTTAGGAGGTGGCCAACACAATAGACAAACACATTTGAGGTTGATGCATTGCTCCCATTTTCCATTCAATAAAATCTTTTTTTTAAAAAAAAGCCTCTGAAGTGAAAGAGGAAGGGCAGAAAGTTCACCATGGCTGCAATGAAGAATAACTAATTTGATGATTTGTTTCCCTCACACTCACTTCATGAAGCATTTATTCTTCTATAAAAGCTGCCCTTTTATTTTTTGCTCAAAGAATTCTAGGTAATTAAATGAAGAACCTGCATGAAATTTATAAGGCCATTATTGTGCAATGATGATAATACAGTGTGAAAAGATGGGTGGGAAAAGGTGCAGGGGTTTTGATGCTGAATAAATTCATGGTATTTCTTCTGTAAACGTGTAACTGTCCGACTGGTGAATGTGACCCCTCAGCAAAGTCCTAGCCCAATTCCCACTGAATGGTTGTTGAAAAGATTAGCGCACTGAAATGACGACTCTTAGAGGGAGCAGTAAAGAAAAGACAACAACAGCGTGCTGGATTTAGCAGTACAGGATCACATCAATCCATTTTCTCTTTTCCTCCCAAGGCTGTCTTCTCATAAATAACTGCAAAGCCTCCTAGGTCAGTAACTCTGAGTCAGAATTTTCCCAGTACCTGCCAGTACCAAATACATGTACCTGAAATCCCAATCAGGACACATGTTGCAGGCAATTTACTGATTACTTTGTATCAGGTATGGTTTAATTCAAATTAGAAATTTTGAAAATAAAAGAAAAACTAAGATATAAAAAAGTACATTTTAAAAAAGCAACATAAGCACTATGACTTCTAATACTAACTAGCATGAGCAAATGTAATTGAGAAGAATCCTGATTATGAAATAAAATGTCTGACTTAAATTTCTTTTTGGTAATACTGAGGAAATGCCTTCAGCTCACGTAAAATGAGGTTTACCTATCTCATGTCTTGATGAATCTTTAAGGAAGATCACATCAAATTCTTCTTTGAAAAGATAATTCAATCTAATGAAAATCTTTGTAGGGTACAAATACTGTACTTGAGTCTTAGTTCTATAATTATATTGGGGTTAAGGATAGATTGTGTGTGTGTGTGTGTGTGTGTGTGTGTGTGTGTGTTTCTGTTTTCAATATACAGCTTCCCCCCACACACACAACACAAAGTGATCTAGAATTTAAAAACATGGGGTTTGGGTACATCTCAGTGGTAGAATGTTTGCTTAGAATAAAAAAAACATAGATTTTTGGATGAGACTTATCTAGGTCACTAACTTGGATCTGTGATGCCACAACCACATTTTCTGGCTGTATAATTCATTATGACTCATTCTGTTCACGTATATAATGGGAAATAACATCTGTCTTATAAGCTCAAAAACAACTCATACAAGAGGGTTAAAGAAACTATTACAGTCCTTGCAACAGTTATTTCCCCCCTCTTTCTTCTTTACTACTTTGGAAAAATATGCATAATCACCTAGGAGATAAGAAAGTCTGATTAGATAATTTATTAAGGGTTTTCCTGAGGCATTCAATTACTAATACTGTCGCTTGAACTTCAGAGAAGTTGTTTGAAAATGTAATTTGCACATATCTTCTGTAATGTTAGCACAAAATTATGTAAAACCCTTTCCTCTCTAGTTATAAGTTATAACGGCTCCCTAAAGTAGAAGGAAAAAGCATGAACTGCAGTTGCACATTTGTAATTAGGCTAGCACTTCCGCATCACTAACCTTAGGTTCTGTAATTTTTAGGCTAATCAGTAAATCTCTTAAATGTCAATGGCTGACAGGAGAAACTGGGAGATTGAAAAGAGATATATGTTTCAGTGTAATGTAACTTATGCTACCAAGCCCTAAAGAATACTTCTCTTATCAGCTTCCAACATCCACTCATTGGAAAAACCTTTCTTGGTCCTGGTCCTGATACAGCTTGTGAAAAAGATTAAGGGCTACTGTAGGAAGAAGGTTGTTGAATGAGAAGTGTTTAAAAATAAGTTCCATTTAGCTTCCTTAACTTATATATCTGGTTTATAAAAATATATGTATCTCTCAAACAATGGTCTCAAAGAGCTTTGCAGATGTATTTATGAGCGAATGAATTTACACCTCATCCCTTAAGCATGGATGCATTTGGGGGAAGAGTTTGAATCCACAGAACTTCTTACACACTTCTGATATGCATTCTCTCCTTTCTCTCTCCTCACTCTCCCACCATGCATACATCTTGCTCACTACTCCACCTCCTTCCCTAACCAGTTATTAAGCACTATAAAGTCTTCATCTAGGATATAATTTGGAGCCATTCGTAATTTCCATTCTTACCATTACATTACTGATTCATGCCTTAACTACTCACACTTGGATACCATGAGAATTGCATAAGTGATCACCCAGCCTACTGTGTTCTTTACTGTATTCTGCATGCTTCTGAAGGACTGAATTTCCTAAAATAAACTGCTCAAGTTCCACTTTAGGTAACAAACCTAAGTATATGGTACATGACAAATGGTACATAAAATATATCCTCAATTGTCTATACTCAGGGTACCCCATTACCTGTTCCAAATCAACCTTCTCAGCTCTATTCAGCTCTTACATGAGTACCATATCCAACTGCAATAACTTACTATTATTTCTCAGACTAAACTCTCTTAACTTCTTTTGGTCACCTTATTCTATTAGGTATACTCCTTTCTCTTCATCCAGTTCCCAACTGTTCCACAAAATCTGCCTCATTTCACCTTCTCTATTCTTTCCAGACAGACCACTTTGGTGTAAATAATCTTTCCTTTCTTTTGGTCTTTTGTAATTATCTGTTGTCTGTAATTGAACACATACTACTTCGTATCTCCTGTTCTACAGTCATTAAAATATTTATTGCCTAACTTTTTAATATCAAAGGGTCTTGACTGCTCAAATTAGAACACAAGCTGTCTGAGAATAAAAACTAGGCACTCCACTTAGCCTAAAAATGAGACATAATTGAATTGACAAACTGTGAAAATGATTATTACATTTCTTCTATATAATAATTGCCTCAGAGAATTTATTAGGCAAGAAGCTTTCATAAGAAATTCCTTTATAGAAGATTTCAATTTATGAGAATATTAGAATTATACTTCATTTAAATAATTATAATAGTAACCATAAATCATGCTATGAGAAACACCATATAATGAAAAGCAAATTATGTTATTATACTGTCGTTAGATATAAATTTGAAAAATCCTTTTATGGCATTTATCAGGAAGATGAAATTATATAATACTAAGTGAAATAAAGCAAATACCAATGTTGAAAATGGACAGAGAGTTATACTTGTTTGATAAATTTATTTCTTGTCTTATTGATTAAATATCTAATATTTTAACATGCATATTAGCTTATATTTCCTTAAGAATTATGATTTTCCAACATAAAATTAACATAGTACATGCTCTCAAGGACTACATAGTCTTGAAGGTCCTGTCCAGTCTTACCTATTCCTTGATTTCACACTTTATCAATACCTCTGTGACAAAGACTGTAATAATGATAGGTATTCTGTGATCTCAAGAAACAGATTTCTTTAGTCTGTGTGAAAAAACAAAATCTTCACTTTGTAAAGGAATATCTGGTTTAGTTTTCTGGAGGAAAAAAGCAGGTCAATCAAATTACAATTAACTCTAATTAACCCTCCCAAGAGCTGTCAATTTCTTTACCTGCAGCTGCATTAGTCTCCAAAAGGTGCAAAATTGATTTCTGCCTCTGAACATCAAAGAAAATCAAAGACAATTCTCAGTCTCCTTTATAAAGAGAAATCCTTAACCAAGGGCAGATACATAAGTACATCTATCTGTAAGTTTCATCATGTGAAACTTATATTCTGGAACAAGAGAAATATTAAAGCTCTGATTTGTTATTATATTTAATCTTGAATATTTATTTTCTGGTTTAATGAAGGTTGACATAAAAAAGTATACTCTAATTCTAGTCAAGTATATACAAAAAGATGGGGCCAGGGATTTAGTTCAGTGGTTTCGCCACCTGCTGTGCAAGCGCAAGGACCTGAGTTCGATTCCTAGTACAAAAAAAATATATATATATATATACAAAAAGAGGCCATTTATAGTGTTGGAAATTTTTATAATCAAGAGTTTAAACTCTTCATTGATCCAGGGTACAGCTCAAAGGCTACTTTTAAAGACATATTTAAATTTCATCTGAAGTTTAAAATTTAAGAGAGATTTGTCTTCAAAACAGAAATGTATTTCTTTCTAATTAACCTTTAAGAATTTAAATCAATGGGAATAAAAATATTACCAAATTTTGCTTTGAAGAAATTTGACCAAGAGTTCTAAATTTAAGGCTAGATATGGAAAGATCTAAATTAACAAGATTTTTAAGTTGATCTGGAAGAATGAATCAGTGAGAATTGGTAAGCAAAACCAACCAGAGAAAGAAAGAAAGAAGGTTGGACACGTCCCAGGGATTTATGGTGCATATGAAGTTACAATAGTCGGTGCTGGCCAAATAATTAGATGAAACAGCCATTAGTCCAATAAGTATTTATTGACAAGCAAATGGAAGGACAAAATAGCCTCAAATACACTCTAGATTATGTAAAAGTTTAATTTAAGAAAATGATGTACTACAAACAACACTACAAACAGTAAGTAGTTGCTACCACAAACCATTTGAAATAAAATTGTAAAGAATAGACTCTCATCTATATCAAGTACTGAACAAAATATTTCTTTGACAGATTCCATAAAGATGTGGAGAGTATTGATATATATATGAAATATGACTATGAATAAATTTGATTCATAAAAAGATAAACTTAATAAACAAAAACACCCAAGTTTAAAGAGAGAGAGGGAGGGAGGAAAAAGGGGAGAAAAAGGAAAATAAAAGAATTCACTTGTGTTATGTACATGTACCACCTCCTCACGATGAACGTGATCATGATGTACTAAAACATGCACTAATAAAAGTAAAAATTAAAAAAATAAAAAAATAGAAAAATACTTTATATATAGGGTAAAATATTTGCTCCAGAGTTGGTAAAAATGGGGTTAATAACTTTACAATGTTCAGAGATCCCAAAACGTAATGGGAAAAGAGCACAGCAGTGATTAGGAATACAAGAGGAGGAAAGAGGAAAACTCCTGAGTGGGAAGGGGGTACAGATAAGACAAGTGGCGTATGGCAAGCAAGATTGGCAGAATCTTGGTGATCACACCAGGAAATCAGCATTCTTCAATACTGAAGAACTGTGATAGAGTTCATTATTACTTTTCAATCCATAGTCACAGACAATCTTGTGATATCTAAAATGGATGACAATGAATCAAAGTAAAATATTTTCAAATGGAGTGATTTACTTGTGTGGGGTTAGGGATGACTGGAGAAGTTTTGTTTTTAACTCTAAATTGGTTTGTGAATAAATCATGTAATACATTGTCATGAGTTCCATATTGAAGTAAGAGTACTGAACATGTTTCTTACCTAGTAAACTGCCAAGATAAGAGTTCATAGTGTCAACTACCTTATCACTACTTCCTCCTTGCATAAAATTTACTAGTTTGTCAAATTAATATATATTGCTACAGCATTAAAAAAATGTTTGACATCTACATAGATGTTTAAAATACACCCAAAAAGTCACTCTCTTAGCAACTGACTACTGGAATTTTAGAGATGTGTACTTGTTTGTAGTTAATTAAGTGAAAAATATAGGGAGTAATATCATTTTTGTATACAAAAGAGTGACCCTAACAACTCATCAGTTACAAGATATCTATTATGAAATGCTTTCTAGAACGTGATTATTTTGCCCTATTTTTCTTTCTTCTCACTAGATTGAGAGCTCTTTGTATATCAGAGCTCTATGTATAACAGGATACCTACCTGTTATGGTGGCTCCATAGAAAATAAGTACTTAATAAATGTTTTTGAAACTCTATGCCTGATTTCTCTGTTAAGTGACTATAGGCATGTGGGAGACAAGTGATGAGAAAGTGTGGTATATGATCCCTTAAAAGCCTCAAAAACAGCTCAGAGTTTGGAATCTAGAACCCTAACATCATCACTTCTAAGTAGGCCAACTTCCTATAGGCAATACTTCAGTCAAATAAACACCAAGCTTTCTCTGAAGAATAAGATCACTTCTCTTCCCAATTATTTTGACACTGAAAATTCTGATTCTAATTAATTCAACACAATTAAAATGAGTTCTATAATACAAATAAAATCATAAAATTTCTGTCGGAATTCTTATAATGGTAGGATCTTTTCTACACTAAAACAAACAAACCAGGTATTTGGAAATGGGATACTGAAATAGACAGTTGTACTAGTCTACATCCATTGCCATAATGAAATACTTGAAGCTGGGCAATTTGTAAACAGTTTTACAAATTGGAGACTCCAAGTGCAAACAGCATGGCACTAGTTCTGATGAGGGACACATGGCTACATCACATTTTGGTAGTAGTATCATGGCAGAAGCATGTGCAAATAGGAGTGTATGCAAGAGGGAGTGATCACATGGGCAGATGAGGTCAGATAAGAACTTACAAGGGGAAAACCCCCAATGACCTAAGGAACTTTCTGCTTGTTAATGGTCCTTCCATCTCTTAATAGTAACACGCTGAGGACCAAGCTTCCAAACCATGACCTTTTAGGGAAGATACTTAAACTATACCTGAACCACAGCAACTCCTCTGTTTGCCAATGCTTGCGTAGGTTGTTACATTCACCTCCAGTGAGCCATTAGGTATGGCTGGCATCTGTGCAAATGGCAATGCCAACTTGGCTGTCCCAAAACTGTGGCCTTAGGTTTTGTTTCCAAGCAACCTTAGGTAGTTTCTTGGGCACAGTCAAATGGTGATGGACAGAGGAATCATTTTTTCTGAATCAAAACAAGGGAATTAGTGTTGAAAATGAAGTCCTACTGTTTGTTTAATAAGCTTTGTCAATTAGATCGCTGTCTATCATTATATGAGCTTCATGATCTTTCTCAGAGTTTTTCTCAAAAAACATTTAGGATAATTATACATTCACAGACAGTTTTAGGAATAACATAGAGTGGTCTCACGCTCTCTTCATCCAATCTCCCCTAATGGCTATATCTTGCACTCCTATAGTAGAATATCACATCCAGGAAACTGACATTAATACCACAGGCTTATTCAGATTTAACCAGTTCTTTATGACTCATCAATAAAAGGGAACAATCTATGGATATACACAATGTGGATGGATCTCAAGGGAATCATGCTGAGTGAAAAGAGCCAATCCCAAAAGAAGTGATATAATGTCTGATTCCATTTAAACAACATTTTTGAAAGGACTAAATTATAAAGATAGAGAATACAGTAGTGGTTGTCAGGCATTAGGAGTGTAGGAGAACAAAGTGGCAATGTCTACAAAAGAGTAGCATGAGGAATCTTTGTAAATGGGGTTTTTAGTGGAAAATAAAAGTTGACATTCTAAGGGCAAGGACATTTTACTGTAGCATGGTTTTAGAACAGAAAGGACTAACAAATTAAAAACTTGTATTTTTCTTCTTTTTCTCTCTAAAGATGAGATGGCATTTTAGAATACTTACTTGTACTCTAATGAAAAACTATTAAAAGCTCAGATCACCAAAAAAAAGTAGGGAGTATAAGGTCCTATCAATTTTAAACATGAAAGGCTTCGCTGTTTTATTAATAAATACACAAAGGACACAATCTCTAAAAGTGTAAAAATGTGAGTACTTGTTTAATAATCACTTATTATTGTTTTTCCTTGTAAAGATGTACTTATTTGTCCTCCAATTCTCCTTGTTTTCATTCACCACTTCGATAGTTCTCCTGTCAGCTGCATCAGCTGTTACTAAATTCATGTTCAATCTCAAGTGTAACAGAGACTCTTTTGCTGATTTGACCTTACCCCTCATTCCCTTCACAAACATTCAACCCAGCCTTTGCAAGGGCGAGGCCAACTACAGCTGGGCTTATCTGAACCTAGAGAAGTTGCCATATGAACAACTTCCCATGTTTCCTTAGGGCAAAGACTAGTTCAGACAAGCTAAATATTTTTGCTTTGAATTGTTCACCAGTTCATTGCTGCCTAAGGTCATAATACTGTGCTGAAAGCAACTTTAAAAACAACTTAAGTGTGAGAGTAGGTTTTAGAAAGTTGTTGATCAAAGGAAGGTGTTAGAGGAATGGGCCATGCCTGTTAAAAGTTGTTGGAACTTGAAGGAAAAATAACAACAAGGATAATGTCATGGGAAATTGTGCTCATGATTTTAAAACAGTAAGGCTGGGCTATTCTGTAAGGCATAAGAACTCATCATAAAATTCTTAAGTTTTAGAGAACAGGACAGCCAATTCATTGTAAAACAGGGAGTACATATTCTGGTAACTCCTCCTGGGGGAAACGGCTGAGCTGATCCTTCCAGAGAAAAAGGGTTCCTCTAGAGCTTGTTCTTTCCTTTTGCTTCTTTCCTTCCTCTCCTATCCTTTCTCCCATTCCTTCTCATCCCTCTTAGTTCATCAGTGTTTTCTTTTCAGGTCATTACATTACATAAAGGGACATGAATTTCCACAATTTCAAACAGACCATGAACCTTCAAAAGGGGACGATTCTTTTGTTTCCAGGATCAGGGCACTGTCTTATAACAATTTGATTCAGTTTTTAAGTGGGTAATAAAAGGTATCTAAATGTGTTTCTCCTTCCTTTGGGAGTAAGTGGTAGTCAGTCTTCGAAGACAAACTGAAAAATCAGTTTCGAGGTGTTTTTAATAATTAGGTTGCATGTATGTTTAAAGGATTTACAGGATGGAATCATTAGCATTGTACTGACTTGCTATCAAGATCTTTGAAAAGATACCAAATCAAAGGTAAGAAATTTTGCTACATTTCATTTATTCAGATTTGTGAATCTTAAATGTGTTTAAGACAAGAGTCATAAACACTATTTGTAAATTTTAAAGACTTTTTCATTCATTGTAAAAAATTAATTTTTGGAAAAACGGAAAGGTTGTAATTTTACTACATCATAGAATCCCTTTCACTACGAATAAATCTGTTTATCAAAAGCCCCTTAATATAATAATATCATTCTACATACAAAAGAGAAGCTGAATGGTACGCACAGTTAATACATTTTAAAAATGCAGTTTTAGGGTTGATTTAGGCTATTTTTATTATGTGTTTCTGAAATAAACAGTGTTTCAGTATGGCTATAGGGTACACGTAGGTTTGTACACACAGACATACATGTATATTTTGTTTTTGCTAAAATTGGAAACTATACATTAAAAACTACTATGAATTAACATAATTTTATCATATACCTTATTTATCTTTTTCTTTTTTTTTTGAGACAGGGTCTCCTTGTGTAGTCCAGGTTGACCTTGAACTCACTGTGTAGCCCAGTCTGGCCTCAAACTTGTGGTGATTCTCCTGCCTAAGCCTCCCAAGTGCTGGGATTATAGGTGTGCTACCACGACCAGCTATTTATCTTTCTTTGTTAATTATATCACTACAGTTGCTCAGTCACTAAATTACAAAGCCTTGACAATAATGCCTCTGCTCATTACTGTACATTCTACTGTTGAATCTGGTTGACTGTATCCTCTGTTATCTTTCAGAGATCCTGTTCCCATATTCTCATTATCACTACCCAGTGCCTATTATCTGGGCAAGCCCTTTTCAAATTTTAAGGTGCATACAAATCACCTGAAGATTTCTTAAAATGCAGATACTGATTCAGTAGGTCTGAGGCAGACCTGAAACTCTGCATTTCTAGGTTTTACTGCTAATCACCCTTCCAATGGCAAAGATGTGGGTCTTAGCTCAGAATGGTCCAATCATGGTGGTCACTAGATGTACGTAACTGCTAAGTATCTGAAATATAATTATTTGGGGAACTGAAAATTTAATTTTAATTAGCTTGCATTTAAATTAAAACACTTAAGTATAAAATATTTTTCATTATGTAAAACTTTATTGTTTTGGTAGGATTATAATTATTTAAGCAGTTGTATCATTTAAGATATTATTGTTGCACTACAATTCGTGATAAGCAAGTGAATCACTTGAATAGTATACATAATTGATCTCACCAGTGTCAATGAATTAATTCCTTTTTTTGTTTGAAGCACTAATGTGCACACAAATATGCTTATGTGAATATTTTATGCACATAGCATAAATTACAATGATACCTATTGATATCATAATCCGTAATTAAACTGAAATACTTATTACTTTATTAAGAGTGTAATTAAATTTTTTCTACTAAGCTCAAAATTTGTCCATAAAGTATGGACCAATTTTTAAATTTAAAATAAAGGCAATTTACCAATTCAGAGTAAAGTAGACATGAGTTGGCTAACAACATGACCAGAATAATAAAAAGAGACTAGAAGAAGCCATGTTGCAAATTTCATGATTAATATATCTGCAATTTGCAAAGTTATTTGTTGTGTAAGGATTTTTTTCAATATATAAACAATGAGCAATATTAAGGGATTTTTTGCAACTATATGATGAATTTGAAGAAACTTTCCTTTTAATCAAAGAAAAATCAATGAAATTAGTTACATAACCTGAAACTCTGGCCAACTATAAAATAACTTAGATTTTCACACAAAAGAATAAGCTGCTTATAGGTTGAGATGGTAATTTCAAGTTATGAAAAAGAGTAGGAAAGTATTTTACTAAAATCGTATGATTTTCAATTATGTCACTAAACAAATGCTCTTAGATTGTAGGAACTTTCTAGAAATATCAATGATCAGATGACTCAAAAGCTGAGATATACATACTTTAACTTTAGGAGGTCCATATAAGACAATACTCAAGTAAGACTGAAAGCATATATTGTCTTAAGGTTTTCTAAACATGATGAAATGTTGATCTGCAGTGTTAAAAAATAAAATGAAACTCACAGTGTAGATATTTTTAACTTTTATATTTGTCGAAGAGTTTCAGCTAGATAATGAAAAATGTGCTTTTATCTTGATAGATGGTGTTATGCTATGTTGGATTAAAAATGTGGATTTACTGACATTTTCAAACAAGAATCCTTTCTATGTTATTTCACTGTATGATACATGTTGAAAATATTTGTGTTCAGCTTTCTGCAGCTGGTTATATGAAAAGTGGCCTGGATATAGTTGTTAATGCTGTTTAGGATATGCAGGTAAATTCCATGAGTCATCAAGGACCTGATTTTTAAAAATGAACAATGAATTTAATGATCTTGTATTCTTTGCCAACATTAGTTGACTGAGTTGTTGAAAAATTTTTATAGAATTATGGATTTTTAGCTCCAATTTAAGATTTTCTTAAAAGAGTGCATATCTAATATTCAATAAGCAAAGACAAAAAATGGCAATGTAATTTACACTTTCTTATTACTATCACACTGGATGTCAATGAGCTAAACTTGAAATTCCATAAAAGGAAAAACCTGTGAAGATACACAGTAAGAATTTACACTAACATTAAAACTTCTCATAATATAAAAATGATTTTACATAATTTTAGCAAATATACATCAATATGTAAATTCTAATTATTGATGGTGTTACATAAATTGACTGAAAAAACTAAAACAATTTTGAAGGGTGTTTTGTTGACATTGCTAAGTTTACAGTTGCTTTCATTATATGTAGTATTCCTTACTGAGTTGACAAGAATTAATAAATAAGCAGATGTAGTGTTGGAAAGATTTTAAAGATAACTTAATTGTAAAAAAATTGAAATAGTTTCATAAGTGTGCATATACTGTAAATACTATTAAAAGGAAAGGACTTTTGGTATTCAATTCAAAATTAGAAGCTTTTTGGGTATGAGTTTAATTTTTTGACTGTAAATTTTATTAAATCAAAACAAAGATTCAGTATTTCCAATGAAAATTGAAATGTGCTGTAAGTGCAAAAATAATACCACATTTCAAAGATACAGTATGCAAAAAGGATGTAAAAATTTCTCAGTGAATTTTCAACATTGTGGCCTGCTCAACGAACAATATATATTGATGTAATGAACAAGATATATTTAAAATAATTTTAAGTTTCTTTATACTTTTTTGAAAGTATTACTCAAACCATACATAAATGGCTTTCATTATAGTTTTATTCGACAGTGCTGTCCTAGGCTATTACAATGGCCTCTTAATTAAGAGTCCGTTACTTCCCAATGTGCTGTGAGTTCAATTTTACATTCTGCATTCATCACTTCCTGCATTCTCCAAATATTTGAGTACCTCTTCTGTGCCAGCTACTGCTTTAAGATTGAAACCAGAGAACAAGTCAAAGATGGCTGACTCTCACAAAACTTACTCTGTAGTTGTGGAACAGAGATAAAGGGCAAAGCATAAGTATACAAGATGGAAGAAAGCAATTAGCAATACCAAAGAACTCTGGCACCAAAGGTGAAGGTGGGCATGTTGGTGAGGGGATGGTATAGGGAGGCCAGAGGGGCTGGTGGCCTAGGGGAGGAAGATCTAAGAGAACAGGTCACTGGGCTAAGAGGAGCGTGAGTGGGGATGGAGGAGGAGCAATGGTAGAGCACATAGGTCCTCAGAATATTTGACACTGACTTGAAACATCTGCTTGCAGCATCTCTGGCTTTTACTCTGAGTATGATGGGAAGCCCCGGAGAGTGCTAATTTCAGTTTTAAAGGGGTCTTTCTGCCTGCCCCGCTCAGATTCAAGGTCTGATGCAGCAGGGTGAGCTGGAAGGAAGCTGTAACACAGGCAGGGGATGATGGTGGCCTAGCTCACTCACGGACTGGGGAAAAGTGGAAAAATATTACAGTTTTAAAAACTGTTGGCTCCTGATTCTGTAGCACCAACAAGATGGATATGGAGTATGAAAAAAAGAGTAGGATCATACTATAGGGGGAGGAGGTTCATTTTTTTTTCATTTATCAAATATCTTCAATAGCAGTCCAGTGTCTAAATCCTAGATTGTCATTCAAGTGTCTACAGGCTTTAGGCTAAACATATCCATGCAAATATTATTTTGTGACATCATCACCTCTGTTTTGCTCAGGTTACTGGCTCTATAATAATTATCATATTGGGCTGGGGATTTAGCTCAGTACCACCATGCCTGCCTGGCAAGCACAAGATCCTGGGTTTGATTCCCGGTACAAAAAAAAAAAATGATCATATTGATGAGATAAATGATAACACCAACCAAGATACTCCTTTCCAAGGCCCACTTTATATGAAGAATCCCTTTATTCTCCAGGCAGAGTAATTCCCTCCTCTAAGTTAAATGGCTGAACCAAATTATTTCTACCTTTTAATACTTCTTCTCCCATTATTTATAATAATCTATTAGTTAATATTTGAGTTCTATGTGCGATACATGTCATACACTATGTAGGTTATCTCATGTAATACTTGTAATATGCTTGGGAAGCTCATTTTACACATGAGGAAACTGAGGCTTAGACAGGTGAAATAGTTTACCAAAGTCCAAAAGCTAGCAAGAGGCAGGGTCAGGGTATAAATCTATGGTCCTCTAATGCTCTCTATTTCACTTTTGATAGTTGATGTCAATTCATTGCTCATCATATAAGATTCTCTACTGTTTATATATTTTTATTTCTATCTCATTGATTCCAATGAATGTTATTAAATTCTGATACAGATTATTTATTGATGCAGACCTAACCTTTCTTAATAAGAAACTAACCTTTTCAGAGAAGTAAATACAGGAGGGCCTCATGTGGAAAAAGCAGGTATTGCCAGAAAAAGAAAGAGCAACTGCAGTTTTTCCTTTGATTCATGCCTTATATCAGTCCTTAATGTAATTGTTTTATAAAGCATGGTTGTAATTTGAAAGCTTATATGTTCCATTTCGGATAAAATTTTAAGTTACTGTAGAAAAAAATTCCCCTAATTTATTTTACACATACAAAATTAACAAGGAAGATTTATAAATGTCCCCTTGCAGGACACAAACATTTCAGTATAAAAAGTCCTGCCCATACAAATTGATCCAGGCACTGAAGATACAAAATTAAAAGAATTAAAAAGGCATATCAACTAATGTACACAAATAAATAACAAAACAAGGGCCTGAAAAGTGGCTGAAAATGATACAGCTTAAAGAAAAACATTTTATTTGAGAATAATTTTAACAAAATAGATGATTTTTAAAAAGTTCTATTTGAGAATAATTTCAAATGAGAGTTGCACAAAAAATAATAATATAAAGAACATTTTCATATCTTCCATCTCGATTCACCAGATTCAACTTTTTGCCAACATGTTTAGAAATGAGAAATAAGAAATTTATATAAAACACTGGCATGTTGAGGTGGTTGTTGATGAAAATTTGCATGTTTTAAATCTCACATCTAGATTCATATGTATACATATACACACATGTATATATACACATATATATCGCAGGTACACACATGGACATATATTACACATGCTTTTCTTAACCATTTGAGGGTAAAGTGACACTTATCATGGCCTTTCATCTTTAAAAACAGTATTTTCTAAGAATAAGGATATTCTCTTATATAACCACAATTTGGCTAGAAGTTTCAAATTGAGTCAGTACCTTCATCTAATCGACCAACTGTATTCCAATCTTATTAGTTCACCCTGTAAGGTCCTTTATAGCATTGATCCCACTGCAGTATAGGATCTAGTCAGGTACTGTATTTAGTTTTTATGTCTCTTTTAATGTGGAACATTTTATCACCATTTTTTTTCTTAATGGCAGTGGCATTTCTCAGAATATAAACACACACACACACACACACACACACACCTTGAAAATAAAAGTCTCTCATTTAGGGTTTGTTGCATCATGAGCAGATTCAGGTTATATGTTCTCAGCCAGAATACCCTTTTCAGGGTTTCACATTTGGAGTCACAATGACCATCTTATCTTCAATGGTGACACCAGTACGTAGCACTAAAGTGTTTTCTCATTTTCCTAGAGTATAATTACTATTTTCCTCCTTGTAATTAATAAGTGGTTTATAAAATTACTTTAAAGTCATATAAATATGTAGATATCCTGCTCTTCATTAAAATTTTCCCATCAATTTAGCAGCTAAATTTCTGCCTAATTCAGTCTTTACTAAAGCAGACACAAAATGCTAATTTCCAAATCTAGGAGTTTCTGCAGTTACCAATAAGCACTCAAGAGTCTACTATAAGCAAAAGAACATTCTCCTTGTTAATTATCTAATCTGTTTACAAATGCTAGGGGTTCATGAATTACTGTTTTTCAATGGTTTATAATTTGTTACTGTAGTGTTTAATTATTTTGATGGCAAAGTTCTTCCATATTTGTCCAGATAAACCCCTGTGAAATACCCCCCGTCATTTTGAGCATTTCCTTATTTTCTGGCAGAAGAAGTTTCAGTCGTATCAGTCATTTTTCCAAGGAGCCTGGGCTCTTTTTTAGTGGAGGGTGGTATGTGGACACTTAGGCTAGGTACTCCTTAGATTTAGATCTTCTTTTAATTCTGCAGTTTTCTGGGATCATATTTCTAAATATTAGTGCTGTTCAGTTGTTTAGACTGAGTTATTCAAGAAACTTGTGCTTCTTGATTACATTTTTTGATTTCCTGGCTGTATTCAATGCCTTTTCCCTGGAACACATTCTGCCTTGGACACTTGGCAACTTAGTTTTCATTTCTGACATGACTTTATGTTTTCCTTTTATTTCTTTCCTAAATTTTATCAACTCTCATTTTGTATTTTCCTATTTTTTAATTTCCACTTTTTTTCTTTTCAAATTGACTTTTTTTTTTCTTAGCCTCAAATGCTTATTGAGGATATCTGATTGAGTTTGGAGTGTTTCATTCTGGTACTCTTTAGCTTTGTGGTTCTACTGTTTTGGAAAATTTTTATGAGGAGGAAAGCTTTAATTCATATGGTTTAATTTTTGCAATTGTTTGGTAATGATGGGGACAGAATTTTCCTCTATTCTTTTTTTTTTTATTTCCTAAAAAGAGTTCTAGTTCAAGAGCACCCCCTTCTGTATTCTTTTATGGAACATATGTGGTAGGGTGTGTATGTCTCATTTCTCTGCATTTCTGTAAGATCTTAATTTCCCCCTCCTGCTCCTTCTTTTCTAGTCTCCTTTCCCTTGTCTCCAAAGCATACCATCCATTCTCTATCTACCTTATTATCTCCCAGAATCAACAGTTGTTGGAGGCTACCATTTCTGGTTGCACACACTTTCCAGTCCTTCTTGGAGCCAGTACTCAGAACCACCCAGTCTTGGCTGATGTTCAGTGTTTTGGCATTGACTGACACCCTTTCTCTTTCTAAAGATGATTTTCTTGCATTTTATCTACTTCCTCTATTTTTCTCTACTCTTTTTCAGAGTATTTTAAGCCTCAGCTCCTCTGCTTTCTGTACCCCAAGCTTCAGTGGCAGGCAGGCTGCCAGAGTTTTGCTGGAAACACTTTTTGCTCTATTTATATAACTTTGAAGGTTGCAATCTGTGTCACATAGTCATATTGAAGTCATGGTATAAATCTTGTATGGTACTTTTTGTTCTCTTTGTCGATTTTATGTTTTCTGGGAGGTCAGTGTGAGGGGAATTCAAAATGAAGCAATCATCATTGCTCTCGTACAGTATTCTCTTAATTCTTTATTCTTATTTATATTTTATTTGCTACTTGTGCTTCTATTTCATTTCTTTTAACCTGCATGAGATTCTCTGAAGACTATCCAAGGTGAAAATAAAATTTAACTTTTTTATCAACAATTAAATGCAAATAATACTCTGCCTTGGAGACTATATTTTGGATGGGTTTTATTTTTTAAATAAAATAAGGTATGAATAGCAAAAAAAAAGTGAAAAAGGAAAAGGAAAGCTAAAGTGGAAGAAAAAAGGAGTGGAAAAGCAATGAGATTGGTCATTTTGGTCCACGGACAGCAAGTTCAAATGGGAGATTTAACATTTCTTTGAGCCACAGTAGCAGGACTTCAGTACAGGCACAGCCTTCAAAAGTTTTTAAGATCTGTACTATTTTATACTGTTTTCCATGCATAAATAAGCCCTAGGCTATTATAAAGGATCACTGTTTTAGAATTATACCTCATGTTCACGTATACACATGAGGACACACGCATATATGCACAATCCTCGCACTTACTTGCTTCACATTCTGGAGCTCTTCCATCAGCTGTCTCCTTTGTTGCTCTGATTCATGTAATTTTTCCTATATTTAAAAAGCACTGAATTAATAACTTCTTATGAAAATACAAAAAGGTATAACTTTTAGTCCTTTGTTTCAAAGCTTATGTATTCCCCAACCATCAAATTGCTATAATCTGAAAATGTGGGTCCCAATTACTTTTCTGGCTTTGCATGTATTGTTTAAAAGCAATTAGTTTTCTGTAATGTGACTGTGGTAGAAACACATTTTCTGCTACCTTAATTTTGTAACATCCCCAAACCTGAGATTCCAAAAAGTCAGGATCAAACTGTAAATATTAACTAAATTTTGTCCAACATTTAGCAACTTTAAAGGGCTTCCAAATTAAAGAGCATTATTGTTATAAATTAGAAATATTGCCTTTAGCAATATGAAAGACAGCATATGAGACTGGGTTGACTACTGGTTTTCTAATTTATTTAATATATATATATTTTTTTGGTACCAGGGATTGAACTCAGGTCCTTGTGCTTGCACAACAGGCAGAGAAAGGACTGAGCTAAATCCCCGGCTGGTTTTCTAATTTAATGTTAGCTTATTGAAAGATTACCCATAAAAAGAAAGATATGCTCAGTATAACCAAAATAGGAAATAATATTATTAAGGTAGATGAATATTATTACATGCAAGTAAAGTATCATCTTTGAACTGAAAATTAAATTAAGTATATACTCTAAAATGTCCAATTTTCTTAAAACTAGCTTTTAATAAACACATTTTATTGACCAAATCAAAAATACTGAGAGTCATTTAAAAGCCATTTTACTATAAACTTGAGCAGAGAAATTGCTTGAATATTAAATTGAATGGTAAAGAGTTATGGCAACATTGCAAAGTTTATGAGGGGCAATCTGCTTTCTGGAATATTTCAGCTCATTCTTGTCTGAGAGGTGAAATTGAAGGAATGTGAAAATGAATATAACATAGCAATCTAATGAATATGCTGCAGATCAGGAGCCAAGAGACTGCTGGTTCTTATGGTTTTAGGTTCTAGAAGTCACCTTCACTCTTTGTGCTCTACATTTTACATCTGTAAATGAAAAACTATTTTCATTCACTTTGCAAAGCAGTAGCAATGCGAATGCTATAGAAAGGCTTTAAGTTATATACACCCCACAGAGCTTCTAAAGATAATTTTTGTAAAATAAAAATTAGTCACTGGCATAAAATCATCTTGGTTTCATACTTGTACCTCAAGTCAGACTTGAAGAATAGTAATATCACATGATAATGAAAAACGATGACAAACCATCTATCTCTACATTGTATGAACTTCATTGAACAACTCGTGTGTGTGTGTGTGTGTGTGTGTGTGTGTGTTTATTCAAGTAGAAAACCTGAAAATACTAACCATACCTCAAAAAAAACATACATTGCTTGGCACATTATTTTATAGAGCTTTAAAACATGGTTCTCATCAACAGATCTTGAGGTAGAATAATTAAAAAACTGTAGAATTTGTTTTATCTGGGATTTCAGGTTTTGTAGCCTTAGGATATAGCCACTTATATTTCATGAACTTTAAATGCGAACCTGATTTATTGGATGGTTCCTCAGGGCATTTTTGTTTAAGTGTTATGAATATGGCTTTATAATTTTAAGTTAAAATTCTAATAATATTGATATTCAAATAAAAAGTAAAAATAAATCATCAAATTTCACAATGATGAAATTTAAGGAAATGTAAGACCTGAGAACCCTGAAAATTCTGATGACCCACAAGATTTTTTTTATAAAATGATAAATCCTATACAAATGTTATCTTACAAGGTAACCAATACTAGAGAAATTTTCTAAGAGAAATGACTGCCATTTTTAAAATCAAATTTATATCTTCAATCTAAACTCTTGTTATATCAAAAATGTGGAAAAATAGTGATTTCAAAGTTAAAATATATATAAAATATTTCTGTAGTAGAGTGCTCAAACATTTGAAAGGAATGTGAAGTGGCAAAGCCTTTTTGAAGGGAATTTGGTAATATATAGAAAATTTTAGTATCTATATCCTTTAATACAGCAATTCCATTATCAGATTTATTTTCTGTAGTACTTGAACAATTTCCCAAAGATACTTCATCAAAGCTATTAAAGGTGAAATTATTTTTAATAATGAAAAACTGGAAATAGTTAAATATCCATCAAGAGGAAACTGGCTAAATAATCTAGGACAGAACTATTTGAAATATAGGAGATTCATTCAGAAGAACATAATAAACCAGCTGTGGCCGGGGATTTAGCTCAGTGGTTCCACTGCCTACCTCGCAAGCGCAAGGACCCGAGTTTGATCCCTGGTACCAAAAAAAAAAAGGTAAAAAAATAAAATAAACCAGCTGTGTTCAGAAAGTCTCTGAAAGGATAAACAGTATATATATATTTTTCCATTTAGTTTATTGGTACATTTTAGGTATACAATACAGTTACATTCATCATTGGGATCTTGTATCTTTACATGATGTATCTTGGTTCTTATTTTTTTCCCATTCCCCATCCCACCCTTCCCTATCTACAAAGACTTTGTTTCCATGTTTTCCCTTTTCTCATATTTTTTCTTTTCCCTTCTTTCCTTTTCCCTTCCCCTCCCACTTCCCCTCTTCCTTTAGATATTTTCTTCCTATTTCACAACATCAATTACACATTTTGATTCTTATTTACACTTTTAGTTTTTCACACCAGAGAAACTATTTGGTACACATGTGTGTCCTCTTAAGTGAAATAAATAGGAAACAGTATATTTTTTAAAATGGCTTCTTTTAGAGGTTGAAATTATAAAAACTAATATAACAAGAAAAGTTTCTTTTTGGTATATTTCAATAAAAGCAAAATCATCAACAAGCAAATTTCACCCATTTAACAAAATGATTTAAAAATAAATATTTCTGTGGTAAACTAATGGTACTTAAAGTAATTATATTGCTTTTATTGAAGATTTGGTAAATATAATGGGGTCTGTATGAATTAGGACCTACTTTAAATTTAATATTCTAGTTAAAACAGAATAAAGCTATATAAAGAGAATGAAAATGATACAGTATATTTGGCACATGTATGTTTTGTGTTCCCTTAAATCGCATTGCCTTAATTTTAAATTGCCTTAGCAAAACATGATGTCCCTTAAAGCATGGTCTTGCACATGGGAAAAAATGCATTTACCAATGAACATGAGAAGATTTCAACTGTCACAGCTTGCTTTGTGGGCTGTTCATATAATTCTGCTATTGCCGCCAATACAAGAGGGGAAAACGGTGTAAGAAGTAGCCAGATAAGAAGGCATGAGCAAAAACCACTGTTCTCACAAATCTCATGTGAATATTCTGAGGTAGAAATAAAAAGTGTACGGAGTAAAAAAGATACTCTCTAAAGGCCAATTAAAGAAAGAATATGATTCTATTTGATGCTACTATTCATTGAAAACCAAATTAAGCCTCAATATTTCTGTTCAGAATTCAACACAGGTTGCTTTTCTTTTTCTTTTTTGTTCCTAAAGAAAATATAAAGAATCTAAACTGGAAGTTACCTTAAGTATATTCACTTCTTCCAAGGCATCATTTCTTTCACGCTTAAGTTTCTCCACTTCATCTGCTTCTAAAGAATCACAGGGAAGAAGCTGTCAACATTAAAATACAAGAAATTATGCATTAGATGCTAATTATCAGAACATATAAATCTTTCTGACTAGTCTGAGGCTTCTGTATTCTAATAAGAAAATTCATTTTCTTACATTGGAGTTGTTTGGTTACATAAAAGCGAATATTAAAGTAATCTGGGACATTTTTATTCATTTAGCTTTACCTTACATGGGTGCTAATTATAATAGAATTCAGATGACTAAAATATATGTTATTCTGCTGTCACCTTTATGATTCTTATTTTAACAATGTAATTTTCCTTAAAGGGTTAAATTTCACGACTTTATTTATAATGTCAAATAGACTTTGGGAGTTATCAATACAAACCATTCCCTAAACACATTCATTCTAAGAGCTAATTATATTATCAATTAAGCTGCTTTATATGATCCCAGAAAAGCATATTTATTAATTTTTATCTGGTTTTAACCAAAGAAGGTAACACAATAGCCAAGTGGATTGAAAATATTCTTGTACAGAAACTATGAATGGAAGATAGAATTAACTAATTCACAAGTAATAACATTAAAATAGCAGAAACTACAATTTCTCTTACATCTAGCATTATCTCTTTGACAGTCAATTGCAAGATTAAGAACAATAACAACCTCGTCAGAGGTAAAATCATAGTATAATTAAAGCCATTTTCTATGTGGTAGCTTTTAAAGTATAAAAATATAAAGGTTTAAGAGGAGAAAGACATTGTTATGTGTAGGTTTTAAAGAAAGACCTTTTAGCTAAGAGAGGCAAATGCAGAGGAAGAGAAGGTAATCAAATTACTGATAATATTATCCATTAATTATAAACTTACTATGTGCAAATACATTGGTAAGGGCTGTATATATATCTAATATTAAAGGCTTGCAATAACCTTGTTGCCATTTTATAGAAAAGCAAACAAGTCTAAGGTTCCACAGCCAATAAATGGCTATTGCAAGATTCCCACTGAATTGTGACACCACAGTGTGTGAATTTTACTATCCAGTAAAAATCACAGGGGAATAGATATGCCAATTTACATTTGCATTATAAACCAAAGAATAACAGAAATAGGACTTTTTCCCCTAAATGTAACTGATTCTTTTTGTCCATCCACATTCACATTTGGGTATCTGTGGCCATTGCCCATAATTGATGTTATTTCATATCCTTCTCCTATCGCTATT
Organism: Heterocephalus glaber; assembly: GCF_053883595.1. Classification (NCBI taxonomy): domain Eukaryota; kingdom Metazoa; phylum Chordata; class Mammalia; order Rodentia; family Bathyergidae; genus Heterocephalus; species Heterocephalus glaber. The sequence continues at coordinate 2,705,373 of NW_028258463.1, forward strand.
ATTCTATTTTCTTAGGAGTACGCAACACATTCACTCATCAGAATCCATTCCCATATTGTTTTAGATTAGTTTTGAATACATTTTCAAATGTAACACTATTTCCAAAGTGTGTTCCAGGGCTGGGGATTGAGCCCAGTGGTTTTGCCACCTGTCTCGCAAGCGCAAGGTCCCAAGATCGATCCCTGGTACCAAACAAAAACAAAAACAAAAACAAAAACAAAGTGTGTTCCAAAGGATATAAACTAATATTATGTAAAAGTAAAATTGGGTGGCAGTGGTATATAAAAAAAAGATAACTTTCTGTCCTATACGGCTTCCAGTAGTCCTATTATTCTAATGAGTACATGAATTTACCAAAAGGAGGTATAATTTAATAACTTGTCACAATATCTCATCAGTAATTTGACCATATTACAACTCCCATACCACCAATCCTGTGGCCTTTTATTTATTTGTTTGATATTATCTTATGTTTGTATAATTAATGTCTCTCTGCCCAGCACAATATAGGAAATGGCTACTCAAGATTCCTATGGGCCTATTTCTTATCCTAAGAAGTAAAAAAAGAGGATCCAAAGATTTAAACAAAATTTTGGATAATAAATCTATGATGCTTTCCTAACAGAAATTATGGGTTGAGATTTTAGAGCTAGGATTATGAACTCTGGAGTTTAACATCATGGAAGCAAATCACACATATTTTAGAATCCATTTGGGGAGTCAAAACACTCCCAGGACAAACCATGACTTAAAATAATGTTTTACAATCATATTGCTATTTTGGAACCCTCAACAAAAAAACCATAGGCAGAGAGCTGGTAATAAGTCTTCCTTGTTAATTATTTGAAAAGTCCCTTTATGCTCACTGACATTTTATAAAGCTCTATTCAAATACACTTCCACTAAGCAAGCAGCAAATGAAAAGACTTGTTGCTACTTGACAGACACTTGTTTTGAAGTCCATCTCCAAGTGCTGAACTCCAAGAGATGCTGAAGGTTGCTAGACTTGTTGAACAGGTCTGACCTCGCCTCTCCCTCACTGTTGCTCCACCATCATAATTTTAGTGATTTTTAATTTATGTTCATTCTGGTCAGCTACTATTCTACCATCCACACTCCCTAACTTCAACTCATCTTAAATAGGATAAAACAATAACCTCTGGTTCAGTCTAATTTTATAGATAAGTCTTTCCATTAGGAAACTATTCATTTATACCCTTATAAAACTATGTGTGACTGCATCCCTCTATTCACCTGAACATTTCTGCGTATCCTTTTTTTCTCCTTCCATTTCCCTGCTCAGTCCTTTAAACCTTTCCTCCAAGCCCTATATTTGTAAAATGATTACTTGCAATCGTATCAATAAAACTTCTGTCTGACAATGTAAATGCCCCCACCAACTTCCCCAACCTCTTTGTTACATATAATGTTGCTCAAGTGTTTTCTGAGTTCTCTAGGTTGTGATATCCTATATCTCATTATCTGAACATGTAGACTGTTTCCAATGACTTGTTTTCACTGTTACTGCCTAACAGAGAGGAGGGGATAGGAGGTTTCCAAAGGTTTTCTTTCCCTCTTTTTCTCTACAAACTGAGCAGTAAAGTTCACGCTCATGCGTCCATTATCACTCCCTTAATATTCCCAGATCCCCCTCTTTGTGTGCAGTTATTTCCAATGTCCTTCGGTTATTTAGAACTATCAGTACCTTCAATTTACTCTTTCTAAAGCACAACCTATCATCTTCTCCATTGGTTCCTACATCCAAAGTGTCAGCAAGTCCCACTATGCTGTTTTTCTGTTTTCAGTAAATACCCTAGATCTGTCATTCCTTTCCATTCTTTCTACCTTCAGTACAGTTTACGTCTTCATTATTTTATGTTTGGATTCTCTCCACAGTCCCTAAACTAGTCTACCTACCATCAGTTTCATTCCTTTCCTTGACAACTAACACATTCCATTACTTGTTCTAAAATATCACTTTGATCATGGTATCATTCTTCATAGATTCTGACCACTGTATAAAGTATAAACTTTTACATTTAATATTTTCCCTTTAATGCCTAACTTCTGTTATCTTCATGTACCTAATTATCTTTTTTGAGAAAAAGGTAATTTCTTTCTGCTTATAGTCATATTCTTTTTTGTCAACTTTGTTATGAATCTTCCGTGAATGTTCTAAGCTCCGTTACTATTACTGCCTTATGACACAGTGTATTTTTTGACATAATTATTCATGTACATTACTTTTCCATACACTTTACAGGCCAAGTTTTATCTATGTTAATAACATGTGCCATGGCACCAAACACCATGCCACACACGCTGTCATTGTCCAATATATACTGGTGTTTTACAGATGCGTCTTTGGGGAAGAAGCTATCCAGTGTCTACTGCTATATATACAGTGACAAACACCATTTATGTCATGACCCAAGGTAAGTGAAACATCACCTAATCTCATCACATGCAATTTACTTTGATATTTGTTTAGTGTCAGGGATTTAACCCAGGGCCTCATGCATCAAGGCAAATACTCTACCACTGAGCTATGTCCCTAGTCTCACTTTGATATTTTCATTCTATTCTATTTCATTTGTTAAAATGGTGGTTACAATGCACCAAGTTGATTTAACAAGAGACAAATTGTGAAAAGTCTACTTTAGAGAATTTACATTGCTCTTGCTGTGATGTGAGAATAACCCATTCACGATACTTGCTTAGTCTGATAAAACCATCACATTACGATGGACTACAGGCTGCTGTGGCTGAGTTCGATATACAGCTGAATGTGGGCTCTGACCCTGCCTTTTCTGGGCATAGCCTTGTTCCAGCAGCAGGTGTAGCACTGTGGGGAATTTTTTAATATAGAAATCATGATTAGAATCACAGCAAGATCATTATATTTTGGGTTCTAAATGGCATATTCTTCTAAATCGAAGAGCTCGTTGTTAAATAAACCAAAGTTAGACTAACTTGTACTGACTCAGCAATTCCTCCTTAAAAGATAGCATCTCGGGAAATTGTATGAGTCAGAGTAAATAAGGACCAAAAGAAGCTAGTTACAAATGATTACATACACAATGATTCCATTTATTATGAAGCAGTCCAAGAACAGGCAAAAGTAACCTATGCTGTTTTAACTTTCAAAACAGTGATTCGGACGTGAAGGTGGGAATGAATGACAGCTGACTGGGAAGCCGGCATGAAGGAGATTTGTGTGGTGGGTGATTCCACCTGAGACCCAAAATAGAGATTCATCAAATTGTACACTTACAATTTCTGTACTTACTATGTGTACATTATATTTCAGTAAAAAATAGTTTTAAAAATAAATAAGAAAATGACAAGCTAACTTTCTCAGCCAAGAAAAAGAAAATATATGAGTAGAAGACACGCATCCCTAAGAAAATGATTATAAACTTGACTCTGCTGTCAGTGTAACTGAGATGGCTGGGGGGCAGCCAGAGTGGAATTTCCCCACCTTTGCAAACTGTCAGCACCCTCAACCACCGATCAACTGATACGTTTCAGAGAAGGCACTACACTGGTTGTTCACTTTAAAAAGTTGAAATTTACACTAAAATTACTAAAATTTTAACTAAATTGCAACTAAAATTACATAAAAATAATGTTATTTTAAATTTGTTTTTGGTAACCCACAAGACAAGCAGTGATTTTTACATTTTTCTCAAACTGAATATATCATTCATTAGGTGATAGATTTGTGAGACCAAAGTTTTAATGAGCAAGAAGTGAATATTATTAAATAAGGATGCCATGCATGTAGAAAAAAGTAAAAGGTACTTTCAGAGACTTTTTAGTTATAAATGTGCAGTTAAAAAAAACCAACTCTTATTATGATTCAAACAAACAAAACAAAACACCCCACAAAAATGAAAAATAAGGAAAGCTAGTACTTGACGGTATTTTCTATGTGGTGACAACCAGAACACAACAAAAAAATTTTCTACATTAGTATCATAATGCATAACATTTTGATCTGAAGCCACAATAGGAAATTATTGGCAATTACCATCAGCACTGCACTTTTGCTATCAAAGCATCACTGACTGAATACATTCTTATCTGCCCTAAAATCATGTTGGTAAGAAGGAAGTAAATTACTAATTCAGAGCACGAGTATATTTGCAGCTGCTAAAAAAGCTTTTCATGCTCATACAACTCCCCTCTTCAATGGGATGTTGAAAGCCACTTTTGTGGGCATGGCAGTTTTAGAACTTTCTGGCAGGAAAAAAACAATGCTCTGCCATTGACATTAGGTGGGTAATTCAGGTACCCAATGCTTGAATCAGCAGAAAGAAAACATCAACTGCACTTTAGTTCTGCTCTGCTAAATGTTACAGAATTAGTTTTAAAAAATCAGTGCCTCAATTCTGGGAAAACTGGGTGATCTGAAAGTTCTAGAACAGCTAGGTTTCTGGGTGGTCGCAATGGGCAACATACTTAGCAATAAAGAAAACTGCTTACTTAAAAAAACCCACAAAGTAGTTTGAGACATTAAAAAAGAGGAATGCACAATTTTTTAATGAGAGGATGAGATTTATTTTGGTCAATAAATCAATCACATATTCTGTATTTCTGAAACTATCTAAATAATAACAAATAGTAATCAAACATCCTGTTAACAAAGGATATCAGTTAAAAACAGCAATGCTATGGTTTGGAGGTAGTTAACCCTCAGGAAACTCAGTCCCTAGTGTGGCAATGTTGAGGTGGTGGACGCTTAAGAGGTGGGAGCTAGTGCTAGTGCTAGATCACTGCTCTCTGGCTTCCTGTCAATAGATATGTACTCTCCCTCCCACATGGGCTCTCCCCGTTGGACACAATCTGCCCTAAGACACTCACCAGGGGTGGAATTAATGCCACTTTCCCCCACCCAGCTGTAGACATTAGCTCCAAAACTGTGATCTAAATAAACCCTCTTTCTTTATAAAGATAGCCTTCCTCAGATATTTTGTTATAGTAACAGAAAACACACTAATGTAAGTAGAATTCTAAATGTAATAATGATATAAAAGTGCAATTTTGATTCCTAAAGTTGAACTAGAAGAAAAAATTATTAGAACTATGTAACACTTTATTCTCTTGCTAGAATGTAAGGGTTATTAGCAGCATTTAAGGTATTTGACTCACTATATTATTCATTTAAAAGTACATTTGGAAACAAAACGTAAACAAATGTAAGCTTATTAGCAATTCAAAAAAGGTGTCAGAACAAAAAACACTGAAGACTTTCTGGAAAATAAAGCAACATGGTTGCCAGATATAAGGTGAATACATATCCATCTGTTGTAGTTTCATAAAAAAATGAACTTTAAATTTTGAAAAGACACTACTTAGTATAATGGCAACAAAAACTGTAAGATATCTGATCAGTTAAGCCTAGAAAAGATCAATAAAACTTTATTAGAAGAAATACATAAAATGCATTAAATGACATCAAAGAAGGTATAAATAAATGAAGAGCCAAGAGATGGTCATAGATAGGAAGATTTAAATTTATAAAATGTTCATTTTCCCCAGGATAATCTATAAATTCAGTAATGGAAGATTTTTGGCAAAATTCATATGAATAAAAGAAGAGGAAAGATTACTCAAAACAATGTTTTAGAAGAACAGGGGCACGGGAGGCTAGAGAAATGATGGCCCAAGGAGAAATATCCTCTGTGACACTTAACTGTTGTATCAACTTGAGTAAGAAACTCCCCTATTGGTTGGATTAGCGTGGTTCTGAGTGTGGCTGAGTGGATTTACCAAAAACGGAAGGCCCACCCTGGGTGTCAGTGGCTCCAACAAATAGGCTCATGGCCCGGATGGAATAAAAGGGAAAGCAAAAGGAAGGCAACTTCTTTCTGTCTGCCACGCCATGGGCTGTTTCTCCTGTGCCAGGCCCCTCTGGTGCACTGTCCTGCCTTGGAGCCAGCTGACTGTGGACTAAAACCTGTATAAACTGTGAGCCAAAATAAAACCTGTCCTTTTTTAACTTACAGGTGTCGAGGATTTTGTCTCAGCAATAGTCTATCCTTTACACAACATGGTGGCTAGTTAATGATAGTGTATTCAATTCTGCAATTTGTTAAGAGCAGATTTTAAGTGTTTCAATAAAAAAAAAGTATGTGAGGTAATGTGTATGTCAATTAGCTTGATTAAACTACTAAATAATGTATACATGTTCCAAAACATCATGCAGCAACGATAAATATATAGTTTTATTTGTCAATTAAAAACGCATAAATACAACATAAAAGGAATAAGGCAGGAAACATGCCTTTTCAAATAATAAGACTTACAGAACCAAAAATAATCCACCTGAAGAATCCACAAAAATTCCCATGCAAATATGGAAGTTTTATAAATGACAGAACTGGACTGCACATAAGCCATCACACTAAAATACAAATTTATATTTTAGGAATTCTTTTTAAAGATAATCTATCAAAATTTATATATTTCTATTGTTTGATTGTGTACCAATAATTCATAGAAGTATAAATTTGATCCAGAAGAAAATTTTAATATGGAAAGGCTTATGAAAACAGGGAATTAAAAATTTTATTCATTAACATTTTTTGCAGTAAAATGACAGGATAATCAATGGAAGATAACATTCTAAGACTATATGGAATAGAAATAAGAACTAACAGAGAAAAGAAATTTCTGAGAAGGGAAAAAGTTTACCCATGAACTTTCTTTTAATGATTATGTGGTACTGAGATTCTACTGAATATATTTAAAAGTTTCCTTTTTTAAAAAAAGGAAAGGGCTGGGGGGTGGTGTTGTCGCCTGCCTTGCAAGCGCAAGGTCCTGAGTTTGATCCCCGGTACCAAAAAAAAAGAAAAATAATTATAATCTTGAAATAAAACCAAAACACCAACCAAAAGAAAGCTAGCATAGCCGTAACTTCCAGCTAAGTTGAAAAGGCAAGAAACTTTTTAGAGATAAAGAGATTCGATATCTTATAAAGCTATAATAATTAAAAAATTGTTTGCCACATCTACTCTGATTTAAAAAACAGAAATTAACAAGAGTAACTGACAATAAAAGATATTGAAAATGAGTAAAGAAATAGAAAATTTGAAAACATAATAGCCTGAATCTAACTGACATATGGAAAATACTGTACTTTACACCTGCAGAATATACATGCTTTTCAACAGATGAACGATATTTAATTGGTTATAAGATGGTTATATAGTCAAATAATTAATATCATATCATACAGAGTAAGTATCTAACTTCAGTAAAATCACACTAATTGTAAATATCCCAAAGAGAAAAGTACAATTAGAAATTGTTCAGAAATTAAACAAAAGATCAAAACATGGATCAAAAAGATAACTACATGGAAATACTGTACACTAAGTAATGATTAAAATATGGCCCATAAATTTATAAGTGCCATTAGCTTGTAAAAATTTATTGTGATACATTTTAAAAATAAAATTAAAGATCTAAACAAATCCATGCTAATTTTTGATAAACTGAGTATCTTGATAAAACAAAAATTTTTCTAGGAAGATACACATTAACAAAAATTAAAGAAAAGGACAAAATTTGGACAGGATAATTCAAATGATAGAAGGATAACCCTTCTATCATTAATTAAAAAGTTGGAAATGTCTCTTCTTCTAAAAACAAAATCTAGGCTGAGATTATGTGATACATGAACAGTTTTAAATCTCAAAAAAACAGATAAAGCTTCTATTATGTAAATTTTTCCAGAAAAATGAAAGTGATGAGAAAATTCAAGATATATAATGATCCAATAATTGTAGAGATTTATTTCTTGCTCAGTTTATTTCTTTCTGTTTTCATCAGTATTCAAAATTAAAATTTTTAATTGTAATTCAAAAATTTAAAAAATTTTAAAGACAAAAATGTAATTAATTTCAAATGTCTATCTAGAAAATCCAAGAAAAATAACTGAAGAACAACTGAACAAGAGAGTCAGGTAAGACGGGATCATACAAAATAAGCATGCTTAAAAATCGTTATCTTTCCTAATCAATTAAAAATGTAATGATAAAAATAAATATCTCATTTTATCATAAACTGTGGTATACTTAGTGATTAATCTAACAAAAATATTAAAAGTGTATATGAAGTAAGTTATAATTTTCTCTCTCCAAAACATAAGGAAAGTTTTAAATGGAGAAATGTCACATTCAGTTCTTTCCAAACCATTCTCTAAATGCAATTTTAACTAAAAAAGTCTCATGGATTATTATTATCATATCAAAATAATTCTAAAGATCATTATATATATATATTTTTTTTTTTAATTTTTTTTTTTTTTTGGTATCGAGGATTGAACTTGGGTCCTTGAGTTTGTGAGGCAGGTGGCTGAATGACTGAGCTAAGTCCCTGGCCCCGATCATCTACAATATTAAAACCAAGAAGTTAAGAAAAAAATGAAGGTTTTAACATGCTAGATAAACATAAATCTAGTACTGGAAAGCTATAGCAATTCAAATAATAATGCTAACCCTAACCCTAAATAGATCCATGGAGCACAGTGGTGGTTCTAGAAACATCTGTGTATAGATGTACAGTATAAGATAAAATTTGCATTTCAAGTCAAAGGAAAGAAAGTTAGTTAAATGACAGCACAAGGAGGACAAGTGGTCATACATGCACAAACAAGAATAAATTTGAGCTAATTAGATATATGTCATATATAATATAAATTAGGAAGGTCTTCCTTAAAAAATAGTAGTACCAAAAATCCATAGAGGATGGAAAGATCTGACAATACACATACCAAAGTTCTGTAGAAGAAATGATTTATGAAGTTAGTAAACTTCAAAATCCTACTCTACATAAAATATAAAAACAATTTACGTCATTAAAAATTTTAGAAGCAAGGGATTATGGCTCATAACTGGAAAGAAATAGGATGCAGGTCACCGCAGTCCTGGTAATATAGCTCTTTCATATTATCTTTCATGAGAATGGTTCAGATTATAATATTTCATAGGCTATATTCTTACTAGTACTTTTCTGTGTGTACACTACAGTGAGTTAAAACATATTAGAGTGGACACACACAAAGCACTTTTCTGCCTAGCTAACTAACCATAGTCTGTATTCTTCCATATAGCAAACTGCTAATATTGGTGATTTTAGGGTAGGGAGTACAACAAGGGGCTAAGAAGAGTGGAGGCTGAAAATAATTAAAATGAGCTCTTACTTTTGTGTTTAACTGTACTTTATATATTTAACCATGGAATATGTGGTATTTGTATTTTTTTTTAAAGCAGTAAAAAATGAAAAGAAGTCTATATATATGACCCCTACCATTCAAGACTTGTGACTTACGTACGATTAAGACAATGCAATAGGGCATACTCTACCTGTGAATCTAATATATTGGAAATTTCTTGTGCACCAACATTTACTTCATCCAACTGCAAGCAAAACAAATTTCTGGCAACCTCGACAAAATCTAAAATGAACATATTTCAGTAAGAACACAACATTTAATCTCATCTCAATAAATTCTTTTTCTACATGATGTTGAAGCTATGTATTATTGACATTTCAAATTTAACTTAAATGAATTGTCTTAAAATAATACTGACTCAAGTGACAGGCAAATCTAGGCTCAAATAAGAAGAGATAAATTGGGTTTATCTTCAGTTAACTTTGATAGCGTTAGTAATTCAGTTAAGATAATAAGGCAAACACGTATCATAGATATTTAATTCTCCAACTTTTGTACTAGAAGTAGAACTTTTTCTGAAACAGGACAATATTATGTCTTGTGGCTCTTCTGGCTGAAAGAACATGAGGTTTACTAGTAATAGCAGCAGCTAATGTTTACGTAGGAGCCACTGCATGGCAGGCATGGTGCTTAGCAATTTCAGCCTAACAGCAATCTTCCAAGTGAGGTCCCTTTTTCTGTTTTACAGATGAATGCAAAACTGTGTTAGGCTGGCCAAAGCCACTTGGTAAATAAGCAGCAGAGCAGTCCTTGAGATTCTTCAGATATCATGATGACCTATTCCTCTTTGTATCCTCAAGTTTTTTTAATTTTGGCTATTATATTTTTAATTTCCAAGGATCCTTTCAAATTTTCTCTGATTGTTCTATTTTACAACATCCTGCTGTTATTTCATGAATGCATTCATTATCTTGATTTATCTTTTTAAAGATGTTAACTATAGGTTTTCTGAAGTTCTCTTCGCTTCTTTATCACTGAGGTCTTTCACAGGCCCTATAATTTATGTTGGAGGATTTCCCCAAGTGTCTGGTAACCCCTGGCTATGAGTTTATACTTAAGATTCAGGCACTGAAAAAGCTAGTTGGAAATTCTGTGCGCATAACTTGCCTTATGAAATGGCAGGTTAAATAATAGGGCAGTCAGGCAGGCCAGCTGACATTTTGTTCTTTAGAGAGAATCCTACACCCTCCTGCCTGTGATCATAGATATGGCTGCAGATTCTACTGAGCAATATGGGTGTGTGTGATGACTAATGACTCACTGTACACTTCCCCAAACTGTCTCGCTGCTAGCAACTGTACATCCATAATCATTCTGGTTTAATTTCTAAGGAAAGAGACTTCTCTTCCCCCAGGAGGTGTAAGGGTGTGGTAGGTGCTGGACTGCTTTAGAAGGGGCAGGGAACAACAGCATGTATAATTCTCCTAAGAAACACTGCTAAAAATTGTTCACATCATATGCCCTGCCTAAGCCCAGACTTTAGAAATACCCGATGCTTTCAATTCCCAAGGGTCAAACCAGCTTGTTCCCTACAGTAATTTTCCTAAGTCATTAGACACTTGGGCTTTACTTGCCTCTGCTTACTAACTCATTCACTGTATTTTCCTCATCTACTTTCTGCCTTTAAATATTGTGTTTTGATTATGCAGGTATTCTGTTTCTTGCTCTTACCATTTTGGCAAGATTTTCAAGAGGGGATAGGACCAAAAATACTCTTTTTCCACCCACTACAAAACTAAAAGGTGAATTTTTAAAAAATATTACAGATGTTATAAAAATGATACATCTACTACATAAGAGAAAATGCAATACTTAATGCTGTCAAGGATAGAAAAAATTGTTCCACTCAAATATTATTTGAGGCAGAACAAACAGATGTGTAAAATATCTCTGCAAAAGGATTTATCAGTATGTACCAGAACTCCATTATGGGGATTTATCCTAAGAAAAGGAATGAAACAGCCTCATTAAAAAATATATAGATTTATAAATTAATAAATATGATAATGATAAACTATCAAAATTGCTGTCAAAAGGCTAAACATTAGTTTAAGTGGCACAGTATGCTATCTCTAAGAAAAATTATATAGCACTACATTAATCTTTATATTAGCTGGAAAAAGGAACTAGAAGTAATCTCACTGCAGTGAGAGGACTTCTGTGTTTTATACTTTTTATTACTAAAGCAATGTTTATGCAATAAATAAATAACAAAGAATATGCTACAACAATGATGCTTTAGAGCTGAAAGGTTCTACTGAAGTTGTCCTTTCTGCTGACCCAGCCAGCCTAGTACCTCCAGCTGAGCTTTCAGAGTGCTAATTAGGAACTTGAAGTATATGTGGTTTAACTTTTCGTTTTTCCTTCTAAAAAACAGGCACTCTTAAAGAAAATGGGTCACAATAAATCTCCCACCAAGTTTCTGTGACAACTCAACCTGATCAACCTGATATTACCTCCAAAACATACTGTCCCCTTTGAGTCTGCTTGTACTTGCTGTCTCAGGGCTTGGTGCTGGTCCTCTGTGGGCTGAATACCAAGGTATTTTAGAGCCTGGAAGGAAAAGGACTCATGAGAATCAAGTTTTTTTAAAAAATAGCCAAATAATAAAACTTTTTGTAACCCAATGGAAAAAAAAAAATCAGCATTTAGGAATAGTAACCAGAATCAGATGACCAAGGAGAATCCTCTGACTGCTTATGGATTACGTGACTCTTAAGAGACTAGCTTTATGACTGCACCATCACCTCAATCTTTTTTTCAAGGACACTACTTTGGCTAGTTCATAGTTCTAGAACCAAAAGTCAAACTGTTTCTTAGTTTACATGATTTGGCAGAAGAAAAAAATAGTCCTAATAAGGTCAGACTTATGAGTGACACTTAAAAACATGAATAGTTCTTGGTTATTACTCTACCTTTGAAAGCAAAACTGAAATTAACAGGAACTGATTTAAATAAAAAATATTCTAATTTTTGGCTTATTTGAGGGTAAGCTTACACAAATAGTAAAGGAAAAAGCTTTTTCAAGTCCCCACTTCTCTTTGGCAGGCTCTCCTGTTACGGGTAAAGTACCCATTCATGAATAAAAATTCTGAGACTGCTTGCTGTGTTCCACTGTTCACCTCCTCCTTGTTACAGAACCAACAAGTTTTCAGATAGAAATACTGCCATTCCAGGAAGCCTATTTTCAAAAGTAGGGGTAGGCACTCCTATTATTCCCTTTTCTTTCCATCTTTTGGCTTAATAAAGGGGGAGAAGGAGTTAGAGAAGAGGAGGAGAGAGAGAAAGAAAAATAAATATTGCTGGACTCTGAGCTGGTATTTTGACTCATGACGTACCTCAATAAAGATGGCAGAACAGAGACTATCTTTCTGCTCCACAGACTGGAACGTGGGTCCTCAACTTTTGTCTCAATGCTAGCCCTGGATTGCTTTTTTTCAGGCTTCTTTTTGTGTAAGAAATAAACTTCTAATGGAAACAAGTATGATTTGGGTTCTCTAGCTAAAGATAGCAAAACTTAATGCATAGGGACTGACTGGATACCCTATTATTGGATTCTGACAAGAACATACACAGTATCAATCAATCACAGTAGAACTTAGAGGTAGGCAAAGTTTGTTATTAGCAATTATTCCCTATAATTTTCTTCCCCATTGGGAATATGTCTAGTCATTCATCATTTCATTCATCAAATATTTATTTGGTACTCCCTATTGGTCAGGCACAAATCTATGTACAAGGGAGAGACAAATGACATATAGTTCCTACACTCAAAGAGAGTTTATGGTATGTAGTGGGAGAATAACATTAAACAATTATGGTAATTAAATATGTAATTTAATCCAAGTATGTACAGGATATAGTATGGCAAAAAAACCCCAAAACAAATGTTTAATGTAAAGGCATACAATTTGGGCATAGTGAAAGAAAGAGACAGGAGAATGAGCATATCAGGAAACATTCTTTCTGGCTTCTCAAGCTTAGCATCATCTCCCTGCTCTGTCAAAGTCAAGAGTATTTACCTTGTATAACGTGGAATAATGATTTTTTAGCTTCTCTGTGCTTTTTCCCCTTATAAAAATGGCCCAAATATAAAAAAAACAGAAGAATACAAAGAATATCCATTTATTTACTATTATTATAGGCAGTTGAGTTAGACAGAAAAAAATATACAGAGAGGGACTGGAGTCTCAAGGAAGTCAGCAGAAAATAAAAACAACAGAATTGTGGCTGGAGGTGCATCTGAAGAAGGACAGGCCTTAAGATAAAGATGCAATGGCCAGACCTACATGCTTCTCCTAAGGGATAAACAATAATGTGAGATTATACTGTAATAAGTCTGACATGGTCCAGAAAGTCCAGTTAGTCATCAGTTGCCCAGGTGGGGGACCAGAGCATCTGGACCCATCCCTTCCCAAAAATGCCTGTGCTTTCTATGTTCCCTTGCTACATGCCTTGTTTCTCTATTGGATCAATGTTAGCTAAGTGGCTATACTTGTAATCCTATAAGTTGATTGTAATTTGACCCACGTTGTACCCACGTTGTACCCACATTATGACTTTGCTGTATAAATTACCCCTGACAAAGGGCCTCAGTGGCAACTCACTTACCCCTCCTGTCTCTCAGGAGCTATCTCTCAATAAAGCTTTCCAACCCTTAACCTCCATTGTTCCTTGGAAATCATTTTTAGATATTTGGAGGACACAGAATTGGCACATTTGATGTCTAGCAGGTTGGGAGGTATACTTCTCCTATATCACTATCATCAAATAAACACTGATATTTGCTTGAAATTTATAAATATTTACAAAACAATAAAACTACAAATTTAGTTGAAAGCTTTCTCTGTTGTTCTTTAGCAACAAACACTATCCTCAGGATGATGTATCCTTCCTGTCTGTAATGTGATGTTATTTATTTTATAAGTATGTATATGCTCAATAATATGCAATCTAATCCTGTGCATTTAAAATTTTACATGAACAGTATAATCTAAAGGGATAACTCTCTTTTACTTCAACTTAGTGATTTTACAACTGCTCAATATTATCTGCAAAACTAGTTCACTTATTTTAACTATCAATGACATCTGATTATATGCATTTAACCTGTTCACTATTTTGTGATTGATGGACTTTTATAATTACTCCAATCAATTTTTTAAATTACAAAACATTATACATGTCTTCTTCTACAGCTATAGGAAGATTTCTTGATTTCTCTATAGTACAGTATATCCTTCAAAAAGGAAGGGTTGAGTTACAGGTGATACACACGGTAAACTTATTAGACATTTTGGATTTTTCTCTAAACTGATTGTACCAATCTATGCATGCCAGTAGTACACAAACATTCCTATTTTTCTACATTCTTAACAGAATTTGTTTTTTTATACATTCATTTTTTATCAAATGGTGAATGTGGACTAGTATGTGAACTAGAATTCCCTGAATTACAAGTGAGATTAAACATCTTTTATATTTATTAGCAATGCTTTTGACTCATGAGTCATTTAGAAATGTTTTAAATTTTCATATATAGAGTTTTAAAGATGTATCTTTTATTACTGATAAAAATTTGGAGGCAGTGTTCCAACATTGACAAGCAGAATTGTTTCTTTTTTTTGATACCGGGGATCGAACTCGGGACCTTGTGCTTGCAAGGCAGACGACAGAACCACTGAGCTAAATCCCTGGCTCAATTGTTTCTTGATATTGCCAAGTGTCCCAAGGAAAAGAACACCTCTCTAGTCCTTAAGGACCACTACTCCAGAGATAAACACTATTAGCAACTTGGTATGCAATATTCCAGATTTTTCTACAAATACGTCTTTATATAAATTTATGCCTTTATGTAAAGCTATATGTTATATTAATTTTTGCACATATTAAGTTTCCCTATAGTTCTCTGTTTAAAAATTATCAATATATCCCAGCTTTATATCCTGTAAAATTTTAGATCTATTCTATGCTTTAAAATATCAATATATCCTAGCTTTCTCTCTATTCTGTATACTTTTTAATCTACTATATGCTTTTAAAACTTATTGTAATAAGTCAGACATTGGTGGTTAGGGAGACTGAAGAAAGAGGATTTCAAGTTGAGGCCCGAACAATTTAGCAAAACCCTGTTTTAAAATAAAGATTTTTATTTAAAAAAAAGAAAGGGACTGGGGAC
Organism: Heterocephalus glaber; assembly: GCF_053883595.1. Taxonomy (NCBI): domain Eukaryota; kingdom Metazoa; phylum Chordata; class Mammalia; order Rodentia; family Bathyergidae; genus Heterocephalus; species Heterocephalus glaber. Next base: position 2,720,795 of record NW_028258463.1, read on the forward strand.
ATAGCTCAGTGGCAGAGTGCTTGCCTAGCATTCATGAGACCCTGTGTTCAATCTCCAGTACTGACCCTCCCAAAAGAGTTATAATATTATATTGTTTGAACTAAATTTTTCAAAAGTTTCATGGTCATTTAATTTATATACATTCTTATTTCTGAAGATACAGGGGCATAGAGAAAAATCCGAACAATTAAGCTTTTCTGACTTTCTCAGTTTATCACTATTAGATCATATCCTCTTTGTTCAATTATACTCCTCCAGGACTGTCTACTCTTCATCCCAAACCTAAGCATAACAATACACAGATTGTTCTCTTTCTTTGAGTCTTTGTTTCTAAAGGATCTTGTGCCAGGTAAAATTTGTATCAAATAAGTTTGTGCTTTTCTCTTGGTGATTTATCTTTTGTTAAAGGTACTTATGCCATGAACCTAGTGATGAGTGAGAAATTTTTCCTCTCCTATAAGGAAAAACAGGCGCTTAAGTGCAAGGCACTATGGGGAAGAAGTAGATAATCTCATTGGTAAAACAAGATATAAGAAAGATCATAAGGCAGTACGAAGTTAATGGTTAGTATGAAAAAAATGGCAACATTTTACTTTGCAATCTTTTATAGTTAGCAAAGTCTGGACAAAAGACATAGAATTGAATCAGCATTTAAACAATAGATAAGATTCAAATTTGCAGTGAGAAAGATAGTATCATAGAACCAAGCAAAGCGAGAGATATGGAATAAGTGCAATGTGTGTTTATGAAATTTTATATTCTTTTTAAAATGTGAAAAAATGTTATTCATAAAAGCTTACAGGAAGGTAGAGGCTGTGGATCTCTAGCAATATATCCATCTTACATTAAAAAATACTGATGAGAAGTTTTAAAGCATTTTGTCACCTTTGTCTTTTAAAATCACTCTAAGTTTCCTTTATATATACAAAATCTCAACCTTTTACTACCCCCAGGACTATTTTTTGGTGCTGAGTCCACTGCTCCAATATTCTTAATTTGGGGTGTGTGTGTGTGTGTGTGTGTGTGTGTGTGTGTGTGTGTGTGTGTGTGTGAGACAAGGTCTTCAGTTGTAGTTCAGGCTGCCCTCAAACTCACTATGTAGCCCAGGCTGGACTCAAACTTGTGGGGATCCTCCTGCCTCTGCTTCCCAAGTGCTGGGATTATAAGCATGCACCACCCTTTTTACATTTAGTGGGCACCTGACTATTTTATCCTTTAGGATTCAGTGATCCTACGCTTTTTAAAAAATTGAGCAAATGAATCAAGTATTACTTCATTGCACTTATTGCTATTATACACGAAGCCTAATGTATTTTGTTCTAATTTATTCAATGTTTCCACTGATTCTAGATTGTAAAATATCATATATTCTTTATTGCCAAAGAGAAAGAAACTGATTAATTTGCATGTCAATTTAGTTACAAAAGGTTTTACTTCCATTTAGAACTACTGAACCCTAGGAGCTGCCAAATTGAAACAGTAATTAAATAATTTAAACCCTAACTGCCATTCACTTAATTGTAAATAAGTAGCTTCAGGAAACTAATGACAGTACTTGCTATTGCCTTACAAAGAAAAATGAAAATTTAAGGGATTTACCATTTCCAGTTTCTCTGCCTTAAGGCGAACAGAAGGATTTAGGGAAATCTTTCCTTGTGGTCCATAATTATCAGTCCAAGCAGGAGCAATATCTAAGAGACAACAGGGTGCACATTAATTGGAGGCTTAATTGGAATAGAACTTTTCATTTGACAGGATGTGTTCTGGACTCCCGCTGTTCAAAAGTAATTCTGGTTAATCAGTTGGGAGTTTTCACTTTTGTTTTCATGGGTTTTTTTTCCTGTAGGTTTAATATGTACCACATAAATCAGCTTTACTTGAGCCCTAAGATATAATATAAAAAGAATATCCAATTATGCACTGTGAAGTCTTATAGAAATAATAACTTAAAAGACAAACATATATCCCACCATTATGACCATCATCACAACAACTTACTCCTTTTAAGAAAAAAGTCTTTTTTATTCAAAAAAAGTAAAATCATATCAAAGATTCAAAAAGATCGTGGTATTTCCTTGACTAGTAAAAGTGGTTTTGTTATATGAATTCTGGAAGTGCCCTGGAAAAAACCCATGAATAAAAATCACCTTAAGTTTGTAGATAAAGTATGATATAGACACAGGACTTTTTGAGCTAAAAATCCTGTCTTGGGGTTATACCTCAGGTAACATACACAGACTTGGAGAAGAAGAGAATAATAAACCTCTTGCCTATTTTCCTATACTTCTTCAATATGCCCTGATTATGTAAATACAGCCTTTGTCCTTGTTGGAGGAATAAGAAATCAGGTGCCAGAAGAGGCTAGAACTTGACAAAAAACTATTTGTTTCAATATGCCAGAGTTTGTGAAACAAATTTCTATAATTTATGTCAATCCTCACCATCTAAATAGTCATTATTTTAAATACACTTTTAAATGGTATTTTACTAGTTCCACATAGAAACAAGAGGAAGAGAAAAAACTTTTTAAAATGTCACATCTTTATGCAGTGTTTTAATTTTTTTATTTCTCAGAGCATCTGTCTCTAAGTACAAAATGATTTGCATTCTCTTTCTTAAGAACATAAGAAGCGCATATGAAAATAAATAGTCTTCCTCTAAACCTTTAACACATCCTCAACATTCTATGTAAAATCTTTAATATAGCTTATAGGTGTCAAGATTATGAAAAAAATGGTTACTGACTTTTAGCTCCAAATGGAATTAAACCTTGAGAAAGATTGGTTTCCGTGCAACAGAATCTTTATAATTCTGATAAAAGCAAGAAAGTCTCCTCTGTTATCATGACATCTGATTGTTGGCCTGGATAAAAAAAAAATATTTTTTCTCTTAAAACCAATTCTATAGCAAACCTAAATTTGGCAGAAAAGATTACTGAAATGGTATGGAAGACTAAACCACATATAAGTCAAATTTACGTTTTATCTTGTGAGACTTGGCTTTCGGGGTTGCAGTTTGCCCTGCAATTAATGGACGGTAATACTAGGGGGATACCCTAGTTAAGACTAGTTAAGATGCAGACCAACGAGCTTGAATTGCTCAACTTACCCATGAGTGGAAGAGATACAGAGTAGACTGGAGCAAGAGGCAAAGAGGAGAAAGACAGGGAGAGACAAGGACACATGGAGACAACATTACTCATATTTTCCTATATTTGGGCACAAAAATTTGCTATTTCTAACAGTGGAAATAACAAAAATTTAGCTCCTATGTGTGTTTCTTTCTAGCCATGCAATGAACTAATTACTGTACATATATAAGCTCATTAATCTTCACAATCACCACACTGACATAGGCGTTACTATTCTCATTCCAAAAGCCAAGGCCCATAAAGGTTCAGAAGCTGACCCAGCACCACACAGCTAGTACATGGATAGTGTAAGTAGTCTAATCCTTTATGCCTTGACAAACCAATGTTCTTATGTGTCAACATCTTTCGTTGTCGTTTTCTTATCGCTAAAGTGAGAAGAATAAAACTGACCACCCATAGCAGCTGTCAAGGTAAAATCAATAAAATCAAAGAAAAAGACTATAAAAATATAAGGTATTGTTAATATTCACAGACACTGTGTTAATAGGTGATTTAATATAAAACTATATTAACCTCCCATTTAACAGGATGTATCATGGCTTAACAAAATCTTGTGTTGTTTTTTAAATCTTTTCTGCCTACTTTCATTGAACTCTTTACTTCTGAATTTGGACCTTAAGAGGGTCCTGCATGGAACCATTAAGCCTTGGAGCTGAGAGGGGCTTAGCCTGAGAAGCCCCTCACAGATAGTTTTCATCTGCCAGTGGCGACTCTCTCTGTCCATCTCCAGCTCTTCAAAGTACAGCTCATTATTCTCTTAGATTTTCTGTTCCTAGTCCTCTTTAGGAACAGAAGGGAAAGTTTATAAGGGAAGGATCAATACCATTTGTTTAATTCCATGAGCCCTTGAAGGATATTTTTCCTCATCAGTATTTTGTTTCAAAAGACCTGATGCCGAAGAATTCAGGCTTGTGCTACTGTTAAGGTAATGACCGAATTTCTTCTTCCCTTGGGAATGCCCTCAGCATACTTTTAGCTCACAAACTCTTTCGTTATTCAACTTAGGGCAATAGTAAACAATTCTAACTTAGATACTAGGATAGTTTTTAAAATATCTAGGTAATATGCTTATTTTAAAAATTCGACCAATTTTATCCTTTGGAATGATTTTGAGATGCGAAGAGAGGTAGAGAGAATACTTCCTGAATTTTTGTTGAGGTTAATATTAAAACTTGTTCATATTTTTGTATACATACCAACTGACTAAAAGAGTCTAGGAATAATGGTGGAGGATCTAATTTGGGAACAATCTATAATTATAGAAATTATAACAGAAAAATCATAATGTGTATAAGTTACTTACAGACAATTTAGGGTTGAGTTTGTTTCTCCCCGACCCTCTGCCTCCCCGGAAATACCTCAACCACTATATTTATGTAGAAGGAAGACATGGGGACTGATTTAATGCTATTTCTGCCCTAGAAAACTGTTCCATTTTAATTGCATTTCAATGTACTTTTTATACAACTTACACATTCACATATATTTTTCATTAGCTATTTTTCCTGTTACAAAATCTAGTCTCATTTCTTATAGTGACAGGTGTAAAACCCCTTCATCTTATTCATCTGACAAGATCTCTTTTCTCTAACCAGACCTGCCTTTTAGGGTCACCTGCCACCTGCCTTATCATCCTAGTTCTGTTTCCGCTCGTGGCGCTTCCTCTGTCTGCATGGCACTTCCTTAAAGATTTGGCACGTCTGACTTTTGCCAAGAGATTTATTTGTTTTGTACTGGGGATTGAACCCCGAGCCTTCACGCTGAGCTACCTCCCCAGCCTTTTTTATTATTTTTTATTTTGAGCCAGGGTCTCATTAAATCACCATACTGCCTAGGCTGGGCTTGAACATGCAATCCTCTTTCCTCAGGTACCCAGAGTGCTGAGACTACAGGCGTGTGCCACCATGCCCAGCTGCCAAGAGGTTTTTCTAAACTGTTTTCTGTATATTGTGACAAATCCCTTACTATGTGCTGATTTGGGGGATGAAGAGAGGATGCGACATTCAATCAAGCGTTAAAAGCTTTCACTTCTACTCTAGAAATATGCCCTAAAGTAGGCTTTATAACATTAATAGTAACAGCAGAATTTGCAGAGCACATACTGTCTACCAATTACAACGCTAAGTACTTGACATGCCCAATCTTGTTTGACCCTTTTGACAACCTCAGGAGGCAGGTACTTAAGGGTTAAAGAATAGTAAGTGGGGAACAAGCATTTGAATGTCTAAGTTTGCATTCTGAACCTGTGGTGGCCACTGCACCCTCCCTCCACCATCACTAGACTACTATTTCTTCCCTTAGTCCATTCTGTTAATATCTAAATTATTCATGAAAAGGTGTTATAAAATCCATCCATCCATCCATATACATAAATGAATATGTAAGGTTTTTTAATTTGAATAATGAAACATTTTAACTCTGTGATTGATTTCATAATATGCTATTAAGTACCTGATAGAAAAATCCTAATTTCTTTATAATTCCTAAGTCTTCTATACACATGACATATTTAACAAACATTTACTGAATAAATAAATGGCTAAAAGAGGCACTGAATAGTTTAATTACTTTAAAAACTAAAAAGATTACATAATGTTATACAACTAATGTTTTATGATAAAATCAAGGAATAAAGGGCCGTGGCTTCTAGCAACTTTGATGCTACATCTCTTCAAACTGTTGGCTTCAATTGCCTTTTCCCACATGGGTTCCCAGTTTAAAGTAAAACAGTATTATCAAGAAACTGAGTATTAAAGACTAACAGTTTCTAAGAGGCAACAAATCTCACTAGATTAAAAGGCATATCATTTTGGTTAAAAAGGGCTACTGACCCATTGGTAAATACTGCGCTAAATCAGAGGAAACAACTGTGGAATCTAGCATAAATTTCTATAAAGTCTGGTAGATTTTTTGGGGGAAGTAGGGCTTCTGGAGACTGAATCTGGGGCCTGAAGCATATACTCTACTGCTGGGATATACCTCCAGCCCATGTCTGGCAACTATTCAGTTTAAAGTAACTCTCTTTATTTTGAAATTATCATCTAGAGAATGCTATTAAAAATTAAAATACATGGGTAGTAACTTGCACTATAATTATAATTTAGCAATATATAATTAGCTTTTTATTTATGTTAAATAGTTTTCTAACTGTTATTTTGTTAAACTTATGGTAAATAATTTCAGGGAAGGGATGTTTTTCCTTGATATTTGACCCAATAAGCATTTTATATCTTGCTAATAATCCTTTTTTATGGGTAGATTAGACATTTTTTGCTTTATTGCTTTAAAAAGTCAGTAAATCATTTCAGAATGAATAAAAACCAATAATATTGAATCCACAATATTGATGCCTTTTCTAATTTACATCCATATGATTTCTTCCAAAATAAATAAACAAAAAAATTCTTTCCTTAAGCTGCACAGCCTTCTATAATATGTTTTTTAAAAGGTACAGTTAATAAGCCCCATTAGTATGTCATTAACAGGTCAAGGCAACCTAATCTAGATTTACAGGAGTTTTCATTATTTGGTCTCAACAGTTCATTAAGTAAGACAGCTTCAGAGACACTTAACGATAATGTACCCTTTAAAATTTCAACCTTTTGTTCAAGGAAATTTCCAATAAATGTTATAATCTAACAGGGACCACTGAGTAATACATTCATTTTCTCTTTTATTCATGGAAGGAAAAAAGGCATATGCAACTATTATGTTCTTTCATTGAGAGAGAGTAACTGAAAAAATAACAGAAAAGAGGAATTAAATATGTTTTTACCTGAATTAGCCATATCTGTAGAGCTGTTGTCTGAAGAAGTAATTGGAATATATTCTGCTTTCTCATATCCAGTTTTTATCTGTGAAAGAAAGTGAGGAACATGCAATGTCATTTTCTAAAGTAGGTCAAAGACCAGACTAGATATTCACACTAACATAAAAAGCATGGTCAAAGAGATTAAAGCAATATCCCAGAAATGTAAAACCTCTAAAGTTTTGGTATATTCATCTTCAAATAAAGCATTTCAAATTAAAGATAAGAACCACTTTCAGCTCTACTGTGTCCAAGGATAACAAAACATAAGGCCATGTACTTTGTCTTTTTAAAGACATTATAAAACCAAATGACACAGTATAAGGGGCCGACAGAAAATCTTACACCTTGTCCCTGATCAGCATGTATCTAAAAGCAAAGTTACTCTTAAAGAATTTATTCCATTGCCTGAAAGCCTACTTGAGTTTCCTCTGTTATCTTATAGTTAATGCAGACTTAAAGAATATATATACTCTAGGGCCGGGGTTTTAGTTCAGTGGTTCCTCTGCCTGTCTCACAAGCACAAGGTCCCAGTTTTGATCCCCGGTACCAAAAAAAACAAAAAACAAAAACCAAAGAATATATACTCTATTTTATAACTCTTATTTTTTAGGATAATATAGCTTTAGTAATTGGTTGTATTATTTTGATATTAGAAATCCTCCACCTTGCATGATTTCAATAGGGCTGTTTTCTAGTGTACACACATGAAAGCAATACTGTACCCACCTAGATTGGATGATTAGAATTAGCTTCACTGTGTAGCAAAGAAGCTAAGAGAAAAAAAAAAAACTAGTTACCTAGCATCTGTCCAGGAGAAAATAAAAATGATAATTAGAGACTACCTAAAACTGAATATTACATTGTTAACATAGTTCTGAGTGATGTCAAGTTGTATCCTTGTGGTAGCACTTTGTCATGCTGACACTGTCTGACTGATTGTGCTTCTTGACATAGGACACTTTGATTTGAAAAATTATGTTTATTGGCAAGTCTAAACCAGAAAAAAAGAAATCTTTCAAGGAAATATTAATCTGTTAACAAAAGTGTTCCCGAAATTACAATTCTGTATCTATTTCACCAACAGGAAAAGCATAAGGGATGTATGCAGAGAAATTTAAGACTACCTGACTCATCTTAGAGGAAGGTAGGATGGCATCTTGAGTTTTGGGAGTAGATGAGGTCTGTGGAATGAATTCTTCCCAGGGAGAAGAAAGAAGATTACATGTTGCGGCCTTAGGTCCATATTCTGAAGCTTGTAACAAGGATGTACAGGACAGATTTTTTGGATGGCTGCCATCAGATCTTTGTCTTATGAATGCTATCTCCCAAGTAGATTCGGACCTACCATTAAAAAAAAAAAATCACTTTTTTGATATGCAGTGGATATAATACAACTGAATTCTAAAATCATGTTTCAAATATTATTAAAAATATTTTGTTCAAGGTCTAACGAACTCAAGATATCTTAAATTACTATTTTTAATGAGACAAGCTAAATGACTCATTCTATCTCAGGCATAGAATCATTACCTCAACTTGGCTCTGGTAATTATGCTCTTTGCTTCTTCAAATGACACACCAATCATAGATTCCTTGTTTACTGAGACAAGCTGATCTCCTGCCTTCAAACGTCCATCCTAACAAAAACAGTAACATTTATAAAGAAATTAATGAAGTGATTTTTTTTTTTTTAAAAAGTGCTGGAATGCAATGAAACAAGTTTTGGGGAAGAATGTCTCAAAAACTTAAGAGAATCTCAATAGCAAAATGTCTTGATCAAAGCCTAATTTGGCAAGATGCATAAATAAAATTACATGGCTCATGTAGTCCATGAATAAATTTACAGGCTAAGGAATCCTGCTTATATTAGGAGATATGTCTGTAGAGCAGGAAAGGAGACCTGTTTCAAACATTCAGCACTACGAGACTGGTAAAGCTTTGATTCTGTGATAAATACGCCAAACACTCACGGGACATTTCAGAAAAAAAGACTAATTTACTTTAGTTTCTGAGTATTCATGCATCTTTTCTTCCACCAAACTGTTCAAGGTGGATTTGGAGAATACATGGGCTGAATTTTTAAAAGTTTAGTAAAGTACCGTAACTGTATTGATCCTACCCATGATGAATCACCCTCTATTTGATCTGCTGTCTCTCCTGTGACGAGGCCTAGTTGGCGGTGCATCTAGCATTTTTGCCATGCCTTGCTAATAATCATTTTAAGTGGCTGCCTGGCATTGTCTTTGTTAAGTCCTGGTTCTGCTCAGAACTAACCTGATATGAATAAGACAGAGCAAATCAACTGCAGGAGTGAAAGTAGTTATCAGGCAAGAATCTCAGTGAGTTGTTTTTTTTCTCTTCAAACTAAAGAAAATACCCCTTTTCTTTTGCAGGTCCTAAAATCCTTCTCTATGTATGAACAGCACAAAGGCAGAAAGTATTATTTCTGTAACCATGAGCAAAGCTTGTACGGTGCTATGGTTTGGATCATGAGTGTCTCCCAAAGGCCCCTGTATTAGAGGCTTGGTCCCCAGCTTGGCACTATTAGGAAAAAGTGGAAATTTTTGTGGCAGGGCCTAGTGGGAGGTCCTGGGGGTCCCTGGGGGAAGCCCTTGGAGACTGAGACCCTGCTCTCCTTCTTTCTTTTGCTGCCCTGTCTCGAGGTGAATGCTTTTGCCTCACCATATGTCCCATAGCGATGTGCCACGTAGCCCAAAGCAACAGGCCAGCTGACTATGGTCTGCAGTCCCTAAAAATGTGAACCCAGATAAATCCTCTCTTCATAAGCTGATTACTTCATGTACTTGTTAGAGTGACAGAAGGCTGACTCACATGTAAGGTTAAAAAGCTAGATTTTTCACTCTGATGGTACTGAAATAACTTCCACAATTCAAGGAAACATTTCACTTTAAAGTCTTATCTGCTAAAATATAGGCCTAAAATAATCCAGCTTTGATCTGAACTGCTTTACTTATAAAATGGTGATTTATTGCAATTTTATTCCTAAATAGTTACTTATGTTTTCTTTTTTAAAAGATACCAGTATGTAGTATTATCTCTTCCACTGGCTGATGAATACAGAAGAAATAATATAAATATAAATAAATATAATATATAAATATAATATAAATAATAATAATAAATATGAAACATTCATCAAAAAGAACTTTTAGGAACATATTATTTCAAATAATTTATAAGAGGTTTACGCTCTAAATGTATAATGATCCTATAATCCTTCTGAAATAAAAACACTTAAAAAACTTCAACCAGCTGGGTGTGGTATGTCTATAATCCCAGCACTTGGAAGGCTGAGGCAGGAGGATCACCTCGAGTTTGAGGCCAGCCTGGGCTAGATAATGAGTTCAAGGCCTAACTATATGGTAAGATACTGCCTAAAAACAAATAAACAAAAACTTCAAGCAAAAAAGGCAATTTGACTTTAAAGTATATAAAATCGGAAAATTAACTTGGACTTTCTGTAAATATATGATTAAATATATCGGTCAGACAATATAACATACAATGGGCATAGCCCTAAGTCACTGATTTCCTTACATTTGGCAAATATACGGGGAGAAATGTACAATAACAATGCTAGAAAAAACTAAGTAATATGGAGAAAGTACCTAACATATGGATCTTTCTTTCATGTTCAATAAAACAGAAAGGCTAATTTTCTAAGATATTATAATCACAGTTTTGCATGGCTGGGCCCAAATCTTATTAAATCATATTAATTTCATTGTTCATTATATTTATTAGTCATTTACACACATACACTCAGATGCTTATGGCCATTCATCTGTAATTTAATATACTAAATTTTAGTTTAAGGACATTCATTCATGGAAGGTCAAGATGAAATGGTAACAAAAGCTAATAAAAACCAGGGAGAAATAACTACATTTCTAGGGAGGGTTCATTCCTTGGGATTGAGGGGGGAGTGTGTGATTAGGAAAAGCACAGACTGTCTCAATAGTAGTTCACTTTTCTCTTTCTCATTAAGTCAGTCGACATGGGTTCACCAGTGTTCATTTTATTACGCTTTATAAATTGTTAAGTTCAGCTCTAAATCAAGGGAATCTACAAAATAATTCCTTTTTAGAAACATTTTAGTAAAATAGGTTTTAAATGAAATTTAATGACTACATTACCATCAATTTGTATCCCAAAGCTTGCCTGATAAAATAAATTACTATGTCACTCGATCAAAGCATTTAAAAGATACTGACAGGGAAAGTTTCTTTTAGAATTCTGGTAGAAGATGGTAATAATTAGATTTTTTAAATATAAACATTCTCAGTATTAATAATTCTTTCCTTTTATTAACTTTCCTTGAAAAGGGAAAATTCTACAATGACTATTAACCAGGTGGCAGGTATTTTTCACTTAGGTAGGTAGAAGCCTTTCGAGGCAAGGGACTGAAGCAGAAAGAGCATAGGGTTCAGCAATCAGAGACCTGAATTTGAATTTGAGTTCTGCAGATTAATAGCCAGATCTTCACAAACAATGAGAAGGAGGATGGAGGAGCACACAATCTTGTTCACCGTGAATTCGGAACTAAATTCTAAATTACACGGTGAGAGCTCCCACATTGATGTATCTTACAGAAATCACAGCTGTCTGGGTTGCAGGGAAAAAGGCTAGGAAAAGACAGGAGGGCAAGGGGTTTAGGCTGACCTACAGCCTTCCAAGTCCTCCTCCCAGGCTGCCCAGGGTTAGCACTTCAGAGGAAAAGCTTTCACGAAGACCATTTAACCTATGTTGTTTTAAATTACCTAACATAATGAAGTAGCATTTTCCATCAGGATAAGAATCAGAGAAGAGAAGAAGAAGAATGCATTCTGACCGTAATTTCTGGTCTTTACGTACTTTCTTACTTTCTAAAAAGTATTTACAGCAGTTTGTTTTTTTCCCCCTTGGTGCCCAGAATAAGATCTTAGCGGATCATGTGAATTTCTGAACTTGTTGAAAAGTCGGAACCTGCAAATGAAAACAAAGCTATTTCTGGAAAAGTCTGGCGTTCTAAGAGAGTGAGTTCTTCCTCGGCTGGATTAATGTATATGTGAAGCCACTAAGAGCGGATGTGCCGAGACCCCTCCCTCAGTGTAGGTTCCGGCTCAGCAGTGACTGAGCAACCGCCGGGGGGGGGGGGCAATGTGCCAAGCACTTCACAGGCTAAACTTCAGAATCTGAGCTCTTTCGCAATGACACTCATCTAGACTTTGAAATAATAATGTATTCCGAACCATTTTATTCACAAGTACTTCTGTTCAACAACTACCAGCATTGTTCATTTCCAATATGACAGTATTGCAGTTTACTAAATAACATTGTCATATTGTCAGAAACCATGTCTACAGCCTGATTCTGACTGAACTAACTCACTATTCCTAAAAGGAATGCTCCTTTGTAAGTCTTTGGATTCCTTTCTCATATCTTCACCAATTGTAGACTGAAGGTATTCTTCTTTTAACTCCATTCATTAATATTGTTTGAGCAATTGGTATGTGTATGCATCATACCAAGGAAATTATATAAATAAAATCAGATAGAATCCTTGCCCTTAGGAAACATGCTGTCTTGTGTTGAGCACAGACATGTATGTTAAAAAATAACCACAGATATGTATGTATCATTATAAACTGAGAGTGTTTTGGAATAGGATATAAAGGAAAGGAAAAGAACCTAAGAATACATAAAGAAAAAATAACACCAGGTCTTATTTCCAGACATACTGGAAGAGAACGGGGAACAGAGCCCTTAGGAAAGAGTCATAGAATTGCTATCTGGAAGTAATGGAATGGGAAGAGGATGCTGTTTTCATTCTAATGGGATAGTACATGAGGTGAGGAATAAAGTGGCCTCTTTTAGGAAATGGGGAGGTTGGTAACCTCGAGAAATATGACAGAATGACCAAAAGACCATTCATTAATATTGAGCAATTGGTAGGGGTAATGCATCACAATAAGGAAATGTCTGATGGGGAGCTACAGGAGTTGGGGCACAAGCCACAGCATCCTGAGCCCTGCAGGCAACCAAGTATTAGTGAGGGAGGAAAGCAGGCATGGTGCAGTAAAGCAGGCAAAGCTACTGAGAGGGCTGACAGAAACTGATGCTGGTTTAAGCTATGGTAAGAGTAGAGAGCAAAAAGACCGACAGGCTAAAAAGACATTAGAGTCAACAATATGGGCTGCTGAGCTGAATATGATTGCCATGGAAGAGGAAGTAGCTAGGAAGCTGGCAGGTTTTCTAACTTTGTACAAGTGGAAGGTGCTACCCATCACCGGAAGAGGCCTTGACTGAGAAGAGATGAGAAGAGGGAGATGTGAGGTAAAAATCACAGATTCTGCCTCAGAAGTATTGATTTTGAGTTGCCTTTAAGAAATCCAAGTCAGCTGGGCGTGGTGGCCCATACCAGTAATCCTAGCACTCGGGAGGCTGAGGCAGGAGGATCATTTTGAATTCAAGGCCAGCCTGAACTACGTAGTGAGACCCTGTCTCAGAAATCCAAGTCAGAATTTTGGTCAGAAAATTATATTATTGTGCATGATGTTTGAAAGAGTGTCTAGGCCAGCAAAATGTCTTAAGACGAAATACTGAGGACTCCAGATGGATAGTGGAAAAACTGAGGGGATAAAATGGGCTTTGGACTTCTCATATTTCTTTAAATCACTATCTGGTATATTTGCTCTCAACCTACAGGCTGCCTCTAGCTCTGAGAACAAGAGTAAACTTTTTTCCTATTTCAACTGGAAAACTGTGTCCATAAATTCTAAATATGTTTTTCAAAGAAATACAATATTTTGGTTCTACAGAACCAATACTGTATTCTTGTATTTGCTAGGGGGAAGACATTTGTGCAGAGCATGGCTAACCACGTATTTCTTCTATGAATATAGCTACTATATAGTAATTTTGTACAGATGAGAGATTTATTAACATGGCTAAAACAGTATTTAAAACAATATAAATATATTATTATTTTAAAATAAAGTCGCATCCATTTTGCATTTACATACAAATGCATATCTTTCCATCTTGAGGAAATATTAAAAAATAAATGTAAGCCCTAGAAAATTACTTATTTTTCTACATCTTTCTCTATTTTGGTTGTTTTCTTTCATCGACTATCACAAGACCATTAATAACTCTGTGCTGCCCTCTAGTGGTGAGTAGAGAATATACTGCTAGAAAGTTTTAATTTTACTTTTTCAATGAAATTCTAAGACAGCCAAGAAGACAAAGTGTATTTCGCGGGTATAATTTCCTACTTTGCAATTGTTGGCTGCAATAAAGAGTCATTCAGCACCACTGGTTATCAGTTTATTACTCTGAGCTGAAAATATTTTTCACAGAAATAAAAAAGCACATCTTATCTTAAAAGCAAATTCGTGCTAGTTGGCAGGCACCTTGATCTATTATTGTATTATATCAAGTGTAATCTAAGATATACCTTAGCTATACTTAACACCTACACACCACCACACACCTTCCACACCTCTCTCAGCATTAAAACTACATTAGTACTGAGCATCTCACTTCTTAAAAGAATATTCACTTTTTGTTTGTTTGAATTTGTTTAATTACAACACTTGAATATGCTTTTATTTGGTTAGTAGTTAACAGTCAAAAATTAAATCATTATAATATCCTAAGCATTATGTAATACATAGAAATAAAAAAACATATTTGAAAGATGGTGGTTATCTAAACAAGTCTGAAACAAGCAAAATGGAAAGTTCTTGGAGAAACTGATTATTTTCTTAGTAAGGAAAAAAAGAGCCAGTTAAAAGATAAATTGCTTGCTAAATAAGTGCTTGCAGTGGAAGAGGCAGTAAGAATAGGATATTTATTTAACCAAAACAAGAAAAACAACAGCAAGAACAAACTTAAGTGAATCCTTTTTCTGCTATATAGCTTGATATTAATAGAATATTTTGTTAAATTCTTATATCTTATATCTCCTCAAAAATAGAGGCAGTTTTCAGTAAATATATAAACATATTAGTAGAAGAAAAATAGCAAATGAAATCCAAAAGTGATAAGGCAAATACAGCTCTAGTTTGTTAACCAAGTTGCTAGAGGTTTGCTTCAAATGTGGATCTCAGTGTCTTAGTGACCACAGCACAAAGAACTCATGATATTACATATTCCTCCACTGAAGAGGAAAGTAAGTCTCTCTAATTCCTAAAAACAGAAAAAATAATAGAAAGGAAGGAAGAAAACAGAGTGAAGGAAAAAAGCAATTTTCTGGTCTTAATTCTAAAGCTAATTTTTCATGTGGGCAACTAATGACTGAAATTATTAACAAATTCAATGAGTGTAAATTCAGAAATAAGTAGATTTTGTTTGTTACTTTGGTTATTTTGTTTTAATATGCATTTAAGAGAAGCTAAAAGAGTGTAATTCAACTTATCCAACTTAATCCAACCACACAGTGGTAGGTGATAACATGTCTTCAAATATAATTTGTCTCAATAGGATACCAAATGAACAGCATAACACTAAATATATATATGTTTTATATTTTAGTTAAAGTCTGACATGTCTGTTATTTTGATCTATGAAGAATCCATTCAATTGTTGATAAAGCTCCTTCAGGGTAAAGGGCGATTTTTCAGTCCTTTTGTATCTTTCCCTGAGAACATGCAGTTTAAATTAAAAAGATACTGAAAGTAAGCCTCACCACTGGTAATTTTTTTTAAATGGGGGTAGTGGTGGTATTTTTATTTTTTTATTATCGTTATTTATTTATTTATTTTGGTACCAGGTATTGAACTCAGCACCTTATGCTTGCGAGGCAGGCACGGTGCCACTGAGCTAAATCCCCAGCCCAGTACTCTTATTTTTATTTTTACCTTATAACAATCTCCTCCAGGAATGATTTCCTGAATATATACCAATGGCCCTTCCTTCCGGTTAATTCCTCCTAGGATCTTCAGACCAAGGCCCGTTTCTTTGGTAAACGTAATCATCTGAAAGGCAAGATCCCTAAGACAAAGTAAGGCAGCAGTCATAGGTTAGGCTAGAGATCTGTACCTATATTTTTCTTTAAACTACTTAAATCAAATTCTAGATCTAGACAACCCACAGTACTTAACACATACCAGAGACTAAATTTAAAAGATATAGTAATAGAAAATTAAGTAAATGAATTTTCTTTCCTATATTTTTAATGCTGTCTTATAAAATAAGTAAAACAAAAGAATTTATAGCACTAATGCTTGTGGCTCTTGGATAGAACTAAGAAAATTATGTTGAAAATAGTTTTAAAGTTAATTTAAAGGTTTATTAAAAGTGATATAAGAGATTCATTTTTTGTTGATTACCGCAACCACTGAAGGACAGCAAAACTACATATTTTAATAATTCGGTAAGAAACTTTGATACTCTTGTAGACATTTAAAGCAAAATAAATATCACCTCCACATGACTCTCAAAAAAAGTTCTATCTTTTTAATTTAGAAAGAGTATTTTGCTATTAAAAATTGTTGTGCTCCATACTTAACTATAACCATAAAAAGAGAATTACAAGTCAAAACTATTCAGATACTACTGTTCACTTATCTTCTCAACAAAACTTAAAACCTGAATAATATACTCTGATCACAAAGCTGTTGGAAAAGAGGCACTTTTAAACAATGATAGTGGAAATATGAAATGGTACAACCTCTAAAGAGAGAATATGGTTATCATTAGCAAAACAATTAGCCTCTCTACTAATTCAGCAACCCTATTCAAAGACCTTTGGGCAACAAGCAAAATTATTTATATGCTATGCTCTTCATTTTGGCAGAATTTGCCTTCACCAAAAATTGCAAACAGTCCAAATGACCACCAAGAAGTTACTGGCTGAATAAACCATGGTACATACACACAGCATGGAATACTATGAAGTTTTAACAAGGAGCAAGGAAAATCTTTAATATGGAGTTGGGCCGGGGATTTAGCTCAGTGGTTTCGCCGCCTGCTGCACAAGCACAAGGACCTGAGTTCGATCCCCCGGCACCAAAAAAAAAAAAATGAAGTGACCAGGAGGATGTGATTTTTAAATTAAGAAAAAGGAGCAAGAGCAAAAAAGGATATATAATATGATACCTTTTAGTTAAGACTATTCTGGAAAAAAAACACAAAACACATTTTCTTTATCCAGTCTCCAGTTGATGGGCATTTGGGCTGTTTCCAAGTTTTAGCTATTACAAATTGTGCTGCTATGAACATGGGTACACATATATCACTGTGGTATGATTCTTTTAATTCTTTGGGGAAGATACCCAGAAGGGGAATAGCTGGGCCAAATGGGACTTCCAGTCCTAGTTCTTTTTTTTTGGTACCAGGGATCGAACTTGGGTCCTTGTGCTTGTGCAGCAGGCGGCAAAACCACTGAGCTAAATCCCCTGCCCAAGTCCTGGTTCTTTGAGGTGTCTCCATCCTGATTTCCACAGTGCTTGCACCAGTCTACACTCCCACCAGCAGTGGAGCAGGGTTCCTCTTTCCCCACAGCCCGGCCAGCATTTGTTATTGGTTGATTTCATGATAGCAGCCATTCTTTCTGGGGTGAGATGGAATCTCAGCTTTGTTTTCATTTGCATCTCTCCAATGACCAGGGATTTTGAACACTTTTTCATATGTGTATTTGCTATGTCTACTTTTCTGTCTGAGAAATGTCTGTTCATTTCAGATGCCCATTTTCGGATTGGGTCTTTAAATTTGGGAGGTCTGATTTTTTCAAGTTCTTTATAGATTCCAGAGAGTAGGCCTTTGTCTGAGGAACAACAGGTGAAGATTTTTTTCCCACATTGGTGGGTTGTCTCTTCACACTGTTTGTGGTTTCTCTTGCTGTGCAGAAGCTTTTTAATAAGAAGAGAGCCCACTTGTTGATTGTTTGTGCTAGCTCATGGGCAACTGAAGTTTTGTTCATAAAATCTTTTCCTACACCAACGTCTTCAGGAGTTCTACCTAACCTCTGTTCCAGGCGATTCAGCATTTCTATTTTAATATTTAGATCCTTAATCCATTTCAATTTTAGTTTAGTGCATCTTGAGAGATATAGGTCTAGTTTTAATTTTTGGCATGTTGAAACCCAATTTTTCCAGCACCATTTATTAAAGAGACTATCTTTCCTTCAGTGAGGGTGATTGGCTCCTTTATCAAAGATGAGATGACTGAGTGTGTCTGGAGTTGTTTCTGCATCTTCTAATCTGTTCCACTGGTCCTCAGGTCTGTTTCTTTGCCAGTACCATGCTGTTTTTATCACAGTAGCTTTGTAGCATAGTTTCAAGTTGGGGATTGTGATACCCCCTGCCTTGTCTGTTACCTAGAATTGCTTTTGCTATTCTAGGTCTCTTCTTGTTCCAAATGAATTTTTGGATTGTTTTCTCAAGTCCGTGAAGTATACTGCTGGGATTTCAATTGGGACTGCATTGAATCTATATAGCAGTTTTGGAAGTGTGGCCATTTTCACTATATTGATCCTTCCTACCCAGGAGCAGGGGATGTCTTTCCATTTTCTTATATCATCTTCAATCTCTCTTTTCAGAGAGCCATAGTTTTCAGAGAAGAGGTCTTTGATGTCTTTTGTTAGGTTGATACCTAGGTATTTCAGTTTTTTGGATGCTATTGTGAAAGGAATTGTTTGCCCTATTTCTGTTTCAGTGAGTCTACTGTTCGTGTAGAGGAAAGCTATTGATTTTTGTGTGTTGACCTTGTAACCAGCTACTTGACTGAATTTGGTTATTAAGTCTAGAAGACTTTTGGTGGAATTCTTGGGGTCTTCTACATAGAGTATCATGTCATCTGCAAATAATGACAATTTGACTTCTTTATTACCTATCTTTATTCCTTTTATTTCTTTCTCTTGTCTAATGGTCGTGGCTAATGTTTCCAAAGCTATACTGAACAAGAGTGGTGATGGTGGACATCCTTGTCTTGTTCCTGATCTGAGTGTGAAGGATTTCAGTTTTTGACCATTTTGTATGATATTGGCTGTTGGTTTTTCATAGATGGCTTCTATCAGTTTGAGGTAGAGACCATCTATTCCAATTTTGTGTAGGGTTTTTATCATAAATGCGTGTTGGATTTTGTCAAATACTTTTTCTGCATCTATTGAGATGATCATATGGTTTTTGTCCTTGGCTCTATTGATATAGTGTATTACATTGATTGATTTGTGTATGTTGAACCATCCCTGCATCCCTGGGATGAATCCCACTTGGTCAGGGTGTATGATCTTCTTGATGATCTTCTGCATTGTTTGCCAGTATCTTATTAAGGATTTTTGCATCTATCTTCATTAGTGAGATTGGCCTATAGTTCTCTTTTTCGGTTGGGTCTTTCTCTGCTTTGGGGATCAAAGTGATGCTTGTTTCCAATGAATGAGTTCCCTTTCACTTTCATTGAAAAGTTTAAAGAGTAGTGGCAGTAGTTCCTCTCTAAATGTCTTGTAGAATTCAGCAGTGAAGCCATCAGGACCCGGGCTTTTCTTAGTTGGTAAGTTTTTAATTTTGTTTTCAATTTCATTGGTTGATATTGGGTTGTTTAGAATTTTTAGGTCTTCATTCATCTTTGATAATTCATACGTATCTAGGAATCTGTCCATTTCTTCTGTGTTTTCCATCTTATTGGTGTACAGGTTCTGGAAGTAGGTATTGATGATCCTCTGGATTTCTGCTGGGTCTGTTGTAATTTCACCCCTTTCATCCCTAATTGCATGAATTTGGGCCTTTTCTTTCCTTTTTCTGATAAGGTTGGCTAAGGGTTTGTCAATTTTGTTTTTCCTTTCAAAGAACCAACTCTTGACTTCATTCATTTTTTGTATCGTTCTCTTAGTCTCCATTGAATTGATTTCTGCTCTGATCTCTGTAATTTCCTCCCTTGTATGAGCTTTAGGTTTGTCCTGGTCTTCTTTTTCTTGAAGCTTGAGGTTCAGCATCACGTTGATTTTTTTTTTTATAAAATGGAGTACTATTCAGCCAAAAAAAATGAGAAATTAGAGACATTCATAGCTAAATGGATCCACATTGAGGCGATACTCTTAAGTGAAATAAATAGGGTACACATGTGTAAATACTAAATAGTTTCTCTAGTGTGAGAAACTGAAAGTGTAAATAAGGACTAAAAGGTATAACAGATAATGTGAAATAGGAAGAAAAGGGGCAAAGGGGAAGGGGAAGTGGGAGGGGGAGGGGAAAGGAAAGAAGGGAGTGGAATTACTATGAGAAAATGAAAAAATGGAAACAAAGTCTTTGTAAACCGGGAGGGATGGAGGGATTGAAGGGAGGGCAGGGGAAGGGAGAAAAATAAGAACTAAGAGAGATTATGTAAAGGTGCAAATTTCCAATGATGAATGTCATTATATTGTATACCTAAAATGTACCAATAAAATAAAATTAAAAAAAAAGAATTCAATAACATTTTGAAGGCCATTTCCTTCAAAAATTAAAATGATTTAGATTCTAAGAACATTCTGGAGAGTAGAATCCAAATACAGTGGGCTCTGGACTTACAAATTCAATTCATTCACAAGGGCTGTTTGTAACTCAGGTTGGTTGTAAGTCAAGACTATTTTTCCCATAAGAAATAATGGAAATACTCATAATGTGTTCTGAACCCCCCAAATCATCCCTTAACTAACCTTTTCATAATTAAAAGAGGGTTGTATAATGTGTGTAATTTACTAGAAACAGCAATAATCTTTCTAGTGTATTCACAAAAACATTATAATATGTGCCTACTTTACCAAATATAACAATTTCATATTGCATTCACAATTGATGTTGACATCTTTGGCTTTCAAGAAGGGAAGATGAAATGGAAGGTGGTTATTGTTTAGAAGGAGAATCCCTTTCTGTAAGAACATCAGGAATCTGGCTCTCTGGTGTCCTTTCCTTGGGAGAGTCGGTAGCCCACTAGGACCTGCTTCTGGCTCACTAGGTCTCAACCTTTGCAGAATTAAAAACTGGCCTAAGGTTGTCTGTTTCTGTCTTTTCTTTAACACTGTTCTGTAGTGTGACATGACACTCTCATTAAGCAAGTGAATGCAATGATTGGCTTTTTCTCTGTCTGGGTGGGTCTTCTCTACAAATGTCTGTAGCTCTGTCCATTTTTTCAGGATTTCCTTTATATCAGAAGAACTTTGCTGCACTGACTGTTGATGCTCCCCCTCCTCTTCAGAAAGCTCCTCAGCTGCCATTTTCTGTTGCTCAGCCAGAAGTTGCTGAAGTTCCTCTGTAGACTCAGATAGGCTATAACCTGCCATCAGCTTTTTATTTATCCACACCAATAATAGCTTTTCTACCTCATCTAACACTGTCAACTGTGACTCACTAATTTGAGTAAAACCTTTAGCAACACTAGCTTCCTTATACAAATCTTTTCTCTGTAAGATAGCCGAGATGGTGGATTTTGACTTGCTGTACATATTAGTGAGATCAGTCACATGAATGCCACTCTCATATTTCTCCACAATTTCCTTCTTCTTTTTGATTGTGATTGCTTTCTTTACCTTCCTTTCCTTCCTTAGCTTTGGGGGCCATTTTGATAGCAGTAATTGTAGGATTATATGAAGCACTGACCAAAATCATATCTACAAACAGGCCCATCTGGGCTCAGACTGACGCTTACATACTCTTACATATGCTTTTCTGGCACTGTAAGTCTTTGTTTACAACCACACAAGCAGCCAGCATTCAGGTCATGTAACTCAAGACTTTGGTTGTGAGTTAAAACTAAAATTCCGGTCATAACCCAAGTTGTTTGTCTGCGAGACTGGTCATAACTCGAGGATCCACTGTATATATAAATTTTACTACAATAAAAGACTCATTATCATTAATCCCCCTTAAGATACTTGCCCTCAGTTCATACATACTTATCTCACTGGAATACGGGGACCTGAGACTTTCCTATCTTTTTGCTTCCTGGCTGCCATGAGGTAAACAGACCATTTCCACCTTTCCATGATGAACAACTCCTTTCCATGATGAACAACTATGCTGCCCCAGCAATAAGGCCAAGCAATCATGGACTGAAACCTCTGAAATCGTGAGCCAAAGTCAATCTTTCCTCCTTACAAGTTGATTATCTTAAACATTTTTGTTACAGCAATGGTAAACTAAAACACAGTGAAACACTAGTAACTCTGTATTATTTAACTCATTAATGCTATCCCAGAGCACATTACAGCTAGCTGTAAAACTCTTTTAATTACATGATCATTAATAGTCTACATATTTCAAACTATAATATTTTTAAATATATTGAATTTAACTTAAAAATTACTTTTGAAGTAGACTGGATGATACTGCAGGAGATGTATTTTTATTCATGCTTTCACCACCGTCTCTTTGGATTTAACAGTTGTATAAATGAAGAGCTTGATGAAGAGTCTAGAAATTCTTCTTTTCCTAAGACTGGAATGGTAGAAAATAATTCGTCAGATCTTAGAACAATCAAATTTGATTCCAATTTGCATTAAAAATATAGAAACAGTACTTGGCAAATAAATAATACATGCCCGAGTATAGATGTTTTATATTTTTTGTATTTTGGGCTATGGCATTTTAGTCATTGGTAATAACATCTGAAGTGTAAAGACAACTCCCTAGAGAGACAGATGGGCCTGTATCTATATCATTATAAATACTGTTATTTATATAAAATCTACATTTTCTGGCAAAAGTGAAGAATACACCAAAGCTTTGGATAACTATTACAACTTCTACCATTAGTAAGGCTGGAAATCACATAATAATAAAAGATTGAGGAAAATGTCTCTTGTGGGCACAAGGCTATGAAGTTTACAGTCAGAAAATTAATTATACAATAATTAATAAATAAAAAATTAATTATACAATATGTTTGAAGAAAATAGAAATTCTTATCCTCTCACCAACTCTCTTGAGGGATGTCCTACAGATCCTACATTACTCTGACTCATTTTACTCCATACATTTCTTAAATACTTTCCTGTGAAAAGAAAAAAAAATGTTAATGTGTCATACAGCTCCACTCTGAACATTTAAAATAGTGCATTTTTATTTAATGAAAACAAAACTATTTGAACAGAGGTTTATTACCTTGGCATAAGATATATGAATAAAGAAGACCTGACTCTTCAGTAATATGAATTCTTAGTGGGCTTTTGGGAGATAAAGAAGATACATGCTAAGTTCAAACCGACATTTTTAATTGAAAATCGGGTTTTTAAAAACTTTACTAAGGTATGACTGATTTACAACACATAGCATATATTTAAAGTTGGAAAACACATTAGGCTCATTTAGCACAACTCACCTATTGAAGAAAGAAGTAACTAGATTCAGAGAGACTGTGTGCTTTCCCATACAAAGGAGAAACAGCCAATGGTTGCTTTCCCAGCCAGGACTCAGACTTTAGAGACCATGGCATGGATCTTGAAATTTGATAGACATTGGTTCCAATTTGAGATTTGATTTTCTCCAACTGTCAAGTTTCACAGGTACAGTAAGTACCCTGAGAGCAGTGACAGTTCCACCAATGAATACATAGTATGGGGAACTGCTGTGTCTCACTTTGCATATCAGTTGTTTGTAGTAGATCAATTACAGAGACAGAACTGAGATCAAGGGATTCCTCCTATTTCTTTTCTAACAAATGAATGCAGAAGTCCTGGGTTCTGTAAATAAACTGAATGAACCTGGAAGAAACAGCCAATGCCTTTTGGGAGCTTAGCAGAGTTGTATTCACTGACCTGGGAGTTAAAAGCATATTCTGACTTTCACAGCCCCTGCAACAGCCAGCAATAGGAAGAGGGGAAGATTTATGTCAGCAAGAGAAATGAAGAATAAAGAGTTCTCTACAAAGATGGATGGGTCTCTATCTACTTTATTATGAATATATATATATATATACACACACACACACACACACACACACACATACATACACATACAGATGTATAATATAAAAAACCTGCAGCAAAAGTCCAACAGACCCGATACTGGAAAGTTCCTCAGACCTATCCCAAGAAGGAAAAAGGGGTGACTTGAGAGTGGAGCTTAAGATCTGTTATGGCTTGTGCTTAGATGTCCCCTCAAAGCCACATGCTTTTCCAGACCTGGTTGAATCTAGAGTGTGTGACTGATTGCTGGTGGGGTTACTAGGCCTGAAGGCACTGGGATTAAGGGTGTGAGTGCTACACACCCTAAGTAGTCTGAAAAAGATAAAAGGGGCAGATAAGGTTCCCTGGTTGCTTTTGCTACCTTGTGGGTGCCATGAACTGTTTCTCCTCTGCAAAGCCCCTCTACCACGTGCCACTCTGCCTTGGAGCCAGCTGATTATGGACTGACACCTCTACAAACTGTGAGCTAATTAAACCCTTTCCCCTTTAGCTTTGGGTTCTGATATTTTGTCTCTGCAATGAGAGAAAAGTAACTACCACAAACTCCTAGGGCTTTAACCACTAGTGACCCAGTTGTTCATAAGACTGGAATAATCATGGAAGAGAGCTCAATTCTAAAAGTAAGTCTGCATAAGTTCATTACAGATTACTTTAATAACACATGCATGGGACAGATTCTCAGATCTCGAGAGGACATTCTGATATAATAATAACAGCAACTACCATTCACGGGCTGTACACGTCACACACTGTGCTAAGTATTTCAAATGCATTTACCTTATTTAATATCATGGAGAATGCACTAGGCAGAAGTTAAAGAAGCCAAGTTCAAATGACAGTATCACCAGGGGCTAATCATGTAGCCTCAGAAATGTTACCCAGCCTCTTGGCATCACTTCATTTTATGGAAGGAAAAATACTACTTAGCTCAAAGAGAGATGTGAAAAAACACGGCCATCTCCTTCCTGGCACAAAAGTGACTAAGATCCTCAACTAGTGATGATTTACCTTAACACAACAAAGGGTCACCAAATCACCAGGTCACCCTGGAATACATTTAAGTCTAATGGATACACCAATGCTAAATCTCTACAATACATTCAATATGATGCAATGATTAACAAGACATTTAAAAATATTTGTTTTAAAGTATTAAAATCAAATATAGGTGTTTAAAGTATTTCATTTACCTAACATATGTGGCAGTGTCCTAAACACTAGCGATAAGACGAAAGCAGAGTCCATCCCCAGAGATAGTCAAACAGACATCAGGAAAGTGGCAGTACTCTGACAGTGGTACGCACTGGGAGCTAAGCCAGGAAGAATGACTGCCAGGGATGGACAGCCATCATTAAACATGAATAAGGTCAGGCACTATCCTAGAGGATTTTCACCTGACACCAATACCACAAACAAGTGTTATTAACCCAATTTTACATAAGAGAAAACTAAGTCATGGAGAAACCATGTGACTTGTCTATTTTCACAGGCCAGCTGTAAAGAATAATTTGAATTCAGTTCTTCCTGGCTCTAAATGCAAGCTTTTTCTGCCACAGAATGCTAGGAAACTAATTTATGTGAAAAACTCCATTCTCCAAAAAAGCGAGATGAAAGTATAGAAGTATGTTGTATCATAAGCAGATGACACTACTGATTAAAGTTCTTTACAATATCAGATATGGGTTTAATTTTATCCATCCAAACAGCAGGCTTTTTAAAATCTATTATTGTATCTCATATATCATTTCATAAAGTGTCTATCCTTTCCCTCTTTTCTACCCTTTATACAAACTTGCAAGGCCCTTGGCCAGCAGGAGTTCTAGTTCTATTACACAGAGCTCACACACTACAAGGTCACATTACTAATGAATGACACAGAAGTAAAACATTTTGTTCTCTTTCTATTTGCACATTCAAAGGAAATATATTGTTTGTCTGGTTTGGTGAGTTCTAAGAGGGAAAAGGTTAGATCAGCAAAAATAAAATGGAACACTAGGCAAAAACAATCTTCTATGAGGAATCTATTTCAAAACCTTAACTTTACTTTGGTAATATAAATCTCCTTCCTTACAACCTCATTAAACCAGTTTTCATTCCATATAATTAGAAATGTCATTCCATATAATTATAATTATGTATATGGTGCTTGAGTACTTTATAAAGACTTAGTACTTTATAGTCTCAGAGACATGATAGTCAATACTTTCTAAATCCAGATCTCTTTTAGATCACAAATAGAAAAAACAAAAAGGAAACAAACAAAATATTTTCTTCCAGAAATTACAGTAAATATTAACTTGATGAAATTATCATACAGTCTTAATGAAATTAATGGTATTGCCAAATTGCCGTCAATAGGGGTTGTACTAATACACTGTTCCACCAATAATATTGTCTGATACTCCAAATTCTTACCAAGATGATGTAGCATATAACTTCTGAATTTCTGCCAGTCTTGTTGATGAAATGATGCATTATGAGAGTTTCAGTGAGGTCGTTTTTTTCCCTTTATTCTTGAAGAAACATTTAGTATTTCTTTTATATGAACTGTTTATTTCGCCAAATTTTCTATTCATTACTTTTTTATTCAGTTTCTGAAATCCTGGAGAGATTAAATGTCAGTACTAAGAATTACAAACATATTTCCCTCTTTTGCTGTGGTTATGGATTTTTTCATTATCCAAAAGTTTATGGCTAAATTTATCAATCTTTTGTGACTTCTGGTACTAAAGTCAAATTAGAAACCACTGCGCACTCCAAGATTAATAAATAACTCTTGTGCTCCTTCTAGTACTTCTATGATTTCACTTTAAAATCTTCGATTCATTTGGAATCCAACTTAGTATGCGGTATATGAGTCCAACTCATATTTTCTCCCTGCAAGACACAGCCATATTCATTAAACAATTGATCTTTTCCTCACTGATTTGAAGTGTGCTTTACCATATACCAATCTCATAATTATTCTGATCTACTTCTGTAATTTTTACTCTGGCTGTTTGGTTAGTTTACTTATTCATGCACCAAAACTAATCTATTTTAATAACTGAGGCTTTATAATACTAAATGTTTCTGTATCCAGTGAGACCAACCCTCTTTGGCTGCTTTGTTAATGAAGCTTTCCTAATTGTTTTGGGCTGCTTATTTTTATATACTAATTTCAAAATCTCCTTATTTTTGTTAAAAAATAAAACAATGCTACTTATTGGAAAATTGAAGTAAATTTACAAACTAATGAAGGATGTATTAGTATCTATCCTTATGATGTTATTTTGAGTCTCCTTAGCCAAGAACTTGGTCTTTTCATTTGTTCAGATCTTCTTTTGTGACCTTCTACACGGGTTTAGAGTTATTTTTATATTGATCTTATACATTTTTAAGTTAATTTCTAAATATTTTTTCTTTTGCTGTTAATTAATACTTTTTAAAAATCCATTAGTTTCTAAATGATAAATATGTTTGCAGAGTCTTAAATATAGTATCTTCTAGAAAAGCATTTCTCTCCCACTCCAAATTCTACCATATGATTAAATGTCTTCATTTTAAAATGTTACTAATAAACAACTTGAAAGAAAAATGGGCACAATTCACATTAGATTCTTCTTGAAAGCTGTGCATCTGCAATATGTTAGTTTATAGCCAATTATATCTTAACACCTCAACACACAGAGTCCTTATCAAAAGCAATTAATTAGATTTATCTCTGCCATCACTGCAAAGATTAAAATAATACATCTTCAATAGACTTGCAAGGTCTTTGTAATCAAGAGCCTCATTTCCATCCTTCCTTGACAAAGTACTTACATATTTACTTCAAAGTACTTAAGAAGGTATGAGGTCAAGGGATTTTAATGACTCTTAACTTGCCTACAGGACTCAGATCACCAGAAGGAAAGGGAAGAAGGAAAAAGTGTGATATCTACCAGTCATGGAGAGAATTGGTTTAATAATGAAGCCCAAACAATCTCTTAAAAAATAATAATAATTTTAAAAGCTGATGAGAAAGATACTTTTGTCAGAAGCTACTGACCAGTTAGAGGTCTATGAAAATCTCTCAGATTATCTTGATCAACTGACTGGGGATCTTCAGTTCATACTCAGTGTGAGGGCTTAGGTTTATATTGTTAGGGAGAACAAAAGTAAAGACAGGACCTCAATGAGATTTTTTCTTAGGACAGAGCACTGTCAGCCTTTCCAAACCAAGAGATTGGTTCCTTGGCTCATAGTATTTAAGTTACCAGCTTCCAGAGAGAGCAGTAAGGATATATAAGGTACTCCTTGGTTTTATATTCACAAAGAAAGATATGGGTAAGCTCAGAGATATTTTAAAAAGTAGTTAAATATGGCTTGTAAAATAGTCCTTGAAAGTGAAAATTTAGCACATTTGACACGTGTTATGAACAACAGACAAAATGAGAGTACAAAAATGGTTAATCAACAATAGTGGTAATATGAATACAGGGTTTGTCTGCAAAAGACAAGATAACTTCTTAAAGTAGGTCACTTTAATATCCTATGGTTGGCAAGGGGTGACTGAGCAAACACAGAATATTTTTTAGTTCACGAATACCATAGCTGACTAAATAATTACAAAACATTTGACTGTACCCTCTTGGCACCTTCTATTTATAATTAGTGTCTTCTATTATGTCTGCTTTAAGGTCATTTTCCCAGTAAGTCATTCTCTTTTTTCCTTTCCATTTGTCAAGGCTTTGACAAATATAACAATTTGAAAGAGAAAAACACAGATATGGTAGCTCCCACCAAAAACTGGCAGTATCCTTCAAACAACTTCTTGTGACTATCCTGTGTAAGCAGACTGACAGACAATAAAATTATGAAATAGGTCTTTCTCTATAATTTAGAAGAAAGAAGACCCAGCAAAGAAACTCATAGCACAAACTCTGTTATTTTCTTCTGAAATTAACAATCTATAATCGGTTCAAAAAGAAACACTTGGGAGTCTGCCATGTCATTGGTTTTATGTTTGGAAGGGCGCTGCCTTTGGAAGAGTACTGGTCTAGTGTCTGCGTTCCATCTCTGTCGACCACTACCCAAGTGACTGTGAGCAGCCACTCTTCTCCCTAGTTTCTCTGTAAATAAAATGACAAAATTACTCCATGAAAGAAATCTCCCAAGGTTCATTTTTGGCTCTATGAAAATAGAACATTTATGTCAGCCTTATTATTCAAGACCCCAGTGGTTTTTGAAGAGAGATTTTCTTTATGAAATGCACATGCACCTCTAAAATCAATCAGATTAATGTATAAGATGGGATAGTCTTCAATCAGGTCATTTGGGAAGGACTAGAAGGGAGGAAAAAAATGTATCAGTACAGAGATGTTTCACCTGAAGGTCATTTCAAGAGAGGAGGAGGATATAATAATGCTGACTACCTAGTAAGTAATCTGGCTAGATGCTGTGACCAGAGTAAGAAGTTAGAAATGCCTACTTTTTACTAATTCATTGAAGCTATTATTAAAAATGTAAATATTCCTTGTAAAGTCTGACCTATAGATTCAGTATGACACTTAAAAGACAAAAACATAGCATCACTTAGAAATGGTGGCAATTTGTTGTATACCTTATTACAGCAGACATACTTCAAGATAACATCAGCTATGCATAGAATCCTAGGGTTGTTTGAGAATATTGGCAAAATCAAGAATGATTCCCTTCCCTGGGCTAAACTTTATTGAATTCATCCTTTTTGAATGACATGAAAGTTTTGAGAAACCAAAATATAAAAGATCAGTCAGAGTTATTTTACTATCTCTTTTATTCTGTACCCAAAGGCAATATTTCCTTTGCTATTACATTTTTTTTCTTTCAAGAACTTAACCAGTTCAAGAATACTGTCCGTTTGTCAGGGAGTAAAAGCATAAGAATCTGCAGCACACAGCCCTACACTGTGGAAAACAAGGGAAAACTGCTTCAAAGGAGTCATCTTAGCCTTCTTGAAACATGAGATCTTCATTAGCACAATAGCTCACTGCTCTTGGAAGTTTCCTTAACTCCCTGACTCCCTTATGTTTGCTTTCCTTCCTGCCCTCATCCACTAAACATTTAGCCAGTGTAATCACATACAGGCATTATACTGTACTAAGTTCTTGTGATATCACAGTGAATAAGGTAAAGTCTCCGCTCTTACAGCATTTACATCCCGTGGTGGCAGAAAAACAATGTAAAGGAAACAATGCAATGAACTAAATTTCAGACACTGAAAGGTGCTATCAAATATGGCTAAGTAGAGGAGGGCAGATTCAGACTGGGTAGTGATGTTTTACCTGAGACTAAAACTGTGAGTCAGCTATGGCTGGGGAACACAGCATTCCAGGCAAGACAAAAGTCTCACAGCAGGAAATCAAATCTGGATGGTTCAGAGAACATAAAGAAGTGTAACTGGAGTGTGGAGAGAGTAGTAGGAGATGAGGTAGTAGTAGGAGATAAGAAGTAGGCAGGGTCTGGATTATCCAGTCTTGAGGGCCAAGGTAACGAGTCGGAATTTTTATGATCTTATTTCAAAACATAACCTGACTATTCTCAGGAGACTGGAATCTGTCTTTTGCTTTACTTCTTGCCTTTAAACTCCTCAAGTTGGGCTCTCCACACCTGCATGTTCCCTAGTTTCCAGTCTTTATCATTAACCGTCTTATTCTAATAGATAGACTATATTTTAGACTACATCGTGTCAGAATGCTAGTCAGTCCATTTGGGATACAATTGTGTGTGTGTGTATGTGTGTGTGTCTTGATCAAGACTGGGTAAAATTGCGGAGCTCAAAACAAAATGAAAATGCAAGGTAAGTAAGTAAGGGGGCCTTTTAAGAGCAGGGTCTTGTGTGATTGCAGGTTCACACAGTCAAGAAGCTGGACTTGACCTTAGTAAATGTTACTTGAGTACCTGAATGCCTTTTATGAATGATTATTGTTTCATTTCACCTTACTGATCAATCATAAACTTATTTGAGAACTTTTAAATAGATAATCCCCTCATAATGGTGGCACAAAGGCCAGCTACCAGAAAACAAGAAATATCAAGACTTTCTGAGGCAACTTCATGGCATTATCACATACTAACTGGATAACAATGATTACCCAGCCTATTCTCAAGTAAATTATAATTTATCTGCTCTTACTACTTATGCAAATATATTACTCCTCCTCTTTGATGCATAAGTATTATTAAAAAAAACAGCTACCAAATAAACAGCTGCCAATACTGTTGTAATAATACTGTTGTTAGGTACTATACATTGCTAAATGGATCCAGTAGCTTTACTAGACAAACTAGTAATACAGAACAGTGACTACTATATTAAGACTGAAGTTTTAATTTTCTTATTTTATATTATGCTTTAAAATACTAGAAAATGTAACTATAAACCAAAATTTAAACTAATACATCTTTATAATCCTTAAGTTTTCAGAAAGTGAGAAACCAATAATTATACAGGAAAACATCAATATCAAAACAGTATTTATGAAAAATGATTTATTTAACCTCATATACAAAACAGGACACAATCATAACTAACTAGAGAGTTAATAAGGTTTAATTATTTTCTGCTGAAGAATGATATTAAAAATTAAAGGTGTCAAGACTTTAATGGAAATCTAGCTCTTTATATTTTAAATATGTAATCAACACTTCTAACTGCATAATAGGGTTGGATTACGCTTGCCCTGAGGAGCTCTCATTCCATTCCATTCATGATGGAACCCATTATTTAATCATTAGTTATCACAGTGATTTATGCAATATCATAAGCATACTCAGGCTCAAACACTGTAGCCCAGGGTTATGCGCTCATTTAAAGCTTTAAGGAGAAACCTAAATCCAGCATCTCTCAAGGCTGCATTATTATTATACCTATGCACATTGATAGATCTTTTATTATTCTAAGAACGCCTTGGACTCAGGAACCTGAGTCTCTGAACTCAGTCCTGTATTCAACCCTGTCTGTTTGTTATAGTTCAGAAATAATTTTAAAATGTTCCATTTACACATAGGCATATGGGCATTATCAGTGACTTTAACTGAGGCAGAAGAATTATTTCCTACTATGGGGTTTGATCAAAATACAAGGTGGATGTTTACATATAAAAATTTTACTGTAATAAAAGACACACTGCCATTTGTCCTCCTCAAAATATTCTCCCTCACTTTGAAAACACTTATCCCTTCATTCTTGCCACTTTCTGAAGCAGTTGTGGAAACCATCTTTAGTGTCTTTACAAGGTGTCATGGCTTATATCTAGATGTTTCCCCAAAGCCTCATCTGAAAGGTGGGACTACTGAAAGGCAACTCAATTACAGGCTGTGTTATGGCTTATGTCTAGATGTCCCCCCAAACCCTCATGTGGTCATAGGTGGGGCTTTACAGAGGTGGCTGGATCTAGAGGGTGTGCTGTTGGGATCAAGGATATGAGACTGGGATTGATTCATGGCGCAATGCTAGGATTAAGGCTGCCCCTCTCTGGGTGTGAGTGATACCTGTGCAAAGGATGGGTAGTTTGGATAAGATATAAGGGACAGAAGGAGGGCTGGTGCTGGTCACTTGCTGCTTGCTACTTCCCTGCTTTGCTACTTTCTGCCTTCCATGGACTGTTTCTCCTCTGTGATGCCCCTCTGCCATGCCCCTGCCTTGAAGCCAGCCAACTATGAACTAAAACCTCTACAAACTGTGAGCCAAAATAAACCTTTCCTCCTTTAACTTTCGTTGTTGGGTATTTTGTCTCAACACAAAGAAAAGTATCTAAGATAGGGAGTTATGGCTAAATATGATGTTAAGAGGTAGGGCCTGGCTGGAAAAGGGCATGACCTGGAAAGATATATCTCCTTTCCTGATTCCTTCCTTCACACTCTACCTCCTGGTCGCCTTGAGGTGAGCAGATTTCCTCTGCCCAGGCCCTTCCATCATGCTGTTATGCCTTGGAATTGGCCGACTATGGACTGAAACTTCTACAAAATGTGAGCCAAACTAAACGTTTCTTTTAAATTGTGGTTGTGAAGTATTTTGTCCATGCAGTGAGGAAAGTGACTAAGACACAATGTATGATAAAAAATATAGTGAATACCGCTGCCCAGTGCCACTTAACACAATGGCAAGGGTGCAAAAAATCTACAGTACATCCTCATCTACCTTATTTAAAAGATCTGGTACCTTGCAATTTCTAGCTTTTCTCCAAAGTTAAAACAACTATGAAGGCTAAATGTTTTGAATGGGTTCAGGACATGGAAATAGTTACGACAGTGCAACTATAGACCCTCACGAAAGAGGACTCCCAGAACTGCTTCGGAAAGTGACAAGATCTATAGGATAAGTGTATTCAAAGCAAGGGGGAGCAATTTGAGGGAGATTAATAGCAATGTGTCTTTTACTATAATAAAATTTTTTAAAATTTAAACATTCATTGTATTTTTCAATCACACTGCATATTGTAGCAAGAAACCTGCTGTGTCTTTATTGTTATCATTATCCATGAACTTTCTACACGATACAGGAAAGATAGCAATGTGCAACAACTGAGAAAAAAATCGAAGCTTAAGCTCCAGCCTTGCTACAGCCCAACTAAATATCTTGAGCAAGTTACTTCATTCTAAACTATTTTCCTCTTCTGTAAAATTGGAAGATAAGCCTCTATGAGGACTGAGTTTGAGAGGAATCAGGGAAAAGGGACTATGTTTTTAGAATCAAATTTCCTTACTAACCTTTTCTACTTCCTCCGAACCCTTCTAAAATGCATGGAGCTAAATTTCCTAACTAGACTTTCCTCTTTCTTTCTTTCTTCCTCTTTACTTTTTCCCCTGTTGAGCTGTTGGATGGTACCCAGTGAGGAACTTATCCAGTGCTCAGCTTTGGGCTGACACACAGGCAAAGATGATCTTACATGTGTGAGCCAGGCTTTCACTATGGTAATGTGCTTTTAACAGGGAGGATTGAGCAAATACACACACACACACACACACACACACACACACACAGATAATGGGTAGCCAGACTTCTCACCATTGGACACATATACATATATCTATAACTGGTTATTCACACACATTGTCTAGTTCTCTCTGTATAAAAGCAATGACATTCAAAGAGCAATGACTGTCTCTGGTGCTCAGGTTTTTTTCTAAATAGTGCTCTCCACTAAAACAAAGCAAAACAAAACAAAACAAAAAATTTCTTCACAGAAATGAATGACCCAAGGGTAGGATGGAAAAACACAAGATAAGCCTGGCACTTCCTATGCTAGAAAGTAGGAAGCGATCAAAGAATGCCATCTATGGGTCCAGTCAACAGAAGGAAATTTAAAATCAGAATTAACAAGTTGACATGAGAACAATAAATTTAAAAAGAGAACTAAAGAAAAAAACCAGAGAAATAAAGCTTTTGCAAATAGGAAGGGTAACAAGATTTAGAGGGAGCAAGAAGGGAGGGGAGAAGAAGGGAACAAATAAAGAACTAAGATTTGTTATGTACATATACAAACTCACCTATGATAAACATAATCATTTTGTACTGCAAACATGTACAAAGAAAAAGTAATCATAAATACCAAAAAATGATAGTAATACATTTTAACCTCTGGTTAATAGGAATCTGTACTGAAATAAACAAATAAATGAATAAAAATACATCAAGGATAAAAGAAAGCTCTATCATGCAACTGAATTCCAATTAATAAACTTGGAGTGATAACGTTAGAAAACTGTCTGCTGGACAACTGTCTCCTTCATTGTAATAACAGATGTAGGTAAGAATCATCAATAAAAGCAAAATCTGGCAGGAGAAAGTCTGATTGGGAGCAGGATATTTATACAGTTTTAATGCTCCTCCTCACAAAGATCATTCATTCTTTATTAATTAATAATAAGTATAACATATTTATTATTGATTAACTGTAAACAGAGAAACCTGGCAGACATTTCATAATAAAGAGACAGAAATGAACATTCCAGTCATGGAATAAATTGAGACCACGTAACTCCTAAAGGGATTCACAAAGAAGAGCAGAGCATCACCTCTCTGGTGTTCTGCAAAGGCTCATAAGCTATGACAACACACAAAAAAACCCCAGACTGAGGGAAACTATACCAAGTAACCAGACTGTCTTCTTCAATTATGTCAAAGTCATGAAAGTCAAGGAAAGACCGAAGAACTATTCCAGAGGGAATAAAACTTGAGGGAAATGACAGCTAAAACCAAGAGCAGTCTTGGATTGGATCCTAGACCTAAAATAAAAATGGTTTGGATGAGAGGTGTAGTTCTAACACAGCTGATGGACAACATGGTGTTAAAGACTGAATGCATGTGTCCTCCAACTTTAGTACGCTGAAGCCCTAGCCCACAGTGCAGCTGTATTTGGGTTAAAATCCTTAAGATTAATGAGGCCATAATAGTGGGACCCTGTTCGAAAGGGATTCGTTTCCTTATAAGAAAAGACATCAACAATGTTGGTCACTCCTCTCAGCAATGTGAGAACACAAGATGTCAGACTGCTCCAGGTGAAGGAGAATGCCACCAGAAACTGAATCAGTCAGGACCTTGATCCTGGATCAAGAAATGTGAGAAATAAATCTCTTGTTGTTTGAGGAAACTAGTCTAGGTATTTTGCTATGGTAGTTCAAGGTGACCACACGTGGTAATAGTAATCTATTACTAAGATCTATTAATGTCCTGATTTTTGATGCCTGTATTGTGATTATGATGGGGAGAATGTCCTCAAAGGGTGCCAAAAATTTTAAAATTCAAGAATGTAAGTGAGGTATATATAGGAAATTTGTGTATTACTTCTGCAACCTTTATGCAAATTTTAAATTATTTAAAGAAAAAAATTGGCCATTAAATTACATGATGTTCTACCCACTACATTCTCAATATAAGTGAAAAATACCGAAATATATCAATTATCATCTAGAAGTATTTCATAAACATGAATTGTCATTTTATATTATGATTGTATGATACACATTTTCCTTTATTAAGGAGAAAGCTACAAAGTCCAATGCCCCTGTATTGCTACTGACATTATAGTACCTAATGAAGGAATAGTTTTATTTTGCAATTACAAAAAAATAATAAAAAACTAGAAAGTCAAAACAAAGATACTATTACTGACGTATTTATCCTGCTACCTA
This sequence comes from Heterocephalus glaber, assembly GCF_053883595.1. NCBI lineage: Eukaryota > Metazoa > Chordata > Mammalia > Rodentia > Bathyergidae > Heterocephalus > Heterocephalus glaber. The sequence continues at coordinate 2,756,780 of NW_028258463.1, forward strand.
AAGGTGCATGGAAAAGGTGCCTGGAGAAAAAAAGTGGTCAGAGGAAATGTACTGTTGGCTTCACAATATGAATAAACACAGTATGACTTACACAATGTGAATAACACAATATGAATAAATCCAGAGTAAAATGGAGTCAGAAATACTTGAATTTTAATGCCTCTGTCATTTGGTGGCCCTGTGACCACAAGTTAATCAATTACTTGCTCAAAGTGACTATCATCACTAACTGGACTACTACACTTACCTCCTACATGTTCTGCTTCCATTCTTGCCTCCCGCCATGACTTAATCCATTCTCACCAAATAACCAATATCCTTTTTCACTGTAAATGGAATCAGATCATATCACTCCTGTGCTTTAAATACTCTCTGTAGCTTCCCTTGGACATGGCTTCAAAGGGTTTGTATTCTCAATCCTCTGTTCTGACCCCATTTCCTTTTGCTGTTCACTCTGCTCACTATTCTGGAAACACAGTGGCCTCCTTTTTGTTCTATAATCACATCTAGCTCTTTCCTGGTTCTGGGCTTTTGTATAACCTGGAATTGTCACTGCATATGTAGGTCCTTATCATGGTTCAGAATTAGGCTCAAATGTCACCTCTTTAATAGGACCTTACTTGTACCTTTTCAGAAAGACCTAACTTTACTATTGCTCCTCATCAATCTCGATTACTTAATGCCATTCCACTGTTTTCACTGCACTGACTGTTTTTTGAAATTCCCTTAGTTAAATGTCTGTTACTTGATTATCTCCTTAAGTCAGTAGAAAGTGAGTTCCACAAGAGAAGGGATCTTGTCTGACTTGTTTTGTGCAATAGCCCCAGTACATTGAAAGTGTCTGGCCCACACTGAGGGCAATAAACAAATACATATTGAAGGACAGTTTCTCAGGAAACTTCACTTTTCCTCATCTACAAAGTGGGGATAATTAGACTGTTTTAGCTGTTAGAAGAAATAAAGCCTTTTTCTAAATTCTTACTATGGCTCAGGCACTGTGAAAATCACTTTACATACATACTCTCACTAATATTATGATTGTAGTTTTATAAATAAGGCCACGAGGTTAAATAACTGGTTTAAGGCCAGGGCCATGGTGAGGCAGAAGGCAGAAATGTCTATCCTCAGAACCTGAGCTCTTATACTGATAGAGTTTCTAGAATTTTTACAGGAAATAACACTGGAGATAAAATATGAAACATTATCTCTCCCAACCTGTTAAATGTATGATACACCGAGTTCTTGTTCTCTAGAAATCAAAGAATGAGTCCTAGGAACAATGGAGGTTAAGAGTAGGAAGATATTTATTGATAGGAAAGCTCCTGAGGGGCAGAAGGGGTCCCGAGTGGGTAGACCAGGGACCCGACCTTACTGAGAGGAGTTTTATAGGGTGAAACCCATGTGGGTTCAACGGGGGCCGCAGCCATGAACATCCAATAAGGTTACAGTATAATCACTTAGGTAACAGCGGTCCAACCAGGAACGAATCACGTAACAAGGGTGGATGGAAAGAACAAGGATTCTGCTAGGAAGTAGTGGGTCCAGAGGTCTCTGGTCACCCACCAGGGTGGTTGATGTCTATCTAGACTTCATTAGGCCCAGTGTTTGTTCTTTGACGAAGTATGTAGGTCTGGTCATCTTGTCTTTATCTTGAGGCCTGGTTTTCAGCCGCTGTGTTTCCGGTCGCCAATGTGGTATGTTTCACCTTTGTCCTGACCCTCTGGAGGACCTAGCCCTATCTGACGGTCTGTAATATTTCTATCTAACTCATCTGTCTATAATAGAAGGATTCTTTCTTCTATTTCTGCAAAATCGGCTGTCACCTACCCCCCTCCCTAGTCTTTGTACTCTGGGACAGCTGGGGGGAAAAAAACATAAAACCCTAAAGGACGTTCCTACCTCCTTCAATTCCTATGCGACCCTCAAAGCCTGGTCACCGTCTTCTGAACAAACTTCAGTCTGCCATGTCTCTCCAGATGTGATTTTCATTGGACAAAGGGTACGGGGGCGTCAGAGCAATGGAAGCTCTGGGTCTGAGAAAGTCCAGATGCCAAGTGTCGGAGAGGGAGGGCTGCGGTTATCACAGAAGGGCTTCAGGACAGAGGCGACCCCTGAGCAAATACTGGGGAGGGCGACCGGCCAGGGAACTCGACACAGAAGTCCCGCGGGAGATCTGCCTGTGGGGCCGCTAGGTCCCAGACAAAAGGAGGATGCGGGGTACAATCCCAAGCGATGATACGCTTGCAGGGTGAGGAGCGAGCCGCGTTTTCCTCAAGTACAAGAGGCAGTAGAGGGAAGCAAACTGATGGAATAGCCAAAAAGCAAAACGCGAACTTACCCGCACTCTGGCAACCCGGCCTCCGTAGCCCGATTCGAAGAGCCGCCACTTGAGGAGTGTGGTAGCCAAGGCAGCAGCAAGCTCAACGCAGATAACGCGAGACTAACAGGGCCTCGCGAGATCTGACCTCTCGTCCCTGACAGGGGGGCGTTCGGTCCCGGGGTTATGGGAAGGCTCTGGTGTCCGGAATGGAGATGCCTCGCTTTCGGGGGCTGGCGTTGGAGCCACCCTGGATCCTTGACCAGGGTTGCGGAGCGGACAGAGCCGTTTCTTCGCCCGGGATGGAGGGGGACGCGAGTTGCTGAGAGGGGACTGAGGCGGCTCGGGACGTGGAAGCGCCCGAGCCTGGCCCGCGGTCCGAGCGGGGAGACACAGTGGCGGCCGAAGAGCACTAACCCTTTCACGCGCGCGCAGGAGGAGGACTGGCGGCGGCGGAACAAGACGGTCCTCACCTACGTGGCCGCGGCCGCGGTGGGCATGCTGGGGGCCTCCTACGCCGCCGTGCCCCTCTATCGGCTCTACTGCCAGGTAGGGGAGGCGCGGTCAGGAGGGGCACAGTGCTGGATCCTATTGGAAGGTGTGTCTCCGGTTATCCGCCAAAGGAAGCGGGTTCAAACTGTGACTTCCCCAAGGTCACCAGGGAAGCGAGTGGAAAGGCTGCAGGTGGATTCCTAGGCCCCATAGTGATCGAGTTTGCACCACGTTGCAGAGTGAAATTCTCCGATCTGAGCTACACCTCACCAAGATCTGTGGCTGTACTAACACATTCATTCTGCGAGCCACATATGGTTTATGTGGTAAACTTAACCCTGGAAATGAGAGCTCTGTACTACTACTTGTGCTACTGGGGTTAGCCTTTGGGAGGGTCTTTTCACCTGAGGCATGAATTAGGCTGTTCCTGTTAATAGTATAACTATTATGTACTTACCTTGGGCTCCCTTTTAGATCACAACTTGTAGTGCAGTGGTTCTGAGTGTGGTTCCCAGACCAGCGTCATCAACATGACCTGGTAATCTGTTAATTAAAAAGGATTCAGATTCTTGGGACCAGCTCTAGAATTACTGGATCAGAAACCCTGGAGGGCGGGAACCAACAATTTGTATTTCAGTACTCCAGCTGATTAAGAGGCGGACTGGTGTTTAGAAACACTGGCAAAGTCTAGCTTCCCCTACTTTATGGATTTCTCCTTTGTTCTTTACTAGTTGTATGCGGCTTTGGTTGGGCACTGGATCACCTGTGAAGCTTTATGCCCAGGAGTCACCTATCCAAGAAATTCTTATTAAAAAGTCTGGGACAGGGACCAGGAATTGCAATTTAATAGTAAAGTCACAAGTGAAAGCTAAACTTTGTGTTCATTCATTGAGTGTTGAAGGTAATGATTCCTAAATATTGTTCCACATTGGAGTCACCTAGCGAGCTTTCAAAAATCCTTATGCCCAGCTGGGCACAGTGGCACATGCCTGTACTCCCAGCAGTGAGAGAGGCTGAGGCAGGAGGATGTAAGTTCAAGGCCCACCTGGGCAGCTTATCCAGACCCTATCTCAAAATTTAAAGTGAAAAGGGCTGAGGATATAGATGTAGCTCAATGTGAAGGCTCTGGACTCAATCCCCAGTACCCCCCCGCCCCCCCAAAAAAGGTCCTGATGCCCAGTTTATAGGCCTTACCATGTAAATCCCAATGTTGAGTAAGGGAGCCAGCCATCAGTAATTTTCAAAGATTTCTCAATGTGCAGCCAACCTAGGAAATCACTAGTTTTTCCATGACTGGTATTTATAGCAGGGATTGACTGCTCTTTCCTGCCACCACAGTGAATGCCTGGCTTATTTCCCCTATCTTTTTTTTTCCCCCCAGTACCTGGGATCTAACTCAGGACTTTGCACTTGTGAAGCAGGTGCAGTGCCATTGAGCTAAATCCCTGACCCTCCCCTATCTTTATAGAGACCAACTTACTTTTCTTTTGGATGGTGAAGCAGCAGAAGTCAAAGGGGCTTTTAAGTCTCCTAGTGTCAGTATTTTTGTGAAACGTGCAATAACTTGATTTCAAGAGGATGAGTGTGAAATATGAGTTTTTCTCATTTGAGGCCAGACAGGACCAGGTATAAACTCCAAAGGTACTAGTTGGTTAGATCATAAGTAGAACTGAATCCAAATCAAGTGTAGATCCTACTCAAACCACCATGGGCTGGGAATGATTCTTTCCCCCAGGGAACATGACACGATGTGATGTTTGAGGACAGTTTTGGTTGACACAGCCTAGGGAAACCGAGGCATAGGGTGCTACAGGCATCTGATGGGTAGAGAGTAGGGATGCTGCTAAATATCCAATACTGCATAGGTCACCCACACCCTCCTAACAAAGAATTATCCAAGCTCAAATATCAGTCTTGTTGAGGTTGAGAAACTTTGCTCCAAACTATAAATGGCAAAATTGTGTGTTTCCATACTGCAATTGTAGGGCAGAAAGTTAAGAAAAAGAATGTAACTTGTAATCCTAAAAATCAAATAGGATGCTTTAACAGTGGTATTTCCAAAAGAACATGTCTGTTATTTCTGTAATCACAGAATTTTAGAACCAGAAATACAGAATTATTTAAACCACTTCATGCGGAGACTTCATATTATTAGCATGTAAAATGTAACCCAAAGAAAGTAAGATTTATTCAGTGGTCAGAGCCCTTTTCTCTTTATTTGTTGTTAATTTTAATTTCTTGAATCACTTAACTTAGAAATCTGAAGATCAGTGTTCAAAAAACTGTATTAAGGAATCTTGAGGGAGGGACAGCTACAAATTTTGTTAATCAAATGACTCAAATTCTTTACAAAAAGGAATTACCTCTCAAACATTATAGCCTTCTTAGGTAAAGGTATACATACCTACCTACCTGTTAAACAAGGATGAAGACTTGTTCTCTGCATCTTCTAGGGTTATACTGTGATTCAGTAATGTTGCATGGCAGTTGAGTGAAGCAAAGCGACTTGTGCAACAAGCAAGACAGTAACACTGTATTTTATTGGGAGTTTTCCCCTCGACTCAAATTCTTTTTATTCCCCCTTATAGCATAATAACAGGTAAATTATCTGGAAACAAACTCTGGCAACCTCCAGCATCAGAGAATGGTTTTATAAGGACTTTTAAAAAAGGATCTAATGATAAGGAAATAATCAGCGATGAATATGAGCATGAAGTGTCAGGGACAATTATTCTGATCGGTTGACTGTGACAGGTAGTGGCTAAAGGAGTCAAGTGCTCCCATTAACTGGTGATACTATAAAAGTTGCATTATGTAAAAAAGTAAAGAACATAAAACATAAAAATATTCACCTATGTGGGAAAATATGATGCTTCAGAAAAGCAGAATATAGAAGTGAAACTACAAACTAATTTGGATTATAAAAGCTATGATATGGCAGAGGACCAGAAAGGAACATGGAAAAGTGGATACATTTAAGTATTTTCATTGAAGTGATCAGGTCATGAGTAAATTTTTTGTTTTGTTTTGTTGGTGGTATTGGGGATTGAACCCAGGACCTTTGCACTGAGCTACATCTCAGCCCTTTTTATTTTTTTTTTGAGAAAGGGTCTCCTCATGTCTCTAAGTTTCTTCCTTTTGTTTTTCATTTTCAGAAAGGGTCTTATTAAGTCTATAAGTGGCCTAGGCTGGGCTCAAACTTGCAATGCTCCTGGCTCAGCCTCGAAGAATGCTGGGATTACAAGCATGTACCATCACACGCTTTTAATGAGTAATAGTCAATTATAAGATACTAGCAATAAAAAGAGATGTGTTTAATAAAAAGCTATGCTTGAAATTCTGCATTCTATTTTCAGTGATAAACTTCATCAAGACTCTGTTTCTCCTGAATGACTAATTTTTAGCTCATTTTAACTGAGGAATTGCTGAAAAGTAGGAATCACTTTAACAAATACAGGCTCTTTACACCCTAAAAGTGGGCAAATCGTTGACAGTTATAGGAAATAGTGATAGTATGTAAAACTGGCTCTAATTGGATCATTTTTAAAATGTTGTTATCCACTAAACAGATCAGTGGCTGAAAGTATTTTGACATATTTAGTATCTTTTTTCTAGACTACTGGACTTGGAGGATCAGCAGTAGCAGGTCATGGATCGGACCAGATTGAAAACATGGTGCCTGTTAAAGATCGGATCATTAAGGTCACCTTCAATGCAGATGTCCACGCCAGTCTCCAGTGGAACTTTAGACCTCAGCAAACAGAAATATATGTGAGTGACTAAAGCAGCCATTGGAAGATTACTTGTTTTAGTGCAAAAAATGTTTTGTCACAAACTTTTTCCACTCATTGAAACTTAATTTCAAAATATAGATTCCATGAATAATTTTATCTCATGAATCTTATGATTATTCATGAATCGGTTAGTGTTTTGAAATGACTACTTTTGATAGTGCCCTGATGTTACAATATACTTTAACCTAACGTAAAAGATTATGTGCCTTAACTTTTAAGTTACTTAATAGTAAATGTCAGTTTGAAACAATGAAAAAGATTGTCTATTTTTACTATGGCTTCCCGGAATTCTCAGGTATAGATGATACATGAAAAATGTGAAAATCACTGAAGAGAAGGGAAGGAAATGGGAATAAAAGAGGAATTAAAATATATTATGTACAGGTACAAATCCCCTATGTTGAATATGATCATTATATCTAAAATGTTCCAATAAAATTAACTTTAAAAATACAGCAAAAAATAGATTATAACAAAAGTGTTCCTGCCTCCTCAAAAAGAGAAAAAAAAAACCTGGAAGACTTTTAAGTAATAAATACTTACCTAGTATTAGTAGATGTCACATTATAATCCAGGACGACCTAATCTGTAATTTTTTTTGGTACTGGGTTCAAACTTAGGACCTCATGCTTGCCAGGCAGGTGCTGTGCCGCTGAGTTACATCCCCAGCCCTAATCTGTAATTTTGACTCACTGCAATCCTGGGAGGATTTTAAACTGAAATACTCTCATTAACTGAGGATTAGCTGAGAAGTCTTTATTTAAACCCTTACTGAAAAGCCCGTGTAAATTATAGTACTTGTCCAGTTTAGTAAACATGACTGAATCTTTAATGATTAATTTTATGAATTTTGCTTATTCTAATTACCTGGTAGTATATAATATTAACAGTGAATTAGTATAAGTAACAATATTCTTTGGGAATTTTTTTTAAGCCTTGTTATTATTTTCCAACCATTAACAATTTTTGGTTAAGTAAAGACTGCTCAGTTAGGTTTACTCTGGTTATAAATTTGATTTACTATGATCAAGGTAAGTTTTATATTAGTATTCTGTTTAAAAAAAAGAGTCAATCATAGCTATGCGTAGCAGCACACACCTGTAATCCCAGCACTCTGGGAGGCTAAGACAGGATTGCCCTAGCCTAGGGAGTTTAGCAACTTGGTGAGACCCTTTGTCAAAAAAAAGACAGAAAGGAAAAAAAAGGTCAATCATGACATTTAGATTAAAGTGCCATAAAGTAGTTAGGCTTGGGCTATGATATGCTTGGCTTGTCCTTAGACACATTTTAAATAACATGCAAATTATTGCTTGAGGACCTCAGATATGCAAGAGGATAACCTATAAGTATGTATAACAGAACACTGGTTCTTCATTAACATGCAAATAAAATTTGAAACTCAGGTTTGGGTAATATTCACAATTTATTTTGTTGAACTTTGTATTAGTTTAGATTGTATGTTACAGTCTGATGAACAGGAAAAGAAATATGGCTGTAGTTTAGTAGGGAAAAAAAAGTGAGCTGTTTGAGATTTAAAGTACTGATAATGGGTATATGTTTAAAACAGGTGGTACCAGGAGAGACTGCACTGGCATTTTATAAAGCTAAGAATCCTACTGACAAACCAATAATTGGAATTTCTACATATAATGTTGTACCATTTGAAGCTGGACAGTATTTTAATAAAATACAGGTAAACACAATAAAACACATAAGCATTATGTGCCACAAACTTTGACTAAAATAAATAAAATGAAAATGGGGGAAGGGGATCTAGAAATGGAGGGAGGGAGTAGAAAGTAGAGGAAAGGGAAAAAAAGAATAAAGATATGTTAAGTACATGTAATTACTCCCTAAGATGAATGTAAACATTATGTACTGCTAACATGTACTAATAAAAAATGAAAATAAAAAACAGGTAAATCGAATGTTAGCTATTTAGTATGAAACTTACTAGAATGTTTTAGTACATACTTATAATTTCTGCAAATTCATTTCTTCTAAATGTCAAGCCACTTTTATCTTCATTGTTTATGTTTGCTATGTAGACACTGCGACCCAAGCCAAATGAATTTCTGCTTTTAAGATTAGAACTGATTTTCAATCCTTAAAGTAAAACTCAGTCTGAGATGAAAATGTGGTGTTATTCTATCACAGAATTTAACCTCAAGAAATGAGTTACTTCTTTGTTACAGGTAACAGAAATGTATTAAACAAGTACCTCTCTATGACTTTTAGTGCTTCTGTTTTGAAGAACAAAGACTTAATCCCCAAGAAGAAGTAGATATGCCAGTGTTTTTCTACATCGACCCTGAATTTGCAGAAGATCCAAGAATGGTGAATGTTGACCTTATCACTCTTTCTTATACTTTTTTTGAAGCAAAGGAAGGACACAAGCTGCCAGTTCCAGGTTATAACTGAAGTAGCATCCAAATCCCGCCTCCGATTTGTGATTTTTGAAAAATCATGTATCTTGTGGAGAAATATTCTACAGGATGAATTGCAACCTTCTATGTTAAATGGTTATCCAGTGAATTTACCTCATTCAAAATTGAGAGAACAGATTCAGCTTTTATCATAAGAAACCCGTAAGCCTCTGTAAAGTATGTGATTGTTCAGTAACACACTTAAGAGTTTGATGGTTCAAAATAAAACAAAGCTGGCGGAAACTGAAAGTGAAGGAGGAATCACTAAGCCCTAATGACTTGCTCAAAGATTACAAACTTATTTCAAATTTGATATTGTTTTCCTTTGAGGTCTAAGGCTATTGTCCATTCAAAATACTGAGTATTATAATTACATTGAAATTGCTTTATCATGAAATTGAAATAAAATGCAAGAAGTACATCTACTAGGCTGCTAGCATTTACCATCATAGTTCCAATTGACTGAATGTGAAAATCTAAGGATAGGATCATGACGGTTTACTGATATAGAAGTAAAAATTCTTCTGGGAACAAAATTCTGTAAAAAACAATTTATTAAATTATTTTAATAGTAATTTATTTGTCATTGTAATTTATGTAAGTGAATGCACAGTTTATTCAAAATGTTTACCAGTAGTCTTTGTTCCAAATAGAAATATTAATTATAGTAAAAAGGAAAACATTTAGCATTATAAAGAATCATATTTAAAGGCCATGTGATGCAAAGTCTAGTGATGTTTAGGGCACTTGAAATATAAACTACAATCATCAAGTCTGTAACAATTCTAAACCAAAGTATTATTTATAAAGAAGTGAAAATTGACTTTTACATTCAATTTTAGTTAAATGAAGGCACTCAGTATTCTTCCTGAATAACACATTTAGTTTCTCACATTTCCTGCTTACATCTTCATCTACTTTTATCACAGCTATGTGATGATTTCTTTTCTAAAAGCAGGAAGGCCTGTACATCATAAGATACTGTGATTAAACTGGTTGGCCTAAGTACTAAGCCAGTTTTCTTCTGTTCAAGTTTTAAGTCAGTATTTGTTACACCCATGTTCTACTGAAGTAAATCTTGAGTGTTGTCAGGAATCATAAATGTTACCCTGAACTGTTACACTTCTGTTTAAACCTCATGATGGCAGAGGGAGGTGGTCAGCTGTGGCTTTCACATGTTGGTAGGTCTTGTCTTTCAGGCCTCAAAGCTGGACAGGGATTACTCTTTAGGAAGCTGGCAATCCTGTGCTGCTAGTGAACTGATCATCACTTTCTCCTAAAATAAAAAGAAGAAATTGGCCAATCTCCACCTGTTCTCCTGCACTCCTTAATAATTCTTCTTTGTCTTTCTCTACTCAGGGGCTAGAAAGTGGTTGTCAGGTGGACAAAAGATGGGAATGTGCTTTTTCTTCCATGGAGGAGGGTATGAAGTGAATAAATAAAATGAATAGGTCAGTGGTGGCCAGGTGTCCATTAGTAAATAAACGGGATGACCAGTGCAAAACAAATGTGAAAAACTCAGACTTCTTTAGAGGACTAACAGTTAATAGGTTCTATTGGTACTATTCAACAAGTATTAATTTCATATTAAAGCCAAATGTCTAATTTCCATAATAAGGACTTTTTCTATTTGTCTTGTTTGTATTAATATTTCTATACTATAAACCAACTTGTGCATTACCAAGCTTCATTATTTCTAGCTAATAAAGAAAATATTTTATTAGTTCACAATAATTCATGACAGTGTGAGTGATTCTGTGTAACAGTCTCACTAATCTGAGTGTCGATTCAGATGTCCCTTAAGAACTATAAATACTGAGTACAAGAAGTGATAATTACACTGAAATTATATGGGCTGTGGAGTATAACTTGTATAAGTTGAAGCTTTTACCTCAACAGTCACTGTTACTTTGAGCTCCTTTGAGGAGATGAACATCAATTTCTTCATAAATAGCTCTAAAAGAAACAAAGGGTTATGTATCAGTTTCGAAGTTCTGGGATGCTTTGTAATTGCCAGCACCATAAAGAAAACTAGGGTTGTATGGGGAGGTCAGGTGGCATCATTGAACACAAAGGTCTTTGTCTTGAAGCTTGGATTCTAGCTTTCTTAAATTGTATTACGGTTCCCATGCCATATACCTTTCAAGAAAGATTCATTTACTTTTGATTTAAAGGGAAAATGTAGCTCAAATTTTGGACTCTTGGCTTCTTGCTTAAAAAATGATTCAGCTTGTTTTCAAAACATTTTTTTAAAATATTACCATTCTGGCATATTTAACCTCTGACTACAGTCTAGTCTCCTGAGCAACCTTTAGACTAACTGTCATCCTTGCATCTTTGATAACATACATTTTTTCTATAATATCCTTCAGTTCTTTATACTCGTATATATCTTACATAGGTCTGCAGATAGAAAATAGGTATACCTAACATGACATTCATATACTTGTACACAAAGCATGGCTGAAAACTCATAAAAATTAGAGCACTATGAAAGTGTAGTCACCAACTTCGAAGGCCTCAGCATCATGTGCAGTTTACTGTGTGTCTCTAGTTCTGTCTCTCGTTCTCTATGAAATGATTACAACTTTCCCTCTCAAGCCACTGATCTCTCTCAGAAAAAAACTCTTACTAAATTAAGCATCCTAAATGTGAAAACCATCTCATTTTACCATCATCAAATCTTCAAGTCTGTTTTCCTCTGTATTGTTCTATGCTTCCGCTGCCCTATCTACTGAGTTCTTAAACACTTCTTTAACCATTCCCTCTTCCTGAATCTTCAGCCTCTACCTCTTAACTACATCCTGGCCTTCAGCTTTCATACATGCTCTCGTATGTCTCATTTTGTGTGACAACAGTACATTCCTTCATCCTATGTCTACTTGGAGTAATCACATCAATGCTCTAGTTGCCAGAGTGCTTCCTATTATCCATGTTTAAATTCTAGTAAGTTACATCTGTATTTACTGCCTCTATTTTGGTTCTTTTTTTTTTTTTTTTTTTAGTACCAGGGATTGAATTTAGGACCTTGTGCTTGCCAGGCAGGCTTTGTGCCACTGATCTACATCCCTGACCCTCGGTTCCTTTTTAGCGAACTGAAATTTGGCTTCTGTCCCCATCAATTCACCAAAATGACTTTTACTAAAATCATCAGTGATTTCCATGTTACTTAATCCATTATCTATGTTAAATTCTCAACCCACTTGTCCTCTCTCAGCAGTGTTCATCACAATTATGCATTCACTTCTTCTAAATTAGTTTCCACATCTGGTATGACATTCCCTGTTAACTTTCTTTGGTCTTGGTTTTGGCATTTCCAGTTCTTTGAATCTCCCAAAACTTTCTTCTGGGTCTCTGTACAAGGTGTTTCCTCAGTCTCCCATACTCTTGATCCCAAACGTGTCACTTGACCATAAATGTTGCATCACCCTTTCTCTAATCCCCACTTGAATTAGTTCTGTTATATACTCTCAAGTCACTATATTCTTTTATGCCATTACCACAAATTATAAATATGTATTTGCCTGCCAATTTGGTTAATTTTTTTCTTTCTTTTTCTTTTTTTTTTTTTTTTTTTGAGACATGGTCTCAGGCTGTCCTTGAACTTCCCAGGTAGCCCAGGCTGACCTAAAGGCAATCCTCCTGCCTCTGTCTCCCAAAGTGCTGGGATTCTAGGTATGTGCCACCATGCCCAGCTCAATTTGCTTACTTTCTGTCTTCACACTATTATTTAATTTCTGTGATGACAGGGAGTATAATATGTCTCTTGTCCAGCATTATGAGTTAGGCAACAATCATAGTATTCAATAAGTGAATTGTGTGTGTGTGTTTGTGTGTTCATACATATATGCTCTACTGAAGCAAAACTCTTAACCTGGAGTTCATGGACAGTAAGTTTTCTGAAAACACCAGAACTTTTCTATACGTTTCTGTGCTTTTCTTCAGAAGCTTCCCAGATTTCATGAGACTTTCAAAAAGAAAAACAGTGATAAGAGTTCCAAAGCTTCACTTCTCCACTGTCTCTACTGCTGCTCCACTGTCACTCTCAGCACCTGTGATATGACCATATCTACTTAGAGCTATCTTTTAATTAATCTGAATATAATAACTTTCCCCTTATCTATCGGGATACAGACCCATAAAAACATTAAGTTCTACAAAGCATACTTGTTTAGTACCACTTTCTTTAGCCACTGATATATTCAGTGATATATCTACTTTTATCAAGCAGAGGGATCTAGGAAGTTTTGTTATCCTAAGTTAGGAAAAATACCTAATAGACTCAAGTCTATTAACATTCATAAATTATTCCAAAACTGATGACTACGTTGAGGGTTTAAACTAAAACATCAAATGCCCGCACATGCCAGGCAATGGACAGATGAAGGATCTGGTGGACCTAGTGTGCTGCAGAGGACTCCTGGGATACAGGAGACAGCTACTACTCACCCCAGCCACTGCTGGCATGGAAAAAGCCAGGTCTGCTGTGGCCAGAGCATACAAAAGATGGAGAAGTCCAGACTTTTTATTTTTAAATATACCAGCTTTTATAACTGTTGGCAACTGTTAGATTATACATGTTAAATTCTACAGAGGGAAACCAAAACACATCTTTGAACAAGATACAGCCTGCAGGCTGCCAGTTTCTAACTTGCTTTAATCATCTAACAATCTGAAGGTTAAGCTCCAGCCACTCAAAGTATATTAAGGCATTAACGAGCCTGCTATGTCATATATACTTGACTGATAAGAAATCATAAAATAATGATACTTTAAGGATTTCAGGTTAAAAAGCAATTTCTACACTAATGCTTCACTAGTCCACTTTACACTGTTGGTGGTGAAACTAAAAAATTCTTATGCATGTTATCTTTTGATTTAGTTCTCAAAGGACAGTTAAAATCCTATCCTAGCATTGTGCCATTATTTCAGCAATCAGTGAACAGTGCTCTTCTCAAGCTAAAGAGAACCTGATTTTTCTGCCAATACATCTATAAAGAATCCATTAATATACACACTGGTTCCAGTTATTTTTTAATGTGCAATCCTAGCATTTTTATTTTTTCAGTTGTAGGCCAAGAGCAGTACAACCATTAAGAGCCCAGCCACCATAAAGCTTCATGAATCATTTGCAATAAGACCATCAATTTCTGCTGAGACCTACAAAAAGTTAAATGTATAGCCAAGTCCTGGAAGCTCTTCTATCAAAGGTAACCAAGATACAAATTAATAATTTTGTAAATGACTTACTCTGTAGTGGCAGCAGGAGCTAAGGGGTCAAACTCCATTACCTCGTAGTAATTGGGTGGCTGGAGATCATTCTTTGTCATCACTTTAGGTGAAAACAAACCATAAACACATGCTTATCAAGGTGTATACACAAGACTTTCTTATTTTTAATGTAACAATATTTAATTTGGATTTCAAACACAAGAGTCCAAGAAATACAACCAAAACAAGCAGACTGGTGCTCCGATGCTTCTCCCAACTTCAACAAATCCACAAGTAACAAAAAACTGTCCAAACTTCAACTAAAGGCCTATTTACCTTAGTGTTTCTTACTGTAAATACAGTATTTCAGTTCAAAACTGGCTTTTTTATAATGTTAATCACAGTAGTATCATCCTTGAATACTTGGTGTAGGTTGAAAATGCAAATGGGCTCCTCTAACTTCTATTTTTGATTATTAATCTCTGGCACTTGCATATATTCTCCTCTTTCCTTACCGGATGCACGTAATAAGGTCTTGTGTACCTGGCTGATTGTTAGGCGGGGATGGCGGCCCATGGTTCGATGGTGTGGCTGTGACGTTCTGCAGACTAACTGGCTGAAGTAACACTGAACTCGAGTTCTGTGGCAACTGAAGAAAGCATAACACATGTTCAAGCATACACTGCTTTAGCCGTTCTTTAAAATTACATTTCTAGGCTTCCATGTGGCACTGTTCCAAGAACTATATACACTCAACTGGATATGAGCTAGTAATTTTAAACTATTACTTTAAACTATTCAAACTTTAACCTTAAAAACTAAGGTAATAACTTCTTATAAGATTTACTACTTCTTTGCCAAGTTTTTATTTTTTGCTGTTCAAGGTATTCACATTCTGCCTCACATTCACATGCTCATTGTACTCTATTTTCCATATAAAATACTCACACATATCACTATACACACACACACACACACACACGCACACACATATATTAATTTTTTTGTTGTTGGTTTTTTTCTTTTGGTACCAGGGATCGAACTCGGGTCCTTGCACTTGTGAGGCAGGTGGCATATATTAATTTTTTAGAATAAGTAAAATTGTATGGCTTGATCCAGATTCTCTGTTGTTTCACTCAGAATGTGAATGCCTCAAACAGGAAAAAAAAAAACCTTAAATCTACAGAAAGGTGCACAGCGATACTATTAAGTCAGGACTAATAAAGATTAAACTCGTAGTGAGAAGTGTTTATTGTAATTTCCTCACTTGTTCCACAAATTTCTTCTGGACAGTTACTAACTGCAAGGCAGTATTAATAAAGCAATAAATAAAACAGACCAAGTCCCTGCCCTCATGCAGCAAAAACTAACCAACATAAATCATTTTCAGATGGTATGTGCTACAGTAAACAAAAGCAAGAAAATAGGGAGAAGAGTCTAAGCTGAGCTTCTGCTCTGATGGGTGGTGATCAAGAAATGTCTTCCCCTTAGGACATTTAAACGGAGTCCCCCCGACTGAAATGAGCCCTGTGATTAACAAAGACAACCCAAGATCACAGGCTCTGGAGTGGTAAGAGCAGTGTGGTTGGAGCAGAGTGAGCAGAGGTGAGAGTGAGGCTGAAGAGGTGGTAAGCAGTCAGACCAGCATTTCAAGCTTTCACAGAGCAAAATAGGAAGGAAGAAGATCATAGGTGGGTTTTGAGCAGACCAGTGACGCGGCTTTTCTTGTTAAGGAGATTACTCTGGTTCTCAAGAGTAGACTGTGAGGTGGGGTGGGTGTAGGAGGAACGGTGGGAGGCAAAGGGTGAATCAGGGCAACCTTAAGAGGTGAGTGCAGTGGCCACTATGGTGGCTTGGACTGGGATGCTGAAGGGGAGCTGGTGAGAAGTGGCTGGCAGCACAGAGAATTTGAAGGTAAATGGAGGTCGAGCACTAGTCCCCGAGGTTTTCCACCTGAGCAACTGAAAGAGCAGACAGAGTGCCCTTGTATTCAGGCGGGAAGTCTGTGGGAAGGGCGGGCTGACAGCAAAGACTGGGAAGTAATCAAGAGGTGAGACTTAAGTGGGACGTGGGAGTGTGAGTTCTGAGTTTAGGGAAAAGATGTGAGCTGGGAACATGGACTTGGAGGGTATATGAAGGCTTATTTCAAAACGTGAGACCCCAAAACCATGGATGAATGAATGCAGAGGAAAGGTAAGCCCTGAGGTTTCCAACACTCAAAGGTCAGGGAAGAAGAAAAGGCCAACAAAAGAAATGGAAGTGAGGCAAGAGAAGAAGTAAAAGTGAGTGATGTCTGAAAGCCATGTGTGCAAAGAGGCGGAAATCATCAGTTTTGTCACATGCTGCTGGTAAATCAGCTAAGATGAAGACTGAGTATTACAGGGTTCTTCCCCCACCTCCCCTTTTCTCCTCCCACTCCTCCCTCCCTCCGTTCCTTTTTGTGTGTGGTGCTGGGGTTTGAACCCAGGACCTTATGCATGCTAAACACATGCTCTAGTCCTGAGCGGACCTCCCTTCTAGCCCAGGCATTAAGGTCTTTAACCATCTTTTAATATTTGTGAAACAACCTGTCTCTCTTAAGACAAAAAAGGAGACAAAACCCCTACCAAGGGCAGTAGCAACACAGTATAAAGAAATGCTGACCAGAACATGAGAATTTATGACCAGGAAGAGTTCTTTTTGGTCAAGATAATCTGCTATGTGCACTGCCAGGAGAGGGTTTAGTTACTTACATTAGCATACATCTGACTTGAAGCGAGGTTTTGGCTGGTCCTTTGGGAAAACCTAGGATAGTGTGATAACACAGCATGATTACCCTACAGTGAGAACACAAATGCAAAATGTAAGATGATTTTCCTGGTCTAAAATCAAAACCTATAACACACCTTCAGACTGTGCAAGGGCAGTAACTTTACTATAACCATGGCCATCTAGTTTCAGTGTCCTCTAGGTCATGATACCCAGGTATCAAAGAAAGCAAAGACAAAGCACCCTGGTGGGACAGGGTGGTCCTAAGACTAAGGAATGTGTACAGTACAGTAATAAGCACTTTCATTTTCATAGAGTGAGCACCACGAGGAATCCTAATGCTCAGAGACTGTGTTAATCCTACTTTATCCTCTTCAATCTGTCTTCACATCCCAAACCACAGTAGTCCCTAGGTGGCTGTGGGACAGCAACGACAACAGTAATCTGCAGATTAAGACTCGGAAGAATCTTCCTCACCAGTTGGTGGAGCTATGACCACAAGAGAATGGGAAGAAGCCTTGTTGTTATTCTGTTAGGTCTTGCCATTTGATCACCGACATCAGCACAGTCTAAGAAATGCATGGTGTAACAGGGTAACTAAAGTTTTAGTTTGTGACTGGAGAATTGAGAAGGGAGCCCTAAAAAACCAGACAGTACCAGAGGAATCACAAAAATTGAAGAAGCCAGGAAAAAATCTCATAAGTTGTTTATGAAATCCTAGGCTTAACCTGTTATGTCTATGAATTGGATCTCAACTGAGAAGCCAAAAATGCAGAGCACTGAACACATTATCTGCTATCTAGACCTCAGATTATCTACTGGGTGGCACATTGTGGGACAGATTTGACTAACACCGCTTAAGCTTTGAAAATTGTGCTGACACCGAACCACAACCCACTGAAGCAGGCTAAAACTGTGGCATTAATCTAACCAACCTGTTAGCCCATTACAATCAAAATAACATTCAGGACAAGATTTAACTACAGCTAAACATCTCATAATAAAACACTAGAAATGCCCATGATATAACCTGAAATTACTAGCCATAAGCGGAATGAGAAAAATTTCAACTTGCATTAAGAAGACAATTAACAGATATGGATGTCAAGAGCATACGGGTGTTAGAATTGTAGAAGCAATGGGGAACACTTCTGAAGAAAAAAAAAAAAAAGAAAAGAAAAAGAAAACAAAAATGGAACATCTCACCATAGAAACAGAATGCGATATATAAAGAACCAAATGGAAATTCTAAAATTGAAAAAGTAATTGAAATTAGGAATACAAAACCTTCTAGAATGAGATCAATGGAAAAATGGAGAAGACAGAGGCAACAGTGGGCTTGAACTGCACAGATATCGAAATTATCCATTCTGAACAAAAGGGAAAAAAGGGCTGGGGATGTAGCTCAGTGGTGCTGCACCTGCTTGGCAAGCGCAGGATCCTAAGTTCGATCCCTGGTACTGGAAGGGGTGGGGAGTTTTTTAAAAGGCAATTGACAGAACCCCAAATACCTGAGAGGAATAAACACCTGAGGTTAAAACAAAAGAGTCCCTGAAAGACAGTAATAGTGTGCAATGCCAAAAAAAAAAAAAAAAAAAAAAAAAAAAAAAAATATATATATATATATATATATATATATATATATATATATATGAAGAAAAACAGGCTAAAGTCTTCACAAGACCGATGAAACATATAAACCCACAGATTCAAGAAGGCAGATTCTTCATATGCCTAGTAATTTTGGATTATATCTTGGGCATTTCAAGTGTGCGGTTGGATTAAATGGTAAACCCCCCAAAATATGTCCAAGTCACAATTCCCAGGACCTCTGAGTATTACTTTATTTGATAAAAAAAAGGGGGTCTCTTGCAGATATAGTTAAGTTTACAGGCTATCATCCCATATTATCTGGTTGGGCTCTAAATCCAATGATGAGTGATCTTCAAAGAGAAAGGCAGAGGGAGACCTGCAATACACAAGGGAGAGAGCTCGATGAAGGCAGAGGCAGAAAGTGGGGTGATGTATGAACAGGCCAATGAGCCCAAGGAATGCCAAGTCACCAGAATCTGGAAGAGCCTGAGCAGATTCTCCCCTACAAGTGGAGAAGGAACCGAGTTTCAGACTTCTTGTCTCCAGGACTATGAGATAATAAATATTTGTGGTTTTCAACTGCCCAGTTAGTGGGAATTTCTTATGGTAGCCCTAGGAAACTAATGTACTCAGCCAAGCCCAAACAAACCAAAAGAAGTCATGCTCGGATATCGCAAACTGCTCAAAATTAGAAAAGAAAAGAAAAATTAAAGCAGCCAGAAAACACAACACATTATCTATAAAGAAATGTCCACTGAAGTCTATGTAGAGTTCTCCATTTAGGCCAGAAGAGTGGAGCCACCTTTAAAATCTGCTAAAAGAAAAGAGCTGCAAACTTAGAATTCTGTATTCACTGAAACCACTCTTCAGGAACAAAGATGAAACGACATTCTCACATAAAAGTAAAAACAAGAGACCCTGCTGCTGATAAGCCTGTTCAAAACTGACTGCTAAAAGAACTGCAAAGAGAAAGTAAATTTTATCAGAAAGAGCAATGGGAATGGTAAATGTTGTGTAAGAGACCATTCTCCTCTTGAGTTCTTTAAAATATACTTGCAGGTTTCAAGCAAAAATTATAACATGGTCATGTGGTATTTTTTCCAATATATAGAGATGTAACATAAAGGATAACAAATATAAAGAGATGAAATCTAACTGATGATAAGGTTTCTGGATTTCACTTCAAGTGGCTAAACACTAAGTAGACTAAAAAATTAAGTACATTATAATCACCAAAGTTCTCCTATACATGTACATATATATTATAAAGATACAGTCAAAATCACAGCAGATAAATTAAAATGGAATTATAAAAACACTGCAATAATCCAAAAGAAGACTAAAATGTGGAAATAGAAAAAAGATAGGAAACAAATTAAAAAATGGTAGACCTACGTCCAACATAAAATTACATTAAATGTAAAAGATCTAAACACATCAACTAAAAGCCAGAAATTATGAGAATACAAAAAAATGTGGCCCAACTATGTACTAACTACAAGAAGCTACAATTTTTGACACAGTTAAGAAAAAAGAAGGGAAAAGATATGTTGAGAATGTTAATCAAAAGAAAGCTAGAGTTTATACATATTTTAGAATCAAAGGGCAAGGAAATGGTAGGAAACGAAGAAGGAAATTATATGATAATGGTTAATTTACCAACAGAACATAATATTCCTGAATGCATATGCACTTGATTCCAGAGCTTCAAAATACATGAAGCAAACAATCTGACACAATCTCTTTTAGAACAATTACACACTCTATGATTCTATTTAGATAGCATTCTTGATGACAAACTATATTGATAGGAACAGATTGGATGTTGCCAGGGATTGAGAGATCGGGCAAGAGGGTGTGACTATAAAAAATAGCATGAGAAAGTTTAAGGGGTTCATGGTGGGGGGTAGATTGACTTCTATGTCCTGACTTCAGTGAGTTACATGATTTCTTTATATATGTTAAAATTCCTAGAACTGTATACCAAACTTAAAAAAACCCACAAGGTCCATTTTACTATATGGGAATTCTTAAAATAAAATCCAAGTAAAAACAAAAAATGGAGATACTAAAATCAGCACCCTCAGGAGGGTGAGACAGGAGGATTTCAAGTTTGAGGCCAGTCTGGGCTACATAGAGATCCAGTCTCAAAATCTCAACAAGAAAAATCTCAAAAAATGTCAGATCCATTTGAATTTGAATCCTGTTCCAGTACTAGCTGAGCAACCACTGGCAAGTTCAACTTCCTCTGCCTGGGTTTCCTCGATGGTCAAGTGAGAGGGGATGGTGGTCCTATTTCATGTCTTACTGGAAACATTAGTGTTAAGCAAGCATTTCTTCTCGGTCTGTTACCTGATGGGAAGTGGGTGTATAACCTGTGACTTTATCCCATTATCATAAGGATCTTTCCTGTTATGGATAATTTTAAAACTCACTTGTTCCGGGACGGTGAAAAAATTAAACTGCAAACACAAGAGGAAGAGACAAATCTCAAGACCATATAACATTTTAATGGCTGATTCTGCCTCTTATGTTTGGTCTTAGGCATATGCTTTGGCTCAGATACATGCCCCAGTCAACTTTAGAGCTTCAGTTTCTGACAGTGTAAAAAGAACTTTTTTTTTTAAGCCACGTATGGTGGCACACGCTGTGGAATCATCCCAGCATGCTGGGAGACTGAGGTAGGAGAATCCCAAGTTCAAGCCCAGCCTGGGCAAGTTAGTGACTTAGTGAGAGCCTGTCTCAAAAATTTTAAAAAATTTCAAAGGGCTGGCTGGGGATATAGCTCATTTCAAAGGTCCTGAGTTCAATGCCCAGTACTGAACAAAAGAAAAATCTAATTATAGTTTCATTTATCTATACATTTCTATAAATGTATCTAAGAAGATAGTCCAGAAAACAAAAATCTTACAGATTCTAAAGATTATCTTTCATCATAGTGAAATTCAGGAACCATTATAACTATTTTAATATCTGCATCTTGGGGTAGAGGTTTATAACAGGGTTCCTTATGATTGAAAAACCACTGCTCTGTAATATTCCTGGGATGCTTATTAAAACTAAAGATTCCTGCTACTGAATCAGAATTTCTAGGGGCTAGCAATTTCATATTTTAACAGTCACTCAAGTGATGTTTTTGCACAGCAAAGTATGAAATCTACTGGACTAAAGATTAAAATAAACAACTATTAGGGAAGGAGGGTAGGAACAGGGCATGGAAAAAAGAATTAAGATGTGTTATGTACATGTACCAACTCCTTACGAGGAATGTTATCATTATGTAGTACAAACATGCACTAGTAAAAGTTAAAGTTAAAATAAAACAAACTCCTATTAACTAGCTTATTTTCTTACTGTTTTATGGAGAAATTTGTCATAATGCAGTGTTTATCTGTATTACTCATTCTTTCTCATAGTATCCAACTAGATTAGCAGGATAACCAAATCTATTATTTTAGACATTTATCAGGCAACTACCTGCACTGCTTGGAGTCAAGACAGGTAGCCATCCTAAGGTACTGACCCAATTTCATGGTCTAGAAAATAGCTATTGACACTCCGTCTTTTCCCAGCATATGAATCTTTCCTTTCTCCTCTTGTTCTCTTACCTCGTTTGTTCTTTTGTTTGGGGGGTATTTTTGCTTTGCTTTTTTGAATTCCCAGTGTAATTCTTATGTCTTATTCTGAGCCCTATGACCCATTCTCTTTTAAATATAAAAAAGTAATTCAGTGATTGGATATGTAAGTGTTTAATAAAACACTAGGCAACTTTTTAGAAGATCTGTATTGACTGCTATAGAAACACTGTCAATATATGTTAAATGAAAGACAAAAGCAAAATTTAGAACAATGTATTAATAGGCCACATTTTATTTGATAAAGGAGAAAAAATCAGATTCACAATTACCTAAAGACACTTTGAAAGGATAAATAAGAACCTAACAAAGTGATTGCCCAGATGCAAACAGTGTGACATTAGGGGAAGGGGGCGGGGAATGAAGCAGATAAGATGAAGAAGTCTCTTTGCACATTTTTTTGTATTCATTTGATATGTGACTCAGAACTGTATTGTGCCATATATATATATATATGGAACAGAGGCTTTGTCATAAGGCAAACTCCAATTGTTTTTCGTTCTATTTATTCTCTCCTGCCTCTCTCTAAACTTAAATCACTGTTCTTTTTAGTTTCTTCTGCAACCTTCCTATTTTTATTTATGCAGAGGCACATATTAATATATATGCTTTTTTCTCATTTTCTTACACACATGTATTATCATATACAGACACTAATTTGTATCATTTTCCCCCACATAACAATATATTGGTGATTGTCTCTCACACAGCCTATTTCTTTCCCTGACCTGTACAGTAACATATTACATTGATGTTTATTTAACCAGTCCCAAATCAGTGGATATTGGAGTCATTTACATTTATTTGCTATTGCCTAAAATGTTGTAAAGAATAAGCTTATACATATCTGATTTTGCATGAATGCAGTGTAATTCTTAGAAATAAGGCTGCAGGTACAAAGGTAAACATATTTATAATTTTAATAGATGCTATCACTTGCACTTATGAGAGTGGCATGGTGTTGTGATAGTGTTGTATCTCTTTCCATAGCCAACAAAGTTTGCTATCAAACATTTGGACTTTGCCAGTTTAAGAGCTAAAGGCAAAATGCTTAACTATAAGGAAAGCTGAGTATCTTTTCATAAGTTGGTAGGTCATTAATATTTCTGTTTTGGTGACCTATCAGTTCAGACTTGCCACTTACTATGTGAACTTTGGCAAGTGTTCTTCTCTAAATCTCAGGCTCTTCTCCTGTACACTACAAATAATGAGCACAGCACTGACCCAAGCACTCCTAGGGAGATTATATGAAATGAACAAAAGAATTATGGAGCACTTGCTATGTGCCAGGAATTTCATGAAATTGGTGTGGCCATCACTCTTATGATTCTGAACCTTGCTTATCTTCCTCCACTTCTGTCATTATATTGCCCCTATATCCTGCTGACCACTAAAAAATAACAGAAAAGAGTCAATTTATTGAAGGATTATTATATACTAAGTCCTGTATTAGAATTTTACATACAGAGTTCATTCTCATGAATCTTGGTTAAGACTCCTAGAAAGTATTGTGGAAGGAAAATGAAGATTCACAGTAGCTAGGTATCTCATCCCAGGAGAAGGCAGTGCTAAGATTCTAACTCAGGTCTGAGTGATTCTTAAATCTCTACCTTTTTCTAATATGTCGTATTTTCTGAAATATAAGGAATCAGAACGCCTTAGTGTTAGTTCTGCTGTGTCACTGACATACTTACAGGGATAGTTCTGTATTTTCCAAGGCTAGCAAGTCCACATGTGGATAAAGACTGGAATTTGAGTTGTCTGTTACAACAGGACTTGGAGAGCTGAAACCTAGAACACAAAATGGACTGGTTCGGTTTTAAAACATTTTCTCAATCAGTTGTTAAAATGAATTTTCCACAGTCAAAAATCAGAATCAAAGGCATTAATTTAAATATGTCTGTCACCATATATAGAATCATATTTCCCCTAAGAGAGACTTAAAAGTAGTATTTACAGCACGGGGAGAGAGACAGACAGACAGAAAGATATTCCTTCCCATAAACAGAGCTTGTTGTAAAGGAAACAAATAATATTGAATTGGATTTTCTGAAATCTCAAATGGATCCAGAATAGAAAGGATTCTATAATTCAGCACAAAAGTAAAAAGTTATGGTTTACACAGATCTCTACCCTCTCCTCAAAGTTCTTAAATTCCCATTACTTAAGTGAAATACCCAAAGGTAGTAATTATCCCCTCTCTGGAAATTCCTGATGAAAACACAAGAAAAATCTCCATGGCAATTCATTCCATACATCTCACTGCCTTACAAGCAACAGGCAATGTTTTAGAAATGAAGAAAGTTATTAGAGAAGCCACAAATTCAGTGGTTTTAGTTCTGGAAACTATAATAGATAATGTACAAGAAAAAGAAAGTGCTTTTAGTTTGGTACAACTAGATTTTAGCATTTTTCACTATGCTTATTTTAGAATTTACCAATACTTTTGGGGAGTAAAGGTAAATGATAACAAATAAGTTAGATAAGACAGGTACCCCTACACCTACAATGCATTTTATAAACATTATTTCATTTACCTTCATTGCAACCTATTTAGGCAACAATTGTTCCCATTTTATAAGGTCTCAATGGTGAGGTGGCTAAGAGGTGACAGAAATAAGACTTCAACTGGGACTTTCCTGACTTTGAAACCTGTTTTTCTCTCTACATTTCATCATCGCATGGATTATGCCTCATAATTCCTGAATTTCTCTGCATCAAATATTCCCTTACCTGATTCTGTAGTATAGCAGAAAACCCAAAGATAACAACAGATAGTGTGTGGGTTCAGAAGAGATTTAGGTATTGGTTTTCAAGCTGGAGAACCTCTGCAAAGCAGGCCAGCTGAATTCCCTGAGATTCTAAGCCAGAAGGATGAGTTTCAACGACTTCCTCCCCTAGACACACCCCATTCCGTTCCTGTACTGCTTTTGACCCCACCATTTGCCAGGAAGTAATTACATCTCCTGATAGTGTTCTCTGATATTGAAACTGACTTCGTTCCTTCTCTGGAGCCATTTAATCATGAAACCAAGGAGAACTGTTTCTCATCAAGCTCTTCTGCTGGTCTGAAATGGCCCAATTGCTTATTTACCTAAGTCTGAAAGCTGAGCATTCATGATGTTGAAGTCTCCCTGAGTGGCTGTAGGCATCAGGGGGCTAGGACTTAGCTCAAGGAGATCAGAAGATGGAGCAGAAGGCTCCCTGGAGGTCTGAAAACAAAGCAAAGAAAAATGCAATTTAGAAAAATAAAAGTGTCATCTAACTTATCACAGCTTTCTCCCTAGAGACACTCCTTTGGAGAGGAAAGGATCCTATGTGTATGCATTTTTGAGGAAGAATTCTCCATTCAACAGGCAGTAACAGTTTGTTACATCTTACCCTCTATATGGCTTCCTGTTAATTTAGAGACCTTAGGACATCTTAAGACAAATACTCAAGACCATCAAAACCACTTCAAATTGTCAATGCATGTATTTTCTCTTCTACAATGCATGTATCTCCTCTCTTAGGTAAACCTTTCTTTTCCTATGCAATTGGTAAAACATTCAATTGTTTATTTTATAACATTTCTAATCACTTACATTGGTAGCTCCATTCTGGTTCTTATTTTGCTCCAAAAGTCTTTGTTGGTTTCGAGTAAACCTGTTTGAGTTAGCAAAATGCAAATACTTTAAGAAAACAGATAGGAAAATGCTACAAAATTTAAAAATTTTAAATATACAAATATTTGGGAATGATGACAATGAGCCTTGTCTCTATTCAAAATCTGGTAAAGTACTATTAATAACTTTTTCCATTTTATGGAATATTAACACTCTTAAGAAAAAAGTGAGGAAATAGTGAAGTATTTTTTTAATTAATAATTTATCACCCAGAAATTAACACTATTTAATAACAATGTTTATTTTCTTTTACTAATTGTTTTCTAAATGACTCTGCTTTTAAAACTTAGTTGAAATGAGACTTTATATAACTGTACATCCTAATTCAACAATGTGAGCATTTTTCTATTCAAAACTGTAATTTTTCATCACTGTATTTTACCTTATGAATCTTACACCTTTAGCCATTCCTCTTATTCTTAACTAAGTTCTCAACTGATGTTATTTCTTATTTTACCACTATAAACAATTTTTCATAAAAATTCAGATATATTTGAATTAATTTTAATGCTTCACTGTTTATCTTCTTTTAATAGGCTACTTGATACCTATGAAAAATACTGACCTTTTCTAACATTGATTTAATTTTATGTTGCTTGCCCACTGAATGTAAAGGAGAAACAGTTAAGTAAGTAGAACAGATGTGAAAGACTAATGAATCTGAAGGTAGAAGTCCAAGGTTCATGGCAGCACTATTACCTAGAAGCTACATGACCATGCATATGATTTCCTGAATCTCAGCTCTCCAACTGCTAAAGGGAAATAACAACTTTTGACCATTTCTTCAGAAACTTATTTTCAGGAACAAAAATAGATATATAGATAGTAGAGGTAGATGAATGTGGAAATGCTTTGCAAATTCAAAGTTTCTTTAGAAACATAGCATTACTATTTAACACATTGACTCCATGTCCCTAAACACTAAAGTCTAAAAGCTTATACTACACCTGAACATGCACTTGGGTTTAAGGATTTTTCTAAAACGCATGCTTTTTATTTACATCTACTTACAGATTGGCTCTTTGTATGCTTGTCAGTTATGTGTTAGGTGGTATGAACGACCTTCCCAGATCAAGCCTTAGGTGACAAATTCCACTCTTGATTTACACAGCTATTGCTTGCATGTCATGGTAGAGAATTCTGGAAATGCTGGAACAAGGCGAATGTATTTTGCATGTGGGATAGAGGTGAATCATTGGGGACCAGAGGGCAGACTAGGATGGGTACAATAATGCCCTCCTCAAAAGATCCATAGCCTAGTCAGCAGAACCAGTGAATACAGTAGGTTGTATGGGAAGAGGGAATTAATGTTTGCAAATGGAATAAAGTTTGCTAGTGAGCTCACCTTAACTGGAAGATTACCCTGGACAGTATAGATAGAACTCAAAGGAGTCATAAAAGTTTTTAAACATGGAAAAAGACAGAAGAAGTAACAGTGATAATATATAAGACGGTTTGAGGCAGACATTGGCTTTGGAGCATGGAGCAAAGGGGCCACGAGATAAGGAAAGTGGACTTTCCTCTTGAAGCTTCAAAAGGTAAGCAGATGGAGTCTCCTCTTCAGCCTCCAGAGACATGCAGCCCTACTGACACCGTAAGTTTAACCCAGTGACACCATTTGTGACTTGTCCTGGTGAATTTAGTTTATTACCTTATGATAATAAATTTTGTGTTGATTTAAACCACTAAGTTTGTGGTAATTTGTCACAGTGCTTACCGTGAACTAAAATACAAGACTATTATCTTTTCCAGAGGCAAGAACTTCTCTCTGAATATCAGGACTCAAATGTTTCTATCACATGTTTACCATGGTCACTTTGGCAACACATACTTCAAGGATGAACTAGAACAAGCTGTTCACAGAAATAATCCAATTTCCTGATGTCTCCCTTCTCAGAGGAGGCCTTTAGGCAGCGTTTTATGGTTTGCAACGGTATTTTCCCAAATGAAAACCAGAAGGCAGCATTATACTGAAAAAGTGGTTTTCTTGGATATTTTTCTCCTTACAAAGATTTACACCACAAAAAAGAGCAGCATAGATTGTGAGTTTGTTCAGTGTGAAGAAAGAGCGTGCCTACTGGGCTCATATCAGTCAGTGCCCTGTCTTTTTTTCTGAAAAACAGCTTGTCCCTAATAGGTAGTGAATATGGAATAGTCAAGGAAAGAAACTACATTTTATAGCTACTGGTTTCATCCCATTGGTCCTGGTTCATTCATGATCAGTAGAAAACCAAAAACCGAAAACAAATCAAACTAGTCATTTAAAATGATCAGAGGAACCTTAACTGGGAAGAGGACAAGAAAGTAATTTTTAATGGGTGTTAATATGATAGCTCCCCGTTACGTATTTTCATGCACATTATCTCATTTAATCCTCAAAAAAAAATTTTAAACCCATAACCCCTCCAAATAGGTATACCTTTAAAAAAAGGTCTTAAAGATGTTATGCAACTTATGAGAAACCATCAGCTAGATTTGAATCTAAGCATTTCCACCTTTTTCTCTTACATCTGACTGGTCTCACTTTTTATCCACCTGTTAAAATGTAGCTGCTATGCAATTCAAAATACCCAGTAATTCTCAGTAGGGGTGGTGGCTCTAAGGGTGTCTAGCAAGTCACTTTAGAATGAACACCTCTGGCATTCAGGGAGTGGAGCCCACACAAGGGAAAACTGTACCCTAAATGCCACTCTTATGGAGGAAAAAGAATCTAGGAAAAGCATTCTTTGTGGGCATTCTATGCCAACTAATCTTAATTGTCAACTTGACTAGATTAAGAGACTTCCATAGGAGTGATTGGATCATGGGGATGCTATACTTTTCAGTGGATTAATCCACTAATGTTCATAATTGAGCCTGCTATCAGAAGGTGGGGCCAAGGTGGAGATGAGTCACTGGGGACATGCCTTGGGATAGGTAGATCTCTCCTGACCCTGTTCCCCAGCTCTGATTTCTGGCCTCCATGAGCTGAGCAGTTGCAGCTTGCTGTACCTTTCCACCAGTGTTCCCGCCTTAGGGCTGGCAGACCATGGATGGAAACCACTGAAACTGTGAACCAAATTTAACTCTTCTCCTATAAGTTGCAGGTGTTGGGTATTTTGTTCCACCCATGAGAAGCTGACCAATACACACCCTAGTAGAAACAGAATGAATGGTGGCACACCAACTACTCACCTCTCATAGCCAAGAATCGCATTGTTCAAATCTTCATTCACTTGAATTAGCTCAATGGTTACATCTTCATTCTCCACCACCACAAGCAGGTCCATGATCCTCTCCTGCATCTCCCGACTCGTCTTATAAAGTTTCTGTCAAGAAAGGAAAGAAGTTTCTTCTTCCATGTTAAGAATGCTCTATAAAACAACTGACTCTCCAGTCTGGGTACATTTGAAATCACCTCCACACTGATTCACCTGCAGGAGACCACCAAGGAATTCAACTGTGGCAGCTCATCTTCCCTGTTGGAAGCCAGTGAGTTTCACGTGCTTCTGTTTTTCTCTATAAGCCACAAGACATATCATAAGGACTATATGGTACACTGGAAATAACACTGGATTAGAAAATGGAAATACTGTGTGGGAATTCCAGATCCACTGCTTACTAGCTGTGCCACACTGGGAAGAAAGTAATTTGTTTTCTAAATGTTTTCTCATTGATAAATGAAAAATAACCACTTGCTGTATCTACCTCAAGGGTTGTCATAAAAGTCAAATGGGATCTATGTAATAAGGAACTCTACAATTACACAGCATAAACATAAAATGTTATTGTCATAATTAGTGATGGTAGAAGTAGTAGCTCAAAAACACTGACAGTGGCATAATTTTATTTCCAGTTATGTTGTACTTAAACACTTAAAGTTTATAGTTACATCACATTATGTAAACTGAACAAGGATTTAAAACCTAATCATAGATAATAACTTCTTTTGGTCTACTCAATCACTGCATCAAGCCAGGATGCCACCCCCAACCAGCTTTTACTCATAAGCATCAGAGGCACCAACATACAGCTCACTTACTGATTCAGAATCTCCAGGGCTAAGGGTTTGGGCACCCATATTCGTTAAACAAGCACCTCAAAGTGCTCTTACGTACACTGACATTTGAAAACTGTCTCCATACAACTGACTTCCTTGCAAGCAAACTTCCAATAAACGGGAGGTGGATCCAATGAATATTAGTACTTCCTCTACCCCATCTTGCCTACAGTTTGTCCATGTAATAGCACACTAACATAAGGCAAAAGCACAGGGACATTTGTCTTCTCACAGTGAAAGCAGTAGGGCTTGCTGGAACCTCACACAATTACAAATCTGACTTTTTTCCCTTAAGAAAGAAAGGCTCACTGAAAAATTCATGCTGCACAAAACCATTTAGAATCTAAACACTCTATTATGAGACTCCTGGCAGGAAATTTCTAAATAAATAAATCAAACTGTTACTAACTGGCATTTCGACTTAGAGGTAAAACCCACTACCCTCCGTAAAATCATGAAAATATTTAGAAGACAACAATAAAAGAAAAAGGAAAAAGAAAGTGAAGTAGGCAAACAGATGACAGACTAGGTTTTTACACTTGCAACTAACATCCAGGAAAAACGGTACTAAGTACATGGCTCTATCAGCAATGGTATAGAGCAGGGGTGCAAGGGTCAAAGTTTGCCTTAAAGCTCCAGATATTAAGTATTTTCTATTTTGTGTGCCATCTCATCTCTGTTGCAGCTACTCAACTCTGCCCTCTGTAGTGTAAAAATAATCTTATACAATATGTAAACAGATAGGTGTGTCCAAGTGTTAATAAAACAAAGACAGGTAGAAAGCGAGGCAAAGAGAAGAGACCTTGGACTCAGTAGAAAAGGTGCCTCTAATATACATACATACCTGATAAGGGATTTAAAGAAGAAAGGCTAAAACTTAACCTTAGGCTCAAGTCCCACCCCCAATCTATGGTACAACAGTAATAACAACTATCTCCCAGGGTTGTTGTAAACTAGGAAATGGTGTATCTGAAGCCCCTACAATGCTTAGCACCCAATGGGTAATAGATAAAAACATTGTAGTTATTTAAGAAGAGGTCACCACAAACTCATCTAGATAATTAATACAATCAAGGAATACTTGCACTATTACTCAGGACCCAATATCATGCAAAGGAAAAGCCAGCACTTTATATAACTCCCCTGATGAATGAGAACATTTTCTTTGCTCTCGCTTTAGAGTGTACAGAAATTATTCCTCTTGTTGTTCACTGGCAGCCTTACTGGAACAAGGTCAAGATCAAGGAGATACAATGGGTGTTAGATATCTGTGACTAAAATACAGAAATTAATTTAAAATGAATTTGCAACCAACATCAATAGCCCCTGGTCACATAAGACCCTCCCTTTGCCCTTTCAAGAGACAGATGGAATGGAAACATGAAAGAGGCAGCCCATCTCTCGGCAGGCTTGCAAAGCAGAATGTGAAAACCCTCTTCAAAAGCCAGCCCACTCTTATCTTTGCAATTGATGTCTGTCTCAGAGGAGGACCACGCCACCTGGAAACAGTGCAGATCAAGCACCCGGGACAAAAAGGATGGGTCAGAGTTCCCCACAGCAGGTACTTGTGAGGCTGTGGATGTGGGGAACTATGGGAGGCCGGGAGGAACAAGTCAAAACACAGTGACAGCTGCTAGTGCATGTGTCCATCATAGAGCCCTGGAATCACCTCCCTTTAGGCAAAGGCAGGCTTCTGTGCTAGAGTACATTTAACAATCAATTCAGAAGGCTTTGGAGCAAAACAAAGAGGAGCTCATTAAAAGCTTCCTCTTCTGGACATCCAGATGGATCTTATCCTCCACAAACCACTTGGGAATTAAGTGAGAGCAATCTCCCTGCATTTTCACCAGGAACTACATTCATCCCACATTCACCAACACCAGGCAATGCACTCACAACAAAAATGGCTGAGCATGTCCCTTGGAAAAGTACAAACAGGACCCACCGCCTCTGGAAATAGTATCTGTATGACAATATTCCTATTACCTGACTTTCACATATTTCCTCTCTTCCAGTTCTCCCCACCCAGACTGCAGGAAACCCATAGAATGGCTCTATCCCCTCAAAATAAAACTATCTCCTTCCCAGCCTAAAACCAAACATTTATCAGCTTTTGCTCACACTGTTTTTCTCCTTATACACACCTCTGCTGAAGAATGAATTATCAGCGCAAGTCTCCAGAGCATTAACTTATTAGAAACATTCTGTGACTCCTTTTTTCTTCCTATTTAATACTGTCAACATTTGATTCCCTGCATGCCTTTCTCTTCAGTAAATCTTCTTGTCTTAAGTACTTCTTTTGCCCTGTCATTAATTCTTCAATAAAAAGAATCAATCTGTTTGACTCAACAGACCTTTAATAAGCTCATTCAGTGTACAAAGCATAGACTGGAAATATGCATAACTGTACAAAGTACTATGAGGATTTAAAAAGACAGGCTTTGGTTACCGCCTTCATGTTGCTTCCAAACTAGCTTAAGAACTAATTCACACCCAGAGGGTAAACCAAAGGGTAGCCATGGACACTAGAAGGTCAGGCCTGGGTTTGCAATGAGAAACAAGTTGGCACCTTGGGCAGAACACAAGCTTAGAACAGCAAAGTTCCCATTCCAGCTCCATTACTTGCTACCATGTGAGCAAATCACCCTTTTCTGAATACACAGCCTCATCTGTAAAGGAGAGAGGAAGGACTCCATGACATTCAAAGACCCTTCTATTCTCGGTACTGAGGCAGGAGATTAGGGCATGGCCAGCCAGATGGGCAAGTGGGCGTTACCTGTCAATCACAGAGATCCAGGACACATGCCCAGAAAAACAGTTCCCAAGGGCTGACTTGGGACCAATCAGAAAATACTATCTTCAATTCTTGTGGCATGAGATCAAGCAGGGTTTTAATAGGACCTAGATCTGATGTCATCCCAAGGAGTAAGGGGATACAGAAGACCTCTGGCATTAACCCCATTGCCACTGTGGTCTTTTTCTTCAGTGGCCCACTCACCCTGCAGAGTGTACTTCTTTTCCTAGTTAACTGGCCCACACTCACTCTGAAGAAGATACAGTATTTCTTTTTCTACCTTTAATAAATGTAAAACCTTACAACATATGTCACATGTCTTGACCAATTCTTTGTTCAGTACAACAAGAACCAGGAAAGAATCTCGGGAAGGACTCCACCATATCCTAGAACCATGGTAACAAGACCTTACAAGTTCCTGAATGGTAAAGACGGTAGTCGGAAATGATGACCTGACCTTCATTTCATCTTTTTAACTGTCAGTTGTTCTCTTTTTGCTATTTCTCTAATAAACTAGAGTAAACCTTTTTTAAATTATACATTTGAATTTGAGCCCCCCTTTTACTCTACAAAAGGCTAAAATAGCCTTTTCTTCCATTGTCTTACAAGGGCTAGGCAAAACGTAAGAAAGACTGAAGTAGGAGGTTCTGGAGAAAGTCAGTTATTCAAGGTTAAGAGGAAGATGCTCAAGAGCTAGTGCACAATGCCAAGATTGCAAATAAACATTCATTGCAAGTCTTCATTCCTGTGGCCAGAGTAGACACCCTGAACTCTCTCTCACCCTCATTAGACCAGCTGCAGCCTCACAATCCTCACCCTCCACTTTGGCTAAAGAAATCCAGTCTCCACCCAGTCAAGTTCAAAGTCCATAGGCAGCACAGCCTTAAGGAAAAGTTTCTGCTACCCAAAATAGTTTTGCTGCCTAATTGTCTAACAAAGTGCAGGAGCCCTGTGAATCAGTAGTGCTTTAGGATTTAATGGTCAACATGGACTGGAGGAACAGAGAAAAGATTCTAAGAAAATAGATTTCAGGTGGAAGAAAACAGACAGGACATGGGCTCCAAATATACAGAACTAGTAAAAGATAAGCACAAACAGGTAAGACAGGAAGAGGGTCCAAATACACATGCTGATTTTAATGCTAATAGTATGATAAGACTGCAGTTGCTGGTTACGAATATGTGCAGGAGGAGCCCAATAATATTCAAGTAGAAGTTTTTTCCTATGTGCCAGTCAACTTCTTTTTCCACATGTTCTGCCCTTCTCAGCCCTGGAGCTGGCTTGGAGGAACCACACCACTAGGTCCCCTTGTTACAGAATTCCAAGAGGCAAGAGAGACCAAATGGGAGTCAGAAGGATTTATTTAAGGTGTAAACATGGGCTCAGTGGACTCTGTTCAAAATGGCTGAGCACTGAACAAAGAGAAGTTCCAGCTTTTATACATTTTATCAAAGTGGGTGATTTTTCTAGTGACATAGCAAGTGAGTTTATTAGAACAGGACAAGGGCAGGCAGTTTTGTAACTTTGTCTTGAAAGAAGCCAATGTCTTACAAATCATATGAGAACAGAGTGTCATAAACTTTGCTTACAGGACATAGTTGTTAATTTTATCTGTACCAGAACAAGGAGTTACAGCTACAGGGGAGAGGAGGGTGATGGAGGAGACTGTCCAAGGCTGGGAAGTTCTTGTTTTTTTTTAAGTCCTGCTTTGCCATGCCCTCTGATTTCTAACTGGTCAGCTAACACAAAATAGGAGAAAACAGGGTCATACACTTCTTCTACCAATACCACTACTGCTCTCAAGGCTTCGTCTTCTACCTTGCTGGCCACCACCTGATGACCACTTAGGCTTATGTTGAAGGCCCTGAAGCAACTGTGGATCCATGAGGGCAGCCAGCCAGGGAGCTGGCACATCATGTGGGAGGTTCTACTTCTACTGACCCCAGTAGTTCAGTCAAGTGTGATAAAACCTTTGAAAAATTACAAACCAAGGAATACCTTTGTTTCTCCATAGTCTGTCTCTTCTGGTTTCATTTTTAGATTTTAAAATCATCAGACAGGCTCCCTATCCTTTCTCTCCATAGAAGATGGTATCACACTACTTTAGATCAGTCCTGCCATTTAATTTTAAAAATGTATCATTAAAAAAATGCAATTAAGACTAGCACTCCTCACACCAGATTTGTATGTGTTACTAACAAAAAGCATAGCAAGAAAAATAGTTACACATTCAATAGTCTCTGTAAACAAGTTGATCCTGTGCCAGAACCCATTCAGCATGACTTGGCCATGAGCAGTTGTGAGACCTAAAACCACAAGATGTACTTTGCCCACCTGCTTGTGATAAGTGTTCAGCCATCCCCTCGCAACAGCTACCCCAATGTTCCAGGTGTAACCGTTTGCAGCTTGGGTACGCAAGGCACAACCAATCAGGTTTAATTGCCAATCTAGAACCTTGCTGTAACTACTATAAAAACCCCTGCTAATTTGGAGTCGGGGCTCTCAATCTTGACCTGCTGCGGCGGTGACGGTTGTGAGTCCCTGCTCGAGCTTGAATAAACGACTCTCGTGTGTTTACATCGGAATCGGCTCCTTGGTGGTCTTTGGGGACCTTGAAATCTGGGCACAACACAGTATTCTGGTGTTGATTTACAATCTAAGTCTCTTTACTAGTCAAAGCAATACCCAGCCCTGAGCTCTGGCATTAAAACAGCAACCAACAAATTAGCATCATACTCACAAAATTAAACTAAACATCTGCACCCAAAGACACTGAGACAAAAAGGCATTTCAGCCTTGATGGGATAAAATTTAAAACTGGATTCACATATTTAAATAGAGTGTTTCGGTGTGTAGTTTTAGTGAAGGACTGTTTGGATGAGAACATGAGAGAAAAGTCATAAATCATTTTATTTTAGAGTTCTGAATGGCCTGTGAAGACCATGTCAAACTAGAAATACTGCTGTGGGCATTTTTGAAAAATACTATCTGCTGGGCTGGGGATTTAGCTCAGTGGTTCCGGCACCTGCTTCACAAGCGCAAGGTCCCATGTTCGATCCCCAATACCAGAAAAAAAGAAAAACACTATCTACTATACACCTTTTAACTCTGACATTTAATTTTTAAATTTTAGTTTAACATGTTTGTTCACATCACAGGTCACAAAGTTTATACCTATAAAAGATTCTAACTGTGAGGGTTTTTTTTAAAAAAGATCATTGCATATGAACTTTAATGATTAATTTTTTATGTGTTTAAACCTTTGTTTTTTAGTATCATCTAATCTCTTCATTTTATATAGATAGAAACCAAATCCAGTGATAGGAAGTGACTTTCCCAAGGCCAAGAAGTCTGAGAATGTGCAGCAAAATGATATAATGCTCCTAATTCTTTTTCTCCCAGTACCAGGGATCAAACTCAGGGCCTTGCACTTGTGAGGCAGGTGCAGTGCCACTGAGCTAAATCCCCAGCCCACCATAATGCCCCTAATTTTAAAAGTAACATATATATATTATATATATTATATATATATCCAGTGATTGATTATATATATATATATATCCAGTGATTGAAAATATTGATTTGTTTCTCAAGGTAGTCTACTATCATATTCTATAGAATACTAACAGATATTTAGCAAGTAGGTATTCTTTGGTCAAATAAGTTTGTAAATGTTGAGTTAAACAAAGCACTTAGAGCCTTACTAAAGCAAAGAAATTTACAAACTCTGAGTGATAAAATAGGCAATTGGTTTTGCAAATTTATTGGACCACAGATACCATTTTCTGCTCACAATCAAGATGCTTCCTTGCTTCCCCAGAATTTATCATCAAAAACAACACCAGAAGGATCCTTCTAAAATCTGATCTGGTTATAAAGTAGCTGCTTAGCTTCTATGCTTTCATTGGCTCCGTTAGCTAGCCTGACCAAGACCCCTGTTTGGGACTGCATGAAAGTCTCCCATAACCTACACAGATCTGATCTTACCTCATCTGAAACTTTATACTACCAAGTGGTGGCTTTAAATCTTCTTATCCCTACATATCTAAGAGATGCCACAAACACATCCACTAATAGTGAGGTAGGAGGTGGCAAGGAGTCCCTTAAAAAGTATATCTGAGATCCCAGTGGTCTCTGGATATTGATTTGGATAGATATAGTTTGGGGAATAATTTGGGGGGTTTTGTTTTGTTCTGAAAGAACAAAGAAATCAGAAGAAAGCCCAGATCTGGCCCATGAGTCACATTTTGCTACCTCCTAAATAAGAAAAAAGCATAATAGAATAAAGAGGTAATTATTTCCTACTACTGGCAGCATCCAGGACAAAAAAATAGGAACCCTGTAATCCAACAGACCAGCTATTAATGTATCACACCTAGCACCATCCCATGCTGATACTCCTTACTCTGAGAACAGTACCTACCCCAGGCTGCAGCACTTACAGGCTCTCTTCAGCATGGGTGATCTGGGTCAGCAGATAATGCAGACCAGCTGACAAAGAATGTCACACAAAAATGAGCTCACCATCAGCAATCCAGCCAGACATTTGAGGAATCAAATAAAAGAGGTAACGTTCAAAAGAATTTGTGAAGAACAATTTATTAAAAAAAAAAAGAAAACAATTACCACCTTAGAAACATGAAGGGAAAAAGTACAACCTCTAAAAATGTTATACAAATCCAAATTTTTTTTTTTTTGGTACCAGAGATCGAACTTGGGTCCTTGCGTTTGCGAGGCAGGGGTCAGAACCACTGAGCTAAATCCCTGGCCAACAAATCCAAATATATTTTTAAACAAAACATAGAACTGTTGAAATAAAACATTTTTTAGAAGGGGTCGCTAGCCAATCTGATGCATAAATTTTAAAGAAACAATTTATCAAATAGAGAGATTTTCCCAGAACTGCAACACAAGCAAATAAAGATATGAAAAGTACAAAAGAAAAGTTAAGAGAGAGGAGAATCCAACTGGAAGTTTCATTATCTAAAACAAAAATCTGTAAGAAGAAAACAGAATGAGGAAAAGGGCAATATTTGAAGTAAGATCTGAATATTTCCTAGAATTAAAAATATATGCAGGCTGATGGGCAAAAAGGCTTACAAACTACCAAACAGGTTAAGCACCCATGTACACATGCACGGACAAATCACCCCTCACTCACATGGTCCAGTGAACTTTCAAAAATATTAACGTAAAGAGAAATCACAAAATTCAACCAGAAAAAAAAAAGCAGATTATGAAATGAAGGAGAATCAGAATAGAACCAAAGAGTCAAGATACCATCATACTTCTCATCAAGATCACAGGGTACAAGAGAACAGTGGAGCACTGTCTTCAAAGGACTTAAAGAATTTTGTACCTAAAATTCTAGGTAGTTTAACTACCATTTAACATGGCAACAAAAGATGTTTCGGGACCTGCAAACATCCAAAGTTTACTGGTAGTAGATAGATATACTTTAGCAAGGATAAAAGTGGTTCAAGGACATAGCAGTGATATATAACAAGTACTGTTGAAGAAATTTTTTCAATTTTTTTGTTTCCAAAATGTGTAAGAAAAATGTTATTTACTAACAATATAATGACTCAAAGAAAAAAAAACACATGAGAACAGGGGAATGGGAATCTGAGAAAAGTAAAAATAAAGCAATGATCTTAACCTGTTGGGGAAGAAATCCTTAGAAGCTGAGTTTTTTTCTAACTGCTTCTAAAATTAGTAAGCATTAAATGGAATTAAGTATTTTATTCTTTTGTTTTGACACAGGGTCTCACTATGTAGCCCAGGCTGATCTGAAACTCCTGGGCTCAAGCAATCATGCTGTTTGAGCTTCTAAGTGCTGAGACTACAGGTGTGTCACGATGCCTAGCTAAAATTAGTAAGTGTTGGAATTTAAAATTGATAATTAAACAATCCAGCTGAGTATATGAATGTACAGACACAGGGAGAGGTTTGCCAGGGCCATCCAACTGCTCATGGCTTACCTCGCAGGTTCATGCAACTCCCAAGGCCTGTGAATCTTTACATCTAAACCCATCCTAAAACTCTCACTTTTCTTTTTGTCTCTACTCATGATCCCACCAACACTGGACAAATTTTATATCATAGCGTCCGTGATACTTTACCATGTTGTTTACAAAACAATCTTACTCATTAAACAGAACTTCTTAAGTACCAGGACAGCCTCATTTCTACATCCCTATTACACTAGAGTCACTCAAACTTGTAGAATAGATGGACACAGAGGCAATTTTTATATGCTCAAAACAATGAGAGACTAGATTGTAGATGACTAAGACTATAAATTATGGTAAGTTAGTTTTTGCAAGTAGGTAAGGACCATATCCGTTACTACTGCGATTTTGAAAAAATCATTCTTGGATGTTTTTGTTAAGATTAGAAATCAAATGAGGTCAGGATGCAAGAGGATGGACTAAACAATATTAAGGGGTCTTCCTTCTCCAAAGCTCAAAGTTCAGAGAATAACTTGCAAGGTGCTTGGCTTGTCCAGATCATACGGTACCTGCAGAAGCTCTAGGTCGTCAGAGTTTTCAGACCCGGGAGAGTTCTCCATCAGTATGGCAGACATCACTCTCACATTCATTTTCACCATATCCAATTCACTGTGCAATTTTCCAATCTGTAGAGAGCAGCACAATCAGTAGTCCCTAAGTGTGACACATAAAAAGGGCTAACTGGAGCCAGGGATTTAGCTCAGTGGTGTCGCCACCTGCTGCGCAAGCGCAAGGACCCGAGTTCGATCCCCGGTACCAAAAAAAGTGAAAAATAAAAAGGGCTAACACTTATTTTCTGATCATGGGACATATGCTGGAAGAGAAAATGCTTTTTGCAAAATTTGGTATTTTCAAACAGATTTAAGTTTTACAAATTATACTGTTTTTACAAACTATACAAATTATTTTACAAATTATACTGTTACCTTCTAAATGTACTTGTGATCTCTTGTAATAAACCCCAAAGTAATATCATCTGAGACATTAAGGAAATGAAAAGACTAGACTCAATATGAAGAGGAAAGGAAGAACTAGGTACCAGCAGGAGAAGTAGGAGGGGAAGACAGAAGGGGAAGTGGTCTTGTAATAAACTGGAAAAGGGGGAAAAAATAAAAAAGATTGCTCGATGATGTTTTTAGATCTAAAATGTTCCCCCAAAGTCTCATGTGTTCAAAGATGGGGCTTTTGGAGGGTGATTATGGTGGTGGGGGGGTGTTGCTCTATTCATCTGTGGATTAAGCCACTGATGAATTCATAGCCAAATGTGCTATTAGAAGGTGGGGTCTGGTCAGAAGGGGCGAGTCACTGAGGGTCTGACCTAGAAGGCTATATTGTTCTTGGCTTCTCCCTTCTCTCTCTGCCTCCCAGCTGCCTCTTGAAATGTTTTTCTCTGCCATGCCCTTCTCCCATGCCATTCCTGCCTTGGAGTCAGCCAACCACAGCCTAAACCCTCTGACACCGTAAGCCAAAATAAATCTCTCCTATTTTAAGTTGAGGGAGTTGGGTATTTTGTCCTAGTGACTGAAAAGTGACTGATATGGTAGCGTTCTCATGATATTACAAGAAGGATAAAAAGAGAAACATTTATTTTCTTCTTGGATTAAATCCTAAGAGGAATGAATCACATGGATGTTTATGCAAAAAACATTGAATAATATAAATATAAAGGCTTCAATGATAGTTCCTTTACTGCGTGACATAAGTAAGCTTCATATAATTGCTAATGTGGACCTGTGATAAGCAGATAGAGAGAGACAAAGAAGCAAATGCAATTCAGTTGGCACAATTAATACTAGTAAGACTATCGTTTACTGAGCTCTCTGAAATGATATATGGACAGTCTTACCAGTACTGACAGGACTCAGCTGTTGCACACAAGAGCCAGTCCACAGCCAAGGTACCATAAAACCCTGAATTCCACTAGCCAACTACAGTTCTTCAAAGTGTTAGCTTTGGAATCAGAGTGAACTTACTGGGTTACTTCTGCTTAGAAATGAACCATGGTAAGTCATACAACCTAAGTTGTGGTTTTCTCCACTTTAAAATGAGGGTAATATTGTACCTACACCCCATGATGTTATTAAAAAGGAAAAACAAATTCTATACATAATGCCTAGAACAAAACATTAATAAATACAGCTGTCATTGTTGTTACCTGTTCTGGGACCAATGTAATAGTTGTGTTCCTGGGAGCAGTTACAGGAGAAAGAGCTGGTGCAGTTGGGACAGATGCTGGTGAACCTGATGGAGTCTGAGGAGTCTACCAGATTGAAATGTGGAAATACTATGATGTAAATGAACATAGCCCCCTTGAGCCCAGTTTTTCCATTCAGCTGACCCAGGCACTCCCAACTGCAGTCTTGAGTATGAGTTGTTGGTACAGAGTCAATCATCAAACGTAAAGCCTACCCAGCATTTTGAGAAGGGTGCTAAGCAAATGACATGACAGATATGCCCATAACGGAGCACGCAGTAAATAAAACGGGGCCACATTTTGGTATATTAATTGAATTTTGATTTAATAAAGTGCTCTAGATTTTTACCAAGGGTCTGCATAATAAATTGCCATGTGAGATTATTATTGCCCTCTTCGGGCTGTTAAAAAAAAATGGAAAATCAATTCATGTCATCTTTTAAAGCCACAGCTGGCAATGCAACTCCTCTATCAGTGATGGCAAGTCTTTTAGAGACCCTGTGCCCAAACTGCAACCCAAAACCCACTTATTTATCACAAAGTGCCAATACTGCAATTAAACCTGAATACTGAGGTTTTAGTCTAGAAAAAACAATTCATATATTAATATCCTTTGTCTTAAAAGAAAAACAACACACATACCATAGGTCTGCCACTCTAACAATGAACACCCTCTCCCTTCATCACTGCCTCATCTGCAGCCTTGGGGACAGCCCAACCAAGGGGCCTAGGCCAGTGCTTCTCAACACTAATGTGCACTGAAAATACCTGGAAATCTTACCTAAAAGAATATTCTGACTTAGTTTAGAAGATCACGCTTGAGTAGCTAGCTAGGTCCTAACCCTTGATTATTTGATGAGATACGGTTATATTCTTCTAATAAACTCATCTCTCCCTTAAACTGCTTGAGCTAGGGTTGTCCCTTGCAATAAGGAAAGATCCCAGTAACATACCATCTTATTCTTCATTGGTCAAAGAAGAAAGCCTCCTACCTCCTGTCTTGCTGCTTCAGCTTCTGCACCTGGGGGAGGAAACTGAACACCTTTCTTAAGCAGGTCAAGGTACACTTCCTTCACTTCACTGACATCCACACCTCCTGGGAAACCTTGTGACCAAGTCTGAGTTCAAGAGATGAAAAGTTCCAGAGTTAAAACAACAGCAAAAACAAAATAATTCTTCAGCTTATAATGGAAAATGAGAAATTTAACAATTATGCATTATTCAGAGAAAGTTAATTTTTGAATGTTATGGACAAAGGCTAGAATAATATAAAATATTTGAAACTGCCATGATTTAATATTTTGATAAAACCCTGGGATAGATACTATCAATCATCTTTTGCTCTACTGAATCCAATATTAAGAGATTCTAAAAGTAGTTCTTTTGCCAAGCAACCTTGAACTAGTCAGTTATCTACTCCAGAACATAGTCCCCATATCTGCAAAACGAACACACACATCACTGTCTTGCCTACTTGACATGGATAAACAGAAACTGATGGAAAATAGGGAAATGACTCCAAATTCTTCTATAAAAGGGTGCCATTCAATGCCAAAAAAGTATTAGTCCACAGAAACCAGAACAGCAAAAATGTTTACTGACTGTATAAAGCATCACTAAAACAATCAAAAGATATGCCACTAAATTCCCAATCTTAGAAATTTACCAAAGTATACAACAGACTTACCTTAATGAAATTCAAGATTCTATTCTGAACGTCTAATGGCAAGGCGTATCTGGGATTCAGCAGCTTAACTAGACCATCTTTAATGAATTCCTTCTTCACAATCAGAGCCTGGAAGCTTGGACCACAGTTCTGCATACACATATCAATAAGCTGAATTAGGGAGAAAAAAAATAAACTTTATATTTCTCTGGCATAGCTCCCTCTTAAATATAAGACAAAAAATTGCTAAATAATAATTTCTATCAGTATTCTAATTAACAAGCATTATTCGCTTTCTACTAAAATACACAGTAAAATGTTAGATTCTAATGTAACTGCCTAGAGCAGCGATGGCGAACCTTTTAGAGCTTTCAGTGATATCAAACAGCCGGCTGTGGCGTGCGTGCCATAGGTTCACCACCACTGGCCTAGGGCAGTAGGAGGTAGTAAATGCA
This sequence comes from Heterocephalus glaber, assembly GCF_053883595.1. Classification (NCBI taxonomy): domain Eukaryota; kingdom Metazoa; phylum Chordata; class Mammalia; order Rodentia; family Bathyergidae; genus Heterocephalus; species Heterocephalus glaber. The sequence continues at coordinate 2,799,820 of NW_028258463.1, forward strand.
AACGAAGTGCCAAGTGGGACTCGCAAACAAAACATACGGGTTATGGTCAGGGTAACATTTTTACCAGTTTATTCGGGGTAGGTCTAGTAGGTTTCTGTTTCCCTGTCCTTATTAATGGTAACACACACTTTCACTCTCAAAAATAGCCTGGTTTGGATGGTAAAATGCAGTCAGCCTAGCTACAGACCTTTATATGCAAGTGTGATTATTTAGGGACAGGTGGTCTTACAAGGCTTTTGGAAAAGTGTGGTCCCGAGCTGGACTTTGGAAAATGGCTAAGAAAAGTAAAATGAGTGTAGAGCTATCTTAGAGACCAATAAATATTTCTATAGTGTGGATCTGGACTATCTCCCAAACATCTACGTATTAAAGGTTTGTACCTGAGCTTGGTGCTATTCAGGGGTGATGGATACCTTAAAATGCAGAGCCTAGTGAGATGTTTTGGGTTATAATGAGTGTGCTTTCAAAGAAGACTGAGGGACCATGGTCTGTTCCTCTTTTTTTTTCACTTTTTGCCCATGAGGTGAGCAGTTCTGCTCTTTTACATCTTCTGCCATGACGCTTTGCCTCATCCCCAGCCTAAAAGCAATGGGGCCAACCAATCACGGACTGAAACCTCTGAAACCAAGAGCCAAAAGAAACTTTTCTCTTTATAACGAATCCCAGGTATTCGATACAGTAATGGTAAGATGGCTAACACAAATGGCATGAAAAACATACAAAGGTAGCAGCATGTTTGAGTTATGAGGGAGAAGAGGAATATTCTAGTTTGTCTCTGGTAATGGCTTCTTAAAAGGAAATTAGGGGGATATTAGGGAAATAGAGTGCATAAAGTCTATCTTCTAGATAGCACAAAAATTTATGTGGTATTAAAAAGAATTCAGACATTTCCCTGATGGTACGAAGAAGGCCCCTAAGGGGTTTTTGTCAGTTTATCACCATCACACCTCTACCTGGAGCTCAAGGAAAGGGTTCAAGGATGCAAAGAAATGTTCTGGAAAGGATGTCAGGCAGAACTCTACACAGGGAACTAGAAAGCAAAACAGCTAGAATAAGAGGAAGATCCAATATGGGTATGATGCAGAAAAGGTGTAAACTAGGACAACATGGGCTCAAGGAAGGGAAAGTCAGGACAAGCATGTACGCAAAACATGTAAGGAAAGCATGTAAGGAAAGCACGGAATGGCTGAATGTCAAAGAAAGAAGGGGATTGGAAATTAAGTGACCTTTACTCTGGGCACAAGACTGAGGGCATCTTCCACGGGATCTTGGAAGTGGATGGAGTGGTATGACTAGTAATCTCAGGGGGAGAAAGGATGGGTGGAAATTTAGATATGTTGAATTTGAAAGCGGGACATTCAAGGAGATGTTCAGCTGTAGAGGCAAGGCTACAGCTTAGGGGAGTGAAGGGCCACAAGGGAGTCATCAAGGCCACCTCTGATGAGTACAAAGGCGAAATGGCTGGGACACCGGCCTCACCTATTACAGGCCAGAGAAACTCAAGGAAGGCAAAGAACAAGGTGAACATAACAAGGCAAGGAGAATGGGGGACAGAAATGGAGAAAGAATGAGCTGGTATGGAAGACTGCAGCAGAAGGTAGATTTCTAGAAGTGACTTTCTAGTCTCTAGGCCACCACCTTGATTTAGAGAGGTCACAGAAGCCACATCCTGGCCAGGACAGGTATTATCATCTCTGCAGAAAAGACGCCTAGACTTTACACCATGCTGTGTGTTTCAGGTGTCACTTTAATGGCAATACAAAAAGCAGCAGCACATATGAAACTGATTAAAGTGATCAGAAAATACAGACGCTGAGGACATTTAGCTATATGATACACAGAAAAATTCTTTAGAGTGGAGAAAAATAAATGCAGAATCCAAAACATAGTAAGATGAATCTATATCGATTCAAAATGGTTAGACAAAGCTCAAAGGGTGACTAATAAATGACACTGAGCTTGACAGAGTATTATTAAATGAGTTTTTAATTGGTGAAGTGCTGAAAGGACAGGTGCCTCTAGTTCAAGGTGAGTTTACAGAAATACTTCAACCAACTGTTAGTGCAGACTTAAGCAAGACACCTAGTTTCGGAGTCCCACTTTCTCTTATAATGAAACAAATGGTGAATTTCTTGCTACATATGCCACAAATTGAATCTCTGGAGCACCAATATTTTATGATAATGGGTAACATTCCCAGGAGATCCATACACAAAATCAAACAGTCAACATGACACTCTGAGAAGGTTAACATCTGGAGATCAGCAATCATGCCCTTTGTGTTCGCCCAGTGGAATCCTCATGTCAGGACTAATTGCTTCCACATCACTTCCTTTATTATGTCTCTCATACTGAAGACCCAGCCCATGTGAGTAGCAGTAAAACCAAATTGGAAAAGTTTCACACGACCTTTTCCTCCTTTGTTTTTCTCAGGAATGTGGTAAGGATGAAAAGCTGAACAACAAATACCATGACAACCAAGTTTCAGGGCTATAAGAGCTGAAGACCATGCGGAGACCACCCACACCGACCATGCCGAAGTGTGGCTACCTTTACTCTCCTATGACACTCCTAGGAGAGAGCTCAATCCTCCTCCTCCTCATAACTGCAACAAGCCCCTTCAAGGGCATTTCACACCTCTCAAGGACCACTGAAGCTCACCACTTAGTGGGTACTCTACAAAAGCCTAATAATTCATTGATTCTCAGAAACTTGTTTCACCACTTTGCATTTAACAATGATAGTAGTATCTTGCTGAGATGTGGCACAATGACTCATTCAAGCAAAGGACAGTCTCTGGCACAGAGCAATAAAGCCTAGTAGCAGTGTTTTTTAAAAAACAAAACTACTAACTTCTTGGGCTGGGGTGTGGCTCAGTGACAGAAGCAGAGCACTCACCTAACATGCACAAGGCCCCTACCCCAAAAACAAACTAAGGGCTTCCTGATAAAAGCATTCCATCGACTGATGGTAGGAAATCATAGTACACAGTCAGATTCCATCAAAGAGCTAAGCAAGGGTAATAAGTCCACGGAGAACCCAATCTGACAAATAATATAAAGAACATTCATAATTGACTATGACAGGCTCTCATCACTTCACAGTAGTAAGATGGAAATGACACATATGGGGACTGCTTTTCAAAGTGTTTATTGGTAAACTGATAATTGCCTGTGACAGACATTGGGTGATTTCTTCTGTGACTAATTTCCCTCGTAATTCAGACTGGATTGGCTTAAGTGAATCCTGAAGTCAGTTATGAGGCCTCCTGTATACCATTGCAATGTGACAAGTAGCCTGAGGTGAGGTGCCTGGTCTGTTATATACACAGCGTAGGGAAATTTGCACAAACATATCTGGAATCAAAAGGTTCCTTAAAGGAAATTCGAGAGAAAGTAGCTATTATCCCTGATCTCCATGAACTCTGCCCGACAAGGAAGTTGTACTCCAAGCCCTAACCCACGATGCTCATCCTTAGTTAAGCACAGGGTTTAGAATTTCTTACCCTTAGATACTGGTATGGAAATGCCAGCTGTGAGGTGGACAGGTACCGGAAGTAAGCAGCTAGCTGGTGGTAATGTCTGAGAGGTTGGACCAACCAAAGGGCAGGGAGAAGGGGGGACCCAACGAAAAATGGAGAGCCAGAGGAACAATACTCTAGCCTAAGCCAGCTCTACAGGGAATGCCATGCTTGGAGGGAAGCAACCATGATGGAGGAAGATGTGGAAATGGAGAGATGCAACCACAGAAACATCTAGTAGGCTGGACAAGATACAGAAAGAGACAAACCATTATAAAGGGTCACCCGTAAGATGGCAGACTAATAACCCATGCTGAAATAGACACAAATTCACCTTCCTCTCCTAACTAACCTTCTGCAGCTTCAAGATACCCTGGGCCCACTTCATTTTAGGGTATACCTACATTTCTTTTTACCCTAACTCTGTATTTCTTTTCATCAGCACTTGAGTCTTCCTGGACAGTAGGAGATGGGATGAGGCGTGTGAGGAGACACGTAATCATTAATTCAGTCAACACCTGGCCTTCACCATTGCAAGATGCAAATGAAACACAGGTGCCTGTTCTTTTAAAAAGACTTGATTCATTCTGAGAAGCAAAGTGGAATGAGATTTAGAATCTGAGAACTAGGTTCAAATCCTCCCTATGCTACCTAATACCCAATTACTGTCAAAAATTACTTAACCACTTAGTCTGAGTTTCAAAGAGTATCAGTCAGGTGGGAGGCATTTCTGTCATTGTCCCAGTGTTCTGGTATTTCTACACAAGTGCCTCACTCCTTTCTCTATCGTTTCCTTCCTTCCGTGATCTTCCTGAGGTGGCTGTCATGAGTCAAACACAGGAGGGTGAAAGAGAAAAATGCCTCTGAAACTAATTCAGATCCCAACTTATGGGTTTCCTTAGTGATGGCATTACTGAAGAGTGTTCATTCATTTCTTCTCATTCAGCTGGTCTCCAAGGACCCAAGACATGATACATTTTCTTTTGTGGCTCTAGACACAGGGAGGTAAGATCACATCTGCCCAACAGCCCTCTTGATAAACACTCCCAAAGCTCTTACAAGCAGGGTGATGCTGGCGATTGGTGTCATAACTATGGGTGGTCCAGGACTAGATGAAGAGAAATAAAGGCATGCAGAAGAAATCAGAAAGCCACACAACTTATTCTCAGGTGGCACACAGGGCTGATCACACACACCAAAGTAAAAAGGACAACTCACCAAGGTGACTGAAGAGGCCACATGGTCAAAAATGGGAGGAAACAGGAACATGTCAAATAAAGAGTCCACATCCAAATCACAGACGATATGGTATGCGGAGGAATCACTTGAATCAACAAAGAACTTTCTCCAAGATGTACCAAGGAGCTGACCTTGGATAAACATAAACTGCCAGCAACTCAAGTTTCCACAAAGATACTCAGGTGGGGAAGAAAGCTAACAGGGAGGCATCTTTCCAGACTTTAATTTTAATCTTCAATTATGCTTAATTAACACACACACACACACATTTCTTGATTGGCCCAGTATCTGCAACTTTTAAATCACCAGATCCCATTTCCTGACCAGAAAAAACAGATTCTCCAGGAGCACTTTTTTCCACAAAAGTAAAAGCTATTATTATAATCAACTAAGCTCTATTTTAAACTTCTTGATAAATGAAGAGTCTTAATTCATACTGTATATAACTTTTTCTAGTAGTTATCTCAGAATTATTTTTTTAAATATGCAACTATAGCTTGGGAAATTCTGGAGTCTTAATTATAACAGTAGGGTACTTACTGACAAAGTAAGTTGAATTTCTTTATGATTGTAGTTTTTGGAAATCCTTTTCTTCACAGCTTTCACTGCATCTTTTGGCCTATGGCAATAAATAAACTGAAATCACGAACCCAGGCACACAAGCCATATGCTTTGCACAAAAAAGAATGGCTAAGGAGCAAAAAAAACACCCTTTGTTCTGCTGCCACGTCTTACCTGGATCACTTGGCTTCTTCCACCTAAATTCCCTCGTGGACATAAGCAGACAATATCACCTACCCACTTGCGAAAATCAAATAAAGTATTTACATAAGCATTAGCTAGAAAGCACTACCCATAAAATGTGCTCACCCGACCTCCTTCTATCAATGCACACAACCAATTTACAGCACGTATAACCCAAACCAATGAAGAAGACCATCTTAATTCAGATGTATTTCCTGAGCAACCTATAGGCCTGGGGACATAAGAATTACAAGGTGAGCTCTGAAATGCTACAAAAGAAAGAACTGTAAGTAGAGGGTCAAAATTCGTAAGATTCCTTTTTGTATTATCAGTGAAGAAATTGGAATTACCAGTGAAAACGTTCAGAGGATCTAAAGACAATAAATGAGATTACAGAGAAAAAAGTATAAATACTTAAAAGTGCTAACCATAAGCACTTTCCACTGACATTTAATCAATAATTAAGTTGCAATATTTTCTTCATTAACATAAACTAGACTAAATCTTTTACTGTCAGTTATCACTTTAATATGTAGAGGAAAAATAACAGAAGTGTATCCTTTATATTAACCTGTAGTTGTCTAAAGTCACACTAGTAGGACCTTCTTAATGACTTTTTTAATAACTTCAATTCTTTGAAATTTAAAAAATACATCAAAAGATTGCACATCATTTAAGAATACGGAATGAACATGAGTGAGTTAGCATTAAGGGGGAAAAACAACTACTAAAAAGACTGCTTCATTGTCTCCTGATGAATAAAGATGACTGCCCAGAGAACCTGTCACCAGTAGGAGTCAACTGGCTTCTGGACAATGTTTCTCAGTTACATAAAATGTTGGCAATCAGAGCAGGAAAAAATCCTAAAGAAGGAAACAATCTATCTCCCTTTTTCTTAATCTTTTGAAAACAGGGACCTTGAGCCTCACAGAGAGAAAATTTGAAACTATTAAAGAAAAAGCAAAAAGGAAATAATACTCCATACGCTGGAGCAGGGAACCGCCCTGATATATCAACCTGGCACCTTCAAAAGGTAGCAGATGGCTGCGGGATGCCGAAAACAATCTTTCAACAAGAAAACCAAAGAGTGTGCAGGAGAAAACAAGGTGTGTTCTGGTGTTTCTTATCAGGGACAAATCCATGGACACCACACTGAACTTACCCATCCTGAGTAGCATTAATTACGTCGCAGATGTGCATGAACTGACCCCAATCTTCAGTCTGAGCACCAGCAAATGTAGCTTTTTCTGCAAAGAAAAAGCTGTCTGTGTTGAATCTGAGCTACAACAGAATTAAAAAAAAAAAGTCCGGTCTCTCTGAAATAGTCTGCCTCAGACGTAGTAGCAAGTACTATTACCAAAGGGAAGTTTTGTGTTTTTTTTGCTCTTGAACAATTTCCAGTTATTCAGGAATCAATCAGAACTCAAGTTCGGAGAGCAGCTTCTGCAAAAGTAATGAGTGACCTATTAATAAAGACTGCAAACACGACACCTGGCCACTGGGCTCGAACAGGCAGGCTGAATCGCCATCTGTCCATCTTTCACAGAACAGAAATATGGTTTACTGAGCTGCCAAGTATTAGGTGAATGGCACAGTGCTAAGTATTTTATCTTATGCAATCTCGCTGAACCCACTGTTAGAAGGGATGAAACAAAAAAAGCGGAGGTTAAGGAAACTGCTCAAGGTTATACAATAGGTAGGACGTAGAACTTGGATTCAAATGGAGGTTGCTTGATCTTAGTCTTTGCTCTTAAAAATTATTTATTGGGAGAGGATGAGAAAAAGGGAAGTGATTTCTTCTGTTACCTATATTAACCAAAGCTACACCAGGCAGACTTGCATGTTCTTATACCTGGAACTGTTATTAAATAGTCATCTATCCCACCCTCCAGACATCCTATTTAACAATATAAAATATTATCTGGGAAGAATAATACAACACTCAACATGAATGAACAGCTTATCTTCTTACCAGAAGGGAGGAAAAACCCTATGCATGAAAACACAGGGTCTTGGGAATGGAGACAAAATAATGAAAAAGGTTAGAGAACAGTAAGGCAAAATAGGGCTTAGTGTGTTGAATTTGGCACTGGGTGGACAAAGCTGACCAACAGGTGCTGTTAGGCATCTGGAAGTTCTACCTGCCAGATGTTTCCTGCCTGTTCCTTGCTCTTCTCTCTCAATCTCATCTTCCTTGAAAACCACAGCAGAGTCCACCTCTCTCTTTTCCTAAGTTTTGTGTGTTTTACATTTTTTCTTGTATTGTAAAGATTTTGTACAGTATTGACTACAACACTTGGTGTTTGAGTCTTCCCTGAAAGAAAGCGAGTTCCCTGAAGTTTGAAGCCATCTCCTACCTGTGCCTGGCGGGGATGCCTGGTCCAGGTTCAGGTACATAGCTGGCAGTTAGTACACATTTACAGAATTAAAGAATTCGTCTGACATACTGCTGGCATTTCTTTTGCCTATAGCAATTCAGTCTGAATCGGGTTATGCCCGGGGTTCCTTCTAATTCCAACAACCAACAAAGTATTCTAATAGCCAACATCTAATAACCAACAAGACTATGGACAGTTAAAAAAGCATTCATCCACCCCTACGCCCCATCCTATAAGAATGTGGACACTCAGGTTCTTGTCCGAGATACATTCTGCCTCACACACCTGTCAACTAAGCTGTGACCTAATCTCCCCAATTCGGAGCCTCCTTACTACTACAACTACCAGGTTCTCTGGATGTCAGCACCTGAAGGAGTTCCAGGTTGGCCTGGCATTAGTAACACTGGTGCCACACCCAGTTCCCAAGGAAGGAATCAAGGCAGAGGAAGGAGCTGCTGTTAAGAGCCTCACTATCTTCTTGAACAATTCAGAATACACCACGGGCAGGAGAACCGAGTTGGGGCCATGGCTGCCAGTCCCTAGGCCTTTGTGACCCCCTTGGCACCTCTTTTCTCTGCATCTTCATTCCAAACCAAGCATTTCCATTCTCTTTGTTTACCCAGAAAAGCAGCTGAAGTTGCCTGAAAAATATGGTTTGGAATCTCACAAGTCACATCAGTTAACTTCTCTGAGCTTTTTTTCTTCCTCATCTGTAAAATGGGCATAGCAATAAGACCAACGCACTTGTCGAATGGCTCAACCTTGGCCAGAAGTTTCCCAGCGTCTCTCTGCAGAGGTGGAAACGCTCCACGCCTGCTTGCCGCGCCGCGGGTCACCTGTTTGGTTCCCCTCCGCAGAAGGCATGGACAGGGAGGTACATTTTGAGAACAGGGGTTCTAGAGTGAGTCCACCCGGGAAGACGCGAGGGTCGGGGCCGGCCGGAAGGCGGGTGCCCCGGGAAAGCTGCAGGGGGAGGGGGCGGATTTCCTCCAACTTGCTCCAACTGCGTGCACCTCCGCAGGCCAGGAGTGGGATCCAGTGGGAAGGGGCCCAGCGGTCCCCGGAGCCCGCCCGGGCGGCGCTCCATCGGCGTCTCGCTCGCGCCTCCTTACCTATGAGGTGGCCCACGGAGGTGGTGTAGGGGTCCCGGTGACTCTTCCCAAACGCCATGATATCCTAGAGCCCAGGGCCCAGGAAATCCGCCGCCGCCGCCGCCTCCCGGCTCCACCCGCTCGGTGCCGCGGCTCCTCCTCTCGCTCGAGCGGGGGTGGCGCGTCGTGCCCGGCCGCTGCGGGGCGCCGGGACGAGACACGGGAAGAGACAGCGATTGGGGACCCCGGGCAGCCCGCGCACCTGCCGCGCGCTCCTCTCCAGGAGTCGGCGGGGTGACGCGGCCGTGGCCCCCGACCGCGTGGGCCCTGGCCCCACGGGCGCCCCGGCCTACCCGGTGGAGACCCGGGCTCGCGTCCCGCCGCCCGCGGGGCAGGTTGGCGCTCTTCTCTGCGCGCCTTCTGCTGCCCTTTGCAGAGCTCGGAAGTGAGTTCATAACACAGATCGGGATTATTGTTAGACTTCAGGGAAGGACAGAGAGCCATGCGGGCAGAGTCGGGCACCCACAAACTATTCAAACACTGAGCAAGCTGAGGAGGACAAGGATTTGCCCCACTAAGCCCGGAGGTCCGGGAGCCGAGGCGGGCGCGGCCCTTTGCGCCGCAGGTGGCGGGGAGACCGGGCGGCTAGCAGGGCCCGCACCTCCCCGAGCCGACGCCCTTCGCCTCGGCCCGTTTCCTCGAGGGACCCCTGGGCGCCGCCACGAGAGCTCTTGCTTTCTCGCCCCATCCCCTAGGAGCAGTGTTTTCCAGCCGGGGTGGGAAAGGGGAGAGGGCTTTCCTGGGGCTTTGGCAGGGCGTACGGTGGGGCCTGAGGGCCGCTTTGAAATGTAAATCCGAATTTGAGAAGCCCAACCCCCTTCTAGCTGCCCAGAATTTCTAGAACCAAAATGTATCTTTTTCCTCTGCTTTCAGTTAGGATCGAATTAGCCGTGTTTACAATCTCCTGCCATAGGGAGCCTGCTAGAAAATGGGGTGTCTCCAGGCGATGCCAGCCCCAAGCTGGGGTCCCCGTGCCTGTAGAGTAGGCTTCCTGGGGTAAACTGGAACCTAGTTCCGGAGTGTTTTTTGGCCCTGGAAATGGTGACTAAGACCTGCAAAGGGTCCTGGTCGGACTTAATGTCCTCGGTCTTATTTATTTTAACACAGAGGTCAAAACCTATTGCAATGCTTCGAGCGCCTGTTTTTTCACTGATCTCTAATTTTATTGTTTCTTGACAAAAGTGCGTCAATACCTGAGATTCTAAAATCCAGAATGAAGCATCCTTGTTCTGATATCTGATATTTAGCATGATGAGATTGGTCCTACCTTTAACTAAAATTCCCCACCTGCTTGTCCGGGGTGAGCAGCTGTTTCACACAGTGCCATTTGTCAACTTCCTTAGTCATCACTACAGCCTCTGCTGACACTTCGGAAAAACCTCTTTTGTGAAATCGGCCTGATCTGTATTTCAAGTTCTACCCACTAAAAAAATATTTTGCCTTCTCTGCACCCTGCAATTGAGCAACCTTAAAGAGGAAGTCAGTTTTAGCTTGGCCCCTTTTGTCGGGAATGAGAAGTGGGAAAGATGTTTTATTTTTTGTTTTTCCATTGCTGATTTCCTTATTGCTTTCATGGCAGGAATGATACATCCAGAAAGGGATAAACAGCAGCAGGGAGCATACCTGGACCGATGGCTGTGTGGACAGAACCAAGTTAATGAGCGTTGCATGTGTTCTGTCTCACGTAAGTGTTGGACAGAGGCTTTTATTACAGACAGCTAAGTTAGGGAGAAATATTCTAGGCGGTCAGACAGGGCCTGGCCCTGGAGGGAGTCAGTGCAGAGGATGAGAACACATACAACTGTGGCTGGAGGTGCGTTGCTCCAAGGCCAGGACTTAGATAAAGATATAATGACAGGGTTGCGTGCCTCCCCAAGGGATAAGCAATAAATTGAAATTATGCTGTAATTTGCATCACCTGATCCAGTAAAGTCCTGATAAGTATCAGTCACCCACGTGGGTAACCAGGACCTCGCGTCCATGCCTTTCTCAAAATGACTTTGTTATTCCCGTGTACCCTTGCTACATGACCTGCTTCCCTATTGGATCAATACTACCTAAGTGGCTATACTTGTAGTCTTATTGGTTGATTGTAGTCTGACCGACATTGTACCCACCTCATGATTTTGCTCTATAAAATATTCTTAGAGAAGTGGTCTCAGTGGCAAACCACTTTAAGTTCCCCTCCTGTCTCTCTCTCTCCCTCCCTCTCCCCCCCCCCGCCCCCTCAATTTTTCCTACTCTTAACCTCCATTGTTCCTTAGAATTCATTCTTTGATTTCAGGAGAACATGAACTCAGCTATATTAGCCCCATATCACTTTCATCTCTCCTTGTGCCCTCCAGGGTCTTGTGGTGACTGCAGCAAACTCTGTGCCCTGCCACTTTCTCCATGATCCCCCTCCTCCCTAGGGATGAAGATCAACCCAGTCAATGTTAGTATGGTCTGGGAGCAGAAAGCAGAACGCGGGGCCGATATAAATTCAGTGAAGGAGCAGAATCCTTGACAAGAACAATGGTAAGATGAATGTCAGGAGCCAAAGCTTGTCATTTCTATTCCAAGAACACTTACTAGGTATTGATTTGTAAGTCACGATGCTAGGTAAGAAACAAACAAAATAACACTGATTTAAAATGTGCTTAGTGCCTGGAACTGTATCTTAATTTAGTCTTTGCAATCTTGGGAGGTAGGGAGCATTAACTTCATTTTTATAAATCCATAATCTGAGATCCAGAAAGATACAGCTAATAGAATTTCAATCATGGGTGTCTCATTCTGTAGCCTTCTTTGATTTTTAACCATTGAAATATGTAGCTTGTCAGAGCTACCCGTGGCCTTGAAAATCAAATATGTAGACTGTCAGAGGGAGACATGGCCTTGGAAATCACGCAGTCTCTATTCTCATCATTTTGTATGTGAAAAGTGATTCTTCCCTAGGTCGCTGGCCCAAGGCCATCCAGCTCCAGACTAGTAGAATGCAACACAGATAACTTGAGGCCAAAACTCTTCCTTTTATAGGGCACCTCCTCAGAATTCCTTATTTTGGTATTTAAATGTGTTCCTTCAACCCTCTCTGTTGTATTTTTTTCTCTTTCTCTTTCCCCTTCACTTTTTGGGTGGATCTAAATTCCCAGCCTTATCCATTGTGCCTTCCCTAGCTGTCTCACCGGAGAAAGTAACTTCTGTAGCTCTGTGGTCATCAAATCTTAGAAACAACCTCTCCCTCTTTGACTTGTTTGTGCTCTCTATTGCCCCTCCTTGCCTTCAGGACACCTCTTGATCCTACTCTCCTTTTCCTGTGCTGCTTCCCATTGATCTTCATTTGGTTCCATTTTCTTCTCTGCTTTGCTAAATCAAAGTAAGCGCCCGTACACTTCCACAGCCTCCTTTTCTTCTTTCTCCCTTTCCCTCAACCACTTCGTGTCCTTTCTTCATGAAGCCTTCTGGCCACTCCTAAGGGAACTGAGCCCTTCTTTCCTCTCAACTTTATGCTATTTGTTTAGAAAACTGTACCCTGCCTCCTAAATACAAGTCCCTCAAGGAACTAGGACCCTATTTGTTGAACTGTAAGTCCTGGTCCACAACATATCTGAAGGCGTGTTTGTTGATGCATGAATGACTCTCCAAAATCTTGAGCTGCTCTGTCCTTCCTGAGAGCCAGTTAGTTCTTCCTTCCCTCCTGATGCATCAACCTTAATTCATTGAAATTACCCAGCTGGCTGTAAAGAGTCACGATGGGTCGGGCCTCCTTGAAATTCTGATTTAACTAGTCTGGGATGGGTCAAGGGTATTGAGATTTTTAAGGGCCTCAGATGAGCTCAGGGTATCATAATTTCCCAAGTAGAAAAATTAGAAGTTATCTTCAACTTTTATTTCCATCAAGTCTGGATTTCTCAGTATTCTGCTTTACCTCTTTTTCTCCCTGTTTGTTTTCTCCCCCTCTGTGGACACTGCTCAGCCCAGCATTTCTTAAATGTCATAGGTCTTAATACTATTAAAGGATGAAATTGGATGAAAATTTGAGTTTTCCTGAACACAAGCAACTCCTCATGAATCTACAGAATATCATTTATACTTAAAATGGACTTTCCTTGGCACGATAGATCTAGCCCTTTACTTTTGAAAACCGTATATACATAGAAGTGTATTGATTTTATTTCTAGTTATTTTTAAATGTACTTAACCTTTGCAACTCCTGATTGTGGAAATTAAGTCCAAGGAATAGCCTTTTACTTCTTCCTACTCTTAAGAAAACCCTCAATCAGCCCCACAGGAGAGGGTTCCCTCCCTTCCACACCTCCACCTCTAGGATTGTTTTGTCCCATTCCTATGGGATTTGACCTGAAGAGAGTCCCAGGAGAGAGAGGACAAGGCACAGGAAGAGTGAATAGAGCCAACACTTGTTGATTTTGTCTTTCAAATGCTGCTCAAAGCACTTAGCCAATAATACCTATGATAATCTTATAAAGAATCAATGTTCTCATTTTATTGTCACTGAGAATGGGGAAGTGAATTTGAATTTTTCCCATTCCAAAGCTTTTTGGGTCATTTTCCAGAGCAAGGATTTTGTCAGTGATTGTGGGGATTATCTTCAGTGTTGAGCTCAGTGTTCATTGTGCAGCACTGCCAAGTAGAGCTTTGTTGACTGATTTTAAACCTTTATTCTCTCCCAACTGTTAAACCCTAAACCAAGAAAAGAATTCCTTGGCTTCTTCCCTCGCTGTCCCTATGATTAAGAAACTTCACTGAGAGCAGGGACTAAATGGCACCTTTTGGGTAAATGTGTCATCCCTGTGGATTCCTGTGAAATTTAAAACCAATGTATTATCTAGGAAATCAGTGAAAGGAATCGATATGTTCATAACCTAAGCCAACTAGCCCTCAATGAGTTTTACAATATTACCTGTTCACAGTTAACTCATTTAGAGTTTATCGTTTATTTTGTGGGTGTTCCTTTGGAATTCTACCTCCAGTTTGCAAGTCAAATTAACTGGGTTCAATTTGCAGCTTTCAGACAATAAAAAGTAATGTGCCACCTTCTCTGGCTTCTTTTGAAAAAGTATGAGATTCTGTGTAGCACTCTAAAGGCTTCTGGGCAAAGAATAATGCGCAGTAAATATTAACTAGTTATCATCATCATTTTCTCCTTCCAGTCTACCAAGTGGCCTGAAATTTCCACGATTAAAAAATGGTCTATGACTAATGTCTCCCTAAAGGCCACTACGTATTTAAAGGTGCAGGTGTTACCTACTGGGGAAAAAGAGGCTCCAACCAGCAGCTACTAACATTATACTTTATGTTATGAATAATGTGTGATATGTTGGTTAATTTGCTTGAAAAATATCTTGTGGGAACAAGATTAGGAGATGATGGGGCAGGCCCAGTAGGGTGCTGCTTGGAGGTTTGCTCTGCTGGGCAGTCTTGAAAGACGGCCAGACAACAAGGGAAACAGACATGTAATTTAGGGGCCAAAACTGGGCTCAGATTCCAGCCCTACCATTGACTATCTGACTTTTTGACTGGCATAGTGTTATTTTGGAGCTTCAGTGCTTTACAGCAATGGGGCTCATTCCACACATCTGTAAAAGGTGGGTTCCAAAATAAATGAGACATAGAAAGTTAAGTAGCTCAAAGTTTCTCTTTTGAGAAACCCAAAGTATAAATAATTTAAAGAACAGAATCAAAGATGGAGTTGGGAAGGGGGACTGGGCTGGGGGAGGGGGAAGGTTGGGAAGGGGAAGTATAAATAATTAAAATGTGATATGTCTATGCACCGACTCCCCAAGATGATTGTAATTATTGTGCAAGGCAAACATATACCAATAACTATATATTTTTAAATGTGAGTGTCATGATTAAATGAAATAATGTATGTTTTAATTTTTTCAGTGTTGGGGATCAAACCCAGGGGTGCTCTACGAGTGACAGTCTTAGTTCTTTATGTTTTTATTTTGAGGCAAGGTCTTGTTATGTTGCCCAGGCTGGCTTTCAACTTGAAATCTCCCTGCCTCAGCCTCCCAAGTAGCTGGAGTTTTCAGGCATACACCACCACACCTGGCCATTTGAATATTTTTCATAAATACCTTGCTTATAACTGCCGCTCCATAACTGTTAAAGCCAAAGGCCTAAAATAGGCTGCTATTCCCTCCTTTCCACCTCATCATCTTGGCAACACCCTTTATAGCATTGGTTATAACCTGAACTGGCTTTCTACAAGTATTCATTTACTAGTTGCCCGTTTGCCGCTTCCTACTGCAAAACATACATTGCCTGTGAGTGCAGCCCCCTGCCTGCTTCTCTCAGCACCTTTAAGGAGACCTACCCAAAGGGGTACACACTGCTCCCCAACACCCACACCCCCATTCATCCTATGAAACCACTTCAATGTAGCTGGAACATAGCATCCTTTTAAAAAGACATATTGTCCTCTGGCCTCACCTTCCTGCCTTTCCTGTTACCCATTCTCATTGTTGATCTCTGCCTCCTCCTTGAATGCATTTCTTCTCTTCTGCCTTGCCATGTGATATTCACTCTCCTGCTCCTGCTGATTCTCCCTTCAGTGCTGAGTTAAAGCCCTCCTCCCACCCTCCTCCCACCCTCCTCACCTCTCTTTATGCTCTTAACTCTTTTTACCTTTATACCATTTACTCCTGTTAGAATGGATCTCATTTCTTTGCTTGCAGTGTTTATAGTGATCTCCCTCCCAGCTGGCTTTGTGTAGGCAGAGAAAAGTCTGCTTTGTTCACCACTGCAATGCTTAGGGACCGAAACTCTGCTTAGTACATTCTATAGTTCCTAGGATCTAAAACTCCAATTGTAAGTTGCACTATTATTTTAAGGACTATGGAACTAAGAAAAAGAAAAATCTTCCAGTAAAACTGTGAGACCCTGCTTTTTTATGGCGTAGGGTTTAATGTTATATTTATTTAAATAACACTTGGAGAGTTATTAGACTTTTTTGCATAGATCACTCCTGTACATGTGTGAGAAGGAAAATAAATTAACTAAGAAGTTTCTCCTTCCCATAGAATCCAGTTCTCTGGACTCCTTGACTCATCAAAAGGTATCAGTGTCTTGGCCCAAGCTATTTTTTTGAGCCATCACCAGCCCTGGTAACGCAGCCTTTCTTCAGGGCACTCCACTATTGTCCCCTGACATTACGCTTTATTCAGTGCTTTTGACACGGGTGCAAGTTTTAATGGTGGCATGTATTGATCTTACCAGAAAGTGTCAAGAAAAGTTTTTCAGACCACAGCAGAACTCGTTTTTCTTCCTCAAATGGCCCTTAAGTGGATTTCTGGCTGAAACATCAAAGGGTGGTTAGAGTTGTCCTGTGAGCCACCAGACATGAAAAGCAGATTGCCTATGCCCAGGCAATGACAACTCTGGTGTGTATATGTCTACTGCTGCCTGCATGGCAGAGCTAGTTACATACCCCATGCTGTAAGATAGTTTGGAATATAAAAATATGGACGAATATACCTTAGAACTGTTGAGGTTCTTCAATAGCTGCTCTATAGATACCCACCACAAAGACTGATGAAGGAGTACATAAGGAGAACCGGTGTTACCCCTGTGTAAGGCAACTAAGGTCTAAAGTAAATCTCCTATCAAAGAAATCCTGTATATTACTGTAGATTCTGGAACTGGTAATGAATTGTTGATGATGATTATAAGTCAATCTAGAGCAAGTTCTTAAATTATGGATGTACTTTTTCACTGACAATTTTACTTATTCGTTATGTGTTAGAGGTTGAGTGCCATGTACTTTATCCCCTTTCAAAAAGATTTGTATTACTAAATTTTCAGTAAAATGCTCTGGAATTTTCTTGCATGGAGAATAGAAAGCATTTTATTTTATACAGCTGTTTTTTTTTTTAAACCATGAGAGGGCAGCCTTGCTTAACTTATCAAATTCTTCCAAAAGCTTATCTGGGCAGCCACTTTCTGGTAGATTTTTTTTTTCACTGGAGAGGGAAGAGGGCTCCAGGAATCTGGCCAGCTATGTTCCAGGCTGTTTGACTGCTAAAGACCAGCTGCTCACTGATTTTCCTTCCTGGGAGAGGGAGAGTGGGGGTGGGAAGGGATGTCTTACACTAGCAGCGAAAACTGCTATTATTGATTTAGAGGGGGTTTAGGGAGTTTGTTGTTTGGGAGGGTTGATATGTATCAGGAATTAGGTGGCTGGAGGAGGAGATGATTTAGAGGTCATATCTGAATTTGTCTCTCTGGATGACATGTGCATACCTACAGTTGTGCAAACTCTGAGATACATGGTGCGACTGACAGATACAGTAAATGTTTACATTTTGAAAATGTATTGTAGTGAACGACACACTATCACTAATCCCCTCAAAATACCCTCCCTCAATTCAAACACACTTGTCCCATCATTCCTGCCACTTTCTGAAGCAGTTCTGGCAGTCCTCTTTGATGAGTGTCTTTAGTTATGCTATCATGGCTGCTGTGATGTTCTGAATTAATTTAAAATGTTTACTTTTCATGGTCATTTCAACCTCAGGGAAGAGCCAGAAGTTGCATGGTACTAGATCCAGTCAATAAAGTGGATAAGGACATGTTATAATATTTCTACCAGAATGAGCCTGCCCTTTCACTGAATGGCTCCTGGTCCTGCATTCACTGTATTTTTGATCACACCTCTTTTTGGGGTGGAAGGTTGAGACAGAGTCTTGCTATGAGGTTCAGGTTGGCCTTGAATTCACTCTGTAGCCAAGGCTGGCCTTGAACTCACAAGGTGATCCTCCTGCCTCAGCCTTCCAAATTGCTGGGATCATAGGTGTGTGCCACCATGCCTGGCTTGATCACACCTTTTAAAAACATGCAAGGTTTCCTGAACTGCTTCAGAAAGTGGCAAGAACAATGTGATAAGTGCCTTCAGCAAGATGAGTATTTTGTGGGCGATTAATAGCCCTGTTTCTTTTATTCTAATACATTTTTAAATTTTAAACATTCATCCCAATTTTCAACCACACCTGGCATAGTTAAAGGTTACATGAAGAGTTCTAAAACATTTAAGAAATGTGAGGTTGAAGTTGGACTAGCAAGGAAATGTGCTACAATCAATCATCATAAATGATCAGGGAGATGGAAGGGGTAGTACCTTATATTTCATTTCCTTATAAGATTGTTTATTCCTTCTTGCCTGTGTCACATATTAGTGAATTTTCCCACATGGAGGCATTGTTATATGAATTTTGTCATATGGAGGAAAACTACCTAGTTTCCTAGGTAGCTGCACTTCAGATAGATAATAGATAGCTGCATTTCAGACTAAGTGGTGAATAAATATTTGGACATAGTATCATAGGAGCACAAAATGAGACCTGACTTCGTAAGGAGGACTGAGTCCTGGATTAAGGTCTAGGTAGTGTGGAGTTAGAGATTCGTCTTTTACAGTAGGCTTGAGTCCAATTACGGCAACAACCAAGTAAGGAGAGAGCTTCAGTAACTCTGGATCCTATAAGCTCTGTCCCCTACAAGGGAGAACTTCTAAGTGCTTTCTTTCCTGTCTGTGTGCAGGTGATAACAGTTTCTAAATTGTGCCTAATTTCCTTTACAGCTAGCATTTCTTCTGTCAGCTTTTGGAACCCGAGCTATGGAAACATATGGCAGCATTCACTCCTTCATTCTACAGATACCTAATTGGGCCCCAAATGTGCCAATCACTGTGTTAGGAATTAGTGGTATACATGAATGAGACAAAATTCAATCTCTGCTTTCGAAGTGTTCACAATCAAGTAAGAAGGAACTCATATAACCTAGTAAGCAAAGTTAATTTCTTACACAGATGGCCAAAACCCTCCCTTTCCAACTAATCCTTGAACCTAGTGATCACACAGCATTTCCTCATTAGCTTTTTAATCCTGAAAGGATCAGGATGAGCTTCAAAATGGGCAGGATATGTGTGGTAGAAATCATAGTATTTCTCATTGGTCTTAGTTCCAAGTTACAAGGTGAAATCCCTACCATGTTCCTTATTGAGACATAACAACCAGAACAACAGTACTGATTATTTTCCAAACCTAAATAGGACTGCTTTGTAGATTGTGTACCACTTTCATATTATTACAGAAAGGTTCCCCAACATAACTAGAGGTATATCCCAATTAATGGAGAAAAAAGTTGTTAAGGAGATAGTATGGGATCAATACCACCTTTAAATGAAATAGATAATATTTCATTGATGCCAAAAATCATCTATCTGTACCCGAATGTGTGCATGTTTATTCAGTCTTTTATTCATATGAACCCAAGGGATTAAGACAACTGTGCAGCTTTGTGCCTTTGGTCTCAGAATAGCTGCCATATTCCTGAGCCTTGCCTAAGAAATCCCACCCCCAGCCCCTTTTCAATGCACATCCTGCCTTGAACATTTAGCCATGTTCTCAGTCAGAAATGAACAAGCTTGGAAACGGCTGATAGTAAATGTTATAAGCTTTGCTAGCAACTGCGCACCTCTGCCTGCCTGTACCATGAAACAGCCGTAGACAACACATAAAAGAACGTCCAAAAGTGGGTGACGGGACAGACCAGATTTGGCCTGCAGCCTGATTTTGCTAATCCCTATTCTAAATCATTTCACTTCACTAGGTCAGCTGATTGGACGAGGAGGAGACACTCAAAGTAAGGGCAACAAATCTATTAGCCAGTCTTAAGATGGTCAACAACCTCAGAAGGGACCTGGCATAAGACCTTTGTCTCAGCTGATGTGCCCTACTAGACAGACAGAGCAATCATTGGTAGTGTCAGTTGCAGCTTGACCCCAGAGTAACCAGAAACTATTAGTAGAGTAAAATAAAAAATTAGAAAAATGATATCCAAATAGAATAGTTGGTGGATAGTATCAAGACTAGAGAATCTGAGAGAATTAATTAACATTGGTGAGGGCTGTCCATCATGCAAAAGCCCAGACACCATGGGTCTTGGGAATTGTTGTGTGTCCTAAAAGAAATACTACTGGTTTTAAAATGCATTCCAGTTTCAGTCTGGCCATTCCTGAAGGGTTTCTATTGTTCTGATTTCCACACATAGCTGCCTAGCTGATTTTCCATTGCTAGAGGTTACTTCGATGAATATCTGTTTCTGAGATGTTAGGTAACATTCTTCCATGCCTGTAAGTTGAGGACAACAGTTGTGTAACAAATATTCATCACTCAATATTGGTTATGGAAGGAGATTTCTTTTTAAATCTAGTCTTTAAATGGGTTGAGTAAGCCAGAGTAGCTTTTCCTTGAAAACATGCAGAATGTTCTCTGGGGGCCTTAGGTGAGGAGGACATGTGGATGTGTAACCCTTCCAGCACCACAGCCATGCTCAGTGAGCATTAGGGCTCCATATGGTGAAAACTGTTCACGACAAGTCTAGTTTATTCCAGTTGTTGCTTCTATTGAGGATCTTGGTGGAAACCTTTTTGTATTTCTCACTTGAGTGCTGTGAAGGATTTGGGGCTGCTTGGGAACAGGTTTAAAAAAAGGTTACATTATTAATCAATATGCTTTTTATGTCCAGTTATCCCTGGCCAAAGACAAGTCCTTCACAATGCTCTTAACAGTCCCTGGGACTTAATTCAACCTGTGTCATCTCTGACAGTGTTTTATGGTCCCCTTCTGTGGCTGCCAATCTTAAAATGACTTCGATTTTAGAAGAAATTTTTGTTCTTTTCTTTCAGAGTCTTGGAAAAGAAGGTGCAATTTTGTAACTACTCGAGGTAGAAATACATTTTATCGTCCAGGGGATGAATTCTTGGATTAGTTAACATACAGTATCTTCTTTCACAGCCATGCTGAAGGATATTTTATTTCTCTGACTCATTCTTGCTGTAAAAATAAAAAGCCAACTGCCAAACATTCCGTAAAACATGGCACCCTGTTTTGTGGAAGCTGTTTCTTATAGATCTAGGAATAGACTGAATAATATGAATCCCTTAGGTACCCCCTCTTGAGAACAGGCAGAAATAGTCATTATGACTATAATTACTCTGTTCTGCACCAATGTGCACTAATAATATGTCTAACATTTGCAACTTGCTATGTAGTAGTCACTGTACCACAAGAGCATTGTCAGCTTGCCCAAGGTTTCCCAATAAGTAGCAGATACATTTAGTTCCAGTTTTAGAATGATTGTACTATCCTGTTATTTGTTTCCACAAGGTCAGTCTCCAGAAAACTGAAAGGTACTGTACATGCACAGAGCTCAGAAAGCTGAAGAGGAAAACTCAGGTGTGAGCAATGAGATATTTCAATCCCACTTGCTCCTTTGGGAGAAATAGCCTACCCGTAGGATTGTATTTTAAGTAACAAGTCAGTCAATGTAGTGTATTGATGGCCACTGTATGGTGGCCATTTACTAGACGCTTTGACAACGAGGTTACATACAGATCAGAGAAAGGAAGCTGATGGACCAGCTGATGTGGAAATAGACAGAAATCTGCCATTTACCTTTGTTTTACATGAGGCTTGTCTTTTCTTTATGAACACTGTGCTTCATGCTGCTTACGTGCTTGTCTCCTGTCCTAGTTAGTTTGGCGGATCTCTGCTGGATTTTAATTACAGACCTATTAATTCATGGGAAAAGCTGACAGATGTAGATTTGTCATAGCAAATTAATAGGCGAGTGCTGGGCAGAAAGACCTGAAGAGACTTCAGTAATTGATTCACAGACAAGTTGCTACTTGGAAGTGGGAAGCACAGGCAGAATATCTTTAGTTTCCTGGAGTAGCATTTTTCTTTCCTGTCTCACACACAATTTTGTTAACCATGATTGTTTTTGTTTGTTTGTGTGTTTTGGTACCAGGGATCAAACTCGGGTCCTTGCGCTTGCGAGGCAGGCGGCAGAACCACTGAGCTAAATCCCCAGCCCCTGGAGTAGCATTTTTAAAAAGAAAGATGAAGCCAAACATACAGACCCCAGTTAGGATTTGTATTTTCCAGTGGGGTGGAGAAGCTTAATTTTGGATACTATTAATAGAAGAAATAAAGATGGAATTGAGCTGAGTCACCTGGAAAAAAACTGAGCAAAGTCCCTTGGGATGGTATAAACACAATGGAGGCAAAGAGAATAAACAGGCTTTTGCTTTCTTACTTTTTCCTTAGCAGGATTTGTCCCCAAACTTCAACACAAAACTCTAAAGAAAGCTGAGCTACAGAAAGCTCTTTATTTTGCCTCAGTCAAGAGCCTATGACAAGAACTGGGAGAATCGCCAGTTTTTCTCCCTCTAAGTCCACTTCCAACTTTGGGGCTTTGCTTATTGTTGAGAGAAAAAGCCATGCCAGGAGAACTGGAGTGCCCACAAAGCCTCATTGCTCCAATGCAAAGATATCCCCACTTTGGGCTTTGCCCTGGCCAACTCTGGGAAAGGGGACTCAGAAATGACAGCTGTTCAGTCTCCTCCTCTCCAGAAGTAGCCCTGCCTATATTGTCTGGTGCCTTAGGGAGTCCTATGGAAGAAGAGCAGATTGTTACTTTAACGTATTTTAAAACTTCTATCCGTAAAAGCATAGCTGAAGCTCTTAATATGTCCTCTGGATCAGTGCTGGTAGCCCTTGAAGGCTGAAATTTCTCCCTCTAACCCTGAGTCACTCTTGGGAAGGAATAAAATGAGGGTAGAGAAGGAAAGAACCTAAAAGCTTCCTGTAGAGGTCTATACAAATTTCTGTGGGGAAACAACCCATCCGAGCACTGTGTCGATAGGGCCGAGTTTCTGCAGAGAAAAGCATCCTCCTAGGAACGAGTTGGAATTTGAAAAGGATTTAGAGCATTCAAGGAGAACTTCTTAATTAATAGAGTGTTGGGACTATAGAATAAAGATAATGGGAAATCTAACACCTACAAGATAAAGATAAACAAATAGGATAAACAATGTTTTTTTTTTAAATGTCCCTTACCTTTTCAACATAATTCTTACCTATCTTTTAAGATCCCCTTAGGGCTGCCCCGCCCTCCCGGCCTCCCTTTTCCGGGTGCCTCTGGGCACGGCACCCGGGCTCCTTCCCGCCCCGGAGGCTGCATGTTTCCTCCCTTAGGAGGTGTCTCAGAGCCACAAGGCCCAGCCCCAGAGGTCCCCGTGGGCGCTCTGGAGTCTTAGCCTGCTTTGGAGACGCCCGGTGCGCGTTATAAACACCGATGTAACCATGTAACGCCTTAAACCCTTGCGGCTTCCGCGGGTGATGCCAGGCCATGCCGGAAATGACATCACTGGGATGCCCAGGTCCTTGATACAGTAAACATTTACTGAGCAGCTACTTCATGCCACTCACGGATCTAGTACCTTTGCAAAATGCGGCTCCTGCCTGCAAAAAGCACTACTGAAGAGGAAAGACAGACAAACAATTGGGTATAATATTTAACCGTCAGGAATAAAGCAGATGAGGGGGACTGGGTTGCACAGAAAAGAGCAAATTTTATCTTTGGGGGTGTCAGAAAAGTCATCCTAGGAGAATTAAAAGGCTGACTTTGGAAAACAATGGGCTGTTCAGTCAGAGAGGAAGAAGGTCACTCAGATACTTTGTTAGATGACTGAATGTGAGGCAGGTGGCCAGAGATAAAGTGTGTTGAGTGTTAAACTATGTGTCAGGGAATGTGTAAAATATGTCAAATAACAGTAAGTGGCCAGCCTTAACCCAGTGTCCACTTGTAAAGAAAGGTAAATGGAGCAACTGTAACTTTGACAAAGTAACAAGCTACCTGGCACTGAGGAGGAGGTGTGTGGGGGAGGGACTACAAAAACCTAAAGCTCATAGACTAGCCGGGCATGGTGGGCAGGAGGATTGCTGTGAGTTCGAGGCCAGCCTTGGCTACATAGTGAGGTCCAGCCCAGCCTGAACTTCATAGCGAGATCCTGTCTGTAAAACAACAAGAAGTAATAATAATAAAGTTCTTTTGACAATTCAAAAAAAAAAAAAAGATCCCCTTAGGGAACAGAAGTAGGTGCCTCTTCTGCTTATTTTCTGTAAATATTTACATATTTAGTCTGATACTGATTTTTGGGAAGAGGATGTAGTTTATTCTGCTCTCAAATATTAGTTGCATTCCTTAAGGAAAGTGTTATTTTTTAAAAAGTGTTACTATGCAACTGTTTAAATGATATGAAACTTAGTTATTTTTCTTGAAAATTTTCGATAGCAAGGGTGAAGTGTGAACCTGTAATCCCTAAACTTCACTGAGCAGATCCAGCATTTAGTTTTCTCCAGTGAAATGGCTTCTCTCCTTTTAACCACCAGCACCCTCATTATTGGAATATTTTTTTCACTCCTTTTGAATGACTTGTTAGATCCACTCTTATTATAAAACAAAGCTCAAAGACTCAAAATAGTAGTTGTGATAGGTCAGCAAAAGCATTTACACTATTCATGTGGACAACAGATTTTCTCTCTCTCTCTCTCTCTCTCTCTCTCTCTCTCTCTCTTGTCACTGCTAGCTCCTGGCCATCTTTTCCAACCAGTGCTCATCTTTACAATGCTCACAGAGCATGCCCCCTAATTTTTCAATCTTATTGAAATCAAATCATGTTGTAAATTGTAAGAGAACTACCTGTTTCAGAGTTGTGCTTTGTACAACCTGCTGCATGTCAAAATCACTTGGAAATAAAAGAAAAAAAATCTCTTGGGAATCTATTAAACACAATAGCTACCTACCTGTACATCATAGGAAGAGAATTAGAATCTCTGGGGGTGGAGTCTGGGAATCTATATTTTCAGAAAGCTTCCCCCAGGATTCAGATATACAGCTGGATTTGGAAACCACTGTACAAATTTCTTGAGGTTTAGAAATTCTTTAAATGAAAAAACAAAAAAACTCTTTTCTCCCCAGTTAAGATTCTTGCAAATAATAGTTACCCAATTAATTAAAATGTATGGCAGGAACATAATCCTTTGTTACTTCATTTCTTTGGGGAGAAAAATCCTTAGAGGAAATATCTTTAGAAAAGAAAACTATGTTATATTCTCTACAATCACCATGCAAAGAATTAACATTTTCTAATTAGCTCTGAAATAAAAATACCCCAGCAAGTTTGGCCAGGAGTTTGATGAGATAACAGATGTGAAAGTATCACCGCAAAATTTGTCACATGATAGGTTAATGTTCAATTAATACTTCCTTGTACATTTCCATTACTTCTATATTTTCTCACCTTTCTGCCTCCATCTCCATACACAACCTTCGATTTTCCATAAATGTGAAGAAAAAACATGTACAGTATTTTTAGATGTTTGGCATTACATAATATTAATTGTTATTCTCTGGACTATGAGGCTAAATAGAATATTTACACATTTACTGGTTCACTAACCCACTCTCTTAATTATTCTCTAGTGAACTAGCCCCTTTCTATTAAAAGTGAATTCTCTTCTATCTTTGAGTAAAAGAGTCCCAGTCCTCTGTTTTTCTTAAAGATTAGCAACTGTTTGGACAAAAATCAATCCTTTTCTTCTCTTTGATCCCAAAGCACTTTGTACCTCAGCTGCACAGTCATCACACACTGGTTTTTATTTTAATTACCTAAGCGTAATTTTATTTTCTCATTTTGATTACTCTTTGTACTACAGTACCTTACTCATTGTAGATGCTCACTGAATTATTTTGTTCCATGCATTTATCACAATTGGATTGGTGGAATGTATGATTGGGGTGTTACTTACATCTTGCTTGATTTTTTTTTTTTAGCTATGTGATGAAACTTTCTAGGGCAGGCCTATCTTATATGGTGTCTGAAGCATGCACACCTGCCTCTGTCCCAAAGAGTCCTTCAATTTTTTTTTCTTTTTGCATTTCTCTGTGTCTGCCACAGTAAGGTATTTATTTATGCTTTTCATACTTCTATGAGTCACAATTTCTCTTCAACCCATCCTGAATGATTTCTTTCTTACCACTGCCTGAAAGCTTCTCTCATCATAGTCACCAATGATCTGAAGGGTCCATTGGTCACTTTTGTTATGGATTCCTTGGTAGCATTAAAAATAACTGATACTCCCTTTTTTGGAAGCATTCTGTTCACTTGATGCATGATTCTATTCTCTTCAGCTGTTAGACTTTTGTTGCTGTGATGAATCACTTAAAAAGAGGAAGATTTATTTTGGCTTATAGTTTCAGATGTTTCAGTTCATGGTCACTTGGCTACATTTCTTTTGAGCCTGTGCTGAAGCAGAGCATCATGGCAGGAAGGGCACAATAGAGCAAAACTGCTTACCTCATGACAGTGAGGAAGCAAAGAAACAGAGAAAGAAAGAGAGAGGGGCTGGGCCCCAATATCTGCTCTAAAACCGTATCCTCCATGATTTAACTTCCTTCAACAAAGCTTCATCTCCTAAAAGTTCCACCACTTCCCAATGAAGCCACAGGCTGGCAATCAAGCTTTATTATGTGGACCTCAAAGGGACATTTTAGACCCAAATCATAGCATTTAGTTTCTTAATTTCTCCTATCTTACAGGTTAGTCTTCTGATAATCCCACTCTTTTATCAAGCTCTGTTTTGGATTTGCCTAACTGATTTCCTTGCTTGAATTCTTGCTTTCCTACATTCCACTGCCTCGAAATGGAGAATGACCCTTTAAAACACAAATCTAATGATTTCACACACTTTCTTTCTGTGGCTTAAAAGGATCCCTGGCTTTGACTTCTACTTATAGACACACCCCAAATTATCATGATCCCCCAAACTCTAAACCAATACTTCTCATACTTGAGCATGTGCCATAGTCATTGGGAGGGCCTACCTATTAAAACCCAGAGCTGGGCCTCAGAATTTCTGATTTTGGAAATCTGGAGCATAGGTGAAGAATTTACATGTCCACCAAGTACCAGGAGCATATTAGTGCCACTGGTCTGAGAATCACACTTTGTGAACTACTGCATACACTCTGGCTCCCGTCTACTTCTCCAACCTTCACTCATATTAACTTTCTTTCCTTTGATGGTCCTCTACCCTGGGTCCTCTTTCCCTGAAATTAGAACTTTTTAATTAACTGTTCAGTCTTTCCAGAATATTCTTCTTACACTTTTGATTTCGGGACTGATGTTTCCTTCTTGTTAGCAGCATGTCAATTTGTCACTAATATACAGAGTCTCTCCCATCACTCAATATAAAAACCATCCAAACTCTCTTTAGGAAACTACTCTATTGTAATCTTCTGCATAGTACTTATTACTATCTGATTTTTCTTATTTGTTCATTTTAAGTAAGGTTCATGAGATCATTGGTCTTACTGCTTTGCTTACCACTTAGCTCCAGCAACAGAGAATGCCTGGAACATAGCAATTGCATAGTAAATAAATGTTGAATGAAGGGGAGGGGCTCTTAAAATATTTAATACATGAATGAGGCAAAGAAGATATTGAGCACATTTAAACTCAATCACTGGTGAACTTTTATGGAACAAATTTTGAAAAAAGAAGAATTGGTCAAAACTCACCCCCTTCACCTGCCATGCACTGCTTGGCTTAGTTTCCTCCCTTTATGAGCTGAGGGTTTGATTAAATCCAATTTATTATTCATTTGGATTAATAATTCTTGCATTTGGGCATCAAAAACAAGTCCTTTTAGAAATATGGTAGAAATAACTATATAAGATGGACAGTGAGGCAAGAGAGCTGTGACTTTAGCTAAAGTAAGGAGCAAAATAATAATAATAATAATAAAATGTATAAATGGATTGCAAATAAAAAATTAAAACAATTTATAAAAGCAAAAACAAAACTGTAGGACATTTCAAGTTTGGGAACTCCACCGTACTTCAAATTGTTGCCTCTTTGTTATTCTCTTTCAGCCCTGAATATTTCCTTTACAGTACTTTTAGTAACTCAGATTTATTTTTGTGTGTTCCTTTTTTGGGGGTCTATCTTTCTCACATGGATGTAAGCATACTGCTTAGTACTTGGCAAATGACCCATACACAATTGTGAAGGAATGAATTAATATTTTAGTACAGTGCATCTTGCATTATCTTCACTCTTTAGTCAATCTATCTTCTTCTAGGATATGAAATCCTTGAGAACGGCAAAGTCTCTTTTTTATCTTCATACCCACAAGCTCAGTGGCCCACTGTCTGACATTTAGGAGGCACTGGATAAATGCTTGCTGAAGTGAATTGTTTTCCCTTTCAGAGACATGAAGGAATCTGTCTGTGAACTGATAGCACCTGGGAACCTGACCTGCTCAGGTCTGACTGTGGCTTATCACTGCACCATGCTGTGGTGTGCTGGGGCTGGTCCACGCTGGTTCACAAGAGCCAGCTGCTGTATTTTCAGGGATGTTGAGAGTTGTTGGATGTCATGTTGGTAGTTTCATATCAACCATGGTGAGAACATTTATATCTTAGAAATCAGAAAAGGTTACAAGTCAGGCATTTTATTTCTTGTTGGTTTTGTCAGACAACCAATTTTTGCCTTTTGTAGAACATCAATGTACTAAACAAGCCCCTGTATTTTTTTTCTGCCTAATTTTCCACCCCTAAATTTTCTAATAATAGACTCTGGCTGCACTTGTTAAAAATTTATGTAACTATTATGCATTTCAAACATCTACTAACTGAATGAAAAAAGAAATAACTGATACTCTGTACTTTTTGAACATCACCATTAACAAGATAAATGAGTAATCGAGATCCAATGGACATACTAACACTTTTGTGTTGTAGTTTTATATTTTTATTATTATTTTATATTACATTTTCTTACTGTATGTGCTTGCACACACAGTAATAATAAAGGTGGAAGAAACTTTGAGAAATGATGGATATATCTTTGACCTTGATGGCAGTGATCGCTCCATAGATGTATACTCATCTCAGAGTTATGGTTGTATACAATAAATATGTAGAGCCTTTTTTTAAATGTCAACTATTCTTCAATAAAATGGTTTAAAAACAAATAAACATATGGTACAAATTGACCCTTGATCTTGACCACAGTTCTTTCTTAAGGTTCCCAAAGGGATTGGGAGAGAAAAGTCCTCATTTTTTATAAAGCTGTGAAGATCAGATTTGGGGCTGTTCTTAACAACAAGGTTACTCTACTTTGTCTTCCCTGTGGTTTATTTCCACTGAGTTGGTAAATTTTGCATTGCCTGCCAATTCTCCTCTTCCATTGCCCTTTTTTTTTTTTTTTTTTTAATTTAAGCTTGTTTGAATTGTATTTCATTCATTAATATCTAGAAGAACTCTGACCAATGTAGTGTAGATGCTCAAAGTTAATATTGTACTAAAAGCATATATATGAAGATGATACAGCATATTGCAATGAGGGTATAGAATTGGATTAGTAAGCCAAAAAACCTGTATTGGTTGAAGTGCCAGCTCCACAAAATAGTAGCTGTGTATAGTTGGGGAAACTATTTAATCTCTTTAGTCTGTTTTTTCAGTTGTGAAATAAGAAGAATACTATTTTCACAGTGTAACTAAACTGATTAAAAAATGACAATAGGGCCGGGGATTTAGCTCAGTGGTTTCGCCGCCTGCTGCGCAAGCGCAAGGACCCGAGTTCGATCCCTGGTACCAAAAAAAAAAAAAAAAAAAAAAAATGACAATAGATGTGCAAATGTTTTATAGAAAATAAAGATACCTATATCTATGATACCATTATTGGAATTGTGAAAAAAGGATGCATTTGTCAAAAAAATTAATTACTAGATAGTATTTTTGGTGTTTCTGAGTATAACACTTTATAAATATTGCAAATTTCCATTTTCCCTGTTATTTAGGTTGTGGTAATTTAATGCATGGATGTTTCCTGAATTTTAGAAATAAATCATAAAAACAAAACTTGTTCTTGTCCTCAGATACTTATTTTTTAGATTAGATCGTGATAAGAATATGGGAAAAGGAAGTCAAGAGAACTTTGTCCTCATACTAATGCAGTCACTAATCAATATATGACTTAAAACAAGACATTGGACTTCCCTCGACCTCCATATTCCCACCTACGTGATGAAGAATTTGGCCTAGTTCTCTAAAATGCTTTCCAGCACAACAGATCAATAATCTTAATTGAGTAGATGGAGCATGCACACATGCACAGATATAAGAATGCTTACAAAGTAGTTTAGCAATGCACACACACACACACACACACACACACACACACACACGAGTGCAGGCAGTGTTTGTTTGGTATTTAGGTGAATCAACTGAAAGAGTGGCCTTACTTGGGCTATCCCACTCAGGAAAGGTATCCACATCTTGACTCACGAGTCCTATGCCAATGAACCAGTTACAATAACAATTTTAAAAAAGAAATGTTTATCACATGGAACTGAATTGTATGCACTGATGTCTCAACAATAGATCAAGTGAAATTCTCCTTGGTGTTTGTCAGTGCCAGACACTTTCACATTTATTGTTTCATTGAATAAAGGTCAGCCAGCTAGCAAGTGACAGAAGAGAATCAAATAAAAATCTCTGGATTCCAAGTCCAGGCTTCCTGTTGCCATAGCATTATCGCCTAATTTCCACTTGACCTCACCCTTTGTATATAACTTGACTCTAGACCTCAAAAAACCCCGTCAATTGGCTGTATTTGTCTCCCTCCAATTTGAGACTCGCATAGCA
Source organism: Heterocephalus glaber (assembly GCF_053883595.1). Taxonomy (NCBI): domain Eukaryota; kingdom Metazoa; phylum Chordata; class Mammalia; order Rodentia; family Bathyergidae; genus Heterocephalus; species Heterocephalus glaber. The sequence continues at coordinate 2,830,413 of NW_028258463.1, forward strand.
CTTTCACATTTTTAAAAATTAATTTTTAAGTATCACATCTCTATTAATTTTTCTACTGCTAATATTCCAGGAACTAGGAGTTTCATTTCCTACTGATGCCTTTGTATCCTGAAGGACTAACAACCTTAAGTAGCCTTCTTTTCCTTCAGTTGCTACCCTTCTCAGGCACTCTTCCAAAAGAAGAAGAAGCATTCTTCCAAAACGAAGTGAAGCATTCTTCTCAGTTTGAAAACGGACAATTCTTCCTGTGTGTGTGGGAAAAAGCATTATCACTAAGTTTCTTTGTAATACTTCTCTCCCATCCATTTTGTTAGTCTTTGCCATATACTCCCTTTGCTTTGGCCACTGGAGTATTTTCTTGAGTTGCTACTAATAGATGAATGCATGGTGCTTTATTAAGATATATGGACAAGTCACCTTGGTACCATCCTAAGCAGCAGCTGATCTGGTGGGCAGCTGTTATTCCGCTGAAACAATTCCCTCCCTGAGTTCTCTGCAAAAAACTAAATAATCAGGCCACTCTTCCAGTGCCTGAAGCAACTCTTCACATCCCCCCTTGAGAGTCCTCCAGGGGAAATATTCCATACAAATAAATGAAAACAAATAGAGAGAGAAGAGAGGCCAGATACCCTGGTTCAGAAAGCTCAGTAACAGTAACGTGAAGTTATATTCTTTCTCAGTCAGAGGCAATCGCTGAGTTTCAGATTGCACACAAGGATCCAGAACCAGCTCGAGGATGCCAGCCTCATGATTGTGCATGTGCCCTACATTTCAGAAGCGTCGCCCTTGGAAGCATAATTTTTCTCTCAGCTCTGCTCATCAGAAGGTGTGCTGCAGCTCATCAGTGATGTGTCATGCACAAGGGCTGAAATGATTTTTAAATTTAGAATTATATAAGGGCATTCCTATTAACTACTGTGCTGTATTTCATTCACATTGATGGAGAAGACAGACTTGTAGCTGGTGGAACCCACTTGGTTTAGATATTTATATTTTATAAGCTCTAAGAGCTGTGTGTAAATTGGGGCTTTCCAAACAGGACAAAAGATTAGCTGAGGATGATCAGCTACAAAGTGTATATTGGAGAAGCCTACATTCGGCCTGCTATATAGATTCTTTTAGAGAGCAGGAATTTTTGAGATTCAGTAGCTCATGATTATTTTCAAATGATACGAAAACATATATTAGTAAATTTAAGTAGCAGTTTTGTTTTTACTATTGAACAAAGCTGCTTTTGATTTAACACATATGATGATTCTATTTGGAATACAGGTTGCATGAGATATTTTTCTATTACTGAGTTTCCACGGTAAATCAAATAAATATTACATACTTTAGTCCCCTCCTTGGGATCCATCCCAAGACCCCCAGTGTATGGCTGAGCCAAGACGGTTCATCTCCTAACCAAGATGGTCACCGAGTGAGGAACAGATGGAGAGCAGATACAGCATGGATAATCTGGACAAAGGATGATTTATGACTTGGGAGGATGGAGTGGGATAATGTGACATTTCATCATGCTACTCAGAATGGTCAACATTTTAAAATGTGAATTATTTATTTCTGGAATTTTTATGTAATGTTTTCATACTGTAGTGGATTGAGGATATCTGAAGCCATGGGAAGCAGCATGATGGATAAGCAGGGACACTACTGTATAAACTGTTAGAGTTAAGTGGCTTGAGGCATAATTTGTAGAAAGCAAAATTAACTTTTTCGATGTGTAGTTTTATGAATCTTGACAACTGCTGATCCTGATCTGTTTCCTTAATGAAAGTTTTGGCTTTTTCAACACCTCACATAAATAAAAGCTGGCATCTTCATTTAGCATAAAGATTCTGAACTTCATTCTTGTGATTGCACGTATCAATAGTTCGTTTATTTTTATTGATATGTAATATTTCATTATATAGATATACCACACTTTTGTTTATTCATTCATGAGTTAATGGACATTTCCTACTATTTTTGGCTATTACAAATAAATAGTCTTTTCTTTTTTGAGACAGGGTATCCCTCTATAGTTTAGGCTGGCTTTGAACTCACTGTGTACCACATGCTGGCCTTGAACTTACAGTAATCCTCCTGCCTCAGCCTCCCAAAGGCTGAGACTATAAGCATACACCACCATGCCCAGCCAAATAAATATTCTCTAGAAATGTTTTATTGGGCTTATGCTTTCATTTATCTTGGGTAATTTTATAGAGGTAGAATGTTGAGTCATGTGGTAAATGTAAATTTAACTTTTTAAAAAATTACAAAGCTGTTTTCCAAAATGGTAGTACCATCTTATATTTCCATTAGCTGGATATGAGAATTAATGTTTTACATTTTTCTCAATATGTTCTATGGTTGATCTTTTTAATTAGGCTATTTTAACAGGTGTCTAGTAATATCTCATTATGGTTTTAATTTGTATTTCCCTAACCACTCATGAAGTTAGTAGTTAGTAGGTACTCAACACATCAGAAGATATTCAATATCTTTCCATATATGAGTTTCCGTTTCTGTGTATCTGCTTTAACTGTGTACTTACATTTTTTCCATTTTTAATAGGGCTGCTTTTTATTATTGAATCTTAAGAGTTTTTATACATATTCTGGCTCTCAGTCAATTGTCTGATATATATTTTATAAATATTTTCTTTCAGTTTGTGAGTTTTCATTTTCTTAACAGTGTTGTTCAAAGAGAAATTTTTAATTTTTATGAAATCAAAGTTTTCTTTTATCTTTTTCTTTTGTACCTTATGCTTTTTGTGCCAACACAAGAAATCTTTGCCTAACCTTCACATATATTATTTGATAAGGAAAAGAATTCTTTTCAAAACCCAGAGACAAGAATTCTTTTCAAAATCTCCGTGACTTCAAAACTACCTTAAAATTCATGGCTCTGCAAGTGTCTTTGAGGTAAATATCTCATATATAAAATAAATCTTTCCAGTTGTAATATTTTAATTCATAGTTCTTTGCCCTATAGGTTTTATTAGTTACCTGTAACTACATTAGATCATAGTTTAATGATGTATTGAAAACCATACTCATGTTCTTTCTTATTTTATATAAAGGCTGACTCAACTCTATGATGGGGGATACTGTGTATTTCCTGAAGTGCCAATTTAGGTAAGTGCAACAGTGGAGTTTCACTGCTGGCAACCGTTATCACTGGACCATTGAATATATTCTTTCTTCTTTACTTCAGTTTTTCAAGGAATCTTTTTCTACAGCTTCAGCTTTGGCATGACAGAATACAAGGGCTGATTAAAAACTACAGTATATGTTTAAATTTAAAAAATGATTATAGTAAAAGATGCATTGCCATTAACTCCCCTCAAAATATGCCCTCTCGCTTCAAACGAACGTGTCCCATTGTTCTTGCCACTTTCTGATGTAGTTCTGGAAGTTCCTTTTCATGAATGTCTTTACAAGGTGTGATAAAAGAAGTGAAGTGGCTGCTGGTGCAAGGTGCCATCCAACAGGAAAGCAGGCTCATGAAAACACTACAGTGCATCCTCATCTCTCTTATTCACTCAGTCTGGCACCATGGCACTTCTGGCTCTTCTCAAGGTCAAAATGACCATGAAAGGTAAATATTTTGAATGGATTCAAGCGAGTGCAATTAAAGACACCAAGAAAGGACTTCCATAGCTGCTTCAAAAAATGGCAAGAAGGATGGGATAAGTGTGTTCAAAGTGAGGGGAAGTATTTTAGAGGAGATTAATGGCAAAGTGTCTACTACCATAATCATTTTTAAAATTTAAACATTCACTGTGGTTTTTGGTTATACTTTGAGTATTGCATAAAATATTTTACAATCATATAAGTCTCTACACAGAAATAAATCACAAACAACATAATTTCAAACTTACTTCGTTGAACCTAATATTTTATTTTCTCTTTAGTTTTTAATCTAATTATTGGTTATGCCAAATGTGAACATTCATAATTCTCTGAGAAGAGTTTCCTTTTGATTTCTTCTCTACAAAGACAGGTGTTTCCTCATTCAGTTGTATCACCAGGATCTCTGTGTTGCCTTCCACTGTGTCTGTGGATGTGTTTTGCATGAGAGTATGAGTTTCATGATGATAGTGATTATGTTTTATTCACCTTTATATCCCCGGTACCCCACACAGGACTTGCACAAGGCACTGGGGACATGAAAGTGTGCTAAAGTGACATCAGGATTGCCACAAACTAATGAAACATTAATGTTCAGTATTCATTTGTCCTTCTGGAAAGAGAAAGCAGTGATTCCTGGAGATCTGAAGTTGAATTTTGTAGTCAGATAGTCTTGGATTCAAATCCCAGCTTTGTCATACACTATGTATGTCACCTTAGACAGCACATTCATCTTTTGTATATCAATTTCTTCATTTATAAAAGAAAGATAATGACATTTCACTTCAGGTTGTTTTGAGGCAGTTGTTAGTAGTGGTGGCATGAAAATTTCTAAGTGTGTTTTCATGTCATTACAGTTTTCTGTTTTACAAAAATTGTGAGGTATAGAATTTACACAATACAACAAAAATGCAATATTTGTTTTAGAGCAAAAAAAATTTGTCTTGTATCTTTTACATCATCTAGAATTTCCTCCACCTCGTGCTTGCTTCGGCAGCACATATACTAGAATTTCCTCCACCTATCTAAATTCCTCTCCCAGGATTACAAACCCCATTCCATCTGTTGCCATTTGGTTCACCTGCATTTTCTTAATAGTGTGTTATAATTGATTCTCAGATCAATTATGAAGATCATGACTTCCTGAACAAAAACTTCACAGAAGGGTTTCTGTATTCCACTCACAAATATAAGATTCACATTTTCTGCTTCATTCAGAACAAGATACATTCACAATAGGAAAGTGGTCCTAATCATGCAAAATATGTTTGTAAAAATGGTTTTATAATTTAAAAATATTTTATTATATTACCTGTCTACATCCACGTGCACATAGGACGCTACAACCAAAGCCACATAAGTACCTTTCATTCACTCACTGACTCATCTATTTTTCCTCTTACATGTTTCTTTATTTTTCCTTTTGACTGGTATTTATTTAGTTTAACTTTCCCATCATTTTGCTTTCTGTGCCTTTAAATATTGCTTTCTACTCATACTTTTAATGAGAACTGGGCTAGAAGTCAGAAGTCCTCTGTTAATTCTTAACTACCAAGTTCAGGCTAGTCACTGAGCTCAGTCCTAAGAATTCTTAGTCACATGCAAAATTGCTTCTTATAAATGTCTTAAATTGTAAAATTATGGATTAAGCCTACACAGAAAGTCCATATTTTCTGAAAAATAGTAACACATACAGTAACATTTTTATGGGAAAATAACTGAAAGGGCAATATATATATATTTAAATTAATTTTATCAGTATACAATATGACATTCATCATTGGAAATTTGTATCTTTACATTATGTATCTTGGTTCTTATTTTTTCCCCATTCCCTTGCCCTCCCTTCAAACCCTCCACTCTCCCTATTTACAAAGACTTTGTTTCCATTTTTTCCTTTTCTCATATTAATTCCATTCCCTTCTTTCCTTTCCCCTACCCGTCCTGCTTCCCCTTCCCCTTTATATAAATATGTATATATTTTTGTTGTTGTTGTTGTTGTTTGTTTGTTTTTGTTTTTGGTGGGGGTTTTTTGGTACCAAGGATTGAACCCCTTTATACATTTTTAAAGTTTTAAAAGTCAGTCTTTGGAGACAGGTACATTTAAACTAGCTTCACAAGCATGTAACCACCCTTCAGCCAGCCTTTAAAATACTCCCGACCCCTTCCAATTTCACATCTCTAACTCCCCACTGACATTAAGACATTGTGTCTGAGCCATCAATTTCCAGACTTCTTGTGAATTGAAGAATTCAACCATGAGAGAGATACTATTTCCTAGGACAGTGTGTTATTTCTAATTTCTCCAGTGAGTGTTCATGTCAATCCTTAGTTTGGCTCAATAGAGCTAAATACATATCTCGTTGCATCTGGTATTTTAATACAAGAAATTCAAGGTTCCTGGAGGCATCTGGGCACCCTCTTTACATAGCCTTTGTTTCTATGGACAGGTGGTATCCATACAGAATGCCCAGGCTATTGCATCCTCAAGTCATGAGATTTTGCCCCTCATTTCCCTTCTTTGTTCTCCTGAACCCCTTTCTGTGCTTCTCTCCTCTTTTGAAAGGTCTCCCTACTGCCCATAAAAAACATCCAACAGGTCTTCAATTCTGCAGTTTTCCAAAGTCTTAGGCTGATGTTTCCATTACTTTGTCTTTGTTTACTTGAAGCAAGATAATTGATTTGCCCACATCCAGATCTATACAGTATGTATTAGTAGTTGAGAAATCACACACAAATGCCAGGACTTGGCAGGAGGCATCAACACAGATTAGCCTGAGCTGACCCAATAATAACCACAAGGCAGCTAGCTCTGTTCTCTGCTCAATGGGTCTCTGGAGGGAAATCACAGGAATCTTTTCTATTTTTCACAATGGCTTTCCTTTACTTGTTCTCTTAATAAAAACATTTATTCCCTGGGCATCCTGGGATAAAATTTAGTCGTAATCAGTAACAGTCATCAAAGAATTAAATATTAAAAAGCAGAAATATGACAGGGCTGTCAGAGTTCAGGAAATAATGGCAGGAGAATTATACTGGCATTAAAGAACCAATTAAGCATGTTCAAGGCAAAATGTGGGCTTCCAGGAAAACCAGAAGCAGCTAAGGAACTGACAGGTTGGCCCGAGAAGAGGAAAGGTTTTCATGCACACACTGAATTCATAAATAGAACCTGAGAAGGAGGAGTTGCCAGTATTTTCTGGCTGAGAGAAAATGTTTTTTCAGCAATGGGCTGGAGGCCAGCAGTGTAAATTTCCCCTCAACACTGACTATCTGAACAGGGTCCTTGCTCTTCTTATTTGTCATTTAAGAGATAGAATCTGTATGAGTATTTGACCAGCCTAAGTTGGGACCTGTTTTAGAATCAAAGGAAAAAGGATGAGAAACTTTTGAACACATTATCACAAAAATGTTCCTTTTTTTGAGAGAGAGGGTCTCCCTGCTATGTCTTACAGGCTGACCTTGAACTCACAGTGATCCTCCTGCTCCAGCTTCCTAAGTGCTGGAATTACAGGTGTGCGACCCCAGGTCTAGCACAAAATGTCACTTTAGAGTGGGAATTTCTGCTTAGCTTACAGCATCCCGGCTGACTCAGGACACTGGGACATCCAGCTTGGCTCTTAACCCTGTCCTAATGGTGGGAGGGAAGGCGCTGAGAGGGAGCGAGTGAAAGGACAGGAGTGAGGTGGAGCTGGTTTGTAAGGTAAAGTTTTCGATTAGGGTTAGTGGGATGGTTATGTCTTGGAATAGCCAGGTACAGGAGACCAAGAGACTTTGCTAGCTGAGGGTTAACATTCCAGATAAGAGAATTTACAAGGGTGGACCAATCAGGGGAGGCAGAAATATGTACTATTAAAGAGGGAATATGGATTTAGACAAAGGAAAAATGAAGAAGCATGTAAAAGTAAATGCATTGGCAATGGGACTAATCATCAGATTCTGCCTGTTAACTTCCTGCCATTGCATGGAATATTGATAGGCTAGATGATAAGTGAATGGATTCTTTTTTTTTTTACTTAATAACCTTGACCTCTTCTGATGGCTCTAATTCCATTCTCTGACCTCCTGTGGACCAGGGCTATATGATGGTAAGTACTTGGGCATAACAAACAGATCAAATGGCATCCATCTCTGCCACCTAACAGGGTATGCCATCTCAAACAAGTTTTTTTTTTCCATTAAGTTTATTGGTACATTTTAGGTATAAAATACAGTTACATTTATCATTGGGATCTTGTACCTTTACATGATGTATTTTGGTTCTTATTTTTTTTCCCCTTCTCCTGCTCTCCCTTCAACCCCTCCACCCTTCCCTATTTGCAAAGACCTTGTTTCCATTTTTTTCCTCTTCTCATAATTTTTCCTTTCCCTTTTTTCCCTTCCCCTACCCCTCCCAATTCCCCTGCTCTTTTAGACCTTTTCTTCCTGTTACACAGTATCAATTATACATTTTTTAAATTACAATATTAAGATCTAGGAGACATTACCACAGATTTTACAGAATTTAAAACGATATAGAAAGCATATTACAAAAATCTTTTTTTTGAAATAAATTTGACAACTTCTAAGAAGTACATTGGAAGACAAATTAATGAAACTAACTCTGGAGGAAATATAAAATTTGAATAGCACCTATTAAAGAAAGTATATTCCTAGCTTGAAAACCTACCTATATGACAACAGCAGACTCATAAACATTTTAACTGATAAATTATATCAAACAATTAAAGCAGAAAAAAGAAGGAACACTTCTCCCCTCATTTTAGGATATCAGCATTGTGCTAACCCTAAAACTGGATAAAGATTAAAAAATATATGAACATAGATAGAAATTTGTTTAACAAAACAAACTATTAGAAGTCAGATTTGGCAGTATGTAGAAAGTGGTTTTGTTATGGGGTGGCAGAGTTGGTTCAGCATTGGAAGATCCACCCCCAAAAGTCATCATTTTAACAGAGGAAAGGAGAAAGCCATATGATCCTGTCACTAGTTGGAGAAAGAGTATTGGACTAAATTCTACAGCTGTTCATGGTAAAAGCTATCAGGAGACTAGGAGTAGAACAGAACCTTCTCAACAGATCAAAGACATGTACTCCATACTTCCAACAAAAACTCTTTCTTTGAATGGAGACGATACAATGCTTTCTCCCTAAAGTGGGGAACAAGGGCGTATGTGCCTACTCTTCATCTGTCCATTAGGCTTTGAAACATAGGTCTAAACCAAAATAGTCTGGCAATAAAATGACACAACTAGGATAGGATTGGCACAACAGAAGCAAAATCTGTATGTAGATGAAACGATCATCTACAGAGAAAATACTAAGAAATCTCTAGGAGCCCCTAGAACTTGTACTTGAATTTAGCAGGATTAGAAAACCCAAGGTATATATAAAAATTCAGGTCTGTGTATACTTGCTATAAATGAAGAACTGGATATTGAAATTTTAAAGTTATGTGGGAGTACAAAGGACCCAGAAAAGCCAAAAACAAAAAAAGTGTTGGAAGATGTTTAGCACCCAATTTTTTTTTTTCTTGGTACCAGGGATCGAACTCAGGTCCTTGCACTTTTGCAGCAGGCGGTGAAACCACTGAGCTAAATCCCAGGCCCTAGCACCCAATTTTAAGACTTCTTCTAAAGCTACAGTAATCAAGGCAGTGTTGGTGTAAGGAAAGACATATAGATCATTGGAATAAAACAGAGAATCTAGAAATAGAAACACACATATATGGTCCACTGAGTTTTGAACGATTATTTAACATTAGCCTTTTATAGAATATAAACTCGATTCAAGAGCCGAGGAAGAGATAGTGTCTTCTGCAAATGGCACTAGAACACCTGGTATCCATATATAAAAAATTAACCTCAACCCTTTTTTCCATACATGAAAGTAACTTGAAGGGATCTATGAACCTAAATAAGAAAGCCTAAAAGTATAAAACTTTTAAGAAGAAATTATAAGGGAAAATATTTATGAATTCAGGGTAGGCAAGAACTGCCTAGTATACAAAAGACATGATGTATAAAAGAAAAAAATTGATAAATGAGAGTCCATCAAAATTTAGAACTTTAAATGACATCATTAAAATGAAAAGTAGTCCTTAAACAGACCATATTTACAATGCATATAACCTATGAGCAGAATATATAAAGAATTCTTAGAGCTCATTAATAGACAACCCAATTAAAATATAGACATAAGAAGATGATAAATAGCCAGTATAGTACAAGGAATGGTGTGCAATTCTAGAATCAGAAAAATACTAATCAGTACAATAACAAGATTGAATTATACACTCATTAGGGAGATGAAGTCAAAAGTTTTAAAAGCCTTGTCATGACTTTTTCTTTTTGTTGGATTCTCCCCCTTTGCATTTAATTTGTCACGCCCAATGAATTCATTCTGTTGGGTTTCCTGGGGTTGTGATCCTCATTGTCTTTTCCTAGGGTATTGTCTAAAATTTTTTGGAGCGCCAGTTTGGTATTCATGAAGTTCCTGAGGTTCTCTTTGTCATGAAAATATCTTATTTCTCCATCAATTTTGAAAGATAGTTTTGCAGGGTACATCAATCTGGGTTGGAGGCTGTTTTCCTTTAGGGCTTGAAATACATCACTCCAAGCTCTTCTTGCCTTGAGGGTTTGCATTGAGAAGTCTGCTGTGATTCTGATGGGCTTTCCTTTGTATGTGATTTGTTTCTTTTTTCTCACTGCTTGTAGAATTTTGTTCTTCTGTTGTATTTCTGGAATCCTAACTATTATATGCCTATGTGTAGATTTTTTTTGATTAAGGTTAGCTGGAGTCCTATATGCCTCACTTATCTGTATGTCAAGTTCTTTTCCCCTCCTTGGGAAGTTTTCTGCCATCACTTCTGTGAAGAGTTTTTTTATGTCATCTGCACTCTCTCCTCTTTCTTCATTGATTCCAATCAGTTTTATGTTACTCTTCTTTGCATCATCTAGCAGCTGTTGGATTGATTTCTCATGTTCCCTTACAATTTTAAAGCAATTTTTCTTTTCCTGGTCACTGATTGCAATCTTATCTTTTATATGTGAAATTCTATCCTCACATTGGTTCATTCTGCTGTGCAGACTTTCAATGGAGTTTTTAATCTCCTGGAAATCTGTTTGTATCTGTTTTATGGATTCCATTTATTTCCTATGTTGGGATTCCATCATGTTCCTCAGATCCTCTATTTTTTGATCTGTGTCCTCTCTAGATTTATTAATCATGTCTTGCACCATGAGCAAAATCTTCGGTGTTATCTTAGTAATTATTTCTGATTTCATTTTTTCCAGATCCTCTTTTGTTGCCAGTTCAGAGAGTCCAGGTGGTTGAGTATCAGATTGTTCCATCTCATTTCCCTTTGGGGTTGATGTAGGTGATCTGGAAGTCTGATTTTGAGGCTTGTTTATGTGTCTTCTCATTTTGGCTGGGTGGTGGGTGAGTGGGGGCTGCTGCTGGAGCCTGTGCAGCTCACTGTCTCTATGGTGGGGGCAGTGCTATGGCGACCCAGATGCTGGCCTGGAAGCCTCCTCTTGGGTGCTGGGAATGGCTCTCAAAGAACTTTTGAGTGCCCACCCCTTTGTAAAATAGTGACAATGATTCCTCCCTTGAATAAGTGTTACAAAGATTACATACTGCAAGGTATGTAAAGCCCTATCATAGAGTTAGACATTGTGAATATATGATGTATAGGTGTTAACTTGGCTTCATACCAAGAGTCTGGTGGAACCTGAGTTAGGTTGGTGTCCTGTAGAAGCCCATTAATTAATTGACTTCTTATTGGGAAGGATCATCCCTAGTATGTATCAGTTCCATGGATGTTCCTCATCCAGCATCTTGACAGTCCCTGAGAAGAAGGTTATTTGTCATTCTGTGGGTTCCACCATGAAGTGCTCTTTATTTGTCTCTGTTATTCCAATGTTTGTTTGTCCCTTAGCCTTTTGTTAATCCAATAAAAAGATATAAACTCTTTGGGAAACAATCTTGGCAGTATTTCTGCTCTACTATTCAGCAATTCCTGTACAACTCAGGGACCATTTTAAGCATGATTCATATCATGCTGGATGATCAAGAGTTAACTCAGCAGATAGTGAAAAAATTCTGGCATAATCTATTTTTAAAGTACAGCTGTTGAAGTCCAACATAGTTTCTGGGCATTAACCATTTAGTTAAGTGTTTCAGTATCAACTAATATGTAGGATAATGCACTTTGAATTCAGTACAAATTGCATATTTAAATAGCTAAGCACCATTTAATACTCCCAGGCATAAAATAGAAAAAGATGTTTCTGTTTTTCTTTTATTTTATTTCTCCCTTCAGTCATTTCCCTACATGAAACAGAGCAGGATCTGTAAACACAAACAATAAGGAGCTTGCTTTAAAACAAATAGTTGGTTGCAATCACTGAGATCCACGAGGAATAACTGACCTTTACTGGCATACAGTTTGCTTTGCCTGAGGAGACTCTATTTTTCAATGTGATCATCTTCATGGGTAAATTTCCTTTTTTGAGCATGTTTTTATCCTTGTGGTCTGTCAACTCTTGCCTGGCGCCTTCTGCCCTTTATTTCTGTTTCATTGCAAATTGAAAATATCCTACTCAAAGCACTTCATTTCTAATGTCATTCCATTTCTGGTGGAGGCCAGAGGTGCCCAGTGAATGATGATGAGCACAGGCCAAACTTGAGCTACCCCTTGACCAAGAACACTACTGGCTGACCAGTGAGGGGTCACTGTAAAGAGGTCAATGGCCCATAACCACATTGTTTCCAGCACTGTGACTTTAAATTTCCTTTCTTTCATAAAATAGAAGAAGCTGTTCTTGTTTCAAAATCATTTCTTTGAAATGAGATGTTTAAGGTCATCGGAGAGTTAAAAGATGAGATCAGAAGTATCAAAGGTTTAATAAGATAAAAATATCAAGACAGCTGTATAAAATGAATATCTTTTTAAATGGTTTCCTTCAAGAATTACATTTTATTTACAAACCAAGTTAAGTTCAGCACACAGAGGGGAGAGCAAACACAATCTTTTACTAAAGCAATGTTGCAGGCCTGGAATGTTAGAACCAGGTGTTGGGCCAATGAGTCCACTAGTTTTGGTCCATGTGTAGACACCTGTGACCATCAGATTTGTTTGCAGGTTAGTGATTGTGTCAGATGCCTTAGGATTCCTTCTGTATTAGTTACTTTCCTATCACTGGGATAAAAATACCTAATACCTGCAATTTAAAAGAGGAGAAGTTTATTTGGGCTCACAGTTTCAGTGGATTCAGTCCACAGTTGGCTGGCTCCAAGGCAAAAATGCCATGGCAGAATAGCCTGGCATTGAAAAGCTATTCACCACATGGTGGCTGGAAGCAGAGAGAGAAAAGGGGAGGACCTAATGGCAAGAATAACCTTGTAGGCCACACCTTCAGTGTCCCACCTGTTCTAACCAGGCCCCACCTCCTAACAGCACCTTTCCCTATTGAATTCATTAACAGGTGAATCCATTGATGACTATAACAGCGCCATAATTCAGTCACCTCCCAAATATAGACTTTTGGGGGATATTTTATATCTAAACCAAAACATTTTCCACTGTATAACTCTCTGATTCTGTTTTTGTTTAACTTGATTGATTAGAGAAGTTTTGGTTTAATCACATTTCTCTTGATAAAATAGGTCAGATATCTTAGGGAAAATATTTGGATCAGAGCAAATATGGTAGTTGTGTATAGTTACTCTTTGCATAATGTGGCAGGATGAAACCAGGCACTGGTAACTACCTTTCATCAATCACCTAGTCCAAGTGCTTTTCATCGGTCATTTCATTGGCTTCTCAAACTAACTTGGAAGCACTTAGATAAAAAAGCAGAAGCTCAGAGAGGTTAACTAACTTCATTAATATCCTTTGGTAATAAGAGGCAGAGATAGGATTTAAACTAAACTTAACTCTGGACCATTTGCTCTGTGTAGCCCATATTGCAGTGGAGCAGAAAACAAAGTGAAGAAAAAGAATGGAAGAGCTCAGAGAAGTAACTAGCAACATGGGTATCCGGGTATTGGGGTTTGGATCGTCTATTTTCTCTAAAAGATCATGCATTGAAAATTTGGTATCTGATGCAGCAGTGTTCAGAGGTGAGGCCTTTGAGAGGTGAATGTTCATGAGGGTCCTGACCTCATCAATGGCTGAATCCCATGATAGAAGTACAACTTAATGGGGTATTGGGAAATGGCAGAAAGTTAGGAGGTAGAGCCTGGTTTGCTGATGTAGGACACGGGGGATACGATCTTGAAGGGTATATTTTGTCCCTAAGCTCTTGTCACCCTCTCTGCTTCCTATCCACCATGAGGTAAGAAACTGTTCTGCCTCATTCTTCCACCATAATGTTTCATCTTGCCACAGCCCTAAAGCAACTAGACCAAGCAACCATGTACTGAAACCTCTGAAACTATGAGCCAAAATAAATAATTCCACCTTTAAAGTTGTTTTCCTCAGGTATTTTGTCACAGCAATGGAAAACTGACTCATACATGAGGAAAATTCCTTCCAGTAACAGTTTGAAGGATGGGTAAGACTCTGAAAAAGATGAAAGTTGAGGAGAAATGGGAGACATAGGCTATAAGTTATAAAATGAGTAAAGAAATGAAATAAAGGAAAATGTGTTGTTCAAAAATGGCAGAAAATTCAGTGTGACTCAAAGGTAGGCTGCAGGGAATGAAAAAGAGTGTGCAAAGAATGGTAAGTCTGAGACATGGCTAGAGAGCTTTAATTTCCCAGCATAGTGTGTGATTCAGTTCTAAGTGGCTTACACCATCAGTTATGTGGGTTCAGAGGTGGGAAAATGCAATGAGCATTTGCTCCTGGATTCATTGTTGCGGAGGAGATTCTATGCAGATAGTACCTCTCCCTGGATCTGTCTCCCTGAGTGGTCTTTGGGAATGCAGACCCTAGATGTGTGTGCAGCTGAGCACTTTCACACAGTCTGCTAGTGGATCAAGGAATATTCTGTCATTCCTCAAACTCAGGATTATCTCCTCCCTAAGCCAGGATAGCTGCCAGAGACCCTGGAGGAGTCTGAAAGAGCTTACCCATTCATGGGCTTATCAGGTAAAGCAGCTCAGAGACTTTGTGAGAAAGACAAGATAGCAGACTTGTAAAGGAAAGGAAGGAAATGACAGGGCAAAAACCAAACTCTCTCTCTCTCTCTCTCTCTCTCTCTCTCTATTATATATATATATATATATATATATATAATATTTGTATATATATTTTCTTCTCAGCTGGACCTTACCATTTAGCTCAGTGTCTTTATTAAGGAAAGAAATTGTTATCAGGATTGAGGTGGGGGAATTTCTTCACTCTCACTCAACCAGAGCAATTTTCAGAGAGTAAGACATGTAGTCTCAGGTGGGTTTGAGGGGGTCACATCTGAGTGCACAGGCAGATATCTGCACTAGGAAGTTCTAAGCAGCCAGTGTGGCAGACAGATATCTCATCCTGTCCCAGGAGGCATGAAAGATGCCTAACACAAGAAGGTTCGTATTATATTAGCGGGTGAGAATTTTTATAGGCTCTAATTTCACCCGCAGGTGTACCTGTGTGGCAGTGGGACAGAATAGAAGACAGTAGACAGACCTAGGTTAAATTTAACTAAATTATTTGGTACACTTGTATTAAGAACTTATTATAGGCTAAGCTCCGTGTTAGATATGGAGACTGAAGTAGAAAACAAGAGAGAAAATGTCTCTCTGCGTAGAGCTTGCACTCTCTTTCGATCTGTCCATTCTGGGTCACCTGCTGAACCTCATTCTCAGGCAATCTTCTCTGAAGAGAGTCTCCCGTGAAGGTCTGTATGCTGTGGCCCACACCAAATCTGGCCTAGTACCACCTAGTTTTATGTACTCCAAATGTAAGAATGGCTTGTACATTTGTAAATGGTTGGGAAAAAGAAAAAGAATATTTCATGATTTAAAAAATTGGGTGAGATTCAAAATTCCTTGATCATAAAGTTTTATTGGAACACTGCCGTGCCCCTTAGTTTATATATAGTCTGGAACTGCTTGCAGTCTACAATAGCAGAGCTGAGTAGGTGTGACAGAGACAGCAATACTTGAAAAGTCTAAATTTTTGCTATCTGGTCCCTTATAGACCCCCGGTCTAAAATCTCAGCCCTTGCTCACAACATTCTCCTCCCAGTTTACTCCAATCAAGCTCTGTCTCCAACTTTCTGCTGTGATTATTCCTGTCAAGCAAAACTGTTTGCCGTATTACCAAATCCATGATTTTTTTTGTAATAGCATTACACACAGTTGGCATTTCTCTTCTTATAATGTTTTTCCTCCTTACTTTTATGACACTCATTTCTTCTTACCTTACTGCCCACTTTATCAACCCACAATTCTCAAGGTAGAGAAGCATCTTTCATACTTGCACATCCTGTACATGTCTTGCATGAGACATTTAAGGGTTACAGAGCCCCTTCTTGGAGCTATGCCTACTTCCTTCCTTCCACCTTGGACTTCTTCCCCACAAGCTCTCATGTCCCCTTGTTCTCCATACACACAAAGGCAAACATCGGTGTGTTTTAGGATGACTGTGCCCTGTGGTTTGATGGCTGCTCCCAGGTCTCTGTCCTTGGTTCCATTTGGGAACATAGATTTCTAGAGGAGAGATGAGGAGCAGTGTCAGGTAGTTGTCCTGCTGCAGTACAATTCTCAAGAACATGAACTCCAGAATAGCGGAAGAACTATAACCTATAAAACCCTCTGTGGCTGAAGCCTGGGGAGAAGCTTTTCTAATCCTGTGTGAAGAAATGCAACATGAGCCTCAGTGCCCTGAAGCTCCTCCCCAGAGAAGGAGTCATCAGCCTCAGGTTGATTGCATGACCTTCACTTCTACCTGCACTGAGCCAGACCCACAAGGAAGATATCACACCTGGTTAGAAAATATTTATGGTTCCCTGGGGCATTCTCCAGCCCTGCTGGGCTGCTAAGCATTTCCCAAGGTTGCAATTGTTTGTCATCCACAGTGTTCTGGTTACAAAGTTTATAGTTTGCCCTAAACCCATCCCTGCATAATTAGGTATTTCTAAGTCTAATTTTGTGAAACCTGAGGATATTCCTGAGTGCACGTGTCTTCTTACCACAGCAACTCCTGTACCGTGTACCATAATGCTTGTAGTGTGTACTATGCACAAAACTAAAATTTTGCTTCTTGGGGTCTGAATGAAGCCTCTGTGACACCTCTACTGCAAATGAGTGGGTCACTTAAATGGCATTTTGCCATTTTTAGTGTATGTTTTAAGGTGACCCCACGAACCTGATTACCTTGGGTTGGTAAGTCTGAATGCATTCATTAGCAGAGTTATGAAGCAGCCCTGGATACCTGTGGCCCATGGAGCGCTACATCCCTGTGAAGGCCAGGGTGATACCAGGGGTCCCTTGGCATTTTCCAAGTGCCAAAGGCATCCCATGGTCTCTTCTCCTGGCCTGTGAGACTGTTCCTCCCTATATTTTCAAGCCAGAGCTCTTGGGAATAGCTAAGAGCTTTATTTAGTTGCTTTCTCTGGGAACAACCAGATTATTTTGAGTTTTATGATTTTCCCGTTTGGTTTACTTATTTCATTTAGAAGGGTTTCCTGGAATAAATGACTCCTTCATCTCTTCCTATCATTCTCAGGAGTGGGTTTCCCCTCTCCCTGCGCTACATCAGTGAATGTTAGCTGGTGTCATACCATTATAAAATGTGACTAACTGGTTACAATCTTTTTGAATCTGGCATAGAATGGCTTTCTTTATTTCCAACTATTTTATGCAGGGAATTGAAGATTCTCTAGGAAATCATATTACGCTGAAAAAGCACTGAGTGGATTTCAGTCACCCATTGTACATGTGGAGAGAAAGCAATCCGTTTTAGGGAGGACTGATAATCAGTAGGCCTTAGAGAAGGGAGGAAAGATGATATTGGCACCATCTCAAGCCCCACAGATTTATCTCAAGCCGTGCCATTAAGTGAGTGGTAAATTCTGAGGTTTGCTCTAGAATAATCTTTGAAGAATCATGAATAATTTTCAACATATTTAAAAGTATACATGGAGTTCTCCTCAGAGTGCAATTTCATAGATTGCTGGTGTTACAAGCTAGAATCACAATCCTTTTCTTATACTACAGAGCATGTCTCAATAAAAGCATTTTCTTTATAGACTCTCATAGTAAGGAATAGTTTTTAAAAAAATAAATTTGAAATATTTCCAAGGATGTTGTTGACATAATCCCTTCCCTTGATATCATGAGTGTTCCAAACAAGATCTGTTCTGTTTATCATGCTATCGTTTACAAGTTTCCAAAGGCTTTTACTTAATCTTTTTTTAAATAGTCAAAATATTAATTAGCAATTTCTCCTACTGTAGGGACACCTTTTTTCCAAAAGGGGCTACCTGGTATGGAAGAATGACAATTGTACTGATACTGCAGTACCATCAAACTAAGATTATAGGGATTTGTCTCAATTCGGAAATCAGGTGAGGTAGAAACATAGAGAACATGTGCTGTTGCCAGCAGTGTTCTTAAATTGGGAATGCTGCAGACAGCCTGTCATTTCTGGGCTCTACATTTCCCATCCTCCTAATAACATCCATGATGCTTTCCAAGACCCCCAAATCTGTTTCCGGCTCCCCATTATCTCAAGAAGAGTTAAACATGGCAGGCAGGATCGCAGGTCTTCCATGCCCTGCCTCCCTATGCCCACTTCTCTATCACCCATTGCAGCTCTGTGTGCGTTTTATGCATGAGCCCTACACAGTGCTCACCATTCAGTAAATAAGCTATGCTGCTTTTGCGCCTGTGGTTTTGGACATGTCTCCTGCTTCTGACCCAAGGTACTCTTAACTCCTTGCCTGCCTTGTCCATGTTCAATAGGTGATTGAGTAGAGATGATTGGGAAAGTAGAACCCTCATAAATGTGATTAGCACCCTTATGGAAGAGCTTGAGATTGAAGGGAGGCCTCGTGCCTTTGCATGTCTTCTGCCATGTGAGCACACAGCATTCCTGTCTGGAGACAATACAGCAACAAGGCCCTATCTTAGATGCAGAGAGCAGCTTTCACCAGACACCTATTCTACTTGTGCCTTCATTTTGGACTTCCCAGCATCCATAATTGTGACATTTCTATTGCTTATAAATGACCCAGTCTGTGATATTTTGTTATAATAACTCAAAGACAGTCATCTTCTCAAGAAAACTCTCCCCAGCCCTTCCTCTCCATTCTTTGTCCATTCTGACTTCCCTCTTTATGTGATTTCAAGACCTTGTAAGTGTCATTATAGTAATAAGTGAACAATAGCACCATTATTCACTTTTTTGTTAGTGCATACTTGTAGCACATACTGTTTACATTCCATGTGTGGAGGTGGTCTGTGTACATGATGCATCTTTATTCCTTTTTTCATCCCCTTTCCCTTGCCTCTCTTGCCCCTCCACCCATCTGTTGATCTTCTCCTTTTCTTCTTTGTACGTGTTTGCAGTACATAACGTTTACACTCCTTGTGTGGCGCCGGTACCTGTACATGACACATCTTCATTCCTTTTTTCATCTCCTCTGCTTCCTTCCCTCCTCCCTCCCTCCATCTCTTGACCTGCTTGACCTTTGAGAAGGATCTAGCTCCCTACTTGCTATGATCATCTTTTATTTTACTCTTTATTTATATTTTGGATTTCTCATATAAGAGAAACCATCAATATTTAAGCATGTGTGTCTGATTTATTTCACTTAACATTACAGTCTCAAGAGCACTATTATTTATATACTTGCTTTCCTTTTTTACTGGACTATGTGTTTCTTGAAGGCAGAGAGTGTATTTAATTATTTTTGGCTTTTTTGGTGTCTAGGATAATATCCACCACATACCAGGCACTAATGAGTGATTGGGTAATCATCGATGATTAATGAATTAAAATAATCTTGTACATTGGTTCATATTTGCTTAGCTGCTGTTTCTACTGCTGTACTGGAACTGTGGAGAACACAGAAGGGGCAATTATTTTTCTACTTCATGGTTGAACCAGAAAGGCAGGAGTTCCATACTTGAAACAAACGGACCATTGCTTGGCAACTAGTGTCCTGTGGAACAGTCACTGTGAGAGTGCCATATCAGAAAGGGTTTTGTGCTCAGTTAAATTTGAAATGTTGCATAGTATGTCCTTCTCCCAGAGATGTCCATGTGGATATGCACACAAATGCTTTCAGAAATCCTGTGTTAAAGAATCCTGTGTAAATTCTGAATCTCAAGTGGCAAAAACGCCTTTTATCATGTGGGTGACATCTCTTTTAAACAACCCAAAGTTCTGAAGGATACACTGATTTAGAGAACAGAGGTGTTAAGCTGTATAGAAACAATTATGTGCAAAGCTGTGCAGAGAGACATTAGTGTGGGTGTGAACAGGTACAGAAACATCCTAGTCTGAGGCTGGCTTTGGGGAATTAAATGAAGGAGTAGTTTATAGTCTGGATTTTTTAATGTTGCATTTACTTTTCTCTTTTCACTGTATGAAACCATCACCTGGGCTGTTAGGTGACCTCTTCTGCTGCTGCTGGAAGTTATAGAGGCCTTGCATGTGCCAGGGTGCCAACTGCTCTATTGCCATTATTTCATTGGAATCCTGGGAGCTGGAGACGCTGTCAATCCTATTTCACAGAAACAAACCTTTGGGAAGAAAGAGGATGTGACCTTCCCGAAATTATAAAATAGCAAGAGGAAAACCCAGAACTCAATGACTAGATCTGATTCCAAAACCCATTCATTTAAGACTATAGGGATATTCCTAGGGAAGAATCATATGAAAAAGTCTGGAGACTAATGATATTTCCTTTTTTTTTTTTCCATAAGGAAGTATGACAGTTAATTTTACGTGTCAGTTTTCTGGAGCACTGTGCCCAGATATTTGGTCAAACATTACTCTAGATATTTCTGCAAAGGTGTTTTTGAAGTGACTTAGAGTTATGTCAGTGGACTTGGAGTAAAGCATATTGTCTTCCATACTATAGCTGGGACTTGTCCAATCAGTTAAAGGCCTGAACTTTGCCTCCCTTGAGTTAGGATTCTATTATAAAACAGTCTTCACACTGAAACTACAATGTTGGGCCTTAGTGAGTTACTAGAATGACTGCCTTTGTACTTGAACTACAGTATCATTTCTTTCTGGGTCTCTAGTTTGCTGGCCTATTTGTGCAAATTTTGGACTTGCTGTCTACATAATTATAAGATCCAATTCTCCTTAATATAATTTTCTCTCTCTCTGCTTCCATATATATCATATGCACAATCATATATTATATGTATCATATATATGGATATAATATCTATATATATCATATATATGTACATATATTTATTCTGTTTTTCTGGAGAACATTTAATTTGCTAATGAATGAAAACTGTATAAAAGCCCTCTGGGGTTGTAGGTTCTAGCCATGGAGTTAGTAATTCAAAGGAGAGAACAGGGAGATGTTCCCTAAAATGGAAATGTCTGGAGGAAGTGCAGCTCCAGAGGTGCTGATACACCACCCCAGGCATCTGGCCGCCATGCAGCCAGTGCAGCAGTCTGGGCATGTCCTGTGCAGAGCAGCTCTCGGGGCCTTCAGCTTCAAATGAAGGCATCCACCTTCCTTGAAATGCTCCTTTTGTCCATGGTCTAGGAGAGGTGAATTTTTTTTTGTACCGGGGATGGAACTCGGGTCCTCGGCTTTCGAGGCAGGTGGCGGAACCACTGAGCACACCCCAGCCCTTTTTTTTGAGAGGTAAATTTTTATAGAATTTTTGATTCACTTGTGAATATCAAGAATTTCAGGAACAATATTTATCACTGGTATTAGTAAAACGAGTTTTCCTGAGACAAGGCTTGATGTTCAGCATGGATTCTCATGTTTGCTCTACCAATTGCCTACTATATGATTTTGGGCACAATTTTTTTGACAACATTTGTCTTTGCTTTCCTTGGTTGTAAAATGAGGATAACAGGATTTGCTCTCACAGGTTTTTTGAATATTTAAAACAATACACATAAAGTACTCTAAAACAGTACAAAGTGATCACTCCAATGCCAGTAATTACAATTATTATTGTTATATCTTGTTGGGAATTGGTGTTTCATCCATGCTAGGCAGTTTGTTCAAAGTTCTTTGATTTACTCACCCCGTTTTCTCATTAATAAAGTTTTTCTTCCTAACCCAAATCTACAGCAATCTCTGCATCTTTATACCCACTGTTTGAGTTACTGGACATATGTAAGCACATGATAAAATCTCTGCTCTTAAGGCAGTAAATACTGAGAGCTAAGATTTCTTAGAAACTAAGGCTTACAGAGATCTACATTAGTGCTCTAAGCCAAAGTTGAGGAATTAGCCTAATTCTTCGCTTCTCTTTACTCCTCTTATTTAGTCCTCTAGAAAAAGTCTCCTTGGTCTCACTTCTTGTATGTAGGTCCTGCATCTCTCTTCTGTTGCCTTTTCATCACCACTGCTGACACCTGTGAATTTCAGCTGCAATAAAGTAGATTCACTTCCTTCTGCCCAGCTGGATGAAAAAGGGCACACCTAAAACAAAGGATCCTTCCCGGAGAGAAGAGGCTGTGGAACTATTGTTTACACAGATGGGGTGCTGTTCATGAAAGGCTTTGCTTTGATTTGATAAGAAATTGAAAGTAAACAGAAGCTTTGATTATCCAATTAATCAACCTGAAGGTGGGTCCCAATAGGACTAAACTGAACTCTGTTTTCTCTCCCTGACCCTAGCGGTAGACTTCTTCTTTTGAGATTTTGTTTCATCTCCTATAAAGACAGTTTTATTGTCAAATTCCTTTCATCTTCCTGAATTTGCCTTTAAGCACTTGCCTTGTAACCTTTGATTTCTCTTCTTGAAAGAAGGGGGTGGAATGGTGAAATACTGAGGTGGTGTTGATTTCTTGAACTTACACTTGCTTTTGCTTAGTTGCCATCGGCGTCTTCGATGAACTTGTCCCCCACTTTTTGCTTCCTTTCTTTATTCTCCCAAATATATATGTTCTCTGAAATTGTCTGAGTGGGGAGAATTCAATTTCTATATCTATCCCTGTACCTATATTTGTATGTTATGCATATAATTTTTACTGAAACAAATATTTATAGAGTAACATGATGTTTTGATGCATGTAAAATGTTCAAAAAAGGATAAATATATCTTTTTTCTTAAACAACAAACAATTTTTCAGGTTAAACATTTGTTTATTGTGAAAAGAAAATCCTTCTAGCTTTATTAATAATCATCTTCAGTCACCCTACTATGAAAAAGAGCTCCAGAACCTCTCTCTCCCATCGAACTATAAATTAGTATCCCTTAATCAATCTTTCTCTCTTTCCCTCCCAATTAGTTTTAGAACAAAGAATCGACCATGTGATTAAATTTTTGCCAAATGCCCTAGTCCCCATTCCCATCGATCTCTACCTGGTTTACACTAATACCAGCTAACCAGTATCTTTGACTCTTGTATTTTCCACTACTCAATTTGATATAAAAAATACGAGAGTGATATTTTTAAAACTTAGGTAATGTGATTTGCCCTGAAAACTTTCACAGTCTTGCCACTAATTCCAATTGTTACTAGTCTCTAGCCATATTGATGTCTTAATTTCTGGACCATCTCAAGCTCATTTGTACCTTAAGGTTCTGAACTGCTGAGCTGTAGTTTATTTTACATCTGCCTCCTTCACATTGTTTATGTCTTATCCCAGGTGCCACCTCTTTAAAGAGGACTCTCCCCATCTCCCTTCCCAAAGTGACTCCACTCCGCTGCTTGCCGCCTTCCCCTTACCCTGCTTAGCTACTATCATGACACTTACTGTAATCTGAAATCAGCTCATCTATAATATTTGATTTTTTGGCATAGTCTCTCTGGCTTCCCAATAAAATTATAAGCTTTTGAGCATGGTGATCTTGTGTATCTGGTTTCCACTGTATTCCAAGCACCTAGCACAGCCCCTGGAACATGAAGGATTGAATGAATGACAAGCTTTCTAAGCATGTCTCCTAACTGTATTCCTGTCATAAACATATGTGTGCTCTTGATAGAGGAATTTGCCCAAATGATTGATTCATCTGAATTTACCAAATAAATGACGCCAATTATTGCTCAATGCTCATATTTTCGTGGGTGGGATGAACTAATCTTTTTTTTTTTTTTTTTTGCAGTCCTGGGGATGGAACTCAGGACTTTGCACTTGCGAGGCAGGCCTGGTGCCACTGAGCTAAATTCCCAGCCCGCTAGTTGAATTAATCTTAATCCTAGGCTTTCATAACATATTAGACAGACTGCTGGTGAGTAAATCTGCCAGCATCAAAGTGCAAACTCTTCTGTGGACGTCGTGGGGACGCAGGAGTGAGGGCTGGCCCAGCCAGCAATGCTTCTGATGGAAACCCCTAACGGGGTGCATCTGAAAACCAGGGAGCACCTTTCCTTGGCATCCCTCTTTCATCAGTTACATCAAAAGACTCGAACATTCTTCAGCACAGTCCTTTAGAGATAGACTTTCCTAGCGTAGCAGAACAAAGGCAAGAAGTGACAGTCTATCTTAGTGGCTCTTTCCAGTGTGGCTGGAATGTCATTTCAATAAAGCAAGTGACTTCTTAGGGAGACTGAACTGAAAAACATTCATGTGACGGAAAAGAGGAAGTTAAATGTGGGGCTGTCAGTCTGAGCAATGCCCTTGCAGGACGGATGATACCATCTTCCCTTTTCAATAGCCTTCCTGGCATCTAATTTGCATGAGTTGTGAGGTAAGGCTCAGCTCTGTCTTGTTTGCAAATCTGCAAACATAAAGGACAAAGACCGAGGCATCCACCAGTAAATCCAGAAAGTGTAGCAAGGGTTAACTCTTCTCCTTTAGAGACAAAAACAATATGCTGGTCACCTCCTGGATGGGAAAAAAGAACCTGTAAAATTATACAGATATTTACTTCAGTAAATACCTTTCCAGCTCCTGAAATCAGTCAAAGAAATTGACTGTCCTCAAATGAAAGGCATCCACAGAAGCCTTCCTGTTAATGAATGAATAAAATTCTCCTCAAGCAAAAAATCTCCAAAAACAAACAAAACCCCCCAAACAACAGCAACAACAAAAACCAACCAATCAACAGGGTTGACAGTCATGGCTTTGAGATATTTTCAGAATAGTTACCAAAACTGTTTTGTTTTGCTTTAGATTTCCTTCCTTCCTTCCTTCCTTCCTTCCTTCCTTCCTTCCTTCCTTCCTTCCTTTCTTTCTTTCTTTCTTTCTTTCTTTCTTTCTTTCTTTCTTTCTTTCTTTCTTTCTTTCTTTCTTTCTTTCTTATATTTTGCATTCATCATGTGGGCTGCTAGATCTGTGGCATTCATTGCCTGAAGTTAAGGGGAATGAAAAGGAAAGTAAGGGAAAAAAAGAGGAAAAAGAATTTTCTAATGGGAATACTCAGGGGATAAACAATAAATACGGAGGAATACAAGGTGAGTCCAAGCCCAGCATCAGGCAAGGAGACCAGAGCAGATTTCTGAGGTTGGGAGGTAGAAATGAGTCTGAGAACCTCATTGTGTGACGTTGGGCTCAGCTATCACAGGTCTCTGAACAAGCAGGAGTGAGCCAGTGTCAGCCTTGAGCTACTCCCCTCTGGCTAGTTTGGGACAGGAAGTGCAATAAGTAATGGCAGGTATGCCTGAAGGTAGGGGAGCCTCAGTCAGTCATGGATTTCCTGTGGCTCCACCTGGGATGGCCTCAGTTGAATGATTCCCTCGCATGGTTCTGAAGTAGGTGAGGGAAAGTTGGATCCTCAGAAACTTAGTGGAGAGAAACCCACCAAGAGTAACTCAGTGAACTGGTGACCAAGGCCCAGGAGAGACGGCAACACTGCTAAGGAAAAGCACCAAGGAGCAGACAAGCACAGTGAGATTCAATGCACGAAGCATGGATGCATCATTACAGCGCAAGTCATTACAACAGCCTGACTTTCACTTGCTAGGAGGCTTTTCTTGAGCCTAGATCCCTTTATGCTTCTGTACTAGGCAGGTCAGCTGTGCTAGAGAATTAGAGCCACTGCTTCCCCAGCAGCCATCCTCTACCAGTAGAGTAATAGGAGCTAGTGTAGGACTATGGAAGCTCTCTTGCACTCGGGTGGGAAAATCCAAAGGAGTGTATTCTACATGGATCCTCGTGGTTCCCCAGTAGGAGGAAGCTCATTACCCATATCAACTGCCTTCCCTTCCCTTCCCCAATTTGCTTTCCATCCCTCTGCCAATGTTTCCTGGGATCACCCCCAAACTAACTATGTGCATGTGAATCTTAGTTTCAGGATGGTTCTCTAGGGGCACCCAAACATTTACAATCGGACCCAGCATGCATACACACCATGCAGATCTGCCAAACTAAGGTATGACACCATGTAATTTCACTGAATTTGGCAGAGCTGGAGTGAAGAAGTAGTCACTCTAAAATAACCAAAATTAAGTTTTTAAATGAGCTGGTTAAATGGCAACTGAAAATGGAATTTTAATTCAGCTATAGAAAAACAAAGAAGATTATGTTGTATGTGATTTTATATCCTTACTTGACTTTTGACTATAGATACCTATATATCCTTTTATGGATTGATTCATTCACAAAATGTATTCAGAAAGGGAGACTTCCACACTGTCAGCTTCTGCTTTATTCCCTCTTCACCTCCCCTGGTT
Source organism: Heterocephalus glaber (assembly GCF_053883595.1). Taxonomy (NCBI): domain Eukaryota; kingdom Metazoa; phylum Chordata; class Mammalia; order Rodentia; family Bathyergidae; genus Heterocephalus; species Heterocephalus glaber. Next base: position 2,856,746 of record NW_028258463.1, read on the forward strand.
TTCCCTGAATATATATGCTATAACTCCCCTGAAGACTATAAGACCCTCTGAAATTCCTGAAAATATTTTCTAGTATTTTATTATCTCTCTTGGCTTATTTGGTCATGCTTAACACTTAAGTTCTTAAGGAAGTCTCTTAAGAAGGTTAGCATGGGTGAAGGTTTGTTACTACCTACAATCTCATGGCCAGGTTTCAAGAAAGCACGTCTAAGGTCCAATTCTAGTACACAGATCTTTAGTAGAAAACCATTTTATGTAGGAGGCACAAAATAATTTATACAATCTCTCCCATAAACTCGGTAAAGGCTCTGCTCACTGTATTTTTGTGTATTTCTGACCTTCATTTTATAGGATACAGATATGACATTGTCCCAGAGGTAGGATTCTGTTCATCTTGCAGTTTCCGTCAATCAAATAGAATAAGGCTTAGAAGGTGACTTCGGAATCCAGGCATAAGGGCCAGCCCTATAAGAAAACATGAGAATCCTATTCAGATTTTTATACCCTGTTCTAACAAGACATAATTCTAAAACATTTTAGCTAATCTATATATCTTAAATACTTGTAATTTTCCCAGGGCTCCATATCTAGAATCCACCAGCTATTTAACATGCCACACATTTCAATAATAAAAAACCCATTTCTGCTGCTTCCTGTGCCAATTAGCCAGCCTCCAAGTGTTAACTGAGATATAGGTAGTAAATGTGTTTTGATATTTGCCTATAGACTACATTTTTTGGCATAATACCAATTGGTAATTTTTATGTAGATACACAGGTTTTCTTTTTATCAGAAAAGAGATGTATAGTAGAGAAAAAAGAGAAACAAAAGCTGCCTTTTTGTGGCTTTTGGGTTAATTAAGAGTTATGAAAAGGATGCTTTTAATATTTGGGTTATTAATAAAAAAGCATCAGAAGTATTGCTGAGTCCGTGCCCTCACACATCAGACTCTGCTTCAATAGTGTTTACTCCCAGTGACCAGAGCCCATTAAGGGGGTGGGTGACCATCCTGGCTTATTGCTGGTGACCATGGTGTTCACTCCTGCCCAGGGGCTATGCTAGACTTTTTCTTGGCCAGTGAATTTTTCTCTTCATCACTCATCACTGCACAATCTACCGGGCCTTGGGAGGCAGATTTTTTTGTGTGTTGGGAGACTGTTCTGTCCCTGCGAACCTTATCTCATCTGGACAATTTATCTCTTTCCTCCATCATGCAAGATCCTAAAACAAATGTTTGTAAGCCACAGAGAAAGACAGGGTGGTGTCCCAGAGAAGGAGTATAGAGTGTTGGTACCTGTCATGGCAGGAATGGTGTGAAAAGTCACGTTCCCGCATCTGTATTTGTGTGGAGCTCAGTGAAAACAGAGATTTTCCTTGAAGGAAAAAAAATGGCAAACTATCCTAACCCTGACTTAAATTTATATGTTAAATTCTCTGAATTGCATTAGAAAGGATTTAATTATGTGCTAAAAGTGTACCCCAAATAGTTCTGTCCTGAGAAAACAAGCTCTGGATTGCTTCGCTACCGTTGATTAGATTAAGCAGCTCTTCCTAGGATAATCAGGTCTTGAGCTGATATGGCTTCACTTGTTCTTTACTGTTGGTTCCCCCATTTTGACCTGCTCCTAGCTGGCCCTGCTATAACCACAAAGCTCTAGCTATGTCTTCACAAGAAATTTTATCCCTCTTCCTCAGAAAATTCGCTTTAGTTTCTATCTTCAGTGAAAATACAATATCCCAGCTCTAGCTAGGTATAAGGCATTTATATCTGAGGAGAAGAAGCAGCTCTGAATGGAATTCAAAAGATGGTGATGAAGGTTTATTATTACCTAGGTGATAAGGTTTGTGCTTTAAAAGACCATGTGTTATGACTTGTATCTAGATGTCCACCAAAGCCTCATGTGCTCATAGGTGGAGCTTTGCAGAGGTGGCTGGATCTAGGGTGCATGATACTGGGATTAAGGGTGCTTGATAACTAAATTGGTTTAGCTTGGGTCTGGGTGTGGATAATGGGAAAACTTACCTAGGTGTGGGTTATACTAACCAATAGGCTTATAGCCTTGATGGAATATAAAGGGAAATATGGAAGGCAGGCTGCTCTGTTGCTGCTTTCTGCTTACCATGCCATGGACTCTTTCTTTTGTGCAATAGCCCTCTTCCCTGCTGCCCTGCCTTGGAGCCAGCTGATTATGGATTAAAACCTGTACAAACTGTGATCTAAAATAAGCCTTTCCTCCTTGAACCTCTAAGTGTCAAGTATTTGTCTCAGCAATGAGAAGAGTAACTAAGACATCAATGCAAATAGCATATAAGCATATAAAAACATGCTCAACAAATACTAATTATTAGAGAAATGCAATTCAAAAGCACCTCATACTCATTAAGATGTCTCATATCAAAACAAAAAGAATCAAAAAATAACAAGTGTTGGCAAGGACATGGAGAAATTAGAATCCTTGCACACTGTTGGTAGGTATATAAAAATGACATGGTCACTATGGAAAACAGCATGGGAATTCTTCAAAATATTAATACCAGTATTATCATATGGTCCAGCCATTCTACTTCTGGGTAGATATCAAAAATACTTGAAATCACTGTCTTTACGAGATATTTGTACACCTATGTTCATTGGATCATTTTTTGCAGCCAAGTGTCTATCAAAGGATGGTAGAAATAAACAAAATGTAGTATCTACATCAATAAAATACTGTTTTGTCTTAGTAAGGAAGTAAGTTCTGACACATGGTATAACATGGATGAACTTAGGGACCATTGTGCTAAGTGAAGTAAGTCAGTTACAAAAAGATAAATACTATATGATTCCACGTATATGAGGAACCTAGATAGTCAAATTCAAAGAGACAGAAAGTAAAATGGTAATAGCCAGGGCTGGGGACAGAGGGTAATGGGGAATTAACTGTTGAATGAGTATGGATGTTCAGTTTTGTAAGATAGAAAGAGTTCTGGAGATAGATGATGGGGATATGGAGATGGCCACACAGCAGTGGGAATATAAGTAACACCACTGATCTGTACACTTAAAAATAGTTTAAGATGGTACATTTTATGTTATATATAATTTACCACAATTTGGCAGCACCACTGAGCTAAGTCCCTGGCCCTACAATTTTTTAAAAAAAAAACCATGTATGGAGGAGGCCATAGAATTTCACATATTTTCCAGTCCTGCTCACCAGAGTCATAAATCAGGAAAGTATGTAAGATGGTAATCTAAGTGAAGACCAAAGAGTGGGATTTTTTATGAAGATTCTGTGACTAAAATGTTTCACAAGGACTCATCAGGATTAAAGTGGCTATGTGAGTGGTAACATAGTTAAATACCAGTCTTATTATAAGAAAAAAGTTTATTAAACAATTATGCTACATGCTCAACATGGGTGTGTAGGGGGTGTTTACTCCACACAGTCCCTGGGGAACCCAGGCTGACAAAGGTCTCTTTCTCATTATGACTTCTAGAGTTGTTCAGGGGAGGAGAATGCAAGAAGACAACGTGGGATGTTTTGAACACTGTACTTAGAGTGACATACACTTTCCATCCAAATTTTATTAGTCAGAGCTATAGGTATAATGTCAGTTTAAGCATAGCTTCAGCAAACAGTTTATTTTTTCCTGGATATCCAGGAAGAGGAAAATGCAATGGAAGCTCATAAATGCACAGCATTGTTTCTGCAACAAATAATTTTCCCAAATGCCAGAAATTCATAGAAGGACCTAATATGGATCACATACATTTACAAAAAATCAAATCAATGGTAAATCTATAATTGTCATTCCACTTTTAGCATTTTGGACAATTAATTCCAATGTCTATGAACCTATATATGTCATCTTTCAAAAAAAAGGTCAGGGTTTTTGATAAGACAAGTACAGACGGAAATGAGATAAATAATGGAGAAGATACAAAATGGTCAGGTTTGAGCTTTCAGACCTAATGGTAGAAAAATTGAATGTTGTCATTTTTCTAAGAGGCTAGCTCTTATCAGCGACTGTAACACTTTTCTTGCGCTAGCGCTAGCTTGGATTCTGATGTTTTATATGGTAGACCTTACACAATACACCAGATAGCTTTTCAATAGTAATTGTATAAGAGATGACAAATTTTTGGTCTTCTCAATAAGACATAATATTAAATTGGCTTATAAAGGCATTTCTATGGGGAGCTAGTATAATAATCTTTGCACGTAGCTTTTCTGGCTATTTGACTTGATTCAGGGACAGAGCTTAGAAGATTGAAGAAAATGAATATTTAGCAAGTGCCTAATCCTATCTCTGGATATCAGTTGTCTTGGTGAGAATTTGAACATTAGATGGATAGACTAAAATATAAAGATCAGTGCCTCTTTTCTTAAGTACAGCTATTCTGTGTTCTTGATGGAAGGAGATCTATATATTTTAAATGGAGTCACATAAATGGAAGAGTTAACATTATGATAGTAAAATTAGATAAACTGGCTTGTATTTTTACCGAGAATACATTTTAAAGTAGAAGGTTTGGAACATAGCCTTTTAACTTAAAAAAAATTGGTTAAATTAAATTAACTGTGCCCAGAGCCCATTCCTGTGTGATCTGGTTTTCATAGAGGTGATTTGACAGAGCTTTGCAAGAATCAAAGCGCATGACCTATTTTGGGGTGATTGACCCATACATTGTTTCCATCCCTGTGATCAAAGGTTTCTGCAGCGTGTCTCTGATGCTTTAAACCAGCTCGTTATGTCTTTTCACCCAAGCATAAAGCAGACACAGACACCTGAATGCTCTTTTCAGTTACCACTTTGAATGTTACTTGCTGCTTCCTGACATAATCTTTGTCTTATCGAACTCTTTTCTTTAACCTCTTCCTTCAAATCTTCTCTCAATTTTGGCACTTTGAGTTTTGCATTACTTTTGGATTACTTTACTTCCTTAGCATCTAACTTACAGCTACTATCTATAGATTTTGGTTTGTATATATGCTTCTGCTGCTTCTCATGCTGCCTTTGATAAGTTGTCACCTCTAGTTTAAGATGTAAACAATTACTAACCTTGAACCTCTACTTATCAGATGGACCAGCTCTACTTCCAGAAAAGGTAGTTCAACAAAGCTGAAGATAGATCAAGTCTTACCTCTAAAAATCTTTAATTCTTGTTAATATTCTTCAGATAAATTTGAGGACATAGCTATTGAAGGGTATGCCTTTGAATCTAACATGTCAATTCTTGTTGTTTTTTTTTTGCTTAAATTCTTTTATTGGTACATTTTAGGTATACAATACATTTACATTTATCTTTGGGTGCTTGTACCTGTACATGATGTATCTTGGTTCTTATTTTTTCCCCATTACCTGTGTGCCCTTCACCCCTCCACCCTTCCATATTTACATACTTTGTTTCCAGTTTTTTTCTTTCCTCATAATTTTTCCTTTCCATTCTTTCCTTTCCCCATCTCCTCCCACCACCCCTACCCCTTTGGACCTTTTCCTATTTCAAAGTATCAATTATTAGTTATTAATCCTTTTAGTCCTTATTTACACTCTCAGTTTCTCACACTAGAGAAACTATTCGGTATTTACACATGTGTGTCTTATTTATTTCACTTAAGAGTATGGCCTCAATTTGCATCCATTTAGCTATAAATGACTCTAGTTTCTCATTCTTTATGGCCGAGTAGTACTCCATTTTACAAAAATCACATCTTCTTTATCCAGTTTACAGTTGATGGGCAATTGGGCTGTTTCCAAGCTTCAGCTATTGCAAACTGTGCTGCAATAAACATGGGTAGACATATATCTCTGTGGTATGATTCTTTTAATTCTTTTGGGAAAATACCCAGCAGTGGAATAGCTGGGTTAAATGGGACCTCTAGTCCTAGTTCTTTGAGGTATCTCCGTACTGATTTCCACAGTGGTTGCACCAGTCTACACTCCCACCAGCAGTGGAGCAGGGTTCCTCTTTCCCCCACAGCCCCGCCAACATTAGTTATTGGTTAATTTCTTGATAGCAGCCACTCTTTCTGGGGTGGAGGTGGAATCTCAGTGTTGTTTTCATCTGCATCTCTCGAATGAACAGTGATGTTGAACATTTTTTCCTATGTTTATTTGCTTCTTTTACTTCTTTGTGTGAGACATGTCTGTTCATTTAGATGCCCATTTTTGAATTGGGTCTTTGAATTTGGGGGTTCTAATTTTTTTCAATTCTTTATATATTCTAGATATTAGCCCTTTGTCTGAGTTACAGCTGCTAAAATTTTTTCCCCACATTGCAGGTTGTCTGTTAGCTCTGTTGGTGGCTTCTTTTGCAGTGCAGAAGCTTTTTCATAAGATGAAATCCCAGTTGTTGATTCTTTCTACTAGTTCCTGTGCTACTGAGGTCTTGCTCATAAAGTCTTTTCCTATGCCAATATCTTCAAGAGTTCTATCTAACTTATCTTCCAGCAAGTTTAGTGTTTCTGTCTTAATATTTAGATCTTTAATCCACTTAGATCTTAGTTTAGTGCATGGTGATAGATATGGGTCTAGTTTTAATCTCTGACAGGTTGAAATCCAGTTTTTCCAACACCATTTATTAAATAGGCTATCTTTCCTCCAATGAAGATGGTTGGCTCCTTTGTCAAAGATGAGGTGGCTGAGTATGTCTGGAGTTGTTTCTGCATCTTCTACTCTATTCCACTGATCCTCAGGTCTGTTTCTTTGCCAGTACCATGCTGTTTTTATCACAGTAGTTTTGTAGTATAGCTTCAAATTGGGTATTGTGATACCCCCAGCCATGTCTCTGTTGCCCAGAATTGCTTTTGCTATTCTAGGACTCTTCTGATTCCAAATGAATTTTTGGATTGTTTTCTCTAGCTCCGTGAAATATATTGTTGAAATTTCAATTGGCATTGCATTAAATCTATATAGCAGTTTTGGCAGTATGGCCATTTTCACTATATTGATTCTTCCTACCCAGGAACAAGGGATGTCTTTCCATTTTCTTATATCCTCCTTGATCTCCTTTTTCAAGGTGCTGTAGTTTTTAGTGTAGAGGTCCTTTGCTTCCTTTATTAGATTGATTCCTAGATATTTCATTTTTTTGGATGCTATTGTAAAAGGAATTGTTTCCCTAATTTCTCTGTCAATGAGTCTGCTATTTGTGTATAAGAAGGCTATTGTTTTTTGAGTGTTGACCTTATATCCAGCTACTCTACTGAATCTGTCAATTAAGTATAGAATTCTTTTTGGTTTTTTTTTGGTACCAGGGATCGAACTCAGGTCCTTGCGCTTGCAAGGCAAGCAACAGAACCACTGAGCTAAATCCCTGGCCCTAGAAGTCTTTTGGCCCAGTTTTTTGGGTCTTCTATGTAAAGTATCATATTATCAGCAAATAATGAGAGTTTAACTTCTTCCTTTCCTAACTTTATTTCTTTTATTTCTTTCTCTTTTCTAATTGCTGTGGCCAATGTTTCCAGAACTGTGTTGAACAGGAGTGGTGATAGTGGGCATCCTTGTCTTGTTCCTGATTTTAGCATGAAAGTTTTCAGTTTTTGACCATTTAGTATGATGTTGGCTATTGGTTTTTCATAGATAGCCTTAATCAGGTTGAGATAAAGACTTTCTATTCCAATTTTCTGTAGGGTTTTTATCATGAATGGGTGTCGGATTTTGTCAAATGCCTTTTCTGCATCTATTGAGATGATCATATTTTCTTTGTCCTTGACTCTGTTTATATAGTGTATTACATTTATTGATTTATGAATGTTGAACCATCCTTGCATCCCTGGGATAAATCCGACTTGGTCAGGGTGTACGATCTTCTTGATGACACTCTGTATTCTCTTTGCCAGTATCTTGTTGAGGATTTTTGCATCTATGTTCATTAGGGAGATTGGCCTGTAGGTCTCTTTTTGGGTTGGGTCTTTCCCTGGTTTTGGAATCAAAGTCACACTTGCTTCTAGGAATGAGTTTGGAAGTCTTGCTTCCCTTTCAATTTCCTTGATGAGTTTAAAGAGTAATGGTGTTAGTTCTTCTTTAAATGTCTTGAAGAGTTCAGCAGTGAAGCCATGAAGACCTGGGCTTTTCTGTGCTGGTACATTTTTTATTACATTTTCAATTTCACTCATTGTAATTGGGGTGTTTAGAATTTCTATATCTTCTTCATTTAACTTTGGCAATTCATATGTATCTAGAAATCTGTCCATTCTGTGTTTTCCATTTTATTAGAGTACTGTTTCTCGAAGTAGGTATTGATGATACTCTGGATTTCTGCTTGTTCTCCTGTGCCTTCATCTTTTTCATTCTTAATTGCATGGATTTGAGTCTTTTCTTTCCTTTTTTTTGGATAAGGTTGGCTAAAGGTTTATAGATTTTATTTATTCTTTCAAAAAACCAACTCTTTGAGTCATTAATTTTTTGTATCATTCTCTTAGTTTCCATTGCATTGATTTCTGCTCTGATCTTTATAATTTCCTCTTTCGTGTGGGCTTTGGGTTTATTATTCTCTTCTTTTTCTAAGAGTTTGAGATTCTGCATTAGGTTATTTATCTGAGTTCTCTCTGTTTTCCTAATATGGGCATTCACTGCTATGAATTTCCCATGTAGAACTGCTTTCATTGTGTCCCATAGATCTCTATATGTTGTACTGGCATTATCAATTTACTTGTAGAAACTGTCTGATTTCTTCTTTAATTTCCTCTGTGAACCATTGGTTGTTTAGGAGGGTGTTATTCAATTTCCAGGTGCTTGCAGGAGTTTTGCAGTTTCTCATGTTATTGATCTCCAATTTTATTGCACTATGGTCTGATAATATACAGGGGGTAATTTCAATTCTTTTACATTGACTTAGACATAACATGTCAATTCTTCAGGAAGACAATGAGAAGAGAGCTACTTTTGTTAAAAATAAAACAAACTAACATGATTTATTGTACACTTGGTGATCAAATGATACAGTGAATGTTTAAATTAAAACCTTATTACAAAACTGGGTGTGACTGCATATGTCTTAATCCCAGCACTCAGAAGCCTGAGGCAGGAGGATCACTGCAAATTTGAGACCAGCCTGGGCTACATAGTGAATTCAAGACCAGCCTGACTACATAGTGAGACCTTGTCTCAAAAAATAAAATAAAACAAAATAAAATAAACAAACCACTTATTACAGTAAAAGAGACATAGCCAAGAATGATGGAATATATTTGACAAGAGGGGGAGTAATTTGAAGGTATTAATAGCAATGTGACTTTTACTGTAATAAATTTTTAAGTATAAATATTTATCATATTTTTGACATTCCTTGTTGATTAAACATTTATGGAATTTCTGTCAAATAAAAACATTATGATATGTTCTCTCCCTTATTCACAGATGTGACGTCTGACTCTTCCCCAAAGTCAAAAGGCCATGAAAGGTAAATGTTTTAATTTAATTCAGGTTGTAGAGGAAACCAGGACAGTGCAACTAAAGATACTCACAAAAAAGAATTTCCAGAATTGCATCAGAAAGTGGCAAGAATGATGGGATAAGTACATTTGAAGAGAGGAGGAATATCTTGGAGTTAACGGCAATGTGTGTTTTACTGTAATGATTTTTAAAAAAATGTTTTAAATTCACTGTATTTTCTGAGCACATCTTGTACTTTGAACTCATTCCCAACAGACATATATCTCAGCCATTAATTAGATTACATTTACCTGCAAGGATTTGAAAATACTTCTTTTCAGAAATATTCTTCAATTTAAGCTTGGTTCCTCAGATACTCGATAATGAGTGGTTTTATATTTCACAATTAGGTAGACATTGAATTCTACATACAGGAAGGAGAGGTCAATAAGTTGTAAAGTTAGAGCACTTGGAATTCAATATATATTATTAACATTCTTGAACTGAAAAATCACTGAGTTCTACACATTTGTGTTTCTAAGCAGATTCTGCAATATCTGACATTTTAATCTCTGTAAAAGATTGTATTAATAATGTTTACATCTTAACTTAGATCATCAAATTAAGCAGTTAACCTCTGAGCATCTTTGCTCTTTTGGTGTCTTTTGGAGTTTTCACTACATAGGGCTGGGTAGTTGGAAGGAAAAAATTACTTGTCTTCACTAGGTCAAACCCTCTATTTTGATAGCCATATATTCTTGCTTTCTATGGAGTGTTAGGAGCAAAACTCTGAAATTATCACTTACCTGATGGGAAGAGGGGATAGGAATAGGTGGAGGGTCAGAACATTGCTCTTTAGGACTGTACTCTTACAGAAGGATTTTTTTATGTGTGGCTGCTCCCTGATTCTTCCTGTTGTGTTTCAGCTTAACTTCCAGACTTGAATTTTTCAGAGCCTGCACTGCTTTGGTTCTTCAGATGAGGTGAGAAACATGTCTTGAATTCTCCGTGGTCCCAGAGAACCAAAAAGTAAAGCTGACATTAACACAGTTCCCAAAAGTTCACAAAGATTAATATGCTGCTAAATTATTTAAAAGGATTGACAATTCTTTATCTTATCCATATGCATTACTTTGCTATCCAGCTAGCTCTGTGCAGTTATGATGAGAAATTTTAAAGATAAGGTTAACCAAAATATCCCTCTTTGTTAAAAATCAGCTCTGATGGTAGATTAAAAAATGTGTTCTCCGTGGGGTGAGAATCGACCTCAAAACTGTAATTCCACTCAGTTGTTCTGACGCGGCTCTTCAATCATCTCTCAAAATAAGTTTGTTTGAACTGCACTTCCTTCAATAGGGATTCTTCTTGTCTTTGACATTATCCACCAGGAAAGGAAAAGTAGAGGTGGGAAGAAAGGAAAAGTGGTCAAAAGTCCTTTATGTGAATAATCAATGTGGTGACTAGCTTGACTTGGTAGTCCCTGGTTCTAGAAATCCACAGATCTTTCTCTGTTGACTCTCATCCTATTTGCTCATATGTTGGGTTGCATTAAGCTGCAACAGCCATATTTTACTGTTTTTGCCTCTAAAATGAATGTCCATGAACCTGGGTTTGTGTGATTCAAATTATAGATTGTTTTCAACCTCCCAGAGGGAACCTGTGTAAGCAAGATTTCTGCTTATTTATTATTTCTTGGTTCTTTTCTTTCCCCCTTCCCTTGCCCTCCCTTCACCCCCTCCACCCTTCCCTATTTGCAAAGATTTTGTTTCCATTTTTTTCCTTTGCTCATATTTTTTCTTTTCCCTTTTTTCCTTTCCCCTACCCCTCCCACTTCCCCTGCTTGTTTAGACCTTTACTTCCTGTTACACAATATCAATTATGCATTTTTTAAATTACAATATCAAGATCTAGGAGACATTACCACAGATTTTACAGAATTTAAAAGGATATAGAAAGCATATTACAAAAATCTGTTTTGAAATAAATTTGACAACTTCTAAGAAGTACATTGGAAGACAAATTAATGAAACTAACTCTGGAGGAAATATAAAATTTGAATAGCACCTATTAAAGAAAGTATATTCCTAGCTTGAAAACCTACCTATATGACAACAGCAGACTCATAAACATTTTAACTGATAAATTATATCAAACAATTAAAGCAGAAAAAAGAAAGAACACTTCTCCCCTCATTTTAGGAAGTCAACATTGTGCTAATCCTAAAACTGGATAAAGATAATAGAAGAAAAAAGTGTGAACATAGACAGAAATTTGTTTAACAAAGCAAACTATTGGAAGTCAGATCTGGCAGTATGTAGAAAGTGGTTTTGTTATAGAGATGGCAGTGTTGGTTCAGCCTTGGAAGATCCACCCCCAAAAGTCATCATTTAAACAGAGGAAAGGAAAAAGCCATATGATCCTGTCAGTAGTTGGAGAGAAAGTATTGGACTAAATTCCACAGATGTTCATGCTAAAAGCTATCAGGAGACCAGAAGTAGAACAGAACCTTCTCAACAGATTAAAGACATGTACTCCATACTTCCAGTGAGAATGCCTTATATGAATGGAGAAGATACAATGCTTTCTCCTTAAGGTGGGGAACAAGGGCAGATATGCTTGCTCTTTATCTGTCCATTAAACTTTGAAACCTAGGCCCCACCAAAATAGTCTGGAAATAAAAAGGCACAATTAGGATAGGATTGGCAAGGTAGAAGCAAAATCTTTATATGAAGATGAAATGAGCATCTACAGAGAAAATTGTACTTGAATTTAGCAGCATTAGAAAACACAAGGTATATATAAAAATACAGGTCTGTGTATACTTGCTATAAATGAAGAATTGGATATTGAAATTTAAAAGTTACGTAGGAGTGCAAAGGACCTAGAAAAGTTATAAAAAACAGTATTGGAAGATGTTTAGTTCCTAATTTTAAGACTTCTTCTAAAGCTACAATAATCAAGGCAGTGTTGGTGTAAGGAAAGATATATAGATCATTTGAAAAAAACAGAGAATCTAGAAATAGAACCACACATATAAGATCCACTGAGTTTTGAAAGATTATTTAACATTAGCATTTTATAGAATATAAACTCAATTCAAGAGCCGAGGAAGAGATAGTGTTTTCAGCAAACAGCACTAGAACACCTAGTATCCGTATATAAAAAATTAACCTCAATCCTTTATTTCCATACATGAAAATAACTTGAAGGGATCTATGAACCTAAATAAGAAAGCCTAAAAGTATAAAACTTTAAGAAGAAATTATAAGAGAAAATGTTTATGAATTCAGGGTAGGCAAGAACTACCTAGGATACAAAAGACATGATGTATAAAAGGAAAAAATTGATAAATGAGATTCCATCAAAATTTAGAACTTTAAATGATATCATTAAAATGAAAAGTAGTCCTTAAACAGACCATATTTACAATGCATATAACCTATGACCAGAATATATAAAGAACTCTTAGAGCTCATTAATAGACAACCCAATTAAAAAGTAAACACCAGATAAATAGCCAATAGAGCACAAGGAATGGTGTACAACTCTAGAATTAGAAAAATACTAATCAGTACAATAACAAGATTGAATTATACACTCATTAGGGAGATGAAGTTAAAAGTTTTAAAAGCCTCATCATGACTTTTTCTTTTTGTTGCATTCTCCTCCTTTGCGTTTAATTTGTCGTGCCCAATGGATTCATTCTGCTGGGCTTCCTGGAGTTGTGATCTTCATTGTCTTTTCCTAGGATATTGTCTAAAATTTTTTGGAGTGCTGGTTTCATATTCCTGAAGTTCCTGAGGTTCTCTTTGTCATGAAAGTATCTTATTTCTCCATCAATTTTGAAAGATAGTTTTTCAGGGTACATCTATCTGGGTTAGAGATTGTTTTCCTTTAGGGCTTGAAATACATCACTCCAAGCTCTTCTTGCCTTGAGGGTTTACATTGAGACATCTGCTGTGATTCTGATGGGCTTTCCTTTGTATGTGATTTGTTTCTTTTCTCTCACTGCTTGTTAGAATTTTGTTCTTCTGTTGGATTTCTGGAATCCTAACTATTATATGCCTATGTGTAGCTTTTTTTTTGATCAAGGCTAGCTGGAGTCCTATATGCCTCACTTATTTGTATGTCAAGCTCTTTTCCCCTCCTTGGGAAGTTTTCTGCCATCACTTCTGTGAAGAGTTTTTTTATGTCATCTGCACTCTCTCCTCTTTCTTCATTGACTCCAATCAGTCTTAATGTTACTCTTCTTTGCATTGTCTAGCAGCTGCTGGATTGCTTTCTGGTGTTTCTTTACAATTTTAAAGCAATTTTTCTTTTCCTGGTCACTAATTGCAATCTTTTCTTCTATTTCTGTAATTCTATCCTCACATTGGTTCATTCTGCTGTGCAGATTTTCGATGGAGTTTTTAATCTCCTGGAAATCTGTTTGCATTTGTTTTATGGATTCCATTTGTTTCCTATTTTGGGATTCCATTATGTTCCTCAGATCCTCTATTTTTTTTTATCTGTGTCCTCTCTAGATGTATTAATCATGTCTTGCACTAAGGGCACAATCTTTGCTGTTATCTGAGTAATTATTTCTGATTTCATTTTTCCCAGATCCTTTTTTGTTGCCAGTTCAGAGAGTCCAGGTGGTTGAGTATTAGAATGTTCCATCTTGTTTCCCTTTGGGGTTGCTGTAGGTGATCCAGAAGTCTGTTTTTGAGACTTCTTTATGTGTCTTCTCATTTCCACGGGGTGTGGGGTGCTTCTGGTGCCCGCGTGGCTCACCACCTCTGACCTAGGAGTTTGGGATGGCAGTGGGGGAGCTTCCTTCCAGGTGCTGGGACTGGCTCAGCTTCTCTGCCCTAGGAGCTTGGGATGGTGGTGGGGGAGCTTCCTTCTGGGTTCTGGGACCAGCTCAGCTTCTGTGCCCTAGGAGCTTGGGATGGCGGTGGGGGAGCTTCCTTCTGGGTGCCAGGGAGCTTATTTATTATTTCTATATCCTGGGTCCCCATACTACTTTTTGTCACTGCTGTGATTTTATGCAGATACTGAAACCTGGCTGTGAAGTAAACGCTTAAAATGGTAGTAAAGAAAATCAACATGCTTCCCTTCTGGGGATAATTTAGATTAGACTTTTCCTTTTGGACCCACAGAAGGATAGCTGTAAAAAATTGATGAGTGGGTGTAGTACTTGGCAAGGGCAAAGAAGTAAGATTCTTGGCTGGGGAGCAAGGCTGTGAAGCGACTTTGGTGAGCCTGTTGATGAGTCGAGGTTTTGACTTGACATAATGCAGCTCCTTAGCTTGGAGGCCTATTGGGAACAGAGCTGCAATGTCTGGAAAAATACTGTGAGTCTGTGGAGAGAAGCAGGAAGTCTCCCAAGACACTCATACTCCTAGCTACCAGCGGTACTTCTGGGCTGTTGAGGACTCTCAGTGGAGTCCTTCTGGAAAGGCTATGAAGAAGATACAACAGAAAGACTGGAGAGTATAACTACAAACATAAGAGAATTTCATTTTAAGGGCTAGATTGGGGAGAGGCACATTTAATGAGGTTGGTAAAGTAAACAGGCTTCAAATCATAATAAGCCTGCCTATCCAATTAAATGATGAACTTGAACTTTATTTTATGTTTTAAAGAGAGAAGCACACTCTTTAGATTTGGGTTACAATTGATAGCCACCTTGAAAGTTCAAATTTTCCCAGGGATGAAAGGATTTTTTTCAGGTGGGAACGATTGCCCCAAATTTGGCTGATGAAGTCTAAGGCACTGTTGATCCTACAAAGTCCACTACTAAAATGAAGAGTAACAAAATTCTGCTTAATATTGAAATAGAGATTCATAGGAAATTGTAAAAATAATACACAGTGGTTCTGTGGGCCCTTCGCCCAGTTCTCCACAATAGTAGCATCTTATATAATTATAGGATGATATCAAAGTCAGGAAAGTGGCATTGGTATAGTGTCCAGAATTTATTCAGAGTTTACTAGTTTACACATAGTCATTTCTTGTGTGTGTGTGTGTATGTGTGTGTGTATTTCTATGTGATTTGTTACCACCACCACAACTGATCCATCAACTCAGAAATATCACATCCTACCTTTTTGTAGTCGCATCCATTGGTACCCCTCACTCCAGCGCTCCCCGGTGCTACCTCTAACTCTTGAAACACTAACCTTACTCCATTTCTAAAGTCTGATCATTTTTAGAATGTTATCTAAATGGAAACATATAGTATGTAACATTTTTATATTTTCCACCCTCACATTCAACATAATGACCTAAAGATTCATCCAAGTTGTTTGATGCATCAATAATCAGGAATTTTAAAGGTCTACAAGTTTATTCTATTCTTACAGTATTCCAGTTGGTAACAATTTAGATATATATTGCCTCGATATAAAAGCCAAAGAAAGTAAAATAATGGCTAAATCCTAAGGGAATTTTGAATTAGATTAAGAAGGATAAGTGTTCCACGTGATATATCTGGAATCCAGTGGGACTGAGTGAACTTTTCTTAGTCATACTAGTCATGGATGTATAGATCTGCCACTGCTTTTTACCCTGTGACTTGAACTTCTTTGGATGTCTGTCCATGTGGCAAAATGGGGACCTGTAGGGGACAGGGGAAGGGGACGTTACCAGAACCTCTGCAGTGAGTCCTGGTCTCCTGCGAGCCACGGCAGCACACGGCGAATTACAGGAAAGGTAGAAAAATGAGACCGAGAAGAAGCTGAGCTTTGGGTCTGATCAGTGCTGCTCTGGGCAGCAAAGACAAAAGCCCCCAGCTTACCACACCTTTTATTCAGTACATCGGGAGAAACAAATGTAACAGATGACTTGCAGAGAGTTCAATAGTTCACATTGGGATAAACAAGGTGTAACGGAAGGCTTGCAGAGAGTTCAGTACATCTCCGGCAAACAAGATGTTAATCAGTCCAAGAACAATGAGGAACTGAGCAGGTGTTTGTTCTCCCAGGATGTTTCTTGTCCTGGAGAATCACAGCATCACTGGATCACTGAAGTCTCAGTTGTGACCGGAGGCCAAACTGGAGTTATTCTGTAGCTGGGCTGTAGGCAAGAGAACTAGGCTAACCAAATGATTTATCCCTAGAATTATGTAGCATTGCTCCCAACAGGGACCGGAATAACGTAACTCTATTTTCTTCTGTGCCATATGTTGGGAAGGACAAACAGTCATGAAGACCTTAGTTTGTGCCCAGGCTCTGCCTTCAACACATTTCTTCTGTGAAGAGTCTCAGATGCTTCACCTGTCAGGTGGGGCATTTGAAACCTGCCTTCTCTAACCACACACAGAGTGCTAGCAGTATTCAATGGAATTATGTATATTAAACCAATATTTAAACTGTCAGGAATTATTTGAATTAAAAATGATAGTTTTTAATGTTGACGTGTCCTCATGAAAGGATTAAAAATTACTTTTCTATCCCGAAGCCCCAGTTTTACAAACTGAAAGGGAGCTTGGTGTAAGGAAGAGCAGGTCAATCAGATATCATTTATTAAAAGCTCTGTCACTTTGAAAATTTACCTAATTTTTCTCAGGCTCAGTTTTTAAATCTAAAAATGCCTACTTTGAAGGATGTTGTAGTGACAGATTATATGAATAATATTATCATAATGTATAATATGGAAATATGTGAAAAATGCAACAAGAATAATATGGAGCTTGGTCCATAGTAGATGTTTAACAATGACAGCGTCATTATTCTCTCATTATTGTCACTACTACTTTTTATGACCTGTGAATTGATTTGTTTTGGAAAGTACTTGGTTATTCAACTCTCAGTTTCAATGTAACCCATGAAGATTTCATTGCTTGCCTATATGTATGATCCTTGTCACATAAAGTGTCACAGCCCTGTCCTACTAGATTGGAAGCATTATATAGTGAGAAAATAGATTTTGGAGCAGAGAGATCTGAAATCAGGCCTCAGTTCCATTGCTCTTGTCTTAGAGATAGATTAAATAATCTTTTGACCATCAGTTTCTTTATCTGTAACATGGGCGCTAGCAACACTTTGCCAGTGGGATGCTTTTAAAATTATGAAAAGCACCAAATGCAATGGCTGGTATATAAAAGGTTCTTGGTAATGACATGAATCCTCAAATCTTGACCACTTCAAAATAAAAAGATCTACAATCCCAGGTACAATCCCCGGTGTTGTTTCTTCTAACCAAGATTCTTGCTCTCACTTATTAAGTGAAGGGTGATTGAGATCGGGAATTGAAAAATTGTGGGCCAATGGCTGTATTTTCTCCACAGATGGGCCCTGAGCAAAAAATCTGTCTCTGTCTCAATCTCTTCCTATTTCTCAATCTATCATTTATTTGTAGTACATTGGACTTTAGGAGAGCAAGAACTCAGTAATTCCACATCCCTCATCATTCTCTTTTGTTTTCTACCAGATTTCTTGCCAAATTTATTCACACACCTGGGGATCTAAAACATTTGAACTTGTTACAGTTGAAGTAAACCATCATTCCCCAAAGTAAGATCTACAGAATGTTAAAACCTCAAACAAAGTTCATAGCTAAATAAATTTGAGAAACAGTGGGTGAGGCTAAACAAATTAAATACATTTCTTTAGTGTTGAACTTCACAAGCACCAGTGAGGAAAGTGGCACAGAATTCAGTGTTTCCTAAATTTATGTGTTTTAAAACAGAATTCTTATCTAAGACTTGGGCATGTTACAGAATTAGCAAGTCACACACTAGGTAATCTACTGTGGGAAATACCAGGTGATCTAAAATTGTAGCTAAAATGGTGACTTATTCCCAAATGATTGGGTCTAAGGATTTGAAATATGTATTTGAAATATCCACAGGAAATCCAAAAGGAATACACAAACTCATTTCCACAAACACATGGAAAGACTGAATGAAATTACCATCAAAGATAGTTTCAAGACCTACTGCTCTTATGCAGAATCCATTAAAACAAAAAAAGTAGTCTTTTCAAGACAATACTCTCTCCAAGTAATTGATTTAGTTATACTTTAAGAATTTGACATTTACTGAAAGATAGCTCATTCTAGGTTGAAAGGAGCCACCAAGAGGTTACATTGTTTCGATATTTGTCCTTGAGAATTTTATGTGAAACAGGCCTTTTCTAACTTCAAGCGTTTAGAACACTTCTGAAAATTTGTGTTTAAATCCAGTACAATTTTAAGAGCATTGAATGAAGTTAAATGAAAGAATTCTTTGGTATATGAGAAGGATCAGTGTAGTACAATTATGTTATCTAGGTTTATTCATTGTTTTTACATTTTAATTTTTATGAGATAGTATTTATAGCTATTCATCAACAAAAGATTGCCCAACATGTTTCCTTTCATATAAACTCAGTGAATACCTTTAGGTAATTCAGATATTTTGGCATTAAAAAACTCTGTTAGTATCTGATCAAATTAAAATCTGTTCTTTTGATTGATTACTTATTTCCAGTAGAATCAATTTAACTTCTAAATCATTTGACTTTATTTATTTGTTTGTGTATTTATTTTTGATACTTTTTCGGCTCTTTAGCTGTTTCTGTACCTCACAGTCATATTACTAGACATCATTTATTATTGTATACCTGAGTATGTTTCAAATAATAGATTTTT
Organism: Heterocephalus glaber; assembly: GCF_053883595.1. NCBI lineage: Eukaryota > Metazoa > Chordata > Mammalia > Rodentia > Bathyergidae > Heterocephalus > Heterocephalus glaber. Next base: position 2,875,718 of record NW_028258463.1, read on the forward strand.
GTGGTCATTAGGCTACAAAAGAAACCTATCTTAGGTGAATTTATTAGAAAAAAATATTCCTGGAAAATAAAGAAAATTTGAGTTTTCATTTTAAAATTAATTTCCTATTATTTTCTCATTGTTCTTTCCTTTCCTTCCTTTTACCTCTTTCTCTTACTGTTCTATTCTTTTTTCCTATTTTTTCCTTTTGTTACCATTACCCTTGCTTAAAAATACGTACTTGTGCCTAAGAGCTCCTGAATCATTTAGATTTTACTGTTCTATCCCAATGAGTGGCTTCAACACAGGAAATATATCATAGTTACATCTTATTAAATAATTCAGTTTAAAAAATCTTCAGTGGAGTCTTAGAATTCATTAGTGATTCTTCAAGATTCCCCAAGAGCCTTAAGCTCTGCTTGAACACTTTTGGGGGCATCCTGTAACATAGTAGCAGCTCAAAATTCCGACTTGGATTTGACAGGGTGGGGATGTTTTACTCAAGAGTATCAGTAAAACAGGATAGTGCCTATTTCAAAACCATGGTTCCAGGGTCCTACAGATAGGGTTATGGAAACCTCAACAACCAGTAATTGCAAAGGGTGGAAACAGAGCTGAAAATGAGAGACAAGTCAAGAAGAAGAATCTGGGCAGAAAAGTGGAAAGCAAAAGAAATGGCCAGTGTTCTACAGAATGAAACAAAAGGTTTCCTGGCTGATGATAATGACTACCACTGAGTTGTCTGGAACTCCTCATTACAGGCAATCCAGAAGGTGCATGAGGTTCAGACTAGCATAAAGAACAAGAGTTGAAGTGACTCACTGGTTGAGTTTTCACTTGCATTTCTTCTTATATCTGAAGAGAGAATGAGCTCAACTACCGGTACCTCATAAGACAATGGGCTTCTGCAGCAGATGAACTTTATTGTTTGAGACTACGTCAGTTTTTAAGGGATTTATTTGAATTTTGTAACTTCCTTTCCAAATCTCACAGAATTGGATTCTGAGAACCTGGCTGAATGTGGGGATGGAGTGAGCCCCAATCCCTATAAATTATGAAGTTAAAATGGACCCAGAGACAACGATTAGAAGTTCAGAGGGATTAGAAGTCCTCAAAGGATTTGGTGGAGGCATAAGTCAGATAGATGACAAAGATGCAGATTCTGGGGAAAAGATGCAGAACAGTCAAGTTTGGCTTGGTCATTAAATAACAGATCTTGAAGGAAGGTACGATCTCTGAAATCTTGTCATGTGTGTTCATCAATTGTCTGTGTTAGTTGGATTTTGTCACTGTGACAAGATACATAGAAAATCCACTTAAAGAAACATTTCCTTTGGCTCACAGTTACACAAGGTCCAGTCCATGGTCAGCTGGCTCCACTGTTTTTAAACCTATGGTGAAGAAGGAAGAGTGGTAGAAAAAAGTTGCCTACCTCATGGCATCCGGGAAGTAGGGAGAGGGACAGGGACTCACCCAGTCATCTATTTGTCCAACTACACCCTACTTCCTAAAGTTTCCACCACATAAAATGCTACCAAATTATGAACCCATGAATGAATGACTCCACTGATCAAGTTAAAGCCCTTATAATCCTATCACTTTCCCAAAGGCAGGACTTCTGTACACTGCTGCCTTGGGGACCAGGCCTTCAACACAGGAGATTTTCAGTAATATTTAAGATGTAAAATATAACATCTAATTACAAAACTTTTTATAGAGGACTGATGGTAGTTGGAAGGGAATTTGATGGACAATACAACTTCTTTTGCACACAACTTTTTCTCAATCCTTCCACCCTATTCCCTGCCAAAGATAAACAGGGGTGAAACTGCCCTGCATCCACCCAGTGGACTCAGGTCTCAACAACAAGGAAGGGCAAGCAGAATAGATTTCAAAAATCTATCCCCTGACTATTAAACTTCTAAATTTTTTCCCCATTAAGTTTATTGATACACTTTAGGTATAAAATACATTTTCATACATCATTGGCATCTTGTACCATTACATGAGTATCTTGGTTTTTATTTTTTTCCCCTTCCTCTGCCCTCACTTCACACCCTCCACCCTTCCCTACTTGCAAAGATTTTGTTTCCATTTTTTTCCTTTGCTCATATTTTTTCTTTTCCCTTCTTCCCTTTCCCCTACCCCTCCCACTTCCCCTACTCCTTTAGACCGTCACTTCATATTGCACAATATCAATTATAAATTTTTAAAATTAACATATCAAGACCTAGGAGACATTACCACAGATTTTACAGAATTTAAAAGGATATAGAAAGCATATTACAAAAATCTGTTTTGAAATAAATTTGACAACTTCTAAGAAGTACATTGGAAGACAAATCAATGAAACTAACTCTGGAGGAAATATAAAATTTGAGTAGCACCTATTAAAGAAAGTATGTTCCTAGCTTAAAAACCTACCTATGTGACAACAACAGTCTTGTATACATTTTAACTGATAAATTATATCAAACAATTAAAGCAGAAAAAAGAAAGAACACTTCTCCCCTCATTTTAGGAACTCAACATTGTGCTAATCCTAAAACTGGATAAAGACAATAGAAGAAAAAGTATGAACATAGATAGAAATTTGTTTAACAAAGCAAACTATTGGAAGGCAGATCTGGCAGTGTGTAGAAAGTGGTTTTGTTATGGGGTGGCAGTGTTGGTTCAGCACTGGAAGATCCACCCCCAAAAGTCATCATTTTAACAGAGAAAAGGAAAAAGCCATATGATCCTGTCAGTAGTTGGAGAAAAAGTATTGGACTAAATTCCACAGCTGTTTATGGTAAAAGCTATGAGGAGACCAGAAGTAGAACAGAACCTTCTCAACAGATTAAAGACATGTACTCCATACTTCCAGCGAGAATGCCTTATATAAATGGAGAAGATACAATGCTTTCTCCTTAAGGTGGGGAACAGGGGCAAATATGCCTACTCTTCATCTGTCCATTAAACTTTGAAACATAGGCCCAAACCACAATAGTCTGGCAATAAAATGTCACAATTAGGATAGGATTGGCAAGGTAGAAGCAAAATCTTTATATGTAGATGAATTGATTATCTACAGAGAAAATATTAAGAAATCTCCAGGAACCCCTAGAACTTGTATTTGAATTTAGCAGGATTAGAAAACACAAGGTATATATAAAAATTCAGGTCTGTGTATACTTGCTACACATGAAGAATTGGATATTGAAATTTAAAAGTTATGTAGGAGTACAAAGGACCTAGAAAAGTAAAAAAACAACAAAAAAACAGTGTTGGAAGACGTTTAGTACCTAATTTTAAGACTTCTAAAGCTACATTAATCAAGGCAGTGTTGGTGTAAGGAAAGACATATAGATCATTGGAATAAAACAGAGAATCTAGAAATAGAATCACACATATATGGTCCACTGAGTTTTGAATGATTATTTAACATTAACATTTTATAGAATATAAACTCAATTCAAGAGCAGAGGAAAAGATAGTGTTTTCAGCAAATGGCACTAGAACACCTAGTATCCATATATAAAAAATTAACTTCAACCCTTTATTTCCATACATGAAAATAACTTGAAGGGATCTATGAACCTAAATATGAAAGCCTAAAAGTATAAAACTTTAAGAAGGAATTATAAGGGAAAATGTTTATGAATTTAGGGTAGGCAAAAACTACCTAGGATACAAAAAACATGCTGTATAAAAGAAAAAAATTGATAAATGAGATTCCATCAAAATTTAGAACTTTAAATAACATCATTAAAATGAAAAGTAGTCCTTAAACAGACCATATTTACAATGCATATAACCTATGACCAGAATATATAAAGAATTCTTAGAGCTCATTAATAGACAACCCAATTAAAATATAGACATAAGAAGATGATAAATAGCCAGTATAGCACAAGGAAAGGTGTGCAACTCTAGAATCAGAAAAATACTAATAAGTTCAATAACAAGATTGAATTATACACTCATTAGGGAGATGAAGTTAAAAATTTTAAAAACCTTGTCATGATCTTTTCTTTTTGTTGGATTCTCCCCCTTTGCGTTTAATTTGTCGTGGCCAATGGATTCATTCTGCTGGGTTTCCTGGGGTTGTGATCTTCATTGTCTTTTCCTAGGATATTGTCTAAAATTTTTTGGAGTGCCAGTTTGATATTCCTGAAGTTCCTGAGGTGCTCTTTATCATGAAAGTATCTTATTTCTCCATCAATTTTGAAAGATAGTTTTGCAGGGTACATCTATCTGGGTTGGAGGCTGTTTTCCTTTAGGACTTGAAACACATCACTCCAGGCTTTTCTTGCCTTGAGGATTTGTGTTGAGAAGTCTGCTGTGATTCTGATGGACTTTCCTCTGTATGTGATTTGTTTCTTTTTTCTCACTGCTTGTAGAATTTTGTTCTTCTGTTGTATTTCTGGAATCCTAACTATTATATGCCTATGTGTAGATTTTTTTTGATCAAGGCCAGCTGGAGTCCTATATGCCTCACTTTTCTGTATGTCAAGTTCTTTATCCCCTCCTTGGGAAGTTTTCTGCCATCACTTCTGTGAACAGTTTTTTTATGTCATCTGCACTCACTCCTCTTTCTTCATTGACTCCGGTCAGTCTTATGTTACTCTTCTTTGCATTGTCTAGCAGCTGCTGGATTGCTTTCTGTTGTTCCTTTACAATTTTAAAGCAATTTTTCTTTTCCTGGTCACTAATTGCAATCTCATCTTCTATATCTCAAATTCTATCCTCACATTGGTTCATTCTGCTGTGCAGACTTTGGATGGAGTTTTTAACCTCCTGGAAATCTGTTTGCATCTGTTTTATGGATTCCATTTATTTCCTATGTTGGGATTCCATCATGTTCCTCAGCTTCTTTATTTTATAATCTGTGTCCTCTCTAGATGTATTAATCATGTCTTGCACTAAGGGCACAATCTTTGCTGTTATCTGAGTAATTATTTCTGATTTCATTTTTCCCAGATCCTCTTTTGTTGCCAGTTCAGAGAGTCCAGGTGGTTGAGTATCAGATTGTTCCATCTCATTTCCCTTTTGGGTTGCTGTAGTTGATCTGGAAGTCTGTTTTTGAGGCTTGTTTACATGTCTTCTCTTTTCCACGGGGTGTGGGGTGCTTCTGGTGCCTGCGTGGCTCACCTTCTCTGCCCTAGGAGCCTGGAATGCTGGTGGGGGAGCCTCCTTCTGGGTGCCGGGACTGGCTCACCTTCTCTCTAAACTTCTAAATTTTAATATTGAAACTTATGAAAGTTATATTCTTGAGTAGTAAAGACAAATATGTGCCTCTTGATGGATATGGGAGTTGGTACTCCAACTTAGGCTCACAGTAGTTTTATTTCAGTGAGTAAAGAAATGCAGGAAAAATTTTTGAATTAAAATGATTTATATTTTGGAAAATCAAATAAAGATGTTCATACTATATATATCATACTATTTTAATTGTCTGTGATAGATGTTTCACTGGTCATTAATGTGGTTTGGAAAATAAAGATCTAAGGACATCTTTGAAGAAATACAGGTAGAATCTGATTTATCCTGCTAACCTGAGAAAGACTTTTGACACTGCCTTTGAAGTGTTCTCTTGCTGTAGAGAATGCTATGCTAAATTTTAAACCTCTGATCCAAGATAATGAGTTGTTCCTTCCAGAAGTTTGATTAATGTAATAACTCCCCTAAGGGGTAATCTTGCTGAAACAAGACTGATAATGTCATTAGGAAAAAAAAAATGTATCCATGGGACAAACCAATAAAGAACAGCCTTTAAGACAAAATGGTAAAATTTCTTGGAGATTTATTAAGTACCTTTTTTGTGCTATGGATTCTTCTAGAGTGGGCGTCAGCAAACTTTTTCTGTAAAAGGCCAGATAGCAAATATTTAAGGCTTTAAAAGCTATCTAGTTTCATTGCAACTTCCCTCTTCTGTCCTTGTAACACAAAAGCAGGCATAAAAAACTCAGAGGTGAATGTGAGTGGCCATGTTCTAATAAAACTTTGTTTATAAAGCAGTCAGGGGCTGGGTTTAGATACAGGCTATAGTTTACTGACCCTTATTCTAGAGGTGTCAAAAAACCTACAAAGGTGATAGAAAAAAACTTTGTTCTTACATGGAGCTTGCTTTCTAAGAGTGGGATAGGGATAGGGGATCAATAATAAAGAGTGAAATTGAGAAATAAGAAAAATATAACATCATAAATGCTCCACAAACAATTAAAACAGGATGCTACACTGGATGACTGGCGAGAAAGTTGATTGTGTGGCACTTTGGTTGAGAAAGGACTGGTTTGGCATTGACCTGAAGGAAAAATATTTTAGTAAAAAAGATTTTTAAATTGAAATGAGCTTGATGTATTCCAGGAACCAAAAGGAGGTCAATGGGAGAAGAGTGGGTGTGTGTAATATTGCTTTTTTTTTTTTTTTTAGTTTATGTTTCCTGTACATAATGATTACATTTATCATGGGCAGTTGGTACATGTACATAACATTTCTTAATTCTTTTTACTTCCTCTTTTTCACTTTCTTTCCATTTGCAAAAGATCTATCTTTCTGTTTCCTATTATTTATCTTTTTTTAAATGTGAAAAACTCTATAATTCAATACATTTACCTTTCTGAGATGTCAGTGAAAAATCAACAGCTATCATAAAGGCAAGACAACTTACATCACAAAAGAACCAAAAAATAGGAAACATTTCATAAAAAATATATTCCAACTATGAAAAGAATTGCTTCCTTGGTGTCTTCATATTCTTCTCTTCTGCATACTTATGTACAATACATTGTTTCTCAGACAAATGGACCCCACACTTATTCTTCAGTTGTCCATTTACATACTCTTCTGTCTGCTCTGGGACTACATGCATGTAGCCATCCAGGCAAGCCAGGAGCCCTTGATAAACCACTTCTGAATTTAATTTGACCACAACTAGCCTTCCGATGATTTGCTTTAAGAAGTCACAAGGGGTTTGTTTGCTTCTGTAGACTCATTTTAACATCCATGAGGGACAGGAAACCTGAGTTCTAATTCCAGCTCTGCTACTTAATTAGATGTGTGACTTGAGTAACTGATCATTTCACCTTTCATGGCCCCAGGTTCCTCATCTCGAGGCTGGGAACCAGAACTCTGACTCCAGGTGCCCCCTGAGCCTGGCCTCTCTATTGCTTATCTTTATTTTTCATCTTTAAATTATTCATATTTAAAATATAAATTTATAATTAAAATATAAATTAAAAATTATCTCAGATAAGAGAAGCCATACAATATTTAAACGTGTGTCTGATTTATTTCACTTAATATTATGGCCTCAAAGTGCATCCATTTTCCTACAAATGACTCAAATTTATCCTTCTTTATGGCAGAGTAGCACTCCATTGTGTATAAATATTGCATTTTCTTTATCCATTCATCAGGAAGGATATTATTTTTATGGAAATAATTCCAAAAAAACTATACGTATGATGATTTTCAGCTTGGAATTTTTTAATAGTGCAAAATTTGAAACATTGTCAGTTTTCTCATGGAAAAGAATATGCCTTACTTATTCAGCAATTCAGAACTGATACATAAAGAAAACTATATACAAATGTTTGTTGAACTAAGTAATCTAAACTTCTGGGAAGACTGACTGTAACAGATGAAATTTTCCAGTGGCATTAAGATTATTCTATTAGCTTGGAATGTTTTCAACTGCAATAACAGAAATCTTAAGAATGGCTGCTAGAAATGTGAATTGATTTTTCTCACATGACAAGACCTACAGAGGCAGGTGGCCACATGAGAGAGGGGGCCCACTTCAAGGGTTTAGTAATCTCATGGTTAATATGTCTAAGCTAATTAGGATTTTCTCTTGCATACACAGAATAGCTTCCAAACAGCCAAGAAACATATTTAAGTTCAAATTATGAAAAAGAAGGGGAAGGAGGGAGGAGGTAAGGGCCAGCGGTATCTGTTGTCACCCCTTCCTCCTCCAGTGGATTTGCCCTCAGGTTTCAAGGCCAGAATTTAGTCACATGACCCCATCAGCTGCTGCAAGGAAGTCTGGGAAAGTAGGAAATGGATTTGCTATGATTAGATTAGATCAGTTATGATTTATCACTAGGCTGGGCACATTGCCAACCTCAAAAAAAATTAAGTTTCTGTTGGTGAAGTGAAGGAGAATGGAAATTAGGTAGGCTACTCTGAAGATTACATGTCATTGTGGAAATGCTAATTACAGAGGAAATGAGATGAGCAGAGTGAAGAATTGTATTCGCAGAGCAATCACCTACATTAAGGTAAATTACCAAGCATTTGAGCAGGGCTGATGAATAATACACATTACTAGTTTATTTCTCATAACAACTCTGTGATGTAGGTAATATTTTTCATCATTTTTATAGTTGGGCAAACTAAGATTTAGAGAGGTTAGGTAATGTAGTTGAGGTCACACAGCTGGTAGACCAGCAAAGATTCAAAATCAGTTCTCGGATTCTAAATCCTGACTTCTTGTTATGTAAGATTCCTGTCCAGTATGATTTCCTATGGGAAAAGTGTGGTGCAAAGAGCAGCAGACAAAGATATTCAATAGAATGCAGATGAATGAAACAGTTTATGTTTTAAGTTTTGGATTTAAGTGGAGGTATACATGATTTAAAACAAAATCCTCTTTATAAAATTTTAATAATCTTATGGCCAACACAAAAATTTGCTCTTTTTATTTTGATCTGTACTGATTTTTTATTTATGTATTTTTCTTGAGGTTTAACTATAGTAAGTAAAAAATATTAAAGGGACAGCTTAATAAATTTGTGCATTTGTCTGAACCTCTGAAATTACCACCAAAATCAAGATGCAGAGTAAATTCAGGGTCCCAGGTCCCTTACTGTGCCCTCTGCTGAGTAACTGTCTTCTCACCTGTTCTGACTTCTATTATTGTGGGCAAGGTTTTGCCTGTTGTTGGTCAAAAACACAGAACTATATAACACGTACTTTAAAGAAAGCTTCACTTTCTCATTTAACCTTTTATAAGTCAGGTTCATTCATACAGTTTTGTGTATTGGTAACTCTTTCACTGCTGTGTAATATTTTCTTTGCTATTAATTTGCTCATTCTATTGTGGATAAACATTTGGGTCATTTCCAACTTTTGCCTACTTAGTAGAACTGATAGCAATAGTTTTGCACAATCGCATATGGACACACAACTCATTTTTATGAGTACATATCCAAGAATAGGGTTGCAGGGTGGTGGGACATATGCATGCTTAGCTTTGGGAGAATCTATTAAACATTTTCCAAGCTTGTTCCAATTCATATGTCTATCAGAAAAGTAAGATAGTTCCATGTGTTTCGTATCCTTGCTAGTACTTTGGATTGTTCTTTTAAACATTTTAACCAATTCTATAGTTATGTAGTACTGGTTCATTTTGTACTTTTTGCTCATTAATTAAAATGAACACCTTTTGATAAATTTGCTGCCATTTTGATATTCTCTTAGTGAAATTCATTCAAGTTTTTTTTAATTGATATCTTTTTTTCTTGTTGATTTTCAATAGTTCCTTATGTATTCTGTTAAATCCACAGGTATTTAATATTCTGTTGATTTTCTTTTATAACTATGTATATTGTAATTATCACCTGATGCTTTTTAATAGTATAGCTGCTCTATTCCAGCCAAGTCAAACTTCCATGTTCAGTCTTCTCTGGCTGATGCTTATAACACTCCCTGATATATATAACATCCTTTTCCATAGTGAATACTCCTTTATCATTATCATCCCATGTTCCTTACTTTTTTCAAAGTTCAAATGAGAACTTCTCTTTGGAGGTCTTTGTGCGTAAGCACCTATTATATACAATCACTTTAACTAATATAATCACCTATTACATACAATCACCTTAATTGATTTTCTTCTTTATGCAAAGAAAGTTGATAGTTTGCTTCTATTGCCCCTCAGTCTGTATGTGAATGAGTGTGCTTGTGTCATGGCACATAAGTGGCGCTCAATAAATGTGAATTCTGTGACCTAATCTGTGAGTATTCTTACATTTATATTTATTTTCTTTTTTAAAAAATAATTTCAAGATAGTTTCATTTTTATTTTCCTTATTGTCATCTACAGCTTCAACCTTCTTAGCCCCTGAACAATTAAAGTGGGAAATAAGGTGAAGTATCTGAGGAGTTGAGTTTATTGTAGAATGAAATGATCTCTTAAGACTTTTACACTTTCAAAGTGGTTAAGTTTGTAAACATTTTACAATTTTGACCTAAAATACATATATGGAAAATACATCATAATTGCAGAATGAATAATTGGGTAATCACAACCCAAGTCATGTAGTAAGACTTTCTAGCCCTTGGAGCCTGTCTGTGAGACCTTGATGCCTCAGACCATCTCCCCTTTCTTCAGGCTATAGCCTGGCACTCATTTTATGGTAATTAATTCCTTGCTTTTCAAAATTATTTAACCTCATAGGCAAGCTTTTTTTTTTTTTTTGGTACAGGGATCAAACTCAGGACCTTGTGCTGGCAAGGCAGGTGCTGAGCTAAATCCTCAGCCCAGGTATGGCCGTGGATGCAAGCATTCTTGAATAACATAATTTAGTTCTGTGTATTTTTGAACTTTATATAATATGACTCACATTTTATGAATTCTTGGGGGTGTTTTTCTCAATGTTATGTCTGAAAGATGAATTTATGTTTTGTGTCTAATGTATATTTATTTATTCTTGCATAGCATTACATCATATGACTGGAATGGTATGAATCACTATGATTTATTTGTTTATCACATCATTGATGATTATCTTGTTTGAGGCTATGGCAAACAATGGTGTTCAGCATTCTGAAGCAGGGATCTTGGTGAACATGTGTATGCCTTTTTCTAGAGTACATACTCAAAAGTGAAATAACTGGTCATATGGCGTATGGGTCTTCAATGTTACTAAGCAATATCAAATTAATTTCTCCAAAGAACTTGAGGAACACAATTACAATTGGCAGCTTTGAATGATTTTTACTCAAAGCTTGATGTTGTAGTTTGTTTTCAAGGCAAAGAATCTGATGCAGGGCAAACATTTACTATTTTACTTGCCCAATGACAGCAAATGTGATCTTTGAGGCAGAATTAGGGGGTATGTCAGTCAACCTCCTGTTACCGTGACAAATGCCCAGGATAATCAAGCTATGAAGACAAAAGGTTTATTTTGGCTCACAGTTTTGGACATTGCAATCCATGCCTGAGTGGACTTCTTAAAAACCTCTAGCAGGGCAGTGCATCATGGCAAGAGCACTGGGCAGAACACAACTATTCACTTCATGGTGGAAAAGAGAAAGAGAGAAAGAGGAATGGTTGAGGACTCACTATGACCTTGAAGGGCACATTCCTAATGATGAGAAACCTCCTCTGAACATTTCCACTACCTCTCATTTATGCCAAGTTGGGAGACATTCCAGATCCATAGTTTAGCTGGGGGGAAGAATGGTGTAGATACATGGGTTCTGCTGTAAGAGAAAGCTTGGGCTAAGGGTGGAGTCAAATTCTGCTTCTGCTACTAAATTTGTGTATCAACTTTCAGACCAGTTCTCTTTTATTATCTGGAAAATTTGCTGAACATCATGGAAAATGATGAGGTATTGAATTCAAGGTGCTCTAACTCAGTGATCTTCACATGGCAAGTTCTTAAATGTTTGTTCCTCTTTACAAAAAAAGTAGCAATGATAGTTTATTATCAGACTTTAAGATGCTATTATATTTAGGGTCATTTCTAACTTGCCCAAATTCTTGAGTTCTCAAAACTCACTATGGGAAGGGAGGGTGAAAGAGTTGCATTTGTGTAGGGCTTCTTGTCTCCCAGCGTGTTTCAGAAAATCCCACCCTGACTTGTACATCAGTCTTCAGAACTAGAAGTAATTATAAAATGCTCAGACAAAATCCACACATTTTAAAAAAGCAAAGTTATAGAGAGCCATAAGATTCATGCACAATTGACCACACATGGGTTCAGCATTCATGGGGTCAACCAACTTTGGATTGAAAATATTCAGAAAACAAAATTGTATCTGTCCTGAACATGTACAGATGTTTTTCTTGTTATTATTCCATAAACAGTGCAGCATGACAAATATTTGTATAGCATTTACAACTTATTAGGTATTATAAGTAACCTAGGGATGATTCAAGATATAGGGAAGGATGTGTGTACGCTGATAGCATAACGTTTTGTATAAAGAGACTGAACACCCATGAAATTTGAAATCTGAAGCTGGTCCTGGAACCAATTCCTGGAGAAAACAGCAGGATGACTGCATTTTATCCTTATTGAGGTTATTTCTTCTCTGCCTGTTTTACACTTCATATTTCAATCCGATGTTTTAGACTTCATATTCCAATCTGAAACCTTCTGTAAACACCCTAAGAGTTTAAGATTTGTAGTGCCATTTTATCAGATCAGACCGGTTTTTGTCACAGCAAAAGAAGAGACACTGGTGATATTCTGGACGGCTTCTTATACTCACAGGTCTTAGCGACAAGAGGCACAGAGTGCTGTGCTGCGCCAAATGGGAAAGACGCTAATAGTTCACATTTGTAAAATGAGAGACCTAGTCTGATTCTGGAGTCCCTGTTCTTCTTCCACTTCTCAAATTCTAGGCTTCCACTTTGAGTTTCTTTTGGACTAAGTTTTTAGGGTGACATGGAGAAATGGAGTTTAACATAAAGTTGGCTAGTCACAAAGATTTGGATAATTAAGAAATCTCCATTATCTCGGCAAGACCTTTTTAGCTAGCTATATTTTGCCTTAATTATGGTAATAATAACAAAGTCAATGAACTCACCACCTTCCCATTAAGAACCTTCAAATGTTTTATTGAGGACAATGATTCTAAGAGGGTCATATGTAATGTGCTTTCTGCACAATGAGCTCTTTCATTTGATTAAATCAGATATTTTTTTGAGTTAAAGGTGAAAACTAGGTATGAAAACACTGGCTATTAATTCAATATATGCTGTTACTTTACAAAAATAGTTGTTAACTTTCTCGTAAGGACTGAGAGAATTCACTTTTCAGCATGTTGCCTGTTAACTCTTGCTGGAGGTTAAGTATCAGCAGCCTCTCACTTTTCTACATATTTAGAAGTATGTAAAGTGTTTTGAAAAACTAGGTACAATAAAATTCACTCCTTGTGGTATAAGCCCCATGAATTTTTGAGAAATGCATGGAGCTGTATGTCTACCACCATAGTCACAATACAGAACAGTTCTATTTTTCCCAAGTTTCCTACTATTTCTCCTCTGTATTCAGACTTCTTCACCCAGCCCGACTTTTGGCAAACTTGGATGTTTTCTGTGCATATAGTTTTGCCTATTTAGAATATAATATAATGAAATTATACAACATTCAGTATTTTGAATTTGACTTCTTGTATATCCAAATGCATTTTGAAATTCATCCATATTGTTATGTGAACTAACAATTCATTCCTTTTCATTGCTGGTTATTATTCAGTTATATGACTTTGTACAGCTTATTTATCCATTTGCAAGCTCAAAGACACTTAAATTATTTCCAATTTTTGATGTTTATCAATAAAGCTTCTTCAGATATTTGCATAAACATTTCTGTATGAATGTGTTTTATATTTCTTGAATAAATACATGAGAGTGAGATTATGGAGTATCATGGTAAGTGTATATTTAATTGCAAGAAATTTCCAAACTACCTTTCAAAGCTGCTGTGCCATTTTGTATTCTTGTCAGTAATGTATGCGATTTTTGGTTGTTCCACATCCTCACTAGCATTTTGCTTTGTCAGCCTTTTATATTTTAGCCATTCCCATAGATGTATAATGACATCTCATTGCATATTTAACGACATTGGTCATTTTATATGCTTATTTTCTATCCATGTATTTACTCAAGTCTCTGTTCACTAGAGTATATGCTCAATTTTAAACTGAGTTGTCTTCTTATTGTTGAGTTTGAAGAAATTTTGTATAAAGTTTGCTTACCAGTTCCTTGTCAGATATGTGACTGGAGTATTTTCTGATAATCTGTGGCTTATATTTTCATTGTCCATAGGCTAAAATTTTTCCATTTTGATAAAGTTCAAAGTACTAAGTTTCAAGATTTGCCTTTTATGGGTCACACTTCTTGTATCATGTCTAAGAACTCTGATTCATTTAAGGTCACAATGACCTCCTGTGTTTTCTTCTAAAATTTTAACAGTTTCACATTTTATATTCAGATTTATTTAGAGTAGCTTTTTAAATAAAGGTAAAGTATAGATTGCAATTAAAAATGTTTTGCTCATATAGCTTTCTGACTTTTCTAACATGATTACCGAAAGAATATCTTTTCTCCATTAAATTGGTTTCATAATTTTGACAAAATTCTGTTGTCTGTATCCAAATGGATCTACTTATGAACTCTCTATCCTATTCAATCGAATGTGACAATTGTTTCACTACTATGTACACTGTTTTAATCAGTGTAGCTTTACAGTAAGTTTTGAAATTAGGTAATGTGAGTCTTTCAACTTTGTTTTGCTTTTTCAGAATTAATTCGACTATGTTAGTACTTTCGCTATCCTATATAAATTTCAGAATCTGTTTTCTAATACCTAGAAAAGAGAGAGTGAGATTTGATTGGGATGGTATTTATTCTATGGAACAGATTGCATGGAATTGGTATCTTAAAGATAATGACTCTCACTCCATAGATTACATTAGAACTTTGACTGGTTTTATCAGTGTTTTCTCTTATTTATCATACTGAATCTCCAGACATGTTGTTAGATTTATACTCTGTACTTAATTTTTGGTGTTTTTGTAAATGATAATTTTGATTTCCAATTTTCATTGCTAATATATAGCAATGGCATTGATTTTTGTATTGAATATAAATCTTGCACCTTGCCAAACTCACTTAGTATTTCTGTACCTTTTTAATAGATTCCTTTGGGTTTTCTATATACACAATCATATCATCTGCCAACAAAAGAATCTTTATTTCTTCTTTCTAATCTACGTACATTTTTACCCCTTGTCTCAAAGCACTACTTGTATCGTTCAGCACAATATCAAATAGGAGTGACAGAACCATACATACATTATTGTTTCATTTGGATTTTCGGGAAAAACATTTAGGCTTTCACCATTAAGTTTGCTGTTATTGTTAGTGTTTTTTGTAGATGGCTTTCATCAGGTTAAGGAAATTCTTGTACATTCACCATTGCTGAGAGGTTTTTCAAAAAAAATAATAATTAATGAATATAAATGTTTTCAATTGTTTCAAAAATTTTTTTATTATTTTTAGCTTGCAGTACATAATGTTCACACTCCTTGTGTGGAGTTGGTCCATGTACATAACACCTTAATTCCTTTTTCAGCCCCTGACCCTTCCTTCCTTCCCCTTTCCTGCAACTCTTGATTCCCTTCCCATTTGAGAAAGATCTGTCTCCCTACTTCCCGTTATCTATCTTTTAATTTGCTCTTTATTCATAATTTGGCTTTCTCATACAAGAGAAACTATGCAGCATTTGAGCTTGTGTGTCTGATTTATTGTACAACTGTACAGATATTCTATGGGACAGTCTTTCTTCCTTTGGTCCAGACAGCTTTGTTGAGCCTGGTATCAAGGCGCACATCCGGAGTCCCCGTCTCTTTCAGGGCAAGTTTCCCAATCTCCTTAAGTGCCCTAGGGGTGCGCTATCTTGAAGTCCACTGCCTGGATGCTCTTGTGAATACTGATAGTATATTCTTGAGTCACCACCTCGTTGGTGGCAGAAGAGTCCTTCTCTTTGCCACCTTTCTTTGCTGGAGCCATTCTGCTGGACTCAAACTGGAAAGGCAGAAATTACACGTCTTTAGGGCATATTTTTGTAGAGTTGATCAGTGAAACAGTGTGGCACTTCAATTTTTTTGTTATAAATATTTAAAGTAGAAGGTTAAATTCTTTAGTGGCTATGAGATTATGTTGGTTATCCATTTTTCTCTTGAACGACTTTTGGAAGTGTTTTTCAAAGAATTTAGGTTATTTATACTTTTCAATTTATGAGATTAATACCGTTTATAGTAATTCCTTGTTATTACTTTAATGTTTGTGCTGTCCATGGTTATGTACTCCTTTATTCCCAATACTGAGAAATTGTATCCACACTCTTTTTTTATTGGCTAGTTTTTCCTGATGGTTACAGATTTTATTAATCTTTTCAATAATCCACTCTTTGGTTTCATTGTTTTCTTTATTGATTTTTATTTTAATTTCATTTATTTGTGCTCTAAGAGAACCTTAAATTATTAGAGGAAAGAAAAAAAATTTATTATACTTACCAGACAAATAACATTACCACTGCTTTTCCTTCATTTCTGAAGTTCCAAGTTTTCCTCCGGTAAATTTCCCGTCAGCCTGAAGAATTGTCTTTTGCATTTGTGTTAGAATAGGATTGTTGGTTCTGAAACTTTGTAAGATTTCCTTCACCTGAAAATTAATTTTGTCTTGATTTTGAAGGATCTGTTCACTGGATATAGAATTCTAGGCTGACAGTTCTCTTTCAGCATTGTAAAGATGTTTTATTGTCTTCTGGATTTTAAAGTTTTGGATGAGAAATCCACTTTCATTTGGGTTCTCTCTCTCTCTTTCTCTCTCCCTGTCCCCAGCACCCCACCCCAAGATGTCATTTTTCTCTGGATGCACTCAATACTTTGTTTTTTTAAACAGTGAGATGCTTGGGAGTTGGGGTTGTAGCTCAGTGGTAGTGCTCTTTCTGAGCATGCTCAAGGCCCTGGATTTGATACCTAATGCTAGAGAAAGAAAGAGGGCTCAAAGTTTAAGATTCTGTTCTGAACAACCTGAGAGCCAGTGCCTTCTGACAGAGATTCTTTGTGCAGCAAAACTTTAATCAAGCTTCCAATCCTTTTCCTAGACCTATGTGTGCACTTGCTTGTAAAATCCAGCTTTAGCAAAGAACCTGGCTGACTCGGGGTAGGCAGAACCCCTATGTTCACTCTCAGTGGCTGACCACCCTTCATATCTGATCAGCCTTCTCCTCTTCCACCATCCTCTGGGGTGATGTCTGATCACCCTGGCCAACTTTTATTAAGAATGCTCTTAGATGGGGTTAGCCAGAATATCCCTAACCCCTGATGTTTCCTCTCAGCAATTTTCCTCTCACTGACACCCGCCCCCCCCCCACCATGCTCTTTGGTTATAAGTTCCCATTTGTGGAGTTGAGTCCAATCTCTCTCTCCCACTGCAAAATCCTACCACTCTGGGGTTCTCTATACCTCTCATCATGGTCCTCAATACAAGTTTTGACTGTTTCAAGATATATCATTGTATAATGTTTTCTTTAACATCTCTTACATTGTTCTTCTTGGCTGCCTACAGCATCTCATGCCAGTCCCAGCCTTGCTTAAACTGCCCAGCTTTGGGGGCCTCTTATTGTAGTGTCTCTTGCCAGAATGATGGCTCCCTTTGCAATTTCTCATAAGTCTATGCAACTGGGGCTGCCCTCAGTATGATACACAAGAAGAAAGAGGAAAAATTGAACAGGGATTTTTTTCATTCCACTCTTTGGACCACAAATGTATTTTTTCTGGCTATAGGGTTGGTTTTCTCTCAGGGGCTCACACAACCATTGTCACTGCAAAGCCAGTGTAGCCCTGACTTGGCCTGTCTTGGGGCAAATCTGGGAGAGAGAAAAAGAGAGACACAGAGAAAACAGAACAAATGCAGGTATTTCTCACATGTCCTCTGCCTTCAGGAACTCCTTTTCTCAGTCCTCTAGCTAGAATAAGGATGTTTCTTTCAAAAATTTTGCTGCCAGAACCACTGTGAAGTTCTATAATTCACTACCCTGGGTCAAAAGGAAAAAAGAAAACAAACCAACCAACCAACCAGGAATTCAACACTGCCCTGGTAGTTAAGTTTTCTGATATTTTACTTTTCAAAACTGTCAGGTACTTGCTTTTTCTATTCTCTTCCAGGTCCTTCATTGCATGTAGTAGGACAGAGTTTGCGTAGTGAACATCTTCCATCTTTGCAGGCACTGGTAGTTCTAAAGTGATTTTAAACATAAAAAACATACCTAAAGATGGTAAACTCCTGGTAGATTATGGAACTAGTGGCTACAGTTTTTGAGTCATATATGAGGGTTCATGGACTGACATTTTGAATATATCTATTATTTGAAATTGAGTTTGCTCTGGAAAATCTAAGAGGTAAATTTAACAAATCTTTCTGATCTTAAGCTGTTTGGGATGTCTCTGTTCTGCATTTTCATTGCATCATGATTTACTTCTCTCTTAGCTCTTGGTACATTGCATAGAAATAGCCCATTCCTCATCTTTCTTTTATGGTGAGTTATTCAGTTCTTGAGAAAATGAGCTGGGTCTTATTCTCCTGGACAATCAAAGAAATTGCTTGGAAATTTCCAGTGCTTGGACATTGATAGGCAGTGAATAATTATTGCTTGAATAGTCAGATGAACCAAACTGTGGAGAGTTCATACACATCTTTTCCAAACACAGGGAACTATATAGAAAAGATATTGTCACTAAGACATTGTGAAGTCAACATATCCTTTGATATTTAAATTCTGAATTAAGTCTAATACTTTTCTGCATATCTTTGCTGATTCACAGGGACTTGTATTTCCCTGGTCACTTTTTCACATTGAATTTTCAATCCAATTATAATTTATGTCCTACGACTCCTCTTTGTTCTGCATAGCAAATCAAACATGCAACTTAGTATATTTCTTTATTTTCCAAATCTTTTATGCAAGGCATTTTTTTGGTGTGTGTACACATCCATATGTATCTGCCTGGGTATGGGTTTTTTGGGGGTTTTTTTGTACCTGGGATCAAACTCAGGGCCTTGCAGGTGCGGTGCCACTGAGCTAACTCCCCGACCCTACCTGGGTATATTTGTGTGCAGACTTTGAGAAGGTCCGGGATGGTGAATTATCATCTTGCAGGCAAAAACCTTCAAACTGAGTGTTGGTTCCCTTTAAGAGTCCATTTACTTCATTGGTACACAACCTCCTTTCTCTCTCTCCAGATGCCATTTCACCCATATTATAATAGAATAATTTATCTTTCCACTCTTCTGTTCAGTTTAGATCTACTTTTGCATACCAAAAAGCACATTAATAGCCTTTTTCAAAATAAAGAGCAATCTACCCTTTTGTCCATCAGAAAAAGTGGCAGAATCTTTAAGGCTTTAGTTGTCTTCCTCTATTTTCTTTAATAATTGTATTACAAATCACTCTAATCCCTCCACAAAACACAGAAACAGTTAAAACAATCTTAAGGACTTAAATGACAATTTATCCATCCTGTTACACATCTTGACAAGTACATACGTTTATTTGCCAAAAACCTCGGGGAAAGGAACCCCCCCTAAGAAGAATGTCACAGCGTGTTTGAAAAAGGGCAAGAGATTTGTAATTGGGAGGTCTGGGCTTGAATTCTGGCTACTCAAAGTCTTGGCTGCCGTATTATAAGATAAATCTTTGTTTCAAACCATGGAAGGGGTTAATACACATGCTCTGCATGTAAAGGTACATATCTAATTTGGCTTGTCTATTATAAACTCCCATGCTTTGGTTTATCTATTGACTCTTTGATCCTAATTTTTATCATCTGCAAAATAAGAATAATTATATAAGCTATGGGAATGGAATGAAATAACAATGATATAAAGCCATTTTATAATGTGTCATTTCTGCTGTACATATCAGCCATAATTTTATTTTTTAAATTAATTTTATTGGTACATTTAGGTATACAATATAATGACATTCATCACTGGAAATTTGTGCCTTTACATAATCTATCTTCGTTCTTATTTTTTTCCGATTCCCCTGCCCTCCCTTCAACCCCTCCATCCCTCCCTATTTACAAAGACTTTGTGTCCATTTTTTTAAATTCCATTCCCTTATTTCCTTTCCCCAAACCCTCCCACTTCCCCTTCCACATTGAAACTTTTCTTCCTATTTCACATTATCTATTATGCCTTTTGATTTTTATTTACCCTTTATTCCTCACACCACAGAAACTAATTGGTATTTACAGATGTCTGTCCTATTTATTTCACTTAAGAGTATTGCCTCAATGTGCATCTATTGAGCTATAAATGTTTCTAACTTCTCATTCTTTATGGCTGAATAGTATTCCATTTTATTAAAAAAAAAACCTTTCTTTATCCAGTCTCCAGTTGATGGGCAATTGGGCTGTTTCCAAGTTTTACCTATTAAAAACTGTGCTGCTATGAACATGGGTACACATATATCATTGTGGTACGATTGTTTAATTCTTTGGGGAAGATCCCCAGCAGTGGAATAGCTGGGTCAAATGGGACTTCCAGTCCTAGTTCTTTGAGGTATCTCCATACTGATTTCCACAGTGGTTGCACCGGTCTGCACTCCCACCAGCAGTGGAGCAAGCTTCCTCTTTCCCCACAGCCCCGCCAACATTTGTTATTGGTTGATTTCATGATAGCAGCCATTTCTTTCTGGGGTGAGGTGGAATCCCAGTGTTGTTTTCATTTGCATCTCTCAAATGACTAGTGATGTTGAACATTTTTTCATATGTTTATTTGCTATTTCTACTTCTTTGTCTGAGCAAGGTCCATTTCAGATGTCTGTTTTTGGATTGGGTCTTTAAATTTGGGAGGTCTGATTTTTCTTAAGATCTTTATATACTCTAGATAATAGACCTTTGTCTAAGGAACAACTAATAAATTTTTTTGTGGGTTGAGATGTGGGTTGTCTCTTCACACTGTTGGTGGTTTCTTTTGCTGTGCAGAAGCTTTTTAATAAGAAGAGAACCCCACCCAACTTGTTGATTCTTTGTGCTAGTTCACGTGTGACAGAAGTTTTTTTCATGAAATCTTTTCCTATGCCAATGTCTTTAAGAGTTCTACCGAACCTCTCTTCCAGCAGGTTTAGTGTTTCTGTTTTAATGTTTAGCTCTTTAATCCACTTAGATTTTAGTTTAGTGCATGGTGAGGGATGTAGGTCTAGTTTTAATTTTTGGCAAATTGAAACCCAATTTTTCCATTTAATAAAGAAGCTATCTTTCCTCCAGTGAGGGCCCTTGACTCTTTTGTCGAAAACGAGGTGGCTGACCATGTCTGGAATTGCTTCTGCATCTTCTAATCTGCTCCACTGCTCCTAATTCTTTACCACCACCATGCTGTTTTTATTGCAGTAGCTTTGTAGTATAGATTCAAGTTGGGGATTTTGATACCCCATTCCTTGTCTTTGTTGCCTAGAATTGCCTTTGCTATTCTAGGTCTCTTCTTGTTCCAAATAAAGTTTTGGATTGTTTTCTTAAGCTCTGTGGAGTATGCTGTTGGAATTTCAATTGGGATTGCATTAAATCGATATAGCAGTTTTGGAAGTATGGCCATTTTCACTATATTGTTTCTTCCTACCCAGGACGAAGGGATGTCTTTCCATTTTCTGATATCCTCCACAATCTCTTTTTTCAGAGTACTATAGTTTTCAGAGTAGAGGTCTCTGATTTCTTTCATTAGGTTGATTCCAAGGTATTTCAGTTTTTTGGATGCTATTGTGAAGGGAGTTGTTTCTCCAGTTCCTCTTTCAGTGAGTCTGTTGTTCAAGTAGAGGAAAGCTATTGATTTTTGTGTGTTGACCTTGTATCCAGCTACTTTTCTGAATTTGGTTATTAAGTCTAGAAGACTTTTGGTAGAGTTCTTGGGGTCTTCTATATAGAATATCATGTCATCTTCAAATAATGACAATTTGACTTCTTCATTTTCTATCTTTATTCCTTTTATTTCTTTCTCTTGTCTAATTTCCGTGGCTAATGTTTCCAAAACTATATTGAACCGGAGTGGTGATAGTGGACATCTTTGTCTCGTTCCTGATTTTAGTGTGAAGGATTTCAGCTTTTGACCACTTAGTATGATATTGACTGTTGGTTTTTCATAGATGGCTTTTTTAAAAAATTCTTTTATTGGTACATTTTAGGTATACAACACAATTACATTTCTCATTGGGAACTTGTACCTTTACATGATGCATCTTGGTTCTTATTTTTTCCCCATTCCTAGCCCTCCCTTCACCCCCTCCACCCTTCCGTATTTACAAAGACTTTATTTCCATTTTTTCCATTTCTCATCATTTTTCCTTTCCCTTCTTTCCTTTCCCCAGATGGCTTTTATCAGGTTGAGATAGTGACTGTCTATTCCAATTCTCTGTTGCTTTTTTTTTTTTTATCATGAATCTCTGTTGGATTTTGTCAAATTCTTTTTCTGCATGTATTCAGATGATCATATGGTTTTTGTCCTTGGCTCTATTAATATAATGTACTACATTTATTGATTTGCATATGTTGAACCATCCCTTCATTGCTGGGATGAATCCCACTTGGTCAGGGTATATGATCTTTTTGATGATCCTCTGCATTCTGTTTGCCAGTATCTTATTGAAGATTTTTGCATCTGTGTTCATTAGTGAGATTAGCCTATAGTTCTCTTTTTCAGTTGGGTCTTTCTCTGCTTTGGGGATCAAGGTGATGCTTGCTTCCAGGAATGAATTTGGGAGTATTACTTTCTTTTCATTTTCATTGAAGAGTTTAAACAGTAGTAGTAATAGTTCTTCATTAAATGTTTTTTAGAATTCAACAGTGAAGCCATCAGGACCCAGGCTTTTCTTCACTAGTAAATTTTTGATTATGCTTTCAATTTCATTGATTGATATTGGGTTGTTTAGAATTTTTAGGCCTTCTTCATTCAACTTTGGTAATTCATATGTATCTAGGAATCTGTCCATTTCTTCTGTGTTTTCCATCTTATTGGCATATACGTTCTCAAAGTGGTACTGATGATCCTCTGGATTGCTCCTGGGTCCATTGTAATTTCACTCTTTGCATTCCTAACTGCACGGATTTGGGCCTTTTCTTTCCTTTATTAATAAGGTTGGCTAAGGGTTTGTCAATTTTGTTTATTCTTTGTAAGAAACAACTCTTTGCTTCATTGATTTTTTTGTATTATTCTCTTAGTCTTGATTGCATTGATTTCTGCTCTAATCTTTATAATTTTCTCCCTTGTATGAGCTTTGGGTTTGTCTTTCTAGAAGTTGGTCTTCATGGTCTTCTCTTTCTAGAAGTTTGAGGTACAGCAACAGGCTGTTTATTTGATCTCTCTCTGTTTTCCTAATATTAGTATTCACTGCTATGAGTTTCCATTGTAAGACTGCTTTCATTGTGTCCCATAGATTCTGATATGCTGTTTTGGCATTGTCATTTAATTGTAGAAACTGTCTGATTTCTTCTTTAATTACCTCTGTGACCCATTGGTTATTCAGAAGTGTGTTGTTCAATTTCCATGTGTTTATGAAATTCTTACACTTTCTATTGCTATTGATTTCCAATTTCATTGCACTATGAATTTTCATTGCACTGATAATATACAGAGGATAACTCCAGCTTTCATTGTAATGATAATATACAGGGGATAACTTCAATTCCCTTGCACTTACTTAAACATGTTCTATGAACTTGTATGTGGTCCATTTTGGAGAAGGACCCATGTGAAGCCTAAAAGAATGTGTATTCTGGCCCACCACCATCCCAGGCTCCTAGGGCAGTGAAGCTCAGCCGGTCCCAGCACCCAGAATGAAGCTCCCCGCCTCCATCCCAGGCTCCCAGGGCAGTGAAGCTCAGCCAGTCCCAGCACCTGGAGGGAAGCTCCCCCACCACCGTGCCAGGCTCCTAGGGCAGTGAAGCTGAGCCAGTCCCAGCACACGGAAGAAAGCTCCTCTGCTGCCATTCCAAGTTCCTAGGGCAGAGAAGGTGAGCTGCGTGGGCACCAGAAGAACCACCCCCACCGTGGAAATGAGAAGACACATGAACAAGCCTCAAAAACAGACTTCTGGATCACCTACAGCAAGCCCAAAGGGAAATGAGATGGAACACTCTGATACTCAACCACCTGGACTCTCTGAACTGGCAACAAAAGTGGATCTGGGAAAAATGGAATCAGAAATAATTACTCAGATAACACCAAAGATTTTGCTCATGGTGCAAGACATGATTAATAAATCTAGAGAGGACACAGATGAAAAACAGAGGATCTGAAGAATATGATGGAATCCCAACATAGGAAACAAATGGAATCCATAAAACAGATACAAACAGATTTTTGAGAGATTAAAAACTCCATCGAAAGTCTGCACAGCAGAATGAACCAATGTGAGGATAGAATTTCAGATATAGAAGAAAAGATTGCAATCAGTGACCAGGAAAAGAAAAATTGCTTTAAAATTGTAAGGGAACATGAGAAATCAATGCACCAGCTGCTAGATGATGCAAAGAAGAATAGCATAAGACTGATTGGAGTCAATGAAGAAAGAGGAGAGAGTGCAGATGACATAAAAAACTGTTCACAGAAGTTATGGCAGAAAACTTCCCTAGGAGGGGAGAAGAACTTGACATATAGATAAGTGAGGCATATAGGACTCCAGCTAGCCTTGATCAAAAAAAATCTACACATAGGCATATAATAGTTAGGATTCCAGAAATCCAACAGAAGAACAAAATTCTACAAGCAGTTGGATAAAAGAAACAAATCACATACAAAGGAAAGCCCATCAGAATCACAGCAGACTTCTCAATGCAAACCCTCAAGGCAAGAAGAGCTTGGAGTGATGTATTTCATGCCCTAAAGGAAAACAGCCTCCAACCCAGATAGATGTACCCTGCAAAACTATCTTTCAAAATTGATGGAGAAATAAGATACTTTCATGACAAAGAGAACCTCAGGAACTTCATGAATACCAAACTGGCACTCCGAAAAATTGTAGACAATACCCTAGGAAAAGACAATGAGGATCACAACCCCAGGAAACCCAGTAGAATGAATCCATTGGGCATGACAAATTAAATGCAAAGGGGGAGAATCCAACAAAAAGAAAAAGTCATGACAAGGCTTTTAAAACTTTTGACTTCATCCCCCTAATGAGTGCATAATTCAATCTTGTTATTTTACTGATTAGTATTTTTCTGATTCTAGAGTTGCACACCATTCCTTGTGCTATACTGGCTATTTATCATCTTCTTATGTCTACTTTTTAATTGGGTTGTCTATTAATGAGCTCTAAGAATTCTTTATATATTCTGGTCATAGGTTATATGCATTGTAAGTATGGTCTGTTTAAGGACTATTTTTCATTTTAATGATGTCATTTAAAGTTCTAAATGTTGATGGACTCTCATTTATCAATTTTTTTCTTGTATACATCATGTTTTTTGTATCCTAGGTAGTTCTTGCCTACCCTGAATTCATAAATATTTTCTCTTATAATTTCTTCTTAAAGTTTTATACTTTTAGGCTTTCTTATTTAGGTTCATAGATCCCTTCAAGTTATTTTCATGTATGGAAATAAAAGGTTAAGGTTAATTTTTTATATACGGATACTAGGTGTTCTAGTGCTGTTTGCTGAAAGCACTTTCTCTTCCTCGGCTCTTGAATTGAGTTTATATTCTATAAAATGCTAATGTTAAATAATCTTTCAAAACTCAGTGGACCATATATGTGTGATTCTATTTCTAGATTCTCTGTTTTATTCCAATGATCTATATGTCTTTCCTTACACCAACACTGCCTTGATTAATGTAGCTTTAGAAGACGTCTTAAAATTGGGTGCTAAACGTCTTCCAACACTATTTTTGTTTTTGGTTTTTCTAGGTCCTTTGTACTCCTACATAACTTTAAAATTTCAATATCCAGTTCTTCATTTATAGCAAGTATACACAGACCTGAATTTTTATATATTCCTTGTGTTTTCTAATCCTGCTAAATTCAAGTACAAGTTCTAGGGGCTCCTAGAGATTTCTTAGTATTTTCTCTGTAGATGATCATTTCATCTACATATAAAGATTTTGCTTCTGCCATGCCAGTCCTATCCTAGTTATGTCATTTTATTGCCAGACTATTTTGGTGGGGACTAGGTTTCAAATGGACAGATAAAGAGTAAGCATATCTGCCCTTGTTCTCCACCTTAAGGAGAAAGCATTGTATCTTCTCCATTCATACAAGGTGTTCTCACTGGAAGTATGGAGTACATGTCTTTAATTTGTTGAAAAGTTTCTGTTCTACTTCTGGTCTCCTGATAGCTTTTACCATGAATAGCTGTAGAATTTGGTCCAATATTTTTTCTCCAACTCGTGACAGGATCATATGGCTTTTTCCTTTTCTCTGTTAAAATGATGACTTTTGGGGGTGGATCTTCCAATGCTGAACCAACACTGCCATCCCTACAACAAAACCCCTTTCTACATACTGCCATATCTGACTTCTAACAGTTTGTTTTCTTAAACAAATTTCTATCTATGTTCATACTTTTTTCTTCTATTATATTTATCCAATTTTAGGATTAGCACAATGTTGAGTTTCTAAAATGAGGGCAGAAGTGTTCCTTCTTTTTTCTGCTTTAATTTTTTGATATAATTTATCAGTTAAAATGTATATGAGCCTGCTGTTGTCATATAGGTAGGTTTTCAAGCTAGGAATATACTTTCTTTAATAGGTGCTATTCAAATTTTATATTTCCTACAGAGTTAGTTTCATTAATTTATCTTCTAAGTTACTTCTTAGAAGTTGTCAAATTTATTTCAAAACAGATTTTTGAAATGTGCTTTCTATATCCTTTTAAATTCTGTAAAATCTGTGGATGTCTCCTAGATCTTAATATTGTAATTTAAAAAATGCATAACTGATATTGTGTAACAGGAAGAAAAAGTCCAAAAGAGCAGGGGAAGTGGGAGGGGTAGGGGAAGGGAAAAAAGGGAAAGGAAAAAATAGGAGAAGAGGACAAAAATGGAAACAAGGTCTTTGCAAATAGGAAAGGGTGGAGGGGGTGAAGGGAGGGCAAGGGCAGGGGAAAAACATAAGAACCAAGAGACTCATGTGATGGTACAAGATCCCAATGATGAATGTAACTGTATTTTATACCTAAAATGTACCAATAAAGTTAATGGAGGGGGAAAAAAAAAGAATGTGTATTCTCATTTTGTGGGCTGGAGCACTCTGTACATATCTGTTAAGTCCAATTGTTCAAGAGTTTGATTGAATTCTAGTATTTCATTGTTTATTTTTTGTCTAATTGATCTATTTGTGACAGTGGGGTATTGAGCTTCCCCACTACTATTAATATTAATATTGTATTAATCATTGCTTATTTGATTTGTATTAATATTGTATTAATTATTGCTTATTTGATTTTTCATGTCCGTTAGTATGTGTTTTATATAGTTGGGTGCACTATTTTTGGTGCATATATATTAATGATTGTCAGCTCTTCCTCTTGGATTGTTCCCTTTACAAGGATGTAGTGGCCTTCTTTGTCTTTCTTAGTATTGGTTTGAAACTCATTTGATGCGCAAAGATGATAGCTACTCCTGCTTTTTTTTTTGGTTTCTGTCACATGGAGTATTGTTTTCCACCCTTTAACTTTCAATCTATGAGTTTCTTTTTATTTTTGTTTTTGTTTTTGGTACTGGGGATCAAACTCAGGTCCTTGCACTTGCAAGCCAAGCAGTGGAACCACTGAGCTAAATCCTTGGCCCTATGAGGTTTTTTCGAATTAAGTGTGTTTCTTGCATGCAGCATATTGTTGGATCTTGCTTCTTGACCCATTCTGCCAGTCTATTTCTTTTGATTGGTGAATTGAGACCATTAACATTGATGGTTATAACTGATGTGTATTGGCTTATCCGTCTCATGACTTTTTCTTTTTGTTAGATTCTACCCCTTTGCATTTAATTTATTCTCATGCCTGATGGATTCATTCTGCTGGGTTTTCTGGGGTTGTGATCCTCATTGTCTTTTCCTAGGATATAGTTTAAAACTTTTTGGAGTGCTAGTTTGGTATTCATGAAATTCCTCAGGTGATCTTTGTCATGAAAACATCTTATTTCTCCATAAATTTTGAAAGATAGTTTTGCAGGTACATCAATCTGGGTTGGAGGCTGTTTTCCTTTAGGGCTTGAAATACTTCACTCCAGGCTTTTCTTGCCTTGAGGGTTTGTGTTGAGAAGTCTGCTGTGATTCTGATGGGCTTTCCTTTGTATGTGATTTGTTTCTTTTCTCCAACAGCTTGTAGAATTTTATTCTTCTGTTGGGTTTCTGAATTCCTAACTATTATATGTCTAGGTGTAGATTTTTTTTGATCAAGGCTAGCTGGAGTCCCATATGCCTCACTTATCTATATGTCAAGTTCTTTTCTCCTGCTTGGGAAGTTTTCTGCCATCACTTCTGTGAACAGTTTTTTTTATGTCATCTGCACTCTCTCCTCTTTCTTCATTGACTCCAATCAGTCTTATGTTATTCTTCTTTGCATCATCTAGCAGCTATTGGATTGATTTCTCATGGTCCCTTACTATTTCAAAGCAATTTTTCTTTTCCTGGTCACTAATTGCAATCCTGTCTTCTATATCTAAAATTCTGTCCCCACATTGTTGCATTCTGCTGCATAAAGTATCAGTGGAGTTTCTAATCTCCTGGATATCCATTTGCATCTATTTTATGGATCCCATTTGTTTCCTGTGTTGGGATTCCATCTTGTTCTTCAGCTCCACTATTTTTTTAATCCGTGTTTGTTCTAGAGTTATTAATCATTTCTTGCACTATGGATGCAATTTCTGTTGTTATCTGATAAATTATTTCTGATTTCATTTTTCCCAGATCCTCTTTTGTTACCAGTTCAGGAAGTCCAGGTGGTTGAGTATCAGATTGTTCCATCTCATTGCCCTTTGGTGTTGCCTAAGGTGTTCTGAACATCTGATTTTGAGACTTGTTTATGTGTCTTCCCATTTCTACAGATTCAGCCTGATGTGCCTTTGTTGAGGGGACGTTTTGCTTGTTTAGTGGTCTGCAATTTTCAGCAACCCACTGAGAGGGGTTTCACTGCAGCTCACCGCTGTGCCACTTCCTGGGTTCAGAATGGTTTCCTTCTGTATCCCTGCACTGCCTTGTTGTCTGGGTAAGGTTCCAGCTGGGGCCTGTGCACACTTGGGATGGTATCTGGGTGTGCCTCTGGCTGGCATCTTCTCCCCTGTGCAGCTATTATCTGGGAGGTACTTTGGCTGGGGCCTGTGTACCTTGTTCACTAGTGTCTGAGGGGGCTTCTGGCTGGGGTCTGCACACACTTACCAATGATTTCTCGGTGGGCCTCTGGCTGTTGCTTGTCAGCCTACATAGCTCTTTTCTGGGAGGGGCTTCGGCTGGAGCCTGTGGGCCCAAGCTGCTGGTGTCTGGGTGGAGCCCTGGCTGGGACCTGCCCACACCCACTTAGCTCTGTTCCAGGCATGTTTCTCACTGGGATCTGGACACACTTACTGATGGAATCTGGGTAGGCACAATTTTCTTTATTGTGTCTCAATTTTAGCAATGATTATATCAGGAGAAGTTGCTATTTACTTTGCAACACTGAAACCAAAGGCTGGCACCGTGATCAAATTCTAAAGCAACAATTTCTTAATAAAATATTTGAAAGTCAATTGGCTAAAAGGAACTTCCCATGCAGAGAGAATCCCCGATATTGTGAGGATGCTATATCTTCATGCTTCCCTTTCTCTTCTTACTGTATCCCCACATAGGGATCCAAGGATTTCCATGTGTTGATTAAAAGGATTAGAGGTGAGAAGAAATAAGCAGATAAAGAGGAGAGGGCCCTATAAGTGACTGACCTCCAGTTATATCCAGGAAACTTGGCTTCAGTTAACAAAGACTGTCATGTTTATAGGAGACAGTTCAGTATAGGTATGTGGAGAGTCCACTCATTTCTGTGTTCCATTATTCCCATGATCACCTTTGATAATGATTCTTTTCAAGTGAAGCTAAATTTAATTAAGTAATCTACTAAAATTCAATCTATCTCAAAGAATGTTTGAAGGACTGGAAAATTGTGAAATAGACTCTTGTTAGAGAAGATAAAGCTACATGCTATAAACCATAGAACTTTATATTAGCCATGTCAAACCTTCCATGGAAACAGCACTGGGGATTTTGATATTTCTTTGGTTGGTACATGGATTTAATTAATTGAAAAGGGGGAAAAATACTTCTGGGACATTGCTTGTACCAATGAGCTTTTAAGAACATATAAGTGTGGCCAAATGCTCTGGCATTATCATTAAATCAATTCTATTGGAAGTTTTAATGATCACCTTTCAAATCCATTCTCTATGATAAATGTCTACACTAAAGGTTTTGGGTTTGGAAGGCTAGCTTGTGTCAACTCTCATTCATTAAAACTATGTAAAAAAATTCAAGGGCAGTTTTTACAACAAAATGAACAGAAGTTTAAACAATGAAATATAAATAAGTTACTATGCCATTATTCCAGCCCAATAATTAATTTACTTGTTTTTAGATGCTCTTCCACCTCTGTATACATATATTAGCTACTGTTGCTATCTTAACAATCAGACTGATTTATAATTTGTTTTACTTAACATTGTCATTAACACTCCCTGTGATGGTTTACAGTGCTTATCATTATCTCCTTTAATGATTGCTTAATAACGTTTTGTCAGTAAGATATTATATTATTCCATTAACTGAATGTCTTGTGATTTATATGAACATTTATACTGTTTTCCAGATATTGCCTGTTATAGACATTAGTGTACTATCTTCATGGATAACAGTTTTGTTCTATAATTTCTTTTTGTATTAGTATGTGCTTGGGATGCACAGTAATTACTGCTTATTATTTCTTTAGGATGCATTTCCCTGCAGATTCAAAAATTAGTATACCACCTACAGTCACCAGCACAAAGGAGTGGCAACAATATTGTCATTTTTTAGTGGAAATAATTAAAACCTTTGAATAATTTATTAATTACATGACTATGTCAAGAATGACTTCATACTTTAATAGCGAAGTTGAACATTTCTATATTTGTTTACTAGAACTTTCTTTGTGTACTATCCCGCTACCTGTTTTGGTTTTTTTTGGATTGAGATATTTTCTTTTTTTTCTTTTTTATACCCGGGATTGAACTCGGGTCCTTGTGCTTGCGGGACTGGCTATGGAACCACTGAGCTAAATCCCTGGCCCTAGATATTTTCTTATATATTAACAATTTGCTGAAAACATTTACCTATTTTGACTTTTTTAAAAAAGTAAATTCTATTTTTAATGTAAAGAATTTATATTTTAGATGATCACGTATGTCTTCAATTCTCTTTGTAATTAGATTGCTTCAAATAGGGGAAGTGATCGTTTCTCATCTGATAAATCATACTTTCCTATTTTATGCATTAAGAATGTAATCTAACTCTTTAATTCTTAATTTTATTTCGAAGAGTTGAGACTCATTTATATATTCCAAATTATCAGCTTTAATGAAATGATATGGTTTTAGATTTCTCTGTGTGATAGTGAAGAGAGAGAAAATTGACAAATAAACATGAAAAAATTCCAAAGGCAGAGAGTTATTACAAACTAGCCAGTGTGTAACTATTTCTTATTTCTTTGCATGATCATATTGAGAAACTGAGCACTTGAAAAACTCATATCACATGAAATATTGCTTATTTTTCTATTTTTGGAAGATTTTATATAATTTTGAAATTATATGTTTCATGGAAGTTTAGTGAATATCCCCTGCAGTATTATCTGAGTCTGGGTTTTTAAAATGTGAATCTTTTTATAAAGTTTGAGAACTGTCCTACATCATCTTAAGTCTGCTTTGGTTAAATTATTATTTTTTTGTTAGTATGTTTTCATTTCATCTAAATTTTCAAAATGTTTGTAATGTAGTTTTTATAGTGCTGTCAGCATTTTAAAAATCTGTAATATAATAAGTAGCTATGCTTCTTTTTAAATCATATTTAGTTGTATTTTTCTCTTTGTTTCTCATTTTCTGGATTAACTTTCCAGAGACTTACTATGTTTATCTCTTTAAAGAATTGAATTGTTACTTGGTGATGCTCTCAAAGTGACTTTATTGTCTAGTTCATTTATTTTCTATTTTCAACTTGATTACTTTTTTTTCTAAATTTATTATGCATCATTTATTAACTTAAGGTTTTTTTCTATATAAATTTAACTCTCCCTCTTAGTTCCTTTTCAGCATTATTCCACAAATTTTTATATGCTATATTTTATCATTATTGTCTACATATTTAACATTTTCATTCTGATTTCCTTTTCAACTTCTCAGTTATTTAAAAGAGATATTTCTAAATTTCCAAATGTATAGTCATCTTTAATTTTTTTATTATTTAATTCTAACTTAATTGCATTTTGGTAGGGACAAATAATCTGTATGATACCCATGTTTTGACTTTTTTTGAGATTTGAGCTGTGGCTAATATTTTCAAATGCTTATATTTATAAATGTCCTTGTGGCACATAGAAGAATGTGTTTAGTCTGCTTGGGTGGCTATAACAAAATATCACAGACTGAGTAGCTTAACTAACAGAAATTTATTTATTTGGTGTCGGGAATCAAACTCAGAACCTTGTGCTTGCCAGGCAGGAGCGGTGCCACTGAGCTAAATCACCAGCCCTAGAAATTTATTTTTTACAGTTCTGGGGACTGGCAAGCCCAAGATGAAGGTGCTGCCAGTTTGGATCCTGATAAAAGCCCTCTTCCTGGTTGCAGACAGCAGCCTTCTGGCCCTGTCCTCCCTTTCCTGCAGGGTCAGATATCGAGTGTAGGCACATACTAGGCCTGGGTACATTTTGCCAAACTGACAGTTGATTTTTTTTTTTTTTTTGGTACCAGAGATCGAACTCAGGACCTTGCACTTGCAAGGCAGGTGCCTGAACCACTGAGCTAAATCCCCGGCCCAACAGTTGATTTTTGAAAGAACTGTGGTCTACAAAGACAGAGAAGGGAGCAGAGGATAGAGAGGAGGCTGACTGAAATTTTAATCAAAGGAGAGTATTTGTCAGGATTTTTATTAGGACGATTTTTATTAGGACAAGTTTAGAACTTTTGTATCTCCTAGATGAGTAGACACTTTATCAATTTTAACAGCTACCACTTCAAAAGGCTTTGCCTTAAATTATTTTTTTTCTGTTAGTACTATTTCTATGTACATTTTAGAAATATTTTATTGTATTTTGTTCTTTTATTTTTTCTGTGAACATTCAGTTGTTTTAAAAATCCAATATGATAACCTCTTTTTTAACTGATAAATGCAGTTCCTTTAATCCATTGTAATTGATACATTATGACTTTGTTATATAATCTTATTTTGTACTCATTTTTTTAACCATACTTTTCTGTGCTTTTTTTTTTTTTTTCTGGGTAGAATAGCTGTTTTCAAGATCCCTCCTAGTTTTAACAGTCTGTAATAATATATCTCTATTTTCTTTTTTTTGGTACCAGGGATCGAACTCAGGTCCTTGTGCTTGCAAGGCAGGCAGCAGAACCACTGAGCTAAATCCCGGGCCCCCGTAATAATATAAAGTAGGTTAAACTAAATGGAAAGTGGTGTGGTTCCAACTGTACCTTTAATAGCAACCAGGGTGAGTGAGTTAGGTCAGAAAGGGCTTCATCTGGGCATTGTTAAAGGGTAGATGAAGATTAACCTTAGGAAGCAGGATGAGGGATTTCTAACTGAAAGATGTTTGTCAATTTGGGAGCCAAAAGTGAACTGAATGGAGGTAGGGAAAGAACAATGTCGTTAGGCCATGACTAGTAGAACAACACGATCTAGAAAAAGAGCAGAAGATGAAGGCGTGAGGACAGCAATGAACGGGCTTGAGAATGACTGTAACAATGAGCATAACAAATACCATAAAAATTTTTGTAATTGTTTATAACAGATTGGTGAAGTAGCTTTAAATTTTGTAGTAGGTTCTCCTCAGGTCCCCAGCAGCAATGCACAAGAAGTGTACATTCAATGTCATTTTGATAGGAGAGAAGCAGGTTGGAAGTGAATTGTGCTTAGAATGGGTGCAGGGGAACCACAGGTGCCATCTTTGAATCCGGAAATCCAACTTTCCTGAGGATGGTGACAGGAATCAGTGAAAATGACACCCAAGCTGTTGCAACATGCTGTCCACATGCCCTCTTCTGTGGGCTTCTGTGGGCTTCTGAGGGAGAGATGATCTTTTCTAAAATGTTTATTAGGAAGCTCAGAAAATAAACTTGACTTCACAGCACCATTTATAGTTTTAAGTGTAAGGGCAAAGGCTACTTCAGACAGTGTTCTAGAACATGTTCACAATTTTAAAAGAAAGAAGTAGAAGAGCTTGGACAAGAAATCCCATTCGAAGGGAGCAAAGTTTATGTGCCCTTATTTGCATGCTGCTCTGGGAAATGGCCTTTTGTGGTCATAAGAAAAAGGCAGACACCTGTTCATAACCCTTCTAGTAAAACCAAATTTATGGGTGAGAAAGAAGGAATGACTGAAAATTCACAAGAATTATGAGGCAGGAATTGAGCAGTGTGTTCTGCTGCTTTGTCTTTTGCTATTGGTAATAAATCTGTTTCCCAGTTGCTATTCTTATCCCAGGGAACTGAATGATTATCATATCTCCCTTGCATTAGCCATTTGAATGGAGTAACAAAATGTCACTTTGCTGATGATTAGGTGCTGGCAGGGGTTCAAATCTGCAAACACACAATTCAATGCCACAAAAAGTCCCCTACTTACACTGCCTTCCCAAGAAAACTGCTATGGGGGCTGAAATTTGTGTAACTGTCCTCTTTTGCATTTGGAATTTTGTCATTAGTATATCAAAAGATCACAGTGCGAGGAAAGCTGAAGAGGTTTTGTGATGTTCAGGTGTTAAATGTAGTGGTTTTTTCTGTAAAGCCACAATATTTAAAAAAGCATGCTACTGATGCAGAAGTAGGCAGAATGGTCAGCGCATAGGCTAGATGACTCCGACCCTCAAATAGCTGCAGACTTAAAACATAGCTAAATTCTCATTGTGCATCAGAAACCAAAGGAAAGAAGTATTGGATTTTCATGTAATAAGACACAAACATCACAATTGTCAGTGATTGCTTCTCTGAGACCTGGACTGAAATAAAATTCATAGGATACAGGTGGTAAAGGTTGCTTAATTAAGGGTAGTGATTTAGTTCTAGCAGCAACTTAATTTTTTTTTTGGTACTGGGAATCGAACTCAGGACCTTGCGTTTGCAAGGCAGTCAGCAAAACCACTGAGCTAAATCCCCGGCCCCGGCAACTTAATGTTTTAACTTGGGACATTTACTTAATATTTACGAAAATAGAATTATGTAATCTGTCAAGTGGCACTAGTACTTGAAACTGTCTCACAGGGTCATTTTGAACATTAAGTGGAATAAACCATATAAAGTGTTTTCTGCAAGGTCTAGCACATAGTATTAGGTTAGTAAAGATGCAGACGGCTGCTTAAGGTCAAAGGTCAGCTCCTAGTTCTTTACATTTACAGAAAAATGATTTGTAAAAAGAAGTGAAGTTAAAAGCTCAGCCTCAGGCCTGTGCATCTATACATAGAGGAAATTCTACTGAGTCTGTGTGATTAGAGCTGGCTGATTCTTTTTGCCTCAGGTGAAACTTATTCTGATATTGGCATAGGCTTGAATCTACAAAAAGGAATTAAATATTATCAACTTATTAGGCTGTAGAAGGCAGAAAATGGCAAGGTGTGACTTTTGCTGTATTTAATTGGAATTGTGAGCATCCTTACACATAATTCTGCCTAAACTCTATAAGCACACATGCAGGCTTTTCACAGACAGCCTCACCTCTAATGTTAAGCCCCCCAAATCAACTTCTTTGTCACTTGAGCTTGGTTTGTCAGAAAAGTTCCCTCTCCTCCTAGGTACAAGGACTCCAAAACTTTTGTTAATTTACTAACTTACTTTGATATCGGACCTATTTTCTCAGATTATCTTGTTTCATTTTTACAGCAACACTTTAAAGGAGGCATTTTCATTCCCATTGTTACAGATGAAGAAATTTAAGTTTGAAATGTGTATGCAGAATAGCAGAGCTTGGCTAAGAACCCAAATCTCTTGAAGACCTGTATCTCATCACTCCTTTAATATTGTTAGAAACTTTGCTAATTGGCCACTGAAGAGTTTGATGCTTTCAACTGAGAAGTCACAATTTAAAATGTGTACAGGAAAATGAGCAGAGGAGCCAGATGGCTAATAAGTCAGTGTCAATTCGTGGACTTCCACAACCTCATCAAGTGATTAAAGTAATCCACTGGGTATGACAGATCCAAAGGTTTCTCTCCCTCACCTGCAACCTCCTCACCTCTTTTCCATCTTAACCAATGAAGTAAATCCAAATTACCCATTGAGGACTCAGAAAGAGTTCAGACTATGTATATTGGAAAAACACTATCATATTCACGACCACTTGAAGTTTCCCACCCCAGTTACATGTTATTATTAACATTTTGGAGTACAGCACTACCTCCTATCTCTGACATATACATACATGTTATGTATACATATATGTATATATGTCACATGTGTCTCATATATGTGAGAGATATAATATATATATATTCATAGAAAATAGGCTTTTCCACTGTTAGTGATATAGTGGAGAGCACCAATAATGTATTCACCCTTTAAAAGAAACATCTTGGATACATTGAACCCTCCATTTCTCTCTTAATGTTACATTCATTTAAAACACGTTGTTAAAATAAATCTAGTAGAAGTATAAAAATTAAATGAAATACTTTGTTAAAATGAACTGAAAGCATTATTTGAACGATTGTCTGGCCTCTTATTTGCATGCACAGTTAACTTAAATGATAAATTGGAATATTTTCCGTGTTTGAGTGTTATTATTTTTCCTTTTCTTGGTAGGCATTTTATACCGATACTTTATTTTGAAAAGTTGAAAATATATAAGAGAGTTAAAAATAATTGGTGTACTCACTGGCTGGATTTAATATCAACTAAATATTTGTTAACAGTGGTTATATTTAATTGATCACTTATGGATCTATCCTTTTACTATATATCCATCAATCAAGTTTGATGAATTTTAAAGTTGCATTAACAATAGGCCTAATTTCTAAACATTTCAGCATGTATATCATTAGCTAGTGTTGAATAAAAATTTCATAATGATCATCTGTGTAAAATATACCTTTTCTGGATTACTGATTTTTTTTTCAATAAGGTATATGGAAGAGAGTTACCAGGTTGAAAGTCATGAATATTTTACGGCTTTTAATGCAAATAACCAAATTGCTTTTTTTAAAAAAATTTTTTGACAATTGTATTTCTGCCAGTAGTCCGTAGCAGTCTCTGTTTACCTACCTATATCCTTGTGAAGATTAACTTCTTGGTTAATAAAGTACTAGGAAATTGTTATTGCTGAACTTTGAATTAGTTTGGTTTTTGGTGAGTTGTCACATTATTCATTGTATAAAATTTGTATTTCTTCAGTCAGTTTCTGATTCAGGTGTGTCTATGTTTTCATTAACATTTTAGAGTGTTCTTATCAATTTTGTGTGAGTTTTTTGTATAATAGAACTATTTACAGAAGAGCATGGACAATTATGAGGAATTTGGAGCCTATTTCCCACTTCCTAAAAAAGAACGTGACACACTGGCATGAGTAATGACGAGAAATGTGACAGGTTCATAAAATCTCTATTTCCCTGTAATCAAATTGCTGCTTACCAACAGCAAAATATCATTCAAAAAGAAAACAAAAGTAATACATTTTTACTCTAAGGTACAAAGAAAATAAACAAGTAGAAGGCAAGGATCACTGACTAATTCTGGTCTCCAAACTAGTGAAATCTTAATTAGCTGCTGTAACGTGGAACTCTCCAGCAGTTATTTTCTTGGGTGTTTTGAGATAGGGGAAATACGTCATTTACCCAAGATCACACAACTAATATGTGAAAGAACTGGAATTTGAACTCAGAAACTAAGCCCAAAGCCTGATGAAAATGATTCCCCTTGCAACTAGCATCTTGCCTCTGAACCTTAACCCAACAGTTGTGGCCCTGCTAATTTTAGCCAGAAGGAACATCCTAATTCTACCTACCTGTCTGGACTTAAGAGTACGACTGCCTTGCATTCTCTCTTGCTCTGTGCTGTTGACTTGTAGGCAAACTGGTTTGTGATACTAACTTTTGATTCAAATTCAGACAGTGGAGCCTACTAAAGAGTGTTTGTCAATCAGAACTAACCTCTTGTGATAATCTGTATCTGGGTTATTAGAATAAATATGGATGAGACTCCCTCTGCAGGCCAGGATCTCCGAATGCAGAAGTGATTGCTATTGAGAAATCCTGATGTGTACCATTGAGTACTCATAGGGAGAGTGAAATAACTGCTTAGTAGATGTTGAGCAGGAGAAGGAAAGCTCCAGGGGTTGTCGCGTGGTGATGGTGGTGGTGCTATGTGCATGTGTGTAGACAGAGAACATTGATCATAGCTGACTAATGGAAGCCTGGGCAAGGTGGTTGGCATTGGCCTGAAGCTCAACATCTCACGTGCTTTCCACCTGAAACTGGAGGGCCTTAGTCAGTTTGGGAACACAGTGCCCGGTAAGTGGCATTTAGCATAACTGGCATGTTCCCAAGGGTAGAGTTACCCTCAGAGAGCAGTGACAGAAGCAAATTGCTTCTCAATTTTATGAGATGCTGACTCACCCACCCAGAGGATGCATTTCATTATCTGTGACTCTGCAGAGGATTAGTCTGCACTGCTCATTGAGGCAAATCTGCCTATCAAAGCAATACTCTCACTGGAGTGTTTTTGCTTCCTTTCTGTTATGATTTGTGTCCAGATGTCCCCCTCCAAGCCTCATGTGGATGAGGTGGGGCTTTCTTTTTCGGAGCTGGATGAATCTGGAATGTGTGATGCTGGGATTAAGAGCTTGTGATTCTTAAATCACTACACATGATTGATTAGTTTGGCACGGCCCTAATCCTGGTAGTCTGATGGGCTCAAAGAGGCAGAAAGATGCTGTTAAGATCTCTTGTTGCTTTTGCTGTTTTCTGCCACCATGAATTGTTGCCCCTCTGCCATGTGCCAACCTGCCTTGGAGCCAGTTGATGATGGATTGAAACCTCTAACTGTGAGGGTCGGCTATTTTGTCTCAGCAATGATAAAGGAAATTAAAAGTAAAGCATGAAAAAGTACAATTAGAAATATTAGTTAAGAATTATCCAAAAAGGAGGGACCTGATGGGTTGGCATAGTGCAGCTTTTTAAACACAGTGGCCCAACACAAGGGACGTTTCTTTGCCCTGGGAATGGACTCAAGGGTCAGAAAGCAATGATCTGCCCTCTTCTCTTTCCTTCCATTTTCCCCTTGGGGACCTCTGAAGAAAGATAGTTTATGATCCCTGTTCATTATATTAAGCTAACAGTGTTCTGAACTTTATGCCGTCATTGGCATCATTATCTAAAGCAGAATATATTTGAGTACCAGGCTCTGAGATTGGTTCTTGTAACACCCGAGTTTCAACACTGATCCAAGAAGCTGGGAACAAATAAATCCTTGGCCACTTATGGACTAGAAGAGGAAATTTGGAAACTACTGCAGAGAAGTTTTGAGAAGACTCTAAAATATTGTGATTTTCAACTTTTTCTTAGTCCTTTAGTACCAACTTTTTCTGGAGTCCTTTGTTAAAGTTTATTAGAGTTTGGTAGAAATAGATGGAAACTTGCTACTTCACTTGTTTTCCTCTAATCTGGGCCCTTCAAGTGGATCAGTAGTCCAATATTGTTATTTGAATATTTTAAACACAATGCATGTTTACTAGAGAAGATTTGGAAATTTTTTAAAAAAGGAAGAAGAAAATTACATCACACAACAATAACTACTTTTAGGATTCATGAATCTGTGCTTGCAGATGCCTATTTGCTTTTAAAATTTTAAAAATAATTTGAAGCACATTTTTGTATTTCTTCTTTCACTTAAAATTTTACTATTAAAATAAATTATGTGTATACTGTACTTAAAGTTATAGCATGTGGCTCTGCCTTTTCCCTAATGTTGTATATGTAAGTTTCTCCAATTTGTGTCAACACTAATAAAAATAATATTAGGATAAATATCTTTGTATTATGCCCTTAGGGTAGCTCACAGAGTGAAAAAAGTCAGCGTTTTCACTAAAACATCATATAAAAAGAAGGTAAGTAAGACCTTTGTATATCAACATAGTATAGACCCATACAGTAGCTTCATAGAGGGATCAGAGGGGTTTCCACCATATGATTTTCTTGATGGAGTTGCAGAAACAGAAGTGAGATGGTTGATTAAGAAGAAAATGTCTCCTTTGCTTCTTTGCTTGTTCCTTCACATTTTCCTTGCTTTTTCATAGATAGAAAACTTTGTAAATCTGCTTGCTTTATAAATTGGCAGAAATTAACAAACTTTGTTTTCTGTAAATGGCAAGGAGGTAAATAATTTAGGCTTTGCGGGTCATAGAGTCTTTGTGACAACTATTCAGCTCTGCAAACATGGAATGAAAGTAGCCATAGAAAATATTAGCAAACGGGAATGACTGTGTTCAAATAAAACTTTATTCATAAAAAATGACACTGGAGTGGAATTGGTCTGTAGACTTGTTTACTGACTCATGACTTGGAGACCAACATACTGATTGGGCAGGGTTCACAAGTAGGCAGGTTCACTGTGTTTTAAAAGGCTATGCACATTGATTTTGTATCCTGAAACTTTCCTGAATTTATTAGTTATAACAGTTTTTCTTTTTCTTAAAGATTTCTTAATCTGGTCAATACTTCTCTAGGCCTTGAAATTAGTGAACTGATATAGCCTACTAATAGGGTTAACCTTCTTCTTCCACCTGAATATTTGTTATTATTTGGAGCCATGTGGAAAAAATTGGACCCAGGCTTGCATGTGGGAAGTGGGTGATGACAAACAGGCCTTGAATCTGACTGTGTGTTATAACTCAGTATTATTGCCACTTGTATTTCAGGAGTATTGGGAAAGGCTCATCTGAAAACAAAGAGGGTTTTTATTAACGGTTTTCTAGAATTTCTTCTGGGTTGAGTTCCATTGGAGACCTTACTTGGTAAGAGAGTAATAGGGCTTGATTTGTGAATTTTTCAGTCCTGTAGTTAAATTCCATTAAAAATTCACTGCATAGCTTTCATAGAAGCAATCCCTTTTTTCTGTATGCATTGTCAACATGATATTTTAAAATGACAGACTCTATTTTCTTCTCTGGATAAAGTAAGAAAATGTTACTTGTGTGTGTGTCTACATGTGACTATTGTTCAGAGGACTGCACACGAGGTGGCAGGAGGCCAGATGGACTAATCTGATTGCAGGTGGAGCAGGGGCTTCCGGCTTGTCTCCTGGGATCTTCTGAAAGGAAACTTTAATGAAAAATAGATGAGATTTCCACCAAGTCCAGCTTCTTGTGTCAAATGCTTACATTGTATCATTTCCCATCCTCATTATAATTACTGTCATAAGAATTGATTAACATTATGCTTTTTTTTTTTCTGGTCTTCTTTGCAGTTTTACCAGAACAAAAAATAAGATAAAGCAGTGCACTGTCTGCACAGTATGGGGAACCTCTGGTCCCTGTAGCAATGAGGTTTCTTTTCTTTCTTAGGCAATCTGTATATGGAGGTGAGTTATGGAAACTTGTGTTCTCTGCTGGGAAAAGCATAGCATGGAATGTGGAAGACAGAGAATTTGCTCAAAGGAGCAGAGAGGAGAGACAGAAGTAGAAACTACAGGCATAATTCACACATCCAAAAGGATGAGGGCATTTTGTTGGAGGAGCATTTTAAAAGGAAGTAGGGATAACAACTAATCCTAATATCCAAGGAGGCAAAAAGCCAAATGGAGATTGTGTGGTGGTTAACAGTGAAAGATCTTAAGAAAAGACTTTTTATGTCAAGTGTTTGGAATAATGGTGCCTTTAAGGGAGAATTTTCAAAAAACTCTGGGTATTACAAGGAAGTTTGGAGATTTGCTAGTCCATCTTTTGCATTCCCAAAACAACTGATTCTCAGATCATTGTTCTTTTTTTCACTCATAATTTCTGCCTTGAAGAGTAAAAGATTTTCTACTCATTTATCATTTACACGTAAACTTTTCGTTGCTTTTCCTATCACAGGGACAGTCAGCCTTTTAATAGGTATGTTTGGAAGAGTCCCCATCTTAGGAGATGATCCATGGGCGAGGTGGCAGGGGATGCTTTTTTGGTAAAATACATTTTGGAGATGCTCACTCCATCCCTGTTGTGGATGTTCAATAGCATATTGGTATGCTAAAACACTAGGAAATTTCACATTGAAGAGTCTGTCTATGTTTGTTTAAACTAGAGTTTCTGGAAAGTAACATTGCCTGAATCACTTTTTTAGTGTGTGTTAAGGCATCATAGAACACAGTTTGGAAGCAGATTTGGGTGAGGCTGTTCATATACACTTGATCTATTAACAAGAATTTTACCTGATTAAGGGTGCTAGTTATGGCCCTGATTAAAATTCTCTGTCCCAGATTACATCAAATTTAAAGGCTTGTGCATAGCAAAGGAAACAATCAGCAGAGTGAAGAGACAGCTTGGAGAAGGAAGAAAAGCATCACTAGCTAGCTTTTTTTCTGACAGAGCATTAATACTGGAATACATAAAGAATTTTTTAACAACACCAAAAGAACAAATAGCCTAATCACTAAATAGGCAAATGAATTGAACAAACATCTCTCAAAATAAAAAGTACAAATGACCAATAAACATATGAAAAAAATGTTCAACATTATTATCCATCAGCGATATGCAAATCAGGGATTTCATCTCACCCCAGTCAGAGTAGCTATCATCAAGAATACAAAAAAAAATGTTGATGAGAATGCAAGGGAAAAGGAACTCTTCTTCACTGCTGGTAGGAATGTAAATCAGTACAGCTATCAGGGAATTCAGTATGGAGGTTCCTTAAAAAACTAAACATAGACTTACCATTTGATCCAGCTATAGCATTCCTTGGCATATTCCCCAAAGAATTAAACATCCACATATGATAGCGATATCAACATACCCAAGTTTATCAAAGTATTACATTAGTTAAGCTATGGAACCAGCCTAAGTGCCTGACAACAGATAAATGAATAAAGAAAATGTGGTGGATATACACAATTGTGCATTATTCAGCCATAAAGAAGAACAACATTATGTCATTTGCAGGAAAATGGATGGAATTGGAGACCATGATGTTTAGTGAAATAAGCTAGCCTCAGAAACTGAGAGTAAATATTTGATGTTTCCTCTTCTATTAAAGAAATGGAAAGGAGCGGGGTAGGGATAAGAAAGGCAGAAAGGAGCTAATGAGGGGTGTGATCAAAGGATGTTAAATACATTTAGGAATATGCCAAAATGAAACTCACTAGTTTGTAGAACTAATATACACAAATGAAAAATAAAATAATTGAAAATGTCCTTACCTATGAACTGATCCTCAAATTTGAATTGCAAATTTATCAAGTAAAATAAGATTAGTCCAAAGGAAAAAAAATTCTTTGTCCCAGAAAGAAAAGCAAACTAACACTGTTAACTGAGATTCTGTCATGTGACTTGAAATTTTTTTTATTTTATAAACATTGTTTCCTTTCAGCCTCACTATGGCTCCATATGTAGATATTTTTCTCATTTTACACAAGAAATCAGAGCTTCTGAGACAAATGTCTTTTTTTCAAGAGATATATAATAAATTAATTGTGCAAAAGAGATAACTAACTTCGTGAACTAGATAGACTGTGGAAGATGAGCATTAGTCATTTCCTGGAATGTGGGACTTTCATTGTTCAAACCAGGGAAGTCTCAGGCAAAACAGGTTGAATTGGTCGCCTAGCATTTCTTAGTCTTGTTGTACATATGGATGAGCCATCCTGATACTTTCTGGCTGGTAATTCACAGGGCTTCAGAATCTTTCCTGGTACTGTGTGTATAGGTAGCTTCTGTCAATCAATGGAAACTGGGGTGTGTGCGTGTGTGTGTGTGTGTGTGTGTGTGTGTCTGTGTGTGTGTCTGTGTCTGTGTGTCTGTGTGTGTTTTGCTGGGTGTTTTTTCATCCTTACCTTGTTACAGGCTCAAATGAAATCTTTGTAAACTAAGTAGCCTGATTGCTAGGAGCGGCCTTCCCTTCAAGATTCTGGCTTTATATTTCAGACTTTAAGCTACAGTGAAATAAATTGACATTTAGTGGATTTTACTTCCCCTCAGGCTATCTCTCATTTGTAATCCAAATCCATCTTCCCAATTCCCTAACCCACTAAATCAACACTAGTCCTGTTCTTAACATTTTGTTTTAGCCTCAGCTCTAGGACTTCAGAATATGTCTTAAACAAGTGATTTACTCACTTAATATAGAAGTTGATACTATTGTGAAAACAGGAACAGTTTATTAAGGTTTTTTTTTTTATAGTACAAATGTTCCCTCTCCCTTTTACCAACATAAAATCTTAATTATGTCATAAATTAAAATAAATACTAAAATGTCCATGACAGCCTAAACAAGGAAGTTCTTCAAATCTCAGGTTAAATGCTCCCTTGGAGAGCATTGTCTGATATCCTACACTAAACACCTGCTTTAATCCACCAAGCCTATACAATTCCAAGTAAGCTTTCAAAGTAGAACATGCACAAAGAAAAGTACATGCAACATAAATGTACAGTTTGATGCATTTCACAGGGGAAATGCATTCTGGAAATCATTACCAATATTATCAGCACCTTGGAAATTCCCTTATTCTCTCTCTCAGCCACTGTCCCCTTCCAAATTTGACCACTTTCCTACTTAATTCCTGTAAAATAGTCTTGCCTGTTTTAGAACTTTATATCATTGGAATATTTTGTGTCTGACTTTTCATTTACTATTCTGTCACAGGCACCAGGTTTTTAGATAGAAATAGTTCATTCTTTCTTGTTACTGCATGGTATCAATTATT
Source organism: Heterocephalus glaber (assembly GCF_053883595.1). NCBI lineage: Eukaryota > Metazoa > Chordata > Mammalia > Rodentia > Bathyergidae > Heterocephalus > Heterocephalus glaber. The sequence continues at coordinate 2,920,574 of NW_028258463.1, forward strand.
ATGCCACAACTTATTTATGTGATGTACTATTGATAAGTACTTAAATTCTAGTCTTTGCCTAACAGGAACAATGTTAGGCATATTTTTGTACATGCCTTTTTGGTGAACGTATGTAAGCATTTTATTGGGTATGTACCTAGGAGTGAAATTGTCAAGTTATGACAGTGCATCCACATGTTCAGATTTAGAGAATATCAATTTTCCTAAGTGATTTTATTAATTTGTATTCCACCAGGAATTACATGAGAGCTCTGAGTCTCATGCACAGCTAGGATTTATTCTAATGAAGTAAATGTTTGTCTTCAATCCTAGAGAAATCTTTGTAAGTTGCTTCTATTAGTGCCCATACCCTTCTGCTTACCTCCTTTCTAGAAAATTCTCTCCTTTCTAGAAAATTCTCTCCTTTCTTAAATCTTTCCTTTTCATGTTTTCTTTGGTTTGGATCTTGATTAGAGACACTTGCTGGGAATGTGATGTGCCATCATTGCTCGTGAGTATGGACATTTGTGAAGACTACTTAAACAAGGGAACTCAAGAAAAAGGAACCCCTAGAATTGTAGGGATTGATTCTGTATATATTTTTGAATGTGGAAGGAACTCTGTATTCTCCTTAATCCACATGAAAATTGTCCTAAGAATACAGCAACCATTTCTTGTGCTACCTCCGCCATGAATTCTCTGCACTATTTAATACTGATGATTATGTACTACTTTAAAATTTGTATTCTTTAAGGGCCCAGTAGTATCTTTGTGTTCTTCATACTCTGCATCTTCCTTGGCTCATATTTTCTTTTGCTTTATTCACTGAATGCTATTATTTCCAAAGGTTATGACTTTTCCTCTTTTCTTCTCTTTGCTCATTTCTTTTTATTTATTTTGTTCATTCCCAATGATAAAGAATACTCCCAAACCTATACTTTTCCATTTAACTTGTCAGAAGCTCCAGTGATGGATTTCTATCCAACTATTGTACTAGATCAGAGGTTGCAAATGTTATCTGGTGTTTCTTACATTTTTTGAGTTGTCAAGATTTTTTTTTCCATTAAGTTTATTGGTATATTTTACATATAAATTACAGTTACATTCATCATTAGGATCTTGTACCTTTACATGACGCATCTTGGTTCTTATTTTTTCCCCTTTTCCTGCCCTCCCTTCACTCCCTCCACACTTCCCTATTTGCAAAGACTTCGTTTCCATTTTTTCCTTTTCTCATATTTTTTCCCTTATTTCCTTTCCCATACCCCTCCCACTTTCCCTACTCCTTTAGATCTTTTCTTCACAATATCAATTATACATTTTTAAAATTAAAATATCAAGACCTAGAAGACATTACCACAGATTTTACAGAATTTAAAAGGATACAGAAAGCATATTTCAAAAATCTTTTTTTGAAATAAATTTAACAACTTCTAAGAAGTACCTTGGAAGACAAATTAATGAAACTAACTCTGGAGGAAATATAAAATTTGAGTAGCACCTATTAAAGAAAGTATATTCCTCCCTTTGAAACCTACCTATATGACAACAGCAGGCTCATATACATTTTAACTGATAAATTATATCAAACATTTAAAGCAGAGAAAAGAAGGAATACTTCTCCCCTCATTTTAGGAACTCAACATTGTGCTAATCCTAAAACTGGATAAAGATAATAGAAGAAAAAAGTATGAACATAGATAGAGATTTGTTTAAGAAAACAAACTATTAGAAGTCAGATCTGGCAGTATGTAGAAAGTGGTTTTATTATAGAGATGGCAGTGTTGGTTCAGCATTGGAAGATCCACCCCCAAAAGCCATCGTTTTAACACAGGAAAGGAAAAAGTCATATGATCCTATCAGTAGTTGGAGAAAAAGTATTAGACTAAATTCCACAGCTGTTCATGGTAAAAGCTATCAGGAGACTAGAAGTAGAACAGAATCTTCTCAACAGATTAAAGACATGTACTCCATACTTCCAGCGAGAGTGCCTTATATGAATGGAGAAGATATAATGCTTTCTCCTTAAGGTGGGGAACAAGAGAAGATATGCTTACTCTTCATCTGAATATTAAACTTTGAAACATAGCCAAAACCAAAATAGTCTGGCAATAAAATGACACAATTAGGATAGGATTGGCAAGGTAGAAGCAAAATCTTTATATGTAGATGAAATGATCATCTACAGAGAAAATACTAAGAAATCTCCAGGAGCTCCTAGAACTTGTATTTGAATTAAAGGATTAGAAAACACAAGGTATATATAAAAATTCAGGTCTGTGTATACTTGCTATAAATGAAGAATTGGATATTGAAATTTAAAAGTTATGTAGGAGTACAAAGGACCTAGAAAAGTAAAAAGAAAAGGAAAAAGAAAACAGTGTTGGAAGACATTTAGTCCCTAATTTTAAGACTTCCTCTAAAACTACAGTAATCAAGGCAGTGTTGCTGTAAGGAAAGACATATAGATCATTGGAATAAAACAGAGACTCTAGAAATAGAACCACACATATTTGGTCCACTGAGTTTTGAAAGATTATTTAACATTAACATTTTATAGAACATAGGTAGTGTTTTCAGCAAATGGCACTAGAACACCTGGTATCCGTATATTAAAAATTAACGTCAACCCTTTATTTCCATACATAAAAATAACTTGAAAGGACCTGTGAACCTAAATATGAAAGACTAAAACTATAAGACTTTAAGAAGAAATTATAAGGAAAAATCTTTAGGAGTAGGCAAGAGTTTCCTAGGATAAAAAACATGATGTATAAAAGAAAAAATTGATAAATGAGATTCCATCAAAATTTAGAACTTTAAATGACATCGTTAAGAAAAGGAAACAGGCCATATTTATAATGCATGTAACCTATGACCAGAATATATAAAGAACTCTTGCAGATCATTAATAGACAACTCAATTAAAAAGTAGACACAAGAAGATGATAAATTGCCAGTACAGCACAAGGAAAGGTGTGCAACACTAGAATCAAAAAAACACTAATCAGTACAATAACAAGATTGAATTATACACTCATTAGGGAGATGAAGCTAAAAGTTTTAAAAGAACAAATGTCAGCTTAGGTGCGAACCAGTTAGAACTTTCTAATACTGCTAATGTGAATGTAAAATGGCAAAATCATTTTGGAAAACAATATAGAAACTTCTTGTAATACTGTTTATAACAGTCCTGTTCTTAAGTTTTTACTTGAGAGGAATGAAAACACATGTTCACAATAGATTTGTACATACAAGTTGACTATCCTTTATCTGAAATTCCTGGGACCAGAGTGTTCCAGATTTTCGTTTGAAATCCACTTGATCTGCAAAGAGGATAGCTGCTCCTGCTTTTTTTTTTTTTTTGGTTTCTGTCATGTGGAGTATTGTTTTCCACCCTTTAACTTTCAGACTATGAGTTTCTTTTTGAATTAAATGTGTTTCTTGTATGCAGCATATTGTTGGATCTCGCTTCTTGACCCATTCTGCCAGTCTATTTCTTTTGATTGGTGAGTTGAGACCGTTAACACTGATGGTTATAACTCATACATACTGATTTATCATTGTCATGACTTTTTCTGTTTGTTGGATTCTCCTCCTTTGCTTTTAGTTTCTTGTTGCACCCAATGGATTCATTCTGATGGGCTTCCTGGGGTTGTGATCCTCATTGTCTTTTCCTAGGATATTGCCTAAAATTTTTTGGAGTGCTGGTTTGGTATTCATGAAGTTCCTAAGGTGCTCTTTGTCATGAAAGTATCTTATTTCTCCATCAATTTTGAAAGATAGTTTTGCAGGGTACATCAATCTGGGTTGGAGGCTGTTTTCCTTTAGGGCTTGAAATACATCACTCCAAGCTCTTCTTGCCTTGAGGGTTTGCATTGAGAAGTCTGCTGTGATTCTGATGGGCTTTCCTTTGTACATGATTTGTTTCTTTTCTCTAACAGCTTGTAGAATTTTATTCTTCTGTGGGGTTTCTGCAGTCTTAACTATTATATGCCTATGTGTAGATTTTTTTTTTGATCAAGGCTAGCTGGAGTCCTATAAGCCTCACTTATATGTATGTCAAGTTCTTTTCTTTTGCTTTGGGAGTTTTCTGTCATCACTTCTGTGAACAGTTTTTTTACGTCATCTGTACTCTCTCCTGTTTCTTTATTGACTCCAATCAGTCTTTTGTTATTCTTCTTTGCATCATCTAGCAGCTGTTGGATTGATTTCTCATGGTCTCTTACAATTTTAAAGCAATTTTTCTTTTCCTGGTCACTAATTGCAATCTTGTCTTCTATATCTGAAATTTTGTCCTCACATTGGCTCATTCTGCTGTGTAGACTTTCAATGGAGTTTTTAATCTCCTGGAAATCTGTTTGCATCTCTTTTACGGATTCCATTTGTTTCCTATGTTGGGATTCCATCATGTTCCTCAGCTCCTCTACTTTTTTTATCTGTGTCTGCTCTAGATTTATTAATCATGTCTTGCACTATGGGCACAATCTCTGCTGTCGTCTGAGAAATTACTTCTCATTTCATTTTTTCCAGATCCTCTTTTGTTGCTAGTTCAGGGAGTCCAGATAGTTGAGTATCATAATGTTTCATCTTGTTTCCCTCTGGGGTTCTTTTAGGTGATCTGGAAGTCTGTTTTGAAACTTGTTTATATGTCTTTTCATTTTAATGGTGGTGGTGGGGGGATGCTGCTGGCACCCATGTGGCTCACCTCCTCTGTGCTCGTGGGGGCATACAGCAGCCCAGAAGTTTCCTCTTGTGCACTGAGTTGTCTGTTTTTAAAAATCATGAGATTTTTACATTAAAAATTATTGATGCTTGGTTTGACCACAAGTAGCTGGCTGGAGCTGAGCAGGAGGGTCACTGTGTTCCAGTTTGCATGGCCCATGCAACCTTTTTTTTTTCCATGCAACTTTTAATTGTCCCACCACTGCCGGTTGCATTCACTTGTTACCTTTCTGCTGTCCCCTTATCTCGATACCAAATGTTTCCACTCAGATATTTTTCAAATACTTTATACTCAAAGAGTCTAACATAAAAATCATCTTACCATCCCTACCCCTAAATAATCATGAGTAGCTCAACTTCTGAGCACTTTCTTTTGGTTTTGATTAATACTTAACCTTATTAACACCTAGGCCTCTGACTACCTCCTTTTCCAATATATACAGTGAGGAGCCAACTTCTGTAAGCATTTTTATTCCCTAGTCTCCTATGTTAAAGCCTCCCTGTTCCACTGCACTATCCTAGTTCTGTATGCCATTTCAACCTCACGTATTGCAATAGCCTATATCAGTATTGCTAAGCTTTATTTTTTCACAAATATAATTCATCTTGTGGATTGTACAAAATTCCTATTTTTTTAGTAATTCTTCATAACATAATAGTTACATCCTTCTGATGAATAATTATCAGATGTTTGCTAGTCCTTGGTTATTAAAGACTAAACGCAAGTATTATCTTGTTAATCATGACCCTCAATATTCTGGCTCCGATCTTCCTTTCTTGACACGTGTCCTTTACTCCCCTTATACACTTTTAGAGAGCTGCCTTTGTGTTTGCTTAGGTTGTTCCCTTAGCCTGGGATGTTCCTTACCCTTACATTTCTCTAACTGTAAAATTCCCTGTATTCCTCAAAACTAGATCAACCACTATGACTTTTCCTAATTCCAAAATGGTCATTACATTATTCCCTGTGTAAATTGTCTTACCCTCCAACTAATTTAAAATTTCTCTAATTGGAGCTCTCCCAACTTTGAGTAATTATAAAAATTATCTGAGCTGCATAAACATATATACATTCTTAGGTATTGGCAAGTCTAGTGAATCACAATCTCTATGGAATGTCAAATGTAAAACACCATTTTATTATATAAAACACAGTGATATTTTCTTTCACATACTGCCTGATTGTGCTTTAAAGTTTTTGTGTATATGATACTGTCTGCTACATTATGTTGCTTAGGGATTTGAATAAATCTTTATCTTTGTATCCTTGCACTCCTTAGGTGATCATTTGCATAGAGTAAGTGCTTAACACCTATAGATTGAATAAGTAAATTAATGTAGCTCTCCACGGAGAGAAAATGATTCTTTTTAAAACATTAATCAAATCACATCAGTCAAAACCTATCTATCTCTTGTTGGTCTTGCTGTATTTTTCTAAAATATCTCGTATCATACTCTGTTTTCTCCATTTGCTTACATCTGGTCTTTTCAGGATTGATTTTACCTCCCAACATCTTCTAGTAAAATTAAAAACAGCAATTAATCTTATGCCAATATATCTTATCTCTGGAAAAACCTATGCTTAAATCAATTCAGCTATGCTATTCTGGGTGGGGGAAGGGGAATATTATTCACAGTAACAGAATCACAGAGCCCAGAGAAAGATATGAAAGTCATGACTGTGAAGTGATCTTCTCCACATGTGTGAAGATAGAACTATATCAAGTTGCCCTGTGTGATTGGTTCTTACAATTGCTTATGGTGATTTATTCAACTTTAAGTCTCCTCTAAGTTTTCCAAAGAGAGAGAAGGCCAAATTACCTGCTGGTACCTAATTTTTCAGTTCCAATACTTAAGAGGACACTTTGGGGGGCATTTTCGGCTTTGATGATATTATGATGCATTCACCAGTTAACAATGGTGGGATGATTGTCATTTAGGGGACCCATCTTAAGTGCACAATGGTTTCTGATTAGGATAAGACTGCAATTGTTGCTGATTAGAAGACTGCACTGTGGTTGGCTGTTAGTGCCCCATATCTTCTTAGAAAAAGGTGGCACCTGTACAAATCAATAATGTATGAGTTGAGAAAGCTCTGAGATAGGATTTCCTTTAGGTTCAAAAGGGACGACAGAATCAAACTTTCTCAGTCTCCAAGTTTCTTGGTTCATTCATATCAAAGAATCTGTATCAAGCACCTGTGTTGTGCTTTTCACTATGCCAGCAGCTGTTCTGGATCACACAAGATAAATATAAGGTATTATTCTTACCCTCAAGTAGTTTATAATCTCATTGGATGAGACAAGACATTTAAATGCATACAATTAAAAGGCAATGCAAGGCAGTATGTGGGCAGGTTGCAAAGTATGTTATGTAAATAGAGAATGTTATCAGGTTTAAAAGAGAAAGAAGAAAATGTACCATTCTTAGAGAACTGGACTTAAGCCTGGTCTTTGTTTCATCTGAGAGTAAAATGAAATAAGTAAATAAGGAACAAGAGCACTGATAGAGCCACTTATATATTTATCTTTTGGTCAGAGGGGTTAAATGCTGAGTAGGAAGTCTAAAACTTTTTAAGTGGACATCTTGAGTATTTGTTAATGTATGTTGTGTTGATTACTCTTGAAGGTGCCAGACCATAATAACCTTTTTCTAACACTGGTCTTTGAATTTGCATTCTTGCAGTGATTTTATTTACCATTGAGCTATTACTTATCTTCATCAGTGGCAGATTTTGAGGCATTTATTTGCAGCCTTTATATTCTGGCATTTTCCCTGCCGCCTCTGTGTGTGCACTTCTCTCTACATGGTGATCTATGGTGCTCAGGAAAGGACTTTTAAATTGACAAGTGGAAAGATGCCAGCACAGGGAGAGTTTATTAAACCCTCAGCCAATGAACTTGGTTTACACCAATGCCTTTAAAAGAATGAGTGTCTGAGAAGCTGCAGGGCTCAGTATCATGTTAGCACTGAAAAATGAGACAGCGATTTCGAGTGTTGTGAAATGGACATTCCATTCTTTAGTCGAAAGTGTGTGTTAGAAAGGAGATTACATCAGTGGAAGGATGGAGAAGAAAATGCAGTATGAACAGGGACAGGTTTATGTAAGTGGCAGTTTTCAGAGACTCAGAGTCTGCTCTTTCTGAAGGATCAGGGGAAGGGAGCAGGATTCTTCTGGGTGGAAATTAGAAGTTCCACAGAGACAGATTTTAGCCCTCTTCTTTCTTTTCCTGTTTTTTTATTTTAACTGAAGCTTTAAATGAAACAAAATCTCCTGGATTATTCAGAGATCTTGCAGGTATAGATGGAGCAGATGCTTCCTGAGACCTCATCTAGCCCCTGATTTTGGTGTTTCAGTCTTCTGAGAAGGCAGTTTGCATTTAATTTAAACATAATTGAAGTATAGAGTCCATTGAACTCTCTATAACGTTGGCCAGACAGCTCAAATAGCAGTGCAGTGAATTGTGACAAATGTGTGTTTCACACTATGCTATCGGGATTATTTTCCCCAACTCCTATTTGAATCCACATCTTCATTTTCCTTTACTGAGCACCTCTCAGTGACAGGAAACCAGGATATAAAGATAGATTAGACATGGACTGTGATGAACTCAAAGTTCCTATAGCCCATTGAGGTAGACAGAAATTTATGAAATGTAATTTGTAAAGGAAACAGGGAGAAGAGACATCTGAATCAGACTTGGAGGTCAGAACTACTTCTAGAAGTGTGCTGAGTTCTTGTTTCTGATAATTTTCCTCAGGAAAATGTAGAATGTAGAGCAAATTACATATTAATTAGATACTTAAATTCATCTGATATTGGAGAAATTTGTAAAGAAAAACTGCCCAAGGCGGGGAAATCATTTGAGCATCTATCTGTATGTGGTTATTTCACATATATCTGAGTAACATTTTTTCCTCTATAATAATTTTAACTTTAACCAAAATGCTACATTACATTGTCCCAGATGCTTGCAAGAGATTCAGAAAGACTTGAACACTGTCTTCACTAATATGCATGATCTTGAATCAAGTTGGTTCATCTTGTGGTCTCTTGGTGACAATGATAGCACTAACTGAATTATTAAAATTTGGTCATCTGAAACAGTCATATGAAGAGAAGTTGAGTGTTTTCTGCTATTGTGACCTTTATACTTGTGCTCTGGTGGAAAACGTAGCAGGTTTTCAAAGTGTGTGACTTTGGGCACAACCCTTAATGCACCTCTCTCCTCCTTTGTCCCTTAAATGGGGAAAATACCACTTCTCATTTTTTTTTTTTTACTTGACAGAGTTGCAGTGAGGAGCAAACAAAACCATGAATGGGAAAGCTTTTTATAGAGTATAAACGCTTACAATAGTCTGTCTTTGTATCAGAAACACCAAGGAAATCTCTCATTGGGAAATTTTAACTTTCTAAAGCATTCAATGATGGTGTTGATTTTCAGTTTTCCACTGTCTTATTTTAAGACACTTTTCATGTAAAATTAAATGACCACTTAAGATCAACTATCACACCTAACAGTCTGCCTTCTCTTCTATGCAAGTTGCAGCCCTTAGCTCTCTTGTGCTGCTCTTATAACAAATTACAGAACTAATTTGTTTGCTCCCTTGACTAAGTTTATTGTCATTTAAGATTCATGGTGACTTGTCAGGCACTCTAGAGGCTGAATTACTATAGAGAAAGTGTTAGTGTGAAGGCTCTATGTGAATAGAGTCATTCAAATTTAGATTTGACAATAATACATCAAGGAAATATAAGAAGCACATTCCAGCTGAATGTCCTCCCTGGGAATCAGGCCATTGTTAACAATGGAAGGAATTTTAGGAAGGATCCAGTTCAGCTACATTTCTTCCAGCTATTATGGAAATTATGCTAAAATGAATTTGTCCAAGGTTATACCAAAAGGACTAGAATTTAGACCTTTCAAGTTCTTTCTAGATATTTTTTTCTTTGCCAGTTTGGTGTTTTAAATTTCAGTATCCAGGTGCATTCTGGTTTTTTTCACAGTCCAGTGTAGGGTTTGTCAATATTATCTTGACGTATCTTATTCAATTCAAAGATTCATCCTATTATCCAGGAAAATTGATTTTTGTTAATCTTGAAAGAAATTTTGGTGAGTGGATGGCTCTGTTGACATACATTTATGTGACTTATAAATTAAATATATGCAGGGAAAGTAGTGCTTAGAAAATCTTATTCTATTTGTTTCTCCACTATTTGGCTGAAAGGATGTTAATATGTCACTTAATGTTTCAGCAACTGCATTTTCTACAAAGTAATTATATAGCTACCTACTATATTAGGTTGCGGTACAGTTTAAAATAGTTCATTAATGGGAAAGTTCATATATCTGTAAAGTATTATGCAAATGCATTAATATTATTTAGCTGCCTATTTCAGCTTTGCTGCCTCCAGCAGGTGGCTAAATCAAGTCATATAATTCCAGTGCTCTCCAGTTCCATAGACTATACCAATGGTCCTCCTTACAGCTTCTTACTTCCCATCATAAATCACATTCCTTGATGAAAGTGTAGTAACATGTAAATTCTATCTTTAAAATCTTTTAACAAGGAAAAATGGCAGGGAAAAATCATCATCTATATTAAAACAAAAAACACAAATTAGGTGATATTGTGAGGAAACTGACATAATATAGAGGGCTCGGAAGCGAGTATCTTAAAATAAACTGTAGTTTATTCTGAATGTTCCTTGTGAAGCAGAATTTTTGTGACTTCCCCCATGTCCATGTCCATACTAATGTTAACAGATGTCCCACCTTCCAAAACAGAGAGGCAAGCTTGGCAGCTCTTCCCAGCTTGCAAATTTAATTATGGCTGCAAATGTGATAATGCAACAACCTTTCCAAGTTTTGATTGGATCTGTGTTTGGCATAAGCAACCTTCATTTGCCCACCATATGGGTAAGCGCAGGGCAAGGTGCTGTCTTGTGCCCTTGCTGTGAGTTAGCCAACTCTTGATTATCTGCAGAGGAATTGGCCACGTAGATTAGTCATGGCCCTTATAAATGCAGCCAGCTCTTCCTGCACTGAGTATAGAGCAGGGCTGCCTCCCCACATTGCTACTGGGTTTAGTCTTGGCATCTGGAAGCTTATTTTAATATTTACTTGGCAGAAAACCCAGCTACTAATCTGATGGCTACTTATGCCCTGTCATCAGGTAATCCATTCTAAATGTCATTTCACATAGTCATAGATATGTATGGTGCTCGGTTTTGCATAATAGAGAACAACTCATATGACCCAGACACCAGTCCTGTGTCTTGGTGAGACAAGCATCGCAAATGAAGAACCTGAGCTCCAAACTGGCTCAGTGACTTCTCCATGGCCTTCGAAGTAAGGAGTGTGACTTCAGCCTTTTGTCTCTAAAGTTGGGGCTCTTGCTTCTACCTGACACTTTCTCATAAAAGCATGGGAAGTTATTTGGATGAACAATTCCTAGTTTTAATTACACATGTTGTGGGTTTCCTTTCTAAGGACAGGTATTGAACAATTTGAGCTTGATTAAACAAGCCAAAAGACAGGGTGTATATAGGTAAAGAGGCAGAGTCATCTCAATGTCATATCCATTGAGCTTCTAAACTGTCTTTTCTGGCTCTTTCCTTAGAACAGACAATTAACCTTTTGTGGGTTCAGACGGAGCTATGTGGTAGGAGTATCATGATTCACAGAGTAAAGAGCATGTGGACTTGAGACATTACTGGAGAAAAAAGATCTAGGTATACAGCCAGTGCCTGAGAACACTGGAATTATTAGGAACACAGGAAATTTCAGTCTCAAAATGCACATATAGGGTACCTATTAGGCTGCTCTTGGATAGTTGGTTGGCCTTAGCAGTAAAAGATGCTAAAATATGTTGCCTTTAAGACACTTATTGGACGGTGGGAAATAAAGGCATAATGACACCTTGGTAAATAGAAGATTAAAGATGCATATGAAGTGCTGTGGGAACAAGAGGAGGAAAAAAATAAATTCAGTATGATGGTGAATTTCAATTCTGTCTTCCTTAATTTGGTCACATGTGGAAAAACCGAAGCATTTAATAATCATGAAATTAAAGATAATCCCTTGACTCAAATAAAGACACACTTCCAAATGAGAGCTGGATGTATAGAAGTACTTAATCTTGCAAGACCACTGCTAAGCTTTTTACAATCAACAGCTTGGGGCCATTTTTGGAGGGAGTCTTTTCACTCTTAGTGTGACTACTCAGCATAAAAGCATGATGCTAAATAGCAGAGAAATGGCCCTCAGCAGGGATATAGATCCAAACAACTGAATACTTTCTATTTAAAAATACGTGTCAGTCACATAAACTAACCTAGAAGATTCTAAGGCACATTGAAATAGCAGGTCCTGGGCACCAGATGGTTCTAGGGAGAGTTCCGAGCAATGTGGTCTGGGCTGGACTTGGGGGTGTAAGGGACGAAGCTACTTTCCACAGCGCCACATGCTGTCTAGGTGGAGGGTGAGGAGATGGCCTCTCCAATATGTCAAAAACTCATTTTCTGGTTACAAGGTTTCCTCACAGCAAAATGGTTTCTGGAAACTGCCTTCTCTTTCTCATGCCAAAAAAGGAGTATTTACCCAGATGCAAAAGATGAAAAATAGTGACATTATAAAAGATTGGCATGCTTAAAAATATGGATTTAATTAAGCATTCTTACTATTTGGGGATGGAGGGATTCGGAAAGACGTGTAAAATGTAACTTCCGCTGTTTCACCACCTTGCCACCGTGATCCTATGTGGCTATTTGGCTCTTTTCTTGGGCTAGTGCATGAATAACATGAAAATGATGCCTCTCTCCCTGCCAAATCGGAGAAAGACTATTTGTTCTCAGAATCTCACATAACCTTTATGAACCTTATTTTATGGCTTCTGGACTTATTTCTCTCTCTCTCTCTCTTTTTTTTTTTTTTTTGGTACCAGGGGTCGAACTCAGGACCTTGTTCTTATGAGGCAGGCAGTGGAACCACTGAGGTAAATCCCCAGGCCTTATTTCTCTCTCTTTATAGGAGCTGGTCCCTTTATCCAGAAGGGAGACAGAAGTTAAATAATTCTTCCATTCCTCTTCATCCTAAATATTTAATTCTGTACCATATCTTTTGGCTCAAGGCTCCCTGAACTAAATTCTTTCCTTGAGCTTAAACCTAAACCACACAGTCTTATGAATAGATACTTGGTAATGCCACTAGCCTTCCTCTTCATCAAACAGCTCAATTCTCAGTCTCAGATTTGAATTTTTGAACCTGTAGACAGTGTAGAGAAAGCAGTCATGCTCTCTTGGGAACTGGAAGGTTTCCCAGGTCAGTATGCTGCAGTAATAACTAGAAAGTAATTCTGATACTTATCAGATCCTTTCCAATGACAGATAAATATAATGTACTTGGTGAGTGTGAACTGAGTTTTGATATGTACATATGGATTCATATGAGTCACAAGAATAGAAGAACAGAATTATAATCCTGTAAATGATAATACTTGGACTTAGTGGCTTTTAAAACATTTCCAGATTCATCTCACTTTCAAAAACTATTTATAATTCTTGTTTAAAATATGCCATAGTTTAGGCATATTACCATATCATCATTGTACTTTATAGGAAAAAATAGTAACAACTATGAGTATGCTAGATCAAATATATCATATATTTACTGATACCAAACATAATTCTAAGCAATTTACATATGTTAACATATTTAATTCTCTCTGCAACTCTGCTGTTATTATTCTAATTTTACAGATGGGGTCTGGGGATTTAGCTCAGTGGTTCTGGCGTCTGCCTTGCAAGCGCAAGGACCCGAGTTTGATCCCTGGTACCAAAAAACAAAACAAAACAAAACAAAAATTCCTTAGCTGGGGATTTAGCTCAGTGGTTCTGCCTCCTGCCTCCGCAAGCACAAGGACCCAAGTTTGATCCCGGGTACCAAAAAAAAAAAATTTTACAGATGGGGACAACCCTATGATACAGATGCTATTATTATTCTAATTTTACAGATGAGGAAACCATGGGTCAGAGAATTCAGGAGCTTGTCAAAGTTGCACAGACAATAAATGGCAAAGTTAGGATTTAAATAAAACCCTGGCAATATGTTATGCACCTTCATCTCTCTTCTCTGATCCTTTGTTCTTTGATAGCATGTGTTGCTTTGCACAGTATTTTTAAAATTTCTCCTCCTTTTCCTAGACAATCCTCTCTGATAGAAAGGGCTGTGACTTTAATGTTATAGCAGTGTTATCCTTATGCCTCTGCTGTATGTATAACAATTTATCATTAGGTCCCAGGACTATTTGTCAAATCTCTCCTCTGTGCACAATAAAGGTGAATTTGTTAGATAGTGAGAAATAACAAAGAAAATGACACGTGACCATATTCTTGTATTTTTCACAACCACTCTGAAAAGTCCTCCCCAGATGAAGTCACATATGATGATCTGAAAGACGACACTAATGCAAGTCAATAAGCTGGTGCAACTAGTGTGTAAGCCCCATGTGGATGACAGTGAGAGCTATGGTTCAGAGGAGGAAGAGGTTCACCCCCAGGATGCCCTGAGTCACTTGTAAACCTAGAATGAGGTGTGTTCGATCAGGGAGTAATTCTGGAGTCAGTCATCCACCAGACTGCAGCTCGTCATTTGTACCAATGTGGGTAAGGGGGACATGTCTACAGAAGAATATGAAGATGTAAGAAAAGTTACTGCTTTCCAAATGCTCTGATGATCCTTATAACAAACTTACTTGATATATAAAACTTCTAAGTTGACAAAGAACTGACATTAGAAATTCTATGTGACCCAGCCATCTCTCTGCTAATTATCTTTCCCAAAGAGCTTAAGTCATCATGCTATAGTGACACATATATACCAATATTTATAGCAGCACATTTTACAATAGCTAAATCCTGGAAGTAGCCTGTATACCCATCAACAGATGAGTGGATAAAGAAAACATGGTATCTATGTATAATGGAATACTACTCATCTATAAAGAATGATATATTTGAGACATTTGTAAGGAAATGAATGCACCTGGAAAATATAATGTTCAGTGAAATAAACCAGAGTACAAGCTTAAATACCCTATGATATCCCTCATTTGAGTGAGGCAAAGAAAATGATAAAGGAGGGATAGAAAGGGACAAAGGAATGCATCTGTTGCAACAGAGAAGTGGTCCAAGGAAAGAAGTGTGAGGGGTGAGGAGGAGGGGAAGGAGAAATGAGAGGAATAAAGATGTGCCATGTACAGGAACCTAATAATCCCAATTAATGCAGACAGTATATCCCGTGACATGGGCTAAGACAAGTAATATTAAGTATGGAAAAGGGGATGGGGACTGGTGGGGGAGGGGGAGAGGGAGAGAAGGGGATTTATGAAAGGGAAACAAGCCGTGATATATGTAAACATGTAACCACTCCCCGAGAGGATTTTAAACTGCATGCATTGCGAATATGTAGTAATACAATTTTTCAAACTATTAAAAAAAGGGTCATTATTGTGTTAATTTACTAAATTACTCACTCACTTGATCACTACAGCAAGTATTTACATTTGCTATGTACTGATTCTGTTAGGTAATGGGAACCTCTGTCTAATAATTTCTCTGACCAGGCAAACATCTCTTGGTGCAACTTGGCATTGTAGGAGATATTTAAGAAATCATCACTGAGCTGAATTTGAATGTTTTAAAGGAGTTGGAATGAAGTATTTGACTAAATCTGTGGATTCAGCAATCATATTCTGAGTGCTCACTATATTTGAACATTGTGGGAATAAAGTAAAAAGAAGTTCCAGCACTCCAGAACATGTCTGTACTTCATTAGTTTTATGGTGTGTCTATAAAACGGGTGGCCTGGGGCACACGGGGGAGGAGGTCCTCTTTATGTGATGTGAGATGGAGACTTGTTTGTTAAGTTCCTCAGTGCCTTGGCTGAGTGTCTCTGATCCAGTGCTCACCACTCTCTTTGTTCTGCTCGTCCTTGTAGATGCCAACAAACTTATTTCCAGTTTCCTTTGTAGTTAGGGGTGGGAATGGGAGTGAGTTCTGTGTAAGAGGACATGAGCATGAAACATATGCAGCTATCCAAGAAATCTTCCTGTGAACTCTCCTCACTCTGCTTCCTCATCTTCTGGTAGAAGGAGAGGACTCTATGGACTTTGAATCAGGTGAAGCCATGAGATGCCAGAGGCTGGAAAGACGAAGCCACTGTTAACCCACAATGGTGCTGCAGAAGGGAGGAACTGCTGTGAGGACACTGTGATTTGGGGGCCCTTGTTAGCAACACCTGGCCTAATTTAACTATTTAGTAACAGTGCTTAACTCACACAGGGCCAAATCCTAAAAGCCAGGACACTAGGTCTAGGCACAAGGAAGAATAATCCTAAAAGTTATAATTATGAAATTTATTTACATTTACAAAGCAATTTCATATTCATTAGTTCATTTGGACATTGAGTCTTATAAAGGGACAGAGCAAGCATTGTCACAACCATTTTGCTGGTAGGAGAACCAGCTCATTTGTGTTAGACTGCAGGGAATCAGGAGACTATCAGAATTAGTTCAGTTGGAGAAAAGCTACTGTTTAGAACTATCTATGGTCTACAGATTTTGTTAACACAGGGTTTAAAAGGATTTGCTTAAAAGTCTTTTTTGCCTGCTTTAGTCTGATATGTAAGTCTGAAATGATAGGCAAAGAGCATGATGAGTGGGATTGTGGTTCTAAGGGGCATGATCTTCCTTGCATGTGACTCCACTGGATGTCCTGGAACGGCTCTGAACTCCAGAAGAACAATTTACATGGTTCTCTCCACAGCGTGGCAGTACCGGGCCTTCCTTCTGTCTGGATTACTATAATTGTACTTGAGGATGTCTGTATTCTTCAGCTGTAATTTCTGACCGTAACTTGGCTCTTTCCATTCCTAAACAAACACAAACAGAGCATCCCCTCCCAGAACATCAAACTTTTGCACAATGATTAGTTTACATTTTGAAATTTATTTTTGGAATTTGTTAATATCAGTTGGCCTTTTGCTTTTTTTAGAAAGGGAGAATTTTCGTGTTTTTTTTTTTTTACATATTTTACATATTTTACAGGGGCTCTATTAGGGTGGTCACCCACCCCGACTGCCCCACTCCCTCACCTAGTAAATATTTCTAATTTATTTTAATTTAATTAATTTATGCAACTAATATAATAAGCACTTTCTTAGATATGGGGCATAAAAAAGTGAATAGGGAATGATTTCTACCCTTAACAGAAGCATTTAAGAAGTATTTACAGTCAATCAATACGAATGTTTATTTGAGTTGACTTCATAAATGTATGCTAAGTACCTTCAACAGAAGATTTATTATACCCCTAAGGATTGGGATTAGTAAAAAATTAGAACACATGAGACTCATCAGCCAAGGAGCTCTGAGGATGAAAGAACAGATTATACTCAAGCTTGTCTAAAATTACAAAGCTCATAAGCCTGATGTTCTGGGTCAGCCACTGCATCAGCCAAGACCTTTTTAAAAGCATGTTATAGACAGTGCAGTTCGAGCTGGTTTGAAACAAAAGAATGTAGTGGCTCCCATGCCAGAAAAATCCAGACTAAGAAACTATTGGATTAGAAACAAATTCTCTACTTTCAAAGGTGATAATTAAAATAGATTATTTTTCTTCCAGATAAGTGACCTGTTTGCATGGAAAGAGTCACCTATATATCATCAGCAAGCTTTAAAGCAAGTACTTGCTTTTCCTAGACACAGTAGGAAATATAGCATTCCAGCCAAGGAGACAGTTAAGGGTCATCAGAGTCCAACCCATACAGCCAAGGAGATGGTAAAGATGTCCCGACAGCTCCTTGCCCTCAATCCTTGTGAAAAGTTGAGTCACAGTTTTAGTCTTGGCAAGATGGAGAAAGATTTGTCTTGTCAGTGAATGTTAGCAAAAGAAGCAGCAGAAAGACAGGCTGGTGTGTGTTATCTTACTTTGAGCTGTCCAGAAGAGATCAGACTTCTCTTTTATGGAATCATTTATATGTGTTAGGTAAATCAGGCTTTGCCAGGCATCTAGGCAATGAGGACGAATATGAAAAAAAAATAAGCAAGCCTTTAAATATATCATTAAAACCTTCCAGACAGTCATTTCAAACATAATAATTGTACCTAAATTCAAATTGTGATGATATGGTCAAGTTGTGTCAACTAGCATTGTTATTAGTAGCTCAAACCTTTAATAATATTACAGAACTACCCAAAAAGTAAATAAACAAATAAAATCTTTTTACAAAATAGTATTTATGTACAGAGCTCCAGGTACTTGCATCAAGATTATACTCAAGTTTGGTTAGATCTAGGTTCTCAGGTAAAGTTTTTTAAATTAGTATATATTTGCAATTCATAATAATTGCACTAACATATGCCTATCACATCTCCTCTTCCCTCCATACCTCCTCTGTCTCTAGATCTCCTTCCCATCTCCACAAAGTCTATCTCCAAAGTTTTATTCCCCCTACTTCTTGGCTATGCTTTCCTCTGTGGATTTCTTCTTAGGCAGATTATTTCTTTGAATTCTGAGACTGCTGCTAATACCACCAGTTTTATACTCCATTCCCTCACTAAGTAATAGGAAGAAAAAAAATCTTTCCAACAATTCAAACAAAATTCCTGGAGTTGAGTCTGATTGAATGAAATTGGGTCATGATCCAATCCTAAATTAATCATTTCCAGGGAGTCTCTAAAAGTGAGTGATTCAGTTTGCTAGCCTGGATCACATGCCACCCAAGCTCCATGAACTGGGGGAATGAAGAATCCTGCCATCAATAGCAGTGGCATTAAATAACAGGCTTCCCAGGTCAGGGGCAATGGGGATGAGGTGGGGGGCGGAGTGAGGGTTGGGGCATAGCTCCTACTTTAGATCAACCTCACAAGAAAATTTTACACATAGCATTCTCCTTCCTAGTATGTATTTACTTCTTTTTTATTCAAAATTCTTCTGATTACAAGAAATAGAAAACATGCGATCTCTACCTAAGGCCACAAACAAAACAAAAGCCAACCAAGCAAAAAAGCCTCAGGCAAACCCAGTAACACTTACTGGAAGGATCCTTGAGTATCTGGCAGGATAAAAGGAAGAGTTGACTATGCCCGTAGAGAAGCAAGAAGAGAAGGTACTTGGTAGTGCACAGAGCAGGAGTTGATAGTGGCTCTACAGTAATGGAATCAATGTCATTCCACTATGAAGACTTTCAATATGTCTCTTAATTAAAATTCCAAATTCTCAGGAGAGAGTGTTTGACTAACCTATTGTAGGTGCAACATAAATCTCTGGATCAATCAGCTATTGCTGGGAGATTGAACCATACAATATGACAAGAGGAGAATTGCCCTTTTTTAAAGAAGAGAAAATCACGTTCATGGAAACGAACTTTCCTAATATTGTATGGCTAATTACAGCAGAACCAGTATTTAAATAAATTCTGATTGCATAATTTATGTTCTGTAAATAATACCACGCCTGTTAAACTCACTGTGATAGAATCCTAAACCCACAATGTTTAAATGCCATAATTTTACTTTTTATGTGCCTTTCTTGTTTGTGCTATGTTGATTCCTTAGTATGAATTAAGCTGTCTTCAAACACTCCAGTATCTCTCAGTAAGGACAGTGTCCTTGAGGATTGGATATGAAGGGCATCAGGATTGAACACAGGATGTATTCATCAGAGAGGTAAAGCCCCCTCTGGACATTTGTTCTCCCTCCTTAATAAGCTTTCCTGAGAGCTCATCTCTTCTTACTTCTTGTAAGAATTTGAGTCTGAATTCTGTAGGATCTTGCGTTTCGTTTATTTAAGGAATAATTCTTTCATCACATCACTCTACTCCCCATGAACATCCATGATTTGAAAATTCCAAACTCTTTAACAGTTTCTGCTCACAATATGAGGGAGGAAGTCAGAACATTTCACAGGAAGCATAAACTGTGGTGAAACTAGGTAGGAAAAAATCCCTGGTTATGGCACAATTCTATTAGAAATGAGGAAGTTGCTTCCTTTTCCTCTTCTGGCCATCAGATTTTAGACTATTTTTCAGTTGCTTTTTGAAAGTTATATATATATGTGTGTGTGCGTGTGTGTGTGTGTGTGTGTGTGTATCTGTATGATCTATATTTATATTCATTCAAGTCACATACTTGTGGATTCCATCTGTAGATTCAACCAATCTCAGACTGAAAATATTTGAAAATAAAATTTCATCTGTACTTAATATGATTTTTTTTCTTGTCATTAGTCTTTAAATGATGCAGCATACTATTTGTCTAGACATGATTTAAAGTATATGAAAGGATTGCATGGATTATATGCAAATGCTATGCCATTTTATATAAGGGATTTGAACATTTGCAAACTTTGGTAGCTGTGGTAGAGAGGGAGCATCCTGAAACCAATCCTATATGGATGTCAAGGGATGATCACACACACACACACACACACACACACACTGGTGGGAATCAAAAAGTGGGGAGGAAAAGAAAAACAAGTGCATCTAGCAATAACTTTATACATGTTAGAAGATAATGATATAAAACATTAAATTCTATGTAATATGGTTTTATGTGTTTTTTACAGTCTAAATCAGAAGTTAACTTCTAAACCTCTTCACTAAGAAATTTAAAGTCTTTATAGTGTACCTATTTGGTCCCTCTTTCACTATTCTTCTTGGTGTTCTTTTTCCTGACCGAAGGCATATTGTTATATTGTTATCCCGTGTAATAATTATGGATTAACTGCTTCTTGCTCTTAGAATATGGAAAGTTCAGTCTCTCAACTGAGACTTTTTAAGATTTCACTACTGAAGCACAGAGTCTTCATGTATGTCTACACTTCATGAGAACTTTCTGTTGCCATTTGCTTGAGCATAGGATTCCCTCATGCAATGTTCCAATTTTCTGCTTGATCTCTTTGATCTGTAGACCCACGTGCAAAACAATTCTAACTGTGAGATCACTTGGGAAAAGCTCCCGCCTCTGCCAAAATCATTTGACTCTGGTGTAGCGTTAGTTAGTCTGATTCTCTTTTACCCTTTAACCCCTTGGGTACTTTTCCCCCCGCTATCCCACTGTCTCCTATCCCCTCACTGGCTCTGTAGCTAAGTAGAATGCTGTTGCTCTTAGAATTTCAGGCCAACATCAGCCTAAGCTATAAAAGCATACGTTGACAGGATTTGCAAACAGCAGCAAGGAAGGCAAGAAATTTATCAGAGAATGTTGAGGATGATATACCTCTGGTGCCTGACCTTCTCCAAGGCAATCTGCTTCAAGGGAAAGTTAGAGGTAAGTTCATAAAATGACTTTCCCAGTACAGAAAAATAACATTATTGCCCCCAAATAACAGAGCAGTAGTTGATAATCCACAAATAATTTCTACATGCATTATCTCCATTAGTCCTCACAAGTGCATCATCCCCTTTAATCTTCATGGCTTTGAAGGAGATGTTATTGTGATCCCCCTTTTCAGATGAGTCTCATAAAGGTCATGAACTGGGTAAAATGTCTACAGCCAGAGTTGGGTCTGAACCAAGATCTTCCTGCTTAGAAGATCCAATCTCTTTCCCTGACATTTGATAGCTGCACTAGAGGAGCCTGTGGTTTTTTGACTTTCTAACACAGAAACACGTTTCGCATTGCCATTGTCATGGGTTTACAGCACAGGTCCATTAAATGATTCCCTTAAAGGTGGGACAGGTCAGTAAAAGATCTGCTTATTAGGCAAACACAAGTGTGTCTTCATAGATGAAGGATCAAGTGTAAGCTGTAGGTTAAGATGGAAAGATCAGGAATGGAACAAAGAGAGGCTGTTGTTTTGTGTAGGCTAAGAATCAACCCAATTCAGGCCTTCTCTAGCAAGTGGGGGACAACGAACTGCATTTTTTTCTTTTGCATGAGAGTATTCAGTTGATTTTAAATTATGAATTTGAATATTATTTCTATAGGAAAAACAATGAAGTTCCTTAGAATATATGTTAGCAAGGTTATGACTAGCAATAGCAAAGCAGACAAGCAGAGGATCCTTGCTGGGAGAACCTGCTGTGGTAGTCAGAGAAGTTCCTTTATTATGTAGCAAAGAAGCCCAGGATGTGCTCAGGCCATAACTTAGGTGATCAAAGAGGAGACTTGATAAGGTCTTTTCTTTCTTTGATTTTAGGAAGACGAAATAAACATTTTAAAATAAATTTTAAGAGAAGTCTAATATATGAGAAGCAGCCAGGGCTCCTCTTTTTCTCTGTGTAACAATGCTGCTGACACACAGCTGGAGACTGATTTATCATCACATTTAAGGAAAGCTTTTAACAAACAACAACACATAGGAACATTAGGCAGTTTCTTTTCCCTGCGTTAAACAAAGTGATAAATGGTGTGTGAATCTTAAAGCCATAATCCCTCCAATGAAAATTCTAAAGTATGTGAGTTAAAATGTCTGAGAATTACCTTTTCAAATTTACAAGGCATTTCATAGGAAAAGATTGAGTAAAGTTAGTTGAACTCTATTAGTTTCTTTTCATCTCAATGCCAGTCTTATATCACCATTTCCATGCCTCATATTTATAAAATGTATTATGATTTTTCCTTTAGGAAACTAAGGTGAGCTAGATTCATGACTAGTTCTTCCTCCCATTTCTATAACATCCATTTTTTATTGTTGACAATTAAATTAGGATGCTCTAAAGTAGACCAGACTGGGAGCATACACTTAATTCATAAATCCTTGTTTTGTATGAGAAAAAGTCAAGAAGGTCAAGCCTAGAGAAATTTAAAGGGTATTTCAAAGTTTTATATAGTATCTATCAATATGGTATCTATGGCAACATACTCACCCAATTACCTTTATTTTACACATATGCTTTTTTTCCCTCAATGTTCAGCTTGAGATTTGAACCCCTTCAGATTCTAAGTAGCCAAGTTGGCAACAAAATCCAGACCAAGACTTGTAAACTATGGCCAGCTGACAGGCCAAATTCAGCCCACTGCCTGCTCTTCAGAACAAAGTTTCATTGGAACGCAGCCGTGCTGATTTGTTTATGAGTGTCTATTGTTACTTTCTCACCACAGTGGCAAAGTTGAGTAGCTGTGATAGTGTGACTTGAAAATGCTTAAAATACATACTATCTTGTCCTTACCAAAAATAGTTTGATTATACCTGGTCCAGCCCCTTTCAGGTCAGTGCTAATAGGGATACAAGCAAGAGACATTTTCCTTCCTAGTTCTTGCATATATAGAAAACTACTTTTTTTCAGTTTAATGCTTACTATTTAAAAATTCACCAGATCTAGCTCTAACTCAGATTCCATTTTTTAATATTCAGAAGAAAACCACTATTGCTCACAGATGTTTCTCAATCTGTAGCTTTTCTATTTTATCTTTTTAAAGCATTTAAAATGATAGATAGATAAATAAATGATAGAGAAATAAAGAGGCACTTGTTGGCTTGTCAGTTAGCCTCACCAGTCTCTCTTCTTGTCAACACCAGCTGAAATAGCCAAATGATTTTTTTTTTCAGTGACTTCAAACCATTGAACTTCCATGGCTCATTTCCTTACCCTCCTCCACTCCTGTATGGCAATCAGGTTTTTGATGGTTTAAATACTCAATCCTGATAGAAACATCCAGAGAAGGCAAAGGGTCCTTTGAGGTAAAGCAGATCTAATTTTCATGGGGATTTCCCTTGTTGCACAGACTGAGATTCTAAAAAGGGAATAATATTCTCTGTAGTAGGTTTGAGTTGAGATCTTGAAATTGTAAAGTTTCCTTTACAATAAATCCTCTTAAGTATGCAGCCCTTAGCACAAGTCCCTACTAAATTAAATATCAAGCAGAACTAGGAAAGGATTGGTAAGTACATTTGATTATTTCATAAGGTTGGGAGAGAGAAAGCACATGGGACTTTGAACCCCTAATTACTGTTTCTCCCTCATTGTTCTTCTGGTCTTCTGAAGAGTTGTAGAAAGTTCCCAGCTCTACTTTCCTGGATCCCCATGACCTATTTATTTGTCTTCAGTTCTGATCAAGTGCCAATTGTACTTCTTCAAAGAGCATGGGGAATTCAGTGTGGCTTTCCTTTGTAATACTGAGATTCTTCCTTTGGAGAAGAAATTCCAACCTTTGCAGCACTTGGCCATATTATCTGAAGCAATAAAACAATTCCACAGTGCCCTAGTAACTTGTAAACTTCTGTCCCAAAAGCCAGAAGTTAAGCTTTCCATATCTCTTTTCCAAATATTAAAGAACAAAATGGAAATCAGATTTATCAAAAGAGAGCTAGAAGCATGAGTATATTTCACAGCACTAAATGCAGATTATTTGGATAACCTCCAATAATTGAGTTCTAATCCTTGCCTGCATTTAGCTAGTTACATGATCTGAGGGAGTCATGTCGTATCATAGAAATATGTGTTCCCTGTGGAAAAGCTAGAGAAGAGACTTGATTTGGAAGTTTTTCTTGCAGACATATTCAGATGACACATTCTCAATGACGACAGATGTAAATCTCTGAAACAGGTTTTTAGAGAAAGGCAGTCTTGGGAGATTTACTCTCTTATGTCACTCTCCTACTAGTCTTAAGTAAACATAGAACTCGCAGGGCAATACATGTCCTTCAGTATCCTTGATAAGATAAATGGACCTTCTATTTAAAAGGTTGTATTCCTTGACCCAGTGTACATCATTGGCAGTTTCTCAGGTAGAAGTGTAGAAAAACAGTCCATAGTTTCCTTTCCCATTAGATTAGCTGAAATCACTTTGGCCCTGAGAAAAGACATGCTACCAATGGATGGAGACTGTATCATTACATGGACCTTCTCTTGTGCCAGAGGAACAGAGAATATCCTATGCAACTTCTTCCTAGGCTTATAATTTCATGATTTTATAGGTTGTAAGGCTCTGATTTTCTTGTCTATGATTAAAACTTTGAGAAGCACACATTTTTATGGAGATGAATCCTGGCTTAACAGGTGCAGGTGGGACTCAGTTCATTAAAGGAGTCTATATTAAAAGACATTTAATCCTCCCCTTAGTTTTTATAGAAAAAAATCTCAACAGTGACACCATAATATTTGACCTTAATCACTGCACCTGGAGTCATTCACCAAGAAGAACATAGGAATTTTGCCAACAAATTTAGCTCTCCACATTAACAGTACAATGATTTCAAAATCACATTCACTGGTACTTTTTAGGAGGTTCTAAAGTAGCTCAGTTAGCCTTGATAAATTAGTTCTTTCTCTGAAATAGGGGGATAATATAACTCATGATTAGCACATTTTATAGCAATGGCATTAATCCAAATTGTTAGTAATTTAAGATGCATATTTCAAAAGCACTTGATTTAATTCAGTGGAATGAATAAGATTAAGAGTAAATTCGCTCTAACCTCTTGTCAAGAGATGAATACAAGGAGATGTTATAATGAATGGGGGGTGGTCTTGGTATCAGAGTGTACTTGAGGATTTAAATCAATAAGTGTCCTTTTACCACTGGCATTCCATTCCAGGCTCCTGTGCACAAGCCAACTGCTGTCAGCAGTGGTTCTCCCAGTCTTTCATTCTAGGTATAAAAGGACTCAGAGTGGATCGTCCTTGAGAAGATTCAGAAAGAAGTGTCTGTTGAGGACTAGGACAACAAAGAAAGAAAAGTTACATTGTCCAAGCCCCAGAGAAAAACACACAAATGCCTTTCTTCTTATATTTTGGACTCCGATGTATGTGTGAGAGAATTGAATTCAGTCTTACAAGGAAGTCAAAACAAGATTTTAATCCAAGTATCCCACCCACAATAATGTCATCCATTTTCACCGCCAATGGCCTAGGTCAATGATGCCGGACCTTTTAGAGCTTTCAATGATACAAGCAGCCTGCTGTGACACACATACCATAGGTTTGCTACCATTGCCTTAGGTCCAGGTCCTTGGCATTTTCACTTGGAAAACTAACTGCAAAAGCATTGAAACTGGTTTCTTTGTTACAAGTTTCTTTTGCCCCTGGCCCATCTGCCTTCCATACTGTTAAACTGACTGGGAACAGTGTAAGTTTACTAGAATAGAAATGAGTTCTGATCGTTTCTATGCTTAAAATTCTTCTATAGCTTCCATGACCATTGCGACAAACTTCAGATTTGTTAGGCTAGAACTTGAGGTCCCTCCCTTGCTGTCTGGGCTCTCTCTGCACCTCTAGAAGAATGCTGTGCCCCGTCAAGTCAATCAATGTACAATTCTCCAAGTGGTTCTGTTTTTCCATGTCTCAGAGACACTGTATGTGCCATTGAACTTCTCTCTTGAGCTAAAACTTTCTGGGTAACAAAATGATAGCTAAATTTATGGGGCTCCTAATTTTCAGGCAGACATAATTTTGAGGCTTTTACGTTTGTCAGTGCACTCAATCATCTCGGTGCCTGTATGAACTAAATGCTCCCTATTATCCTCACTTTATAAAGGAGGAACATGAAGCATGGAGCAGTTCAGTGACTCGCCTGAGGTTTCACAGAGAATAAGATCTGATATTGCAGGTCACATGCTCATAGATAAGGTATTTTGCTACTTCTAGATCTCTTCCTCCCCCTATTATAATACAAACAGCACTGCACATGCTAAGTTCCAAGAACAGCTATGACCTCAGCACTTTCCCTTGTCTTTCCATGCATGATTCTCTGCAAATATTTATGAAATTGTGAATAATTCACTGGCTTCTACAGTAAATTATTATCTTGTTTTAAAATTTCCTTTCTAGTGAATAATTTAGACTCCACATGACAATAGATTCTCAGCAATGAGTGATGAAATAAAAGAGCAAATGGATTTAGAGACATTTTCCTGGTGCCCATCTGGAAGTAGATCAGCTTCTAACAAAATAGCAGCTCTCCTTATTTTATCTTACCAGTTTTTGCTCTTCTCTTAATTACAAATACTACCACCTCACATAACTATAAAAATTTAAAGAAAAAGTTTTCTTGTATAGCCTTTAATTTATAAGATATGTAACACTTCTCAATTTTAGCTCAATAATGAAAAAATTACAACAGAATTTTTTTTAGATTGCTCTTTGCTATAGCAAGAAAGGGAATGAAACACCTTCTGTGTATTGGATATTGCTCTAAACATTTTATTTGATTTCATTTAATTATAGCAGTCTTTTTGGATAAGCATAATTATCTCCATTTTACAGAAGAGAAAACTGAAGTTCAGAGTCATTAAATATCCAAGTCATGAAAAGAGTAATCTGAAAAGTGGAAACGTGAGCTTAGATATACAGACCCCCAAAGCTCCTAGTTTAATGCCTGTCCAGTGGCATAGAGGTCTGAGGCCAGGATGGATGCCTGTGGAACTAATCACTCTTTAAGATGGCAAATACATTCACAAGGAAAATAAACTGGTGAGATTAGCAGTTGCCAATTCTGTCTTGCGTTTGCCAGGGCGGTAGAAAAGAGGATCTGATGCAGACTTCCTTTCAGCCGCTGTATGACTTCAGGCACGTGGTAGCCGCCCAGTGAATTCAGTTTCTCCACTCGAAAAGCAGGCATAATGATGAAACCTTCCTTGTGGGATTATTGAGCTCTGGCTCCTGATCTAGTAGTCCAGCACCTGATGCCAAGATGCTCAGGCCTACTTAGCTCAGCCTACTTAGCTCAGCCTACTTGATCTTGTCTGACTGGAATATGGCATTCCTCTTTCTGGGCTCTGCTGCAGCATGGAGGCCCATGGTCATGTATCTGAGAGTTCCTTTTGCTGAAGCTGAGGAAGTGATGAGTCTCTTGCCACGGCTCTAACAGTCATGTGCTTTATGTCTACGTCATGCGCTATAAATTGTAGGCAATTGCCTAAGGTTAACAATTGAAATTCCCAGTGATAGTAAAGAAGGTAGCCATTTGTAAGTCATTAGTAGTTATCTTTAGTAACCGATAATTAGACACTAATTAGCTCATTTGCTTAGTGCTGTTTTTGCCTAGTAAGACATTTAATGAGTTAATTACAAGAAAAAGAATGAAGTGGTAATTAAATGCCAATTAAGGATTTTTATATACGTAAGCAAAGCATATTGGTTAACTAGTAACATTTAAAACTAAAATAATGAACTAAGTGCTTTAAGGTAATGTGATAACAATTGGTCTACTCATACTGATTATCATGGTGCATTAGTCTTGTTTCATATGCAGCAGATTAACAAGTTTTAGGTTATTAGGATTTCTCAGCCTCAGCTCTATGGACATCTTGAGTCCAATAATAGTTTGTTGCATAGAGCAACCTTATGCATTGTTTAGTGGCTTCACAGTCTTTTTCTCATTGGATGGTCTAATACTTTTTCAATTGCAACAATGAAAATGTCTCCAAACAATATCAAACATTCCTGTGGGTGGGGTAGGGATGGAGATGTAAAACCTCTCCCAGTTGAAAACCACTGAGTTATAGCCTAATTTTTAAATTGTATTTATATTCAAGGTCATTTAATTTTCACTACTTACTGAAGTTGATTTTTAATGCTAATTATAACATCTTCAGACTTCACTGACCAAATATAGTACTAAAAATTAAGTGCTACAGTGGTAAGAATTAGGCTCCGAGTTAGGAACCTCAAGACATGGACTCATAGTAAGTGCCCCATCAGTGCCTGGCCTTGGGTGACCAGTGTATCATCTTTGATCACCGTGACAGTTTCCTTGTCTGTATAACAAGCAATGAAAATCATCTCTGCGTTTTTGTGGGGGTTTAGGACTTCTCATGCCAAAAAATGTTGAATAAACTAATTATTTACCTTTGATCACAAGGATGTTCCACAATCATCCAGAACCCTCCCTGATTTGTTATTAAGTTTTTTCTTTAGTTAAAATATATCTATTGAATGCTTTCATTGTGTGCTGTGTACTTCTTCTATGTACTGGGGAATAAATCAGTGAAGAAAACAGAAAAATATTTCTTGTATTAGCATGAGACAAAAAAGTAGTGTAAGGATGGAGAATTTAGTTTTAAATAGGGTGATAGAGAAGTCTTGCTAAGAAGGAGCTAAGCCTTATCAAAAACAGGGAAATGGGCCAGGTGGATATCAGAGGAAACATATTCAAGACAGAAAAAATAGTGCAAAGCTGATTTCTTTTTTCTCATCCAAAAGCCAAAAAGCTTATTAACCTAAATGGGTATCATAATTAATCTTGTTTATAAAGTTAAAATCAGGCATTCTGTTAACAACATCTCATGGTTTTTCCTTTTCAAATGTATTAAATATGTCAATAAGATATTTTAAAATGAGTGTATGTCTTCTTAATGCAGTGTTGAGATAAATTGAAATGGGAAATATCATTGTATATGCCAAAGAAGAATAGTGAAAGAAAAATGTTATAAAGTCAATTAAAAAATAAACATACATTGTATTATTGTCATCTAGTAATGTTAAATTAGTTGTCCTTGCCAATTTGAGTTTATTGACAATAATATTTCAGCACCACATTAAGAAGTCGCATTATGACCTATACACTTTCAAATCTTCCAGATTACTATTAAACCACTACTTGTTTTAATTAGAAAGCCTAGGAAATTAGATAAGCATTGAGCTTTAGAATCTTAATCACACGAAATAAGTCAGGCACAACTGCAGTAAAGAACATGTTCTGCTGTTACTGAATTTTTGTATTCTTTTCAGGAAAAAATTAGAAGGGCAGTTCACTAAGCTTCACTTTATACTTGAAGCATGAAAGTTGAATTTTTAAAAATAATAGTTTTTTGTTGTTGTTAAATTCTTTTATTGGTACATTGTAGGTATACAACACAATTACATTTCTCATTGGGAATTGTACCTTTACATAATGCATCTTGGTTCTTATTTTTTCCCCATTCCTAGCCCTCCTTTCACCCTCTCCACCCTTCCCTATTTACAAAGACTTTATTTCCATTTTTTCCATTTCTCATCAAAAAATAATAGTTTTAACAACACCGCAATTCTTTTTTCCATTGACAAATAAAAGTTGTATATAATTATGGTGTACAGGGTGATGGTTCAAAATGCATTTACACTTTAGGATGGCTTCATCGATCTTATCAATATATGTATTACCTCACATTCCAGTTAATTCTGTGATAGATTGACAACTCACATACAGTATCTGTGCCTTATGGAATTTATCTTCTGGAAGTCCACCCCTCCATCAGTCTTTATTTCAAGACTTCTTGGATGATTTAGAGTGTCTTATTATCTAGTAATTCCTCAGGAAAGATACAAAAGAATATATTCCCCAAATTCTTGTATGTTCATAAGTGTTTATCTTTGGGTGCTATACTTAAAAGTCAATTTCTTTGTGTATAAATTCTTAGCTCACATTCTCTTTTTAACTTAACTATGTCAGTCTATTGTTTTCTAGAATAATACATTGATATAAAATAAGATGACACTTTAATTTTATTTTCATTATAAGTGAACTTGTTGATTTCCTTGAAAGTTCAAATGATGTTTTTAACAGTCTAGTAACTTTACTAGAATACTATGTGTCTTTGTTTATGTCCTCAATGGCTGATTTTCCTAGGTAGATTGTGTAAATACAAAATACATTGCCAACTTTTTTTCTACTTTTAGGAAAGTTTTCTTTTATTAACCGTTTTAATATTTGTTCCCTTCCATTGCTTTGATTTACTTTTGCAGGAATCTTATTAGAAGTTCTGTGTTAGTTGTAGGCAATCACTAACAGATTTATCGCAATCTAATCCATACTCTCTTCTCCTAATGTGATTCACACATCTCAAGAGAGATGGAGTCTGATCTCTCCTCTGGAATCTGGGCCATGCCTTGTGATTACCCTGACCAATAGATAACAAAGAAATGATGCCGACAACTTCTGAGAGTGGGTCATAAAAAGAATACATATTTCCTTTGTCCTTTTATATACTGGGGCTGCCTGCCCTTGAAGCCCTGCCACCATATTGTGAGAAGTCCCAGGCTCCCTAGAGAGGTGAGATGCAGTAGTTTCAGCTAGCAGACCTATCTGGGCTCTCAGACAATAACCAGCATCAACCATTAGATGTAGGAATGAGTATTTAGATGATGATAGCTCACATCCCTCAAGTTTTCCAGCAGAGGTCCCTAGCATCACAGAGCAGATATGAACTGGTCCACTAATATCTTATCTGGCCCTGAGAAACTATGAGACAGAATTATTATCCTCTAGGATTTGGAAATATTTGATATATAAACTAGAAATCTAACACAAATGTGTTTGTTCGTTTTTCTCCTTAATTTTCTATATATCCTTTTTCTCTTTTCAATATCCACTATCTTTTGCATTTATTTGCTTTTGTGTTTCTTCTTGTTTGATCACTGGAATCTTCATTTCTGATATGGCTTTAGGCTATTTATTTTTAGTTTCTTCCTGAACTCTGTCACTTTATTTCTGAGTTTCTCTAATTCTTATTAATGTTGTACTTTCACGTCTTCTATAGTTCTTAGCGCTGTCAAAATAAAGGAAGCCAGATGCTAGTTAAAATGTGAAGGGCAGAATTTTTTCAGTGATGTGCTTTTGTAATAAGGAAAAGAGTCCAGCATGAACTGAACTCAACTTCAATTTGTACTGAGGTGATCTTGTGTTTTAAAAAGAGAAAGAGGGCCAGGGATTGAGCTCAGTGGTTTCGCCGCCTGCTGTGCAAGTGCAAGGACCCGAGTTTGATCCCTGGTACCAAAAAATAAATAAATAAATAAAAGGAGAAAGAAAAACTGAGGAGGAGGTGAGTGGGAGTTCAATAGAGCCCGGAAAAGTGAAAAACTACAGAAAGCAGAAAGGGAGGGCTGGGGGTGTAACTCAGGGGTAGAATGCTAGCCTAGAATTTGTCAGGATCTCGGTTTAATCTTCAGCACCTCCGACCAAAAGGGGAAACTGGGAAGGGAGGAACTGGCCTGTGTGACCCCATCGGGACTGGTTAATTGGTGCTCCTCAAAGTCAGGCTTTCTTTCCCACAGAGGCTGGGAGAGGGGCCCCGTCTTCAGGCATTGGCTGGAAAAAGCAGTTAGTTCTTTTGGAAGCTTTGACTCTTCTCAGCCAAGCACTTTAAGAGGGCTTGAGTCACTGTAGAGGTCCGGCTTTGAGCTATTTGAAACTATGTTAGTTGTTTCCTCAAGCTTTTACAGGTGAAGGTTGAGGCTTGTTAAGAAGAGTGCTCAGAGGAACCTGACTGGAACTTGGTGACAGAGAGAATGTTCATCAGGGTCTTTTAGCCTACTTCAAAAGGACTGGTCAGGGCTGGGGATTTAGCTCGGTGGTTCCACCATCTGCCTTGCAAGCGCAAGGTCCCGAGTTCGATCCCTGTACCAAAACAAAACAAAAAAAAGTGGTCACAGTTCTTATTTGTTTGGCAAACATGTCTTTGTGGTGTTTTTTCTTGTTTGTAGGAGTGCGATTTTGTGAGGTGTTATTTGCATGTGGGAACTTTATATTGCACTTTCCCTCTACCCTTTTCAGATGTTTGTTTTTATGTGAAATGGTTTTCCTGAATACTTAAGAGGAAGGTAGCTTTTCCATTTTCCCATCCCTAGAACTTCTTCCATTCCTTTTTTCTCATTGTGAGAAACATAGTCAATTTCAAGAGCTGCCTCTCCCCTGGTGTCCCCTTACCTTTATTAGCGTGGTCGTTTTCTTATGAGCTCTTTACTCTTGCCCTGTTCACTTGGGACTCTTTTTCTAGCAGTTCCTCCTCAGTGGGTTTCATCCCGGAAAGGGCTTTGGTTTATTGATTTAAGAGATCATAGGGTCTATTGTGTTTTCAGTACCTTCAGAGCTCTCTGTAGATTCCTTTTGCCCAGATGACTATATCGGAGATTTTAAGGCCCTCCCAGGCTACAGTATGTGCTCTGCTGTGAGTACCTACAGCAGTCTTGGGGTTTTCCCATTCTTGGGTCGCCATGATGCCCTGGGGATTTCCCCAGCTTTGTCATGAACAGAAACTTATGGCTAGGGACAGCTTTGTCACATTCTTTTGCTGCGTGATTTTTGTTCTACTGTTTTAGTTGTTCTGTTTTAATGGGAAAATTCAAGGAGAATCACACACCATATGGTTATCAGCATGGTGATCATTCCCCAATCCCACGTACACACTTTAATCTCACACTATTGTATGTACGAGGCTGCCTGGAGCCACTCATCTATAAAGAGGGGGCATAAACAGATTTAGAGAAAATATGGGTGACATGCCACTCTGTCCTCCTCATAGCCAACCTCCAGAGAGCAGCTATAATCTTTCGCACTGTCTCCCATTATAGCATCCTCTACATAAAACTTCATCGCTTGGAAATCTGTAAAAGAAAATTTTGGCTCCACAGCACAAAGAAAATATAAAGGTTTTTCCTTCAAACAAAATCTTACAGATATAACACTTTTTGTCAGTGCTTAGTCTCAGACCTTTGAAACTTAAGAATTATTTGGAATGTGGAGGGATGAGGCTGGGGGTAAAGTGGGGTGAAGGAAAATGGTGGGAATTAGCCAGCTCTGAGTTCTGGAATCTCATTACTTCCTGTAAGACCAATATGCAGTAACACACTGAAATGTTTGTTCTTTTCCACGCTGACTGTGGCACAGTGTTCTAGTCCTTACCAGCTGCAAACCTCAGAGGGAACAAAATAACTCCGGTCAAGAACTTTCTAGTGGAAAGTTGTGGAGTAAGTGAGAGTACTGTATTCAATGTTACCAGCGCTGCCCTTCAGGCTTGACCCTGAAGACTCCCTTTCCAAAGGCTGGTGGAGTTCCTGAGCCCTCTATTTAGTAATCTGCTTGAGTGTCCTGAGTCACAAGGTCTGCTGATCACAGCGCTAAAAGCCAGATGCTTCAGACTTTAACTCCAGTTTAAGGTGTTAAAGGAGATTAGACTTGATTACATTTGGGAAAATAATCTCTACAATTATGAAGCAAATAAATCTTTACTAGTATTAAAAAGACACTTCAAAGTTTTTGTTCTACCTTTTTTTTCCTCCACCAATTTTCCTTTCTAAACAACATATTGCAGAGTCAAGTGTAAAGGAATCAGTAGCATATGGCTTAATCTTCCCTCAAATCCCCTCTGGGCTTGGGAAATTAATTGACAAAGCCAGTGGCAAAGCTTTCTGGTAGTATTTGGAACCCCAAATTTAGGAAGCATGACTGGAATTATTTAGGGACCTCAGTTACAGTTACTGGCTCTCTGTCAAAATGTCTTCAAGGGTGAACATGAATGAGAAAGTCCTCTTCTTTGCTGACTCCTTCAAGCTGCCTGACACAGTTTCCCCTCTGTTTTTATTTCTCTAAGATTTTACTAGAAAATGTCCATCAGTTAATTTCAAACCAATGGTTTTATTGCCTCCTTCAGACTGAAACAGTCATGCATGGGGAAATGCAAAGGTGAGGGAGACTGGACTGTTATTTATTTACTATGTAATGTTCCAGAAGCTCCAAGAATTCTAAGTATCCCATAGAGAACTCAAGATGACATAAAAGGAATTAGGTATGTGATTAATCTCTGAGATTATTTTTAAAGTTGCTCACTGTGAGCAAATATTAATTAAGATTCTTTTGTGCCTGCCAGTATTGAAATGGAAGAGTCAGTGTGGTAGCTAGAGAACACTCTGGGTTTTGGATTGCTGAAAGATTGGAACCAGTTCTCCACTCTGGTTCTCACTAGTTCCTTGACTCTTTACGGAAACTGAGCTAAAAATGCAGGTTTATTGCCATTGCTGGGGCCTGTAGGAACACCAGTGAGCTGGCTAGGGGTGAGCTATGGGTCTAGGGATTTGTGGCTAAGACAGAATCAATCAAAGGAGTGCCTTCTGCTCACATTTTAGCCAGTAGCTTCAAAGATAATGAGCATCTGCTGTGATTAAGAACTATAGGAATCACACTATCTGCCACCCAAGACAATCTACTTTTCACTTCTTAGTAACCTCACTCCTGTCATGCCAAGATATAAACTGCCCTCCTGCCTCCGAAACTATTTACTTTGCTCTTGCCTAACCTTGTACACTTTCTCTGTTAGCAAGAGAAAGGAGAGGAGCTACTTTTTTGAACTGTGTTTGGGGGTCCGGAGACTAAGAGCGATGCTAGACTTCTCATTTACCCATTTGAGTGGGGGAATCTTAATCTCATAAGGATCCATTTCTTCTGTAAAATGGGTAGAATAACCTGACCTCATAATTTTCCTGTGAGGATACGTAAACTGATATCCTACAGTATTCTCAGTGCTGTTAATGGCACATGAAAGAGGCTCATTGTTAGATCTTTTCCAGTTTTCTGCCTTTGAAGTTCTGCGTTAACCATGAGGGCTAATATCTGTAAGTGTGCAAGTTGACTGAAAGTTTTAGGCATTGTAATGAATCTTGGAAAGGTTATTCCCAAAGACCTTTAAAGGACATAGCTACACAGAGCAAGGTGCCCCTGAAAACACAAGCTGCTATTCTGCAACACTTTTACTTGTGGGAATGGAATCTTTTCCCTAAATAACTACAAAATTTAATCAGTGTAAGTACGGAAACCACAGCTGACTCATATTTTTTCTTCTACTGCTTGATGTTGCTATATTATCTCTGATGCTTTACAGTTGTTTTATTACCCTCATAATGTTTTGAGACATCAACCTTCAAATAACTATTTTTTTAATTTTGAAAAAATTAAATCGGGAAAAGCATGGAGATCATTACCAAACACCCATGTACCTACCATAAAAATTAGCACACATGGGAGTGACAAATTTACTTTTACTTCTAATCTTTCAAATTGCAACCTCTTTATACCTCACTAATCCTATTCTTCTTGACCGAAGGCAATCCTTAATCATAACTTCCATGTGAATCTTTCTAGTCCATGTGATTTTATTTTTACTAAAGATTCAATACCAATATGTAATACTGTTTTGCATTTTTGAAATGTGTGTAAATGATTTGACAGTCTCATTCAACAATGTTTTTGAGAGTGATTCACGTGGAAATATGTAGATCTAGTCAATTCATATTAATTATTGAATTATATTTTGTCATATGACCGTACCAGAAAATTGTTTATCTCTTAACATTTACATTATTTCCAATTTTGTGTTATTTACCAAAGTAAGTTTAGTAGCGGATATCTAGCTGTAAGATAAAGAGCATCTTTTGTAATATGTAGCATAATGAAGAAGAAATAGTTACTTTCAAGATAAAATTGTTTAAGAATTTTGGAGTACCAGAATCTTGACTTTAAGTAATGACAATGGGTTGATATAAGTTTATTTTTTATCCATGATTCTCAAAGTTTAGGGTCTTTCTTTCTCTCTCCTGCCTCCTCTCTTTCTTGCTTTCTTTTTTATTTTCAGTGCTGGACATTAAACCCAAAACCCTGAACTGAGCTACATCCTCAGTCCATTTTATTTTTTATTTTGAGACATTGTCTCTCACTAAGTTGCCCAGGTTGGCTTTGAACTTGTGATCTTCTTGTCTAACTCTCCTCAGTAGCTGGGATTACAGGCATGAGTCAATGTCTCCAGCTTTAAGCTCTAGCTTTCAATCAGAATCTTCCATTCTATACACCCTACCAAGTCTTCCTTATTTCTGTGACCTCTTTGAAGTTACTACTGTATTTGTGCTGATTTTCTATTTTTTTTCTTTTCTATCCTTTGCTAACTTCTATTTTGTTGATGAAGTTTGTTTTACTCTAGTATCTCCTCTACTGTTTAAAAACTGAAACAATAATTTTTTTTATTTATTTAAGGTTATCCTTAAAATTTTAAACTTTTCTATACACCTTGAAAATTATAAAACCATAGAATATTTGAAATTTAAACATACATTTATCAATATAAATGTTATTTCTCCGAGTATTTTAGTTCTGATTGTTCCAAACAACTCCCCCATCCTGTAGAGATTATTTAAATGTTTCTACATCTTCACTAGTTTCTTTGTTCAGTATCTACTCTCAAATTTCACTCTTTTTGGGTTCAGTTTTTTTTTCACTAGTAATATCTCATTGTGGTTTGAATATGAACTCCTTTGGTCTAATGATGCCAAATTTCTTTACATGTGCTTTTTTACTATTTTCAATTTTTTTGGATGAAGTATCTATTAATATCTTTGTCTACTTTTTATTGCATTGTTTCTTATACTTATTAAGTAGAGAGTTTATCATATATTCTAGATACAACTCTGTTGTTTGATGTTTTGCTTTTGAAAGTTTTTTTTTTGAGACACAGTTGTTTGTTTTTATAGCACTGTTTTTTTGTTAGAAAGTTTTGAAGCTCAGAATTTTATGGGCAACAATCAGCATGGATAAAGCACTGTTCTGTATGTTGCTCTTGTGGGAAGTCTAATTTATTATTTTATTTATAGTTGGGTTTTTGATATTCTATAAGATTTTTTTCAACTAATGCATTAAGATTTTACTCCTATTCTCCCCCTTAGAAATGTATAAATTTAGATTTTATATTTTGTCCTGTGCTCCATTTCCAGATAAACTGTATATTGTGCGAAACTAGAGCACAGGTTTGTTTTTTTTTTTCGCTTGGGTATTTGTGGTGGATATGAGAAGTTCTCAGGCCCTCAGACCGCCTCGGGAAGACAGATTGCCCTGATGTCTGTGGCAGGCCCAGATAGAGAAGTTAAAGATAACTTCAGAAGGCTGTTGTCCATCCCACAGTGTTCATTCCGCTGTGGTCCCTTGAGACTCAAATATTTGCTTGGTATAAGACTAGATAAGAATAGCTAAATTTTTAGAAGCTTTAAGTAGCCAGGATGATTTAGATAAGATGCACTAAGATTAAGGGAGCATAGATGGTTCTTTAGATGCTTTGTGTACTCACAGATATAACTGGTGGTTAGTTGACTAGCATTGTGAACTGTTAATGATCGATGTATCCTACAGAAAAATGTATAAAAGAAGAATATTACCAATAAACCTGGCCTTAACTCCACACAGAGTTCTGGTCCCCTGTGCTCCTTCATTTAATAGGTTTCGTCGGATACTGTGTTCAGGTTCCAGTCTCCCACCGAGGGGACCCCAGCAGGTATTCATTTGTTCCATCACTATTTGTTGAAAACATTACCCCTTCCCATGTTAAATTGCTTTTGTTCCTTTGTTAAAATTCCTGTGAATACTACTACTATTACTATACACATACATATATACACACACAGGGTCTTGATTGCTGTAACTTAATAAAAAGATTTGAAATCAAGTAGTTAATGTTCTCTAACTTTACTCTTCTTTTAAAAAGTTTCAGCTAGTCTATATCTTCATATTTCCATATAAATTTTAAAATAATATTGTCAACTTGTACTGAAAGGTCTGCTTGGATTTTTGCTCCTATATTTAATTAATTGACAAAAACTGTATTATTTGTGGTGTACTACATGATATTTTGAAATATATACACATTTTAAATGGCTAAATCAAGCCAATTAACATGTATTACCTTACCTTACTTTGTGTATGTGTTTGTGTGTGTGAGTGTAGAACATTTAACATCTATGCTCTTAGTGGTTTGCAAGTTAGCAATACATAATTAGCTGTTATCAGTATTTTGTACAATAGATCTCTTGAGCCTGCTGGGATTTTGATAGGGGTTGCCATCAATTAGTACATCAGTTGGGAAGAATTGACCATTTTAGACTACTGACGTCTAATCTACAGATACAATATAGATCTCCATCTATTTAGGTGCTTCATTTCTTACAGCACTATTTCCTAGTTTTTAGTGTACAGGTCTTGTATGTATTCTATCATATTTATCATTAAGTACTTCATACTTATTGTATCAACTGGAACCCTCTGTAAAATGTTAACTAGAAAGGCTGAATATGGCTTTCTTTGTCATGCTTCTGATCTTTGGGGTAGAACATTCCTTTTTTCAGCATTAAATATGATGCTAGTCTGGGTTTCTCATAGATACCCTTTATTAGGGTGAGGCAGTTCCAGTTATTCCTGGTTTATCTAGATTTTAGGGCTAGGGATTTAGCTCAGTGGTGTCTCACCTGCCTGGCAAACCCAATGTCCTGAATTTGATCCCTGGTACTGGAAAAAAAAATCTAGAGTTTTTATTAGACATGGAGATGGATTCTGTCAAATACTTTTTCTGTATCTATTCAGATGATCATGGATTTTGTTTTCATTTGTTAAAATGGTTAATTTCATTAATTTGTAAACAATAAATGAACATTTCTGGGATAAAGCATCTTGGTTGTGATGTGTCTTCCTTTGTAAATATCTCTAAACTTGATTTTCTAACATAGTGTCAGTGTTTTTGCGTATTTAATGAAGGTTATTGGTCTGTAGCTTTCTTTTCTTTTAATGCCTTTGATTTTGGTAGAAGGGTAATTGTGGCTTAATCCAATAAGTTAGGATATGTTTCTATGGGTTGAATTTTCTGGAAGAGTTTTTGAAACATTGAATTGTTCCCTTTTTAAATGTTTGGTAGAATTTACCAGTGAAACCATATGGGACTTAAATCCCACGGGACTTAAACCGTGGGGCTTAAATCCCAAAAACATGTAGACATGCTTCTAAAGAACAAATTCAGTGTCTTTACTTGGTATGACATTGTACAGATTACCTAATTATTCTTGAGTTTTAATTACTTGTGTCTTTCTGGGAATTTATCCATTTTATCCAATCCATCAAATTTATATCCATCAAAATATTTTTTACTATTATTTTAGCATTTGTGAGATAGTTACAATATCTCTTTGCTATATCTTTTCTCTTTTATCCTGATAAGTCCAGCTAAAGTTTATCATTGTTCTTTATGGACTCAAAGAACCAGCTTTTGGTTTTATTGATTCTATTACTCTTATGGTTTTTATTTCATTGGTTTTTACTCTGGTCTTCATTTTCTTTCTTCTGCTTTTATTTGGTCTTTCTTTGTTGTTGTTGCTGCTGTTTTGTTTTACTCCTTTAACGTCAAGTTGAGGTCATTAATTTCAGATCTTCTACTATCCTGTAATTC
Organism: Heterocephalus glaber; assembly: GCF_053883595.1. Taxonomy (NCBI): domain Eukaryota; kingdom Metazoa; phylum Chordata; class Mammalia; order Rodentia; family Bathyergidae; genus Heterocephalus; species Heterocephalus glaber. The sequence continues at coordinate 2,960,227 of NW_028258463.1, forward strand.
TTAAGTGCCACAAACTTTCCTCTAAGCATTGTGTTAACTGTATCCTATTGATTTTGATATTGTGTTTATAGGTGTTTCTATTCAGTTTAAAATACTTCCTAATGGGCCGGGATATAGCTCAGCAGCACAGCGCCTGCCTGGCAAGCATAAGGCCCAAAGTTCAATTCCTGGAACCAAAAATCAAAAACAAAAAATCCTACTTTTCCTTTTAATTCCCTTTCTTTGGCTTTATTCAAAAGTACATAAATTATAAAGATATATAGAAACCTATCCTTTCTAGGCTTGCTTTGAAACTTTTTTTTTTTTTTTTCACTGTGCTGAATATCAAACCTAGGGCCTTGTGCAAGGGAAGCCCTTATCACTGAGCTACACAACCAGATTTCTTTGAAATTTTTTAAGGTGAAGTCAGAGCAGCCTTTAGGCTATGGCTAATCTTTCACCACTACTGATAAATAAATGCTCTTCTGAATGTTCTGTCCAATGTCTTATATGTTATGAGATATTTTTACTCTGCAGGTGGGAGCACAAACTATTCCTGGCTCCATGTGATTTGTCAATAATGTTTTTTCCAGTCCTTTTGAATGGTTCTCTCCCTGGCTTTGTGTAGTTACCCTACTTGGCTGTACTGATAAGTCCTTACCATAAGCCTTAAGGGGTCTCTACAAATCTGGAGAGCTCTCTTTCTGTGCAGCTCTCCTCTCTTCCTGGTAATTTTCTCTGAGAACTCTTGCTATCTTAACTTCTCTGGATTCCCAAATTCAGCTCCTGGACTCAAGAGTTGGGAATCTCTGCAGGTAATAAGCTGGAGTAATTGTAGACTCAGTTGATTTGTTTCCCTTCTCTAAGGATTATTGTCTTTGTGAGGTGTATATATGTATATATATATATATATATATATATATATATGAAATGCATATGCAATATATGTGATATATACATATATAAAGCTGGGAAACATATATATTTATATTTTTTCCCAATTTTATTTTTTCTGTACTGCCATTGAGCTCAGGGCCTTTGCACTGAGCCACACCTCCAGCCCTTTCTCTTTTGAAACAAGATCTCACCAATGGTGGACTTGCACTTGCAATTCTCCTGCTTCAGCATCCAAAGTACTGAGATTACAGGCATGCACCACAACATCTGGACCCTAGTTTTAAAATTATTTCAAGCAAAAGTCAATTCCATCGGTTTTACTTCTTCTTTCCACGTAAATTTTTTTTTTTAAAGTGGATATGGCTTTCAATTTTGTTGACAGAAGTTACCATGTACAGAGAAATGAAGGTAAACAGTTCTTGGTGCTTAGAACAGGCTAGACAACACTTAATCTTATATTCAGTATACCTTTGAAGAAATTTATGAATAATCTAGACTGTAGGCAGAGATTAGAATGTAAATGTGTCTCATGTAGGAAATAACCGTCTTGTACAATTTATTCTCTACAAAGCCATCAGAATGATTCTTTTAAATAAAAAATCATATCACTAACTTTCTTAAAATTTTCCAGTGGCTTTCCATTATGCTATAATAAACTCTAAAGTGTACAACAGAACCTACCTACAAAACCCTATGTAATCTGGTCAGAGCTAATTTCTGATCTTCTAACAACCCATCCCACTCTCTCCAAGATTTGCTCACATAGGCCTGCTTATTGTTCTTCAAACATATTAAGCTGACTACTAACTCTAGGACCTTTAACTTTGTTGTTCATTCTAGTTGTACGATCTTTCACCAGATCTATCTTAGGACAGCTTTAAAAATTGTTCATATTATTTTTCAGACATTTACCTCTTTAGAGAAGCCACCTTTAATTATCCTAATCAAGTAGCCAATTCTCATCCTATATGATCTCCAAACACATACCATTTTGTCTAGTAATTTATTCATTTGTTTACTTATGTATCATTGACTTCTCCCCTACCATGTAAGCTTCAAGGGTGTGGCTTGTTTTCCACTGTATGCCCACATTCTAGACCAGCATTATAGTGCGGATCTTAAATGTCCTCCCAAAGCATGAAGGTTTGGGCTGTAGTTGGTGGCATTGTGGGAGGGGATGGAAAGTTTAGGAGATAGGGCCTGGATGAGGAAAAGAATCACAGGGAGTGTGACATTTAAACATGTATTTTGTCCCCAAGCCCTGGTGCGCTCCCTCTCTCTCTCTGTCTCTCTGTCTCTCTGTCTCTCTCTCTCTCTCTCTGCTTCCTAGCTGCTATGAGGGAGTATCTTTAGTCTACAACATCATCTGCCATAATGTTTCTGCCTTGAAGCCAGCCAACCATGGTCTGAAACCTCTGAAATGGTGAGCCAAAATAAGCCCTTCCTCATTTAAGTTGATTTTATTGGGTACTTTCTCACAAGAACAGAAAGCTGACTAACACAGAAGATTAGTAGAGAGATGTGAGGTTGTTTCTGTGATTATGCCTGACAATGTGGTTCAGAAGTCATTGGAACTGGTTTGTGGGAGGAGTTTGTAAACTTTTGGAGGAAAAGGCTAGAGAAATCTAAGAATATTATAAGTGGAGCTTAATGGATGATTCTGATCGGAGGTCAGAAGATCAGAATTATGATTAGAGAATAGGATTAAAGACAGTAAACTATGCTCATGAGACTTTAGGTAGAATCAAAATTATTGGATATTGAATGGAGGCCTTTCATGTTACATTCTGACAAAGATGTTGTCTATATTTTATTCACATCCTGAGACTTTTTGGGAAGTGGAATTTAAAGGTTATGGGTTCATTTATCTGGCAGAGAAAATTTCAAGGCAGTACAGCATTCAGGTGGTGGCATGGGTGTTGATGGCTGTCTTTAGCCAGATTTGCAGTGAAATTGAGAGAAAAATGAAAAGGTTAGAAATACTTACAGTTTGTGGTTGCTGAAGAGATTAGTGCTCTTGTAAAGAAGCCAAGTACTTTGCACTGGGGCAATAGGAAACATGCTTTGAGGCTTGAGGGCATTACAGGAATCGGTAAGATTCCATCCATCACAGACTCAAGGGTGTGAAAGTATAAACTTTTGATTTGATAAAAGAATCCCTGGGTTCCTTGCTCCAACAGGACTGTGCAGTGAGTTGGTTCCCTGTGATCAGTTCCACCATACTCAGTCATCTAGGAAATCAGAAACCACTGCAACCATGGTTCAAGAAGGCCTGGCTACTCCAGTAGTCTGGCAGCAGACTTTGACAACATCCTTATGATGATGGCTTTTCAGGTATGTAGTGTATAAGATTTGTGGGGTCCTGGAGGCTCCCACTGAGATTTCAAAGGAAAACCTGGGAGCCCAGTTGATATGTGGCAGATTTGGAATCCCTGAAGGCAGCCCCTGAGAAGAATATATATATATATACACACACACACACACACACACACACACACACACACACACACACACATATATATACATAATATATATATGTATATATATATACATAATATATATACATATATCTCTGAGAATTAAGCCAAAGTTTTAGTGGATACTTCAAGTATTTATAGACTCCATGAACATGGAACATCTGCTGAAGAAAGATTGAGGGAGAGAGCAGGGCCAACACAAGAGATGCTATGGGGACTGCAACTGGCAAGGCCATAGGGCAGAGCTTTGGTCCTCACATCTCAAGATCACATTGTCTGAATGCCAGACATGGAACTATAAGATTTAATGTTTACCCTGCTGGGTTTTGGTCTTGCTTTGGTCCAATTCCTTTATAGGCCCCTATTTCTCATTTTTTTGAATGGGAATGTTTACTCTATGACATTGTATCATGGGAGTGTATCACTTGTTTTTTATTTTTATAGGAACTTGCAGTTTAGAGCTTTCTTTGAGTCTCAGGAGAGACTTTGGACTTTTGAGCAATGCTGAAACTTTTAAGACTTTGATGACTCTTGGAGATGGACTAAATGGATTTTGCATTATGAGATGGACATGAGCCTTTGGGAGACATGGAGAGAATACTTTGATTTGGATATAAATTATCCCCCACAAGCTCATGTGCTGAAGGCATGGTCCCTAGCTGGTGGTGCTTGGGGAGGGGTTGGAAACTCTAGGAGATGGGGCCTGATTAGAAGAAGTCAGTCACTGGAACTTGGAAGGATACATTTTGCACCCACATCCTGGTTGTCTCTCTCTACTTCCTGACTACAACAAAGTGAGCACTTTTACTTGGAGCCAGCTGACCATGGACTGAAACCTCTGAAATGGTGAACAAAAATATACCTCTCATCTTTTAAGTTGTTTTTATCAGGTATTTTATCACAGCAATGGAAAGCTAACACCAATATTATTCAGCATGTTGTGGATGCCCAATAAATGCTCATTTAATGAGTAAAGAAGTATAGAAGAGACTTTTATGTGTTTTAGATATTATTCCTTTAATTATACCAAAACCAGAAAAAGGTATGATGGTTATTAAGCACAAGTCACTTTCCATATATTATCTCATTAAATAGAACATAATAAAATAATTTTATAGATATCAGAATTCAGAAGGTTCATATTCCTTTATTACTTAGCAGAAAGAGATATACACCTCAATTTGATTTTGTTCAAATGCCATAATTATTCTGTCTTATCCCCATGCAGATCTCCAGTCTGGTCACTAGAACACTGATAGGTTCATTAATTTTATTTAAAAGAATCACTCACATCAGTCACATGGCATACTACAGGGGACAAAACCAACTGATGTTTTTGCTTTGTGGTGGTTATCTTGGTGCAGGCAAAATAACTACACTACAATTGGGTAAAATATGTGCATATTCTCCCTCACAGATTCTTGCCCATCCTCTCTCTGTTTTTCTTCCTTTAGATTCACTAGACACATTTAGAATGCTGTATTGAGTTCCCAGAGACTACCTAGAGAGAAATAGGTCTAGCTAACAGAAGGTATTTGTAGTGGAGGTTAAAGACCTTTTGTTTCTCCTGGAGAAATCTCTAGTAAGGGAAAAAAGACTTCTAAGTAGAATGGCTCTTCAAACTCTCCAGCTAAAACATTTGTAAAAATTGACAAGCTCTGAATTTGTTTCCATGGACAGCAGTAATCCAGTGGGTTTACTTCAAGGTCATGGTTCATGAAAGCAGGGCAAATAACGTGACTATGTTTACTTGCACACTTTCTTATGTCCTGAATACTCCATTGCAAGAATGCTGTGGATTGTCTTAGGCAGGGTAGCACTTCTTTATGGGCTGAGTGACCATTCAAGGAACATTTGAACAGAAAGAATAATGAGGAAGAAAGTTACATAGATATATTTGGCTATGTAATGAGACCTTCTGTTTATTTGGCAACTCAGTCTTTTTGTAATAACATTTCAATTAACTTTTGAGAAAGGACTGCTCTGTGATTGTGTTTCAAGGATGAAACTGTAAGTTGGCCTTTCTTTCTCTGTCCAAGGAGTGGGTATATAATGTACACTGCAAATTTAGTCCCTCTCCTGTGATTCTATAAAAAATGAAGAAAAACATTTAGAGCTTCTTCATTCTAGTGTGGATGCTTTGATCAGATGTCTTAGTGAAGTCTTGTAATACCCAACTATTAGAATCCAGTTCTCCAGCCATTCCATTAATTATATGAGCTACCCAAGAGCTTTGCAGGACATACTTATTTTCTCTTTAAGTTTACCAGAGTTCACGTCTCTTGCTTATCATCAAAGAAGCTATCTGTAGCATGTTTATATATCTATCTATCTATATCTATCTATCTATCTATATCTTTGGATGCCAAAAGCATTTTCCTAATTATGACATTCCAAGTATGATACAAAAATCAAGTAAAGCAGAAAGAAAGTCATTGTGGTATAACAAAGAATTTAACTATGTGGGAGTTGGCAGACTCTAGAGTGCTGCTATGACCTTCGGTGGTGCTTATGACCTTTGGTTCTTCAAATTTTATGTGCTCCACGATCACAAAGCTTTGAGGTCTCTCAGAAGAAAGAGAAACTTGTTAAGCTCCCTATACTTCCTTGTGTTTTAATTACTTGCATCCTTTCGCATTGATATTTTGCTGATTTGGTAGTACACTGAATTGAGAGCAGTCATGGAGCAAATAATTATCCTCACACCCTTGAACTAGACCTTTGCGATGGACGTGGTTCAGGATGTTTCTTACTTGGTCATTGGGCACCTTATACTCATCTTTTAGAGCAACAGAGCTTCCAGAATAGGAATATAGTTCATGATATTTTTTCTTCAACAAGAACACTCAGTGTGTGTCTTCCTTCACAAGGTGCACAAGTCTACTATCAACATTAACGAATTTTGTAGACTTCTAATAATACTTCTTTTATAAAAGGCACATAGGAATATTCACATTTCCATGGCACCAGAAAAAATCTACAAACTCCATACACTGGGTAGTTTTTCACCAAATTTGTTCTAGGTATCCCATTCTTTGTAAGAAAAGAGGTGACCATTCCAATATTTTATGTGTTTCCATCTGGGTAATCTGTTGCTGGAGATTAATTTGTATTTTTAAGTAAAATGGCCATAAAAGGCAATGGAAATTAAAATTAAAAAACCACAAATCAGAAAAAAAAAAAAAAGGAACATGACCTGTAATTACAGCTTGGGAGGATTTGGGTATAGTATGTGGAATTTAGACACTGATGTTTGGTAAGAGTGGGAAGAAGTCTGAATCCCTCAAGGATAAAGGATGAAAACAAGTACTTTAGTATGGATCCTAGATCTGAGATGGAAATTCAGTGGTTTTCTGACAGTCTTTTTGGGAATATGCTGCAAGAGATGGCAGTCCTTTGTTCAGATAGAGGTATTTCTCTCAGCTGATCACAGAGTTTAGTCTGTGGAAGTGGTGGCAGAAGGATAGGGTTCAGGAAGAGCACTTGATCTTCACTGGGCTCCCAAAGCTTCTGGGTGAGGGAATCTGTGTTTCAAAAATTATCGGTAGCGATAGAAACTCACCAGGGAGAAAGAAACTTGGAAGAGAAGGGTGCCAAGTTCTGCTTCTGGGGTTATAATTCATCTCCAGGCTCCAGCTGGCTCGGAAAAGCAGGGAGAGAGGAAGCATTGATCAAGCATGGACATAGGATCTGGGGGTGGTGGAGGTGAAAGGTTGGGTGGGGCTTGGTGTGGAGCATGGGCAGGATAGACGTGGGTAGAGTCAAAGAGAACATGGCGGGGTGATGGAGTATGTGGGAGGACACTGAGGCGAATAATGATGATGGCATGGAATACAGAGATTGAACACAAAGATATGGAATGATTATTTTATATTTTACAACGACTGTGACCCCAGATGTTAGGGTTCTTTAATAGATTCCATGAAAAGATTTTGGATAAGCAGAATCAGAAGAAGTGAGAAAAGGGCTGATATATGTGAAGCCCAAAGAATTACAACTGACTTTTATTGAATTACCTGTGAAGATCAAAGAGATGAATATAAATTCTCTAGGTATTTATATCTTAGCCATGTTTTTTAAAAAATTAAGCTTGCGTTAAATTAGAAATTGAAACTCTCCATGGTGAGACATATTAGAGCTACCATATGTGGAGAAATTTATCCTTAAATAAATGTAACTTGGCTGAGAAGGCAAGTCAGAGAGACAAGTGGCTTCCCACTGCTTTAGTAATTTTAGGAGAGAAATGCATTTACGGCATCAGCAAATAAAATAGTACTAGATCTTTTCAGGTAAGTGGCAGTTAACAGTGGAGGTTGCAGTCGTTACAAATGTTCTGTCTTCCAAGCAGGCCTCGTATTTATTGGCCCTTTCAAATGCTTTATTAATAATATTTTCAAAGAATCATGGAATTGAAAAAATTCATTCTCGAGTAGTGTAGTTATCCTAATCCCCTGTCAGGCTGTGTGGATATTCTCTCTTCGCTCACTGTTCCTTTGAATATTGACAGAATTTTCTCAGATTTGTAGCTTGAGGACAACTTGATGCACACACTTTCCAGCCCAATTTCCAGTTTCTATCAACCATTTATCTGCTTTGGTTTTGCTAAACTGATTTGGGATCTTATCTTACTCCCCAGTGGCTGCTCATGATACCCTAAATAAATGGAGAACATAAAAACAATACCAACAGTAACAATAAATCCAAAGAAAAACAACAAAAAAACCTTTAGAGACAGGATTCAGCCCAAAATATGGGTTTTCTCTGTCATTTGCTGTATTTGGTGTTTTACTTGTAGGAATGGTAAATAACCTGGAAGGCCTTTTGACCCACAGTACTTTCAATCCCCAAATTCTTGTTCTTTTCCATCCTCCATTTTCACCAAAGGATATCTGTCTCAATTTGGATAGGTAAAGATGACTTCTTCAAATATCATACCTGATCAGGTGAGAGACTTGTGTTCAGTTTCTTGCTGGCACTGGTTATAGTTGTCTGTGTTGGCGTAGGCTGGGGTGCTTTCTTACTTTGTCCCAACAGTGCTTCATTTGATGAATCAAAATGTGAACACACGATTAGACTTATGGTCTATGTCAGTGGTGGCGAACCTTTTAGAGACTGAGTGCCAAAATACAACCCCAAACCCACTTATTTATCGCAAAGTGCCAAAGCTGCAATTAAACTTGAACACTGAGGTTTTAGTTTAGAAGAAACAAATTTACATTAATATCTTTTGTCTTAAAAGAAAAACACAATAGCACGTGTGCCATAGGTTTGCCACCATTAGTCTAGGCTTTCTTGATAGTTGTATAGCTTTTGTTATCTGTCTTCACTAATAAATACCTATTCATTAGATAGAAAAATTAAGACAGTCTATTTCAGAGCTTATTATCCAGAGAAAATTTAAAGATCTTGGTCACACTGTAGCAAAGGATATCACTGTGCTTTTTGTACTAGACCAAAAATAAACAACAAAAAACCTATATAATAGACTCTGATTCCTTTCTTGAAAATGTGATGAAATCCATCATTCCCTACCAAAGATATGGACATCTGAGCCTGCTTATGATTTTGTGAGTCTCATAAGTTGAATCCAGGAAGAGATCTTTTGATTTTAAGTATTAATGCATACATAGCATAAATGAACACATGGAGAACATTTTTATAGTCTGTTTTTCATATGTGGATTATCTACTTTTTAAAATCCCAAACTGATAATTCCTTTCTTCTAAGAAAGTTTGGGGATACTGTAGCTATTTTCATGGGTTAGTGTGGACTCAGTCTGTTTTATGTAGGTTCACTTTTACCAATGTGGAAGTGTTTCTAACAGAAACATTTTTGACTATTCACTGTTCTTCAGTCCCCCACAAAGTCTTATTTTAGGGTGACAGCATACATATTTATCTTAAGGAAACCTTAGACCTTTTGTTTTTAGACAAATGCAATCAGAAATAAATTAAATAGCCTCAGAGTACCATGGGAAATGCTGCTTTCTGAGTAAATCAGTTGGATCATTTATGATTATTTGGTATAACAATCATATTTATTTCTGTTCTTTTCCTACATCTATTTAAAAATACAAAGTTCAAGTAATTTTTGGTGGTGTTATGGCTGGAAAAAGAAAAGAACTTCTTTTTCGGGTGAATCACTTTCTTTTTAGAAAGGCAGCATCGTAGATTTTGGCCTGATATTGGATACAATAAAATAAGCAAACTATAAAGTACTCACTTTCCCAGATGCAGTTCTTTAGTAGCCTTCAAACGGCCCTTCTGCTGCTTGAAGGTGTTGGAAATTCTCTGTTCGGTTGGCAGCTCTGAGGCCTGATGAGGATGGGGGTGTAGGAAAACTTGTTAAAAGGCAGAACTTTGTTGACCTGCATCAAACAAATTCTCTAAGGTTTAGTTTACTCATGAACTAGGAGAAAAACTTCAGAAAACTGCAGTAAGAGAAAGAGAACTCTCAAATCCCTTGATTGCCCATCTGCTTCACCTAAAAATCAGGATCCTCTCTCCTGGCTGCTATAATATTTTACCTTCCTTTCTGACTTCAGGACTTCAGTTCATGTAAAGGTGCCCAGAATTGTATCTAAAACAGCAAACTTTAGTAGAAGCAAAGGTGGCAGACTATTGACAACTGATAGAAAATTCTCCCTCTCTCCCTCCCTCTCTCTCTCTCTCTCTCTCTCTCGCTGAAGGGTAAAAATCAAGTCTCTGAGATTGTACTGGATATCTGGATATGCAACTATGCATTCAGAGTCCCTGTGTCCAAAGAGCGTCATAATTTTTGAATGCTCTCCGGTCCACTTCTTAAAATTTTTAACACCTTGGAAAAATACTAAAGTGGTTCTAAGGGTAAATTACAGGTACTACTTGTTTTCCTGTCAGACTGAGAATGGCAAGAGAAGCACTGGGCCTTGAGATTTGGCCTAGCAGATACCACTAATGAGCGGTCTGACCTAGGGGCAGCTGACCCTTTAACCTCTCTGGTAAACCTTGGTTAGTGAGTTGGACTAGGGTGATGGTTCAGGGTAGTTTAATTCTCTTCTTTCCTCTGAAAACATTTTAAACATTTACTGAAAAATGCATAGTTGGTCCTCTGGGTAAATTACAGGTATTGTTTATTTTGGTGACAGATTGAGAATAGAGCTATTCCCTTTGCAATGTCATGATTTTTGTCGGCAGGACTGTGAGGTGGAAACAGGGAACCAGCCTCTGGGCCTTATTTCGGTTTCAATGCAAAGAACAGATTGTTTATCTCATACCTATTCAAAAATCTCTTCAGGAACTATAGTTCTATGAATAGCATTCCTGGTGATCAGGATTTGTGGCTTGGGGAGGTAAAAATAGAGGCATATAGAGGGCATGATATGCCAGGGTGAGAGAAGTTTGCTAGAAGATGATTTAAACTGGAAAGGGCAGATGCCAGGAAAATTAGGACAAATTAAATCTTTATATGACCGCTGAAATACTATCTTGATAAAGAATCCTTTTCTTTGACTCATCTAGTTTCCTATGACCTTTCTTGCTTCAGAACTCTCATAGTCCTTACACAGTATTGATGTCACTTACTTGACACATACGTGTGCTTTTTGAAAGTAAATTTACCAATAAAAGTGTTAATGTTCTACTTTAGAACTATGTTTTTTGTTTCTCATAGACAACGTTTTCACTTTTCAGTAGCATTCTTGGCAGCTGAAGCAGGAGAGTCATAAGTTTGAGCCCAGCTTGGGCAACTTAGAGAGACCCTGTCTCAATAAAAGGGAGTAGGGGCTGAGGATGTACCTCAGTACTAAAAAAAATCCTGGAGACAAATGGGTCAAAGCAATGTAACTCACAAGAGACTCCCTAGGACCACCAGAAATTTGATCAGAACTAATTCATTAGACACAATACTGCTTAAGCATGATCAGTGCTTCGGTATACAGTGAGAGAGATGATTCGCTGTGCACCTCAGACTATATATTTATGAGGTATTCACATTAAAAATTGCTACTTCAGTCCTTTTTAATAAATCCCTTTTCTCATCTTCATATAATCTCAAGCTAAAGAAATCAACCAGGTGTTCTGTTAAATATAGATACTTATGTCAAATCAGTGCCATTTAATTATTAGGATTAATATGCTGGCACCAGTAACATTTATAGAATAGAGTCTTAAGGAAATTAGGTTTTGGATGTTATGTGTTTAGAAATATAGCATTCATATACAAAGGAAGTTTCTAATAACATTTGCAATATTGATAAATCAACCAGCTAGTCAATAGGTTGACGTATAGAGGGGTTAGTCAGAAGGGCACATCTTTTTATTTGCCTCTGCTTTTTCTGATCTATTCACAAGGAGTCTCTGGCTTTCATTCTGTAAAATAGGTTTTTCTTTCTTCTGTTCAAGGTTCCTTCTCACCCTGCTCTTTCTCTGTCCTTTGTTACCACTCCTTTCCTGTCAGCATTTTGAGAGGTACATTTCCCAAGTAACTGTGGAAATAGGAAAGCCATAAGCCATTGTTGCCTGACATAATGTCCTTTGGCCATCAGTAATAAAGTGACAATGCCTTGTGGATTGTTTGAGATAAAAATATTCCTGCTGGGCTGGATTCTCCAGTCATCTTGTTAAGGTGTTTATTTCTGAGATGACAGTCTTTCACCTGTCAGAGGACAAAAAGGCCCAAGATAAGACATGGACAGGTAAGTTCTGGTGTATTAGAATCCATGATTTGAAAATAAACATCATTTCAACATCTCAGGGTCACTTATAACAGAGAAAAGCTTGAAAGCAGTGTGTTCTATTCTCATCATCTGGTATTGCCATGACATTTAATTGATCAAGGTCTTCTAGACACATCTTTCTCTTCAGGGTCCAAGACTGTCAATGTCTTGACTTCAGGATGCCAATGGGTCAAGAGTGACACTTTCTTGTACTTGGAGACAAGTGATTTATTTATCCAAAGACTGATGAGGACATCAGCGTTTAGAGCCTTTTCTGTCTGCCAGCAAATTTCTTCATTCTTTTTCAAAACTTTAGATATGTCCAATGATTGTAGAATTCTTCTAAAAAATGGGGCAGTGGAGTTGAATTGACATGACATCTGTGAACTTTGGCTGTGTTGAACTGTTGTTGTGCAACATTAAAACAATCTCAGGTATGATCCCAATACTACTGCAGAGAACACAAACAAATTTTGGAATTAAACTATTTGCTCAAGAAATAAACCATTGCTAAGTTCTCCATCTAGTTTTGAGTCCTAGCTTTGCCTGATTTTAAAGCCTATTTCTTCCTTAGCTATTGAGTGAAGTAGCACACAGACCATTGGTATTTTTTGACTTCCTCATGTTTTAACAAAATATTTTCAATTTATCATCAGTACTTATTGGGTGTCTTCAAATAAATATATGGATCTTCAAATCTTAGAAGATGGAAAATAAAATTACTGAAATGAACTACATACCCCACGTGCATGCATGGGATTAAGGGAAGACTTAATAAGGCAGAAGGATATATTAATGATGTTGAAACATAGGAATAGAATGTATCCAGAATAGAAGACACACACACACATGCACACATACTCACATGCACACACACATGCACACACAAATGCACACACACAATGTCATTGAGCTAAGAGACAAGCTCGAATGGCCAATAATTATGAAATTGGAGTCCCCAGAGGGAATGGCCTGATCACTAAAATGGTCTAAGAGTCTATTAGAAGTGAAATTGGAGCCAATTATTGGCCAGGGCTGCCAGTGCTTGTTGACTGTCCAAGGTTTAGCACATTGTGCTGAGTTTTCCTTTAGGGAAGCCCTGGTTAAGTGACAGGAAGCAGCAGCTCTCCACAAGTTCCATCACCTATGACAAAGGCACTACTGTCATATAGTACGTGCTTTCCCTTCGTTGTTCACTCAGTTGATCTCAAGGGGCTGCCTAAGTTGTCAAAGGATGTAACAGGGGAGGACCTCTTTCAGCACCATGGCTTCTGGAAAAGGATGGAGGATGCAGACACCACCCCTTCTGTAGGTGGTTATATCAGTGTCCAGGTTTGGCTCCATCTTGTAGCAAGGAGGACTCTGTGGATGCTTGCAAAACACTGCTTCCACGACCCAGCCAGCTATAAAGAATTATAGGTTTAGGGCCTTTAATAGCTTCTGTTTCCAAGAAAACTCTATGTAGCCAGCGATTATCATCTAATGCTATATAGCACAGGATCTTGGAAGAAGGTCAGAAGTCCATAGACAGCTTATGCTATTATAGTCTAGGTGGTCCAGAGACTCCACAACACATGAAAGGGGGCTGCTCAAGTCTGCAGTGAAGGAATCTCTGAGGGTAACTAAATTTGAAAAGATTCTAAAGACCTTTGTTGGAGAGGGCCCTATTCAAAATGGGCCAATTTGCAACATAAATGCAAAGTTTGTATGTTGCCTTTAGGACCCCAAAAAGCTAAAAGATGTTGGACTCTTACTATTTTTTGACAAGGTCAAGTTTATAGCCACCTTAGTTTACCATATTATTTTGAAAATTTAATAAAAGTCTTACACCTCACTATGTTTGGGGCAATGGCCCGTTTATTTTCTGTGAGCTGTTTTTTAAGTATTTGTACGTAGTAAAGGGTATGCCAAATGAGTCAATCTCGGAGGAGGATGTCATCAATGTAAAGTCACACCTGTGCTGTAGAGGAAAAGCTCATCAGTTCAGATGTTGCCTGCAAAGACGATGTGTGATGAAAAATGAATGAAGTGTCCTATGGGTGGCCTTGTACAACTTTATCATGTCCCTCCACAGGTGACGCAAACTGTAGCTGAGATTGTTGAAACAGTGCTGAACAGAGCACAGGGCAAATCCATATTGTCAAATACTTATCAGTTCCTGATCAGATGGAGTCAATAATACATCTCACAGATGTGCGGAAACACAGTATTAAGGCTGTGATCATCCAGTGTGGCAGCATTTCTTTCCTCCAGGTTTAAGAACTTGCTTTCAGTGGCGAAGCACTGGGGATATTGTTCTCTTCTCTAAATAGGCCTTGTACAGTGAGTTGAATTTTTCAATGGCTTGTTTGAATTTACACTGGGACATTGCCAAAAAGACAAGACCATTCCTTCTCTAAGCTTATCATCTATAAAACAGAAGTGTAGCAACACTCATTCTAATGTTTTTTGTGTATTCAATGAAATTTTCTCCATTGAGTACTTGGCGCCATGAGGAGCTTCATCAATGGACCCTCCTCCTTTCCCAGCACACCATCCTCTCCACCTGCTATTTTCAAAGGAATGTCATGTCTTAGACACTGGTATCACCAGCCAGCAACAGTCTATGGGATATGCAGAAGGATCCTCCCTCTTCAGGCGGACTCTGCCGTTGCTGTTTGTAACTTACCAGGGCTTTGTCATGTTCAGTGTACAGATACCATGACCAGTTATTTCTAGAAATGGAGTGTATCCAGTAGAAATTCAAACTTGCTAAGACCTTAGGAAATAAGTTTCCAGCAAGAGTGCAAGAGGCAGATGGCATCTTCTGCTCCTTCTGCTCTATTCTGAAGGGTGAAGGGTGTTTGCATTTTTTTTCAATCCCGATGATACTATTTCTTGTGAATGAAGCATGAAAATAGAACTCGCTGCCTACTCCACTTCTGCTTGGAAAACTGTCCTTCAGCTTTGCTCATCTGTATCCATCCTCAAAAACTTTACACAGCCCACTTCTCTTCCTCCCTAAGGCAGTCACACTCCCTCCTTAGATGACAACACGTCTCCCACAGACCTTACATAACACTGGAAGAGAAGGCACCTTCC
The DNA here is from genome assembly GCF_053883595.1 of Heterocephalus glaber. Lineage (NCBI taxonomy): Eukaryota > Metazoa > Chordata > Mammalia > Rodentia > Bathyergidae > Heterocephalus > Heterocephalus glaber. The sequence goes on from NW_028258463.1 coordinate 2,975,356, forward strand.
ACTTCACCAAGCCAAATTTCACAATTATTATTTGAAAGGCTGAATTGGTTCCTTTAGGGGCTTCAGAGATTCATAAGTCAGCATTAAAGCATATTTATTTAAATATTCATTATTTAAATTATTTACACTACTATATACTTGATGTAATAATTTAAACGTTGCAGAAATATTTAGATTAAAATGGATAGTATTTTCTTTTAAGCTCCAATTCTTTTCTATTCAATATGATCATTATTAAAAATGTAATACTTGTAATTCTATTCATTTTAACTGCTTATACCAACCATATTCATATATAATTGTATTATAAAGTAGGATCAAAATTTGTTATTCTGAAACTCTTTTCACTTTAGCTTATTTCATGAATACATAGTCAACACTTTAAAAATATTGCTAATTTTTAAAATATGATTTCATTGTATTCCATATTAAGAGTTACTGTAATATGGTCAATCATTCTCTTATTGATGGAGATTTGAATAATTCCAACACTTTTTTGCTAATAAGATATTGTTTTCAGAAACATTTATATGGGGAAATAAATTCTTTCTGAAACAAGAAAAGAGAAACATGTATATAAGTAATATATATTAACATGTGAATATTAATATATATAAATCATATACATTTATAAATTCTCAGCGGTAAGATTGGTTAAAAAAATCTGTAGTTTAGATTTTAATTAGCACTATGAGGAGGCTATTTAAAAATTATTGAAAATTGCAACTTTAAAATGTATAAGTAGAGTGATTTTCATACTTCCTTGTTATCAGGAGATATTCAAATTTTTCAGAGGAAAAAATCATGACTTCTAAAAAATTGGTGTCTATTTAGTATTTTATCAACTATTCTGAATATTTTCATATGTTTATTGATATTTTGCATTTCAGTTTTTGTAATTGCCTCTTCAAATATTTTGCCCACTTTATATTGGTTTATCTTTGTAATCATTTTGAAGAAACTGTTTGTAAATTGATGATTCCTATCTTTGCCTTTTCTACATCTTGCAAATAGATTGTATTTCTCCAAATCTACCTTTTATCTTTTGATTTTGCAAAAAAATGTTTTCAAGTTTTGTAGAATTAAATCATTTTAAAAACATTACTTCTGGATTTCCCACTTCCCTTAGGAAAACTTTGACAAGGAATGCATACTTCAAATGGAAGCTTTTACATATACATTCGCATATTTTTCTCATTTTGAAGAATTTATGTTCTCTCATCCAGAGCTAAACACCAGAGCTAAAAAGACAATAATTTTATTGTCTAGAAAGACTTTGGGTGTTTTTTCATTTTTGTTTTGGAGCTGCACCTTAAGGCAACTGGTTGTGCTTATCCTTAATTTGTTGTCTCTTAGCTTGAAATCTACCCCTCTTTGCCGTGCTTTGTGAAACTGGGGCATGACTCTGCAGATAGCTTGTCTTTCTAGCAGGTACAACTTTAGTCTTGACAACAAAAAGTGCTAGAGTAATTCTTTAAGGCCAGAGCAGGGAGAAAGAATTTCTTTTACTCAATCCAATATACCGTGGCAACCAGCATTTGGTGTGTGTGTGTGCTGTGCTCACGCTGGAAGTCTCTGTGGTTTAGCTGTAGCCTTCACCCTTCAGCCAGTTTTCCCTCCACTCAGCAGCAGGCTGCTGCTATGGTTCAGCGATGCAGGTCCTCCCTGCAAGCTGATTTTCAGCTAAAGGATGATGTTTCTAGACCAGTGCCACCTGTTCTGAGGACTGAATCTCAGCCTGTGCAGAAGGCTGCCTTGAATTTCTAAACTTTTCCTGTTTGTTCTCGCTCAACCCTTCGACTGCCAACTGCTTCCTGCAATTGCAACACCAGTTGCTTCTATGCCTCAGAATCTTCTTTTACTCCTTTGAGTAGAGACCCACTCTTTACTCCTTAATTATTTTTATGTTAACTTGTCCTTGTTCAAATGACTGATGCGTTTTCTTTCTCCAGACCTGACCTTGTCTGATGTATGGATAATAGCTGTGAGGCTTCTGGGAGAATTACAGCAGATAATCCTATTGCTGGGCAGTGATAGGAACAGAAGACAGATTCACTCTAAAAAATGAAGTTGTGAATTCTGACCCAGTGACAAAAGAAAACAACAGGAGAGGTCAACAAAGCTCCACACCAAAAGCCAGGAGGTCTAAAGGCTGCACTTGACTCTAGACTTTTGGGACGCTCTTAGGGCCAGTCTACTCCTCTGTAAAGGCCCACATTGGACAGGATCAGTATTTCCTAACCTGTAGTAATTCGCATTTTACCTTGTCTTAGCCATTACTGTTGACCACCTAAATTTCTATTTAATGAATACTTTCCAGCCAAGCCATTTTAAATTATTTTTGCCATAAATATAATGTATTGATAAAACCCAACATTTATTTACTGAATTAAAATATTCATATAAGAACTAAAAGTATATCTTGTAAAGTTACTTACATTAAAATTTTGGAAAGACTAGACCAGAAGATCCTTGAGACAATTCTCTTTTTGCTCTAAAATTCTAAAATTTTAGCCTATGTAATATGCTCATTTTTTAAAAAAATTTTGTTACCACGGATCAAACTCTGGTCCTTGTACTTGCGCAGCAGGCAGCAAAACCACTGAGCTAAATCCCCGGCTCTGCTCATATATTTTTTTGTTTGAGGGGGGTATGAAGATCACTTTTTCAAATATTATATTAATGAGCTGACAGAAATATCATTGTCTATACGTATAAATAGATACACACCTACATTAACAATTGTGTGTATATAACAAATCTATCAAGCTTGCAGCTAAAATCTGTGTCTGTTATGTCTTAAACTGCATTTCAGCATTTTAAAGAATTTGTTCACTTAATTGATGTGTTTGTGTAAATCAAGCCAACGTTATCTCTCTGCTGGGCTTGACATTCTTATTTAAATCATAACCTTGAAAAGACAAAACCAAATAGCTGTCTCCCCACTGTGCAACCCTATAGCAATCAAAGGGTGCTTTGTATGATTCATTAGTGCTCAGAAAATGTTTTCGGTGAAGAGGATGAGGAAGACGTTTCAAGGATTTTCTGTGTTTGTTGAGTGCAAACAAAGCATCTAGGGTTACTGTTGCCATGGTAACAGATTCATTGGCACTAGTTTATTCCTTTGTCTTTAATAAAGGAAACTGGGATATTATTATGTGTATCTAAGTGCAGGCTTGTGTATATGCATTTGTGGAGGTGGGGAGGAAGAGGAATCTTCATAGTTTCAGACATTGTGTAGTATGGTCCTCTACTCCTCTCTAGAATCTCAGTAGCTTATGTTCTCCTCTCAAACCTGCTCTAACAAAGACCTTACCTTTCCAAATAGATGACAACAGCTTTATATAGAGAATAGTGTTTTTGTTTAATGCTCTTATGGAATTTAAATTTATCTCTTCTGCACCCCTCATGTTAGAACTAAAAGTTTTAACTTTATGTTACAAAGAAAAAGTGGAACAGGTGCATAAGGCAAATTCTTCATTATCTGTATGTGGATTGTTTTTTGCATTGTTAGTAACTGGGATCTATTTTAATTCACTATGATCTAATTAATATGGTATCAGAATATTAAATATAAATGTATATAGACTTATAAGTGTAAATATAATACAGAAGATTCTAATATAGTATGATAATTCCTTACATGTTAATTGGAGAATCCCTTGAAATGTTAGAGATGTTTTCCTGGAAAAAGCAATGTCTCGTTTGAAACCTGAAAGACAAGACTATACACTAAAAGTCACACTTCCATGACACTTCCAATGACACTGCCATGGAAACTCTGGTTATTTCAAAGAAAATCTGGAACATGCCATATTTTCTTTTTCTACAATAAAACGTAGGGGTGAGATATCTCAAGTTATTTAGATTTTATTTCTACATTCACCTTCTTGCAAGATTTGGAGCAATTTACTCTGGGAGCAGGTCGACCTTCTTATTGTAAAATAAGGCAATGTCAGCATCAAAACATAAAACAGAAACATCACATATGTTTTAAGAAATGTACCACTTGCAGAGAACTGTAGAAAAGGCAGAACTATACACAGATTCAGAACATTGAGGCAGAATTTAGACACACTTTAAAGGAAGCTGTCTTTTATATTTTTCTTACCAAAAGAATATTAAGTACTGTAGTTGTAAAATGTCATTTTCCAATAGTTTTGCCAAAACAGTCATTCTTTATTTCATACACTCCAAGCAGCTTAAGGACCATTCATTCATCTACAAAATTTGTTCAGTTACAAAAAGGGATTTGCTCATGATATGGCTTCCTGCATATGCCCACACCTCTCATCCTCCTCCTCCTCCTCCTCCGTCTTCTTTTTATTTAAACTAAATGATCAAGAGTGATTGAATAAAAGACCTCTTTCGTTTTCTAATTTGCAACACTGAGAGGTGGGGTTTTCTAGTCTTTGAAAGAAATACTATGAAGTAGCAAGCATTCATACTTCCAGGCAAAGTAAAAATGGATAATTTGGAGGCCCAATTTATGCTTTTGTTATTTGTATACAGTATTTCCCAGGTGGATAAAAAATTTTCAAGTGGAAATATCACAAAAGAGTCAGGGTGCATATAGGACTTTCGTGAAGATTTTTGTACTTTAAAAGGACTGTAAGATTGTTTCCCTGACACTTGAATTGCCTGACACCTGTCTCCCACATGTCAAACTATAGCTAGCTAATCCCTATGGCTCTGGTGACTTCTGAAAGCAGTCTAAAAACTTGGATGACGTTTTCACCTTGTTGATCTAGTTAATTTCTACATGTAAATTTACACAAGATAGTCAGATATTATGTCATATACCTAGCCTCCATTGCAGATTTTTCTATTGTTTTGTAGTAACGTGTATCCCTAGACTGAACTTTATAGAAATCTCATTCCAGGCCCTAACCCAGTTCATAACTTAGAACACAGTAGGTACTCAATAAATATTACTATTTGGTGGTGCTTCTAACTGTGAAAGAGTTGTTTCCAGTAGCATATGTCTTAGAATGCAAATTCCTTGTAAAATTTAGGAGAAAAAAGAAAAGCATAGAAAATAAAACTAAAAATGAATTACATCTCTAATTCCAATATCTATAGATAATCAGGTTAACATTTGGTTATATATTTCAATTTTGCTTTTCTGAGAATAATGGTACATACAAAAAAACACACTTAACAAAAATGATATAATAATACTGTGTTATGAAGTGTAATTTTCATTTCAACATATTTTCTTCACTATTATTTTATAATATTAGTAATTATTATTTTCCCACATAAATATTCTCAAAATAGTGGATGTGCCTCATAACAAATCAGAGCATACAATATGAGTGTGTGGCCTCTTCCCTTTTCACAACTCAAAGGAATATATATTTAACTAATTAATTATAATATTTAATCAATATCATAATATTTAATTAACACACAATTTAATATTATAATGATATAATAAATATAATATATATTACATGACACATATATAATATAATTATTATAAATAAATATATAAATATTATTATATTATATAATAATATAATATATAATATATTACAATATTTAATACATATATTTAACTGTTTTACACATAAATGTTTCTTTCTTTAGTTATCATATCTTTATATATATTTCCTGGCTTACAAATTTTAGGCAATATGACTTTTCTTCCGTGTGTTTTAGGGCTGGTTATTCAATTTTGTTTTGTGCTATATAATATCCAATTTGTCTATATGTGCCACACTTGAACTATTCACCCTCTGAAGGATATCTTGTTTGTGTGGCAAGCTTTAGCAGTTATGAATAAAGCTGTCATCAATATACGCACGCAAACATTTTTGTGTAGATGCAAGTTTTCAAATCGTGTATAAATACCAAGGAGCACAGCCACTGGATTACATAGTAAAGTTTTGTAAGAAACTGCCACACTGTCTTCCAAAGCGGACATCCCATTTTGTACTTGCAATAAATGAGAGCTCCTGTCATGTCCCATCCTCCTGGAAGCTTGTGTCATCACTGTGCAAGGTTTTCTATTCCAGCAGATGTATAATGCTGTCTCTTGATTGATTACATTTGCATGCCTGGTAACATGAGATGCGGAAATTCTCTCCTATATTTACTTGTCTCCTCTATATTCTCTTTTGGTGAAGTGTTTAAGATCTTTGGCTCATTTCTGGATGAAGTTATTTCTTATTGCTGAGTTTTAAGAATTTTTGTGTACTTTGGGTAAAAGTCCTTTACCAAATATTTTATTTACTAATATTTTTTGGTGGGAAGTTTTTAAATTACTGATTCAGTTTCTTCATTTGTTACTGGTCTTATTCAGATTACCTGATTCTTTTTAAGTCAGTTTCAATAGTTTCTAGGAATTTGTCCAATTCATATCATTTATCTAAGTTATTGACATGTCACTAATATTCTAATTTTACTTCTGTAAAACACCTAATGTCCTCCTTTCCAGTCCTAATTTTAGTAATTTGAGTTCTAAAACTCCCTCCATCTCTCTCTGAGTCAGTCACCTAAGTTTTGCAAATTTCGATGGCTCTTCCGAAGAGCCACCAATGATACCCCTAATGGCTGTTCATTTCTAAGTACTGCGTTAGTTGAATCCCATGTTTCATTGTATTCTCATTTTGCTTTCTTTATATTTTGAAAAGTTTTACTTTATTTATTCTAATTTTCTAGTACCCACTGCACCAATAGATACAGTTGCTTTACCTTGTGTTTTATCAGTATGTAAATTCCACTTTGTCTGATGATTAATCTTGACACTATTATTCTCTGTTTTTGCCTAGTATACCTTGCAAAGACCCTTTAGATTTAATAGTGTCATTTAATTTTAAGAAATCTGATGGAAACATTCATCTTTGCATTCATTCAATAAAATTTTATTGAACACTAACTGTGGGAAAGGTTGGATTTTGTGACCATGAAAGTGTTGGCATTTTAATATATGAGCTTAATCAATTTGTTCACGATCAAAAGTAAATTTATTACATTTGTGTTTTATAATCTTGTTTTATAGTTGGTTTGTACTTTATTTTTTCTTTTGACTTTCATTTATAGGTCAAATTTTTCTTTTCTTTTATTCTCTCCAGTAATGTGAAAGTTATTTATTTCTTTTCTTTTTCCCACCATTGCTGTTGGCTACTTTTACTTTTAAAAAACTTGAAGTTATTTTATTCATCAAAATAAAAATTGAACTATTTAGTTCCTCTGTGAGATAAATATCCTACACTCATGCTTTCTCTTTTCTCTCCTCTATATTCCCAAATTTTTGGTTATACAATCTGGGATTTTATATCTAGATTATTTTTTTAAATTTTATTTTATTGATCCATTTTAGGTATACAATATAATGATATTCATCTTTGGAAATTTGCACCTTTACATAATCTCTCTTGGTTATTATTCCCCCCCCCTTTTTTTTTTACTATTTTTAAAAATTATTTTTTCCCTGCCCTCCCTTCAACCCCTCCATCCCTCCCTATTTACAAAGACTTTGTTTCCATTTTTCCATTTTCTCATATTAATTCCATTCCCTTCTTTCCTTTTCCCTACTCCTCCCATTTCCCCTTCCCCTTTGCCCCTTTTCTTTCTATTTCACATTATCTATTATACCGTTTAGTCCTTATTTACACTTTCAGTTTCTCACATTAGAGAAACTATTCGGTATTTACACGTGTGTGTCCTGTTTAATTCACTTAAGTGTATCACCTCAATGTGCATCCATTTAGATATAAATGTCGCTAATTTCTCATTTTGTATGGCTGAGTAGTACTCCATTTTATAAAAAAATCCACATTTTCTTTATCCAGTCTCCAGTTGATGGGCATTTGGGATATCTAGATTATTATTAATTTATTATTTTAAATTGTGCCATTATCTTTAAGATACTTTTTTGGTGATTTTATCATTACATTTGGATTGACAGCAATTATATGATTCAATCCTATTTTTTGGTGATCACTGCTAGTATTTTAGTAGGTCTTTATTATTCTTTAATGGTTTTAAATTAATTTTTGACTTGACAGTCTTCAAGAGCTTTAGAAAAGTACAGACTAAGACAATGTAGAATACTCCAGTTTAAGATAGCTAAACAAAGTCATTTTAGTGACTTAGTTTCAGTGACTTTGAGTGGCTAGTCAAGTAGTACATGCAGTATAAGATGAACAACTAGATTTCTAGTTGCATCCTGCAGTTGGGCTGAGGTGAGACTCAGAACATTAAAGGGCTATGTCAGTGAGATATTTTGTTTTGTTTGTTTGTTTGTTTGTTTAAACTTATTGGGGAAGATTATAATGAAAAACCAATCAATACATCATATATGTTTCATAATTACCTGTCTTTGTTATTAGGGACTGGAGAATTCTGTCATTGATCATTTAACTATTATCAGTATCTCCCCCCAAGTATTACAAAGAGCCATATTTTCTGCCAAAGACTTACGTAAGAACTTATACTTTCTTCTGAAGGTTTTGAAGAGCAAAGCATGACTTTGCAATCATTTTCTGGAAGCAAATGAATAGTGGATGTTTGTAAAACATCTTACATCTAATGCAGATTTTATGTTAGATGGTAGCATATAAATTTTTAAAATACTAAACAAAACAGCTGTCAGAGATGTATGAAAACAGAAATGGGCAATTGTCTCATGAATTCTACCCATCTGAGGGTGTGTGGTGATCTTACAGGACAGTGATAATCACATTTCTATGGCAGATTCAAATTCAATGAATAGTCTTGAGCTTATGTGATGGTTTAGATGCATGTTTGACATTCTGGATATGTTTTCTAATCCAAAATTTCTATGGGGTTCAGATTTGTTTCTTCATTAGGACTTTGTGATACAAAAATGTATCCAAACATAATATTTCTCATAAAACTAGTCTGCACGTTTAATCCATTTTATCCAACTATATTATCTAGTAGTCTGGGAAAAATGTGGGCTTCATCTCAAATTTTTTTTTTTCATTCACCTTGGGCTTCTGGCCACAGAGTTCTTTCTTTTTTTATTAGAGTCAGCTCCACTCTCATTGACACTGTTGTAGTAAGGTCCTGGTTAACAATCAGGTCTATCACTATGACCTCATTCTAGTCTGCATGGCAATTGCCAGGGTGACTCCCATGCAGTCTCTGATCCACGGTGCTGTTGGGGAAACTGAGGCACAGAGCAGATATCTGCAGCTAGCTGAGGCATTAAAACTGTTTTGGCTCATCTCTTGTTTACTGTATCTGACTTAACATATTGCATTTTTATGACATTTTACATTTTCATGATCTTAAAATGTTTTATATGTTACAAATGATAGCCTGTATTTAAATAGTTAGAGGCATAGTCTCTACTCTTCTTGTATTTTCTAGGTCAGATCTACTGATGCATGCCTTGGGATACTGAGGAGAATCTCTATTCTTTTGAGCAGATTCCCTGGTGCTGATTAAATCAGTTTATTTCCATCTACATGGGCTTGTGAGTGTCTCGCTTTCTGAGGATATCACAGTTCTGTGGGATATTAGTTTCTTGAAGACAAACACTTGAGAATCAGGAGCCTGATAGGCAATTAATCATTAACAAATGTGTTTTCTTTGAGTAAATGAGTGTATTTTTCTTATTTTTTAATAAAGATAATTGAAATTTAAAATTCATGTGAGTGGTTTACAGAATAAAGCTCCCAGATGGTAGAAGTTGGATTGGATCCTAGTTCTTCTGACATCAGGGCAGATCTTCTTTGTGAAATGCTTCTTTAAATTTTGAAAATTTCTTTTATAGCCTAGACAAGACTAAACCATATTAAGGTAGAATAGAATTGTGCAAGGTCTACCTTTTTTCCTTTTTGATTTGCCCAATTTTGTTAGCAGAAACTTTTTGGAGTTTATCTGTCATACATTATTTTAATTTAATTTAATTTTTGATAAAATTATTCAGATATTTTTCTCCATAAAAGCTAGTATATGCATATAAATATAAAAAAGTAATGCAGAGTTTTGTCATATAATGAAGGATTAACTAAGAATTATTGAATGGATTGAAAAATAAAAGCAGTTTGCTAGAGTTACTCTATGTATAACAATCTAAGAAATAACCTCAAAATAATGTAATGCTTGGTTCTGGGGTAACCTTTTATTCTATTCTTACAGAGGACTTGGTTAAACTAGCAGTAGGACATAGCAACCAACTGCGTCTCTTTCAAGATTCTGTTTGGATAGTTTAAAAGTGTATTATTCTCATACAACACTTTCTATTGATCCTCCTGTGCATTCTATTCTATTTATAAATCTGTACTATCCTTTTTGTTTTCAGGATCCTTAGTAGTAAAGATAGAGAGCTTTCAATGCTTTTTCTCAGTCTGTCCATGCTGGAGGTTCAGATTTAAGTTAGAGATTTGTCAGATTTTATTCCTAGGTCTAGCCATCCCTATGTCTATTTATAAAGATGTTAAGGTTTTCTCTGCTCTCATTCACTGTCATTCTGTTCTGTGATATTTTAACAAAAACACTAAGACTGGATAATTTAAAGCACAGAAATTTAATTTCTTCACAGTTCTGGAGGCTGGGAAGTCCAAGATCCAGGTGCCAGCAGACTTGGCTGTCTGGGGAGGATTCCTCATATGGTAGAAGGCAGAAGGCAGACAAACTTCTGCTGTGTGATGCTTGTTAAAAATGTATGTATAGAAGGGCTTTAATCTCATTCATAAAGAAGGATCTCTGTGGCCTAATCATTTCTTAAAGTTCTCTAGCTCTTAATACTATCATATCTGCAACACCCCAATTTTGAAGGGGACACATTCAAACCTTTGTAAACACAGTACAAATCAGCTCTAGAAATTCCATGTGGTTCAGCAGAGTGTCTGCTTATGTACTGCTAAATAAACATATTCACATCCAAGGACAATGCCTGACATAGAGTCAGTGCCCAGCAACATACATCCAAGGCCTCTCTGTTTCTTGTTCTCTCTGATGAGGCTTGAAGCAATAGGTGTGGATCAAAGTCAAGTGTTTTCAGATTGAGTACATCTTGAAATAGCTTCTTCCTAGAAATGTTTGAATCTCTTCCATTTTCTTGTTTTACACTATTAAAAAATGTTACATGTCCATTGTGCTGCAGAGTTTTCCCATTTAACCATTTCATCTTTTCTGTATGAGAGCTAATACTTTTGCATTTATTATTTTAATCCAATTTTTGGTACAATAAAATAAAGCAGTATTAAATATAAAAAAGGAAGCATCATGCCACTCCCCTGACTCTATCATGATTTCCATTTTTGAGTATTCTCTTTCAGTTTTCCACATATATCTCTGTTTTGAGTGGCAATTATCCTGTTTTGGTTACTTTATACCTTCTTCTTCTTCTTCTTTTTATTTAGTACTGGGGATCGAACTCAGGACCTTGTGCTTGTGAGGCAGGTGGCGGCACCACTGAGCTAAATCCCTGGCCCACTTTGTACCCTCTTCTATTTAACATAGTATCATGACTTTTATTCTTCCTTGGGTATGGCATTTATAACATTTATAATTTTATCTCTAAGAATTTACAGTATCACATCAAAGTAAACTCAGTTTTGAGATTTGTAAGAAATGGTAACGATAATTTCCTAATAAACAATACATACTTAACAATATCATAAATCTAGTACATGATTTGACTAGTTCTTCAACCTATATTTTCCGTGACACCAAATCTAGAGTTTACTCCACTGTACCACATAATTTTTCCTCTGAATAAGAGACTTGGAGACACCTGCCTTCCAAATACCACTGTCTGAGTTTGTTATTATCACTTACCTTTTGCTTGTGAATGAGAGTTGTGCAGCTTTGTTGGCTCAGGATGAGAATACAGAAGAATCTCACAGTGCACAGTCTCATTAAAGACCAATGTTACCCCTTCAACTGTGTCTGCTCTGCTCCTTGTCTCTCACCTATTAAGTCTTTAGGTAAGCTGGGTTGGTTTACCACCACTCAGAAACAAGGGTTTTTCTTACATAGCCCTTAAATTGGGAAATTTTCTCTAATTTAATACATTTTGATAAAGACATCAGTACTCATCTAATTTGAAGCACATAATTTGGCTTGCTGCTAAATACTTCCTGACTACTCATTTCTAGCAAGATTGCCTTGAAGCTTGTGGTTCAGTGCATTCAGCCTCCCACATTCCAGGTTACACAACTCCAAAGATATTCTTTCCTAATATTGTGCAAATTTCTTGGGACAAGTGACAGCATGTTCATCCCTTCCTCAGTGGGATGACAGCTTGAAGTTATGTCCATTTACTGCATCCAGACTCACGTCTTTATCCTTCTCTAAAAAATGCTATGTGCCACTGTCATAGGTCCAAGTATCTCCTGGTTCTGCCATCATTCATTAACAGTCTACCCTGTATTATAAGATGACAAATTGTCACTGGAACAGGAATGAAATAGTATTAGCTTAGGCAAAAAATTGCAATTAAAATTCCCTCATAAAGAGAGCCTATTAAAATGTCAAAAGAAGGTCAAAGTATACCTCGAATCTAGGTACTCTGATGTGTGCAAGAAGAGGAAATTTAAAGCATAACCTTCTTTCCTATAAGGACTACAAGTTAGAATTGTTCCTGGAATAAAGCAGATACTCAATAAACATGCTGAACAAAAGAATAGACAGCAAGTACATGCTGTTTTCCTCCTATTCATTGATTCATTGTAGCCTTTAGCTATCATTTTTAATAAATGAGGTTCTCTAAATGGGTGATCCCAAGCTTCTTTCCTAGGAGATGGTAGCCCTAGGTAGTCTTCTATATATCATCACTCCTTTTACAGTTTTAAATGGAGTTCTTCCCCGGTTCTGAAAACACTCAATGTAAAGTTCTATATATGTAAATTTTAACTTTTATTAGTACATATTTGTAGCACATAACAATTACATTCATTGTGGAGAATTGGTACATGTATATAACACAACTCAATTCTTTTTTTCCCCTTCCCTCCACCCTTCTTTTACTTGACCAGGATTAGATTAATTTATTTATCTTATAAGCCTTATAAACTTAATTATAATATATACAGATTAACAGCCCAATAATAGGCCAAAAACATATAAAGATAATGATAAGAAATCAAGGTACACTATTAGACACATTGACCATGTTGGATTGCAATAGCTTTTTTATTCTTTCTCTTTTTTCCTATTCTATTTTGCACTTAATTTATATATTGAGTTGTTATAGAAAAAGAACCATGTGATATTTAAGCTCATGTGCCTGATTTACTTCTCTTAACATTATAGTCTCAAGGTGCTAAAAACCATTATTTTGTTACTTTTTGGAAACCTTGTTAGCATTTGTTCTCTGGGCACAAAAATTTCTAAAGAAACAAGGCTTTACTCCATGGGTTTGGGAAGCAAAATATCTTAGAATAAGCCTTTAAATATACTTGTAATGAGCTATCCTTTTCTATTCTGTATTAGCTGCTTGCATGACCTACCTTTTTCCTCCTATGAGATTTCCATTTGGAGTTTTTACCATAGCATTTACTCTGTCTAGGAGACCTTATTCTTTCTTATTCTTTGAAATACAACTCAACCAGGGGTTCAAATGAGGCTAAGGCCATAGAATTTCTAGGTCAACCCACTTGGATTTATCATTATATTCCTACTCTTTGCTGAAAGTTGCAAAGGAAAAAAAAAAGTAGAGGGTCAGAAAATCCCCTTTTTCTTTCTTTCTTTTTTAAAATTTTGGTTCCAGAGATCGAACTCAGGACCTTGCATTTGTGAGGCAGGCAGTGGAACCACTGAGCTAAATCTCCAGCCCCTCCCCTTTTTCAATAATAGCAGTTAACATATATGTTCTAATGCTTTGGTATGTCATTTAAGGGAATGTAAAGTGATCATGATGTATTTTTATTGTTCCACTACTGTTTTATGTGTAACTTTACATAAATTCTGTTATCTACAAGCTTGCTTCATTCATCATTTTTGCTCATCATAGGCCCTAATTTCTTTTCACAGGGGTTGTAATCCTCACCCCTTTTCCCATCCCCTCTTTCTCCTGTCTATAGTTAATCATCAGTGTGCTTCTGCCAATGCCCTGAAGCGGAAATGGCTCATTCTCTGAGAGAGCTGCATCATCTACTCACAAGCAGATGGAACAGAATAACTGAACTTCAGACACAGGCCATTAGAGGACTATGTACTGCATTTGTGTTGCTTTAGTTTGATGCATTATGTAGTTGTCCTTAGCTAGCTCGTGACTGGAATGACATCAAGGTTAGTACTGAAGAGTATTATACAGAGAACAACCATTTGAACCTTGCAACTATATGACTTCAGTCATGTTATTGAGATCTTAATCTGTTACGTTACATAGTTCTCTCATGTGATAATTCAGTATAGATTTCCTTCATGTCTGAAACTAAGAAAGGGTAACCTTCCCCTAACATTGTGCCTCTAGTAATCACTCATACATTTTCATTCCTGCCCAGGGAAATCAGACCTAAGTGTGTGCCTCCTTTTGTCAAAGTGCGTTGGATGTTACAATTCTTTGAATCACTCCTGTCTTTGACTTTTCATTTTTCTGTGTGTTCATTACCTTTTCACACTCATTATCTTATTTATTTCAAGGTTTTATATTATTCAATTGTTTACCCTTTTTCCTTTGCATGCGATAATGTTCCCTTAAAAGCAAATGAATATGTAACCAAACAAATATTTTTATATTTACTAGTTTGTCCAATTAGTTAAAAACTTTTGTTGAAATAAAATTGATTTTAAAATAGATTATAAGACATTTGATATTATTTGAACTCTTAGAAAGCATTCCAATTATATTGTTCACTAATTTATAGCCTATTAATTCATAACTTTTCTTTTACCATTCGATTGCTTCTGAATTAATTTTTTCCAAGCCATGGCATTTTATAATTAGTTTAACTGTTTTCATTGGATTTTCTAAGCATTTGGGGAGGCAAACTCTGCAAACACACAGATGAGATTTAACATTTCCTGTTCAGGTTTTTGATTTTATATTTATAACTTTGTGCCTTTATATTATCTTTGCCTTGAAATTGAAGCTTTAGGGCCTATAATGATTCCATTATTTACTCTTCCTCTACAACAAAGTGCCATCACTATTTACTGTTTCTGTGACCTTGAGCAAATGGCATCCCTTCTTTGAGCCCAAGTTTATTCTTTGGTAAAAGGTGGGTAATTACAGTTTCCACCTCATAGGGTTGTTGTGGTTGATTTAAAAGATTAAATATTTGCCCTATGTTTTGATCATACATCATACATGTGTGTAATATATATGTGTGTGTTATATATACATGTGCTTATGTGTATATATATGTATCATATGACGGTAGTGGTAGCAGTATGTGTTTATGTGTTCAGGGGGAGGGGGTGAGAGTAATGGAAATATATTTGAAAAATTTTTGTGGTCCAGGCTGGAAGTGGCATACATCACTTCTGTCCACGGTCAGGTGATACAGCTCTACTGTTAGTGGAACATAACTGGGAAACATAGTGGCTGTGTGTACAGCTTCGTTCCAGCAATAATTCTTCCCTACAGAAAGGGAGCATGGATCTTTGGCAGACAGCTGGATACCAGAGCTACACAGTCTCATAAGAAGTGATTAATGAATGTTGGGTGTTGCTTGTGTATTTTTGTGTACCAGTTAATTCACTGTTTCCTACTTACAGTTTACTGGTCTGACTTTCCAATTAGGCTGGGAATCCTTTGAAGTCACATAGGGATTATGTCCTTCACAGAGTCCTTGATAGCTGGCAGAATTCCTAAAGAGTTTCAGCTCTTCACAAATGCTTGATGAATAAATGTCTATGGATGACATACATTTAACAAGATAAATGAATATCTTATCTGATGTCAGATACACTGCTATAATCACCATTAGAGTGAACTGAAAATTACAAATAGGTCTTCTACAGGTAAAAGTTCAAAGTTCCAAAAATGTGAACTAGGCTCCTTGTTTGGCCTCGTGAGTATCATCAATCTGAAGAAAAATAAGCCATCTGAGTGTGGCAGTTAATGACAATGTAGTTGGTTCTTTCAAAATATTGTGTAAAGATTGCAACTGCCTTCCTTTTTCTCTGCCCTTTAGGAGAAACTAACTGCGGCTAGATGTGTGGTGCTAGTTATCAATGATTTTGCAGTGTAAAATCAATATCCGGAGTTATAGTAATCTGCTTAGAATGACTGAGCTTTCTGTCGGTGTTCCACTGCAGTGTTAATGCCTGCTTTTCCTTTTGGATTGCATTCAATCTAAGTAGAGTGGAATGTTGAACCTTTATTCATCAGTACTTCTATTAAGAATCACAGAAGATGACAGGGCTCTTATAAAAGACACTAGAACATCTGTCCTCTGCATGCTTGGAGCCTTGTGCCTGAATCTCTAATGAATATAGTCCTTGTCTCTTGTAAGGAAGCCAGGGCTGCAGAGGGAATAGCAACATAGGCTGTCCTGTTACTGTTTCTTTGGGGCTTTTATATTCCTCCTTGTTCTTCTCAAATTGAGACAAAAGGAAGGTTCTAGATTAAAGAAAATCCTTGCTCTTTAGTTGTTTGTAATTCTCTCACGGGTGGACATGTGCTGTCTTGCATCCTGCATAAGATACTAGCTGTTCTGTGAAATGCATAAATGGATTCTCCAAAGTGCTCCTATGGGAACCCATCTCATGCATAACTCACTAATACGGATGGATTCTGACCAACCTCCTGACATGCCCAATCAGCTTCTGCCTGTACCAGAATCCTCCACAGCTTCTTACCATGTGTTTGTCATATTCCAGCAGAGTGTTCATTCTCTTGGACTTGAGTCCCTCAAGACAACACAAACATGGCTCCTTGGCCCTCAGGACACTCATTTATCCGTATCAGCCAAATTATGGAAGAGTAGCTTGCTCAAATTCTAAACGCCTTCTCCATCATGTCTGTACAAGTGTTGATCAAGCCAGTTTCCCACTTATAGACATAGAGTAACTAGTTTGTGTGTTCATTTGTGCCCTCTAATTCCTGGGAACACATCTCAGACTTCTCCAGTATCTACCTTTTTTTGCTTCGGTTTTTCCTCTTAGCAGCATGGAGTGGGCTTATGAAGTTTTGGTGCTAAAAGAGCATTAAAACAGTACTAATTTCACTTCTTTTCTGGTATCAATCAAATCTTTAAGCTCTCCTTCCTATAGCCTGATAGAAGAGAAGCCCTGCCCTTTCAACTCTCTTCCTTAGGGAGTGAGAAGACAGAGAATAAAAATTCTTTATTTGGTTGAAAATTCTCCTACGAATTATATTCAATAGCCATTGTAATTTCTAGTTTCTACAGGTCCAAAGCAGAAGGTGATGAGGGTTTTTCTAGTCACTGGATTGTTTTTCTCTTTTATACAGAATGGATTCAACTTGAAATGCTTTTTAAAATGTTTGTATATGCTAACAACTATTTGATTAAAAATTTATCATAGCAGAACAAACTATTCCAGGGTCATTAATAATTTCTGTCAATATAAAATTCACTTTTGTAGTTCCCCTCACTCTCTTTATTATATTCTTATTTTTAGTGTGTTTTTGTGGGTTTTTTTGTGTGCTCAGACCCTTTTTGTCTTTTTTATAAGCTCTGCTTATAACCTGGGCTTAGGTTTAGTTTTCTCTTAGTTTTCTATGTATCATGAAATCTGTTGTATTACCACCAACAAAGTAGTTTCAATTGTGAAAAGAAAAGCAACTTTTCACGATTGTGTATTTTAGTTGGATTTTTCTGTATTTACAGGGTAGTTATGTTGCTTTTTGATATAGAACTGCATCCATTGTCACTTGCCTTCTCTGAATCACTCAGCTCATCGTTAATTTCTTATTTCAGATAATTATTGTGTCACTAATGATGGTGCCTGAACAGTTACTTATGAAAGGAAAGAATCTAAGAGTATGTCTTATTGTTCTCACTGTTAGCTAAAACCATCTAAAATTTTGAGATAGGAACAGATGCTCCTTTTAAAATTGTGTTATTCTCAACCAGGGAATATCTCTCTACCTCTATCTATCTCTATATTTTGTTAAGTGTGGATATATATGGATATATATAATTGAATGTGAAAGAAAACCTGAAGTGACTTACATGAAATTCTTGGTGCATATTATCATTCACATGACAGTTCATTAACCATAAAACTATTGGGTATATATGCTGGGCAATGGGCTGAGTTGGGGTGAATTTATCTGCAGATGAGCCTACTGTATATTCATTCCTCTCTTCTCAGCACAACTTCAAATTGACCGTGCATGAAACTTCAGGGTGACTTTTAAATACTTTAAAAATCCCATGTTAAAAGCACAGATAGCTAAGATCTGCAATACTTACAGGATTATTTCAAGGATTAAATGTTATAATGTTTTTCTTTTCTGACCTTGACATCACAAATACTTCTACTTGACTAAAACCTTTCTGAGGTCTGGTACTGCACCTTACTTGTCTGTGTCCTCTTCCACCATCCCAGCGGGATTGAGCATATGGTCTTTAAAGTATTGACAACTTGGGCTTCTCTCTGGAGCCTAATGGGAATCCTGAATCATTTTTACCCTCTAGGGAAAGTAGGCAGTGGTTTGATCACTTTGTCTGGATCTTTTCCCTTTTGTAGACAAAATTTTCAAAAACAGTTGTCTGTATTTCCCGTTTTCAATCTCTCTGCTCTCAGTCTCTTTTGAATCCCACAGTAATTGGTGCCTTGTTTCCTCTCTCACTGAGCTTTGCTGTAGTTCTTGATGGTTGCCATGATTCCAAGCCCAGTAGTCAGTTATTCCTTGGCAGAACACCAGGAAGCACTCACTGATCATTCTCTCCTTCACTTTACTTCCTCTCTTAATTTTCTCTCTACTTTATTCATCACTTTTTCCATAATCTTTCCTGCACATTCATCTCTCAGTATTTCATCTTCATACCTTTTCTCTGGTTCTACACTTACCCTCTAAGTTGTCTCTCCCAGTTTTGGGTTTTAAAAAGATATGTGCACTTCGACAAATCCTCAATGCATGTCTACTACCCACATTTCTCTCCCTAAATCATTCTCACATACCCACTCCACACGTGTCCCTTAGTGGAAAGTTGGCATTTCAGGTTTAATATGGACAATACATAACAGGATTTCTAAGCTCCCCAAACCTGCTTCTCCCACAGTTTTCTTATCTTCGTGTTTGTGTTTGGTAGCTTCATCTTAATAGTTGCTTGCTCAAAAAGTTGGAATCATCTAATAGCTAGGAGTGGTGGTGCACGCCTATAATCCCAGCACTCAGGAGGTTTAGGTAGGAGCATCACTGCTAGTTTGAGATTACCCTACATAGTGAGTTCAAGGCCGACCTGAACTATATTATAGTGAGATCCTGCCTCAAAAAAAGGAAAAAAAGAAGAAGAAAAGAAAACTCAAAGCTATCATGAGTTTCCTTGCTCTTATAATTCCACAGTCATCTATTTATAATTTGCAATTCCACACCAATCAGTTATACCATCAAAATATATCTTCAATTTGATTATTTCTTACAATTTACTACTAATATTATCTAAAATAATTATAAAATGATATTGTTGCTCACCTGGATTTAAAAAAAATAATTTTATCAATGCAGTTTAAATATACATAATGATCACATTCAGCAAAGAGAATGTGTACCTGTACATGGTACATTTTGATTCCTCTTTTTCTTCCACACCCCTTCCCTCTGTTCCACCTTCCTCCCCTACTTATTTACAAATGCTTTGTTTCCATTTGTTTTCCTTCTTTTCTAATTTTTTCCTGTTTCCTTTCCTTCTTTCCCCCCTTCCCTGTTTCCAGTTTCCCTTTCCTTTTGTACAGTTTCATCCTATTTCACATTATCTATTATACATTTTGGTCCTTATTTACCCTTTCAGTTTTTCACACCAGAGAGACAATGCAATATTTACACCTGTGTCCTATTTATTTCACTTGAGTATTGTCTTGAGGTGCATCCATTTAGTAATAAATGTCTCAAGCTTATCTTTCTTTGTGGCTGAGTAGTACTCCATTTCACCTGGGTTTTTATAATGATCTCCTAATTTCACCTGTGCTCTGACTCCCACTTTGGCAAGTAGGGGTTCAATTAATATGAAGCAATTGATTTTATATTCAATTTGAGTTCCAGTTTTTGTCAAAGGCATGAATGAATGATTGTCTTATTTCTAGGTGTCTGTTGAGAAGTCACTTCACCCAGATTCAGCCTCAAGATGCAAGATAGCCTTGAGTTACCCTCACCAACCAAAAGACAAACACACACACACACACACACACACACACACACACACACACTCCTCTCTCTCAGGTAGTGGGGGAGATATCTCGCTTCAATCCCTTGTTCTGTTTAAAGATTGCCATGTAATTCCTGGGTAAAGCAGAGGAAAGTGAGCTCTCTCCACAAAAAGATATAGGCTGAGTTGGCCAAGACAAACCAAGGAGGGCACTTTTTTCCTGAAGACTGAGATTTTTTTATAATAGATGATGGAGTAAGAAATCCTAGTGAATAAAATCTGGTCAACTGCCCATCCACATGAAAACCCGATCAGATATATTTGGCTTGTGACTTTCCAATTGGCAAGAATGACTTCAAAATCAGTGCCACTGAGAGACATTTTCTTCTTCTCAAGGGCCCAAATCAGCATTTATGCTATCTTGGGTCATTTCTCATTTTCTCTGACCCAATCCATTCTTTTTTGCCACTGGTCTGAGACTTGAATGTTAGCTCAACCCTAGTTTGTTCATTGACCTACTTTTCACTTCATGTTATGTGGACTTGATCTGCCTTTGGCTATTAGGTTCATCAAAATTTTCAGTTTTCAATAACTTTCAGTTCTCTGTGCCAGGTGCCTCAAGGCCTCTAGATCTTCAGCCAAATCACAGAAATGAATGAAAGCAACTTTTCTACTTTCATTAATAGGAGAACAAACCGGACTTTCAGCCGATGTGGCCTTTCATCAAAGTCTCTTGTGTAGGGTAAATAGATCTGAGATTTAATCAAGTGATATTTGGCTCACATAGAAAAGTATGAATTATTAGTATGCAACTACATCTCTGCCTTTATCATTCGAGTAATAATAATTACAGCTGTAACTAATGTCATTTACTTTGTGCTGAGCAGTGCATTGCATTCTTTACATCTGGCCTTTGCAGTAGTATATGAAGTAGCACTATTTTTATCCCTTTTCTATATGTGAAGGAATGAGGTTTAGAATGGTTTGGTGATTTGGCTAGAGTCATGGAGAAGCAAATTGCGGAACGGATATTCACAAATGCTTTCCCAATGCCAAAGCCTATTACTTTAACAACTACAGAGAACTATCGCCCTTAGAATAAGGATTAGTAACTATGAAGCAAGATTCTTTACTTTTTCCTCTTTCTCTTGTGTCCAAACCTTTTGAGTTACTTTCTTAATTATACTCATTTCTGTCATGGAAGAATGAAATAACTGGGTAGTTTCAGTGCACCTCTTGTGCCCACATTGAGATAATAAACCAGGCTCTTAAAAGATTTCCTAATGTTCCCTACTTGATGAGAGCTTAGGGAAGCTACTAACACATGTCTTTGAACAAACCACTGGATGAGGACATTTTCCACCCCAGCAGATTTTGAAACCTTTCAGGGGAAGAATCCACATTTGGACAGCTTTCTCCTGAGTTCCTCTTCCCCAAATGAGTCACTCTCTTGCTGCTTATTAAAAGTAGATTCAACTCAAATGCTAATATTTTAATTAGATTTTTGGTATATCAATTTACTGTTTTTTAGAAAAGAGCTGAAATGCTCCCTCTGGGCCTTTTTAGCTATATCAATAATCCCAAAACCTACATAAATAACTTTTGATTATCTAACAGCAAAAAATACTTCATGAGTCAGACTGACAAAAACAAGGAGTCCCAAACTCATTTAAAGCTATAATTGGACCATTTCTACTTTCAGCTGTCCCTTGTATATTTCTTAATAAATTAAAATGATTACAACTGACACCAAGATAGCATCAATTTTCACTTTAAATTAAAGAGAAGGGGCTTTGATAGATCTTTTCCCTGACAAGAAAGAGGTCTCCAGAGACTCTTAGAACTCATTAATATACTGAGCTTTGAAGTTGTTGATTTGGCAGAATTTCTATTTTGAGTCTGAATAAAGCAATATAATGCTAAGATTTCTTCTCAGCGCCACGGCTTAGAAAATACTGTTGGTAAAGCCAATTTATTTTCTGTGGGATAGAGAAAATGCTTGCTGTTCTAAACTATTGCTTGAGCCTTTAACCCCAGTTTGTAAATTCTCTTGGTGTTTTACAGTGGAGGAACCAGGGACAATCAACTATGGCATTCATGGTGCCGTGTGTACTTTGCGAAGATTGGTGTTGTCATCAAAGGGAAACAATTATGCTACTTTCCTTCTACTTCCCAGAATCTTATCTTGCTTAGTCAAAGCCACACAGCCCCTTAAAAGAGAAAGGAGGAGAGTCTTTGTATTATGGCTAAGGGCACTAAGGTTGAAGATAGAATATATTACTTTGTGTTAAGGGTTATTTCATCAGTTGCTTCATAGGGTATGGAACATTCCAGGATATCTGAGCAAGGGCGGGCTGAAGAAAAGAGTGGTTGAGACTCTAGAGTTCCACTGCCACGTGATTAAATTCCAGGTCCAGGTATAAAGCTTCCTACTCAATATCTCCACTCAGTTAGCCAAAAGACATATCTAAGACATATCTAAAACAAGACTTTCATCTACCCCTTGTAAAGAGTCAAATGGTGTTCTTTCCAAAAGTTATTTATACCTGGAACCCTTCTTTGGAAAAAGGACTTTGAAGATACAATTCAATTAAGAGTTTTGGGATGAGATCATCCTGGATTATGTAAGTTGATCCTAAATCCAATAGAAAATGTCCTTATTAAGACAGAAGAGAAGATACACAGAGAAGGAGAAGGTGATGGGAAGACAGTGATTAGAGTATGCAGTCACAAGCCAAACAATGTCTGGTGCCATCATAAGCTGGAAGCGACAGGGATAGATGTTTGCCTGAAACCTTTTGCAGAAAGTGTGTTCTTGCCAACACTTTAATTTCAGACTTCTGGCCTCCAGAAATGTAAGAAAATAAATTTTTGTTGCTTTAAAGTTGTCAGGTTTGTGATGATTTGTTATAGTAGTCTTAGGAAACTAAAATACCCTTAAATCTACTTCAGTTCCAGTTCTCAGGTGCTGAGGGGGTCATTCTTGACCCTTACCTTCTCCCTCCCCTCTCATCTGATATATCAACATGTCCCATTTCTCTGTTTGCAAAAACTGCCCAGAAGTCAATATTATTTCCATTGCTATAGCCTCTGTATAAGCTCCATCATCTCTTAACTAGGTGACTGATAATTAAGCAGAATGTTATAAAAGCCTCTTAACTCATTTCCTTGTTTTGATCATGTCTTTCTGCACTTAATTTCAACAGAGAAGTCAGAGTGATCCTTCAGAAACCAATCATGGTATTTTTACATTTAAATACCTTCAATGGTTTGTTCCACATTTTACTCAGAACAAAAAAGTTCTCATAATGGACTCTAAGGCCCCAGGTCAATTGCCGCCTACCCCGAACACTGACACTGGACAAAAGCTGCAACTACTTACCTTATACAAGCCTCACTCTCATATCCTGCTTAAACTCTCCCCTGGCAGTTTGCATTCTGGTAAGTTAAATGATTCTCTTTTTCTTTTTCTTATCAAGTGCCCTGGTTATCTCTCCTTATTTGAATGTTAGTGCTGTCTGTCTTTTTCATTTGTTTTCCCTGTTCCACACACTCCTAAAATAGCATTCAGCACATCTTTCCATAAAAGGTCGAGAAGTGAATATTTCATTTGATTTTGCAGGCCATGGGGTCTCCACTGCCACTATTCAACTTTGCCTTGATAATGCTGAAGCAGCTACAGGGGGGTGAAGGTGTGTTCAATAAAACTTTAATTGTAAAAACAGGTGTTAGGTAGGATTTGTCCTGTGAGCTACAGTTTGCCAACTTTGTCCTGGAATAATATCTAGTCATTAACATTTGTTGAATACATGAGTAAGTGAGACACACAAGAGTGAGTAGCTTACCAATGCTCTCAGAACTCCACTCACTTTAGTTACAAAATCAGGATATTAATGTAATACCTATACAGATGTTATAAGGTCAAAATGGGAAATACAGGTAAGAACTTCTGTCTGAGTGTCACAAGCATGTAATATGCAGTAGAGCTTTTCCCCTTCTGCCACATGAAGAGAGTAGAAAAAGGTAGATCAAGTTATTTAAGAGTATTTTGTATTTGTGCAGTGTCTTAATGTTAACCATTTTGGTATGCATTATTTTAAGTCATCCTCATAGAAACCTTGTGATCTAGCAAGAGTAAGGAGCATCATATACACACAGTGCTGCGATCTCATCTAGGATGGGCGGGATGAAAATTCTAGCCTGGGTTCTTCTCTCTGACCCTATGCTAGTCCTATTACCATGGACTTAATCATTAAGGTTTTATTTTATTATCTTGTTCCAGCATCAGTGCTTCCATCCTTGGCTCCAAACCTAGCAGTTATACTGAACAAAGACTTATAGGTCTCTGTTCCCTGCTACCTGCAACACATTCAGTTGTACTTAGTTACTGAGCAGGTGCCACAGTAGGATGTGTTTTTCAGTTTTATTTTTTTCCCTTGATGTAGATTCAGGGCAATAAGAAAGAGGAGAATAATCAGCAGAGGAAAAGCATCTCATAAGATGCAGAAGTGGCACTAAGATGTGGTAGGAGTGAAGATTTTGATTTACATACAGGGCTCCAGCCAGCATGAGCTGGATTGCAGCCATAAAAGTGTTTTCCACTTCGACTGTGCTGTATAAAATATTTGAATACAAAATGTCTATGCCCCAGCATTAAGAATGTTCTTCCAATTCATTCTAGGGGGTTCTAGAGAATCAGCTTGTCGATATGGGGCAAGAAAAATCATCAAGATGCCTGATACTGACTGAAGGAGTGAATCACTCAGGCTCCATGTCCCTCTTGCGTGCCCTTTCTCTACAGGGAGAAAGCAAACATATCACCTTGCTTCTTGGTTTCCTAGTTACCTTCCTAGAAGACTCTATATATTTCTCTTTTCTTTCTTCTTTCTTTCAACCAAAGGAAATGTTTATTTCATTATTTTTTTATCCACAGTGAAGAGGTCCTTCATAATTCATGGATTATTGGTCACACCAGCCTCATTAATTTTCCATGTCACATAAGTCTTGAGACCCATTAATCTCAGGTTTAATGACAGGAGGAAGCAGAAGCTCTTTAAGATATTAATGCAATTTGAATGAACCTTTGTGTACTAACTTGCATTTAGTGAATGTAGTTAGGGTGGGGAAGATAAGGGTTAAAGGAACACTGTGACTGAATGGCCATGTTAGCCCAAAGCAATGTTGGTAATAAGGTCATTTGAACGTGTTTTGGAAATGTACAGGCATCAGGAATGTTTGAAGAGCAGCAGAAAAAGAAAGGATAATATTAAGGATAGCAGGGAACGATTTTCTTCTGAATCTCAGCTCTGCCAAAAAGACAACCAGAAAGAGAAAAGCTAAATAAAAATTTTTGTTGCTGAACAAAATAGAACCAAAGAAAAGGAAAGAATAATTGGAGGTAATGATGGTAATTTGTTTTCTAGTTCATAGATAATTGACCCAGAGAGAAAATATAATTATGGTACATTGAGGAGACAGAAAAAGGCAAAAACATGGTGTGGTGACAAACATGATTCAAGAACCTATAATTATATTGTTTTTAAAGCCACAATAATTTGATATTAGCCTTTCAACCTACAAAATATAGGAAAAACAGAAAACCAAGCAGATTCCCATTTCACTTGTAGATTCATGTTTTCTTTTTTCTTTCCATTTCTTCCCCTTTTAGGTTTCTTCTCACAGCTGCTAGTACTTGAATGGCATATGCTAGAAATAAGGGTGTGGAAAAGCAGAGCAAAGTGATGGTCTACTTAGATGTGAAGAGCGAATCTGCAATGAGAATTTCCCCCTGCTGTCTTTTCATCCAGCTCAAACTTAGATATTTTGGACTCAGCTTGAAATTTTAGAAGCGCAAAGATATTTATTTCAGCTGAATCTTTCCCACCATGTGACTCATGAGGCACATAAGATGATTTTAGTTTTTGTGTGGACAATTTTTTTATCGCATCAGTTATGGATATATTTTAATGAGCACTGAAAATGTTATTCATCCCTTAAATCTATGCTATCATTGTTATTTGCTTTGGATGAAGTCAAGTGAAAACAGTGAGCCAATTTATGGGGTAATAATATATAAATAATTGTACCAAGGGTGCATGACTTTGGTACAAATCATGACAGTGGCTCAGAAATTACTGGCATTTGTGAAATACTATTTTAGTTCTTCCCTTTCCCTCAGCCTCAGTATTGTCCCATTACTGCTGTGTGGTGAGAGAGACAGATGGGGCAGCATTTCAGAAACACCAGCAGAGTGTGGAAATGTTGGTGCTAGGTACTGACCACTCTGGTATCATTTCCAGCAATCTAACTTACAGAGATCTGGACTTGGATTGTGTAACAAATCAAATCCTGGCTGACGGCAAATCAGCCACGTACCTCAAGAGTATTCAGAGAGGAAGACAGAGGTATCGAGGAGGTCTAATCGTGTAGCAGGGATGCTCATAAATTTTTAAAAATTTTTGTATTCATGTGCTGGGTGTGGAGATTGGTGGCCAGATCAAATATAGACACGAGATGATGATCATGTTTCAATGCAGAACCATACAGTTTCAATCAAGCTAGGATCTGTCAAGAAAAACATGCAAAACCCAGCCCGTTAAGAGAAATGCAGTCTTTCCCAGCTCAATTATCATTACCCAACCTCTTTGGTCACATTTTCTTTGATTCAGAGCCCCATCCATCATGTTTGGAGGTGTCCTTCACCACTTGTTTAGTTGTTTCAAGGCCAATACTCACCTACCACCTGTATTTCGCATAAAACTCATGAAAACATTTTTCTTTGTATGAAAACTAGAACGGACATGCAAACCACTTGCTCCAGGTGAAGGGAGACCTCTGAAGGCACAGGGGGAGTTAAGTGAGTTGCAAAATCTACAAGAACGAATGTCTTCACATTGAAAAAAATGGGCATAGGAAATAGAAGGAAACTATTCTTAGATGAACTATGAAGCCAGGTAGACATAAAAAATGCCCTTATTTTTTTTTTCCCCGATTAGATACTCCATCTTCACATTATCTTTCTCTGTGATGAATGTTCCTACTTTGGAAGTACTTTGTAGTGCTCTCTCTTATTCCAAGCAACCTGCTGTGCCTTGATGCTTAGCTTTCCAAGCGTACCCTTTGATACTTCTTCTATTGTGAGTATTCTCAGTCCATAAAACTCCCTTCTGAGACATTTTTCTCACGCAATTCCTACATTTTTGGCACTGGGTCCTGCAGACTTAAAGGTCTAGAAACTTAAAGGTGATGTTGTTTTAAGAATACACTCAGGATGTCCCTATGTTTTACATATCAAACAAACAAAAACTCTTATCCTCCAACCTCCAGAAAATCCAAGGCAAAATAAAATTGATTATGCTTCTACTTCCTGCTGTGAAAAATGTGTAGTTTTGTCATATTCTTTATCAGTTGTTGCAAAAACACATTTCGTCTATCCCAAACCAATATTACTTATTTGTATATGGTGTTAGTTTCTTGTTGTTGCTGTAATAAATTCCTATAAAAATATTTATTATCTTAACAGTTCTGAAGGTCAAATCCAGAATGAGTCCACTGAGACAAAAATCAAGATATTGGCAAGGCTGCATTCCTTCTTGAGACCCTGACAGGAGTGGGGGTAGGGGGATGGGAACATCAATTTTCTTCCTTTTCTGCCCCCATAGGTTACCTGCCTTTATCTGCCTCCTCTTCAAGGCCTCCAATTTAGCGCAAGGTGAATTAAATCATCAGATCTTCTCCTGGATCTGATCGTCCTGTCTCAATCTTCTAAGGACCATTGTGAGTGCATTTGACCTACCTTGCTAATCTCAAGGTCCTTAATTTTATCCTGTCCACAAAGAGGAGATAGTAGGGACAACAGTCCTCTGAACTCCAACCAAAGGAACTCTAACTTGTAGTGTGTGAGCAGGGGCCTTACCAGGTGCTGAGGTTGTGTCCTAGCCTGTAGTACAAGGTCATCTGCCACTGTGGCTTGACAGTGTTTGCTGAGACTCAAGGAGCTCCTGGTTGGGGTAGGATGGGAAAAGAGTACACATAACTTTTCTCGAGAACTCTTCATTTTTTTGAACTTGCTTTGACTGCTTTAACTAGAGCCCTACGCAGTCAATAGCCTAGCAAAGTAGGGTTGATGACTTTGGTAGTGCTACAGCCTGTTCAGTTGTCCACCACTCTGCAAGTTAGCCCCTGATAAACTCTTTAACTCCCCACACTGGACTTGTCTGAGTCATCCTTCAGACTGACATCCCTCTCTCAGTTTGGAGGAAGACCTTACTTCTACCTCTCTCCTGGAAATTCAGGATAATTGAACATATTCTTAGATTTCAGAGATTACGGCATCTAAGGGTAGGGAAAGGAAGCCATTATTTAGCTACAACACTTGACTTCCAACTCATTTACTTTATAGGACTCCTACAGTAGACATATTTAAGGTTAGACAAAGAAAGATGTCATGGATATTTCCATTTATCTCTAGTTAATGTAATTTTAATTTAATGTTTTTGCAAACTATATAAATTCTTAGATATTTCGCAGCATGTAGCATACCAACAGTTCTCTTTCATTGTAGTATGTGGCTCACTGCATGCCCAACACTTTTCTGCACTTGTCAGACAAACCTATATTCAGTTACCATTTATTAGCCATACTTGAAGTATCTAACTTGACCTTACTTTCCGAAAAGTTTTATCTCTGTCACAGCTTGAAATTCAGGCGTGTTTTAAGGCTCCCTATCCCTGGCTATCCTTGTTCCAGAATTTCTCCAGATTCAGACCCTTGCACTCTTCCCATTTCCCCAGCTTCTGTGGCTAGTCATTTGCCTCACATTCATTACCTGTTTTCTTCTTTGACTTGATGCTTCCTTTGATTTTTATTTCTCCCTATGCCATAGGCAGTGTCTGGTTCCCTTTTACATACAGTCTTGACTCACTGATCTTGTTTTCATTAGACTTTTTCTCACATACTATAACATCATCAGACAGGAGGGTGAATTTAGTTTAATAATAAATCTCTCTGTACAAATCTACAGTATTGTGTCTACTTATCTACACTAAATGTGACCCAGAGCTGAGACAGGTAAAACAGAACAGTACTGTCCCAAGTATTCCAGTTTGCAGCCAACTCCTGGCATATGTGTTGATATTCTCTACACATTCCTCTCGGGCCAGAAAGGGTTGTGATATTCTTTAGCTTTAATCTAAAAATATCTCAGACTCCTTAACGCAGTGCTCAGGATAGCCATTGTGTTAGTTACCTTTCTCTCATTGCTGAGACAAAATACCCAACACCCAAAGTTAGAGGAGAAGGCGTTTATTTGGCTTACAGTTTGTAGAGGTTTCAGTGCCAAACTAATTACTCATGTGTAGTGGTTTAGTAATCACATGCCCTTAACTCCAGCATCACACATTCCAGATTCAACTATCTCACAAAAAGAAAGTCCCACCTCACTCGCAAGAGGCTTTGGGGGAACATCTAAGCACAAACCATAACAGCCATTATGGAGCAGAAGATTATCTTCAAACAGAAATTTGTTTGCTTCCTTGGAATGAAACAATGGGAGGAAAGTCTGTTGGGTCTGCAGTCCTCTACTCTACCAGCTAAGCTATCAAAGGGTGCACATGGGAGGAAACTCTGTTTAGAATCACATGGGCATCTGTAGAAGAAAATAATTGATCACTTAATAATTGTTTTTGCTCCTTTACTTCACAGGGCATTTTAGTAGCTTTAATACATATTATTTTTCAAGCAATGTATAACCCAAGAGAAATTGCAGTGCCTCAATATATTAGTCTGTTTAAGATCAGTAGAGAAAGGTTCAATATTAAACTTTCTAAGCTTGACAGTTCCATTTTAGACATGCCCAATTTACCACACTTCAACTTTAAGCTACCTGCGGTGGATAAAGGCTGTGTTCTTCTCCTGTTTGACACCTTCTGAGCATCCATTGTCAGCTCTAACAAGCTGTGTATTGACATTATTCAATACACCTTATCTACCAAGATTCAGTCCAGCCATGGAAACAAGGGTGCACATTTAAACTGGCAATAGGAATGACTAGCAGAATGCTTATGGTGGCAAAATTTTAACACACAATGTCACTCACTGGTTGTGTGGGTGCTGGGAAAATGTAAGAAGCAACATTTTACTTTCCAACAACTTTGCAAGGAAAAGATAAGCACCCCAGCAGATTTGTTGATTTGAAAGAGAGAGAGAGAAAGAGAGAGAGAGAGAACCAGAAAACAACCCTAGCCTTTATCTCCTTTCCCTTCATTGTCCAAATACCACTGCATGTACCTCCACAGGATACTAAAAGCTTAGAGTAACTGAAGAAAATTGCAATGTAAGAAAATCAAGAATACAAAATTCAGTTTTCCCCATAGTGGAAACATAGGAAATTCAATGTTAGAGATGTAAGGGAGGGTGGGAGAGTTTCTTTGCAATGTTTTCTGTTCCTTGCTCTGTTTCCCTGTTTCCACACATATCTCTTCCTAGGAATACTATCTTGTTCTACTATCTGTTCTGCTTCAAGCCATTCATGCTGTTTCCTACTAGTAAGGAAGATGGACCAGTGTTTCAATTATTTTGATTAAAATGTACAACATGTATAATAATGGCTCTGAAGTCTTCAGTAAAACACACTGTGGCCATTCCACCATCCACAGAAAAAGTGCCAAAGAGTGGGAGACACAGTGGCTTCATTATTCAAGACCCTCATGAGGTGTAAGGCAAGTATTTTCTAGTAGTGACAGTTTGGGATTCATCTTCATTATTTTGGTTGTCCAGTAGCTAACTATAAAATCAGATGGAGATACTTGCCATTCAAATGCGTAACCATTCAAAAAGAAACAACCCTTAGGAAGAGGACCAGTTAAACCAGAAGCAACCAATTCAGTTGCTTGCATGAGCAGGTAGTGAAATTAATCCAGCAGGTTGTATAGGGATTGTAGCAAATTGAAAGCTATTTCTTCTAAAAGTCTCATTCCTAGATATTGAGCTGTTAGGAGTTGCACAGTTCCAGGGCAGTAGCACATTTGTGGCACTAGGTAAATTGCATTACATTAATATCACTTAGGATGATACATGCTAAGTGGCATCTTTTGCGTTTGCAAGACAATATTGCTCTGTGGAGCTATAGCTGACTTTTAGCATATGTCAAAATTCAATCTCAGAATTGTCTTCTCCAAGAGAAACCACAATCCTATAATAAATTCTCTCAGTTTACTTTTTGCAAGTAATTCAAATAAACAAGAAGCATGTATAAACCAATAAAATATATCTGCAGGTAGTGGCCTGGAAGCCACAACATTGCCTTCCATTTGAATCCTTGAGGCACAAGAGAAACATTTTCCTAACTGTCCTAATAAGTTGAGAGATTGTTGTCCTTATAGCGGGGACAGTACTTCGTGGTGTAATTAGAATGACTGGACCTCATGTTTTGCCTGAGGCAGCTCTAGGTTAGGGCTATAATTATTGTTTCCAGTTTGGTTTAGCATTTTCCCTAGATTTTGTATTTTTTAAGCACAGTGTTATGGATAGCTGCATTGCATTGATTTCATTTCGACGTCCAGCTTCTGCCATGTCCAGTGTGAGATGCATATGCATTGGACAGCAGTCTCATTTTAACGTGCTGTTCAATACAAAAAAATGAATTTGTAATGGTCTTTTCTGTTTCTTTCCAAAGATAGCTAACACACTAACTCCTTCCTTTCAATGACAGCATTAAGCATTCTTATGGTGAAACAGAACCTACTTTTATAGGAAAAACTAGGGACAGTGAATACCTACCTTTAAGTGTTGATGGGAGACTTGTTTTTACTGCTGTCTCTTCTGGTCACTTGAATTTTTATGGCCCTACTTTGGGATCCTAGATACATAAAACATTAGGTTACTGTTGCAGAGGGTGGAAAACACTCAAAGTTCCACTATCTATCTATCTATCTATCTATCTATCTCTATCTATCTATCTGTCTATCTATGAATGATACATATGGAGAATAGAGATGAGATGGAATGTCATGGCTATGGCTATTTTTGTCATTGCTATGGTTATTTTTGTCATGTATTCTATGATAACTTTACAAAGATTTATCCATTTTAATGTTCCCTATGCTTTCATTTTGCAATAAATTCTTGGCAGCAACGAGCTGTGGCAAAAAAGGTATTATTTGATAAGAAATTAAAAATAGATTTTTGTTTCTTAAAAATGTGTTGATAAAAATGAAGCTTGCATAAAATGTTTAATCCTAAGTATTAACCATTAAGGGGATTATCATGATATTTGTGACTATATAAAGCAGTCATAAATATGCTAAGTAAGCATTAGCATTTACTTCAAAAGGTAATAATTACTTTAAAAAGAGTAGGGTTGACAATGGCTTAACACATGCAACTAGAGAAAGTGCGCTTATATGTTATTCTGTAAAGCATGGCTTTTCTTTTAGATCATACAATTGCTCTAAATTAATTTCTTTTGTCATTAATACCAATGTTCACTGTGAACATACTAAAAGTCACCAATAACAATATAATAGCTTTGTTAGCAGAAGAACTTCGCAAAGATTTAAATGATGCCAGACTTTTTGTTCAATGTCAACAAATGCTTTAAATAGGAAATTTAAGATAAATTAAGTATTAGTTCATTTTTTTGAACTCTCAGTGAATGGAATAAAAATTATTCTGCCAAAGGTATAACATCTGGCATTATTGTGAATGCCATTATAAATTTAATTAAGTAGATCAACATAATATAAAGTACTTGAGCTTTTGGAGAAAATGTGAACAGATTTTAGTAGAGTATAATATGTTGATAAAAGTAGTATTAAATTGAGAGGCAATGAGCAAAACTAAAAATTGAAATTGGTTGTAGTATATGTGTAGTTTATAAATGTACTTTCACAACCTGTATTAGTCTACCAGTTAAAATGAAGCCTGTAGATTTAAACATACCAAATATTGTCTTACGTGTTCATTTAGAGTAAAAATTACAATTTTTTAAACGATAAAGATATTACATTTTAAAAACATATATCCATATGGGAAAACATACCTCTCTTAGTCATCCAGCATCAGGTTTCTGAAATATTTGCATTTGTGACGAGCTACTTTATAATACTGAATATTATATGATGACAAGGACAGTAAACTTTTCAAAGGTAGGTCCGCTACATTTTGACTGTATTTTATCAATTAGTTGAAAATATTTAACCTGATGACTTAATACATAAATTAAAACAAACCCTGAAGATTTTGAAGGAGTTAGGAAGGTTGTAAATATAAAGGGATTGAAACGGGTGCCTTCATAAGGAAGAAGAAACTGAAATATAAATGAGTCAAGGCCTAAACGGTCACTTGACTATTCAAAGCTTGGTCCCAGGTCACATGGGTCAGTTGGGAACTTGTTAGAAATTCTGTCTCACATTTCAGATGTGCTCCATCAGAATCTTTGTTTTCATAAGATTCCTGAGGTATTCACTTTACAATCTGAGAAACCCTGGTGGAAGAGAACATTTCATTGATTAATTTGGCAATTTTAAATTGAACTATCATGACACATGGGAAGAACACTTTGATGCCACTGTTTATCAATTGGAAAAGTTATTATTCTCTTCAAGATGAATAGAAAATTGAAAAGGCATACAAAGTTGCAATATATAAATTTGGCAAAGTATACAAAATAATCATAAAGAGAAAACAAAAATAATTATAGATGTTTGGTGATTATTGAGAAAAAATATCTAAACGAATGTAAAAGTATGTATTTATTAAATGTTTGTTCTGAGATATACGCATCAATTTTGAAAAAGTTAAAATGAGAATCACATTCATTTATCAGAAGTTCCTGTAAACTTACCAGATAAGTCAACTTCCATAGAGAAAGATTTTTTCAACTAAAAACATTTTGGTCTACAGAGAAGATTCATGTGAAGGGATACATAATTTCAAATCTATTAAATATAAAATGTAATATTGAAGGGAAAAATGCAATTTTATTTTAACAATTAAATAACAGGGGTATATTGAAAAAGAACTTTGTTAAGAAATATACCAGTAACAAATTATTGAGGATAAGTGTAACTAAATATCTGATTAAAATAAATTAATCAGGCTGGGGATTTAGCTCAGTGGTTCCAGCGCCTGCCTTAAAAGTGCCAGGTCCTAAGTTCTATCCCTGGTACCAATAAATAAATAAATAAATAAATAAATTAATTAATCTATGTCAAAGTAATTCTATTTATTTTCTTTATAATATTAATAATAAATAAATTAAGTTTTATAATAATCTATACTGTCAACTGAGAACAAAACCAACTTAGTAAAGAACAATGAGAATTAGATTTGTATGGGTCTAGTGAGGATTGTATTTTGGAAAAACACACATTCAAGCAGTTTTGAAAATGTGCTCAGAGGTTTTACAAAATGGCACTGTATTTATGGGAAGGGGCATACTGGGAAGGGAGAGAGAAGGGAAGTAAAAATGATGAAGATGCAGTATGTATTTGTACCAATTCCCCAAGATAAATGTAATTATTATGCAATGCAATCATATACTAATAAAATAAGAAATAAAATCACAGAAGGGGGTGCATTGGAAATTACATTACTTTTTAAACTGTTTTGTAAGAGATTGGGTGCAGTCCCATGCTGGGGAGTTTTGGGGGAAGGGGTTCATTGCATAGGAGGTCAGCAGAAGTCAAAAGTTTCCCGGAAATTTTGGGGCTGAGATGAGAGAGATCTGAAGTTCAGCTCATAGGTGCAGCTGCTGAAGTTTCTGACAATGGTTGAATGATGTCTCCCAACTCTGTTTTAAGTGTCCCGAATCAGTGCTATCCCATTTTTATTTTCTTGCTTGACAATACAACACAGTTTTACTTGCTTTTATATGGATACATAATTTTGAAAATCATTTTTAATGAAACTATCTGTGCAGTTGTAACAATATAATAAAACAAATCCGATAGTCAATACATCTTCTCAGAATTTATACAATTTGAAATGATCCCTCAAAAGTATCGTGGCTTGAACAATGCAATGCCAAGCAGTGTTCATTTCTTTCTGTTTGTTGCTTTCATCTCACCCTCACAAAAATACTCCCCTTCTAATTTGTTTTTAATAAGATGTATGTATGTCATCTATTTTCCTAAATGTGAATTCTTAAAACTATCAATTTATGGGCTCAGGTAAGCAATGTTCTTAATTAGGGATGATAGGCATGGTTGGTTTTGAGGAAAGAGAGAACGTAGATGACAGAAAGTATTGAGAGATGGGTAATATCAGAATTGCATATAAATTTTCTTAAAGTCGACTCATTTATAGTGGTGTCCTGTCTAATACACCACATCTGGATGTTGTACTTCTGACCATCTCTGTTGTGGGTTCTTTGTCTAAGCCACCAATATCTCTCACTGGAGTCACAGAAGCAGCCACCAAATCATGTACCAAGCAGTTAAATATTAACCAAGCAGCAAAAGGATTTATTTTGTAAGTTCAGTTTTAATATGATGGCTTCTGATCTCATTCATGATGATAGCAGATGTGGGGTCCTCTGACCCAGTGATAAATAAAAATTAATAACTAAGCCAAGGAAAGTGAAAAGACAGGCAAAGACTTAGCTGGAAAGTGAGAGAAAATGGGGAAAGGACTTCAGCTCGGGAAAAGAAGAGCTTAAGGGGACATGACACTGACAGAGGAAATCAGATTGGCCCATTGATGAAGGAACCGAGAGCTGGGTGTAATGGTGCACGCCTGTAATCCTAGCATTCTGGAAGGCTGAGGCAGGAAGACTGCAAGTTTCAGCCTAGCCTGGGCAATATAATGACTTAGAGAGACCCTGTGTCAGGTGTGGGAGAAGCTGGGAATTGGAGGCTCTGGGTTCAAATCTCAATTTAAAAATAAAATAAAATAAAAATAAACAAGGAAACAGGTCAGCCTTTAGGGAAGTTGTAATTTTAATTTAGGGAAGTTTGGTAATTTTCCATTGGTTCATGAGAATGGGATTTTTTGTGTGTGTGTGTGTGTGTATATCGGGGATTAAACTCGGAACCTTGCACTTGTCAGGCAGGTGGTGGCACCAGTGAGCTAAATCCCTGGCCCAAGAATGGGATTTTTAAAGAAACTTTTTCCTCTTGTGTAAGGAAAGGAGCAGTGGTTGCTCTCATCCCTGGAGACATCATGGTGCTCACCTGCTATCACAGCCAGCTGGTCCTTGCGATAAGAGTAGAAGCATCAGGAAAGGACGCATTGATTGTATATATACCTTGTTAGTAAGGGAGGATAGGGAAAAGACACATTTTCAACTTCTTTCAGTACCAAGCTATTGATTGAAGTCCCCCCATCCCTTTTCCTCATAGAGGTCTCTTTTCTGCCTCAACAATAAACACTAACAGCCACTTACATTGTGTTTGATTTCATCTCAGAATTCTTGATGGAAACACCAACATGAGGATATTATCTTTGCCAACAGTGCCAGCGTCACACCGAATGCTCTGCTGTCTTACCTCTTTTCAGTGAGACCTGCCCCATTCAATCCCCAGCTCCACCTGCTTCTCTTTGGAGAGATTTTCCATTTGGCCAGCCAGCCGTCCCCTGTAGCTCTGGGGATATATTTTCCTTTCCCATTTTATTACACATGATCATTAGCCAGTGATTTATTCCTTTGGTAGACTGATTTCTAACCAGTGTTTGTTCCCAGTTAGGTTTTACCTTCCTAATCTAGGGCACGCCTTTCTGGCACCCAGTCAATGAATATTACAGTTGTACAGACCTCTTCGAATATGATTAGGAACAAAATGTATTACAACATAATTTTACCGAGTCACAGGCATCATCCAATTTCCACTCAAAGCCCGCAATGTTGTTTGTTCTGACCTTTTCAATTATCTCTATTGTGAATCACCCATGTGTATATTTGAGAATTGATTCTGCTACAAAGATAATCTTCCAAGGATGGTACAGCCGATGGCAGTCTCTCTGTATTCTGATCTCTAAGAGAAACTATTTTCTGTGTCTTGTATTTGGACAATAGGATATACTCTGCATTCTCAGATGTATAATTACTTTACTCATTCAATATTCAGTTCCTGCTGCCAGTAGGTGCTGCAGATTGAGCACACTTATAGAGTTCAGAGCTATTTTCAGGTTACCATTAGTTATATGACACCTTTGGGCTATTTAGGAAAATGAACTCTTTTCTTTGGGAAGACATATTTTGCATCAGCTTCCAGAGCTTGATGAGCAGAGCCCGCAGTCCTTTGACTGAAGACCTTTGGGCAGTGAACTACCTGTACAATAGTTTGTGACAATTCAAGAGATGAAAGGCATTTCCTCTGCCCTCAAAGATTCTCAGAGCTATTGGAAATTTCCTGAGGATATTGACTCTGGTCTGGGCTTCTTTGTTCTCCTCTGCAGCTAAAGGAAGGGCCCGAATACATATGAGTTCATGATAAATACTTAGGGGGATGGAATGTCTGACTTACTAACACTGGGATAGTATCCTGTTGAAATGAGCATGTGTGCTTTCACCAGCTTTTATCTGGTTGTTGCAAAATGTATTCTTTGGACTATAAGGGGAATATAAAAACGAAATATAAAAACACAACAGAAAATGACACGCATGTGGGGATGGAGGAATGTACATACTTGATGAATTAAATTATACATGGATTTGTAGTAAATATTAAAATACTATATAATTATACAATTTCATTTGAAGAACTTGGTAACTCTCAGTTGGTTTCAGAGATATAAATTCACATACAAATCATATGAAATATCATTATTTGAAATATGAGTCATGATAAAGGTACTTTGATTTCAGGCATCGATTCAGCTTCTTCACCTGTCTCTCTATGGAGAAGCAGTTACATTTGATAGCAGATGTGTTGAAAATCTTATTTGAATTTTACTCATACCTTTTAAACACTCTACTCAACCAATGCTGGTCAGATCTTTGTCTATCAATTATGTAAAAAGAGATGTCACTTCAGACAAACGAATATTTCAGAACAGAAATCAACTATTTCTATTTTCTGACACCTTCTTTCAATAGGGGAGACTGAAAACAGGTCTCACAGTAGCTTTATCGCTTGTTTTTCATCCTTTGATTCATAACTGAAATACACTGGTAACTTTCCCAGAATATCAATGACATCCTGGTGGACATAACACCTGTTCAACCTAGCTTTTTTCTAGTAGACTTATGGCAGCTATGAGGATGCTACTCTCAGACTTCCAAATATAGAAAATGCAATTTGGAGAGAGACCCAAATATTGTGCTCTGAAATCTACCACTAGATTTGTACTGAAGCTGCATTCTCTGGGAGCTGCTTCCAGCTAATGACTAGGTTTGGCATGGACTAAGGCAGAACTATTCCTGGATACATGGGGTTTCTCTGATGGACCATTGTAGCTCAAGGACTCTCTGAAGACCTTGTAAACTTTGGTTAGGGTGAGATTATGTGAAATATATTCACCAGCCCCCCCAGTCTCCCTCTTTCTTTGTCTCTCTTCCCCTTGGAGTCAGATCTCCATCATGGTTTGATGGCTCTCCCAGCCTTCCCTGTATTTCCCTGATGAAATCTTTGCAAGTAAATTTATTTCTGTCCTGGCATCTGCTTGTTGGACAACTGGACTAACACAGGACCCAACAGTGGCTTTCTCTTAGCAGCAGATACTCAGAATTATGCTTGAGAATAAGGCATGGAGCAAAGAGCCTTTGTTCTAGTTCTGACTGTTGGTAACTCATCAAGTGATAATACCCTTTCCTTTCATGTCTTTTCTCCATCTGTTGTATTTTACTCATTTAAGCTCCAACCCTTGAGTTACAGCTGTACTCTAGAAAACCAGCTCTGCCATGTCTGTCTGTTGTGTCATCTGGCGCAACCATATCTGCTGTTGGAATTTCACCTTCATGTGATATGTCTTCTTACTGCAAACGGTCATATGTTCTTAACCTCATCTGCATCCTTTGCCCAAATGAAGCCATGGGCTGACCTCAGGGTCCAGTGAATTTCTACTCAATGATATTAATTGTCAACAGAGGAACTAATTTGATCTTTTAAAATGGAAAGCTTCACTAAAATCTTTAGGTACCACTTTGTTTTTACTATTTTCCAGGCACTATGCTAATTGATATACACATCTTATTGTCACCAATTCTCACAACAATCCTATTAGACGAGTATGATGACTGCCCCATTTTGCAGATAGAGCTGAGATTTCACTCTAGCTGTGAATTTTTATGCCACACTGTGTCATAATTAAACTTAAATAATTCATTCAGTTGTGGTAAACCTGATATTTCATGTATAGAAAAAGAAGCCAATAATATCTGACCTTTACTGAGCTCCTTATTTTTTTGAAACTTTACATAATGCATTATACTATTCAGTTCTCACCCCAATCCTACTAGGTAGGCATTATCTTCATATTAGTTCTCTATTGCAATATAATGAAGTATTATAAAATTCAGGGCTATGACATGATAATAGCTTCTTACTGTTCATGATTTGCGGGATTAACAGTTGGGTGGATCTTTTCGTGGCTGCTGTTATCTGATGACTCCACAGGGGCTGGAGTTTCCAAAGGCCTCAGTCACATATCTGGAAGTTGAAGGATTGGAGCTTGGACACAGATCCTCCGGCAACTGATTCATTACTCTTTTTAGCATACAGGGAATGGTGAATGTGGGGCATTTGTGCTGCTGCTCCCTGTCTCGTGTCTCTGGCAGATAGCACTGATTCATCGAAAATAAAGCTTGAGATGAAATTTATTTGAAAGCCCTGCACTGAACCATGTCTAACTATCTCTTTGGGTAACACAATTAGTCATTTGTAATTTTCTTCCTATAGGATGGAATCATACCCTGGCCAATTTAAGTCCCTAAAATATATAATCTAGGGTACTTTGTAGTGAAAACAACTCTTCTGTTCTCCTCCTTCCTCCTTACATTAGGAATTTTCTTCTCCAAGTGAACTGGGTTAAACACTATTCAGGATTCTTGGCTGCTATTCCACAAATCACTTTCTGATTGTGCTTTCTTTTCTTTGCTCCTTTCTTTTTTTCTCTCTCAAAGGCATAATTAGCACATCTTGCATTTAGAAATGAAATCCTGCAGAGTGCACTATTATACTACAAATAATGAATGTATCCAAATTGCAGTAAAAATGCCATTTGGGAGAAAAAAATTAATGCTCAGCACATGTGCAATGAATAAATCAAAAGAAACTATTGTTGAGTTTACGCCATGATTTTTGCAACCAATGTGTTTTGATCAAAGCAGTTGCTTAATGTCGTTCTTTCCAGCAATACATTACTGCAATAATGAATGCAAGCATTAGAAGGATGTCCGTTGTTTTCTACAATGCAAGGAAAACATTTCCATGATTTCCAGAGATCTGTTTGTATATAGTCTCTGCTGACTTCAGAAAGCATTTCAGGGATCCTGGAAAAAAATTAAAATTTTCACTTTTCAGAAAGTTTACACTGACAAAATAGAACATATGTGTATGGATGTGATAAACTGATAAAGCTAACCATGCAATCCAAGTTAGGCTGCAAATCCACATTTTACTTTCTATTTTCTGCCTGAGTGAACATGGAAATTTACTTCCCCTACTATTTTTAAAAAATTGTAGGGATGCAAGTGAATTCTAGGGACCTTTTCAGCTAGTTGCTTGTCTTTAAAACTCTGCTCTGAAGAGGAGGAAGGGGGTGCAGCCAGGAGGGTGATTTTTTGTAATTAATATAATGAATTCTATCCAGGTCAGATGGGTGTTTCCACTTTAAAGTACAGTAAGGAAATCCTGGACCTCTTCATATTATCCAAGTGCTCAAAGGTAGCAGCTCTATTTCACTTGTATTTCTATGCAAATTTAATTATTGTGAAGGGGAAGGAAAAGAAACCTTTAGCTCTCAGCTTATACACAAAGAAATTGTTATTTCCTTCAGTTTGTCTGCAACCAAAGAAAAAACTCTATAACTGGTGAAAAGAATAAAAATGCATTTGTTTCACAATGGCTTAGAATAGAATCTACTCAGCATAAATTCAATTAGTCATTTATTTGGGGGAAATATATTTCTCTGTGTGACAGTAGAGCTGGCTATGTTTGTTGAGTCAGCTATTGGAAGTTTACTTATGCTTATATTCCATCTGTAATTTTTTTTATTTTCTCAACCCGGGTATATTTAACATACAGCAACTAGTCACTAAGCACTTGTATACTTATTTACTTGCTTCCTACCAGAAAAATCTTAGTAATTGTGTCCTCTAGAATAACTAATAATAAAAGTATATAATTTTGCCAAGTCTAAAAGTTACACATAAACCTACACACAAACACATACACAAACACGAGTGTACCGGGATGCCTTAAGCAATGGATTCTATAAATATGGAAAAATAATACATGGGTACAAGTCAAAATTTTTAAAAAGATTGTTAACCTAATTGTCCAATATGCAAGTCATCAGGGATTGCTATCTATTGGTTATCCTCATGTCAGGCCAGTTAGAGAGAAGGGAAATTATCACTTAATTTATGTCGTACAAATTTAAGTAACTGAAAATATGCCTCAAAGAAATGCATTTCCAAAATTTTCAGCCAAACATGGACATGGGAAAGTAAGTGAAATTTATCCCTATCTCGAATGGTTGCCACAATCCACTTCAACTTCCTATTTTCTAGATTCTCCTTCTGTCTCCTATCTCCTCTCTCCCACCTAACCATCACACACCCACCACCCCATTCAGCACACTTGTCTTCTGAAAATCTGGTTGTCCTGAAAATGCATAGGACTTTCTCTACTACTACAGGCACCACCTTCATTGATCTATCTGACCAAATATATTAATTTTTCCTTTGCTGTTAACAAAACAAACTCACCCACCATTGAGGGGTAGAATAAAAATAAATTCAAACAAATGTAAATGTGTAATCTGATGTATATGAACCTAGTCATTAGACTTTATGTGACTTTATGTTGGTGAAAATTGTAAGGTTTTATTTTTTATTTTTGCTTTCCTTCTGCAACATCTGTTGCTTATGCTTGGCATCTTTTGTAATATACCTGTGTAGGGAATGGTAAATTTAATAGAAAATGAAGAAAGATGGACAGGAATAGAGATGTGTGAAAGGCATTTAAGTGTTACCAAGTTATGAATGTCAGTATTTCACTTTTTTATGGAACACAAAGTTCTGTGTTGCACGTATGAACATGTCTGTGAATATCATCTTTGATTCACCTGTTCTTCTAATTAGGCACATGCACGGCTATTTTTCAATTTGTGTGTCAGAGCCAAAGGCACAATTGATATTTCATACATGGGCTTACCTTTGTGAGTCCCTATGTCATTCTTCTTTTTGCCTTCTGAGGTGAAGGCCCCTTCTTCTGGAACAATCCCTAGGGAACTGTCCTAGTCCTTCTATTTTGTATTCTTTCTATAGCTTTTGGATTCTCTCAAATTGCGTCCTCTTTTAGGGCTTTGTATCGGAATCAAGGAGCCTCCAGTGAGTGCTGAGGGAATATAGTATATACAAACTACATAGGTGCCCTTTCCTGGGTTATTTCTTGACCAGTGAGTCGGTCCGATTGCTTTGAGTGCTGCAGGTTGGGAGTCTGTGAATGGCTTGACAATAAATCAAGGATGTAGAATGAGGGCTGGTGGTAGGTGGTGGTGAACAAAAAGGAAATAGGATGCTAATATAGTTCTTAGTATTTTATTCCCTTTGCCTTTGGGTTTTGTTCTCACATTTCACATCAAAAGTAACTTTGGACGCTAAGTGAAGATTGACTTAATCTGTATGAATGTATTTGGCAAGGGGCAGGTACGAGCATGAAAAGTAAACAGCATAATATCTTTCTACAGATGGTAAGTGAGTGACCTCATTTAAACCATAGCTGCTCTCTTTGCTTCCTTGGACTCATTCGTTTTTCATTTTTCAATGCCAGAAACTCACTTGCTACATTCTTCTAGATCTGTATCATTCATTGGATCTCATCTAAAATACCACAACTTCTAGCATGGTGGAGCCCCTAGATTAGGTCAAATCATCCTCCATAGTGCCCTTCAGTAACATTTATCATTCTTATACCACAGCAAAGATTTTGCTCTTCCTTCTCATCACTATATCTTTAGCGTCAGAGTGGCTTTTACCCAGGGTGTTAAAATTATAATTGTTTAATGAACTTAAATTGACCTTAGAGAACCTCAGTTTCCTCAACTGTGAAAAAAGGATATAATAACACCAATCCTGAGAAATTTTAAAAATAACATATGCATAGTACTAACATGGGGATTGGTAGACAGGAAAGTGCATTTAAAATTTACCGCATCTCATTAATTCCAAGATGTGTGTTAGGGTTTAAATATGAAGTCTCCCCCAAAGACTCATGCATGGAGGGCTTGATCTCCAGGGCAGCAATGTGCAGAAATAGGGTTTAGACAGGTGATTAGATCAGGAGGAGACAATGGGTTGATCCACAGATATGTTCACAATGGAATGGTCTGTTAGAAGACAGAGGAAGTGGACTGCTGGGGGCGTTCCTTTTTTGAAGGATATATCCTGTCCCAGCCCCTCCCCCTCTCTGGCTCTTCATTGCTCTCATTCTGGTTCCTGACTGCCATGAAGTAAGCAGAGTTTCTCTGCTATGGCATTTCTGCCCTGGAGCTAGCCAACCATGTGTTGAAACATTTGAAACCATGAAGCTAAATAAACCTATCCTGTAAGTTATTCATCAAAATTATGAACAAAACTGGAATGTCAACAGCTGGCAAAAACTACCACTGCACCTCACAGCAATTTATTTTCTACAAGGGTACAGTATATCTTAGTATTTGATTTGCATTGAAAAAGAGAAAGCTAAATTCTATTTCTCTTACAGATTTAGAAAATAAAAGAATCAGCCTCAAATGATTAGAGTCAATTATTATATTAAAGGAATTAGAAACTACTTATTTTAGAAATTATTTATGGTAGCCATAAAATACAAATAGTTAAGAGATTCTAACCAGAGCTAGAAGAAACTAAGAATATTAAATAATGCCAGGAGTTAAAGAAAGAAATGCAGACCGTTAAATATTATGTT
This sequence comes from Heterocephalus glaber, assembly GCF_053883595.1. Taxonomy (NCBI): domain Eukaryota; kingdom Metazoa; phylum Chordata; class Mammalia; order Rodentia; family Bathyergidae; genus Heterocephalus; species Heterocephalus glaber. Next base: position 3,019,640 of record NW_028258463.1, read on the forward strand.
CTTGTAAATGGACAGGAATGACCTTCTCAAAATATTTAAATCCTTCAACAGTGACTTTCAAAGGACTGATTTATCAATAGTTCTTACATGTAGCTGATATCATCTTGCCAAGAATCCAACTCTGTAAGCGCCCTTCTATTAATATCAGGGTCAATATGAAAATTCAACTAAATACAAGATAAATATATAAGGCCAGTAATTATTGCAAATCACTTAACTATTTGCAGGTGTCTATGGATGTGAAAAACTTTAATTCAAAATTTAAACTCAAAAGTGCAATAAGGTAGGTAAAAATCTAGAAATAATCTTCACCCCAAATATACAATATCTGAATTAAGAAAATCTATAAACATGTCTGACACTTAAGAGATTGAATTATGGAAAGTAAAATTAATAGATGGAAACTTTGAAATGAAAAAGGTGTAACTGTCAATAAATGTATTTATTTACATTCAATGCTCATAAAAATTTCAATAGTTATTTTTTAAAATTTAAATTGAAAAACATATGTAAACTCACTAACTGGGAAATGACTTTTCAACCCAAAGCCAACAGAGGGATATAAATCATTTAATAAAAATATATAAATATTGAAACCACTGAATAGATAAATTTATAAATAAAATGGGAATATAAACAAATTAGAGAAAATTTGCAAACATGTAATTGTGGTCATTGATAAAAATGGGTATTGAAGTATAGGGAAGTCAGCATATATCCACTATTTCCAGCCCCTCCTTGACGGAGGATTGCCTTAGGAAGGTTGAATCCATAATATTCTTGGATGGCACTGCAAACTACAACAAGTCTGGAGAGTCTTTAGTAGGAGAGCAGAGATGTAGGGGAGCAACTTGGGACCTTGTTAGGGTATGTGGAAATGTCCACTGCACCTGTGGCTGAAAGCAAGGAAAAAAGGAGGAAGGAAAAATTAACAGTGTCTGCCAAAAGGGAGACAAGTTTTCATTTTAATATTAACTGGAGAAACAGTATATGCATGGAGATCACCATTATCTAAAAGCTGTGCATAGGTTAAAGATAAGAAGAATGGTAAAACTCTGAAATGAATATCTTGAATTATAGGAATAATGTTTATTATAGCAGCAGTAATAACATAGAACTAAGAGTTGTCATAACTGTTGTTGCTACTTTTGTTTCAAATAGGGGCTGGCAAACTACAACCCAATATCTGTTTTTGTAAATAAAGTTTTATGGAACACATTGTTATACCTGTTTATTTATATATTGGGTGGTTGCTTTTGGCTTAGAACTCAACATTCCAATGTGGACATACAAATTGCAATTGTCTTCCAACCTACGTTGATTGCGACAAGCCCGAATACCTCTGTTTGTACCACATGACCACCCTCCCGGTACCAGTTTCGCCACATTGTTACAAAGACTGCGTGGTAGACAAAACAATATATGTACTGTCTGGCTGCCCCACTGTTTTACAGGCAACCTTTGCTGATTCTTGATTTAAAACAATGTGCTGAGCTAATAGGATGATCTGGACACAATTTGAGGACACACTACAAGTCCTTTGGGAGGAAACCCTCTGTCAAGCTAGTTAATTGCTGTGTTTATGTAATGCACTTTATGACATACATTTCAGAATCACATGGATGTATAAACCCATGTAATATCTTCCGAGGTAATAAGCAGATTAACTTTCTACACCCTGTATTTTGGCTGTTAACCTTCTGCAGTACAAAGTGGGAAAATTTGAGGAAATCAACCACTCTTCTTGAAATAGTTAGAATCAAAGTTTGAGTTTCAAATTGATACCATCTGGACATTACGTAAAGACAATCAGGTGGCCCAGTAGCAAATTGATCCTCAAAATTGGGCTTGAAAAGCTTGAGTTAAGTGACTTCATTAAGGAAATTGGGTCCCTAAATGTTCAATAAAAAGGAGCAGGCTTTCTTAAGAAATGGTTTATTCCAGGCTGGAGGAAGAGAAAGCACAAAGATGAACCTAGGAGGTTTTTTTTGGTGCCACCTTCTCATTGTGCCTTTATGTGCTTTTTCCTCTGTACATTTGTGGAGAAAGAGTGATGTCTCTGTCTAGTGGAAAAAGAGATTTCCAGTATCTGTTCCTCTTCTGATAAGGTCACAAAGCCTGTTGGATTAGGGCCCCATCCTTACTGCCACATTTAACCTTAATTGTATCTCTGAAAGCTGATGTCTAAATACAGTCATGTTAGATGTTAGGATTTTACCATATGAATTTTAGGAGCAAAATTCAGCTCATGACACCTACTATATGGAAAAATATTTTAGATAAAATGAAGAAAGTGGATAAGTGAGACAGAGACTTAGTTCTCTAGACATTTATATTCCTATATGGACATATAAATCACTTGTCTTCCAACCTACCTTGCAACACCCTCAACTGCTCTGCTCATATTACGTGACTACTCCCCATACCAATTCTCCCAAATACTTGATAATCTAACTGAGGAGATCCTACACACAGATTGTCCAGAAAATTTTCCCATTTAGAATATGAACGGAAACATAGAAAGATAGGATTTTGGAAGCAGACTCATCACAACAGTAGAAAACTAGAGGGGAAATCCATGAACTTGGCCACTGAGGTTCTCAAACTCATTCTTCTTGAGGCTTATTTGTCCAACTTCTCCTTAGAGTCCATGAAAGCTGTATTCAAACTTAAACTGGTATTTCCTTATTGAACTAAGTACCCAATGACATATCATACCGTAAGTAAGAATGCAGAAGGATAAGAATACAGGTGTGATGGAAGCTGAGGGTAAAAGGGGAAAACATTTATTTTACTAGCCTGTTCAGAGAAAGAGATATTCGACTTGAAATACAGATACTATGAATGATTTAGATATATGGTGAATGAACTAAAGAATTTTAGTTAAGGTAAGAGAGCAGGAACATTATTTCCATTGAAATTGGGAAATTGTTTCACTTTTTATGTTAAGGAACAGAATCTAAACTACAGAGAAGCTGCATAATGCCCTTCTTGAATGAGTGGAGAATCTACATTCAAACTCAAGTGATTTGACTTCTAATTACTCTTCTCCCCTGTCTCCATGGATATCACTAGTTCTACAAAATAAAGTGTTAAACTTTGTGTTACACCCTGAGAATATTGTAGGAGATCAGAAGGGAAGAAAATCAATGAGGTCTAGAATAATGAGAGAAATTTTTAAGAAAGAATTGGGTCTCAAGCAGTATTTGATATTTAGGTAAAGGAAAAAGATTAGTGAAAACAATATGTACTTAGGGACAAGGTCAATTAATTTAAAAGTTGAATTCTGAGGAGTCAGAAACTTTTACAAACATATTTTTTATTTAAATACTAAATTAAAAAATTAAAACCTACTTATTCTAAATTACTTTTATACAATGTTTTAGTGTTTAAGTTTTTTGTTTTGTAGTTATTGGAAGCATTTATCACATTATATTTAAGGACTTTTGCAGGGTACTGGGTCACAAAGAGGCACAAAACTTGGGATCTAAGTTCTCAAGAAGGCTTCTATTTGTGTGGCAAATGGTTCCCAAATACCATATATTTAATGCTAAATAGATGTCTCCAGCAATTTGTATGGAAAAAGTTAAGAGGAGAAAAAAATTTCTCGGGATGGACTAATTAGATTTCAGATAATAGGCAATATTATCTGAATATAGAGGAACCAATATTTTTGCTAGGCTAGAAACCTCCATCTCAAAACTCATTCCCCTCTCCAATTTGCATGAACCCATTGTTACAAAATCCCAAATGTAGTTTTTTACTCCTAGAATTTTCTATCATTCTTCTGTGATCAGAAATAGAAGAGCGAAGTAGAGAGTGAACCTTCCAGTCCTTTGGTTGTACAGACGCCCCCACAAATGGACCTACTTTCTATTTGGTAGAAGGTATGTAGGAAGTAGTTCTGGCAATTTCTCAGCAACATTCCTCTGTGTGTGTGTGTGTGTGTGCGCGCGCGCTCATTCTTGCTTACCTCATTATCACAGGAAGCAAGTAGTCTATAAGCTGCATTTCTCAGATTCTCTTGGTTGATTTTTCCAGTGGAAGACACTGAAGGGAGATGGAAGGAAGAAGCTAGATCCCATTGCTTTATTTTTATTTTTTATTTTTTGTACCAGGCATAGAATTCAGGACCTTATGCTTGCAAGGCAGGCGGTGGAACCACTGAGCTAAATCTCCAGCCCTGATCCCATTGCTTTTGATGATACCTTCAGCAGACTCCTAGGGTCCTGCTTGGGTAGAGTGTTCTATGAGGTGCAGTGGCAGCACAAAACCAGCCAGCTCAGTAGCAGAGTTTCTCTCTTCTCTACCTTTGGTAGGGGCAACAGGGATAGCAGCAGGCATAGCTCTTGTAGCTCTGGGATCCTACTGTTCCTGCTATGGTTCTAGCTGAGTTTGTGACCATACAAGGCAACATCAGGAGCTGTGCAGGACACTATCTTTCTGATAAGTAGCAGAAACGAGGCCGCAACACTACAGCAAGTGGAGGTTCCAGCAACCTTACAAACATAGTAGTTAAGGCTTCGGTAATAGGACTTTCCCATTTACATTTCTACTGCTCTGAGAAAAAAAAAGCTTCCTATTTGTAATCATTTCTGAACAAAATCAACTTTTCCTGTTTTCTCCTTTAGTCCTTCCAAAACTTTCGAAGTGATGTATTAAATTCTCCATGATAAAAATACCTAAGGCTCTGTTTTTTTGGAAATGGACATTTACTTACACACAGGTGAGTTTAAGTATTTGTATAAAAGTGGTTTCAGAGGTTGAGGTCCTCAAACAACAGGTTTTAGGTATAATTTTACACATTTTTCTTTATGAACCGTCTCTGAGACATGTTTAAGAAACAAATTTGATTCACTCAGATGATTTTTCTAAAGCATATTCTGCTGACAGCAGCAATGCCATGAGGTATCAGGGAGGACTGAAAGTGTGGAAGCAACAGCAGAGGTGGTGAGTTTTGCTGGATGATGCCTCTACATCTTTGGGAATGGAAACTCCAGACAACATTATTTAGCACTATCGAATATTCAGCCCTGAGCTATATTATTTCACCTATGATATTTCATTGAGCTCTATCCCCTCTTCCTGGTCCTGTGGGAATTATTATTTCTTCCTTAGAAATAAGGGATTATAGAATCCTAGAGCACTGTTTCTTTAAGTGAGAGTCCCAGACTGTCTTCATTAGAGTAACTTGAAGAATTTATTTAATAACATTACCCAAAAACGTACATATATATATAAATTTAACAATCTCAGATAATTATTATCAACTTTGAATTTGAGAACCACCAGTTGAAAGGGTGAGTAACTTGCTCAGGGCCAGAGAGAATATTTGAACTTGGTAATCTGAGTTGAAAACCTGTTTTTTCCACTCACCTCACTTACATAGCCTCACTCTCTGTGGGAATGAATGGAGGAGCAACGGCAAATGGCCAGATGGCTTCAAGCTATTTTTATTCCACGTCCCTATTTGATAAAGCATATGGTTTGATAGAATGGAGGCCTTTTGTTCAAAATTGTTATAATTACTCATTTATCTTTCTTTTCTCTTGGCAAGTGATGACATACCCTAAATGATTCATCATTAAACACATTCCCAGAGTTTATCTCATGCCTATTTAGTACACTTACTACCTCTGAGATAGAGGTCAGTTTACTTTGGGTCATCTTCATTTCTCTTAACCTAGGTATTGTTTATTTCTTAGACTTTTCTGCTGTTATCTCATTTAATTTAACACACTTAAATTGTATCAACTAAGTAACCATTTAATGAAGGCCTCTGTATTCTACACTGTCTTACATCTGGTAGCAAATAAAATGTCCCTGTGGAATGTTGGGTAATGTTGGCCTAACCTTGTACCCATATCAGGCTTCTTTGATGAGGTGATGAGGTTGATCAAAGTCATCCTCTCATCTCTGAAATTATTCAAATTGGCTCAGATCATTCTCCTTTAGGAGACTAGTGAAAATGTCATAAAAAATACTAGACAAGGAAGTTGAAATTTCTAATGTAAAATGCAGTTGACATTGAACATGCTGCAAAACAAATCAGGACAAACACATTCCTCAGGGGTGGACCATATCTCATTCATTTGTCTTTCCAATATTTTAAGAAAAATACGGTATTTTCAGAATGAAAAAATTGCCTACTGTAAGAAAATCTCATTTTAAGGGGGGAGATCAGCCCAGCATTTCACTATCAAAGAGCTAATGGATGATCGAGTCAAGTTCGGTATTTAAAAGGTTCAGGACAATTTCTGTTTCCAAGTGAGAGCTCAATAAGTGTGAGCCACTTTAAAATTGAGGGCTGGGCTGATGGAAAGCATTTTTAAAATGCAGGAACAAACTTATAAAACATTCAATAAACATTCTAACCCATTTATGGAAATGTGCATATGGGGAAAAATACAAATAAAAATAAGATCTGGGTTTGCTTCACGGTCAAGTAGTTTACTATTTGAATTCATAGAAATATGTACATAATAATTATTACATAAGGCATAATTTTTTAATGATCGTAAAATTAGGGTTTGAGCTCTGACTTGATGATACTAAATGCAATATCTTTGTATTTCTTTATAGTTTAAAATGCTTTCACAAACACATTTTTATTTAACCCTCACAATAAATTGATGAAGCAAATAGTCTTAACAACATTGAGAATTGGTGATTTATCTATGATTTCAAGCTCTTAGGGGACAAATCCAGGTTCAATAATTTTACCTTTTGGTCTATGGGTAAAAACTTGGGGAATTGCTATGATAGAAATATGAGATAGCTCTTGGTTTTTTTTTCAATACTGGAGTTTTTCAGAACTCTGAACTGAGGTACATCATCAGCCTTTTAAAATTTTTGAGTTCGAGACAGGGTCTTATTAGGTCCCTATGTGGCCTAGGCTGGGCTCAAACTTGGGACCCTCCTGCTCAGTCTTCCAGAGTCTAGGATCCTGTGATGTGCCACTATGTCCAGCAAGCCCTAGGCTTTTAAGAGATTAATTTAAGAAGAAGGATAAAAGAAAGAATCCTCCTGTCCTGTCCCCAGAGTCTGCCACAGTAACCATATACACTAAAACTCTCTCAGTTCTCTGGGCTTTTTACATCTTCCAACAAAGCATCCTACACCACTGTTAATAAACCAACATAAAATTCCTAACCTATAGTCAAGGGTGATTGATGATAATATGATACTATTATGAAAATAATAAGTTAATTTCATTAATTAGTCTGCAGTATCTCAGCTCAGTTCTACTAATTGGAAAAACGAGCTTGGAAATATTGGTCAAAAATAAATTACACCAATACAATCATACTGTTCTGGACCTAGTTAAAAGAATTAAACACTTAAATCATTATGCTTTCTAATTAAGCATCATCCTAGGATACCCTTAGAGAAAACACTGAGAGGAGGAAAATATTGTTTCTTTCAAGACAATAGCACTATGCTATCTTGGAAGAAGAGTGAAAAAGAGAAAGGGGGAGAGAATTTTAAAGCTTTTCAAATTCATATCTGTGATACCTTCATGATATAGACATTTTTTTTCCCATTCCTAGTCCTCCCTTTACCCCCTCCACCCTTCCCTATTTACAAAGACTTTATTTCCATTTTTTCCATTTCTCATCATTTTTCCTTTCCCTTCTTTCCTTTCCCCTGCCCCTCTCACTACCCCTCCCCTTTGGGCCTTTTCTTCCTATTTTACATTATCGATTATTTATTCTAATCATTGGTACATTTTAGGTATACAATATAATGACATTCATCATTGGAAATTTGCACCTTTACATAATCTCTCTTGGTTCTTATTTTTCACCCTTGCCCAGCCCTCCCTTCAACCCCTCCATTCCTCCTTATTTACAAAGATTTTGTTCCTATTTTTCCATTTTCTCATATTAATCCCATTCCCTTCTATCCTTTCCCCTAGCCCTCCCACTTCCTTTCCCTTTGCCCCTTTTCTTCCTATTTCACATTACCTATTATACATTTAGTCCTTATTTACACTTTCAGTTTCTCACACCAGAGAAACTATTCGGTATTTATACATGTGTGTCCTATTTATTTCACTTAAGAGTATTGCCTCAATATGCATCCACTTAGCTATAAATGTCTCTAATTTCTCATTTTTTATGGCTGAGTAGTACTCCATTTTATAAAAAAACCCCACATTTTCTTTATCCAGTCTCCAGTTGATGGGCATTTGGGCTGTTTCCAAGTTTTAGCCATTACAAACTGTGCTGCTCTGAACATGGGCGCACATATACATGATACATATACATATGCATTTTAAATTAAGTGTCTACAGAAGAACATAAAACTAAATAGTAGTATTGGGTTTATTTGAAATTAGTAAAGAATTTTTATGCATTGATGAGAATGAATGACGTTTTTTCTCTTCTATCTTAAGCTTAACTGACACAATGAAAAAGTAAAAATAAATAGTAATCTTATTAATAAATAACTAAATTTACCCGTAAAAAAGGGTGCTTGCCAATAATGGACATAGCAGGTAAAAACTGATATATGATTCAAACATAAGCTCAAATCCATAGAGCCCAGCTTTGAAGTAGAGTAGCAGTCTAACAGCCAGAAATGATTTTAAATTAATTTAATACTAACCTTTCTTCTCTCAGAGAATCCAGGTTGCCAATATGTCCTCTGCCTTTCTCTAATCCCCTCCATTGTTTCAGAAGAATTTGGTTCTACCGTCTTCTCTCATTTCCTACACAATGTACCTCTGCTCTAGTGAGAGTAAGCTACTCAGTACATGAATAGGTTAGTGCAAACATCCTAATACACCATCCATCCCAGTCACCCTCCCCAAAAATGCTTCATATCATGACCCTCTTCCCAAAAAATATTCTGGAAAAAGTTGTTCAGACTCACTTTCTTCTTTTTTCATTTTCTGTTTTATTCCTTCTCACTCTTTTACATAGAAAATTAGAGTAAGCATGAATCTGTATGTTAATTCATACACATGCCTCCACAGATAGTGTTCTTTTGGAATATTATGAAAAATTGCATGTCCAACATCTACAGTTCTGATATTACCTTATTGGCTATTCAGAAGCATTGGAAACAGTCTTTCATTCTTTTCTTCTAAAATATTTTTTATTTTTACTTCTACCACACCTCCTGAATTTTCTTCAGTTGCCTGGGTATACCTCATTTTCCTTGGGTTCTTGGCTTATTTTATTTATAGAGACTAAAAGTTGACATTTTCTAGATATCAGCATTTTGCCCTTCACTGAAATCTCTCTCCTTGGTTAATCCCATTAAAATGTAACTTATTGCTTATGACACACACACTTGCACGTGCACACACACACACACACACACACATAACCTTGACCTGTCATATCCCTTCAGATCCAATACCTATAATCAACTGCCTATTTGACAATTTAATTTGAATATCTAGCAGAGATCTCAAACTTAGAATGGCCATGACAGAATTATTGATTTCTGACTCCCAAAAATCATCCTCCTTCAATCTTCCCACTTTCAGAAAATTGCATTATCATTTTCTCTCATGCAAGATAAGAAGCCTGAAAATCAGTTTCTGTTTCTTCCTTTTTATTTCTTTCTTTCTTTTCTTCCTTTACTATTCAACAATTTATGCGTAATCAACTTGTTAGTTATACCTCCAAAATATATCTTAAATTGATTCGATTCTCTCCTACTCACATCTCCAACTTCAGCCCAAGTTAGCATCATCTCTTTTCTGAGTTTCATAGTAACTTTAGTGATATCACTTCCTGTATTATTTTCCCTACAGTTTATTTCTCATCTCCATTGGTGTATATTTTGTTGCTATATATATATTTCATTGCTATATATAGTCTGTAATATCAATATTACAGACTGGGTGAGTTATAAAGAAAAGAAGTTTACTTCAGTTGATAGTTCTGGAAGTACAAGGCTGAGGGGTTACCTTTACTGATGGCCTTTTTGCTGGCAGAGTTCTGAGGTAGTGCTGGGCATCATATAGAAAGAGACAGAGAGTGCGCATGTGTGCCCTCTGGTCTCTTATATGGCTACCAGTATTTCATCATGGGGGCTTCTGTGACCTCATCTAATCCTAACTATCAAAACCCCTGGAGTGTATCTTGATCTCCTGCTTGGTGCTATGATGCATGGCGAGAAAAGATTTAGAGACAGAGTCAGAGAAAGAGAGAGACAAGGAACTTGGATGACTAGTGGTTAAGTAAGCAAAGGCCCTGAGTGCCCAGAGCTGTTGACACTTACTGGTGACACAATCATTCTTAAATTGGTGTAAGGGGGTTATGTGTGGGTTCTAGGGATACATTGTGGATGCAGGCAAGGCTTGTGCAGCAGGCGGTGAAACCACTGAGCTAAATCCCTGGCCCAGGCAAGGCTTGTAAAAGAAGAGACAAAGCATTCTTGTGTTGAGAACAGAGCAGAATTTGGGTTGTGGTTAACAAATAATCTTGTCTTTTTAGTTAACAGGGTTTTAATTTTGGGAACAGAATTTGGGTGTGAGTCATCTTGACCTCAGATGCCATGTTTTCTTGTATTAAGCCCACAGGCCATCTCTCTGGCCTCTGCTGTGGCTGCTGGCAGAGAGGTTGTGCTAACCTGTACACTCTCTGCAGTGCTCTCATGAGTCAGAGGCTTTGGTCATACTCACTTATTAAAACAAGCCAATTGTGGTTAACTCTTTATAGCTTGCACTGCTTACAGCCTACTTTGCGTACCCACACCTAATCACTGTAATAATTTTTTAAAAATTTAAAAATTCAGCAAATTTTTAGATCATACTTTGTAGATATCCAGACTGAAGAAAGAAAAGATTGAAACTGAAGTGATGATGATGAAAATATGCATTGTTTAAGCAGTTGGTGATAGGCACTTGAGATTTTATGGAAAATTAAAACTATTACAGACAACATTTTGGATGTTACCATCCTAGAGATAAAAGAGTGACAGAAACAAAACAAATTGCTTCGTAGGAGATTATGGTTTGAATGATTATATTCCTTCAAAATGCATATATGTATTGAAATCCTAACCCTCAAGGTGATGACACAGAATTGAAGCCTTTGGGAGGTAATTAAGTCCTAAGTGGCATTATAAAAGAATCTCTAGAGAGACTTTTATCCTTTCATCCTGTGAAGGTACAGCAAAAAGATAGCTGGCTATTAAAGAAAGCTAGATACCAAATTTATTATTGGCAACTTAATTTTGGACTTCTAGCCACCAGAACTGTGAGAAATAACTTTATGTTGTTCATCAGCATTACAGTCTGTGACAGTTTGTGTTGAGGATGAAACACAGTGCTTGGTGCTATGCAAAATACTGAATTTTGAAATCATCATTTCAGTTGCCATAAAGAATTTATAGTTAGGAACATGATGTTTCAGTTGGTTTGATGGATATTTTGGTGGCTGAACAGGTTAAGACAGAAGGCCTATAAGAAAAGAAAGAGGAAACATTGACCAAAAGAGAAAAAAATAAGTTGAAATAGGTGGAAGGATGCTACTATTACATAGAATGGTTACACTCCAAAGGAAATATAATTTTGAAAGAATTGATCTGCAGATTCAAAAACAAATCACAGCAAGAAACCCAAGCAAATAAACAAATAAAAAGTAAATAAGGTTTGAGAAAAGCCATAGGTTTCACCACAGCACATCTGTAAGAGAATATGAAATCTATCTATGAAAGGTACAAAGCACATTTGGAAGTACTGATGATTTTCACCAAACAAATCTAAGTTCGGAGAAGTGGATAATCCTTCTTAACTGACCAATTATTTAATTCAATAAATACATGTTGAGTTTAAAGCACAGTACTTGTTGCTCAGCAAAATACTGAATTTTGAAATAATCATCCAAGTTGCCATAAAGAGTTTATAGTTAGGAACATGATGTCTCAGTTGCTTTAATGGCTATTTTGGTGGCTTTGTAGCTCACTAGTCATTTTGAATGAATGTCAGAGAGGAAGTACTGGCATGTGGCAAAAGCTGAAATGTAATCAAAATTCTAAGTGTCATCTGTTGCATCCTGAAACTGCTTCAAAACATGCAATATTTATTTTCTTTGATGCAACAGCTTTTGGGCCATATTTTAAAAATGGACTTTAAATGTTTCTGAAGTTGTTTTCTGTGGATATGTCTGACACCTTTGCACTCCTAGGGGAACAAAGTCAGGGCTAGGAAGATTAGGTCACTTGACAAGAATAAAGTAGCATTTGGAGAGAGAATGATTCCTGGGCCTTTTAACTGGCCTCAAAATGACTTTTCTATTTTGATAAAGTAATACGACATATGTAATAATAAAACACCAGAAAACTGATAATGGTTCAAACCTAACAAAGTTTATTTTTTCTTCCTGAATGCGACCAGGTATGCTTAGTCAGTTGGAAATTTTTCTTTCATGGTGATCCAGGGGCCCAGCTCCTTTCAAATCGTGGCTCCCCCATTTTGAAATGCCCACGACCCTTTTGTTTTCCTCATTCAGGTGATGCTAGGAAAAAAGAAGTGGTGAGAACGTACAGTACTTCAAAAAAGCCTTGTTCATAAGTCTTAGTTGTACATTCTTTGGAGAAGCTGCTCACATAGCTATTCCTCAATACCAGGCAGGCTGTGTGAGAAAACGAATTTTATGAGCAGAAGCAAGTTTTTCTCATACTTTACGTATGAAATTTTTAAAGCCAATAATTTAATTAAATATATATTTTTTTGGTATCCGGGATCGAACTCGGGTCCTTGCGCTTGCACAGCAGGCTGCGAAACCACTGAGCTAAATCCCCTGCCCTAATTCAATATTTTAATAATAATACTGAGTTGATATATCTGGAAGCTAGTTGCTAAGGAAGATCACTGCATGATAACTAAGCCCCTTTGATTACCTTGCTTTCATTCTGTAAACATACTGCAGCCAGATGATTCTTAGTGTTGCTTCTAACCTAGTGTCTAAGTTATTGATATGAACAATTTCTTACTGTCTGTTAGAAAATGGTATACAAACGTAGTAACATAAATCCCCTGAGTGTTGTATCACTCCTGCAATTATGTGGAATGCTCTCTTTCCTCTGGTCTGCTAATGTTTATCATGCAAGAAAGATACTCTTTGTTGAAGCAGCTTTATTTAAGCACATTCATTAACAATAACAAAATGCATCTCTCTGCAGATTTATTCTGAAGAGGGGAAAACCAGTGTGTCTTTGCTACAGCTGGTAAAAGGCAAGTCTGAAGCTCAAGAGGGAGAGAGCAGGTCAGAGCTTACATTGTTGACCAAGTGAGTATTTGTGCTGCCATTGGCCCAGGGTGCTTGGCTCCACAGTCCTGTGTTGTGCCATCTTAGATGCCAGTTTTAATAAGGAAACAGGAGACAAGTACCGCTGATATGCAAATATCTGAAACATTCTAGTGGAGCTGAGCTGATTAAATTGTTTATTATGCTGAAAACTCAAACAGAAGTAGGAAAGAAGCAAGAATTTGTTCCCCAAAGCAGTTCTGAGCATAGACTTATATCCTGCAGGTAGAATATATATCTTGAGTGCTTTCTCAAACGAAGAGTAGAAGCTGTTGGGCTTTTTTTCCTGCAAGTCAGCATCTTGCAGAGTGAGAGTAGATGGCCTCATGGATGCTCCCTGTAGGTCAAAAAATTCATTATTATTCTCTCTTTTTATTGCCTCCATGCTGATGTATTTAATTTATCAGAATGAAACGAGATGAAAGGAAAATAGAATTTGTGATAAAAAATAATTTGGTATTTCAGGAGAGCCTTTATTTTCAGAGAAATTTAGTCTCTTAGGAACTCTGAACTTCATTCCTTCTCTTTCAGCCAGAGAATTTCAGACAGCCACAACTGGAAAAAGATACATTTTGTGCTTATCCTTTGACCTACTAGATTTGTTGCCCACAAAACAGAAATATTAGTGCTGTGAAGACTGATCAAGGATTTTATTGAAGAATTAAGATGGGCTATATTGAATTCCCAGAGGCCAGCTAAGCCTTCATTTCTTTTGTTTTTCCAGAAGTTCTTTTATTAGTCTTGACATTCTGCATTTCATTGTGTTTCACAGTGCAAGGTAGTAAAACAGATTATTACTTTTCACCTCCAAGTCTACCTTTCTTGTTATTCTTAGTAGCACTAGAGCTGGCCTTATAAACTCTTCTCCTTCCCCAACTGGAACAATCATTTATTATTTAGCACATTTCCTGAGATCCAGGAATTTGGAAGAAGCTCTGCTGAACGTTTGTGATTTGCTGTTTCTTAGGAAGTTGCGCCTAACATATTGGCTAGGGTTGTAGTTATCTAAAGAGTTAACTGGGGCTAAAAGATGTAATTTTGTTACTACATTTGACCCCAGATTCAATCCTTTTTCACTCTTAGAATCACAAGCCCCATAATGATCCTAAGCCCTGCTGGAGCAGCAAGGAACCTTATTCTTGGCCAAAGAATAGGAGAAGTGGGAGGCATGTTCACAAATCAGTGTCGCAGCCTGAACAAAGGGTGACAATTCTTTGAAGGGTAAAGAGAGAAAGAGGAGAATTTTGGATATTTAATAGGAGAAAATTTTATGACTTTTCTAGGGGAAAAATGTGGGCCCATCTGGGAGATAAGGAACCACATTCCCTTAACTCTTACATGGGTAGGGTCCAGTCTGGGTGAAAAGTGGGCAGAAACAAGATGGTACTGGTAGGTGGAACTTTGACTAGGGCAATGTATTACAGCAGCATGGTAATGAGTTTGCGGGGGATGAAGAGTGGGTCAATACGGCACCCTTTGTAGCCCAAGCCAGTTTTGCCTAATTCTATCCAGCATCTTGTTTTGTATCTTCTTGGATGGTGGTCCACGTGGTCATGTGACTTTTTCCACAGGAGCTTTTAAAAACCTGAAATAGACCACTGAGTAGTGAAAAAGGATTGTTTTCCTCAGGAAATGAGAATGTTTCTTTCTTAAGGTTTGAGAAGGTGATTGCTGAGTGATAATTCCAAGGTGGTCCAATCACATGGCTGGCCAGTTGGTTTCGATATTGATAACAGCCCCCAGTTCCTCATTAACTGGACTTCTTCATAGAGCTGCTAGAATCCTTACAACATGGAGACTGGCTTCTGTTAGTGTGGATAATCCAAGAGAGAACAAGGACAAAACCTCGTCACAGGCTGTCACGTCTGGTGTTTCCTGAGCATCACTAAGAACAACCCTGAAAAAATATAGGCAAACACTGATGAAAGACATTAACAGCAAGACATGAGGATCACTGGAGACTGTCTTCTAGGCTGATTAGCACCAGTGTTTAAAGAATGGGAGCTGAGGCAGGAGCATCACAGGTCCAAGCGGAGACTGGGCAACTTAGCAACCCCTTGTCTCAAAGGAAAAGAAAAAAAAAAGACAAGTTGACTAAATTAGGAAAAATACTATGTTTAAGAATGGGGAGACTGATATTCTTTAAAAAGCCAATTTCCCATATATGACTATTCTAGTTGAATGGAAAAGTTATCATTATTACTATTAGTTTTTGCTTGAGGGCTCTGACAAATTTTGGCTATCTTTTATGTAGCAACAAACGCACTAGACACAGAAGGATATTTCCAAGCTTAGAAAAAGAATAATTAAATGGACATTCTCTGCATTAGCTAATTTTTTCAATGCTATAGTAATTAAAACAATGTAGTGGTGCTGAATTAGGGATCTTTCCATACTCCAGTGAAAATGCATAGTGATATTAAGAATGAGATTTCTTCTTTGATATTAGACTGCTGACATTTGAAGCAACACCATTCCTTCTGTTCCTCCTGCCACACATCGGAAGAGGGTGGGGAGAAAGCCCTGATTCTGCCTTCCTTGGCATCAGCAGAAGGTTCAAACCATAGAAGACCCTGCCTGTCCATGGAAACCCTCATTCCCTAACCACTATAAAAGACTTTGTTTTGTATTGAGTTGTGTCCTTACCAAAATTCATGGATTTAAGTCCTCATCCCTAGTACTTCAGGGTATGAATTTTATTTGCAGATAGGTTCTTTACAGAGGTAATCAAGCTAGAATAAAGTTATTATTGGCCCTAATGCAATGTGACTTGTGTCTTTCTAAGGGGAAACCTGGATAATAAGAGCCATGCAAGAGGTCACCACGTGAATATGGGGACAGCCACCTATAGGCCAAGAAGAGACACCTGGACCGGATTCTTCCTCACAATCCTCAGGAGAAAACAAGCCTGCCACTGTCTTGATCTCAGCCTTCTAACTTGCGGAATGGTGATTCCATACATTTCTGTTCTTAAATCCACTGATTTTTGATGGCAGCCCTAGCAAACAATGAAAACTTACACTAGCATCCCTTCTCTGTTCTTCAAGCCCTACTTGGACTTGTTTTAGAGCTTACTATACTCTCTTCAGAGAGTTTTATTCTATAAGTAAAAACTTTTCCTATTCTTTTGGAGTGTGTGTATATCATCATTAATCTTCACTTCTGAACTAATTGTGGCAGGAGGCCCACACACTTTGGAAGTGACCACAACTGGGGTTTAGCTAAAGACTTACCTGTTTGGAGGGGCAACATAACATAATGGTTATGGATTTGTCCTGGAGCCAAGCTCATGAGTTCAAATCCAGTTCTATTCTTTACTGACTGCATGATTTTGGGCAATTTCTTAATCTTTAGAGGCTGTAGTTTTCTAGTCTTTACAATGGGAATAAGAGTAAAATTTTCCTAGGGTTCTTGGACAATGAACTAACATTTAAAAGTGTTAAGAACATCCCTGGCATATAGTTAGTACTTTATTTCTTTGGTTAATAAAGATAAATGAAACATTACACCATGGTGAATAAAAAGAAGGAATTATTCTATACATGTTTAAATTTTCAAACAAATTTAAATAGACGCCTCCTTCACATTATAGATACTTCTGTAGGCAAAACAATTTCCAGATGCATTAAATATGTAGTAATTTAAAAACCACAAAAGAACTAGAAAAAGAACAGGTAAATATTTTTAGCCATACAATTCCAATCTTTCATAAATAATTTATGTGTACAAATGTGCATAAAATGTAAATGTATGAAAGTGGAACAATAGATGAGCTACAATCAGGTGGCCTGGTAGAGACAGGCTGGATGCATACCGCCCTATTCCCTTCCTTGGTCATGAATGTGTGACAGGAATTGGAGAGTATGTTCTAGCTAGTGAGATCTGAAAGGAAGTGATGTGTACCACATAAAGATCATATAATATCTGAGTAGTCTTCCCTGCTGTCTAATTCCCCTGTCCACAGGCCCACAGGCAAAGGACTCTGAAAAAGGCAAAGCCACACAATACATAACCACTCCAAGCAGAACCACCCAGGAAAACGAATATTCTGTAAGACGAACAAGAAATAAACTTGTACTGTGGTAAGCCACTGATGATTTTGAGATTGTTTAGAATAACAGCCAACATTACCTGCTCTCAGTAATAGTAAAGGCTTTCATTCAAATAGAGTGAAAAATATGCTGTCTTTGAGAACCAATTTTTATAAAGGCAAAACTTTGTGGAATAATTAATTGAATGAACACTGGGCAAGGCTAAGCATAGCTCTACCCATTGTTTAACTATGGGAGCTGACCTTGGCTAGTAGGGAGTGCAAACCTATAATAATTAACAATAAGTGCATAGGATCTAAAGAGGAAGTCTCTAAATTAATTGTAGGCAAGATGCTTAAGGACAGCACTGTAAGGCAGCTCCAGATTGAATGCATGCAAGTCAAAAGTTGTCTGTAATTCTAATTGGGAGAGCCTTAAGTGAAAAACCATTAAACAATAGATTGCAAGATATTTCTATGTAATTTCTTAAAAGCCTGAATGTCAAATTCATCGAAACTTAAAAATTAATTGACAAACTAATAAAAAAACACTTGCACATTATGTAACTAAGGATGCTATCCTCAGCAGACAAAAATGTCTGTGTATCACTAAGAAAAACATTTAAGTATCTTAATGGAAAAATTAGTAAAACACAAGTATTTGATGAACATTCACACATAAAAATGCTATTGGCCTACAAACATTGGATAAAATGCATTCAATCACAAAGAAATAAAAGTTGAAACAAGAGTGAAATGTAATGTTTTAGAATTAAGGATAAAAATTAAACATGAAAAATAAATAATGCTTAGTACTCACATGGAAGTTGGGAAGGTAACATTCTTAGATATCCTGTTTCTGGATGTGTGTTCAAGTGTGAAGGTATTTAGTGTTTTTAGAGAGCAATTGGTATGGACTACTTGATCAATTTTACTTCTGTATTCTATAGAAGCAAATAATTTTGGGTAGTGTTTACAATCGTGGAAACAACCTAATGCTCAGATCAGGTTTTTAATTAATTATGATAGGTTCTTACAACTTTTGTTCCATTGTTAAAATATATGGGGTATTTATTTATGACTTGATGTAGAAACACTTCTATAATATATTATTTATGGCTTAGAAAGTAGGCATAGACAGGCTACACAATACTATATATTTTTTCACATCTCTGTCCCTTTTTATAGTTATTTTCCATTCATGTTTTAGTAAAGAAAATTTTTGTCCAGCAGTCACTTCTAAGTAACCATCCTTCTTCTCCACTCTTACCAAATTCTTGCCCACTTCTTTAAAATTTATTTTGAGGTAACATTTCCATTTGGAAATCCCTCTCTTTTTTCAATATGATATCACTTCTATCACATGCTGGCCTTAACATAGGGGTTATATAGGAAAGCAACACTAAATTCTTTGCACCAACAACAATAGTGCTGGAAGAAGTTCAAAGAAGAAGACATTGACTTGTAAATCAAACTATAGAATGGGTTTAGTAAGTACTCATTACTTTGTATGTTGGGCAGACCAAAGAATGAGGTCTATGCTAGCTGATAAACTGACCCTAAGTGTCTTTGCTATGGAAGAATGAAGAGGGAGCAATAAATACACTGCTCTCCAGGAAAAGATTCAGCCCTTTGCCTGTGGTCTCTCCAGGTTCCCTGTCTGGTTTGGTTCCAGCCTCTCTTCCCTTCTGCTAAAATCTTTGACTCTTGGCAAGAATGACATTAGTGGAGAGGAGACAAACTTAGTCTGACACATTTAGAGTTAATAGTACCATTAAAACAGCTGTCAAAGTAAACCCTGCCAGAATTCATGGCACCCATGAAATAAAGAGAGTAATTTGTTCAAAATTTTATTATCCCAAGAGCATGTTATTAGGACAAGGAAGATGAGGTACTTCTTAGTGTTGCTTGTAACTAAGTAGATCTCTTCCTGTGATTTTAACATGGGGCCATAAGAAAGGAGTTGGGTTCCAATGGAAATGGGCAGTAGGCTGTCTTCGATGGGAGAAAATAAAGAATTAAAATTTTTTTTTGTTCTTTTAGTATTTTCTTGTCTAATACCACACAAATACCTTCAGAGAGCACCATGATGTTCTTGCAAAATTGAGCTGACTCCTAGTCTTGGCTTTGACTTAGATTAGATTTGACTCAGTAGTTAAGGATGTAGTGCCTACTTAGGGTACATTGATGGAGAGGGAAATAACACAATAGACAATGCTGTTGGGTAATGCTTTTCAATCACTGAAGCTGGTTCATGATAAATATTGTATTCAGCAGTATGTATTATGCATGCTTTTTGCAAAATGTCTGCAAACTAATCTCTAGTAAGCATAGATGACAAAAAATACTTAAGGCATTGGCAGCTTGTGCTGTAGACAGGCTGAAACTCAGTTCAGGCAGAAAGTCTTTTACAGACAGGAACATGAAGGGCTTCACAAATGGGATAATAATCTTCTGTGTGGAGTGCATTTTCTTTTATCCAAGGACCTCAAAAATGCTTCCCAAAGATTATCCTGTTCTTCCCTGGTTAAATTAGAAAAATGGAGCAGAGAGAGGTTAAGTGATTCTCTGCAATCATCTAGTAGGTCTATTGTGGGTGAGAATTTGGGCATTTTATGCATAAAGCTCCCCAGCAGGTGCCTGTCAATTGTTTGCTCTCCTGTCTCCCATCCTGCAGTAACTCAAGTGCTGCTCAAAACTGTCAAGATATCGTAGGTATGGGTTTGAAATGGTCTACGTGACACAGGGTACCAGAGAAGACAGGCTCCAGGCAGTAAAATTGAGATGGAAATGTGTTTCCTTGGGAATTCAGAGACCAGGGTGTGGATGTGTAGGGGTTGTAGTCTGAGGCTCCTCTGCAGCCCCAATTTTACAACCTTAAAATTTTATCAGCTCTGAACCTGCAACCACAGGGAAGCCAAGAGTAAATGAGAAGGATCCAGGGGTCTACCACCTCCAGGTCTCTGAAAGCTATTACAAAGGAAAACAAATACCACTGATCCAGGGGACTGTAGGAGTAGGGGTTTGGGATTATATCAATTCACCCACACTCAACCCTCACTAATTTTGCAAACAAATAAATGAAAGCCTCATAAGCCACAGTGAAGAAGTGGCTTAGTTAATGTCACACCATGTGTCAGTGCAGAACCTGGGAAAGAAACCAATCCTGTCATTTCTTTCAATTTCTTAGACATCAGTAGGAGTTAAGGAGTGTAGGAAGCATCACTACTATTATTTCTACAAATATTCTCTTAGCCCTACTGACTTTCTCTTCTCCTTTTGGATTTCCAATCATACTGATATTGATTTTGTTTTTGAAACTGCTATGCAGATTTCTGAAGTTCTATTCATTTTTTTCTCAATTTATTTTCTCTGGGGTCAGCTTGGGGAGGTTTTCTGATCTGCTCTCAGTTCACCAATTCTAACTTTTGTCACCTCTACCTCACTGAGTATTGTATTTCTATTAAATAGTTTTAAATTCCATAATTTGCATTTGGTCCTTTTAAGTTAACTAATTATTTACTGATATATGCTATTTTATTTACTTCAGGAGAATTTTATAACTCTTGATGCATTTTTATAATAGCAGTTTTAAAATTTGTTTTTATCCTAAGACAGTGTCTCAGTATGATGCCCAGGCTGGCTTCAAACAGATGTGGTGAAGCAATCGTCCTACCTCAGCTTCCTGAGTGGCTGGAACTTCAGGCATGGATGACTATGCTCTGCTCCAAGTTTTCATCATGTAATTCCAGCATTTGACTCATTATCTTTTTCTCATTCAGGTTCTAAATGTTCTGTTTATTAGTATAACAAGTTATTATCTACTTACAGTACTCTGGAAATTTTGACTACTACATTAGGGTATAGTCCTAAACTTCTATTTTAGCAGGCAACATCCCATTTAGCCATAGGATGGAAATCCTGGCTTAGTGTTGTGTTGTGCTTTTTTCTCTCCTGTTTGGTTTAACTGGTGCCACTGAGGCTCCCCTTGGTCCTTGCTGGAAGGGATTTCACTGGGCTGGACCGCTTCAGTGTCTCCTCGTACAAGATGAGAGTCTCACGTGCACAAAGATGAAGAGATTCTCTGGCCAGGCCTCTTGCTGTAGGTCCTCTTTTAGGGAGCTGCCGCACTTCTGCATGATCCGTAGTGAGAGAAGGGAGTTGTGGGCTGGTGGGAAAAGCGGACACTCGCCACGGCTGGCTGCTCCTTAGCAGAGCTTCCGGTGCACTTCCGGGCTAGGGCTGATTTTTCTTATTTCCTTCCCACTGCTAACTTTGGGTTTCTTCCTTTTGTTTCTTGGGAAAAAAGCGAAAAACCAAAAAACACCTTGTTCTTTACCTAGTTCCTTGAGGTGTAAAGTTAGGTTTTATTTTGGGGTGGACAGGGATCTTTCTTTCATCTTTCTATTGTTACAAACTGCATTGTTAAAATCTTTTTTGGTGCATCCTGCAAGTTTGGTATGTTGTGTTTTAATTTTCCCTTGCTTCAGGATGGTTTCTTTAAACTTCTTTGACATATTGGTTGTTCTTCAGTGCATTACGTTCTACACAATTGTGAAATTTTCAGGTTCTTCCTGTTACTGATTTCTTTATTCATAGCATTATTGCAAAAATACTTGATATGATTTCAGTTTTCTTAAATTTGCTAAGATCTCTTTATAGCCAAATATATCTCTATCCTAGTGAACATTTTTGTACGTAAAAAGAATGTGCATTCCATTGCTACTGTGTAGAATGTTTTGTATTTGTCAGTCAGGTTCATTTGACCTATAGTGTTGTTCAAGTTTCCTCTTTTATTAATCAATTTTCTGTCTACATGACTGATTTATTACTGAAAGAGACATTTTGATGTCCCCTACTATTGTATTACCTCCTATTTTTCCCTTTAATCTATTAAAATTTATTTTATATATTTTAACTCTACTATTGGATCCATATATATTTTTTCAATTGTTATTTTCCCTTTTTTAATTGACTCTTTTATCATATAATAACTGTCTTTCTCCCCTATGACAATTTTTGACTTAAAGTCTATTTCATGCATAGCCACTTCTATGTTCTTTAGGTTACCATTTACATGAGACATCTTTTACTATCCCTTCACTTTCAACTTGTGTGTATCTTGCAAACTAAGAGTCTCTTTATGTAACATGTAGATAGATCTTATTTTTTAAAAATCAATGTAACCACTGTATCTTTTCATTAGATATTTTAATTCACTTACATTTAAATAATTGTCAATAGGTTCAAACTTACTATTGCCATTTCATTAATCTTGTTTTCTGTTTGTTTCATAGTTCCTGCATTCTTTTCTTCCTCTCTTGTTGTCCTCTTTTGTGGTTGGTTGATTTTTTAGTAGTGATTTGCTTTAGTTTCTTTTTCTTTATCTTTTGTATAACTACTACAAGTTTTTTCCTTGTGGTTACCATGGACTTACATGAAACATTTTAAAGCTAGTAACAATGTAACTTCAACTGGATAAAAACATTCTACACTTTAATTTCTTCTCACCCTCCATTTTATGTTCTAGATGTTACATTTATGTAGTATATTCCTTGAAAAGTTATTATTCTTATATATTATTTTAATATTTTAAACTTTAGAGTGCATTGAAGTATAATTCATGTAACAACATGAAGATTGTCTACTGTTTGAAATTTGATTGTCCTTACCTTTAAATGTGTTTCTCCAGCATCATTGGAGGCTCAAAGTCCAGTTTCCACTGTCCACTCCTACTCTTCCTCATCTGTAAGTATTGCAGTGTCCCTAGAGCTATGCTTTTGGGTAGCTGCCCAGATTCTCCATCTACTGATCTTTCCATTATATCATACTGAATAAAGTTACGAAATGGATGGTTGAAATTTCCCTGAATGTGAAGAATTAGAATTAAGATTTTTAATTGGCAGAGAGAATTTGATTATTTAATAGATTTAAATGTAATTTGTCTTTTAGCCCAAATTCTGTCTGGGCACTAAATAACAGTGTAGTCATCCATAACTGCCAGAGTGACACACACATGTGCACACACGAGCACATCCCCCCCATATATATAAAGACAGAGAGATAAAACAAATATATATTTTGAGTATTTCAACATTTTCCTTATGCTGAGAATTTGGTTTAAAAGTTGTTTCTATCTATTCTCCAGGAGGCTGATTATGATTCCATCTAAGTTTGAGGCTATAGATTAATACTGACTTCCTTTGCAAAAGTATTAATTCAAAGTCCTCTGATCCCGCTGGGCCCTGCTGATCTGCAGATACACATGTAAACACGTGGCTCACAGGATGCTCTACTTGTTAGAGAGGCAGTGCGGTGGTACACAGGAGAAGCTTCGAGGTGACCTGGGAACTGTTACTCAGAGGAGTATTGAGTCTTTCAATGCCAGCCTTGGTTGTCTCTGATGAATTCCAAGCAGACCTACAAAATAAAAGAACAGCTTTAGAGCACCTGAAACTGAATACAAAATAGAATTGGAGGTGAATCATTTATGTGTGTTCATACAGCTCTACTTCTGTAGTGAGCCTTGTGGACTTATTTGTCACAAGGTGAGCACTAGGACCCTTTTGTTTTATGGCCGGCCACTTACCACCCTCCCAGGCCTCTTCACTTGTTGCCTTTCTCTTGAGGATGCTACACAGACTCACTGATATTCCTTGAGGAAAGACACAAAGGTATGTAAATGTGGCACTTCGTGGTGTCAACAATACCATCTGATTGCTTACAGGGAAGCAGCTGTTCTGCAAGCTAAAATATTGTACAATATGCTCAGAATTAAAGTTTGGCATTAATTTTAATGAATGAATTAATGTTTTTAAAGCTATTCAAAAGGCCTAGAATAAGAATATATAAAAGTGTTGATTACTGGAAGATGCATAATTGGGTAATAATGCATGTCCTGAAATGTCTTAGTCACATCAATTCTCAATAACTTTACATTTATACCCTAACAGACTCATTAAAATGAATAAAACTTTGTCTTGGTTAACTCCATTAGGGCTATTGCATTCAAGAGAAAATTAAAGCAGAAAATCAAAAGGAATGTGGCCATCAAATGGAAAACACTTGGAATTTGTGGGATATATATATATTTTCCCTTACTTAAATTATGCTCAATCTTTTTTAGCATGGGACTGTTTCCATAAATGTTGCTTTAATATTTTATATTTTGGTTTGTTTTAAATTTGATGAAGCTCAATTCAATTCAACTTTCTGGAGCTTGATATATTTTGTATAGGACATACGTGAGGTGGGTACACGGAAACTTATGGCTACCAGTACTTTTTCAAATGTAATATTCTTGTATTTTAAGGAAATATATATACACACATATATATTACTAGAGCTACTGCAACGTAATTATTGCCAGTGAGAATGCGGTGGCATGGGACATAGACATGAGTCAGCATGGTCCCTACCCTCCAGCAGCTCCAGCTCTGGTTTCCGAAACAAGCAAACCAAAAATAGCCATTAATACAACATAAAACTAAGCACACATTTTAGAGGGATATGCTGTATGCAGTACTGCATAAGGAGCAAAGCATCATGTCCAGTTTTAAGGATCAGGCTGCATATCAATGTAATAGTAGGATCTGAAATGAGTATTGAATGATGCATGGGATTTGGATAAGAGTGCAGTAAGAAAAGATTGTTTCCACTTGTAGCATACAAAATTGCCTAGAGACAGAAAGTCAGGGATCATCATGTTTGGGAAACCTAGAGAATATTCTTCCAGTTCACTTTGCATATACACATATGCAAAGAGGCACCCTAGAAACACACTGCTTAAGCCCATGGTGACAAATTGGACATTTAAACTGTAGGGAAAATTGACTACTAAAAAGTTTTTAAATAAAAAATGTCGAAGAAAATAATGATTATTCTGGCTCAGATTTGGAGAGATGGGGAGACAAATGGAAGGAATCAGAGTAGCGGTACCATTCAATCATTAAAAATAGGTACTGAGTGTTCACAAAGTGCCAGGCAGTATTGTAGACAGACCTTATTCCTTGTTTAGCATAATAGAGAAAGAATGTATTAATTTTTAATGTCTTTTTAAGTTTTTTTTGAGGGAAAATAGATGTAACTTTGCTATGCACATTTTGAAGACAAGTCTTAGTTCGGCACTTAAAATACAGAGAAGAGGGTTCAGCTCCTAGTAACCAGTATTAAAACTTGTGATGAAATCCATTTAAAACAGGAAAGAATGTTTTTCATAGGAGTCCTAGTGCTCTATATTTCCAATATCTTAATAAGATGAGAAAATTTTCCATTATATACATGCCTCAGGCTTCAGGGAATGTAAAACAGTTTCTAGTTATCACTCTAGCTGAATCTAGTTTTGACTGTACATCAGATGTCTCAAAGTAAGGTCTATAGGTTGATGAATCAGCATCTCTGATAGGAGCGGATTTTTGCTTCCAACTGCAAAAGAACTTTGTTACTATGGTAACAAGAAAGAAAAACACATAATACAAAAATTATATCTTTTAGGGGGATATGAAGTAAACGAGGAAGCCTTCACTGAGTTTGACAGCCAGAAGATTAAGACCCAAGGGAAAGTGTCTGGTTTCAGTAGGTCCAGTTGACACAATTAACATATTAAGAGATGTCACAGGTGAGGAGAAACCAGTTGAGATTTTAAATGGCAGGGTGTTAAATTGAATTGGTATCTGAACATAACCCGACTCAACCTGAAATTACCTTCCTTTGCTAGAGCTTCTCCCACCAAAATTTTTGCCAGGAATATGTAGAGGAGAGACTAGAAAGAAGACTGTTTTTATTTTACACAAACTTGCAAATTTTCATAGTATTTAGATTCTGTGATCCTCCTGGTTTTGAATTAAAAGATGAGCCAGAAATATCAGAAAATATGACTCAACCCCATTTCCATTTCAAAACACTTTAACAATCGGAGGGATGGATCACTGATATGAGCTTCTGCAGGAAATCTGAGCTAATAAAGTAAAGTCAATCTAATTAAAATTACAGCCCACCCAAGGCAAAGCAACTCTTGGAGTTATGCAGATGGTCAACCTTCTAACCTAACTTCCAAACACAGGGAAAGACTCACTTTCTCAAAACAAAACAAAACAATCATAGCAATATTATGGTTTAGCTTTCACTGTCCTTTCATACTCATTGACCAGAATGCAATGAAAAATTACAAAACGCATAAATAGTGGGTGGGTGTGTATTTAGAGATCAGCCACCCTATTTGAAAGAGATCCCTAAAATGGAAGGGTCCATTATGCCCAATAAGGAGAAAGATAGTAGAAATGAGAAAGCCAGAGTCTTCCTCTGACATGAAAACTGAAGAAGTGAAATTATTTAGGGAGGGACGTGAGAAGCATTAAATGCTTCAAAAGAGAAGAAGCAGAATATCTAACACAAAAATCATATTGACCTGGTTTCTTTATTTCTTAGCTCTTTGGTTTACCAAGAGTGGTCGATTCAAAATCCTGATTTGATCCCTGGAAATTCTAACTTGCTGTTGCAGATTTGAAACTGTAACTTAGTAGTTTGAAGACTACTTCTTTTAAAATGCCTTCCTCCTGAGGCTGATGCTCAGTGGTAGGGCATAAACTTACCTTGCACAAGGCCTTGGGTTTAGCTGCTAGTACCCCAGGAAAAAAAAAAAGCAGCCTTCTTTCTTAAATTGGGTTAGTTTCTAATAGTAATAATGACTTCCCTGATGCAAACAAGATTAGGAAATTGCAAGGAGAAAGAGGGGAGGAGATATTATTCTTTGTGGCTAATTGTACTTTATCAAGCTATTCACTTTGACCTGAAAACTAACATGGTATGCTGCAAGGAACACAGGATTAAGCAGATGCTCTTTGATAACCTGCAAAAGAAAATTCTATTTGAAAATGCAATGCATATTTCCTCTATTATCCTATTTAGGCAGATGTTCTACCTAATCTGCATTGACTTTTCTTACTATCTTATCTCTGACCTTTCCTTTGAAGGCATTCATGGAAGAAAATGCCAATGTTTACCTACCTGCTGTGCTTCCATCTGTCAGAGCAGGGCATGGATACACAAAAATTACGTTTCCTTTGTATGACTTTGAATGACAGAAGCATAACGAAGACCTCATAGACACAGAATGCCCAGATATTATCTCTTTAGTCTGAGAATAAACTATAACATCACCTCACATCTGGACAGTTTATGTTGGGAACAGGTACTTTCAAACATTTCAAACCAGCAACATTGATTTTGAAAATATCCAGAGGTTTTTCAATGCAGTTGGGGTTTTTAAAAGAAGAAATTACGTATTTGGTCATTTTGTTATTGATTTTCTCTACTTGGATAGAAGGCTGTGACAGAGTAACAAGGATGATTTGTAATATGAGATGGTTATTTTAATTATCAGATCAAATAAGCCCTCATGATTCTAGTCTTATGTATCTGGGGTCTTGATGATTTGAGGTTATAAGTTCAATGTGAAAAAAGCTTGAGCTCTTGAGGACTTATTTTGTGGTTCAAATATTTTGGTAGTTTTCTAGGTGGACAGAGACCTGAGACCAAAAAAATAACTCTAATTAGATGTTTGCCAGATCTCCTGAATAAAAGATGTGTTTCTTGCCCATAGGAGTTTTCAGGTTCCAGATTCTTAATTGGAATAGGGAAGGAGAACTTGTAGCTTAGACTGTTTAAACCAGGAAACGTAAGAAGCCAATGTTCCACCACCAAGTTATAACTGATATGTAGAGGCTCTCGTCAGAGAAATATATTCACATGGTGGTCTGAAGATATAATTCATGGAATAAATAAAGTTAGGTTTTCAGGACATTGCTCATCTCTATCATAGTAGGTTGGGAAATACAGACTTCCTCTTCCAGAAAAGAGCAAAACATCTTGAAGTTATTTTAACTAATATGTTTTTACACATAATTTTCCTGAGGCCCAATCCATTTGATAAAAGTAGTCTATTTCATTATAAATCCCCGAACTCCTCCTGTCCTAAATACGCATGTAAAATTTAATACAGGCAGTACGAAGTGTGTATTTTTAAATCTATTATTGAAAACCAACATTCATTGTGACTCTAGCTTAAAACAACAAACATTTATTGTCTTAGAAATTCTGGGTCAGTCAGCCAGCAATGGCATGGATGAGCGATTATGGCTCATGGTTGCTCTTCATAGCGTTCCACCAAGGTGTTGACTGCCATCCTCTGAAGGCATGACTGAGGCTGGACAATTTACTTTCAATATTGAAATTTTAAAAAATATAATACCTGATATAAAATGTAACTGAGTTGGTTCAGTAGCAGTCTGGAAATGATGGCAGAAGTTTGTAGGATGGGTTAAAAATACACAACCCAATTATATGCTAGCCAGTGAAAATTGATTTCAAATGTAATGATATGTGGATGGGTTGAACATGGCAGAATGAAAACAATAAAGTAGATTAACACTAGTCTAAAGAAGTTGGGATGGCTATATTTAAGGTAATACAATGCAGATTATAGACAAAGAAAACTACTGGAACTAAGGAATATCAAATAACAATGCAAAGTCAATTCAACAAAAGGATGTAACAATCCTGAATGTTTACATTCATACAACAGAACTTCAATGTCCATTGTCTTAGTTACTTCCCTTCTTCCTGGGAGAAAATACCCAGCACACTGGCCACTTAAAGGAGGGAAGATTTACTCTAGCTCACAGGTACTGGAGCTTTCAGTCAATAGTCCGCTGGCTCCAAGGCAGGCAGGCGTACTGGAGGGTTATGTTGGGGCCCAGCTGAGGAGAGCTGCTCAGGGCCGAGAGCTGGGGAAACAAAGATCAAGGGAGGAACCTGGAGGGAGACAGCCCTTCCGGGCCACATCCCCAGTAACTGGGCCCCACACCCTCACCACAGTCAGTGCCAAGGCCCCCATGATCTAATCACCTTTCAAAAACTCTGCCCACGAGCAGGTGAG
This sequence comes from Heterocephalus glaber, assembly GCF_053883595.1. Classification (NCBI taxonomy): domain Eukaryota; kingdom Metazoa; phylum Chordata; class Mammalia; order Rodentia; family Bathyergidae; genus Heterocephalus; species Heterocephalus glaber. Next base: position 3,048,876 of record NW_028258463.1, read on the forward strand.
GCTCTTGAGGGACATCTAGATATAAAGCATAAGATCCATGAATCCAAAAATGACTGCACTGAAAGGAAAAACTGACACATTTATAATTGTAGTTAGATAAGCACTGCTATTTCAATAATTGGTAGAATCACTAGACAATCAGCAAGAATTTTGATGAACTCCACATGATTGTCAATCAGAGGGATCTGTGACCACTAACCCTGACTTTTCAATTTAATTAGATTAGGAAATGAGTACTTGATTATTAAAGCTCACTCCTGGGTGTGTCAGCATGGCTTGCAGAGACAAGACTTTGGGTGCCGTATATGGCCTCTTGCCCATTCTTCTCAGTTCCCCTGCTCTGCTTCCCAGCCACAATGAATTAAGCAGCTTTGCACACTGTGCCCTTCCTCCATGGCGTTCCTGCCTTGGAGCCATCTGAGTATAGACTGAATCTTTCCAAACCTTGAGCTAAATTACACTCTCCTCTTTTAAACTGTGAGTCCTAGATATTGTGTCTAGCAATGGGAAAGCTGACTGATAATGCAGGATCTAATGGATAGTACGTGTCATCCAGATAATGTCAGGATATATATTCTTTTCATATGCACATGAAACATTCACCAAGACTGACTATACCCTAAACGATTAGGTTAAAAAAAAACCTTAACAAATTTAACAAGTGAAATAATAAAATATGTTCTCTATATAATGGAGTCAAAGTAGAAATCAATATCAGAAAGATTCCACTTGGGGATTAAAGAACATGACTGTAAATATTTCCTGCATCAGATAGGAAGTCTTAAGGGAAATCAAGTAAGTCCAAGATCTGTTGGAGTGAGTTCAAGAATTTATACATTTCTAGTTGCAGCTGATACTGCCAGTCCATGGCAGTAGTAGGGTAGATCACATTTTGAGAACAACTTATGTAGAGCATTACAAATACAGTTTCTTTTCTAAAGATATTTGCATTTATATATACTCCAGTTACTCCAATAATTAATAAGAACTTATGCTCATGTGTCCTTATACGTTTCCATCAAATTATACTTCATTTGCATTTATACCACATGGCAACAGTGGGTATGTATGTATGTATGCCTGCCCCTTTGCATGGCCATCTGGTTGCTTATCCCATTTGTAACATGCTTAGCCCACAAACAGAGCTGGCTGTGGCTCTCATTTAGAGTGTAACTGAATGACAATACATAGACTGTACGGTGTAATATTTGGCATTGCTTCATGTGTTTGAATTCAAAAGACTGGCAAACATGTAGTCTTTCACTTCTAGACACCGTATCTACAAGTAAGCTAGTTGTTACTTCTTTTAAAAATTTCTCCTGGTTGCCCTAAGTTTACAATATACATTTTTAACCCACTCAAGTCTACTTTCAAATAACATTATAGGGCTCCTTTCACCTGCACATCATAAATGAAAAAAAAAAGCATGACTAAAGGGTGCTTTTCCATGGCGAGGTTATCTTCCTTCCACCTGACTGCACTCTGCCTTCTACCTCCTTTCCATGAAAGCCTGGAGTTGGTATAATTATTAATTTAGAACTGGCTTCCCATTAGCTTTGTCACTGATTTCTGCACTTTTTGACCATTCTAAAATTTGCTTCTGATCCTTAATGGGAACAGTTCTCTTTCTTAAAACACACTTAATAATTTCATTTAAGTGCTTAGACTGAAGCAGGAGGAGAGCCATGTTTATTTGTGACCTGGGTAGGGTTATATAGGTGTAGTTACATTGCAGTAACTCATCATGATTTGTGCATTTTTCCATATATATGCAATATTATATATGCAAAAATATAAATGACTAGAACATGAACATTTTCAGAAAAGTTGTATACTGTTTGTACTCTATATAATGTGGATTATAATTATGACATAAAACAAAAATTGTCTCCCAGAGTGTTGACACGCATTTTTTATTTTAAAAGGGGAAAGGGAAGTAGGGAAATTTAAAAAATGAGAAAAGAAGGGAAAAACAGAAACAAAGTGTTTGTAAATAGAGAGGTGTGGAGGGCTGGAAGGAAGGGAAGGGGATTGGGGGAAAAACAAGAACCAAGATAAATCATGTACAGGTAAAAATTCCCAATGATGAATGTGATCATAATGTATACTTAAAATGTACCAATAAGCTTCTTTTAAAAAGGGCTACAGATCTTTAAAAACCTCTTGTATTAGAGTTAATAATGGAATCCCCCAAACATATTGCAAATTAAGTCTGATTGTGCCTGGTTTCCAGCTTGTTCTCACAGCTAGGTTACTTGACCGTGTTTTCTGATGACAGTTGGTTAAAGACTCTTGAACTTATTCCTGAGCAGGAGAGCTTTAAGGAGCCCGAACCTAACACTTCAAAATTCAGAATCTGGTTTTTCTTGCCATTGCCCTTGCTCTGATCTTTTGCCCCAGTTCTCAAAACTTCAACTTCTGTCTTGTTTACTGGACCTAAGTGCTCTCAGGCTTTGTGATCTGACACTTACTCTCATCTTCATATGATGAGAACCCTGCCTTTCTGTACTCCATTTTCCCCAGTGACTGACATCACTTGTCTAATCTTTGCTCTGTGTTTGGGCTCTTGTTACCATCTTACATACTCTTTTGACCTAAACACTTGGTAAGTTCTCAAATGTTATCTCTTTCATTTTATCTGTTGCCTTCCCTGACAACTTTGCTAGGTATTCTTTGCTAGTTTCCATTGCTTCTAACACCAATTGCTATTCTGTTTCCACCTGTTTTCTACTTTCATATGGCCTGTTCTTGACATATCCATTTGGAACACTGGACTTCTTCCTAGGTGCTAATTGAGCAAAGAATTTTTAAACAGTGAGTTTAAAAATGGAAAGGATCTTGGAGTAGATACGCACAAGCTTTTCTTTCTATAAAGGGGGATATTAAGGCTCAGCTAAGTATTTTGGTAGGTAATATTTCAGATATCACTGTAACAGGATAATATTTTTTAAATCCTCCCAGAAACACTTTCTTATATGGTAATCTGGTTTCTTATTCAAGAAGGTACCCATGTGTAAGAACCCTTAAATTCATCATCATACAGCTCTGTACATTCCAGCAGCCAGAGCACCCTGGTCCCCAAGTGTTACAGAAATTTACAGGGAATTGGTGGTTTGGTAGAGGCCAGGAGCTGGCACAAAAAGGTCACATTTGAGATCTGCAACCCTGAAGGATTTGGCAGGAGCCATAGATTGCAGCAGCTGGTGTCATCAGATGCCGAAATGACCAGATGGGACCAACCACAGTTGAGTGGGCACCAATACCGGGATGCTTAGTGACCAGAAAAGCAGTGAAATATGTCAGAGAAGGCCAAAAGGGACTCAGAGGGCAGCACAGGGGAGAGGGCCCTTTCCTACTCCATGCCAGTTCATGGGTCTCACTGCTACTTGAGAACAGAGGAACGATTTTGAGGGGGAAAAATGAACATAATAGAAAATTTGAACTTTCAATAAGGTAAACTTTATGTAAATAGGTTTAGATGGATAAAATTGAATTACTGTTACTGAGTTTTATGCTTTCTTCTTTAAACAAAGTGGTAATTTGTAAGTGAGCTGTGATCAATTCCAAGAAAACAATATTACATTTGTTTTGCCTGTCAGCTTAGAAAGATAGTTTCATAGGCCAGGGGAAAGGTTGAGAAAAAGGGTATGTGATGTGTGGAGATCTGTGGCTGGTCCATAGGAAATATTATATGGCAGAGGAGGTGGGATCATTGCAAAGAATAGGGACTACAGATCTGAATGGCTCATGTGGACAGGGACTGTGGGCCTCACAGAACAGGGCTGTCCTGAGTGGACAGCTGACTGCTAACATATCACCTGGAACTGCAGTTTCACATGCAGGAACTGTGGTACAGTAGGGCACCCTAAGACTGTCCTCTAGAGAGTACTGCCCACTAGCCCAAGTTAGACTGCCTGCACTCAAGATGGCAGCTCTGAGCAGGCCTAGCTAGTGACTGAAACATGGAGGATGGCCAATGGCAGCAGAAGCAAGCTGAGTCAGGAAGATACAGAGCAGCAGTTGGAGGAAGCAGAACAGTGATTCTGGAGGAACTCTCAGGAATTACTGATTCAGACACTCTCAAAATATAAAAATGAATGCTGGATTTCGGAATTGACATTGAAAGAATCATTCTGCAATTGGAAAGTTATGTCTTTGTTTGGGAGTTTATGAAAACTCAGGGAACCTGTGTTATATTTGAAGATAATGTTGGACAGAAAAGGCAACAGTAAAACAGTATTAAAATATAAATGACATACAATGAAAAAGCTCAGCATGACAAGAAATTTTCTGACCCAAAAAAAAGAAGGAAGGAAGAAAACAGAAGTCGGGTAAGATGGCTACAAATGAAATGTAATGACTTCTCCTATAGACGCAACATGATCTGTAGCTTTCTACATGAAAATGAAGATGAAGTTGTAGTTCCTGACTCAGATAAACTGTCAGAGCTGGAAGAGCAAGAAATTCAAATGAAAGACACTTTAAAACTGATCTTTTGAATGGGGGAGACCATGACATTCAGAAAGAAAAGATTCGGGTCCTCTTTTTGCTAGTCCTTCTTCTAAGATGAAAGGTTTTGTTTTTATAGAAATTCAAGATGCTACCCTAGAAATAACTTCTAGCTGAAGTGTTTCTTATAATAACTAGTCAAATTTTTAAATAAAATTCCCTGTGTAGGATTCAGTTGGTTCACTATTTTATTAAATTTTGTTGGGCATACACACATTTCCAGTCATTGGAAAACTTAATATACCAGAAACATTCAGGACCTGACATGAATTAAATTATAAATATATATATATTTAAACATTTAAACAACAACAATGACAAGAGCAAAGTTAAGACAATGTGGAGAAAATAAATGAGATTTGATGTGGTCCTGGCTATATGTAGAGCTTCATACCTGCAGTGGTTACCTAGCCATAATGACAATGCTGACTCGCAGAGAGAGTCAGAAGAGCCTTCTCTCTCCCAGGTACTAGAGCCTTCAAGCCAAGATTGAACCATATGTTCTAACTTCCAGAATAGTCTTTTCCTGTTACACTGAAACATGTTATGAAGGTTAATCTTCATTGTCCATTTGACTGGCTTGGGAGAGGCCTAAGAGACTAGCACACTCTGGGTGGGTCATGGGAGTGCAACCCTGGGGAGTGTATCTGGTCCCTGGTACTTTCCTCTCCGGCTCTTTCCCTTTCACTCTGCAGCTACCATGAGGTGGGCAGCGTTTTGCATCAACTCTTTCCATCATGATGTTTCTCCCTTATTCCTGGCCAACCATGAATTGAAACCTCTGATACAGTGAGCCAAAAAAATATTTCTTTTCTCTTTTAAGTGGTTTTTCTCAGTTATGTAGTCACAATGACAGAAAGCTGACAGGCGCTTATTTCAGCTTCTGATCGATTATTCCAATACTTTTTAAATCAAGACTTTCTAAAAGTGGGTAAAAACAAATGTGTCTCAGACTGTCCTAATAGAGATTTTTATCCACTCTTGACTAATAATTGTTTGCATGTCAGAGGTGCAGAAGTTACCATGGATATTTAAAACACATTGTCTGTAACTTGACCCTAGTTGATATTTTTCAACTGAGTTCTAGTTGTGGTAATTCTGAAACTGAGCTGCTGCCCAGCTTGAGGACCTGCCACAGATCCATGCTTTCTCAAGAGGTTAGCATAATTTGATGAAGATTTGTTAAAACAAAGAACTTGAAATAATTATAGATCTGCACCATATGTCATACCATGTTAGAAAAATTTGCATCTTCTGGTCTGTTGTAGTGGAAAGAGTATAGGCTGTGGAGCCAGAAAGTTCTGGAAGTTTTCCAGCCCCTGTCACTTTGTAACTGTGTGACCTTGGGAAAATTATTTCATATTTATGCACTTTGGCTTTCTATTCATAAAAAGAGGATAAAATTAATCTTCCTTCGATTGCACTTTGGGTTGTATGTCCTACAGATTGGGGTTGGGTGTTTCAGGATCCCTTTTCTTCTTAGGTAAGGCACTGTAATATCTTGCTTGGATCCTTTCCTCTTTTCCTATGCTTATTAGTGATACACAGCTTTTCAAACTCACTTCTCATCTTTTGTTTGTTTAGATATGGCATTAATATCTGTGGAATCTTGCTCTAGTCTAGGAAATATTTTAATTCATTAGGTCAACTTTATGTCTCTTATTTTTTCCTTTATGGTAGGCAGAATAATGGCAGTTCCTCCAAAAGATGTCCACATTCTAATCCCTGGGTCCTGTGAATACGTTACTGTACAAGGCAATAAAGATTGCTAGGCACCTAACCTGAGAAGAGGGAGAGTATCCTGGGTTATTCGGCTGGGTTCAATGTAATCACAAAGATCGTCAAATGTAGTAAAGGGAAGCTGAAGAGTCAGAGTCAGAGAAATGTGAAGATGTTACTATTGATTTTGAAGATGGAAGATATGGTCATGGGCCAGGTGGCCTCCAGAAGCTGGAAAAGACAAAGAAAGATTCTCTCTTAGGGCCTCAGAAGGAATGCAACCCTGAGGACACTTTAATTTCATCCCAGTGAGACCTATTATGGACTTATGACCTCCAGAAATTATCATATAATAAATTCATGCTGCTTTAAGCCACTAAGGTTAGAGGAGTGGTAATTTGTTACAGGAATAATAGAAAACTAATATACCTCCTTCCCTTATTTTTTGGAAACACTGAAATTTTGCTGCCATGTACCTCTTACTGCTGTTTAGGTGGTGAGAAAGTACTATTTTCTTTTCTCCCTACTATGAGTCTGAAGATTAAGCTTCTTCCTTTACCTATTAAATCATAAAACTCTTAAAAGAAGGATATATAAGAGAGTGATTGTTATGTTTCCTGGACTACTACTGTGCTGTGGTAGGCACACACCCAGGGAGTCAATATCAAAAAATGAGCATTTAAGGAAAGTTTGACGGAGGAACTAGGCACAAGGCTGTGGGCAAAGTAAATGATCCCGGGGGGGAGGGGAGAGAAATGAACTATTTAGAAAGCTGCCTGCTAGAGTTGGGATTTGGTGGAGAGATAAAACTGGTCTGCAGCAATCCTGCAGGGAGAGATGAAGAAAGGAGCTCAGCCCAGCTCCCCACTCGCTTCAACTATTGTTAATGCTCTCTGCTGGCCAACTCAGAACTTAAGAGGACAGAGGGCCAGTTATAAGCACAGCAGTCAGGCTCCAGGGACAGAGCACTGCATGGCAAATAAGTAAGGGCAGGTCTAGAGAGGCAAGAAGAACCCAGCACACAGCAGGTACTCATAAATAGTGTGTGTCATTGCTTTAGTAAATTTAGTAAATTTGGCATGTTATGGCTTGTATCTAGATGTCCCCGCAAAGCCTTACTTGGTCAGAGGTGGGGCTTTTTAGAAGTGCCTAGATCTAGAGTGTGTGAACATGGGTTAAGGGTGTATGATAACTAAATTAATCCACTGATTGGTTTAGCATAGTTCTGGGTGTGGCTAATGGGAAGGTCCACCCTGGGTGTGGGTGGAACCAACCAAAAGGCTTGTAGCCTAGATGGAATATTAAATGGAAACATGGGAGGTAGGCTTCCTGCCTTCTGCCTGCCATGCCATGGACTGTTTCTCCTCTGCTGTGGCCCTCTGCCATGCCACCTTGCCTTGAAACCAGCTGACTGTGGACTGAAACCTCACAAACTGAGCTATTTTACCATATTTATTTATTATTTTATTTACTTTTCCTTCTTTAACTTTAGATGTTGGGTATTTTGTCAGCAATACAAAAAGTCACTAAGACAGGGCAGGAATGCCTGGTGAGTGAAATTCACCTAAAGGGATAGGTATGGCTTGAGAATGAGCAATACAAAAGATTATTTCAGCAGAAAATTCAGTGCCTAACTCTATATCAAAAGCCCAAATGAGCAAATGAATGAGTTTATGTTGATGTCATAGAATAGTAGCTGACATTATTGAGTAGAGAGCCAGACATTGGATGGAAATTCCAATTCTGTAATTTGGATAGTCTCACCATTTTATAGGTGGAATGAAAGACTGGATTTAACAAACTTTAGTTGATTCTTGTTATGGCCACACAGAGCTACACAGGGATTGTGAAATAAGATGTGGAGGATGACTTTAAGGGTGATTTCCTTTTAAAAGACTTACCCAATTATTTATGCATTTTTTCTGAAATGATGGAGTGGTCTATAGGGTTCATTGTGCCCCTTAGTTGGTGGCTCTTTATGAGAGAGAGAGAGAGAGAGAGAGAGAGAGAGAGAGAGAGAGAGAGAGAGAGAGAGAGAGAGAAAGAGTGAGTTTTGTGTATCTCCATATTTAATTTTATTTAAGTTCGAATTGTCAAGTTGCCATCTTTCTTGTCAGGCTGAAATCCTGTGGCAGCCTAACCAGAGAAAGGTGGAAAATCAAAATGTAGCCCCAGAATTTCAAAAGCAGTCCAGTGAAATCAAATTGAGTAGAAGTCCATCTGGCTCTGAACTACACTGCCTGCAATTTCGTTCAGGTGTACGCTGCACCTGAGTGGAAATGCAAACACTAATTGCTTATATCCTGCCAGACTTTTTGATTCCTCTGGGCCTTTGAAGAAAACAAAAATTACACATACCTCCCAGGAATAGAATCCATCTGGTTTGAGGAAAATGACATTATCTCTCAAAAGGTTTAGAAGATTTTAAACTACCACTGCTGAAAAACTAGGGCAGGATAGCTCTAACTAGACTCCAGAGGAAAGAGGCATGGTAGGCAAGCAAACTTTTTATCTTGTTTTCTTGTTGAGCTCTTAGCTGAAGACATCCAGGCTTGGATGACCGCCAGACGACCTGTAGAGAAAACCATTACTCAGTCCTACCAAGAAAAAAACCATCACTGATGTTTGTGCTAATTTTTAAGGAATGTTAATTCTTCAAAATAGTAGAAAAGTGTTTAGAGGGTGATGTTCACTAGGATCAGCTGAGCAGCCTTGTTCCACTGTAGGCACAATCTCCCAGACCTGCTGATGAGACCCTGTGGAGGCTGGGAGCTGACAGTACTGGGTAAAGACCATACTTGGGAAAAGGACAATGGAAACAAACAGCATTATTATGACCACCTCATTCTCATTCTCTGTTACATATGTCTGGTGTTTTATAATTTCTTCTGGTATCCACATCTATAGTTTCATTTAATCTTCTCAACAGTCATGTGCATCAGGGTGAATAGATGCTCGAGAATTTTATTAGTCTTTGTGGTCAGCTTATCCTCTGGTTTCAACCTTCTAGTTCATCTTCTGCACTTCAGTGAGAGTAATCTATTTAACATGTATATTTTGCCAACTCAATTCTCGCTCATTTATTTTTCTAAATAGCTCCTCATTACTTTTACCATAAATATCACTTTCCCCATAAGACATAAAATGGCAGTGAGTCTGGGCTCTGTGAAAGTTCCTGTTCTAATCTCCCATCCTCCTCTCTTCCTGTAAGAATCTTTTACAACCCTGACTTCTTTGCACTATGCATATCATAATCTCTTTGCAAACTCAGCCTACAAGGTCTCCCTCCCATCCTCTATGGCTGGTTAATCCTTACTCATCCAGTTACTTCTCTGCTCAATCAATATTTTCTTTCAATTCATGGCTGATCTCAGCAGACAGACTTAATAGGTTTCTTTTGTTTCTATCTGTTTCCCATTTTAGCACTGGACTCACTTTATTTTTTATATCTGCTTCCCTAATAATGTAATTTCTTGAAGGACAGGAAGACTGCCACTTAATCTTTGTATCCCTAGGGTAAGGACGGAGCCTGGATTATGAAGGAATGGATGTGTAAAGGGATTTCTATGAATGCTGTTGAAAAATGTTGGTGTCCAGTTCTATGTGGGCTTTACCCAGCCCCTGCTGAGGCAAGCACAGGCTGATAGCACCTGTCTTCCTCCTTTTAGGCTCCCTTATTGCTTCTCAACAATGAGACTGAGTGACACCTCCTGCTATGACCCACCCATATGTAATCGGAAAGTGTAGGAAAGCTAATAATATGCACTGGGGAATCATTTGGCTGATGGGCAGTGGGGGAAGGCAGAAAAGAAGCTGGGAGGACAGGCCTGAGATGCTGAATTTCTTATGGGCACTTTGAAGATGGTCCCACCCCGGCTGAGAGGTAATGTATTTGATGACAGTTAAGGGTCAACTCATATTTAATCTCTCTCCTTTTTCAACTCCTTTTCCATCACTCCTACTTCCCCAGTTAAATAGTCTATTTCTTAATCAAGGTCGGAACGTAGCTGTCTTTGCGGGATTTTCTTCCTGGGAAGTTCAGTCAGTTATACACTTAGTGACTGGTAAAGAACTTAGTTGGAGCTTAATAAATGTGTGTTAGAAGAATGAACAAAGCAGCAGACATTTCCACAAGCTGTTATATTTTAGCATAAGTATTATACTTCCTGCTCCTAATTGCAGCCATAACAATTGCAGAATGTTTATCCACAAGTCCTGCTAGGAAGAGAATGGACAGATAAGATTTACTTTTCTACTCTAGTAATATTCAAACTATGTAGTAGAATATTTCAGCTTTTGTTAACACCTTGTACTGGAGCACATGGGTATAATCATTCTTTTTGTTTTTGTTTTTGTTTTTTGGGGTTTTTTTTCTCTTGGTACTGGAGATCAAACTTGGGACCATGAGCTTCTGAGGCAGGTGGAAGAACCACTCAGCTAAGCCCCAGGCCCTTTTGTTGTTGCTGGTTTTTTTTAATGTAGATAATAAGCAACAGAATGATTTCTAACCCTCTAGGCCTGTCTAATGTTTGGCTGGCCTAGGCCACATTAAGTGAAGAGGAATTGTCTTGGTTCACATAAAAAATAAATAATATAGTTAATGTTTATAAATAACAAAATTTTCTTTTAAAATAGCTGTGATTATGACATTTAAAAAGAGATGGACATCACTGGTCATTTGAGAGATGCAGATGAAAACAACACTGAGATTCCACCTCACCCCAGAAAGAATGGCTGCTATAAAGAATCATCCAATAAGAAATACTGGCAGGGATATGGGGAGAAAGGAACCCTTCTCCATTGTTGGTAGGAGTACAGACTGGTGCAACCACTGTGGAAATCAGTATGGAGATACCTCAAAGAACTAGGACTAGAGGTCCCATTTGACCCAGCTATTCCCCTGCTGGGGATCTTTGCAAAAGAATTAAAAGAATTATACCACAGCGATATATGTGCACCCATGTTTACAGCAACACAATTTGGAATAGCTAAAGCTTGGAAACAGCCCAAGTGCCCATCAACTGGAAACTGGATAAAGAAGATGTGATTTCTTTATAAAATGGAGTACTACTCAGCCATAAAGAACAAGAAACTAGAGACATTTATAGCTAAATGGATGCATATCGAGGCCATACTCTTAAGTGAAATAAATAGGACACACATGTGTAAATACCAAACAGTTTCTCTAGTGTGAGAAACTGAAAGTGTAAATAAGGATTAAAAGGATTAAAATGAATAATTGATAATTTGAAATAGGAAAAGGTCCAAAGGTGTAGGGGTGGTGGGAGGGGAAGGGGAAAGGAAAGAAGGGAAAGGAAAAATTATGAGAAAAGAAAAAAATGGAAACAAAATCTATGTAAATAGGGAAGGGCGGAGGGGGTGAAGGGCACACAGATAATGGGGGAAAAAAATAAGAACCAAGATTCATCATGTACAGGCACAAACACCCAATGATAAATGTAAATGTATTGTATACCTAAAATGTACCAATAAAAGAATTTAAGGAAAGAAAAAGAGATGGACAGCTTGAGGGCCACGTATTGGACATGCCTGGTAAATACAGAGAAGACAGTCATAGTTTTAGCATAATGTTTCAGTTTTGGATCAGGTGTCTGGTGTTAAATGGTGAATACTTTTTTTTTTCAGAACACAGTGCACTTTAATGACATACAGCATTTGAAATCCTTCAGATGAATGCCTGAAAACAGTCTCTCAACGAAAGCCTGCATCTTCGAGGACAGAAAATCTTTTTTGGTTTTTATGCTTACATCACTGGAAAAAAATACCCCTCCCTAAACCCTGATATACATTCTCAGCCGCTTTCCTCTCTTCTGTTGCAGCTGGTGTTCATGTGGCAAGTCTTGAGCTGGGAACTTCAGGTTCTCCTGCGAGGGTGTCGTACGTTCACAGCGGTCATTCTGCTTCTGTCTCCTTTGGCGCTGCACCTGCTGGCGTGAGGAACAGGGCTTGCAGGATGTCAGACAGAGAAATGATGCCCACGATACTGTCGGCCTCGTTCACCACCACCGCCAGCCGATGCACCTCGGCACTCACTATCCTGTCCACAACGGTCTCCAGGGTTTCCAGCTTACTGCACTTCACAACGCCTTCGAAATACTGCCATGAGTGCTGCAGAGCCTGTGTCACGGTGATGTCCAGGTTATTGTAGGTTTTCTCAGCAGCAAGATTAATTACATCAAATTTGGAATAAATATCTACAACTTTTCCCCGTTCATCCACCGCAGGCAGCGCCGATATCTGTCTCTCTACGAATATGTTCAGGGCTTTGATGATGGGCGTGTCTGGGGGGATGAAGGCAATATTTTCGTAGGTTCCTATCCCCAGCTCCTGCAGATTCTGCTTCATGAAGGCGGACTTTGGCATGTCAGATGCAAAAAGCTAGAGGAACTTGAGGATTCTTTTGTGGGTAATGATATAAACTGCATTCCCACTGACAGGGTCAATGACTGGCAATCTGTGGATTTTATTTTTGATCAACGAGTATACAGTGTCGAAGAGGCTTGCATCTGGAGATATATTCACTAAAGGCTTAAATGTTTCTTGTAAATAAAGCTCTCTCCACGTTTCAATTTTATGTTCCTCTAATTCATAAATCTGTACCATAGGTGATTTATAGCATCTATGTGGTATATTTATGAAATCTGTGATTGTTAGCATTCCTACAAGACTCTGCTTTTTACTTTCCCACAGTGGTGCTGCTCGGACACCATTGGCTACCAAAGCAAAAAAGGCCTTTTTCACTTGTAACGTAGTGTCAAAGATGACAAGCTTTGAACTAGTTGGAACAATGTCATAACACTTGTGTGACCTCATGAATCGCATGTAAACACCGCTTTCTGAGTCTTCTTCCTCCTTGAACACCAGCTTCTCCAGCATGCCGACTTCCCCGGTCCGGGGGTCTGGGGGCCACTGCCAGCGCCGCCCGAGGGGGAGGAGGAGGACAGCGATCAGCATGGACCCCGGTGCTCCTCCGGCCCAGCTCTTGGGGCTCGCTCCGCCAGATGGTGAATACTTACATATGGTGACCCCCTTTCACATTGCCATAGAGGACCATCTCCATGGTTGGGGGCACCATAAGCCAAATCGAATGGTTTCAGTTGAGCAGGGGGTCAAAAATTCTTGGCTGACGTGAGTAGGTACAATGTGTTTTATAACCAGCCCAATGTTCATCTTTCAAGCTGTGCCTACAAGATAAAGACCTAGGTGTTACCTAATTTTAATTGAGTACATATCAAACAGAATTATTCAGATTTCCAAACAAAATGCTTATCCTTAGGGGAAAAGTGCTAGGAGATGAAAAGTCTTTTACCAACTTATTGCCTACGAGAGCTGTTTTGATAGATTATTCTTCTTAACTGTATCATCGAAGGTCATATTCTCAGCTATTGTCACATGACTCAGAATGAGTGCTCTTTAAGCTTTGTATACATGTGTACTGGACCAGTATTTCTCAGGTTACAATGAACATGGGAATCACCTAGTGTATTGTTAAAAAGAAGATTCTCATTTATTAGTCTACAGAGGGACTCCAGATTCTGCATTTTAAGAAACTCCTGGGTAAGTCTGATGTCACTTAGACCACAGTTTTTGAACCATATTTTGAGTCACATGGACCTATTTGATAGTGCAGATATTTAAGAAAGTGCCACAAAACTTATAGGGCACACCAGAGTCAAAAGTACCAAAACCCACCAGGGTAAGGTTTAGAAATTAGATTAATTTGTTTGGTTCAGATGACTGTGTTTTGTTCATGGTGATTATATAATTAGCCATATCAAAGTTGGGCTGAATTAATTTGGATAGTAGTAGAAAAGCTTAGACCCTAACGAATGCACTATGACTTCTCTGATACAACCTTCAGTCTACCCAGAAAGGAATGCTGCACTATCTCTGTTTTTTAAGCATAGGTAAGCATCTTCCATTTCTTAGAAGAAAGACCGCACACATGAAGACACAGCCAGAAGGTCAAGTGCCCCTGAGGGTTCTCTCAAGGATAAAGAACAAAGAAGAGAATAAATAGATTAGAAAGAAAGAAGAAAGTTAATAGAGGTTTCCAATATAATTGATAAAGATAAGATTGAAAACATTGCATGACTTCTCTTATGTCAAAAAAAAAAGAGAGAAAATCTTTGTTATTATTTTATTTCCTGCTGTGATCTGAAATAGAAAGATCAAAAGTGACCTTAAGTAAATTAGGATAGTTTTGTTTTGCCCGTGGGAATACTGACAAAAAAAAAATGCAACTAACATGTTGTGATTTCATGTTGTTTGAACGATGCCAGACTAAGAAAATGTGAGAAGTCATAGAATCTGAGGTGTTCAGGACCTCGGTGGTGGGCTAACAGTGCCAGCTGCCCACAGTGCTAGAAGCTTGAAGTGTAGGAGTGTTATTTTCTCACAGCTCTTTTTCACAAGATACTCCTGCTCTAAGAGTCAGAATGGGCTGTGCTTGAACTTCTGAGTCATTTCATATGCCTGGCGATTTGTTATTCTCCTTCTCAGGGGAGACTGGTTCACAGTGGCCGAGTCAGTGAGGGGAGAATCTGGGACCCTGTGTCAGCCCCTCTTCTAGCTCTGCAGGCAACAGCCTGCCCATGTCCTTAGCTAGTGTTCTTCTCCCTTGGAGCTTGCAGAAACTATTTCTACCTGAAACTTTCCCAGGTGTGTTCTTTCCCTGCCATTCAGGAACCAGTTAGAATTGTCCTCATTCTGCTTATTAATTTATTCCTGGAGATCTTTGGAAACAAACCAATCAAAACTGCAAGCTTTGCATGCTATTTTAGGGAAAAAGCAGTTTAAATATTGTATCTTTTGCTAGGTGTGGTGGCTCATTCCTGTAATCTCAGCATTCAGGAGGCCAAGGCAGGAGGATTGCCAAGAGTTCCAGGCCAACGTGGGCTACATAATAAGTTCAAGGTCAGCCCGAACCACATATTTAGAGCCTGTCTCAAAAAGCCAAAAAAAAAAAAAAAAAAAAAAAGCATCTTTTATATCCAGTTTCCTGTACATTTGAGTAAAGAAAAGTTACTTGGATAAATATTTATATGGAACATAAAAGAAACCGTTATACCATACTAATTAACATTGTTTACAAAATCCTCTCTAAAATTTTTGGGAGAAATTTTTATTATCGGGAGAAAATTTATCTGTATTTCTCACTATGCCAAGTATAACCTCACCTCACACTGCCCCCTTCCCCCTTCCCTCTGGCGCTTTCTCTTTCTTTCTTCAACACTTCACTTGTTTATAAGAACTAAGCATCTCCAATGACTTGATTGTTTTCCTAGATCTCATCTATACATCATTATACATTTATGCATCCCTTATCCCAATTATATGGCTACATTTTGCCAGCAAAGAGCTTTGTTTGATTAAGGTGATAGTTCAGTGTGTTATTTTTTAAAATTCTAATTACTAAATACCTGGAGTATTTGTTATAATCTTTTTCTACACAGTGTTCCTTCCATCTTATTACAGTTATGTGTCACTTAACCATGGGGACATGTCCTGAGAAATATACTGTTAGACACTTTTGTCTTAGCATGTGGTAGCATCATACAGTGAACTTACACAAACTTAGCAATCCTCATTTGTCAACATAATCTTATGGGAACATTCTCATATATGCAGGCCATTGTTGACCAAAATATCATTATTGTACTGTGTTGGGAGAACTTCCTGTCAAATTCAATCTTTCCAGTTTTCTATGTATCCAGATCCCAGGCATGTGTCCTTTCCAGCTTCCATAACCAGGAGAACATACATTTATGTATGTAATTTCAGCTATGCAGCAAATGGTATTTGTTATGGCAGCCAGAACAGACTAGTACACTTCCCTCCCTTCCATTTGGATGAGGGCACCCTAAAAAGGTAGCTCCATGGGGAAGCTATTTTATTGGAATGAGTGGTTATAAGGCCAAATTCTTGGCATTTTAGTATTGATGGTGCTAGCAGACTTGTTTGCAATAGATTTTATTTATTTCCCCTTAGCAATGCCAACCATAGCACCTGGGTTTAGGTGGAGGCAGTGACCATGCAGCCTTCTCTGCAGCAAAGTTTCAGTCATCATTTCTGGGTGCTTAGCTCTGAGTTAGATTCTGAATTAATTTTCTATGGTACCCACTGTCCTTTCAACAATTCCTTTTAGCCTCATCAACCGTAGTCAGTTATATCCCCTCTCCCTTAGACGAGTATGAGAGAGCAAATTTATCCAACTGATAATGCAAGTCATGAGCTTTTGATGCCTAAGGATTCCACCAAACTCTACTCAACAGAGATGTGTCTTGTGGAATTTTTATGCATTGAAAAGGCATATCAATGTCAAATATGTATACATTGTTTTATGAATAATAATTAGGACACATTTTAGTAGTCATTTTAACTTTTGTAGTGCTTTAAGTGTGATTCTGAGTTGCATAACATAAACACTGCTAAACCCATTTTGAAAGTGATGGGATGGCAATGAAAGGTTTGAGAAATTAAATAATAAATTTCAAAAGTTACAGAGTTCTCATTGTAAAGGAAACAGAACTGAAGCATATATAATGTGTTATATATCCCTAAATTTTGGGTTAATATATGATATGTTCTATCTTGATACATTTCTTCTCTTTACTGTTATGTGGTTTTATTTTTAAGATTTATAGAACTTTGTAGGAATCAACAGTAATTTTTATATTTATAGAGATTGTATTTTCTTTTGTTTGTGCCATTTTATATTGTCCACTTTTTCTAAAAACTGACTCAGGTAACAGTTTTCTGATTTCCCCATTTCAGTTTTAACTCTGCTTGTTGTTATCCTGATTATTCTTTACATTTCTTAGTAGATTTGTATTTAGTTTAGTTCTGTCCTTTGCAAATGTTATTTATAGATCCAATATAGTAATAACTTTTGGAGAGCTCAATTTATTTTTATTCTTTAATTCTCCAGACTAAAAGGGCTAATATTCACAAAAATGTCTCAGTGACATTTTACAACATTTTGGGGACCTGTTTTGTTTTGTTTTTAAGCAAGTCTGTCCCCATTTATCATTGATTACTTGGTCTGTGTATGAAATTCTAATGGTCAAATTTTGGATAAGATTTGTAGACATGAGTATACATAATTGTGATAGTTATTATGTTAACTAATTTGGAAGTTCTGTCATATAATAAGATAGCAGGCACATTTCCTTGCGAAAGTAAAGGTATAATTCAGGTAGACAAGGTACAGTAATACCTCAGTTCAAGAATGCTTCTGTTCATGAACAGTTTGGTTTGCAAACAAAAATGTTTTGAAAAAATTTTGCTTCCATTTTTGATCTCTATATCAGGTGATGAACATGACTGCAGCCATCTTCCCCACATGAACGCAAACATGGCCATCTTCCCTAGAATCTTGGCGTGAATTAAGTTTGTGAACCAAGGAACCACTTTTGCTTGACTTCTCTCTCCCATTCCACATAAATCCATCACCGAGTCCTTTAGACTCTATGTGCTGAATTGTTTGTGCTCCTTGTGATTCTGGCAGGGAATGGACAGCACTCTCAGATGATCATGGTTTGATGAAGTGTGTAACAAAATGACTTTGATATAAAGGTGAGAGCAGGGCATTTGGGGACAACTAGAGACACCCTGGGAAGAGGGAGCAGTTGTCATACACGGAAAGGAGAGAGGCCTAGGGAGACTTCTGAGGATGGATTCAGTAAGCTCCAGGAGAGAACTGGTAATAAATAGCTCTTATGTTGCTCTTGTTGGCGTCTCATAAACTACATTCAATCCTTCAGCAATTTCCTTGCCTATACCTTATAGCACCTTCTCACCTTCCTCAGTGTTATTCTCCTCCTTTTTCTAGATTATTTTAATAGGCTCTTAACTGCTGTCCTTGTTTTTACTTTTGCTTCTTTACGGTCTACTCTGAACACAGAATCTAGAGTGATCTCTGGTGTAAATCCCCTCTAGTCACTCCTCTGTCTAAACCCTCTAAGCACTTCTCATCTCAGAATACAAACCAAAATGATCACTGTGGCTTAAAGTTTCTAAGCAGTCACCTTGTCTGTTCTCTTGCCATGTAACCTTTATGTCACATTTTTTTGCATTAATTCCAAACCACTGTTTTAGCAACACAAAGCTCCCACTTGTTTCTTGGACACAACAGAAAGGACCTTCCTCAGCCTAAATCTCCCTTGGAATTCTGTATAAGTTGCTTCCTCATTTCCTTCCTTCTTTACTCTTACCTCTTAGTGCAGCCTTTTGGATGAATCTTTCTCCAGTATTTGACTTTAATTACACTATATAATTTTCTTATCTTATTGTATGCTGCTCCCACTAGAACATAAGCTCCTTTAAAGACAGGGAGTTTTGTATATTTGTAGTATCTAAAATACTGGTTGGCAGAAAGTGCATTCTAAACAAATGTACATGGAATAGATGAATGACTTAATCGCTGCTAGGTTTAATCTACTCTTGTCTTTAAAAAAATTTAACTTGTAATGAGATAATGCAGAGACCCCATGTATCCTTTGACCAATTTCTTCAAATAGTAATATTAGTCATAACCAAGATATCACCTTTTTGTATTATACCCCCAAATTAGAAACAACCCAATGTCCTTCAATAGGTGAAGAAAAATGAAATGAAACTTGATGCCTCCATACCATGAAGTAGTCTTCAGCAAACACAAGGAAATAAATTATTTATACATATCACAATTTGAATCTCAAGGGAGTTACATGAATGAAAAGGCCCATCTGAAAAAATCATATAATGTGTAGGTTCATTCCCATAACATTCATCATATAGCAAAATTCAAAAGATAGGGAACCAAACAGTGGTTGCCAGGAGTTAGGGATGAGGTAGAGTGGACGTGGCTATAAACGGGTTGCATGAGGGAGTCTTGTGATGAGGAGACAGGTGTCTTGATTTTGATGATAACACAAATCTACACATGTGACAAAATTGCATAGAACCACACACACAAACACACACACACACACACACACACTTTATGGATAGCTGGTGAATTATCTACCAATATAAGTTTCCTGGTTTTGAAATTATACTATTGTTAGGCAGAAAATTACCATCAGAGAAAACAAGAGTTCATAGTATATCATACCTCCCTGCACATTCTGTGAATCTATACATACCATATTTCAAAATAAGAAGTTATCAGTGGTTACTAAAAATTCTCACAGCATCTTGTCTTCTCCATTTACTTTGAAAGCTTTATCTTAATAGAGCTGAAATTCAAGTGACTCATGGTAGACAAATTAGCTGGATGGATTTTTGGTCTCTTTATATAAAGAATATCCAGGAAAAGAGAGGGAAGCAAAGGGGGTAGGGAGAGAGGAAAAGAGGGATAAGGAGGAGTGTGGAGGAGAGAGAGAAAGAGAGAGAGAGAGAGAGAGAGAGAGAAAGGAATTTGAGAAATAAATGTCTTTGACAGTGCTAAATAAGAGAAATTCAAATAGTTGTTGAATAAACAAAATTTTAGTAAAACTTTATATATTAGGTTTCAAATCTATCCTATACATATAAAAGCTATAGCCTTTTATTTGTACTTTATTCTTTTTTTCCCCATTAAGTTTATTGGTACATTTTAGGTATAAAATACAGTTACATTCATCATTGGGATCTTGTACCATTACATGAGTATCTTGGTTCTTATTTTTTTCCCTTCCCCTGACTTCCCTTCACCCACTCCACCCTTCCCTATTTGCAAAGATTTGTTTCCATTGTTTTCCTTTTCTCATATTTTTCTTTTCCCTTTTTTCCTTTCCCCTACCCCTCCCACTTCCCCTGCTCCTTTAGACCTTTTCTTCCTGTTACACAATGTCAATTATACATTTTTTAAATTACAATATCAAGATCTAAGAGACATTACCACAGATTTTACAGAATTTAAAAGGATATAGAAAGCATATTTCAAAAATCTGTTTTGAAATAAATTTAACAACTTCTAAGAAGTGCCTTGGAAGACAATTTAATGAAACTAACTCTGGAGGAAATATAAAATTTGCATAGCACCTATTAAAGAAAGTATATTCCTAGCTTGAAAACCTATCTATATGACAACAGCAGGCTCATATACATTTTAACTGATAAATTATATCAAACAATTAAAGCAAAAAAAAGAAGGAACACTTCTCCCCTCAGTTTAGGAACTCAACATTGTGCTAATCCTAAAACTGGATAAAGAAAAGAGAAGGAAAAAGTATGAACATAGATAGAAATTTGTTTAACTAAGCAAACTATTAGAAGTCAGATCTAGCAGTATATAGAAAGTGGTTTTGTTATAGAGATGGCAGTGTTGGTTCAGCACTGGAAGATCCACCCCTAAAAGTGATCAGTTTAACAGAGGAAAGGAAAAAGCCATATGATCCTGTCAGTAGTTGGAGAGAAAGTACTGGACTAAATTCCACAGCTGTTCATGGTAAAAGCTATCAGGAGACTAGAAATAGAACAGAATCTTCTCAACAGATTAAAGACATGTACTCCATACTTCCAACGAGAGTGCCTTATATGAATGGAGAAGATACAATGCTTTCTCCTTAAGGTGGGGAACAAGGGCAGATATGCTTACTCTTTATCTGTCCATTAAACTTTGAAACCTAGGCCCCACCAAAATAGTCTGGCAATAAAATGTCACAATTAGGATAGGATTGGCAAGGTAGAAGCAAAATCTTTATATGTAGATGAAATGATCATCTACAGAGAAAATACTAAGAAATCTCTAGGAGCCCCTAGAACTTGTATTTGAATTTAGCAGGATTAGAAAACACAAGGTATATATAAAAATTCAGGTCTGTGTATACTTGCTATAAATGAGAATTGGATATTGAAATTTAAAAGTTATGTAGGAGTACAAAGGACCTAGAAAAGTAAAAAGAAAAAGAAAAAAACAAAAAACAGTGTTGGAAGACATTTAATACCTAATTTTAAGACCTCTTCTAAAGCTACAGTATTCAAGGCAGTGTTGGTGTAAGGAAAGACATATAGATCATTTGAATAAAACAGAGAATCTAGAAATAGAACCACACATATATGGTCCACTGAGTTTTGAAAGATTGTTTAACATTAGCATTTTATAGAATATAAACTCAATTCACGAGCTGAGGAAGAGATAGTGTTTTCAGCAAATGGCACCAGAACCCCTGGTATCCGTATATAAAAAATTAACCTCAACCCTTTATTTCCATACATGAAAATAACTTGAAGGGATCTATGAACCTAAATATGAAAGCCTGAAAGTATAAAACTTTAAGAAGAAATTATAAGGGAAAATGTTTATGAATTCAGGGTAGGCAAGAACTACCTAGGATTCGATAAAAGGTGTATAAAAGAAAAAAAATTGATAAATGAGAGTCCATCAACATTTAGAACTTTAAATGTCATTATTAAAATGAAAAGTAGTCCTTAAACAGACCATATTTACAATTCATATAACCTATGAGCAGAATGTATAAAGAATTCTTTGAGCTCATTAATAGACAACCCAATTAAAAAGTAAACATAAGAAGATGATAAATAGCCAGTATAGCACAAAGAAAGGTGTGCAACTCTAGAATCAGAAAAATACTAATCAGAACAATAACAAGATTGAATTATACACTCATTAGGGAGATGAAGGTAAAAGTTTTAAAAGCCTTGTCATGACTTTTTCTTTTTGTTGGATTCTCCCCTTTTGCATTTAATTTGTCACACCCAATGGATTCATTCTGCTGGGTTTCCTGGGGTTGTGATCCTCATTGTCTTTTCCTAGGATATTGCCTAAAATTTTTTGGAGTGCTGGTTTGGTATTCATGAAGTTCCTAAGGTGCTCTTTGTCATGAAAGTATCTTATTTCTCCATCAATTTTGAAAGATAGTTTTGCAGGGTACATCAATCTGGGTTGGAGGCTGTTTTCCTTTAGGGCTTGAAATGCATCACTCCAAGCTTTTCTTGCCTTGAGGGTTTGCACTGAGAAGTCTGCTGTGATTCTGATGGGCTTTCCTTTGTATGTGATTTGTTTCTTTTCTCTCACTGCTTGTAGAATTTTGTTCTCCTGTTGGATTTCTGGATTCCTAACTATTATATGTCTAGGTGTAGATTTTTTTGATCAAGGCTAGCTGGAGTCCTATATGCCTCACTTAATCTGTGTGCCAAGTTCTTTTCCCCTCCTTGGGAAGTTTTCTGCCATCACTTCTGTGAAGAGTTTTTTTTATGTCATCTGCACTCTCTCCTCTTTCTTCATTGACTCCAATCAGTCTTATGTTACTCTTCTTTGCATCATCTAGCAGCTGCTGGGTTGATTTCTCGTGTTCCTTTACAATTTTAAAGCAATTTTTCTTTTCCTGGTCACTAATTGCAATCTTTTCTTCTACATCTAAAATTCTATCCTCACATTGGTTCATTCTGCTGTGCAGACTTTCAATGGAGTTTTTAACCTCCTGGAAATCTATTTGCATCTGTTTTATGGATTCCATTTGTTTCCTATGTTGGGATTCCATCATGTTCCTCAGCTCATCTACTTTTTTTATCCGTGCCCTCTCTGGATGTATTAATCATGTCTTGCACCATGAGCACAATCTTTGCTGTTATCTGAGTAGTTATTTCTGATTTCATTTTTCCTAGATCCTCTTTTGTTGCCAGTTCAGTGCGTTCAGGTGGTTGAGTATCAGATTGTTCCCTCTCATTTCCCTTTGGGGTTGCTGTAGGTGATCCAGAAGTCTGTTTTTGAGGCTTGTTTATGTGTCTTTTCATCTCCACGGCTGGGGTGGTGGTGGTGGTGGGGGTGCTTCTGGCACCTGCGTGGCTCACCTTCTCTGCCCTAGGAGCTTGGAATGGCAGTGGGGGAGCTTCCTTCTGTGTGCTGGGACTGGCTCAGCTTCTCTGCCCTAGGAGCTTGGGATATGTACTTTATTCTTCAAATTTTAATATATGTGTGATTCATAAGCTACTCAAGGTCTTATCCTGATGCAGATTCTGACAGGTCTGCAGCTAAATGGGAGCCTATGTATGTCCTGTAAGTTCTCTGGGAACACTGAGGCTCCTGAAGTTAAGATTACTCTGAGTCATGAAGGTTGAAGATGCCCTTCACCAAGGGCTGCAACCATCAGAGAGGAAATCTTAGGAGAGAGCACCATTGAGAAATGTACTCTTGTCATTGAACCAATAGATAAGCTCATTTAACTCAAGACAAAAATAAAAGATGGAGAATATCTGATGGGTTCATGTCCATGCCAAATTCAGGATACCATGAGAGGCTAATTTGGATTAGATATTAGGCAAATTTGGATTGCGCTGGGCAATCATGGGAAGAAAAATTTGATGTGTCAGAAGGATCCAGAGAGTGGGAGACTGGAGGAATTGGATATCATTCTTACAAGTTAGTAATTTTCATTTTTAAGTGACGTGATAATTGTGGAAGACCAGATGGGAAGAATGAGGCCTAATCGGCCTCCTTGGTGAGCACTAAGCAGAAAGAGGGCATGAAAGCATGCTGGCAGGCTGCAAGGAAAAGTAAAAACACCCGAGATCTTATTGTTTACCCAGACAAGTACCATGGAGGGAGGGAGACAGATGAATCCCATGTAACTTCAAACCTGTGCCCATGTCTGAGTGAATAAAGCTGAGGTGTCCCAGTCACTCGGGGCTCTATGTCAAAGGGAGACAAGAGCCCCATGGCCCTCCATATTTTAACCTGATTCTGTGTCTCTTTATTTTTCAGCCTCGTCACCTCTTGGTCAGGTTTGAGCTCGTAGGCTGGTTTCTACAGATAATCAAATCCATGTGTCCAAATCTCATACATAACCCTAAGCCAGGTTGAAAATGGATGTGGTGTCACTGAAAAAAAAGCAGGAGGTCTGAATTTTCAGTTACTGATCTCCGTCATCGTTGAGGCGTATGTGTAGGAGATAGGACTTCGGAGAATCACCATTGGAAAGCTACTGCTATAACCCCAAAGAGATTATTTGATTAGGTAAGGGTGGAAATTTAATTTCCTTGAACTTCCAAACCTGACAAATATTAAAAACCTTGAAAATAAACCTAAATGAACATTGTTTTGTGATTCTCTATGACATTTCTAACTAAGATGAAACTGGAGTTTGGCAATATTACTCTATATGGATATTCTTCATTTACTTCCCTAGGACATGGGAGGCTTACAAACCACTGAAGAATATTATACCTTTAATCGAATCTGTGGACATGAGCAGTGACAAAAACTTTATATATCATCTATTTTTAAAAAGAATATCTAATTCTATTACACTTTATACATCCAAAAAAAGAGACAGCTTCAGGGGAAAATGTCAAACCACACTATAAAGCCAGCCCAAGTAGTTGTGAAGAAAAGGGCTGTTAGCATATGTTGAAAGTTATTTTTGACATTTGTATAAATAAGCTCATCCCATATTTCTGTACACTTCTTTCACTTAATAAGAATAATAATAAAAAATCCATCAGCACAGTTTGCTGCTTTTATACATCATCTAAAATCCAGTTAATTTTTTTACTCTTAGAAGAAAATAAATGGAAATATAGCTATTGAATTTTTACACTCATTAAAATAGCTTCAAGTATAACTGTCTCTTTGCAAAATTATTTGTCACTAAGGTGTCTGTTCGAAAATATGCTTAATTTTATAGAGATGCCTAGGATAAACTCTCAGGGATGCAGTTCTCTTATAATAAGACCATAAAGTATGTTACCCAGAATATGCAAAGTTTGAAATTACAAAAGATCATTAGGCAACATGATAGAATTACCTGGTAATATCTCAGAAGTCTATTAATTATTTCTTATAAAAGTAGATGCTAAGGAAGAAGGAAGTGTGATCACAGATCCTTGTGACATCAACAATAATTTTCTGATTTAGGGAAGAGGATATTCTCATGGTGGAAACAAGTAAGCTCTGTGTGTGTTGGAATAAATAATCTGCTCATGAATTTAAAATACAAAGAGAAACAATAAAACAAAAAAATAAGTGAAATGTGTGCACCTTCCATCGTCTCATCTCAGTTACCTTTAATTCATTCTCCTGTAGTTAGTAATTGTTTACTAAGCACCCTTCACATCCCAGGAAGAATGACAGTCTGTGGGAACATAATGACCAGATTTCTTTCCACCCTCAAAGAACCCAAAGGGAGAGAAAGACACAAAATGAGCAATGTCATGTATGATGAGTCATCTGGGAGGTGTGTACACAAAGATAAAATTTGGCCCATACAATTTTGTGAAAGTTCAGTTTTATCGAAGCTTGAAGGAATGACAAGCTAAAGGCTAAGAGAGAAGAACACTTCAATATTCCCTGCGGCAGGAGAGAGGTTCTCTTATTCCAGATGCACAGAGAAGTCCACTATAACAAAGAAAACATGTTCTTTCATATAAAACTGTATCAGTTTTTTATTTTAAAATATTTAATTGACAAATTTGAATATATCCAATGCATACAATACATTATGATATTTGTTATGTGTCTATATTGCATAATGAGGCCCCCAATCAAATTAACACATCCATTACTACCAATGTGTATACTAGATCTCCAGAACTTGGTCACCTTTCAACTGAAATACGTATCTTTCAACCAATATTTCCCCATTTCTCCTACCTTCCAGCCCCTTACAGTAACCATTCTAATCTGTGCTTCTATAGGTTTAACAGTTGTAAATTCCACACATGCTGAAAACATACAGTCTTTCTGTGTCTGTCTCATTTCACTTAACATGTCTTTTATGTTCATTCATGTTGTCATATACTATAGAGTAGTGTTTCATTATATGTTTATATATTACTTTATCTTTTCCACTCCTCTGTTGATGGAAATTAGATTGTTTCTACATTGAATATTATGAATAATTCTGCAATGAACATAGGAATGCAGATATCTCAAGATATTGATTTCATCTCTTTAGGATATGTACCCAGAAGCAGTATAACTGTACCATAGAATAGTTGTATTTTTATTTTTCTTCAGGAACTTCCATACTGTTCTCCAAAATGTCTTGTTATGGTTTAAGTATACCCAAAGATTCAGGTGTTAAAGACTTGATCCCCAATGCAGCAGTGTTCAGAATTGGGGTCTAGAGAAGTGACTAGATCATGACAGTGCCAGCCTCTTCAATGAATTAATGCCTGGATGAGTTCGTAGCTAGATGGGCTGAATGGAGGTGGAAGGAAGAGGTCACTGGGGGTCATGCCTGTGAAGTACGTCTTGTCCCCAA
Organism: Heterocephalus glaber; assembly: GCF_053883595.1. Lineage (NCBI taxonomy): Eukaryota > Metazoa > Chordata > Mammalia > Rodentia > Bathyergidae > Heterocephalus > Heterocephalus glaber. The sequence continues at coordinate 3,075,314 of NW_028258463.1, forward strand.
ACCCTCCTCTTTATTCTGTTTTCTGGTTCCATGAAGTAAGCAGCTTTCCTCCACCAGGTGTTTCCACTTTACTGTAGGCCTAAAAGCAATGGAGCCAACCAACCATGGACTAAAACATCTGAAACTGTGAGCCAAAATAAACCTCTTATTCTTTAAATTGTTTATGTCAGATATTTTGTCATAGATACAGAAAGCTGATTAACACATAATTCTACTAACTCACATTTCCATTATCAATATACAAGAAGGCTAAGTTATAAAATTATTTCATATGTCGCAGGGTATGAAATATTTGAATTTTAAAATATCCTTTTAATTGAATGAGAAAAAATCTCCAAAGTGTGATTGACAACAAAGAAAAAGATAGCTTGTTGGGTTTTGAGATTTTTAGGAATCAGTCTCTATTAGACTTGGTGATCAAGTGAAAGTAAAGAATAAGAGAAAAGTAAAGAATATGGGTGAATCTTAGAGTTTGGGCATGGCAGAATATCTAGACCAAATCAGCAACATGGTAACAGAGAAAAAAGCAGATTTTGGTGCTGGGAAGCTAAGAATGCACACAGTCACAGTTTAGGACTGGAGATACACATTTGGGGACCATAAACGTTCTTATGGCATGAATAAACAGTGGTTAAACTAGTTTAAGGATGAGCAAAATGAAAAGCAATTAGAGTATAGGGGTTCTCAAAAGTATGGTGGAGATAAGCAGTGTGAAAGCTGAGGTAGGAATCTTAGGACAGTGGGGATTTCTGGACCAAAAGGTAGGACTAAGAGTTGAAGAATGTCAGTGAAAGGATCCTTTATGGAGATTTATATTTTTGTGTTTTTCTCAGAACAATGATGACTACCCTATCTATCTTGTTTTTCATTTCCTCCTCTGAGATCATAAATCCATTTACTATCAAATAGATGAAATAGCCACTAAATTCAGATGTATGTGCATATCTTTGTGTACTAATGTGGAGCATTAAGGGTCAGGATGTCAACAACAAGAGTGAACAGCCCCTTATTCACAACAGCTGATATTAAAAAGATAAAAGCTAAAGGGCAAAAGTAATCAGGGACTGTCACATTCACATCAGACAGACATGACTGAGTGCAAGCAACAAACTGACACTTCATAAAATCAGATGCAATTCACAAGGAACATATGAGTGTCTTGAGTCTTTATATAGCTCCTAACATATCATCCCAAGCATAAAGAAAAATGACATAAAATAGGAAGAGAAATGGACATAAACACATCTCTCTCCTATTGACAGATAAAACACACACACACACACACACCAACAACAACAACAACAGCAACAACAAAGAGAAACGAGGAAGGGTAAAGAGGATTAATAAGGTGATCCATCATACACATCTATATCTCAGACTCTGACTTGTTAAGAGAAAATATTAAAATACATTCTATTAGGACACAGATGAGTGTACATATCCTAAAAAGCATAATAATTTCCAAAAATTGTAATGGTATTGAACATTTTCTTTGAGCTGAGTACACTGAACCTAGAAGTTACTAACACAACAACAAAGAACCACACAAAAACAATCACTTTGCAATAGAAATACACAAAATAACTTATTTGTAAGTGGTAGATAAAATGAGACTTAGCATCGTCTAAAAACCAAAACTAGTATGTGTAGAAGTATCACCATCTATTTGATTTATCAAAATCACTCTAAAATTATTTTCTAAATATTTGCTTTACTAAACAAAATATAAGAATAATGGAGAAGCATTGAACCTAACCTGGGTTAGGTTAAAATTGTAAGAAAATTAGAGAAACCAAAACCAAAAAATAATAATGAGATTGAATAGAAAATGAACACAACCGAGAACTAAACTTAAAAGCGGTTTCTTTCCAGATAGACATACACTGTTTTCTGACCTATTGTAAATGAGCTGAGACAATTTGGTTTTTTTTAATGCATAAAAGTTGCTTCCAAAGCAGTTGTATATAATAAATAAAACTGGCTTCTAAAACATCATCATCAGCTATTGATGACAACAAATCTCAGACTAAAATTTGTCATGAATATCAACCTTTATTTTAAAGCATGTTTCTTTTTCTTAAATTCTTTTGTTGGTACATTTTAGGTATACAACACATTTACATTTCTCATTGGGAACTTGTACCTTTACATGATGCATCTTGGTTCTTATTTTTCCCCTATTCCTAGCCCTCCCTTCACCCCCTCCACCCTTCCCTATTTACAAAGACTTTATTTCCATTTTCTCCATTTCTCATCATTTTTCCTTTCCCTTCTTTCCTTCCCCCTGCCTCTCCCACTACCCCTACCCCTTTGGATCTTTTCTTCCTATTTTGCATTACTGATTATTCATTCTGTAAAACATGTTTGTAAAAGCTGACACAGAACTTTTGGAAATTTTTGCATGTGTATTTGAGAAGAATGTGTCTTAGTTACTTTTCTTGTTATTGAAACAAAATATTCAACACTCAAATTTAAAGGAGAAAAGGTTTACTTCAGCTCACAGTCTCTCGAGACTTCAATCTATAGTCAGCTGGCTCCAACATAAGGTGGCATAGCAGAGGGACATTGCAGAGGAGAAATAGTCCATGGTGTGGCAGGGCAAGGAGAAGGCAGCAAGCAGCAAAGTAGTGAAGTATCAGAACAACTTCATTCGGTCCCTTTATAGTTCTTCCAAGCTACTTACCTTTTGGATGGTGTTACCAACAGCCAAGGTGTGGCATCCTCAATACAAGCATCAAGTCCTTAATCCCAGCATCACATACTTCACCCTAACGTCACATACCCTAGATATAACCACCTCCAAAACCGTCCACCCATGACTTCATGAGGCTTGAGAGGAACATCTAGATACAAGCCATAACAATGTGCATTCTGCTATTCCAAGTGTAGAGATCTACAGATTCTGTTAGGTCTACTTGGTTTGTAGTGTGAAGTCCTCTATTCCTGTTGATCTGTCTATATTTCAGTTCTTATGGAAAGAGAGATTCTAAAGTCTCTCACTATTAATCTAGAACCATTTTTCTCAATTCTGTCAATGTTTTCTTCATGTATTTTGGAATCCTCTTGCTTAGAGTTTATTCTTACAATAGTTATACTGTTTGATATATTGATGCTTTCATCAATGCATAATGTCTGTTTTGTTTTCTTGTAACAGTTTGACTTCAGGTATATTTTGCCTTATAATACACACTGAAACTCTTTTTGTTACCATTTGCCCATAATATCTTTCTCCATTCTTTCATTTTCAACTTATTTGTGTCATTGGGTCTCAAATGAATCTCACTTGAGACATTTTCCTCTATGACAGAACATTTTCAAAGATACCTATCATTAATTTCTTCTCTTTGTGGTTATCCTTGCTCTCTTCCCATTAAGTGAGAGTTGTTTCTCATTTCCTCAATGAGGCTTGGCTCTGAAGTACACTGTGATGATTAATCTTGATTGTGTCAATTTGGTTGACTTGGGAGATTCCCAAGGGATTGGGGGAGCACATTTCTGGGTATGCCTGAGTGGATCATGGAGTCATGGGCATGGGCACCGTATCTGTACCTCAGTCTTTCTTCTCTGGCACTGAATCCCTACTTCAGGCCACCATGAAATAAGCAGCTTTGCTTTACCACAACCTTTAAATATTTTGTTCTTGCTTCGAAGCCTGCAGACCATGAACTGAATCCCCATGAGCCAAGTTAAACCTCTCCTCCTTTAAGTTGTGGGTATTACATCCCAACAACAAAGAAGCTGAATAATGCATGCTCTAAGAGAATGCAGGAAAACTGATGTTCTTGGTACCCTGAACCCAGACCTTAAGAGAACTGATAACCTCTTCTCCTTTCCTGTCACAACATAACTGTAAGAAGCCCAACCCACTTGAATCGCCCATATGGGAAAGAAGGAAGTCTCTCTAGTCATTATCTGAGCTAAATTTCCAGCCAAGAGATAATGCCAACTTCTAGCTTCATGGGCAAATGTCTTGGATATACCAGGTCAACAAGAGCATAGTGGCAGAACTCATAAAAGGGATATGGAGGCCTGAAAGAGTGAGATGACACATTTAAAGTGCTGATAAAAAAATAAAACAGTAACAAAAATCTATCAACTGTGAATTTTACAGTCATCAAAATTATCCATAAAGAATCAAAGAGAAATTAAGAGGTCCTTAAATAAACAAATAGGGAGGGAGTTGATTATTAGTGGGGCAGCATTAATGGGAGGAGCAGTATGTACACATAAGAAAGAAAGAAGTCAATGATGGTCATATTTGAAAGTGTTCTATCAAAGAGGAAAATGTCTTCAATATATTCAAGGTAATCTATCTATCCTGATTGTAACCTATGTCATCAGTAAAAGAATACCATGGCATTTTAAAAAATACAAATTAAAAGTCATTCATTTTCTTGGTGGAAAGTCTATGATATTAACTATGTTCATTCCCAAAGCTCCCAGTGTAACTGACAAATAAGTAGTTGAAACACTTATCAAAGTCAAATCTGAAAGGGACTTTTCCTGACTAGAATTTCAGATGGCCAATCCTGGCCTGTGAATTTATGATTAAGTCTACAGATATTTTTTACCTTAGGTGTAAGTTAGGCTAATGCACACATAATTCCACACTGTCTATGTTGAAGTATATTGAAAGTACATTGCAGAGATCATAACATATTTTAATCAAGAAGAAATGGGAGTAAGCAGAAACACACAGAATTAGAAATGAAAAGTGATCCACTCACAGATATAATGAATAATTTTTAAAATGAGAAAATGTTTCTTTACAATGTTATGAAAATGAATTGAAAGTTGGGAAACAGAGATTATTTTTAAAAGAAAATGAAAGTTATCAAAAGTGACTTTATGTAGTAAGAAGAAATAGAACAAAAACCTTGGAAAAACTTGAGAATGGTATTGAAGACTATTTTTTAAAATTAGAAGAAAATATAAAAATGGAAAAAAGTTGCCTTATGTGTTTCACTGGCTAATTCTTTCATAACTTAAATAATTCATTTCTAGTGTGACTCATATGGCATAAACATTAAAATCATTTTTATTTTTTAGAGGACAATAAATTTGATAAGGTAGCATAAAAAATTAAAAAACATCAAATTTAGCTTATTAATCTTGATGGAAAAGCTAAATTAAAAAATAAGCTCATAGAATCTAGCTGTAAATTAAAAGACAAATATAGCATGATTAAGAAAGTTTAGTTATAAAAAAGTGAAGATGGTGAAAATCCACACCAGTAAAACAAAACAAAGCAAAAATCAAAAACCATGAAATAATTTCAAAGTAAGTTTCATCTTTAAGGTAAAACACCACAAACATTCCTACTAAATTCAAAAAAAGGGCAGAAATATCCAAGACCACTTTGAACATTGATGTGAAAAAGCCAATTCAGTCAGACAAGAAAAAAGAAATGAGGTGTTAATAACAATAAAGAGGGGGCAATACTTTCATTTGCAGCTCACAAAACCAAAGAGAATTGATTCCAAACTACTTATAAACAATATCAGTATAACCAACAACTTTTAAAATTAATTACAAAAATATTTTTCTGCAAACATGTATTTTACACCTAGAAAAGTGTACCTCAAACTTGTAATGAATAAAACTGCTCTCTTCTTGGCCTGCGAAGGTGGAATGGATTCATTTTGGATTATTCTACCTTTGCCTCCTCCCTCAGTACTTGAGAAAATGTCCTTGGCTATGCAAATTAAGGCCAGCACACCAGGACTCTGCTGCCTGACAAAGACATTTCTACACAGGGCTCTCTGCTAGGACTGGTCTGTGGGAAGAAGTCTCATACATTTCCACAGCAGTCACAGAACCTCTCAGAAGGATTCTTGCCATCTTGAGACCTCAAATCATTTCCTCTTAAATTGCCATACTATTAGTGCCTTTGATGGAGGTGGATTGCTGTGAATTCTGACAGGAAATGACACCCCATCCGAAGCAGGTATATCTTATGAGAAAAAGATTCTGGACCAGAAAATCAGAGTGTGATGACAACATCCAGACTAGAGGCTCAAAATGCAAGGACCTGAGATGAAAATTCCTGAGACGACCCAGCCATTGGGTGAACACTCGTCCTACTTAGAGATAAACAAGATTGTGATTGTAAGTGTAAAGTTGGAGCCCAATCCTGGAATCACCACTTACAGAATGTACAACTGTGGGACTAGTAGTAGAGAAACATCAACAGGAATAGCTCAGTGATAGCTGAAGAAATAAGAACCACGAACTGTATATTTATATGTAAATTTTGGTGGAAAGTAGATCATTCTTGACCTTAGATGACTGACATCTTATAATAACACAAAAGTCAAGTGTCTGCAACCTGCCAAACAGGAAATGGATTTATCACTGCAGTAAACTGAATGCCTTGCCCTCAGGATTCTCCTTGATATCACCCAGTCTTCATTTTGATTTATCCATTTCCTTTTGCTAAAAAAGAGAATATTGTATTTTTAATTCACAACAGGGAAAAAAAAGAACAGAACAAAACAAAACACCCTGGGTCTTGTTTTGAGGAAACTCCAATAACTCAAAGGGAATTCTGGGTAGCTGTGTCAGAACCTCAAACTTGCTGGCATTTAAGTGGTCAGAAAGAAGGGGACTGAAATGTGCTGTGGTTCAAAAGAGTAGGCAGGGAGCAAGATGATGCCACCGTGGCTATAAACTCTTCCCTAGAGAGGCCCACGAAATTGAACAGATGGTGGTTTAGAGCAGACTTTCTTTGGATATAATTTGGCCTCTTGTGGGCAAGTGTACATAAATTTAAAGGAAGGATGTTATATTTATATCTCTTCAGAGCTTTCTGGAATCTTTAATCTTTTAAAAATGACCTAGAAAGCAAGCAGTAATCACAAATTCTGTGGCATGGATAATAACTCTCTTTCTGGGTCTGTGATTTCTTTGAATGGGGCCTGGGGTCTGTTCTTTTACTTGGCTTTTGTGCTCTGGTCTTTTTTGCCTCTTGGCTGAGAAGTGCACTACAAACAACCTTTGATCATAATCATTCTTGTAGTATTTGTTTGCCTGTTCCACTTTGTGACCACTTAATCGCTGGTGTGCCCCAGCTGTCCTCTTGCCATTCTTCCACCTCCTGAGTGCAGGAAAACCTGTTACACATTAGAAGTGGAAAGTGCCATCCCCTAAAACGTCACATACTACCATAACACCTCACACAGCAATGCCAATTTGAATTGATAATATTCTCATAATTAGTGGTGTATTTTCTAATGCAGGGAGAAGGGGAATCTGAGAACCAAAACCATCTGTAACTGTAGTGCCGACTGTACACTGCTGTCACAGGACAATCTGGCCCAAGAAGGTGAAAAACCTGTACTAGTTGTTTCAGAAACTTACTACAAATCCATTTATCCAAATAATAGACTACTCAACCACCCGTTATCAAAATATATACCCCAACTCGGTGGCAATAGGTCCTTCAACTAGGCTCATCAAAACAACTGTTTACTCTTCAATTCTTACACCTAAGGCCTTCCCTTGCCACATTTACTATTCCTAAATTACTATGTCACAAATTTTCTTCACGCCAGTTCCTAAGTTATTGTGCCACACATTTGCTTCCATCAGACTGACACCCTCCCCTCCTATAGTAAGTCTCCCTCTGGATTCAAAATTCTACAAATATTTTGTTTTGTTCTTCCCCTTCTTAAACGCAAGAAGTCTACCTTTGCTTCCTCTACTGAAGGTGAAACAAGAATTCTGCTCTGTTTAATCAACAAGTTTAATTTTGGTGGTAGTTTTAGAGGGGGCTCGGTCAACAGCTTGACGATGAGAAGCAGAGACGCTGAGAAACTCAATTACTGATGGACTGCCACGTGGCTGTTATGGGTCGTTTCAGAGGTGGTAAACTTGTAGATCAGGCAGTAGATGGATGTTGTTGTGCTTACAGTGTTAATTCATTCATTTAGGAAAAAAGAAATGGATTAGTAGCTAGCATGTAAAAATTTCAAAATTTCACACAAAACCTGCATTTATTGCTTTTTTTCAAATACTGAATGTAGTAAAGGTGAGCTGCTTTTCTACAAGGTCATAATCACTAGGTGCTTCAGATACAATGTAGTGTCAGTGGTCACCACAATCCCTACTTCTCACTATTGTTTACATCTGGGCTGCTCATTTATATCAGGGGCCAAAGAGTAAATTTTTATGGTTTTGCAGTTCACACGGTCCTACCTCCACTACTCAGCTATGTCATTGTAGCCAGAGAGCAGCCATAGACAATGCATAAATGAGTGGGTGGTATGGTTGTGTTACCATAGAGCTTCATTTACAAACACAGCCCCAAAGGGTATAATTTGTGATTCCTGATTTGTGTAATGTGGTTGTCCACATTTGGCATTTCAGTTTGCAACCATTTTGAGCAGTATATCAGTCTTGTACTGGTATTGTAGAGGCACAGAATTTAAAGATTCTGAGGAGAAAAGACTCACAACATAAAACTAACAAACTGTATCAAGAAGGTTAAAAAATAACCTTGCTGCTTCCTAAAAAAACATGACAAAAGAAATGAAAGGTATGTTCCTACTGGATTGAGAGAAGGTAAGCCCAAGGAATCCAACAGTGCCATCTTGACTTTGTACATTGGTGACACCCAAAATTAGCTATTTAAGGAATAGTCCACTTATATTTGTAAATGTTGTGTATCTATCTGCTGCTATATATGTGTATATGTGTGTGCGTGTGTGTGTGTGTGTGTGCATACAGTGTATTTCACAGATGGTTGCTTCTAAGTATACAGAAAAAATACAAATACAAAAATACAAATTGGTTTAAAATTAATGTTTAATTTTGAAGTAGCTAGAAAAAGGAATTATTTTAAATAGCAAAGGTTTTTAGCATATATAAATTATGACTAGCTTTGTGAAATTTCAGTTATGTCTCTAGCAGCAAATTTAGGGCCTACTACACTGCCAAATATTACCTGAAAATACCATATCCTAAAACACAACAATTTAAAAAGGAATCAAAGGTGTTCCAATTATCAAAACCAAAATAATAATCATATTGACAATAATAAATTATTGTTAATATTTTATTGCATATAACATATTAGAAGATTCCTGAGACTTACCTAAATAAAATAGAAATCTGGATTGTGATACTCAAGATATAAATTTTCAAAAGCTCTCTAATTCACACTTTACTAATTCATTCTTTTGAAATTCTGAGAACAGCTGGGGTGAAATCATTATTTGGCTACAGATGAAATGAATTGGCAGGAAATGCTTGTGTATTTACAAGTCTAGGTACATTTCTTTTTAATTGTATTGGCAATTCCCTTGGCTACATTGCCGATCTTCTTGAACAAGAGGCACATTTTTGCTATCTTAATTTCTTCACTAATTTCCCACCACTACTGAAACTCTTCTCTAGCTTTCTTATTAATGCATTCATTAACCTTTTATCAATTTTCATTTCCCTGGACTTCTCTGTGGGTCCTTGAAGTTTTGCCATCTTAACCTTTTATAACCAGCATGTTGTTATTCTTTTATCATTCCAATATCTCCTTTTGTTCTCTATTCTTCCTACATTCTAGCTAAATATTCTTTAAGTGTCTATCTTTGACACTCACTGCTGACTTGATTCTCTTTTACTCTTGTCCTTGGAAGTCTCAGACTTCAACCCTCTGTTTCAATTTATAGTATTATCTTCTTGCATAGACTATCCATCTTCCTTTATTTCTCCCAGGAAATCTCCAGTGGGAGTTTTCTGGAAGATATCTTTGTTAAAGCCTCCCTTCCCATGCCCCATTGTGCCTTACAGAGACCATATTTTTTTCCTTCTTTTGCTACCAGAATGGTGGATATTGAACCCACACCCACCATTTCTAAGGTCACTGCGGTCCTTTACTGTATGTTCACCTGCCTACACTGCAGAAGTTAAAAAATAATTTATAGATCCTGGTTGAAATCGTCTTATATAGAGATCCTGTTGTTCATATATTCATTTATCTAGTGGGACTGAAGTTTATTTAATGATTTTTTTGTTGTTTTCTTTTGCCCTGAGAAAGATTATAGGGTTTTGCAACCTTTGGCTTCCTGGCTTAGAATATCACATTCTCATCATATGCAAAACTCCAATTTATCCCTTTTTTAGAAAAAGAAAATCATACCTCTGTAGCACTTCTCCTTGGCTGCAGTAACGTTGCTCTTTTCCTTTACAAAAGTAGTGAATAATAATGGCAATAAGCACTTAATAATAAATGAATTCCATTTTCCAGGCACTGTTCTCACCATGACCTTTTGTTTGAGCCACATTTTAAAAATGGACATTTCTGGTGAAAGGAAATGCCCAAGATAAAATAAGTATTAAGTGATAGATCTGAGAAATGAATCCATATTGGTTAGGGATCTCTAGAGCAATGGTTTTGATAGAAAATATCTAATTTGGGGGGATTTATTAGGCTTACAGGATCAGGGACAGGGGAGTCCACAATGGCCATCTTTATGCTGGCCAGCCTGAGGATCCTGTAGTTGTCAGTCCAAGAACCGAAGGTCTCAGAGCCAGAGGGACCAAGGACACAGCACCAGTCCGAGGCTGAAGGTCCAGAAATACCCTGGAAAGTCACTGGTGTGGTCTGTGTTGAAAGGCTGAAGAAGCTGGAGCCTGATGTCCACCATTCATGACGGAAGCAGGAGATATACCCGCTCAAGCAGAGCCAAGCTAGTGAGGGAAGAGTGTCTTCCTTCTTCTTCTTCTTCTTCTGTTCCATCTGGGATCTGAGCCTATTAGACAGTGCCATTTACAATACAGATGAGTCTTGTCTTTTGGTCTGTTGGCCTGTATCATCTCTGGAAACAACCCTGCAGACACATCCAGGAGAGTGCTTCACTAAACTCCTGGGCGTCTCTTAGTCCATTCATGTGGACACCATCACATGAACCCAGCCAGCCTTTTTCCATGAGTTCTTCCCTTTATCATTCTGTTTGTGGCCTCTCAAAACTCCAAGTCACCCTACAAGAGGACTGTGTATGTAAAATATGTGAACAATGTCTAGTTCAAGTTGAGTTAAAATCTACCACCATTTTCATGCTGCTTGATCTCAGGCAAGCTAATTACCTTCCTTTGAACTTTGGATTCATTACCCACTAACTAAATAGCTATTTCAGCTTTGTGGATATCTTGAAAAAGTTGATTAAAAAATTGTACAATGTACACATATATCAGAACATCACACTATACATATATATATATAAAATGTATACAACTATAATTTATTTATTTTATTTCATTATTATTTTGTTTGTTTGTTTGCTTTTTGGTACTGGGGATCAAACTCAGGACCTTGCTCTTGGGAGGCAGGCAGCAGAACCACTGAGCTAAATCCCTGGGCTCTACAGCTATTATTTATCAAATAAAAATTTAAAGAACAGAATTAAATTAGGTAATATCTTTAAAGTACTTCAAAACACAAAAGGGCTTGAAACATTAATCAGTGTTGATTCTCTTCATATCCTAAGGTCCTTGTATCTCATTACTAGTTGCCAAGTTTTGTTGAATATATAAATCTTTAAAATTGTTTATATTAATTTCTTTCTCTCAATAATTATTTTTTATGACAAACAAAATCATAATTACTTTCACTGGTTCTCCATTCTAGGCAACAGAGTCCACATCCTGGCATTCAAACTTTCTAGCTGTGTGGTCCTCACTTATGTGGCTGCCTCACCTTAAGGTATGTTCTCAGCAGACTTCTACTCCACTCAGGCTAGAACGTGCTTTTGTTATCCACCATCTAAACGTGTTTTTATTATTTCTACCTCAAGCTCTTGTTTACATTGTGGCTTCTACTTTCTGTATCCTAGGAATAGTAATGTGTATGCACAGGACATTAGGGGAATGAAGAAGTTTTTCTCCTAATTTCTAGTTGTAAACTTCTTTGTTGGAAAAGCTGGAAGTATTTGCTACCATCTCAGACTTCAGAAGAAAAGCTTCTGAGGAAGCTAAATCACCAAGGTTAATTAGGATGTAATATCTATTAAACACTTGAGTTCTATTTTTCATATCAGAATCTGCAGACCTTTTTTTCCACAGGAAGACATTTTTACTATGCAGCCACAGAAGGAAAAAGAATGGCAAAGTAGGATCCAAACTATATTCTTACCCCTCCTTAATCTTTAGTTTTAAAGTAAACAAAATGAAAAAAATAAGAGTAGGTTATGCAAGCAAATGAAGCAATGCACTGTATTTAAAAATATGTTCAACCATTCAAATTTTTATAAAGTGAGATTAGCCTTTTTCCAAATATGATTGTGAACATTGCTCCTCTTTGCTGTGGTACAAATGGTATGGAGATAATGCAACCTACAGCCATCACTTGGCAAAGATAGCCAAGTGCTTCTTGGTTCCTAGAAATGCTAGATTTGTCGAGAATGTTATAGAAGATTCAGACATTAAAGACAAAAGGCTGGGTCTGCATCGATGTGGGTTACTTTTATAATATTCACAGGCTTTTGAGAATTTGGGAATAACCTAATTTCAATCAATATAATCACATTTTAAATTTTCTTTCAAAACTTAAGATATGAAAATGTAGTAATGAAATCTTTTCTAAAGGTCAATTTTCTATAAAGCAAAGTCATTGTGCAGAAAATTCATGCACAAGTACAAACTTCTATCTTCTGGTTCTCCTTCAAGAAAGTTACATTAGTTCCAAATCTGTCTCATTTTTCAAAGTGATGTCAAATTGGAAACTTGGCAGTTTTCCCCACTGTCCAAAAAATATGTGCTTGGGCCCTGAAAGTCTTCTCCCCATGAGTGCAGAGTCTATAAACAATCAATACGTTGACACTGAGAATATCACCTTTTAGTGGTCCAGGGTGATATAAATATTACCAGTTAACATTTTCTTTTTCCTGCCCAGTTCTTTATGTATTTTATTTCGAAGCAGGATATTTCTTAAAACTTCAGTTTTCCAGGAATGACAGAATCTATCAAAAGAGGAACTGAATATTTGGTAATTATGTTAACTTCAAATCAAAAAATTATAGCAAATGAGGATGAAATGAAGACTCCTAGCCAGCACCCACTTTAAAGCTGGAATTAATATTGATGTTTCTGCAAGCACAAGCCCTGAGAATATGGATTACAGAAAATGATGTCTGAGATGAAGGTTTTATGTTTGAAGAATATGGCTGCTACTAAGGACCATGTAAATATATTTTTAAAGTAGGTCAATTTGGTATAGATGTGGCTGCTCTGAGGCTCTTTGAACTATAGTATTCATGTTTGAGAGGCAGAAGTGGATTCAAGTCAATGACCTGAGTGTGAGTGTTAGTCCCAGCACCTATCTATAGAGTTATTGTGCAGGTTATTATGTTTCTTTAAACTTCAAGTTACTTAACTGTACAACAGGTATAATAATGAGCTTGCCTCATATGGTTGTGGAGAATATTCAAATAGCAATATATGTAGAAATTATTCTGTACAATTTAGGTACAATTATTTAGATTTTTCTTTAATAAAATAGCTTAAGAGTCATTTAGGTTCATTGCCACTGAGTAAATGTTTTGGTTAGATTTATAATCTCATACCTAGAAAATAATGTTATTCCTTTTCTCATCCTAGTTTGCCCTATTTCATTTTACCTCATAACCTACTACTAGTGTGCCCTCTGGTTTCCTCTCTCACTTTTCTACTTCTAACTTCTCCCTCTCCCATGCTTCCTTCACTCATCCTCTGCCTTCTTTTCCTTCTTTTTTTCTTCCTATTCTTCTAATATTATGAATACATAGTTAAGGAGAATGACATAGTGGACAATTGTTCTCTTCCAGTTTACTTTTATCAAGTCTTGTCATTTTACTGTGATTTCTTCCAAATTTTAATATTCTGAAACATTTCAATGGAAGCCTCCTGTATGCCATCTCTATATCCTATTCTCTCTCTCCATTAGAGATAACTTCTGTCGTGTACTTGTTAGAAGGAGAATTGAAATTCCAGCTCTGTCATTTACTGGCAATGTCAGTTAATCTTGACTGTTACCTTGATTGCCTTTGAGAGGTGTTTAGGACATTAATGAAGCACATGTTTTTCTTCTACATATGCTGGGTAGGACATAGAGATGTTACCTTGGAGACTATATCTAATCCCTGAAACCTTTCTGACTGGTTCTTCTTCTACTTTCTGCTTCCAGGCTGCCCTGAGGTGAAGCATCTTTACTTCACTGTACCTTTTGCTAGGATATTTCTCTCTTTGGAGCCAATTGACCATGGATTGAATCTTCTGAAACTGTGAGCCAAAATAAACTCTTCCTCCTTTAAGTTGTAGGTGTCAGGTATTTTGTCCTAGAATTGGAAAAGCTGACCAAGATACTGTCTATATAACAAGAACAAATTACTTAATCTCTCTGTGCCTCAGTTTCCTTATCTATAAACTTGGAATTCCATATATAAAATATATACTCTCAAAAATGTTATAATGACTGTTAGGTGATATAGGAGAAGTATCATTAGTTTTCATATTTAACATTCTTGTATATATTTTTGTAAATCGTTACATGTTTGTGTAGCCTTCATAGTGTTAATCACTTAACACTTGGGCAGTGAGTTTGTTTCCATACTGACTAACTCAAGTGTCTATTGGACATATGTCATTTCAACCAGCTGATTCTTTGTCGTTGTTGTATTTCCAGTTTTATTTATCTTATAAAAATTAATGAAAAAATACATGAAATTTTTGGTCATTCTGTATTTAATTGGAGTGGTAAGTGGTTAATATACATGTTTTGAAACTTAAATGATATTGCATATATTATATATCATTTTATTATGTTTTTTGTTTTGCTTAATATTGGGTTTTTAAAATTCATTTATATCATTAGATATATTTTAGTTCATTTAACTGCTTTAAAGTGTGTAAGAGATTATATAAAAGCATCACAATCTATCTTTTGTCCTGTAGGTGGATACTTGGGTTGTTTCTAGTTGTTTTGGTGATGCAAGTAAGATTCCAACAAATAGTATTTGCTGTTAAGCTTTTACTGCATTCACTGAGGTTTTCCTAGGGCCTCTGTCTACTCACGTAACTGCTGGGCAGGGCAACACACAGATTGTCATCTTCATTGGGATGACCACCTTGTTCTCAACAGTGGTTACCGTAACATTCTTTCTTTCCACCCACAGGAGAAGTTAGACTTTTCAAATGCCACCCATTAGAATGGATAAGAATATATTTCGTTGTTATTTTAACTTGTGTATGCCAAATTACTAGTGAATGTGAGAGACTTTTTAATTTTTATTGACATTTTAACATATATAGGTATATCAGTGTTCTTCTTTTCACACTATAGGTAAAATATTTTCCTTTCTCCACAAAAGTCTAATTTATATTATTATGTACATTTTGTCATTTAAAAATTTTTCTTTTCATTCTTAGGTCAACCCTACTCTTGAACCTTATTTTTGCTTAAATAATGGAAATCCAATTCCTTTTCTAGTCCTTACTTGATTTGCTAATTGTTCAAAGACCATCTATTTTATTAAGTATTCTTCTTGAATATTTTAAAGTTCTTTATTCACTGTATTTTCAAGCAGGATATTTCCTGAACTTCAGGTTTACAGGAATGACAAAATCTACCAAAAGAAGAACTGAGTATTTTGTAATTATGTCAACTTCAAAGCAAAAGGTCATAACAAATGAGGATGAAATAAAGACTCCTAGCCAGCACCCACTTTAAAGCTGAAGTTAATATTTATGCTTTTGTTTGCTTCTTGTTTGCAAGACACAGCAAGTTCAGAAGGCTAAAAGTTCACGGAAAGATGATCCAGTGGCACCATATTAATAATAAGTAGAGCAATTTAAGTTTCCATCTATGACCTGCAGCTTCCTCAGCTCATGAAAGGAAGAATCTCTATTTGTCAGTTACTAATATTTTTTACTTTAATATAGTATATAACTTCACAATGGAAAGGATTGTATTGGGCAAGTTTCCTGACCCTGGGAATGGTCATGCATAGTTTTGAAAGACCAGGTCAACATGCACAACTGCAGATTCCAACACTTGCTAGAGTCAAGATTTAATGAATATTAAACTTCCTTCTCGCCTTCAAAAGGGGAACAGAGAGCTGAGGGAATGCTTTACTATGCTATCAGACTAGCCCCTGTGAGTATAAACAGAACTTAGATCAGTTTCTTAAGGCTTCTGATCACACTTGATCAAGTTATACTTGAAGGTATAACCTGATGATTCTTCTCCTGTAGTTAATGTAAATATCAAGAGTTCTGGGATTAGAAGGGAAGCTTTCCAAAGTATAGGCCTGATCTTTTGAACATAAAAGAGATACCATCTATTGGAGATTAGTTTTGGGAGCTTGAGCCAAAAAGACAAATTAAGTGCAAAGAACCAAGACTTACTATTCAGAGACACTGTGGAGAAAACGAACCAAATGTGTATGAATCAAGGAAGTAAATGACTTTTATTGCAAGGTAGTCAAAGCATTACTTACCTTCATATGGAATAAAAAGGAAAATGTTGGTGGAAATTAATTATCAAAGTTAAGCAGATACATTTATCTTAACATTTAGCTTGGTCTTTTGGACTGCAAAAAAGCTCTTCTCTCAGAATTTTCTACAATAGTATCTGAGATGAGAATTATTGAGGAAATGATCACAGAAAAAGAGAAAACCAGAAAGGACTGGGCAAAAAGAGCTAAGCAAGTGTGTACTGTATGCCAGATATTAGCTTCATCTGGAGTACAAATTGTGCCCAAGTGTATGTCCCACTAGAGGCCAGGGCAATAGCTTTTTGGTAGTGCCAAGACCTGAAGGCTGATGTGTTTTAGACATTGTACCACAAAATATGGCACATTAGCATTTGAGAAAATAGTGGAAATAGGAAAGTGACTCTTCAAACTCCTACTTCTTTTCTCCATTGAAGAGCCTAGAAATGAAGTTTTTGTCCTTCCCCTGAAACAAGTCACAAGATCCTCATTTGGGAGGTACCCTCCCTGAACATAGAGGAAAGCCATAAGGACTTAGGAATCTGAGAAGACATCTATCCAAGTCTCTTGCCCCCAGTTTGTCACCATTACATCCTATTTTACCCATCATGCTTCCCCACAATCACACACTTCATCAAGTTTATACACAAACTTCACAGTTTCTTTGGGTCTTCATTTCTGAGGGTTCCTGTGTCTTGTAAATATGTGAGCATGCCTTGCTCTTATTAACCTGTCACTTGTTGTAGAGGTGTTAACCATGAACCTAGTGATGAGTGAAGAAAATAAATATTTTATCCTTTACAAGGATCTGCAGAATGTACCACAGGGAAAGCCTTTGGATGAAGTAGCTCTCCAGAGAAGGGCCAGCAATAAATGGTCACCCAGCCAGCGCTTCAGATGGCCATGGCATGGTTGTTGAGCTGGGTAAAGGGATTTTGGCGTGGCCTCCAAATCATCCACTTCTTGGATCAATCTTTCTCAGGTGATGATTACTTTTTGTACATCAATCTTATTCTATACATAATTTAGGCTTGTTCACAAATTATTTTTATCCACTTGGTCTCATAACTGAGAGATTTGCATGGGGAAATTTGCTTTTTTCTGTTTTTATTTTTTATTAGCCTATGTGTGCATTATAATGACCACACCCCTTCTGGGGAGCTGATACCTGTACATAACATATCTTCATGCTTTTTCTCATCCCCTTCTCACCCCCCTACATGTCTTGATCCCCTTCCCATTTGAAACAGATTTATCACCTACTTCCTATTATCTTTCATTTTTTTCTTTATTTATAGTCTGGGTCTCTCATATAAGCAAAACCAAGGGATATTTAAGCTTGTGTATCTGATTTTGGGGAAATTTGCTTTTTAAATCTCATGTCCCCAAATTAAACATAGGTACAATTTTTTGCCAGGTTCAAAAGGGGGATATAATATCATTTTCTTTCTAATTTACTATCTTTACAATTCCAAATTCCTAAAATGATATGTTTCCATCTTGAGTTTTAAGCCACTAAAATGTGTGTCCAGTAAAGTCTCTGAACTTGTCTTAGTAGTTATTTATACTCATGTTTCACATTGTATTTCTGCAACCCTTGACTATAGTTGTGTGAGTTAAAACTACATTAATTGTATTCCCTGGTAGACATTAAGGGAAAAAAAAGCCCTTGGTAAAGTCATAGTACTCTAGTTGGACTGTCACAGTCCTTGTGTTTCCATGTCACCCCAAACTCCTTGGCCTTCTAGTTCACCATATGGAATTCATGCCACATTCTTCTGATGTTACTGGAAAGTGTAATTGAGATATTTACCCTACTGCCAACAGTTGAACATGAACTCATTCTGAAGTCAGGCAGGAGCTGGTCTTTTCTGTCTGGTGCCTCATAAACCACCCATATCAAAATTGCACCAACTAATTAAGGGCATAATTTATGTATGGCTAACTAAAGAGTTTTTAATGGCTCATAACATATTTGTGAGCTCTAAGAACAAGTCAGTGAAAACCAGATGGCCCATGGTACAGCGCCTTTGTTCGCTCAACCTATGTGATTTCTGCAGCTCACATTCAAGGTGAGTTCTTCCTGGCATTACATTTTTAAAAAATATTATAATATTATTTCATTTCTTATTTTTTCAATATTTTTTAAAGATTATAATATTATTTCATTTGTTATTTTTGCAAACCTGAACTGTAAAGTAGAAACCAAATTGATAAAGTGATTCTTCTTAATGCTATAGAGAATTCCTTGAGAGTAATCAACAAATCTGATTCCCGTTATCTGTTTTGGATTTTGGTAGGCAGAATCAACAGTCTAGTGAAAATGGCTAAAGAATATAGATATCTACCTTATGAAAATAGATATATAAATTACTGTCAAATATATGAAAATAATCAGTCAATGCAATGATATTTTACTCATTCAAATGGGGAGATTCTGTATATATTAGTTTGCAACATTTTTTCTATGTTAGTGAACACATTAGCACAAAGGTAAATTTGTTCTCAATTGTAACATATTTATTGACACTTTATTGTTCATGAAAATGAAATATTTGATGTTGGAAATGCCCACCACTTTTTAAAAAGTAGTATCTATCATTTGAACATATCCTATGTGACAGATACTATAATTGGTGTTCATAGAATCATTGTGGTATGTAATTCTTATTGCAACTGTATTGTTTTATGTAGAAGAAAATTAAAGCTCAGTGCTTCTGAGATTTTTCATAAATAACATAGTTGACAATGGGGGAGCTTATATTTAAACTCAGATCTGTCTTCCTCCAACTTTCTGCTCTTTCTAAGATAAGAAGATGGCTCCTTAATTTAAACGATGGGATTGCATTTTGTTGAGTCTTTATTAGGCTATTGCTCTGAACTCATCCAGTTTGCAGAGTTAAGTGATCCACGGTCCTATAGAAAAATAGAGAGTTTAAGAAAGAGGACAGGGGCGGCCAAAGGCAGAGACAGGTGAATTTCAGAGAAAGAGAAAACCCGTCCTCAACTGCTGTCCCTGGGTTTGCTGGCACTAAGGGGTGGACTGTGGTGCTCTCCTTTTGGACATAAATACATTCAAAGAACCCAAATAGCAGATAGGGTCATTGTGTAACCACGATGGAGGAAGACAAAACAAAAGAGCACTCTGAAATCGTGTCTGAGGCACAGCAAAAACGACACTATCCAAACTACAGCATTGATTGAACATCTGCCTCTTCTAGCTAGTAAGAGGGATGGACATTTCTGTATCTATGATTTAGCTTTGCTCCAGCTCTTTGATTTTTGTTTGTTTGTTTGTTTTGGTACTGGGGATCGAACTTGGGACCTTGTGTTTGCAAGGCAGGCGCCGGGACCACTGAGATAAATCCCTGGCCCCTCTGATTTTTAAAAAGTGTTATCGTAATAATATAACTTTTCCTTCTTTTCAGTAGCATTCTGTGCAGAGCAAAACTACTGTTTTAAATAGTCTCTCAAATTACCTAACAGAAAGACACATATGGTGAGAAGTCCCCTTAACCCCTTTTTTTCTGAGACCCTTATTGCTTCCCATCAGCTTTCTTTGACTACAGGTGTGCTTTTGCCCTGGGAAGGAGGGCACTGGAAAGCTCTGTCTCCAATGAATTTCCAAGATATTGCTTTGATAGAACTGGTGTCCTTGCGTAGGTATTCAAGAAAGACTTCTGGTTTGACCAGGAGTTGGCAAATTTTTTCTACAAATGGTCAGACAGTTATTATTTTTCATCTTTGCAGGGCACAGGCTCTCAGTTGCGATAATTTTTCTCTGCCATTGTATAGTGGAAACAGCACAGACAATTTGTAAACAAATGAGCCAGGCTGGACTTGGCTTTGTCAGGTGGTTATTTTGGGATCCTTGGGTTTCACTAGCTTCATGGGGCCAACAGAAGCACATGAACTCATATTTTCCCCAAGTAGTTTCTCTTTTAATTGCCTTTATTTTCTTAACTAAGACATGACTACTCTACAGAAACTTCTTTCTTTATGGTTGTCATATAAAAATATTCTTTTGTTGAGCTACAACTTGAAATTACATAAGACCTACAGAATTACCTTTACTTATTTGAGTGGTTTCTTGAATGTCCCCTGGAAAATGGATCAATGGAGTTATTTAAGTGAAGTTAAATTTTTTAAGTCACTACTCTGCACTGTATATTCTTTCGGGCACAGAGGGTAGAAAGCATTTCCCTTTAGGAGTTCAGAGTGTAGCTGGAGTGTCAGTAACACAGACAACTAATAATGGAAAATAAATTATAGCTTATAAATTTGGACTAACTATAAAGACAGAGCCCTAGAGGAAATGAATGATTCTATTATACTAAGTGCAGGAGGAATTTAGTAATTTTCAGGTTTTGAAACTAGAGAGATCTGGTTTCTTGCTACATCCTGACTCCACTACTGATTTACTGTGAATTTGGGAAATTTATTTAATCTCTTTTTTTGTTTAATAGCATTAATACCCATTTTAGTAGATTTTTGTGAGAATTAGAAATAATTTCACATAAATCCATCCCATAATATTCAGGGAGGATTTGGGGTCTGCAGCACAATTATTCACCAATATTCAGTTATCTTCTACTCCAGATCCATAACATCATTCTTCCCCATTGCTTTAAAGTTGAACCTAATCCTGGGACTTTGTGTAGCCAGAGAAAACTTGTACACATGGCATGTATCACTTCTAAATGGAAGTATTTAGTATTTGGCACTATGCCTTTATAGCAGGGATGATGAAAGAGGTGTTGATGTGGGCATGCCAGAAAATCAATGCTACCTGGGGTGCTAAGCCAATAGTGAGGGAAAACCCATACCTTCAGAGGGTTTTGTGCCCTTGAAATGATAAACTATTGTTCTTGAGATATCAGGACCCACTAATACAATAATAGTTACTAGAAAAAAATGGTGCTTATTTTTAGGCAAGGTATGGAGATGAAAGATATCAATTTGAATTAGTTACATTGTAAGTACTTGCCAGTCACGCATCTCTATGGGTTATTGTACTGGACTGTTCAGATTTAGGGACTGGGTGAGGAGAGAGAGAATGGGAGAGGTGTAGAAATAAACCTAGCCTGTAAGTTTACTTATACATTCTAACTGAGTGATGGAGAGAATTATTTTACTTCTCTGAGTGTTGCTCTTCTCACCTACCAAATGGGAATATCTTATGTATCTGTTGCAAGGATCACACAAAAATGTATAGATTAAAAACAGTTAGTAGGACACTTCTCATTAAATAGTACGGACATTGATTATTTTATCAAACAAACTTTGTTAAGGGGGAGAGTGAAATGACAGTGATTCCTCAAGAAGTTTATGTGTATTACAAAATATAGTTGAGTAGGTAGGAAGAATATCAGACAATTTAATGAGCAATAAAGGCAAAAGATGGGGTTTGGAGAGTGGATTAGTAACACCTGGTTTCAAGAATCAACTTCACCACTTAACTGGTGATAATATATTCAGCAGGTCCTTTTCACTTTGTGACTTTGCCTTCTAATCTATAAAATCTGAGATAGCAAATAGCAATTTTACAGGCTTGTTGTGAGGTCTAAATGAGGTCATATGAGAGAAAGCACACACTGTGAAGAGTTACAGAAATTCTAGATAGTATTAAGAATTTTAATGCAGGGATTTGAATTTTGTTGTTTTGGTTCCTTATCTGTAGTGCAAGCAAATGACTAGAACATTGGTGTCCCAGAGGTCTAAGTTTCTCTTCTACCCTGTGACTTGCCACATTTACTTTTACTTTGGCCTATTTTCCTTGGGCAAGTAAAAATAAATGTTTGGGGCAAGAAATAAAGGAATAATAACATCTGGGCTCAGCTTATAATTGTTTGTATGTGTCTTTTGGGAAGGGAATTCATTATGTAAAAGTATGGTTAGAATCACTTTTTTTTCCTCAGCTTAGCTCAATGCATTTGTGTTCTCTTTAATATAAGCCAACTCCATATTCCAGGACTGAAATGAAGTTCACCAAGGCTTCTTTGCCCTTCCTCATCTGTGGTGTCCTTGCTCTCAGAACCAGCACTTTGCCAGTATTTCTTTGGAAATTTCTTTGCTGATAAACTAAATTGTCCTCCACTCTCAATTCTCAACTTGCCTTTTATCAAAATGCCTGAAGTAAAGTGATTGCCTATGTTGACAACCTAAGAGCTCTGGGGGGGGCGTGAAAAAACCCAACAACAATGCATTGTTTCATGCTAGGTAGCTTGTCTTCATTGTTTATCTAGAAGTGAGCCTTTTCTTTTCTTCTCTAATTAAACAGTCAGGACAGCAGTGATTATTCAAGCAAAAGAAACACAGACCTGTCAAACTCTCCCTCCCTCCCTTTTCTTCAGTGGAGCCTGTTGTGATTTCTGAGAAGTGTCAGTGTCAGGAGCAGATGCTTACAGGGCTGGGGTGGAGTTGCTTCTTCTGCAGGCTCCTCAGGGGCCCTTCTACTGCCGTCAGCACTTCCACTTGTCTGGCAAGTCCACTGGGTCAAGATTTGAGCTGAGTTATTGATGAATCAGAACGAGAGTTGTACTATTAAATCTCTAACAAGGAGGGCAGGACCAGCTCTTCAGTGCTATTAAATTTTCTTAATGGAATAATGTTAAGTAGAACTTCATCTCTCTCTTTTCTCAGAATGGTAACAGGCATCATAAACTTGGGATGAAGGTACATTAAATACCCAATATCCTCAAAAGAGAGTTAAAAAGAAACCACCAAAGCTGTACTGACACATTCCTATCAGGCTTTTTTGAAAACAAGCTGACCTTACTCTCTTTCCTTCCTGGCTTTGGGTCACATGAAATAGAGAGATAGGGCAGGAATGAGAGGTTTGCATGAGTAGGGATCGCATGGGTGGATCCGTGAGTCCTCCTCCTATTCAAATCAAGTAATGGCAGAAATTTAATAGTCATGTATAGAGATTGTCCTTTGTAAGAAAGGGGGCAATGGTATAAGCAGGTCACCTCTGGTCTGTGTCCATTTGTAGAAGAAGAGGTGAGACTGAATGGGGTAAGAAGGATGGGGCAGGCCAGCAGAAGGGCAGCCTGTATGGCTACTGTTTGGCTGGGAAGGATGTGTGTGTGTGTGTGTGTGTGTGTGTGTGTGTGTGTGTGTATTCGGAACCGGGGATCGAACTCAGAACCTTGCACTTGCAAGGCAGGCGCCGGAACCAATGAGCAAAATCCCTGGCCCAATGTGTATATTTCTTGTAGGGCAGACAAAGGTTAGGTAGCAGAGCTGCACACAACCACAATAGCATTATTGTCAGGGACTTGGTTAGATGAAAATCACTTTGGTCTTTCACTCTATTCCCTCTATCTTGCTCCAGCACTGGAGGAGCTGCAACAGCTGAGGGTTTGTTAAACCACAGGTCAAGCCTGAATATGGATATTGAAGTTTTAAACTGGATAGCAGTGGACTGTTTTAATCAGAAACAGCCAGGAAGCTCTGCCTGTGTTTGAGATGCCATGGTAGAGCAGGAGGAAGAGATTAGACAGAGCATGGTTGGAAAAACAAAAAGCAGCACTGTTTATGTTTGTGTGCACATTTTTCAATTAAACCCATTACTTTCAGTTGATCTTCAGGGCATTCCCCTCAACCTGTGATACAAGACAGTGTAAGGACAAACTACTTTTAGAATTCTTATTGTATGCCAAGTATTGCACCAATGGATTTTTATATAACCTATTTAACTGATTCTAAATTGTACATTTTATATTTTAAAGTTTCTGAAAATATGACACCCTTTGCAATCAGTGGTGTAATTTTAATTAGTAATGCTTCTTTTCTTTGTTAGTAGTACATAAAATAACTGTGCATCATTAAAATATGGTATGACATTCCTAAGATGGGATCTAATGCCCAGGTTTTATAGATGTGAACCTTTAAATCTTATACACATTCCACCTGTCTCCATCTTAGGAATAAACTTTCCATATCCAGTAGTTTTAAGCTTCTTTCAGCCTTTTTCAGGATCCTCATGATGACAAACCATGTTGGACTACTCCTTAGTTACTAAGGGTCTGAATGCTGGTGTTCCTCCATAATATATGTGTTCCAGTCTTAACCACCGAGGTGACAGAATTAGGAGTGAAGCCTTTGGAAGGTGATTATGTCAGGAGGGTGAAGCCCTCATGAATGGGATTAGTGCCCTTATAACAAGACCCCAGAAAGACCCTCACCCCTTCCAACATGTGAGAATGCAGCAAGAAGGTACTGTTTATAAACCACAGACATAGTCATCATTATGCAATGGAATCTTGTCATATTGATTCTGGACTTGCCAGCCTCCATGAAAAATCAATTTCTATTGGATAAATGTCAGTCAAAATATTATATTTTGTTATAGCAGCCTGAATGAACTAAGATACCAGCCATAGTTTTGTTCACTGTAAATCAGCAATTCTCAAACTTTTTGGTGCTAGGAATCTTTTACACTTGTAAGATTTATTAAGGACATCAAAGAGCTTTATTTATATGTTTGATATATCTATACAAAATTAAAGTTGAAGTATTTTAAGATCATAAGAATGCATAAGTAAATTAGTTTTTGGAAAAATGATGTCATCACCCATGGAAAATGCCACTGTAGATTTGTGAGAAAATGCGGCCAAGCAAGGACAAACATCTCTGATCTATTGCCAAAATGGTTGAAGCTTCAGAGATATTCAGAGTCTTGGTGATGCCCAGGGGTTCCTGGAGCTCACTTTGAGAACTGCTGCTCCAGGACATTCCTTCTCCCTTTTGCAGCTGTGATAAAGCCAGGGTTGGGTTTCTCTGGTGGTTGCCCCATGAGCAGAATGAGCATTTGTCACAGCATGCTCACTGGTCATTGCAGGACATTTTCAGTCAAAAGCAGACCCCAATTAGCTTCTGGTGGGCCAAGCTTCCCAAACCAATTGGCCTGAAATTTCCAATAGTAGTCATTTGTAAGGCCTCAGAAGACAAAACCACAATATTGGCTGTAAAATACCATTATTAAAATATCTACACATATGCGGAAGAGATCCATAGGCTATCTCTCCACTAAGTCATGGCTATAAATGACTTTAAAATGAAAAAGACATCAGAATCCACCTGGTTGAACCCCTCTACATATACACAAGGAAAATGAGTATCAGAAAGGTGAAATGTCTTGTCATTATCATATGGCCAGTTACCCACAAGGGTGTCTCTTCATTTAGAATGTTAAGGACCCTGTTTTTTCCCATCATCCATGGCACTTTAATAAATTTTCTAGTTATGTTTTAGGAAGCAGAACAATAAGTTTAATTTTGCAGGGAGGAGACATAAACATCTGGTTTTATGAAAAGAAAAATGGTAAGAATGTTGAAGGAAGTAGAGAAGGAAAGAGTTGGTTTTCATAGAATTTTGCCTTGAGAGTCACTGTCAATGGGTCTACTTTCAGTCGAAGTAAGCCTTCAGGAAAGCAAGGAAAAGGGATGCTATCTGAAAAGGAGACAGAAAGGCTGGCTCCAGAAAAAACTGGGGCCTGAACAAAGTTCTTCTTTGCAGATTTTAGATTTCCTTTTTAATTCTTTCACTTCATCCTTTTTTTCTGGTCGCATAGTTTACAACTGCTCCTAATACTACTAATAGCTACCATTTCTCCTGAATTTAGGAGAAATACCTGACAGAGCAGTAAGCAGTTTGTATATATTATCTGATTTATGTGCACACTGTGAGATGAACAATTTCATTATCCTCATATGATAGAGGAGGAAAATAATTTTAGTGAAATTGGATAACTTTCCCTGAGTTACATGGCCTGCGAATCATCGTGTCAAGACTAAAGATCGGGATTTCCCTCCACAGAGCTTGTTCTGTGGTATGATATTGGTTCCCCTGGCCATATGTCCATGGTCACTCCTGCCGTGGATGGGGGCACAAGCTTTCTTGTTCATTACATCCTTTGATTACAACAGCCAGTTTTCAGACTAAGCATTTTAACCTTCATATTGTTAATGAAAATAGTCAGTATCTGAGAAATTAGGTGATTTTTCATAAAGTCATAGAAGTAGTAGGACCAAGGTTTAAACTCAGATTTTTTATATCAATGCCCAAAGTTCAATAAAGCCCTTACCTTCTTTGCAGAGAGAATTTTCTGAGAACATAGCAACTTAGGAATCTAGAGATTAAAATCTTTCCAACAGGGAGCTGTATACACATTCAGTTTCCATTCTGGTCCTGCCACTATCTAGTAGAGAGCCCTGGTTTATATATCCAGTTAATAACTTTGCATTGTGATTATGCTTCTTTGAGTTCCGTTAAAAACAGTGTGACTCATCATTTTCCCAATCCTTTCCTTACCCAAAAAGAGAAATAGAGGAGAGGGAAAATAATCACTCCACACCACTGCAGACTCTTGCAGCAAAGCCTACCAAATATAAGACGGTGATTGCTAATCACCATACTCTGCACTTCCTAATCAATAGCATGTCCGTGACCTTGCCCTTCTTCCAGTAGGGGAAAATAATCCCTAAAGTAATTCAGGGCTTTGTCATTTTAGTCTTGTCACAGAACTAATTCTGATTCTAGGATCAGAATCCTTAAGTACTCAACACCATTGGCATTAAAAGCTTCAAGACTTCGAACTCTGGGATCCTCTTGTCCTTTTCAGTCCTGGACTTGCACTTCCTCTAATCACTCAGCTGGCTAACGATCCCTTCCAGCAGGTGTAAATGAGTTTTCACACTCCAACCTGGCTTTTGTCAAGCCTTTAATGTAAGGAGCTAATGAGTGCTACTGCTCTGAGTTTTCTCCTACGAAAGAAGGGTATGTCTAGCTAGTGATATAATGACAAGTGTGCTCTAATGTTATTCTGTTCGGTGATGCTGAAGAGCACTGAGAATTTAAGAAAGATGAATCCCTCAAACAAAGGCGGACCAAAAACATATTAAGCAGAACTGTGCCGGCAGCCTAATTCCATTACTTCTACAAGATCTTGAATCCATTCAAGCATAGCGAAGATCCCTCCGAGGCAAAAGAGCGGGAGCCAATATCCTCATTAAAAATGCTAGCCGAGCTTGGAGGTCGGCCCAGCATGGTAAATTGGCGGGGCTGGTGAGGAGAAGCCAAGGAGGCGAAAATTGATCAGACCAAACATTGAGACTTCAGCATTTCAGGGCATGGAAAAGCTCACAGACTTGACATCCTGCCAAATAGGACTGCAAATGAATAATCTTCTCCAGGACTCTTGATATTCTTGTTATTCACCTTTCCCTGAACAATGCGTTTTTATTTTGATGATAAACTCCCAGAGCTTTGGGAAGTGCTAAGACGAACAAAACAGTTTTCTTTTCTTTGCAGTTGTAGGTGGTGTGCAATAGCCCCGTTTCCAGTATGATGGCAAGCATTTTAAATGATACAGGTAATACTTTGGGGAAGAAACATGAAAAGAAGCTCCATTACAATTTTCTGTGATTGTTATAAATAACTTGCAGCAGAGATTGTCCCCATTATTCAGTAATGAGTGGCAGGGGTTGGATGCTGTAGCATTTCTTTTTTTCTTGTTAGGAAGTAAAGTATCCCATCTGACTTAGAATCTTCCCTATCTTTTTAAACAGGTGTTGGTTTTCTATGTTTTTTAGACAGGGTATATGTATATAGACACGTAGTCCCTGCATTGACTGGCATGGAAGAGTCACTTGTTGTCAATTTAATAAGTGCATGAATAAATAATGAATGACTGAAATAGTTTTTGTTAATTCAAAAGTAAGTAAAAGCAGAGAATCTTATAAAATTATACATAGACATCATATTGCTTTATTTTAATCAAAAGAATATAAATTTTCATCCATTTATAAGTCCTTTGACATGGGGTCAAGGGCTTTTCTTTGAGTATTTTATATGTAACAAAGTTCTTTGTTTTCTTTTTCTGTAAAGCACATCAATAATTCATCTTTCATAATCTACGGTCTTGATGTTATTAAAAGGGAGTGAGAACTTAAAACAGATGCAAATGAAGTTGAGTGCAGAATTCTTTCAGATGTTCATGATTTCCCCAAAATATTTCACCTCATCCTTCTTATACTAATTCAACATCAGTACACTGAGTATAGAACTGCCTGTGAGATGTATGTATGTACAGTATTCAGTGTGTCCTGAGCATCAGCCAGTGGCCCTCACAGAAAGAATGAAATACAGGAGTTAATCAGGTGAGTTTATTAGGTACAGGGCACTTGCTGAATGTATGCTTACAAACTGATGTATAGCACGGTTGCTTACCATATGTCTAGATGATACATATCTATATATCTATATCTGGAAAATGTCCCTGAATCTAGTTAAACGTCAATGTTCCAAACAGAGTAGGTTATGTGTTTCAGTTAAGTATAGCTTTGATGAGACTTCCAGTTGTACTGATGCTGGTTCAGGTTGACTTTTCTAATATTTCCTGCCACTTCCCTGATTCTTCATCAATGGCCTGGTAATGCTGAAGTGTGTATTGTCTACATTACCTGATGCTGGGTCAGAGCCCTATCTCTTTGGCTGCATTGTTCCCTTGGCTTAGATTTCCCCTTTGGACTTGACCACATCGAAAATGCCTAAGTCATACCACACTTTGAAGTCATACCACACTTTGAAGCCCTTCTTCATCCCAAGACCTGGCACTCTCAAGCCTCCTCCCAAATAAGTGCATGATTTGGAGCTGGGCGTATAGAGTAGCATTGTGAGGCCATGGCTTCAATCCCCAGTAACACAGAAGAGAAAAAACAAAAAAATGTTATTGCTTAATTGCCTCAGAGTTAACTTTGAATCTGATCCATAATTATACCATTACCCTTTACAAATCTCTTTCTCTGCTTTTCTTTTCTACTTCCCAAAGCTTGAGATCTTCTCTGGTTCATATCTATCTATCTATCTATCCATCTATCTATCTATCTGTGTATGGTGCATAGTATCTGACACCATGTGTACTCAGTAATGTTAGCATTATCATTATGATTAATAATGTAAGTTCTAACATTTTTGATGGCACATCTCTTACTGGAATGTGTTTGTTTCTCCATAATTCCTGATAGTGTGTGATAGGTATTTGAATGTGAATAGCTGGATGAATGAATGCTTGGGGTCTATCAATTGAGGTCTAACAGCTTTACTATCTGGGCAAGCAGCCTGAACTGAGGCTCTTGAACCTAAAATATTTTCATTGCATCATGCAATACTGAAGATGAAGAGCTGTAACAAAAGGTGAAACCTTCACTCTAATTCAGAAGGAAGTGTATTTTCAAGCTTAGTTTGCTCTTCTGTCTTAATGCTAATAAAATTGTATTTCACTGGAATTCACAGGACTTAGAGAAGAATGGCATGTGGTTTCTCCTGATGTAATAATGTAATAATGTCCCCCTTTAGTAGAGACAATGTCTTTCCTACCTAAAAATATGAATAGAGAAATTAAAGGGGTTGATTCTAGACTTTTGAAATCAGGCATCAAGGTGCGTTTTAACTGCATAATTGTATATCTGGGGGTTACTCTCTCTAGCATGGGGTGGAATAATCTCAGAAGTCTGATATAGACCTCTTGGCTGGTGAGCTTCAGGCCTTTCCCAGGTTGATAGAGCAGGTTTTGCAGACCCAGCTTTCCTAGGCCTGTCAGTCATCATTTGCCTAAGCAAATGCTTAACATTGTCATGTTCTTTAAACCTTTTTCTCTCCCTAATGATCTTCTACTTCTCCTTCAAAAACAGATTGAGCCACTGTCCCCATCTTCTGTCATTAGGCCCCTTTCCCTCCATCCACACTCCAGGTTCTTCTCTCTCTCTCTCTTCTCTGCACAATGTTAATGATTGATCCATGCGTTGAAGTGCTCTCTATAAGGTAATGACCTATAAGGTGATGAGGTTTTCTTCCCTCCCTTCCCTAGGATCTCTGGTGGACCCTAAGAGAGCATTAAGAAAACCCACATACTCTGTGGATCTCAGAGTTTGCCTAAATTAGCAGAGCAAATGAAAATAATAATAGCCCTGGCATGTAATAATAGTGAGCATTTTCCACAAGGAAGGAACTTGCTAAGAGGTTTATGGTGGTAAATTTTTGCAGCAGTGGGCTCAAAGCAGTTTGCTCATCTGCCCAGTGATAGTGACTGCACACAGGGTGGCAGAGTGGTGTAGCAGGGGTGAGAATCCAGACCTGTGGGCCCAGAGCATGCCCTCAGAGCCACAGTTTCCCCCTTATCTCACTTAAATACTGTTCCCCTCTTCTGAACTATGTGCTCCTCCACGGCTCCTGGTTCATCAAGAGACATTTTTAATATGCGAAATATGTGCCTGTGAATAGTTCGACTAGCTAATGCCACCATATCATCAATAACCATTATTAATACCTCATTTAGCACTGTATTTTCTACAGGAGCTATGATTTTTTTTGTCCTTTTGGAAACAATGTAAGTACTACACTAGTAAGTGGATAGCAGATGGAACAAAATATGATATTTAAAACACTTTTAACGAAAGCCCTACTATGACACGGAGAAAAATATTGTATAATATATTTCTGGGGGGAGGAGCAATAAAACAAACATCTAGGATTTAAAATTTTATTTATATGATCTGAATTAATCTAAATTGTGCTGCTATCTTAAAAGCTAGTAATTTACATATAGGGATTATCAAAATTAATTCTTCAATGTATATGTATACACATATATACTTCTATAATTTTGTTTTGTAACTAGTAGAAAAATTTGGTTTTAATGAGATATGCAAGAATTAAATATCTATGTGAAATTCTAATGATGTCTTAAAAAGTGAAATGGATATCAGTCTTTTATCAACACAGGAAAAGACTGATTAATTTTATTGATCTGTAGCTAAGTCAAAAAGTTTTAAAATCTTTTAAGACTTTTATAATAGTGTAACAACTACAGTTTGTTTGGGAGGCCTAAAATTAGGTCGCATGGAAATGTATGATTCTCAAATATGGTTTCTGACTATGCATGATTAAAGTCTTTATTTACACTCTTACCAACTGATTTCTCTGGCCAGTTTTTGAGAATTCCTAATACTTTTGCAGAAGGAAAATCATGGTTATTGTTGACAGTTGTTTATTCCCCAGTAAGCAAATCTAAGAACCTTTTCTGGAAGTTGCTTGTACTTATGTAATTTTTAAGCCTCTGTGTTGGAATATTTACATAAAAGTGTTGTGCTTATGTAGCAGGCATGAGCTATTCTTATGTTTTGGGGGGATTTAAATAACATATCAAAACGGTATTCCTATACCATTGGGTTTCTGCATACATGTTTTCAAGAGCTGCTATAGCATATCAGAAAGAGTTTGTGTCTTACAGATCTCAAGTACCACACTGTTCTCTTCACAAAGCTCAGTGATGAAATGCATCTATAGAACCAAGTAGGCACAACGACACACATTGATTAGATTGTAATCAAGATGTGGCCCTCTTATTTAACTTCGTGTCTAAAAATAATAATCTACTTTACGTGAAACTCCAGAATAGTAATCCTTCAGGTACTGAATTTTATTTATTTATTTATTTATTTATTTATTTATTTATTTATCATTTTCTGTACTGCTGGTGCTTATACCCAGGGCCTCATGCATGCTAGGCAAGCACTGGACCACTGAACTATATTCCCAGCTCCTATTGTTTTAAATTTAAAGAATTACAGGGCTTGGGCATAGGTCAGTTGTAGTTCAGTTGCCTAGCATGCATAAGGCTCTGGATTCAAGCCCTAGCAACACAGCAGAAAGGAAAAATAAAGAATTATGATTCCAAGTAGTACCGACCTCCCTGCTTTCTTCAATAAAGAATATTATGGATGGTCTATCCTTTCTGGATAATGCAGTCAACAGTGCAGCCATTGGGTACTGTATGGTATACTAACAGTCTCAGTTCCTCAGGGACTTCTGAAGTATCTATAGCCCTTTGGTGAAATGGTCCTAACTATTGCATTGTTCAAGTTATTGGTGCCTGATGTCTGAGCATTCTTCTGCCTCATCACTGAGCAGTGCATAAACTATTATCGTTTCTTTCTTTTGACAATGTACCGCATGCTAGCAGCCTCTACCCCTATTAATCTGCTATTAGCAGGAAACCTCAAAATGAGAATGATTGAGTTCTGAAGTTGGGATTCTCTATAGTAGACTGCATGGAGTTAAATGTATAGGCTTTAAGAGATCTATTACAGTGTTTTTGCAGTTGTTCCTGCAAGGTTGCACAAGTATGAACATGTGTATTCATGTGTCTAATATTTAATTCTTGGATTTGTTCCAGTTACATGAGGCTGTTCATTAAAATGACCTTTTGCTAAATAATACTTTATTAAATATACATACCTGTGACAACATATATTATGATGATAATAATATATTTATGCTATTTTTAAAAATTTAAAGATGGATTTGAAAGTAGTTAAGATGTACTTATAATATAGTATTCAGTATGTTGACTACAGTGTAACCAATTTCACATGGAGGAGGACACATGCCTATGTAAACACACAAATATATCTACAAGAGGTTGCTCTACATAATTTCTTCCTTCAGAACACCAAATGGAGTAAGCATCTATTCACTTGCTTATAGCCAGGATGGACATGTAAGAACTGCAGGTCATTCAGGTATATTCTAAGACTGAGATGGAATAATAGGGATTATACTAATACTGATTCTTTTTTTGCAAGAAAATTTATAATTTGAGAAAATTTGGGCTCAATGTCTTCTTGCTGATGGATGTCACCTTTGTATTTAACTGAGTGTGTTGTTGAAGTGGGCAGTTTCAATTAAATTTTCAATTAAATTTTCCCAACCTCAAAATCTAGGCTTCTTTTGATGACTTAGAATTTAGGCAACAGCCACTCCTGATATGTCTTCAAGAAGAAAATCATCTTCAAGCTTTCACTGAGTACCTTCTGCTTTTCATATATAATATTTAATTCTCACAATAACCCTGCAAGGTAGATGTCATTATCTCCTTTTTACCATTGAGGAAAACTGGACTTTAAAGATTCTGCTAACTTGTTTGAAGTCTTGTTATGAGGAAGAAGGCACATGTGAGTTGAATTCATCATGTGAGTTCAAAAGTATCAGGCCAGAAGTTTGATAACAAAGAACCAAAGAGGTACGAACCATCCTCCAGACAACCAGTTTAACTTTATGGGGCAGTGCCTCTGACATCCTTGATTAAAGACCTTCTGGAAAAAATCAAAGTTAGCCTACAGAAAGTCTTTGGAAAGGGGAAAAATACTGAATAGCAGATGTAGGACAGTCTTGGAGGGGCTACTTTTGAAACAATGCCGCATAAGCACTTGTTGGTCAGAGTGCGGGCTTATTTGGACCTTTGAAAGTTATTAAGATCTGCAAACAATTAATCTCCAGATAACCATTCATCAAATTTCAGTATTCAGAGAATCATCTGGGTAGATAAAGATGAGGAGTAAATTCCTGGGCTTTATCCTGGGCACTGAGATTCAGTACTCAGAGCTGAGGACTTACCAAGTAATAAGCAAAAGATGTTGAGGATCATATACTGTAAAACTCTTCAGTCTAGGGTGCCCACAGATGGCACTTATACCTCATTAAACTGCTATTAGTTCTCTGAGGTGCTGCTGACAAGTTCATACATTTAGATCATGTGATTCAAACCGCACATACAGAGCAGAGCTTCACACATAGAGACTCTTCGCAAATGGCAGTTTTATGTGAAATATGAAGAAACTAAATCTCACATCTATGAGATACATTGGCTAAGGTTACACTCCAAGGTCAAAGAGCTGGTTTTGACTTATATTTACCCTTGTCAATTTCTTAGAATTTTGTGCTCCTAAAATAGAAGGTTGAAGTTTTTCCTAAAGTTTGTCCATTTATTCTCTAGTTACTAGATAATAAATGAGAAATATTTAACAGGGGGTAATAATGAAATAAACCCTTTTACAGATCCACACATAATGTATTCTTTCAGATTTAGTCATTTGTTTGTTTTCATAGGCACCACGTAAGTACTGCCATATAAAATAATAATTTAAGCATAAATTATTCTGCACACAAGTCAGGCACTGAAATAATGGTAAATCATACATAGGTAGTGATTGGAGCCCCAGCACTTCAGAATCTCTTGTAGAAAAGACTGTGTGGGAACTGAGAAAGATGACTTTGGATATATTCTCTGACAAGTTGTCTCCGAGCTGAAACAGGACAATTTACTGCTTACATGCAAAACAGGTCAGAAAGGAAACAGAACAGAGGCATAATATTCCATAAAGGAGGAAGGCAATTTATTTCTTGAAGAATAGGACGAGGGATGAACTACCAGGCCACAGCCAGCATTTTTTTTGCAATTCAGAAGATGGCTGTATCTTGGTGTATAATGAGTTTTTCAGGGAAGCAGGGTAGAGCTACTCTCTGGAACTTTGCAATATTAGTCTAGCCCTCAACCAGCTTTAAAAATGATAAATCTTTGGACCTGAAATAGCATCTTTTATGTTTAATTTATTTTCCTTAGCTTGAACAAAGCCTTCCTATTTATTTTCTGTGGCCCTAGGGGTTAATAATTTATTTTCTTCAGCCACAAGAAGGCCATCTTCATTTCTTTTCTACAGATCAAGGAGGAAACATTGTAGAAGCAGGCACTACTGACCATGTAAACTGGAACAGAATGAGCGTGAACATTTATTCTTCAGTCTTTGTTAAGCATTTTGTATATCTGGCAGCACATATTAGCTTAATTGTGTGTAGTGCTGCAGACAGCTGGAGTTATGGATTCCATTTACAATGTAATGCATTGCCACTTGTTTTGAAGTCTCCATGTTGGTATGCTTGGGCTGGCTCCTGTAAAAGTAGATTGTGCCCAATCCTTTTCACCTCAACATTCAGTGATACCATGCAGGTAGCTGAAATTGGGCAGCACGCGAGAATTTACACCATAAAAATTGGCAAATGCCAAAAACCAGATCTTTTTTGTTTTGTTTTGTTAAGAGAATTGACTGTTAAACATGTACTGGCACACTGCATTCCACATACACAATTTGTGTGCATCGAATGTCATTTAACACACTTACTTATTCTGTTTCTACATGCAACAGAGTTTAAAGGCATAGCTTTCTTAGCAGGAATTTTATTGAGTCAGTAACCTAGAAGTATTGACTTGAAAACTGATAACTGAGTCACAAAGTTTCTAGATTTTACTCCTCCCTCAAGCCTATAACTGGTTGATTTTAAATTTGGTTTTAATTGCAGAGACTTAAGCAACTTCTAAATAGTGGGCATAAAATTTATTGTTTCAGGCAGTAGGTATAACTCAGTGGTAGGGTGCTGGTATATGTAAGGTCCTGGGTTCAACATCCAGTACATCTGATAATGTTCCTTTGTTTTGTTTTGTTTTTTTGCACAAATGTCTTCAAACATCTATTCAACACAGAATCCACTGGTACGATCTTTCTTTCCTTCTGTCTCCACACCTTCTCTCCATTCTGGCTACCAATTCGCCTTCCACAATAACCTCAGACAGAACAAAAGGTCTTCAGAGACTGTAAACAGTATTCCTGTCTATGGCTAAATTAGAAAAATTCAATAAGTAATCTTTAGGGAAAAAAAAGCAAACTTCCAAATAATAATATTTACCTTAAAGATGTATCTAGAAAACCTTTAATTTCCAATTATTATCTTCAGAAGAAAGAGACCAAGTTTGAGAAATGACTTACAGCCATATTACATGAGTGAAAGTTGAATGAATGGAAATACTGACCCCAGTGGTTCAGTGTCATCCCAACCAAAATATACTCGATACGATAAATTTATAGCAAATGGTACACACTATGCCAAGAAACAGAGACAATACTTTGGAATGTTTATCTACTTTTTCTAAATGAATGGGGATAACATTTAATTCTTGATAAGTATTAGCAAAGACAGAAGCAGAAAAGAAAAAGTGAATATTATCTCCTTAACAACATAGTATTAAAATTGAAAGTCTGGATGCTGGTGTAAAAACTGAGCTTTATCTAATAATGGGAGGAGTTTAAGTGAATGGTTGTCTTCATGCTTTACCAGTGAGAGAGGAGAGAAAAATATTTTGGTAATACACATGAAAATCCTAAATGATTTTCTATGGCTTTTATACTGTGAGGAAAGGGGGTAGGCGTGTATAAATAAAGATTCAGACATACAGGTGTCTATCTGAACATTTTGGGACATCAACGTTCAGAATAATATAGATGTCCAAAAATAGATAACCATTCGAATAAAGATGTAGCTATCAATTGGAATGATGCTGCTTACTAGCTTTTTGAACCTGAACAACTTAAATTCCTCTGAGTGTCTCCTTTGTAGAATGAGTGAAATCCTAGTTAATATTTACATAGTGCTGTTTGTGTCCAACCACTGTTGTAAGTATTTTACATGTGTTAACTCATCTATCTCTTTAAAAAGTGTTATGAGTTGAGCATTAATAACTTGAAACTCCTAGAGTCTGAGTGTCTTGCCTAACACAACACGGTGAGTAAGTGCCATAGCAAGGCTTCCGTCCCAGACCACCTGGTCTACCTTCTTCATGGACTACATCATTTTCCCTTTTGACCACACAGAACTGCAAGGGATACCTGAGATGTGAATTCAGAGTGTCAAAATTTGGTAAATGTCCAAAAACACTTTCCATTTTAAAAAGTAAAGCTAGTATGAACTTGTTAAATCTTGATCAGCCCTAAAGAAAGATCTGAGGCAGCTCAATTGCAAAGGGGGCTTGAGTAAATCAGAAAGTCACTCTAGGAATTGTAGCATTTAGGTACATAAATGCCCCCTGAACAGCATGGCTAGACAGATTCGGCGTTGTCTTACTCATCTTGTATGGGACAACTTTTGAGGAATAGATGGCAGGAACAGAAATCATTGAAGTGCCAGAAGGAGGTAACAATAGTAAGGAAAACAACAAGCTGTTATAAACTGCTGCATAGCTGAGGCAGGAAGGATTATACCTGGAGAAACTGTCTTCTATGGAAAGTGGAACAGCAGACAAAGAGGTTAATAGAAGCTACTCATTCATGGCATAGGGGTTGCAGGACACTGCTGGTTCATTCACAGCTATAAAAGAAGTTCTAGAGCAGAACTGGGAAGTTCAGTATATTAGAGATTGACTTCTCTGTATCTCAACACCACTACACTGTTTGGTACATACTGATACTCAGTAAGTGTCCAGAAGTGGAAAAGGAAAGAAAAAAAAAGGCCAATGCAATAATGCTACCTAATCATTCATTTATTTATTTATTTATTTATTTATTTTTGTACCTGGGATCAAACTTGGGTCTTTGCGCTTGCAAAGCAGGCAGCAGAACCACTGAGCTAAATCCCCCATCCTACCCAATCACTTTTAATTGGGCCTTTACTAATACGTGAGCTTTGAAGTCTTGCAATTAATACTTGACTGACACTAAATTTATAGTCTGAACTTCTTGTATCCATCAGAATCTCTTCAAATTTTCCACATATTATGTTCCTTGGATCCTGGGTGAATTTTACTCAATCTGATTTTTGTTTGAGTTGAAAATGTTTTGATGTGGACTACACACAGGCATTTATACACACACATAGATTTTTCTGTGGGGATTATGGCTCTTGAAAAATATATGCTTGCTCTTCAGAGCTTTAAATACCAGTTTGTTTTCCTCTCTTTCAAAATATATGTTCAGCAGTAATATTAATCTATTTCCACCAATAGTCTAGCTTTATTAATGCCAAAACGTACATATTTGTTTATATATATATCTGTTATATTTGTATGTATTTTCTTTTGCTATTATTTTTAATTTAATTACATCTGAATACCTGCTTTTAGTTAAAGAAATCAAACAACACAGACGTTTTTCAGGTTTTACACCTGAGAGTGCTTTTCACTGCCAGATATATACTAGGTACTCAAATGTGAGTCCTGGCTCTCACAGCCAAATATGCTGGACCAATAAGTTTACATATTTGTACATTACCATTTATATTTAAAATATTTACTGGGTAATATGTTTTCTACTAAAAATAAAACATGCAATTATAAAGCAGTACAGGATGGTTTACAATTAAAAGCAAACAATGGCTCCAGGTTACAGGTGAGGATTTGGATGCCTGCCTTTCTCTTCAGTCTTCTGAAATTCCATCACAATGATGCTTGGAAAAAAACATCAAAACATAAACATGAAGAACAAAGCAGGAAACAATAGCAGTGCATTTTGGAAGCTTGAGACTAGACAAACATGTGGTGGCTAAATTAACCAAATGGAAGAAAACTGAACTATTTAAGTTGGAACTGCTGATATCCCACCAGCCAGTTAATTTGTATTTCAAAACCTCACAACACTTTTAGATGCACTGAGGATGCCGCTGAGGAAGAAGCCTTAGTCTCTCTTCCCAGTGTGGTTATGTCTAAGTCAGAGTCTCCTAAAGGGCTCAAACAGCTATGGCAAATCTTCATCAGAGGGCAGTGCTTGAAAACAGCTATTGAGAATCTGCAGAGCCATTCTGGTCAGTGAAAACATGTACAGACTGTGTTATAATGAGAGATCTGAATGCCAAGCACTCCGGGGGCTTTGAGCTTGTCATTTATCCCACTGTGGAGGAAGTGGATGCAGTCATGATTCCACACCACATGAAGTGAATGAAAGATTTGTGGCACCAAAGAGAAATATCTCAAGAGAAATTTCTTGAAGCCTCATTTAACTATGAAATAGATCTTCAATGGTAGCACGGAAGAAGACACTGAAGAACATCATTTATGAAATTATTTTTAACAGAATGAGAAAATTGAAGTGGCCAAAATCATGACTGACTGAGCAGCGGACAGAAGAGGGGTTTCTTTTTGTGACCTTTGATGACCAGGAATTTTGGGGGAAACAAATATACTATATATAACAGCAAATACCACAGGTATACACTGCAATGTTGCTACATCACAGCTTTCTTTAGAGTGGAGATCTGGGACACCAAATAACTTTGCCATCTGAAATGTCCATAGTGCACTGGGTGTTACTTAACCCACAGAATCATAAAACTAACAATTTCCAACTATGTTCCATCCTCAAATGAAAATAGGATCTAAGCCTAAACAGATTTAGGTGAAGAAGATGCCAAAAAACAAAAAAGGTAGGCAGAAATGGATATGTTCTATTTGTCCCTCCATATCCTCTGTCCATCTTTATCATCTTCCCTACTCTGCAGTTATCTGGCTTTCAGTTTAGTTTGGCCATAGCACCCATAATAGATCAGAGAAGGATGGGAAGAAAGGTAACCTTGTTCCACTGGCTGCCTCCCCAATGGCCTGCTGCTTGGGAATGGCTCCTTTTTCTCTGGAAGCCATACTTCCTACCTAGAAGCTCTCCTTCAGCTTGACAGGACTGGTTCAATCTTGTTTCTATATTCCCTTCCTTTTGGCCTTTCAGAATAAGATGGTGAAGGTTCTCATCATTTCCAACAAAATGATGCTTCCCTATCCCGACTAATTCTTCATAACCCTTCTCATGCCCTTGAAAACAGTCCTTTTATTAAAATTTCTTCAATTACTTCATTTGGCAGTGCCATCTGTTTCTTGTCAAGACCTTGTCTGATATAATTTCTAATTTAAAATGCAAACTTTATCATAGCATTTAATTATCATATATATGAGTCTATTTCTGGACTCTATTATCTTCATTGACATGCTTAGATGTTCTTGTGCCAATAACATTGTTTTAGCTAATCTAGCATGATCTAGTTTATATCTAATATGGTAGCAATTCTTAAACTCTTTATCCTCAGGGCTCCTTTGCTCTCTTAAAAATCATTGAGTCCAGTGAGCTTTTGTTTATGAGACACAAATGTACAAAAATTTCTGGTATTAGGCTGAGGTTATAGCTCAGTGGTAGAGCAATTTCCTGGCACAAATAAGGCCCTGAGTTCAGACTCCAGCAACACACATGCACACATAAAAGAATTTCTAGTAATGGAATTAAACTGGAGAAATGTAGGAGTAATTGGCATTCATATAGTGGAAATACTAAATTTATTATATTTAATGCATTTTATGAAAAGATAGTTAATAATTTTCAAAAATCTTAATAATTATTTCATTGTTTTAAAATTTTAAGATCTTTTAAATAGCTAGCTAGCACATCACCACATCTGAATTTACATTGATTCACTGGATATGTTGCTTTGCTTGAGTTAAACCATGAAAATTTCACATCATACAGATATGAAATTGGGAAAGGAGGAACTATTTTTAACCCTTTTTTATGATTATGGATATTATTTAATTCTATACCCCACTTTGATATTCAGTGGCTTCCAAAAGATTATTGCAAGGTGGAAGCATTCATTGTTTTATCTATCCCTCAGAATAGATCTTGGAAACGATCATTTTTTCTTTTTATGTACTAATCAAGTTTTAATAACATGGTTATCAAGAAATGTACACCTTTTAGCAAGCACACAAAGACTGTGGGTTGGAACTATCTATCCCCAGAGCATTTGTCTTCCCAGCCTGTTTTCTGCCTACCTTTGGATCAGTATCGATAGTCCCTACATTCAGAGAATCCAGGAGGACTGCGTGGACAGATGAACCTTTATTTAAAAAAATAGCACTTCAAATAAATTAAAAGGGATAACCGTCAAGTGTTCAAATTGTGAAGAAACAGTTGAAAACCTAGAGAGATTCCAAGCTGCGGTCTTCTAACCTCATTGTTTGTCCAATGGCAAAAATCCACACATCTCAGTACTCCCACTCCCTTTTTTCCCTACCGAGATGAGGGAAGCAGTTGCAAGCAGGAGACCAGACGGAGGAGAAAGCTGCATCTGATTACAATGAACATTGCCACGTACTTGCTAATACAGGTTTCACTTTATGGCCAAATGTATTCCTTCAAAAATAAAAAAGGGGAGAAGGAAGCTGCATATCTTTAAAAATTAAAATTATTTAGGGATAAAACACTAACTCTAGTGCCTTTAATGGGCAACAGCAACTTTTTCCCTCCAAAGTCAAACACCATCCCCAGCCGGGCCTTTGTGCTACAAGCTTTTCAGGACATGTTACCTAAACTTTATTAAAAGAAAAGAACAAGTTTAAATATAGACACTGGACTAGCCCAGTCTGTATTTTCAAGTCCACATTCTTCATCTGAAGCATTGCATCAGGGACCCCCCTGAGTCTGTAAGTTTTCAAGTTCACAGTACATGGAACCAGTTTTTCTTTTTAATTTTTTTCCTCACTCAGAGCAGCCACACGCAGTGGCCGTTGACGCTGGAACCTTGGTAGGAGCCTTTCCTATGAGGCCTGGCCAGAGCTGCCCAAGGTTTCTCCTCAGTGAGAGTCGATGCTGTCATGCTCTATGGATGGAAGAAAAGCAAGAAAATAAAAGCACCTGGTACAGGTTTCATGAGATCCATTTGGATTTGCTATGTTCCAAACCCGCTGCTGAATGCCACTTGTCTACTTCATGTGTTGTTCATGTTCATGTCTGTGGCCTTGGAATAGGTCTCAATTTGAAGAACTGTTATTGGATGCCCCAGAGGTTGATGCAGTAGCAGTTCCAGCAGGGCTACTTGTGGAGACCGACTTTCGAATGTGAGGCAGGAAGTAGACGTCACAGGCCAACTGCTGGACATCAATGTGCTCCTCCCTTCGGTAGGCCAAGCATCGCCGGATAAATGCCTTTGCTTTCAGGTGTTACAACTGGCTTCGGCGGGAACTGCACTTCAGTAGCTTTAAGAATAGTATTCTTGCAGGATGGGGATTTAGCTCAGTGGTGCAGCACCTGCCTTGTAAGTACAAGGTCCTGAGTTCAATCCCTGGTACTGCAAAAAAAAAAAAAAAAAGAATAGTATTCTTCTGTAGAATGTCCTGTTGGGACTGGTTGTCACCAAAAGGCTTTCTTCCATAGAGACACTGGTAGAAGATTACACCCACTGACCAGGCATCCACTTTATTTGAGATCTTTGGTGGTTCTTTCCCAACCACAAAACACTCTGGTGGTAAGTACCAATAAGTGCCAGCACCTTGTGATGTTGGCTGCATGCCGTCCACTGAATTATAGCTGTCATCATCCATGATCTCGGAAAGACCAAAATCTGTAATTTTTATTTCTCCACAAGCTGTACCATTTACTAAAAGGATATTACCTGGTTTGAGGTCATAGTGTATGATGGGAGGTTTTATTTCACTTAAGTACTTTAAAGCATTCACAATCTGCATAATAATGGATCGGGCTTCTTTCTCCAACATTAATTTGTGCTGTTTCAAGTAGAAGTCCAGATCATTTCCCTCACAGTACTTTAATTCTGCACAAAACGAGTCAGTGTCCAGTGAAAAGTAATCATACAGCTTAACTATTCTGGGATGATCTAATTCTTTGTGAATACGGTATTCCCTACATACAAGCTTGTGGTAATTCTCCTTCTTTTCTTCTCTCCAGTTTTTATTTGACTGGTGAATTTTCACAGCTACATATCTTTGCCCTGTTAGATCAAACACTTTGTAAACTTCATTGAAACCTTCTCTACCCAAAAGATATAACAACAAGTATCTGTCATTAAGGGTTGGATGATCTTTAAATTGTGAATTATCTTCATTATGTATCCTTTTTAGTTCCCTGATATGTAAAGCCTTTCTAGCCTTTCCAGCTCTGCCTGGAACTCTGCTTCCTTTTTCAGATGGCTTAATCTGAGTTTGAAGATTTCTTCCTGTTCATGGTATTCTGCTAATGTTAACGTTTCATTTTCAGCTCCATTGGTCTTGCTTTTTTCCACTGTTTCTGCTCATTGGTTGCTGGAGGGGCCTGACCCATGGCAGGTTTCTGCTTGGCTAACATTTTCCCTTGTCTTTCTATCTTTTCCCTCTGAGAATTTATCCTTTCTTGTTGCTTGCTAAGATTCTGGAAAGCATAACCATCTGTCCATTGTTCAGTAAAGGAGGCGCCAAGTCGGACAGTAGTAAAGTGGCCCAATCTGAAGTGGTCCTGCATGCTCTTATCTCTGCA
Organism: Heterocephalus glaber; assembly: GCF_053883595.1. Taxonomy (NCBI): domain Eukaryota; kingdom Metazoa; phylum Chordata; class Mammalia; order Rodentia; family Bathyergidae; genus Heterocephalus; species Heterocephalus glaber. Next base: position 3,118,725 of record NW_028258463.1, read on the forward strand.
TGCCATCTTCTCTTGTTTTGACTTTTCTATAAGGAGTTTCTTGCTCATTGTGACACACCAATCATTCTTTGTATTTCTCTAGCACTTTTTGCTGTTCCTCAGCTTGCTGTCTTAAATCACAGTTGGCTCTTAATAAATCATTTATTCTTCCTTCCTTCTTTTCTAAGTCAGAATTCTTACTATTTTCTAGTGCAGATATTTTTTCTATTGTGAGGTCAGACTGGGTCTGTCTGTGCTGGGTGGAGATCTGCTTTTGGGAGCTGCAGGAATGCTCTGTGTTGCCAGATCCTGTAGAAGAGGGACTGTTTTGTTGAACTGATACAGAAGTGAAGCGGAGGCCAGCTCCCCTTTGTGCTAACTGCTCTGTGTCAAGTTGAGGTTTTGCTAGCATCACTGACATGAGAGTTGGTAGAGCAGATTGCTCCTCCGACGCCTCCTTCACAGCACTGGCTTCTAAACCATAGAGGAGTTGCTCTACTTGCCGCGGTAAGGGATTGGATAAGGAATGTTGTGGTGAGGATCTTGCAACTGGTGGAACACTTCTGCCAGGGCTGGTTCCTGGCCCACTTCCCCCAGCAAACTCAAAGTAATCACTAATTTTATGTCCCCTAGGAGTGCCTTTCCCTTGGCTAGTTTCATATGGTTCAGCTTTTCTTTTCCGATTTCGCTGGTCATTCTGCTTTTTCTCAGGAGTCTCCACTTTTTTATCACTCAAGGATCCCACGCTGCACAAACTCTGGTTGAAAGACTCACTATTGAGTGGCCCATTTTCAGTCTATATTCAGGTGGCTGCAGGGCAAAAACATCATGGGGGCAAGATGTGGTGGAGCAAAGCTGCTCAGTTCATGGTGGCTGGGAAGGAGAGCAGTGGACTGTGCCAAGGAGGAAACAGAGGGACCATATCACCGTTTCGTAGCATTATGCATTGATCGTTTGGAAAATGCTGATTCCCTAAGGTAGGCAAATCTTCTAAATATAAAAAACATCACAGTTAATATCACCAAGAATGTCATTAGAAAAGTCTCAGCTCTCAGGAAGCTTATGTTAGCAGATGCATTTTCCAAAGTTTTAATTTTCACTTGGAAGCTCAAATTATATCATTGGTAACATTGTTTTCAGTAACGTGACAAGTCTACTTCATTTATTTTTGAGAAACTATCTGCCAAATATCTCCGGTCTGAATCATTGTTTATTGGTTGCACATTCAAATAAAAGAGGGGGCAAGTTCAGCTAACAATTCAATAATTTCATAAGCCCTATTCCTCAAGAGCATCCTTTTACTTCAACAATAAAGGAGTGCTTTAGGTATACTTCCAAATTTGTCACACAGGATATTAAATGTACTTGGACCTAAAGGTCAGGACTTAATGAAATGAAGACCATATACTGCTTTACCGGACAACTTCTTCAGAAACCCCAGTCCCACATCATGAATGTGCGGCTGCGAAGAATGTAACAAGCACAGTCTTATGTTCATGGGAAGTGCCGGGAGCTCACCCACTTCTGCTTCTGCACCATCAGAATAAACAGCAACACAACCCCAGTGGCAAGAATCATATTAACAGTTTTGACTTTACAGATGCTCTTACAAAGAACTTAAGGGAACCTAGGTTTCCTATCCCAAAGGCAATATATAGCATAATGGTGAGAATTTGAGGACCCTTAAATTTTGAAACACATTCTGGCTTCACTCCTTACTGTGGACAGATATGTATCTTCTGGCCAATCCTAACTAGGAGATATGGTCACTCAGACAAACGTGCTGCATATAAGCGGGTCCTCCACAAATTGCCATCACACTGCTGGCACTAATGAATACATTAGGGTGAAATGATGTCATGTCTCTCTAGTCCATCACAGACCAAAAAGGCACCCAAATCCTGATGAATAAGGTGAAATATAATTATATAAATGTTGCATCCTCCCCTCTACTTCAGGGTACGATTATTTCACAGTATTACTCAGGTATTTTATGTATGTTACAATATAAATATAAAATATAAAATTTTTGCTTTGTTTTGCTTTGGTTCCTAGTGTTCTTTCCCTGTTTTAGTGGAAACTCCTTGTAACTAGGAAAGGTGTTTTTTTTTTTTTTTTGTCTGTCTTGCTTTTGCTTGTTTGTTTCATCTTTATGTATTTCCAGTTTCAACCCTAATTCTAATGGAATAGGCATTCAATAAAGGGTGGTTTGATGATAGACAGAATGATAAAAGCAGAGTTGACTCTGAAATCACTTTCTGATTCATTCTATATATTATAGAATTAGAGTTAGGTCAGGAAGAAGATGTTATAGATTTTCTGTTTCTTAAAGACAAAGCTCATGTGATGATAGGATTAGAATGACATCTATTTTCCTGTATGCAAAACATCTTTCCTACACACCTCAGAATCTGAAAAAATATTACTTTTTAGTGTCTTTAAAAAAAATCATATTTTTAAGGAGTGGGGATTTAGCTCAGTGGAGCCACCCCGCCTTGCAAGTGCAAGGTCCTGAGTTTGATCCCCGGTACCACACACACAAAAAATCATCTTATTGAACTTTGGCAAAAATTAAACAACAAATAGTAGTTTAAAGCCTCTTTTTAAAGGAAGACAGTCAAATATCCAGTGAGGAAATAAAATCACTTCTTTTGGTTATTTTCTAACATAATATATATTGTGTTTAGTTTTTTTTCAAACAACACAGGAGACATTTAAAGGAAAGAATCTGAAATTCTCCTCTAAGATCCAAAAAGTGAAAATGTTCTATGTGCTATTTCAATTCATCCTTTTGTGTCAAGTGGGTCATGAACATAACAGTAACAGTAATCCAAAAAGAGAAAATGTAGCTCTTTCAGGGCTCATGTGAAAGTCTGTTCACAGGAAATTATGCTCCGTGGAGGTGGAGGTCAAGAGGCACATCCTCGCTATTGCAATAATAGAGTCTAGGGTGACTCAGCATACATGCTGTAGGCCTTTAAAACTTCTTTTTCTAATCTTTAAGGCAAGGCACATATCTAAGGAATTAACTGTCTGTTTCTTGGAGATTTAACACATGAGGAGTCCTGCTGAGACATACCTCTCCCTTAGCTGCCCGTCCTCTGGGAGGCCTGATTCTGTAGCATTGTAACTCCAGCACTTTTGACTTTCATCATCTTTTAGTGTGAGGCCAATACCTACTGTTATTTTCCAACTTAAAAGAGGGAATTTTAAAATTCCATTGATTTAAAGGACTTCTTTCTTTCTTTCTTTCTTTCTTTCTTTCTTTCTTTTTTTCTTTCTTTCTTTTTTTTTGGTGTGGATCATCTCATTGAATTCATAATATTCAAATCAAAATAAAATAACTTCTCCAGTTTATTTCCCCTAAATGTTCTTAGAGATCTCATTCAGGAACCAGTCTCATGATTTAGTTATATAAATCTACCTTTATGTTGTTAAAAAAGCAAGACAAGCTCTCCTGAAGGGTAAACATCAGTTAAACGTCTCAGTATAGGTCATGGAAAAATGTTGGGGGTTGTTCAGATCAATTCCCTAATTTAACAGAAAAGGAAACTTTCTCAGAGAGGTGAATGGTAATACCTGCCATTATCATCTGTTTTGGGAGCTAAAGGTTATGTTAAGCACTATACATTCACTGCCTCCCTTAATTTCAAGAATAACTCTTACTTTCAGGCAAACAATCTCTACCTTAGTGATGGAGTCTAAGGCCCTAAAAGGCTAAACAACTTGCCCATGTGTCATGTCTAGTAAGAAAGAGTCAGGGTCAGAATTTAAACCAGGTCTGCCTGCCTGCCATTCTAACCCACATCACAGCTCTGAGCAGATGCACTGAGTAACTGCAGATGTAGGTCATACCCTGAGTGGAGTGAGTGCTTTTAAGGTTATCTGTTAGCTCCTGGTAAATGTAGCGGTTTACAGTGTTAGCTAGTGAGGTGATAATTGGATTTTTAGCTCGACTCCGAATAACTTGGAGAATGTGATTTACTTTTCGTATCTGTGGGAATTTAAAAATTCCATGTCCAGAGCAGCCCCCACACATCTCTCTGACAGAGCATAAACTGCTCAGGCTGGGGAAGGGAAGGAATGTGGCCAAGAATCTCCCATTCCTAACAGGGCTATTGGAGATGATGTGTGAGCCCAGACTAGTGGGCACTGTGATTGTATAATGTAGGGATACATCATCTCACCTTAATATAAGCTTTCTTATCTGTAATTTGGTGATAATAAGCATCACTTAGCAATTTATCAGTATTAGTGTAATGATTTAGCAAAATAACAATGTATACAAAGAAGACTTTTTGAAGGTGATATTCACTTAAATATCATTGGCTAAAAGTCTCCAGATGTTTGCTAAGCAAGTGTGCCTAGTAAAGACATCTAACTAGAGAAGCCTTTAGTAGGTGCTAATGCATAATACTCTTCACCTTTTACTGTGTGTAGGTATCCTTGGGGATCTTGTTAAAATGTAAATTCTTCCCAATTCAAGTGGGGCTTGAAATTTTCTATCTCCAGAAAGCTCTGAGGGAATGTGGATCCTCCTTGGGGTCCAAGGAATGACCACGCTTGGAATAACAAGCGTCTAGAGAACAAAGAAATTTGGGGGCTGATACAATTTGCTTGGAAATTTTGAAGAACCAGTTATTCTTGAATGAAATTCTAGAACTATTGAGAGACACTGAAACTGAACTTATTTGAAAAAAGGCTCATTTTATTTAACTCCTTCGTTTTTATCAGAAACCACACACACACACACACACACACACACGCTCACTCATAGAGGTAAGTGCTTTTCTAAATTGTTCCCCAACAGGTGGGTAGAAGAGGCCATATCTTCTGGCCTTAGGACATTGTTAGGCTGGGCATGGTTGTCTCTCTCAACACAATATCCTTCACATACTGAATCTAGTCTGTAAAGTGCCCTGCATATTTCTCAACCTTATGGAGAACTTAGAAGGCAAGGTGCGGAATGCCTCAATCTGGAGGTTTCTAAGAAGTGCGCCACCTATCTTCAGAGAGAAACAGCACACTCAGACTTCAACTCCCCCTCAAGGTCCAGCAGTGGCAAGTCAGACAGGAGATTGTCAGTGGATTACGTAGTGGTGGGCTGGGCAGAGATTGTTAGCAATTTACAATGTCCAGAGGCAGTCAACTGGACTACAGCACTCCCGAGCACTTTATCCTACACGTGGTTATTGAAGAGAGAAGGATTTTACAGGTTAAATTACATGGCAGTCACATCATTAGCTAGTTGTTGTTGTTGTTGTTTTTTCATTGTATGACCAGCATTCCAAGGAATAGCTGATTTAGCATATGAGCAGGAAGGCAGTTTCTTTGATAGATAATCCAAGTTTGCCCAGTTCCTAGGATCCCTCTTACTTTTCTTCAGAGATGGCACTGAAAGTAACAAAGGAATGGTGATCCATTTACTGTGAGATAAAATACTGGCCAACAGTAGATCTGGATGAGGAAATTAAGCATTTGATGTTAGCCATGTTAAGCTTGCAATATCTACTAGACTTGTCTACTGGTAGTTCTAGTAAATGGTCAAGTCTGAATATCTCGGAATGATTAGCATTGATATGGTATTTAAAACCTGTGAATAGGCACTGATATCCTGGAGAGAATGTGTAGACAGAGTCCCATGACTAAGTCCTGGGCACAGTAACTTTTGGATATCATAATGTGGAAGAGAAGCCAACAAAGAAGATGTGTATTAGTCAAAAGACTTCAAAGAAACAGAACCAATAGGATGAGAGAGAGAGAGTGTGTGGGGGAAGGGAAAAGAGACAGAGAGAGATTTATTTTTAATAAATTGCTTGTGTGATTGTGGAGTCTGGTAAATCGAAACACTGCAGGATAGACAAGCAGACTGGAGGACCAGGAAAGAATTAATGTTAACTAGTTTTGCAGCACCAGTCCAAAGGTGCTCACAGAATTCTCTATTCCTTGGAGAAGTCAACTTTGTTTTCTAAATGTTGGTTGGGTGAAGATTACCCACATTATAACCTACTGAGTTAAATGTTGAGCACATCTAAATAATGCCTTCACAGCAACATCCAGACTTGCCTGACCAAATAAATATAAGGATACGAAAGCCTATTCGACCTGACACATAAAATTAACCAACACAGGGGATTACTATGGAGGCCTAGAGAAGAAGGCATTTGAAGAAGGGAGGAATGGACAAATGTATTACCACTGCTAAGAATTTAAGTAGGATAAGACAGCTTGCCTGTTGGCTTTAATGTTCAGGAGGTTATTATCATGCTTGACAAAAACAATATCTGAGTGGTAGGTACAAAATCCCAATTAGTGTTTGTTGAGAAGAAATTACATTATAGATTTTTAAAAAAATCAATCTTGAAGAAATAATACAAACTAAAGTCATTTTTGAATACATCCCATCTTGTTTTTTCCTCTCTATTTCCAGAGCATTTTGACTAAATTTGAAAGCCTGGTTGCTTAGATAAACTCCAAATCTCTTTTCCTGATGGTGTAGTAAATAAAAATAAGCCACAGTAGTTTCACTTATTTTTTAATCTTTCTATTTTAACCTTTCTATTCTATATACATTTTATCTATAAACATGTCATTTTTAGAATGAATTAAGCTTTAAATAAAACAGTGGAATACATTTTGTTATATTGATCAAGTGAAACATTATACAACTTTATGCTGAAAAGATCAAATAGCAGAACCAATGAATAAAATTTAGATACCTTTAAAATTGAATCATATTCTTCTCATAAAATCCAAGCAAAAATTCTAATTTCACCTGTACATATTACCTTCTAGATTCTGTACTCATTTATGCACTAGAAACAAAACAATTGCCTGAGGCCCAGACAATTGAATTCTGGTATGGTAACAGACAATAACTTTTTATATGATTATAACAAAGAAGTTTCTATTCAAACTTGCAAATATTCCAAATCGTCTCTGGGGTTTAGTTTTCTTACATGCCAAATGATGATCTTGGATTAACTAATCCCTTCTGTCCCTGCCACTGTGACTATTTATACTTCAACACATCTAGAGCAGTTGAAACTTAAAGAGGAGAAACTTGGTTGTAATTTGTAAAAGAACCAATTTTGTTTGTTGTTTAGGCATCATAATATAGCCATTCAAAGAATGATTGCTACTTTGTCATCAGAGATATTAAGTATTAGAACACAGGATAATAAGATAAATCATGAATTCTTAGAAAATTACTTTGAATTTAATGTCTCTCTTTAATTTTTATATATGAAGCCCACATGCAATGTTTATGACATTGGGCATAAAAGTCAACTTGCGTGAAATGGAGAATTCCAAGTACTTCTTTAAAAATTCTGTTAGAATCTATTTAGATTTCTCTGTTACAGTACTTTTCAAAAAACTATATTTTAAGCATGTTCCATGTTCTAGTTGGTTCTAATGCTAATGGGTCTGCAGACAACATTTACGAAAGAATGAATGAGAGAAAATAAAAAGTGAAGTTAGAAATACATATCAGAGATAGACTGAAAACAATTGGTAACACTGAGATTTGTTCATTTGAATAAGGTGAAATGCTGATCAATATTTTCATTTAATCATAATCGGAGTAGGCAAAAATAATTTGGTTACCTAGGAAACTGTAAATGGTTAACATTGCTATATCAAATGATCTGTGTCATGGGCAATCATGCAAGGGAAAGGATACAAAATGCTCCACTTCTAAGTACAAGAGTAGTGTGAGCAAGAATTGACAGGTGACTTGGGAGATTTTCTTATGGTAAATGGCAATGTATGATTAATTTCATTGTCCTATGTGGGATTCTGGTCTGACCTATCACAGAATATTCTAGCTTGAGCAAGTTACCTAACTTCCCTGAGTTTTGTATGTTTGTTTGCTTATTGTGGTATTCAAAACAACTTCCAAATTTTATTTCTTCTTGAACACCAGGTATTTTGCAATACTGATGTGATATTATCCAATGCCTAGTAGGTTCCAGACTAAAACATAACTGTTTCTTCTGAAATATTGGCCAAGGTCTTGGTCTTAATCAACAACAGCCCAAACAAATTCAAAATTTTTTAAATTTAAAAATCTATCATAGATACAAAAACATATACCAAACATGTATACACTGCCTGCAGTCTTAGACCTCTGTGAACTCAGAGCACAAAACTCTCCATTCTCACAAGGTGAGCATTGTCCTGGTTTTGTTATAATCATTACCTTGTTTTTCATCATAGTTTTTAGCACCTACATTTCCATACTTAAGCAATATAGTTTACTTTGTTATCAAACTGTGTAAAGAGAATAATCTATTTCTCTTTTGATTCTTCCTTCTTCAATCCACATTGTTCTGAGTCTCATTCATATTGCTAGATGAGCAGCCTTCGTACAATGTCTTTGCTGTAGAATAGACCATCATGTGGGAACAGACCGAAATTTATTTATCTATTCTACTGTTGGTGGACATTTTAAACTGTAATACTAGGAATATTCTTTTACATGTACTTCACACAAGAGTCTTATTAAAATGAACACTTAGAGAGAGAAGAAATGCATAGCAATAAGGTATAAAAATCATCAAATTTATTAGATAATTCCAGAGTGTTTGTACCCATTTATACCCTCTTGGCATTACCACCTTGTTAACACAGATTTTTTCACATTTTTTTCCACCTTTTTACCAATGTGGTGAGTTTGTAATGATATGTGATTTATTTGGTAATCATGTGCCTGATTATCAATGTAGATGGTCATTATTTTATATATTGTAGTTTTTAAAGATGTATTTGTGAATTTCTATGTTCTAGTTGGTAGTATATTGGCATATCATTTTTTAAATATTGGTTTATTAGTGGTTCTTCATGTAAACTAGGTATTTATCTAGTCAAATGACTTGTCCACTCTTTATGGAGTCTCAACTAAACAGTACTTAATTAAGGAAAACCAATTGATTGCCTCTCCTTTTTTTTTTTTTTTGCTACCGGGGATTGAACTCAGGACCTTATACTTGTGAGGCACGTATGGTGCCACTGAGATAAATCCCCAGCTCTGTCTCTCCCTTTATGAGTACTGCTTTTTGTGCTTTGATCAACAAATCTTTTCCTACACCAAAGTCATGAAAATATTTTCTAAGTCTATAATTTTTTAATTTATTAATTAATTTTTACATAGGAAACCCACATGCAATTTTAATTTAATTTAATTTTAAATTATTTACATTGAGCTTAAATCTTACAATAAAATACACAAGTAATACTTTTATCCATCTTGAGAGATGTTATATCCTTAGGTAACCAACACACCAAGCAAGATATTACAATCTTTTTATTGCCTAGAATTTTTCTTCTCTTCTTCCAGATTTTTTCTTTTTCCAGGTGTAATTAACACATAAAAATGAATATATTTATAGAAGACAAGATGAATTTTTGATATGTCTTCTTTGTGAAATGAATTTACTACAATTAAGCTAATGAATCTTTCTACTCTGACATCCCCATTCCCAAGGGCTTTATTTATTCAGCACAATATTTTTGTTTATCATTTTCTTAGTCGTTTACTTCTTCTTGTAAATAAGAGTTCCCATGTGGTACCATTTCTTTTCAGCTTAATCACTTTCTTTTAGTATTTCATATAACAGTCCAACAGCACTAAATTCTTACAGCCTTATTTTTCTTTTTAAAGTCTATATTTTACCTTTGTTTTGGAAGGACATTTTAATTGGACATAGAATTCTGGGTTGGCAGTTGTTTTCATTTATATCACTATTGACAATGCTGAATTTTAACTAGACCTGTGCTCTTGGAAAACAGCAACTAAAAAAATTGCCTCCACCCTATCCTGGCCTTGTAAAAGCCTGCCATTCCCCCATACGATCTAGTCAAGGTAAGACTGTTGAATTCCCTCTCCCATTTTTGCCTGTAACAAGAAGATCAGGCATTCCACCATGCTGTTTCTGCATTTGAATCTGCCAACCATGACCTGAAACCATGAGTCAAAATAAATCTCTCTTTTAAGTTGTGGGTGTCAGATAGGGTTCCCCAGAGACTGCAAAGTTACTAAGACAGCCACCTTTCCCACTCACTGTTTGCTTCCTGCTCCCTAGCTGTTATGGTTTGGGTCTGGATGTCCCCCCAAAGCCTCATTTGGTCAGAGGTAACTGAATCTGGAATGTGTGATGCTGGAATTAAGAGTGTGTTACTAAACCACTACACCCGGGTGAATAATTTAGCATAGTCTCAATCCTGGTAGTCTGGATGGGATAAAAGAGGCAGAAAGATGCAGTGAAGGTCCCTTATTGCCTTTGCTACCTTGTGCTCACCATGTTGTTTCTCCTCTGTGATGTCTGTTTGCCATCCCTGTCTTGGAGCCAGCTGACTGTGGACTGAAACCCCTACAAACTGTAAGCCAAATACACTCCTTTCCCTCTAACTCTGAGTGTTTGGTGTTTTGTGTCAACAACAAAAAAACAGTAACTAACACACCAAACATAAAGGCAAATGGCTCTAGTAAAGCTATGTCATCTCTTTTCTCTGTAGTCTCTCACTCTCCAGAATCCTATCCCCTCTCATCCTGGTAACTTTAGTAGCTCTCCAGTGTATTTATACAGGTGCTTCAGTTTTATCTATTTGGCCGTACTCATTCTTAATTGAAAGAATGTTTTATCACAAGATATTTCATCATAGCTGGAGGCCCACTCACCAGATAATTATAATTTTAAATCCTAGAAATTCTACTTAGTTTTTCTTCAAATCTGCTTGGTAATTATTTGTAGTTTGCTGTTTCCTACAGATCTTTCAATATAATCTTTAATTTGCTTTGAACATATAAACTAAGCCTATGTAGTAGTGTTCCAGCATCTAAGTCCTCTGTAAATGGTCTCAGGATTTTTAAAACTGATTCTTATTCATAGTGCTTTGTTTCCTTGTATGTTTAATTATATATGTATCTATATATCACTAGGCTTAACTTTTGATATATATATATATATTTGTATGCTTAATGATATTTTAGTTTGATGGGTTCATTTTCTTGGAAATTTGAGAATTCTTTGAAAACTTGGTTTAAGGAACATTCTTGCAGAAGGATTTGCTTTTGTTAGTCCAGTGCCTGAAATATTACCACTCTGGGCAGGTCTTTGCTATGTTCATGGTTTGAAGTCTTTTGGACCACCTAAGTAAAGTAATCTTGGCAAGAAATCTTAAGGAGAGCTGACTTGCATTTGTAATTTTCTAAGGACATCTTTTCACTTGGTAATGAGGTATCTTCCCCTAGTTTCACTGGGAGAAGAATTTTTTGTAGTCTCATTTTTGTAGGGGAAAAACTTTGTTTTAGACTTGAGTTTTGCCTTTACCTTCCCATATACATTAAAATGATGAAGTTATTCTTCCAATTTGACACATATTTCAGGATAAAAGTGACCTATGGGTTCTTTCAATTTGTGCTTTCACACATAATTTGGTGTGTTAAATTATTTACTTCTTTGGTGCAAGGTTTCATATGTTTTTAAGAATTTTTCAAAGACGTAATTTGTTCAGCATTTAAATCTTCTCACTTTATTCACCAGATCCCACACTGTGCAGCTTCTGGCTCTACCCCAAAGTCAGAATTACCATGAAAGGTAAATGCTTTGTAGGGATTCTGGACATGGAGGCAGCTGTAACAACTGACGACAAAAAAGAGGACTCCAGAGCTGCTTCAGAGATGGTGAGAATGATGGGATAAATGTATTCAAAGTGAAGGGGAAATTTTGAGGGGCATTATTGGCAATGTGTTTTCTGGTAATAATTTTTTAATTGGATCATTCACTATATTTGTTTGTCACACTTCATATCCCCACTTTAAAAAATTTTGGAATGCATGGGATAATCTCCATCTGATGAAACTGATTACACACATACACACACACACACACACACACACACTCACAGAACCTTAGATCAGTTAGTGGACTGAGACAGATTGTCATTGTAATATTCATTCTTTTATCTAAATCCATCTAGCTAGCTGTCCATCCTATGGCCCCAATCATTTTTCTCAAAGATGTTTTTCTCTGAAGCAAATTCTAAGAAGATGAAAGAATTAGTACACTTGCTTTCATCAGACATTACTCATCTAAGATGACTTGGGTTTCAAGTCTTGGTCCACTTAGCCTGGGCAAATAAAACCAACTTATTTCAACAAAAATAATGCCCTTAAGATGGAGGCAAGGATATTTTACAGAACCATTATGAAACATCTTTCCCTACCTTTTCAGCCTTCAAACTGGGAAATAGGAGCTACACTGTTAGTTCTCCTGGTTCTCAGGAATTCAGACTCAGGATGTAACTAAATCATTAAGCTTTTGTGGTTCTCCATTTTGGTGGATATCCTGCAGATATTAGGCCCTGCATTTCCATAATTCCTCCTAATGTGTCTCTCTCTTCCTATACACATATGTGATAGCACCAAGTGATTCTCCTTATGTATCCTATTGGTCCTGTTTCATTGGAGAACTTTGACTAATATAAGTTTTAGAATTTAGAATGGTTCTAGAGGAATAGACTTGTATGTATGAGATTTCTGAATTGGTTCTGGGCATTTTGGAACTAGTCTGCTAGTCTAATTAATTTTAGAAATATGCTGATGACTTTATTCTCTGTAGTGTACATTCTAACAAATGCACTGTAAGTTGAAAATATCATATGATATTTAATACACCTAACCTGCTGAACAAAATTGCTTAACCTAGCCTACCTTAAATGTCCTCAGAATGTTGACATTGCTTACATTAACAAAAGAATCTGACACAGAGTCTGCTTTGTAATAAAAGTGTTAATATCTCATATAAAGATTGAATATCATATCCAAAAGATGCTGACAACACCCTACATGGTAGAGTGTCACTGGTTTTCTCTTATGATCTAGTGGCTGAGAGAAGCTACTACTTTTGGGCACTGCCCAGCATCGTGAGTATCATAGAGTATAATCACTACCTTGGAAAAGATTAAAATTTAAAGTAAACTTTCGACTGAACATGTATCACTTTTGTACCATTATGAGTAAAAAATTGTAAGTCAAAGCTTCATAAGTTGAGGACCATCTGTTCAAATAATCCATAACATGATTTGGTCATGAGGATAAAGTATGGGATAAGGATATTGGTGTGGGTGAAGTGAACAAGGGGTGAACTTGTGATGGGTAATTTTATGTGTCAACTTGGCTGAGCCAAGAGGTACCCAGAAATATTATCTTTGGTATTTCCATGAGGATATTTCTTGAAGAGATTAACATTTAAATTGTTCAACTGAGTAAAGCAGAAATGGGCCTCATCCAATTAGTTGAAGATCTGATTAGAACAAAAAGGCTGACCCTAAATAAGACAGAATTCATCCTCCCTGATTGCCTTTGAACTGGGGTATTCGTTTTTATTTTCTTCTATCTTTGGACTTGAAATGAAGCATCAAGCTCAAGCATAAGAGTTTGTGCTTATAACCTTTGAATAAGAAGTAAATCATAGGCCTTGATTTTTCAGGCCTTCAGATGCAGACTGGAACTAAATCACTGGTTTTCCTGGGACTCTGGGTGTTGATTCTCTGTATATATATTGGAACTTGCCTGTCTAATTACTGGGTGAACCAATTCCTTATAACAAATCTCCTTATATACAAATTTCTGTACACACACACACACACGTGTGTGTACATCCTATCAGTTCTTTTTCTCTGGGGAACCCTGACTAACAGTGTCTAAAAGGTACGAACCATAGATATAAAGATAACTGAGACAGTCCCAACCAGTGAGGCAGTCCCAACCAGTGAGGAAGCCATCTTTTAATGGGCTTATGAGAAGATGTCTGTCACAGAGCGTACGACTCTGATTGCTAACTTTCATTTTCTTAAATTAAGCATGTTGATTGTATGTGTGAATGAAAGATATTAAAATCCAAGAAGAATTAACAATTTGACTCTTAGTAGAAACACAACATACATTTTTGTGCACCTAAATGTTATAGAGAGAAAAAAAATGAAGGAAGATCATCCAAGAACTATAAAAGAACATGGGCTTACTTCCAAATACCAACTGATGAAACTGATGAAAATGAAATGGGAGACATAACATAGATGCAAGAACATTTAGATAAAGAAAGTGAGAAAGGAAAAGTCCGTTTCTCAAGACCAACAGTAACAGCAATAAAATACTCTAGCTCCACTTACTGGAATGTTGAGTCCCATTAGTCTAGATAATGTTGATCATTAGAAAAAGTTGTCTGAGAAGACTGAGGATCCCAAGTATTCTGATCTGTAATTTTGAAAGAAAGTGAGAGAAGTTTATTCCTTAAATTCCAGTTTGTGAGTTTCCTTAAAAGCTATGCTGTGCTTTTCAATTACTGTGTTATTAGTTCTCGTACAGATTATCTACATTTTCCAACTGAATGGCCTTCATTTTAATTGTGTCTTCTATCTTCTTTGTTCAGATGAGGAATTATTTTAAAGATATTTTACTCACTTCCATAAAAAAACAATTAGGGAAAAATTATTTTCAAATAGTAACAAACACTAAGTTTGTGTTTCATTCAATCCAACATTTATTAGCATCTCCCAGCTGACTTCCTATGCGATGAAAGAAAGTAAACGCCATAGTAAAGAGAAACAGCTGTTTCTTCCAACATTATACATTTTATAAATCCCTTCTTATGAATAAAATGCAATCATCCGCTTTATTTCCAAAGGTAGAGAGATCAGCACTGAATGAGGACAACTGAAGACAAAAGTTACTAACAATCTTCTCCAAACAATGGGCATCTATATATGACCCACAGTTGCCCACTTCTCAATTCTCTTTTAGAGGAGAATAAAAGAGAGTTGGTTACAATATCGGTAATATTCTTTCAAATGCAGATCTCAGATTTTGAAAAGTTCTTCCTTAACATGTCAGGACTGAAGAATAGGTTCAAATTGTCAAATCTGTTTGCAATTGATATTGCAAGTAAGTTTAACAATAGGGAAATCAGTTTGTGTCAAAGCAACTTAGGCCATTAGTGGGTACCATTTTCTCCATTTGTCAAGCAAACAGCAAAAAACTTCTTTTGAACAGCTGTTCAAATTAGCATAAGCCCACAGGCCTGTGGCCTAAAACTGAAATTTGGCTGACCCTAATAGTAATTGTACCTTACTAAAAGAGTAGAGTGCTTGTGAAAATATATTGTGTCCCTGCTTCTGGCCTTCTTTAAGCATTTGTGCCATGTTTTTACTTTTATAAGTTCTAGTGATATTCTCATTTTCCTATTCATGAATTTTCTTCTCTCTCTGTTACCTGCTTTGACTTAGATCTTAAGCTCATTTTTTGAAACTTATATTCATAACGGCCTTACTCCTAATGGCATTGGCTAAACTATGCATCAGATTTTTTTAAAATTTCATTTACCTATAGCAGAAACAAACTCAAGTTGTCTAAAGCAAAATCTAGCATACTTTATACTTCAAAATGTTTACTCAAGTCCTGCATCCTCTATTCTTGAGTTTATATAGAAAACTAAAGGAAAATCATTTCCAAGGCAAAAATCAAAGAAAGAGGAAAAAGAAAAAGAAAGCTTATACCACCAGTCCCAAGACACCCATTTACTCTTTCACTGGATCCCATTTCAGCTCTAGAATATAAAGCCCCTTCTTCATGTTGGGAAAATACACAAAGACCCCAAATTATGAAAATACATGAATCTACAAAGGAAAAAGAGACTATGAGTGTGAAGACCAAAAATGAGACACAAAGTGGGGGACAGAAGTAATGGAGAGTTCTACAAAAATTCTAAAATTCAAAAGCTTTGACATTTCCAATCAGCACATCAACTACATTTCCATGTTCTCCATTCTTAAGAAAGATCTTGAGTGCTCTCCAGTGCTTATAGTGAAGTTGAAAATATACGATAATTGGGCTTCAGGAACAAAGAAAATGTCTTTAGAAGTTGAAGAGATTTATGTTGAAGATCTTTAGTGATTACAGTATTGCAATGACTGCTAAGTACATCAAAATGTATGTATTGCTTTTCAAAGTGATGGTTCCAAGATCCTTGAGGAACTTGGAAGCTAGAAGAAGGTTTATTGTCTCAGAGAGGGCAAGAAAGTATTTACAATATCCAATGTAAATACTCTAGGAAAAGGGGAACTTCTAATCAGGAAGAAGCCAATCTAAAGTTTAGTGAAGCTGAGGGAAACCTTAGGGTCATATCGATTACCTTTAAACTAAATTGCCACTCAACATTTCCACTGGATGTCTACCTGGCATCTACATCTAGACATGACCAAGCTGGACTCCAGATTATTTTCCCCTTGAAGCCATCCCTCCTTCAGTCTCCCATCCTCATAAATCTTGGTGAAGTTTTTGAGGCATCCTGGTCCTCACTTTAAAGGTATCCAGAGTCCAAGCATTTCTCACCCTCTTCACTACTACTCATCAAATATTAAAATAGGTCTTAAAGGGTCTCTCTGCTTCTGATAGTCTCCTTCTCCTGTGTTTTAAACTCAGCAGCCAGAGTGATCCCTTTGGAGTATATCTTATCACGTTTCTGCTACAACACTTCAGTGGCTTCCATCTCACTCAGGATGAAAACCTCAAATTCTTACCATGGCCTTCAAGGCCCACAGCCCACCTTGTCTCCCTGGCTGCTCCCATGACTGACTCCTTGCTTCAGTCACTCTGGCCACTTGCTGCTCTAGCAACACTCCGAACCCAATGACCCGCTATTCCCTCTGACTGTGTGCTTTCCCAGGACAGCCTGATGTTTGCTTCCTGAAATCCTTTACGTCTCTGCTCAGATGTGGACTTCTTGGTGAAAGCTTTGATACATATTACATTTCTGATGATCTGACACTCACTGTCCCCTTCCCCCGTTTCTCTTTCTGTAGCATCGATTGCCATCTAGCATAGTAAATGTCACAGTCATCCAGTTTATTTCTCATCTCCTTCAACAAGACCTTATACTCCCTTTTGACCAGTGTAAACAATGCCTAAAACAATGCCTGTTATATGTTAGACATTTCAGAAATATTTGTTGAATGTTGAATGAATTACTAACAGAGAGAGAGAGAGACAGAAAGAAGAGAAGTGAAGAGAAGAGAAGAGAAGAGAAAAGAAGAGAAGAGAAGAAGAGAAGAGGAGAAGAGAGGAGAAGAGAAGAGGTAGGCCAGATTTACTGGTTCATTATCATCCACACCTTCTACCTTCTACTCTGCATCTCTTCCCAGGAGGTGGGTGTTAGAGTCTGCCAAGCAGTCAGTAAGTGGTATGTGGAGAGTATAAAAGTAGCCATTGTCCCCTCCAGCAGCAGTGGACTGACTCATGGGGACAGCGTGGATGTCAGGCTTACCTCTCTTCCTGGACATTCTCTAGTGACTCCTGTGACAGATCTTTTACTCTCAGATTTATATAGAGATTTTCCTATAGGATCCTTTATCATTTTCCCTCTTATTTGAAATTATACTACCAGTTTCCTCCAAATGTAGGCATTTTAAAAGTCTTACTTCTGGCCTTTTAATTCAATTCCACTGAAGTAGGTATAAATTCTGTTGTTAACACAGGGTTTCCCTTATAATTCTTATCTTTTTAGAAATTCTTCTACAGTGTTTATTCTTATACAAAGTCTTATGAACCTTTATTTGAGATTCCCAAATCATTTTCTCAAATATGGATTAGAGTTGTGATGTTGATAGAATACATTAAGGAAGACTGAAGATATTCATAATCTTAGGTACTATTAATATTGATTTTATTTTTCGCCTTAACTGGAACAGTTAACATTCAATCTGTGTCATATTTTTGAAAAAACATATTTTGATCTTATCAAGTATAGTTTCTTTTTATAAAATTATTCACTCCTGAATTCAAACTTCCTAATTGATCCAAAATGCTTCTTTGGGTTATTTTGTAACTGTTCCTTTTTAACTGCTATTGTTGAATATATTCTAAATCAATATTATTGTTTTTAGTAATAAAATTGGATGATATTATAAATTATTTCAAAATAGCTTTGGATTATCTCTTGCAATGTGATATGTTATATTGATTGTTGTTTTACAAATATTTTGTAACCATGCCTTCATCTCTAGGGCTATTTGAGGGAATGTTTTAAAATTTCTGGTTGATTTCATTCCTTGCATTAGATTCAAATTCTGGTTTTATTAAAATGTGATCAATTGCTGCTTTCCAAGCAATAGAAATTCTGAATTTGTCTTTTGTGACACAGTATTGTATCTAGTCACATGTTGTTATTGAAATTTTCAGGCACTTATTTCTGTGCGTGTGTGGCGTGTGTGTGTGTGGCATGTGTGTGTGTGTGTTACTGACAATCAAACCCAGCCTTCACAATGGTCTATATCTCCAACCCTTTTTGTTTCAGTTTTTATATAGAAACAGGGTATTGCTAAGTTGCCCAGGTTCGGAATGAAATAGTGCTTCTCCTACCTCAGTCTGCCAGAGTGCTTCAACTTACAGCTATACACCACCATGCCCAGGTATTTTTTTATGCAGTAAGATATGACCACTTTTTTCTGGCTTCTCAGCTTAATGCCTTTGTTACTAAATTTTAAGTTGAAAATAACACCAAATCCTCAATAAAATTCTGTAACATTTATCTTTTGCCAAAGTATACGAGCTGTATTTCTTTAAACGGAAACTGTAGGTTCACATTTTGCCTGTTTCATTCCCCATGAAATACATTTCCTCTCTTATTTGGAGAAATCCTGCTGATTTCTTGAGATACATTTAAAACTTATCTTTTCTATGAACATCTTCTGATTTGCTTCGGTCACCTAATCAGATACACCTTGACCTTTCTTGATCCAAACTGCACAGTATTTTTGTGTTTCCTGTGATATCTCATACCTTGCCTTGCATTAAATTAGTTCAATACTTGCTTCTCTCTGTAGCTCAGAGAGCTCTTTTCTTGAGCACAAAGCCATTTTTTCTTCATGCTTGTTTCCTTGACCCACAATTTTGCACACACTAGGCTTGCAATAAATACTTCCAGTTCTGGAGTGTGGGAGAGAAGCATTACTCTAAGGTGTAGGGGAGAGAGAGAGAGAGAGGTGGGTGAGAGAAGAGAGAAGAGAGAAGAGTTACTCCAACTTAAAATCAAAGCACTTGGTTCGGTTTGCTGGAAGTGGCTGGAGAAGAAAAGATGCTTACCTGGCCAATTTGAAGTATCCATCCTGATAAACCTGACAAGATGGACTACAGAGAACCAGGTTTGCTCAGAAAGTCTCCACACACTTCACTTTTAACTTAATAGTTCAGGAAATGCGGTTACTACTATTGTTTCTGTTTTACGTGACTGGGCTTGAAGAAGAGATTTCTCAACTTCTGTTTGCTAGACTTCTGGATAAAAACATTGTTTACCTGTAAAATGTAACTAGAGAACTGGCTGTTTTAGATGTCAGGTTGATATCAAACATATTCTGTTTTACTCTTAGTCTCTCTGTTTCTTCCAGCAGTTTATCAGTTGAAAAATAATATCTTGGGTTGATTTCTTAAGACATTGTCATGAAATTTCTCTGATAAGCTCTTTTTAAGAATCTGTCGGAGCCTTCCCTGGCTGCCATCTTTCAGGAAAGATCTCCAAACTTCATGCTTTTTATTTGCCTTTTAGTAACTTGCGGAGTATATTTGATGCTGTTTTCACGAGTTTAAGCACAGTTATAAGTTCTGTATGTCCTGAGTTGTTAAAGAAAACCTCTCCAACTCCTAGTCATTGCCCAAAAAAAAAAATCCCAGGAGAATCTGACACAAGAATGTCATGACCCATTTTCCAACTATATTAGTTTTCTTCCTTGCTTTAAATCAGTTTCAAGGGTGCAATGTAAATTAGTTTTGAAGGGCTGCCATTCCAAATACCACACCTGGGAGGTCTAAACAATAGAAAGTTGTTTCCTCCCACTTCTGGAGGCCTAATCTGGATGCAGCTCTTGGTAGGTTTGCTTTCTCCTCAAGTCTCTCCTTTTGGCTTGAAAATGGAGCCTTCTCCACTTTCTCCCTGTGTTCTTCCATGGTTTTTTTCTCTGTCCATCCCTATGCCCGGTGTCTCTTCTTCTTAGAAGGACGGAAGTCAAATCAGACTACAGCTCTACCCATCTGAACCCATTTAATCTTAATCCCCTCTTTAAGGGCTTATCCCCAAACCTAGAAAAGTCTTAATATACTGGGGATTCAAACTTCAACATAGGAATCCTGAGGGACACAGTTGAGTCCATAACTCCATGGCAAGTGGAAACATAATACTACATTGCCGTACTTAAAGAAGACGGTATGTAGAAAATATTTAGTACAATTCCCAGTAAATTATTAGGTCTCAACTATTCATACTCCTGGGAGTTACTTTTACTATTGACATTGTTATTATTAGCAATTATTACTCTTATTTAGCCAAGCAAAGCTATGCAAATGTCAGACAATTCTACTGTAAAAGCCTCCTTAAAATCATGACATTTTTAACCTCTAAGCTATGGCTCTCTTATTTCAGATGTTATTTGACATTGTAAGAAATCTCAGGCTGGTGAAAGGATCTTAACAGAAAAGAAGAGGCATTTTAATAAACTGAAAATGGAAGTGGCTTTAGAATAAGAAGGCAAGTATTCACATTCCAGCTCTGAGAAGTATTGGTTGAATCCTTGAAGCAAGTCCTTTAACTTCCCTGGAATCTCAGTTTGTAAATCTAAAAAATAATATAACAAATTTATATTTGCACTGCAAAGATTAAGTGTGATAACAAATTTGGAAAGGCAATAGTATGCACTTTGATGGACCCCATTCCATGGATCTTCTGAGGACAAGTTCGTGAAGAAGTCTGGTGCTTTAAATTTATTTTTTTGTTTTGTTTTGTTTTAGAAGCTTAATAAAAATGGCAATAGTTTCAAGTGAAAATTCGCTGTAGAGAGAGTGTTTTTTATTGTTTATTATGGTGATCTTTTGAACACAAAATTCTCCTTTTTGGAGCAATTTATACACATGGTAAGAAAATAAAATCGTCCATACAAAAGAGTTTACAGTGAATAAAAAGAAATCTTTCCTTTCTGACCTCCAATTTCTCAGTTCCAATTTGGAAACAATCCATTTTATGAAATTCTTATACCTTGTTCTCTCCATACAGAAATGCATACTCCCCCTCTCCACATACATACTTTAAATTTAAAAAGGGAACCTAATATATTTATACTCCTTTCTAAACTTTGGACTATACACTCACCATTGTACCTCAGAAATTGCATCAAATGCTGTCTCTAACTATGTAGCTCTCTTTCTGAGCTTCTCCTTATTATATAGGGCTTGTAGCCTGAAAACTACATTTCTCGAACATTCCTTTCTCAGCTAATTTCTAGTTACAGTCTTTCAGAGGGAGGCATGGCAGGAGATTGGGATGGTGGAGGAAGATGGGGACATTTGTCTTCATGTGACTCTGGGAGTAGCAGTGGTGATGTCAGGCTTTAGCAAGTGGCTGCAGAAATTATGAGGTCAAATACAGTTGGTGATTCCAGAGTAGCGGCAAGGATGAAAAGGACAGTAGTTCCAGCAGGCTGTCCAACAGTGATTCTTGGAGTGTTGGTGACACTGTAAGCAGGAAACTTCTGCTCAGTTGTATTGAATGTACCATTAATAGTTCAGTAATGGGTGAAGAACCTTGGCCTTCTGCTCAAAGGCGGATCATGGTTTTTGACCATTGTGTAATACTTGCTTGTCCTTTCTATTACTTGTCTTTTTCCAATACCTAGCAGCTTCCTAATATGTGGGAAATACTCCTTCTGCTTTCTGCTACTCTCAACACTACCTAAACCCCTGGCTGAACTATTGAGAGAGATTTCTAGTTTTTTTAATAGATAACATGATAAGCATTACTGTAAATGTATACCTGTCTAATCTGTGTTTTTTTACCCATGATTTCTGATGTCTGTGTGGTATCCCATTGTATGAGTGCACTGTAATCTATTTCAGTATCACCTTAGGGATACATATTTAGGCTCCTTCTAGCCTTTTACTATTAGAGATACTGCTTATCCATGACAAGTGAATCTGTGGTTTCATAAGAGGACTTGTGGATTTTAATGTAGATACATACTGCCAAATTATCCTCCAAAGAGGATGTACTAATATATATTCCCTTCAACAATGGAAGAGAATGAGCACTCATACCCTGTTCAACAAAATGTATTATCAAACTTTTTATTTATGACAATTTGATAGATTAAAATGATATTATATAATGTTTAACTACGTACGCCTTTAGTTAAAGTAAACTTGAATAGCTTTTCAAATATTTAAAGATCATTTATATCTCCCTTTCTGTAAACTCCCTACTTATGGCCTTTTAAATTCTGTTACTTCTTTTTGACTTATAATATCTCTGTATATACTTAAGATATAAGTTCTTGGTCATATATATTGTATGATCCCTCTAGTTTGGCACTTTCATTTTTTATTTTTTCTTTGCAGAAATTTTTAATATTTATGTAGTCAATCTTTTCTTTATAAAATGAATATTTTATTTTATAATTCTGGATTTTGTATTTGGTGTACAGAGGCCTTTACAACTATGAAATTGTAAAATATGTATTTTCATGTTTTTATTAGAGTTTATTATGATGATTTTTATAATCATCTTTTTTTCATCTGGGATTTATTTGCCTTCAGGAAAGAGGTAGTTTTCTAACTTTGTTATCTCCATAAGTGGTTAGCCACTTATTCCAGCATGACTTATTGAGTGATTGATGTATTTATTTACCAATTTGAAATTTTCACATGATAAATTTGAGAATTTACTTGGAAGCATGTATATGTATGTACATATTTGCACTATTATTTATCATGTAAATGCATATAAGTAATTTATAATATTATTTATACAATACTTTACCATCTGATAGAATTATTCCCCTTCCTACTCTCCTATATTAACATTTCATTTTATTCCTGATTTTTTTCATATAAAATCTAGAATCACTTTGATTAAACATCTGCTTTTCAAAAAACTGGCATAGCCTTCAATTTAAACCAGTTTCAGGAGAATAGAACAGCTTTTTATATATTTCAGAATAGTGAGATTCTACATCTAAAAAGAAGTAGAATGGCAACTTCCCTAGGCCCATAATCCTGATTATTACTTTGCATTAAAACGATGCTAATGGCCAGCTGAATGCCCATTATTGAGAATAGGGAAAAATCTAACTTTGAAGACATCCACATCACCATCTTGATCCTTTCAGATATCCTGATTAGGGCACAAAATAGATTATGATGTGTGTTTATAGGTCATTTTCCTTTGAAAGGAAATTTTTTAATCATAAGAAAGATGAACATAAAGGAATGAAACAAATTTTATAAAAACCTAGAATGGGGAGGAATTGTACAGTTATCTAATTCTATGCCTCATTTCACAGATGAAGTTCAGAGAGGCCAAGAGAAAATAAAATACTTGTTCAAGAACACACAGAGGCTGGGTTGCAGAGTAGAATCTCAGTTTCTCCAGGTACTTAGTGTACTGCTTTTTCTAGATTCCATTGCTTCTCGATAGTCTTCCCCAGTTACATGTTTGAACCTCATGCCAAGAGATAATACTGGTAGGAGAATCAGCTTTATGCATATACTGAGTTTGTGATCCTCATCTTGGAGCAATTTGAGGTTCACTTGTTTGTAAAGTCTGTCATTAAAATTCAACCCATTAAATTATGATATGTTCAAGGACTTATTTCAGTAAGATACAAATTCTCTCAGAAAGGTGGCATTGGGGTCTTGCCTGAAAATCAGAGGAAGGGGCAAATGATGTTGGGGCATCATGTAGCACAGATTCTTTTCCTCTGTATGACAGCTTGTCTGATTCTAGTTCTAAAGAAAGAGGAAGCAGGACCAGTAGAAAGTTTTAAAGTCCTAACAACAAAGATTGATAATGCCCTGCCTGCCTGCCTTGGTGTCTTCCTAAGAGAGGGAACAGGAACTAAATATCCAGTTTCTAGGTGGCTAGCACTCAATATCAGAATTGATTAAAACAGGGAGTCAGGAAGGGAAGTAGCAGGGTTTAAGGTAGAAGCTGTAAGAAGGTTTAAATTTGGATTGAGCCCGCATACAATGGCTTGTTATAGGCATCCCTGGACTCCTTGTTAAAGCGTAGAGTTAGACTCCTTAGTATCTCTTCCCTTTGTATTACTGTGAAGGTTCTTTTGATGCTTCTTTGCACTTGCTATTCAGAGTTACAGACACTGAATATTTCATAAAGTATCCACAGATATTAATAGCATTTGGGATTCTTACATAATATAATATCTTAGCAAAAAGTATGATTTTATGTGCTACTACTGTTTGCAGATTTTCATAGGTACCGATACAGATACAGATGTGTGGGAAACAGAAGAAAGTGTATGGTATCCAACAGGAGCTATCTTACCTGAGGAGCACTGAAACTTGTACTTAAGCAAAGGCCTTTGAAGTATAAAAGGCCAGGGAATCTAAGGCACAATGGAATGATATGAGTAACTAAGGATGGATAAGCCACTATTAGAACCAACACATGGCTCCTGATGCTCACTTAAACTGATAAGAACTAAAAAGAAAATCCAAAAGATTTAATTAGAATTGTCTGATTACTGTTTAAATGGAAATTCCAAGTCTTTTCGCTAAGAATGCTGAGTAGTAACGTCCTTTGGATTAAACCAGCAATCTGCATATTTATGTACTTATTTTGGTGTAAGACATCAAACCTAGGGCCTTGCACACGTGAGGTAAGGGTCCCACCACTGCGCTACACATCCATCCCCGAAGTCTGCATTTTAAATAATTGTTTATATTGATTCATACCTTGGTGACTCATATCACACTCCAAATAAGGGCAACGTGCTTCTAATTCTCTCTCCCCAGCAAGAAATGCTATGGGACCACAAATGATAGCATTTCAAAAATAGAAGGTACTTTATGAATCAACTTCTGGTCCAACAATTGTCATTTCTAAGATCCTACCAGGGCAATTTGTTTGAAGAGCTGCTGCAACTTTTTTTCAAAATCCTCCCTTATACTGAGACAAAATATCTCCCTGTTCTTTCCAGTCATTTTTCTTCTACTTTCGGGGATGGGTATAAAAAACTCAGTTTCTTTTTCATGTATTAGAGATTAATAATAATGTTGTCCTACCTTGTCTAGCTATCTGTGCCCAGCACTCTGTTTAGGGTTACTGAAGTGGTGTTAAAGACAGTGAAAAGCACAATTAAGATGACACACTTGGTCATTTTACTGTGGAGTGGACTTTTGTTTTAACTTCTTCCTCTTTTTTTTTTAAGTTAGAAGGAAGGGTAGCAAGGACAAGGAATCCATTTATTCTAAGAAGTACCTATTTTGTCTACCCTTTTCCCATATAACTGGCTCCCCTAGATTTTAAGAAATTCTGAAATTATGAGGTTGTTCCCAAAAGGAGTGGGAGATGATAAGCAGGACCAGAAGAATGGATAAAGTACAGATGGGGAAGAGGAGATGGGCTGTCCCTTCAGATAAAGGATATAACAGGAGAAAAACTGCAGGACCAGCCCGTGTCATTTTGGAACGAAAAGTGTGTTTATGTGCATGCGTGTGTATGTATACGTGTGTTTGAATGTCTGGGTCTGTATGAATGGAGTAGATTAAGTCACAATTCAATTCAAGAATCTCCACCCAGCACGCCAAATTCACATGAAGGAATTACGTAAGACAAAATCATGCGAGCATCATGGAGATAGGTAGCCATGGATGCAAGAGTGATTTTACTTTTTGTGGCAGTAACATGGACTCAATATGCTCAACGTTTCTACCCCTGCTACTTTATCATTTATGCTGAGAATGAGTTCATGCCCTCACTGCAAACTGCTGCAAAACAGTGCAACTAGAATTTGATTTGATATGATTCTGTTCACTAGCCTGGTGTCATCTTGTCAAAGGAAAGTTTAAGGCTGGCTTCTTTAATAGAGTTCCTGTAGCAGAACATTGACAAGAAGACACACCCTAAATGAGAACATTGTCTTTGATTGATAGGGACAGGGAGAAATAGGATCAGAGATATTGTCATTTATATCAGTAGAGCCATATGCAAAGGTATCACCAACATAATGTTGTAGCAATTCTGGTAAGATTAAACTTAGATTAGATATCTGTTATTCAGTCTTCACCATGAGCTACATGTCCATGTTTTGCTTATAAATGATTACACATGTAAAATACTATAATGTAAAGTTGGGCTTGGTGATGCATACCTGTAATCCAGGACTTTGGGAAACTGAGGCAGAAGATTAACTGCAAATCTGAGCCCAGCCTGGATAATTTAGGAATTGAGCAGGATCCTGTCTCAAAACAAAAAAAAAATTAAAAATAAGATTAAAAAATTATCATATATCTGTATATTGCTTTAAATAGTAAATTTACTCCTAGAAAACTGCATTTTTGTAGAACGATATTTAATCAATACTTGAACATATACATCTATTTTAACAATACTGAAAGCTATAAGGAAACTTTAATCATAATATATGAGCCAAGAAAATTAGTATAGTACACATAAAAAATGGTTTCATAAACTGAATTAACTCAAACAGAGCTTTTACATCAAAAGAGCTACTAGATCCAGGGGATTCTCGATTCTGTACTTACCCGATCATACAAAATGTGATTAAAAACTATGGTGGATGTTTAATTTTCTTTAATGTTACAATAAAAGACACATTATCAGTACTCCCTCTCCTTTAAACACACGTATCCCATCATTCTTATCATTTTCTGAAACAGTTTGGGAACTCCTTTCTTGTGAATGTCTTTAGTTACTCTATCATGGTCTCAATGTCCTGAATCAGTTTAAAATGTTCATCTTTATTGGTCATTTGGACTTTGGGGAAGCGCCAGAAGTTGCAGAGTTCCAGATCTGATGAATAAAGTGCATGAAGACCCATCATTTTTCCCAAGCCTGCCTTTCCACTAGGTAGCACTTAGAATTCAATGTATTTTTTTATCACTGTCTTGCAAAGACACTCTTTAAACATTCATCGTAGGTCTTCATCTCACCCTGTGTACCTTAGACTGTGTTAAGTTCTAATTGCCATTTTTTAAATAGGAAATAGATTTGCCTATGTTCATAAGTAAGACAATTACAAGTCAAGAAAGATGTTAAAATAATTTTATTTATATATATGAATGAAAGGATAGAAGGAAGTATAATTGTTTTTAAACATTTAACTAACTGTAACATGAAAAGAGATTTCATTTTCATGTTTTCTTGTGGCTAGACCTAAGGCTGATAAATGACAATTACCGGAATGGAGTTCAATATTGAATTTTCTAAATATCAAAGCTTTCCAACAATAGAAAACAAAATTAACACAAATTAATAGAAAACAAATTTAAAACAATGGTTTGATGACTATCTGCCTACGATATGACAGAAAGGATTCCTATGTAAAATTTGACATTAGATACAATTAGAAGCCTTCTCTACCCACTTTATCATACACAATTATTATTCTTTAATATTCATAACATAGTAGCTCCAAGGTTTAAATAAAAATGGTACATTTTGTGTAGGCAAAACAAATAAAATGAGTCTCTACTTTTACTCCTAACAAAAGTTGTAAGTAAATTTGATATTTACTTATTCATATATGTGTCATATAACCATAAAGGGATATATTTCTAAAATATTGTAATTCGATATTAATAGAGTTCAGCATCCAAGCAATGCAATTATAAAAACAATATACTACATTGCAAGATCAAACTTATCAAGATAGTACTTTTTTTCTACTTCTTTGTTGATTTAACATTTTTTTTTGCAGCACAAAGAACAAATAAACTTGAAGATTAAGACCAAAATTTAAATCTTCAAAAGTTGTAGTAAATGTTTGCATAAAATTAGTCATAGGAGTTACAATTGTGGTTGGCTGAGCAAGAGGCAGATACAGTCTCCCTCTTTTCCCAGTGTTTACTTCAATCAGTTAACAACATGCAATCCTTAGGGCTGCTGTGAGAGTCTGCAAAGCAGCACATAGCTGGTCCTGCAACCTGCTCCTTGCTCTGTGTTTAAAACTGGGGAGCAGTTAGGTACACAGCCCTGGAGCCAGAACGCCTGACTCAAAAACCTAGGTTTGTTTTTTCAAATCTAAGTGAACTTGAAAATATCTACCTTCAATCTATCTCATCTCACATTGGAGGCAGTCCTCAGTTACATGCGTGATCAGTGACAGATCAGACAGTTTCTTCTGAGGTTGGCTTGCACTCCGCTAGTGAAACTGAGGTAACTGGGCCACATCCAGGTAACTCCACATCCAGGAGACTAGCCTGGGTGGTTCAGATGCGGCCCAATAGGATCCCAAGAGAGAAAATAGAAACAGGCAGGGCCTTTCAACCTTGGTCTGGAACCAGCACAACCCTGCTTTTGTTCCATTCTCTCGGTCAAAGCATTTCGCCAGGCCAGCCCAGAATCAAAGGAGCAGATAAATAGTCCCTGCCTCTTGCTAAGATTTTATGCAAAGCCATGCCACACAGACAATGATACAGGTAAGGAAAAACTGTTTGGTGCAATCTTCCACCTAGAATGTGCCCTTTGGTAAATAATTATAAGTTGCAGAAATAAATTGTTAGAGATAAGTGGTAAGGATTAATCATAAAATTATGAAACCTTCTAATTTCTCTGAGCGTGGCTTAATGGATATTATTAATTCCTTTGTACTTCTGTTAGAAGGGTCATTTTAAATCTGTAAAGGCAAATTATGATATGCATCAATAGATTCAACCCTATACTTACATGGCTTGGAAATGTGTGGTTATAATTCTGTAGATGAAATAATTTAGCAATGTTCAGAAAATTTTTTAAATAGCATCAGTCTAAAATCTAAACAAGGATTGCCATAAATATATGTGATCTCTTCAGAGACGTAAGCTCTTGGCTGTTTTAACTAAATATGGATGTGTATGAATTAGAAGTAAATAATAAGTATAAATTCTTTCTAAGAAAATATTAACATTTTAAAATTTAATTGTCACCTTTGGGATGAGCAATCATGCTTTTCTCAGTTTTATTTTTAGAATGGTAATTTGGGAGTCCATCATATTTCTAAAATTTAACTAGACCCACCGAAATGCATGTGTGTGGAACTTGTTAGTTTGCTGCCTGCATAAAAAAATCTTTCTGTTAAATTTTGTGTTAATGCTATTCTCTTAGCATTTTTGTCACTATTGCTAAAAGCAATGACTATATTTGGAAACCTCAACAATGGTTACAGTGAAATTGTTGAAGGCAGCGCCCAGTTATTTTGTTCACTACACTGTATAACTGAAACAATAGATTGCCTCTAGGCTTAGTAGGAAAGTTGGTCTTGAAGAATTACACTTTCCTGTCATTAAAATATAAGAATATACTAGATTTCTCCTTTTTTTCTGACTGTTTGGAAAGGCAGTGATAAATATAGAGTCTAATCATTATTTCATTTTACATGTGTTTCTTTAATACGGTCTTGATTTTCTATTTAAACTGCTTTCCTTTACAAACTTTTCTCACATTGATTCATTTCCATTTGGGTAAACTCTATTCTAAAATTATGATATTTATGTATTCTTCCCAAAAATGTATCCTCATTGTCTTTCTATCAATATTTAATTTCCTAAACTTAATGACATCAATATTTGCCTATTATGTAATTTAAGGAAACAGTATAACACAACAAGGAGGTTGTTAGTTCTGTGGCCTTGTACAAGTTCTTAACTTTTGAACTTTATTCCCCTCCCTCTATTTTTAAATAGAGATCATGCATGTATCACACACTTGTATCAGTAAATGAGATGGTTCATCAAGTAGCCACACATATTTCTCATAGATAGACAATGCTTCTAATTATGGTTATCTTTTCATTACCTTTCTATAGCAAAAATTCTATTCTACCTGTACTCAAGCAAAACACTTGCAAAGTATAGAGAACTCATGAAGGGAATATTTTTTAAAATTAATTTTATTGGTACATTTTAGGTATACAATTCGTTTACATTTATCATTGGGTGTTTGTACCTATACATGATATATCTTGGTTCTTATTTTTTTCCCCCATTACCTGTGCACCCTTCACCCACTCCATCAAGGAAATATTAATATAGTGAATGTTGATGTTCTTCCCCAAATGACTAAAATCTTCCCATCAAGGAGACACTTTTTTAAATAATTTAGCTGCCACTACTTCCTTTCTGGCCTTTTGGACTATACTCATTTGTCTTTCACTTTCTATTCTCCTACATAGTATCCACCAAATCCCTCTTCAAGTAATAACAATTTCATTAGCTAAGTGTTTGTCAAATTCATGCAGTCCTCTTTATCTTTATTAATTTCTTAACACTGCAAAGTAATTGCATTATCACAAACTCATCACTCCGATCTTCCTGAATCTGTTTCCTCCTCCAAAGCACAGAAAAAGTAAACTTTTTTTGAATATAGACCTTATCCTATTTATTTCCTCTACCACCTCTATTTCTTTTTTTCTTTTTGGTACTGGGGATCGAACTCAGGTCCTTGTGCAGCAGGCAGCAAAACCACTGAGCTAAATCCCCGGCCCTACCACCTCTATTTCAAGACATTTCAGTGACATCCTGTTAATTCTATGATGAAGATAAATCTCTTTAGGGCCAGAGATTTAGCCCAGTGGTTCCTTCGCCTGCCTTGCAAGCACAAGGACCCAAGTTTGATCCCCGGTACCAAAAAAAAAAAATCTCTTTAGCATGGCCTCCAAGGCATTATGTGATCTTATTTTAGCCCATCTCTCTTGCCTACAGTCTCCTTCTCTCTCCTAGTTTGCTGCCCACCCCTCAACCTCCTGCCCTCCCAGTACACATATTATGGTTACCTTAGAGTCTTGGTGCATTATCACTTCCATAGAAAAATCCTTCAAACTTTCTTGCATAGATCAAATCTCCTAGTACATGCTCCCATAGAAGCAAATATTTGTTCTTCAAAATTCTTATCAGAGTTTATAGCTATGTGGTGCTATGAAAGACTATGGTAAATGTTTAAAATTTAAAGAAAATTCATTACAGCAATAAACACACTTCCATTAATCCCCTTCAAAATTCTCCCCACCACTTCCAACACATTTATCCCATCGTTCTTGCCGCTTTCTGAAGCAGTTCTCTTTCTTGAATGTCTTTAGTTATACAGTTGTGGCTGCATTGAGGTTCAGAATCAATTGAAATCCTTTACCTTTCATGGTCATTTTTTACTATGGGGAAAAGTTGCATGATGCCAGCTCCAGTAAATAAATTAGTTGAGGACACACCATAATATTTTTGTTTCAAAGAAAAATTGTCAAATGTTTTGAATCAATTCAGGATATTGAGGTAGTCACAACAGCACAACTAAAGCCACTCGGGAGACAGAAGATCCAGAATGCTTCAGAAAGTGGCAAGCATGATGAGGACAAGTATATTTAATGTGAGGGGGAGTATTTTTAAGGGGATTAATGGCAATGTGTCTTTTACTGTAATAAATTCTTCTAAGCATTCACCATATTTTGTTATTGTACCTCTTCAATATATATTTTGTAACCCTTTGATTAATGTCCATTTCCTGTGAACTCTAAATGGATGCATGAGCACTGTGCTTACATTTGCTCCCCTCAATAAATCCAACACCAAGCACAGTGCTTGGGAAGCCAAAGTACCCAAATAAATTAAATATTTCTTAAGTACTGAATGGCTGTGGATATTCTTACTGATGCATTAAGATAAATTCGTGGAAATGGGAGTATTTTTGGAAGTACTCAGTACATGTGAGGCCCTGAGTTAGGTTCCATTGTAAGATACCATCTTTGACCTCAAGAAGCTTAGAGTTTCATAAGGAAAATGAAGGGAATATACAAATGATCATAGTCCCAAGTAGGGTTTAAGAAGTGCTACATGGTACTACATCCCTCAATATTCTTCCCAATACTCACCAAGGTGTCTGAGTACATAGTATGATACCAGCAGCTAAGACTTTGATTTTTTAGTATGGTCATCCCTTTTAAGATACAGGGAATCCCGAATTATCTCTTAACTTTTAAGGTTTCTCATAGTGCCTTTCTGTGTAAAATATACAAAAAAGTAGATAAAAACACCCCATTTCCCCATTAAAGTTTAGAGTAAAGGAAAGAAGTCCTTTGACAGGGCAACTGTTTAAAATGGACATGATCTAGTTCAAATTAGTGACACCCCCAGAAATACTTTATTGCTACTGCAGCTGTTTAAGTTCCATTGAGCCAGCTCTTATAAATTATCCCTTAATATGTTCTGGACAGTTTGGTTTGGGAAGGATGTGCACTTTCCCCAAGGAGCTAATGAAAATTCAGTGTTTGCTTATTCCCTGTAGCTCATCACAAAAATCAATGTCTGCAATACAATAGCTGCATAGCGATGATCAGTGACTGTGATGCCTTCACAGAGCTGAAAATTATAGCCCAGAAAGCAATCTTTCCTTCTCTCCTCCAAAAACTTTAGATTCACACGTCTGCTGCCTTCTTGACCCTGAGCTTTCTATCTTCCTGTCAGACAGGAATGTTTTCTTCTTTCTTTTGTAGAAAATGCTTATTCTTCCCAGAAGCTAGGCCCATAGGAGAGCTGCTTACCTCACACCTGTAGCTAGATTTGAAATCTCTGGTATACCAGACCAAAGAATGGTGCAAACTGCAAATTACAGTGTACCTTTCTGACTTTTGAGCAGTAAATTCTATTTGCTGGTGTGAAAACACAACATAGCAATGTTTACTAGGTCAACAAAATCAAGCCATTTGCTTCTGTGTTTGGAGTCTGTGAAGTAAAGATATTTGTCAAGGAAGGATGGAAAGTGAGATTGGTGGGAAAAGGATAGAATTTGAACCCTACCTCTTCAGTTCTTTTAAAATAGAAGTTTTAAACTTGAGGTCCAGATAGGGTTTGTTGAGTACCTACAACCGGAAATGGTGCTTAAAGAATATTTAACCTTATGTATGAAGTTAGGAGCTTAGGTGAATTTGTGATGATGTTGATTTTATCAAATTTCAAAGGGATGCTACCTTAGCTATAGGAAAACAGTCCCATTTTGTTTAAAAAGAAGAAATTGTGTGACCTTGAGCAACCTTAAATGCAGAAAGAGATGACAAAATAGGAATAATAGAACAAAAGGGGAATAATAGAATACAATAGACATAATGGGGCAGAAGAATAAAGGAAATACTTCACAAAGTTCTGAAAAATATCTTTAATGCATTAGCTAATACTGATGTTAATAAATCGTGTTTATTTTTATTTTGTGTAAGATAATCCTAATGGCAAATACTGGTAATTATTCTGGAGAAAGGAAACTTGAGGAAGTAGGAGCATAATATCTGTCTTCTAATATTTTAAGAACTATATTAGTGAAAGATTTGAATCTTTCAAAGGAGAGAAGTTGAACTGATGAACAAAATCCCAGGAAGATGGACCAATAAAGAACTTCATACACCCCAGCACCCAAAGATGGGATAGTGTATTTCCATTAAAAATGGGTTTCTTGTAACTTGAACTAAAATATCAATTATTGAGTAACTCAGAAAGGTTGAGAAGTTAGTCCAAGCTTATATAGCTCAGAAAAGTCAGACTTGGGATCAAACCTTTAATCTGATCCCAAACCCCTTGCTAAACTTCTGAGTGGGGTGATCCTATCTGGACACACTTCCCATCACTCCATTAAAGGGGCATATGTTTGCCTACAGGTGGCACTGTTGAATAATTTGTTAAACAATTTAATTGCTAAAGTACATAAATATGTGTATTTCTCCAGCTTCGTTAAATTTGTCTTAGAATCTAGAATCCTAAGTGCAATTTATTTGAATCTGTTCAGGAAAACGTGTAATCTTTCTTACAGGCAAGAACCCAAAATTGTTCTTATTCCTATCATGGTTGCTGCTCGATAGGCTGGTTTTACCTCATCTGTTTTCCACAGAAACCCAAGTGACCCACTGCCAGCATCCTCATTAACTAGGGAAGAAGTGCTACAGGTTTCCTTTGATGAAGGACATTGTCTTCTCATCACATTCTTCAGTTTCTCCTAGCAATGTTTGAGGACAGGCAGCCACAGGTCTCATCAACCGTTGCCTGGAGGGCATTACCTTTATGTCCTGGTGGCCTGCCTATGAGCTCACTAAAGAGGAGGATTTTGTTGTCATGTAGAGGTAGGTGGATTGCTGTCTTCTGTTTTTCAAGGAATCGCTCACATTTGAGATGCTAAGCAATTAGAGCATCTAATTCTAACGTATGTAACAAACCTCCTGTTTCACCTCAGCACAGGCTCATTATGTCTCGCAAGAGTGCTACATGTTGAATTTGCACCTTCGGTAATTAGTACAGCTACTCTGCCAGCCCTCCTTCCCTCCTTTGCCAACATTTCCAGTGTTAGCAAACAAGCATCAATCAGCAACCTGATGAGCAAAATTAAAGCCTCTCTATGCAACTCAATTCACAGACTAGACTGCAATTTCAGGTTTGAGAACTCATCTTTGCCAGTGTTGCATTTGTGTATAGCAAAAATAACAGCAGCCAACATAATAAGAAGGGCTAACTTGTATCAAGCGCTTACTATGGACCATGCACCATAGTAGAATATGATCCTGATGAAAAGCTTAGGAGACCATCACTGGATCTTCCTATATTATAATTAAAAATTAGGGTGCAGAGAAGATGAAAAGTATGTCCAGGGCAACAGAAGTATAAAGGAAACAGGAGGCGACAGGCATCATCTGTTACCTCAATGTGCAAAAGTTAATCTTATTGTCAGGGTAAGAGCTCCATCTGAGCTGGCCAAGGCCTCACTGAACCAAATACCAGCCACCTAGAGAGGGAGTGTGGCAACTGCGTTTTTTAGCTGACCCTACATGGGATCTGTTTTGGAAGTCATGGAGTCATGGGACGCTTCACAGGACGGTGGAGGCGCTCTGAAAGGGGGTTGCACTAAATAAGACTGAGGAGCTAGAAAAGAGAAAGAGAGCTCCTTTTTAACAGTTGGTGACATTTGAGTCTGTCTGTACAATTCATTAATAATGAATGAATTCCTGGTAGGGGTGTATGTTTTTGTGCATGCAATTGTTTCTGCCCTTGTCACTGCGGGGCAGGGGGAGTGAAAATTTAAGTACAAAGTGAAGGTTTATCAGTTGCTCTCAAATAGACTCTGACACTGAACCAGTCTCTAATCTGTATTTTACTTTAATGACTAATTTATCTTCATTTTTTGGAGCCAAATCCTTGTCTTAGAACCAAGTCCTTGTTCTAGCCATAGTGCCTGTTTTTTTCATTTTGTGCTGAATTTGCTTTCTTGAACTATAATCATATTTTCATAATAAAGACAGTAATTAGAGAAACATTATTAAGGTAATGTTATTAAGTTTGTCAGTCAGGCTTCTCTCTGTCTTTCTGTCTCTCTCTCTCTCTCTCTCTCTCTCTCTCTCTCTGTGTGTGTGTGTGTGTGTGTGTGTGTGTGTGTGTGTGTTGTACTGAGGATTAAATTCAAAGCCTTTACATTGAGCTATATCCCCAGAGCTGTATAGTTTTTAAATTTTTGAAACATGTTCTTGCTAAGTTGTCCAGGCTGGTCTTGAACCAGCCAATCCACCTGCCACAGCCTTCCAAAGAAGCTGCTGGGATTACAGGTGTGTTCCACTGCCCCTAGCCAGATCTTCATTTTGAGTTATGTCCTCTAATATTTTTCCTCTGATTCCAAATCCTGAATTCCCTATAAACTTGAATATTACATGTGTTTAGAATCCCAACAGGTATATTTAACCTGCTTACTCACTAAGAAATAGTTTTTCTTGTGGAAACACCCTAGTGGCAATGCTAAGTATGCTCACAGCTATTTCCTTAGTGATGGTTAAAATAGGCTGCAGAAGCCTAGTGGCTAGAAAAACTAATTATATCAGTAAAAACTTTATAGTCAGATTATTTGGATTCAAACCTCTTCCCCAAACATACTAATTCTTAAAACTTTGGGCAATAGACTTATTTTAATGGGAAATTCTAGGATTTACTTCAGAAAGTCATCATGAAGATTAAGTAAGATAATCTGTAATTAACTTAGTATAACACAGGGTCATATTAAACATTCTTAAATGAAAGTACCTATATTACATTAAGATAAAAAACAATGGGGTCCTTGAACACAAATAAGTTAAAAGTTTGAATGGTACTGATTAGTTATTTTGTATGCTCATTTAAAGATTAGTATGGTATCCATTAATAAGAAACATACTTTTAAAAAAAAATTTAGTTTATTTGGGCTTGTGTGATAATATGCACCTAAAATTCCCAATGTATTCTGGAATTCACAGCTTACATTGCTGTATTTTGAAAGCTGATTTTAAAGCAAAATATTAAGGAAAATATTTGCATAAATAAGTTTTAAAAAATATTGAATGAAGTTGAAGGAGTTTGTTGGAATTACTCAGGGTCCTTAACATGAAAATGTGAATTATGAGTTGGGGATATGTGATGAATACACAACACTTCATGTGCATGCCTGGCCAACTAGCCACGGAAGCCAGTTGGGAAGTGTAGCTGGGATCTCCTGAGTCTCAGTTGGTGTATCATTTCCAGGTTTGGCTCCTCTTATGCTGGGCCAATTTATAGCTCTGCAATCTGTTGTTCAGGGCCATTTCACAAGGCATGGGTACACAGATTATATTAGGGCTCAGCATTATTTAATTCAACTCAAAAACTGAATTTATTCAGCAAGGATAATTACTTAGGTGCTAGTAGGGAATAGTGTGGGCTGGTGAGTGATGTTATGTGCTGATGGAATTTACAATATCCAAAATAATCCTTATTTAGAAGGAGTAATACAGAGATCACAGACCGTCAGAGTTGAAGGATATCATTCATTCCCCGTCCTCTGTGTCCACCTAAGTAAATTTTGGTCAAAAGCATCTCATCAACCTTCAGGTTTCCTTGCTCTTATCCAAACCCGATTCAGCCCAGAAGATTGAGCAACAGTGTCTTGTGACTCAACAGCTTGTCTTCCTGTTTGTCACCATCTGCCTAGACATCGTGGCAAGCTGGGCTTCCTCTGCTGCAGGCAAAGCTTTACCTTCAATCCAACATACCACATGTTCGATGCCCTGTGCCAGACCACCAGGGTTTGGTAATAGTACAGTTAACACAAATACTTCACAGACCTCAATTACGAATCTCATATTGGCCAAAAACATGAGAAAAGTTTCCTAACATTACCAGTAATCAGAGGAATTAAAAAAAAGATATCAATTTGACAAAATTAAAAAGATTGATTGTATCCAGTGGTGATCAATCTGTGGTGACAGGAGCATCCTTCTATATTGCTGATAGGAATGTAAATTGCTGAAAAGTGATCTGGAATAAGGACTACTTTATATATAGTATAAATTTGGAGCAATAATTCAAGAAGCTTCATGTAGAAGAAGATTGGTAGTAGGTTATTTTTGGCAGTGCTGTTCATACTTGCTGTCCTCCCTGCCTGGGAAGGTCTTGCCCCAGATAGGTGGCTGGCTGGCTCCCTCATGGCCTTTGGTTCTTAGCCTACATGCCTTGCATGTCTATTTAGGGAAAACAGCAGCCCTCCCTGGGCTCCTTTCCTCTGGAGTCTCCCGCTTTTTGTTCTCTACAACACTCAACACTGAATGACATGCTGTTATTTTACTTATTCGTGCATTTATTGTCTGTCTCTTGCATTAGAATGAAAAATCCTGTGAAAGCAAGTATTTTGTCTGTTTTGTTCGCCTGAATGCCTAGACACCTATAGACGTTATAATAAATACAGGTTGAATAAATAAAAATATAAGTTTAAAGGAATGCCCAATATCTATATGTAAGGACATGGAGGGAAATTAGGATACACTGTGGGGAGACAACAACTTTTAGAGAAAAGTGAATGGGATGACCCGATATTTGTAAAAACATTAAATATATGTGTATATGTATATCTGTATCATTTCTACTCTATCAACCAATCTGTCTCTGTCTATCTATATTTCAAAATATTTTATTTTTCCCACCCAAAAGTTACAGATATATATGACAAACTACAAATTAACATAGTTTGCCTTAGAGTACTACAGTTAGACCACAGCATTAAGGAAGAGAGTCTGAATGTATTTTATACCTTTGTATTGTTTGCCTCGTGTCAACAAGCCTTGTATTACTTTTCTAACAAAAAATACTCAATAAAATAAATGCAATCACATCCACAGAAAATAGCTCTGGGCTGTTTCTTTAAATGTAATATGGCAAATAATATCCTTTTACTCTTGAACAGTTGGGCTTCTTCTCATCTTCATAATACCAATGTCTGCAGGCTTGTAGCAAATAGATAATTAGCTTCATTTGTGGTTTACCAGCATCTCAGGTTCAGATGAGCATATAATTGTTTGCTAAGGCTTAGCCAAGAGGACTGCTGCATCTTCGGCTTTAGCTCTTAATTGTCAGAGGCTTTGATAAAAGAGGACAGTAGTCATGTATTTGTGCACTTTTCAGAAACAATGGTGTACCTAAGGCAAGACAGGTGTAGTGGTCATCCTGGAATATAGACCCTAAGGAAATACATATTCATAAACAACTTGAAATCAATAATAAACCTGACTAAAGAGTCTATCTGCTTTTTATTGTCATCATATCGCTCTTAAAATCCTCTTTCCAACCACATCAGACATAATTTTTAAATAACTGCTAAGGTTATTAATGAGCTGACATAGGCTATGTCATCCTTGGGATGCTACTACTCATAAATTTCTGATTTTCATAATAGAAGGTAGTGTTGTAGCTTTACTAAGTACCTATCATATACTTAGTGTGATGCTTGGAAAAAGAAATTAAGATATGAATAAGACAAAGCTCCCACACTCAAGTAGCTCTTTGTCTACAAAGGACACAGGGACAGGTGCAAGTGGATAAAAGATGGGATGTGTATTTTTATGGAGCAGTCTTCAAAGGACTTTGAGGATACAGAAGAAGAAGTAATTAGTTCTACTTGGGAAATTCTTTCATACTTGTTTGCAAGGATTTACTGAATGAGTTAATGAATTGTCCATACTGGGCCAAGTACAATGAACAAGACACAAGGTCCCTGTGTCATTGGAGCTTATTGTCTAGTAAGACATTGCAAGTCACAGTATGAGTAAGCAAGGTAAATTCAAGCAGAGACTCCTGAAGCCATGGTGTTTGGGTTGAGACTGAATGATGGCATGGAGTCCTGCCTTATGCTGCCTCCACGGGCCCCAACACAACAGGGCCAACTGATCACGGACTGGAATCTCCAATAGTATGAGTTAAAATAAACCTTTCCTCTTTATAGATTAACTGTGTCAGGAATTTTAATATAGTGAGGGAAAGCTAACTAACACAGGCTTCTCACATGCAACCAGGTTGAAATGCTACTGAATATGAGATGAGAGAAGTGTGATGAAGATGCTAACCATGAGAAAGTGGCCTGATTGAACTAACCTTTTAAACCTGCCGTTGTCTCTCTGTACATAGGAGCTGTCACGTGGAAAGGAAGGACCAAAACACAGAGCAAATTAGAAGGCTCTGTTAGCAGTTCAGTGGAGAAATTTTGATGGCCTGGGTGAAGGTAGAGGCAGTAGAAATGGAGACACATGGTGTGGAGACACATCAGAAAAGGCTTTCTGACTTTATGTTGGGCCTTGAAGAAAGAGAAGTCATACTTTCACTTTAGATGGAAGATCTGGAACAGAAGCATGAAAGAGGAATGAAAATGGCATGGGCTGTGCACTACAGGAAGGAATGATAGAATTTGAGAAAACATTAACAGAGAAAGCTTCAGATGAATTGCACATTGGAGCTACTAATTGATAAAAGTTAGTCAATGACAAAAGTTATCTTAAAAGTTAGTCAATGACAAAAAAAGTTACAGCTTTGTCTTATGTAAATCGTTAAGAAGCAACAGTAATCTTTCCTTCTTCCTGGAATAGTGGAGCCATGTCAAGACTTTCTGAGATGAGGCCATGAAAACAGCTATTGTTGGGTAAAGTTGAAGTTTTTTAAGGTTTCCAAGCTTGAAACATATATTTCCCACAGTGAGTGAGAGCTGGAATGGCTGATATTTTTGCCGGCTTAGCAATCCATCATCCTCATGGCAACATTTTTCTTCTCAGAAAATGTCCTGTCTGAGTGTCTGCCTAAGGGGAAGCATTATAGTATTGACCAAGAACACAAGCTATCAAGTCAGACAGACTTGCCTACTAACCAGTTTCACCAGGTAGAAAGTGTTTTGCAAAATTACTCAAGTACTCTGAGACTTGATGTTTTTGGTGCTTAATGGGTCACCCTTAGATCAATAGAATCAGTATCACCAAGGTGATAGTTTGAAACACAGAATCCGAAGTCTCTTCCTACACCTACAGAATCAGATCTTTACTTTTGAACAAAGTCATCAAGTGATCTAAATTCACATTTAAAATTTGAGAAGTAACAATCTACAATAGCAGTTCCTAAAATGAAAGACAATTTTTCTGTCATCTGGAGTGTGAGGTGGGTTATAGTTTCAGGGGAATTCAAGCAGACTTCATTTATTTCTGTTATTATTACTATTATTATTTCTGCTATTATTATATTATAATGCATGATGAAATAATTATAGAACTTATCACAATAAAGAATAACTGGAAGACTTGAGCTCGTTTTCCTGTAACTAGACACTCTAACCTGAGGGTGATGGGAGACAGTGACCCCCCAAATATGTTTTTTATGTGGAATATACTCCATAATCTTGTTCTGGTGGCTGTCACTGCAGACAACTCTGCTTCACAAAGACAGGATGTTGGAAATCAAAGCAGGCTTTCAGTACTTTGGTGGAAATCTCAGGTTATTCTGCCTTGACTTTAATCCAGAACATACAGAGATTTGAAGTTATCTCAAAAAT
Organism: Heterocephalus glaber; assembly: GCF_053883595.1. Classification (NCBI taxonomy): domain Eukaryota; kingdom Metazoa; phylum Chordata; class Mammalia; order Rodentia; family Bathyergidae; genus Heterocephalus; species Heterocephalus glaber. Next base: position 3,159,578 of record NW_028258463.1, read on the forward strand.
ACTTTTAAGGCCACCATCATTTGCAATATGAAGCAGTTGATCCTCTTCTAGCATGGACAAAGTCAATTCCTCTGGCTTATTCACAAATGGGGGACAGATCTATTCCTTCCCAATTTGAGAATTTTTGAGGTTGGTAAGTAATGCTCAAACTCTTTTGAAAGCAGAGATAGGTGATTGTGAACCAGCTGGGCAAAAGAAGACTCTGGCTCAGGCTCTTTCAAAAATCTCTGCAAATGTTAGAAATATATCAAATTTCCCAATATTTGCTTGTCACCTCTGTAATTCCAATCTGTCTCTGAATGTAGCCACTTTATTTGCTAGCTTGAACACAGTCGTCATTCCCCTTTGAAATGACAGATTGAATTCACAGAGCAGGTTCACTATGTCACATGATTAAGCAAGTTTCGCCATGCATTCTGGGTCACTGATGTGCTGCCAGTAGTGACTGCTTTTCTAAAAGTAATCTCTGGAGGGGCTCTTGTAACTCAAAAACTCTGCCAGTGATCTACCTTTAGAAAGCCATCTGAATTCTGTGCATAAGACAAGACATGTGTACTCTGTATCATCTCTTCACAGAACTGCACAAATAGATGCAAGTTAAAGGTATGTACTTTAATATGGTTAATCATTTTAATATAATCACATCCTAGAAAATGTTGTTGAGATATTTTTGGCTAACCAGCATTTCTTTATGGATGACACAGTGCATAGACTTACAGTCAGAGGTGAATTCTTTAACCTAAGTAGTAAAACCAGAGGGCCATCTGTTCATGGCAGTCTCTCATTCTGTGCATATACTGACACAAAATCACCTATTTGATTTCCCTGATGTGTCGTCATTCAAAGTCTCAAATAGCTCTGAAGCTATGGCGTTGGTTGGCAACAAAAGTGCACATAACATAAGCTCCTGCATATATACTTGAAAAATATACTGCACAAAAAGAAGCACTGTTGCTTTGTCAATATCAGTAGACCCACTTGCCTGGATTGTATACCATGGTGACTCATCAGTTCCCTCTAAAAGCTGTGCGGCAATATCTGGTGCCATTTTATCAATTCTTCTAGTTCAATTGTTAGCCAAAAGAACAATATATGTCATCTTTTGAACTGAAGCCTCTCCTAAAATTTCACAACAGATGTCCTTAGCCACAACAGGATCAACTTTTCACCAACAGTAAAGGGCTTCTTAGTGCTAGTCACGCAGTTAGCCACTAAGAATGATGTTTTCAGGCACATTTGATGATGTGGTGGGCCTCAATAATTGCTTCTATTCTTTGTGCTCATGTTTGCTTTTCTTTTCAAAAACTCTGAAGGGTTGTCTTTTAATTCAGTGTGCTTGGTCTCCATGTGGAAAAGCAATTTTAAAGATGTCATAAATTCGTTAGATGGCCATTTACTGCATATTATATGAAGTAAGCTTAGACAATGTGAATCATCTATTGCCACAAAACCATAATTTAAGTAAGACTCTTGGTATTTTCTTTTAAATGCAGCTTTCTTTTTGTTGGTGGTCTTGGAATTTTCTGCTATCTTATCATTGGTTCCTACTTCCTTTTCAAAGAAACTCTCCAGAAACATACATCTTTTGTTCATTTTGTCTATGGTTAGCCTCTGAGCTTATCAAAACTATTATGAAGACAAGTGTGGGAAAGAGGCACAGATGGAAGTGGTAAATAAGATAATTAGTGGGTCACTCACAGACTAAAGTAAGTGTCAAATTCTTAGTTAAAGTCTGGCATCAGATGCAACTTAATTTTCACTTGCCACACTCTGATTTTTATATGAGTCTGCAAAAAATTGATTTAGTCAAACCTCTTTAGTCAAATGTGAATCTGTATTTGAAGCTGGTCCCAGTGCTAGCATCACCATCTCAGCTCCAACTCAGATCAGAAGGCATTAGATTCTCATAAGGAGCACACAATCTCAATCCCTTTCATGTACAGTTCATAGTAGGGTTTGCACTCCTATGAGATTCTAATGTTGCCACTGATGTGATAGGAGGTAGAGTCAACGCAGGTAACAGGGAACAGCTGTAAATAACAGAGAGAATTTTAGTTACTCCAAATTATGATGTCCAGGTGGCCATTCAATTTGCCTGTTCCCTGGATTAGCACTAGAAAATGAAATGAAGTCAAACTTTGATCATGAAGACTTAAATCACATTTTTCTAGCACTTCCTTTTTTATTTTTCTTTTTGGTACTGGGGATAGAACTCAGGTCCTTGCACTTGCGGGGCAGGAAGTGGCACCACTGAGCTAAATCTCCAGCCCCTTTAAATCACATTTTTGAGACTTCCTACTTTGCCACTAATGCATCATCTTAAAATATTCACTATTCTTTGTAGAACTCATGGGGAAAAATCTTTACAGCCAGTACTAAGTCTGCATGTAAAACTAGCATGCTAAGATATTTCACAAACTCCTAATTTTTATTGGCTTTTTAACTTTTTCATCTCTATTTTCACAGGATATAAAAAAGGACAAAGAACAAAGAACACAGATATTTCTGATGGCATCCTTCGGCACACCCACACTTGCCCTGTAATCTTCTACTTATTGGTTGTCTTATTAATATTTCAACTTCTGCTGTTTCATACCCAGCATAGCTTGGATTCCTAGAGTAAATGCCTTTCTCTTTCTTTAATCACCACTATTAGTCTTTGTTTTCTCTAGCTTTCTTTTTCTTCATCAACACCATTTTTTTCTTTCTTCATTTGCTCTTTGTTGCCCTTATCACCCAGAAAGTGCCCTGCAAATGCTTTCACATAAATTCTGGGTATAAGTCTCCATAGTTTTAATTCATGGGTGACCTTCAATTACCTTGCACTGTATTCATGCAATTATTTTGTGTTTCCCTTTAATAAGTGGTTGACAGTAAAAGTTCTCGCACTTTCATGTTAGGAAAGAATTCATTGGGGCGAGGGATTTAACTCAGTGACACTGCACCTGCCTTGCAAGCACAAGGTTCTGAGTTTGATCTCTGGAAGAAGGAGAAGAAGAAGGAGAAGGAGAAGGAGAAGGAGAAGGAGAAGAAGAGGAAGAAGAAGAAAAAAGGAGGAGGAGGGGAGGGGGAGGGGCAGGGAGAGGGGGAGGAGGAGGAATAAGAGGAAGAGGAAGAAGAGGTGGAGGGAGAGAGGAAGGGGCAGGGGAGGGTGAAGGGAGGGGAGGGGGGAAGAATTTATCACTGTGAATAAAGAGTATAACAATTCCATTTATTAGTCAGAGTCACCCACCAGTAATAGCCAATGAAAAAACATCAATGTAGCAGACTTGGGGCTTGAGATGTAACTCAGTGGTACAACACTTGCCTGGAATACATATGGTACTGGGTTGGATCTACTGCACTGGGAAAAAAGAAGATACTTGTTTCAGTGCTTCAGAATTACTGTCAAATTGTCATTTAACTATTTCATCATACTATGTGAATCATTTGCAGAATGGGGGAAGGAGTGGTAGTAAGGGCATATAATTCAGGATACATGTGGAAATACTGTGGCAACAAATGCCTCCCAAAACATACCTCATAAACTCACCAAATGTTATAAGATTCTAAATTACATGTCCAGAGCCAGTTATCAGTGTTGTTGTCCTTATTGTATGTTTGTTTTTTTTTTTTGTGGTACCAGAGTTCAAACTCAGGATCTTGGGCTTGCCAGGCAGGTCTGGTGTCATTGAGCTACATCCCCAGCCATCCTTATTGTAAATATTCAAGGATGAAACTAAGAAAGATTCTATTTTGACATAGGATTCCTTCATCACCAGGGCAGATGGTAAGAAATGAAGAAAATCCATGTTAGCTCTTAAGATTTCTGCCCAGAAGTGAGATTTCATTTTCATCATGTGGCACAGGATAAAGTAAGTCACATAGATCTTATTCAAAATATTTGGGAAAGTACAAGCCGACTGTGTTTGGAAGGAGACAATGTAGAAACAGTCTGTGACTAGTACTTCCAATCTGAGACTATTACACACACAGATATAAGTTTCAGCTTTCTCACTTTAACATATATTAATTTTGTCAACTTGGTAAACTTTGAATCATTCAAAGCACAAAACGGATATGATACCACCTACCCTACTTACCTCCTTGGGTTATTTTGAGAACCAGATTCCCTATGTGTATAAAAGTACTGTAAATATGCTAGGTATTCTCCCTGAAAAATCTTTTGCTCCTCAGACATGACTGTTTTCATCTGCATCTTATTATATTGTCTGGGCAATGGATGATATGTTATTATTAAATATGAATATGATTATGTAAAATCATAGTAGGAGTTTATTAAAAACTAAGAAGAAAGGCAGGAGGAGGCTTCTGGGTAGGCGTACCATAGCTCCCAGCCCAGAGGAGACCTCCAGATTGGTGCACCACAGCTCCCAGGCAGGAGGAGGCTTCTGGGTAGGCATGCTGTGGCTCCCAGGACAGAGGAGGTGAGCTGCGATGGCGCCAAGAACACCCCCACCCCCAAGTCAAAATGAGAACACAGGTAAACAAGCCTGAGAACCAGACTTCCAGATCACCTATAGCAACACCAAAGGGAAATGAGATGGAACAATCTGATATTCAACCACCTGGAATCCCTGAACTAGCAATGAAAGAGGATCTGGAAAAAATGAAATCAGAAATAGTTTCTCACATAACAGCAAAGATTATGGCCATAGTGCAAGACACGATTAATAAATCTAGAGAGGATACAGATAAAAAAAAATAGAGGAGCTGAGGAACATGACAGTATCCTAACACAGAAACAAATGGAATCCATAAAACAGATGCAAACAGATTTTCAGGAGATTAAAAACTCCATTGAAAGTCTATGTAGTAGAATGAGCCAATGTGAAGACAGAATTACAGATATAGAAGATAAGATTGAAATTAGTGATGAGGAAAAGAAAAAAATTATTTAAAATTTTAAGGGACCACGAGGAATCAATCCAGCAGCTGCTAGATGATGCAAAGAAAAAGAACATAAGACTGATTGGAGTCAATGAAGAAACAGGAGAGAGTGCAGATAACTTAAAAAAACTGTTTACAGAAGTGATGGCAGAAAACTTTCCAAGCAGGGGAAAAGAATTTGATATACAGATAAGCGAGGTATATAGGACTCCAACTAGCCTTGATCAAAAAAAATCTACACATAGACTTATAATTGTTAAGATTCCGGAAACCCAACAGAAGAACAAATTTCTACAAGTAGTTAGAGAAAAGAAACAAATCACATACAAAGGAAAGCCCATCAAAATCACAGCAGACTTCTCAGTGCAAACCCTCAAGGCAGGAAGAGCTTAGAGTGACATATTTCAAGCCCTAATGGAAAACAACCTCCAACACAAATTGATGTACCCTGCAAAACTATCCTTCAAAATTGATGGTGAAATAAGATAGTTTCATGACAAAGAGCACCTTAGGAACTTCATGAATACCAAACCAGTACTCCAAAAAAATTCTAGACAAAATCCTAGGAAAAGACAATGAGGATCACAACCCCAAAAAGCCCAGCAGAATGAATCCACCGGGCACGGCAAGAAATTAAAAGCAAAGGGACAGGATCCAACAAAAAGAAAAGTCATGACAATGATAACTCAATACATATCAGTTACAACCATCAATATTAATGGTTTCAACTCACCAATCAAAAGAAATAGACTGGAGCCAGGGATTTAGCTCAGTGGCACTGTTGCCTGCCTTGTAAGTGCGAGATCCTGAGTTCAATCCCTGGTACCACACACACAAAAAAAAATAGACTTGCAGAATGGGTCAAGAAGCAAGATCCTACAATATGCTGCATACAAGAAACACACTTAATTCAAAAGGAAACTCAAAGACTGAAAATTAAAGGGTGGAAAACAAAACTCTATGCAATGGGAACCCCCCAAAAAGCAGGAGTAGCTATCCTGTTTGCAGACCAAGTGGATTTCAAACCAACACTGATTAAGACAGACAAAGAAGGACACTATATCCTTGTAAAGGGAACAATCCAAGAGGAAGAGATGACAATCATAAATATCTATGCACCAAACACTAGTGCACCCAACTATATAAAACAAATACTAATGGACATGAAAAACCATATAAGCACTAATACAATAGTAGTGGAGGACCTCAATACCCCATTGTCACAAATAGATAGATCAACCAGACAACAAGCAATTAAATACTAGAACTCAATCAAACTCTTGAACATATGAACTTAACAGATGTTTACAGAATCTTCCACCCCACAAAATCAGAATACACATTCTTTTCAGCTGCACATGGGTCATTCTCAAAAATAGACCACATACACGCTCATAGAACCTATTTAGGTAAGTGCAAAGGAATTTAAAATATCTGCTGTATATTATCAGACCATAGTGTGAGGAAATTGGAGATCAACAGCAAAAGAAACTGCAAAAACTTCATAAACACATGGAAATTGAACAACACACTTCTGAATAACCAATGAGTCACAGAGGAAATTAAAGAAGAAATCAGACAATTCCTTCAAATAAATGACAATGACAGTACAACATATCGGAATCTATGGGACACAATGAAAGCAGCCTTATGAGGAAAATTCATAGCAGTGAATAATCATATTAGGAAAGTAGAGCAAGTCCAATTAAACAACCTGATGCTGAACCTCAAGCTTCTAGAAAAAGAAGAGCAGGACAAACCCAAAGCTCATACAAGGGAGGAAATTATAAAGATCAGAGCAGAGAGCAATGCAATGGAGACTAACGGAATGATACAAAAAATTAATGAAGCAAAGAGTTCATTCTTTGAAAGAATGAACAAAATTAACAAACGTTTTGCCAACCTTATCAGAAAAAGGAAAGAAAAGGCCCAAATCCGTGCAATTAGGAATGAAAAGGGTGAAATTAAAACAAACCCAGCAGAAATCCAGAGGATCATCAATATCTACTTCCAGAACCTATATGCCAATAAAATGGAAAACACACAAGAAATAGACAGATACCTAGACAAATATGAATTACCAAAGTTGAATGAAGAAGACCTAAAAATTCTGAACAACCCAATATCAATGAATGAAATTGAAAACGTAATTAAAACATACCAACCAAGAAAAGCCCGGGTCCTGATGGCTTCACCACTGAATTCTACAAGATATTTAGAGAGGAACTACTGCCACTACTGTTTAAACTCTTCAACGAAATTGAAAGACAAGCAATACTCCCCAAATCATTCCTGGAAGCAAACATCACCTTGATCCCCATAGCAGAGAAAGACCCAACCAAAAAAGAGAACTATAGGCCAATCTCACTGGTGAACATAGATGCAAAAATCCTTAACAGGATACTGGCAAACAGAATGTAGAAGATCATCCAGAAGATCATACACCCTAACCAAGTGGGATTCATCCCAGGGATGCAGGGATGGTTCAACATATGCAAATCAATCAATGTAATACACTATATCAATATAGCCAGGGACAAAAATCATATGATCATCTCAATAGATGCAGAAAAAGTATTTGACAAAATCTAACACGCATTTATGATAAAAACCCTACAAAATATCGGAATAGATGGTCTCTACCTCAATCTGAGAAAAGCCATGTATGCAAAACCAACAGCCAATATCATACTAAATGGTCAAAAACTGAAATCCTTCATACTAAAATCAGGAATGAGACAAGGATGTCCATAATCACCACTCCTGTTCAATATAGTTTTGGAAACATTAGCCACAGCAATTAGACAAGAGAAAGAAATAGAAGGAATAAAGATAGGTTATGAAGAAGTCAAATTGTCATTATTTGCAGATGACAAGATACTCTACATAGAAGACCCCAAGAACTCCACCAAATGTCTTCTAGACTTAATAACCAAATTCAGTAAAGTAGCTGGATACAAGGTCAACACACAAAAATCAATAGCTTTCCTTTACATGAACAACAGACTCACTGAGAGAGAAATAGGGCAAATCATTCCTTTCACAATAGCATCCAAAAAACTGAAATACCTAGGAATCAACCTAACAAAAGAAATCAAAGACCTCTTCTCTGAAAACTATAGCACTTTGAAAAAAGATATCAAAAGGGATATCAGAAAATGGAAAGACATCCCTTGCTCCTGGGTAGGAAGGATTAACATAGTGAAAATGGCTATACTTCCAAAATTGCTATGTAGATTCAATGCATTCCCAACTGAAATCCCAGCAGCATACTTCATAGACCTTGAGAAAACAATCCAAAAATTCATTTGGAACAAGAAAAGACCAAGAATAACAAAAGCAATTCTAGGTAACAGAGACATGGCAGGGGGTATTACAACCCCCAACTTGAAACTATACTACAAAGCTACTGTGATAAAAACAGCATGGTTCTGGCATAGAAACAGACCTGAAGACAAGTGGAACAGATTAGAAGATGTAGAAACAACTCCAGACACACTCAGCCACCTCATCTTTGACAAAGGAGCCAAACACCCTCACTGGAGGAAAGATAGTCTCTAAATAAATGGTGCTGGAGAAATTGGGTTTCAACTTGCCAAAGACTAAAACTAGACCTACATCTCTCACCATGCACTAAACTAAAATCAAAATAGATTAAAGATCTAAATATAAAAACAGAAACACTGAACCAGCTGGAACAGAGGTTAGGTACAACTCTTGAAGACACTGGTGTAGGAAAAGACTTTATGAACAAAACCTCAGTTGCTCATGAACTAGCACAAACAATCAATAAGTGGGATCTCTTTTTACTAAAAAGCTTCTGAACAGCAAGATAAACTACCAGCAGTGTGAAAAGACAACCCACAATGTGTGAAAAAATATTCACCAGCAGTCCCTCAGACAAAGGTCTGCTATCTCAAATCTATAAAGAACTGAAAAAGATCAGACCTCCCAAATTTAAAGACCCAATCCAAAAATGGGCATCTGAAATGAACAGATATTGCTCACACAAAGAAGTAGACATGGCAAATAAACATTTCAAAAAATGTTCAACATCACTGGTCATTCGAGAGATGCAAATGAAAACAATGCTGAGACTCCATCTCACCCCAGAAAGAATGGCTGCTATCATGAAGTCAACCAATAACAAATGCTGGCTGGGATGTGGTGAAAGAGGAACCCTGCTCCACTGCTGGTGAGAGTGTAGACTGGTGTAACCACTGTGAAAATCAGTATGGAGCTAACTGAAAGAACTAGGACTGGAAATCCCATTTGACCCAGTTATTCCCCTGCTGGGTATCTTACCCAAAGAATTAAAAGAATGATACCACAGTGATATATGTGCATCCATGTTCATAGCAGCACAATTCATAATAGCTAAAACTCGGAAGCAACTCAGTTGCCCATCAACTGGAGACTGAATAAAGAAAATGTGATTTTTAAATAAAATGGAGTACTACTCAACCACAAAAAATGAGAAATTAGAGACGTTTATAGCTAAATGGATGCACATTGAGGCGATACTCTTCAGTGAAATAAACAGGACACACGTATAAATACCGAATAGTTTCTCTAGTGTGAGAAACTGAAAGTCTAAATAAGGACTTAAAGGTATAACAGATAATGTGAAATAGGAAGAAAAGGGGCAAAGGGGAGGGGGAAGTGGGAGGTGTAGGGGAAAGGAAAGAAGGGAATGGAATTAATATGAGAAAATGAAAAAATGGAAACAAAGTCTTTGTAAATAGGGAGGGATGGAGGGGTTGAAGGGAGGGAGGGGAAGGGGGAAAAATAAGAACCAAGAGAGGGTGTAAAGGTGCATATCTCCAATGATGAATGTCATTATATTGTACACCTAAAATGTACTAATAAATGGATATACAAAAAAAAAAATAAAGAGGCTATCTTTCCTCTAGAAAAAGAACACTAAGAAGGCTTTTTATATACCATCAAAAGCAAGGCAGAAAATCAGAAGATGCAATACTGATTTTGCTTTCCGTATGAAACTAAACATGTAGAATATTTTTATTTCTTAGAAATCTAGAATCAACTTCACCACTGCTACAATTCTTGTGATTCTATATATCCCTAAAAGGTTTGTTCTATAAATTAATGAATTTAGTTTGCAGAGAAAGTCCCAGGAGCCTGAAGTCCCCCAGACCACATAAGCATGGAACTATGTTCTAAGACCCATCCAAGCAGAATAAGAGATTTGAAAGGCTGTGGGGAGAAAAGAAAAGAGGAAGAAGATAAATTACATATATGATTAGCATCCAGAGAGGAATTTGGAGGAAAATTGTTCTGTATCACTTATCATTTGAATCTTCTTCCATTTCTCTTACATTTTACAGAATACTTGTAACTGTAACATTTTGTTGGAAGTAAAGCTTTGTTTGTTTTGGACAGTTTGGGGGAAAATGGTTGCAAAATGGTGAGTATGGCCAGGTGTGGTGACACATGACTGTAATCCCAGCACTCGGGGAGGGAGAGGCAGGAGTTTCACATGTTCAAGCTCAACCTGGGCTACTTAGTGAAGAGAGATACTGTCTCAAAAGAAGTGAATATGAAAAGCCTGGGGATGTTACTCAGTGTGAAGGTCCTGGATTCAATCCCAGTATGGGGGAAAATGTGAGTATGGGTTCAAAGTAGATACATAATGAGAACCCACCTTGAAGTTTGAGAATACTCTAAAGTAGGGATGGAACAACCATTCAGGCAAGATTTAGAACCAACTAGCTAAGCAAATGATTGCATCTTTCAAAACAGAATTCAGTAGTTAATATATGGTATAGGTCCCTCTATTTCTTAATTTTTATTTGATTCCGTAAGTAACGTATTTGATGATGTATTTCTAGCAGGAAGTATTCGTAGGTGTTCACTTCCCCCAGAGACTGCGCTGTGGTCATTATGCAAGAGGCAAGAAGACCAATAACAGAATTGGGGAAAAACATCAAGTTCAAGATGAAAATAGAATGTGTAATAGGAGCCCTAATTCAGAAGCATTAGGGGAGAAAATAAGGACCAAAAACAGATACAAGAAGTGGTCAAATCACCACACAGATTGGAATAGATGAAATGAGTGGTGGACTAAGGTTATCCTGGAAACAGGGCTCAGTGTTGGCCAGCTCAGCCCTCCTAAAGTTGCTGGAACAGAACAGGCACTGGATATATATTGGTCTTTGGGATTTCACTCATCATTAACTTTCCAACAGGTTTTTAATTCACAAAGCATCTGGGTTTGTATAATTGGTTACCTAATAGTGGCCATTACATGGTTGGATAGTAACCAGGACAGAGATAAACTAGGAAAACAGAGTGCTCTTTGAGCCATCTCAAGTATTGGAGTAGGAAACATGGTTTAGCAAAAATGCTCAGTTAAATATCAGTCTCAAGGCTTCAGGTACCAGCCTTACCATTGTTTTGCTATGTAACCCAAGCCCAAGTAACTTAACTCTGAGTAGCAGTTTCCCTGTGTGAAGGGATAATAACAATAAATTCCTTACAATGTCACATAATTTTGAGGCACTATACCAAATAAAACCATGTAAGTTCTTAGAATGTACAAACTGTTGTGTAAATAGTATGTTCTCCTACTTCCACATCTTTGCATGAGTATTCTCTTTGTACAGGTGGAATCTCCTCTCTGCTACATGCGCCAATTCTCAGTAGCTCTCATTTCTATACTCCCAGTGATCTCCTGTGGGACTTGCTTTCTTCTTCTGTTGGTAAGATTTCCTTCTCTTCATTACAGCACAAATCACATTATTTTCTAATGTTTTTATGATGGAAAATCATTCTCAATTTATTAAAGAATATTCTTATTTTCTAAAAATGTCCTCCACTTTAATTTATTGTCTAGGCTATTCAGGCTATTGGTAATTATATTGAGGACTTTACTTTATATTTACCATTTTTAAAAATAATCATGAAAGTGTACACACAGTCAATTTGTTGTAGAGATTTCTCTAATCCTTATAATATGACCTTGGATTTCCAAGGGTCCAATAACCTCAGTTTGACAAATGTTGTCCTAGAGATTGAATGGACACAGAGCATGGATGATAAGAACAGTGAGGTAGGTAGCTCACCTGCAGCACACATACTTTCCCAGAATTTTGAACTCCCTCTATGAAGAGATGAAGGTTGGCAGATAATTTGCAGAAAAACTCAAAGTATACTGGACATAAAGAGATTTATTCTAGATTATAAGTAGATGCCAACCAGACAATCAAAGCAGATGTAATTAACGCAAATTGAAGAAGACAAAGAGAAAGAAAAGTAAAAATTTTCCTGGCAGAAAGATTATTGCTTGAAATTTCTGTAGCGCTAGGCAACCCTGGACACTGATTTGATTTTTATTGCAATGCAGTGATAACATAGTCACATCTCATTAACTTTCTATGGAGGACTTTGGAAGAAAAATACTCTCTTTTAGATGCTGTTACTTAAACACCGGCCTTTAGCTTGGGTCAAGAGATTTCTTAGCCAAGTGATTTGCTTCACTGAAGCATCCACAGTGATCTCTCTAAAGTGTATACTCAGGAGAGGAAGAGAAGTAGGAGGGTGACTTGACCACACCAGCCTATGCAATTTCCCTGACGATGGAACAGTTTCAAGAACTCACAGACTAAAATTCAGAGTAATAATGGTTATCTCTGTGAAGGGTTGAGGGGTGCACCCAAGGAAGGGCCTTTTTGTTTGGTGAGTCCTCGCATCTTCTACTTTTTACTTTTGTTGGTTTCATTACTTTAAAATATAACAGACATGCAATATGTTACAAGTAAAAGAAATACATATAGGATCACTGTAAAGCCATTCTAAAACCTCTTTGATATCCTTCTATTTCCTTCTAAGATGGGCCAGTCATTATAATAGAAGACATGAACTTGCTTAACATTTTGTTGAGCAAGAAGACCCCTTGTCGATGAAGAAGCATATTCCCAGTATTCAAAAATCAGCTATTGTTTCCAGTGGGGAAGATTACTTGGAGTACTTTTCCTAAGAGGGCTCCTCATTAAAATTATTTTGCCTCAAGAGCTAATGCAGGAACCTAGTTCACTCATTAATTAATTCATAGGTAGAATTTTTTTCCTAAGCTTTAGTTGGAACCAATTTTTCCTTCTTAATTTCCTTTCCTAGGTTCAACTATCTATGATAAACATGAAGCAGAAAAAAAACAGTCTTGTCAGCTGAAGCTCTCCAGCAACAAAAATTGTATTTTGGAATTAGGCCTGTTACTAACCACCTTTCTAACTGTAAAAATTTGCAACCCATCTTGAAACCGCAGACCTTAGAGTTTCTCTGAACCTAGACATTGCTTGGCTTATTTTAATACAGGGGCTGTTGGTGCCTCAGCTTCCAATAATGCTTTAGGCAAAAATAATCTAAGTGAACTATAAGTGTATTCAGGCTGATCTGAACCTACCAAATCTGATCATCATAAATATCTTAACACTGTAGCTCATCATTTCTAGTCCCTACTTTAGAGAAATTTATGTCAAATTGGTAGGTCAGTTTTGCTACCTACCTGTAAGAAAAGTCAGATACAGTAACATAACTTTGCAGGAGTTCTACATTTGCCCCTTGCCTGCCTCTTGAGGCTGCCTTTCAGAATAGGCATGGGCATGGATTATTGATTCAAGAAAATTCCCAAACCTCTGCTTGACCTTTAGTCTTGACTTAGATCCAAGAAGATGAAAAAAGCTGTATTAACTGAGTTCTCCAGAGAAGCTGAATGATTAGAGTATATGAGATATAACTAAACAAACACATACATACACATAGGGGGAGAAACAGAGAAAAGAAGAAGAACACAAGAGATGGTGAAACACACACACACACACACACACACACACACACACAGAGTTTTTATTATTCTGAGGACCTGGCTCATGCATTCATGAAGACTGAGGAGGCCCTTGGTCTGCTGTCAGCAAGCTGAATATCCAGGTGACCTCTTGATATTGTTCCACTGTAAGCCTACAGGTCTGAGAACCACAGGAGCCAATGATGAATCCAAGTGTGAGTAGAAGACCAATGACCCAGCTCAAAGAAAGGCACAGAGGCAAACTCCCTCTTACTCAGCTTCTTTGTTCTCTTCAAGCCTCTAATAGGTCAGGTGAGGCCCCTTCACCCTAGAGAGGGCAGTTAACTTTATTTAGTCCAATGGTTCAATGATAAATCCCATCCAGAGGCACCTTCACTATCACACAGAGAATGATGTTTAACCAAGTATTTTGACACAATATGTTCCAAGTTGATGTGTAACAAAAACCATAGCAGGAGCCTTGTTTCCAACTTGCTTAGAGGCAAACGAAAAAGATCAAAAACAAACGAAAAACCTCAGATGGAAGGAAAGAATCAAGCTGCAGAGAAAATTGGGATTTAAGAAACTTTCCTATTAACGAGTAGTGCTCTTGCTCATAAAATGCCTCATATACATTATTGTTAATCAAAATGATCAGTTTCCATAAAAATTTTAATAAATCTAAAATACACATGTATGTAAAGCAGGATATCTACCATATAATATATCACTAAATTGAAGTGTATATTTAGGCACAAAACATTAACTTTCATAAATAGTATGTTCATGACAGTTGAATTATATCCTTTAAGAAATGTTTTGCCTTTGAAACTCATTATATTTATTCCATTAGGTTGACATGCAATATTGCTATGAAGTACTAGATTATTGAAATATCTATAAAACCAAATAAATTCCTTGGAAAATATGTAGCTAATTCACATATTAAAAATCTTTGACTACATTAGTGATCAAAGATAAGAAAATTAAATCAGCAGTAGACAACTCAGGTGATTGACAATAATCTTTCCATTCTCATTATAAAAGAAAATGACATTTTAATGGGAAGGACAAGTGAACACTTTGGCAAGTGGCAGTGCATTTCTACCCCTGCACCTGATACTCACTAAGAATTTATGTGTTTGTTTTCATGCCAGTTAGTAATAGCATTGCTTGACATTATAATCACAAAATTTAATTACATGCACCTAAACAAAACAGTGTTATTTTTGTGAAATAAATTGAATGCTTAGAAAGTCTCTCTAAAAATGTGTTAGCCAAAAAAGGGGGATTGGTATTCAACTCAATATAGGTGAGATAAACCATAAGATTAAGAGAGATAACAAGAAGCTAGAGAGCCTATGTATTAAAGTCCTTTAAGTGTTTCTCTCCACTTTGATGGAACAGAATACAGAAATCCTAGAGGAAGACTTAGGGGAGTGGTATATGCAAGAAAACACAATCATGTACCTGAAAAAAAGAAAAAAGATTCTAATGATAGAAGTCCAAACCACGCCATCTAGCACTTCTAATAACAGACTCCGGCAATTTATGTTAAGCCTGTTTGAAGCAACACTTTGTTTTTTGATGTCAGTACTAATTTGCAGTATATCTTATTAACTGGCCCATCTTTGATGAAACTTTTTAATTTTCACAGCTGATAATAAGTGTGAGCAATTTGTGTAATGTTCAGCAACTCTTCATTCACCTCACTTCCCCTCTGAAAAAGAGTACATTTCCCCACCCTACCCCCCAATATTGGGCTTTTCCAAACCACTTACTTTAGCTCATGGAAAGTGTCCAGTTTCTTCTAAGGCTCTGAGAAGCCCAGTCGATTTCTGCAAGTCCTTTTGAGCCTCTGGCATCCACTACTAGAAGATCATGTCCCCCATGGGCCTTTGCCTTCAACTTGAGCCTCAAAATGAGAGCCTCATGGAGGAAATCTAAATCCAGCCCACAGACTGGGATCAGATTTGCAACTGGGCCAGCTTGCAGCTGGACCATAGCTGATGTGAGTGAGCACTGGCCTCTGACTTAAGATACATCTTGAATAACTTTGTCTAGAACTTATATCTAGTATCCTCCTTTCCCCACTAAAGATAGGCTTCATCTTCAGTTAATATTTAATCTGGTCTTATTTGGAGCTGCTTCTGAAATAAGCCCAAAATAATACTTCAAAATGTGTTTATAATTCATTTGAGAAGTTTGCCTTCATGGACCCATAACCAAAATAGAAAACGCTTTGGCTGTATTAGGAATGAAGTCACCTTTATATATTTTAAATGCATTTAAATGTTTAGGGAATATGTAATGTTTTTATGATCTCTTGTCTCAAGAAACATGTGAGCAAACAACATGTGTAACTCTTTTTTTTTTTTTTTTTTGGTACCGGGGATCGAACTCGGGTCCTTGCTCTTGCGCAGCAGGCGGCAAAACTGCTGAGCTAAATCCCTGGCCAACATGTGTAACTCTTTATGAGATTTTCAAGGTATCACAAATACTGGTCACATTGGCATTTCATAAGAACATTAATATTGTGTTGACATGGCAAAGAATGTATATCTGTTATTAGGAAGATTATAAGGAAATGCAATCTCTCTATCAATACCTAAAGAACATACTTCCTGAAGATAGTAAGCAAAGAGTCTCTGATCATACAGAGACATTTGGAAGGAGCCATTCTGTCCTCATTGCATGCTATGCCCAGAACACGGATTGGCATATGTTTGGCACTCAGTAAACAATAAATAAGAGAATGTAGAGGTCTAAGTGTTGGCATGGGTAAAACCCACTAATACTGATTTTATTGATGTTTTCTCTCTCTCTTGTTTGCTTCCTCAAACACTAAAGGCAGAAAAAAGTGTCAGGAAAAGTGACGAGACCTAAATGATTCACTCCTTGACCTTGTCACAGTCTATTGATTGACTAATATGCTTAAAAATTGGAAATGTATATAGTTTGCCTTGATACAATCAGAAAATTGCCAACGATATTGGCTGTTCTCTACAATATCTGACCGTCTCTGCTTCTATCAGTTGAACTGTAGCCTTATAGGGATAACTGTAATCTTGATTATATTAGTGAATAATTATAACAACATAAAATGTCTGTCTATAGAGTTGGTTAAGAAAATACAGGATGTTTTACATTTGGTAAAAATTCAATAAATATTTCTTACTGACTGAAGCCATTAAAAATGAGATGTAAATATATAATCTTTGACAATGAAAAAAAATCACAACATATTTAACTAAGAGCAACAGGTTCCCAAGCATCATGTGCAATATAATTCTACTTCTGTGTGCTAAAAATAACCTACATATCCATATATTTATCTGTATATATAGAGAGAAAGTTAAAGAATTTTTACCTAACTGGTAAGAAATGTTGTTTTGGAAGATAGTGATTCATGGTTTTCAACTTAATGTTCTTCTATTATCTTATGATTCATTGTACGAACACCATATACTATTTTACAACTATAAAAACAAAAAGACAATATAATTTTGAGGAAAATGATTATATGCTTAAAGTATTTGGAAATGGAATGGACTATGTAGAAATCCAAGTCAGCCACAATTGAGTAGGAAGAGACCAAGGAAGGACTAGTTCCCAGGTCTGGTGTTTTGGGGTGGATCTGTAAGTGCTGTATATGGAAGAGAGGCTGGAAAACCCAGGCTTTCTTACCGCACCATACTCTATATTGAATTCTACCTGAATACATTGTAATTGTTGATCATTTATGTATATTATTCATCAGGCTATTAACCAGAGGCCCCCCCCAAAAAAAAACCCATAAGAAACAAAAAAATCCAGAAAGTGACAAGTAAAGCTTGGGTGAAGACTAAATCAGTTCTCCATCCCCTGTATCCTTCCCCAGAAGTCTGAACGCATGGAGAATTCACAGCACGTCTAGTGTACAGGATGTATTTATAGTAACAACATGTTATTTTTTCTTTATTTAAAATTCAAATTTAATTGTACACTCTTCTTTTCTGTTTTCTAAACCTGGCGACCCTTACTGAAAAACCAACTATATGTCTGGCCTTATTCTCCCACTTTATAGGAAGGCATCCAATCTTCCCACAGGGTTAATAGTATCAGAGGTAGTATCTCTCTTTTACTTCCCCTCCCCGCCCTGGCTTTACTAGAAGGCTTGGCTCATCCAGACTCAGCACTGATGCTAATGCTTAAGAGTAACTTTATTTTCCTATACCACAGGTTTATAGCTTTGTGGCTATACTAAAACATTCAGTACCCAAAACAGTAGAGTAAATACTGATAGCCTTGCTATGTAGAACAAAAGAAAAAAAAATTCTCTTGATTTTTTCTTTCTCTTATACTTGTCCCTCACAAAGAGGCATTAATTATATGGTTCTCATAATCCCCCATTATGATCTAGAATGACATGGTGCTTTTAACAGCACGTAAGTTTCCTGCCATAACCAGCCATCCCAATACATACTGACTTAAAACAGTAAGATTTATTTAGTTCACAAGTGTGCAGGGTTGTGATGAAGGCTTCTGGTCTCAGCTGGGACTTGCCTGGCTGTTGGCTAAACTAATAGGAGCCACCAGGCCATGCATTTCTCATCTTCCAGAAGCCCATCCTGGTCATGTTCTCACTGTGACAAAGGTATGAGAACACAAGAGGAAATATTCAAACACTTTTTAAATATCTCAGCTTGCATATCATATCCTAACATGACTTGATCAATGCTAGCCATAAGGTCAACTCAAATTCAAGGGCCAGGAAAATAGATTCTCTCTGTTGGTGGGAGAAAATGCCAACTCTCAGGATAAAGGGCCTGACTACAAGAGAGTTAGAACACATCATTGATGCAGTCAATGTACCACATATAATCCATATGCTAATTAAAATTAATATTGATGATTAGCCTTTCCCAAGTACTGAGACTCCATTATCTTTGGCACAGTATTGAATCAGTGAGCTGTCTTTATTAATGCTGAAGGAACCACTATCTCAACATAAGATTCTTAGAACTGCTCATATTTTAGAAACAGCATATTTTTCTTAGGTGACCTGGAAGTGCCCATGAAAAGATGAGGCCAGCGCCTCCCTAAGGATGGCTTTGCAATAGTTCTCAAAATTGAATGCAGTTTGCATTTTAATACTTATAAATTGATTTTCAGTCTAACCAGGCACTGTTTCTTACTGAGCCCATCAAAATTATGAATCTATTTAACCTCTTTTTCCAAACTTCTATTAAATACACAATATGTACTGCATAGATAATGTAACACAGAATGAAATGGAAAATAAGGTCTTCATCCATCCCTAATCTAATTGTAGCAACTTACTGATAACTAATGAAAAGACCAGAAGGTAATAATTTCCTCTTTTGAATGAAGAAGAGTTTTGCAGCTTGACTGCAACTATCTGTGAATTTCAAGCTCCATTTGTTGAAACTAACATGAAAACAGTATTTTGACTGCTTTTGGTATCACTATGTAAAACTGTTTGGAGACCTACTACAGAAATTTATATACACCTTCAACTTCTCATAATTATGATCTTCCATCATATTTTACAACAAAACAAATATTCTGAATTTTACAAAGTTATACCAGAATAAAACTGAATTTTAAAGGTCTTTCCCTGATGTCACTGGCAGTTAACATGTAGATGAAGATTTAAATTATCTATAGCACAACAGGGAAGAAAATAATTACATTTAATTAGATTTAAAACCCACAATAATTAAAATAGAAACTTTAAAAAAAGGATTGGCTATATTTCATTCTTACCGATTAGAAGACAATTTTGATATTTTGATTATACATAATATATTATATATGATGTGCTCATATAACCAAAATCATCAAAGATGATATACCATATTCTTCTGGATTTATGTGGATAGTTTTCAAGGAATATATAAACATACACATCTAATGTGGAGAGTTTTAATATAGCCAACTGAAGTGCAATTGTATAGTATAATCAGACTAGGGTTTTCTTTTTCAGTTTTGACATACAGTTAGATTCTAATGATCCCTTGCAAAAAAAAAAAGAAAAATTTAGTTGTAGTAGAATAAGAAGAATTTTGTACTTAGTAGCATGTGTACTGGCTTCGAATTTCCAACATGTATTAACTGTTTGACCTTGGGAAAGTCTCACCAGAGTTTTACGCTCGTTTGTAAAATTTCATGAAATGATCAGAATTAAACAACAGGACATTCTAAGAATTCAGCAAGTTCTTATTGAACAGGTGATAAAAATATAAAGAAAAAATAAATACAAGAAAAAGGGTTCCCACCAACATTTTGTTCTGAAAATACTCTTTGTTTTTTTGATACTAATTGACTGTTTCTGGATTCATGCTTAAAGAAGGTCTATAACCTCTGTGTCCAATACTATGTATAAGCAGCAGATATTAAGGGGATTAACTGTTCAAGTCCCTTTGCAAAACTTTGCCTTTAAGTGGAATGAGACAATTCCATCAATGATCTCCCTAAAATGGAGACAAAGGACTTTTTTTTCTAAAATGATTTATAATAAATACCCTGAATTAATAAAATCAATCATTGTTACTAGTGATTCTAAGCTTTTAGGTCATTGCAGGCATTTTGAGAACTTTCAAAAAATGTTGGGTCTACTCTATAGAAAAAAAAAACAACCTCTCTAAAGGAGAATGTAAGTATCTTGTCTGCTGTTTCAATAGGATTTAATAGACCATCTGAAGTTACACAGACCACCGATTTGACTATCAGACGTTGTCCCATCCCTACCACTCAAGGAATTTGTTGGGTTGATCTTGGAGTGGTATGATTTTTCCTTGTCTATTTATGCTAAAGGAGGATTGAAAGTCAACCAAAACTTCAAGAAAAATAAATTTCAATATTTTATTATATAAAATGGATAAACAAACGTGCTGTTATGGTTTGAATCTAGAATGACCTCCAAAGGCTACATGTGGAAGGCTTGTTCCCCAACGCAGAAATGTTCAAGTGAGTCAGTGATGGGTTCCTAACTCAATGGTCTACTGGGAGTCACAGAAACCTAAGAGGGGCACCTAGCTAAAGAGAGTGAGTCCTTGGGGGTGGTGTGAGCATAGGAACTATATATTATCACTGGCCCCTTCTTTGTTCTTTCTCTGCTTCCTGTCTGCCAGGAGGTGAAGAGATTCCCCACCATTCCCTTCTGCCACAAAACTCCTGGCTCACCATAGCGCTGAAAGCAAGGAAGCCAGCTCACCATGGACTGAAACCCCTGAAACTGTAAGCCACAATAAATTTTCCTCCTTTAAGTAGATTTCCTCAGGGATTTTGTCACAGTGACAGAAATGTAACACATATACTTTTTTAAAAAGTTAAGAACTTCTTTTCTTAATCTAACGAAACCAAGAGAAAAATGGATCTAACATTTGATAAAAGTAAGTCGCACAATGTGTGAATGTAAGGTTCCCCAAGTAAAACTAGTCATCTATATAAGAAAACATACACACACGAACACACACACACACACACACACACACACAGGTGCATCTGCACTCACGCACACCCATTCTCTGTTTCTTCCTGTGGCAGATACTTTTGAGTACCATGAGAGCCAGCCCTTTTTTAGTTTTTGCCAGCAGAGCCCACTTACCAGCATAGAGGCTACATGTATTATGTAATTTCTCAGTCTTCCTAGTTTCCAGGCAAGAGATATGATGCTGTCCTGTGAGACAGAAAAGAAGTATATTGTGGACTTATGAGAAATATTTATTTATATTTATTTTTCCTTAAGTAGAAAGGATTACCTCTCTTCTTACTTTTGGATGTTGTCTTAGGAGAAAGGTACTTGAGCTGCTGCAGCCACCTTGTACCTATGAGTCCTGAGGACTGGTATTGCTGAGCCACACAACTGATCCTGATTTGCATATAAATAAACTTTACTGTACAGGAAAAATTAAGCTGTGATGTTTATAAACTTATTTTTTGTTGGATATTCTGTCCCTTGAGGCCAAGAGCACCCTATTAAATTTCCTATCCTCCAAAGTTCAATAATTAGCTAAGTGCTACACACGTTGGAAGGCAAATGGCATTTTAATATCATGAGCAATAATTACATTTCTGAAATCACCAGCACTGCGGTGGGGAGTCTTGCATCTTGAATTGCAAGTAGTGAGAAAGGAAGCCTATGATGCCACTGTGTGGCTTCAAATACCTGCTCCACAAGTCCTCCAAGCCCATTCCTTGGTAGAAGATCAATTAGAAAGCAGGTCTGCAATGGAGAATTGATGAAGGGATCATCTGATTTATGAAGCCACGGAGAGAGACAGGAAGGACATTAGGATGAGAAAGAGGGAAAGGAAAATAAAGAGAGAGAAAGAACACAAAAAATACAAGCTACGAGTACCAGGTCAGGGTAGGTGAAATGTTTTGTGATGGGAATGAAATCTGAAGTCTTGATTTTTATGTTTCCCCAGTGCATGTTTATGTGGCTGTGCCGGATTTCTTTAAAAGGCTTATATTGAAGGGGATGACAATCCTGACAGTAATCTGGCAGAGAAAAAAAATCAGACATGCTACTGCCTAGGAGGAATTAAGGACAGCCTGTATTTTCTTTTCCATTTCATACATCATTTAGAACTTACTGCGGTGATGCCACAAAGTCAGGAGGCTTTAAAAAGTTAATGAGAAATATATACGAAAACCTGTAGTGTGTTATTTTGGAATACCCTGTAATGTCGAGGGTTTGTTACACAGGGACGCAAGGCTATTTTAATGACTTTCATTTTTATTGCACTGGATTTTCAGGGAGCACCCTAAACCTTCTCAGTTAATAAATAAAAAGTATTGTGACCTTTACTTGGTTGGCAAACAACATTGTTTCAGCACTAGTATTTTTCAAAGCTTATTCTTCTGTAATTTTGACCTCAAAGACTTTACATTCTATGTTGCAAATTCATAATGCTAATTAAATTAAATCCTGGCATACATTTTGACATTTGGCTACCATGCCCTACTTGATCACAAAGAACTAGATAATCAGTATCATCCTTAATCATGACTTCTTGTAACTTTTTTGTGTTAGCTTTTTTAAAGTGTGTTGAATTATATATTTCAGTTTAACTTAATGTGAGCATATTTTCTCTCTAATTGTATTTAAAAAGTCCCGTGAAGGCAAAGAGTCTGTTATATTTTTCAGTACCTTCCAGGGCAAAAATGCTTAAAATATGTCCTATGGACAACAATTTCTTTGTGGTGTAAATAGATATATTTTTTAAAATGTTTTTCTTCTCAAATAAGGTAGGAAAAATTTGGCTTAAAAAATGAAAAGAAGATTTCACTGTATAATACTTTAGAACATTTAAAATACTAACATATTGCAAGTCCCAAAGTGGGGACACAAATACAAGAATTCCTAGATGTATTTGAACATAAACTTTTGGATGGGGATTGGTGGGGTAAGAAACCTCTTAAGAGACTACATTAAGAAATGCTGTTCTACAACGTATTACCTAGTAATCTGAGAATGTCATATCCAAATATAAATACTGGTTTTAATATATTTCTTTCATGAAGGATGAGGCTTATTTCTTTCTTTGATGTGAACAAAACAGTTTTAGCACTATAGTCAAGCAACTTATCTCTACATAACAGGTATCTTAATTTAATCATTTAGAGAAATATTTAAATTTGTGGCATTATAAAGGCAAGAAAAATTGTTGAAAATAGCTCAATCCACACCTCATCATTCATTATTTAAAATTTTTGTACAGTGTTTATATGCAAAGATTTATAATGGGTAGCTTGTAAGTAATGGGACATCTACTTCCAGTATAGCAACTAGTTTGTATCAGCTATATTTCTTTATAAAAAAAATAGACCATTTGAATATTGAAGATCAACTAAAAGTATTTGAATGGTACCAGGTCAGGAAAGATGTAGAGAGCTAAAATTCTGAGAAGGAGAGAAATATAGACAGATGAACCCAATATTCAAATCTGTTTTCTCCAAAAAGATATTTGAAAGAATAACCGAGAAAACCTTTCTGCAGTCATGTGCTTAGGAAGCCAAGAACTAAATATGAGGATTTGCCAAGAAGAAAAGACATTGAAAAAGGACCCTTCCGAATGGGTATGTCTCTGAGTATTCATATTCTAGAATACACTAGCCATCCAGAATGCAACAACTTTCGTAAAGATTGCAACTTAGCTTGGGGTTCAAAGCTAATGAATTAAATCCTTGCACAAATGTGCCCTAGCTCTCACCTTACTACCTGTAAATGGCAAACATAAATACTTTCTGGGAGAAGGTAACTCATTCAGGGTCTCAAACTACTTCTGAAAATAAAAATGTCACATATTCAAATAAACCAAAGAGTATAAAGAGAAAAAAATGTATGAATTTATAGACAATAGAAACAATTCACAGGAGATGCAGATGCTAGAGCCATCAGACATGGCTTTGAAAGAATTATGAATGATACATTCATGAGAACTGGAATGTATAAAAAGAATCAAGTTCATAGTTTAGAAAATGTCAGGAGAAGACGTGTACCTTTTTCTCCACCAATGCAATATTGCACTGACTTATTGACCAACAAATCTGAGGGAAAAAAAAAATACAAAGAAGAAAAAGGAACTGAAGAGAAAGAAATCCTACCCTTGTGAACTTAGATTCTGAGAAGAACCCAAAAACATGGAATGGGCATTGAGATGGGGAGAAATTTTCCAATAGTCATGTGGTTATGTGGATGGACAACTTCTTCTATAATAAAAGTGTTTATTACTTTGTTTGTTTAAAATTTATCTGTCCTCTGCCAGCATCAGTAGGTAAATAACCACATTTTTTGAGGCATTCAAGTTAGGTATTTTCCTCTATGTCACCCTCCCTAATTAAACAAATTAATAAAGACTCACTTAAATATATATATAATAAAAGAGCCAAAAGAGATAGCATGTGAACTTCAACTTTCTAAGCATTTATGGTATTTGTCACTTGTTTTCCCCACTCTGGCTGAAATTCTGATCTTACATCTGACATACAATGCTTACTGACTTTGGCATTTAATGGGAAAGAAAGGGATCTTGAGGGGTGAATTGGAGACTCTCTCTTTCTTAAAAACACAGAATAGCTGTGGGGGCACATGCCTATAATTCCAGCACTCGGAAACCTGAGGCAGGAGGATTGCCTTGAGTTCAAGGCCAGCATGAACTACATAGTGAGACCCCATCTCAAAACAAAACAAAACTAAAACTAAAGCATAAAACAACACAGAATAATCCTAAATGGCTTCTAAGTTCCCACTAAACTTCCTTGATTTAATCCATTATAATATGCAAGTGAGTTGGATGAATGGAAGTTCCTCATTTTGTATTAAATTGATCTTTGGATCTGGAAGTCAAGAGGAAACACAGCACATTTTCCTTCATTGTGTTTTTGAACTGGCAGGTGCACACAGAGCATCTTAAGTCTCAGCTGAAATCTCACTTAACAAGGCATCCAATTTAAGTAGTCAGACTGTCAACAATTTCCTTCAGATTCTTTTCTTTCCCTGGACCCGGAGACATCCGAGGGACACTGAATTATGCTGTTTTGCTTTGATGAACAGATTAGCTTGTCTAAGGCAGCAGCACTTCATTCAGTCCGTTCACTTTCCAGTTTCCAGCCTGATATTGCCTCTAGTCATATACAGTGATGATCATATTAAATCTTCTCAGGGCCCACAGGTTAATTGTCATCTTGCAGAGAGGGCTAAAACTTAATTCCTAGAGCTCATTCAGGTGCATTTTTGCTCAACTTTAAATGTGACAACAGCATGAAGGGAACTTGGAGATGTTTCTTAGGTGTGGGCTTTGGTTTGCAGTTTCTGCTTTTCTGACCTTTGCAATTAAAGTGATCTATAAACAAATTTGGAGCACCAACATCACAAAGAGAGGACTCTTCTTATTTTGGTGTTATAGGTTAAATTTAGCTTTGCCTGCATAGCTCCAGAGCTATTATCCAGAAGAGAATAGAACAAAATGTTTCTCACTAAGAAAAATCTTGCATGGCTTCATTTTTATTCTGATGACAGAACTTAACCTAGTTTCCTTTTGCTTTTTTTAGCCTTTACATTTTTGTCAAGCTTTAGAATTTCCTATTGCTTGAAAGTGTATAATATGCTGAGAATTGCCATTGTTTCCTTCTTACTTTTTTGTAATTTCCATTTTCATTCTCTCATTTTCCACACAGCAATTTCAATCTTTGGGTTTTCGTTTTTGTTTCTAATGGGCCGATAACCTTTGCTTTTTTATGCTAGATTTAAAAGTTAACATGAAGGTTGTATGCAATAGCAAATAGATTCAAATGAAAAACTTCTTGGAGGGGAAGCATAAGGACAAATCACTTTAATTTATAGTCAGTACTAATAGATTTTAATCAGAAGTCTATGCAAACAAAATTACATTTTAAATGCATCATGAGAAGTTGTTAAATTGACTACTTTTTAAGATAGAGAACAAAAAATCCCATATTTACATTTTCAGGATTTGTTATTTCAAGATAATAAAGAAAGATATTTCCACAACTTTCTTGCAAAAATCACCCAAATTCAACAGAGAAGAATAAATAGAAACAGCCCATCTGCAGTAAAACTAAGAAATATTTGTAGATCTGAAAGATAATATATGAAGATGAAAATCTTGGGAGAACAATAAATGATTTAAGCAAAAAAAAAAGATTAAAATGTAATGTTTGGAGTTATGAGCAAGTCACACTGTAGCACCCTAGGAAAAAATTAAGAATTGGAGCTGCTAAGTACTTCTGAAGACTTGAATGTTATTGGAGTTACAGTTAAAAATTAGATTGATCATACAATCTCCTCTAGAAACCTAGGCTGCCAGGGGACTTTCTCCTCTCACTAGAATTTGAATCTTTGATGGATTTCAGACTGAGCAAAAAGAAAGGTTGAGCCATTATGTAAACAAAGAAAGTATGATGGAGCAGAGGGATAATTCCCAGCCTGTCAGTTGTCAGATGTCCTAAGTTTGTGTCTCCCAAATATTGAAGAATGAATTTCAAGGACTAAGGAGGTTGAGCGTAAGAAAGATTTGTTGAGAGAAAGCTCCTGAGAGACAGGAGAGGGGTCCCAAAAGTGGGTTACCGAAGGCGTTTGTTCTCCAAGAATATCTCATACAGCAAAATCACAACGTGAGTACAATGTGGGTTAAACTACAATCAACAAATAGGATTACAGTTCCTTAGCTAATATTGATCCAATAGGGAATTGAGGGATGTAGCAAGGGTATATGGGTAGCATCATTAACTTTAGCTTATCTATAACTTATAACATAGAAAGAACAAAATCCTTTTTTTGGGGGAAAGAAACACAAAGGGATGGGAGGATGGTTTCAGGTGCTCTGGTTACCTGCTGATGCCTATCTGGACTTACTCACCAAGTGATGCTAATTAATTACAAGTTACTCTTTATCTCTGAGGATACCAGGGGGCCTGGCTATTGCATTTCCATCTTGAATCCTGACCTTCTTCGGATAGGTTTCCAGCCACAATTTTGATCTATTTTCAACTTCTGCACTGACTCCCTCATGGGCCCAATCCCTGTTTGACTGCCTATTAATTTCTATTTAACTTAATTGTCTATAACAGAGCTGAAAATTCTGGAAGAGACATCTAGTGTAAATTTTAATTCATGGAGACTGGGTGTCTTTCATCATATGGTTTCATGGGACAATATAGTAAGAATAAGATGTTCATATTTTGATGTATGTTTCCTTTAGGAAGTTGCTTTCTTATTTTAGAAAAAAAAGGCTTCTTTGTATCCAATTGACAAAGTGGTTGTTATGACAACTTCTTGACATTGAATGACAAGGCAGTAAGCACAGGTATCTGGGAACTCACTTTTTTTTTTTCCAAATGAATGGTTAATATATTCTTAAGTGAATCAATATGTATTTTTTTAGTAGCAAAAATGCAAAACACACATAAAATCCACTCTAGTCCTAATGTTTTTCAGCAGGCTGAATCTGAAAGCATACCAGGAGGGACTATTTGGTGAATGTGGTATAAATAAAAATAAAATGTGCACAACTTATGAGACTTAATATTTGCCAGTATTCACCAATGTCCAGAGGGTATTTCATGGTACTGTTTGCCTCATCTACTCCACAAATATTTACTGAGCACTTCCTCTGTATGAAACACTGCACCTACAAACATAAGGGAGAAGAAGAGGGCAGGAAAAGAGAGAGTAATCCCTTTTTCCAATATTTAAACTATAGCTACAAATGTCAGATAAATCTGCTTAATAGTATCTTCTTTTAATGAGTTCATCACTACAATTTCAGACGGATGTTTTCTGGGTAACAGGAGCTTTTTATTAATTTATTGGGAATATTTTTATCTGTTTAACATTTAATGAGATTTCAAAAAACTCATACAAGCCAGATGATATTTTTTCAGTTTGTTATTACTTTATCAAAGAAACAAAGTCTTTGCTCTTTTTTGTTTTGTAAAGTTCTATGTTTGCACAACCTTCAGGATAAGAAAAATGAATTATGGATCAGACTTAATTTGACCCTAAATGGTTCTTCTAAAGCAATCTACAGGCTTCTGCACTGGAGATTTCTTAGTGGTATGTCGAGTCTTGCAACACTTACTTCAGTTTTCTCTCTGACCTTTTCAGATCATGATAAATTCTGATGCTTGATTTATTTATTTATTTATTTATTTATTTAGAGACGTTTCTATCTTGAGAAAAACAAGCAAGAAGAAAGATAACTGATTCAAAGAGCAAATATTTCATCAAAACCTGGAAATGCATCCTGGCAAGGATAATTCAGAAAAACTGACACGCCACAGCAAAGAGGTTATATCGTGGCTTCCAAATGCAAAACAAATGTCAAAATATTGTGGAGCCAAAATGTTAAACTGTCAGAAGAACAATCTCGCTCAATGCCTTTTAACCAGGGGGAAAGGCAGTGTATCAGCAATCACTGGCTGATAACATTGGTTTAAATTATTAATTATAAGCTATAAGACAGAGGAGTTTCGGTAGTTGGTGGCAGGAAAATTTACTCTGATTTTTCAGTGGGCACTGAAGGATGGAGGGTATAGGAGAATCAGCAATTTCAGCCACCCCAGTTTACCCTAAAATGCCACCAATGACAATTACTAAATCATGACGGATTACTCCCCTTGCCCGCCATCTTCTCATACAGAAACAAACACCTAACCTTCCATGGAAACTGAACTTGCCGGGATCCAAAGAAAACTTGCATCCCTTTTTTTAAAATTAATGGTTATCCTCAGGTGTGGTCCTCAGGAAAGCAAGCTGGTTCTGGAAATGTCTTAGAGTTGCCTTGGAACTCTAGGCACAGGTGACGCTTTCTGTTCAGAAGTGTGGAGACAGAGATTAGCAATCTGTTTTAACAAGTCCTGAAGGAGATTTCTGCTCTGAAGTCACTGTATGTTTCTAAAATCATTCTATGTTGAAAACTCAGTTGTAAAATTTACCCTTTCCCATATGCCAAAGATAGAATCTAGACCTGTATCTCTCAACCTGTAAAAATCAAAATGAATCAAAACATAAATATTAAAGCAGAAACACTTAATCTAGTGGATGACAAAATAGGTAAAACTCTTGAAGGTATAGGCACACGTAAGGAGTTTATAAACAGAACCCCAATTTCAACAAGAATCAACACATGGGGTTATATCAAATTTTAAAAATCCTGCCCACCAAAAGAAACAACCAACAGACTAAAGAGACAGTTTACAGAATGGGAAATAATTTTGCCAGCTACTCCTCAGACAGACAACTAATATCTGGAATATATAAAGAACTAGAGGGGCTGGGGATTTAGCTCAGTGGTTTCACCGCCTGCTGCGCAAGCTCAAGGACCCGAGTTCGATCCCTGGTACCAAAAAACAAAAAAAAAAGAACTAGAAATTCAGACCCCCTCCAATAAAAGATCCAGTCAAAAATGGGCAAGAAAAATGGATGGGTGCTTCCCAGAAGAAGTATAAAAAATTGTTTAATTTCTTGGCCATCAAAGAAATGTAAATTAAAACAATATTGAGATTTTTTTTCATGCTCCAAACAGAATGGCTATCATCAACAAATAAAACAGTAACAAATGCTGGAGGCTCTGGGCAAAAAGGAACCCTTCCTCAACAGCCATTATGGAAATCGGTATGGAGATTCCTCAAAAAACAAAAACTAGAAATTCCATTTGACCCAACCATTCCCCTTTTAGATATCTTCTCAAAATAGTTAAAGACATCATACAACAGCAATACATGCATTCCCATGCTTACAACTCATAATAGCCAAATCTTGAAGCAGTCTATATATCCATCAAAAGATGAATGAATAAAAAATATGCTAGACTATATCGTTTTGTTATGGATATGGCATAAGAAGGACTCGTCAAGCATTGATGACTGGCATAAATATTGATATAGTTTGGATAACAACTTGGCAATATTTACTAAATTTTAAACTGCTCTTGCATCCAAAAATCCTACACAGGATTCGAATGCCACACAGTAGCAAATATGGGTGACTGAACTATGCTAATGAAAATAATTCTCACAAATATTAAATACAGACTGTATATTTTGTTTAGGAATACATAGGCTTGTAGTAAACACATAAAGAAAAATGTGAGAATAGGACAAATTGATGGGGAGATGATGTGAAGTTACCTTCTGAAAAACTCCTCTTTGTCATCATCAAAACCTTCTACCATCAACCTCAACTGCTCCCTACATAATTCTAAACAACATAGCGAGAATGATCTTCCGGAAACTGTTCCCTTTCCTGCCTAAAAATCCTCCACATTTTCCTGCCAAATCATAGTAATGTCTGTTTGGGCTACGATAACAAAGTGCCATACAGGCCATAGCTTATAAACGACGGAAATGTATTTGTTAGAGTTCCGAAGGCTGAGAAATTCAAGGTGAAGGTCCCAGAAAAGTCACTGGCTGGTAAGGCCCTGGTGCTCTGTGGGCTTGCTGCTACCTGTGCCTGCAAACAGTGGAAGAGACAGTGCAGACCACAAGGGGCTATTTAATAAGGGCACTAATACCACCCCTGGGAACTTTGTCTTCATGATATAATCACTTCCCTGGAAACCCATTTCTTAATAGCTTCACATTGGAGATTAGGTTTTCAATGTACACATTGTGAGGAAACACAGATATTTAGACCACAGCAACGTTCAAACCATGGCACTGCAGCTCATTGTGGGCAGAAGTGGTCAGTACTTCCCCATGTACCTGTCCCCTAGGCCAGTGCCTTCCACAGAGTCATGCAGCAGTAGCACCCTGATGGACTAGCCCTGAGATGTCTGGCTTTTGCTCAAATGATTCAGCTTACTGCTCATAGAACACTGAGTACAACTTTTTGCAAAACCACCAAATGCTTTGGAGGAAAATTAAAGTTGTATCTTATGTTTAAAAAACTAGTTATAGCACATGAAATAAGGCTAGAAGTATAATAAAAATCTCATGTCGGTAAAAATGTGCAGTCTTACTATACAATATATTCTCCCAATAATATATGAGTCATCAGAGAATTGCAACAAGGAAATAGGTAGAATTGTTACCATTTCTGGGGTTCTGTAGACTCCTTCCAGGTCCTCAGTGTCCTGAACAAGGAATTGGAGAAGACATGTGAAGAAGGTAGTGAGATTTTACATTTATTAAAGGGAGGTAAAACAAGCCTGGCATGGTGGCACACACCTGTAATCCCAGCACTTGGGAGGCTGAGGCAGGAAGATTGCCACAAGTTTGAGGCTAGCCTGAGTTACATAAATTCAAGACTAGCTGGAGCTACATGGTAAGACCCTGTGCAAAAACAAAACAAAGCAAGACAAAACAAAACAGATAGTGAAAGAAGTATGCTCTGCAGAAGGAGTGTGGGCTACTGAGAGAGCTCACAGTGGCCACGAGATTAAAGGCAGAGGTCTTTTGTGTTCTTCATTCTTCCAAGCTGACATCAGATCTAAACTACCCTATCGAAAACCTGCTTGTGGGCTGAGGATTTAGCTCAGTGGTTCTGATGCCTGCCCCAGAAGCTCAAGGACCTGAGTTCTATCCCTGGTACTGAAACAAAACAAAACAAAATAAAAAAACAACAACCTGCTTAGCTTTGGACCAGTACTTTGTGATTGGTCCCTGGGGAGGGGCTTGGAAACTGTCCAATGCAGGTGCCCTGGATTTCTATGATTGACAGGCCACACCCACTGCTCAGCTGGTTGGTCATTCCCTAATTCCTGCCTCAGAATGAAATGATATTTGAATAGCTATAGTAGACAAAATATATTAATTCTAACATCAAGAATAAATATTCTTGCTTGGAAACAATATTTTACAGGCTTGAAAGTATTTTTCTCTTCCAGAAATATAAAATAACTTTTACTCCATTAATGGATTACAAACTTGTGAGTGGATTCAGTTCCCACATGAGGTGGATTTATGGAGAAGTGGATTTAGTTTTCCAGTTGTGTAGAATTCCATGCGCAACACTAGAAACATCTTTGGTCTGCTCTCCTTTTATGGTCTTGCAAGTTAGAATCTTATTCCCTAGAAATGCCATACTCACTTGATTATGAAATGCATGCAAAATTAAGAGAAGGTATTTTCTGGGTGATAAAATGGCAAAATTGGTAAAAAAAAAAATTGCATGCATGTAAGTTACACATCCTAATAAAAAATTTTATTAACTCAACTTTATTTCTGACTTGAAATCTCTATTCAGGTAGGTCTTCAGAACATTCAAATAAAGAACTCAATTATCAGTTCTTTCTGGGATTTCCCCTCTACCTCCATAGTTGTACCAGAACTCTAGTCTAGTAGCCATCTTTCCCAGGAGAAAGGAGGAACATATGCACATGGAAATGCAAAGTTGTGATCCACACTTTTTGTTGTTTTTATTCATTTGTTTCAGCTCTTGGAAACCTTTGCTGCTTTGTGCAAAGCTGGAGGTGCAGGAATCATTTGCCATACTGTCTACAGTCTGCTCAGTCTGGATGTGGAAAACAGACATACTTCTCTGGAGTCAGGAACTGTGTGGACAGCAGAACTTCCAGAAAAGTGAAGGAAGGTCCTCTTGGCCTCCAGAACCCTCAGACTTCTCCTTCTCTGTCTTTCTTGCCTAAACTTTACATTCTCATTTTGCTTAACCACTCTCACCATTGTCAGATTATCTGTCCTGTTTCTTTCTTCATGAATACTTCCCCAGTTCTTCTAAAAGCCTGAGCTACGGAATTATAGGATTCAAATAACTTTCAAGCTAGTTCTAGTTTCTTCTTTATCACATCCCTCCCCTGAGGCAATGAGCCCAGTATACTATCCCTTTTGAATGGGGGATAGAAATGCACCAAAATGTGGAGAAAAAGATCACTGACTACTGTATTAAAATATAACTATTTTTTGATCTGGGTGCTGTGGTACATGCCTGTAATTCCAGCTATTTAGTAGGAGGCTGAAGCAGGAGTGTTGGGAATTTGAGTCCAGCCTGGGCAATTTAGCAAGACCTTGAATCAAATAAACCAACAAATGGTATATAAATAAATAAATTCATTTATTCATTAAAAAGCATCTTTAAATACAAAGAGTATGAGACAAATACAAATTTGACTGCCGGGTCTAGTTATGTGGACAACTCACCTTAGGAAAGTAGTTCTCAAAAATTAGTGCACATGAAAAATCACCTATGGGATTATTTTTTTTAAATGCCATTGTCTGATTCAGGCTACAGATCACAATATCTAGGGAGTGAAACCCAGAAAATAAGAATGTTTAAAATATTCTTCATGATTCTAATGCAAATACAGGTTTAAGAACTTTACAACTCAAAGCAGTCCATAGAGCAGTAGTTTCATCATTTTCATCACCTGAGAAGTTGTTGCAAATGTAGAATTTACATCAGACCTCAGCCCTAGTGATTCAGCATCTATATGCTTTCACAAGAACTCTTGGTGATTCTCATTCAAAATTGAGGAGGAGCTTGAACATTGAGTAAGTGACAGAGAGGTCAGCTATAATGCCATATCCTCCTTTATGATTGATTTACAGCCATGGGCTAGGGTGGACTCTAAATGGAGAAAGAGTAGATGTAATCTTGGATGACTAGAGAAATTCTGTGGCACAAAATAGCTCTAGATTGAGGTAGACTTTAAGGGCTTTCTTGAATGGCACACATTCATCCTTAGATATTTTTTATGTTCTGAACCTAATATGCTTGCAGCACCCAGTCAGGGACTATGGGGACACTGGCAGCATTTTGTGGTGAGATTAGATGGTTACAGTGTTATAGGAGAAACAGAATTCTCAGCCTGTTAGGTGCCAAGTTTGTGTGTTCTAAAATTGAAGGATGAACTACAAGAGACAGTGGAGGATAACAGTAGGGAAGTTTTATTGAGGGATAGCTCCTGAGAGACAGGAGCAGTCCCACCAGTGGGATATCACCCAGGCCCTTTGTCAGGGGTAATTTATACAGCAAAGTCACAAAGTGGGTCAAACTACCATCAACCTATAGGATTGCAAGCATAGCTGCTAACTAATACTGAACCAATAGGGAAGCAAAGCACGTAGCAAGTGTATATGGACATCATTAACTTTGGCTTATGTATGCCTTCTAAAAAAGAAACATTTTGGGGAAGGAATGGGTCCAGATGTTATGTGTTATCATACACCTAGGCGTATGATGCCTATCTGAACTTAATGATCTAGGTGGTACTAATTACATTATGAAATATATTCTCAAGGTTTTTATTTTTTTTTGGTGCCAGGGATCGAACTTGGGTCCTTGCGTTTGAGCAGCAGGTGGCGAAATCACTGAGCTAAATCCCCGGCCCTCAAAAGTTATTGTTTATCTCTTAGAGAGGCATGCAAGCCTGGCCTTTGAATCTTTATCTTGGACCTAGCCTTCTTCAGATGTATTTCCAGCCACAATTCTGATGTCTTTATTTTTATTTTAATTAATTAATTAATTAACGGACTTCCTTGAGAGCCTAGTTTCTTTCTGACTATATATTTATTTCTATCTAACTTAGTTGCCTATAATACCAGGATCCCGAGTGTCATTTAACAATCATATAGTCTATCCCATTATGTTTCCTTACATTTCCTAGATTACTCTGCATACAAGTATCTCATTTAAGCCTTAAAATATCACCTCTTAGATTATGAAACTGCAATTTTGAGAATCTAGTGATAAAGATATGCCAAGGACCAGTAATTGTTATTTGTCAAAGTGGGGTTTATATGATGATTCTGAAGTTAATGTTGATACTTTTATTCACACAGTATAATAAGGTGTTTGAAGTCTTAGTAACTCAAATTGATGCATCATACTTTTCCCTTTTATGAAATAAAAAGATCTTAAATAGAACAAATACTCTTAGGTTGTCGTGCTCACAAAAATAATATTTAGCGAAGCCTTGCTTGATAAACCCATTAAAAATGAATAAGGTTTCATTATATAAAGGGATCTGAACAAGGTATTTTGTTTCGTCTTGTCTTATCTTAGATGATGGGATGTTTGAGAGGGAAATGATTTGTTTAAAAAAAGAGGAAGGGGGCTGCATAAAAATAAAAGTGATATATACCTCAGAAGTGTTTAGAATTGAGATGGAGACCTTGAAACAAACATGGAGAGAAAAAAATAAGAATATTTTAAACAGAATGCTAAACATTGCCAATTAATACTGTGAAAGAGTACTGCAGTAAGACAGTAAGAAGACCTAAAGAATTTTTCCAATAGTAGTATGGCTTAAAGCTATATTTTTCCAGGTGAAAACTCTATGTACATCCTCATGAGCAGAAAAAAAGAGAAATACACTGCCATATTAGGAAGTCATTAAAATACCATTTGCTGAACTACTTCATATAAATTATTAACCTTAGGGCACCGCCTTGTGCTTTTTCTATACAGAATAATGTAAGCTCAATTTTTTTTCAGTTCATTCACTTCAATTATGTATTCCCTTCCTTTACAAATTCACTACCTTTTGACAACTTTATATATCACTTGCTTATTAAACTAGCTTAGAGTATGCAACAGAAAGATACTGTGCTCTTGATCATTTGTTAATTTCTACTGTGCATCTTGAGCAAATTTAAATCCTTCTAGCCTGAGGAATCCTCTTGTTCTCAATGTTACCAAGGTACTTTAATAAAAATATAAAACCCTTTAGGTTTACAAAAAGCAGGTGTGTCAGAAGATAATATGCTATCCAAAAGTGCCTTAAATCACCACATCAGCTTAGCTTTTTAAAATGTGCTATACTTTCATACACAGCATAATGTTTTACTATCTAAGACAGCAACTTTAATATTTAAAATGTTACTTTTACCCTGGGAAGTCTAATCTAGCCTGATGTGCTACTTCTCATTGCAGTGTTTCAAATTGTATATGCTTAGGGGACTAAATTTTCAGTTTTGATTTATCATCCTGTGAGTCAAGTACTTTTAATTGCTTTCCTATAAGATAAAGTTTTATTCCTTTCAAATCACAAATAATTCATGATAACTCATGAATATGCATATCTTATCTTAGGTAGCATAACATTATTAATCAGCTTTTGCTGGAAGTAGAGTAATAGATTAAATAAATTGGAATTTAGAAGGAATAATGGATTATAAACAAAAGGATTTACAGAAGATAATTTTTATCACTCAGTTGTTTTCAGAAAAACACTCCAATTGTCAACAAAATCAAGTCCTTTTTTAATATTTGGCAAAGTTTTTATTCATCATTTTCCCCAAAATATGTGCTATTTTGTGTAAATGATATAGACAAATATGTAAGCTTAGAAGAAAATCAATGTATTATGAAAATATAATATTATTTATGCATATATTTTTGTTGTCTCAACTATCCCACTACCTTCCAAAGCAACTATATTCATTATGAAATTTATGTAAGTTTGTAATTCTAAAATGCAATCTTAGATCTCACAATTGCCTTTTTGTACTTCAGAATTAAATATATGCTGATTCTTGTAATTGCAGCATAGAACTACACTGTATTACTTAGGATTACAAAATGAATCACTTTTAGTGGAAAAAATAAAATTTGGTTTTCTGTTGTACCTCATTGGCTGTTCAGAGGTCATATTATAGACAGCTAGAAAAGATAGAAATTAATAGGCTGTCAGACAGATGGGGCCCTTGAGACAGTGCACAAGATGAAAAGAGTGGCGAGAGGCCCATCTGAAGAAGGCCAGTCCTCAAGATGGAGATGAAATAGCCAAGCCTGTGTGCCTCCCTAAGAGAAAAACAGCAACTGGAGATTATACTGTAATTAGCACCACCCAGTCCAGTCAGTCCAGATAGGCATCAGACATACAAGTGGGTGACCAGAACATCCGGACACATTCCCTCATACCTTCCTGTCCCTTTCCAAAAATGCTTTTGTGATTTCTGTGATAGAAGTTATAGGTAAGCTAAAGATAATGATGCTACTCATATATCTACGCTACTCGCCTCTCTTGCCTATTGGATTGATATTAGCTACGTGACTATTCTTGTAGTCCCATTAATTGGTTGCAGTTGGACCCAGATTGCACCCACATTGTGATTTTGCTGTATAAAATATTCTTGGAGAGAAAGCTTCTATAGCAACCCCCTTCCAGGACCCCTCTTGTCTCTCTGGAGCTTTCACTAAATCTTTCCCACGCTTAACTTTTTTTGTCTCTTGAAATTCACTCTTTGTATTTGCGGGACATGAACTCTGCACATCTGAGGTTCAACAGGTTGGGAATTATTTTTCCCTCATCACAGTAAAAAGAGTTGAAGTCCTTTTAGTCATTGTGATTACCATTATTCTTAGATATACAAACCTAAGTACATGTGCTAATGTGTAAACATGCATGTAAACTAACATTATTATAACATTGTATTTTAATCTCATGAGAGTTAAAATATTTTATCGTATTGGGCTAATTATTCTGTGACAATTTTTCATTTATGTCATTGACCTAATTTATATTGTACTATACAAATATTACATTAAATTTTTTGTTCAATGGTAGGATAATATGTTTATAATATTTATAAGAAATCTAGCACCAGTATGCTTAGTTTACTTTCTTAGTAATTGACCCGAATAAAATTACGGTTATGCAGTTAAAAGGAGCTGTACCATGTGTTTGTTACAGCAATAAAAGAAAGTTACTAACTTCAGTCATTTGGTTTTCCACTCATTTTTACCAGACAAAGGAAATTCTCCTAGTACATAGCTCCTCCTCCTTCAATGGCTAATAAGTTTGAAGCAGAGTTGCTGCCTGAGGATTTTAAAAAGCTAAAACTCGTAGGATTCTTCAAAGAGTCAGATAAATAGAAGCATATATATTTTGTTTACCTAACCAGTGCAAGGACACTTTGTAGATAAATGCACACACACCCAACTTTCTTTCTTTCTCCTTCCCTTCTTTTCAATCTTTTTTTTGTAAATTTCTCAAAAAACCATCAAAGGATTACACCTAAGAAGTTATTGCTTAGTAGATGTCTTTAAATTTTTTTTTTAAAGTATCCCCATCTTGCTTCTCTGGAAACTTCTAGGATACAAGCAATGTTTAGGCAAGTAGCTGCCATTTAAATGGCCTGCCATAGAATTTTTTAAATCTGTGGAGATTCCCTATTCTTTGTGCCTTAGAGTCCCAAGTTTGAATGTGAAATGGAAACAAACTTTAATGAATGTTTTTAAATTTAAAAAGGAGATGGCACACTAGCATTACAAGGGTTAAGGGGGGAGTTTGAGGAGTAGGGTTGGGCTATAAGCAAAGTTGCCATCAGCTGAGAAGTCCACGAAACCATAAATGAATTCTTACATTCAAGGAGGAAAATCATGTTTCTTCTTACATGCATATAATAGTAGAGTTTTAGAACTAAAAGGGACATGGAGGATTACTTGGTCTTTAATTCTGTTCCTTTGAATGCAAATTCTGGAGGGGTTTGTTATTCAATTTGCAAAAATACTGGCTTAAGAAGTAGCTAAATAAAATGTGTTCCCTTTATTTTTACACTGCAGGACTCCTCAGTACCTGCAGTTTGTTCACAAACATTGTGAATTAGCAGAATAAACATTACACTAGTTGAAGCTGAACAAATCTTTTTTGAAACATGGTTGTTCTCAGGTTTACCTCCCACAGAACACAATT
Source organism: Heterocephalus glaber (assembly GCF_053883595.1). Lineage (NCBI taxonomy): Eukaryota > Metazoa > Chordata > Mammalia > Rodentia > Bathyergidae > Heterocephalus > Heterocephalus glaber. The sequence continues at coordinate 3,198,398 of NW_028258463.1, forward strand.
TGGGTGAGCGTTAATCACATCAGAATTCTCCTTTTTTCTACTTAGTGTGGAGATAATGAATAATATCCTGACCAAAATGGCTTTAGGTTTTGTCTCAGGTTAACTAAATTTTAGACAGCTTTCTGCCTACCTTTAAGCCTTTGATCTCCCTTTTCTTACAGCATTTACTTTCAAAATTTGCAATGGTAAATTCTTTCTCTGCCCTTTGAGATGTAAATCTTCTCCCAGCCTCTTGCCTTTTTTGTAGCCTAGGGATGTCTTTTTGAAGTGCCCTGGAGACTTCCCTTTGAAATAGAAGCATCAAGATATGTGGTGCCTGAATCTCTCAATCTCTGTGCAAAGTCCTTTAGCTGTAATTAGTAAACACAAATAGGCTAATTGGCAACCTCCTCACTTTTCCTGATAAATCACCCCAACACTTAAAAACTTTCCCACCTTTTGTTGCAATGGAATTGAGTTCAGTCTCTCTCCCTGATATGGTTTAGATTCCACGTCCCACCAAAATCTCATTTATATACTTGAAAATATAACTCCTACCCTGCTAGATATCAAAGATGCCAAGTTCCTATCCCCTGAAATCAAAAGACAAAGGAGGTTAAGAGTAGGAAAGATTTATTGGAGAATAAGAATGGAGAAGAGGACTAGCTCCTGAGAGACAGAAGGGGATCTGGAAGTGGGTTACCACCAAGCCCCTTTGTGAGGGGTAATTTATACAGCAAAGTCACAATGTGGGTACAACATGGGTTAAACTATAATCAACCTACACAGGATTACAAGTATAGTTGCTTAGCTAATATTGGTCCAATAGGGAAGCAGGTCATGTAGCAAGGGTACATGGAAAGAACAAAGGTATTTTGGGAAAGGGATGAGTCCAGATGCTCTGGTCACCCACATGGATGACTGGTGCCTATCTGTACCTTACTGATACCAAGTACAGTATAATGTCAAGCATACAGTATACTGGTTATGCATCAGGGAGCCATGTAGGCCTGACCATTACATCTTTATTTTTTTTCTAGTACTGGGAATCAAACTCAGGACCTTGTGTTTGCAAGGCAGGTGTGGGGCCACTGAACTAAATCCCGGACCCTCATTGCATCTTTATCTTGAGGCCTGGTCTTCAGATGCAACTCCAGCCACAATTCTGATGTCTTTATTTTTTCTGCTGACTTCCTAGATAGCCCAGTCACTTTCTGAATGTACGTTAATTTCTGTCTAATTTAGCTGCCTATAATATCGTGAGTTCAGAGGTGCAGATGTGGAAGGAGATTGAGTCATGGAGGCTATATTTATCAGCGAATTAATCTATGAATGAGTTCCTAGCTGAGCTTGCTGTTGGGACAGGAGGCTCAGATGGAGGAGGTGGATCATTAGATTAGGAATATGTCTTTGGAGGGTATGTATATCTCTCTGTGGCTCTCTTCCTTCTGTCTGCTTCTGGATGCCATGAAGATCTGCTCTGCCACAGCCCTTTGTCATGATGTTTCTGCCATGGAGCCAGCTGACCATGAACTCAAACCTCTGAAATCAATATCCAGTTATCATTTAAATTGTGTATGTGATGAAATGTAATTGACCCTACTGCAACGGTCTTGGACTAAAATCTTCCTAGCCTATTTAACTTGCCCAGTGAAATCTTTGGCTATCCCAAATGGCATAAAACATACAAAGCTATGATTAGATATTAATAATCATAAATACCAGTTACATGCTTTTCATAGTGCATTAATATGTATGTATATATGTTGTATATATACATGTGTGTGAATTTGTTAAGACACAAATATATAGGGTAATGGTTTGTCACAACATTTTCTCTATTCATTAGTTTCCTATAATATTTACATGGCAGAGAGAGCAAGTATGTTCCTTAAAGGCTTTATTTACATAATTATATTCATTAGAACTATTTTAAAACTCAGCTAGCTTTAGGGAGGTTCTTTCATGCTTATAGTAGTAAGGAAAGGTTTGTTTCATTTTGTTTCCTAGCATATGATCTGTTGAGAAATAGAAACAATATTAAAGCAATCCTCCAATTAAAATCAAAAACGAACCCTGAAGGCATGCATACATGTATTAGCTTTCAATAAATAGTTTCTTCTAGTTCAACAAGCAACTTTTAAGTTTCCTGTAGCTGTTTTCTTTCTTATAATCTAATTTGCATTGCATACTCAGATTCATTCTCCCTAAATCAGAGGTTAATCCTAAATCCTATATGTACCACTGTAGCAATTGTCACACATGGACATTTGTCTTCATTCTTACTGCATAAGTTTGTAACTTCTGTAGACATGAAGACTAAAGATTGGTGATCGCTAATTACCTGTGGTAGGTTGTAGAATAACTTGAAGATGTTTAAAATTGACAAATGCTGTGTTTTACTTTTTATCATTGTATTCTCTGAAAACTGTGTTGGTATTCTGCTTCTCATTTTAAAGATTAAATTGTAGAATTTTTAAAATTAATCTTTCATAGAGAAACAATTAGAAATTGGATTCCTCTCCTTTATCACACACAAAGCTCCTAGTTGTCCAGTATATATTATAAGAAATTTGATTCACTTGATTGGGTTATTAAACTGACTAACCTATGGCTTACTGGGAACTTTTTATTCAGTAATGCACTGAAACATTCATAATCCGTAAAATGGAACAGAACTTTATTTCCACTAAGTCTTCATTAAGTTGAGCTTTCTAGGATTGTTCAATTAATCACTGGCATAATTAGGATTCAACCTGCCAATTCTGGCTTCTGTCTAAATTTAATTACTTCTATTTGAAGTTCTGTGGTGACTTAATGATGCAGTTGTATATACAACTGTAGGGCTTGGAAAAAATAACAAAATTGTTTACCCTCATTTCTTTGATATTGATATATTTACTTATCTATTTATGCAGTAAGCCTTTGCTACCACTTGTGGTTTTTTAAATGTAATGTATGGGGTAAAAATAAAATAGAAATAGAAAACCTGATGTGTGAGTGGAAGAAGAATAATTATATATTCTGAGTTTTTATGTTCTGAGTTTTTATGTTCCAAGGTAGAGTGATACCTCGGTTATTAAATTCAACTCTTTCCAAATTCGTGTTCAAACACCGAAAGGTTCAAGAACAGAACATGTTTTTCCCATAAGAAATAATGCAAAACCAAATAATTGGTTCTGAGGCCCAAAAATTCACTTACAAATTCATTTTTCCAGGACTTTAACAAATTTTGCAGTGATGTCTTTCTTTAACTCAGTCGTGGTGGTAGCATTCCTGCTAATATCACTATCTTTCTTTGGAGGCACGGTTATGATAGTTTATGCAATTAAAACGCAAGAAGAAGGGCGAGGACGGATGCTGTAACACAAAGACAAGCACAGTATGTTGTTGGACAAACGCGCTGTTTAGAGTGAAGCATCTTTGTGTCCACCATGGCACGCAGAGCTGACTCACTCTCCGTCCTACAGTGCTTTTCGAGTTGGATTTTCGGCTTGACTATAGAGTGAAGTTACAAACACCGAGCAGATTTTTTTTTTTTTTCCAAATTTTGAATAGTGGAAAGTTCAAGCTTGGACCTTTTGACGACTGAGGTATCACTGTAAGTGGATTTAAAGCCGGGTGGAGTGCAGGCATTCAGAGAAATGAGATATGCTACCTTTTGGAACCGGGAACATTTATTTTTCTTTTGAGGTGTTGGAAACCTATGGAAAAGATAGTCCACTCCACAGAAGGGTAATGAGCAATTTACCAGTGAAAAGTGTAAGCCCAGCCTTTTAAAAATAGATATTAAACATGTTTTGAATTCTTTCAACCTGGTTCTTCATGTTAAGGTCAGTTTTCTCTTCTTTCCCAACTATGCCAATTGATGGACTTACAGTATCCTTAAGGAATTTCGGCCCTAAAAGGAGTGATGGGTCTAGAAGTAAAGGAGCCTAAATTAACCAAAGGAATACCTATCTGGATAGCCTTGGGTAACTTTGACTGTGTCCTGGAAGCTGTATTTTTCTTCAAGTACAACTTTTTGTTTTGCTTTTCCTTGTCTTCTTTTTAACCTATGCTTATTTCTTCTATCTTATCTCAAAATCACTAAAATAAAATCTATACAAAGAGATACACATAAAGAAATACTGAAAAAATTAATATGAAATTCTAAAAGAAGTTCAAATAACCCATAAAGGAAGCAAGAAAAGAAAGTAGAAAAATGAACAAAAGAGAACATACAGCAAAATATAATAGCAGAATTTAGTCCTATTATAATTTAGCACTTGTACCCCATGAATTTATAAAGAAGTCTTAAAGGAAATTTAAAAACATACTTTGAAGTAAAGGAAAATGAAAATGAAGTATATGAAAATGTGTGGAGAACACCTAAAGGTTAACTGAGCATTAAATGTACATGTTAGAGAGGAGGGAGCTCTCAGATCAATAATCTAAGTTCTTTATCCCATGGGCCTAGAAAGAAAGAGCAAAATAAAACTAGCATAAGGTGAGGGAAAGCTGTGATAAAAAAATAAGAGCAGAAATCAATGAAATTATGGTATAACAGAAAAACAATAGAGATAATTAATGAAACAAAGAGGTAACTCTTTGAGAATATCAATAAAATTGACAAAGCTCTAAGAAAGACTGATAAAGAAAACAACAGGAAGGCACAGACTCCAGGAATGAAAGAGAAAATCTAACTAACTACAGAGCTTGCATCTATCAAAAGGATAACAAGGGACTATTAAGAACAACACTATAAATCTATGCACATAATTTGACAACTTAGAAGAAGTAGACCAAGTATTATTCAAAATTCACAAGTTGCCGGAATTCACCTAAAATGAAATAAAACATTTCAAGAGCCCCGTGGCTATCATGGAAGTTTAATTCTTAATGGAAGAACTCATGAAAGATAAACTGATAAACCCAGATTTGTAACTGGAGAATTTTACCAAATGTTAGAAAAATTAACATCAGCTCTGTAGGATTTCTTCCAGAAAAACAGAATAAGAAACAGGTTCTTGTGTTTTTTATGAGATAATGTTACCCTGATTCCAAAACCAAAGATAATAGAAAGGAAATTATAACAAATAAAATATTACGTTCATTGTCTAGAAGAATCAATGTACCAAATACGTCAATTCTCCGCAAATTTTTATGCAGATTTAATACAATACATATCAAAAACCCTAGAAAGACTTTTTTTTTTAATAGTTGAAGATTTATATACCATAAGCCACAAAATGCTATTTAGAGGAATTTGAGAAATCTTAACTGGAAGAGCTGGTAATGGTGCCACATACCAGTAATCCCCACACTCTAGGAGACTGAGGTAGGAGGATGGCAACCTTAAGCGCACCTGTACATCCTAACAATTTACTGAGATCCTGTCTTTAAAACTTTTCTTGAAGACTGGAGAGGTAGGTAGGTCAATTCAAAGGCTCTGGGTTAAATTCTGAGTACCCCGCCCTCCACACACACAAAAAAGGAAGATTCCACGGTCACCGTTTGGAAGGCTAAGAACTTTGAAGATACAAATCTTCCTGAAATGTACCTAGAGATTCAACACAACCTCTTTAACAGCTCCATCTCTGTCATAAACAGGGCATAAATGGTGTTAGTGGTCACGCATGTCTAATTCCTGATTTCATAGGAAAAGTTTAGAGGATTTCACTATTATGTACGAAGTTTGCTTAAGTTACTTAAAGACATTTTAGTAAGTATCTTTATTAGGTGGAGATTTTCCTTTTTATTTCAAGCTTGCTAAGGGTTCTTTTCATAAATCTATGTTAATTTTATTGAACAACTTATTTCCATTTCATGGAAAAGTAAAATACTCCATTAATTTGTCAGTGTGGTTAATCATAGTAATGGATTTTCTGATGCTAAACTGTCTTTGCATTCTTGGGTGCTACAGTTTGGGTTCCAAAGAGTGTAGACTCTGAGAGAGTTCAATGGGCAGTATACTTAATAAGAGTACCACTAGGATCTATATATATGAAAAGTTTGAGGAAGTATAGGAATTGGGTAAAAGGGGAAGTTAAACCTTGATGCAAATTGTATAGTTTCAACTGTCCATGACATGTAACCCATTTCTATGTGGGCATAATCTTGGACAAAGTATGTTTCTGAAGATGGAAAACTCTCTAGAGATACTTTCAGCTGAAAGATATCACCAACAATACTCCGAAAAGCTGAGACAATATGTCTTTTCTTCAAGGACAATTTGAACTTCATACTCTAGGTCTACTGTGGTGATACATACCTGATTATGACAGATTTACCTTCTGAACACATGACTGAACTAATTTATTAATATTTTATTTTTCTGTATTCATGAATGAACCTCCTTAGTACGTTTCTTTTCTTATACTATATTTGTCTGGTTTCTGTAATTAAAAGTCATACTGTCCTCATAAAAGAATAGTGCATCTTTTTATACTACCTGAGATAGCTTGTGTACAATTGAGCTGATTTGTTTATCATCTGTATGCTAAAGCTTATTGATCAGAATGTGGCAGAGGCAGCCAATTACATTCTCATTTTTAAGTGAACCTAATTACTAACTGTGTGACTATCTAAATGATTAAATTTCCCAGCTTCCCTTGCCTCAAGAAAGACAGTACCACTAAATTATGGCTAAAGATTGAATAGAAGTGATATGTGGAATTTTGTAGAAGGCTTTTGTTATGATTTGTGTCTAGATGTCCCCCAAGGCCTTGTGCAGTCATAGGTGGGGCTTTTCAGAGGTGGCTGGATCTAGAGTGTGTGATGCAAGAATCTAGGGTGTGTAATTACTGAATTAGTCCACTGATTGGTTTGGCATAGTTCTGGGTAGGATTAAGTGTGCCCCACTTGGGTGTGAGTGCTACTACCCTAAGAGCAAGTAGCCACAACCCATATTTTCCCTGTTCTGTTTCTAATTCAAGAATACTTTGTCTCTTCCTTTACAAGCCTTGCCTCCATCAGCAACGTATCCATAGAAACTCCACCTAGTCCCTCCATGTAGCCCCTTTACCTTAATCTAACTATGATGTCACCAATAAATATCAGCAGCTGTGGGTGTTCAGGGCCTTGGCTTGTTCAGCCTTGCTTGCACAAGCATTGGTCAACCTGGGTCCCCATTTCTCTGTCTCTTTAATTCTGTCTTTGAGTTTTTCTTTTAACCTTGCATTGCAGCACTGAGCAGGAGATCAGAACCTGCCAAAGAGGTCTCCAACAGCTGGCATTTCACTAATAGCTATGAAAATATTTTAAGTTAATTTCTTACCTTGGAGTGTCCAGAACCATGTAGGTAGTAAATATGCAACCCCCAAATCCACACGACAGTAGGATTGTGTTTGTAAATTCTCCAAGAAATTCTCACAGGAAAAAATCATTTTATTTTGTGTCCCAATCTAAAATTCTCTACCTCTATTTGCCAATAAAAAAGATGTTTTTCCTAGTGTACTCTCTCCCTCAGAGTAAATAGAATTTAATATTTTCTCTGTAAGAGCATTTGCAAGTTTTGAATTCTAGCTCCAATTTTCCATTTTTATAAGAGCCCTTGTTTGCTATTCCAACATGAGGTCATTAAAAACTGAAGCTTTCAAGAATCTACAGATATCCCTAGGACAGCCTGTGGTTCTGCTGATTCTGTTTATATGCTACATAAAACTTCCTTAATTTTGTGCAAAGCCTGCTTTGCATTTAAATGGAGGTTTCCAAAATTTATGGGTTTTTTTTACTAATATAATTTTCTAAACTATATAATTTTTCTAGAATATAGAATAGTCTGCCTAATTTCTAAGGGACAATTAATTCTAGCATCCCTCATATCACAGGGATGAGCATAATCCACATTGAGCCTGTTGCCTTTCTTCTCCCGTCCAAGTCCTATAATAGTATGCATGCCAGCTTTGGAAATATTGCTGCATTCAGTTAGCTACAGCACACTGCAAGATGTAGAAAGAACAGCAGGAGATACATATTTCTTAGGCAAATTTCCTTTCTGCTTGCCTTGCTGGGCCCTTCCTTGCTCTTGTGCCCTCAGACAACTTTGTGCATCTACTCTCTGATCTACTTTCTTCATTTACTCTCTGGTAAGCCTGGTGGCAAGAATTGTGGAAAGCAATGAAAACCAATCATATGCATCCAAGCGAATAATGAAACAATATCTGTTCTAGCAGGATAACTAGAGTTTGTGAGGGCCTTAAGAAAGCCATGTCTGAAAACAGTGAGTATATTAACAAACCTAAGTTAATTAGCCCTGATGATCGTCATATATTCTTAGGTGTCTAACAAAACTTTTGAATTTTTATTTTAAAAGTTATTTGACATCTCCTGTTTTGCAGACTAAGCTGGACTATCAGTATTTCTCAATTGTAGGAGTTAATTTTAAGTGACTGACACAGACTACGATAATTTAGTTGAAATGGAGAGAATTAACACTTTTGAATACTTGGTATATGCCTATGGTCTGATAAATATTTATAGACTTTAATTTAATATCTTCACGACTCTGTCAGTTACTATATTTTTATCTCAGTGTAAGATGGGACATGTAAAATTTGAAAATGTAAGTAATTTCAAAGGTTCTAAGCCTTACAATGGAGAGTTTGATTTTCAAGTTCATGCTTCTATTATATCGTTATGCAGATTTCTACTAGGTGGTATGTGAAATCTATTTTGCATGAACTGAAACTCTTCTTTTTGGATCCTCCTAGTAAGTGTCCTGCACAATCACATGGAAAAATCATAATCAACAAAAATCTGTGTTCCCTATGTTCTTTCCTTCCTCCGGTGTTACACTTTCCAGAAACTTCTCCACCTGTAGCCCTGGGAAACACATAGTAGCCTAATAATAGTCGTTCCAAATATTGGTTACATTTATATAATAATTATATATATATATATATATATATGTACTGTGAAGCATGCAAATGGAGTTTGTTCTTTCAATATAAGATCCTTTGTAAACTTTCTCCATTTGCTTTCATAACTCATGATCAACTTACAGAAGGTCCTTCAAATCAGCAGCTATAATTCTATTTATTTCTTTTCATTGTTGCACAGTAATTTGTAATATGAATGTGCTATATTTTTCAACCATATCCACCATGATTATTAGAACAATGCTCTAATAAAATCTCTGTGAATTCATATTTCTGGGGACATAATCCCAGAAGGAGAATTGATCGAATGGTATATTTCCTCATTACCTCACAAAAAGGCTGTAAACAATTCCAGTTTTGTTACCTCTACTGAAGACATGTACTATGCATATCCTCTTCAACAGTAAGAGTTACAGCTCTTCCTAAAGGTGTGGGCTGTCTAATATCTCAGTGTTACTTTAATTTATAATTCCTTGACCACCAGTAATTTAAGCATACATTTCTTAACCTTAAGATTTGCTTTCAAGGCACTTGCTTTCTCAATGCCTTGCCCATTTTTTTTTTATATTAGGTTACTTGCTTGTTTTGTTTTGTTTTTCTGGTAAATGTTGAAGAGCTTTGTATTTTGTTTAGGAAAAAATATGAATGTCAAAAGTCCATATATATGAAAATACACTCATGTGGAGACCAGTCACAGAAACTATTCTGCATGGATCATTGAGAAATAACTTTTATATAGAAAGAAGGAAATAATATAAAGTTTCAACATGAAACTATAGGATTGTCTGCTGCACAAGTAATATTGTCTTAACCAAGTGGCCTTGGGCTCTGTTCAGTTCCTGCAGATATAATTTATATGCACACTGTTCTGTAGTTTGATGTTTAGGAATTATTAGTTAAGTATATATTAAGTACAAATAATAAGAAATTTTTATTGCTTGCAAAATTCTTAATTTTATAGATAGCACACTTTTTCTATCAAATATTTAATAGTTTTTGTTCCAAATCCATTGCCTTGCTTTGTATCTTCTTTTGCCATACAAAAGTTTAAAATAATTTATAGGTGAAATGCTTGTTTTTTATTTACAGGTTCTGGTTTGCAACCTTGGCTAAGAATGCCTGCTTCATCTTATCATACATAGCCTGATATATATTACAGCAAGTTCCTCTTCACCTTCGTTACTGACCTTTCATTTTTTCTTGCTTATAAACATTGTTGTCTTCCATGTGAGCTTTAAGATCCATTTTTAAAATTTAATTTAAACCCTTTTTAGAATTCTAATTAGAATTGCATTACATTTGTATTAATTCAAGGAGAACAGGGGTTTATGAGAGTAAATCTTCTCATAAAAAGAATGGTGTATGTTTATATTTGTCTAGATTAAATTTTATAGTTCACATAAGATTTTATTGTTTGTTTCTCATATGGTTCCTATTTCTTTTTTGTTATATTTATTTCCAAGTTTTATTTTATTTTATGTTTTAGTTTTCGGGGCAGACAGAATAGAATGTGTTTCTCTTTTCCATTTTTATATTTATATTTCCTTTGGCTTTGGTATACACATTTCTTGGAAGGGAAGGGTGTGTGGATATAATACCTTTTCTCCTGCGTGTAACAAATAAAAGGACAAAAGTGAAGCCAAGGTAAACATTTGGTCTTAAAACTACAAGAGGCTTTGTCTTAGTTACTTTTCTCTCATTGCTGAGACAAAAATACCCAACACCCAAAGTTAAAGGGGGAGAAGTTTATTTAGATCATAATTTATAGAGGTTTCAGTTCATAATCAGCTGGCTCCAAGGCAGGGTGGCTTGGCAGAGGGGCTTGGTAAAGGAGAACCAATTCATGGCAAGTAGGTGACAGCAAAAGCAAGAGAGTAAGGGACCTTAACAGCATCTTTCTGCTTCTTTTATTTTATCCAGGCTACTTAGGACAGGTAGCACTCACACCCTTAATCCTAGTGCCCTTGCTCTTAGCATTGCACCATGAATCAATTCTAGCCTTGCACACTCTAGATCCAGCCACCTCTAGAAAAGCCCCACCTATGACAGCATGAGGCTTTGGGACATCTAGATACAGCCATAACATTCCTCCCCTGGCCCCCCCCAAGACTTATGTACATTCCTTTATGCAAAAGGCATTTAGTTCATCTCTAAGAGTTGCCAAAGTCCTAATAGTTTCTGCATTGTTGAAAAGTTCAAGTCCAAAGTCTCCTCTGAGAATTAATGCAAACTCTTAGCTGCAAGCCCCTGTACACATGAAAGGAAAGTTAAACACTTCCAACACTCAATGGCACAAGATAGACATTACCATTCCAAAAATTACAAACAGGGGGATAGCAAAGAATGGGAACAAAGCAAGTCCATGATCCAGCAGGACAAACATTAAATCCCACAGTTCCACTTCCCGGACCCCCAGGAACCTTGAGAAACTTCCGTACTATATTCCATAGTGACTGTAGTAACTTAAATTTCCACCAGCAACATATAATAGTTTCCTTTTCTTTCATCAGCATTTGTCATTTTTAGTCTTTGATTACAGCTATTGTAACTGTGGTGAAATACCTCATTGTGGTTTTGATTTACATTTTCCTAATTTGTGATGTTGAATATTTTTTATATAATGTTTGGTGATTTGTAATTTTATTTTTGATAAATAACTATTCACATTATTTGCCTGTTTTAAAAGTCAGATTGTTTAGAGTTTATTTTTCCTGTTGAATTTTTTGACTTAATATATATTTTGAATTTTAGTCAAATAGTTTGAAAATACAATATTGTCTTCCATTCTATAGGTGGTCTCTTCACTTTCTTCATTATTTCCTTTGCTTGTGCAGAGGCATTATGCTTCAATATAATCAATTTCTATATTTTTTGCCTTTTGATACCTGTGCTTTTGATACGGTATTATGCATCCAAAGCATTTTAGATTTTTTTTTTTGTATGGTGAGCGAAAAATGGCAACTTACACCAGGTACTAAAAGGGAATGCACCTACAGTTGTTAACTGGGAAATGTGCTCAGGGTGTGTGGGTCCATGCCAATAGAAATTAACAGAATGAAGGTAAATCAGTCCTTTGGATTTAAAAGATGTGTTCCCTGCCCTGGATGCCTCTCATTGGATCTCCCTAAGTATGACTGACAGAAATGAATGACAGGGTGCAGAGTTATCTTGGGGGCATCTAGTATGGATGACTCTCCCTGTTTCAATCACATGCATGATATGAAGCCCTGTGCCTAAGTATGAACCTTTAACAAAGTTTGACTGAAGGTCGTACCATGGGAGCTAACACACGTGTCCTCTGGTCTGGAGCTTCAGAGATTTTTGGGGTCAGCGCTATATTTATTTCGGCCTATCATAGGACAATGGAAGAAGGATCGGCCCTAAATTCAGATGAATGGAGAGGAATTAGCCCCACAGCCCCAGATGCACTCCCTGTATGACTTTTATATCTTTGTTCAAAAAATTATTGCCCAGGCTATTATCATTGAGCTTTTCTCTTATATTTTCTTCTAGTAGTTTAATAGTTTTAGATTTTTTTTTCCATTAAGTTTATTGGTACATTTTAGGTATGCAATGCAGTTAAGTCATCATTGGGGTCTTGTACCTGTACATGATGTACTTGGTTCTTATTTTCTCCCCATTCCCCTGCCCTCCTTTCACCCCCTCCTCCCTTCCCTATTTACAAAGACTTTGTTTCCATTTTTCCCTTTTCTTATATTTTTCCTTTCCCTTCTTTCCTTTCCCCTTCCCCTCCCACTTCCCCTGTTCCTTTAGACCTTTTCTTCCTATTTCACATTATCAATTATACCATTTGAACCTTATTTACACTTTTAGTTTTTCACACCAGAGAAACTATTCAGTATTTACACATGTGTATCCTATTTATTTAGTTTTAGATTTTATATGTAAACTATTTTGAGTTGATTTTGCACATGGTGAGAGATAAGGGATCTGGTTTCATTCTTCTACATATGAACATCCAATTTTCTCAGCACTATTAAAATTAGCATCCCTTAGCATCTTTTGTTGAAAATTGTTGAAAATTAAGTGTGTGGGCTTATTTCTGGGCTCTGTATTCTGTTCCATTTGCCCATGTGTCTATTTTTATGCTACTCATGCTGTTTTGGTTACTATAACTTTGTAGTTTATTTTGAAGTTAGGTAATGTGATGCCTTCAGTTTTCTTTTTGCTCAAGATCTTTTACCTATTTGTGGTCCTCTGGGGCTCCATATGAATTTTAGATTTTTTATTTTGTTTGGTTTCTTTTATTTCCATGAAATACAACATAGTATTTTGATAAGGATTACATTCAATATGCAGATCGCTTTGGGTAGTGTGGGCATTTTAATAGTATTAATTCTTTGAATCCATGAACTAAGGATGTCTTTCCATTTATGTGTGTCCTCTAACACAAAAGGAAATGTGTGGATGGTGAAGTCCTGAGATGTCTGAGTTACCGTTTCACTTGAGAGCTAAGGTTCAGTACACTTTTGGAACTTGGGCAGCTGTGCCGGAAAGAGAGGTTAAATCACTTGCCTAAATTTACACAACTTGTGAGCAGACATGCTCATATGATTCAAACATTGAGAGTCTGTTCTGGAACTCACTCTGTGAATACCTATGTTATTCTGTATCATATTATGTATTTGATTCATGTTAGAATATCCTTTATCTCAAACTATGACCTCACTTCTATTTCCTGAGAGTGTTCTATTTCTCCACTTGAACTCTGATAATAAGCATTACTAAATACTGAAATCAATGTTAGGCTGGTGAGATAAAGTTAAAATTAATTATATTTAATTTGCATTTTCAAAATTTCAGGTGGAACTGAATAGTATACAACTTATTGTCTCTAAAAATGGCCACTATATATATTTGATTTATGTTTTTAACCTATTTTGGTACTCATGTTTCATTACAATTCACTACATAATAAAGAATAGCAAGCTATTGTTGATATTGTATCCTGCTGAAGTTATGAAGTTTATCTAGTTTAGATTTGTTCTTTTCTTTTTTTGTCCAAAAGAAGTCATTCAAAAAGTTTTCTTTTCACCTGACTTTGTTTTCATTCTTAGAAAACCTGCCTTGCTCTAGGATATAAAAGTCAACTAATAATTAATGTGCAATAGTGTATCGGGATAAAATTTAATTTTTGTCCAAGTGCCTAGTGAATTTTAAATTCTAACAAATCTGGTAATTTTCTTTCCTAATAAACTCAATTTTTGTTTAATTGATTCATTTCATCTCTGGCACCATATTTAAAAAAACTTAGCTTGAGAGAAGGTAGACATTTGGAGATGGAGAAAGAAAATAATGGAAGAGGCAGAAAAGGAAAATATGGTGATGGGATTGAAAATCATCAAAATAAGTTAAATCTATTTACCGATTTCTCAAAATGAACCTCAACATTCTGCGCTGGTCATGTACACTAATAAAAAATTAGCTTGAATTTGGACCCAGAGAGAAGGGAAGATCCTCGTGTTCCAGCTTGCTCTTCAAGTCTGAACCTCAGGAAAATACAGAAAGGATGTTAGAAGCAATCAAAGAATTTTAAGAGTTTAAGAGATCATAAGTTTAGGGAATTTCTTAGATTTCTTTTAGCTGAGGCTTAATAACGGAGTTAAAATGTAGCGTAGAAGGAATTCAAGGAAAATAGTGAAGGTCGTCGTAATCTATTGGCACTTGACACTTTTTTACAATTCAGGAGTGTTCATTTAATTATTTATTATAGATCCCAATTCTCTAATGAAATTCACCTTGTCATTTTTGCTTCTGAACAACCAACCATAATTATTTTTAAGCCTGCATCTAAGATCTCTTAATTTTTGCCTTACCTGTAAATCTTTTCCTATTGTCTTATTTTCTTTTGATCTGTTTTCATAAGATACTTAAAATTGTTTGATCAAATGGGCACTCTGCATACACGAAATTTTAAGAACTCTGTTTTAGTCAATTCTGTCAGCATATTAAAAGCAAAGAATCTTAAGTAGAAATGAGGTAGTTTTCAGACAGGCTTTTAGTTAGTCCTTTTTAAGTCTATTTATGTCCTTATTTATTGCCTCTTCCTTTCCCATAGAGTGTAGTCCTTGAAGATTAGCAAACCAAAATTCTGGGGTGTATACCATGGTCCCCCTTCCTTGGCAAGCCAAAAGGTCCAGTTTTCATCTCTCAAGTACAATGAGACTGCCAAAAGTTCAATTAGGTTTTCATTTTCTTCACCACCAGTTTTTCCCATTTTGTTTCCTTTTTCCTCATTGCTACTATGAATCATGAATACCTTGACAATAAAGGTAACAGACTTTGAGCTCACTACTCTACACTTTTATTCTTCCTAAAAAGCTGGCCTCTAAAGTCTGTGAGGAAATCCAAGTTTTATCTTAATTCTAAAATACTGCCAAAAGTTCTGGTCATATCTTCTGCCTCTGTGAAATGACTTTCTCCTTGGCTTTCAGCATCTCTTGTAGGCACCATCCAGGAATTAGCGAATATTTTAAGGGAAAGCCACAGCACGTAAGATTATCTCAGTGACTCCCATCTGTCCGTAACTACGTTCCTAAAGTCCTGGCTATCACTGTAGCTCTTTAAAGTCTCCGAAGTCTTCATTTTGTTTGTTTTTATGTAATTCAGATAGTCTACCTTTCCTCTGTGGAAGATTTGACCTGCTAGTAGTCATGGCAAAGCATATATCCATAAAGAAACAAAGAATACATTTTTCAGGCCAGAAATAATGGAGAATCAAAATGAATCTTCATATATGTCGATAGTACTGGCAAGAGACAGAATGAGGGCAGTTAAGACAAGGAGCATTGAAAACATGGCTTGGTGAGCCATATTGGATTGAGAATAATGCTCATTAGATACCTCATCTGTCAGTGGCACCAAGGCAAGGAGCAACCGGAGATGTAAGGGACAGTACTTGAAGTTCAAGAGGATCTAAGTATACATCCAAATATGAGCCTATGTCAGTTATTCCCTCTTTGAATGCTATCAGTGAGTCAACTAGAACCCCACCACGCACAAAAATAGATGAAACTTTTCAGAAGAGAAGCAGAGAGAAGTTTTTCTAGTAAATTGAGAGCTTGAATGATGCCTAAATGACCTTTTAAAATTATCCATTCAGGTAGTTTTTAAACAATATTGAAGATTTAATTAAAAATAATAATTGTTGACTATGAATGGGGAGGCCCAAGAGAAAGACCAGAGAAGCTAAAAATTTCCTGGAAAGTTGAATGATGGGTTTATAAGCTGACTCCATGCATGAATAAATTAAATGAGTGAAAATGCATATTCTCATGAAGTTGCACAATGCAGAAATTTTAAGGTTAAGTCTAGGGCAAGGAGGAGAGATTATGCTTAAAACTCCTTTTTAACATTTCTGTGGCCTTTCTTTAATCTTCACATCTTTTTTTTTTCAACTTGTTCTCACTGGGGACTGATCATGTAGTTTAGCTGTAGAACACTTATCTATCACAGAGGAGGCTCTGGGTACAATTTCCAAGTTCCCAGCCCCTCAGAGTAAAATGAATTGTATGTATGGATGTGTACTTTCCCATGGTTAAGACACCTTTCTTCACCTATACCTTTTTAACCTATCGACATGGAAGCCCATACATGAATTTAAATTATAGTGGAGGCACAGTGCATGTTGCATTAATGTGGTTCCTGTTTTGAGAATAGCCTCCTTGTGCTCAGCCTCTTTAGGCTATGGCAGGAAATGTTCTGTAAGGTTCTTATTAAAAACTGGCTTCCTGTGTGATATCTCCAGTGTGCATTAGAAAATAAAATCTATTGTTTAAAATGATGCCCCTGTTAGATATTCTAAAATGTTACATTTTTCCTCACATTTAAAGTCATTTATTTAGTCAAGGCAAACACTGACATCATGGAAGCAAAATGCTCCTCCAACTCCCAGCAAGGTGTTGGTAATAAGGCTCCTAATTGTGGGAAGCAGATCCAAAGCTTCTATGTCATAAATCTGGCTTGTACCTCAAATGAATAGACTGGCTACCAGAAATGCTGCAATAACTGATTCCACCTGACTCAGAAAGCTGCAGCGAGAAACAAGTACAAGACAGAGGCAGAAACAAAGTAGGTCAGAGCTTTCTTTGAAGACCTGTGCGTTCTGCGGCATGCCTAACCATATCTCTCAAATGCTTCTGCAACTCGATCGGAGGAAAACTGCTGGGATTCAGTGGATTGCTTAACAAATGCAGTTTGGATTTGTTTCCCTTCAGACTGTTTTGAAAAGTTTTGTCTCTCCACTTATCCCCCAAACACAATATATATTTGAGGATATCAAGTAATTAAATCTCTGTATTAATCATTCAGAGCTCGGGGAGTTTGATATTTTTCTTTGAGTGTTACCAAACTGACTATGGAAAAGAAGAGGCGATTGCACCTCCCCCTGCCAACACAGTTCAGTGAGGCCCATGAGGGTCACAAAGTCCCACAACACAAGAAAAATGCCAGTAAAGGAAAAAGACCAGAAAACATAATGATGCTGATAGAAAATCGATTCTGTGACTGTTATCAGGGTGACCAGTTTAAGATGGGAGAAAAAAGCAATTTCAGAAAAACACAAACAAATATTACATTGTGAGAATACAATTGTACCAGCAACTGTGCAGCCTCTTCCCTCCTGGTGCTGATGCAGGAGAACCAATAGCTATGTGGTGGAGACTCCAACAAAGTACCAAGAACTCAAGCCAGATACCTTTGGTTCTGTAGCTCAGGTGTCAGCATCTGCTCACCTTTGTAGGGTTCCCTTTCAAAATTCTGTGTTTTCCATATCACTGAAAATGATGGATAAGGAAAATCCAGGAATGGGTCTCTCCACTGAAACACCTTACTGAACATATAAGAACAGTCGGCATCAACTGCTTCAGAACTCTGGCCCTCTTCTGCTCAGGACCATGGTGCCCACAGGATGGACAAGTGTCATCGTCTTTATTCTGTGGTCACTGATGGAACCAGACACGGCAGGGTAAGCAATACAAAAAAGTCCTTTTAGGCACAACCCTGAAAGCCAACACTAGTGGAAGTGCTTCCCATGCAAAGGGACCTTTGCTGGAAAAAGCAGAAGTTGGAACCAAGCAGTCGAAGTCCACGGTCAGGAAATGTGTCAGAGCCCAGCTGACTGACAGTGGCAAGAAAATTACAGCTTTTGTACCTAATGATGGTTGCTCAGACATTGATCAGGAAAACAAAATTCTAGTTGCTGGCTTTTGTCAAAAAAGTCACGGTGCTGGTAACATTCCTGGAGTTCATTCACTTTAAAGTTGTTGAAGTAGCCAGTGTTTCCCTTTTGCTCTGTACAAAAGCAAGAAGGAAAGACCAAGATCATAACTTTTGATGATGAAAACACAATAGTATTGAATTTTCATATTAAAAAGAGTCTAGTCTAACACAGCATCAAGAAGAGTGCTTGAGAAAGAAAGAGGCTGCTAAGCGTCTTTGAATTTCAATACTGTGTACAGTGATTGCAATTATCTGTCCCCTAGTCAGACAACAGATGGCTGCGGTGATGCCACATTTCCAGGAAAGCTTAATGGTACCAGAGTGGGTGGTAGGGACATTGTGTTCCCAAACTGAAGGTTGCTTATTTCCATCATCCTGGAACATACTGGAGGCTGTTACAGGCAGTGCTATTGTTTCAGTTTTCCCAGACAGACACAACTTTGTCGGCAGAGTCAATGGAGAGAATATAGAGGCATGGCCCCCCAGAGATTTAAAGTACTTAAATCTCTGTCAGTTCATTATCTGCCCACATAGCTGATAGAACAGAGACTTCAGTAACTACACATTACAAGGATTATCATCTTTGCAAAAATAGTTTGGAAAAGTCAGTAAAAAAAAAGTATGACTGAGGCTTTAATTAAGCATCAACAGCAATTCCTGATTTCCAGAATTAAGATGTTAATAATATTCAAAATATTGGTGCAAGATATGATTAATAAATCTAGAGAGGATACTGATAAAAAAATAGAGGATCTGAGGAACATGGTGGAATCCCGACATAGGGAACAAATGGAATCCATAAAACAGATGCAAACAGATTTCCAGGAGATTAAAAACTCCATCGAAAGTCTGCGCAGCAGAATGAACCAATGTGAGGATAGAATTTCAGATATAGAAGGTAAGATTGCAATTAGTGACCAGGAAAAGAAAAATTGTTTTAAAATTGTAAAGGAAAACAAGAAATCAATCCAGCAGCTGCTAGATGGTGCAAAGAATAACATAAGACTGATTGGAGTCAATGAAGAAAGAGGAGAGAGTGCAGATGACATAAAAAAACTGTTCACAGAGGTGATGGCAGAAAACTTCCCAAGCAGGGGGAAAGAGCTTGACATACAAATAAGTGAGGCACATAGGACTCCAACTAGCCTTGATCAAAAAAAGTCTAAACCTAGGCATATAATTGTTAGGATTCCAGAAATCCAACAGAAGAACAAAATTCCACAAGCAGTGAGAGAAAAGAAACAAATCACATACAAAGGAAAGCCCATCAGAATCACAGCAAATGTATTAATGTAAACCCTCAAGGCAAGAAGAGCTTGGGGAGATATATTTCAAGCCCTAAAGGAAAACAGCCTCTGACCCAGATTGATGTACCCTGCAAAACTATCTTTCAAAATTGATGGAGAAATAAGATGTTTTCATGATAAAGAGCACCTCAGGAACTTCATGAATATCAAACCGGCACTCCAAAAAATTTTAGACAAAATCCTAGGAAAAGACAATGAGGATCACAACCCCAGGAAGCCCAGTAGAATGAATCCATTGTGTGTGACAAATTAAAAGCAAAGGGGGAGAATCCAACAAAAAGAAAAAGTCATGACAAGGCTTTTAAAACTTTTAACTTCATCTCCCTAATGAGTGTATAATTCAGTCTTGTTATTGTTCTGATTAGTATTTTTCTGATTCTAAGCTGCACACATTTCCTTGTGCTGTACTGGCTATTTATCATCTTCTTATGTCTACTTTTTAATTGGGTTGTCTCTTAATGAGCTCTAAGGATTCTTTATATATTCTGCTCATAGGTTATATGCATTGTGAATATGGTCTGTTTAAGGACTACTTTTCATTTTAATAATGACATTTAAAGTTCTAAATTTTGATGGAATCTCATTTATTAATTTTTTTCTTTTATACATCATGTCTTTTGTATACTAGGTAGTTCTTGCCTACTCTGAATTCATAAACATTTTCTCTTATAATTTCTTCTTAAAGTTTTATACTTTTAGGCTTTCATATTTAGGTTCATAGATCCCTTCAAGTTATTTTCATGTATGGAAATAAAGGGTTGAGGTTAATTTTTCATATACGGATACCAAGTGTTCTAGTGCCGTTTGCTGAAAACACTGTCTCTTCCTCGGCTCTTGAATTGAGTTTATATTCTATAAAATGCTAATGTTAAATAATCTTTCAAAACTCAGTGGACCATATATGTGTGGTTCTATTTCTAGATTCTCTGTTTTATTCAAATGATCTATATGTCTTTCCTTACACCAACACTGCCTTGATTACTGTAGCTTTAGAAGAAGTCTTAAAATTAGGTACTAAACGTCTTCCAACATCGTTTTTGTTTCTGTTTTTTTTTTAACTTTTCTAGGTCCTTTGTATTCCTACATAACTTTTAAATTTCAATATCCAGCTCTTCATTTATAGCAAGTATACACAGACCTGAATTTTTATATATACCTTTTGTTTTCTAATCCTGCTAAATTCAAATACAAGTTCTAGGGGCTCCTAGAGATTTCTTAGTATTTTCTCTGTAGATGATCATTTCATCTACATATAAAGATTTTGCTTCTACCTTGCCAATTCTATCTTAATTGTGTCATTTTATTGCCAGACTATCTTGGTGGGGCCTAGGTTTCAAAGTTTAATGGACAGATAAAGAGTAAGCATATCTGCCCTTGTTCCCCACCTTAAGGAGAAAGCATTGTATCTTCTCCATTCATATAAGTCGTTCTTGCTGGAAGTATGGAGTACATGTCTTTAATCTGTTGAGAAGGTTCTGTTCTACTTCTGGTCTCCTAATGGCTTTTACCATGAACAGCTGTGGAATTTAGTTCAATACTTTGTCTGCAACTACTGACAGGATCATATGGATTTTTCCTTTCCTCTGTTAAAATGATGACTTTTAGGGGTGGGTCTTCCAATGCTGAACCAACACTGCCATCCCTGTAACAAAACCACTTTCTACATACTGCCAGAACTGACTTCTAATAGTTTGTTTTGTTAAACAAATTTCTACCTTCATTCATACTTTTTTCTTCTATTATCTTTATCCAGTTTTAGGATTAGCACAATGTTGATTTCCTAAAATCAGGGGAGAAGTGTTCCTTTTTTTCTGCTTTAAATGTTTGATATAATTTATCAGTTTAAATTTTATATTTCCTCCAGAGTTAGTTTCATTAATTTGTCTTCCAAGGTACTTCTTAGTTGCCAAATTTATTTCAAAACAGATTTTTGAAATATGCTTTCTGTATCCTTTTAAATTCTGTAAAATCTGTGGTAATGTCTCCTAGATCTTGATATTGCAATTTTAAAAATGTATAATTGATATTATGTAACAGGAAGTAAAGGTCTAAAGGAGCAGGGGAAGTGGGAGGGGTAGGGGAAAGGAAAAAAGGGAAAAGAAAAATATAAGAAAAGGAAAAAAGTGGAAACAAAGTCTTTGTAAATAGGGAAGGGTGAAGGGGGTGAAGGGAGGGCAAGGGAAGGGGGGTGGAGAACCAAGAAATTCATGTAACAGTACAAGATCCCAATGATGAATGTAACTGTATTTTATACCTAAAATGTACCAATAAACTTAATGGGAAAAAAAAGAAAACAGTAAACTCAAAGATAGTACACTTGAAATTACTCAGTATAAGAAACAAGGAAAAAAAATAAGTAAGGAGAACAGAGCCAGAGGGAGCTATAGTATATTATCAAGCGTACCAACATACAGAAATACCAGAGTAGAGCAGTAAGTGTTAGAATATTTGAAGAAATAATCAATTGTTAGAGTATTTAAAGAAATAATAATTAAAACCCCAAAATTGGATGAAAAGCATGAATCTAGACAGCTAGAAATCTCAACAAATTTCAAGCAGGATTTATACTTAAGGAGAGCTATACTTTATAGTGAAACCGACAAAAGCCAAAAGCAAAGAATTCTGAAAGCAGCAATAAAGAAAAACCCTTCACAGACAAGAGAGATCCTTAAAAACACAAAACTTGAATTATTCATTATTAATAACAACAATAATGAATACTCCCACCAATACCTTACAAGAGTTCAGAGTTCCTTTTCCAGCTGTGTGTGTGTGTGTTTGTGTGTGTGTGTGTGTGTGTTTCTAGGGAGATGAGTTTCCCTAAATCACTCATTTGGGCTAAAACTTGTAATCCTCCTGCCTCAGCCTCCCGCATAGCTAAGATGATAGGCATGTGCCACCATGTGCAGCTCTTTTTTTTTTTTTTTTGATAATAGCCATTGTAAGAGTGGTGAAGTGATATCTCATTAAGGTTTTAATTTGCATCTATTGGATGTATAGTGATAAGCATTTTTCCATATATACCTGTTGACCATTTGTATGTCTTTTGAAAAATGTCTATTTAGATTCTTTGCCTTTAAATAAAACTGGGTTATTTGATTTCTTATATTGAATTATTTTAGTTCCTTATGTATTTTGCTTATCAATTGCTTATCAAGATGTACGGTTTGAAAATAATTTCTCATATTTCATAGATTATCTTTTTACTCTGCTGTTTTCTTTGCTGTGCAGATTTTTTTCTTTGATATAATCACTATGTTTAGAGGAAGATGGGTCCACATTTTTATGTCGTTGAGTGTTTGATCTTAGATATATGTTATTTCAAACTACATTTTAGAGGCAGCTAATTTCTCAAATCAGAAATTTCCATTCCAAGAGCAGTCAACTAGCTTCTATTATTTTTGTTCTTAAATTCTTTTATTGGTACATTTTAGGTATACTACACAATTACATTTCTCATTGGGAATTGTACCTTTACATGATGCATCTTGGTTCTTATTTTTTCCCCATTCCTAGCCCTCCCTTCACCCCCTCCATCCTTCCCTATTTACAAAGATTTCATTTACATTTTTTCCATTTCTCATCATTTTTCCTTTCCCTTCTTTCCTTTTCCCTGCCCCTCCCACTACCCCTACCTCTTTGGACCTTTTCTTCCTATTTTGCATTATTGATTACTTATTCTAATCAGTGGTACATTTTAGGTATACAATATAATGCCATTCATCATTGGAAATTTGCACCTTTACATAGTCTCTCTTGGTTCTTATTTTTCACGCTTGCCCAGCCCTCCCTTCGATCCCTCCATTCCTCCCTATTTACAAAGATTTTGTTCCTATTTTTCCATTTATGCAAAGCCAGATTTGGCTACATCAAGTATTTCAATTTTCTTTTTTTAAAACTTTTTTTTTGGTCTTTGGGATTGAAACCAGAGCCTCACACATGCTAACTAAGCATGTCCTCTGTCACTGAACTACAACACCTACCCATCACTGTCTGTATCCCCATCAATACTAGGTTTGCAGTGCACATAATGGAAACTAGAAATGGGTTATTAATGAAATTTTTTGTATCTCCAAGATGCATTCGTTATAAACAGGTCATACATATCCAACAAGCTTTGTAGTTTATGAGTTTCTTCTCTAGACAGTTGTGGAAAAAGTGTTCCTTTGAAGGTATTTTGCCCACATTATTCTGGTAAATAGCTACTCCCTGCTTATGAAATATTACCTATTGTCTTATTTACTTTCTTTGCTGAGAGTACACAATTCCTGACAACTGCAAATTAAAGGAGAGGTTTATTTTGACTCAGCGTGTAGAGGTTTCAGTTTACTGTTATCTGGCTCCAAGGCAGGTGGCATGGCTGAGGGGCACTGCAGAGGAGAAACAGTCCATGGCAGGGTAGTGGGAAGCAGAGAGAGACCCTTCCAGACTGCACCCGCCATGCCCCATCTCCACCAACAAAGCTTCATCTACCGATATCATGTTTAGCTATAAACTTAGTGGCAGAATAATTCACTAAATATCATAACCCCATGATCCAATCACCTCCCCAAAGCCCCAGCTATGAGCACAAGAGTCTTTAGGAAGACACCTAGATATAAATCATAACATCTATGATGGTTTAATCTGCTTATAAATAAATGAGCAAAGAGCTAGAATTTGATTTATAAATTCCTTTGATCATAGTCATCTAGGAAGTGAAGAAGTAGTTAATGCTGACAATGCCCATTTAACTCTTATTAGTGAGGTCAGAGATATACAACAAACAATCTATGACTTGAGTCCAAATCTTATCATAAATCACAACAAATACACGCATCTATGTATGCATTTCTCCCTCTTTCTCTCTCTATGTATATATATAGAAAATATATATAATGTTCTTATATATAAAACAATGTATGTATGTATTCTCTTTATCTATCTTAATTATTTTTGAAACACGGAGAGGAGTTGGAAATTGAAACTGAAACCTGATTGCATAAGTTTGGTTTTTGTTATCTTTATGGACTCTAGAAGAAGGAAGACAAAAGAAGCCTTGGACTTTGCAAAAATAGCAGTGAACTTGCAATGCACTGGAATTTTGTTCCTTTAAACACAGAAATAAAAAACGTAAATGGCATAAATATTACCTACAAGTCTGAGGTCCCTGCTTTTCAGTTAGTTTATTGTATAAGGGATGTCACATCTTGTAGAGATCTTGTTCTTACAAAGTTGTTCCTATAGGAACTTTCTCTGCTTTAGTGTAGAGCATATCCAAGTGCTTATCAAAATGCATCCTTGTGCCCTAATTTCAAAGATTTTGGATTAGTGTGGTGATTAGGATAGTTAGAAATTTTTATTTCAAACCTGCACTCTGGGTATTTTCTACGAAAGTGGCACATTCAGAAGTGCAGCTTGAGCCTACTCAGATGTAAGGACAAACTTTTCTCTGACTAGTGGGAAGGTCTAAATTTAAAGTGCCTGGCTTTCACTGTGGCAGTGCAAGCTGCAGCAGTAGATGAAACTACTATAAAACTGAGAGGCTTTAGGGGTAGGGTCTCTGAAATTCAGAAGGCCTGAAGCCATAAAGGGAACCAATGCTAAAGACTTTTGACCCTAAGGTGAGAATAGGGGAGTAAGTTACTAAAGAGTGTTAAAAAAAGCCCATAGACTGGCAGTTAACAAAAATAAACATAAATTTCCTTCCTTCCTGCTCAGAAATCATTAATAATTTTGCTTGTAAACAAATTCATTTCAAACCATTGGATAAATGTATTCCAAATTTCTGAGCTTTAGAGAGGGAGTATTTGTACTGGGGCCATTGGCTTTTCAATATGCTCTTTCTTTCCCTCTGGAAAATCTCTTTTTTTCTGACCTGGGATGCTTCCTAGAAAAATGGAAGTTAATGGGTCCAAGGGAGGACAGACAACAATTGTACAGTGTGAAAAAAAAAATTTAACCATATGCTCTTGACTAAAAATGTGCTTTTCAAGCTGTATTTGAGATACCCCATTTTCTCTTTGTGTTTATGTCAGTTTGGCTGACCCTGCCCTCGTCTATGTCACTCACAGAGGTGAGGGAGGTAGAAGGTACTAAGTGGGGTACCTTGATAGCAGTAAAAATTATATGCAAAGTAATGACCAAAAATTCATAGAAAAACTGTTAGGAATTAATAACGATAACTTGTCATACTTTGAGAACTCTCTTGTGCTAATTCTGCACCTGGTTTATTACTCAATGCTTTCAATTTTCACAAATTTATTATTTTTATTTTAAAAGTTCTTGATTAACTGTATAGTGGTTGTGCATCAGAATTACCTTTGGGGCTTTATTTAAAAAGATATACGCCTGATCCACAAGCACTGAGCCAAGCACTGTGAATAAAAAACTAAAGCAGTTCTAGGTCCCTACCACCAAGGAGCTAGTGACTTGCTTTGGGAGGGAAATCCATACAAAAAAAACTATAAGGGAATCTTAGCAACATGAACACAGTGCTATGAACACAGGAGAAAAAGAAACAGGTGAATTTGACTGAGGGTATTGTGAAAACTTTATTACAAAGGAAATATTCAAACTGGATTTAAAGGGTGAGGAGCATTTTGCCAGGAGAGGTAGGATCAAGAATGGATTCTCAGGGCTGGGAATTTAGCTCAGGGGTGCAGTCGCCTGCATCGCAAGTGCAAGGTCCCGAGTTCAATATCCAGAACAAAAAAAAAAAAGATAAAGAATGGATTCTCAAAATAGAAAAATTCTAACAAGTAGACTTGTTCTCTACTGGTAATTTAATAAGTGGTATCATATGAAATGTGAAAGAGCATTCACTTAGGGTAATTTTTTAATTAAATAAAACCAACTCTGTGTGCACAGGGTTTTCAATATGGGTTAAATTTCAATTTTTAGAAAAATTTCAATAGTTCTTGGGTAAATGAACCATACAGCAGAATCTACAAAGATTCTTACAAAAAATTTTTAATTTTTCTCTTTGGCTTCTCTTTCAGGTTTGCTTCTCCTGTCCATTTTCCTGGTTCACAAATGCAAATGTTCAATCACCAAATGGTTTTGGCTTGTTTGTGACCTACACATAGCATATATCAGGAAAGCAAATCTGAAAGGAGGGGGTGAAGTCTAAGGGGGACACCAAATAAGTGGGAATAAGAAGATGTAAGTGTCACTGGAAATACTCAACATTATCGTTGAATAGAAAGCTTTTGCTTTATAATTGCAAATTACAATGAATAAATCTGTCTCTGAGTAATCATACCTGCAATGAGAAAGAATTCAGAGTTAGCAGGGTAAGATACCTGTTTGTCACCTAAAATACTTCCGAGTGTGTTCAGTGTAATTTATGACATAATTTCTATTGCATGTCTTTCATATATAAATGTTATGTCTGAAC
The DNA here is from genome assembly GCF_053883595.1 of Heterocephalus glaber. Taxonomy (NCBI): domain Eukaryota; kingdom Metazoa; phylum Chordata; class Mammalia; order Rodentia; family Bathyergidae; genus Heterocephalus; species Heterocephalus glaber. The sequence goes on from NW_028258463.1 coordinate 3,225,163, forward strand.
TTGTACATTTACTGTGTTTAAACATGAAGTCTAAATGGCTGTGAGTAAGACAGGGGAAGCACAGTCCATTCTGTCTCTCCTGATGAAAACAGATATACCACCAAGACAAAGGAATAGGATAGTTATTTGATGATTCTAAGAAGTAAATATTAACAGGTGGATTGGTGAAGAATATTCTAAGTACCACTTCCCTGGAGGTGAGCTGTTCTTATTCAGGTCTTCTAATGCATGTCCACAGTCCCAGATGCAGCTGCAGCTGTGCTGTGACAAAGCAGGGTAACTAAAGTTTGGCCAGAAGACAGAGACAAGTTCCCCAGGTAAATTGAAAATACTGAGGGACCACGGCGCCGGAAATGAAAACGACTCCACGGTATTGTTTATGAAACTTATGTGCCTATCTGAAGCTGCACAAGCTTATGTCTAACAAGCACACCAAAGACATTGAAAACTGAAATACAAGATGGGCTATTCTTTAGATCCCAGGCTGAACCTCTGGGTGGTACAGGTAGACATATCCAAAAAGCAGTAAAAAGGATTTGAAAAGGCTTGATACTGAACTGATATGACAACCACAGCTCACAGAAGAATCTGCAGCGTGGGCTTAAAATTGTCAAAATGATTGCCTGCTGAAAAAAATAATCAATATTAATCAAAGGATTTAAACAAGACCTAGAATCTCATATTATTATAATCACAAGATTCAGGCTACTGCTCAAAATTGCTCTGCATATAAGAAATTAGAAAAATCTCAATTTGCATGGGAAAAGACAAATAATTGTTGTAATGCATAGCAAAGCTGAAAAGTCATAGATGATGGATTTATTTGATATAAACATTAAATACTTATTGTAATAATGCTCCAACAAAGTAAGTTCAAAAACTCTTGAAAGGAATGGAACAAAAGCATATTTTCATAAAGATGTAGAAGAAAAAAGAAACAAATGGAAACGTCATACAGTGTATGAAAAAAGTAATTACAGAAAAATCAGTGAATGAACTCTATATCTATAGCAGAATGGGTATAAGAAAAAATGGGAAACGAACTTGAAGACAGATGGATAAAAAACATAGCAAGCTTTTCAGACACTTGTGGGATGATATAACAAGCTTTAAGATTTATGATATTCTAGGAGAACTATTAGTGTAATGCAGGAAAAAAAATTTTTAAATGGCTAAAATCTCCCCAAATTTTGGAAAAGACTTATAAATTCAAGAAGCTCAGTGGAACTCAATGAAAGGAGAGGGAGAAGAAAAAGGAGGAAGGAAGGAAAGAAAGAAAGAATCAACTTCATGCACAAACTACTAAAACTTAAAGAAAAAGAATAAAAGCTAGGAAGCAACAGTAAGTATTACTTAGTGGGAGGCAATGATTTCAGTAACAGCAGTTTTCACGTGAAAAAAGTAGAGACCAGAAAGATCTGATATAAAGAGTAGAAGACAATGTGTCTGTATCCAACTAAAAGTAGTAAAGTACATACTCGGTAAGCAATATGGAAAGTTAAGTGTGCATATTGTAATATCTAGAACAGCTATTTTTAAAAATGTGAAGAGTGTTTTGCTGTTGTTTAATTTTGCAGGACTGGAGTTTGAACCCAGGACCTTCACACTGAGCAGCACCTCCATCCCTTTGTTCAATTTTTCATTTTTAGACAGAGTCTCTAAGTTGCTATGTTTTCCAGGCTTGCCTCCTCCTGCCTCAGCAAATGGGTGGATACTGAAATAAAAGGAATAAAAAAGAGGATCAGAAATTGACTCACACAAATGTGGTAAATTGAATGTTGACAGAGTGCTGGAATGCAACCACTACAGTGGGCTACAAAGAGATACAATTAAAAAGTGAAACTTGTGTGTGTGTTGTAATCCCTAGAATATTTAAAACAATACAAAGAGATAATTTAAAAACACAATAGATAAATGGAAATAGAATTTTAATCCAAAAGAATACAAGAAGTGCAAAACAAAAACAGAAAACACATTGAACTAACTAAAGAAATGGTAGAGCTGAATTAAAAAATACTGGCTAGGTTAGACTTGCGTGGGCTGAACATCCTAAAAACAGCAACAGCAAAACATATGTACACACATCACACACACACAAAAACTAATGCCTGGTGGCTCTCATCAATACAGATGCAAAATTACTCAGCAAAATATTTAGGAAAATTATCTATCTATCTATCTATCAATAATTCATTATGGCCAAAAGGGATTTATAGCAAGAATGCAAGGAATAATGAAATCTAGCTACTGCAATGTGATTGGTAATATTAACAGCTAAAAGCAGTCATTGTCATAGTCATCAAATATATTCAAGGCATGTAAGTTGGGAAGGGAGAAATAAGATTGTCTCTATCCAGATGACTTGAGTGTGTATATAGAAAAATCCCAAACTACAAAAAAGTATTGGAATTAATAGGCAAGTTAAAAAAAACTCACAATATAAGATTAATTTATAAAACATCACTTGTATTTATTTAACAATGACCAATTGGAATTTGAATTTTTTTCAAGTACAATTTGAAATAGCAATAACAACAAAACAAGTATGTATAGATCTACCAAATTTGTACAATATCTACAAGCTGAAAACTATAAATATATTAATGAAAATAATAAAACAATCCCAGAACAAATGAAGAATGATACTCTGTTGATGGATTGAAAGACTAAATACTTTTAATGTCATTTTTTTCCTAAAGTTATCTATAAAGGCAATGCAATTCTATTTAGAATTCTACCAGGATATTTTCTTTCTTCTTTTGTAGAAATAAGCTGATTCTAAAACATAGGAACAGAAAAATGAACTATTATAGTCACGATAATTTAGAAAATAACAAAACAGGGTTCTAGAACTCACATTATCTGAACCCAAGAATTATTAAAAGCTACATTAATCCACACAGTGAAATATTGGCAAAAGGACACACGGAGGACCAAAATGTATAATGGATATTGTGAAAGAGGAAGAAAATATTCAAAGGGGGAAGTAGAAGTAGGAGGAATGGGGGAAAAGAAAGAAGGGAAAGAAAAAAATGAGAAAGGAAGGAAAAAAATGGTAACAAAGCTTTTGTAAATAGGGAGCGGTGGAGGCGTGGGAGGGAAAGGGAATGGGCAAAAATAAGAACCAAAATATATCATGTACAGGTACAAATTCCCAATATGAATGTGATCATAATGTATACCTAAAGTGTACCAATAAACTTCATGAATAGAGAAAAAAAAAAAAGAACGCACGTTGAAATAAAAGAAATAAGTGGTTCAGAAATCAACTCACACAGATAAGGTAAATTATTGAAAAAGGTACAAAGCTAACTCAATAGAGGAAGAATAATCTCTTGATATGTGATCCTGGGATGACTGAACATCCAGAAAGAGAAAATAAATGAACCTACAGTCCTCATTCACGCTATGAACCAAAATAGAATGGAAAACTACTTAAAATGGAACTAGACCTGAATATAAATCCCACGACAATACAACTTCTGAAGAAAACAGGAGAAAACCTTTGTGATCTTGGGCTAGGTATAGATTTTTTTAGATATGAGACCAAAAGCATGATTTATAGAAGGAACTTGGTAAATTTCTCCTCCAAAATGTTAAAACTACTGACTCTTTGAAAGACACTGCTGCGAATAAAGAGACAAGCTGTAGACTGGGAGAAAAATATCTGCAAACAAATCTGACAAAGAATTTGCTATTAATTAGAATGTATAAATGATTCTCAGAACTGAATGATGAGAAAATATCCTCATTTTAAAACAGGCAAAAATTTGAACTGACGCTTCAACAAAAAAAACATCTGAATAGCCAGCATATAAGCACATGGAACTATTATGAATATCATTAGTCTTTTGGGCAACAAATTTCAGCCATTATTATACGAACTAGTAATGCCAAGAGCTAGCAAAGATGTGGAACAATTGGAATATTCGTATATCAAAGATTAGAATGTAGAAGACCATAACTACTATGGAAAATATTCTTGTCCTTTCTTATAAATTTAAAAATACACCTCTATGACTCACTCGTAAGTATTCACCAAAGAGGTATGAAAATATATGTTGACAAAAACCTTTTCAAAAGTTCTGATAGCATCTTTATTCATAATTCCTAAAAACTGGAAGTGACCCAGATGTCCTCCAACAACACATTAAGATAAACGTTTACATATCTTTACAACAGAATACTGTTTAATGATCAAAATAAGCAAAATAGTCATATAATTAAAGAACATAAGTGGATATTAAATGCAGTATACTAAATGAAAGAAGCTTGACTCAAACTTCACTTATGACATACAATTCAACTCATATGACCTCAAAAAACAAAAAAATAGAAACAAAATACTTCAGGGCTTAACAAGCTCTGACTACAAAGAGGCCAGGGAAAAATTTGGACTTGTCTTATATTTGGTTTTGGCAGTAGTTACACCACTATATATGTTTTTCAAATCTCAACAAACTATATCTTAAAAAGGGTGAATTGTGTTAAATATAAATTAGACCTAGACAAAGTTTTCTCCAATATTCTAAAGAAACTGCTACAGTACTACATCTGAAGTTTCATCCAACATCGTAAAAACTGAGTTGAACTAAGAAAATTGTTATTGTAATATACACCCATAATATTATAGCAATACCAGGCTCATGACTGACATTTTAAAACAACAGAAGAAAAGTTTACTGGACAGGGGAATCAAAAGGCTGTTTTGCATCATTCCTTTCTAACCACTGGCTTCTCCACAGCTCAGTAATCTGAGCAAACATCACCACATTGTAAAGGTGACAATTAGGTGAACAATCATTTGCTACCCAGGAGATATTTTCCTTGCTCTTTGAAGATGTGAATCAGACATAGTATATTTTAGCTATAGTACTCTTTGTCAACTAATTTTCCATGTAAAGAAACTGACACATGAAGAGACATAAGGGAAAAAAATTAAACTGTTTTTGGGTCAAAAATACATTTATTCACAATTAAAAATGCAATTTTATTTCTATTTATTTGAAGTTAAAAGTTTCCACATGATCATTATTTGAAAAAAAACAGTATAGAAATATGATTGATACTAGCAGTGTTGGAAATGGTTGGCTTAGAGATCTCTGAAGGTAAGAGACTGCTAATTTTCTAACATATATTTCTATATATTTAGCTAAGTATGGATTTTCTTTTAGAAGATTCTTTTTCAAAAATAGCTAAGAGTAAATCAGATCTATTATCTTGAATTGTGTTAACAAATATAATTTTCTCTATTAATACTTTAAATTTAAAAATTACAAAGTATTTCTACAGACCAGAAGCCAAAATTTTAACTGATGACATATTGGATTTGCCATTGCAGTCTACAAGCATTTACTTTAATTTGGCATAGTATGAAAAGTAGAAGATAGATTTCCATTTGTGCACAGTGTATTCAGGTAAAAGATTTTAATACTACCATGAAATTATTCTGTCTTTTGCCACGTTTCCTCAATTGTCAAAGAGTGAAAACCCAGCTGGATTCAAGAGCTGGAACACTTTTCCCTTGCTTTCCTAGTAGGCTAGTATTACAATCAAATATAAAACTAAGTGCTCCAAACTATCAAAAAAGTATAACTTTCTGCAAAGCTTGGAATATTTGCCTGATATATTGAAGTTTTGAATACATTAAATCTGAAACACCAGCACCATTTCTCTTCTTGATTTACCTCTAACATTCTGGAGCACAATCCAGCTAGGATTGTAAAATCCCTTATCATTTTCTTGTCTTAATGAAGCTTCTAAAGAGAAAGCTCTTAAAAATTATTTCCAAAAACTATCCACATCCAATCACGGCAGGATGAATTCAGGCAATATTTTTCTGATGTCTTTCCTGAAAATGCCATTTAGAAGGTTATGAGAAGGGCTTTTCTTATTAATGATGAATCATTGTCAGATTCTAAGAGGGATTTTAGAATTCAAATTTGAAGTTGCTGTTATTAAGAATATATGGAACGCCTCTGTGCCACCATTTTGGGGGCAAAATATCTTTCTGTTTCACAAGAGAAGATTTGAATGTCATCTATTTTCATCAGCATGCATTTGCAAAGATATATTTCCTCCGAAAACTCCTGCCTCTGAAAACAAAGTCATACTGTAGGCTTATTGGTAGTCATTAGTACTGTTGCCAAACATTCTGGCTTTCTGCTTTCTGGCACGTGGTAGGACTGCATTTCTGGATCGCTTTGGTTGTGCGGGCTTGTGAAGGTACTTCTGTCTAAAGAAGTGAGTGGAAACAGCATGACACTTTCGAGCTGAGGATTTAATATCAGAGTGAAACATTCTAGAAGTCTGTTTACCATTGCCTCAATATATAGCTGTATTAATTTCCTAGGACAAATTACCACAATCTGGATGTAGTTTAAAATAACAATCCTTCATTCTTGCAGTATAGGAGGCTAGTAGTACAAAGTGAATGGGTCAAAAGTATTGGTTCTTTCTGGAGGATCTGATGGAAAACCCCTACTATGCTTCTCTTCTACTTCCTGGTGGTGGTTAGCAATGCTTGGCTCTTTTTTGGCTTGTAGTTGCATCAGTTTGATCTCTACCTCCAACTTCATATAACTTTCCTTTTTGTCTCTGTCCATCTCTTCTTCATATAGACACAGTCATTGGATTTACGGCTCACCTTAAATTCAGAATGACTTTTTTTTCAGTGCTAGTGATAAAATCTAATGCCAAGTGCTCTACCACTGAACTACCCTCCAACTTAAGGATGATTTTATTTCAATATCCTTATCTAAGTACATCTTCAAAGAGGCTATTTCCAAATAAAACTGCATTCTAAGTTGCTAGGTGGACATGAGAGCTTGTTATTTAATTAATTACACTCTATATGATCCAGACTCTTGGTGCTCCATCAGGTTGGGGTCCATAGTGAAGATAGCATGGACCAGAGCCTCAACCAAGCTACCTGGACCAACAGCACCCTAAGAGAGAAAGAAATGTGTTCTCGTACAAGCCATGGACATTTGGGGGAAGTTTTCACCATAGCATAGTCTGTGCATGTTTGGTGGGAATGTAAATCCATACAACCGTTACAAAAAATATAATAGGAAGTTTCCTCAAAAAATTAAAAAGAAAACTGTCATGTGATGGAGCAGTCCCAATATTGGGTATTTATCTAAAGGAAATGAAGTGAATATGCCTAAGAGATGTCTGTACTCATGTACATTGCATCACCATTCAAAATAGGCAAGAAAAGGAAACAATCGAAGGGTCTACCATCAAAGGAATGGAGAGGGGTGAATATGATCAAAGTATATTATGGGCATATATGAATCTGCCAGAATGAAGCCCATTAATTACTATAACCAATAGGCACTAATAAGAAAATGTTGTGGAAAAAATAAAATGAAGCCAGGAGTTGTGATGCCTGTCTGTAATTCTAGCACTAAATAAAGGCCTGGGGATATAGCAGCTCAGTGCAAAGGCTCTGGGTTCGATCAATCCCTAGAATCACCCTCCTCCAAAAGAAAAAGAAAATGAGAGTGGCAATTACGGAATGGAATGCTGCTATTAGGTACAAAAAGAATGAAATCCTGTTATTTTTGACAACAGGAATGGAATCGGATATCATTATAAGAGAAACACATGAGGCACAGAAACACAAGTATCACATGATTTTATTCACAGGTGAGATCTAAAAAAGTTGATCTTGGAGAAGTTGAGAATAGAAATGTGGGGATGGGGATTTAGCTCAGTGGTGCTGCTGCCTGCCTCCCAAGCACAAGGTCCCAAGTTTGATACCCGGCACTAAAAAATAAATAAAAAATAAAGAGAATAGAAATGTGGTTACCAGAGGCTGGCAAGAGTACACATGACAGAGGAAAAAGACAAGGAAAGGACAGATGAATGGGTTCTAAGTTGCAGTTAGGCAGCAGTAACACGTTCTGTGTGCTACTTAACAGTAGAGTGACTATAGATAACAATGCACAGAATATTCAAAATTCTAGAAGAAATGATTTGAATGTTTTCACTAAGAAGAAACGATAAAGGCTTGAAAAAATAGATGTGTTTTACCTGATCTAACCAACACACAATGTATATGTGTACTGAAACGTCACATGGTATCCTATCAACATGTACCGCTTTTATGTTTTAATGTATCAGTTTGACCAGTTATTTTTTTCTAAAAACCTTTTCTTTCAGCTCAGTTTTACCTGCACTAAAGTTTTGCACCTTTTTAACTTTTTGTCCTTCCTATTCAGGACAAAATAGAACCAAACACACAGGCTGAATTCACTACTCTAATGTAAGATGAATTCTCTTAGACTTTGACTTATTGCTTTATGTTTGTCATAATGGCAGCCAAATGCCTGGTGCATGCAAAGTCCTTAATAAATAAGTACTGATTGATTTTTAGTAGGTTGAAAACCATCACTTTGTGCAAGAGATTGAATCTGTCAGAATATATACAGTAAGGCCTCAAATTAAAAGTTTTTCCTTTTTTATATCTTTTATTATAATTTAACAAACATTTATGAGGTGTCTCTCATTTCAGATTCCTGTCATTAAGATCTATATAAATTGTTAAGTACCTACTTTTTACTAGCTTCTGATCCTATTTCTCTCAATATAGTGAATACTATTGTACATTGCTCTAATTCACAATTGTAAAAATTGTAAATCCCTCAACAGTTTTAAGGTACTTTCTCAGGTTGTAATAGTTCATTTATTAGATACAGCAACCTTTACAGGTTAATTTTGTTTTTGAGAGAGACAGAGAGAGAGAGAGAGAGAGAGAGAGAGAGAGATTGCCAAAGTTTATACAGACAACAAGATTTGATGATAAGGAACATAAATTCAAGCTATCCAGGAGAGCCAAATATATTTTCATATCCATCCTTAGTCTAAACCAAGTGCTCCAGAGATGTTATTAATTTGGGAAATTTACTGCTTGTTCAAAGCTTTGCACACGTTTGATCTATCAGGTATGTGTGTTTATACTCCAAGCTCACATGAAGAGTCCTGAATGAATGCCAATGTCCGTCCATTATGTGTGGGGAAGTGTATTACAGTTTGTCAATTGCTTGGATCCTCAATTAATGTAAAGGCCATCGAGAAAGAAGAATGAGATTCTGACAAGAGAGTAAGGGATGCATTCACTCTGAAAGAAAAATCCATATGTCCAAAGGCTGTTATAGATGACTCAAAAGGGAAGTCAGAACAATGAAAGAGACAAAATATAGAGTTTAGACATAGAAACTGGAAGGAAAATTAAAATTCTGTCAACCATTCAGCTCTTTGTAGATTCCCAGATGAGTGGCGTTTAGTAGCTATCCAGATGGCTGGCTGAGGTTTTCACCTATTACCAGGGTTCTGGAATCCTAAAACATTTTTGCAGAAAAATGAAATTAGAGATGAACCATTCCTAACTGTCATCATAATCAAGTGGAGTCCTTGAGGATTTTTATTCAGTGACTTGTGGCTTTTCATAATAAAAAAGCAAAGCAAGTCACTGAGAAGATGGTAAATTTATTTGCATCTCTCTATAAACTCTTCTCCTTCTACTGAAGGCAGATGAAAAGATTAATTCCCAGCTACCTGAGAAGCTGGAACACCTGGACTCTTGGAAACAGGAGAATTTCTTTGTAATCCAAAAGGCTGACTCTGTCCTATCAGAAGGATTCAAAGCTTAACTGGAAAAGAATTAGCAATGTGGAACAGGAAATAAATGTAGAGTAGACACAATTCCAGTCTTAACCTATTCTGCACCATGGGAAACAGTGACTAACGTGGTCTGATTATGTGAGCAAAGGTTTGGGGGAAAAAAACCCCATATGAACAAAGTAAGAGGCGGGGAATAGGAAACAAATGTTTCTTACCACTTTTTGTTAAGTGATCTTGAAATCCTCACTGTTATAAATGCATAATGGAGATTAAAAACAACTCAATATCTCTTCTGAATCTTCATAGGCATAAAGTATGTCTATGTTTTAAATATACACATTTCTACTGTGTCATTTCATCATTTCTACGAAATCCATTGTGCCAGTCCTCAGTTCTTTTATGGTTCTTGCTGTCCACTATCATTAAAAACAAATGGATGAATAAGTGTTCCTCCAATGCCTCATTTTTCATAGGTGCTTTCATATAAACTACCTTGTGTAATCTTCACAATGCATCTGTGTGAAAGGTACTATCCTTGTTTTTACGCATAAGGAAACAGGCTCAGAGAGGTGGAGTACTTTGTCCATTGCTTCCTAGCATGAAACTGACAGTCACAGGATTTCCTCTGGAACAGTAGGATTCCAGAATCAGCTCCCTTTGTCTACTCTAAGGTGATTGTACACTGCAAGGTCGATTGTTGTCAATATTTATTTTCAAAATTATCTCCGACCAGACCAAAGTGAGGCAACCATAATACTTTGTACCATAACCCCATTGAGCTCAGAAGACTCAGTCAAAGATAATTCAATCAGCACCTGCATTCTCACACATCCTCTGTTTACCTGATCCCGAGGTTCTAACTATCTACTCCCTGACAGAGGTGTAATTTCATGGGCCGGTGTGTACTTAGCTGAGCTTTTAAAGAAACTTCAGCTGGTTTCCTCAAGGGATAACATAGTATTACTTATTTAAAGAGAAAATTTTAGTACATTTCACCAGCATGGATATACTTGGTACTTTGTTTCATGGTCAGAATGCTTCTCAAGGTATTTTTATAAGTCAGCTATCTCAAAGTTGACAGAAATATCTAGCAATAAAGGTAAGGGCATCAGTAAAAATGATGGGAGGCTGAGGCAGGAGGATCATTGTGAGTTTGAGGTCATTGTGGGCTACATAATGAGTTTAAGACCATCCTGGGCAGCCTAGTGAGAGCCTCTCTCAAAAAACAAAAATAAATTATTAAATCATTTGGGCATACCTTCACTGGAGAGGAAAATTAACAGAACTTGGAACTGGACAGCTTGGTATTTCTTCTCATTCTTCTTTTTTCCATCTTCAGTGTAGCTCTCTTGAGGACTGAGGTCAATGGCTCTGTCTAAAACCTTAGAAACCACAACACCCAGTACATGTATTATCTGGTGGGCAGAACAACAGCATTCTAATATGGAAAAATAACATAAAGCTCTATTTCATGTGTGTTACATCAGCTTCATATATATTGACTTTTTTTTTTGTATTTCTTTCTCTTTTCATCTAGGTGTAAGTTACATATAATAAACTGCACAAATTTCAAGTGTATAGATTAATGACATTTTGCATAAGTGTGTACCCATGAAATCACTGCTCAGTAGGCAGGTGTGGTGAGACCTGACTCTAATCCCAGCACACAGGAGGCCAAGGCAGGAGAATGATATAAGTTGGAGGCCAGCCTAGGCTATGTAGTAAGTTCAAGGCCAATCTGAATCACATAGCAGGACCCTGTCTCAAAAAATTTTAAAAGGGCCGGGAATTTAGCTCAGTGGTTTCGCCACCTGCTGCACAAGCGCAAGGACCAGAGTTTGATCCCTGGTACAAAAAAAAAATTTTTTTTTTAATTCTAACGTCAAGATAATAGAAGATTTTCAGCATATCAGAGGGCTTCCTTGTGCCAATCAACTTTTATTGCTATCATCCTGCTCAAAAGGTAACTACTAATGTTTGAAGCAGAGATTGGTACAAGTATTTTGAAACTAGATAACATGTCCTAAGAAGGTTGAATGTATAAAAATGGAGATTTTTTACATGTGTGCATTGGATATTATTACAAAAATATTCACACCAATGGGTGCTGTTGATGAAATTTTAAAAATGGGAGCAAATCCACGTGTTCTTCAACAATAACCCACTAAAATATGCTGGCATTTCATAAAGTGAAATATTGTGTAGAGTAGTGAAAAGCACTGAGTCACTACTACACACACACAGCCACAAAGTTAAAACATAAACATATGGTGGGATGAAAAGAACAAGTCCCCAAACCAGGTGTCATCATAGGAAATAAAAGATAATCAGCCATGAAATTAATTTATTGGTTACTTTGAAGGCAAAAAAGAATTATTATGGGGGAGAGAAATGCTAATTTGCTAGCAAAGTTCTCTTCTTAAATGGGTTATGGTTACATGGGTATTCACTCATAATGAGTTTGTACACTGTGTACATTCTCTTCATATAACAAATTCTGTTCTCACCACTGTCCTAATATTTAGTTCATATTATTCCATTTTTCCCCTAAGACCTCATATTTCCAGGTGCTTGGAGAGCCAGACAGAGAAGCTATTTTTCACTCCTTTAACTCACTACTAGCTGTTCTTCAACAAGGAAGACATGTTGCATAGAACCCCCACGAATGTCTTGTCCCAGCCTACAAATGATCCAAATGTTTCTTCTCACTGGCATTCCCCCTTTACTCTCCATTTTTAGAAAATGGGCGGTTTTGATATGCCTCCTGTCCTCGTCATATGTATCTATGTTTCATAAGCACTACACATTTTAATGTGTAGGAAACCTTTGTTTAATATAATACTGGCTGAATGAATGAATGATTGGCTTTGATATTCCTAGCCATGGGAAAAACAAAGAGATACTGTTTTGTTTTGGTTTTGCTTGTTTGTGTACTGGGAATTAAACCCTGGGCCTTCACACTGAGCTAAATCTGTAGCTACTTTTTGGCTTTTTGGTTTTTGGTACTGGGGATTGAACTCAGGACCTTGCATTTGTGAGGCAGGTGATGGCACCACTGAGCTATCCCTAGCCCCATCTCTAGCTATTTTTAGATTCTTTCTATTTTGTGACTGGGTCTCTCTAAGTTACCCAGGCTAGGCTCCAACTTGTGATCCTCCTGCCTAAGCCTCTCAGAGTGCTGAGATTACAGGCGCGCACCATCATTTTTTAATATCCTGTTCTTTATGGAAGATTCAGATTCTAATCAGGCCCAACTGACCGATACTTGGCAAAGCCTCTTCCAGCACTCAGAATGAAGAATGCTCTGTGCGCACCTGCTTCTTATCAGAGAGAGTTGTGCCCCCATCTCCTTCAGAGAACCATGAGTGGTCCACAGAATTTTTCATGATTGTACCTCCCAGTTCTTGGTAAAAACAGGCCCTCATGTTTTATAACTGTAATAAGTGATGTCAAATTAAAGGATTACACAAAATTTCCTCTAAATTCTTTCTTGTTTTATTTCTTTCATTGATTCAACAAGCATGTATTAGACACTTAGATGTCATGCCGAGAATATGCTTACCAGTAGTACAATATAAAAATGACATAATCTTTTCTCTGAAGGTAACTTGCAATAGAGTAGAGAAAAGAAGAAAAGGAAATATGTGAACTCCAATATGCCAGGGCTTGCCTGTCCGTGACTGCAAAATAAGGTCATACTTCTTTCTCATGCTCAAATTAGGTTAATACACACAAAAAATCATTGCACTCTGTCTTTTGATTTTTCTTCATTTTTGGAGGCAGCTGTCCTCTGGTGGTGACAGTTATTGTCCTCTTCTACTCTCTGACTTATAGGAAGGGGGAAGATGACTCAAGGGAGCGGGGAGTGCTCTCTTTGGTATCACTTTCTCCTGTATGAGCACAGCATTTCCCTAACTCACTACAACTTATCAAGGCCAGGCGATAACCACTATTAATGTTTTACTGAACAGTCAGTGAAAATGGAAGTCATACAAAAAGGAACAATCGCTACACAAGGACAGAGACATCTTGGAATACTTTCTAGGCTGGTTTGTTATGTCTTCCTAATATGTACGGTTTAATTCCACTACTTGATCAGCTCTAGAACTCTGGTTCAAAATGCCAGCCACACTGAGCCTGCGGGCATGAGGAAATCTTTCTTGAACCCACATCTAAAGCCTGTTTGCCCACCCTCATTTCCTCACCTAAGATTAACTGTTTTCAATAATAATATGTTCAGGCATTTGCCAAATTATATATTTAGTGTCTGCTTCTAATATTCACCATACATTAAGATATGTCAAAAGTCTCTCAAATAAATTCTACCAAAGTGGCACAACAAAGAAAATTCTAATTCACTGTTAGCATTAATGTTAGAATGAAAGTGGAGAGTGTCTTTCCCTTTTGGAATTTACGATACTGCCTCTTAAATTAGTGATGAAGGGGAAAATGGCACCAAAAATAGGAATGGGAGGTGAAGTCAAATTTAGTTAAAAGGCAAAAATTAGTTAAGAATTCTCAGGGGTTGATATCCTGTGGGTAAGCAAGCTGGACAAAATTTTCTAGGTGAGTTCTAGTTTACTATTCCAAGGTTTTGCATTTTCTGCACATACGTGTGTAGATAAACACAAACATGTGCATACTATGGTATGTTTGGAGACTGAGGTTTATAACTCTTAAAATAGATCCTAATCCCTTACTCAGACCAACTGCGTGTTCTTAGGAATTTTCAGTCTATTAATGATTAACAGTGGAGATTTCAACACCCAGCAAGACCCACAATGTTGTGTTCTGAGTCTGGGGCCCTGGAAGTAAAAATTTCAAATACAACTTCTTTGGTGAATTTCCCAAAGTTTATATTCAGTTTTACCCTGGTCACATTGATATACAAAGAAAGTGACAAGTATTATAATAGGTGTTTATAAAAGGGTTGTTGGAATTCAAACATGACAGAGACTAAATCTATTTGGGGAAGCTCAGAAAGGATGAAGAGAAAAATTTAACAGTTGACTTTGGTCTTGCAGGATAAGAAGGTATTCACTTGGCAAGGATGGAAAGAAAGCTATTTAGAAAGAGAAAAAAGTGACATTATCAGATCTATGTTTTAGAGACAGTGTGAAGAAGTATTGGGGGTAGAGTGACAAGATTTAAAAAGATAAATGAGACAGCTGCTGGATCAATACAAGAAAAAAGACACTGAGGATTTAAAGAAGCCATTAGCAATGGAGATAGGGAGAAGTAGAAAGAAAGACTTGAATGATATGTCAGAGATAGACTTGACAGGTTTTAGTTTAAGCAGGGCATTAAGAAAGAAGAAAGAGTAAAAGGCTGCTCTGAAATATATTTGAGGAAAAAAATGAGAAGAAAAACAAATTTGGATGTGTCAGAAGAAAAACTTTCTGTCTTTAACACCAAGGTGCTGTGGGATTCCTAGGTGAAGGGATTCTGGGGGTATCAATCCAGCTGGAACTGTGGGGGAAAGTAAAGAGCAAAGATAAGGATCTTGAAGTTATTTACATGAAAATAGTTGATGTAGCACCAGTAAATGATATTGTGCAAGGATAACTCATTGAATGAATGACGAAAAGGGTAATGTCTTAGTTACTTTCTCCTTACTGGGACAAGAAACCTGACACCCACAAGTTAAAGCAAGAAAGGTTTATTTTGGTTCACAGTTTGTAGAGGTTTTAGTCCATACTTGGCTGGCTCCAAGACAGGGTGAAGGCAGAGAAGCATCACAGGGGAGAATCAGTTCATGGCATTGCAGGCAGGAATCAGCCAGCATTCCTTCTTTCCCTTTTTATTCCACTCAGGTTACAAGCCTATTGGTTGGTGCTACCTGCAAATAGGGTGGATCTCTCCTCTTCAGTAATTCATTATCCACAACCAGAACTCTGCTAAATCAATCAGTAGGCTCATTGAGTATCACACACTCATGATCCAGTCACTCTCAAAAGCCCTACCTATGTAAGGATTGGAGGGGGGGGGCGGATCTAGATAAGCCACAACAGGTAAGGCAATTCAAGGAGAACACTGGCGTGCATAAATACAGAAAGCAATGATAGTGTGGAAGGGATCCTTTGGATTGGGATTAGTCGTGTAGTTTCATCATCTCTGGTGGGTTGAGAAAGGGGATTTGAAGATTGGCTCAACATATATTGGCTACTTCTGACTCTTGCAGGAAATTGGATCAGGTTCTATACATTTGGCCCAAACATGGTGTCTGGGTTTTAAGTGGCAATTGGTCTATGCCAGTTAACAAAGACTGGAATACAACAATAGCATGTAACACATTTTAGTTAAAGGAAAAAAGTATCTCCCTCCAAAATGTAGAAAGTGTGTGTACTTTTAATACACAATGGATGAAAGGGGGTTATTGTGTGCTATGAAAATTAGCACATCTTATTTTTCTGGGAGATCACCAATTCTAATCAGAAAAGATGGTCCTTGCTTTTCAGTTAAATAAATGAAAAGGAAAACCATGGAAGCTATGTACTCACAGAAGATCCCCAAACCCACATACAATCCATATACCAGAACATCTTTGTAAATGTCTGTGACATCCTTTTTTAAAAATTAATTTTATTGATATATTTTAGGTATACAATATAATGCCATTCATCATTGGAAATTTGCACCTTTACATCATCTCTCTTGGTTCTTATTTTTCCCTCTTCCCCTGCCCTCCCTTCAACCCCTCCATTCCTCCCTATTTACAAAGACTCTGTTTCCATTTTTTCATTTTCTCATATTAATTCCATTCCCTTCCTTTCTTTCCCCTACCCCTCCCACTTCTCCTTTCCCTTTGCCCCTTTTCGTGATATCCTTTTGAAATAATTTCTCCTTAATATTAAAATATTTCTAAAAAGTATAATAAAAATAACAAATCAATAAATGAGTGTTAATGTTTGTCTCAGAAGATCTAGGACTGAATGTAAATTTAAGCACTTTGATATCGGTAATTGCATCTGAACCACTGTGCCACAAGTACTTCACAGGTGTGCCCAACATTTTGGTCCATATTAGAATTAATGTTATCAGTGATGTATACAAGTTGTCATCACAGTCTGTCAAATGAAGGGTTAAATGGAGTGATTGTGCAATGTATGTACGCATGGGGCCAGTGTTCAAGAGACACTAGGTGTGGCATATACAGCTAATATCAAGAAGTTTGTGAATGAGTTCACTGTGGTCAGATGGTAACTTGGGTGTGTATTCCATCCATAGTCTACACTTTATTAATACCTGTGCCTGACTTTGTCATGGTTTGTGGCTAACTTCTCTAAACTAACAGTCAGATACTTTGGGTTTCTATTCTTTGTCTGTCTTTTATTTATTGCATGATCTTAAAAAGTAGTGGGAGTGGTGAGGATTAGATGAAATCTTCCTCATGAAAGTTGTCAGCATGAAAACACTCTGCAATGGAAAAAAATCTATCAATGTGTTCTAGAAATCATAAATCCATACTTTGGTGACCCCAAGTATGTCTTCATAGTTATCCATAGGATAATAATAATAATAATAATGATAATCACAGCAATTAACACAAACATGGTGGGTTGGCATTTTTATAAATGATTTTTATATATTAATTAATTTCTGAGTGTTGTTTTCTTCCCCCACTTTACATGGAAACACACTGCCCGTGGTAGATAAGGATTGGATACCAACCCCAAGCTGTACTCTTGGCTTTGCTACCTGTTGTTAACCACAGTCCAATTATTTAAATACAGGATGACAAAAAATGGCATTTTTTTCATTAATTTTTATAAGATAATTTAACAGGAAATATTAAAATGACAATTTTATCAAATTTATTCAATATAAGAATCAACTAGTTGAAATGACAAATCCTGTCAGAGTGACACTAGGGGTAAACTGTTAAGTGGTTAATTCATACATGAATGGTTGTAAGGGTTCAACTGACAGTGTGTCAGTTCTGTACTTGGTGTACATACAACTCTGGCATGAGTTAAGCAATAAGGTTTTGAGTTTGCTGATTAAGAAAGCAATGCATTCCAAAGGCATAAATGGGTTTTCAAGTTTAACTTCCAATAAAGGAAAGTTAATTTAGGACCTGTCTAACATGTGTGGAAGAAAATAGGTTTTCAACTGCAGGGCAAACTAAAAAACCAATGGTTCACTATTATTTAAGTTTAGATTGCTGCCTATTGTTGTCAAAGATTTGGGAAGATTTCAAAAGCAAATATAAGTGCAACCAAATATTTCACTACACAATCATTTCGGTTGGTAGCATGCTGGCATGAAAGTGGGAAAGAGTTATTATGCATTGAAAGAACACAAAATGTTAGTCTTTATGATAGGCTCTTGATACATGTCATAAAATTCAGACCTTGACAATATATTGAATGTTGTCTGAAATATTTTACAGATGAAGAAAATGAGAATGAGATTCAGATTTAAAGGGGGACAAATTGCTCGTTACTGAGGAATTAAGGAAGATAAAAACACTTTAAATGGTAAAGGAAAGCCTCTTCTAGTTGACTTTTGCCTATTTACTCCTCATTTAGCAAGTCCTTACCTAACACTGTCTGCCCAGCTTTATCCCAGAGTAGGCACTGTGACCATGACTCTGATGACAGCACAACCTTTCTCTTCAGGAAGAGAAAAATAAAAGCTCATGGTGTTCTGCTATATAGATAAAGCATCATAGTGGAGAACATGTAGGAGGGAGGTTTTATCCTGGCTTGAACACTAGGAAATGTTTTTGGAAGATACAATACCTAATTTGAGGAGGGAATAGCCCCCGACCCCCTTTAACTTTGGGTGTCAAGTATTTTGTCTTAGCAACAAGAGAGGGAAGAGTAATTAAGGCAGTGCCTGTCTGCCATTTTTCTCCTTTTGCAATGAATATTTATTTTGAGTCTACTGAAACCTTATGATTACTGGCAGAGAGAAGACAGAAGTGGAGGGTTTTGAGTAAATCACATCATATCACTGGAAAGCTCTGGCTCACAAATTATGTTTCTGAGAATTGATGCTAAGAGTTCCTTTGGGGCCATGACTCTATTTTTTTCATATCTCCCTCTCTCTAGACATACATTATCTTACCACCACCACCCCTCCTCATGTCATGTGCACCCCTTTCTTGTTCCATGGGGGCTGATTGGGCTCCAGCTGTGTTTTCTATTGTAGATGACGGACTCCCAATTAAAGAGTCCCCTGTTGGCAATAATAACAGAGCCTGCTCTTTTAAATCTACTAAACTCTGTTGAAGATATTAGGTGGTGCATTTTAAAAATTAAAATTCCTGCAATTTTATGTGGTATCTTTCTCCGTGGAATTTATTTAAGAAAACATATTCTCTAATTTTTCCCTGGAGACTTTTGACCCACTTAGAAAGTAGCACAAAATGTTTCAGCTAAATTCACTTATTCAATTTCTGTATTTTCTTTGGTAATGTACAGAAAAAGAGGGGAACTGCTCTTTATTGAGTAGCTCATTTATACACAGTCACTTTACTTTATACTTTACACTTTACACTTTATATTTTTAAAAAAATTGTTGGTGCATAAACATATCATGTCTTGATCCTTTTTTATTTCCCTTCCTCTTCACCATCTCCCTCTATCCCCACATCCCCTTCTCATATCCACAAAATCTATCTTACCTATATCATTTTTGATTCTGGGACATAGGGATTTGATCAAAGAGGATAAGCAACTTGTCCCAGACCCCTCTGCTAAACATCAGAGCTGGGACTGAGAACCATTTCTGCCTCCTTCAATGCTATTGTTATCCATTGATCTTCAAAGAAGAGATCAGTCAGTTGACTATTTTTATAAATAAAGTTTTATTGGAACACAGTCACACACATTTTTTGTGGCTATTTTCCAGTTACAATGGTAGAAGTGAATAGTTTTATCAGGGACCATCTGGCTCATTAAGCTGAAAATATTTACTGTCTGGCCCTTCACATGAAATGTTTGTCAGCCCATGAGTATAGAAGAATAACTTAATAATTTCACAGAATCAATGAGAGTTTTCTACTTGCAAAAATTCCTTGACTTTATATCATTCCCTAGCTGCTGCAGCTTCAAATTTCACGACTGATTTATGATATTAGAAAAGTTTTGCTTTTTAAAAACGCACTCTAAAGAACTGTATGACTGCATTAGAGTTTTCAGAAATTTTTGTTTTATTAGATTATTTTCCTAGATCCTTGTGTTCTCATACATGTTAAAAATTTAAGTTTATTTATCATAATTTTCTTATAAACATTAGTTCATACAAATAGTATAATTTGGCACATATATTCATTGTTGAATTGTAGCTTTTAGTTCAAATGCACCAGCACTTCAAGTGGGATATTATCTCTTAGAAGTTTGAAGCTTTGATAGCCACAGTGAATATAATGCCACATATCTGGATATATTGAAACTACTCATGTTTAAAATCAAGTGAAATAATCTCATTAATTTTTCCATGTTTTTGATCAACTTATTTGAGTAATAGGTTATTTTTATAACTTTAACATTTTTAGGGTTAGGGTTATTTTGTCTGTAATTATGTGATATATAAATCTTGAGGGCCTTTAAATTGAAAAATAATAATTACTACATTATTAACTGTTATATAGTCAGTTATACTTTCTCTTTATTTAATTTACTTGGAATATTCTTCCCTTGTTACCCATCTTACAAATCTTTTCCTTTATTTTTATGTTTTTTGAAATGGCTCAAACATTGACAAAGACAAATTAATTAATTCCTGAAGCATTTTTATATAACACTATATCAGTCCTAAATATTTTAGTATGTATTTCATAAAAATAGACATTCTCCTACTTACAACAATCATAAAATCTCAAAATTTACACTAACACTTTTCATCTAGTTCTTGGAACCCACACAAGTTTGTCCAGTTATCCCAATAATGCCTGTTGTAGGAACAAGATCTGTTTTGGACACACTCGTTGCTTTCAGTGTGTACTGCACATTTTTGTTTTATCACCAAGCAGAAGGAGAAGCCCTAATTTGGGCCATGCTATTCGGACAAAAGAAATGCAAGAGAACAACCAGAGATAGGCAATGACTACTGAAGGCATCTGCTTAAACTTGGATTACACTTCACGTACCATTGCCCACATTAAATTTTGTGGCCAAGCTTAAAATCAGCATAGCGGGGTTGTAAAATTTACCTGTATGGGGCACTTCAGTGGGTGGAGATGCAGTCCTTGTCTAGGGAAAGGGACAACAAATACTGAATCTTAAAAGAGTAGGATTTAGAGTATCTAGGATGGTAGGTAGAGAGTTATTTTTAGTATCAAATACCAAAACCATATATTGAGGCCTGATGCACAGAAAAAAACCCCAATGTTCTTGATCATTATAAGGTGAATACAGCAGGGACAAAAAGAAAAGATAAAACTAAAGAAATGGGCAGCAGCTGTATCATGGAAAGGGTCATATGCCATATTTATGAGCTTACACTATCTCCAGTTGGCCGATGATGTTTTACATGTGCTTTTACTCTCAGGTACAGGCATGGAGCATATGGTTAATTAGTAGTATGCAGCACTAAGGGAGTCTGGGGAGAGTTTGTGTAGTTTCAAAATATTGATTTATCTTTATTTTTCTCTCTCTCTCTCTCATTGTGTGCTCAATAATGTTAATGGCTAACATTCATTTAGCACATACATTGTACTAGATAGTCACTAAACTCTTTAATGTATTAATTTAAGAAAGCCTCACAAAAAATCAATAAGGAAGAGACAGGTACTACTAATATCCCTAATCACAGGTGAGGGAACTGGGGCACAGAAATTAGTGTCCCAGCTTGACTTTCTCAAAAGCAGACACTGAGACAGAATGTAGACTACAAAGCCTGAGGATCAACACTGGGGAAGGGAAAAGGATAGGAGAAGCTGGTACAAAGACAAAATGGACTGGACAATTAAGAAGATACTTTTGTTCAGGCTGTTCTAATAGGGAGATCAGTCATTCATAGCAAGTGTCTCAAAGAAGAGGGAAAAAATCTGGTTTTATAAAGTAACATTGTCATTGAGGCACAGTAGAAATGAGTTTTACCTCAGAGCATGGATTCACAAATGAGGGCTTTTCTTTGTGACTAACCGTCTTCCAGAACACAATCATGGGAGGATACATCAGTCATTGCTCTTTTCTAGAAGCACAAAATTCAGGTAATTTTTAACACTGTTAGTCCCTCGCTATTGTTCAAGGTAAATGAATATCAATCATCAGTGAACAGCTCAGAGCTGATAAGAAATCTCTTGAGAGGACAAAGCAGGGTCAAAGAATAGTTTCTCAAAGACTCTTGTTAGAAAAACCAGTGAGGGATGATGTCAAAGGTTAGTTTTTTAGAAATGCTTCAGGTAATAGGGAAAAATATTAACAACAAATTGTATTAAAGAGGCAGAAAGTGGACCCCAAGAGTATCCAGACCAGAGGATGTTAAGAGGTTAGTGACCATTTTGCCAGATTTCTCAGTGGTCCACACAGTGGATTATCCAGGGATGCATGTCCACCCTACACATATTCATGCCATGGTGAGTTAAAGTCAAAGTCTTTATCACACTATGAAGCTTCTGCTCCCCAAGTTTTTCTAGATTCTGAGAGAAAAGGAGAGAAAAGGACATCCATAAGGCAATGTATTGTTCCAGTAGGGATCTAAGCTACCAGCTCTTAGTGTTCTGTGAAAGTGAGTGAAGAAAGAAGGTACATGATTGGAAAAAGTAAGTTTGGAGGTTTGGAGTTGGATATTGAAGGAAATGGGAAGAATTCATAAGTTGGAAAAGACTGATAATTTGGACAAGGTAACAGGACTTACCAAGTAGATCAGAAAAATGTTCTTCAGTTATCCACTGTAAGACTGAGGGCCTTACCAAATGCTCCGAGGAGCTGACTGCAGCAAAGAACATCTGGGAGGAACACACCAGATAAGTTGGAAAGTAAAACAGACCTTTATTAGTCTGGCCAGAGGGCACTCCCAAAGCAAAGTAGCTTAGAGAGGCAACTGGCTGAGAGTCCGAGGCTGTTTTTATAGGGGGTCTCAGGGGAAGTTGACAAGCAGAAATACAAAAGCGGAGGAGAGAGGTAAAACAGACCTTTTACAGATTGTCCTTAAGATAACATATTCAGATACGGAGTTGGGCAAGCATGACGGAACACTATGCACACAACAGACCTTCCTGGCACAACAACAAGCACATCCCTGGAACTCGATGTCTACCTGGTGATCCGTAACAGAAGCAGACAAGTTGGGGCCCTATTACAAAGATGGAGTAACTGTTGTTCAGTCTTACCTCCACAATTTACAAAGCAGTATAAGGTAGCTGGAAGACAATAAACAGGGCTAGATCAGTTGTGATATGGTGTGAGACAGACATGTGAGCATGTCTTGAGGAAGCCACAGGCCAGCTTTGTGAGAAAGGATTCTGCAGCTGTATTTCAGTGGCTGTAAGGATGAGAGTATGAAGAGCTAACACTTAAAAGAAAGGAGTGTGGCACAACTGCAAGTTCAACAGGATCAGTGCAGTCCAGATGTCCAAAGTGTTCTAGAGTTTTCATCAAATCTCTCCATTCCAAGTGCAAAGATTCCAGGTTTCCCAGTGAGGAACCTGACCTTGTCATAATGACTGGCATGGGTGGTACAGCTAACTCTCTGTAATTCAGCTACTCCGACTAGTCAGTCTTGGGTTTGGTCCTTAGCTTTCTCTGCCCTCTCACTCAGAGATGCTCTCTGGCTTTCATGGCTGAGTTCCAGTGCCTACAACTTGTTCTCAGGTACTTTGGATCTTTTGGTGAGCAGAGGTACTTGAGGTTCATTCGTGGGCCAGGAGAAGTAGCATTGCCTGGAAACTTGTTAGAAATGAAAATTCTTGAGCCCCACCATAGACCTACCAAATCAGAAACTCTGGTGTTGAAACACAGCCATTTGTTTTAAGATGCCCTGTCAGTGTTTCTGATGGACATCACAGTTTGTGGAATACTTCAGTACTGTACAAAAGGTGTGAGTATCTAGTCCTAGTATCCTTATTTCTAATAATTTCTCCATATACCTCAACTGTCTACCATATTATACCTGCTAGTGAATTCCATCTACTATGCCTCCTTCCAATTCCCCACTACTGAAAGTTCATAGCTAGACTCCTGGCTTCAGCCATCTCTGTTCCATCTGCTGCCAATGATGGGGTCCTAACCATCAACCAAATGATGAATGATCTGGTTCCAAACCCCATTATCATCTCTCTTGGTTTCTCAGGCACTTCTAGTACTGTCACAGACTAGGTTCTTTGGAAGCAAGGACTCTTAAGTTTGAGGGCCAGATGTAGGGCTCAACATTAGAAAAGGGAATAGGAAGGATGCAGGTTGATGTTGATGCAGCCACCATAATGCAACTGAAGACACTCATGAAAGAGGACTTCCAGAACTGCTTCAGAAAGTGGCAAGAATGATGGGATATGTGTGTTTGAAGTGAGGGAGAATATTCTGAGAGGAATTTATGGCAATATGTTTTCACTGTAATATTTATTTTAAAAAATTTAAATATTCACAGTAGTTTTAAATCACACCTCCTACATTCTTTATGTATGGTTTGTAAATCTACACATTCTTTTTAGTAATATATAATCTCTTGATGTTAAATACTTGTAGCACTCTGAATAGAGATCTTTAAATGTAAGGATGATGAGAAGGTTTAATTTTAATAATTACATAAATTTTATTTGCAAGTTTTATGAAAATGTATTAATGGACTGAGGAAGAAAAGGAAGACAGGTTCCTTTAGGAAGTAGAATTTTAGAGGCCTAATATTATTGAAAAAAACCCCTAAAGATTAAATGTTAACATCGTAAACATATCTACCCTTAAACCCTATGCTATAATTTTCTCTCTTGACCTTCACAATAAATAAAATTCATGCAACAAACAAAATCTATTTCTTTATTCAATGTTTCATGATTTAGACTTTTCTCTGTGCCAGGTAATACACGAAGGGGTGAGTTATAGTTATAAATCAGACAGGAGCATAAAGCCCAGTGGAGAAGACAGGCAAGTAAACATTAATTACAGTTCCAGTTGACAAGTGCTGAGAGTTAAAGTATGGGGTGCTACCGATGCATATTAGAAGGCCAGCTCCTGATGATCGGAGCCATAAATGGGAAAGAATGGGTGGAGAGAGTGACATTTTCATCTTGCTCTTCCGTTGCCTCAGCTGTCACTTGTAGTGACTGTTAACTTGCCTTCGCTTACTTCCCCATTTGCTTTCTGTTCACATGTGCAAGTTCTAAATCCTCAATTAGTTCACAAACTCCCCAAGGTCATGGTACAATTTTCCCTTTAATTGCTGGCTGTCCTGAAAGTCTGTGCACTCAGTGGGTGCTTAATAAATGCCATCCATGAACACTAGCCAATGATTTCCTCTTGCCCATGTTTCCCCTGAGCCTTGCCACCCAACTATCCAAGTGGCTTCCTTCTGGCTCACTTGCAAAGCAGACCGTGAGGGCACTCGAGGAGGCATTCCACAGCAATGCATCGCCTATCATTTGCTAATAAGATTTACAGGGCTAAGCTGCCTGGTAAGGTAGAGAAACCCTGCCATTAAAATAAAAAGGGCAATACCTTCAGAACAGAACAAAGTCAACTGTTTTACCTTCTAAGACATTAACGCGATAATGTCATTGTTCCTCCAAGGGTGTTTGGCTTGGTAATAAATATGCAGATGCCATTCAGAGTGACATAAGGGGAAGACTCTTAGGTGAAATGTTTATAGTCTGATGCTTGAGCTAAAAAATAGGCTTTTTCCACTGACCCCTGTCCCCCCTCCAGTTTTTTCTTTCTAGGGCTACACTTTCACTGAGATACCTAAGGACAGACAGGCTTTCACACAATCAAAAAGGCAGAGAGACCAAAAATTGAGGGTTAAACTGAGATAACAGTGAGTAGTTCAGATGGACCTGAAATTAGAATCTTTGAAAAGGAGCAGGGAAGTAATGTAGAAATTAAAGTTAGGATCAGATCACTGAAGAACTAGCAATGCTTGCCAGAAAATTTTGATTTTATTTTTCATATAGGTAGTCTAAAGTCTTCTGAAATTTTTAAGCAGAAGAGAGGAGAGTCATAGTTCTGTTTTGGGAAGGTTAAATTTGAACAAATGTACTGGAAAAATTGTAGATGTTCATTATTGTAGTAATTTCTCATTTGAGCTTTTCTCCTAAAGTCAATTTATCCCAGAAACTGCGACTGACTACAAGCCAGATCATTTAAATCTTCTCACAGTTCTTCATTTCTCTGTCAGAGGTGTGTGGTTGCCAGCTTTATAAGTGATTCTGGTTATTATTAGCAGTAACATTGTATCAAAGGAAAAGCTGAAGGCCTGGCTTCAGAGGGAACCAGAGTAAAGGCAGCTGCAGAGATCTGAGAGTCAGGACTTCTCTAGGATTCTGTCTCTGAATCACTCGTCTCTAATCTTCACCCGTTCCTAGAAGGCTCTGTTCAAAATGCAAATTTCTAAGCCAGGAAATTGATTTTAATTTGAATTTCCTGACTACCGCTGGGGTAAGCACATATCTGTCTCATTCCTTAGAAATCTCACCAGAATAACATGGCATAGCGGAAGTGACACAGTTAGGACCAAGTGGGGACCATCATAGAGAAGGGGAAAAGTACTGAGCCTTTACCTGCTACTCATGAAAAGCATGATTTGTGTTTTCTTGTGGGACTCTCAGGGACTCCAAAGCCTTTAAAATTTTGTTTTTGCAGTGAACCATGACTCTTCACTTGGGCCTACAGATGCCCAATAGGAAACAACACACATGACAAAGTTTGACTTTCATTTTGCATTCTTTATTACTATAGGTATTGGGTCAAATCTGTTCTCAGCTCTGCACAGGTATATGTTGATCTTTTAGGGAATGTCTGGGAGCTGGGTAGGCAGGGTAGATCAGCCCTGAAATTTCACGATCTCATCCCCCTTCAACACTGAGGACACCAAGATAAGAGGTTGATGGGGACATTCAGCTACACACAGAAGCTTCCAGTCATTATCCTAAACCTGTGGTCACCTGGATGCCAGGAAAGGTAAGCCCCACATGACTGAGACCACCACAGACAGATACACACCTTGGGAACAGAACCATCCTGCAACCATGAGGATTATACCAGGAATGAGATATAATCAAGAAGGGACCCCAACCCACCAACTAATCCCTGGAGTTGGCTTCCTGCCTTTGAGGGAGGACTAGTCTGAAAACTTGTAGCACAGTGTACCCCCTCTGCAGCTAAGCTGGAGTCCTTTCCTATCTTCCCTCTAACTTTCCAATTTAAACTTTTTTCCTGAAAATTTGCACATGGGTTTTAATTTCCATTTCTACTAAAGCAAGGATCTGTAGTAGCTGGAGATAAAAGGATACTGAGCAGATAAATCTTGAGAAAACTGTGAAAAGTGTATAGCAAAATAATCACAGGCCCACTACAAAAATATCCTTACAAAAGAAAATTCACTCTCTTTAGCAAGATCATCAAAGCTCTCTAAGAAAGGTCCTTGCAAGCCTAACTTCTTCTATTTTTTAGTGTATTATTTATTTTTTCTATTAAGTTTATTTATACATTTTAGGTATAAAATACAATTACATTCAACATTGGGATCTTTCATCTTTACATGATGTATCTTGGTTCTTTTTTCCTCTTCCCCTGCCCTCCCTTCACCCCCTCCACCCTTCCCTATTTACAAAGACTTTGTTTCCATTTTTTTCCTTTTCTCATATTGTTTCTTTTCCCTTCCTTTTCCCCACCCCTCCCACTTCCCCTACTCTTTTAGACCTTTTCTTCCTATTACACAATATCAATTATACATTTTGATCCTTATTTACACTTTTAGTTTTCCACACCAGAGAAACTATTCGGTATTTACACATGTGTCACCTATGTATTTCACTTAAGAGTATGGCCTCAATGTGCACCCACTTAGCTATAAATGTCTCTAGTTTCTCGTTCTCAAACCTAACTTCTTAAGGAAGACATCCTTGCATAAAATGTTTTAGACCCACCAAAATAATCACTCCTTCTTCTACTCATCATGAATTTTCATGTAGCCTTGCATTTGTTTATAATTCTCTCAATCTTTATTGTCCAATAATCTTTCTTTGTAAGCAAATCTTTCTCTTCCTTACTAGTTTAGCTTTAATACTATTTTCCCACTCTATCAGCTGTACTCAAATAGCTGGTTTGAGACTCTTGTGTTTCTATTTTCATGTGTCCCTTATTCTCTTTTGCTTTGTGATAATTTTAATAAGACTATTATCAAGAATTAAAACCTGTACAGAAGATTACAATGTATAATAATTATGCATGTTATTGCAGTTGACCCTGAGAGAGCTTTCTATTGTACCTATATCTACCTTTTAGAAGTGATGAAATGTAAGACAAGAAGATAGCCTAAGCTTAATCCTTTTATACCTGGAAAAGCTGAATCGAAATCCAAGCTCTTTTACGTCATGCATTCCTAGGTTATTTAAATGTCTATTTCTCCAGTCAAATTTCAGTTTCCAAAGGCAGAGATCTTTATCTGTGCAACCTCCATGATGTCTAGTAATGGTTTATAATTCTAGGTAGTCAATAAATGTGATGAGTAAAAGAATAGATAAAAATTTAAAACTTCCTGTTAAATTATAGGCAGGTTTGGATCAGAAAAGAGATGGATGAAGGCTGGATAACGGAATGAATCTTCTCTTGAAGGTCGGATTGGAGCCTGGACAATGAATATTTGCAAATGATCAAGCAATCCCATGGGAGCAGAAGTCTTTAGGTTGAGCCTTTCCCACTACCAGGATTGATACATTTTCATTCATATTTAGCTTACAAAGACAAAAATATCCTTCCAAATGGAATACTGAGCTACTTGGGGCAAGGATCCACTAAACAATGATTTATCTTCCACTCCCCTATCCTCCTTATCAGAATGATTCATAAGGCAGCTGTCAGACTTAGCTCTGTGATCTGTGATAGACTTTGAGCTTCAGGCTTTCTCAGTTCAATTAAATTTGACATTCAATTTAAAATCTGGGATAGAGGATGGCGAATCCCAACTATAAGAGGGAAGTGGCAATGGATATTCAGTTTAACACAGGGGTTTCCATGGTTCCCTGAATGGTACCCTTTTGGAATTAGGAGATAAATTACAAATGCTTGAGAGAGAGTGTCTTACAACTCTCGTATCATTCATAGCAACTAACATCTTACCTTACTGTGGGAGAGCACCTGCATAACAGACAGAATCTAGGATTTATTCACAATTTTGCTACTAACTTCTTGGGTAAAATTAGGTAGAGTACCACACTACTTAAGTTTCATATTTCTTGTTTTTAAAATGAGAATAATACATACCACACAAGCTAAAGATTCACCAGGCTTGCCTATGTACAATCTTTTCCGCACAGTGGACGTCTTCCTTGAACATCTCCAGACCACACCACTAATACATAAGTGCTCAGTAACACTTGTCACATTGGGTTAAAATGACTTGCCCCATGGTATAGAAAGGCGGTACTACACTAATCTGATATTTGACTCCTCAAGTAGACACCAAGATGGCCATAGGAGTATAAGAGGTTTATTGAATAGGGAATGCCTTATGATTGTAAAGCAGGCCTGAGATCTATGAAAGGAAAAGAAAATGGAAGTAAGACTGGGCAGGGAGATATTCAGCTTCTCAATGCAGATCTGATGGTGTTGGCCAACCCAAAGCAAAGTGGCCTGTGAGAGGATTCTAGCTCAGGTAGGAATGGTATTCACTATTGGCAGAGGAGTACCTGTGAGAACAGCGGGCTAGACTCAAAAGCCAGCCAGTTCCTGTAGATGACAATAACTGCCAGCTAACTACATTCCTTGTGGCTGAATGACAAGTTCTTTCCTGAAGGGAGATATAAGCAGCACATCCCAAGTCTGCTACAACTGGTAACATGGTATTCCATGAGATCAAAAAGCAGATATGACCTTTAAAGGCTCATATAGTTCAAAGCTAAGAAACTTGATAACTAAAAGATGAAAATTTCAAAACTGAAAGAGAAAACTTTGATGTCTATGTTCAAACTGTATTCAGAACTGTATGTGACTACCGAGGATACCCTCTCTGTCTTTTACAACTCAAGAGAATCAGAACAATCACAGAAAACCACAAATGAATGCTGACAGACAGAAATACAGTGAGAACAAGGAGGACAAAGAAAAAAATACAGTCTTTTATTTTGTAATGATGATGCAAGATAAAGGTTACTGCTTGATTTGGGGAGTCAGATAAATTTTGAGTTTATTCTCAATTCTGGTAATTGCTAGGTTTTCTACTGCAAATTATTCAGCCTCTTTGAGAAAGTTAATTTTTCAACCCATTCCATCAGTAATTCATCAAATATTTATTGAATGTTTACTATACTTAATACTCTAGATGCTAGTCTACTGTGTCAAACATAGTGGACAGGGTGCTCACATTAAGACCATCATAATACAAAGAAAAATTCGACTATCCATTGTGACAATTATAATGAAAGAAAAGGAATGATATGCAGGATATTCCAAGAGATTAGAATTGAGGTGAATTATAAAGGTGGACTGGGAAGTGAGGGAACATTTAATTTTTGGAAATGGCACTTCAGTGGCAACCCGAAGGACGAAAATGTTTAAGTCAGATTTAAAACTGCAAGGAATTTATATTTTTGGAGAGTGGCAATAGCGTGGCTGAAGATCTTAAGTCAAAAAAAGAGAAGCCATTTTCCAGAAATTGACAGAAAACAACTATGACTAGGAGTAGAGTGACAGAGGTGAGTTGAGACGTGCGTCACAAAGGCAAGGAGAGGGCAGCTTGCCTATCTGATAGGTTGTATTTTCTTACTGAAACTGAAGGCACAGTTCACCAGTTGAGAGAGGGTTTTTGTAGCTGGGGAAGAAATGAGTGTTACTAAGCTAATAACATAGAAGAATAAAATTTTGGGGAGGTATTCTGTGTCCTTTGGAATTGACAGTTACAAATTTATAGCGATATCCAAGCTGCCCAGCTGTGTGATTTTCTTTGCCAAACTAAGCTGCTTACTGGAAGCAGGGAGAAAATCAAAAGTTAATTCTATCAAGGAAAAATAAAAATTAACATTTTTTCCTGTTTCTATGTCAATCAATTTGAATATAAAGGATAACTTCCTATTTCTGTGCTAAACAATACGGGGAAAGACAAAAAAAAAGTTAACTCATCATCTTTTCAAAAAATATTTGCTCTTGAAACAACTAAATACCATAGTTATCAGCCAATACCAGCAGCTTTCTTATAACACTCACAGATCCTCATTTTACTGGGTCTACCAATCCAAAATTAGTGCATCCTGACTTGTGTCATTCCCAGCTATTTTCTCTTTTTTCAACATTTGCCTTAAAATCATCCAGTCTAAGTGTAAAGAACCATAAATACCTTCTCTTGACTTCTTCCTTGTAAGATACTACAAATTCACTCCTATGATGGCATTCTTTTAAACTTCAGCAATTTAAGTAAGCTTAATTTTTCTCAAACAAATGTTTCTGGTGTTTTTTGTTTGTCTGTTGTTCTTTGGATTTTTTTCCCGATAGTCCACAGACAATATGAGATTAGGAGTTTACTGATGAGTACTGATGGATTATGATATATGCAAAAGAATTGAGGATATTTGTAAAAGAGTGATGTTGTGATGAATTCTTGAGCCTAAAAGGGAAGAAGAAGAAAGTAAAAACAGCAAAGGACTAAATGTAAGATTTGTCAATCTTAGCACCATTAACATTGGAATTTGGATAATTCTCTGTTGTGGGAAATGTGCTGTGTAAGATATTTAGCAGCATCGCTGGCCACTTATTCACAAGATAAAAATATTAAACCCCCAGCAGTGACTATCAAAACTGTCACCTGACATTGCTATGTTTCCTGGAGGGTAAAATTTCCCCCAGTTGAGAGCCACCAGGTTACAGTAGGAATGGAGGAGTCTTTATTGGTTATCTAAACTATGTCAGTAACTATTTTGGTGGCATTCTTTGAATAAGTAAATGAGCAGGATAAGTAAGTATTGTTGGAGAGAACAATGTCTTAGTTAATAATTTCCAAGATAGTGTAATCTCACAGTATGGATGAACAATATGCAGTAGAGTAGAAGATGTCTATATGAGAATCATAGTCTTGATGGAAACATTAATATGCTAACATGCATAAAGCAATTAGTTCAGACACTGCCACAAGATGAATAGAAAAAAGTCCGCCTGTTTTCTTAATTTTTCCTTGTAAAGGTAATTGAAAGATAAAAACATCTGAAATTTTATATGTAAGTATGTTCATACTTGGATTAAAAAAATCCATAGAAGTGATATTGACAAAATAAGTCTCCAATTAGTAAAAACATAATTTTATTTTAGTAGCACTTATATTCTCCTCTTCCTAAAACAAATGTTTAATAGGAGCAAATAGACTTCAATACTAATGTATATTGAAAGAAAACTCCTTCACCTACTATCTTGATTTCATTATAGTGAGGCCACACACAAGCTTAAGAAATTATTTAACTCCATTGAAGGAGACAAGGAATGGACCTAATGAGTCTTATGTATTCAGCAAATGTTATTGCTCATCGTAAATTATTTTTAATAATAATAAGATCAATCAACAACAGAAGTAGTGCAGCTGACCAGAAGAATAGGCAGTGCAGAGTTCAGCATAAAATATGATTAGATAAAACAAGCGTGGAGGGGTAGATCTTATTTTATCAAAACCATTTTTCTACTCTTATATGTTAACATTAGTCCACAGCAAAGAATTGAATTAAAGTGTACTCCAAATGTG
Organism: Heterocephalus glaber; assembly: GCF_053883595.1. Taxonomy (NCBI): domain Eukaryota; kingdom Metazoa; phylum Chordata; class Mammalia; order Rodentia; family Bathyergidae; genus Heterocephalus; species Heterocephalus glaber. The sequence continues at coordinate 3,257,614 of NW_028258463.1, forward strand.
TGATTAGAAAATGTTACCATTAAATGCAGACCTTACATTTTCTGAAATTCAACAGAGACTCCTAGAACATCCAGTTGGACACTTGGTATCTGCAAAAAGTCTGTCATCTTACCTAGGACCTACCTCTGATTTCAGTTCTTCTTCCCCTCCTTCCAAGATTTAAGAGTTCTAGAACATAGATTTACTCCCATGGGCATCTTAGGTTTTTGGAAACACTTTGAGAAGTATCCTCACTACCATTTTAGAGCCACAATTTCAACTGCAAATGTAGATGTGAATAGAAGCAATCTGGGATTAGGCCAGTGTAAATGAAAGCAAAGCTTTTAACCCTAGAGACTAACATTTGTACTGGAAGGGATCAAACAAGCTAGTTAATGTGGGCTTTTTCACTAAATCTGCTGCTGGTTGCTTTTTTGTAGCTAAAGTGGAAAGCTTAGAGAGGGGTATGCATTGTGCCCCATAAAAGGTATATTTTTTTCTTAATTATGGGGGATAGTTTTTCCTGATCCTGAGTCCTCAGTAATGCTAGTGAATTACACCATTCAGCTTGTAGCATCAAAGAGGTAAGCAACTATTTTCTCCCAAAACGTCTGTGTTGTATTTCAAAGAGAAAATACCAAAAGGACTCTAGTGGTGCTTTTCCTTATTCAGAATTAAGAAGAAAAAAGCCTTGGAAAGACTTTCATACTTGGTTTTACTCTGCCTGGCATGACTACATGAAACTATACCCCTTTTTCTGAAATGCACATTCACCTTTTCCTCAAAACTACATTCTTATAAAGTCTCTTCTCTTCCTCTTTTCCTCTCTCCCTTCCTTCCTCTCCTCCTTCCTCCTTTCATCTCTCCTCTTTTCTCTGCCTCCTTCCTTTCCTCCCTTTTTTCCTTCCTTGATGAGGAAAAGAAAGCTAAATTCTCCTTTTTCTTGAGAATAGACACACACTTACCAGGCTTCTCTAAAATATATTCAGAGCCCCAGTTTCAGACTTAAAAGAGGTGGAGAAATCAAGTTCTTTATAGGGTCTTGCCCATAATGGACTTCTTGTTGTTAGACACAGCTTTTCCTAGAACTTAGAGCAAGAATGATAGGATAAAATAGAGTCATTCTCCGTACTTAAATCCCAACTTGAAATATCCATGTCAGAAGGGTGTGGTGAAGCAAAACTGCTTAGTTCATGGTGGCTGCGAAGCAGAGCAGCAGAATAGAAGGGGCAAGGAACCAGTTATAGAGCCCAGGATCACACCTTTATGACAAACAGAGACACACTAAGAAGCATGCTGCACCAATCCTCAGGGTGATTTCAAGCAAATGAAGTTGAGACTCTATTTCAGCGTCTACATCCCACTCTTGTTCACCTTGCTACTCAGATACATCTCCTTAAACCATACTTAATCTCAAATACAGACAGTAGCAAAATTTGTAGTTCCCCCTAACATAATACAATGGTCCTCTGTGCAATCAGAAACATAATAATTTATTCCCCTTATTTCTTTATAGTTTTAAATACCTACTTTAAAGATAGGTATTTACCCACTAGTACAATAACTGGCATGTGTTCAAGAAATTTACCGAGTTAAGCTCCAGTCATCTTTTAGATGATTTTTAAATCATAGCTGTTATCTTTAAGAGGGAAAAAGCAGGGTGAAGCATCTTCCTTCAAGTTCTCACTCAAGCAGAATTTAAATGGAAGCCTTGAACTGAAAGATTGCATGTATTGAATAAATATAACTTCTATTGGTTATGGAGAGTGTCTTATGTTGCCTAACGTACTTTTGTTGATCACATACTATACAATAGCTCCTTTTGAAACTATCGGGCTGATAAACAAATAAAATATGAAATAAGTATAAAAGGGTCAAAACAAAAGAAATGGAAAGACATTGTGCAGCATATAATTCCCATGTTGGTTCTTTTTCTGAGATTCAGTGTGACAGAAGGTTGTACTGCATGGGATGGCCATGTCTGTGAAGACTAACAAGAGCTAACGTCTAAATTTGCAAGTTTACCCAAAGGGTGACTTCATTACATAAAAGGTAAATCAATTCATGTTTCCCTGAAACAGCATTGTTTTTCAATTGTAGGTACATTATTAGCAAGTTCCTTTTATAGTGTAGCATAGGTTATTAAACAACTAAATAAATGTTGCCCATCTGTGCACCAGCAGTTTAAATGACTTATTGTACAGTTAATCAGTAATGCTTAATCAGCATGTCAATGGTTACCCACTTGGCTTAGGGATATAGATGATTTATGTGTACTGGGAATTGTAGAAAAGAAGTTGGATAAAATAATTTCATCATGGTAACAAAGAAAGGCAGAGATGAAGGAATTTTGTTGATTTTGTTAATGAGAAGAATATGTAGTTTGGCCCCACCTCAATTAGTATTTGCCTCAACCTAATCCACAATATTTGAAATGTGTATGACAAACATCTGGGCATTTCCTCCAGGGTGTTGTCAGATTCATTCAGCAACCACAAAAGCGTTTGTCTCTAAACACTTTATGTCTCTACTTTTTATTTACATTATACCTTTAACTGATGATACCGAGGAAGTAAAAATGAAGGGAGGACAGGGAATGGGGAAAAAATAAGAACCAAGATACATCATGTACAGGTACAAGTACCCAGTGATAAATGTAAATGTATTGTATACCTAAAGTGTGTCAATAAAAAGGAAAAAAAATTAATAACGTAAAGCTGAGATGGAATAGAAACTCTTATGCACAGCTGTACGATGAATAGGAATGTTTCATTAACGTTGGCTGGTTGTCTGAAATTCCACTTTCATTGCACTGATAACTTAAGGGATTTACTGACAGTAATAACATCTTGCAACCTTGTTCTCTTTAAAAGTGTCAAAATATTGGTGTTTGTGTACACTGATGCCGAGCTAGAAGGTAACATATTTGCCTCCCTTTGCTCCAAGGATGCATGGAAACATAACTTAGGGGACTGTCCCACATGAAGCCATTTAGTCAAAATAAGCACAGCTCTTCATTACAGACCTAATTATCAAGATTTAACATAGTAGATATTAAAAATATAGTAATTTAAAAGAAAAAAGAGGAGGAGAATTAAGATTGAGAAAACACTGTAGAAGAGAAGAAAGTGGATGGCAGAACATGAATTTTAAAATACAAGTAATACATGTGAATTAGAACAAAATTTAAATGCATTTTCAGGAAATTCAAAACAAGTTGGATTTAAATTCAAAATAAGATCTTACTTCCCACTCATGTAAAAGTTTGGACTAATTGGGTCTAAGGCTAAGACATCACATTTGGACCACTAAGTTCTCAAATACCTGAATCTGATTTCTCTCACATTTGATTTTTCATTTTTACGTTCCAAGGCAGGGTCCATGCTTCAGGCAATAGGAAAGAGGAATACATATAGCAAAAAGAGGTAAAAAAATAAAGTACACACTAGATTTCCATTAAAGATTGTTTCTGAGGGTTACCACCCATTTCTGAGTATATATCTTGATCAGAACCTAGTAAGATGACTACAACTCAGTGCAAAGGAAACTGAATAGTCCTAAAGTCTACAGTGTAGACTATAAAGTATAAAAGTATAGTCTGAAAAGTATAGCACATTTTGGGTGGCTAAATGCACTACTAAATAGCTAAGACCTTAATTCCTTGGAGATAATATTTTAAAAGCATAGTAAGGCAAAAATCTTTTACACTTGATAATTATCCTTCCACTCCATGAACTTCTGTTTGGACTGAATTTTTCACCTAGAAGTTATATGCTTAACCTAAAATATTTGTTAACTCATTTATTTCTACATTTACCATTCATAAAAATTTTCCTGACTAGAAAGGATTATTTAAAAGTCTTCTGAATTAGTTTCAATTTAAAATATTGATACAGGAAGAAGATACACAGTCTGACTCTCTACTTGAATGCTAAAATGAGGAGGACACAGAGACCAAATCTCTTAAATATGAGTTCAGAAGGTTACATTAAGCATTAGAAGATAAAGATGGCCAAAGAGTCTTTGAGCTTCCTCCCACCAAGAGATCGTGGGGCAGGGTCCCCTTACCTTGAATCTTGCCCTATTTTGACAAGTAAAATATTGTGGAATTATTGCTACATGGTTTCCTGGTTCAGGCTTTAAAATACTCTCTTCTTTCTCATCTTTTTCCTCAGAAATGTTCATTCTGGCAAAAGCAAGCCAATGTATATGATTTCTATCCTAACCTTATCAAGCTGTGTGGAAGCCCAAGCTTGTCATGAAAGAGGCTACATGGAAAAAGAGATGCCTGGGAAATTCTAGCTGCTCTAACCATCCTAGTTGAAGTGCAAAGCAGGTGAATGAAGAAACCATCTTCAACATTCCATTCTTAGCAGAAAAATATGGAGAGGAATCTAGTGTGCAGCCAGAACTGAGGTCACAGGTGTGTGGTCTAATGAAACTCTCCAACTGCTCAAGTTATCTCTGCTGAGATCCCCGGCAACTTGGACCATAGACAAGCTGCCTTTCTAGTGTCTTAAATTCTTGACTTACAAAATTATGCACATAATAAAATATTTGTTTTATTCTCCAAAAATTTGGGATGATATTTTTATGCAGCAAAAAATAATCAGAACATGTTCTATAAGCCAGGAGTTGTCTTTTTTCAAAATAAATATTTTGACTTATAATAGTGATATAAAATATAATATGTTTCTTATTTGTCTGCTGTCTCCCCAAAGAAAAGAATATTGGATGTTGGAGCTAAGGAAGTCATTTTTCAAATATAGGATTTTATTCTTCTTCATCCACTGAAGCCTGCTATTTTTGTAGTCTAATAAATTATGTTGTAAGATTTATATTTAATCAATCAGTGGATTAAGATGTTACTTCATTTATAACATGTTAAATGATGCATAAATGTAATACAATACAAATGAAACATGATAAACTGTAGAAACATATATACAAATTTGATTCAATATGTTCCCAATTGCTTTTGCCCTCTGTCAGTGTGATTGCTTTTGCATAATCTATGTCTCTAATTATCCCTTCCTCTGCTTTGCATATAAATAGCTAATTAGATAGTGTCCCTGTCAGCTATGAAGTATATAATATCCAAAGACATACTCCTTTAGAAATTTAATTTAAGATAACAGATTGTAGATTGTACCAACCAACTGAAAAATCTCAAGATTTTAGTTTGGTGAATCATTTGATGTTTTAATTTGAAGTCAGAAATGTCATTTGTGAATCAAAGTACTGGTTCAAGTAATTTACTTATTTTGAAAAATTCCACTTTATACCAAAGATCCCATTTCTTCTTCTCACTTTATATCAGCTCAATGCATGGTAACAAAAACAGTGGAAATGGAGACTAAATTTTTTTTTCTTTGTGGGAATGGAATTTACAAAATCTTGCAGGTGAGAGGGGGAAAATGAGTAACTCAGATCTGTAACTCACTTGTGAGATACAAGTGCTATTAGCCGTACTGAATAAGCACTTAATATACAAAGCGCTCACTGTGTGCTCTTTTTTTATATAAAGACAACTCTATCAAAGAATTATTATTATAGGAAATAGATGCTGAACACAAATGGAATACCCAGTGCTCGGGGTAGAAGAGAATCTCAGAGTATCAGTGACCTCTGCTTAGGAATGCTGCCATAGGAAAGCCCCCAGGCTTCTAAAAATAAAAATGTGCACTGCCTTTCCTTGGGGAAAGGATGAGTGAGATTCTTTAATAAAAATGCACTAGCTTGGAAGCCAGACCGATCTGGTTCATACCCAGAAGTACCAGTTGAATCATTAGCTGCAAATATCAGAAGCTTAATTTGGTTTATTTAACCAGAAAGGGGATTTATAGGAAAGGTTTGTGGGAAGTGCTCATACTGGAAGTTTAATGAATGTAACTTAAGTAGGAATCAAGAGTGGTCAAGCTCCAAAATTCTGCATAGAAAATTCCAGCAAAGACTCATAGTCTGGGTGTGGTGTTACATATCTGTAATGCCAGCACTCGGAAGGCTGAGATAAGAGGATGGTGGTGAGTTTGAGGCCAGCCTGGGCTACATAGTGAGTTCAAGGCCAGCCTGAACTATATAGCAATACCTTGTCTCACTCCTCCACAAAAATAGAAAACTTGAGCAAAAATTGTCATCATGGATCACTTTGCCTGCTATCAATGTGGACTAACCTGAATACTAATTGCTACACTTTGATTTTGTGTGAGAATTACATTTGACTGAAATCATTTGTATCACTACTCCAATATTCAAACCTGCACCGAAGTCATCTGACCAATTTTAGCTGCTAGGCAGGAAGGAAATATCTAGTTCTCCATCTTCACCCTCCTCAGTGGGAGTGAAGGCATTCACAGTCATTAGAAGTCCCCAACTCCACCAATAAACCTTAAGTAGGGATTCTAGGTGTTTAGATTTAATAAAAATCTATACCATACTTGGTTAATAGCAAACCCAAAACAGAAACGTGAGCTCTGCATCATTTCCACCATCCACTGACCGTCATGGAGTAAAACCTGGTTTCCTGCAAGGGAGTTCAGTTCTACCACCTTGGCAAATGAGGAGAGCACATCTCCAAGCAAATGTCCTTCATTCTACAAAAGGAGTGGGACTACCAGCCCACTGCCTTAGATGTTTCACTCAGCATCAGAGGGGTTATGAAAGAGTCCGAGAACTGTCACTCTTCATGTACTATATTGTTAGCCTCATTACAACTACAGGAAATCACCTCATGTTGCTGTTTTCGTTTTCATTGTCATTTTCCATCAGTCACTCAATCTCAAACACCTCACATTTCCTTAACTCTAAACTATATATGCTGTACATATCATTTTCTTCTCTTTGTCTCATCCTCAACTCCAGAAATGTTTTCTTTGCAGCAATCTATATCCTTTTTTTTACTGTTGATCTTAGATATTTGAAAGTGTCACCCTTAGCATATATAGGACTTCTTTCCCTCTTCCCTTAAAATCTCACTGAAGAGTAAGGCCTAAGTGTGCATCCATTTAGCTATAAATGTGTCTAGTTTATCACTCTTTATGGCTGAGTATTACTCCCTTTTATAAAAAAACACAAGAAATAAGAACCAAGATATATCATGTAAAGGTACAAATTCCCAATGATGAATGCCATCATATTGTACACCTAAAATGTACCAATAAATATAATGAATAAAAAAATCTCAATCCCTTTACAGATTTACAGATCACCCATTATGCCTCATTATTAGTATAATTTACCTACCATGTATAAACTTCCTCTCCAGTGGTTTGCCTATCTTAATTTTTATGCAACATCAATGCCAGTCTGTTACTTGAGCTGCTATTTTCTGATCATCTTGCCCACTATTCTGTCCAAATAAGTACTTACATACTTCATGTGCACAACCTAGATCTTGGCAATACTCATGAATTTATAATCCCAAAGATGAGGTGGGCTTGTAAATGCAGTTCCAAAATCATAAAATATCTTCCTCCTCCATTCACTTCTATGCTTCTTAGAAGTTCTTTCACATTTTATTCTTTCTTTTCAAACTTCCAGCATCAGTTTGGCCAGCTTTATTCTCAGTTGATTAATTTATCTTCTTCATCGTGGCAAGCTGAACAATTAGAAAATAACTTCCACAGACTTCTGCCATCATTATCCACTCATCTGCCAGCATCTGTACTAACATTGCCGGTTTTCCACTTGTTATAATGGGTTTACTATCCACACTTTCATCCAAAACTCATTTCCCCGTATGGCCAATAAATTCTGTCCTGTTAACTATGCAGGAAATTCTTAAGGAAGATCTGCTCCAAAAGTTCTTCATTTTCCCTGTCCTATATTATCTGTTCCTCCCCATATACTGGATCATTCTCTCCATCTTACAAACATGCTGATATTTCTCACAACTAAACCAACCAAACAAAAATACATTAAAATTTTTACCTCTACTGTTCACACACTTTTCAGAGATGGTTATTGAAGCAAAATACCTAAAAAAGAGATCTCTCTACTCTTAATTTCTAATTTGTCTGCTCTCCACAAATATTTTCTCTTAAACTTCTATGAGGTTTTCCCCCTCCTACTAAGCAATATTTTGTTATGTGCTTTAGAGATCATGAATAAATTCCTTGTGCTAAATCCAATGATCACTTCTTCTTTTTTTTTTTTTTTTGGACTGGGGATTGAACTCAGGACTTTGTACTTTTGAGGCAGGTGGCGGTGCCACTGAGCTAAATCCTGGACCCAATAATCACTTCTTAATATTTATTATTATTTAATCCTATTAAACATCTTTTGTTACAGTTAATCACATCTTCTTTTTTAAATAATGTTCTTCACTTGGTTTTTAGACCCTCACATGTCTATTTTCTTTCATCTTTACTCATTATTCTTTCCTCACCTCATTTAGGGATTCCTTCACGTTGACCAGTCTCTGTATAAATATTGGGGCACTTCAGAGCTCACTTCTTTGTCCTCTTCTTGTCTTTATCTACAGATTCTTCCTGAAGTCTCCCAGTTATAGGTCTTCATATTCTATCTCCTTATGCTTCAGCCCAGCTCACCCCAGCCCAGGCCTCTCTTCTGAACACTCAAAACTTCTACCCAAATAATTACTAGACACGTTTTCTTGAATGTTGCATCAGTCAGCTTTCCCAGTGCTCAGACATAATACCCAACATCCAGAACTTAAAGGATGAGAAATCTAAGTTGGCTAATAGTTTCAGATAATTCAGTCTCTTTCCAGCTAGCTCCAAGGCGGAAATATGGCAGAAGAGTGTGGGAGAGCATATATGCTCAGTTCACAGTGGCCAGGAAGTAGAACAAGGGAACTGCACCAGAAAGGAACAGGTGAAGGACCAGATATAGTACACCAGGCTGTGCCTTTGAGACCCACCCAGACACACCCAGGAGCGAGATTTTATTCATGCCAAAGGTAGATCCCAAAGCCAATCAAATGGGTCATATATCTTAACTGTCACATTCCACCCCTTGTCAATTTGCTATCCAGAACAATGGAAGAGTGTAAACATTCTCCTTACTAAAGAGAATAATGGAGGGTAGAAAAGAATAGGATCAGTGTAAGACTGAATCACAGCAGGGCAAATCTTAAGTCCTGTGCTTCATCTGGGGCACATGGAGGTGAGCCAAAGGGCTTGGGCAGCCCTACCACTAAGGCCTTTCTGGTTGCAGCCCACTTGGCCCCTCTGTTAGGCTGGCTCCCCTCATAGTCTGCAGATTTCCTCAATACATGTTCCACATTCCCTGGGATCCCTGACTTCCTTGGGGTCTCCATTGCATCTTTGTATTTATTTCTACAGCTTCAAACATAATTTTAGGGACTTCTTGACTGGCCTCAAAGGTCATCCTTGGAAATCTTGGTAGAGAGCTTCCTGATCTCACAACTGTTGCAGTCTTCATGGTGGTAAAACCAGCACCACATGGACAACACCGAAGTCTGTTCTCAGCAAAAGCTGTAACCAGACTACCTTGGACCATGGCTGCATAGGCCTCTGAGTGCTTTCATGGTTGAACTGGAAATGATATGGGGAACCAATTTCTTACAAGGCCCTTCATGAGCAGAGACCCTAAAGACTATCTTCTCAAATGAAAGGTTGACACTTTTGCATCCTTGAGCCTGTGCTGGGTCGAGTCTTACTGATTTCTGAGATGTCTTCTAGGCATTTTTCTTTTCATCCTCATATAAATTACTTGGTTTCTCTTTAATGGTGCTAAGCCAGCCCAGCTAATTCTACCTTAACCATCATAGATCCCTAGTATTCATCTTCAAACTAACATGTTAATCTTGATTAGTCCCACAACTCCGGTTCTATCAACTGACTTTCCCATTTCCACTGATGGAAATTAGCCTTTAGTTTCTCAGATCCAAACCCTTAAAGTCACACTTCATTTTCTTCTCTCAAACCCAAATCTCTCAAGAATTTCTGTTTGCTTGGCTTGTATTAAAACACACATCTCATCTCCACTGCACCTTCATGACTAGGGAATAGCATTCTCATCTGTGTTGCCACTGTTACCAATTAACATAACAAAAGCTCAGTGGTGTTGCATCTGGACTAGAAGAAAAGTCAAATACTTACAAGGGTCTCCATTTTCCTGTGGTTTATACCTGACTCTTCTACCTTAGTCTCCCATCTACTCTTACTTGAGGCCTTTCAACAATTTGTTCTAAAAAGCTCACCTGTATAGCAACATCTCCTTTAGTCTGTGCTCAAGGGTGCTTCTTTTTGAGATTTGGAGGGCTCTCTTTAGAATTTTACCCCGTCCCTTTTATTACTTTTCTCATTGCTGAGACAAAATACCTGATGCCCCAAGTTAAAGGAGGAGTATATTTAGCTCACAGTTTGTAGAGGTTTCAGTTTATATCTGGCTGGCTCCAAGGCAGGGTGGAACGGTAGAGGGGCATCACAGAGGGGAGACAGTTCATGTGTGGCAGAAGCCAGCAAAGTAGCAAAGTAACAAAGAGGCAGCAAGCAATGACAGCAGTTATCTTTCTGTCCCTTATATTCTATCCAGGCTACATGCCCTTAGGGTGGGGAGCACTCACACCCAGGATGGGACACTCTCAATCTTGGCATTGCATCATGAATCAATCCTAACATCACATCCTTAATGCCAGTACCACATACTCTGGATCCAGCTACCTCTGCAAAGCTCCACCTATGGCCACATAAGGCTTTAGGGGGCCATCCAGACACAAGCCGTAACACTACTCATGAGTTCAGCTTTAAGATATTGAGGCTGAAAGTTGCCCATTTTGCTGCAGCACCTTCAAATACCACTGTATTAATTTATTCTTCTTGGGGTATATTCAACAGAGAAGGAGAAAAGAAAGAATTATTTAATTGCATTTTGGGATAGTAATGTCTAATTGCTGTCATTCTGTCATCATAGGGAGTTAGGATCTAACTGCATAGTAGGTAGATTTTTATTTAATCTTCACTTTTCAGATGTTTTTTTCTCAGAGTTCTGAGTCTTTGCTAATCAAATTCTCATGAGAAAAATCTCCTGATTTTTTTATCTAAAGAGGAAGCCAGGGCAGTAGCTGGTTGAGGCCAGGAGGATTAGCCTTCATTGTATGTTGACTTTTAAACACATGTCAGATATTAGCCTGCCATCTAACTTCAGGTTTCTCCCATACAGAATTTCTGAATTCTGAAATATTGGAGTCTGTAGTTCTATTACTGCTATTTATCTTTCTATGTCTTTGAAAATATACACTTTAAACTAGGGATTTACACTATTGTTAATTTGTTTTTACTCCTCCATTTTATTTTAGTGTTTAAGAAAATCTCCAATGGGTAGATTTCCCTTTCTATATTCTCTTTTCACTGTGCATTGATGCTCTTTTTATTTATTTGTAATAATTCTAGTGAAGTCTGGGGAGAAATAAGGGATTGTCTTAGTCACATTTTTGTTGCTGGGACAAAATATCCAGCATCCACAATTTAAAAGAGGAGAAGTTTATTTTGGCTCATAATTTCAGTTCATGATCACCTGATATCACAGCAGAAACAAAATGGCAGGAAAAAAATGTTCAATCCATGGCAGCTGGGTAGCAGAGGAGTACTATTGTTATTGGAAATAATACTGGAGACAAAATATGAAATATTATCTCTCCCAACCTGTTAAATGTATGATACACTGAGTTCTTGTTCTCTAGAAATCAAAGAATGAGTCCTAGGAACAACGGAGGTTAAGAGTAGGAAGACATTTATTGATAGGAAAGCGCCTGAGGGACACAAGGGGTCCCTAGTGGGTATCCCAGGGACCCCACTTTTCTGAGAGGAGTTTTATAGGGTGAAACCCATGTGGGTTCAACGTGGGCCACAGCCATGAACATCCAATAAGGTTACAGTATAGTCACTTAGGTAATGGTGATGCAATTGGGAAACAAGTCACGTAACAAGCATGGATGGGAAGAACAAAGATTCTCCTAGGAAGTGGTAGGTCCAGAAGTCTCTGGTCACCCATGGGGTGGCTGATGTCTATCTAGACTTCATTAGGCCCAGTGTTTGTTCTTTGAGGAAGTATGCAGGTCTGGTCATCTTGTCCTTTATCTTGAGGCCTGGTTTTCACCCAATGTGTCTCTGCTCACAGATGGGTTATGTGTCACCTTTGTCCTAACCCTCTTGAGGACCTAACCCTATCTGACTACCTATAAAATTTCTACCTAGCTCATCAATCTATAATTCTATGAGAGGAGTTAGGGAGGGAGAACAAACCTTTCAGTGACCTCTCTTCTGACCAGGCTCCAGCTCTTAAGGGCACATTTAGCTATGAACTCATCAGTGGACTGATTGATGAGTCTCGTACCTCCATGATCCAGTCAAAACACATGAAAATTTGGGAGGACATGTGGATCTAAATCATAAAAGGAACAAAGCATGTTTGGTCAATCTGTCATTTTAAACTAAGGTTGCTTTCATTTTATAAATCTCATAAATGAATCATCTATTTAACATTTAGTTAATTATATGTTTACTATTCATATGTTCTGCTTTCTTCTTTCTTGGATTCAGTTTTTGTTTTGCTGGAGAACATACTTTAATAATTAGTGAAGGGAGGAAAGTTTTCAGCCTCCTAATTTCTCAAAATTCAAAAAAATATATTTCTTTGGCACATATTTAAATATAATTTGATTAAGGCTAAAATATTTTTCATAAATATGGTATATATAATGCTTCAGTGTTTTCTAGAATATTGGAATTTTAATTTTCTCTCTGCTAGCTTATGGAATTTTCTGTTGATTCATGAGGATTAAATTTCACTGCAATGTTTCTAGGTTTTTTAAGTAATAATTTTAGTACTCATTCATATTTTTATATGAAAAATAACTTTCTTCAGAGTAGGGATTAAAAATTATTTAATCCTATTACTTATTTGACTATGTCTTATCTATTTATTTTCACTTTTTAAAATGTACAAGTTTTTTCTTATTTTTCTTTTTCCTTGCATTTTCAGAAAAGTTGCCTTGACTTTCTGGTATGTTACTTGATTATTCAGCCAGAGGCTTTCTATTATTTGATTTTTGATCAAGTTTCCAAATTCTTTCTCTCTTCCTCTCCATCCACCCATATGAGCTATCTGCTTCAAAACAATTTATTCCAAAACCTGATGGTTTTAACAAGAATGCAATAGTTTAGATCTAAAATCTCCCCCAAGGTTTTCATGTGTTTGGAAAAGATTGGACCGTATGGGCACTATACTCATCTGTGGACTAATTCTTTGATGAATTAAGTAGTTGAATCTGCTGTTAGGAGGTGGGGCCTGGTAGTGGGGGTCACTGGGGCATGATATGGAAGGGTATCTTTGTTCCAGTGTCCTTTCTTGTTTCACCTTTCTGGCTGTCAGGGGTTCAGGATCTTTTCTTCCACCATGCTTGCTCTGCCATTTTGTTTCTGCCTTGGAGACAGTCATCATGGGCTGAAACTGTGAGCCCAAATAAACCTCTTCTTTAAGTTGTAAGTGCTTGGTATTTTGTCCTAGTGATGGAAAAGCGACTAAGACAGCAAACTATTATCTCATGGTTTCTATAAGTCTGGAATGCCTGTGGGGCTTAATTGGTTCCTCTTCCTGGAGATCTCTCACAAGACTGCAATCAGGATGGTGGACAAAGTTGAAGACTCCTGTAAATGTTCAATTAGGGGAAGATCTTTTACAAGCTCACTCATGTGACTAGGCAAGATTAGTTACTTGTGGGCAGTTGGGAGGTTTTTGTTCTTTACTGACTGTGGGCTGGAGAACTCTCAGCTTCATGCTGTGTGGGCTTCTTCGTGGATCAACTCACAACCTGGCATGTGACTTCCATCTGAGAAGAAAGAGAGCAAAGGGAGCTGAAGCCTCTTTATAACCTAATTGTGGAAGTGCTAATCATCATGTTGGCATGTTCTTTTTATTAGAAGAGAGTTATTAAATCTAAAGAATACTCAAAAGTTAAGAAAGTGGGGATCATTGGCAGCCATCTTAGAGACTGCTCACCCCTCAGCTCCTACTTTATGTTGGTGGATCAATATATTTTTAACATGAAACTCTAAATCTTTCAGAGGATGCTAATATAATGAACTTGACCATCTCTTCTACTTCCTGTAATAATTATTTTTGTTCAGTTTCTTGATTAATATGAATGTTTAGTGTTATTGTGTAGTATTTCACATTTATAATTAAAAGTCTAGTTTGATCAGTATTTCATGTACTCAACATGAGAAAAATTTGTATTCATCTGGTAGTGAGTACAAATTCTGATTTCAAGACTCTGGCTAGGGTGTTCTTGCTGAGAGGGGTTGAGTGAAGATGCAGCCTGCCAGGTCCACAGCGTTTGTCTCTGGAGGGCAGTGGAAAAGTTATTTGAGAAACTCCTCTTTTTCTCTCTAGAACCAGAGCTCCTGCTAGGTATTTTCTGCCTTTGAATAGAGAAGACTACTTGAGATTTAACCTGAGGGCAGCTGCTCAGAGAGGAGCCTCATGCAGCTATTCCTGTAGTCTTTAATTAATTACACCATTCCCTTTCCCATGGCTCGTGCATGTTTTTCAACCCTGCCTGGCTTTGATATGGGTTAGGCAATAGCTTTTCCAGGGCAAAAATCTTCCTTTTTGAGGCCTTCTCTCTTTCCTGTAGAGATTTTTCAGGCTCCTCTGTTTATTGAGTTTCCTGGTGGATCTCAACATAATACATTTTATATTTTCAGGATTTCTTCAAATCTTGATCTTTTAATGAAACATTTTCTGGCTTCCCAGTGACTAAAACATCGTTAGCATTTTCCTCAGCTTGACAAAGTTTTGCACAGGCTTCTTCTTGATTGTAGATCTTGGATTTCCTTTTATTTTATTTTTTTTAAAGCATTTACTTTAGAAAACTTATAAAGTCTTTCTCTGCCCCTTTGAGATACAAGCCTTCCTCCAGTCATTAGCCAATTTAAAAACCCAAGAGTATCTTTCTTAAGGACCTAGGAAACGGTCTTTAGAAAGATAACCATGGATGGAAGGAGCTAGTGTTCCCATCTCCCAGGCTCTGTGGAAGGGAAGAGCCTTACTTTAACTATTCCCATTACCAAACACTGAGCACTTCGATCCTCCTCTATTCTCACCTTCCAACACCTCCCATTGTCTCAACCCTGTGCTTAAAACCTCTCCTATCTTGTGGCAGCACTGTTGAATGCAGTGTTTCTCCCCTATAGTAAAGATTTTAAGTAGAATTTTCCCTGCCTGTTAAACTGTTTACAATGTAATTATTCTTTGACATCAGAGCTACTCCAGATTCACACTTAGTTTTAGAGTTCATTCTATCATCTCAATGGAATTTTGCCTGAATCAGGGGTAAGTGCAATTGGTATGCTTCTGGAATTGGCAGTGCAAATCCAATTATTTTATTTCATCTTAAAAATTAACTTGTCACTAATTCATAAATTGCTAATGTCTCCATTTTATATAGCTTCTTGATTTTCTCAAGGTACTCCTTTAATTATAGAACTTTATTTTTTTCACTGCAAGTTTGTAATCATACATTACTTATAATAAAGTATATATTTTATAACATATTTTGTACTTCTGTCACTAGATGGAGGGTGCTGTGGGGCCTTTTTCCAATTTCTTGGTGTCCTCAACAAACAGTTGGAGAAGACACACAGAAGAGGTGGGAAGGGTATATGATTACTAAGATGGGAAAGAAGTTTACTCTGCAGGGCAGGAGAGAGCTGATGAACAGACTCTCAGCAGCCCTGGGGTTAAGGAGTTAAGGTTTTTCTCTATCTGAAATTCCTGGATTGGCTTCACCTCATGCAAATAAGGCATTGGGGTAGAACTCACTTGGCCTGGGTGGGTTTCAACTGCCCTATGGAAGACTTACTTGTCTTCCTAGGAGACTAAATGAAGGATTGAATGTAGCACTTTTCTGATTAGTTTAAAGCAAAACAAGTGCATTAAAACTTGTTAGACATTTATTTCCATAAAAGTCTCTAAACTCAAACCCCTGCATCATTCATAAGATTTCTTTACTCACAAGGATCAACTTTCTGTCATTTTGTTTCACTGTGCCCTGTCTCTCAATATCCTGCATATGACTGTTGTTTTTCTAGGTTTTGCACTCTTTCTAGTCAAGGTTCTCTTCTACCTTCTTTCCAAATGGACTTAGCTCTTTATTTTTGTGCAGTTCTACCGCCAATTTGGTATAGCTGAGACTGTAAATCTACTAAGCAGGGAAAGTCAGACTCATACTTCAAAGTCTCACCCTTTAGGTAGTTCAGAAGAACTGATAAAGCGAAAATTCTGGTTTTCCATTCTAGTTTTGAAAACAAACAGTTATGGTTAGCTTGAGTTATGAATGTTATTTTTACTATGCCACAATTGAAATTATCTGAGCATTTTACAAATCATTTTAAAAATGTCTATAACTAAAGATCAGAGAATATTTCAGCTTTAATTTTCCTGCTAATTATTCTGTTATTGAATATGTTATGTTGTGAAAAGATCAATATAGCAGAATAGTCCACTAAATCTCCTTTTCTTGATTATGAATTATCTTTTTTCTTATTTTTATGGCTATATCCACTTTGCTTAGCCAAGTTTTTTCAAGCAAGCAAGGAAGGAAGGAAGAAAGGGAAGAAAGCATAGATATACAAAATTAGAAATAAGGATGAGAATTTATATAAGATGGTATTTTTGTCAAATGTATGCAAATTGAAAATCTACATGAAATTGGTAACTGTCTACAAAAAAATAATTCTGTATGTTTGGATTGGAGAAGATCTTTCTCAGTAAGAAATAAGCCTCAGAACTGTAAAGACAATCATTGATATACTTTCCTACCTTAAAGTTTTTGTTAGCACAAGGTCCTGATCTCAATCCCCAGTACCAAAAAAAAAAGTTTTTGTTTTTGTTTTATATTAGAGATTGAACCCAAGGTACTGAGTTACATCCACAATACTTTGTTTATTTTTTATTTTGAGACAAGGTTTTGCAAAGTCACCACACAGCCAACACTGGGCTCGGAATTGTGATCCTGGTGCCTCAGCCACAGAGTTCTGGGATTGGAGGTATGAAATACTATGCTCTACTAAGTTTTTTAAAGTAGAAAAATAGGATAAAGAAATTCAAAAGCTTAATGATTACCTGTAATAAAATTCCATGCCGTAATAGCAAAATAACAAAAACAAAAACTACTTCCTTTAATATATGTAGAATTCATATAATCAATGAGAAAAAGAACATCAATCTAATAGAAAAATGGAAAAAGAACACCAACTGACAGTACACACAGAATAAATGGCTAGGAAAAATAAAATCAATCTCATGATGCATTAAATAAATGCAATACATTTTTGCTTATAAAATTGACATTAAAAACATTACTTAAAAATCACATTTGGAGAGAATTTGGGAAACAGAAGCTTTAAGGAAATGAACATGTAAATAAATTCTCAACCTTCATTACAAGTTTCAGTATTTATCAAAATTGAAAAGACACACAGCCTTTGACCCAAACAACTCTACCTCCAAACTTCATACATTTTGACAGATTTGAACAAAAGCACATGAAGGAAGAAATTAAGAGGAGCTAGTAAAGAAAGACTCATCTGTCATTGTAGAATTGATTACGTAAAGAACGCTGTCTTTGTAGAATGGAATATTACAGAGTGATTTATAGGAAATGCAAATTCGTGTTTGTCTACTTCACTATTTGAGGAAAATGTGGCTAGAAAGACATATGTACTGTATAAACAGAATATTTCTGGAAGTATGCAGACGGAATTGGCAATATGAGTTACCTCTAAAGAGGGAATTTGAAGGGGATTTAATGATGAAGAAAGATTGAATTTTCACTATAATCCCTTTAGTTCTGTTTGCATAGTGCCATTTGCATAAATTGTTTTTAAATAAGCCAAAAACAAAATAAAAGAGATAGTATATTATGCACAGAACATATTTTACATTGAGGTATTATGAAGTGTTTAACACTATCAATTCCCTAGTTCCTAAAAATATTAGTTACGGACTTACGTTTTGAGCCCCTATCCCTGTGTTTACCAGCTCTACACCATAGAAATCCAATTAAATTCCCCTTAAAGTAGCTCAGGTGGCCAGATAACTTGAATATTTTAAAAGAAATCTTGCCATTTGTCATTTAGCTTTATCACTTAGGGTTTATTGTACCATAGTAATTCATTATTGCTAGACACTAGGCTTGGGCTGGTATGACGTTATATTTTAAGTCAGCCCCACTTTATGTGGTCGTGTTTATTCAAATGAAATTTTGTGTCTGCTAGAAGCCAACCTGTGTAAAATTTATGAAAATATTTTAGTTCATATGAAACGTCCTAACAAGGGACATTTTGGGCTTGAATAATTGGCTTCATCTATTTCAGTATAAATGGAGGTTATGTCCTTGTGCCAGATATGCTAATAATTTCAAGATCTATGAGTACTAAGTACACTCTGAATTGGCCTTAGTTGAAATTGTGAAGTACAGAGTTGGTTCTCATCAGAGCTTAGTTGTACTTCACATTCTCACTCAGGCATTTATTGAAAGTTATCCAACCGACCTAGCTATTCCTCCTAATTTTATCCTCCTATCTAGTCAAACTTCAGAAAAAAAGACTGTTTTAGCTCACTGTCATAACAGTATCTAGCAAACAGGAAGCACTTTAATATATGCCACGGGTCGCACTAGGCACTTTACCTACATTGCCTTATTTAATTATAACAGATATATCACTGCTAAGGAAAGTATAAATGGGTATGGCCATCTCAGCAGTATATATTAAACATAAAAATGTCTTTAGCTTGTGCTGTATCAAGGGCTTCCTTTATTTTTACTCTAGCAAAAGCACTTTTACAGGCTTAAGGAAATTCATTCAAGCATTGTTTAGTATAGCTAAAATACAAAGATTCCATGTGTCTATAGCAGAGCACTGTTGGACAAGGAAATAATATAGGACAGTTAATGAAAATAATATTACTCTGTCGTACTCAGATGGATATACCACCAGAAAATATAATGAATGAGAAAGCAAGGTGAAGAGCATTATCCAGAGGATAATACTATCTATATAATAAAAAAGAAAAAACATACAACAAAATTATCTAAAAAATTGTTTACAACATCATAGTAAAAGTTGTGGAATAGACCAAAAAAAAATTCACTAGAAGTACTCACCACTCAGATAAGAAATAGGCCAGAGGGTAGTGGTTACAGGAAATTTCTATCTGAGATGTGGAAAACTTTACAAAAATAATGTATTTATATATTTCAAATTCTAAAAAGGCTTTTTGAGAGCTTCTCTCACTGACTTATGGACCTCAACAAAGAAAGATTATTTTCTTCTAAGCATTTTATTGAAGGCACATATTTGGGCCCTTTGTCATAACTTCAGTGTGCACTTACATTTAGTTGGCAGGAGGATGGGTCACGGGGCAAAGAGCAAGGAACATCTCTGAATATCAGGTCCACTGCATCTCTAAGGTTATTTAATCTGGATAGCAACACTGCTAGTAAGGTATGATTATAATTCATTTTATAGATCAGTTACACAATTTTCCCAGAATCCCATTGCTTATAAGTATGAATATATAACAATAAAACACTGATGCAGAATATAGCTTCTAGAATGTTGAACAGGCTTCTCTGGTCAGCAGAAAGATCTGTATTTCAAGGAAATTAGGCAGGACTTTTATTAGTCTCTTTTTCTCAGGTGTTTCTTCTGTCCATTGTCCCAAGTGACTATTTGGGATACGTGTGCATATTTTCCTTTACTCCTTTGATGTATACTTAAAAGCATAACTGCTTGGAAGCGTATCACTTAAAGGCATGATCTAAGGTGGTCTCTAGTGATTCTCACCGCCTAGCCTTCATGATTTTACATAATTCTGATTCCTTGAGTGTAGATAGACCCTAGATTTGTTCTGACCACTGGAATATCTCAAGCATCGGAGGCTGTCACTTGCTGGATCACATTACCCTATGTAAGGCTCCACCTTAGATTCCCACTTTCCATTCTCTTTCCTGGGCTCATGAGAGACACCATATTGAAGATGTTTCCAAGACAAGAAGCCGTGGGTGTGTCTCCTAGGAGACAGGGGTGACCTCCAGTAAACAACCAGGAAAAAAACTGAAGCTCTTAATTTTACAGCTATAAGGAACTGAATTCTAGCAATCAGAGACAGCTTGGAAGCACATTCTCCCCCAGCTCACAAATTGTTTGCAGTCTGTTGAGACCTTAAGGCAATGACCCGGCTAAACCTCAAATCCCAAAGCTGTGAGGTAATAAACGTGTGTTGTTTTAAGCTACCACATTTGTGGTGATTTATTACACAGCTGTAGGTAACTAAATATAATCAATCAGGCATAAATTTCCAGGAATGTGATTCAAACCACCTGAGAATTAGACTTAACAATTTTAAAAGGCTGGAAGGGGGAAGACATTAGTCTACTGGATGTCTAACGATATAAGCAGAGCTACCCCTAAAAGGATAAAATGTGTGGAAAGAGTATTTTGACTAAAGGTTTCTGATGACAATTTTTGCTGGCTACACAATTTTACCGAAGGCTATGCACAAAATACTGACTTGATGTCCAGATTCTATTTTTGAATACAAATAAAGGCCTTCAGGAAATGTGTGTTTTTTTTTTTCCAGGCAAGTATTAAACCTCTCAACTAGTTCAAGTCTTCTGAGTAAAGATGGACAGGAAAGGGTTATAGAAATGTGTGTTCCTGAACCTGTTGTCAAGAAATTACAAATCTGATGTGAATTACAATCACCAAGAGATACTATGGCCCACTGGTCAAACACTTTAATGGTTTTCTGGTATCACACTGACCCTGATCAGTTTATCCCATCCCTCCTAACGTGATATCTTTGCTCTAGGATAATTATCTGCCACTCTAGGATTTTAGAATTGCTTCACTGAATCTCTTTCTTGGTGAAGACAGGGAAATTATATTTCTCTTAAACAGTCCCCTCTATCATTCTGCAGTGTACTGCTACTGGCAAATTTTTCCAGGTCTTAATAACTGTCAGATAATCAACTTTCTCTTGTTAACAAGCATCCCAAGGTTTAGGACTTTGGGTTTCAAGTTTCATTTTTCTGACCTATTTCTTCAAGTTCTAAGAAACACAAAAAATTCCTCTTGTATCTGATATGAGATGTTTGTCATTTGTGCTTAGTAAATCTATTAAGTGAAAAGTGAATGGTCTTGCTGGATCTGTCTTTGTCTACTAGGCCAGTGTACTGCAAAGTAGAAAGAGCACAGAATTTGGAATATGATAGACCAAGAAGGAAGCTTTGCTTGTGCCTCTTTCTTCCTGACTCTGCTCTCCTCTGCCTCACTTTTCCCATGTGTAACTGATGATAATTTCTGCCTCAGATATTCCAAGTGGAGACTGGTTAAGCCACAAAGATTGTAGATGACTAGTCATAGTTCAAAAGAAGTTGAGTAGCTTTTGAATGGCAATGAAGTGCAAAAGAGTCATCCGTCTGTCTACGTACCTAACATCTATCTATTATCTATCTGTCTGTCTATGTATCTATGTATCTATGTATCTATCTATCTATCTATCTAATCTATCATCTATGTAGTAGGGATTGAACTTAGAGCTTTGGCTCTGTGCTACATCCCCAGCCCTTTTCTTTCTTTTTTGATTTTGAGACAGTGTCTAAGTTCCTAAATTGGCCAAGCTGGGTTTGAATTCCCTGAAGCAGCCTTCCAGAGTGCTGAGATTATAGGAGTCTTCCATAATGCCCTAAGATTCTTCAACTTCTCTTTTTTCTTTCCCTTTATCCTAGACTGGAATTTACTTAGTTCCTGTACTTAAGTCTTAATAGCCAGTCTCCCCTTCTGGCATCTATCTAAACTTCTTTATGATACAGAGTAATTTCTTGCACAACTATATTTTTATTCACTTAAACAAGGAATCTGACAGTCTTCCTTATTAGTCTAGAGTTTGTAGCTCTGATAGAAAACAAAAAGGGTGAAGAGTGCCTATTTCTTTGATGTTGTGTATAAATCTGTGCAACTGCTCATTTTTATAATATAATTTGCTAAATAATGGTAGAGCTCAAAGACTTAATATATTAGGATGGTGAGGAATGAGGAATTTGGAATAGCTTGAATTTATGACTTAGTTAAACTATCAATTCATAAAGTGGGATATCAAGAAAAGGAAAACAAAACTTTGAAAGGAAAATATGATAAACAAGCATCTTATGTCTTGATAAAGCCTCTTCCTGTCTCTTAATTCTTGGTCCACTGTGTTCCATATTGTGTCTCCTTTTTACCTATACTAAGGATAGGCAAATTGGTGAAGACTTATACAAGCACAACTATTCATTTTCCACTGTATACATTTACTAACTACAAGTGATATATAAACATTTCTTGCACCTAGCATATGGAATGTCATCAAGAGTGAGTGTAAGTTGTGGAAAGGGATAGGAAACTGAAGAAAGTGGATTAAATGTGTAAAAATTGTCTTGTAAAATATCTGTCAATTATTCATTCTCTCTTTCCTTCCAGGTATATTATCTGCCTGTATTAGCTTTTTGTTCTTTTAACAAAATACTTGAGGCCAGCTATTTAATAAAGAAAATAAGTTTCTTTAGCTCAGTGTTGGGAGAGATGAAGTCCAAACATGTGTAACATGACTGAGGGCCCCTGGACTGTATCACCCTTGATGGGAATGTGTGTATCTCTCTGTATGTGCGCTGTCTCTCTCCCTCTCCTTATGATGCTATCAGGATTCAATCATGGCAGCTCTAACCCAATGATGTAAACTGAGCCAGTAAGCTCACAAGGACCACCTCTAAACACCCCAACTGGATTAAATTGCCACCCTCTTAATACTATTAACATACAACTTTGGGGGATTAAACTGCTTCATGAGTTCAGTGTGTTAAATCACATACAGACCATGACACTTTCTGTGACCTAGCAGTGACTCATGTATAAACCCTGGATAGGTGCAGCCACTGTGGAAGTCAGTATGGAGATACTTCAAAGAACTAGGACTAGAGGTCCCATTTGACCCAGCTATTCCCCTGCTGGGTATCTTCGCAAAAGAATTAAAAGAATCATACCACAGTGATATATGTGCACCTATATTCATGGTGGCACAGTTTCTAATAGCTAAAGCTTGGAAGCAGCCCAAATGCCCATCAACTGGAAATTGGATAAAGAAAATGTGGTTTTTTTATAAAATGGAGCACTACTCAGCCTTAAAGAATGAAAAACTAGAGTCATTTATAGCAAAATGGATGCATATCGAGGCCATACTCTTCAGTGAAATAAATAGGACACACATGTGTAAATACTGAATAGTTTCACTAATGTGAGAAACTGATAGTGTAAATAAGGGTTAAAATGATTAAAATGAATAATTGATAATTCAAAATAGGAAAAAAGATCCAAAGATGAAGGAGTGAAGGGAGGGGAAGGGGAAAGGAAAAGAGGGAAAGGGAAAACTATGAGAAAAGAAAAAAAATGGGAATGAAATCTATGAAAATAGGGAAGGGTGGAGGGGGTGAAGGGTGCACAGGTAATGGGGGAAAAAAAAAGAACCAAGGTATGTCATGTACAGGTACAAACACCCAATGATAAATGTAAATGAATTGTATACCTAAAATGTACCAATAAAAGAACTAAAAGAAAGAAAGAAAGAAACAAACAAACAAACAAACCCTGGATAACTTGGACTCCCTGAAACAGTGGTTAATAAATCTAAATCCAAGTTCCTTTTCTTTCCTTTCTCTGGCCTAATTTTTCTATTGTCAAGAAATAGCATAATATTTTCAATAAGTCAATAATCTCCTGAGGAAGAAGTTTTAAGAGCTTAAAAATGAGAATTCAAAAAATGTATCCCCATAACTCATTTATTCACTAACTTCCACGTCTGTGGTGTCACATGCACATTTCAGATTGAGTGAATACTTCTGTGGCCTAATAAATAGTCTGCCATTTCTGCTTTAATAGGCTCTGTTGCCTTTTAATACAAGAGGATCCAATTAGCCTATGTTTAGCAAAAAGTTAGACTATAACTTACCATATCTGGCTATATGACAAAGCAAAACCTTTTTTCACAAATCTTGTCATGATGTAAATTGCCTTATTGTTATGTGAAACTACATTTTAGCTTTTTTTTCTTTTTAAACTTACCACTTTCAAGTACATCAATTATATGATACTGATGATTCTTCAGATAATGAGCAATGATATTTTAATACATAAAAATATAGACAAGGAAAATCATAAAATACATTCATAGATATGCTAGTCAGATTTCCATCACTGCAACAAGTACCTGAATGGATAAACTTACAGAGAGGGTAT
Organism: Heterocephalus glaber; assembly: GCF_053883595.1. NCBI lineage: Eukaryota > Metazoa > Chordata > Mammalia > Rodentia > Bathyergidae > Heterocephalus > Heterocephalus glaber. The sequence goes on from NW_028258463.1 coordinate 3,281,916, forward strand.
GTTTATTTTGGCTCACAATTTGGGAGGTCTTAGTATATAATCAGTTGTCTCTGTCACTTTCAATGTGGCAGGACATTCATGGCCAGGAAACAGGAAAGAGAGAGAGAGAGAGACAGAGACAGAGAGAGAGAGAGGGAGAGAAATGGGCAAAATTCCCACTGCTTGCATCAAGGATGTGCTGTGTTATAGCTTAATGTACAGTAACATTTGTGTTCATGAACAGTTCAGTTTGCAAACAGAGAAGCAGTCAGCAAGATTGTGCTTCTGTTAGTGAACTCCACATGGGGTGAGGAACGTCAATGTCACCATCTTTCCCAGAATCACGGAATGAGTTAAGTTCGTAAACTGAGGTATCACCATATCTAGATGCTGTCCCAAAGACCCTTGCACTCATAGGTGGGGCTTTTGGAAGGTGACTGGATCACAGGTGTGTGGTACTGGATTAGTCCACTGATGGGTTTAGAGCTGGGGTGATGTTGGGAGGTGAAGCCTGGTGGGAAGAGGTGGGTCACTGTGAATGTGACCTGGAAGGGTGTGCATATAATGTGGTACCTTGGTTCATGAACTTAATTATTTCCACAATTCTGGTCACAAACTGAATTGGTTGAGAACTGAATCAAATTTCCCCATAAGGTCAACATTGAACCTAACCATTGAATTTGATTTGATTCTCATCCAATTTGGTTTGTAACCAGAATGGTGGAAAGAACTAAATTTGTGAACTGAGTTACTACTGTACATCCTTCCTTCCTCCTTGATGCTGCCCTTCTACCATGCCGCTCTGCCTTGGAGCCAGCTGACTGTGCACTGAAACATCTCCAAACTACAAGCCAAAATAAATCTTTCCTCCTTTTAAGTGTTGGTGTTGAGTATTGCATCCCAGTGACAAGGAAGTAAGACACACTCCCAGTGACGTAAAGACCTCCCATTAGTTCCATCTCTTAAAGGTTCCTGTACCTTCCAACACAATGTTGGAGGCTAGACCTTTCACAAATGGACCTTTAGGGGTTCGAACTATAGCAATGAATGCTCAAAACCAATCAAATAAAGAATAGAGAGAAATCTTTGCAGTGTATTTGGGATTCAAGACATCATTCCAATGTGTTTACTCAGCCCTAAGCAAAAAGAGTCAAAGGCAAAGGGGATTTCAAATACATAGTGCTGAGAAGTTGAAAACACTTTTGTGTCTGATACAGACAGGTAGTTTTAAAGATCTGTGATTCAATTTTTACAACAATCCTCAAAAATAGATATATACACCCTTCTAACATGTAGGAGAGCTCATATTTGCCTTGGTGTCTGTCCATTGCTTTGAATATGTTACCGTTGTGAGGGTTAACTCGTGTGTCAACTTGAGTAAGAAATACCTAGGGGATTAGTTTAACAGTTCTCAGTGTGACTGAATGATCAACTTACTGCAGAGGGAAGACCCATCCTGGGTGTAGGTGGCACCAACTAATAGGCTTGTGGACTGAATGGAATAAAAAAAGGACAAAGGTGAGGCTCACCAGAATGTATAGAAAATACAATTGTAGTGCAAGTTCAACTACAAAACCAACATAGAACCTATGAAAGCAAATTAAACTTAAAAATGATCCCTGTGTTTTGGAACTGGTGGTAACTTGTTCGTTTTGGAGGCATCAATTAGCTTTGGAACATTGCAAAAGGGAGTCAGATGGTACACATTAGACACTTATCTATCCACTTAGCTCCTCCCGAATCCACTCACCACTTAGATCACATGGACAACATTTCAGGTATTGGCCAGTCTCTTGAGCAAAGAGTCCCAGGTTGTACTTGATTCATCTGCTGCACAGCTGTGGTGATTGGCTGCAGCCCAGAGTTTCTGGCTCTTCTGCTACTTCCACATTTGGATGAAGCACACACTACAAAGTGTGGGACTTGGTATCTCAAATCACTTCCATAGTGGCCCTGTGACAGAACCCAGTAGTTCAGGGGTTCATGTGGTGAGAACTTTGTTCAATGGGAAACAGACAGTGGGAGGGAACCAGGCAGGCAGAATCTCCATTACTTCTCCTTGCCATGGTTGCCTCTGAGACCCTGTTACTCCATCTTCATGTTCTGGAATACATGCTTAGCTTCTATCAAACAGATTCTCACCACCCTGGTATGCACTGGACCTGTCTGACCCTTGTAGAGTTGTTTCTCATGGCCTTCACCCATGCTTTTTAGGTCACAGTGGTCACCTTTCTTTCAGGCCTTACACACCCCTGACTTCTCCTTTGTGCCTGCCAACCTCAGCTTTCCCCTAATCCATGATTGTTTCCTGGTTGAAAAATGGCTTTAGACCAAGTCTGGCTTGTGGAACTCAGTGAATTTTGCACTACTCAATGGGCTCTGATCACAAGTTCTTCAACAGTCTGAGTCCCAGCCTTTGAGCCCGAGTCCACTAAGTTCTTCCTTTCTGGGACGTAGCTCAGCCACAGCATATTCTTCAGAGTTTGTGCCATATCTTTATAGATTTCCCCTATAATAGTTACTAACTTCTTAATCAAGCTGTTTTTTCAAATTGCTATGTCATTTCTATCCCCTCATTGAACTTTGACTGTTCACCAGGTAACACGGCCCAACCATCCCATGCAATGAAATGGTAATACTGACATCTTTGAACTCTTTCTCTGGGACTAAACTTTAATTTTCTGATGCATAAAATGGGAATCATATTACCTAATTTAGAGTTGTGGGAATTAAAGGAAACAATACATGTAAAAACTTCATAAATTTCAAACCACAGTATCCTAATTTGGAAGAATCTTGACCTTTTCATGGAAATGAGATTCTCTACTCTTTATCCTGTTAACACTTGCTTGTTATCATTCAGTCTTCTGGGATGTCCTACCACTCAGAAATTCTTTTCCAAGTTACCAGAGTTAAGTTAAGCACTCTGAGAGCTTATCCATATTAGACCCTTAAGGATGTTTCTCTATCATAGCACTCATGATTATGCATTGTGCTTATTTAATACAGGCTATAATCTGGACATCAAGGAATCTATTATTTTCACAGTGTCTCCAATTTTTATTGCCCAATAAATAGGAGGCATCTTATAAATATTTGTGAGATGACTATAATCCATCCAACTGAGCAAGGCAATGTGTCAACTAGGGAGGAAAAGCTAATTTAGAATAAAAAAATTTCTGAATGTTATTCCAATCACTGAGGTATTGTCAATAAAGGTACGGAAGAATCAAAGTACATGATGTTTCTGAGAAATATTGAATACCCCATTGTGCAAAGAGTGTACTGTGCCCGGGAGGTGCTGATTATGTGTCAGAAAGTAAAGTTTGAAAAACATGCTGAGGTTGCACTAAGTGCTGAGCCTGTTCTTAGTCACTAGTACTAGGGGCACTTCCAGATTTAAAGCAAGACTTGGGCTGAGAAGAAAAGGGACCATGGCACATCTGGTCATTTATGCAGCGTGTGGCAATTTTCTTTGAAATAGAGAAAGAAGGCTTTGAGTGGAAATTGATAGATGTACTTCTTGGGCTCATAATCCAAGGGAGTTTGCCCTCTGCTCTACACTAAGTTAAGAAACCAAGAAACCATTCAAGTGACATCCTTCAATACTTCAGAGACAGCCAAAAAAAAAAAAAAAAAAGAGAGAGAGAGAGAGAATACAATCATACAATGAATGAATTCTCCTCAGTGCTAGAATTCTGGGATGAAATAGTGATAATCATATCAAATTTCTAGTTAGTTGGAGTTGGAGCAACCTCAGTGGAACTCAGCATCAGTGTTGTCTTGTAGACTTTTCCAACTCAGTATCCCTGGCTCCGCCGAGGCAAGACTCTAGGACTTAGTTTTCTTTAGATGTATTCCATTTGAAGATTGCTCCAGATCCAACTACCTAGATCTTGCTTGATCGCATGGAGGAGAATTCAGTGTATAGCAGATGGCAAAACCCCTTGAATTATGAGTCAAAGAAGCCCATCAATAAATTTCTACTCAACAAATATTAACCAGGCCTAATCATTTTGTTTGGTGCTTGTCAGTTACCATGAAAATTTATGGTACTTCTGTGACTGACATTTGAGGAGACAAATTCTGAATACAGGGATGCATGCAAGAGAGGGCCTTTTGGAAATATTAATAAAATCAGATTGTCTCTATTAAGGCCCTGAGATTTTTTAAAATGAATTATTTTGGGGTGTCCTATTTCTGAGAATAAATCCCTAAAGATTTTAATCTATTGAAATTTAGTTTTGAAAGGCTCTATTTCATGGTCTGTTTAACTGCACCAGAGGAACAATCTAACAAGATAGGAAATGAAAAGAATTGCTATGTTCACATCTTGCTCTGTACCCTTAAGTGTGACATTTAAAGCTAGAGGACCTTCAAGAGTTTGCAATTATATTAAACACTGGCATTGGGAATAGGACATCTGTTCTTAATCAGTATTTTGGATCTGTGTGAGTGTTTGTACACTAGAAATCTTTGAACTTGTAAAAATGTTGCAATAAATAGATAGCAATAAATAGACAATAGGGTATGAATTGCTAGGTCATTAATGCAAGCTTCTTGATTAAAGGCAATTTGATTCTATCTGACTTATCACATGCCTGAGGCATGCATATAGACTTCTTAGCACACATGCCTAGACTTGTTTTATTGTTTGATTATTTATAACTATTATTGCTTGTTAAAATAAAGCTATTTTAATAAAATTTAGTAGAAATTTGCTATTTTTGTGACATAATGTTGTCCTACGAAACTTAGCCTGCGAAGCTGCCTACCCTCTACCACTCAGCAACTTCCACCTTCACAAACAAGCCATATTAGAAAAGAAAAATGATGAGACAACTTTTTGCATTATATACTTACTCAGAGTCTCAAAGCAATTTACAAACATTGATTAATTATGTTTCAATATATCCCCCTGGGTTACATAGCTGCTAATTTTTCCATCTGTCAAGTAGGATGTATGAAACTTATTTACACAAACATTTTTATCACCAATTTTGCCCTCAGCTACTTGTGCACCTGCAATCTTGTGTATTTAAAAGGGGTTAAGAAGATCATGTTTACTAAGAGAGCAAGAAGAAATGAATACAATTATACAACTAAGGTAGAGTGAGTGTATGCGCACACGTGTGTGTGTGTGTGTGTGTGTGTGTGTGTGTGTGTGTGTAGTTTCTAAGACTCCAAAAGCCATGTTTTATGCTTGAAAGAAAACCAATTTGAGGTTGGAAGTGTAGCTTGGTGGTAGACTATGTGCTCAGCATGTGTAAAATCCTGGATTCAATCCCCAGGAAAGAAGATAACATAAAATAAAGAGAAAAAATAAAATTTTTCTTGCTATTTTTCTCTGTCTTGGTTGCCTTTTTGATTCTGGCCTTCACTCTAACCCCAAGTTAACTCAAGCTTTCAGACTCAACAATTACTTCTCCATAAGGCTTTCGCTCATTGCTGCACCTGTAAGCAGAGCGATGACATTTTTTTCTGTGCCAATTACACCAATATAATTTGGAGTATAGAATGTAGCACATATATGTGTGTCAATCTATGTCCAGTATTGAAAACAGACACAGAGAATGATTTAATATAAGAAGTTGGATTTAGAATTGCAAAATGAAGAGATTTCTCCTGAGCTCAGAATGCTGCTATGGTCCTGCCCATCACCCTATGTCTGTATCTGCTGCTACCCTGCTAGGGCCTCAGAAATCACTGTGGATACTATAGGAAGCATCATATGATCACTGAGCAGGTGCCAGCCCTGTGATGATGTCAGGGTCACAGTGATGCTGGAGCTCACAGTCACCCTAAGTCTTACCACTCTTACAGAGAATGTATATTCTTTTCTTCAAACTGCTTATATACCACCAGTGCCTTTTCTTGGCAGAACCCAACAAGACCACATGTAGCAAAAGGGATTTGGAAATATAGTTTTTATTGTTTCAACACAGTTAAAGAATGGAAAGTAAAGAACAAGTATGCTTTAAAGACAATAGACAAATCACTGGATGATTTTTTGCTGGTGTAGCTGCTAATTTACTGTATGAAAGCAACTCAAGAACATAGAGTCATATGCAAGAAATTTCAGTGACTTGAAAGTAGTGCAGATTTATGAGAATTGGTCAGATCCTGGATATATTTCAAGATGGGAATGAAACTTCTGATTGAATGTAGGCATGAGAGAAAAGGATGGTGGGAAGACGTGTCTGCCATCAATATGTCTGTGTATTGCAGGAAGAACTGATTGGGAGACTGGTGTTGATCAGGAACTCATTTCTGGATATTTGAACCATTTCCTTGATTTTCGAGTGAAGATATTGACCTGATCATGTGAATCTGGAGTTCAGGAGGCAAATCAATGCTAAAATAAAGTTATAGACAGGTGAGATCATTAAGAAAGAGAGTAGATAGAAAAGAAGAGGGGGTCAAGAACTGATCTTTGAGGAACCTTAGGTCAAAGATGTGGTGGTGGTGGTGGGGGGGCGGCACTCGTGAAAGAGGGTAAGCAAGAGGAGCCAGAAATTTAAGAGAACTAAATAAAAGGTAGAGTACTGAAAGGCAAAATAAAGAAAGAACTCTTGAAGAAAGTGTTTTAAGGAGAGGTGATAAAATATGCTACTAGTAAGACAACATTTAAAAATTTACCTTTAAATTGAAAAATGGAAACAATGCACCTTTTACCAAAGTGATAGTGGTTCAGTATCTGAACCTCAGAACTCTTGACTGTGGCGCCTTGTAATTAATCACCGTGAGTCTGAATTTTAATGTCATCAGCTTCTAGACAATTGCTAGAGATAGAGCCAGCTACATTAGCTTGTTCCTAGCATATGTATTATAAAACATATATGTACTTCAAAAGGAGTAGCTTTTTATTGTAATTATTTTTACCTATGGTAGCTAGTACTCCAAACAGAAAAAAGTGGCAAACTTTGCCTGTGATAGTTTAGGAAACGGAGATAGAAAAACCAAGACTCACATTAGTTTGAAAACATAAAAAGATGGAAATTTTCCTCACAAGGAGGTTACCAGTTCTATGGGAATCTTCTTGAGTGATTGGATCATTCACTATGTCTTTCATTTAAACATGGTTTATTCAACTGCAACTGGCTTTGCTGAGACTCAGGATTGCTATCTTATGCTGACAGAGTGTCAGGCGATTTTGACAGCCAACTGCTATTTCCAAGAGAAATTCTTCACTTACCCCTTACAACAGGGTTATAAAAAGTATGCTATAACATCATGAATTAAGTGCAGTCACTTTTACTCTCTGACATGAACATCTTGCTTGAGAGGTGTTCCTCATCATTTTGACCTCCTAGCGTAAGTGACTTAAGGGAAAGCTAGGACAGATAGATAAATTTCAAAGCTTATGATACCTCATATCCAATCAAAGGAGAAATCTGGATTATATAGATTTTATTTGGAAGAAGGAATTAAATCATCTTTGAATACACAAAACTGGATCAAATAATAGATGGAAAGGAAAATCATTCTGCCGATTTGTTATGGAAATGGAGTTTTCAGGAGAGAAAGTGAAGCCCAAGAGAAATGTGAACAGTTAAGCAGCCAATGAGAATTTCCCTAGTGTAAGATATTATGACTAAAGAAATTTTATGAACAGTTACTGATAATATTTTAAATAATGTATTTCCCTGAGATGTAAATCTTTCCAATTACACAATGCCTTGGCATAGATTTGCTACTCATAAATGTTTTGCATAATGTACTTTTGGAAAATTGAAGAAAAAAGGTCTGAGTATTCCAACTGGTTTGGCTCAGAGCAGACCAAAAAGAATGTTTGCTGGAGGTGATCATTAAGTAAAATTAATAGACAGAACAGAAAATCTAATCATGAAAGCTAAGCACCTGGAAACTTAACAGAAATGTTTGGGAATATGCTGGTCTTTCCAAAGTGTGAGATAAGTAGAATGATTGTGTAAGTTACAAAGAACATGGGGATGACAGTTGACATCTAGATATGTACAGAATCCTAAAGGTTTTGTGTGTGTGTGAGTGTGTGTGTGTGTTCTGTGTTTGAATGCTTGGTTTTTGGTTGGAGCTAAGGTTAAAATAAAATGATCCATCCTTGGCACTGAGAAATCACAATAGGAATAATCATAACTGCATGACGTCTGACCCCAGAGTCATGATAAGAGTTTTGGAGTCTCAGTTAATTAACTGAATGTGTTACACTTGCTAAGTCCTTCACTGCTGGGGGCATTTATTTCTTCAAGTGAATCATCATAAAATTAGAGCTGATTACCTGATATATAAGAATTCATAGAAGTCGAATCCTGACTTACTATTTAAGCTATGTTGACACAAATATTGCCCTTGAGAAAGTACATAAGAGACTTAAAATCAGTACTTTAAATTTAGGTTTGGAGAATATTTTGTAAACTTCACAGCATCCTGTCAATGAAAAGGGTACCATGGTTTCATTGATTAATCACTTGTTCCCATCCTGCAAGAAGTCCTTGTGCGATTTCATTAGACAGGTCATGTAACAATCGTGTTGGGTAGGAAAATGCCTTAAAGATGAATGGCCCTACATCCTAGTTTGGGACAAGCCTAGCTCTAAGCACTCATGTAACACAAGTATGATTGTTTGAAGATCCTTTCAATTAGTGTCAAGAGGCCCATGAGTCAGAAGACCTGTTTTGAATCCTGTCCACATCACTGACAAGCTCTGAGATCCTAGGCAAATTTATCTTAAATATTCCTACCCTTGGTTTTCTCATCCTTAGAAGAAATTAGAAGATGCCTGCACTGCCTAACTCACAAGTCTGCATAGATTTTAAGAGCGTGAGCATGAAAACACTTTATAAACTAGAAAGTATTGCATACATGTGAGAAAATATTACACTGTTTTCATTTTAATCACTGACTTATCTCCCTCTAGTAACTATTGCTTACTCTCTTTTGGTTGTTGGTATAGCAATATTATTAAAATATGAACATGGCTTAGAACAAGGTGGGTGTATCTATATGTAAATAGGATTTATATCACTCCTTGATTTCGTGATGCTAATAAGTACAGTCCTTGACAGTTGTGGTTTTCCTAGTGGCATCTTTATATGGCTTGACCAGGATTTATATTAGCTTGAGCAGGCTCCCTGAACCACATTCATAGTCCACATAAATCTCCAGCACATTTGCGATGACAGTAGCCACATCCCCTGCCTCCTTAAGACACTGCAGAAGGGTCCTTCAGATGCTGTGTTTCCTGCAGTTCTCAAAGATTTCTTTTGAGTTTTGTTGTGTTTACAAGGAGAGTAGAAGTTTGAGATGGGGGAACTGAATAGCATTAAATTAATTTGAATCCTAGTACAAATGCTGTTACAAGCCAAATGGCTTCTCAGGATGATTCTTTGCTCATTTAAGACTTGAAAAGTCAGATAGTATCAGGCTTCTCCTTCCTCTCCTTTCCTATGAAGTAGAGTCCCTAATGCAAAATTAAAGGATCAAAGTCATTCAGTACTTGTATAAGGGTTCACAGCTCAACAGAAAATGTTGAACCAAGACAACCTTTACATTGTATGGAGGTATAAGGGGCAAATCAGTAAATTACTCAACCCTGGGCCTAGTATGGTACAAACATAAGAGGGTCTTTTGAATTTTTGACTGGTGGGTGAGCCCAAGGAGTAACTGTGACATCTCATTCCCTGAAAATATTTATTCCTACATTGGTTAAGGAATACTCTCTAAACTCATTAACAGTGTGATCTCAACCAGTTTTTTCAGTCTAATTTTAAGCCATCCACACACATACTTGGTATACTGGCAGCATGTGATTACTTGATATCTTATAAACATGTCATAAACTCTCTTGCCTCCATCTTTTTAAAAGGCTGTTCCATTTATCTAAATGTGTTTTCATCTGCTGCTGCTCAAATATTCTTATTAATTTTTAAAATCCAGGTTGAAAGTGCATTAGCTTTTTTTTCTCCATTAAGTTTATTGGTACATTTTAGGTATAAAATACAGTTACATTCATCATTGGGATCTTATACCACTACATGAGTATCTTGGTTCTTATTTTTTCCCCTTCCCCTGCCCTCCCTTCACCCCCTCCACCCTTCCCTATTTGCAAAGACTTTGTTTCCATTTTTTCTTTTTCTCATAGTTTTTCTTTTCCCTTCTTTCCTTTCCCTTACCCCTCCCACTTCCCCTGCTCCTTTAGACCTTTTCTTCCTATTACACAATATCAGTTATACATTTTAAAAATTACAATATCAAGATCTAGGAGACATTACCACAGATTTTACAGAATTTAAAATGATATAGAAAGCATATTTCAAAAATCTTTTTTGAAATAAATTGAGAACTTCTAAGAAGTACCTTGGAAGACAAATTAATGAAAGTAACTCTGGAGGAAATATAAAATTTGCATAGCACCTATTAAAGAAAGTATATTCCTAGCTTGAAAACCTACCTATATGACAACAACAGGCTCATATACATTTTTACTGATAAATTATATCAAACATTTAAAGCAGAAAACTGGAGGAACACTTCTCCCCTCATTTTAGGAAATCAACATTGTGCTAATACTAAAACTGGATAAAGATAATAGAAGAAAAAAGTATGAACATAGATAGAAATTTGTTTAACAAAACAAACTATTAGAAGTCAGATCTGGCAGTATGTAGAAAGCGGTTGTATTATAGGGATGGCAGTGTTGATTCAGCATTGGAAGATCCACCCCAAAAAGTCATCATTTTAACAGAGGAAAGGCAAAAGCCATATGATCCTGTCACTAGTTGGAGAAAAAGTATTGGACTAAATTCTACAGCTGTTCATGGTAAAAGCTATCAGAAGACTAGAAGTAGAACAGAACCTTCTCAACAGATCAAAGACATGTACTCCATACTTTCAGTAAAAACGCCTTCTATGAATGGAGAAGATACAATGCTTTCTCCCTAAAGTGGGGAACAAGGGCAGATATGCTTACTCTTCATTGGTCCATTAAACTTTGAAACATAGGTAGGTCTAAACCAAAATAGTCTAGCAACAAAATGACACAATTAGGATAGGATTGGCAAGGTAGAAGTAAAATCTTTATGTGTAGATGAAATGATCATCTACAGAGAAAATACTAAGAGATTTCTAGGAACCCCTAGAACTTGTATTTGAATTTAGCAGAGTTAGAAAACACAAGGTATATATAAAAATTCAGGTCTATGTATACTTGCTATAAATGAAGAATTGGATATTGAAATTTAAAAGTTATGTAGGAGTACAAAGGTCCTAGAAAAGTAAAAAGAAAAACAACAAAAAAACAGTGTTGGAAGACATTTAGAACCTAATTTTAAGACTTCCTCTAAAGCTACAGTAATGAAGGCAGTACTGGTGTAAGGAAAGACATATAGATCATTTGAATAAAACAGAGAATCTAGAAATAGAACCACACATACATGGTCCACTGAGTTTTGAAAGATTATTTAATATTAACATTTTATAGAACATAAACTCAGTTCAAGAGCAGAGGAAAAGATAGTGTTTTCATCAAATGGCACTAGAACACCTGGTATCCATATATAAAAAGTTAACCTCAACCCTTTATTTCCATACATAAAAATAACTTGAAAGGATCTATGAACCTAAATATGAAAGTGTAAAAGTATAAAACTGTAAGAAGAAATTATAAGGGAAAATCTTTGTGAACTTAGGATAGGCAATAATTTCCTAGAACATAAAAAACATGATGTATAAAAGAAAAAAATTGATAAATGAGGTTCCATCAAAATTTAGAACTTTAAATGACATCATTAAAATGAAACATAGTCCTTAAACAGACCATATTTATAACTAGACACCAGAAGATGATAAATAGCCAGTACAGCCCAAGGAAAGGCGTGCAACACTAGAATCAGAAAAATACTAAACAGTACAATAACAGGATTGAATTATACACTCATTAGGGAGATGAAGTTAAAAGTTTTAAAAGATTTAATTTCCATTTTTTTTTTCTTTTCTCATAGCTTTTCCTTTCCCCTTCCCCTCCCTTCACTCCTTCGTCTTTGGACCTTTTTGCCTATTTCAAATTATTCTATGTAAATAGGGAAGGGTGGAGGGGGTGAAGGGCACACAGGTAATGGGGAAAAAATAAGAACCAAGATATATCATGTACAGGTACAAACACCCAATGATAAATGTAAACAAACTGTATACCTAAAATGCACCAATAAAATGTACCAATAAAATTAATTAAAAAAAAAAGAAATTCCAGCAACATACTTCATGGACCTTGAGAAAACAATCCAAAAATTCATTTGGAACAAGAAGAGACCCAGAATGGCAAAAGCAATTCTAGGTAACAGAGACATGGTAGGGGGTATCACAATCCCCAACTTGAAAAAACTATACTACAAAGCTACTGTGATAAAAAAAAAACAGCATGGTACTGGGAAAGAAACAGACCTGAGGACCAGTGGAACAGATTAGAAGATGCAGAAACAACTCCAGACACACTTAGCCACCTCATCTTCAACAAAGGAGCCAAGCACCCTCACTGGAGAAAAGATAGCCTCTTCAATAAATGGTGCTGGAAAAATTGAGTTTCAACTTGACAAAGATTAAAGCTAGACCTGTACCTCTCACCATGTACTAAACTAAAATCAAAATGGATTAAAGATCTAAATATTAACACAGAAACACTAAACTTCTGGAAGAGAGGTTAGCTAGATCTCTTGAAGACATTGGTGTAGGAAAAGATTTTATGAACAAATCTTCATTTGCCTGTGAACTAGCACAAACAATCAACAAGTGGGATCTCTTATTAAAAAGCTTCTGCACAGCAAGAGAAACCTCCAACAGTGTGAAGAGACAACCCACAATGTGGGAAAAAATCTTCACCTGCTGTCCCTCAGACAAAGCTCTACAATCTAGAATATATAAAGAACTTAAAAAAATCAGACTTCCCAAATTTAAAGACCCAATCCAAAAATGGACATCTGAAATGAACAGACATTTCTCAGACAAAGAAATAGAAATAGCAAATAAACATATGAAAAAATGTTCAACATCACTGGTCAGTCGAGAGATGCAAATGAAAACTACACTGAGATTTCACGTCACCCCAGAAAGAATGGCTGCTATCATGTAATCAACCAATAACAAATCATGGAGGGGCTGTAGCGAAAGAGACATATGCTCCACTGCTGGTAGGAGTGTAGACTGGTGCAAGCACTGTGGAAATCAGTATGGAGACACCTCAAAGAACTAGAACTGGAAGTTCCATTTGATCCAGCCATTCCCCTGTTGGATATCCTCCCCAAAGAACTGAAACAATCATATCACAGTGATATATGTGCACCCATGTTCATAGCAGCACAATTTGTGATAGCTAAAGCTTGGAAGCAGCCCAACTGCCCATCAACTGGAGAACGGATAAAAAAAATGTGTTTTTTTCAATGAAATAGAGTATTATTCAGCCATAGAAAATGAGAAATTAGAGACATTTATAGCTAAATGGATGCACATTGAGGTGATCCTCTTAAGTGAAATAAATAGGACACACATGTGTAAATACTGAATAGTTTGTCTAGTGTGAGAAACTGAAAGTGTAAACAAGGACTAAAAGGTATAATAGATGATGTGAAATGGGAAGAAAAAGTGCAAAGGGGAAGGGGAAGTAGGAGGAGAAGGGGAAAAGAAAGAAGAGAATGGATTAATATGAGAAAAAGAAAAAATTGAAATAAAGTCTCTGTAGATAGGGAGGAACAGAGGGGTTGAAGGGAGAGCAGGGTAATGAGGAAAAAATAAGAACCAAGATGGATTATGTAAAGGTGCAGATTTGCAATGATGAATGTCATTATAGTGTATACCTTAAATGTACCAATAAAATTAATTGTTAAAAAATGTAAAAAAAAAGTTTTAAAAAAAATGTCAGCTTAGGTGTGAACAAATTAGAACTTTCTAATACTGCTAATGTGAATGTAAAATGATAAAACCATTTTGGAAAACAATATAGAAATTTCTTGTATTACTGTTAAGAACCAACAGTCCTGTTCTTAAGTTTTTACTTGAGAGGAATGAAAACACATGTTCACAATAGATTTGTACATACAAGTTGAGTATCCCTTATCTGAAATTCTTGGGACCAGAATGTTTCAGATTTTTGTTTGAAATCCATTTGATCTGCAGAAGATAGCTACTCCTGCTTTTTTTCGGGTTCCAGTCACATGGAGTATTGTTTTCCACCCTTTAACTGTAAGACTATGAGTTTCTTTTTGAATTAAATGTGTTTCTTGTATGCAGCGTATTGTTGGATCTTGCTTCTTGACCCATTCTGGCAGTCTATTTGTTTTGATTGGTAAGTTGAGACCATTATCATTGATGGTTATAACTCATACATGTTGACTTATTATTTTCATGACTTTTTCTGTTTGTTGGATTCTCCCCCTTTGCATTTAATTTCTGGTCCCTCCCGATGGATTCATTCTGCTGGGCTTCCTGGGGTTGTGATCCTCATTGTTTTTTCCTAAGATATTGTCTAAAAGTTTTTGGAGTGCTGCTTTGGTATTCATGAAGTTCCTAAGGTGCTCTTTGTCATGGAAGTATCTTATTTCTCCATCAATTTTGAAAGATAAATTTGCAGGGTACCTGTGATTCTGATGGGCTTTCCTTTGTATGTGATTTGCTTCTTTTCTCTAACTGCTTGTAGAAATTTGTTCTTCTGTTGGGTTTCTGGAATCTTAACAATTATATGCCTATGTGTAGATGTTTTTTGATCACAGCTAGGTGGAGTCCTATATGCCTCACTTATCTGTATGTCAAGTTCTTTTCCCCTGCTTGGGAAGTTTTCTGCCATCACTTCTGTGAACAGTGTTTTTTAATGCCATCTGGACTCTCTCCTGTTACTTCATTGACTCCAATCAGTCATATGTTGTTCTTCTTTGCATTGTCTAGCAGCTGCTGGATTGATTTCTCATGGTCCTTTACAATTTTAAAGTAATTTTTCTTTTGCTGGTCACTAGTTGTGATCTTATCTTCTATATGTGAAATTCTATCCTCACCTTAGCTCACTCTACTGTGTAGACTTTCAGTAGAGTTTTTAATCACTTGGAAATCTGTTTGCATCTGTTTTATGGATTCCATTTGTTTCCTATGTTGGGATTCTGTCATGTTCCTCAGCTCCTCTCTAGATTTATTAATCATGTCTTGCACTATGAGCACAATCTCTGCTGTTACCTGAGAAATTATTTCTGATTTCATTTTTTCCAGGTACTCTTTTGTTGCTAGTTCAGGGAGTCCAGGTGTTTGAGTATCAGAGTGTTCCATCTCGTTTCCCATTGGGGTTGCTGTACATGATCTGGAAGTCTGGTTTTGAGACTTGTTTACATGTCTTCTCATTTCAACGGGGGGGGAGGGTGTTGTTGGTGCCCGCAAGGCTCACCTCCTTTTTGGTGGGAGCAGTGGAATGGCAGCCTGGAAGCCTCCTCTTGTGTGCTGGGAGAGGCTCACCTCCTCTGTGCTGGTGGGCAAAATATATTAGCTTTTACCTAAGAACAAAAACAAAAATGGAAAAACTCCACATTGAGTGGGGCTTGTAAAAATAAGCTTTCATTCTCACGTTCACAGGTTTGCAGTTTCACTATAATTCAAGTGGTCCAAACTAAGTTTAATTTAGTGGCTCTGCTTGTGGTGGAGAAAGTTGGGGTTAGTTCTCCATTGCCTTTTTGTTACAGGCCTCTGGTGAAGTGACAGCAGATTTCCATGGTATATTCTTCCTGGATTACAAGGGCAATCCCAAATTTTCAAGCAGATTTTATGCTTCTAATGACCTAACATCTCCCGTTCCAATGTGACACAGTCAAGATCACTGGTAAGGAATGGAAAGTAGAGTCCAAGCATCATGAGGTATGTCAAAGTGTGGATGTGTGATTCTATTACAGTGAAGATAGATGAGGAAACTTATTACATGTAAAGCAGATAGAGTTTCCTTAGCCATTGTAGGCAGAGTTAGTGACACCTTCTCCAGGGCTTTATATGCATCTTCTCATGCTTACCATACTTAATTGTTCCTAGAAATGTTTGTCTCTTCCAAACATGTAGAAAATTGTAAGAAGTATTCTAATTATAATTTTTATCAATAGATAACACCAGTCATTGTTTATAGTAGAGGACTGATAGATTTGTTTGAATAGATGAATGAATGATCCAACTCACATTCTCTCACATGCGAATCCTTCCCATTGGATCATTCGAATGGCTTCAAATGGATTTCAGATTTTCTAGGTAACGCAGATGTTCTTTGACATACAATGGAGTTATCCTGGTAAACCCACTGTAAATTGAAAGTATGCAAGTAAAAAGAATGCATTTAGTACACCTAACATACTGACTATCATCACTTAGCCTAGCCTACCTTAAATGACTCAGAATACTTGCATTGCCCTATGGTTAGGTAAAATCATATAACGTAAAGTTATGTTTATAAAAAGGTGTTGACTACCTCATGTAACCTATTGAATGCCTGTTTCTATAAAAGGTGACACCAGTGGAGTGCTGGGGAGTGCCTGCTGTTTACCCTCCTGATCACATGGTGGACGGGGAGCTATGGCTTATTGCAGCTGCCCAAAATCAAGATAGAGTATTATACTATATATCTCCAGCTCATAAAAAGATCAAAATTCAAAATTTGAAATACAGTTTCTACCAAATACATGTTGTTTTTGCACTACTGGAAATTCAAAAAATTATAAATGACATCATTTTAAGTCAGGGACCATTTTTATAGGAGACACTAGGTGCAAAATTCTCACATTCTATACTCTACTAGTTTTCTTTTTATTTAGTAGGTCCCTGATCTTATAATAAACAAGTCTATAGAGTCTGAGATCATTTCAAGTGGGAATCAGTGACACTATTTTTCAACAGAAGAAAAGTTATCTTATTGCTTCTGTCCACTTGGCACATAGTTCCAGCAGTAAGTATAGTAGTTTGAAGGATTAATATTTAGTTATACACTTCCTGTCTGACTCCATAAAACATAATATTCATGAGTTGATTTTAAGCCAATGAAAAATGCTAGCGTAAAATGAGAATCTTCTCTCTCTGGCAATTTAAAACAAATTAGCACTGGCAGTAATGTCATTTAGGTTGGCAAAATACTTTTTCATCCTTCTGTAAATAATTTTCTAAGATTTTGATGTTTAAACTGATTTTGAGTTTTTTCATAGGGAGGAAGACAGATAAATGCATTTTCATCCTTCTATTTTTAGCTTTAGTTAAAGAACTAAGGAAACATTCATGTTTTATTTAAGAGTCCAACTTTTACAAAATTGTCAATGAAAAAGAACAGAATAAATATTTCATCTATATTAAAACTAGAACTATTTACCTTCAATGAAGCAAGAAAACTAATTTACAGTGGAAATCTGTTTCTAATCCCTTTGGGGGGAAAATTGTGGAATAAGAGAATCCATGGTTTTCTAACAAGATTAGAAGAAGCTAAAAAACAAAGCATCTGCCAGATCAATTAATCAGATATGTTGAGAATTACTGTTAAAATATGAGCTTTGTGAAAGCAGATTGTCTGGTATAATTTTAAAGTAGCAAGTGATTTTAATTTAGGTTTTGCTTAGAAGAGCAAGAGGTTTACATTCCAAGTTAGATGTTCTTCTTTCTCCCCATAGTCTCTAGTTATTCATTCTTTCTCATGCACACTGTGACCCACTTATACTGCTTTCCTCCCCATCAAAATCACACTCATAGCAAATCATTTGCTGGTTCTAAAACATGTCTTCATGACTTCACAAATGAGAGGTTTTATGTTGTTTTGCCTGAAAACTCATTCTCCAGTCCTGCATCAATGCTTCCAACCACAATTCCAACTCTCCTAAGTGGACTTACCAATCTGCTTTCTGCTTTCATTGGCTTTTATAGGTACTTGGACCATAGCACTTATGACGAGATTTTATGATTGCTTCCTTGCATGTCTATCATGCCAAATATATCATTTTATCCCTTGAGTCTCACTTAATCTCCAGCCTAGAAAAGCATTCAATACAATTATCAAACGAAGATTCATTAGAAAAACAATGCATTATTCCTAGGATGAATTTCATACGGTTTTTACGGTTGTAGTGGCCTTAAAAGAAA
This sequence comes from Heterocephalus glaber, assembly GCF_053883595.1. Taxonomy (NCBI): domain Eukaryota; kingdom Metazoa; phylum Chordata; class Mammalia; order Rodentia; family Bathyergidae; genus Heterocephalus; species Heterocephalus glaber. Next base: position 3,299,997 of record NW_028258463.1, read on the forward strand.
AGCTTGTGACGTCAGCCAGGCATTTTTTTCATCATTTTTCTCTTTCAGTACTCTTCAATTTGGTGAATTTTCTCTATTCCCTTTACTAAACTGGAAAAATAGTAGAATCTGTGCTCTAGCCTCTGCTTGTCTTTAGTTAAGCATGGGGAGATTCTTAGTAATTAGTGCTTGTAAAACACTGCAAGTTTCTCAGATGAATTAAAGTGTGAAATCATATTACAAGCTGTATATTGCTGAAGTAACAAACAGACATGGCAAATTACACCATTTCCTAGTCTCAATTACTTTTAAGGAACAACAAAATTCATAATTATCTATAAGTATGGACTCAACTGCCTCCTGCTATCTTGACTGCTGGATTAGTTCTCTTCCCTGCACTTGGTTGGCTTTAGGTGATGTGGGAAGGTTTCTTCTTCCAAAGAATGTTTGCTTGGCAACCTCAGATGTTCATGTCTATAGAAAAAGCTTTCTGCACAAGCACAAAGAAATCATTTTTCCATCAGAGACAGAATAGTATAAAATTATACAAAATCTCTCTAATTGTTATCAGTCAATAGTTGCAGTTCACAACAGTCCTTGATGTTAAGGAGCCTCCTCATCTCCAAAGGGAGGAGACGGAGGAACTGCTTCCAGAAAACAATTTACTGTATTAAAACTGTATACCATCCAAACATGGTGCCCGATAATAACAGAAACACGAGCTGTGATCTGAGATTTGCTATTACACTGGGTGAGGGATAGGTGGATGTATGAATATTTAGCAAACCCAGTTGAATTTGCATATCAACCAACTCAAATGCTGAAGCAGTAGCTATATAAAGATTTAATTTATATTTCATGTTGTAAGGAGTCAGGAGCGAAACAAAAGGAACACCTAAAATCCACCAAGAATGGATCCATTAATTTAGTAATTACTGTAAAGTACATCAAGCTTGTAATGATTAACAGTCATAAAGCTTTTGTTTACCTTTGTGCAAATAACCACCTATGTCAACAAATCTAGTAACAGCTATTTTATCATCAAATGGAGCCTCTGGGTTTTTTTTTGTTTTGTTTTGCTATTTTTTTGACTCCCCATAGTCATCATTAATATACTAAAACCCCCGTTATAAAATAATTAGTGTCAATGCAAATAAGGCCTTGCATTGTTAATGCCCCCACCAGGCCCTTAATCACTTGAAATGTCATGCTGCATTAAGTGTGACATCGATTACATATGATAAAAACATGCAATACCAAAAATATTAAAATGGTATTTTCAAGCTGTTATCTAGAGCAGAAGGGTTTTAAAAAATTAATTTCTTTTTGGAGCTTTAAACATTTTGAGGCTAAAGACCTCATTAATTTATCAGTAAAAGCCTTGGGTCCCAAAAAGACCTTTTGGCTTTTTATCACTTTCCTAATAGTATCTCCCCAAACTCACCCATGCACTCTTCTTCCTTTTTAAAAGTTTTCCATATTGAATGATAACTGTTCAGAGGAACCTTCTGAAGACACTAAATACATAGTTTAATCTTGAAAACCTATTCAAAATACTTTAACTTTTAATATTCTTTTTTTTCTCTTTTAGAGGGAATACATGAAGGACTATCTCAGAAAGGGTGATGGAAGAAGATATAAAAATTTGATTTGTCATAGTTCTGTAGTGTGGGATTTGCTGAGTCTGATAAAGTCATAAATATGCTGCCCTAAAGCCAATGTCTTATGTTTACAAAGCACATTAGAGTTTATACAGTTCTACTTTCTGTATCATTTGATTTGACCATTATTGAGGTAAATCAGAACACTGATCCATTAAGGTTTACCAAGATTTGATCATTCAAACTTATTTATGGTCATTGAAAGTTATTTACTGTGTAAGGGAAAAACTGTCCAAAAGTTTAAAATAGGCAAAAAAAAGAAAAAAAAAAAGAAAAAGAAAAAAGAATGCCATTAACTGATATCCTGCATTGTGCACCTCTCTAGTTTATAGCCATCTTGTTGTTTGAGCTAATTTTGCAACTCTGTAAGTGGTAGAAAATTAGAAGCAATGTAAATGATTCTGGTTTACAGAAATTCAATTAATTATGGATGGAGAAATGCAGTTGATTGTTGCCTTGTGGGAAGGTTCATTCATCTTAATTGTATTGTAAATTCATTTCAGTATCCCTTATATGAATATGTCTATGTTACTTTAATTCTCCTTTGAACTTACTCAGCATCTGACTGGTTTCCTCATTAATTAATAAGATAAATAAAATGCTTGATATGAATTCATTTTATGTTTGTATGAGAGTCATGATTATACCTGTAAAAAGTAATTCTTTAATGGTGTCTTCATAGTTGAGAGTATACCTATGAAACATCCTCATAAATTCAAGAGATTTAAATTTCCCATTCTCTGGCCTACCTGGCCCTAGATTCCTTTGCCTTCTGCCAGGGCCTCCGAAGAAAGCATCTGACAGCAGAAAAATTTCACCCCTTAAAACACCCCCTTGGTATTTCCATGGTTGTAAAAGTAAACAGACACCAGAAAACTCAAAGAAATCCTTAGAATATTGTGGTGGAGCTGCTGTCAGTAATTTAGAGATTTGTTGTCAGGAATTTAATGATTCTGCCTCACCAAAAATCTGATTGTTTGCCTTTCTGCATCTTTAGTGGTCAGAGTTGTATTTATGCTTTTTCAAAGGCTCAATGACTTTGACAGCAGTGATAACAGAATATCAAAAGATAAATTCTAGTGACCTCTTCTTGGCATTCTACTTTATTTTCTGGTTTTATGAAATTTAAATCTATCATTTGACCTGGTATGACCAAAAATTCCTGTAGTACTTCTGTTGAAGTTACAAAGGCAAGAACAAAGGATAAAAACTAATTTCCTTAAGAAATGAAGAGACAATTTTCAGAGATTTTGAGGGAAAATACACATATTTAGAAATACATGTGTTTAGAACAACTTCCTTTAAGGAAATCTTCTTAGATTAGCCTTTTGTACATAGAGAGCTTTGTCAGGAATGGGAAAACATTCTGAGGTGCCCAGTTTTTTACCCAAATATGAAGCTGCATTCAGGTTTTGGCATATTATAAATCCTATTGTCACAGAAATATAGATACAGTAGTAAAACTGAAGCTGATAGACCACTCCTTTCTACTCACCTGCACCTGGGTAATTCCCAGGGCTAATGTCTTAAGGCCTATTAGGTTGAGATAAAACAAGTGAGAACCAGAACCTCCTGTATGACCTGCAATAATGTTTCTTTACTTAGAGCTCACTGAAGGTTCATGCATATGGACTGTATCTCATACATCCAGTTACAACAGAGTGAATCATGGGAAAGGGCATGCGGGTGGATACAGTTGACATGACTCAGCACCTTGTCAATCATGTTGTCAATCATGCTCTAGAAGACCTAATGGGAGACACCCTAGACCTGCTACAACATTTTAAATTCTTAAAGCCAACCCCTTCAAGTGCTCCTGCCCTTTTCCTTTTTGCAGGCAGGAGCCTGTTCACTCTGAGCATACTGTTGTCTGATTAAAACTATTCTGCTTTTTCCTTACTGTGACATGCCATACCAATTCTTTGTTCTTTGTGCATAAGCACCTAGGAACCCATCTGGAACCTGAACACCCATGGTAACATCAGAGGAGGGTCTAAGAGGTCCCCAAAGCAGATGGGGAAAGTTGACTCCACCCACCTACTGTAGAGAGAACAGTGGAGGCTGAGGAAATCACTCACGTCCACCCACTTGAGCTGGGGTGGCACCATAGGACCATCCTATATAACTCCAGACCAAAGCACATGTTCCCCTTCCTTTCTCTCTCATCCCTGAGCCTGAAAGTCTGATTTGTCTCTGTGGTATGCTGTGGGCCTTTTCTGTCATCTTGGCACCCTTTCTCTGCTTGTGATCTTCAAAAAACGTTGCTGCTTTTCTTACACCATTGGGTGCATGCTTTGCAATTCTTTGCTTGCTGAACACAAGAGCCTGGAATCTGTCAGATCCAACCTGCAGTAACATAACCATGGGACAGATTGCAGGATTGCTGATTTCCATTACAGAAACAGAATTCTCAGGACATATCAGTAAGAGGCATGAGCTTTAGGACGTAGAATTTAAAGTATACACTCAAAGAAAATAAAGTGTGAATACTCAGTACCTTATGTTTCTGGAGCTGGGAATATTCATGTTCTGTGAGAAAAGGATAGTCCACCTATAGAAAGATAATGGTCCATTTTCCAGGTGAAAGGAGGGGCCTGGGCTATTGGATATTTTAGGGTCAAGTTTCTGCCCTTTACCTTATCAGTTAAGCTATGAACTTATGAACTTAAAGTATCTTTAAGGGATGTTTGAGTATGATGGGCCTGGAAGAAAAGAAGCATAAACATGCCTAGAGAGTACAGATGTGGATAACTTTGGGTAACTTTGTGTGCTAAAGTTGCAGTCTTCTTAAAAGCACAATTTTAAAATTATGACTTTCCTTGTCTTCTTTCTACCTATCTTTATTTCTTCTGTCCTACCACTATGTGGAATCAAGGTCTTATCTATGCATCTAGTAGATGAAAACTGCAAGCGAGTGAAGGAGGGATGTGAGATGTTTCTTCACTCATCATGGTCACAGTCAACGTCCTCTGTAAAAACAGATTCATAAAAGAAAGGCATTACAAACTTCTTTGACCATAGATTTACATGACCTGGAATTGAAGACCCTAAGATTCAGGTGAATTATCCATTTTTACCTATGTGTTCGATGAAGCAGGGACAGGTGTGTGAAAATGTAACTGGACAGAAATTGTTGAGCTCATGGAAACAGAGAGTGGGGAACCCCAGCAAAACCTGTGTGCCCAGCATCGTCTGGAGCCCTCAGTTGTAACATTTCTTTGTAACCACTGTGGGGCAGAATCCCTCCAGGTGATTGGATTGTCTTAACTTTTATACAGCCAACTGTTACACAGAGGATAGGAACTTTGAGTGGTGTTTTCAGCTTCAATGGCTGTGTTTGTGTAAAGAAGTTTTGGTTTTTCTGATTGGCTTTGAGAAAGAGGGACTCTAGTTCCTATGGCGTGCCTGAGGGAAAAAGGAATGTGGAAAAAGGAAAAAGACAGGAGGGCAGGAAAAGGTAACAGAGAAACTTTGCTTTTGAGCTGCTTCTGAAGCTTACTTCACTTTGCAGTCTCATCTTCTGAATCCCAGAAGAACTAACTCAAAGGAGATATCATTCCTTGTGTTCATTTCACAAAGACGCTTGAATCTCAGATTAGAAATTCTCAACTGAACGTGCTAGATGGGGAGGAAACCTCATTCTTCTGTTTGGTGATTAAAAAAAAAGGGGCCAGAGTGTCTCCCTGGAGGTGAGTTACAGGTAACTCGGAAAGTTGGGCAATAGCTAAGTAAGAAACAACCTAGTAGAACACTTTCCCAGAAAATAACTGCCCAGTGTAAGAGGATAATCCTATAAATTATAAACCAAGTGGTTTAGCGTCCTTGGAGCGATTGAGTGTATTTCACTTTTGTTATCCCTTTGTGTTCAGAGAAGTCTTTTAGAAAGCTCCAGCCTGTATTAGGAATCAAGAGAAGGTATTTGGTTCAGGTTCAATCAAAATATTACAGCAACTGAACTAAACCCTGAGGCCAATAAGCAATGGCAGCTGGAGAGTGAAATGGAAAAGTCTCAAGGAAAAGAGAGAGGGTGATAGAGTAAATGCCTACTTTTTTAGCCATTTCTTTCTCCTAAGATTTTTCCCCCTAATGGCTAGAATACTGAATTTATTATTTTAAGAAAACTATTATTAATTATGTCACTTCTACTGGAATAAAAAAGTGGAGATGGATGGTCAGAAAATGTGTTCTAAAATACATGGTATACTTGTACCATAACAATTTATTTTAATAGCATTTTCCTAACATATGCATGACTCTGGGTTCAATACCCAGCATTAAAAATAAGTAAAACAAGACCAAGAAAGAAAAGACAAGACAAAACTTTAAAAAATATACCTTGATTCACATTGGGGATACTACCTCAACTTAGATGTACTAAAGCAAGAGGACAAACTGAATTAGCCATGGCATTGTTCCTGGTCAGTGGAGGTTGGTGCTAGAACACAGGAGACGCCATGAGAAATCTATACTGCTAGATGAGGAAGCACCTTTACAAACACAAATAATGCTATTCAGAGCATCTTCTTTTTTAAGAAAGAAAGAGAGGAGAGGGGAGAGAAGGAAAGAAAGAAGGAGGGAAGTAGGAGGGAATATTAAGGTTCTGTAAAGGAAGAGCATCAGTAGAAAATACACGTATAATTATGCAAAGGGATTTCTTAGGTAGGCTTCCGGGATCAGGGGCGGGAGAGTCCACAGTGCCTGCAAGCTGCAGAGCCTGAGGAGTAGCTACTCAGTTCAATAAGATGGAAGCCACAGACCAAGGGGAATCGAGAATGTAGCAGCACTCCAAGGTTGAAGGCCTAGAAACTCTCTGGACAGTTGCTGGTGCTGGTCTGTGTTGGAAGTTGGAGAAGCTAGAGACCTGGACACTGATCCCCAAGGCAACAGTAGCAAAGAACTTACCTGCTCAGAAGACTGGAGCTGTTCAAAATGGGCACATTTCCTACTTGTCCTTGTTTATTCTAGCCAGGATATATGCCTATTTGTTGGTGTCATCCACAACCACACCCAGCTCTCAGTTTGCTGGCCTATATTCAAATCATCTAAGGACACCCCCAGCATTATGCTGTATTAATGTGATAGGCATTTCTCATTCCAGTCAAGTTGACATATCACAATTAATGGTCAGGGAGAGAGGGAGGGAGGGAGAAGTATTACTGGGCAGGAGAAAGATCCATGGAGAGTGGAAGATACTTCCACTTCTTGAGTTCTCCAACCTGAAGATTTTGTGATGTGGAATAGGTTGTGCAGTCATGGAAAAAATAAAAGACACAAGTGAGAATATACCTGAATGGCACACTTCAGTATGAATGTTTTGTACATGAAGCATCTCACCACGCTGTCCAAAAGCAGATTTTGAAAGACACCTCAACTTTTCAGCACTAGAAACAAAATAAAGGGAATTCAGAACTCTGGCATGTGGTGCACCAGAAATTTATAGCTTTTATAAGCCTCCCACTATATTATTTCTTATATTTCTGCACTCTTCAACAATACTGCATTCACTGTAAGTGAAAACGTTCAAGAAAAGATTTTTATCTCGTGTATCATCAAATGCCTCCTCCTCAAGTGTCACAGACACAGCCTGTTGTTTTAGTTTTTTAAAAAAATTATTGTTACACATATTTTTCCAGCTTTCTAATTGTTTAAAAGGGAATGGTAAATTTGTTTCCTGTTAGTCTTTCAAGGATGGACACATCTTGTTATTAATGATAGAGTCTGATTATTATTAGAGCATTTTAGTAAATACATTTATGGTGTGGTGGCTCTTAATATTTTAATTTTCCTATTTGAAATATAGCTGCAAATGGTTCTGAAGTGGTCAGTTAATTGTAAAAATGGAGCTCCTCCAAAATATTGGTCTGTTATTTTGTGGCAGAATTTTAATATATGTAGTTTTCTAGTTTTGGGGAGGGCTTAGTAGAGAGGATGACACAGTAAAACCTTAATTCTCATGTATTGGAAACAATTAAGGAATCAGGGAAGAATAGCAAAAGCAGTTTCAGTAGCAAATAGAAATCATTCAGACCCCAGCTTATAATTAGCCATGAAATTGTACTCCATTTGAGCCTCAATTTAATTCTGTATAATACAGATAGAATAATACTTGCGATATATAATTATAAGGCTTACTTGAGAAGTTATATAAAAAAGAGTTCTCAGAAGTGCTTTAAACTGCTAGTTTCCCTTCATTGGGCTGATTGAAGTGATTTATTGAGATTTATTAAAGCTTTATTAAATGTTATAGCCATGATTCCTTTGAAGGTACAGAAAACTTAAATTTAGAAAAGATAAACATATTTCCATCCAGCATGTCAGAGAGTCCTAGACTACTAGAATTAAAATAGTTCATGAAAATATTCTTCAGAGATTCTGTGCTGTTCGTTTCCCTTCCTAAAAGTGATTGTTATTTAGCGTTTCTGCAGGTAACCACCCCTTTGACTGCTCCCATCAGTTCTCCACTCTCCTCTGCCCTGCTCTTCAGTGGGCTGAGTCCTATAGGATGCAATACTCAGGTTCCTTTCTCTCTCCTTGTTTGGGTTTGGATAACCAAACAAATCACCAAGGGATTGGAGGGCAAGGATGAGAAGGAGGTCAGTACATTTTCTCCTTCTGCTCCAACTCCCATCCTGGGATCCTGCCTCTGGCAGGGTTGGAAACCTTGTACAACTGCCTCTGGGCTCTTTTTCCTCTATAGCTTCAGCTCTAGTCAGCTTCCTTAAAGGTGAGACTTCCCTTTCTTTCCTTGGGTTTAGAGGTGACAAAGTTTTCTACTTGCTGTTGTTCTTCCCTGAGTAGCTGTTTGTGCCAAATGACTACACATTTGGTGGTTACAACAGAAATCGATTTCACAGTTCAGGAGGCCTGATGTCCAAAATCAAGACATGTACTTTCTTCAAAAGCTCTAGAGGAGAATCCTTCCCTGATATTTCCAGCTTCTGCTGGTTCCAGTTGTTCCTTGGCTGTAACTTCATCACCCCAGCCTCCGCCTCTGTCTTTTCATGGTGTTTTTCTGTGTCTTGCCCTTCTCTGTCTCCTATAAGGATTCTTGTCACTAGATTTAGGGTCCATCAGAATAATTCAGGTTGATCTCATCTCAAGATTCTTAACTCCATTATGTAGGTAAAAACATTTTGTATAAATAAAGTCATACTTATAGTTTCCAAGATATAAACAGAGCTGCATACTTGTTTTAGGGACACACCACCCACCACTCCATAGGCTCTTAATACTTAACCCAGATGGTGGTTGATATTGTTTCCAATGGTAGTAAGAAAATTAGGCATTCATGGAAAGGGTAAATCTTTCCTTCCACATATTTTCTGTTTAGCAGGAGGAAATATTATGACTAATGCCTCTTAATCTCATGACTTTTTAAAGCCACAGCTAAGGTAAAGAGATATGGAAGGCTTTCTTGATCTGATCTGAATTATATAATAATAAAGACTGTTAAATATATTACTTCTCCTTTTAAGGCTCTGTAAATTAAGGACAATTGAAGTAAAGAATGTCAAAGCAACTTCTAAATTTGTTTTGGCAACAGACATCAGGGCTTCTAAAGCTGTATGGAAGGCATACCCCTCCCTGTTGGAGTGACTCTGAACATATGGTGTTTGCTATTTCCAGTGGGATTCCCAAAACTTCACATCAGAGAAAGCAGCAGTTTTTAGACTGTCAAGTTGGCTCAGGTATGAAAACGAATTGTTTCCACATCTGGTACAAAGTATCTGAAAAAGGGAGGTGAGTGGAGAGTGGGAGATTCTTATTAGTGTCTCCATCCTTTGTGTCCCAGCAGTGTCACTTACAGTTTATCTATCGCAGAATGTTTGAATCAACTTTCTGGATCATGGTCTACTAATCTAAGCAAAAACAAATATGCTCATTTACCCCTAGGAATTGTCAAATAGCTCAGATGACACTCCTAGGACTTCATATCCTCCTCATTATGTTTCAAAGGCTGCCAGGCTTGCGTCTCTTGATTGTGTGCCCTGGTTTTTGTTTTTGGCTGTGGCTGAATAGTACATTCTATTATGCAGCACAGATGGAAGCTTCTCCACTGAAATATACAGAAGAAGAAAGAAATGAGCCTAAAATAGCATTTTATGAGTAGGGTACAATATATTAATAATTAAAATTTCTCTGTTTTTGCTGGTGGTAATTTTTTTTCTTTTTGAGAAAACACATTTATTGTATATACTGGTTGTTGTTTCTTTAAGCACTTTACCTAATTTAGTCACAAAGGATTATTAAGAGTGAGTATACCAAACCATGTTTTGGTTCTAGGGTTTCTGTGGTAATCTAGAGGAACACAGTTCTTGTTTTCATGGAAGTTATTTTCTATATAAACAAGAAAATAGTTAAGAGAGAGGAAAATAACAAATATAAAATAAAAGAGGTCAGTAGGTTATTTTCACCTGGATGGTAGCAATCAGTAGTCTCTGGGATGGTACTGTAAAGGCAGAAACTGGAATTTCTTTGGGGCAGGCTCCCAATAGATGATGCTACATGTGTTTCACCTAATTCAGCCTGATGACCAAAATCGCAATCTTCCCTCAACTGCAGAACAAAGGATTTTGGAGCAAAAGACCATATGGCATGTATCAGTGTGTGCTCTCTCTCTCTCTCTCTCTCTCTCTCTCTCTCTCTCTCTCTCTCTCTCTCTCAGTCTCTCATACTGGGGATTGAATCCAGGGCCTTTGCACGAACTATATCTCCAGTCCTTTTTATTTTGAGAAAGTATCTCTCTAAATTACTAAGTTGCCCATGTTGGACTTCAACTTGAGATCCTTCTCCTTCAGTCTCCCAGAGAGCTGGAATTACAGGTGTGCCCAAGCTCGCCCAGTTAGTATCTATTGTCTTCTATCTTTTTCTTCCTTCTTAGGTTTAGGAATACAAGAAGTAGCTTTCAAACTTGGTTTTGTTTCATTCATAGATGAACCTTTAAAGTTCTTGCTGCAGGCTTACTTACCTCTTAGCCTAGGCAGATTTTTTTTCTTACAATTTGAAACTACAAAGTTAATCCTTAATAGAACTAATATGCTCATGCATTTTAAGTAGGATGCAACTAAAACAATTGCAACAATTGAGTTGATGCAGTCAGCTAGGTCCTGTAAATGTGCCTCTCCACGTTGATGAATGCTCTCCATTTAATTAAAATATATCGATCACAGCACATTTGTCTTATCAGTGTGGCCACGCATCATCTTTTGAGGAATTATTGTTTGCTGGTTTGAGAAACTAATAGGTAGCTTAAAAGAATATGTTGATTTCAAATTTATTTTCTGTCTTCTAAGTAGGTACTTATTGCTCTTAGTTAAAATATGCTGTCCTGCCTACTTAAAGGTTTCCTTGAAAGATATGTAGGTTGTAATAAACACTAATTGGTTGGTGTGACCATTCAGCAAACTGCTTTAGAAGAATTCAATGATTTGCCTCACAAATATCAGCTCTTTAATAGAATGCCTGATGTGAAGTGATTACAGAATTATAAAGGATGTAGACTTAAATCAAAGTTATTAAGTCTCTTGTGATCAATTCACTGGAAGCCACGGGAATACAATCTAAGGGGAAGCTGTCCTAAACTAATATGTTAGCAGAGGTCACACTTGCTGGAATTTGCAGTTGCGCTTGGGAGTATAGTTCATTCTTTAAGTAGGAACTGGTTAATAAGAAGGAAATTATAATTCACTTTTAGAAATATTTCTGAAAAAAATGCATGTCTATCTTATTTTCTGAACAAATTAGCATCCAATTTATATGTCCAAATATCAAATGAAGCAACATGCTTATGGAACATATAAGCTACAAAAAACAAGCAACATTTTAGGGCATACTGGTATGCAGAAGGAACTGGAAAAACTCCAAATCCTAAAATCATGACCAATTCTTACTGCCTGATCCAAAGGACAGAAATATCCCGAAGTTTTAGCATGTCCTTCTTAAATAAGTGTCTTAATTACTTTTCTCCTGTTGCTGAGAAAAAATGTCCAAAACCCAAAGTTAAAGGAGGAAATGTTTCTTGTTGCTTACAGTTTTTAAAGGTTTCAGTTCATAGTTGTCTGGCTCAAAGGCACGGTGTCATGCCAGAGGAGCATCACAGAGGAGAAACAGTTCATGGTAGGTAGAAGGCAGCAAAGCACTAAAGTGGTGAAGAAGCAGCAGCAAGCAATGACAGCAGTCCTCTTTCTATCCCTTATATTCTATCCAGGCTGCAAGCCCTTAGGACAGGTATCACACACTCCCAGAGTGGAGCGTCCCATTATCTACACCCAGAAGTATGCCAAGCCAATCAGTGGATTTATTTAGTAATCACACACTTTTTTTTTTTTTTTTTTTTGGTATCAGGGATCTAACTCAGGACCTTGTGCTTGGGAGGCAGGCACAGTGCCACTGATCTAAATCCCCACCCCCTGTAATCACACACTCTTAATCCCAGCATCACATACTTAATCCCAGATTCATACACTGGAGATCCAGCACCTCTGAACAGCCCCACCTCTGAGTGCATGAGGCCTTGAGGAGATATCTAGACATAACCCATAATAATAATTGTAAATTACAAACTGGTAAGGGCTATGGACAGCAATATAAAATGCTGTTAAAATAGATGAGGGTGCTATGAGGTCAAGTAAAGGGTCCTTAGAAAGTAATGCTTGGTATGAGAGATGGTGCCTCTCAAAACCCCCGCAAGTAACTTGTATATCATGGACTATTTAGTGGTTGCTGCAAAGCTATTTAGAATCCCTTCCCTCTTGCTGCTTCTTCTTCAATAAGGGAGGCCAGGTACCTCAAACTTAATCTATGAGACAAGAACAGAAAACTGAAAAATTTCACTTTTCAAACAAAAAAGAAAGATGCAGCTGGGAAAGCCCTCCTCTATTCTTGTATCTTCTTAAATTTTACAAGGCTTCTAGGGTAGCTATCTTGGTGTCCTGAGGCAACACATGGGAGAAAATGGCAAAGGTAATCACAGAGATACTGTCTAGAAGACTGGCAGTGGACTGAAACAACATTCAGAACTGCCTATGTCTGAACTCTGTGTTACTGATGTTTATTTTCCTATTCATTTAAGAACTGCACTGGATTTCTGTTCCTTGCAGCAGGAAGCACCCCTAAATATTACAAATACAAACTCTGTGTATTTGTGGTCAAGTAACTGTGCAGTTCATTCTGATATTGCATACCATTTTGGGCAGCCCTAGCAGAAATAGAAATGTCTAAATGACAGATATTAATATGCTAATAATTACTAACCATTTTCCAACTCAGTGTAGAAAGGGAAAACAAAAAACCAGAAGAATGTGAGAGTGAGGAGAAAGAACTACATCCAGAGGGAGGTGATTCTACTAAGGAATCAGCAGAGTTTTAGCATGTTTCTTGTGAAAATATTTTTTAGAATGAGATTTTCAGATGAATTGATAAGAATTACAAATGTAATGTCTATTTTAATAACAAAGTTTATATTACAAGTCTATTTTAGGTATGTTGGGTCATTATGGTATTTCTGAAATCAGGTTAATCTGACTTTGACTCCTGATTCTGTCATTTTGAACAAATTATATAACATCTCTGATCCTTGGACATTCTTATTTGTAATCCAAAAGATTACTTGTGTTGTCTCTGACCATACCAGTGAGGGTTACCTGAGACCAATTTAGCCAAATGCCTACTACATGGAATATGCTCAAGTTATGAAAAACATAATGAGACTCAAAATAATTAGTTCTGAAATATCTATGTTCTATTCTATCCCCCTTTAATAAATTCAATGTTTGCTAGTCTTTCCTCACAATGACTTTTTCTTCTTCTGAAGATTTCTTTAGCCTGTTATTTGATGTTCATTATGCTAATTCAACTTCTGGACACTGTAGGGAACAAACATATCAAAGATACAGTCTCTGCCCCTGGCAATTTACTCTAAGGGACATACAATAGTTATAAATATGACTGCAGTGTAAATAAAGATAAATGCTAGATGCTTTGGCCATGATATAGTGCTAAGGAAGTCAGAAGAGAGTACTGATACCAGGAAGTCTGGTCTTAGGAAATTTCATGGAGACTGTAATGATAAAGAGTCTTACAAGGTATTTAGAGCTTCAATATACACACATATAACTGGAAAAAAACTGTTTCTTGTAGAAGAGTAGAATAATGAAAGAAAAGAATCATTACAATAGTAAAAATTAATATTCTCCTTTGAGATTTGTAAAAAATTACTTGGTATGTGTAGTAAAGCAGGTGTTTGTCCCTCAAAGCCTCTAAGATTTCCTTGAGCAGATGAATATTGCTATATATTAATTTAAATTTTTATACTAATTTAACTTTTTTATACCATCAAGACACTTAGCTTATCAAAAATTCATTCAAAAAATAGACTTTGAAAACCTATCTGCTAAAAATACAACTGGATAGAGTTTAAGGAAAAATATTTTGAAATGAATCCTTTTTGTTTTTGTACTGGGAGGGATTGAACTCAGGACCTTGTACTTGCCAGGCAGGTGCTGTTGTACAGCTGAGCTAAATCACTGGCTGTTGACATGAATCCTTTACACTGTGGGGGCAGAAAGATTCTAATGCTGACTATGGTTCTGTCTCAATATGATTTACTCACAGATTTAACTTCTAAGCTTTACCTACAAGGAAAGTCAGGTTAATAATTTTATATTTTTCACTTTTATGGCATCTATTTTTATTCTAAGAGTATTTATCAATTCATTGCTTAATATGTAGTACACAAGGCATTTTTGGTACATGAGTAATTACAGTTCAACCCTCTAGAACCTCATTATCAAGTGGAAAAGATAAGGATAAATAACATTGTATTACATTTCCAGCAATGCAAGTTTTAAAATTTGTAAAGATAATATATAATCTTCCTTGGAGATGTGGGGGGGTAATACATTGGGGGGAATCTTCAAAAGCATCTCTAAAGGTGCTAACATAACATGATTTTAAAGACAGCAGAGCTTATGAGAAAGGCATTAAATAGACGTAAGAATTGAGGGAGGAGGAAAGTTGGAGTATCTGTTTAGGAAATCATAATTAGTTCAGAGCTGAGAAATCACATGAATAGTGGAGAAACTGACAATGAATGAGGCTACAGAGTGTGGTGGAAGCCTTGAGAACAAATAGTTTTGTGAGCAGATCCTTCTTTACACTGATAAAAGACAGGCCAAGGATAGGAGCTTTGTTCACTCTGGACCAGAGTGACACAAATGTGGGTAATGAGGGTTGGGGATTTAGATCAGTGGTTCTGCCACCTGCCTCGCAAGCGCAAGGACCTGAGTTTGATCCCTGGTAAAGAAAGAAGGAAAGAAAGAAAGAAAGAAAGAAAGAAAGAAAGAAAGAAGGAAAGGTGGGTAATGATCTCAAGAGATACGCGTGTATGATATTTATAAGAATACATTTTGAAAAACTTTTATTGTCATGAATGTTCATTTCCATCAACATTTATGAGTACCTTTAACCTAAATATATGGTATTCCATTATATAGATCTGGTATTATTATTATAAATGATCCTCTCTGTGAGACATGAAATTGTTGAAATTTGTGCTATTGTAAGCCATGTTGTGGTATGTACCTCCTCATTTATATAGTTATTTTGGGGTTGATTTTAAAAGTGGGTTGGTGGGTTAAAAATTTCAAAATCTTTGTGAATATTGAAAAAAATTACTGATTAAAAAAAGGGTTATTAAAATATCATTTAAACTGGGCACTCTAAAGACCAAAAATAATTTCATGGCATAAAAGATGAATAAAAAATATTCAAAGGCACTTGACCTTGGAAAATGCAACCAAAATTATCCTAAAACATAAATCCATTTGAAATTATATTTTACTAAAATAGCTTTTAATTTCTTTCATTAGACTGAACAAAAATTCTTATAGTTTGGTGTTTAAAGTACAGCAGAAGTGTAATTCTTGGGACATTTTATATACAACAAAATCATGTATAATGAAAGAGATGTTCTTACCCAATTTTCTCAAAGGCACTTATTTTTTGTTATTTTCATTTCTTTCATGAAATACTCATCTTGCAAAAACTATCCATGAATTTCTCTTTTTAATCATTATTGGATGGATCTTCCCAGATTCTTAGGTATTATGGATTTCGCAGGTGACTCTAACTGCTTTCTACCACTTCCACGCCTTCCTGCAGTCCCGCACCTCTGATTATGTGTATTTTACTTGGTCATTGTGAATGCAATACCCTGTAACCAACAAGGAGCTTTTTCAAAGAGCTATGAGGTGAATTGGTGTGTATAGATATGAGAGTGAAAGGTGGGATATTTGAGAGGAACTAAGAGACCAGTTAACTAAGGATTCAATTTATTTGGAACCATTTTCATCTTATGAGAACTTCATTTTCCTGTAAAAGAGGGAGACCAGTAGGCCACATGGCATCTTTGTGTAGTGTAAAAGGCAGCATCTCTAGGTGGACATAACCCCCAAATTTACATGTTTTGGAATTCATTCCCTGGGCAGGGTGCCTTTGTGCAGACAATATAGTGGCCAAGCTATTGGATAAGATTCCAAAATATGGCTGTACTGTAATAATAACAAACAAATAACAAGGGAATGAGAAAATAGTAAAGAGGATACTAATTCCAACATTTGTCAGTTCACTGGGGGAAAATCTGTAAAACAGATTATTGCACGTAGAAAAAATGTTAAATGATTAAATATTTCTTTAATCACTAATGCTGTTGGTCCCGATAGGGACATAGTTGGATATTTTTGACAGAAAGATGTTGTACCTGCCTCTATGCAGATGCACAAATAAAGCTCTATGATTATCTTTCATTCAAAATGATTTCTCTTGAGCTGGGGATTTAGCTCAGAGGTGCTGCTGCCTGCTTCACAAGTGCAAAGTCAGGAGTTCGATCCCCGGTACTAAAAGAAAAAAAATTCTCTTTTCTACTGGACCCCAAATTCAGCCTTTATGAAGGCAAGTCAGGTATCATGACTTGTCAAACCTTTTGCTTATCCTCTGATGTTACTTTTCCTTCATGAAGCTTATGTACTTTTTAGATAAAATCCTGCTTATCACAATTTTTCTTGTATTAAAAACATAAATGTGCATTACCTCTTCATACAGAGAAATGAGGACATTTTACTTATCTTAATGATTTTATTACATCTTTTCTGCTTCTTAATTTTAGTAAAGTTGAGTTAGTATTGAATAAACATGAATAAAAAAGATGGAAGTCAAGTAGGATGAGGATTTAAATTTTTGTATTTAAATTATTTATCTTAAATCGATAAAACTTGCCTATGGCAAAATACTCAAAAGAATACAGAAGTATATCAAAGACCCAATCTCTCTTTTATTCTTCTCCCTTCACTATGTCATTTGTTTCCCCGGGGACAGTAGTACTACTATAACCTACCCATTGATTCAGAAATAGTTTTTTTTAAATTTAAAAAAATTTTTAACTTTATTTGTATGTTTGCAGTTTGCATAGTTTACAATCATCTTGGGGAATGGTTACATGTACATATTACAGAATGTTTCTTTCTTTTTTGTAAAATCCCCTTCCCCTTCCCTCCCCCTCTCTGCTTCCCCCTCTCCAGTTCCCTACTCCATTTTTCATTTCTGTTGATATTATTTGTCTCAGCTCATGTTATGGGCTATAATGTTCACATTAATTGAGGTTATTAGGTTCCCAAACCAGGCACGTCTTTATTCTTTTTATTTCCCCTTCCCCTCCTCCTCACCTTTTGCCCTTGTTCTCTTTGACCACTTCCTTATTGCAAGAGATCCGTCCCCTTGTCCTTTTGCAGCCATCCTTTATCACTATCTTTGTCTGTAATTTGCCTCACTCAAATGAGAGATAACTTAGGGTACTTAAGCTTATGTGTGTGGTTTATTTCACTCAACATATTTTCCAGCTGCATCCATTTTCAGAAATAGTTTTTATAAAGAAATTTTGTGTGTGTGTGTTTCACCCCCCAATTTTTAAACACTAGAAACATTATTCTTTATTTTACTATATTAAAACATACCTTAGCAATCTTTTTATAGCACTGTCCAAATGCTTCCTAATTCTTTTTTTATACAACTGCTATACTGAGAGACATTTGAGATATTCTGAATCTTTTATTATTAAAGTTTTTTTGCAATGAATAACTCTATCTACACATATGCTAGTGTGTTCCTAAGATCTGAAGAAATGGGATTTCTGGGTCAAGAGGTATGCTTCAGATGCCCTTCACAATGATTATAACAATTGATCCTCCCTGTCTCTACAGTAGAGAAAAGTACCTCTTTCTTCACCCATGCAGTCTGTTACCTTTTATATTTCTCTTTTTTCAATGGTGAAAAATGAAATCTCAATATTCTATTGACATATATTAGATGAAACTGAGCATCTTTCCATATATTTCAGAATAGTTCATGTTTTTGTTTCTCTTAAATTTTTATTTAGATTCTCTGCTCATTTATATATTAGGCTTTGCTTTCTTCATATTAACTTTAAAGACCCATTTTTATATGCCAAGGAAAAAAACTTTTTTCTCAGATAAAAGCTTCAAATTTTTTCTTCAGCTTCCAATTTATATGTTTACGATGTAATGTTTATATTTTATGTCAAACACTATGTTTCATGTAGCTAGTTTATCAACATCAGAAACAACTTAAAATTTTTGATTTCTCCTTTACCATAAATATAATTTATAGACATAAACTATAAATGCAAAAGATATGAATTACAAATGAAGAAGCTTAAATGAAAGGAATGGGAGCTGTTTTTGCTAGTCATGGAATATTTTTTCCAGAGATATTTTAGATTATGGGTAAAAGAAGCATCACAGTCCAAGTATATTCTGCCTGATAACAGATAGATTAGCTGATGTTTTGAGGTGCCATTTGAGTCTATGGATACTCATGGCATCCAAGCAGGTATTCAAGATGCAGCACACTCCTTCAGTTCTACAGAAGTCTTTGGAGGCTTTTCCCCACACCGTGTCAATTAGGACATAGAGAACAAGACTTGTATCTCTCACAGTGGTAAATGAACCCTGGGTCCAGGTTCCTCAAGTCAGGGCCACACTGCCAACTTTGTAGCGGTGTCTTTGCTACATTACTGCACACAATGTCTTCTCCCAGGCCAAACTAGCACTGAACTAAAGGATTTTGAACAGGTTTATCTGTGCTGAAGCCCAGATGCTTGGAAACTCTCTTTTCTTAAGGCTTCAAGTGCCTTGGACTTTCACAACATTCCCATCAGCAACAACATTACCAGACTTCACACACACACAAACAAACACACACACACACACACAGAAACTTGAGTGGTATGTTTCTGAAATGAGGACCACTAAATAATATATTGGTGTTTACACAGCATGGATCTGTGCTTTTTTTGGCTAGATTACTTAGATAAGAAGACATTTCTAAAAAATTATGTGTGAATAGAAAATACAAAGAAGGAAAAATGTACTTCAGGACTTTATTCACCATTGCAAATATGAATCAGATCAATGCCTTAAAAATTTCTTAGGTTGAAAGTCTTCAACTCACACAGATGTGAACACACTTGTATAAGTTTGTACATATTTTGTAAATATCTATAAAACCTTTAAATTTAATCTGAATTACAACAAAACCACTAATACTACATTAAGATAGTAGATGCATAAAGAGTTTAACATATATTCTAAAGCCAGAAACATCTCAGAAATAAGTAATGAGCAATAGCCTTACATATTGATTTGATAATTCAGTCTTAGGCACTCCAGGAATCCTACATAAATACATAATAAAAGCCTTATTTGTTATGAAGTATTCATTTAGCCATTGAGCTCAATGACAAATGCACCTGAAGCTTTAGCTTTTGGTGAAGGCTGCCAGATTCTTTAAAAAATTAGGTCAGTAATATGAAAATAGGGTAATGATTCATGGACAGAAAGAGAGGTGGCAGACATTACAATGTTAGAATGAAGTCATAACAGTTTGTTAGTAAGAGATGTTCTGGTAAAGAAACTGGAACAAGTAAAAATAAAATTTGACCTATGGGGAATTCATAATATGTAGGAGTTCCTAAAAAATGAAAATTCTATAAGATACTTAATCCTGTGATTTCCTACACTGAGAAAAAGCAAGAAGGACAGATAACATGGGTTTGGATACAGGTGCTTCTGAGGGTATCAGAGTAGATTGCAGGAGAGGGCGGTGTAGTGATGTAGGCAGCTCTCTTTTCTTCATGGACAAATGCTAAACATTACCAACATAATTTTGGAAATGTCAGATCTAGTCTTTCTTCAGTGTGGACCACACATCTCTTTAGTTTTCTACTGTGTTTTTATTTACTTACAATCTTTATGTAATGTAGTGTCTTATTTCTTGGATCATATATTTCATATATATTTCATATATATTTCATATTTTCTAAATACCAAATCTTGAAGAAACCATTCTATTTAAGAGAAACATATTCAAAATATTAAAATCATATTAAAGGGTATTCTCTTCCTCTCATTCTTATGAAGGATAAGAGATTTTCCTTTTTATACAGAAATTTTTACACAAAACTAATGTTTTTTTGGCCCTACCGAGGAGGTCCTGAGTCACGCTGAAGACGCCGAATCACCCCGCTGCAGACAGGCAGGTCTGCCCATGCCCTACCCAGGTCCTGAGTCACACAGAACACTCCGAATCAGCCCACTGAACACAGGACGGTCTGTGAAAGCCCTACCGAGGTCCTGAGTCACGCAGAAGACACCGAATCACCCCGCTGCAGACAGGCAGCCACCTGGTTCCACACTACAAAGACGCAGAGGACGCCAGACCACCAGATCCACTGAGTCCCGTTGTTCCTGGCCCAGAGGTAAGGGCTTCTGAGCCATTGTCCCACTGCTCCTGGTCCAGCGGAAGGGGCTTCCCGGTCACCATCATCCCTCCCATTGTTCCTAGCCCAGAGGAAAGGGCTTTTGGGCCGCCTTCTGTCCCACTGCTCCTGGCCCAGAGGAGAGGTCTTCCAGGCCACCATCCCTCCCACCGCTCCTGGCCCAGAGGGACGGGCTTCTGAGCCACCATCCCACTGCTCCTGGTTCAGAGGAAGGGGCTTCCTTGCCACCATCCCTCCCGCTGCTCCCAGCCCACAGGAAAGGGCTTTTGAGTCACCATCCCTACTGCTGCTCCTGGCCCCTGTCCCACCTCAATCAGCTCAGAGGAGGTAATCCATGCAGGTGCTAACAGCCACCCGCCCCAGTCGAAATGAGAAAACATGTAAATAAGTCTCAAAACCAGACTCCCAGATCACTTACAGCAACCCCAAAGGGAAATGAGATGGAACACTCTGATACTCAAACACCTGGATCCACTGAACTGGCAACAAAAGGGGATCTGGAAAAAATGAAATCAGAAATAATTTCTCAGATAACAGGAGAAATTGTGCCCCTAGTGCAAGACATGATTAATAAATCTAGAGAGGAGCTCAGGAACATGATGGACTCCCAACATAAGAAACAAATGGAATCCATAAAACAGATGCAAATAGATTTCCAGAACATGAAAAACTCCATTGAAAGTCTACACAGCAGAATGAGCCAATGTGAGGACAGAATTTCAGATACAGAAGATAAGATTGCAGTTAGTGCCCAGGAAAAAAAAATTGCTTCAAAATTATAAGGGAACATGAGAAATCAATCCAGCAGCTGCTAGATGATGCAAAGAAGAATAACATAAGATTGATTGGGCTCAATGAAGAAACAGGAGAGAGTGGAGATGACATAAAAAAACTCTTCACAGAAATAATGGCAGAAAGCTTCCCAAGCAGGGGAAAAGAGCTTGACATACAGATAAGTGAGGCATATAGGACTCCAAATAGTCTTGATCAAAAAAAATCTACACATAGGCATATAATTGTTAAGATTCCAGAAACACAACAGAAGAACAAAGTTCTCCAAGCAGTGAGAGAAAAGAAACAAATCACATACAAAGGAAAGCCCAACAGAATCACAGCAGACTTCTCAACACAAACCATCAAGGCAAGAAGAGCTTGGAGTGACATATTCCAAGCCCTAAAAGAAAACAGCCTCCAACCCAGATTGATGTACCCTGCAAAACTATCTTTCAAAATGGATGGAGAAATAAGATACTTTCATGACAAAGAGCACCTTAGGAACTTCGTGAATACCAAACCAGCACTCCAAAAAATTTTACACAATAGCCTAGGAACAGACATTGAGGATCACAACTCCAGGAAGCAAAGCAGAATTAACCCACCTGGCATGACAAGAAATCAAATGTAGAGGGGGAGAACCCAACAAAAAGAAAAAGTCAGGGCAATGACAAGTCAATATGTTTCAGTTATAACCATCAATGTTAATGGTCTCAATTCACCAATCAAAAGAAACAGACTGGCAGAATGGGTCAAGAAGCAAAATCCAACAATATGCTGCGTACAAGAAATACACTTAATTCAAAAGGAAACTCATAGACTCAAAGTTAAAGGGTGGAAAACAATACTCCATGCGACAGGAACCCGAAAAAAAGCAGGAAAAGCTATCTTCTTTGCAGATCAAGTAGATATCAAACCAACACTGATTAAGAGAGACAAAGAAGGACACTACATCCTTGTAAAGGGAAGAATCCAAGAGGAAGAGATGACAATCATAAATATCTATGCACCAAACACTAATGCACCCAACTATATAAAACAAATACTAACGGACATGAAAAGTCATATATGCACTAATACAATTGTAGTGGGGGACCTCAACACCCCACTGTCACAAATAGATAGATCAACTAGACTAAAAATAAGTAATGAAATACTAGAACTCAATCGAACTCTTGAACAAATGAACTTAACAGATGTTTACAGAGTCTCCCACCCCACAAAATCAGAATATACATTCTTCTCAGGTGCACATGGGTCATTCTCCAAAATAGACCACATAGTCACACATGGAACATGTTTAAGTAAGTGCAAAGGAATTGAAGTTATCCCCTGTATATTATCAGACCATAGTGGGATGAAATTGGAGATCCATAGAAAAAGAAACTCAAAAATTTCATAAACATGTGGAAATTGAACAACACACTTCTGAATAACCAATGGGTCACAGAGAAAATTAAAGAAGAAATCAGACAGTTCCTTCAATTAAATGACAATGACAATACAACATATTGGAATCTATGGGACACAATGAAAGCAGTCTTATGAGGGAAATTCATAGCAGTAAATACGCACATTAGGAAAACAGAACAAGCCCAATTAAACAACCTGATGCTGAACCTCAAGCTTCTAGAAAAAGAAGAGCAGGACAACCCCGAAGCTCATACAAGGGAGGAAATTATGAAGATCAGAGGAGAAATCAATGCAATGGAGACGAAGAGAATGATACAAAAAATCAATGAAGCCAAGAGTTGGCCCTTTGAAAGAATCAACAAAATTGACAAACCTTTGGACAACTTTGTCAGAAAACGGAAAGAGAAGGCCCAAATCCATGCAATTAAGAATGAAAAGGGTGAAATTACAACAGACCCAGCAGAAATCCAGAGGATCATCAATACCTACTTCCAGAACCTATATGCTGATAAGATGGACTACACAGAAGAAATGGACAGATTCCTAGATACATATGAATTACCAAAGTTGAATGAAGAAGACCTAAAAATTCTAAACAACCCAATATCAACCAATGAAATTGAAAATGTAATTAAAAACTTATCAATTAAGAAAAGCCCAGGCCCTGACCGCTTCATTGCTGAATTCTACATTTAGAGAGGAACTGCTGCCACTCCTGTTTAAACTGTTCAATAAAATTGAAAGGGAAGCAATACTCCCAAATTCATTCCTGGAAGCAAGCATCACCTTGATCCCCAAAGCAGAGAAAGACCCAACTGAAAAAGAGAATTGTAGGCCAATCTCACTAATGAACATAGATGCAAAAATCCTTAATAAGATAACGGCAAACAGAATGCAGATGATCATCAAGAAGATCATACAACCTGATCAAGTGGGATTCATCCCAGGGATGCAGGGATGGTTCAATATACACAAATCAATCAATGTAATACACTATATCAATTGAGCCAAGGACAAAAACCACATGATTATCTCCATAGACGCAGAAAAAGCATTTGACAAAATCCAACATGCATTTATCATAAAAACCCTACAAAAAAATTGGAATAGATGGTCTCTACCTCAAACTGATAGAAGCCATCTATGAAAAACCAACAACCAATATCATACTAAATGGTCAAAAACTGAAATCCTTCACACTAAAATCAAGAACAAGACCAGGATGTCCACTATCACCACTCTTGTTCAATAGAGTTCTGAAAATATTAGCCATGGCAATTAGTCAAGAGAAAGAAATAAAAGGAATAAAGATAGGTAATGAAGAAGTCAAATTGTCATTATTTGCAGATGACATGATACTCTATATAGAAGACCCCAAGAACTCCACCAAAAGTCTTCTAGATTTAATAACCAAATTCAGTCAAGTAGCTGGTTACAAAGTCAACACACAAAAATCAACAGCTTTCCTCTACACCAATGACAGACTCACTGAGAGAGAAATAGGGTAAATAATTCCTTTCACAATAGTATCCAAAAAACTGAAATACCTAGAAATCATCCTAATGAAAGAAATCAAAGACCTCTTCTCTAAAAACTATGGCACTCTGAAAAGAGAGATGGAAGATGATATCAGAAAATGGACAGACATCCCCTGCTCCTGGGTAGGAAGAATTAATATAGTGAAAATGGTCATACTTCCAAAACTGCTATATAGATTTAATGCAATTCCAATTGAGATCCCAGCAGCATACTTCATGGACCTTGAGAAAACAATCCAAAAATTCATTTGGAACAAGAAGAGACCCAGAATAGCAAAAGCAATTCTAGGTAACAGAGACATGGCAGGAGGTATCACAGTCCCCAACCTGCAACTATACTACAAATCTACTGTGATAAAAACAGCATGGTACTGGCAAAGAAACAGACCTGAGGACCAGTGGAACAGATTAGAAGATGCAGAAGCAATGCCAGGCACACTCAGCCATCTCATCTTTGACAAAGGAGCCAAACACCCTCACTGGAGGAAAGATAGCCTCTTTAATAAATGGTGCTGGAAAAATTGGGCTTCAACTTGACAAAGATTAAAACTAGATCTGTATCTCTCACCATGCACTAAACTAAAATCAAAATGGATTAAAGATCTAAATATTAAAATAGAAACTCTGAACCAGTTGGAACAGAGATTAGGTAGAACCCTTGAAGACATCGGTGTAGGAAAAGATTTTATGAACAAAACCTCAGTTGCCCATGAACTAGCACAAACAATCAACAAATGGGATCTCTTCTTATTAAAAGGCTTCTGCACAGCAAGAGAAACCACCAGCAGTGTGAAGAGACAACCCACAATGTGGGAAAAAATCTTCACCTGCTCTTCCTCAGACAAAGGTCTACTATCTCGAATCTATAAAGAATTTAAAAAGATCAGACCTCCCAAATTTAAAGACCCAATCCAAAAATGGGCATCTGAAATGAACAGCCATTTCTCAGACAAAGAAGTAGAAATAGCAAATAAATACATGAAAAAATGTTCAATATCACTGGTCATTCGAGAGATGCAAATGAAAACAAAGCTGAGATTCCACCTCACCCCAGAAAGAATGGCTGCTATCATTAAATCAACCAATAACAAATGCTGGCGGGGCTGTGGGGAAAGAGGAACCCTGCTCCACTGCTGGTGGGAGTGTAAGCTGGTGCAAGCACTGTGGAAATCAGTATGGAGATACCTCAAAGAACTAGGACTGGAAGTCCCATTTGACCCCACTATTCCACTGCTGGGGATTTTCCCCAAAGAATGAAAAGAATCATACCACAGTGATATATGTGCGCCCATGTACACAGCAGCACAGTTTTTGATAGCTAAAACTTGGAAACAGCCCAAATGCCCATCAACTGGAGACTGGATAAAGAAAATGTGTTTTTTTTTTTATAAAATGGAGTACTACTCAGCCATAAAAAATGAGAAATTAGAGACATTTATAGCTAAGTGGATGCACATTGAGGCAATACTCTTAAGTGAAATAAATAGGACACACATGTGTAAACACTGAATAGTTTCTCTGGTGTGAGAAACCGAAAGTGTAAATAAGGACTAAATGTATAATAGGTAATGTGAAATAGGAAGAAAAGGGGCAAAGGGGAAGGAAGTGGGAGGGCTAGGGGAAAGGATAGAAGGGAATGGGATTAATATGAGAAAATGGAAAAATAGGAACAAAATCTTTGTAAATAGGGAGGACTGGAGGGGTTGAAGGGAGGGCTGGGCAAGGGTGAAAAATAAGAACCAAGAGAGACTAAGTAAAGGTGCAAATTCCCAATGATGAATGTCATTATATTGTGTACCTAAAATGTACCAATGATTAGAATGAATAATTGATAATATAAAATGGGAAGAAAAGGTCCAAAGGGGTAGGGGTAGTGGGAGGGGCAGGGGAAAGGAAAGAAGGGAAAGGAGAAATGATGAGAAATGGGAAAAATGGAAATAAAGTCTTTGTAAATAGGGAAGGGTGGAGGGCGTGAAGGGAGGGCTAGGAATGGGGAAAAAATAAGAACCAAGATGCATTATGTAAGGTACAATTCCCAATGAGAAATGTAATTGTGTTGTATACCTACAATATACCAATAAAAGAATTTAATACAAAAAAACCAACCAAACAAACAAAAAAAACTAATGATTTTTTTGCACTTAAATTCTTTCATTGGTACATTTTAGGTATACAATACATTTACATTTATCATTGGGTGCTTGTACCTGTACATGATGTATCTTGGTTCTTATTTTTTCCCCATTACCTGTGTGCCCTTTACCCCCTCCACCCTTCCCTATTTACATAGATTTGTTTCCATTTTTTTCTTTTCTCATAATTTTTCCCTTCCTTTTTTTCCTTTCCCCTTCCCCTCCCACTTTCCCTACCCCTTTGGACCTTTTTCCTATTTCAAGTTATCAATTATTCATTTTAATCATTTTAATGCTTATTTACACTTTCAGTTTCTCACACTAGAGACACTATTCAGTATTTACACATGTGTGTCCTATTTATTTCACTTAAGAGTATGGCCTCAATATGCCTCCATTTAGCTATAAATGTCTCTAGTTTCTCATTCTTTTTGACTGAGTAGTACTCCATTTTATAAAAAACCACATCTTCTTTATCTGGTTTCCAGTTGAGGGCACTTGGGCTGTTTCCAAGCTTTAGCTATTATGAACTATGCCTCTATAAACATGGGTGCACATATATCGCTGTTGTATGATTCTTTTAATTCTTTGGGGAAGATCCCCAGCAGGGGAATAGCTGGGTTAAATGGGACCTCCAGTCCTAGTTCTTTGAGGTATCCCCATACTGATTTCAACAAACCTAATGTTGAAGGTTTGCTTATTCAACATCAGATAAGAAGTGGTCCTTTCAGACCTGCTTTCCAGCATTTGAAAGAGTGCGTGTGTTAGGGTTTAACTTCCTAAGTTGTCAAGGAAATGTAAATTGAAATCATTGCAAGGTATCCTTACCCTACTGTCAAACTGACAGAAAAGCCAAAGCCTGTCCATGCCACGACTTGATGAGGATATGGAGTGATGGGAGTGCTTTAATTTTTTGATAATTTCTGTGATGAGTATGCTTAATTGTCAAAATGGCTGTCTTGGTACCCACTCAAGGGTTTGCAAAGCACACATCTGGGTGTGTTTGGGTGGGCCAAGGAGGTGTGACTTCAGAGTCACAATCTGGTCACTGGCCCCAGTGCTGTTCCTCTGCTCTGCTTTCCTGCCAGATGAACTAAGCAGATACCTTCTGCTACGTACTTCCGCTATGACATTTCTGGACTGGGGCCGGGCACTTGTGAACTGGACCCCCTGAAACCAGGAGCCTCAAATTAAATCTCTCCTCCTTTAACTTGTGAGAGTTCCTACTGTTTTTCAACAATGGAGAAGCTGACTAACACAATTGGTAAAAGTTATTTTGAAAATAAATGTTTTCTGGTAATATTGAATAAATGATCAAGACTTAAGTCACTGCACTCTCACATATGTAGAGAAATTTATATATCTGGGCATCAGGATATGAGCAAAAAAAAAAGTTTATGTCTGCACTCTTTATTATGGTCCCAAATTTGAATGAAATCACTTGTTCTTTAACAGAAGAACAGACAAATACATCAAAATGCATTCATACAATGAAATACATCAATGAAATAAAGAACACCTACAAAGAACAACATAGATGAATTATACATAACATAATTCTTTATTGTTTTATTCTTTATTGTTGGCTACTATGAACCTTAAGAAAGTGTGTGTGCATGCATGTGTGTGTGTGTACATGTGTGTGTGTGTGTGTTTGTATTTGATGACAGAGAGACTTGTTATCTCTATGAAGGGCCAACAGTATGTAGCTTCACGTGGTATTAGATTTTTAAACTTCAAAATGGGGAAACCTGGAGAACCATCAAGTAGCATTTAAAGTAAATGGCATACTCTTTTCATACAATTTAATTGAAGACTTCCCCTGTAGAAGCACACTGTTAACTATGGAAGACACAATTATACAGACTGACAAGGTGGCAGTCAACTGTGATGGGGTTTACATTCAAAGGCAAGGAGCAACTGCTAAGGGAGATCCCCTCTGGTCTCCCTCCCATTTGAGTGGAGTCCTGGATACACCCAATGAGAAGTGCCATTTTGTAAATGTTCCTACAGTAATCTCTTACTTTAACTTCACATTTTTCTATATATTGAATATTTGCAACTGGAAAAAGTGAGATTTAGAGTGGCTATCCTGTACCCACTTACTGAATTTGAAAGAAGAATTGAGAAAAATCTAATAAAAAGGTCAAACAAGTACGGGTTCAAATCCAGCTCAATCACTAGTGTACGATGAACTTACTCGAGCTTGATTTCATTAGCAGGACATGTGTGAACCTGAGGCCCTATCATGGCCCAATAAAATTGTGTACATTACTTACAAGTAAAAACATTCTCCAATATGACCACCATATAGCCATCAAAAGCAAAAACTTAGCTTTGGTATGTTATCCTCAAACTCCAGTTTTCTCAAATGTCTTAATAATAACCTTTATAACCACAGGGTACTGTTGAAGATAATGCTTCCTTCAGTTATCATATCTTGGTAGATCCTTTCATTTGGAGGAGTTCCTCAGTCTTTCCCTATCTTCCTTGTCCCCGATGTTCTAGAACAGGAAAGTCTATTATTCTCTGTGTGTGGCCCTCAGTCTGGGCTCTTCTGTTTTCTCTGACTTGGTACATATATGTACAATACTTGCTTAAACTTCTGCTTCTCTAAGATAGCACATGTGACCTCCTTCCACCCCAGCACCCTCCTCCCCTTGCCTCCTGAGGAATTCAAGGAATGCCTTTCCCATCCTGTTTGCTGACTCCCAGCTCTAAGTTGCTCCCTGAGAGGAAACCCTTCCCACCCTATGGGCTTCTCCCACGCAGGCCAGGCAGCCCCTCTGCAGATGCTGCTCTTACTGCCTGATTTGAGCCACTGTGCTCCTCTACATCCCAGGTAGATCCTCTGTCCAACCTGACTTTAAGATGCATTTCCCACCCTGGGAAGAAAGGCGAAGAGAAATTCATTCAGGATGGGGAAGAGTGATGAGATTAATATTTTGAATATCACTCCAAAATGTTTCAGATTTCTTCAAGTAGCATTCTACAGCATTGGTCTTTACAAGTAAAATCAGTCATCATGGGCATGCTCTCCAGAAGCCAATGAAATCATAATAGTGGCCACCATACTTCTGCCTCTCCTCAGAAGAAAGGTTGTGTTAAACATTGCTCTGCATGGGTCCAAATCTGCTACTTAGGTCATATAAGATTAGTGGAAAATGATTCTGAATTTGTTCCATTTGGACACAAACTCCCCATTTTTCCCATTCCACTTTTTAATTGTACCAATAACCCCTAAAATGCTCTGTGTTCATGGACAACTTTATATATTCGATTTTAGCTTATCTCTCAGTGTGTTTATTTACCTAACTTCAGTATTTCCATCCATCCCATGACAACATATATACAACAGAACTTGTTGATTGACGCATCAGGATGTAAACACTGTTGTTACATGTTACATGGGGCTTGCTGACACTTTAGCAGTCTTTCTGGACGGATTTGAACTTTTGTGCATCTTCCCAGTTAGAAACTTCCAGGGGGCCTACCATTGACTCTATCATTTCGGAGCGTCAATCTGAGGAAATTGTCTTGCCCTGGTTTTTCCTCAACCTGGCACAACAATAAAGCTAAATATGTTACTGCATACATTTTCGATAATAGCCATAACTTTCTGTGGTCCTAGATGACCTACATTATGCTTCTACACGGAGATGGAAAGGGTAAAGTTGGAAGTCAGAGAGATACAGGAGCCCAGCTATTAACATTCCTTTTCTGCAAGGTTAACAGTGTTCTCATTCACAGATTGAAGAAAAAGAGACAGAATTTTTTCTCTTACTTTGCTGAATTTAGAGGGAAGAAGATGCATCACTGTATGAGGCCAGAGTATAATCATCCCCATGGCAACAGAGATCTATTTATAATGATGATTTCAGTATGGCATCCAAAAGACATGTAGAGTTTTTATTTATTTATCAGACGGTGACAGATTCATATCCTAACTTTGCATACTGACATTGAGTAAAAGGTAAAATGCAAAAGTTAGTGACCAGAGAATAGACCTTCTAAACTCAATGTTCTCTCTTGTTAGGCAGACTCAGGGAGAAAGTCTGCCTCTTTCAATGTCTAATTTTGAAGCTTTCCTGTTCTCACACTCTGATATTGTGAATGACTGTCTCCTATTTCTAACAGGCTGACACAATCAGTCAGCCTTCAGATCCCAAACATGTTTGCAAACCATCTGTTACGTTTACTAACGGAATGAAACAAAATATCAGGCACTTGACAGTGTTTCAGATATTAACTTTGAAGCCTCATGAATTTGCTTAAATCTGCTGATATGCTACACTCCACTCTCAATGTTTCAGAAACTGACACAGAACCTCTACCCAAAGCCATATTATTGCCTTCCTAAGTGCTATTATTACAATGTAAAAAGCAATCTGAAACCAACTCTTCGCCTTTAGCATAGAATGGTATATTACCCTTGGAAAAGGGAACTGGATTTGTAAATATTTTATTATATTATTCTTGAACATAAACATACAGTAATTCAAATCCATCCTCTATGCTTGTACACTTGAACTGTGCTATTTGCCAGAGATCCGTAAAGTGATGTCAAATGAATAGAAGTAGAAGATTAGAGTGTAAACAGTATTTAGCAGTAATTTGGGGGTAGATAATACTGTGTACTTAGCAAATGGGTTCTCTAGAGTACAGCAGAAAATATTGTTCTGGTTTGAAAGAGATGAGCTATTGGGCAAAGTTTTTCATTATTTGACGACTGTTTCTTTGCCAAAGTCCAACTGAGTAGACCATGGGACAAATATACTGTGACATGGGCCACCGTGAACTTACATGGCTCCAAAACTTGTACATTTTCATGGTGCTCTCCTATTTATAAACCATTCCACATACATTATCCTACTTATTCATTTCAATGATTTCTGGAAGGGAGAGAGAATGCCTTCCACTTTCGACAGATAAAGAAATAGATTCAGACAAGTAATAGTTTTCACTTAAAACCCCAAATTTAATAATAAGAGAGAGATCTGGAGGTAGTTTGACCAATTATCCTACTTTTCCTGAGACAAAAGCTTTCTGGGACATGGAGATTTCAATTTTAAAAATAAGACTGAGGGGTTTCCTGGACATGAGAGTTTCATTGCTACAAGGAGAAAACTCCTGGATGAACAAGACAATGTGACCTCTATGGCTGAGAAATATGAATTTAAAAAACACTATGGGGCTGAGGATTTAGCTCAGTGGTTATACTGCCTGTCTTGATTTGTTTTGCTTTTTTTCTTTTTTTCTTTTTTTTGGCACCAGGGATCGAACTTAGTTCCTTCCACATGCGAGGCAGGTGCCGGAACCACTGAGCTAAATCCCCAGCCCTTGTTTTGCTTTTACACTGCCTGTCTTGAAACTGTAAGGACCCGAGTTCAATCCCTGGTACCAAAATAAATAAATAAATATATAAAAATAAAAATAAATTAAAAATTTAAAAAAAACTATGTCCACAGTTCTTTCTGCAATATTTTGAAACTCAACTGGTCACTTTCAATGATTCAGTTTACTCAGTATAACTTTGATATCTCAATCGAGGAAATAGAAGTTTATCAAGTTGAAGTATCTTGCCATGCTATGCTACTTGTTTTACACTGTGAGCAACAAACAGACATTCATCTTCAGTTTTTCAAAATTCTTTCCTTCTGCACCCAAAACCACAGGAGATACGCCAGGAAGAACATAGAACGGTTGAACCTGCAGTGCAATTCTGCAATTAATCAGAAAAAAGAAGTGATTTGCAATGTGTAGCTTTCATTTGGAAACAAACCATATTAACTATATATTTCTAGGTCTTGATGAAATATTTGTGCTGCTGTAAGGTCCCCACACATCAATAGTTCACACTGAGAGCAACAAATTAATTCAAGTAGCAGCTCTGAGGCCCAGATTCTCATTTTTTACTGTCATGTATACTTTTGGGGTCAAAAGCTCTGAATCTAAACTCCTACTTTCCATCATGACGCTGTGCTAATGTAAGGTGACATAATTAGGAGCCTTGAAAGATATGGGGTCTTGTTTTGTGTGACAGTGTTGAGTTCATAAAATTACATATTACCAGACTTTAACCCTGCTAATGCTGTGAGAAGGCACCCTCTGATGAGGAACCCCAGAGAGGAAAGTGATAACTCTTGCCAAGCTCAATTAATTTGAAGTTTCTCTGATTTCATCAGTGATGTTATTAATTTTTGATTTATTCTGCTAGGAAGTCATTTCTAAATGGTAAGCAGATGGTTTTTAAAAATTTTTCCAACAATACTCTAACAAATAAGCAGTCAGTATATAGAAGCATAGACACAAGAATGATTAAAGTGATATCTCTTCAATAAATAATTTTCTTCAATTCCATTTCTGTAAACACAATCTGAGTATAAAGCTAAGAAAATATTTACAAAAATCATGTGTGGAAATCTGCAAAATGCTGATTAGAGAAGTAAAAACTCCAAAAACTGGAGACAGACGTTGAACTACCCAAGGAGTAGAAGACTCAATACAAAGTTATCAATTCTATCCAAATTTATGTAAAGGTTCAGTGCAATTTTTATCAAAATCTCAGAAAGAGTTTTACAAATATGGATAATATTATTCTAAAATTTATATGAAAAGGTCTTAGCTAAAATAATTTTAGAAATGAGGAATAAGGTGAGAGGAATCATTCTGATTTCAAGACATTATGTAGTTAAAGTAATAAAGATTGGTATTGATAGAAAAATAAACATATTGATCAATGGAACAGAGAGAGAACCCAGAAACAATGCCACACAAATGTATTCAACTTATGTTTTTGACAAAGGGCCAGAAGTAATCTGATATAGGAAAGTATGAACTTTTATCCAATGGTACTGAAGTAAGTGAACATCATTAGAAAAACAATACTAACATGAATCTTTGACTTGAACTTCTTAATAATTAATCATTTATTCTGAGAATGGCTTGTTAAAAGGATGGCAGACAAGGTAAAGACTGAGAGAAAATATCAGCAAAGCACATATCCAAGAAAGAATTAGCATCTATAGTACGTGAAGACCCCTCAAAGCTTAACAAGAAAAAAGGGTGAGCAATGCAATTTTAGATGGACAAAAGATCTGAAGAGACATTTCAATGAGGAAGCTATACAAATATGCATAAAGCACACAAAGAGGTGGAGGATTAGTAGCCATTCAGTACAAATCAAATTAAAACTACAATAAGATATTACTATATCCTGTATTAGAAGAGCTCAAAAAAGACTGTGACAACCTCAGATGCTGGGAAGGATTCAGAGAAACTGGATCTCTTGTATTTTTTTATAAAGAGATTAAAACACGTTGTAACTTACTCTGGAAAACAGTTTCTTAGCAAGCTAAATATGCAACAACCACATGACCCAGGAATTGAACTTCTTGGTATTTATCCTAGATAATGGAAATTAATCTGCACACAAAACCTACAGAAATGTTCATATGTTTTATCTGTAGTAGATAGAAATAGAAATATTTCACTAGAAATAACCCAGATATCCTTCAAGAGGTGAATAGTTAAGCTAAGAATGGTTAAGAATGGTTAAAATAAGAAATGTAAGAGAACTATAGGCCAATTTCACTAATGAACATAGATGCAAAAATCCTTAATAAAATAATGGCAAACAGAATGCAGAAGATCATCAAGAAGTTCATACACCCTGATCAAGTGGGATTCATCCCAGGGATGCAGGGATGGTTCAATATACGAAAATCAATCAATGTAATACACTATATCAATAGAGCCAAGGACAAAAACCATATGATTATCTCCATAGACGCAGAAAAAGCATTTGACAAAATCCAACATGCATTTATGATAAAAACCCTACAAAAAATTGGAATAGATGGTCTCTACCTCAAACTGATAGAAGCCATCTATGAAAAACCAACAGCCAATATCATACTAAATGGTCAAAAACTGAAATCCTTCCCACTAAAATCAGGAACAAGACAAGGATGTCCACTATCACCACTCTTGTTCAATAGAGTTCTGAAAACATTAGCCATGGCAATTAGACAAGAGAAAGAAATAAAAGGAATAAAGATAGGTAATGAAGTCAAATTGCCATTATTTGCAGATGATATGATACTCTATATAGAAGACGCCAAGGACTCCACCAAAAGTCTTCTAGACTTAATAACCAAATTCAGTCAAGTAGCTGGTTACAAAAAAAAAACAAAAAAAAAGAAATGTATCATGGAAAATTACTAAGCAATAAAAAGAACAATGGTTTGATACAAATAACTATTTAATCTCTACAGAATTAAGCTTCGCAAGAAATATCAATCCCAAAAGGTTATCTAATGCACAGTTTCATTTCTGTAACATCCATAAATGACAAAAGTAGTAAAAAGAACTGGTTAGTGCTTGCTAAGGGCTAAGTAGTGGTTAGGAGCAGAAGGAAAGTAAATGTAGTGAAAGGAAAATATGCGAGACCCTGAAGTGATAGGAATGATCTACATCTTCATTGCATCAGTGTCAGCATCTTGGTTGTTACAATGTACTATAATTTTTCAAAATAAGACCACGGGGGGAATTGGGAAAATGGTACATAGGATTAGTGTACATTATTATTATTTTTTTTTACAATGTGTGAATTTAAAAGAAGGAGGAAGAAGAAGGAGAGGAGAAGTCCAGGGACCATTTCACAACAAGTTCCCTAGTGCCATGGCGATGGATTCCTCAGGTGTTTTTCAACATTCAGAATATCTTAAGTTGGAGCTTGTTCTTCTGAGGTTGTGCTTCCTTCTAGATGAGAGAAGAGGCTCAGGGCTCAGGAAAGACTGTAGTCCCCTGAAAAAGGATGATTTCCTTGAGAATGCCTTCAAGTTTGAGACTGAAACATCAACTCCCCTGTTCTACTGTCTGCTGGAACTAGCCTGCTAATGTTGGACTGCCAGCCTCAAAATAATAATAAAATAAAAATAATTCCTCCTCCTCTCATTTTCTTTCTCTTCTCCACCTTTCTCCACACATGGGCGCACGCGCACGCGCACACACACACACACACACACACCACTATTGATTCCGTTTTTTGAGATAACTCTAATACAGAAGCCTGAGAATGCTTTGCAAAATTAAATACCTTGAGTTCCCAAATAGCCCCGTGATCACATTGTGTATTCTTTGTTCTGAGCTTCCCTCTTTCACTACAATTCATTCTGAGTAGCCAGGAACTCCATTTGGTCAAAGAACAGTCTTTTCTGAAGGATTTAATCACAGCCAACATATCTGTAAGGGACATGCAGAGAAAGACTGTTATTCCCAAGACTTATTAATCTTTTTTTTTTCCTGAACCTTTTCTACATTATCGATTATTCATTCTAATCATTGGTACATTTTAGGTATACAATATAATGACATTCATCATTGGAAATTTGTACCTTTACATATTCTCTCTTGGTTCTTATTTTTCACCCTTGCCCAGCCCTCCCTTCAACCCCTCCAGTCCTCCCTATTTACAAAGATTTTGTTCCTATTTTTCCATTTTCTCATATTAATCCCATTCCCTTCTATCCTTTCCCCTAGCCCTCACACTTCCTTCGCCTGAACCTTTTCTAAACAGTTTTCTGAGTTCAGGTAGTTTTCTTTAGGGAGGGAGTACTGTAAATAATCAAAGTTGCAGAAATGAGCACCTGGACAGCATACAAGCCTGAGAGGTATAATAGAAACAACTGGTACACACCAACAGAGACAGAGAAAAGCCAGCATACGTGTGATTCTTTTAAAACACATGCTCATATCCACCCACAGGAGCTTGTCTGCTTACACACATAGACTGTGATGGGACCCCAGAAAGAAAGATGCTATACAGTTGGCTCTGGCTCTGAAAAAGAACTATTGTGAAAGTGAAGGATGGTCCCTTACTGAAAGAATGAAAAACACATAGAATATATTGAGAGTAAAATCCAGGAGCTCCAATAAGTATATATCACTGAAATGCTGAGGATTTCTCTTGTCTAGTAGGTGGCAGTAAAGGTTATATTTTTATCTATATAAACAAAATGTTGCTAAGAAACACCTTGTTTCTGGAACATCTTGTAAGTTGGTTCCGAAAGAAAAAAAAGTCAGGCAGCTCTGGAAGAGTAGGCGAGAACACAAAAACAATAGAAATTTTACCGATGAAGTAATGTGAGTGTCACAAATACACACTGCAGAATTTACACATCTACATGGACATTGTTCTACAAGCTGACTTTTCTGTGCATGGCTGTGAAAGCTGGAAGAAAAAACTGTTGTTATACAAAAGATGTTTTTGCTCCTCTTTGGGAATCATAGCTGGAGACAGTTTGCAACCAGACAGGCATGTTAGTCACATTATTTATTCTGTGATGTACTACAAAGAACATGGGCTTTGGACATTATTTAACCATCTTGGGTCTTTGTTTCCTCATCTGTAAAATGAGTTTAATACTAATCTCCGATATTATTCTGTTAGTCATGGATAATCACAGTAGCTACTCTTTTAAGTGCTTATATGTGGTACTATCTTCAGCATCTCAGCTTGCTGAATCTCACAAGAGCCCTGAGAAAGAAAAGCTATTAATAATGTCCATTTAATGACCTAGGAACCAGTCTTTGAGATGGGAAGAAAATTATCCAAGGTCACAGTTCAGTAATAGGCATAGCCAGAGGATGGCTAAGTCAATATTCTTTACCACTACATCATAATACCTCTCAGTTATTAAGCTGAAAACGAGGTATAGAGTTATCTGTCCTGATGTATGTGTGTATGCGTGTATAGTAGACACTCAAAGTTTATATATAATGTTCCTCCATCTCTACCTCCTTTTACAAGCCTGTATCGGGATGTGTTGATTAAGCATTCATTTCAAATGTAAAAATACTGGTAGCAGTGATCAATCTTAGATAAATTTCTAGGTGATTGCTCAGAAAATAAGATTCTCGGGCAATTAAGGTAATCCATACAGCATATCAACAACCGTAGCAGGCAAAACAATTTGGCTTTCCATCTACCTGCCTTTGTAAGCAAAAATGAAAAAAATCTCTTTCCTTTTAGCTCCTCTCGTAGAGGTTTGTCAAGCACAGAAAGTCTCTCTTCTCAGTGGGTCTGTCTACAGCTTGGAGCATTTAATTGCGGTGGTCTGGTCCCTTGTATTGCACGTTTGTATTTCTAAAGGAAGATCCCGATGGCACATCTTTCTGAAACTGAAGGCACCGCTTCATCTCTAAAAGGTGGTAGAGGTGGGTGGTGTTTATATCTTAGAATCTAAATTTATTTTGTTATTATTTAAAGGCATTGCAAAAATAAATTCTGGTATATGTGTGGTGACTTGCATATAAAATAAGAATTGCTTCCTTGTGTAACTGGTGCCTCATCACTGGGAAAAGACATCAGACTTCATCAACACCCTAGTCATCCTCCATGTAGGGTTGCTAGTCATCAAGTAACCAGGATATGAGTGTATTAGATGTTTGGGGTTAGTTCCCTGGTTGGTCATTTCCTGAGACTTACCAGTTGCTAAATATTTTGAATAGGAGTAGATACTGTAGTCAAACATTGACTTAAGCTCAGAGGAGAGTAGATTGCTGGCTACAAAGAGGGTGTTGAGCTGTAAAATATGAGGACTGGCAAGAGGATGACAATTCTGTTTGACCCATTGTTTCATTTCTACTTCACTAAGAGATATAGTTTCTATTTATTAGAAAAATAACTTCCAAACTTGCATTGTTCTCACAACACAGAGGAAAAAGCTGTTTCTACTCATTGTCAAATGGCAAAAAGGAGAAGGTGTCAGTTCATGAATCAGTGGCAATAGTATAGATGACAACCAACAGAGTGGTAGCCATCCCTGGGGTGGAAGTGGGGTTAGGCAACAAGCCCTGTGGGAGACATAGGAATGGAAAAGAAGCAAGTAATTCTGCTGCCTGCAGTGATTCCTGCAATTTTTATCCAGCCAAAACTATGAAGAGACCATGCAAAGTTTTAGTTCTAGGTTGTTTGGTGACCAGAGTGCATATGTTACACACTAGGTAATATTTACAGCTCTTTTATTGCAGTAAGCCAATATGGTTTAAGACACTGGTGCTATAGTAGCACACTGGCTTGTTTACTAGGATTATTTTCTACAGTATCCAGGTGGATACTACATAAACTAAGTGAGGGTTCAAACTAAATAAACACATGATCCCATAAAGTAACCTGGGCCAGGGTCATTACTGACTCCATGAATCTTTATTCTACCAAAATCCTTCATTTTACAGCCAATCCAACCCACTTAAAAACTGTGAGTTACATGGCCAATTTAAACTAATGTTGATATGCCAGCCTTCTTCTCAGAACCAACCAGGACATGACACAATACTTCTCATGTATCTGTTCTCTTTCATTTTTTGTCCTTGCCTTTATAAATCCCTCTACTACCCTTTGTGTTTATCTGTTGATTATTGTTTTTCTTTATATCCATAACAGAAACCTAGGATATCATTTGAAGTAACTTCACATCATTTACTGATATGGAGTGGCTACTAATTTCTACCAATTGTGCTGAATTCAGTAGAAATACTAAGAAAATCTTTAATGGTGTCTAGTGGAGCCAGCTGTGAGTAATGGGATAGTGCAGGCTTTGGAGATGGACTTCACCTTTTTCTGTTTGAAAAGATGTAACTAAAGTTGTAAGGCACATAGTAGGGTGTCAACATCCAAGGCTGATGTAAACATGCTTTGGTCTTGTCTACTGAAAAATCATGGAACATTTATTCCAGTTTAGTTTTTCACAGAACATTACTGAAACTTTAGTATGTCACTTGATATCCCCAAAGGTAATTTCTTTATCTGAAAAAATGTGGTTCGATTAGCCAGCTCCAAGAGTACATAATTCTAGTGACTATGTATTACTTTCCATAGTGAAATACACCATAAATTTCAGAAGTGACTTAGTACAAGAGAGAATTCAGAGATGACTGAGAGAATCTAGACACAGGGCAAACAAGAGTTGGCTTCTGAGGTATTTTGAAACCCAATAGTGTAAAATATTGGAACAAATGTGCTTGTGATAAAAAGCTGAACCAAAAGAACAAGGAAGAATACAAGGTTGCATGCAAAATCAATTTTATATTGCTTTCCTAGCACTTTGCTTTCTACTTGTACCTTGATCTAGCTGATATAATTTCTAGCTATTGTTTAAAACACGTTTCCTAATAATATATTATTATAGCAAAAGCAAAATAAAAAAATCAATAGACAAAATTTTAAAACTATAGAGAAAAAATAAGTTCTTCAGGATGTTCTCACTGCTTATTGGGACCCCACAAGACAAAAATATTGCATTTTATTCTACAAATATGAACAGACAAATATGTATTGATTTACTACTATGAAAGACACTTTGTCAAGTGCCAAGGACATTAGAATACATCAGAAAACTATTGAATATTGATCCAATGTGGGGTATGGAGGAGTCCACAAACAGCTACTAAACCATGTAGTACATTCTGGGAAAAGAGTAATCAAATAAGCCTTGGAGCATTGAAGGAAAAGCATATTGTCTAGATCACTGGTTCTCAATCATGGTGATTTTACCTCCCTGGGTGCATCTGACATGACACGGAGGTATAGTTCACTGTCACAAGTGACAGACTGGAGTCCTAATGCAATCTATTGAGTAGAGGCCACAGTATAGCCTCCCACATCAAAG
This sequence comes from Heterocephalus glaber, assembly GCF_053883595.1. NCBI lineage: Eukaryota > Metazoa > Chordata > Mammalia > Rodentia > Bathyergidae > Heterocephalus > Heterocephalus glaber. The sequence goes on from NW_028258463.1 coordinate 3,340,017, forward strand.
GATTATCCATTTCAATATTTTAATGCTGTCAAGGTGAAGAAATCCTGATCTAGATGTGAAGGGTTAGGGAAGGCTTCCTAGAGAAAATGATATTTGACCAGTAGAGTAGGTGTTAGCAATCTATTACATTTAGCAAGAAGGAGGTTCTTAATGGTAGATAAAAGTTGAAAATAGTTTGAAGACTGACTGGGCAGTGAGAATATGAAGACCCAGAAATAATCCACTCAAAATACTTGGCTAGGAAGGAAACTGTAGAAGCTGGAGTGGGGCAGGATGGTACTAAGGCACACCTTATTGTATTTGGCTTTAAAGATGGACAGAACTTGAGTATGCAAAATGCTGATAGAAAAAAGTAAACACAGGAGTAAAAAAGAGAGTAGGGTCCTCCACATACCATATAATTCCATTGATATGAAATATCCCCAAACAGGTAAATCTATAGAAAGTAGATTGGGGGATATCTAGAGATGGAGGTAGGGAGTTATGTGTTTAGAGGGATGGAGAGAAAATTTTTCTTAAATATATTGTATTAAAGATTGCACAACTGTGTAAATACACTAAAACCTTAAATGGGATGATTGCATGGAATGTGACTGCTACTTCAATAAACCTCCTATTAAAAATACAGTGAAAAGGTGGAGGTGGAGAGAACTCATCAGAGGGGAAGCGATGGATTTTTTGGTAAGCACAGAGATAGCTTTCACTTGACAGTAAAGGATGGGATACCTGATGGGGGTCCAGGTGGAGATGGGGCCTGAATGGCACATGAAGATAAGGGAGGCTGATGGCGTTTTATTGATTGTTTGTGGAGTAAGTATTTAGAAGAGAAGCCTGACTGAGAGAGAGAACATGATGAGATGGGAGATTTGAGCCCAGGGTATGAGTGTAGCACAAGAGCAGCATGTGATGAATAAGGAATCAAAGGTCTCACCTGGTAGCACCAAGAGACTTACTGAATGTGGAGACATGACTATCACGGGCCTAACCTGGAAGGTCATGTTGCTTCTACCCCAGGAAGTGCAGACTTAGTTAGTGTTAAAAAACAAACAGTAACTATGCATGACTCAGACTGAGGGAAGGGTGTGTGATAACCTACTAATGCAAAATGTGCAGGGAAGAAAGTGTGAGAGGAGAGAGCTGCAATCCCATTAGCAGAGAGGTCAATTTCTTATGGCACATCTCATATCACTATAGCACCTAAAATCTTACCAGTTTAGATTCACATGACGCACCACAGTCATAGAATATGCTTAGATGCTTTATTTTTGTCTTACTGTAATAATACTGTCTCAGTCTATTTGGACTGCTATAACAAACTGCTATTTACCTGTGTTGCTTATAAACAACATGAATTTATATTTCTCCCAATTCTAAAAAGGGGGATGTCCCAGGTCAATTCTCTGGGAGATTGGGTATGGGGCAGAGGGTATTCCCAGGATCACTGGTGATCACTTTTTGCTGGGTCCTGCATGAGTAGGGGAAGTTCAGATTCCTGATTTTTCTAGAAGGTTGCTACTCAAATGCATGGGCTGCTCTTCCACCATTTTCTATAATGGCTGTCTTCCCATGTGGTGCAGATCCTCTGCTTTAGAACATAGTATTTCATTCTTTTTCTTCATTTTTCCTCTAAAAGCAAAAGTAATTGTCCCAGTTTGCTTGTATTTTAAAGTAAAGGAGATATACTATTTTTAACAAAAAGGAATTGCCATATAGCATTAAGATATACATCAAGCGAACAAGTCCCAGATGCATACTTTTTTGGATCATCTGGCTTCCCTCAAGGTCTTGATCCCTCTGTGGCAATTGATACACAGCTGTCCTTGGCCCAGGACCAGGTCTTCAGCACACAGCCAAGAAAAGGAAAGTAGAAGCCAGTGCTCTGGTGTGGAGGTGATATACTAAGCTATATACCCTGACCTTGACTCGTCTGGCCTCTTTCATTGTAAACCAATCTTTAGAGTTGGAAAACACTCACTCAGCATGTAGCAGGATCTCTAGGTATGAGCCCAGACATAAGATATCACCACACTTTCAAGTCAGGGAGTTGGGAGTGGTGTATTCAGCCACAGCAGGACTTTGGAAGCAAGACAAGGGTTTGGTTGCAGCTGGTGGGATTCTGGTCAGCCTTCCAAGCAGATAGCTCTGGTCACTAACATGGAGCCGAGATGACACGTAACAACCAAAGGGAACAGATTGCACAAGAATAATACATTGTCATTTGTAGTCTTTTATTGAAAGTATTTTCTAAAATCCCTTGGATTAAAAGCCAGGATTACTGCTCTGGTATATAAGCCGTTCTTTGGGACAATAGAGGACATATCTTTTCCTAGGCATTTAAAATGACTAATGATATTTGTGGATATACAGCATTTGTATATTATAAAATTGAAAAGGTCCTCATAGGAAAAGTATGTGAAAGCCCTTTGTAAAAAAAAAAAAAAGACTATAAATTTGTAAGGGTCTTAAATTTTTAAACAGAATTGACTCCTACATACATGCGCTTTCCTGTCTCTATGCCAGCCTTCTTGTCTCTATGCTCAGCTATTTGTCCTAATCTTCTCTAAATGTGTTAACTAATAATAGCTAGAGTGTGATCTCTCCCTGGGGTCTAGATATATAGTCTCATATTTATTTAATTATAATTATTATTCTTTTTAAATAATTAAAGTGATGCATGCTTATTATGAAGATTGGAAAACACATAAAATAATGAAGAAAATAAAATTATCTGTAATCCCTCTACTTCAAGATAATCATTTTCACGTCATTTCTTTCAGCTCTTTTACTGTAGATACTAGAATATAAAACATATTTCAAACATTGTGATCACCCTGCATATTATTTTTGAATATTGCTTTTTCATTCAAGATTATGTGGGGAAAATTTTATCTTCTGATTAAATGTTCTTCAGCAACTACTTTAGTGGCTTCCTAACAGTTTGTCGGGTAAATATACATAATTTTAACACTAATTTTCATATCCATGAATATGTTCATTCTCAATTTTTATTATTATCTAAACAATCCACTTAAATAATATGTTACCATAACGTTTGTTGCAGTGTTTTGTTTTCATAAATTTGTACTTACACTTTTAAGGATCATGCCTCATAGCGGGTTTTTAGCTGATGCGATATCAATCTGTGCATATATTTAGTAAGATACTATTGAAGGTACAAATGACTGAACATAGTAGGCGAAACTTGAGACACTCTTTCAAGAGCAGTGGTGGGGAAGATTTGTCATAACGAAAGTCTCACATACTGATACGGCACATCCTGACCACCAGAGAAGCCATATTACGCATCTTAGGCACATTCCAAGTATTTTGGACTCACTTTGAATAAATTATTATGGGTACCTGGCTTATATATCAACACACAAGTTATATCATTTTCTCCTTTCTAAGACATTCAATCCTTCTACTCCTAGGAGCATACGAACTTCAATTATTTACTATTTGTAGCTTTCACTGTTACTTTTAGACTTATGGCTCTTAAAGGTGACAGAATCTGGGACTTGCTTCTTATAATTGCCTCTGGCTAGATTAGAAGCTACATACCAACAGTGTAATTACTATTTTGAGAGGATCCTTTTGAGTATTATATCCGTATTTTGATATTTTCTTGAGTTTTCACCTGTCCAAGGTTAAAGAGCTGAACCTTTCCCCCATGAACTCCAGAGCCTCTCACACATACACTGTTTGACACAGCATAAACTTAAGTAAATAAAGATGTGGGGAATAATAATACTGGCTTGTATGTGTGTGTTTTCCTGAGGATTAAACCCAGGGAGCACTGAACTCTCTCCTCAGCCTTTTTTTTTTTATATTATTTTGAGATAGACTCTTGCTAAATTATGTGGGCTTACTTTAAACTTGTGATTCTCCTGCCTCAGCCTCTTGAATAGCTGGGATTACAGACATGCACTAACATGCCTGGAAAAATATTGACATTCTGAATTTGTTATTTACTTTTTGGTAACTATATCCACACAACTATTAGAGTCTGGCTAAAATTATTCATTTTCCCTGGCTGGTTCTGCTACGCAACCTAGCAATTAAATCACTCTTTCACTGAATATGAATAGGTAAAACAACTAGAATGATTCAGGTTAGGGTATATTTACTTTATCTACATCTACATATTACCTATATATGTCTCAAACATATCCCCAGTGATGATTTGTTCATGAGATATGTTGCAAATAAATAAAAATTTTGATACTGTTTCTTTTTTGTCTCAAATAGAACTTTGACTCATATTTCAGAAATTGTTTAGCTTTAATAAATCTGTGTTATTTTATCAGTTTTAGTGCCTTTTCCCCAAGAATCCATTGGCTTACTGCATGGGGATTCAACTGCATGAAACTGGGACAGGAAAGAGCCCAAGTGGACCAGCAGCTCATTCTACTTTGATGGGTACAGAGCAGCATCCTGTATGTTTTCCTGGTAATGTGAATTATGCTATGTTCTGGTTTCTCCAAATTGGATTCTGTGATACAGGGTATTTATTCCTGCTTTGGTTTTGATAACTCAATGCCTACTTTTTTTTTCTGCCTCGGTCTCAAAGTGTAGTAAAATCACAAAAGTCAATCATGATGAAATGAGGGAGGCTTGTCTGCCATCGGAATGTGAGCCCAGGTTAGTCACAGGAGGGTGTCAGAGAAGCATTAAAGTCTCACCCGTGGCAAGAAACAAAGTTGGAGTTGAGCCACAGTCACACAGTGAGTCAAACCGCAAGGTGTGGCAAATCTTAACAAGACTGTGCTTGACAGGAAAAACATTCGTGTGCAAAACAAGTCTAAGCCTGCATGGGTCAATAAAGAAGTAAATATGCTGAAATGAGAATCAGCCAGAAGCACATTTAAACCACTATACTTAGAGGGTGACTTGCTTTGGTGCAAGAGTCTGTGAATATTGACTTCCCTTGGTCAGTGACAAGTCCTCAGCTGGTCTTTAAGGCACACCAATTAGAAATCAGTGCCAGTCCGGCCTAAGCCTAACATTTCCACTTTGACTCAATAGCAAGATCAAACCAGCTGTATGATTGGAGTAGAAGATAGAAGTCTGGTAGCCTCCATTTCTCACCTTGGTCCTGCTAAAGCTAAGCCTTCAATGGTTTAGTTTTCTAAGTCCGAAGGAAAACTCTGGAGTAAGTATGGAAATACATAAAAACAGCCCACTTGAAAACATAAAAGGCTATTTAAAGTTAAAAACTCTTCCTAATCTGGTGGTTTTAGATGTTGTGTGTAAGTGTTCCATTGTCACATGGGGTCTGGCTATCGTCTGTAAAATAAGTATTTCAAAGTGCACGTATTCTAATTTCTTATCAGGCAATTTTAGTTAATTAATATATGATATGAATTAATTCCAATTTCTCACACTGCTGGGCACAATGTCTCCTTTCAAAGAGTTTATAATTCATTAAACATTTCATGGTAAAGTCTATAAACAAAAGCCTCTAGGAATCCAAGTGGAGGTTATTAGGTCTACTTTTTGGACTGGATAAATTAAAACGGCTTCAAATCAGGTAGAATTGATCTGAGCCTTTAAGAATACTATACATAAATAGCTCTTTAAAGTGAAGTGGGGGAAGAGAGGTGGGGAATAGTTTAAGTTTGAGAACAGCAGAGTAGAGAAGTAGGAGACCTAAGACAAGTTTATGGACTTCACTAGTCTGTATTGATCTGAACAACTCTATTTATAATCCTTTTATTGAGTCTTAATGCCTACAGTGCAAATTCTTGTGTAGGATTCCATTCCCTCTTCTTGTTTTTCTGCTCTGGTCTCAGCCAATAGCTACCATTTTTCCTATGCAAGTATATCAAATGTTAAAGCTTCAATATATCTAATATTGCTTAGGTAGAGTCTTACTGAATTCTTTCCAGAAAAATTCTGCAAAAAAAATGTTTTCAATGGATTCCACTAATGCAAAGGTCAGGATAAATCTGCTATAAAGGTCCAGTTTGGGAATATTTTGGCTTTATGGCTCAGACAATCTTGTTGCAACTCCTCAAGTTTGCAATGGTAGCACAAATGCAACAATGAATGGATGTGAAGACTTCTCCCCATGATGCCCTGAATTTGGTTTGCAGGCCAGCATGTAGTTTGCTGACCCCTCCATTACTGGATGAAAATTGTCCAAAAGAGATTTGTTTTGGTGAAGCAAATGGGAGAATTAAGAAAATGTCAGTTCTTTGGAGGAATTCCAGAAATATTTCACATATATTTATCAATTGCCCTCATGCAACCTTATCTTTATATTTCTTCTTTTTTTTTTGTACCAGGGATTGAACTCAAGATCTTGCGCTTGCAAGGCAGATGCAGTGCCACTGAGCTAAATCCCTGGCCCTATATTTCCTTTTATTAACAAAATGCACAGTCCCTTATTAAGAGAAGCAAGGGATTTAGTACCTTCTCTTACGAAATACACACTTAATTTAATTACATTTTACAAATGTGGACTGGAACTCCACTACTACTGTGGATACAAAGAAGAGTAAGATACAGCCCTGCCTTTAAAAATCTTGTAGACTAATAGTGGGTTAAAGCAAGCATAAAGATAGAAGTACACACATAATTTATAGAAGGAGAAATTATACACGTGAACAAAATAATTCTTCAGCTTTATGAGAATTTGAATGGAATTTGAAGTCTAGGTAGATGTATTAGTTAGGGTTCGCTAGAATATTCTATCTATATATATTCTGATTATCTGTTTATCTATCTATCAATATATCTATCTATGATTTACTGAATAGGATTACAATGGCCACCTGTGGAATCAGAGGTTGGGGTATGCAAAATGGCTATGTGCACACTGGAGGACTGGTGGATCTTGTCAAAGGTCGAAGTCCTTGAGCTCACTACAAAGTTTGGTTGCAAGCCCATGCATCCATGTCAGAAAGCTGAAGGGTCTGTACTGAAAAGCTAAAGAGTCTACACTGGAAACTTGAAGGAACTAGATATGAATGTCAAAAGTCAATGCAGAAGAAATAAAAGGAAGACTTCTTTTTTTTCTTTTAATTTCATCCAGGCTACAAACCCATTAGTTGGTGCCACCCAGGTTCAGGGTGGATCTTCCCTCTTCCCTCTTCAGTTTGTGACCTACATGTCATCATCCACAGACACTCAGAGCTTTACTAATCTTCTAAGTGGTTCTTACTCAACTCGGGTTGATATGCTGTAATTAATGGTCACAGTACAATCAATGAGAGAAAAAATAGAGAATGTTAAAGATTTAGACAAAGACATTAGGACATATGGGAAATAGTACATGATCTGCTTTAAATTTCTCTTAGGTCTCTAAATCTGCAATGTCTCAAGCCTTCATCTTGACTTTTCTGTAGGCTTGACATCTACCATTTTATTAATATACCTGATATCACCTGATTATATTTATACCAAATTGTCCCCAGAAAGACGCTGAAGAGAGTATGTTCCACTATCACACCAGTTGTTTAAACAAGAAGCCAGTAACTATTAAGTCTCTCTTCTTTAGTTACCAACTCATTTTCCCTGCATCCAGAATATGTTTTAATTCTTTTCCCTTTCTCCATCTACACTTCCAGCCAATTGACTCCGAGCACAGTAATCTCATGCTTGGGGCTCTGAATAGCTCTTACTACTTCCACTCCTCCCCAGTTCTGATCTCTTCACGAGCTGTCAGAATAATATTTTTCAGTATCATACAGTGGACAATTTGAATGCCTTATGTGAAAACCTTCAGAAGCTCCCAATTTTGTTCAGGCATAAAGCCAGAGTATTAGCACTACAAGCCTGCAGCAGTCTTCCCTGCCTGAGGGGCTTCAAACGTGCTCTTCCTTCTCTTGGGAGCATTTTCATTCTTATTCTTGGATGATTTATGCTTCTAGGGTCTCCATTTTTAACTGTACAGAGTCTGTTTCCCCGATTACGCTCTTAGGGAACCCAGTCTGTTCATGAATTTCATAAAAGTATGAGTAGTCTAATTTACATATTAGCCCGAGAGTCCATGAAGGCAAACATAAGATATCCAGCACCCAATACTATGTCCTGCATGTACACATATTTATTAAAATAATTTTCCCAAAACTATTTCTTCAGAAATATCCAAGACAGTTACATCCTTTGAATATTTGAGTTAAAAGTAGTGACATAGAGTCTCAATAAAAATCATTTTCTTTTTTCACATAAAATACTACACTCCCATGAAATACAAAATAAATATAAGATCGCATTTGTGTCTTTTAAGATTTAATTTCCTTCAACAAACATTTATTCAACTGACACTAACTTGCCATTTACTGTGATATCAACTACTGAGTCTATTTTTAAAAATAAGTATATGATTTGGAGATTATAGACTTTGTAAAGAAATAAAACAGATAATTAAAATATAATGCTAAGTATAAGATAAAATGAACATACTGCAAAGCATTTGGCTCTTTTAAAGAGTTTGGCCAGCTCAGCTGAATCCAGTGAGGTCTTGGAATGAACTTAAATCTCTCCTTAGCATCTACTGGGATGTTGACTGCCCCAATTCACTGAACTCTGAATTTGATTTCCTTATTGCAGTGTGAACACAATGAGAATCACATCTTTCAAGGCTGTTGTTAGGTATCCGATAGGTTACAGTAAGTGCCCTGTTACATTCTAAGAGACATCAGGTAAGGATTTACCATTGTGAATCAAAGGAAATATTCTGAAAGTTGGCAAAAGATTTGCCTAACTGTACCAGCACAATAAAGGAATTGTAGAACTACCCATGCATAACATTACTACCCAAAGTACCCACCGTGGTGAAAACACTTGTTAATAATTATAATCCTAGCCTTGATTAACTAGAACACAATCTTAGACATGCTCTTTAAATAACTAAGAAAATGATAAGAAAGTAAACTGGTAACCGAGAAATAAAATAACTCCAGGTTATGTTTCACACATAATACACTTTCAGATCAATCTTTAATATCTTTGTCATTACATTTCCTTGCTCCACACATTTAGAATGTTGACTCTATAGTGACATGAAAACATCTTCAAAGAACAATTCTTTCATGTTCACAATACATACAATATAGCAAAGGCAGGGAAATGGATAGGTATATTTAGCCCAGATTTTTGAAAAACAAGGTTTGGAAAAAATATTACACTGATCATCTTTTTGCTAAAACCTGATTTAACAACATTGAAAATAAGAAATAAGCTTAATAAGTGATTGATTTAGACATCTGGGGAAAGGAAAAAACTCTTAGACCTCCAGTTTTTCCTTTAATATCAGCAATTTTTAAAAACTATTTTAATATTAAGAAAAATGTTATCATTTAAATGTTTCTACTTAAGAAGAGTATCTGGGTAAAATAATTGCCAGGTTGAATATTTTTGACAAATTAAAGATAAAGCAACCATGAGGCAGAAGATAAACTAATTTCAAAAATCTCACAAATGTTATGAACTTCTCTGTTAACTCTTGAATTTTCCCATTTCAATCACATTTTAACATTCAGTTTAATGTTTTCCTAGGTGAGGCTTCTGCTTTCCTTGCTATTAGTACTCTTTGTCATTACCATGTCTAGTATGAAAGTCTTTGTAAAAGATGTGTGTTTATGGCAAAGAATCCCCAATGTGACAAATTCATAATTGAATAATTATTTAGTGAATTTATATTTGGGGGGAACATGGCAGCCAAATCCAGCCAGCTATTCCAGTAGGGGGCTCCCTAGTACTGCCTGCTGATATATGACTTTGCGTTTAAAGGATTGTCAGCATAAGTACTAAAAATTCAAATGTAGAATTTGAAATGCGCCTGAATTCCCCTGCCTCTCAATTTCTAATGAACTACAGCCCAGTGCTAGGTTGCTGCAGGGTTTCACTGTTGATACAGTCTCTCCCTTTATGAAGCAAATGACACAAAGAAGTCTGTTAACAATTCAACAAAATTATAACTGAATAGCTACCCTTGTGATTGTGTGGGGGACTTAATTGATATTACGTGTTGCATAAATAGGGATAATAAATGTCCAGGGGACTGTTTCCCTCCTGGTTGTTTATTCAAGGAGCAAACATTCTTCAGTACTTTGAATGACTATGAATGATTAACAGGGAATGAGAAGTGGGGGAAATAGAATTAGAGGCTATGTGTGTTTCTGTTTTATCCTGATGACAAATTTTCTCCCACTCCTTCAAATCCTTTAATAAAGAAATTTGTAGAAAAAAGAATAGACTCATCCTTTTGGTAATTTCCTGTTTGTTTCATGGGAGTCAATATGGCAGGGTAGACAGAGTCACAGAGACAAAGATAGGCTGTTCATTTCTGGTCCAGCAATTATTACCTGTACAGCCTGGGGTAACCTCCTAAACCTGGCTTTTGATATACAGAATGGAACTTGCAAATACCAATCTGGAGGACAGTTGAAGAGATCAGAGACAATTTCTGAAAAATGCTTAGGATATGTCAGATGCTCAATAGAGTGTGGTTATTATTTTCATAAACAATCATATTTAATCGTCACTATAATCCCATTTTTCTGCAATTTATTGTTATTTCAGCTAGCTTTGAAATATGCAGAGCCAGACCTTGATAATTTCATTTAATTATGAAGGAAAAAATAACTCTGAGAATTTAAGACATTCATTTCTAATCATACAGCTAGTTTGTCTATGTTCCATTGTTATGCTTTTGTGAAACAAAAATCAGAAAATAAAAACTGGGTTGACTCTTTAGTTTTTATCCCAGAACTTTTTTTGTTTGTCTCCACAGTTGCTGTCAGTTGCTGAAAATTTAGGAAAATTAAACCTTAGCTTTGAAGGACAAAGAAATTAAAACGATTTCTCAGATTGATAAGTTTCTAGAGCTCTCATATTTTATATGCTACTATTTTTCTTGAGGAAAACAACCATGGTTGAAGTAATGTAGGCATGAGCTGTGTAAGGAACTTTAACCACAGCATTGTAACAGCCAAAGTGGAAAATTCAGTTTTTTAAATTTTATCTTAATTAGCTGTTTCTCTGTAAAGAATGGTTACCACAAGTTAAGTCAGCAATTCCATTTATTTATTTATTTTGTATCTGAAAGATTTCCTTTAATCATCTTTTTTGGGCAACAGAAATGTTTTTATTTCTACTATTTTCCTCTTCGACTTTTTACTTTTTAAAATAATGTTAAATATTTAAGATTAGAGTACTAAAGGTCAGAGATTTAGCTCAATGGTTCTGCCCGCCTGCCTCCCAAGCACAAGGTTCCGAGTTTGAGCCCTAGTACCAACAAACAAACAAACAAACAAACAAACAAACCAAAGATTAGAATACTAAGGTAAATGTACTTTTGTGGCTGTGGATGGGTTCAGAGATCATTTCTTTTTCTTTTTGTTAAACTGTATTATAGAAAATTCTGAAGGTATACAAAACTGGAGAGAACGGTAAAATGAACCCATGTATACCCTTTATGCATCTTTAACATTCATCAGCATCTTGTAAGTATTCTGTTTCATTGGTGATGATTGATTGGATCTTATGGATCTTTCATAGGTGATAGGTTATTTCACTGTGTAATCAGCATAGGATCAACAATGACAAGTAAAAAGTTAAGTCTTGTATTCTTTTTTTTTTTTTTTTTGGCACAGAGATCGAACTCAGGTCCTTGCACTTACAAGGCAGGCAGCAGAACCACTAAACTAAATCTCCAGCCCAAATCTTGTATTCTTATACTATACTAAGACCTTTGAATGCACTGTGAGTCTTCATACCATTTTGCTTCCAATCTTAGACTTAACTGTCAGAGATAGTCAGAGACTATACTTTTGATTACAGTAATCAAGCTGTGCCTTGTCCAGTTAATCCCAATGTGTGCTGCTTCTTCAAATGCCACGGGTTCTTAAATGAAGTCCTGTTTTAAGCAGAAGGATTGCACTGTTAATTTACAGTGATACTGTGGGTTTTCAGAGGGTAGCACATTTTCTCAGGAAATATCCCATATATATATTTAGTTAGTAGACAGATTTGCATCTAAGCTCTGATACTTATTTGTTTAGGATCTTGTTGTTTAGGATCTTAGTTTTCTGTGTCTTTCTAACTTTAGGGATGTACCTATTACTCATAGCCTATCTACAAAATTAAAAAATAATGTATATGCAAAGGCTGTGAAGGCAAAACTGATGTGGAAAATTATATGAGTAAAAACTAGAGGAACTTGGGAATGGAGAAGGCAGAGGAAGGAAGTAGGCAGAGGAATATATTCACTGTTTATGAATGAAAAAATGATGTGATTCTGGATCTGAAAGAAGGAATCAGGCAAACTTTCAACATCAAAGCAAAAATACACCAATCATAGCAAGGGAACTGGAATTTCTTTTCGAATGAGTTCTGTGGCATTTCTCTAGGAAGATTTGCTTTACTAAAAGATAAGCTATGTGAGACAAAATATTCATATTTGGGCAAAAGAAGTTTCAGTTGTCTAGAAGAATCTGGGACTGCTGGTCCCGAGCTGGTCAGAGTATTTAGCATGTATTTTTTCACTAATGTCTCTAAGGAAATGATGATTACTACCAATTTACTTTTTAAATTTAATACTAAGTTATCACAAAGGGAAGTTATTGCTGTGGTTTTTGTTTTTATTTTTTTCCCAGGAGAACACTTAGAATTAAATAACCCCTGGAAGATTGCTCAGAAGAAACTGAACAAATTAAATCACATGCTCCGATGTATCTCAGTTGTTCACTATTCCTTTGCTTTAGGCTGCACTGCAACATTTAAAGAAACTTGTTCACAGAAGTTACTCTATGTGTGAGAAAAAAATAGCAAATCAGGTACGAGCCAGTTCACTTCCCCTGTTCACTTCAGTGTGAAGGAAGAATGTAGGGCTGACTCAGGGTCAGAACTCTGTTAAAGCAGTTTGTTTTTCCTTTTTCCACATTAGTTTCCTTTATTTTTCTAGACCATCAGATTTAATTCTAGAACCTCTAAATAAATGATTAAATGAGAGGAGCCAAAAAAGTAAAATAAATACAACCAAGTTGAAAATATTACATGCCTCCTGATTACAGCAACTTTCTACATTTTTATCAGACAGACACCTTTGTATTTCCTGTTTTTGGCTTTATTTACAATGCATTCCCTGGTTTTAAATGCTGTCTATTAAGTCTGTCTATTCTTCTTCAGTATGGTCTAAGAAGGAGGTACTAAAGTCACTCTGTGGTGATGTCTAGGTATCTTCTTGGAAGTGTACATAGAACCTGACACAGAATCAGCGGATTAGTTCATTTTTGTAGATGCCCTTCAATGTTTGCATGCTACAGGTCAAACTAATTAATAGCACATCTATTGAAACTTTTTCAAGTTAATGGGAACTGATTATTGCACTGTAGAGTCAAAGACTTGGGTTTAGATGTCAAACAAAGGATGAAATCTGTAACTATGCAATCTGACATAGCATCAAATTCTGAGACGGAGTTTTCTCTTGCATGATACTACACAATAGTATCAATTTCAGTAGAGTGTTTTAAAGATAGATTGAGATAATTTACAAAAAGTATTCTGGTCATGGACTAGCAGCTGTTTCTTGGTAGGAATGAGACCAACCATAGGTACTTCCTTTTGAAATGATGACATATTATCTGGGAAAACAATAATTAGGATACAATGTGATTAACATCTCCAGTGGAGATACATATGCAATCTTCTATGGAAAACATAAAGAGATGAATCTGTTCTTTCTAGAAAGAACCATTAAATGAAGATATTTATGCCAGTTGTTGAAGGGTCAGAAGTATTCCAGAAGAGAAATGCCAAACACGTATTGCAAGTAGATAATATAGAAGGTCATTGGTTATTTTGAGCTGTCATTACTACACTTTTTTCATAACTCTGTTGTAGCACATGTTCATACCATATGGTGCATTTCTTACTATAAATAGCTTTCTTTATATCTGTTCACTTCCTTAAGGTGAGGATTATGTGTATTCATTTCTTATTTCTAGCATCTTGCATAGGACGTGGCACATGGTATATATTAATGAACAGTTTCTCTAGAGATAACTATACAGGCACACAAAGGTCAGGAAAGAGAAGATGTGTTCAGGAATTACTGGCCAAATAGCAGTAGAAGTGAAATTAGGAAGGGTCATCAGTGTCATGTCACAGATTGAAAATAAGTCTTGTAGGTCTTGACTACTATGACAGTTCTTAGCCAGAGGGAATAAATCACTTTATTAAAGCAAAGAAAGTATGAAATATAATCTTTCATTTCACTAACTTACTACTTTACTGATTTTTAAGATATATTGGATCAATTTGCTTTTTAAATTTTTTTAATAACTCAGTGTGAAAGTGCCTAAATTATGCTTAGCTGTTTTAATTTTGTATCAAAATCTAGGGTGGATTGCTTGGACTAAACTGTGAGTATATAAATGTGATATTAATTTTTTCAACAGGACAAGTATAGCTGATGAAGGAGCACAAATCCAAACGGGACTCTAATTAGGAAGTAAGGAGTAAGGGACAAAATGCCCACTTGCAGTTCTACCCAAGGTGTGCTTTACTTACACCCTTTGCTCACATCAGACTGCGGGTGTGATAATTTTCCTCCTGCACCCTAAATCCATCAGGTGTTCTCAGGGTGCACATAACTAACAAAGCTAAAGCATCCACCACAATCTTTCTGGGTCTGGAAAGATTTCAGCAACTCTTCTTTTTGTTTTGCTTCTTTGTTTTAAAAAAAGTTAATTGAGTTTATTGCTACAATTTAGATATACATAATGATCACTGTCATCATATGCAATTTGTACCTGTACATGATATATCTTGATTTTTATTTTTTCCCATTCCCTTCCCTTCCTTTCAACCTCTCTTCCCCTCCTTATTTACAAAATAGACTCAGAAGTAATAGTAGAGACCAAGTTCGGATTCCTTTCTACTACAAGTATTGCCTTTAAGCATCTCTCTGGCAGTTGGTCAGCCAGTTTCTGACTATGATGGAGGAACTCACCTTCACAACTGCATTGGTGAGTTAATTCCACTTTTGGAAAACCTGAGCTGTGAGGAAGTTATTTTACAGTCTGGAGAGAGAAGGATCAAGCCTAAAATAATGGTTACATTTGGCTGAGGTAATGTAAAGTCAGGGATTAGATGTGGTATTTAAAAGAAACTTTTGTTTTAACATTTTCTCTTTTAAACAATTTTCATATATTAATCATTTAATTAAAATAGATTTTAAAGAGGTTAATCTTTCAGTTGATCAAAATCATTCTCCATTTATTTCCTATACTTCATATAAAAATACACAAATAAACCAGGCATTGTGGTGTGGGGCTGTAATCTCACAACTTGGGAGGCTGAGGCAGGAAGATTGTTAGTTCAAGGCTAGCCCTGTTACATAGCAGTTCAAGGATAGCCTGGGCTATGTACCAAGACCCTATCTCAAAAGCTCAAACTAAACCAAACCAAATAAAAACAAAAACAACAAATCCCCCATAAATTCCACAAATAAATCTATGCCCAACTTAAAATAATAGAATTGCAGATGTGTACAAATAATTACATTTGCCCTCAAAAATATTTCCAGGAGGCATTTTATGTTTACTTAACTATTCTTTTTATCGATCATAGAAAATATTGGTTGAATAAGACATAATATTAATAAGTATTTTTTTGACAAGATAGACATAAAAAAGTTATCTAAATATTTCAAAATCTGTCACACAAAATCTCACAAAATATGAGGGCAATCATCTGCCTGGGAGAATTAAAGGTTTCACCAGAAATTGACATTTATAAAAGTCAGTTGACTAAAGCAGGAGCAATGGCAACAGAGGGAAATATTTTCAAAGGAAACTTCTAAGAAATGACAGAATTTTGTGACTGGTTAAAGAAAAGTAGAGGGGAAAAAAGAGAGAGAAATATGAGTGTGGGTGATATTAATTTTGGTTTTATACATGGAGGAGCTGGGACAAAAAATGTTAACTAATTGCACTTTGGTTAGGTAATCATTTATATGATTAAAATGCAGAAGTTTTAAAAGGGAGCACTGTAAAATTCTCTCTTTCTCCTAGTGCCTCAGTTTGTATTTCCATAGGCAAGGGATGGTTCTCACATTTCTTTAATATACAGCTCTACTCGCCACATGCCTTGCAAGTGTAAGGTCCCAAGTTTCATCCCTGGTACCAAAAGAAAAAGAAAAAGAAAAACAAAACAAAAAAACCCTCTATTGAAGTTTTATAACTTCTATAAATAATACAAAATATATATATAACTTATATAATAAAATATAATATATTATAGAATGAATTGCAGAATTTAACAAATTGTAACATACATATATACCTATGAAAGAATCACCATGATCAAGATAACAGAAAAATAAATGCTCCTTAAAATTTCCTGGCCAGTCATGTATACAATATACAGGCAATATTGGATCTGCTTTTGTAACTATAGATTAGCATTTATTTTAAATATTTATATATAAGTGGAATCAGGCATAAAATATTCTCTTTTTTCTGGCTTTTTTCACTAGGCATAAGAAATTTAATATTCATCTATATTGTTGTCTCCATCAATATACTTCAGACTTTATTACTGCTGAAAAACAACTCATTGTATAAATATATCAAATTTTCCATTTTTTCCTTTTCTCATATTTTTTCTTTTCCCTTCTTTCCTTTCCCCTTCCCTTCCCACTTCCCACTTCCCTTCCCACTTCCATTCCCACTTCCCCAATTCCTTTAGATCTTTTCTTCCTATTTCACATTATCAATTATATCATTTGAACCTTATTTACACTTTTAGTATTTTACACCAGAGAAACTATTCGGTATTTACACGTGTCCTATTTATTTCACTTGAGAGTATGGCCTCAATGTGCATCCCTTTAGCTATAAATGTCTCTAGTTTCTTGTTCTTTATGGCTATTACTCCATTTTATATAAAGACCCCAACTTCTTTATCTAGTCTCCAGTTGATGGGCATTTGGGCTGTTTCCAAGTTTTAGCTATTACAAATTGTGCCACTATAAACATGGGTGTGCATATATCACTGTGGTATGATTCTTTTAATTCTTTTGGAAAGATACCCAGCAGAGGGATAATCCATATTTGCTTTCATATATCTTTAGTATATTTCTAGGAGAAAATTGCTGGGTTTCATAACAGGTATGTTTTTCATTTTTAAAGACAGTGTCAAAATTGATTTTTAAGATGGTTGAACCTTGTAACATCCCCATCAACAGTACACGGAACTCCAGTTGCCTTATATATTTGCCATCATGGGATCAATCTTTTGAAAGTTTAGTCATTTTAATAGATATTTAGTGGTGTGACACTGGGGTTTGAAATTGCACTTTCCTGGTGACTAATGGTGCTGAGTAACTCTTCACACATTTATTTATCACCTGCATATTTTCATTGGTGAACTTCCTGTTCACATCTTATGCCCATTTCTCTTTTGAGTGGTACATGTTTATTATTGATCCTTGAAAGTCATTTTTCCCTTTTAAAAAGTATTCTGGATGCAAAGCCTTTATCAAATATGCATTTTAAAAATATTTTCTCTAAGTCTGTGGCTTGTGTTTTAATTCTCAAGTGTCTTTGGAGAGATGAACAATTGTGAAGAAATATTGTTTATTAATTTTAAATAGATTCTGTTCTTGGTGTTACAATTAAGAAATTATTGCCTAACACAAAATTTCTTCTATGTTTTCTTCTAGAAGTTTTATACTTTTTAGTTCTTGAATTCAGACATCTTCTTCAAGTTAATTTTTGTAAATCATTCAAAGTATGATTGAAATTCAATTTCTTTTAGAATATGGATTTTCAAAAGAGTAATATTTGCCCAAAAGACTATTCTTTCTCCACTGAATGGTCTTTGCATCTTTGTTAGAAAATATTTGGCCATAAATTCGTGGAACTAGATTTGGATCCTCCATTATGTTTCTTGAATCTATTTGTCCCTCTTGATGACAATATTGTAATTTCCTACTTAAGCTTTAAAATAACTCCTAAAGTCAGGTAATATAAGTCTTTTAGTTTCTTCTTCCTTGTCAAATTTATTTTGGCTTTTCTAGGTCCTTTGCATTTCTGTGTATTTGAGAATTAGCTTTCCAATATTTTATAGAATTTTGATTGGGATAGAATATATGAATTGGAGGAAAGTGACATTTTAAAAACACTGAATTCTTCAGAAGAGAATTGTCTCTCTTCATTTTCAGTTGTGTCTCATTTAATTTTTCTCAATGAATTTTTCTAGTCTAGTCAATGAAGTTGTGCAAGTATTGTATTTCTTTTGCCACATTTCCAGCATTTCTCTAATAATAATGACAGTGGCCAAGAAATTGTAACTTCAGATTCCATCATCTCACACAGGAAATTTGTTAAGAATAGAATGTATAAATTTATAGCCAGGTGACTCCTTATGAATTGACAACTGATTTTGAACTAGAATTCCCTCCTACTTTTCTTTTTCAAGAGAGGCTCTATTTTTATTTATTTACTTATTTATATTTTTTATCAGTACATGTATGCAGTACGTGCAATTTACAGTCCTCTTGGGGAGTTGGTATACCTACATAATACAGCTGGGGCTTTTTTCTTAATCCCCTTCCTGCCCTCCTCCCTCCTTCCTTCCTTAACTCTCCTTTCCCACTTTTCCTTCTGGTACATATTATTCTTCTTATTCATGTTTATGTCATATGACTTCCACATTCATTTGAGGCTACTAGTATTCTGTACATGGAATATCGTGATGTTTTCTCTTTTCATTTCCAGTTTTTTTTAAAGCTAGGCTGTGTAGCATGCCATAAATCTTCAAAGTGAAAATATTGACATGAATCCTATAAAAGTCTCATTTTGAACTTTATTGTAAATTAGATTTCAGGTTTCATGGGAGACAGAGCATGTACATGTGAATTATCTGCATTTTTAAGTGTCACATGACAATTATGAGGGATTTTGAGAGCAGGGAAACAGGGTAAACTGTTGATAAGTGGTTGTGAAATCAACGAAGGCACTAAGAAGATAGAAATTAAAAAGTAATATTAAAGAATTAATGATTCCTTGATCAGGGAATGTATTGATTAAATTGACAAAAATAAACAAGAACTGAGCCCAGCATGGTGGTGAACACCTGTAATGTCAGCACTCAGGGTCTGCATTGCTGCAAGTTCTAGACCAGCCTGGGCTATATAGTGAGTCCAAGGCTGACCTGAAATTCATAGTGAGACCCTGTCTCAAGAAACAAACAAACAAACAAACAAATAAAAATGAACACGAATGAATTAAAAGAGAGTTTCTGAGTGAAACAATTTTTTTTTTAACATTGGAAAATGATCTCATTAGGAAGAACTTTAAACTATCTATTGGAGGTTTGTGGTTACAAAGAAATAAAATAACTTTCACCCCCAAAGAAATAAAAGCCCCATGGCTGCAGATAACTGCAGACCATGACTGACGAACGCCCAATAAAAAATTGAAAAATGCTTTACTAAAAAATAAGCTTGTCCATCTTATTCATTTGAAATATCCAATGTCCTGAAAATTTTTGTTGGTTATTTGGGCAGGTATCATCATGATAATCCTTTTCTTTGTGGTATGAACCAGATTCATTCATTAAGAGCAAGGTGTGCACTAGAATTCACATATCCATACAAATCAAACCTCCAAGGAAAGACTTGAGAATAGTAATTATATGGAACATTTTCTTTAAAATGTCCTAAAAATTGTTTTATTTGTTAGACTTAATGATGGATGATATTTTAAGACATGTTTTATCTCTTATATCCTCCTTTTAGTATTATGCACAAGAAATGTATGCAAGGGCTAAGAATCACTCTATTGTTTATAACATTTTCATGCTTATCTCCAAGTGAATTTGGTGAGGCTGAAGTTGTACATAATAAACTGCCAAATCAATCATGAATTATTAAAAAGTGTAGAGAGAGAGAGAAAGAAGAAAATTTGCTAAAACTTAAACAGTAATTGAAGATTCATATAAGTTATTAGTATCTTGGAAGACTTATGGAAAATCTGTCCAACCTAGAGTCAGTTCCTCCAAAATTAAAATATCAAGATGTTTAAAACAATGGGGTTGTAGTGTTCAGACGTGGTTTATGTCAACCTAATAAAACAAACTGGGGTAAATATTTTCTGCAAAAATCCTTGTTGTAAAGACAGAGAAGCTATTTTGTTTAAGCTAATCTGCATTAATTACATGTACTGACTGACTTCATGAGATAATGACCTTTCTGATTTTGCCAGAGTTGAAAAAGCCTGGATTTCTCTATACTTAGCAATAAGCCTTCCTGGGGAGATTGCTTACTCTGCAGCCCCTGACCTTTAGGTTGTCACTTCATGGAGAGGTTGACAAGGCTAAATCTGTAAAATAGAAAGAAGAGGAGGAGAACTTAACTCCATGAATTCGATATTGAAGATTCAACCTGGAGCTTGAGTGACTAATTTGAGAAGATTCTTGGAAAGAATACCCTGCTAACATTGAAAAGAGAGAAACAATAAGAAAAGAAAAACAAACAAACAAGAAGAAACAAATGTGGTCTTGGATTTCCCAATTCAGTTCAAAATCCAGAACGGGAAAATGACATCCAAGACCGAATAGAATCTTGTGCTCTGACTGTCAGCATTGAAATTTGTTTAGCTGCCCTGTGGAAGTTGTCACAATGTGACAGATTTGCATTATGGATCGAGCAATAAATGTTAGCAATAGGGAAAGATGAGAAAAATCAGAAGATACAAGAAAGTTCACTGGTTTTGCATACTAATATCTTCACCTGTAGAGTATTTTATTTACAAAATGCTTCTATATAAAAATCTTCACTTTGTTCATCTTACGAGGAGCCTTAAATAGCACTTTGTGCATCTAAATCAACCTGAGCAATCTCTAAAAGCCACAACTTGGAGCAGATGCTTGCAAGTCACAGCTAGGCTGTTTAAGCAAGAATTTTTTTTTCAATTTTTACTTTCTATTCCTTATTTTGAATCATCTTCTCATAAGCTAGATGGTGTATCCATGGGAAAACATTATGAGATTTTAGGCAAGTGAACAGCAAAATATGAATCAGAGTGTCTACAAGCTGCCGGATATTATTCAACCTGCTGAGGTGTGGTAGATAGAATATGAAAAAGAATCTGCAACATTCCTTAAATTGTATCTGGCACATGACAACTGAAATGGATGAACGGATGGATGAATGGTTGATATTCTTCCTTTGGTTTGATGTTCTGATTTTCATCATATGGCTTTGTATCTACATTATCTATTTTTTCCTAGGACATTAGGATGATCCTTTCTAATCAAGATACTGCCTGAACTTCAGCTTAGAATTTCTTTTCTCTGTTGCCATCTGTTTTTTAGCTAAGATCCCTTGCTCTCAAGTTCAGCTCAGCATTGCTTTATCATTACTGAATATAGACGCAGAATTCAGAGAAGAAAGAACAGGATGTCAAACTGGAGGAATGGCAAGAACGGAAGTCTAATGATCTTTGGAGAAGCTGGATAGAAAATTGCAGCATGAAACAGGAGGAGTAGAAGTGTAAACCACGAGAAATGAGAATTTGGAATAGATTTAGGGAGGTACAAGGCCATGGGCAGAACCATAGAACATGGGGACAGAGCTATTAGCAAGAAATTTGGAAACATGTACAAATGTAATGAAGTAACGATGTAGGCAACACGAATAGGATCACATACTGTCCTTTATCTGAGCATGATTTGGATGCAGATTCCTGGTGTTTAGGTCCTAATTGAGGTGAGTATAGCTTTTGTCATCTATTGAAAAAGCACATTAGAAAATTTAACATTTCTATTTCCAGATGAAATTTAAAGTCCCCCTTAGAGTGAGTTAACTTCAATTTAGGCTTGCACAGGTATTATTTTTCTTAGAGGCAGTAAGAATAGCACAACTACATCTCTTAGAAGATTATACTACACACATGTGTTAGACAACACTAAAGCCTTTTATCTTAAAGAGTTGTCCTGTCACTTAGAAAAAGTTTTAATTGAAATAGAGTAAAAGTCTATACAGGGAATGTCTTAATTCCAATAAATTGAAAACTGCTCTAAGACAATCTGCTATTTCTTTAAGGTCCACTGAATATTCTACTGAGAGGCATCACCATAATACTTTACCTGAGATAGCTCCTTCTTCATTTTGAGACAGATTCTCCAATATTTTCTAATGTTTTTTAATGTGACATGAAAGTTTTCTAGGATTCACTCTCATCTGTTCCACTTCATTCTTCTCTCATGGGTCAAAACTCCTTTCTTGCTGAAAGCATCTCCTGTTTAATTCAATCAAAATTGTGTATTTAATTACTTTGCCTTTCTTTAGTTCTGATGTTACAGCTTGGTGCTAGATGATTCTGTATATTCTAGAGTGTGCCATGAATGGGAAGTATATAAATGGTGCTGTAAGTGAATCTATTCATTGATTTATTTGGCTCTCTATGGAATCAGGTGTTACAATGAAGAGATGGCTGGTTTGGGATTCAAAATTATCTGGAATTATCAGTACAGTCTTCACTGTACTGTGAATTGTGTAAGGTAAATGCTTTATCTTCTTTGAGCCTTTGGTTTTCATCTTCATGAAGCCCAGGTATGCAAGAGCTTTTAGAAGTCAAGGTGGCTGATCCAAATCCCAACTCCCACAACTATGAGCTGTGCCATTTTGATCAACTAATAATCTCTCTGTGCCTCAATTCTCCACCGGTAAACCTAGCATTAAAATAGTGCCATCCTTTATGGGAATTGTTATTCTCAATTAAAAATACTGTATGTTTCAGTATAGCATATTTCTAACACTGATTGTGGTTACTTTTACCTGTGAAGC
The DNA here is from genome assembly GCF_053883595.1 of Heterocephalus glaber. Lineage (NCBI taxonomy): Eukaryota > Metazoa > Chordata > Mammalia > Rodentia > Bathyergidae > Heterocephalus > Heterocephalus glaber. Next base: position 3,362,824 of record NW_028258463.1, read on the forward strand.
AGGAAGATCTAATACTCATGTTTAAGAGTTTAGCATGAAAAAGTGTGGTAGGTTATCAAAACCACAAAGATCAAATGCTCCATTTTAATCTGATCCTTCTCTCCCAATTCCCAACACAGACCTACAATTCATCTTTCTCTCTATTTCATTTTTTAAACTGCAAAAGAACAGAATTGATATAGTAGTGTATTCTACTTCCACAACAGAATTCTATTATGAAATAGCATATGGATCTAGCAGTTTCTTTCCTTGCTTTGTTCTCACTGTAAAAACGTATCTCCTATTGTTAATGTACACATACAGAAATCGATAGCAGGAAGTTCTCCTTCATTATATGGTCATGTTTTTTTCTTTCCACCCCAAACCTTCATATCCAAGAATGTATCCCATAGCCACATTCACACCAGCTTTATCACCTCCCGTCCCAGATTTCCTAAACTGGTACTGATTGTTTAGGAGGAATCCTCTTGATAGGTGCTCTGATCCATGTGCTACTGAGATCTATTCCCTTGGTAGCAGGAAAGTCTTCATGTGGCCCATCTTCTGATTGTTTAGAAGTTGAAATTTTCACTTCTAGAGATGTGACCAAAAACAAACATTTCTGATCTGTTTGAGGAGGCTGCAACATTTTCCCAGACATGAATGAAAGGAAAGGATTAGAGGGGCTCTTACAGTCAGATAGTGGCTGCCCATTTTTGCGTTGGGTAGCAGGGAAACCAGCAAGAGCTGGCTGACTTAAATGTTTACCATTATAATTCAAGGACATTAGTCTAAGCTTTTATTATTGCTGCTGGAGCACACTCCAATAAAATTGAAAGTGAATATTATTGCATTATCCCCAGGACTATAAAAACAATATCTGCAGCATTCTAGAATTGAAGAACTTCTGGAAATACAAAATTCAAACTATGCTTTTCAGAAAAGAAGCAAATATTAGATTTGTATACTTTTTAATTGCCTTTAAACAATGGCCTCAGAAAGTATTACAAAATTTCCTCTCAGGAGTGTATCAGATACACAAGGTGGGGACAAGCAGTATGTCTAGCACTGCTTCAGGAACTCAATGTCAAACAACTCCTGTGATCCCACAAGCTAGATTTTATTGACTGCCCAAGGATGACCTGCTTGTTACACACACAGACTATATAGTTACTAAGCATGTATGAAGTAATAGGTCTCAAGGCTATAAATCTTTATATACTTCTTATTTTCTGTAACTGCCACCAGGGTTTTAGCTAATAGGCTTAGCTAAAGTGATAATTGCAGCAAGAAGAGAATGTTAGTAGTTAAAAAGCCACTATAACACAGTAATTGTTTATTGTACATTTAATAATTGGTTAACTGTACATTTTAGTGTTAGACAAGTCAGTGATCAAGGTTTCCATTAATAACTATTTATCTTGCACAATTACTCAAGCTGTCTGGGTTTTACATTTTTTTCACTTATAGACAAAGAATTATAATGTTTCATAGGATTGTTGTAAAACTTAAATGATATTATGAGGAAAATGTTCAGTAAATATCCATTGTTGTTTTTATTGTCATCAAATTGAAAGCTATCTAAACTGTTTTGCTAAAATTACAGTAAGATACTATAGCACAAAAAGTTTGTTTACAAAAGTAAGATAGGTAAGATTCTTATACTCCCAGAAATATCGAGAATTTAAATTTCTCAAGAGAAAAGAAAACTGTATATTTGATAAAGGAGGTTAAGTTATGAATCTAATTTGGAAGCACCAGAATGAATAGGCATGTATTCATGGTATATTTTATGCTTGTGGAGAAAATATACTTCTTAATTTAGTCCACTGAAAAGATTTTAAAGACAATTATCAACTTAGTAGAAATGAGCAACTGTAATGAACATAATGAGCCACCAAATACCATTTGGTAGTAAAAGCAGCCAGAGCTTCTTGGGTGTGTGGCACAAGAAATGTATGAGATGAGCCTGGATTATTTTGTAAAGCCCAGAATGCAAACAGAATATGATAGGCTGCTATTTTTACTTTTCAGCTATGAGGAGACTGCAATTGGCCAACCATGGGACAAAGAGGCCACAGAAAAATAAAATAAGCTTAAAAATGAAACCCATAAAATATATAAACCTTAAAATGACACACATCAAATATGTTATGATTTATGAGATCATAATAATAGTAAGATAGGAGAAGGAATTGCTTAATAATGATTTTATTTATTACTTAAAATTGATAAAATATCAAACTTTACCCTAACTTTTATAGGTATTTTCACAATGAAACAAAATAGATGAGATTTTCTCTTTATACATACATTTTAGGCAATAAAAAATATCACCAGGTCACAATTCTAATGAATGGATCAATCTAGGTATTTATCAATACTTACTGAAAGAAAAAAGAGGAATAACCAGACATGCATGCCTTCTGATAACAAGAAAAGGCGCCATATATGGAATATCTTTACCACAAATTAATTAATTAATTAATTAATAAAACTTGCTTATGATAAATCTTCTAGATCCAATTTAAATATAAAGGAAATACAGAGAACAGAGTTGATGTTAAAAACACAACAGGATTTAATAAGCGAAAAATGGAGTACAGAAAACTGTATATACCAACTTGGTTTCTTTCACAAATAAATGACTGGGTCAGAGAGGGAGAGAGGAGCAAGAGGAAGAAAAGGGAGAAAGGATTCGGAGGGAGAACCGGGGAAGAAGGAGGAGACAGGAGAGGGAAACGGATCAGCAGCAGGAAGAACGATTCTGTAGACTGAAGGTTTAATAGTTCACCAGTGAAAAATTCAAATGTACTTCTTTCTAGATAGTACAAACTTTAAAGACTTTCTCATTTTGTCCCAAACTCACTTCCTTTTTTCAAAAAAAAATCGGGTAGTTCTCACCTAGGCAATAAAAACAAACATAAGATTTACAATAAGAAAAACAATTTTTCAGCAATGTGCTTGAAATTTAGTAATACTTTCATGATGTGCATTTTTAGTCAAGCACTCAGCCACTGAGCTACATCCCCAGGCCATGATGTGCATTTTTAAAGGACTTTTGCTTGTTGTCTTTTAATTCCCAAGCAGCAGGAGAGGTGGATGGGATTTTTTTTTTAATGTTTTACAGAGGAGGAAATTGTGTAGGGGTTGGAAGATACTAGACTTAGAAAGCTTAGCTCAAACATGGCAAGGTGGGATTCACAGTGAACTACCCGACTCTGCTTCCCGTGTATGCTGCTTCCCATTAGTGAACTGTATACATCAGAAGTTCAGAAAGAGGGGTCAGACTCCCACTCTCATTGAGTGCTGAGCTGAGTTCTTCATGCCAATGTAGAAATCTTTGCATATCAGAGAACCATGAAAGGTTTGGGGTGTGTTTTGAAGAAAACTATCCCAAAAGATGGAGTTGATTCTACGTTTATAGCCATGGCAGACCATGATATTGAGTTGTTGCAAAATCACAAATGCAAACAGAATTAGAAAAATATATACAGCCACAAAAGTGTGGACATATTGATTTATGAGGTCGATTTGCATCATGAATGAATTGTAAAGGCCATCTTTCCAGGAGGCTTATATTTAAAAGCACATTTTTATAAATATCTAACCTACTCATAGCATAACCAATATTATATCTGAATACAATTCTCCAACTAGTCGTCTTATCATTTGTTAGTTTAATTAACATCTACTTTGCTTTACTTTCAAAGAATTTTGGAATGTATTTATTAAATTCCACAGTACCTTCTCTATGCCAGATAAAACAACTTGTGATTTCATCTTCCTAAGGTACTGTTGATTGTTAGGAAGATGTCTCTCTCTGTGCTGAATTCCTTTCATAGGAGATAGCTCTATCTATATCTAAAGGTTTTACCTACACTTGTTTTTGTTCTTTGTCCATTTCTCTATGGTGCCATTAGGAGATGCAACGTGATTACAGTGTTTTCTTCATCTTGGTGTTGCCACACAAAGAAACATCCTACTTTCTTTTTAGGGTGTGCTTAACAGCAACATTGCTACTTGCTGAATGTCTCAGCTTGAGCAGGAAAATATAGTTCACAGTGCAATAAAAGCAATATTCTTAATTTAAATCTGGGGTCCCTGGGGCTGTGTGTTATTGTTCTCAATTCTGGATGATGTTTAAATTCTGGATGAAAGTTTAAATGCTAGGTTTTTTTTTTTTTTTCAGCATTGCTCCTCTGCTGTGTATCTAAAGATTTGATCTTCCAGAACAAAACAACCCCACACCATGGTTCAAATAAGATAATGCATGCTGAAAAATGTTTCATAATGAGTAGTTTATAATCTCGACTATTTGGTTTGTCCATAGAAAAGCCTCTACAGATCAACCTGTGGTTGGAGCTGTGGCTCTTATAGAATTGTAAAAAATGCTACCAGGTTGTCAAAGGAAATGATGTTCAAAAGACAGAGTAAAACAAGCCAGACCTAAGTATTACTGAATTTTAAGTAACAGTTGATTAAAAGGGTTAACTGCTTAATAGCACGGGAGTTTGACTTCAATTAAAAATGTGATTATCTGCATAAATTGACATCTCTCAAAAGCAAACACCTTTCTTCACAGAGATGCTGTGTCCTGCTATCATACTATATAGTCAGGGCTACATTTGAGCTATCCTTGTAGGAGGATTTCTCTAGTAATTCTGACAACCCTGATCACTTGGTAGATTAAGCTGTTATAACCATATCTACATTCTGTAGCTCCCAAATAATTTGGTGTTAAAAAGCACTCCTAGAATTCCTTGTATTACTAGCTTTCACTTGGTGGGCAAGCAGATCTTTCATTTAAATACCTTGTGTCAGAATTCCTCTTAGAGAGAGAATTGTCTTAGATTTAGGATCTCCATCACCAGCCTTTGAAATGGTAAAAACAAAAGCAGCAAAGGCACCAAAAGCATGGCGTGGAAGAAGGCAGCAATGCAAGAGATTATTAGAAACAATTCCATGCAGCAAGTTCACAGGACTACACATGGCCTGCACTTATCGTGTGTTCTTTCATGATCTCAACACATTTGAAAAGTTAGTTATCTGTATATAGTATTCCTCCTAACTTGGGTTTGCTCAATTTTTCTTCAATATAAATTCCAGATATGCATTTGTAGCAACAAAGCAGAGCAGCTGTATCATGTCCTTGGTGCATTCTGTCACTAGGCACATGCTGCTTGTAAATCTTATTATTACTGCTGACTCTACTTGGTTAAGGTGGTGTCTAATAGATTTCCTATAAGGTAACTATTTTTTCATTTGTAACTGATAAGTATATGGGGACATAATTGGGGATTATTCAATTGTCTTGTTTCACACCACATTTCTTCCCAGGAACTATAGCGCTGCTTGTGATTCTGTGGTTTTCTTTTTGGGTGTATTTTGAAGTTCAATCATGAGTATGTTCCTGATAGATTAAATGAAGGCTGTGAGTGATAGGGGATTTAAGATCACCCCAAGGTTTATGTTTTGAAAAATGAGAAGGTTTGAACTACCATAAAGTGAGATATGGAAACAAAGTAAAGCAGGCTGAAAGGTGCAGTATATAAATAGCATCCTGGCTCTGTTACATTTAAGAAAACTGCTCAAATACACAGGTGGAGCTATCAAGTAGGCATTGGATAAATAAGCCTGGAGTTTAGGAAGAGAAATGAGACAAAGAGATGAATTTGAAAGCATGTGCATGTAGACATCATTTAAACTCTTGAGACTGCACAAGATCTCAAAAGAGCACAAGTAAAGAGAGAGAAAACCCAATGACTGAGGCAAGGAGTCACTCAAGGTTAAGAGATCAAAAATTTTGGAAAATCAGAAAGTCAAAATAAGAAGTGGTCACAAGAATTTAAGATTCTTAGAAAAGAAAGCTTGACAAGAGCATTGGAATTCAAGAAAAAGGGGCTGGAAGGTTTAAGTCAAATCTCATAGAAAGGGAACCTTATTTGATCTCTTGGCCCTATGAGAAAATGTGAATTCATTGCTACTTTCCTTCCGCACCAGCCATTTGAGTTGAATACCAGTGGGATGAAGACAAATTATTTGTGTTTGTAATCCTGCCCCAAAAGGCAGGGTTATATGTGTGTGTCAAAGTCAGCAGTGGTAAACTCCTCAAATGCCAGAAAAATGTCAATTTCCTATAACTTAGATTTTATTTTGTTTTTCATCAGATGAACCAAAGATATAATTTACTCAAGAAGCAGGGAACATTTGCTGTTGTCCTGGGGTAAGGGGTGTCATTCCCATTTCCCAGAGTTAATTGACAGGGAAAATGGGATCCAGGCATGATAGGTAACTCCTGTGAAGTTTCAAAATGCTACGGAAATGATGAGGTATTTCTATTGACATTAAAAGTTATTGTCATTATTTTAGCATCAACTCAAAACTTTTCAATGTATGATTCTTATGGGGAAAGGAGTACCTTATTTATGTAACTTATGAGAATTAATCTATAATCCAACTATTATTCAACTTTGATTACATCATTTTAAATCCATTTCTTGTTTTATTTCAATTCATTTACAAGAACTAGTTAGCCTTTAGTTTAAGGAAGATGGAATAATATATCTTGGAGTAAGGCAAGTTTCTAGATTAGATATACAATATAAAAAATTTTTAGGGTTTGGTGACCAATATTCTTCTTTTTTTTTTGGTACCAGGGATCAAACTTGGGTCCTTGCACTTGTGCAGCAGGCGGCAAAACCACTGAGCTTAATCCCCGGCCCCAATATTCTTCTTTTGGGCAGAGGGATAAGTTAAAATTCATTAGAGGAAATCATAACCATATTAAACAGATGAAATTATTCCTTTTTGTTCACCAAACACCTTCAATCTTAAAATTTTCCCTAATTACCCAAAGAAAACTTCAGGACTAGACATTTTTATTACCATCCAATATTATAAAGCTGAAAAAAGCACATTTAAAAATATATCTTCTTAGTGTACTAATCTATTTTATTCTTCATTTTAAAATATCCTGTACTGTGTAGGTTTAGCATAAAATTATTTTCTACCAACATACTCATACATACTTCCTTCTTGTCATAATTTAAATTTGTTAAATTAGCATGTTAGGCAATTTGGTGAGAAGATGGGAATCTTATCTGAAATATTTACTCAACCTTATTTTATCCAAAGTCTTTTTTTTTTTTTTTTGTAGATTACTGGCCTGATTCCATCAGATATAGATCCTTGGGATGGAGCTGGGCTTGGAAGAATTAACTAAGGCAGATACTTCTCCTAAATAGAGTTCAAATTGGGATAGATGTGACAAGGTGATGACAGGCCAATGTTTTTAGAGTGGAATTAAGGTCAATTAAGGACTTTAAAAGACTATTTAATTCTCTAAAGTTCAGTTTCCCAGTGTTCTGAATCTACCATGGGGCAAATAAATATTTGGTATGAATTAACACATGCATATGTATATACAATGACACAAAATCTGAGGAATGATAAATGAGGGCTTTATAGAATTTTGAGGCAGGAGCCATAATGTAAATATATAATCAAATCATCAAATCAGAAAGGGGATTGCACATTGTCATGAGAACCACAGGGATATCTATGATTTGTTTTATTGGTCTGTATGTATTGTGTCCCATATGCTTATGGGTAGAGGGCCAATGTAATTAAATTATATTACTTGTTTTCTGCACTTTTTTCACCTTGGCATGTAAATTCATTACAGCACAGAAATTTTGAACGGTGCTTATTATATAATTATGACATTATCAGCTATATTAGCTTTGTAAGTATAAATGCTTCTGTGAATTACAAAATATATTCCTTTAAAGAATTCCAACTTTTGAATACATTTTAAAGTTGTCATTATTTTTTTATCCTTCTCTTTGGATATAAAGCTCCTTTACATCATGTCTATCCTAACCACACTACAATTATCAAAATCAGAAAATTAGCATTGACAAAATGCTATTACCAAAGATTTCATTTAAATTTTACTAACTGTCCCATCAGTACCCTTACAATTTATTTTTCTGGTCCAGGATCAAATTCAGATCACACTCAGAATTTACTAATCATACATCTATACTGTAATCTCCTTCATCTAAACTCCAGTTAAGGTTCAGCACTTGCATGAACTTGACATTTTTGTATTTATGAACTAGTTATATGGTTGGATGTCCCTCAGTTTGGGTTATCAAGTTTTCCTTCATGGTTACACTTACATCATAACTTTTCAGCAAGAACATAAAAGAAGAGATGTAGTATCCTTCTTGTTATATCATATCAGGAGATGCAGGATATCAATTCGTCCATTATTATATGCCAAATGACATGGATTGGTTCTCTACCTTACCTCCTTTAGTAAGAAGGTAAGACAATTTGAAAAACAATTAGGTTTATTATTTCTGCTTGTATTACATATCGGGTATCCCTTTCATTTTGGGGGGGTACATTAAGACACTATATAAAAGTCACTATTATGCAAGATTTTACAAGTCAGGGGATCTCTGTGAAGATTCTTCCAGTGAGCCATGGGCAGGGCTCCAGTCTTCATTTGACCCAGTACCCAGGCATCCCTACTTTAACTGTGGGAGCACCAACCTGGACCCTGTATCTAGTGACACTCAATGAAACTGGTATTCTCCTTTCTCCAGGGTACGGTTGCCTGAGTAACAAGTCAGAGTTCCTTTTGGGGTAAATGACACCTTTGTATTCTTACCATGGTTTTGTAGTGTATTTCTACATTAGGAGGCAACCATGTCTTCAGCAGATTGGCTCTGGGTCTGAGGATTGGTCAGGTCTAGAGGGTATACAAGGGATTTTGACTTTCTACTGGGCAGCTGACCTCAATTTTAGGCCCAACTATTCTTGGTTTCTTTTGATTTTATATATTAGATAGTGTCCTTTTTGATTATTTTATCTATCATGCCCCTAAGAACTGCATATGTGTGGAACTGGATTGCCCTTTTTGCTATCATTTTGATCTTGCCAGTAGTACTGTAATTATGCACACCTTGTTTCTGATGGTAAAGAGCAGCCACCTGGCCTCTGTGTTGCTCATCCTATCATACCCATGTCCATTAGAGAGCCCAGTTTATAACAGTATCTGTCACTGTTAGTGTTACATATATAGAACGGCCATGCTCTGCATCGAAATGCTGCTGTATGCTGGCTCCCTTTCTTCAGAATGTTCCTTATTATTTTATAAATTGAATGGAATGTATTCTAGAACCCTCATGAGAAATTTGTTTTGGGATGTTTCTGTTTTGTTTTATTTTGTTCTGCCATGTAAGTAGACGTGCTTTAATAGATTCACTTTCTGAAATTTGGTCTTTGTCTTTATGGTATACTCTGGAGTTCTGGTATTTATGTTTCTTCTTTTCTTTCAAGATTCTAAAAGCAAGTCAAGAAGCAAATTCAGATCTTCCTTTGGAGCTCCTGCCAGGAGGTTAAATTTGGTGTCAAAACATTGCCCCCACATCACAAATATATTCTGACCTTCTTGATCCAACACATTCAGAATTTATTCCTATATGTAATTTCTTAGCTCCTCAAAATATACTGGTCAGACTCCAAGTCTTGTATGGTAGAGAGTTGAGCCTAGGTATGAGGGTGGTAACCAGGAGGGAAGCTAAGAGCTTTGTGAGGAGGGTGGACATATGCACAAAGTAAATGTCTCTTTTGAAACTTCTGTGTAGTCTTTTAGCAGGGTAAGAATCTATCCTTCAACAAAGTAGAATGGGCCACTTCTTCCCACACAGAAGTATCAGGATGATCAGGGATTCAAGTTTAATGCCTTCTACACATACGTTTCTATATTAGTCAGCTTTCTTGTCGCTGAATCACAATACCTGACACTCACAACTTAGAGGGGGAAAGGCTTAATTTCGCTCACAGTTTCAGGAATTCAGTATATGGGTGGCAAGCTCTAGAGCAGAAAGAAACCTCATGGCAGAAGGCCATGGTAGAGCAAAGCTGCTTAGTTCACAAAAGCCTAGAAGCAGAGCAGGGGAAAAGTGCCGGAGAAGAATGGGTGTAGAACCACACCTGTCCAAGACAGCACTCTCACGACCTACCCAGACATGCTCAGGGGCACGCTTTAGTCATCTTCGGGCTGCTTCCCAATCCAGCGATGTTGAGGTATCAGATTAACAGTCACAGTCCCCATCCTGGCATCAGTGCCTGAACCCTTCCATTCCCTATCATGACCCTGACTTTGGCATGCGAGACTTACCTAGACTGATAATTCAGCCTGTCTGAAGTTCTACATTCCTAAACAAGGGCTTGAGCCCAGCCTTCAACTCTGTCTTTCCCTCAACTGTAGGAGATGGGAAGAGTCTTCTAGAACGAACCCAAAGAAGCCCTTCTGACCCTCACAATGTGCTTTACACTCTGGACTACTTGATGTGAGCTTGTTATTTACACTTTAAGTGAGCCAGTAGTATCGAGCTGCATATATTCAACGTCACAGTTTGTATATTGTTTTCTTTACACTTCTCAAATTAAAGAGACATTCTCCAGATAGTATATTCCTTCCCACCTTTATCCAATCCTTTTTAAAGAAAGGTGAAATATTGAAAATCACACTGATTCAGTACACATGCTTCATGCCATCAATACTTACCTATGATCTGTGAAGGAGTTCTTATGACCAGCAATCCAACTCATCTTTTTTTTTTTTTTTTTTTGGTACCAGAGATTGAACTCAGGTCCTTGCACTTGCGCAACAGGCAACAAAACCACTGAGCTAAATCCCTGGCCTATCCAACTCATCTTTACAACTCATCTTTAGTCTGCTACCTAAAATCAGTCCTGGTACCAACTGCATTAGTTCTTAGAAGCAAAGCAGGAGACAGGGATTTTTGAGTGATAGAATTACTAAAAGCATGTTTGTAAGAGAAGTTGTGTAAAACAGGATGGAGCAAGGAAGAAAAAACTAAGCAGTTGTGTGGCTTCAACTCGACAGAAACTTTAGTCTGTTCCCACAGGGAGCTATAGAGTACTAGTTCCCCCAGGAAGCTGATTTCATGAGGGAAGAAGGGGGACATTTTGTATTCCGGTGTAAGTCAGTCATTGACTTTTGGCTATCCCTGGGGACATGGGCATAACTGTCTTGGCAAAGTGACTTGTGCTTAGTTGATGCCAGTTGTATGAACAGGGACAATTGTTAACTGTGAATAATTAAAGCAAGTGGGATATGAGTCCCCTATTTTAGTAAAGGGGATCTAGGAAACACATGCATAGACTCCACCATTTACAGGGATACACCTATGGAGTACTGGAGAAAAGTAGCTTAATATCACTCCAGGATTCTTTTCTATGCCAGTGCATCCTATTAGCTAATTGTGGCTTCAGGTGGATGAAGAGGTCTCCTATTGACGCATACAAGAAAGCCAGAATCCCAGGGCACAAAGCAGAGATGAAAAGGTGAACATGATTCAAGAGGGACAAATAAAAAAGATTCTACTATCCCAAATAACATTACAATTAGCAACTATTTGAATATATGCTTTATCCTAGCAATTAAATACTTGAAAAATATAAACAAAATTTATAGCAGGGCATGGTGGTTTACACCTATATTTCCCACTTGGGCAACTTAAGGACTTAGTAAGAGCCTGTCTCAAACTAAAAATAAAATAAAATAATAAAATAAAAGGCTTGTGATTAGTTCAGTGGGGAGACCCTGGGTGTATACACACACACACACACACACACACACACACACACACACATCACTTTTCAATCTTCAAATGGCCAAGAGGATCAGCAAGTGGGGGAAACTGAGTTTTCATAGACATTGATGGGAGAATAATTTTAAAAGATTTTGCAATCTATTGCAGATATTTTAAAATTAGATAACTGTTTAGCTCAGAAATTATGCAAACATGAACCACAAACATTTTAGAGAATCTTAGAATTATATATTCAAATGTAGCCTGAGAAAAATAGCATAGAAGTTGACAAGGACTTACCTCTGTGAGGCGTCATATTATTGTCTGTAATAGGAAAATAATTCATAGTATATGTTTAAGGGGCCAGAGCAGGTTTAAGTTGTCTACATAGAATTACTCACATTTATTAGTTGTTTAGGTGCTAACTTTTCTTAAAACACTGGCTTACACACAAAGACGATAAATTGGTTTTTATGGTGCAAATTTGTATACTTAGATATTAGAGGGGGGAAAAATAAATGGTACTGACATAAAATCAATTGAAACAGTTTTTGAGACCTCCCAAGCTCAAATTTGAACATTTGGTAAATTGTCTCTTATAACATATGATTTCAAAAGAAGTCTCACTCCATATGTAAAAGTATGTTTATCGGGACATGTGCAAATGGTTCACTCTAATCTCAGAAGCCTACAAAATGCCTTCTTCACTTTCCAGTTTTCAAGATATCACAGGGGCAATGATATTTGTATTTTGCTGAGAACTATTTTTCCATCCTTGCTCAGAAAGTAGTTACACATCTGTTCTGAGTTCCCTGACCTCCTTGATCTTGTTATTTGCCTAGTGGAGCTCGCTTGACAACAATCATATGGCCTTTCATCAGAACTACTTTCAACCAATGATATCCAAAGCAACACAACATGAAAAACTTCAGATCCACTTAGTTTCCGGTCATGCAACTCTGCATCTGCTTAGTAAATGTCTGCTATGTTCAGGGTACTGTTAAAATATTATTAAAACTTGGGAGTTGACACAAAAGATTATGATGTGATCTTTTAGTGCAGTACTAGGTTTGCCTTTTGATTGCCTTTTTATTGATTGGGCTATTCTGCAATTTACAGGGGGCAAAGATTACTTTATAGATTTACATTAGATTGAGACACAAATAATCCTCCAGTAGTATAGCTAACAAAAAGTTTATGTTTTACTGACCTCTGGATCTTAGCTAGTTTTGTATCGCATCCAGCAATTATTATCTTAACACCTCTTTATTAAATTTTCTAAAAGTAGTTAGCTCAATATATTCTCATTGAACCAGTTTTAATATTTGTTCATTAATTAACAACCTGATGATATCTTTGACATGTTCATTTTATCTTTTTATGAGAAGTATGTTGTTACATTTTAGAAATTACAATTAGCAGCACTGTTCTAGGCACAATACTTATTAAAATTGAAGCAATATAGAAGCTATGAGTGATAATAGAGAACAACTATCATTATTCTCAAAATAATGATGGTAGTAGTTGGGTTTTTTTCACTTCAGAATAAGAAAAGGTAAAAATAGTAATTGTTAAAGATTTAAACAAAATATTCCAGGTTGGAAAAAGTAGGGCATGATTCTTATTAAAAATATTTAAGAGATATTATATTTAAAGTGTACATATGAGCAGCATTTTATAGTTATCATTGGATATTTATAAATTATATCTCATTTTTACATACAGATTTTCTGTGGTGTTGCATTCCTCAAAAGCTTTTGAGACGTAGGAAGAAGATAATTGCATCTGCATATGGGTGAGCCAATTAATATAATATCAGGTTTTCCTCACGTTCAGACAAAGGGAAATTCTGTGAAAAGATATTGCTGCTATCTTTAAGTCAGCATAATTCATGATGAAAAGAAGTCTCCACAATTAAATTGTTCAATGGGAAGTTATTACATTCCTAGATGATTTTGTGTGCAGGGATGTTAGGTATGGAAGATTGTACTCTAGGCCTTCATACTGAGTTACATCCCCAGTCCCTTCAATTTTTTTTCAAGACAATATCTCACTAAGTTACTATGTTGCCCAGGCTGGGCTCAAACTTGCAATCTTCCTGTCTCAGCCTTCCACAGTGCTGAGATTATAAGTATGCACCCCTATAGTTGGCTACTAGTTAATTTTTAAAGCAAAAGCCAGAGTTAAAATTGTGTCCATAGAAATCAGCTTTGTGAAATAATTGCATAGCCCTCTATCTAATGCAATGTAACATTCACATGAACTAAAATCTAATGATATCTCATTTCCATCAGGGGTAGCAGACTGAATTTAGTGCAGAGGATTTTACTATATCGTAAGCTTGTCCACTTTGCCAAGGGTTTAATACCAGAGATTTTTCCATGGAGTGATTACAGCTGTGTTTCAGATTTATATTTTTCTTTCTGGATAGTTAACTATCAAAATTGCTTTTAATTTAATGACCTGCCAGTTCCTGAATATTGCATTTAGTCTTCTTCTAGAGGAATAAGGTACATCTGCATAGACTCATTCTTTTCTATTTTTGTCAGGAGCCATTCTACATAATTTTTGGGAAAAATCATTTCACAATTAAATTATGATTAGGCCTAGTCTTCTTGCCTACTGGCCAGCTATAACATGCCGAGACATAGCTCCATTTTTGCCTCTGGTCACAGCTGAGACCTCAATGGTCCCATGATGCTGTGACACTCAAGGGCAGGATTACACTAGCTGAAAACATCCTGGTTCCTTGAGAACTCAGTAGTAAGAGAAAGATTTTACTTAGGGAGGGACAAATTCCTTATCAGCTTAATTCATCCCATCTACTGTTGTAGGAAAGTCTTTGCTCATTTTACTGTCCTAATCAACATAAGATCCTCATCAGCATGAGATCCTAATGGTCATAGGCTTACCAACACCCTCTGAGACGTCTGGTACTTCCTCTGATTATAAAATCCCTGTCAATTTTGGATTATCACTGCCCTCTGAGTCATCTATTACTCTCTATGGATCTAATAAATAAGGGCAAGCTCAGGATGCCTTCATCTTTGCTGCTCAGAGCAGCATTGATCAGATCCAGAGCCCAGCTTCTTCTCTAAGTCTTGTTTCCCATCTTTATTCTTTAATTCATCTTGTGCTGTCGAGGCTCACAGGAGACCAGGACCCAGTGCAGGGGTTCTGGTAATGTCTGCTTTCCCTGTTCCCTCATGTTTTAATAATTCTTTCAGCATAAAAGGATTTTTTCCAAACATTTGCCTGAAGAGTGCTTGATTAGACTATTTTAAAATTCTTATTTTGCAATGATCTTTTTTTCCCCAATTTTGCTACCTCTTCCTATTAGACAGCTCTTTAAATGACATCTTTTAAAACCTTTAAATATTATATAATAAACCAGGATGTTTCGATATAAATGTTTAATAATTTTCTTCTGTTTGTCTAGCTCAGGCTTCAGAGACTAAAGATTTAGTTTTATGATTGTCTAAGATCATAATATTATGAATTTAGGATGTTGCTGCATATTTTGTGAGATCTTTTCCCCTTATTTACTGCTTCAGACATCTGGCAGAGACAGATGACAACGGACTGACAATTAAATCTGTGAGAAGAAAAAGTCGTTGATGAAAACACAGTGCCTCCCAGAGATCAATCATGGGGTGAATAAAAGACATCTAGGGGACAACTGTTATCAGGTGCATTTCAAGAAGTTATTCTAGTCACAAGAAAAGCTATCAGGGTAAAAAGAAAGGACTATTTAGTCCTTCACATTTAAATTTCAGAAGAACAATCATGAGACAATTTTTTTCTTTTGCAAAACATCAGGACTTGATTCAACCCCCCTCTGGTCACACTGAATCACTAACCTT
Source organism: Heterocephalus glaber (assembly GCF_053883595.1). Taxonomy (NCBI): domain Eukaryota; kingdom Metazoa; phylum Chordata; class Mammalia; order Rodentia; family Bathyergidae; genus Heterocephalus; species Heterocephalus glaber. The sequence continues at coordinate 3,378,305 of NW_028258463.1, forward strand.
GATAAGGTAGAAAAGAATGGTAAGTGATTAGAATTTCAGTATTTTGTTTTGTGACCCTCAAATCATAAATTGTAGTCTTATAGTCTTTGTAGAAATGCCAGTATTTAAGCTTGCATGAAAGTTAAGTAATAATCCAGTGATTTGTGATGATTCTAGAATAATATGAAATACTTAAAAATTTGAAGATTAACTCTAAAGGTCTCACCTTATGCCATGCTGGATCTGATATAAAACATCCCTAATAGTGCTGTTTTTCTGACAGTCTCTTTGTTGATCCACAGTCTACCTCTTTGTAAATTCTTTCCATTACTTCTGCTTCTGTGGTCTAATTGCTCTTGAATATTTATACTAGATTATGAGTCTCAGTGCTTGCTCCACTCATAACACTTTTTAAAGAATATTGTATCATCTATATATTTACTAAATAGGTTGTCCACATAACTATGTCTTAAACTTCAAATATTTGCATACCTGATCATTAGGCAAGTAATTCATAAGCTGAACTATTAATTTTTGTATGGTCTCGTACCAAAAGGCAAGTGAGGTTAGCAGAATTCTCAATCTTGAATACTTGAACTGTGAATCATAAAGTAAATGAAGTAATTGGTCATGAGAATAGACATAGAAGTATGTACATAGTCAGGGTGGGACTTAAGAGTGAATTTCATAAGAAGACTAAATTATGGAAAGAACACCTTGAGTACAAAGAAACTTGAAGGTAGAGAAACAAAGATGGAGAGCAGCTGTGCAAAGGGCTAGTGGATGGATGGTGAAATAAACAAGAATACACGTAAAGGGATCCCAAAGATGACAGAGGAATAATGATCATTACAGTAACAAAGCACACACTGAAGGGCAATAAATTCATGTTCCAGTTTCTGGGTTTAGTTTGAGATTCAGTGAGGCCCAAGGCATATTATTATCCTTTCTTAGGTACTTTAATCTTGTCTTACATTTTGATTGCTATAACCACTATCCCTATTTTACTGTACTTAATTTAAGAAAGCGTGTTCTTCATAATCACAAAGACCTAACTAAAACACCCTGAAAACTACTTCTGGATACTAGCTTTCATGTCTCCATGGATTTTCTCTGTCCCATATTAAATATTTCCTGTTAATCTACTCATCAAAGATAGTTTGATATTCATTGAAATGGTTCCTCCTGGGTACTGTTTGAAAATATCATTGAGAATATTGTTACAAATTCATTAAAATGTGACATTTCGTATAACACACCTCAGACCTTTTTGTTCCCTGAAGACCAAACTCTTGCTTGCAATTGTGGTACAAAAATAAAAGACATTTACAGTAGTAAAAGAAAAATAAAATTATTTTAGAGGTATGGGATAGGGAATGATAAGGTAAATTACAAACTAGAACAAGAAAGTCACTGTAAAAAAAAGTCAAGTGTCCAGCATCTTCTTTCATATTTCTGGCCCAGATGGAGAAATGGAATATCTTCCCATTTGAAAAAATGGAAAATTACAGGAAGCAGTGATTTTTATAACACGTAACCTCAGTAATAACTGATGACTGTCCCAGGTCACTGAGTTTCCAAGTTATCAGACAAGGAGGGGAGATATGGACAGAAAGTGGGCTCCTCTCAAGTCAAGGAAACAGAGTATGGAGTACAACAAAGCTCATAGTCCTAGTGTCACTTGACAGGGTCCAAAATGTTCTGCCTAAAAAGAAAATGGGGATCTCAATTAACCCTGGACTAGGTTCTTGCCTCTCATTGCAGATAAAAATACCAATACCAGTCAGTGAGAGGAATAGATTTATTAGGCAGATTCAAAATACACATTCTGAGAGAAAGAGTATAGGCATTTGAGGGGTGAGGCACACTATGGTCTGAATGCAGTGTTGGGTATTTATTTGGTCTTGGGTTTTCTCGAGATGAAAGATCTGGGATGTTAATTTTTAAGCTCTTCTTCATTTACCAAGTGTCTGTTTCCTTACGGTGCAGATTGCTCATGAGTGAGCTGGAGCAAAATCCATTTAACAACCAGGTTAAAATATATATGATTCGCTTGTGTTTGAAGTTGGAAGATATGGTATCCAATTAATAATTCTCTTTCTTTGAGAGTGGGGATTTTGGAATTTATGGATTTATAGTATTAAATGGAAAACACCGGCCAAATTTATGAGCTTATTTTATCTTAGGCATTTAAGAGTAGGGCGCTGGAAGGGGAAAAGGGGTGAAAATGGTATTGCACCCTTGTGTAACTTTGACTCTGTCTTGATGCTGTATTTTCTTTAAAATTACAATTTTTAGGGGCACTTTCCCACCTTGGCTGCGGGCTGAGGCCCCAGGCCTGGGAGACGTCTTGGCACCTAGGCCGGGACAGGACAGGGAGGGGCGCAAGAGAGCGAGGCGACCCGGGGCCGCAAAGGGGTGCTGAGCAGGCCTGGCCGGCAAGCACCGCAACCCAAGGAGGAGTCCGGGGACACCTCAGTCTAGAGGCGAGGACAGAGAGGAGAGGGGATAATTACAGGGGAATGGGAAAAAAAATAAAAACCAAGATGGATTATGTAAAGGTCCAAATTTCCAATGATGAAGGTCATTATATTGTATATCTTAAATGTACCAATAAGATTAATTAAAAAGAAAAAGAAAAAAAATGTAAAAAAAAAAAAAAGATTGTGTTAGGGCTAAGGGCCTGGAAAGCAAAAGAAGAAAGATAGGCATCCCACTAGAAGTCCAGCAAGACTTCACAGAGGAAGTGGAGTCCGGGCTAAAAGGAAGAGAAGTAGCGGGAGGAGGACCCTCTGGGGCAAGGGAGCCTGATGAGGCTTGCAGGACACCGGTGCCTCCTTCCTCCATGAAGGAGGACCAGCTGGAGCTTAGGAGATGAGAAGGAGTGACTGAGATCAGGTCCTAAGGAGCCTTGGCTCTTCCAGAGAGTCTGGATTTTGTCCCCACAGCGATGGGGAGCTATGGAAAGATTCTAAGAGGAGAGTGGTGTTACACAATGTGCTCCCTCTCTGGAGAAAGGCACAGTGTATCATGCAGGGAGGAATCAGGGAAAGCAAAGCTGTAGTCCCTGGGGATGAGGAGGGCGGAAGGTGATGGCAGGGAGGGCAAGACATAGATATTTAGGAGACAGAACAGAAGGGCAGGGGCATCATGACTGAGGCTGAGGAAGGAAGGAGCTCCACGTGGTCAAGGTTCTGGCTTGAGTGAGTTAGTGTATGAATCACCTGGAGGATAGATGTGGAGAAAGTATGAGGAAGAAATGGTTAACACTTCAGGTCACTTAGCATGGGCCAGTGTCTCTGCCGGTGTCTACCTGACATGCAGTTTCTTTTCATCTCCATAAGAGGCTTCTGTTTCCGGTGGCTGTTAGTATTGACCCTGTTTTATAGCTGAGGAAGTGAAGCCTAATTCAGTTAACCAACGTGCCCAAGGTCCTCCAGCTGGATGATTTAGTTTGGGGCTTGTGACATTTGAGCTGTCCCTGAGACAAATAAGTGAGGACATCTAGGAGGCAGCTGGGTAAACATGTGTGGAGTCAGGAGAGAAGGGAGGAGGAGCCTTGGTGTAGCAAAGATCCGGAAGGGTGGGATCTGGGTCCTTTATTTGCATACCCAACCCTCACAGCAAACTCTCCAAAAGATTCCCTGGTTTCAGCTCTGCCCCTCACTGACCCAGGCTGCAGCTCCCATGGAAGCAGCACTCCCCAGCCTCTTTTGGGGTGTAGTCAAGGAGGGCTCCCTCCTGTACATTGATCCCCCTGTGCTGCAGTCCAGGCCCTGATAAAGTAAAGGTGCATTATCCTGGGTGTAGTGTTGGTTTCAGGGATGTAGATGTGGGCCAAAACTCACACTGTACACTTTAAATGCATCAGTGAGTGCATATAATACTTTGATGAAGTTGTGAATCAGTCATTTCTAAAAACAGAATATTATACATAACACTCATGGTTCATTTATTAATTTTACTTTTAGTATTTAAAAGAATATCATTTCCTTTGTAAGGTCTCTTTCTACATGACATTTACCCTAAGTCTTATACATTCATGAATTTAGTCATACATTTAAATATTCAACATCAACCATATTTTCTGTAGGCACTGAGGATATGTTTGTTGAATGAATGAATTACTGAATATTTAACTGGACAGAAAATAGTATGAATTCATTTGTGTCTTTATTTCTGGTACATATCAATTGGCTTTTGCATGAAAAGGGCTCTAAAGAAAGCTGCTATTTTTCCCCAACTGGCTAGTTGTCTAGAATAAATACTTACCCCCCCACACAAGTATTCCCTCCACAGAATTTTGGATTTTTAAATTTTAACATATTTTCTTATTTGTCAAGTCTTGGCCATATCTCTATGGCTTATGTTTAACAAGGAAGGAGTTCTATTCCAACAATTACATGTTGTTGGATGATCTTGCGTAACTGGTACAGGTTTGTGTCTCAGCTGCTAGAGAAAAGCAAATAACCTCTTGAATGTCTCATGATAAATAATTTATGTCTCGTCTCCATATAACCCCTAGAGAACCAAAGGAATTTTAAAAACTGTTTTTCTTCCTTTCCAATGTATTTCCCTTGTGGCCATGGTATAGAGAACATGATTTTAGAAGTTTCAGTCTGCCTAGAAATTGTATGAGTAGTTTTTGAGAAAAAATGTGAAATATATATACATATATGTATATATATGTGTGTATATATACATATATGTATATATATACATATATGTATATATATGTATATATATATGTTGCTGTTGTTGTTGTTAAATTCTTTTATTGGTACATTTTAGGTATACAACACAATTACATTTCTCACTGGGAACTTCTACCTTTACATGATGCATGTTGGTTCTTATTTTTTCCCCATTCCTAGCCCTCCATTCACCCTCTCCACCCTTCCCTATTTACAAAGACTTTATTTCCAGTTTTTCCATTCTCATCATATTTCCTTTCCCTTCTTTCCTTTTCCCTGCCCCTCCTACTACCCCTACCTCTTTGGACCTTTTCTTCCTATTTTGCATTATCGAGTATTCATTCTAATAATTGGTACATTTTAGGTATACAATATAATGACATATATCATTGGAAATTTGCACCTTTACATAATCTCTCTTGGTTCTTATTTTTCACCCTTGCCCAGACCTCCCTTCAACCCCTCCATTCCTCCCTATTTACAAAGATTTTGTTCCTATTTTCCATTTTCTCATATTAATTCCATTCCCTTCTTTCCTTTCCCCTACCCCTCCCACTTCCTTCCCCTTTGCCCCTTTTCTTCCTATTTCACATTACCTGTTGTACATTTTAGACCTTATTTACACTTTCAGTATCTCACACCAGAGAAGCTATTTGGTATTTATACATGTGTGTCCTATTTATTTGACTTAAGAGTATCGCCTCAATGTGCATCCACTTAGCTATAAATGTCTCTAATTTCTCAATTTTTATGGCTGAATAGTACTCCATTTTATTTAAAAATCACATTTTCTTTATTTCTATATTTTCTATATTTCTATATTTGAGGCAATAGAGTAGAGAGAAATAGTTGTAGTTTTAATTCAGAGGGAGTACTCTCATAAGAAGGCTGTGTTGAGTATTTCATTTCAACAAACATTTATTGAGCAGCTACAGTATCTGCACAGTACTGTGCATCATGGAGATACAGAGATACATCCAGACCTTTTCACTGTCCTTAAAGACTGACAGTCGAGGAATGAGTGATAAAATGAGGCTGCACAGAAGAATGCAAACAATTCAGGTTTTGGAGTGTGAACATCTGAGTTCAACTTCCAGCTCAATGAACCACATGCACTTCCTTTTAGGGTAGTGGGCATTTCAGGGAAAGTGACACTCAGGTCTCTTCCTGCACCATAGAATGGCTGCAATGCTCTCATCTTCACAGGAAAAGAAAATAAGCACAGGGTTAAATCTCAGGATGCCAACAAGGTATCATCAGTTGGAAATGAAGTAAAACTGACCTCCCATCTGTGAAGAATCCATAGACACTTATATTGTATCTACCCGCGGCCATTTCTGTAGGTCAGAGAAGAAGCGGCAGCTTCGCAGACTGTTGCCTGTATTGTTTGAGAGTAAGAGTTGAGATGAAAAGAGCAGGGAAAAGAAGATTAATTCTCTCTACATTATAGGACTTAGAATATAAGATTAATAAATCATACCATTACGATGGTATATAGCTTGAAATGCAACATATTTCTTACCAAATCAGAGAAATCCCAACATGGAAGTTTGAATTTATACTTTTTTCTCTCATTCACAAAGTTGAACAACCACAGGCAGAACAAATATCTTTGACACGTGCTCTCTGTGTTTGTCTTCCCCAGAAAACAGGAAGCTCTATGACACCAGCAATTCTGTCTATATGGTTGACACTTTTCACATCAATTTTAGTTAAGCTATCTGATCCTGAATAGAAACTCACTGCTTAAAATGAAGAAGAAATGCAATAATATATAATGAAATGAATTTTGCAAATTTCATAGTGCCACAACTATGTAAAACAGTACCAAACTGGAGAGGTTAAACCAAGAAAAGCTTTACAATTACATATTTTTTACTATTTTTTTAATGGAGAAAAAATTTAAGTAGGTTTAAAGAGAGGAAAAAAAGATGAATTCCATCCATGCAGTTTGAGTGGGTGCAAAAGTATAGGGAAGAGATGAATCATTCCTAGAAAAGCAAAATAAAAGAGACCTAATTTCTCTGAACTTTTGTTCCCCAAAATATCAAATTCCAAAACCATTCCTTAATATCTTGAAGCCTCCAACCTCTGAACGTTATTGAAACCTGGAGGGAAAGTTTTATTTACTTTCAGATTAAATCATGGTTTTTTTTGAAGTAAATCATAAAGTAAATCTAAAAGACAAACCACTTAAAAAGTTTATAGCTAATCACATTTCCCTGCCCTATTTTATAACTCAACTTCCCAAACCAATTGATTTTTTGCTACTTTAATTTTGCTGTTTTTTCTTGTTTACCTTTATTTGTACCTAAATAGTGTACTTAGAGCAGTAACATCTTATCAGTTTTAGACATGATCAATTTGATATTATTCACAAATTTTATTCTAGCTGAGGAAATGCTGATAAATATTTTGATCCATCATTCACCTCTACCCTAATCTTCCCTTTCTTATTTTTCCAATATGGTTCTTTTTGCTTTTATTTTATTTTTTTTTAGTATGTCAAAACTCAGTGGCTATATTATTACGAATTTTTTTGAGGTGAGCCAAAAAGCATGCTACAAAATATTCTCTTTTTCATTAGTCACTTTCTCCTTGCCCCAGAAAATAGCAAATATCTGTCACCCACAACTTAAAGGAAGAAATTGTTTATTTGGCTCAGGATTTCAGAAGTTTCATTTTATGTTCAGCTGGCTCCAAGACAGAAACCTCATGGCAGAAGACTGTGGCAGAGTGTACCTACTTAGTTCATGGTGGTCCAGAAGCAAAGGAGAGGAATAGCATGAGAGAGTAAGAGACCAGGGACTGGAGATAGTACCCAAGGTCACACACCCGCCACTTACCCAAAAGTGTGTGTTACCATTCCTCCAGGTGGTTTCCAAGCCAATCAAGTTGGCACAGTTAAGCTTAACAACCACATTCTGACTTTTGTCAAGTTGACACCTAAACACATCTCCTTAAACCATATTTCATCTCCAAATACACACAATAATAATAATACATCTAACATGTTACAAGTCTCCCACACATAGCTAAGAATGAATAATCTCTTCTCCAAAGTCTCCATAGTTCCATCAATTTTCAAAAGTTCAAGTCAAATTCTCTTCTGAAATTGAATGGAAACTCTTTGCTGTAAGACTGTAAAAATAAAGAACAAGTTACATAATCCCAAGGTTCAATGGTACAGGGTAAACATTACCACTTCATGGGAAGATAAAAAATAATCAGACAGAAGGAAAATTAAAATCCAGCAGAACAAACACAAAGTCCTGTAACTCCAAGTCTGACATCTTGGGCATATGATGGTAAGGTATGAGTTCCAATGGGCCTGGTAGCCCCATTCCTATGGCCTCACTGTTTGCAGCTCATAAGTCCTCACTCTTGCGTGGGCTCTACTCACTGCTTTAGGGTTTCCTCACCAGATGTTGCACATTCCTGGCATCTCTAACTTGGAGGGGATTCCACTGCACCTTTGGTAAAATCAGCAAACAGTAACAGTCAGGTCCTCTTGGACCATGGTAGCAACAGCTTCTGAGTACCTAGATCACTGAACACAAAAAAATGCATCCCGGGAAACCAATCCTCTAGGATGTTCTTCTCAATGAGGGGCCCTACAGAGCCTTCTCCAGTGAAAGGTTGACATTTTTTCACACTTGTGCCTGTAATGCGTGGTATCTTACTGGTTCTCTAGAATCAGCACCTTTCTTTTTGTTCCTGTAGAAAACACTTGGTGTCTTTTTAATGACACTAATCTCTTCAGCAACCATACTTTGTTTGGCCTCAACTTTTTACCCAGTTTCTTTCTGGTCAAAATTTAAAATTTTCAAATATGTATTCTCTTCATTTTGCCCTCAATTCTCAATATAAATCTAGCTAAAATCAGCCAGCAGTACACATACCACACCCTAAATGTTGAGCTGCCTTGTAATTTTCTCTACCAGATAAATCAGTCAACTGCCTTTAATCTCAGTCTCCTGGAAAGTCTCGGAGCATGGGCAAAATACAGATAATTTTTTTTTGCCAGAATGTAATATCCATGGACTTTAGTCCATGAATTTCTTATTCTCCACTAAAACTTCCTGGGTCTGACCTTAATTGTCCATATTTTTATCACTATTCTAATTTTCTGAGCTGTAGTAAGAATTACCTTTTAGGCTCTGCTTATAATATTCTATGGCTTCTTTAGCCCACACCTTCAAACCTTTCTAAACTTCTGCAAACCAGTTCCAGACTTCTAAATCACATGGTCAGGTACAGACACAGCAACAACCCACTTCCAAAGTAAAATTTTTCTGAATTAGTCATTTTCCCCTGGTCGGGGCCCCAAACCCAACACTTATAAATCAAAGAAAAAAATGGTTTATTTAGCTCACAGTTTCAGAGGATCCAGTCCATGTTCAGCTGGCTCCAAGGCAGAAATATTACAGTAGAAAGGTGTGGCAGAGCAAAGTTCCTTAGGTCATTGTGACTAGGAAGCAGAGCGGGGGAATAGTGAGAATAAAACTGGACCATGGGCCGTATACATAGTCCTCAAGGTCACTCCTGCATAACCCACCATTCACACCCAGACATGTGCTCTATGAATCCCCTAGGCAGCTCCTAAGCCAATCAGATTGACACTGTTAGGCTTAATCACCATCAATGTATTTTTTTGTTTGCTTTCTCTTGAAGGTATCTAGTATGTTCTTCGCCATATGTTTCAATAGGTTTCTCCAGTGTCTATCAATAATTTCTCTTCACTCCAACTATTAGTTAATGGTTTGTATGGAGACTGCTTATTAGAGGCTTTCTCTTTCCTAGTCTAAAGTGAACTGAATATTCTCTGGGTCCTGATTGACATACAATGTTTTAGAAGTTTTCTTCATTATTCTTCTGTGGTAGAGCCCTGATTTCCAGAATTTTGTGTTTTTTCGGGGAGAGTAATGAAGTTCTAGGTCTGAACAAGGTGCAAGAGAGATAGAAGAGACTTTGGAAACTACCTAATCCAATTCTTTCATTTTACTGATGAGAAAATTAAGGCTTATGACGGCAAAGTTTTCCCCATGATCTCAAAGATGGTGACCGAAGAAATGTGTCTCTATCTCTAAAGCTTTTCCAATGTTTTTAGAACACAGATAATGCATTTTGCAACAAGGAAGGAGACATGTTTTCTCTCTTGTCCAGAGCATGGAGATTCTAGTCTTTTCTATAGAATTTACTTATTGTCTTCTGTATCATGGTTTCCACTCAGTTCTTCAGGGATGCTCAGATGGATATTATTTTTTAAAGAAGGTAAGCAACACTCTTCCCCCCCCCCATATTTCTATAGTGAGAGGATTTCCTGCGATACTGTGATATACTTCCCTCTTGAGTGGGTTGGTTGTACATTTCAGGAAACAATCTGTTAATGTCTCTGAGCCAAACAAGCCTACAGAGTGACAAATTGAAACTTTTCATTTACTTTATTCTTTTCATAAGCATTTGAGTTTTATATGATGCAAAGCAAAGAAATAAACAGTGTGACTTTCTGAGTCAACAACTCTCGATACTCAAGACATGAGCCCTTCTAGTGTGCCTCCTAAATAAGCATCAGTGTGGCCATGATTAACAGAACTAGAAGTGTTACAAACAGCTGTGCAACTATTATACCCACCAATTAAAGAGTAGCTCCAGATGTTCTATACTCAGAACTAGAGTTCTACAAGGTGGCTGCTGCATGGAATTTGTTACATTAAAGCTGTCAGTTTTACCATGGCTTATTAGTATTTATACCAGGCATCAGTTACCTCTCATATACTTACAGCGGTATTGGCCAAGTGAACTGAAACCATAGCTCATTTAGTCCAGAGAAGAGGGGAAAAAAACACTTTTTAATAGAATCCATCCTTCACTGAGGGTCACAAAGAGTTCCAATAAGGATAATAAAGCCCTGGAAAGCAGCCTTTCAACACCTTCCTTGTGTTTCCTGCACAATTCTCCCTCCTTCCTGTCTAATTCATGTAAAAATTTCAGAGAATAAACAAATTACACACCAGAAGTGTGTCAGGATGGTGAATATATCTGAAATATTTCACTCATGAAATTTGAGAGATTTTTGTACTATGTTCACTGTCTTACTTTCCTTGTTGCTGGGAGAGAATACTCGACACCCACAAAGTAAAGGAAAAGAAGTTTATTTTGGCTCACACTTTGTAGAGCTTTCAGTAGGTAGTCAGCAGGGTGGCCTAGCAGAGGAGAAACAGCTCTTGGCATGGCAGCAGGTAGCAGAGAAATCAAGGGAGAAGGGAGGGAGAGAGACCCTGCCAAGCCATGCCCCAGTGAACCATCTCTTCCGACCAGACTTCACCTCCCAACGGCACATTTACCTGTAAACTAATCAGTGGACTAATCCACTGATAAGCATCACAGCCTCATAACCCAATCATCTCTTAAAAGCCCTACCTATGGGAGCATGTGGCTTTGGAGGGGCATCTATTTATAAACCATAACATCCTCCTAAAGACAGGTGGGAGTGGGATTGTTAACTAGGAATTTAAATAGTCTAAGAAAGGAAAAAATGTTACTTTCAAACATTTTATCTCATTTATTTAAGTACCAGCAGGCACATTCTGACACTCGTAGATTCCAGAGCCCAGCCTCCAACTCAGAAAATTTACAGAGCAGATGAGGGAAGGAGGTGTGTGCCTATGGGAACTGGAAGGCACTGGGAGTTCTTTGCATGATAATATAGCTAAACTATGGTTCTTATTGTGAAGATGAGCCTAAGTATATCCACGGCATTTGAAAAAGATATTATTTTTGTAGATCTACACCTACATTACACAGTCACTGAGAATTGACATTTGTTGTATGCAACTAACATTTTTTTATGTTTTGTTCTATATTTATCCACTGAATAAGCAGAAAGAGTTCTTATTCTGCACTTTTAATGTAGCATGCTGGACTGTTCTGCTCACAATTTGGATGTCCCTCTCTTTCCACCACCTTTCCTGGCATTAGTACAGATGCTCCTTAGTTTACAGCAGGGTTACATCCTGATAAACCTATCGTATATTGAAAATATCCTGAGTCAGAAATGCACTTAACACACCTAATGCATTGAACACTATAGTTCAGCAGCACAGTACAGTTTTCTCTCATGATTGCTTAGCTGACTAGGAACTGCAGCTCACTGGTACCACCCAGCATCATGAGAGAGGATGGTACCCATGTCACTATCCTGGAGAAATAACTGTATTCAACATTTAAGATATGGTTTCTATGGAATGTAAGGTCCATGGAGCAGTAAAAAGTCTAAAAGTCATGGGTTGAACCACTTTAAATTGAAGAATGACTATATGGCCCATATAACTTAGACTTCCTCTCAATTCCACCAGAGCATGGGTAGGACTGGGCATTGGAAATGTCCTGGGTAGGAGAGTAGCTAAAATGGCATGGTATTTATCGTGAGTTTATTTGAAAAGGAGAAATGTGTTGAGGGCCGGGGATTTAGCTCAGTGGTGCTGCTGCCTGCCTTGCATATGAAAGGTCCTGAGTTTGATCCCTGGTACCAACATTTTTTTAAAAAGCAGAAATGTGTTGATGTAGAAATAAGAAAATAAACCTAAGAAAGGATTTCCTAATAAAAGGAACTGCCATAAATTAATTTGTGTTCTTGCACTTCGGTTTATAACATTGAAAAGTTAAATATATATATAAAACACACATATATATATTATATAACATATCATATATGATTTATATGTTATATATAAATACAAATACATATATTTATAATCATATATATGAATATCTAACATACATATATATCTATAATGTGTTATTTTCACATAACTTTATGTGGTACTGTGGGAAAGAAAATATCTAGGATGTACAAAAAAGGAATGTTTGAAGAGGGGGGAGGTTTACAGGAGATCTAGGCAGAGAGCAGCAGTGCTGCGAGAACTTCCCCCAGTGAGGCTGACTCAATAGAGAGGCAGCATTTACTGAGATGCAGACACAATCCTATACCTCCTTCTGCACACTGGACCAACACTTGAGAGCTCAAAATAAAATGTGCAGTCTATAGTGAGTGTCATGAGATATTAGCTGAATATTTCCAGAAAGCAGAATATATTTTTCTAGATAAAAGAAGCATGAAGTTTTCTATATTTTAGGTTTCTATTCTTTCACTGGTTGCCGAAGATATCTAAGTTTGATGAATTTCTTCTCCTCTTAGTGAGGGACTTGGAATTCTTTATCTTGCACTGCTGAGATTGATACCTGATGGCTTAAGTGGGGATAAAAACGTAACCCTGAAATAAATTAAGATAGTTCATGATGACTTCCTCCTTGCAAGGTTAAGATGCTAAGGAGCAAATGAAGTGATTTTTTATGTTCCAGTAATCTATTCCAAGAGTAAGAGCTCTATGCACGCATTCCCAGAGTTTACAACAGCTCCTGCTTTGTTGTATGTATTTTACAAGCCACTATCAGGAAGGGCTGGGACTCACAATGCTTCCCATCATTATCTCCATCCTGAGTAGTCTTAAATTCAGCATGCATTGCTTTTTACTTTGCTGCTATAACAAACTACCATAGATTTCATGGCTTAAATTACATATATTTAATATACATTATTTACATATAAATTATATTCATAGATATGTAATTTTACAGCTTTGTAAGTTAGAAGTCTAACCTGAGTCTCAGTAGGATAATATCAACTGTTCTTTTTTGTGGAGATGTTAAACAGAGATTATCCCTGTCCTTGCCATTTCCAGCTTCTAAAAGGAGTTGTGTTTTCTGATTCCCTTCCTCATCCTCAACCCTGTGTGACCAATTATGAAGGTTCATTATTCTCTTTACTACAGACTTTAATTTGCCACTACTTTTTGCCTGAGGTGCAAATATCCAACAGCTTGCAGGATCAACCTACCAGAATGGCTTGTCAACTCTTTAAAATCAACATATCCAAATTGAACTCATGATCCAATGTATCTTAGGGAAAGTCCTCTCCCTGAAAAGGACTCTACTTCCTCAAAATTTTCTTTTATTGATGGTGGTATATCTTTTTTCCCCCATTATTTTAGGATTAAGGATTTAAAATCTTTGGGGGTTTTCTTTTTCTTCATTTTACAACCAAATTGTGAAATCTTTGTTGACTTCTATACTGTTTTTGAACTCCATCTCTTTAAGTTCAACTGTTAGAACTAAAATTTGCACTCTCATTATGTTTAACAAGTTTTAAAGGAGTTTTAATTCATTTCTGGTCTTTCTTCTTATATCTGCTTCCATACTGAGCTTTAGAGAGAACTCTGATCATGTCAGTATCTCATTCTCCTTTTCAGAGGGCCGCAGTGGCAAACCCTCAGTAGCTCTTCACAAAACAGTCATGACTTACTTTTCGCTTAGATCCACTTGCCTTAACATTAATCTGAACATTTTCTGTATTTCATCCTCCAAATGACTACATTAGGTGGGCTTTTTATCTTCATTTGAGGCCCAGAGAGATTAAAGACCTTTTTCATGGTCACCTGGTACCTACACAATGGAATTGAGACAGATCTTCTGGTCCCCAGGTCATTGCTGTTTGCATGACTAGCTTAATGCCTTTCTCTTCTACTGTCCCTCTCATGTGCAGACCAACATGGACCTTAATTTCCTCCCTACTCTCTCCAAGTTCTCAGTTTTATCCTGTTGACATTTATTATTCCTAGATTCCTTTATCTTTAAGACATTACTGCATACTAAAATAAAGTCCATTCTTCAGGCCAATTTCATAAGATGCAATCTCCACAAAGGCTTTTCTATTTGTTCTTAATTTGGGCCTTTCCTCAGTCTGTCTTGTTCTATTGTTTTGAAAACATTTATTGAGACTTATATATCAAAGTTATTTGACCCTGTGACTTAAAACACCAATCTCTTCATTGGCACCTCCTGTAGAAGTTAGTACATTGACTCTTGAGTGAGACATTCCTCATTTAAATCCTGATTTTGCCTCTTACTGCTTGTGTGGCCTTCAGCAATATGATCAATATTTTTGTGGCCCATCTACAAAATAAAGTGGCTGAGCAGTACCTATTTTTTGACTACTCTGATGAGCAAGTGAGTTAATATTCATACAACACATAATGATATATCTGGCTCAAAATAAACATTCAAAAATTTTAGTTTACAGTTATAGTTATATCCTTTCTAGTGATTCATTGCAGTTGTCTTCAACACATATAGCACTTTTTTTTTAATCAAAGATAAGAACACATATCTTACCAAAAGGTGGGAGCACATATACATATCCTCACTTCACATGAAGTATGAATGTGGTGCTTTAGAGTCTGTTTCAATCTCATTTGAAAATAAATAGGAGCTAATTGTGTACATAGAAATTCCATTCACACTACATTCGCCAGAAGTTCAAGGACCATAATGATAAATGAAGTGGAGAAAAAAACTTCCAAGCAAGAGAACTAGAACTCTATCGCAGAGCTTCCAAAATTAGTTAAGTTAAAAACCGGAGCTTAGTTAATACACACAGGGGGTTTATTTTTGAAGGACTAATTATAGACCGCTGATCAATTGATTTCAAGAGTTTGTGGAGATTTAAAAATACATCCGCAGATTTCTTGTCATTCCTCTCTTCTAAAGGTGAAGGACAACTCCTCTTTCTTCCTGAGTGTGGCCTGAACTTAATGGTTCAGTTCTAATGAACATGGTAGGAGTGGAGACATGTGGTGTCCAAGACTGTCATAGAAAATGTCATGGCATCCTCCTTGCTTTTTCTTGGATTACCTGCTAGGGTGTAGCTGATGGGAGGAAATATCCACAGCTCTCCGAGCAGTATGGCACTGAGACCTCTGGCCAACAGCCAGCCATCTGTGTGTGAGTCAGGGAGAGGCCTTGCCCTCCAAAGCCTGCAGCTCCAGAATTCTCACGAGAGCACTGAGCCAGAGTGCACAGTTCAACTGCTCTGATTCCAGACCCACAGAGACTGACGGGGTAAATGCTTTTAAGTCTTTATGGCTTGGGCTAATTTGTTATGCAGCAGCAGATAACTAATTCATAGTTATAAGACATAGTCTACTTTACTGGAACAAAATTTCCTATTGAAATGAGAAGTAAATTATTAAAAACACTTTACATTAAAAAAATAAAAAAGCGATAGCATTGCTTAATTAGATTCCTTTCTTTTTCTTGATTTCTCCACTACTTCTGGCTGGTTTTCTGCTTGCTGTCACGTGGCCATTATCTACTAGTTTTATGCATTTATGGAGATAAAAGCGCCTACCCTTTCTTCATAGGACAGAAAGGTAGGAAGGATCACTATTATGAAATAAAATCTAATCCAAGTTCAAACTTACCATTACGTAATGCTGACTAGACTCTAGTAAAATTTGTTATGAAGAAATTCAAAGCATCACAATATTTGTTTCATTACTTAATTGCATATATAAAGGATAGGAAGCTTTGACTCAGCAGATATTTAGTAAAAATTATGTCTAGAAAACTAAAAGGTTAACCGGCACGGGTATTCTTTGGCC
Source organism: Heterocephalus glaber (assembly GCF_053883595.1). NCBI lineage: Eukaryota > Metazoa > Chordata > Mammalia > Rodentia > Bathyergidae > Heterocephalus > Heterocephalus glaber. Next base: position 3,394,479 of record NW_028258463.1, read on the forward strand.
AGTCACCCTTCCTGTGACTTGTTATCTGTCAGGGAGGGGACATTTGGGAAAGCAGTTTGTTTTCTTTATTAGTAGAGGAGCTGTTGACAGTGGCATCCACTTTCTTTTTTTCTTTTACATTTTTAAATATCTCAGTGGTTATAAGGCCTAGATCTGAAGCAATAATCTTGTGAGCATGAGGGAGTTGGAGTTAATATTGTGGAGATGTTGAATCAAAGCTCCCAGCTGCCTGTCTCAGGATTTCTTGTTATATAAAGGGGAGGAAAAATCTCTCATTTTAATGCCACATTTATTTGAATTTTTCTATTACTTGAGAACATCCGTAAAGAATATAACTATTAAATTTAAAATAATCACATAGTTAATCACCTGCTAACTATTAAATACAACCTTAGGTTGTATTGCTGGAAGTAAAATAAATAAATGCTTGAAATAAATTCTATAATAATCACCACATATTACCATCTACAACACTGGAAAAAATTGGAATGTTGGTTTCCATATCAAGAAAGATAAGAGTAGAAAGTTAAGGACTTCTGTTTGATCTTATACAATTTATTTTTTTATATATTTTTAGAATAAGATTTTCATATTATGATTGCAAAAAACAACCAGGTAGAATGTGTGTATTTAAAAATTCTTCTAAGACCCTCACTGCCCAAACATATAGGTAGAAGCATCACGTTTGAAGTCATACAGGCTGGCTTTGAACGCGATGTCATCATTTTCTACCATGTGAGTTAGGGCAAGTTATCTGTTTGCTCTGAGGCTCAATTTTCTCCTCTGTGAAATGAGAGTAATGACAGCAATGAACTCATCCTATTGCTATGGAAATTAGTGAAGCCTGACTATTGACTGCTCAGTATAATAAAATAGATTGAACTGTTGGTTATGGGGGGAATGATCTCCTTACTCTCTCATAAAGGATTCTATTACACATCTTCCTTTCTCCTCACACCCCTACACACCCTCTATCTTCAGCTACTTACCGGAAGACCCCACTTCCTACCTTGCTGAAAACTCTGAAGCAAACTGAAGAGAGCACTTAGAGACTTCTTCAGCACATCTGCCCACCATCCAGCCTCTGCCTCCAGACATTCTGCCATCTGACTGTTAGCATAAAGGAACTATCCGTGCTGCTGCCTGAAGCCAGTCCTCTCACTTTTACACTTGGTGCTCCTCCTTTTTCACCTTCCAGGACACTGCACTGTCAATCCTTCCTTCTCTCCCACTGCCTCAAAGTTTCACTCTCTTCTCCATGGGTGTCTAGTATTTTGGTGGCCTGGGCTACCAAGGAAAAGAAATTGTCTTGTGCTACATGTAAAACATAAAATATAGCTGATGTATTTGTGTGACAAAACTTCTTTTTTATAATTTGACTTATTAAATTATTTTCTTATTCAATACAACCCCAAGTTTAATAATTAAATAGGAAGACTCCTTGGTGTGCTTAGAAACAATAAACTCCTGCCTTCACAGGAGCACATATGTGTAAGTAGGATGAAATACTATTACTGGTAATTGTTCCATTTTACCTGCCAAGTTGCACAAGCACATATAACATCTGTTACAGCTCGATTTCAATTCTACTGTATGTTGTGGGGCCAAGAAGCTGAGTTAGCAGTACACTGCACTTTTCCTTACTGACCAAACATTCGAGTCATGAAAAATATCATCAAGGATTGCATAATAGTGTTAAAAGTTTACCACTTTGTAGGTCTGTATTACTTGCTGTCCAGGGCCCCTGGCTTTCAGGTTGTACACACTTGGTGTAGTGGATCACTTTCAAAAACACACATGCATACTATTTTCTACCGTATTAAAACAAACATTTTGTGAGACCTTTTTCAATATGAGCTACCTTTCCAGTCAATTGGTCCATCTGGAAGCTATTTACCCTACTCCCGATCTTTAAATCCTCCTTTCCTATTCTCTCTTGAGTATACTCCAAGGTGATGGTCACCAATGGCTTCCACATTGCCAAATTTGGTGATTAACTATGGCTGCTCATTCTACATCACCTATCAGCAACATCTGAGCCGTGAGCTCCAAGTACCCCTCTAGGTGCATCTTCTTCATTGGACTTGCTGATAGTCATGCTTCTCTCCTTTTCCCCCTAACTTTCCTACACTCCTCTTCCTCCTCATTCCCTAGACTCCTGGATAAGAATGACCAAGAGCTCAGTTCTCTTTTTGCCCTCTCTGTGCACACACTCCTTTGGTTTTGTATCTCATAGTTCAAAAACAACATTTATATCCTATTAACTCTAAAATTTCTCTCTTCTACGCCATTTTCTAACCCCGTATTCACACCCAATGGCCAACTAATGCCCAACTAATGGCCAACTGCTCTTCCTACACAATCATAATAAGAATACCAGTATGTCCAAAACTATACTCATAGCCTTTTCTCCAATAACTGTTCCATACACAACCCTCCCCATCTCAACTGATAGTAACTCCTCCATACCTACCTTTGCTTAGGTGAAAATTTTGATTATTATTTCCCCTCTCTCTCATAGCTCATATCCAAGCATTCAAGACACCTGTTTTCATGATGTATCCCAAGTATATTATTATTAACATTTAAACTAAGTTTTGTTTTTCTGTATAAATGCACCAGTCCCTATCAGATTTCCTACTCTTGCCCACCTCTAGCCAATTTTCTCCCCAGCATTCAAAGTGATTTGTTTGATTTAAAACTTTAAGTAAAACCATGGCACACTTATATTCAAAATCCTGCAAAGCTTTCTTACTTCATTTCAAGTAAAAGTCATTGAAATGGCCCTTACCTTGGTTCTAATTTTCCTTTTTTTCATAGCAATGTTTACACTGTAACAATCCAGAATTTATCTTTGTATTATGTATGTGTTCTGTTTGCTGCTTTCTTCTAAAATCTAAAATAAGATCCTTCCTGTCAGAGATCTTTATCTGTTTGATAACTTACGTATCCCAAAGAACAATCCTAACACATAGTACAGTTTTAAGAAATATTTGAAAATGAGCAGTGAATACTACTGTAGCTGATTGACCCAAGTAGGTAATAGGTTTTTAAAATCTTGCCTTTTTTTGTTTATTAATATGAGACATTGCAACTACGTAAGTGTTTTGGAAGCAAATTTTTCTAATCGGTGATTTTTAAAATAATTAACTAGAGGGAAAATTTAAATTATGAAAATCTTTAAAAGAACCCTATTTATATCATATAACTATTGTAATAGGGGATAGAGATTGAACTCAACTCTACTGAAACAGAAGGCAGAGGATACTTAAATGCTAGGGTAGGCTAATACAAAAGTCCTAGAGGATGGGAAAAGTTGGGCAGTAGGATAAGGCCATTTGTATTTGCCAACTTTCATTTACCTAAGTTAGGTTCTTATCCTCCCTAAAACACTGGAAGAAGGAGCCACAGAATTCCATGATTTTGCTTCTGACATCCTGGATGTCAGAACAACATTCCTAGACTGTAGCATATTTATATCCCAGAGAGGTAGAGAAGGAATTTATAATGGTAAGTACTCTGAATCCAATACTATAAGAAAAGGGAAGTCAAAGGGCTATAGTCAGGAAATCTAAAGTTTAGTCACACTTAGAAAAATGTTAACACTGTCTTGGTTAGGAGTAGTAGGAGAACAAAACTAGAGATGATTTTGAGTTTTGCAAAGTATAAATTTTTTAATACTTCAAGTTTACATCAGTTAAGGAAGATCTATTTATACTTGTTTATAATCTTCTATCTGTGAAGACTGAAACTCTCCATGACTTATTTGCATGTCCTTTTGTTTTGAAAAATAATTTGGGAAAATCTTAGAAATAAAAATGTAAACTTAACAAAATGTTGTGATTGTTATAATAGATAGAAAGTGTTGTGGTGAAGAATTCATCTGGTTTTGGACTTACCATTTGGGCAATTATATAAAATGAAAATACATACAAAGGAAAGAGATAACAGCATCCTCAGGGCTTGGGGATATCCCAAGGCTGCCTCACAGTGCAGTCTGGCATGTATTGTAATGGAAATTGTAAAGATTTGTTGGAGACTACTGTAATGTCAGAAAGCATTTCAATCATTTTTCTGTCAATTTTGTACCAATGGGTCTAAAATTGCACCTATTAAACTGAGCTATTTGTAGCACCATTTGAAATTTGCATGAATGCTACAAGATCTAAATCCTAAGATAGGCGAATAACTGCCCATTTAGTGATTTGAATGCTCTTTACAGAGCACATTGAAAATATTATAAAAATTATTATACCTCTTTTGGCTTCCTTTCCCCTATACAATAAAGTGCCAGCTCTTTAGCACAGATCACAAAACCTTTCACAGACTGGCCTCAACTTTTCTTGTAACCTGTATTTGCTACTTTTCTCAATGCCTTCCCCATTTCAGCCACAAAATATTTCCTATTTTATAGCTCACCCCTGGCCTCCATGTCTCTGGATCTCACAGATGGTTCCTCCCACCTTGTGCTCCATCCCACCTTTCTCTGCAGTGGGAATTTACATCATTCCCTGTATGTCACAGACTCTTAAGAAGCCACTCAAGTTAGCAGACAGAATGAATTGCTCTGTCCTCTGCATTCCTCATTAGCTTCTGCTTGATCATTACAGCTACTGTCATGTTGTAATTATGAGTCCCCTCTCCGTATTTGACAGGAGGCTAAGAGGTCCATGTGGAGAAGGATTGTACTTATTGGTGTGCATCATGGGACATATACACTAATCCAATCATCATTCCTTCATTCAGCATATATTTGAGTGTCTACTCCTGGGGGCATGGAGGTGAGCATACACAATTTTCAAGGATTGTATAGCTCCCCAGAAAAAGCAAATGGAAGAAGATATATGAACGTGGATAAGAAATTGCAACTGAGGAAACTGGTAGAAACTTGCCATAGAAGAGCAATTCCACTGGCAGTCTGAAGAAAAGACATGTTACTGAACAAGCAAGATCAAGTTCAAAGTAAGCCGGGACAACAATGGCAATAGGGAGCTTGGCCCCCAACACAGGGTGTGTGACCTTATACAGGCTAATTTCTGTACCTCAGTTTCCTTCTCTGTAAATCAAGTATGATAGCACCCACTCGAAAGGTTGCTATTAATCAAAAGAGATGACATTTGCAAAGCATCATAAATTGTGTCTGTCACTTAAAAACACTATTGGAATGTGTGCCGTGAAGGAATTCAGGACATGCTACTCCCAAGTAGACTGCCTTGGGATCCTGATTTCTTCAAACCAAGGGCACTTGGTGAACAGTAAATGCAGTGAGAGTTTTTCTGAACATTCTTTGGCTACATAAAGACAGATTCTCCAAAGGGACTCAGTTGTCATGAATCCCTTTCCATGAGATCTCCTTAAGGGGGAATATAAATTTGCATCACAGGAGACCAAACTGGAGATCAGTGCCTTCCATGGACAGACTCTGTCACTTATTTTGCTGAGGGTCTATTTATCTTTCCAACAACCATTTACTCTTCCCTAAATTGCTACATCATCTCCCCTATAAGAGGGCATATGAGCCTCTAGGTCACACTGGGTTTTTGAATATTTTAAAATAAATTTGTATAATTTCTACTCTTGTTAATCTGCCTCCTGTCAGTTTATTTCATGGACTCAATCATCAAACACTCAGTGGGTAGAAGGAAAAATTTTTCTTCCCCTTAAACTATATTGTAGAATATAATAATCCTAAGAATTGAATGACGGTCATGGTAGCTAGAATGCTCCTGGCAATTTCAAAAAATTGTAAGTTTAGTTTGGAGATGTAGGAAGGAGACAGACCCTATTAGGGACTTTAGTCCTAATTATGAAAACAAAAGGAAGTCACGAAAAAATTTTAAAGCAGATTTACCTTATGAGAGTATCATATTGAATAAAGACTGGGTGTTTAAAACACTTTTGTTGAAGAAATCAACAACAGTACAGAAAAATACTGAAGTTATAAGCAAATGAACTCCTTCTTAGAGGCTATGTGAAGGATTCAACAATAAAATGTGTGCTAAAATATAGAATACAGAAACATTCTATTGGGAAATTTCAAGTCGGGCTTAGTATATTGTGATGTTGGCCATTTCACTTCAATCTGTTCTTTAAAATTGGAATGATGAGGCGAGATTTCAGAGTTGCTTGTGCAAATATTGTATATTGTTACACTACCTGTTATTTGTATTTTTGTCACCTGTTGTCATAGTGCACAGTCATGTGAAGTAGATTTTTGGAAAGTTCTGTTGGCTTTCAAAGGAAGGAAATAAGAGAAGTAATATTTAAGCTAGGACTTGAAGGATACATAGAATTTTGATTGGGGAAGAATAAGGCAAATAGTTTTCTAGATAAAAAGAATATATGGCAGGGTGGAAAAAGAATAGATGGTGTATTTAGATACAGTTTGAATCAGGACTCCACCACTTAGTGCCTATGAGACTTTGTGCAAAGTTCTTAATCTTGTGGTGCCTCAGTTTTCTCATCTGAAAATGGTGGCACTAATGATGTGCAATATCTCAATGAGATGTTTTCTGTTACTAACTGAAAATAGAATTAACCTTGAGAAATATCTAGTAGGGTCAGCAGGAATAAAGGGTTAGAAACCTGGCTTTGAGTTAGAGTTGGACTCTCATATGCCATTGTATTAATGCGAACTTTCCACATATTATTGAATCTAACTCTGTTGCCACATGTATGATTATCTCATATTCCATAGTGATTATGATACTATGTATGAAATACAAAGCCTAGTGATTGGTACTAAAAATAATTGGACCTTTTGAAATAGTTGCACATTACCAGCAAAATTTAGAAAGTTAGGAACACAAAGTAATATGACAATAATGCTTTTCTCTTCTCGTAATGAAAAACAATGAAATATTTAAAGCATTGGAAGACAGTGGTGACCTCCTTGCCAAACATAGAAACAGTGAAGAAAAAGAGAGAGAGAGAAAAAAAAACTGAACTCCATCTGTGTGTATATAAATCTGGAAACAACCCATCATAGTTCAGCTCTGTAACACCTCACACAAAGCCCTTTATTCAGATTGGGAATGTCTGATGATTGCACTCAGAGCTTACTGTTACAATGTCATTCCAATTACTTATCTCTGGAGAGGAAATCTCACCAGACAATATGATTAGAGCCAATCAGTATAGGTGTCAAACACTTGGAACATATTAAAAATGACATTTCCACTTATTTTACAGCATAAATGTTTGTCTTCTGGCATTTTTCACATAGGGGCATTCAGAGGAAGTCTTTGAAAGAACATTTCAGGAGGGAGGGTTAACGATGAAGAGTGAACTAGACCTAGGTTGCTCAGTGTAAGAAAATCATGTTCAACAATTACTTCTTGATATCTCAAACAGTGACTTGTACTTTTCTGCAAAATCTTTCCCAAATTTTCCTTTTTTTTTGAATGAGACAGAAAGCAGTGAATAAAAGTCCGCAATGCCTGAAACAGCCTTAAATAGAATGTAATTATTGCAACCAAGATGAAAACACCCTATTCTACAAAAGAAAAGTTCAGTCAAAATCTCTAAGAACCTACTATGGGCCAAGTTTTAGGGATAATTTGCTGAGCTAGGCACAGGGATTATTGTGGTTTGTTGTTTAATTGTAATTTCTGCCACTAAAGTATGAAAAATGACAAGATAAAGAAAATGAAGGGCTCGACAGAGGCACAGGAGAGGGTGATACTCAAGGTCTTTGATCACCTTTGGGTTTCCACACACATCTCCACTACATGTTGTTGCCCCATTTCCGCATCTTTAATGTACTGACTGAGGGTTTCTATAGCATCCTCAGCCTATCCAAACTCAGGCTTGATAACCGACCTTTCAGAAAATGCATGAAAAATGAATTGGATGTGGAGGATGTGAATGCCAGCTTCCTGGCTACTTACGTTTGGCTATTCTGAGATGTATTCTACATTATATCTCAAAGGTCTCCAGTGGGATTGCAAATAGTGGTAGCAAGCTCATTGACACATGCTCTGTCCTCTTCTTTCCTTTTTGTTTCACCCACGCTCCTACCATTCCTCCTGAGATCATCTCCTAAATAAATTTCTTGCATTAAAATTCTTGTCTAAGGTTCTAAGAAAGCCTAAGCTAAAGCTTCCTGGCAAGAAGGAAAAAGAATGCATCATTCTGAGCTGAAGGAACAGCATGACAAGGATCACAGAGGTAAGAGATCACATAACACAGTTGAGAAGCTGTCAGTAAGACTGCATCATAAAGTGTTAAGGGACAGAGGCCAGAGTGGCAAGTGTGGACAATTCTTGAAGAGTTTAAAAATGGCACGGAGAAGCTTGGCTTCATACTAAAAGATTCAGGATCAGGATGGCATCTGAGATGGAGAGTTGCATTAGAAATTGAGAGGAGGTAGAATGGCGAGGAGTTTAGGAACTGGAAATGACAGCAATTAGATGTGATGGAGAAAAGAGCCATGCTCAGATAATCAGATTGATGGCAATATTGTATGTACATGGGGCTGGGGTACTTTTCCAATTGTATTTTATGTAAACTATCTCCCATACCCACTGCACAGTGGAGGGTGGCTTGAAGCTCTTCTCAGTAGGGCCCCACTGGCTACTTAACATTCAGATATGGGACACGTGAAGATGAACATCTTGGGAAGCAGCAGATGAGTTAAATCTTATATGTGTTGAATCCAAGATCCTTGTGGAAATTGGAGCAGCTGTAATGATCTAGTGCCCTAGAGATAGATTTCAGTTTAAGAAAAATGGTCTTGAATAATCATCAAGAGTATTAAAGGTCTAAAATGATATTAGGGAGAATATGCAGAATGAGAAGAGGATCTAAGAGAGAATTCTGGAAAAAACTAGCATTTAAGAACACAAAATCTTAAAATAAAAAAGGAAGCAAAAGAAAAGCCATACAAACTATAGCAAGAAGGAAGAAATCAGGAGAATAAAAGGTTAGAGAAAATAGAAAATGATCAGTAATGTCAAAAACTGCTGAAAGTCAGATAACAAAGATCGAGAAATATCTGTTGGATTTAGCAATTGTCTTGGGAAGAAGTTTTACTGAGCATTTGACAACCACTTGGTCTCTGAATGGTGGAGAGTAAGATGGAAATTAGAAAGTGAATACAACTTGCATTAATACCAGTTTCAGGACGTGTAGCTTAGATAAACAAGAGCTATTATAATATACAGTATGTATAATCCCATAAGGTCAAAGGCATTTTTAATGTTTCATATAAGTTAGTATTTAGCCTAGGCACTGAAGCAGATTTTGCAAAGGAAGATCCTGCAATTAGGCGGAGTTGTTAAATGACATGAATTATGACTAAATAGTGCATGTAGATCTGGGGTCTAAGTCAAGCAGCCTGGCTAAGAGGGGACAGGAGTTAGAAGGGATTTGGGGCCAAAAGGGATTTATGGAAAGAGACTAAATACATTTATTTTTCTAATAGAAAGAACACTTTAGAAAGAGAATCTTTGGAATGATAATCAAAGTCCAGATCTTGGCTTCAGTGATGAATCATCTGTAGGAGAAGGACACAGGAGAGAAGAGCAGGGTAGATGCTGATGTTGATCAGTAGGGTGGAAGAAAATTGAAAGACTTTTCAGTTGATAACTTCCACTTCTAAAGAAAGGAAATTGGCTGAGTCAGAGATAATGAGTGAGGATGTTAGGTATAGAACTCAGTAGGTATATTTGATATAGTTTTTGTAGTAAACAGGAAAGAAACACAACTACCAAACCATAGGAATATTGTGACAAATTGAAGTTTCATTGGGAACTGGAATCATAAATATTAGTGACACTAATCTAATGAAGATACTGTTTGTGTACTATGTTTACCAGCCTGGTGCTGAGAAGGCAGAAGGGTGGAAATCGAATTTCCAAGTGGTTTTGCTGTTGTTGTTGTTAGGGTAGGATACAACATGTCAAATAAATGAGGTTTCTGAAGATATTGACCAAAAAAATGTTGTCTAAATAAAATTTCTGTTACATACAGGAAATTCTGTTGGAAGGAAAAGGATAGAGAGAATGTGAACGTAGGAATGTATTAGAGGTCCTAAGGAAGTATGTTAGTTACTTTTTTCTCATTGCTGTGACAAAATACCCACCTCCCAAAGTTAAAGGGGGAAAGGTTTATTTGGCTTACAGTTTGTAGAGGTTTTCATCCATAATCACCTGGCTCCAAGGCAAAGTGGCACATGGCAGAGGGGCATTGCAGAGGAGAAACAGTTCATGGAACCCACACTGTAGCAAAAGCAACAAGGGAAACTTAACAGAGTCTTTCTGCCCTTTTATCTTATCCAGACTAACGGGAATAGGGGGATTAGGGTGGTGCCAAACCAATCAGTGCACTGGTTTAATAATCACACACCCTTGATCCCAGCATCACACACTCTAGATTCAGCCATCTCTCAAAAAGCCACCTATGACCACATGAGGCTTTGGGGGGACATCTAGACCCAAACCATAACAGGAAGCCACACAACTAAATACCTGGGAGTAGTTTAGTAAAAGAACAGGAAGTTGTGGTTGAATATGTGCATGCCTAAATTTATGGTTAAAAAGTAGAATAGTATATATTCAAAGTTATGCAAAACTCAGGGAGTAGTTTTGCTGTAACTGAGCCAGTTGAAACTATAGAGATGTGTCACACTTAGAGTCAGATTTGAGTCAGTGTATTTAAAGCCAGTGACCGAGAGAGGCTAGTCCCCGGAAAGAACTCTCGATGCCAAGGAGAAGTTTGGTTTCACCTTTTAAACAATGCTTTCAGTTGGGGAGGTATCAGGGGAGAGCCAGTGGAATTCTACAGAAGCAGAACCATGCCAGGTTAGTAGGGGGCAAGAGGAAGGTTCACATACTGGGTGAGCTACGAAAAAACATCTTGCAGCTGCAGCAAGTGTTTTTGCCAAACAGGATGTGGGTTTTTGGGTGCTTTGTCCAGCACAAAAAAGGTGGTGAGGCCCAAGATGGAGTCAGGTTGGCTATCACAGTTTTAAAAGTAAGTCACAGACCTGAAGAAAGACAGAAAACTATTATGGAACAAAACAAAACTGGTGGTCATCTGATATGGTGGCACATGCTTGTAATCCCAGCACTCAGGGCTATTTAGAAGCTTAGTGAGATCCTGACTCCAAATAAAAAATTTAAAAATTGGTTGGGGATGTTGCAGTGCAGTGTGAAAGCCCTCAGTTCAGTTCACAGTACCACACAAATACACACACACATACACACGCACACACACGGGAAGAATCCTGATGATCAAATTATTAAATATCACCAGATGGACACTGGCATTTAAATCATTAAAATAGTGATAACAGAAAGGCTAAAGAAGAAGGCTATATACCTGGAGCAATTCTTAAAACAAAGAATGAAAGACCAGGGAATTGGTTGATTATGATAAGGAGATGTTTATGTATAACAACAAAATTGCTTTATCATAAAATTTTTTGTTGCTGTTTTTACCAGGTCCTAAAAGAAATAGGATGATAATAAAGAACAGCCTTATCCTTTCTGGCCATGACCAAGTTCTTGGCTCTGTTGGTTATCCTGCCCCAAGCAATGTCTTCATTCCTGAGAGAAAATACCCGACTCCCAAAGTTAAAGAAGGAAAGGCTTATTTCAGCTCAGTTTGTAGAGGTATAAGTCCATAGTTGGCTGGTTTCAAGGCAAGGTAGCTTGGCAGACTGGCATCACAGAGAAGGCAAGAAGGTAATAAACCACTTAGAGCAACTCTGCCTGTCTCTTTTCTTCTGTCCAGGCTCCAAGCCTTTTGGGTGGTACCTCCCACACTCAGGGTGGGGCGTCTGCCTTCAGTAAATCCCTTCAGCCACAGCCAGAACTATGCTAATCCCAATCAGCTACTATTTTAGTGCCACACACCCTTTCTAAGTATCACACACCCTAGATCCAGCTAGCTTTGGAGAACACCACCTATGACTGCCTGAGGCTTTGGGGGACATCTAGATATTAAAGCATTGGCAAAATATAGAAAACAAGTGGCTTCCGACAGTGAACATCCAGCATAGGGGTGTGATTCCAGAGACAAGACTGCCTGAGGGGAGCTTTGCTATTGTGTTGGTTTTCTGCCTAGGGACACTTGGGATCTCTGCCAGCCAGGGACCAAGGTGGAATGGAGCATATGGTGAAGTTGGAAAGAGATCTAAATGTGCTTACTGAGGAAACTGGACATCTAGCTGGACATTCTAGCCTCATAGAAAAGGGAAATCTAGAAATCTGCACAAGGGTTGTCATTATTCTTCCATGAAATAAATATGTGTATTAAAATAGATTTGCCTGTTCAAATGTCTCTTGTGGAGATGTTTCTACCCAGCCTAGATAAATGACCCCAGTCTCTACCACTACTCTCTGCCCCCGTAACTGGTAGTGTTGCCTTTGTGGAACTTCTGTCCACTAAACATTATGATTTGTATTGGCTGCATCTAAGTATTAGAATGAGAGTCCCGTGAGGGAAGAAATTGCATCTGGTTAGTATCTACCATGTCTTGGGTACCTGGAACAGTGCTCTGCCCATGCAAAGAGCATGATGAATGCTTATTGAATGAACTGTTTGGTTTATATAAGAATCTTACTGTGCAGCAATCACAGTAAAAGTTTTCCAATCAGAAAAGAGATTTTAGAGAAGTTTCATAATTTCTCCAGGGTTACACATTAGGACATTCAGGATTAGAATCTAGGTCTTTGGATGTTAATGACAGCCTAGCTCATTAATTTATGTCTATGCAAAAGGGTTAAAATATATTTGTGATTTAGGACACAGCTATGAATTTAAAACATGAGAAATGGTTTTCTTGAATGAAAATATATATGATCAAAAAGTCTTACACAATTTCATTTAAGTTCAATTATGTTTTAGTTTAAGATAAGAATTTTTTCTTATTTACTGACAGATCATTCCTTTCTAGAACTATGTTGGACAAGAACCTATAGTAGTATCCTTACATCTATGGTTGTAACACTCCCAATAAAAAGAGATTAATTGAAATTGTTTTTAGTACTGACAGGTTGAGTATTGGATAAGTTTATGTGGCTTTAAAATCAGAACTACTCACAAATAAGATTTAGAATAAAAAATAGAAAAAGAAAGTAAACTGATAGTAAGATGTTATGCCTAAGTATTCATATTATTTTTGAGATAGTAGTCTCATGCTCCATTGCTAGGATACCCCAGAAGCTGTTGCTTGTCCCCCTAAGCTTCATATTTTAAACATTAAAAATGGAATTTGTACAGTGAAAATACAGAATTATATTATCATTCTTCCTGAAACTGTCAGAATTTTCAAGTTTAAATTTTTTCTTACTACTTCAATTCTTAATAACCATGATTATTTTTGTTGTCAGAATCACAAAGGTTGGGAATGATGATCTCAATTTTATCATCTACATTTTGCTTACATTATTGTTTCCATAAAATATAACATTTATTAAGCACACAATATGGCAGCATGACTTAAAAAGTCATATGAAATTGAAAACCACTGATCTAGTCCCATTTCTTTACTTTGAAGATGAAGACCATGAGAAGAACTTGTGTACACACTTGAGCCCAGTCACGCACTTGGTTAGAGAAGATGTGGCTCTTGACCAGAGATATCTAGCTTTCCATTCAATTGTCTTCTTACTAAATCATGCTGCATTCTTAGTCTCTTACCTTCTGAGGTCACAAAGGAAGACTCAAAATAGACACATTTGGCAGGGTTTGGAGAACCAAACTCCTGTTCACGATCCTGAGGGTAGTCTCTTATTGATGAGTAATAAAGTAAGGCTAGACTCATGCACAAACAACCTGACCACCAAGATCACTGATGACTTTCATGTTCTACAGTAACCTCTCTATTTTTTAGGATTTAAGTACAAGTGTTTCAGACCTTAATGTCACCTGTGATAAACCTCAACATAACTCTATGTATGGGGGACAAATAGAGGACTATTTACCTCCTTTAGTCATGTTCTAATTTTATTTCTGTTCTGGTAAATTCTTGTTTTTCCTCTAGCCTCTCCACGTGTTAGAAATAGCCATGGTCCATGCCTTGTAAGCTCTTTCCTTCTACTCTCTTCTCATCATAGCAGGTGTTTTTTTTTTTTATTTCAAATCATTATGCGAAAGCTTCATCACCACAAGTTGTCAGTCTGTGTCCTGAACACTGTGAGATCAACTCAGAGGAAAATCTACATAATTTTCTTTGCCTACTGAAGTAGCTGAGGTTAGTTCTAAATATCAATTGCCTCTCTTTTTCCTTATATTAGCAGAGTAATTCTTCAAGAGTTCATTTACTTCATTCACTTTTTGCCCTTTCCTTTCCATTTTTGACCACTCTCCACATGGAAGTGCTTTCCTCTTATGGGATATTTACTTTGCTAACAGATTGGAATCTTAATTTAAAAGGATGAAACCAGGTGAGTGGAGGTACGTGGGGATGATTGTGGGGGTATTTAATTTACAAATTCGGGCTCCTCTGTGATTCTGAGTTCATATCAGAGATATAAATTTAGGGTGAATATTTGTCTTATGTATTATTCTTAAATGTCAATTTTTCAACCAGTGTAATTTATCCACTTTATCAGGAATGATTCTAATATAAGTTTCAGTGTGTCCATGGTCAGTTTAATAAAAGCATGAAATTGAATTTCTTACTGGGATTGAATCTTCTCCTTAAAGTAAATTCACTTTCCAAGTTGTCAATACACTAGAGAATTTTTAAATTTTCTGAAACATCAATGATTTTCAAGGTTTATCCCATTGACATGTAACAAATTTTCCCTAACTTTAACCCTATAGCTGTAGGGAATAATGCTTCCCATTCAACTATGTTATTACTGTGTAAAATGAAGCAGCCCATTTAACCTATTACAGTCTAAGTTTCGTCATCTATAACATTCAAGAGTTGGATGAAATTAACTCTTAGCTCTCTTCAGATTTCTGGGGTACAATGATTATAATTTGTTCTTTTAGAGATGGCATAGGATGCAAACAATTATAACTTTAAGATTTTATACTTGCAAATCTGAAACTATTGCACATTAAGAACTTTATCCTTAACAAAAATCTTCAGACATGACTTAATATTTTCAGTAACCATAAAAAGCATAACACAATACATTGACATTTTCAAATAGAAAATAAAGTATCTGAAGAATTGGTTGCCTTGCCAGACCTCAAAGAAAGAAGAGTGACAAACTGGAACTCAAAGTCGTGTCTGCTGGTGCATGCAGTCACCCCTCCAAAGCCTTGTGATTTACTTTCCAACATAAATAGTCTGTCATAATGATACAACATGCCTAAAAATCCAGAGAGAAAGAAAGACAAAGAAGCAACTTGCTGCAATGTCCTGGGGTGGATTGTATCATATACATATGGTACAGGTGCTATGGGGGTGTAGAGGGGATACATTACTCTAGGACAGTGGTGGTGAACCTATGCCATGCCTGACGCAGAGAGCTGTCACTGAATGCTCTAAAAGGTTGTCATCACTGCTCTAGGAGTTGATCACAGTAGCACTGAGAGAAAAGTGTTTGAACAGGTTTTCAACAGAAAGACAAAACAGAGAATAGCATTCTAGGCCCAGAAATGAGCAGACTTCAGAAGCATAGAGCCACATCCTGGAAAGGTACATGTACCATAAAGTATGGAGGGGTGGGATACTCTGGCACTGTACATGACAAATGTTTGGAGAGATCTTCCAGGACTTGATGATTAAAAATGTACTCATGTCATGTTCAGTTTGAACTTAATAGAGTACAGTCTTCAGGCTTTCTGCAGAATAGTGGCAATTATAGGTTTAGATTTCAGAAAGATCCCATTGGTAGTAGAATGAAGGAATGATTTTAATGGTTGAAATATTAAATATATAAAGGCTATTTAGAAAACTATCATAATAACAAAAATATGCCACTCAAAAATCTGCACAGAAATGTTTATAACAGCTTTCTTCATAATGTCCCAACACAACAATAACCATGATATCTTTAAAAGGGTGAATGAATAAAAAATCTATTGGTACATGAACTAGAACATTATTCATAAATGAGCTATCAAGCCACAGAAAGACCAAGGAAACTTAAATATGTATTGGTCAGTGAAAGGAGCCAGTCTGGAAAGTGTACATACTGCAGGAATCCAACTAAATAAAATCCTGGATAATAAAAATCATTACAGACAGTAAAAAATCAGGGGTTGTCAGGAGATTGGAGTAGAACTGAGAAGGAATAAATTGGTGAACCGCGTTAGATTTTTAGGCTGATGAAACTATTCTGTATGATACTATAATGGTAAATACATGACATTTTGTATTTTTCAAAGTCCATAGAATTTGCAAAAGCCCACAGAAAGTGTGAACTTTGATGTAAACTATGAACTCTAGTTGATGAATGAATATTGGTTCATTGATTCTAAGAAATGCATCAGGTTAATCAAACATGTTAATAACAGTGGAAACCATGGGGAGAGTGGGTATATGTATCTGTCAAATATGGAAAATAAAAAGAAATAAATATAGAGGAATTATAATCAATTTGAAAGGAATTTATAAAAAGAATTAGAGTTAAGTAGAGGGAGAAAGACAATTTTACTAGTAAAAGCAGGAATCATTTTTGGTATCAATTTTAACTATGTATAAGAATAAAAGTAGGAGCATAAGTGAATTAGTTGTGTTCCTAGGAGAGATACAGTGGAAATTTCATTATTCTTTTTTGTGGCAATTCATTCTAAATTCTACATAAATAGAAAATTCTTATTCCTATAAAAACACCTTATATACCATGTTTCAGATTTCAATATATTCTTTCATATTACTGTTTTATGAGGAAATGTTTGTATGTGTAAAGAAAATACTGTCTTTAAGACAATGTCCACAATACACTTGATTTGCAATAACCTGGGTTACATGTTAGAAATTCAGAGATACATGTCTCATTATACACTTTTGAAATTGAATTTCTGGGCCAGGGATTTAGCTCAGTGGTTCTGCCATCTGCCTCGCAAACGCAAGGTCCTGAGTTCGATCCCCAGTACCAAAAAAAAGAAATTGAATTTCAGTGTTGGACCTAGGCATATAAATTTTAAGCCTATATAAAAGATACTCTTATTCCATGATGTTTTATTGCTCTCAAAGTGTGTTTTAGATGCTGTGTATACAATGGGACAAGATGAAAGTGCCTACTCACGTGGCAAATACTACAGATGATATACACACAGACAGACACAAAAGATAATTTTAGATTGTGAAAAGCATTTATGATTGTGTTGAGGTTTCTTAGGGCGAGGTGGTTAGGCAAATTGCTCTCTTAGGAGATGCCATTGAGCTAAGCCATAAAAGATTGTAAGTAGCTAATCATACAAGAACAGACAGAGTATGTTCAGTGGGAAGAAGGGCAGGGCAAAAGGTCTCAAGAAGTACAAAAGTCTTTGGATATGAAAACCTTTTCATAATCAAGGAGTCAAAAGAAACCAGGTTATCCACTGCATGGTGAACAAGGTGATAAGGTTGAAAACAGGCTGATCTGGTTACTTGTCACTATTTAACAAAGCACCCCAGAAAAATAGTGTAAAACAGCAAACATTTTGTTATGCTCATAGATTCAGTGCACTTTGGGGCAAAAAATAGAAAGGACGGCTTGTCTCTTGTGCAACACATCTGGGGTCTCGCTTGGAAACATCTTGGAATGTCTTCATCTACTTGTCTGGCTTTTAGGCTGGGCAGCCTGGGAGCCTCTTCCACTGAGATCAGAGCACATAAGTGTTGTGCTTCTCCGTGTGGCTCTGGCTTTCCTCAGCATCGAAGTTGATTTCAAAGGAGGCCTCAAGAGTGAATATATAGAGAGTAACCATTTCAAAAAAGTCTGAACAGAAGTAGTGAAGACTTTGATGATGCAGTAGAGAACACAAAGCACCACTTCACCCACATTCTGTTGGTTGAGGAAGTTATCAAGATTCAAGGAAGGGTTATATACCTGCATCTCAATGAAAGAAGTATAAAAAAATTGGGGATCATTTTTTTTTTTAAAGTTAAATACAGCCAGGAGCCAGATGATGAATGGTGTTTTAAGCCACCATAAAGAGTTTGATTTTAATCTCACTGTAATAAAAAATCATTGCAGAATTTCAAGTAGGAGCATTATGATCTAAAGACAATTAATAGATTTAAGAGACTTTATTCTATTCCACAGCAAACACTTGTAAACAGATTTCTAAGAAAAAATTTAATAAAATGTCATTAATAGCCATCAGTTAGAAGAGAGGAAGCTCTCATTACTTCTCATGTTTTTCAAACAACATGCCATAGTAAATATTTTTGCAGTTATCATAGAATTTTACAAGTTAAGAAGGCTCTTAATATTATGTAGTAAACCTCCCTCATTTACATAATGAGGGAAATGTGATTCAGAGAGGTTAATGACTTTATAAAGTTACACAGCTAATCACTGGGAGATTCTAGTGTAGGTAATGAATAAAAAATTTAAGCAAGGAAACAAAACAAAACAATACTTAAATATTATGCTATAGTCACATATTAAGCAGTTACCACCTACTGGTTTCCCAGTTATAATACATTTTCATGTATAATAGTTGATTTAGTTCTCATTAATTTGTAAAATAGCAAGAGTGGACGTTATTATCCTCACTTTGTAGGTTACAAAACCTTAGAGCCTGGACTATAAATATAGATCACCTCCTTTCCACTGTAAGATGTTTCACTCAAATGGAGATAAGGAAGAAGTCTTTATAAAAAATACAAAAAGAAAGAAAAAAGTATATATATATAATATATATATATCTCAAACATGGTATTGTCAAGCAAGCAGTTTTTGAAGGATTTCAGTGTTTGCAAATATCCACAATATGGATGGATATATATTTATATATATATATATGGAGAAAATTGGTAAATTGTTCCTTTCAGTCTGGCTTGGCATTTAAGTTATGGTCAATTAGTAATATAGTAATTTCTTCAGCTAATAGTAGAAGAGATAAAAGAAGAACAATTGAAATTACTTTAGATCATAGGAATAGCAGGATTTGATATTGTGTTACAGCAGGTGGTTTTATACTGATAATAGCTGTAGTAAAGGTAATAGCAAATAAAATGTAGGCTACTCCTGCAAGATTTAGTGAGAAAGTTGTTATCATATAAAATTTTTCATGGAAAAATGCTTCAATTTTATATATACTTATTAGAGTAAGGACATATTTTGATATCCTTATTCTAGTATGCAATAAAAAGTTAGGAAAATGATATCAACATGGAAAAGTTCTTAAGTCTTTGTTGAGTGATACTGCTT
Source organism: Heterocephalus glaber (assembly GCF_053883595.1). Classification (NCBI taxonomy): domain Eukaryota; kingdom Metazoa; phylum Chordata; class Mammalia; order Rodentia; family Bathyergidae; genus Heterocephalus; species Heterocephalus glaber. The sequence goes on from NW_028258463.1 coordinate 3,413,753, forward strand.
CACCTTTTGTTTTGTTTCAGATGCCCTGCATCTGCTCTGGTGCTTATATTATATAGCATCTTCTCTGTCCTAGATTCTCAGCAGACTTTAGAAATGAGTGAAGCAAAGTTTGGTAAAGCAAATAGGGCAGGGCCACTAAGATTGTTTATTAAAAGTGAATTACGGTTACTGATTTCTTGTCTATCAACATCTGTCCAAATCCCATGTCTTGCAAATTTTCCTTCTTTACTCTTTAAGCTACTTTAATTATTTTGGGCTTCTTAGTTGAAAATCAAAATAAGGAAAATGGTCAATTGTTTTGAGACTTAAAGATTCGTGTGTTTCTCATTTTGCATATTTTTTGTAAATAAAATCACAAAAAAATCACATATAATTTTTTAATGGAAGAATGCTTCAGTTTGATCTACACTTATGAGAGTAGGGACAATCTGCTGAGAGATACAGTATTAAAAGCAATCTCTAATCTCCTAGGGCTTTTGTTTCCAGTTTGAGAGGCAAGATAAACATTCAAGATATAGGTAACAGAATCTAGTGAGTTTAAGTTTAAGAGCAAAAATATGTGCTACAAGGAATAGGTACTGTTCTCAGTTTAGAAAAATCCATGGAAAACAACACTTTTGAAAGCAATTTAGATATACATAGTTTGGATGTTAGCTACAAAGCCATTCTTATTCAAAGTAATAAGAAAAATCTGAACATAAAATAGAACTTATGCTAAGTCTGAAATGGTAAGCAAATCACCTGACAGAAGAGCATTTAAAGGGGAGTTTTTAGAACTCTGACTAAAGTTTTGATCCTAACCAGTGGTGGAAAACAAGATCAAATGGGAGAAAAACTGGAGAAGAACTTCTGAAGTAAAAGGTAATAGTATAAAATTAGATCAAAATAAATATGGAATTGAAAAGCTTTAATCAAGAAAATGGGGTCCAGACAGAGTGAATTATTGCCTCCTTTCAACAAGATATAATAGAAAATATTTATGCAACTCCACCTTTTGATAAAATGTCTATTTTCTACTTTTTGAAGCTGGGTCCAGGTGTGTGGTTTGCTTTGGCCAGTGGATCAGCAGAAAATGTGATATAACCAGAGGTTTACATAGTTCTTGCAAATTTTGTCTTGCCGCTCTTGCCCTTGGGAGTACTTAGACTACCACAAGAATAAGGCAAAGTCAGACTACTGGAAAACAAGAGCCTGTTCATTCTAGACACTTCAGAAATACTAGCTGATTTTCCAGACATATGCATAAGGCCATTCCAGAATTTCTAGACCCAAAGTGACAGCTGACAGCAGAGATGAGCCAAGATGCTGAAGATCAGACACCTAATTCCCCCTCAGAATTGTGAGAAAATATATGGTTGTTATTTTTTGTTTCCAAATTTCAGTGAGGTACATAAAAGTGGACTGAAAATTAAAATGGTAAGCAACTTAGAATTTCGCCCAGACACTGACAAATAAATTGTATAAACAAATATCTGCAGAATTATTGACCAAATCTCCTCCATTCCCAAGATGATGTAGTGTAACACTCTTCTGTGGTCTCATTGTACTAAGATGGTATTTCTTGTTATGCACTGCTAAGCTATAAACTCTGAGGGGGCAGGGAGGGGGTCTCTTACACTTTGATTCTTATATCCCTAGTATTTTTCAATAAATATTTATTGGATGAAGTGACTTAAAGGATTGCCATGACAAAGACAGAAAAGACACCCATGTATGTTTCTCAAGGAACTCTTGGATACCTTTAAATTAGCTTGGAATCTTTGCTGTACAGATTATGTCCCCAGGGCCATTAAGGAAGACATGAATCCTACCATATAATCATCTGACACTCTAGCTACAATTTGGACTTTTCCACAAAGATGTATCCAGGGCTCTATTGTTATTTCGCTACCCCAGCCTGTTGGGAGCCATTCTTCTCCAAGTTTGACTTACATGGCCCACCCCAGTTTGCAGTGACACTATGTATGCAATCTGGATATTAATTTTAGTGCAATGTAATCATGTTAGAATGACTGTCCCTGGTCTTATTTAGCTATTTCTTGCATTTCTGCCTTTTCTCCATAACCAGTTTTTATGATTTTCAAAATACCATACAAATGACATCATGTTGAGCTTAGTTTTCTTGTCAGTTATAATTAGAGTCATTTCAAAACAAACAGGAAAACATCTCATTCCATTCCACAGCAACATAATACCAAAAAGAAATCTGATTCAATTTTACTGCAATGTAATTTCTACTACTTTTTTTTCCCACTACAGATTCATTTTTTCGCTCTCAATCATTTCTTCCCTATGGGAAATCTTGTAAGTAGACTTAAATCTGTATTTCCACTGAAAAAGCATGGAAAACTGATAGTTAAAATTATGGACAAGGGTCTGAAAGCAGAGTATCTTCTTTTCTGTCATATGTACTCTCTAATCTGTTCCTACCGAAGGGTGTGCATGTTACGTGATGTGTACAGACAGTTATACCTACATGTTTTTAAGGTGAAAGAAATATCTTTCATTAGTCACAGATAATGAACTCAGAGTTGGAAAACACATTTTCTCAGTTTTGTAGCCTGGGATGTAATTTGTTCTTTGTGATATCAGGTTTCTTATTATATCAAACTGACTTTGATTGTGGCCCAGCTGTGATTGCCCTGCTTTGGCTCCTACTAGGTGAAGCTGAACTTGAGCAGTTTTCCAAAAACAAGTCTATATCATCATGTTTTCTGCTGTGGGGCAGACCACTCACTGCAGACAACATGGGCTCCTCTTTCTCATCTGTATGCAGAGTTTCTGGAAAGGGAGTGGCAATGCAAGATCCTCTCTGTATGCCTTATGGGTTTTCTTTAATAGCTACAGTACATTTGATTTACAGCTACTTGAGCAAATTGCTGTACTCACTATCGCTGGTAAGTTGAGGCACTTAGAGCCTTTTGCTTTTCACACGCTCTATGTTATTGCAACTTTTAAAAGACTCTAGTGATATATCATTGAAAAAATCAGAGCAGCGTTGAATTTTTCAGCCCGTAATTATTCCAAACTGGATGTAGAAGATGTTATGTCTCGAAGCTGCCAAGGTACTCAGACTGCACTAATAAAATTCTTACGAATTAATTTAAACAAAAGTTAGGCAACTGTTACTCTAGCAAATTTGATGGCAAATGCAGATTGTCTAAAATATTTCATGTACAGACACTAGGAAGAGAATGCACTGCCTAAAACGTGGAATCTCCTGAATGGAATGCTTGCCTACAAAACCATTGATCTAATACTTAGAAAAATACCTGTATTGAGAAGAAGAATGGCCTCATTAATTAGGGGACATGCATGTTTGCATTTTATTAACTGAGTCAAATTTAATCCACTATCATACTCAGAGATGAATTATTTCATATACCAAATGATTTATAGGTAAATCTTAGGAAAACATGACTATTTTAACCATCTCCCCTTGCCTCAATTTATAAGCAAAATAAAAACCTACTAAATAGATGGACCAATTCAGATAGCTAAATCTTCTATCATGTATTCAGAAAAAAAGAGCATCCATTCCAACTAATATGTGTCTGAATTAAAAATAATTCTTGAAGTTGCATTGGTAAAGACCCCAGTTTTGGTATTTAAATATGGATAACTTGACAACATTGTATCTAGTTCTTGGTACTATACTGTATTTTATAGTGAAGGTTATGCCAAGAGCTAGATAAGAAGTATCATTATTTTGGGAGCTGAGTACATAATCTCATTGTAAAATAGTAATCTTTTTTATTATTAGTATGTGTTTGTGATACATAATAATTACATTTGCCTTGGGTTATCTTTACATATACATACAGAATCTTGCTAATGTTTAGTCCTCCTCCCTTACATGTTGGTATGCTGACTGACATAAAGCATGAGTGCACTGGAGGGTGAACACAGCTAGAAGAAAAGATGAACCTGCTGGTACAGGAGTTTGGTAGAAGGTAGCAGAATTTAGAAGAAAATCTAGTGATATTTGACTGAGAAATTTTTCAAACACAATGCCTATTTGATCCAACCTTTAGTTAACCCCTTTTTGTGTGTATGCTACAATGAAATCTCCTTTTCTCCACTCCAGTGCTATTGATCTCAAATTTTATTTAAAAGTTGCACACATCTAAATGGCTTGTGAGTATAATTGGGAATAGAAGGTAGGGATCAAAAAGGTAGTTTGGGATTACTGTATTTTTGAGCTTTATAATATAATGGTAGATGAAGGATGTCGAGGAATAGTGGAATTTTAGCCACAATAGCATTATTGTTATTATTGAAAATATTTAACAATCACTGTAACGAGGTAACAATAAAAAGAGGTGATAGCAATCAACGACTGGTACATCCATGTATATAATTACTAACTATTAAATTAGACCTTGGGATCATTGAAAAAGGACTGAAATATTCAAGATGCAGTGTAGACTGTCGATTGGAGTACGAATATTTGAATATAGAGCACACTGTTTGGATTTAGAAAATGCCAAAGAATTGAAAACAGGTGTGTCAGGCACAGCAAGGCAATGAATAGAGGAGCACTAGTGGTACATGACATGGGATTGTCTGGTCAGTGGGGTGAATTTTGATGTCATAACAGTTTAGTTGCAGAATGGAAAACACATTGAAGTTTGGAGTCAAGTAGAACTTTTTGTATGTCATTTCCAAAAATATTCTTTGATAGATCACTTACTGTCTTCATCCTAAAACTTGCATTGTGTGTTTCTAGCAAGGAAAGTAGTAGCTCCTGTCCAGAATTCCATGAATCCCCAGTCATGGGTGGTATCACTAGTGAGATGCATGCAAACTTCCCAGAGAGATACTGGAGTCTTAAGGCAAAGGCATCTCTGCAAGAAAAGTGATACTTACCTATAGATTCAATGACTATTTTTGATCATACATTGTTTGCTGGCATGAATGGCATACGCATGGGTATACTTCTGGGAAAATTATAACTTTTCCTGAGTATATCTTGGATTCCCTCTATCTCCAGTTCCAATTAATGTTCTGGAAACAAGGCTGCTGAGACAAGCAGGCAGTTGATGGGGAGAGGGGCCTCTGTCTCTAAGGTCGTCTATAGAAGTGGATGGTGACGGACAAATCCTAGTCTGTCTGGGACCATCCTGAGTTCATCGTTGCCAATGCTCTGTCTCAGGAATCTGTTCATCCCTAGGGAAATCATGGTTACCCAGTGGGTTTTCTGGGCAGAGTTTGTCTCTTGTGTGCCAGGCTGGAACTTGGGGATCAGCACCCAAGATCCCTCTGGATGAAGCTTTGAGGATGGACACTGGTCTCCAAAAGAAGGACTTTCATGGGCTGTAAAACTGGCAAGTGACTAGGAGAAAATTTACCCTCAAAGGGGCAGAAATGTTCTGAGAAAATTAAGGTAGAGGCCTTAGGCAGAAAGAAGCCTGGCTCCTTTAGTTTAGTCAAGCTGAGGGGAACATCCAGACCAGCTTGTCACTGTGACCTAATCACTGTGACTTCAGGATCTTCAAGATAAGCATTTGCTCCAGGAATCTCTTCCTTTTTTTCTTTCTGGGTCCTGTTTGCTTTGCTTCCTCCAGGAAGCCTTCCCAGCCTCACACTGTAAAATGCCCATTACCAGCCTCACTATTCTCCACATATACAATTAGTTGTTCAGTGGCTATCATTTTGTTGGGCTGTCCACTCTCACAGTGTGAATCTGGGAAGATCCTGCACATTGCTGTATCCTTAGCTCTTGGCAGAATGCCTGGCACTTAGTAACTATGGCATAATAAATATTTCTTCATTAAACAGATGAGCATGGGAGTTAGGGTCAAATTAATGACAGAAAAAAGAGAGGAAAATCTTAAAGACATACTTTCAAATAGACCATTAAAATATTTTTAGCCTGAAATTAATTTTATTCTACAAACCTGTGATCTTGGAGCATGTCCTATTGTCACCACTGAGGGAGGGCTGTACCAGGGTAGGAACAACACCTTTTGCATTGATCTGTAAATTCACCAAAGCAAAGGGCTTTACCTTCCCACATTAGATTAAGGAGAGGCAATGAATAAATGTGGACAAGTCTCATTGGGTTATGTCCCTGAAAAACCAACAATATGAAAAATCAACAATAGAGCCATTGGTATGCTGTATGGAATCACTCATCCACTCCTTTGGAAAAGTTTAGTTCTTTATGGAAATTGTTTCTAGTGAAAAGGTAACATAAATGAAGATATTTGCATTGGGATCATTCTATAAAGAACATTTGGGGAAAGAAAAACTCTTCTAGAGGTGAAATCAAGACATCAATCCCTATTTTGTGTCTTGACATACATTTATGCAAGGACATTAGTATTATGACAGTAAAAGTCATATAAAATGCCAGTGTCTGACCCACACCAATAAATACTTATTTATCCTATAGAAGGTTCTGAGATGAGCGCTACTGTTGAAAGGATGTATAGAATAGTAAGAGTCAGTTTTGTTGAAGAGTATGATTTTCCAACTGTTCCACTGTATCTATAGGGCACTTAAGCTTTTCTTCAAATATTACTGTTATGTCCCTGAATCATGGAGTGGAGCCTCAATTTAAGTAGATCCGAGCGGTGTGTATTTCATTTGTTCTGCACTTCACTCCACACCTGCAACACTCATGAATTCACAGAGTCAGCTGAACAATTCAACACCTCTTCATAGCCACAGAATGTTTTCAGCCTTTAGGGACCATGTCAAATTTAATAAAATAAACACAGCTAATTAAGAAAAGCTATGACAAAAATCACTGCTCAAAAACTGACATCTGGCATTTTAATTGTTGTCAGATGTCAGCTGAGGCAAGAGAGTTTTACATTCCAGCTTTAAAAATAGTAATGATAAAGGTATATCTTACTACTTCAGAAGAAATCCTTTTCATAAATTTACCTCATTTCTTCTTCCCTTTGTGTGAACATTAAAGGAATCCAATATTCCTCTGTATTGAGGCGATCAATAACCATATCTGTGAAACATAAGAGAAATGTCTATGCCTTTTACTTTCAACCTGGGATATTCATATCAAGTTGAATAGTCTCAGATTCAAACTGAGATGACTGAACACATCATATTTTTATTTATTATTGTATTTGCATAAGTATTGTGAAGTGCTGAGCATGTAGGTAGGAGATTTCATGTCTCTAGTAATAATATACTCAACTGACTTTGGTTTTAGAATTATGGGCATTCACTACCTCAGGTAACAATCACCCTAGTGTTCATGGACTCAGGAGTATAATGGTGTTGAGGCTACTATCTGCTTATTCATATGTTTGTTGGTTTTAAATTAATGGTCTTAAGATGATGGTTGCATCAACCATTTCTGGTTCTGTATAAGAAGAGACAAATGCATGAATATTGTGTCACTTTACCCAATTATATTGACCATGGAGAAAAATAAAATGTTTATTCTATAGAAGTCTCCAGGGTACTTGCTTTCCTTGCATTCATCAGGTTTTTCACACTTGTCCATAGATTGCTTGTTCACTGAAGTGATGGAAAATGGCATGTTTGGCTTATATTAGTCATCTTCATTTATTCATTGGGACTGGAGAGGATCACCTTCCTTGGTCACATCGAAATAAACTGGAGCTCTATTGTGAAGAAAAGAAGGATGAGATATAAACTCTTAGGTAGACAAGATAAGTGTTCGGTATACCAAATGAGATGACACATGTGGAGATAAAATGTAAATTCACTTACAAATTTATAGTCATATTATTTATGACTTGAACAAACTAATCAATAAGCAGAATCAGTATTGTTTATTAGGCATGTGTATACAAACAAGCAAGTTATGTAAAACCATATTGTCCAGATTTTATAGGACATAAAAATACTCCCCAAGTGATTTTAATGAGAATCATAAGAATCATTGAGGTGAAGATAATAAAGACAGAAGTAGAGAAGACATGGAGTCTAGCAATATACAGTAGATTACATATACATATTTCCTCTGCTGTATTCTGAAACCCCAAAGAAAACAAATATGTCAAAAAAAATGAAAAGCGTTTAACATGTGAAGGACATCCATAACTTTTCATACAATGGAAAGCAGATGAGGAAAAACAAAGTAGAAAAGGTTGAACACCAAATGCTTATAGGTCATGTATGGAAATCCACAAAGATACAAGGAGTCTTACAGTACAGGAGCAGGAAAAAGTTTTTTAAAAATACTGATAGTATTTGTGTATACTAATGGTATTTGTGTTGAATACAGAATGAGGTCTGAAATGTGAAAAATTAAATGCAAGTTATATAAAGAAAGGCTAGATGCCCCAATCTTTTCCTATTGAAGACAGGCAACTGTTCCTCCTTCAGCCTGAAAGAAGTATGCAAAATTATTCTCTGGTTAACCAGAGAGGCTCTGGAAACACCAGGCCAAGATGAATAACAAATGAAATGATATGTTGCTGGAAGCAAATGAATGAACTGAAAATCTAAATAATGAACAAAGATATGCCTATTTCCCTAATTGTGACAGCTAAGGAAATGTTGCTTTCTAAGCTAATGTCTTCTATTACCACCCCACCTTAGAGAAGAGGTGAGAGATTGGTCTCTGGGGAAACAGGTCAGTGGAGGAGAACACACCAAGGCCACTCACCAAGTGCAGTACATTCTGTTGATGAAGTTCACTCCAATGTACATCAAGCTCCACTGCAGCTTTTTGCGATCTCACTGATAACCGTTATTCTTAGTTATGAGGAGGAGCCAGTAATTGCCAGACAGTTAAATAAATACTTATACAAGAACAAGATCAAAACATACAACCAAGCAAAAATGAAGTCAGAGAAAATAGATTCATTGCTATATAACACAAGTAAAAAATGTAATACTAGAAAGATTAATGATAACATTAAGAAAGTATAACAAATTTGAAAAGTAAATAATTAGCAAGTTGTAGAAAAATCAGGAGCTTCTCCAAAAGAGTCCAAAACTCAGCTAATAGAAATTTCAGAAAAAGAAAAGAATGTCTAAAATAAAACAGTAAGGGGAGAATAATGTTCAAAATGTCACTGTCCTGAAAGCCAACTACTACAAGAATAACTTTTCCATTAAATATCTACCATATTGGATGAAAAGAGGGCCAGATGCTTTACATCACAATAAATGTAAAACACCAGGAGATAAGGAATATCCTGAAAGCTTCCCGAGAGAACATCACCACCACTACCACAATAACAAGAACAAATGCCATGTGCAGGACCTCAAAACAAATTTCTACTGGATTTCTTAACTATCCATTGGAAGAACGAAAACCACATTTTAAAAATCTGATGAAGGTTAATATCAAACTCTGTATGAGTAAATCCATGTGAGAAAGAAAACAGAGTCCACTAAGTCTTAAAGACAAGTGCCTCTAATGTATATTTTACCTGAAAGAGTTTGGCCCTTATCATCTATTGAAATGAAGTAATAAATCAACAGAGAAGACACAGACTCCAGAAAATAAGATTGCTAAAAATAGTTCCACAATGTTATAAAAATAATATACCAGGTTATAGCTGTGTCAGGATTGGAACAGTAGATTAGAATGATACAGAGATCCATGATAGCACCTTCAAGTGAAATGGATATTCTATCAATTACCTAATGTATTTTATTATATTCGGGGAGTTATTTTAAAATTCTATTGTAGAGTTTAGGGAAAGGGTAGTGATAGATACAAAGTAAACTAAGAAAATGGGGGAAGGCTAATGTATTTTAAAACATATACTGGGACTTTTCCAGGGAATATAGAAGACATCATTTACTATGGAAAATGAGAAAAAAAAACAGTGACTTCACTTTAGATTCATTTTATGTGTAGTTAATTAAGTGCAGTTTGTAAACTGTCACTCCTATCCTTGTCCTATTTTGCAATTTATCTCACTTTTCTAAAGCATGTTTCAGTAATACTGGCCCACTGACCTCCATGTGAACTTAGATATTTATATTACAGGAGGTAATGACAGATTTTGAAGTAAAACAAGTTGGCAATAACTTTTTCTCCAAACACTAATATGAGAAACCTGTCACTTTTTCCATGGAAAAAAAAGAGAATCAAATATTACTTTACTTGATAAATGCAACTTAATTTTATTCTTTTTTCTAATCCTTATTCAAAGGATATTTATTTCTCAGGTATAAATTCAGTGTTTTCAATTAATATAAAATGGAATATTTAAAGCCCAGCACTAAAATTTACATGCTTCTCTAGAGAAAAACCATATTTTAGATTTTGTACTTTGCTTCTTGAGAGGACATATATTATTTCTGTCCACAGCAGTACTTCAGTAATGATGCCTAAAATTGAAAAATGATGCAATAGAATATTAGAATGCTATTTGAAAATATGCAAATCCACACAAAAAATAATTGAAAGTAGTTGTCACTGAACTAATTTTTCCTCCAGAAGTCTTATGAATGTTATATAATTCTTTAAAATAATATATACATATATCTAATAAAAACTGATGAAAGTTAAAATTAAAAATTACAAGCAGTTTAAAGATGAAAAGCAAATAAATATACTCTCTCAATATAGAGTATCTTGAAGTACTTTATCATTTTATGTTTATAGATTTTTTTTTACAAAAATCACACAATACTACATAGTCAATTCTGATTTTTAAAATGATATATTAGAAGATTTCCCTTGGCATTTTCAGAAAATTTGTGAAAATGCACAGAAACCAGCTTCTTGCTTTTTATATTAACAAACCTAGCTTGTTTTTTTCTGTGTATTCATTCATCTGACAAATGTTTTTTGAGTTTTGCAAGGTATCAGTCAGCACCTGCTCTGCCATAAGGACAAAGCCATACACAAGAAGGATGTGGTCTTTGCCTTCAGGACACTTACAAACTACCAAAAAAAGAAATAGAGTACAGAAATAAGTTACCTATGTACAAGTGGTATTTGTGTTTATTCAAAGTAAGTGTTTGATATTGCAAGTATTTAACAAAAGAATCTAACCCAGTAAAGACTTCTAAAGAAATGACATTCAACTGAGATTTTAAGGGGGATCTTGGAACAAAGAAACAATCTATTGCTCATAGTCTATATATGTTTAGGAATGCTGTTATTTATAGGGATTCCAAAATATCATAGGGCATATATACTTGTACTAAATATGCCCAGGAATGGCATCTAAAATTTATCTGATACCTTCATTTTCTCTGATAGTTCTGCCTTAAGGTACTTATGAAATAATTAGTAATCTGAATTGGTACATGACTAAGTAATCTCATAAGTATTATTAAATTATGAGTTTAATTGAATTCATAAGTAATTTTACCTTATGTTGTAAGGTTTGAGGATCTAATAGTTTAGTTTGTTCCCTGATTTCAAAGAGCGTGGTATTTTTTTCTAACTGAAGGAGTCATATACCAATGTGTAAGTCAGACATAATAATTTTCAGATATTTATTTTTCTCTTTTTTATTGTTCTGTATCATTATCAGAAGAAAAGCATTAGATTTTCCCACATGGAGAACATTTTGTCACAATCGTGTTTTCTTAATTTTATTTCTCACACATTCAGATGAATTTAGTCAGGTTTAAAGAATAATTAATAACTGATTTATAAACAATATTCAGATACATATTTGTCATGACCAAGTAAATTAGTCTACTTCAGTTAATGTAGAATAATGAAACTAATCCTGCTTATTGAAGCTGTAATACTAAATATGAAAGGAAGAAATATAAAGTATTAATTCAAATGATTTGTAGCACTTCAAAGCTTTTGAAATGTTTTCATTGCAGCTTTAAGTAGCATTATGTCTGTATTCATAAACTAAGATTTTAAAATGTGAAATTTCACTTAATTCAAGGAAGTAAATGACCCCATTAATTTACAAATATTCATTGTAAGGATTGTACAGAATAATTCGTTAAAGAGAAATAATTGTAAGTTGTTCAACTGCAGAAACCAAGTTTTCTGCTTCCCTTTTGTTCTCCTTAATAACTTCAAAAATAGAATGATTAAAAGATAAAACCTCAGGTAATGATGTCTTGGAGAAATATTTAATAGTGGTCATATGATATAAACTTTAATCATTACTTCACCCTCCTCTTCTTATTTTCTTTTCCTCTTTCTCCTGTTCTTATTTTCCTCCTCCTTCTTCAAATAATAATATAGTAGTATTAACTTTGTAAGATATTTTTAGGTAGTCCTCATCCTAAAATTTGTTCTGTCCTCCTAAAAGCCACGCTTGCTTCTGTCACTGCTAGAATTGAAGGCAAGGGTGAGAGAACAGAGAGAAAAGCCATTCTTGAGCATTAGAGGTAATTGTAGCAGGCAATTTTGTGTGGTACACTTTTAAAGAAAGTGAGCCATAATAGCTTCTAGCAATACATATATCTGAAATAGAGAGAACAAAGCAAATGTATCAGGTATCGCTTTATTTATGCAAACTCAAATTTGATGTAAAATAAGTTATTATTATTTTAGGTACACTGTATTATTGTGATGCTTTCTACCACAAGTCCAGAAAAACAAAATAAAAATGACTTCAGTAACAATGAACCTACGATCTACCATATAAGAAGTTCAGAGGTGGGAAGTTCCAGAGTCCATTTCTTCAGAAACTGAATGATGTTGTCAGGTTGTCTCTTTCTTGCTCCATCAGGTTTAGAGTTGGCTTTTGTCGGCCAAAGCAAAAAATTCTCCAACAGTTGATACAGAAAGAGAGAAATTTCTTCTCTCATGTTATTTCTCAGGAGGAAGTTAATGGTTCCCAGACATTGTAGACATTTATGTGCCTTCTTCATCTATAAATTGATAAATAACTGTGAGAGCCTCAAATAGGTCCTTACTTTTCTGGCCCTGGACTCTTCTTTCACTTGTGAACTTTGTAACAAAGAAGCATCAATATCAACTTAATATGAAAGGGTCAAAGTATGATGTCTTCCATCAAATGATTAAGATCTACATAGTTAAATGGCTGACTCATTGCATTCTTTATAATAATTGGATATATACATATATAATATATAGCTTTTCTGCTAATTTAATAGTAATTACTGGTCTTAGTACCTTGAAGAGTACAACCACAATGATCTTTACAAATAAAGTAGATCCTTCATATGCATTATCTTGCTTTGATCAAGCTGGGGATTAAAAAAAAAAGAAATTTAATCAAATAAAATACTTTATTATTTGTTTAATATTTTGAAAGATAAACTCCATATTTATTCTAAAAGTTTATGTTAACCACCAAAAAGACGCTGGTAGCAAAAAATTCAAAGTAAATTAAAAGTATTTCCGGGGCCTGGGGTTATAACTCCATGATTGAGCACTTACCTAGTGTGTGCAAGATCTGGTTTCAACCTCTAGCATTATAAAAGAAAAATAATAAGAATAGAAAGAAGGAGAAGGAGAAGGAAAAGGAGAAGTAGAAGAAGGAAAAGAAGAGGAGGAGGAGAAGGAGGAGGAAGGGGAAGGAGAAGGGAACAGGAAAGGGAAGAATGGAAAGGGGAAAAAGAAGGGAAAGAGGAAGAGGAAGAAGAAGAAGAGGAGGAAGAGATTTCAGTTATTATTTTTCCATTATTACTGGTTTTGTTTTTCACACATCAAAAAAATTAAAATCCTGGCAGAGGGGCAGAGGCCCCCAGCAACAAGTAGTTGAGCCTTTCAGGTCCCCATACCACTATCCCCAGCGCAAAGGAGCAGAGGACCCTAGCACTGAGCAACTGAGCCTTTGGGAACACCGTACCATCACTCCCAGCACAGAGGAACAGAGGCCCCCAGCATCAAGGAACTGAGTCTTTTGGGCCCCCTACCACCATCCCCGGTGCCAAGGAGGGGAGCACCTCCCAGCACCAAGAAGGTGAGCCACCCAGGCACCAGGAGCACACACACCTCCCCTTGAAATGAGAAGAAAGGTAAAAATGTCTCAAAACCAGACTTCCAGATCACATAAAGCAACCCAAAAGGGAAACAAGATGGAATAATCTGATACTGAACCACCCTGAACTGGCAACAAAAGAAGATCTGGAAAAAATGAAATCACAAATAATTTCTCAGATAACAGCAAAGATTGTGCCCATAGTGCAAGACATGATTAATATATCTAGAGTGGACACAGATAAAAAAAAGAATAGAGGAGCTGAGGAACATGATGGAATGTCAACATAGGAAAAAAATGAAATCTATAAACAGATGCAAAGAGATTTCCAGGAGATTAAAAAATCCATTGAAAGTTTACACAGAGAAAGGAGCCAATGTGAGGACAGAATTTCAGATATAGAAGATAAGGTTGCAATTAGTGACCAGGAAAAGAAAAATTTCTTTAAAACAATAAGGGACCACAAAAAAGCAATTCAGCAGCTGGTAGACAATGCAAAGAAAGAAGAAGACTGATTGGAGTCAATGAAGAAACAGGAGAGAGTCAGGATGACGTAAAAAAACTGTTCACAGAAGTGATAGCAGAAAACTTCCCAAGCAGGGGAAAAGAACTTGACATACATATAAGTGAGACATATAGGACTTCAAGTAGCTGTGATTAAAAAAAATCTACACATAAACATATAATAGTTAAGATTCCAGAAACCCATCAGAAGAACAAAGTGCTACAAGCAGTTAGAGAAAAGAAACAAATCACATACAAAGGAAAGCCCACCAGAATCACAGCAGACTTCTCAATGCGAATCTTCAAGGCAAGAAGAGCTTGGAGTGACATATTTCATACCCTAAAGGAAAACAGCCTTGAACCCAGATTGATATACCCTGCAAAACTGTCTTTCAAAATTGATGGAGAAATGAGATACTTTCATGACAAAGAGCACCTGAGGAACTTCATGAATACCAAACAAGCACTCCAAAAAATTTTTAGATAATATCTTAAGAAAAGACAGTGAGGATCACAACCCCAGGAAGACCAGCAGAATGAATTGATTGGGCATGACAAGGAATTAAATGCAAAGGAGAATGCAACAAAAAGAAAAAGTCATGACAATGATAAGTCAATACATATCTGTAATAACCATCAAAGTTAATGGTTTCAATTGACCAATCAAAAGAAACAGACTGGCAGAATGGGTCAAGAAACAAGATCCAACCATATGCTATATACAAGAAACACACTTAATTAAAAAAGAAGCTCATACACTGAAAGTTAAAGGATGGAAAACAATACTCCATGCAACAGGAACCTAAAAAAAAGATGGAGCAGGTATCATCTTTGCAGATCAAGTGGATTTCAAACCAATATTGATTAAGACAGACAAAGAAGGACACTGCATCCTTGTAAAGGGAACAATGCAAGAAGAACAGATGACAATCATAAACATATATGCACCAAACACTAGTTCACCCAACTATGCAAAACAAATACTAACAGGCCTGAAAAATCAAATAAGCACTAATACAAAAGTAGTGGGGGACATCTATAACACATTTTCACAAATAGAGAGATCAACTAGACAAAAAATAAGCAACGAAATAACCAGAACTCAATCAAACTCTTGAAGAAATGAACTTAACAGATGTTTACAGAGTGTTCCACCCCACAAAATCAGAATACACATTCTTTTCAGATGGACACGGGTCATTCTCCAAAATAGACCACATACTCACTCATAGAACATGTTTATGTAAGTGCAAAGGAATTAAATTTATTCCTTGTTTATTATCAGACCATAATGGGGTGAAATTGGAGATCAATAGCAAAAGAAACTGTAAGAAATTCAGGTAATAACACATGGTAATTGAACAACACACTTCTAAATAACCAATGGGTCACAGACAAAAATAAAGAAGAAATCAGACAGTTCCTACAATAAAATGACAATGACAATACAATATATCAGAATCTATGGGACTCAATGAAAGCAGCCTTATGAGAGAAATTCATAGCAGTGAATACTCACATGATGAAAACAGAGTGAGCTCAATTACACAACCTGATCCTGAACCTCAAACTTCTAGAAAAAGAAGAGCAGTACAAACCCAAAGCTCATATGAGGGAGGAAATTATACAGATCAGAGCAGAACTCAATGCAATGGAGACTAAAAGAATGATACAAAAAAATCAACGAAGCCAAGAGTTGGTTCCTTAAAAGAATAAACAAAATTGACAAACCCCTAGCCAACCTTATCAGAAAAAGAAAAGACAGGGCCGGGGATTTAGCTTAGTGGTTCCACCTTCTACCTTGCAAGTGCAAAGTCCCGAGTTCGATCCCCAGAACAAAAAAAAAAAAAAAAAAAAAGTAAAAGAAAAGAAAAAGGAAAGACAAGGCCCAAATCTGTCCAATTAGGATTGAAAAGGGTGAAATTACAATGGATCCAGCAGAAATCCAGAGGATCATCAATACCTACTTTGAGAACCTATACTCCAATAAGATGGAAAACACAGAAGAAATGGACAGATTCCTAGATAAGTATGAATTACCAAAATTGAATGAAGAAGACCTAAAAATTTTTAAAAGCCCAACATCAATGAATGAAATAAAAAATGCAATTAAATCCTTACCAGCTAAGAAAAGCCTGAGTCCTGATGGTTTCACTGCTGAATTCTACAAGACATTTAGAGAGGAACTACTGCCACTACTGTTTAAACTCTTCAATGAAACTGAAAGGAAAGCAATACTCCTGAATTCATTCCTGGAAGCAAGCATCACCTTGATCCCCAAAGCAGAGAAAGACCCAACTGAAAAAGAGAATTATAGGCCAATCTCACTAATGAACATAGATGCAAAAATCCTTAATAAGATACTGGCAAATAGAATGCAGAAAATCATTAAGTAGATCACACACCTTGACCAAGTGGGATTCATCCCAGTGATGCAGGGATGGTTCAACATTCACAAATCAATAAATGTAATACCCTGTATCAATAGAGCCAAGGACAAAAACCATATGATCATCTCAACAGATGCAGAAAAATCATTTGACCAAATCCAACATGCACTTATGATAAAACCCTATAAAATTAGAATAGACTGTCTTTGCCTCAATCTGATAAAAGCCATGTATGAAAAACCAACAGCCAATATCATCCTAAATGGTCAAAACCTGAAATCTTTCACACTAAAATCAGGAACAAGACAAGGATGTCCACTATCACCACTCCTGTTCAATACAGTTTTGGAAACATTAGCCACGGCAATCAGACAAGAGAAAGAAATAAAAGGAGTAGAGATGGAAATGAAGAAGTCAAATTGTCATTATTTGCAGCTGACATGAACCTTTATATCAGAGACTCCAAGAGCTCCACCAAAAGTCTTCTAGACTTAATAACCAAATTCAGTAAAGTAGCTGGATACAAGGTCAACACCCTAAAATCAATAGCTTTCCTCTACAGGGACAACAGACTCACTAGAGAGAAATAGAGCAAACAATTGCTTTCACAATAGCATCCAAAAAACTGAAATACCTAGGAATCAACCTAACAAAAGAAATCAAAGACCTCTTTTTTGAAAACTATAGCACTCTGAAAAGAGAGATTGAAAATGATATCTGAAAATGGAAAGACATCCCTTGCTCCTGGATAGAAAGGATCAGCATAGTGAAAATGACCATACTTCCAAAACTGCTATATAGATTCAATGCAATCCCAATTGAAATCCCAGCAGCAACCTTCATGAAGCTTGAGCATACAATCTAAAAATTCATTTAGAACAAGAAGAGACTAAGAATAGCAAAACCAATTTTAGGTAACAGAGATATGGCAGGGGGTATTAGAATCCCCAACTTGAAACTATACTACAAAGCTACTGTGATAAAAAAAACAGCATGGTACTGGCAAAGAAACAGACCTGAGGATCAGAGGAACAGATTAGAAGATGCAGAATCAACGCCAGACACACTCAGCCACCTCATCTTTGACAAAGGAGCCAAACACCCTCACTGGAGGAAAGATAGCCTCTTTAATAAATGGTGCTGGAAAAATTGGGTTTCAACTTGCCAAAGATTAAAACTAGACCTATATCTTTCACCATGCACTAAACTGAAATCAATATGGATTTAAAATCTAAATATTAAAACAGAAATGCTGAACTGGCTGGAACAGAGGTTAGGTAGAACTCTTGAAGACATTGGTGTAGGAAAAGATTTTATGAACAAAACCTCAGTTGCCCATGAACTACCACAAGCAATCAATAAGTGGGATCTCTTCCTATTAAAAATCTTCTGCACAGCAAGAGAAATCACAAACAGTGGGAAGAGACAGCTTACAATGTGGGAAAGAATTTCACCTGCTGTTCCTCAGACAAAGGTCTGCTATCTAGAATAAATAAAGAACTTAAAAACATCAGACCTCCCAAATTTAAAGACCCAGTCCAAAAATGGGCATCTGAATTTAACAGACATTTCTCAGACAAAAAACTAGAAATACCAAATAAACATATGAAAAAATGTTCAACATCACTGGTTATTCGAGAGATGCAAAGGAAAACAACACTGAGATTGCACCTCACCCTGGAAAGTATGGCTGCTATCATGAAATCAACCTATAACAAATGCTGGTGGGGCTGTGGGGAAAGAGGAATCCTGCTGTACTGCTGGTGGGAGTGTAGAGTGGTGCAAACACTGTGGAAATCAGTATGGAGATACCTCAAAGAACTAGGATTGGAAGTCTCATTTGACCCAGCTATTCCCCTGCTGGGTATTTTCCTCAAAGAATTAAAAGAATCATACCACAGCGATATATGTGCACCCATGTTCATAGCAGCACAGTTTGTAATAGACAAAACTTGGAAGCAGCCCAATTGCCCATCAACTGGAGAGTGGATAAAGAAAACGTGGAGTTTTTTTCCTATAATGGAGTACTACTCAGTCATAAAAAATGAGAAATTAGAGACATTTATAGCTAAATGGATGCACATTGAGGCCATACTCTTAAATGAAATAAATAGGACACATGTGTAAATACTGAATCATTTCTCTAGTGTGAGAAACCTAAAGTGTAAATAAGGACTAAAAGGTATAATAGATAATGTGAAATAGGAAGAAAAGGGGCAAAGGGGAAGGGGAAGTAGGAGGAGTAGGGAAAAAGAAAGAAGGGAATGAAATTAATATGAGAAAATGAAAAAATGAAAATAAAGTCTTTTAAATAGGGAGGGATGGGGGGGATTGATGGGAGGGCGAGGGAATGGGGAAAAAAATAAGAACCAAGAGACATTATGTAAAGGTGCAAATTTCCAATGATGAATGTAACTGTATTGTATACCTAAAATGTTCCAATGAAATTAATTTAAAAAATTAAAATCCTCAGTATAGTTTTCATGATAGATGTTATTACTCTACTAAACAGTATAAAAATCACTCTTTGAAAAAGTATTCTCTTTTCAGAATAGAATGAGTTTTACTTCCATCCATCTTAATTAAATTCAAGCATTTTCTTATGTATTGCAAACACCTTCTTGATATTTTTAAGCCCCGCTTGCAGAGCATCCTCTCCATGGCATACTTGAAGAGGAGAAGAGGCATGAGGAAGATTGCAGTGTCCAGGAACCTCATACCTTTAACCCCAAGGGTGCCAAATACAAATTGCATTTCTGATGTGAGTTTTGTGACTCGCTCCTCCTCAAGTATAATGGTGAATACTTCCTAGGTGCTTTCTGCAGGAATAAGAATCAAATTGGTTAAGCAAATACAGTGTATAAGTGTAGGGACTGGCTGTGAAGAGTGGCCATATGCTGGAACCCAAGGGCCTGAGACACATAATGGCAATAAATCAATGCTGATTATTCCCTTTACCATGTGGATAATATTGAAGAACTTAATAAACTACTTAAGCTTCCATTTAATTTAATCTATGAAATGGGTATAGTTATGATCACCTTTCAATGTTAAAAATAGATATAATGCTGCAGGGAATACCAGAGGTATTTAACTCATTTGGGCCATTATTCAATAAGCAGAGTTCAATAGTCTTCTATTTTTTCAGCCTAAATCACTCAGTTTCACTCTATCTAGTGAGACTTGGTGTTGGAAAGCCTGGAAGAGACCAGAGGTTTGACCCAGCCTGTTAAGTTTCAGACCATTGAGCAAAGAGAGAAACTGAAGGCCAAGCTTGGTAAGTCTTATGCTAAATTTCAAATAAACAAATATTACATAGGATTATATTTCATACAAAGAATATATTGTAACAAGATAAAGTTATTATTTAAATGTTAATATTTAAAATTATTGAAATAATCATAAAGATAATCGTTGGGAAACCAATGAGCAGACCGTAGTCCTTGAACATTCCATTTATAATCTCATTCCATGTGAAGAACAAGGCTTAAATCGGAATACTGACTTAACAGTTCCTCAATACCAAATCCAAATGAAAAGATTGTATTTACTTCTCCTCTTAGGGACCTCTTTACAAATTTAAGTACATGGAAAGAATATTTGATTTAAATTATTTAAATTTCATACTTTTCTAAAGAGCAGATTATAACTTTCCATAGGAATGCCATCTACAAAAAAAGAAACTAGTCTTAGTCCTGTGATTTTTAGCAAATTTAAGAAGAAAATTCTTGATGCAATTTTTATGACACACATTTGCTGTATTATAAATGCGTTTGGTATATTTGAAATGACAAATTCATTTTTCTCAGTACTATAAAATATGACGTCGCTACAGCAAAGAGAAAATCATTAAACCAAGCAAATCGTTTCTATGATCTTTCTTTCACATTCAGTGTTTCCTTAATTCTGCACTCCAATTCAAGGATAATTGTGCAGAGTTGAGAATAAATCATATATAGAAATGAGAACCAGTTATTCATAATCATGTCCTTAGGCAACTGACATAGGTCTATCTTCAGTGCATTTTGAGTACAGCCAGCAGTTTTTAGTCTAAAGGAAGAACATTTATGCTCCCTCATCCATACTTTTTAAATTTTTTTGACAACTGATCCAATTTTTCTCTGGAAAGTCATCTGCTATTTAGCTTGATGCTACTCAAATATCCAGAAACCAGAAGAGAAGACCCCTGCCAAAGTAACCTACTTGCCTTTGATGTGTCCCAGCTTTCTCCTTGAAATAAACTCTCTAATAGAAAAATATAATAAATAATAAATAGAAATGAGATCCAGGTGTATTAACTTGTTCCTAAATTCCAATAATCAATGGAAAATGGATGCATAAAAGTAGATCACTCTATTGGACAAATACATATTTGTAAGTGATTCTAATTAGAAAGTTGACAATGAAGAGAAAATTTGAAAAAATATATGTTAAAAATTTGTGTTTGTGTGTGTATATTTGAGGATCAGTACTAAAAAACCATGGAGAATATTTTTCAAAACCATGTATGAAGAATAATATTTTTCCATGGGTGCCTAATACATCATAAAAATAAAAGTTAGGAAATATTACAATAATATGATATTGGTTTTCACTA
The DNA here is from genome assembly GCF_053883595.1 of Heterocephalus glaber. NCBI lineage: Eukaryota > Metazoa > Chordata > Mammalia > Rodentia > Bathyergidae > Heterocephalus > Heterocephalus glaber. The sequence continues at coordinate 3,435,079 of NW_028258463.1, forward strand.
GACAAAGACAAGAGACTGGAAAAGAAAGCAAGAAAGAACTTCACTTGATGAAAATCTTATAATTAATTTTAGGTGAAAAATAAGTGAAGTAAATCTACTTGTGCTGGTCATTTTCTAGAAAAGTTGATAAAGATTATCTAATTATTTTTGTATTCTGTTTAACTTTGGAGAGAAGATTTAAAGATCTAGGCCTTATTTTTTTAAGGAGAAAATTCTCGTTATTTTCTTCTGTTGTGTTTTAATTCTTGAAACCAAATAGAAATAGAAAGAAAAGAAACCATTCTGTCTCTATCTATCTAGATGGAAATAGAGATAGATAGCTATCATCTGTCTATAATTTGTCATTTGTCTTTTCTATTTAATTTATTCATTTTAATGCAGTTTTTACATCAGTGTTTTTATTATTTTTTTTTAATCTTCAGCTGCCTTTCTTCTTTTGAGGTGTACAGCGTCTCTTCACTCACAAAGCAAAACAGATTCGTCAAGACTGAGGGAGAATAAAGGCCCTGAGGAGTCAGGCAGATACCTCATCTCCGCTGTCTTCACCTTCCCCTGGACACACGGATGGAAGAAACCCTGATTCAAATGTTCCAATTATCACTTGAGGCACTGCTGAAAATTGGATCTTATTGTGTTATCTATATCAAAGGTAAGTGGAAGGTATTTTTTTCTTCCTTCCAAAAAAGAGCTTTTCCTGACAAAATTGAGAGGATAAAGACATGAAGGCCCTTAGGGCCGGGATTTAGCTCAGTGGTTTTGCCGCCTGTTGCGCAAGCACCAGGACCAGAGTTCAATCCCCGATACCTAAAAAAAGAAAAAAAAGACATGAAGGCCTCCTGCACTAATAATCTACTTGACTGAAGCGCTTATGATTGAAGGATCCATTCATTCAATTGAACAAGCTTCTGTTTAACCAAAGAATGTACTTGCCTGACTTTTATACAGCTGTATGCCAGCCATTTACATTGTAGTGTGAATTGTCTTATTTAGAAAACATCTGCTTAATCTAGTACATGAGATTAGCTGTCCTAGAGTGGGAAAAGAGGTAAGAAGAAATATAACTTTATTCAAGTATTTTTGTGGTATCCTTCCTTTATGAACCTCTACCACTCCAACACTTTAGAATCTGAAAAGTAACAATAATTTTTAAAAAATTCATTAAGTTTATTGGTACATTTTAGGTATACAATATGATGACATTCATCACTGGGAATTTTCTTGATAGGTAATTTGAAGATAATAATTGAAATTAAGACTAATCGCCCCCGAAGCTGAAATAGATAAGGTAATTACAGGGCAGCAGTTCTCAAGGTATAGCTCTTCAGCATCACTAGAGACCTGCTAGAATGCAAGCAACTGACCCAGAAGCTCTGAGACTGGCTCAGCAATACGAGTTTTAACAAGGTAATTCAGATGTAGGCTCAAATTTGAAAGCCATTGATTTGGAAGATTTAAATTTGAGTACTTGGTGCACCATAAATAAGAAAAGGAGCTTAGGACTGGGCTTAGGAGACAGTGGACACACTGGAGTACAAAGAGTGGGAGTTGTACACTTTTTTTTTCTAAAAGGTAAAGCCTAGCAATTAGATCAAATGAACCAATCTTTGTGCATATCCCAGATTGCTGTTTCTGTTGCAGTATCAGTCCATCTATCTTTACTGCTGAATTTAGTAAAATGATAATCAGTTTTTTTAACAAGATAAAGATTAAATAATAATTTTAAAAATTTCTGAATTATTTGATTTGTTAAATAAATTGATCTAAATACTAAAAGCCGTTGCTGCCTTTTGAGGGCTTTTTTTCTCTTTTTGGCCCCCTACATACATATTAATGAGTTTTTACTGCTGCATTCAAAATTTAGAAAGTAATCATGTCTGTATATCTGTGAATGTGAAGCTGGAAGGACAGCTTGACATTATGAAGTAAACTGAAGAAAATTGCCTCATGTCAAACATAACCAGTATTCTTTAAAACATGGGCTATAAGTGGATTGCCACAGTTTGGGAAAGCTCATAGAATACCAATGAGACTCTTGCCAGACTTTTCTTGTGCTGCCTTATTATGCAATGTAAAGAACAGATTTTTATCATCCAAGCACCTGCTCTTTATTGCCAATACCCAAAACAAAATACATTTAGAAAATAACTAACATGAGTTGTTTAAAAAAAATTAATCTTGTAGTGTCTTTTTCTCTTTGTCAAAATATTTTGTGTTTTTTAGAATATGTGAAGATTCATCACAATTTTCTAAATATGTCCAAAGCAACCAGGGATGTATATCTGTGAAAGCTCAGCTCGGAGTGTCATCTGACATTGCCTAATAACTGTAGAAAATTCTTATTGGTTGAGCATAAGCAATGTGCCTATGCATTGTTTTCTTTCTTTCTTTCCTTCTTTTTCCTTCTTTCTTTCTTTCTTTCTTTCTTTCTCTCTCTCTTTCTCTTTCTTTCTTTCTTTCTCTCTCTCTTTCTCTTTCTTTCTTTCTTTCTTTCTTTCTTTCTTTCTTTCTTTCTTTCTTTCTTTCTTTCTTTCTTTCTTTCATACTGGAGATCAAACTTGGGACCTTGCTCTTGCAAAGCAGATGGCAGAACCACTGACCTAAATCCCTGCCTTGTTTTATGTGTTTCCAAAGCTTTTGACATTTCCTTGTGACCAACACTCCTGCACTGAGTTCTCTCTGTGGATGAAAGAGTTATTTTAATAGGTCATGTTATAGGAAATGTAAAAAGTTTATAAAGATAAAAGTGTTTCCCATATTAATTGTAACACTGCATTTTAGACTTAGAGGTGATTGTCTTTATGTTGCTATGTAGTTTGCCTTCATTTACTTTTAATTACTAGTGAAATTTAAGCCTAAATCATTAAAATATTTGCCATAAAATATTTACATTTTTATTGCTAAAAGAAGTTATCTCACTGCACTATAAAATGAGATAAGTAAGGTATTCATGTGTGACCATGTTATCCTTCATCTAAACATCACACACTAAGGCTAACTGATCTGTTTGGTGTATTGAGATACAATTGTTATAGTAGTTTTTATTATAATGACCAATTATATTTATTGGCATTTAAGAATATTAATCTTTAGCAAAAATATCTAGCTTATTTTCCCCTCCTGTAAAGACAAGGAAGATATGTATAAGATGAGTTCTGGAGCATCATGAGGATAGCTGATGAAAATGGGGTAGAAAATACTTGTTTGATGCCTAGGAGAGGGCTGAAAGGGTCAATCAAAGCTTCAGTAATAAGTTTTAGTATTTCTTGTTGACCATCAATATTCTTCGTACAATCCTCTATTTGGTTTGAGACTGCTAATATTATGGATGCATGCTTGTTGCTGATAGGCATTTTTAATCTACCTGTAAGCTCAATCCACGTATTTCTTGGATATAAGATATCCAGGTGTTTTCAGATTCATTGAGTCCAGGTATAATATGAAAAAGTAGTGTATTTCCTCTTAAGATTTTATATTCCAACTTCCTATTCTAATCAAAACCAGATTCCAAAAAGTAGTGTAGAAAAGAACATTTAAAGTTCTATAAAACTGATTCAAAAATTGTTGGTAAAAATTAGAGCCAATTCCAACTTCTTGATATATAATTAATCTATTCCTCTGGTGATTCTTTTGAGAAAACATATTCTTTGTTCTGCTTACCTCAGCACTTTAGGATGTATCATGATCTGTCATTGCTGTGGTTCTTACAACACTTTCAACAAGGTTCATTTCATGTTACCAACGTCTTACTGCTAACTGGAGGGCAAATTGTCAAGTACCTAGTGAAAATGTCACTGTACATTAGAATTTATTAAGTTGATTCTATGCAAATTCCACTCTGGTGTCATAGGAGACCATTTTCTAGACTCTTGTTTTTCAATCAAAAGAAAGTATGTACTCTGTAGGACGTATTATTTCAACGTGCTTCTTTGAGTCATGTACCTTTGCGATGTTCAGAAATATCTGCAGAAGAAATATTCTGTTATGAACTTGTTACTCTATTAAAATATTCAGCTATATTATTGACAATTTATTTGGTGAAGGTCTACATAATAAGAGTATTGTTTGAAATTATCATAAAGAGAAATGAAAAATACCCCTTAAAATAAGCCACAATGCTTTTTTCTCATCAACTACTTTCCAGGTGATCTGTCTGAATATCAAAACCAGAGAACTTTTGGTTGGTTTGAAGATGGTGAAACCACTATTTTAGAGAAAAAAAATTAGACAAACTTCCTCATCACAGGAAGTTTAAGAGAGTAATCTGTGTTTGTCTGGAAGCAAATGCTTTGCAATGGTTAAATTTCATGGTGTCATAGTTTGTAGACGTGGCAAATAAAAGAGAAGTTGTAGAAATACTCCAGGCCTATGAGTCTTTCTGCTTTGTTACTGGTATAGTCCTTGTCATGAAGTTCTGTGAGCTGGTAATGGCTGGTTTGTGAATTAGGAGCCACTGGCATCGACACATATGAGTAGAAAAAAGGTTCCCAAATAAACATGTACTTCCCTTGTATTCATTCTTCTTAGGAGAAACTGAGGGTGCCTACTGGATAGAATCACTGTTGCCCAACACTAGTCTCTTATTGGCTGCTATTGGCTTAACCCAGAACTTCCTTGTCTACTTCGGTTTTTAATTTTTGTCCTCTTTGTAACATGCATTCTCTGTTTTGATATCTATGAAAATCTATAGTTTTGCTTGTGTTACCTGCATTAAATTTTGGATTTAGATTTTGAAGTCTCAGCACCCAAACGCTTGCTCATGTTTTACCTTTGTCTTCCTTCCCTTGTTTCCATCCTCACTGTTTCCTCTCAAGTCTGGTCTCACTAGGCAGGTGGGAGAAGCCGCAAATAGGTGCTTTTAATGCCGCATCAGATCACTCAAAGGAAGCAGATCAATTGATGAGGAACAATTTATGGAAACATCATTACTCTGTTTAATGTCTACTCTGCAATTTGTTAAAATGACTGCATCTTTGAATGGAAATAAACACGACATGTTGAAGTAACAAAGTGCTTTTTTGGTCTTCTCATCAGTCTTCTGGATTGATAGTATTTCTCTTGTGGCCAGAGTAAATTTTTTCTAAGGAAATGCTCATCACAACAAAGTCGTTCTCATAATACTGTACTAAATTAGAAAAAAATATATGTGAATGTCCACATATAATGAAAGTGCTTAATTTTCTATAAACCACAAATCAGATACATTGTGAAATTATTCTGAATGCTAATTATATGTTTTAAAGATGCCTAATGTCTATAAACTGATTTTTAGCAATCACTACTCCAAGTTTTTGCTGCTTTATTTGTTTAGTTCTCTTTGAATTAAATTTATCTAGTTGAAAGACTGAACCTCACATCCACTAAATAGCAGGAAAAAAAAGGAAAGATACTTACAAAGCTATCCATTAGCTATTAATATGTGTGCAGTGGGAAGGATTCTGATAGCTCTGACTTACTCTTTATGTCCCTTCCCAATATAAGATTTCAAAGAAGAAACTCTTCCAAATAATTTTAGGGAAGCTACCCAAGATATTTAAACATACAAAAATCAATGAATTCCTCAGTAATTTCTGCGTGTATAGTGAGTGTGTTTGATAAGAAAGAGGAAGACAATGTCACCTGTGATTGAAGAGTAGCTAGTAATCAATAATTCTCATCCAGAAAGAAGAAAATAACAACAGACAGAGTAACACAAAAAGACAAGAATATCTGCAATGCCAGGTATATCAGATGCCAGCCAATGTATAGATAATAGCAGATTAGGGACACTAAAAGGAAAAGTTATTCTAGGAAACTTTAATTAACATACAGCCTGAATATTCTATTTAAGATCCATTCAGTTCCAAATGACTAGTGGTCAAAATATGCCTTTGTGACTTGTGCCCAGGATGAAGTTCATAAATCATGAAGTTCTCATGATGATGTGGGATAAAAGGCCACTGGTCCAATGTGAGCATTACAATGTGCTCCACAGAAGCAACCATCATCCACATGATGTCCTTCACTCTAGCAACCACTCTGGAAGTAGTGGACTGAATAGTAGCCACATAGGAAAAGTTATGTTCACATTCTAATCATCAGAAGCTATAAATATTACCTTGGAGAGCAAAAGAATGAATATTATTTTACTTGCCAAAAGACATAGCTAAGAGTCTTAAAAGTCCTTTGGGAGCTTATTCTAGGTTATTTTGTGAGTCCTAAATGTGTCCTTATAAGAGAGACAAAGAGAGAGTGTTGACATGGAATAGGAAGGAGCCACCTGACTGTGGAGGCAGAGATTAGGGTATACCAACAAACCCCTGGTGGCTCTAGACTCTGGAAGAGGCAAGGAATAGATTCTCTAGAGCCCCAGGAAGAAGCATGGCTGTGCACATGCTTTGATTTGGACTTCTGGTCTCCAGAAATGGGAGAAAATAAGTTTCTGCTGTTTTAGCCCACAAAGTTCACGGTAATTTGTTACAGAAACCTAGGAATGAACACACCAAGCCAGGGCTGGTTGAACAGTATGGGTGGGGTGAATTCCCAGAGAGGAGGAAAAGCTGAGATCATTTTCTTGATTTAGATCTGATTCCCTAATTTTAGGAGAAATGTGGGAAACTGTCAATTTGGGCTTGTAACAAACATTTTTGTAGGTGACAAGAAGTTTGAGGGATTTCAGATTTTTAGGACCAGTGTTCAATAGTGATTCCATAACAAAAGCTAAACATGATGTGCTCTCTTTACAGTAAGCTGATTCTACGCATTCGCATTCTACTCTGACTCATATTTCTTGCCTGCTTTTATCCATTTTCTCAAGCCATAGCATCATCCCTTGGATTCTGCACTAGAATTGACAGATGTAATTCACAGAGATGTTTTTGCTCTTTCACCAGAATCCTTAAAAATTACACATTTCATTTCCAACCAGGTCTTGAACTGCAGTGTAGCAAAACCTTATAATGCCCACTAAAAATGGATTAATTATACTCTTAACTCTGCTATATGAATACTAAACATTAATCTAGATTTGAATGGTGGGGATTTAGCTCACTGGCACTGCACCTGCTTTGCAAGCACAAGGTATCAAAAAACCTTGTATTTGAATATAATTTATGCTAAGAAATGATTGCATAAAGCAACGTTTACCTGAACAAAAGGAGTCCCCAATTTTCTTGGAGGAGTGAAGAGATTTTTCGCTCCCGAATCCATAAACTAAACTTAATTTGTAGCAATGGAATCCCAGGGAGGTTTGGAAGGGGCAGAACTGAAAATAGTGATCATTTGCAACCCACTTCCATACTTTTTAATGAAACTTCAAAAAATATTACAACACAGCCACCACCACACAGTAACAGTTTTGTGACAGATCCTATCTTTTCTTCTACAGCTCAAGTTTCCACACTAGTACTGAATTCTGATCAAACATTTTTTTCACCTGTTCCTTCAGTCACCAATATGTACTATATGTCTACTTAAGTGTGGAACCTTTATTCATGATGTGCAGAGAGCTTACAGTTTAAGAGTAGACTAAAGTTGTACACAATTTTAATGCTTGGTGGAAGATACTGAGGTGTAAGAATATGCACAATAAACCTGGTGATATAGAAAAAGGAGTTTCTCAGTTTGACTGAGAAATTAAGGAGGTATTTTAGGGGCCAAGAGGATGGGTAGAATTGGTTATGAAGATGAGTGAAAAGTAAGAGATTCCCAGTGAGACAAATAGGATTAAACATTCCAGATCCAGGAACGAGTGTCTAAAATACAAGCATAGTAGAATGAGTGACTAGTTTATGGGTGTTAGTAATTTAGTGGGCTTGAAAAAGGTACTGAGGAGTAGAAATGGTGAGAACTAATATAACTTTATAGGCCACAGTATGTATAGCTGGAAGACCTTTTCAAGCAAGGGGTTTCTATGATAATATTTGATTCTTGAAAGATTTCTCTGTAGCAGTGTTGGAAAAACTGTACAATCATTTAATTACGGATGGTCTCCCACACACTATGGTTTAGCTTAAAATTGTTTTCATGTTTGGATGGTGTAAAAGCCATATTCACTCTGTAGAGACCATACTTAAGAGTTGTAAATTTTGTTCTTTTCCTGGGTTAGCACAATCCTGTATGATTCTTTCTCAGGATGTAAATGCTCAGAAAGCAGCAGCTAGTCATAGATCCCAATAAGCCAGGCATTCATAAGGTAAACAACCCACAATCTATAGGATACATTGTTGTTAAGTTACAGTGCTCAGTAAGTATATTATATAAACTTTTGACTTACAGTAGTTTTGCCCTAAGATGGGTTCACAGAGGAGTAACCTTCCATAAGTCAAGCAGCAACTGTAGATGTAATGAGTAGTATTTCAAAGTTGGCCTGAACCCGTAGATTATAAATTCTTTCTCATTTCTCAAATTTCTAGAAACTAGCATAGTGTCTAGCATCACATGGGGACCTGAGCATTCGTTGACTTGATGAAAATACGAAAAGCCTGGATGTAGAGGGGAAAAAGGATTTCACAGAAGAAGGAATGGGTTAGAATGTTGCACACAAAGTTGAATTAAGAAGATGACATTGCTTTGGTGGGCTACAGAGGGAGTAAATCTCTTGATTTCTGGTGTATAAAATTAGAAGAATTCCTAGATAAATATCTATAAAGGTCATTTTGCTCTTGAATGTTTAAAGTTCTTCATGTTTATGTCTTATCTGATTTTTAACCTACATTGTAAACTCTTCAAAGCACTGGCCATGTGCTGTCTTACTTTGACTATAGCAAGCCCAATAGGCACATGGAGGGTCCATTTTCACAAATGAATTAATCTATGAATGAATTGACTCTAACTACAGGCATATGATAGACTATGGAAGAGGTGGCACTTACAAAATAGTTGAATTTCAGACTTACAGTTTCTTCAGTTTGAAGCAATAATGCAAAATCCTGGATAATAAAAGGAATGATAATCTGTACTAACTCTTTCATGTTCTGTCTATTAAGATGATTTTGATATCTAATTATTATCAATTAATTATGCTATCATATATTGCATGTGATCATATCTGAGAACTGAAGCAAAAGGGAATGCGTAGGAGAAGACATGTGGCAGATTTCCATTTCCACAGATTTCATTCTTTTATCATCTGAGATATGAGGCTTCCTCAAATTCACTTTCCATGAACACAGTGTTAAGGAGCAGATGTTTACCTGGACTTAGCCATATGGCCAAATGGGATTCATCTTCACGAATCTACAATTTTTCCATTCACAACAAACATATTCGATATGTCATTAGGTTCCCACATGAAATAGCCCAATTCCAGTGAGAATTTCAATGAATTCTTTTATTGAAAGGGTCCAACAGCAGAGCTCCATTCTCCATGTTACTTCGGTACAAACCTACAGAAGTGGAAGGGAACTGTTAGAGATGAAAGTGTTGTGTGAAGACTTTATGTGGTTCCTGTTTCCAGGGCAACAACTTCCTTTGTTTCTATTAAAAGCTGAAGATTTATTTTTGAAGCCTGCTTCTCAGGTACACTACAAGCAGTTACAATATCAGAAAAGCAAGAAAGCAGCTAGACGATGAGAAAACATTAAAAAAACATCCACTAAAACTAGAACTTAAATAGCTTTGTATTTTTAAAATTTTCTTTAGAAAGAACACTCAGATTTCTTTTCTTTCCAATTATATGTACAATAAAAAGGCTAGAACTTTTTTTTGTAAACTTTATAGACACAGCTTTGCTTTCTCCATTACTGAGCAATATTGTCAAGTCCTCGTGGCAAATTCATAGAAGATTTTAAATCAGGAACACTTCAAGTTATCGCACATCCATAAAAGTGTACAGTTTCAAAATTTAAGGGATAATGAAATTGAGAAAGGCCAGTTGACTGCCTATATCAGTGATAATGAACCTTTTAAAGGTTTAAATGATACAAACAGCCTACTGCGCCTCACTTGCAACCTATAGAAAATAGGAAGACCTAAAACCAGAAAGTTGATTTAGTTCCAAAGGCCAGCTAGTTGGAAAGTATAATGCCGTTGCAGATCAGGACTAGAGAGGGATGAAGGAGATCTGAATTGTTATCTCACCTGTCCATTACACTGTGAGTGAACAGAACTATGGTTTTTAGGTTACTGAGAGGTACACACACATGCACAAACACACAACACACATATTCAGTTAAATCTGATACATGCCTCCATATTCTGGAAGAAGAACTTTGTTTCCAACTTTCACACTCACTGGCTGAATCTCTCCATCCTTTCCCTTAGAGCCCGATCCCACAGCTACCACAGTTGCCTACAGTACTTTGCCTTGAGATTTTTCTGGAAGCATAATGCCTCCTTTGGTGACAGTTTCGGCTGTGCTCCTTTCAACCAATACTCAGTCAAACAGCAGGAGAAACTTCCTAAATGACTGTCCTGCCATGGCTGCTGCCCTGGACCTTAGATTCCGCTGTCCGCTGCCACAGCAAAAAGAATATGGAGGCACCAAAGTAGTTCTAGACAAGGATTATTTCTTATTTAGAAATGGTGATGTTCTTGGAAAATATTTGGAGTGAAGTAAATCACTGTTGAAATGGCATCACAATGCTGCCCATTCCTCTGAAGTTCTGCAGTCTTTCATCATGTAAATAATTTCCATGTCTCTTTTATAATAAACTGATGATAGTTAAACTAATGACATCCATTGTCTGAAGTTTAGTTTCACTGTACTGGAATACACATTTCCAAATAAAATATGTAAATGAAAAAAAAATCTGAGAAATGCTGAGAAATTCTGTACTGTTTATAATGTGTCAGATACTGTATTTTCCATACATATTAACTCATTGAAATTATCAAGAGAATATTGCTTGACGTATTCATAATTTTAATCATTAAGAAAACAGACATGGAGAAGTAGCTAGGTCAAGATCTCGGAACTACTAAGATATAAACCTGGGCTCCAAACCAACTCATCTCTTCTACAGAATATGATATTTTATTTTTGGTACCAGGGACCAAACTCTGATCCTTGCGCTTGTGGGGCAGGTGGCAGCACCACTGAGCTAAATCCCCAGCCCCAGAATATGATATTTTAAACTATCGTGCTCTATTCTCCTTAACATTAAATAGATTTCCTATTATAAGATTTTCTATTCCTTTGATATTCAAATTATAGTATAAATCTTTACAGGAGAAATATATTATGCAGAGCTTCTCAAATTCATTTACCACTGGATATTATTTCCAGAGAGCATATGGTGGAACGTACTTTGAAAAATGCTGGCTCAGGTGAGCCAAATTTCTTACCTTCTGTGTCTGTCACAGGAGGACCCTGAGGCTCTAAGCAAGAATTTCATCACAGCTCTCCAAAATGGCTGCCCCTCTACTATTATTTTATTAAGAATTTAAAATAAGATTAAGAGTGGGCAATTTTCTGAATGACATATCCACTTGACTCCCAAATTTATTAATTTTTTTCTAGAAATTACTTAGTTCTTGTTCTTTAGAACGCTCTATGTTAATCCAAAATTCCCAAGTTAGTTTTACTATGAATCAATACAAGTAAGCAAAGATATAAATCTGGTGCTATCACAAAAATGCATTCTATGGAGATGTAATATTAAACCTAGATTATCTGTTTTTTCCTATTTACACCAGCAACATTTACCTCCACTATGCCAGGAGAGTGAGAAATGATCTACCTGAGGACAAAATGTGGAATACATTGATAAGGTCATTAAAGTTGCTTCTTTAGTAATGAATGCCCAAAGTCTTGAGGCACTGGCCTTGTTGACCTTCAGCACTGCTGTGGACAAGCAAAAGCTTTCATGAGAATGTGAGTGAATTGTACATGACTATGGGCTATATTTATGTATGCATATAGGTATTTAGGCTATTGCCTTTGTCTCATTTATGTTACACATAAAAAATGCCTGACATTTCAGGCCATAAAAGGTTGACCTATGCTATGGGATTGCATGACTTAGGTATTATAATAAAAATTTGTATACACCTAGCATTAATTGGAAAAGGAGTATAGGTTTGTCTTTAGGCTTAAATCTAAATGATTCCTCATCTTTACATTAAGCAGAATATCATATAGAATTTTATAATTGAATTTTATTATTCATTGTCTTTTCTTTTACTTCCTTTATTTATATTGTGAGGTCCTCTATTTTCCACTGTCACCTCCATATGTAATTTAGGACATATTCTATATTAGGAAAATATACTCAGTTATATTTCCTTTTTATCTTTTTAAATTAATTTTATTGCTACGTTTTAGGTTTACAATATAATGACATTCATCATTGGAAATTTGCACCTTTACATAATCTCTCTTGGTTCTTACTTTTCCCCATTCCCCTGCCCTCCCTTCAACCCCTCCATCCCTCCCTATGTACAAAGACTTTGTTACCATTTTTCCATTTTCTCATATTAATTCCATTCCCTTTTTTCTTTTCCCCTACCCCTCCCACTTGCCCTTCTTTGCCCCTTTTGTGATATCCTTTTGAAATAATTTCTCCTTAATTAGTATTAAAATATTTCTAAAAAAGAATAACAAAAATAACAAATCAATAAATGAGCATTAATGTTTGTCTCAGAAGATCTAGGATTGAATGTAAATTTAAGCACTTTGATGTTGGTAATTGCATCTGAACCATTGTGTCACAAGTATATACTGTTTAGTATAGTAATAATGTCTAAATAATACTTCACAGTTTGAAAAATCATTGAAACTATACTTAGGATTTTAATATTTTTATTAATTTTATTGGTACATTTTAGGTATACAATACAGTTACATTCATCATTGGAAATTTGCACCTTTACATAATCTCTTTTGGTTCTTATTTTTTTCCCCATTACCCTTCCCTCCCTTCAACCCCTCCATCCCTCTCTATATACAAAGACTTTGTTACCATTTTTCCATTTTCTCATATTGATTCCATTCCCTTCTTTCTTTTCCAATACCCCTCCCACCTCCCTTTCCCTTTTGCCCCTTTTCTTCCTATTTCACATTATTTATTATACCTTTTAGTCCTTACACTTTCAGTTTCTCACACTAGAGAAACTATTCAGTCTTTACACATGGGTGTCATATTTATTTCACTTAAGAGTATCACCTCAATGTGCAGCCATTTAGTTATAAATGTCTCTAATTTCTCACTTTTTATGGCTGAGTAGTACTCCATTTTATTAAAAAAAAAACCCACCACATTTTCTTTATCTAGTCTCCAATTGATGGGCAATTGGGCTGGTTCCAAGTTTTAGCTATTACAAATTTTGTTGCTATGAACATGAATGTACATATATCACTGTGGTATGATTCTTTTAATTCTTTGGGGAAGCTACCCAGCAGGGGAATAGCTGGGTCAAATGGGACTTCCAGTTCTAGTTTTTTGAGGTGTCTCCATACTGATTTCCACAGTGGTTGCACTAGTCGACACTCCCACCAGCAGTGGAGCAGGGTTCCTCTTTCCCCACAGCCCCACCAGTATTTGTTATTGGTTGATTTCATGATAGCAGCTATTCTTTCTGGGGTGAGGGGGAATCAGTGCTGTTTTTATTTGCATCTCTCAAATGATGAGTGATGTTGAACATTTTTTCATATGTTTATTTGGTATTTCCAGTTCATTGTCTGAGAAATGTCTGTTCAATTCAGAGGCCCATTTTTGGACTGGGTCTTTAAATTTGGGAGGTCTGATGTTTTTAAGTTCTTTATATATTCTAGATAGCAGACCTTTGTCTGAGGAACAGCAAGTGAAATTTTTTCCCACGTTGTGTATTGTCCCTTCCCACTGTTGGTGGTTTCTCTTGCTGTGAAGAAGCTTTTAAATAGGAACAGATCCCACATATTGATGGTTTGTGGTAGTTCACGAGCAACTGAGGTTTTGTTCATAAAAATCTTTCGTTAGGTTGATTCCTAGGTATTTCAGTTTTTTGGATGCTATTGTGAAAGGAATTATTTGCCCTATTTCTCTCTCAGTGAGTCTGTCATTTGTGTAGAGGAAAGCTATTGATTTCTGTGTGTTGACCTTGTATTCAGCTACTTTACTGAATTTGGTTATTAAGTTCAGAAGACTTTTGGTGGAGTTCTTGGGGTCTGCTATATAGAGTATCTTGTCATCTGCAAATAATAACAATTTGACTTCTTCATTTCCTATCTTTATTCCTTTTATTTCTTTCTCTTGTCTAATTTCTATGTCTAATGTTTCCAAGACTATATTGAACAGGAGTGAGTGGTGTTAGTGGACATCCTTGTCTTGTTCCTGATTTTAGTGGGAAGGATTTCAGTTTTTGACCATTTAGTATGATATTGGCTGTTGGTTTTTCATAGGTGGCTTTTATCAGATTGAGATAGAGACTGTCTATTTCAATTTTTGTAGGGTTTTTATCATAAATGCATGTTGGATTTTGTCAAATACTTTTTCTGTATCTGTTGAGATGATCATATGGTTTTTGTCCTTGGCTCTATTGATATAGTATATTACATTTCTTGATTTGTGTATGTAGAACCATCCCTGCATCCCTGGGATGAATGCCACTTGCTCAGGGTGTATGATCTTCTTGATGAGCTTCTGCATTCTATGTGCCAGTATCTTATTAAGGATTTTTGCATCTATGTACATTCATGAGATTGGCCTCTGTTTCTCTTTTTCGGTTGGACCTTTCTTTGCTTTGGGGATCAAGGTGATGCTTGCTTCCAGGAACGAATTCAGACGTATTGCTTTCCTTTCAATTTCAGTGAAGATTTTAAACAGTAGTAGCAGTAGTTCCTCTCTAAATATCTTGTAGAATTGAGCAGTGAAGCCATCAGGACCCAGGCTTTTCTTAGTTGGTAAGTTTTTAATTACATTTTCAACTTCATTGATTGATATTGGGTTTTTCAGAATTTTTAGGTCTTCTTTGTTCAACTTCAGTAATTCATACTTATCTAGGAATTTGTCCATTTCTTCTGTGTTTTCCATCTTATTGGCATACAGGTTCTTGAAGTAGGTATTGATGATCCTCTGGATTTCTACTGGGTACATTTTAATTTCATCCTTTTCATTCCTAATTGCATGGATATGGGCCTTTTCTTTCCTTTTTCTGTTAAGGTTGGCTAAGGGCTTGTCAATTTTGTTTATTCTTTTGAAGAACCAACAACTGGCTTCATTGATTTTTTTTGGTATCATTCCCTTAGTCTCCATTGCATTGAGCTCTGCTCTGATCTGTATAATTTATGAAATTTTTCCAGTTTCTTTTGCTATTGATCTCCAATTTCATCACACTATGGTCTGATAATATACAGAGGATAAATTAATTCCTTTGCACTTACTTAAACATGTTCTATGAGTGAGTATGTGGACTATTTTGGAGAACAACCCATGTACAGTTGAAAAGAATGTGTATTCTGATTTTGTGGGGTGGAACATTCCTTAAATATCTTTTAAGTTCATTTCTTCAAGAGTTTGATTGAGTTCCAGTATTTAGTTGTTAATTTTTTGTCTAGTTGATCTATCTATTTGTGACAGTGGGGTATTGAAGTCCCCCACTACTATTGTATTAATGCTTATTTGGTTTTTTATGTCCGTTAGTATTTGTTTTATACAGGTGGGCACACTAGTGTTTGGTGCATATATGTTTATGATTGTCATCTCTTTTTCTTAAATTGTTCCCTTTACAAGGATATAGTGTCCTTCTTTGTCTGTCTTAATCAGTGTTGGTTTGAAATCCACTTGATCTGCAAAGAGGATAGCTACTCCTGCTTTTTTTCAGGTTCCTGTCACATGGAGTATTGTTTTTCAACCTTTAACTTTCAGTGTATGAGTTTCTTTTTGAATTAAGTGTTTCTTTTATGCAGCGTATTGTTGGATCTTGCTTCTTGACCCATTCTGCCAGTCTATTTCTTTTGACTGGTGAGTTGAGACCATTATCATTGATGGTTATAACTAATATGTATTGACTTATCATTTTCATGACTTTTTCTTTTTGTTAGATTCTCCTTTGCATTTAATTTCTTGTTGTGGCCGATGGATTCATTCTTCTAGGCTTCCAGCGGTTGTGATCCTCATTGTATTTTCCAAGGATATTATCTAAAATATTTTAGAGTGCTGGTTTAGTATTCATGAAGTTCCTAAGGTGCTCTTTTTCATGAAAGTATCTTATTTCTCCATCAATTTTGAAAGATAGTTTTGCAGAGTGCATCAATCTGGATTGGAGGCTGTTTTCCTTTAGGGCTTGAAATACATCACTCCAAGCTCTTCTTGCCTTGATGATTTGCATTGAGAAGTGTGCTATGATTCTGATGGGCTTTCCTTTGCATAAGATTTGTTTCTTTTCTCTAATCTCTTGTAGAATTTTGTTTTTCTGCTGGGTTTCTGGAATCTTAACTATTATAAGGGTATATGTAGATTTTTTTTTTATCACACCTACTTGGAGTCCTATATGTCTCACTTACATGTATGTCAAGTTATTTTCCCCTTCTTGGGAAGTTTTCTGTCATCACTTCTGTGAAGAGTTTTTTTTTTTTATGTCATCTGTACTCTCTCCTGTTTCTTCATTGACTCCAATCAGTCTTATGTTATTCTTCCTTGCATCATCTAGCAGCTGCTGGATTGATTTCTTGTGATCTCTGGCAATTTTGAAGCAATTTTTCTTTTCCTGGTCATTAATTGAAATCTTATCTTCTATATCTGAAATTTTGTCCTCACATTGGCTCATGCTGCTGTGTAGACTTTCAGTGGAGTTTTTAATCTCCTGAAAATCTCTTTGCATCTGTTTTATGGATTCCTTTTGTTTCCTATTTGGGGATTCCATCATGTCCCTCAGCTCCTGTATTTTTTTATCTGTGTCCTCTCTAGATTTATTAATCATGTCTTGCAGTATGGGCACAATCTCTCCTGTTATCTGAGAAATTATTTCTGAGTTCATTTTTTCCAGATCCTCTTTCATTGCCAGTTCAGGGAGTCCAGGTTGTTGAGTATCAAATTGTTCTATCTTGTTTCCCTTTGGGGTTGCTTTAGGTGATCTGGAAGTCTGGTTTTGAGACCTGTTTAAGTGTCTTCTCATTTCAACAGGGGGTGGGGATGTGTGCTGCTAGTGCCTATGCGGCTTACCTTCTTGGTCCTAGGGAGCTTTGCTCCTCAGTGCTGGGGGTGATTCTATGGCAGCCCAGAAGTTTCACCTCCTCTGCGCTGGGGGTAGCTCTGCTTCTGCATGCTGGGGGCAGTGGTAAGGCTCTCAGTTATGTTTCTTAATCATATATATCCTCATTACCTCAGTCATTTTACCTTTAAGAAAGCCTTTATGAAATTACTAACTTAGCAAGATATATGAATTTAGGCTAAGAAATAAACTTGGTCTTTGGAGGATGACTCTCTCAAATGATTGTATTAGAATCTTGCTAAAATTAGAGCTATCTCTCATGCCAAGGCTGTTTTAGTTATATCAATTTCACCTCACTGAGAGAGAACTTTCTTTTTTTCTTATGTTTAAATTTTTATAGATGGTAAAACTCCCATAAAAGACATAGAAATAGGCTTAAACAAATGGACAGACTCATCAGGTTTTGGATAGGAAAACTCAAAATGATGATCATGTCAGTTCTCCCTAAAAGATTTTCTGAATTTAACAGAATCCCAGTAAAAAAATGTATGATTATTCCTGAAAGCTAGACAATTTAATTATACATTTTATTTGAAAGAACAAATAAGCAAGAAAATCTATTGAAGTATGAAAAAACTGAGAAGGGGGACTAGCTTCAGTAGATATTAAAACAACATAAAGCCTTCAGAGTAGGAACACAAGTTAATAGACCAATAGAAAAATAAATGAAAATACAAATGTACACAAAACTGAACATAGAAGATTAGGATGTAATAAAGTGGCATCTAGTTTTAAGACATCAAGCAACAGGAAACAGCTAAAGATTTTTTCTTGTTTATAGGTATATTTTCTCTTTACTTCACATCAAATAAAATACTAGCCAGGCTTTCGATAGTATTTAGACTATGATGCTAATTCTCCATGGAAGGCTAAATTTCTTTGAAATATATGAACAGTCCCAAGCCTCAAATTCATTATTTTGTGGTGCAGTACAGGCAGAGGTTCTGGTCTGGAACCACAGACCATGGCTAATGAAACTGATACATAGTTTGGGTTACATATTAAACAGTGTGACTCACATTACTTGCTAGAGGCAAAAGCTGTGGGTCAAACACCAGGTCAAACTGATATATGTGACTTCCCCTTTGCCTCCTGAGTTCCCAGAGTGGCTGTTCCCAACCACCTAAGCTCTGGTAACAATCACAGCTGTGCCACCTCACCCCACTTTGTTAGCCATTGTTATGTCAGCCCTTGACATACTGCCACACAGCTATTTCTGGTCAGCTATCCTCGCTCTCCCAATCTCACATTTCCTCCCCGCTCACTCCATTTAAGCCCATCCCACTAACCCCCTATAGCCATCCATAACAACCCAGATCAATAAACTTAACTCAGACTCTCCTTTGGAGTTTCTCTAGGAGGTCTCACCCGGAACCCCAAAATTCAGACTAGCTGTGTTCTTTTACTGTGTCATCACTGCTTACACAAACCACAACTGTTAATTTGTTTGTAACAAGTTCAATAATGGCATATATCTACAAGTTCCTCATTTAATTTAGAACACTATGAAGCAACATTTCTATCTACCATCAAAATACCAATTTGGAAAATCAGGAAAGTATAACCTCTGAACAAAGAGGCACTGAGCAAGATATATTGTATCTTCTCTCTTTTTTAAGAAAATGATCTCTCTTTAGGAAATGAATGCATAGACCTTGTTATGTTTTATAAATTCTTGAGAATGAAAAATACTTTCATTGTCCTGCAGAAGTATACTGGTTAACCTTGATTGTTAAATTGCCTGGATTAGAAAACTCATTGAGAGGAGATTGACTGTGAAGGCACTTCAGTGACTTGTGCATTGGTTTCACACCCCTTCCCTCTAGTGCTGTTCTCTTGCTCCATTTCCTGGCTGCCATGAAATGAGCAGCTTTACTTTATCACACTCATCTCCCATGATAGTTCTGCCTCAGAGCTAGCTGATCATGGACTTCTGAAATTGCGAGTCAAAATAAACCTTTCTTCTTTTAAGTTGCTGGTATCAGGTATTTTGTCCCAGCCACAGAAATCTGACTAATAAAGGTAGTGTCCTAAAGCACTGGTTGGTTTGAAGATTGAAGTCCTATGCATGTCACGTCAATGCTATAGACCATGATAGGCACTTGGTCTAATCAAAGCAGCACACTAATATTTAAAATTCTTCATTATTTATCTGAATAAGGAAAGCGACCAATATGGAGATTAATTTCCAGGATACACAAGAAAAAAAAAACTTTAAAGTTTTTATCCTCTCATCTATGAAAGAAAAACTGTGCTGTAGGGTAACATTAAAGCTTGCCAGGTATTTCTTGAAAATTCAACAATAACAAGGAGCAATATCTCACCAAATAATTTCCACATAAGCACTACTAGACACAGAATGCAGAAGTTAAGAGGAAGAAGGATGTGTTAGACTGTTTGAAGAACAATTTCTATAAATGTTTGTGATAAATATGCAAGAGCTAATTGTTACTATGAAAACTCGTCCCTTGGTCCAGAATTACTATCTTTGTTCCATGGTAAATTTGCCATAACTGATTTGTTCACATTTTTCCTTGCTAAGTCATTAAGCTCATCATCTTTTTAAGGCAGTCAAATTTTAAGTGAAATATAATATCGAAGTTCTAGTGCAAAACCAATTGACTTCACAGCAAAGATACTTGGACTTTGATGTAATCAATTAAGACCAATCAGTTTTCACTTTTTTTCATTGATTCATATTAGTATCATATCTGAAGCATGCCTGTCAGATAGGATTAGATATTGAGTCTGGATGTAGTGCTTTTCAAAATTAAATAAGATATTTTTAAAAATCTAGAAGGGAATGGAATTAATATAAGAACATGAAAGAATGGAAACAAATCTTTGTAAATAGGGAGGGATGGAGGGGTTGAAGGGAGGGCAGGAGAATGGGGAAAAAATAAGAACCAAGAGACATTACGTAAAGGTGCAAATTTCCAATGATGAATGTCATTATATTGTATACCTAAAATGTACCAATAAAATTAATTTTAAAAATCTATTGGAAACTGGCTTACATGATACACAAGACTCCTGTGTAGTTTCTAAATATATAGTTGCCAGGCATTTACATCCCTTGAATGGGTCAATTTTTACTTAATAAGCCTTGAATATGTTACCAAGTCTGCACTGGAATATACATTACTGTAAAACTGCTTTATCATGATGAGGAAGAATTAAATAGCGTGGAGACGATATTCTGAGATGCCTAATGACTGGAACTATGACATCTCCTCTACTGGCTTCTCTAAAGAAATATGTGTGTGATGTCATGATGATCGTTAAAGAATTTAAGCTCTTCTTAGGTTAAGCAGCAATCTAGCAGCAAGAAAAGGTAACCATGATTTGGTACTAGTGTTGAATCAAAAGACTTTGCCAAAATTCTTTTAGGCTTCTAAATCTCCCATAAAGCCCTAATTTAATTCATTTAACCTGTGTAGGTGATATATATATTAGTTAGTTAACTTTGCTTTTTTATGTACTGAATTGCTCTATCTGTAGATTTAATTTTCTAATCAGGACTTATGAATTTGTCTCTATAATGCAGCATTTGTCATAAAGAGCCCCAATTATCTATTTGTTGCTTGTCCATTTTTTCTTTTAAAGTTTTATTTTTCTTTTAAAACTTTTAGGAGCTCCATCTCTTTGCTTATTTTTCTCTATATTCTTAAAATACCTCCCATCTTCATCTGTTACCTGGCTTTCTTTAGATTTGGCTCAAAACTTTGTGTTTTACGGTGTCCTTTTGAATTATATTAATGTCCCATTTCTTTGTTTTCTCTGTTTGTTTTATTACTCTGTCAATCTTCTTTGTGTCCATGTCGTGTGGCCATTCCATATTTCCTGTTTTTAAGCCATTTACATTGTTTTTCCTTTGTTTAATTATCTGCTTTTTCATGAGGGAAGTAAAAGATGATGTGCATGCTTTATTATCATTTATTATGGCACACAGTACCTAGAAATATTCTTTAAAATATGTATTTATTTATTTCATAAATAAAATGTAGATATGTATTGCATACAATGTGCTGTTTCAAAATATGTACACATTATAGAATGGTTAATTCAAAGGAATTGACATATGCTTTACATTCTTGTTTTTTTATGTAAGAGTACTTAAATATCTCCTCTCTTAGCCATTTGTAAGAATATCACATATTTTTATTAACTATATTCACCATATTGTACCATAGATCTTTTGAACATATTCTTCCTAATAGAAATTTTGTACTTTTGACCAACATCTCCCCAGTAATCCACCCTAATTTTTTAAACTTAAAAAAATACTTGTATGGATATTTCCCTTCATAACACTATTAAATCTTTTCATATAACTAGTTATTTTTTAACATTTTATTTTTATCCTTTATTGATACTATTTCTTTAATTTGGGGAGGCTAGGAGTGAAAGGTACTTGTATCATTCAGATCCTGTTTAGTTTCAGTTATTTTAAATTTATGTGAAGGTTTTATGAAAGATTATTATATTACTAAGAGTCAGAACTACAAAAAAACTTACAAATTAAAAAATTTTATTCCTTCTTCATTGCTGCCTTCCTGATCCCATTCTCCATTTTTTTTCTTTCCTCTTTTCTGTTTCTATCAATTTCTTTAGATAAACACTTTCTTTGGTTTCTGGTTTATCCTATCTGTAATTTTTCATAAATAAGCAGACATATTGGCATCTCCTGTCTTTTGTACATGAAAATGACATGCTCCAAACACTCTATTGTGCTTTGCTTTTTCACTCAAATATATCCTTGAAATTGCAACCCATATCAGTTCACTGATGTATTTCTCATTATTTTACAGCTGCATGTTTTTGTTGCCTGGATGAGTCATGCTTTGTTCAACTACTTTTCTGTATAAAAGCATTTAGGCTGATTATATATTTTATGTTTACAAAAATAGTGCAATAAATAACTTGTGTTTTGCCGGAGCTTCAGATTTTATTACTAGAAATGAGATTGCTGGATCAAACTGTTAATGGGTGTTGGGTATTGCAGTTTCCTACCAAAATGTTTGCACACTTTGCATTCTCATATGAAATTGCATGTTTACTTGATCTATCCCAGAGGATACATTGTCATATATTTTTTAAAGTTTTGTCAGTTTGATAGCTGAGAAAGGGTATCTTAGTGCTATTTTAATTTATATTTCTCTGAATATGAGTGAATTTGAACATATTTTCATATGACCAAGGGCCATTTTTTATGAGGTGTTTGCAAATGTAAATTGTCTGCTAGTGTCTTTTTGCCACCTCTTCAAATTTATAACTCTATCAATTCTTAAGATTTGTTGATTAAAAATAAAATGAGTACAGAGCCAGGTGTGGTGTTGCACACCTGTAATCACAGCACTTGGGAGGCTGAGGCAGAAGGATGGTCACAAGTTTGAGGTCAGCCTGGGATACATAGTGAGTCCAAGGGCAGCCTGAACTATTTCTTAAAAACAAAACAAAAAAATAAAATAAGTACATTATCTATGGTTCTGACACTCTAGAAGACAGAGAATGACAGTAGGGTGTCTTGGGCCAAGAGGATTCTCATCAGTTGTAGTTTCTTCTATTATGGTTGGTGTTTGTATTTGATAAGACTTTTTTTTGGTGCTGGGGATCGAACTTGGGACTTTGGATTTGTGTGGCAGGCAGGAGCACCACTGAGCTAAATCTCTGGGCCCAAGACTTTTTGAGAAAACTACTTTTTCTTATCTAATTGTCATTGTACCTGGATATCACCTGAGTCAGCTTTCTGTTGCTGTAACAAATACTTGAGATAACTAACTCAATAACAAAAAAAGTTTATGTTGGCTCACTAGTTTGGAGGATTCAGTCCATGACTGGTTGGTTCTGATGCTTTTGAGCTTGTGGCAGCACATCATGGTGTGTGGCAGGACAAAACCACATACTTCATGGGTATGGTCCAAACAGAAAGGAAAAAGAGGGACTAGAATGCTACACTCTCTATTAAAGGTGCACTCCCAAATGACCTAAGGTCCTCCCATTGGGCCCTACCATTTAAAGACTCCACCACCTCTCCTTAATGCCATTTTGGGATGCAATCTTTAATAATTTGGCCTTTGGGGACATCTAAAATCCAAAGCATAGCACCACCTGAGAAAAATGAAGTGACTCTTTTTAGTTTCCTGACAAATACATTGTCTTTCTTACCAAAAGGGGACCAGAAGAAAAGCCATCATGATATGAAAATCTTAGGTTACCAAAAAGTTTGTTATTTTTGCCTATTTCTCTTAAAATGAAACTCTCTTTGTGGCTTATTCTAAATTACAAAAAATGCCAAAACATTAGATTGAGATTTTAGACTAAATATCTATATCTATCTCTTTCTCTTACAAAATTCAATGGGACCAAAAAAAGAAAAGAAATTTAGAGGCACACAGAATGCGCTGGTTCGGCCCGCTGCAGACAGGCAAGTCTGTGGATGACCTACCAAGGTCGCAAGTCTCGAGGAATGTGCCCCGGCAGCAATCCACTGGACACCCCCCCCCCCGCTCCTCTGTACAGACATCTGGTTCCACACTACAAAGACGCAGACGACACCAGACCACCAGACCACGGTACTGGGTCCCGCTGCTCCCAGCCCAGAGGTAGGGGCTTCTGAGCCACTGTCCCACTGCTCCTGGTCCAGAAGAAGGGGCTTCCCAGCCACCATCCCTCCTGCTGTTCCCAGCCCAGTGGAAGGGGCTTCTGGGCCACCATCCCTACCGCCGCTCCTGGCCCCTGTTCCACCTCTCCCAGCTCAGAGGAGGTGATCTTCACGGGTGCCAACAGCACCACCCCTACCCACCCAATTGAAATTAGAAAACACATAAATAAGTCTCAAAACCAGACTTCCAGATCACCTACAGCAACCCCAGAGGGAAATGAGATGGAACACTCTGATACTCAACCACTAGGAACCACTGAACTGGGAACAAAAGGGGATCTGGAAAAAATGAAATCAGAAATAATTTCTCAGATAACAGGAAAGATTGTGCTCCTAGTGCAAGACATGATTAATGAATCTAGAGAGGAGCTCAGGAACATTTTGGAATCCCAACATAGGAAACAAATGGAATCCATAAAACAGATGCAAATAGATTTCCAGGAGATGGAAAACTCCACTGAAAGTCTACACAGCAGAATGAGCCAATGTGAGGACAGAATTTCAGATATAGAAGATAAGATTGCAATTAGTGACCAGGAAAAGAAACATTGCTTCAAAATTATAAGGGAACATGAGAAATCAATCCAGCAGCTGCTTGACAATGCAATGAATAACATAAGACTGATCAGAGTCAATGAAGAAACAGGAGAGAGTGCAGATGACATAAAAAAACTCTTCACAGAAGTAATGGCAGAAAACTTCCCAAGCAGGGGAAAAGAACTTGACACACAGATAAGTGAGGCATATAGGACTCCAAATAGCCTTGATCAAAAAAACCTGCACATAGGCATATAATTGTTAAGATTCCAGAAACTCAACAGAAGAACAAAGTTCTACAGGCAGTTAGAGAAAAGAAACAAATCACATACAAAGGAAAGCTCATCAGAATCACAGCAGACTTCTCAACACAAACCATCAAGGCAAGAAGAGCTTGGAGTGACATATTCCAAGCCCCAAAAGAAAACAGCCTCCAACTCATATTGATGTACCCTGCAAAACTATCTTTCAAAATGGATGGAGAAATAAGATACTTTCATAACAAAGATCACCTTAGGAACTTCATGAATACCAAACCAGCATTCCAAAAAATTTTACACAATATCCTAGGAACAGACATTGAGGATCACAACCGCAGGAAGCAAAGCAGAATGAACCCACCGGGCATGACAAGAAATTAAATGTAAAGGGGGAGAACTCAACAAAAAAGAAAAAGTCATGGCAATGACAAGTCAATATGTTTCAGTTATAACCATCAATGTTAATGGTCTCAATTCACCAATCAAAAGAAACAGACTGGCAGAATGGGTCAAGAAGCAAAATCCAACAATATGTTGCATAAAAGAAACACACTTCATTCAAAAGGAAACTCATAGACTGAAAGTTAAAGGGTGGAAAACAATACTCCATGCAAGAGGAACCTGAAAAAAAGCAGGAGTAGCTATTCTCTTGGCAGATCAAGTAGATTTCAAACCAACACTGATTAAGAGAGATGAAGAAGGACACTACATCCTTGTAAAGGGAAGAATCCAAGAGGAAGAGATGACAATCATAAATATCTATGCATCAAACACTAGCGCACCCAACTATATAAAACAAATACTAATGAACATGAAAAGTCATATATGCACGAATACAATTGTAGTGGGGGACCTCAACACCCCACTGTCACAAATAGATAGATCAACTAGACAAAAAGTAAGTAATGAAATACTAGAACTCAATCAAACTCTTGAACAAATGAACTTAACAGATGTTTACAGAGTGTTCCACCCCACAAAATCAGAATATACATTCTTCTCAGGTGCACATGGGTCATTCTCCAAAATAGACCACATACTCACACATAGAACATGTTTAAGTAAGGGCAAAGGAATTGAAGTTATCCCCTGTATATTATCAGACCATAGTGGGATGAAATTGGAGATCCATAGCAAAGAAACAGGAAAAATTTCATAAACACATGGAAATTGAACAACACACTTCCTTATAACCAGTGGGTCACAGAGGAAATTAAAGAAGAAATCAGACAGTTCTTTCAATTAAATGACAATGACAATACAACATATTGGAATCTATGGGACACAATGAAAGCAGTCTTATGAGGGAAATTCATAGCAGTGAATATGCACATTAGGAAAACAGAATGAGCCCAATTAAACAACCTGATGCTGCACCTCAAGCTTCTAGAAAAAGAAGAGGAGGACAACCCCAAAGCTCATACAAGGGAGAAAATTATAAAGATCAGAGGAGAAATAGAAATCAATGCAATGGAGACTAAGAGAATGATACAAAAATGTCAAAGAAGCCAAGAGTTGCTTCTTTGAAAGAACCAACAAAATTGACAAATCCTTAGCTAACCTTATCAGAAAAAGGAAAGAAAAGGCCCAAATCCATGCAATAAGGAATGAAAAGGGTGAAATTACAACAGACCCAGCAGAAATCCAGAGGATCATCAATACCTACTTCAAGAACCTATACGCCAATAAGATGGAAAACACAGAAGAAATGGAGAAATTCCTAGATATATATGAATTACCAAAGTTGAACAGAGAAGACATAAAAATTCTAAACAACTCAATATCAACCAATGAAATTGAAAATGTAATTAAAAACTTATCAACTAAGAAAAGCCCGGGCCCTGATGGCTTCACTGATGAATTCTACAAGACATTTAGAGAGGAACTGTTGCCACTACTGTTTAAACTCTTCAATGAAATTGAAAGGGAAGCAATACTCTCAAATTCATTCCTGGAAGCAAGCATCACCTTGATCCCCAAAGCAGAGAAAGACCCAAATGAAAAGGAGAACCATAGGCCAATCTCACTAATGAACATAGATGCAAAAATCCTTAGTAAGATACTGGCAAATAGAATGCAGAATATCATCAAGAAGATCATACACCCTGATCAAGTGGGATTCATCCCAGGGATGCAGGAATGGCTCAACATACAAAAATCAATCAATGTAATACAATATATCAATAGAGCCAAGGACAAAAACCATATGATTATCTCCATAGATGCAGAAAACTCATTTGACCAAATCTAACATGCATTTATGATAAAAACTCTACAAAAAATTTGAATAGATGGTCTCTACCTCAAACTGATAGAAGCCATCTATGAAAAACCAACAGCCAATATCATACTAAATGGTCAAAAACTGAAATCCTTCACACTAAAATCAGGAACAAGACAAAGCTGTCCACTATCACCATTCTTGTTCAATATAGTTCTGGAAACATTAGCCATGGCAATTAGACAAGAAAAAGAAATAAAAGGAATAAAGATAGGAAATGAAGAAGTCAAATTGTCATTATTTGCAGATGACATGATACTCTATATAGAAGGCCCCAAGAACTCCACCAAAAATCTTCTAGATTTAATAACCAAATTCAGTCAAGTAGCTGGTTATAAGGTCAACACAAAAAAATCAATAGTTTTCCTCTACACGACTGACAGACTCACTGAGAGAGAAACAGGGCAAATAATTCCTTTCACAATAGCATCCAAAAAACTGAAATACCTAGGAATCAACCTAACGAAAGATATCAAAGACCTCTTCTCTGAAAAATGTAGCACTCTGAAAAGAGAGTTTGAAGATGATATCAGAAAAGGGAAAGACATCCCCCGCTCCTGGGTAGGAAGGATTAATATAGTGAAAATGGCCATGATTCCAAAACTGCTATATAGATTCAATGCAATTCCAATTGACATCCCAGCAGTATACTTCATGGACCTTGAGAAAATAATCCAAAAATTCATTTGGAACATGAAGAGAACCAGAATAGCAAAAGCAATTCCAGGTAACAGAGACATGACTGGGGGTATCACATTCCCAAACCTGCAACTATACTACAAAGCTACTGTGATAAAAACAGCATGGTACTGGCAAAGAAACAGACCTGAGGACCAGTGGAACAGATTAGAAGATGCAGAAAGAACGCGAGACACACTCAACCTTCTCATCTTTGATAAAGGAGCCAAACACCCTCACTGGAGGAAAGATAGCCTCTTTAATAAATGGTGCTGGAAAAATTGGGCTTCAACTTGCCAAAGATTAAAACTAGACCTATATCTTTCACCATGCACTAAACTAAAATCAAAATGGATTAAAGATCTAAATATTAAAATAGAAACTCTGAACCAGTTGGAACAGAGGTTAGGCAGAACTCTTGAAGACATCAGTGTAGGAAAAGATTTTATGAACAAAACCTCAGTTGCCTGTGAACTAGCACAATCACCAAGTAGGATCTCTTCTTATTAAAAAGCTTCTGCACAGCAAGAGAAACCACCAGTAGTGTGAACAGACAACCCACAATGTGGGAAAAATTCTTCACCTGCTCTTCCTCAGACAAAGGTCTACTATCCCTAATCTATAAAGAATTTTAAAAGATCAGAACTCCCAAATTTAAAGACCTAATCCAAAAATGGGCATCTGAAATGAACAGACACTTCTCAGACAAAGAAGTAGAAATAGCAAATAAATACATGAAAAAATGTTCAACATCACTGGTCATTCGAGAGATGAAAATGAAAACAATGCTGTGATTCCACTTCACTCCAGAAAGAATGGCTGCTATCATGAAATCAACCAATAACAAATGCTGGCAGGGCTGTGGGGAAAGAGGAACGCTGCTCCACTGCTGGTGGGAGTGTAGACTGGTGCAAGCACTGTGGAAATCAGTATGGAGATACCTCAAAGAACTAGGGCTGGAAGTCCCATTTGACCCCACTATTCCACTGCTGGGGATCTTCCCCAAAGAATTAAAAGAATCATACCACAGTGATATATGTGCACCCATGTTCATAGCAGCACAGTTTGTAATAGCTAAAACTTGGAAACAGCCCAAATGCCCATCAACTGGAGACTGGATAAAGAAAATGTGTTTTTTTTATAAAATGGTGTACTACACAGCCATAAAAAAATGAGAAATTAAAGACATTTATAGATAAGTGGATGCACATTGAGGCAACACTCTTAAGTGAAATAAATAGGACACACATGTGTAAATACCAAATAGTTTCTCTGGTGTGAGAAACTGAAAGTCTAAATAAAGACTAAATGTATAATAGGTAATGTGAAATAGGAAGAAAAGGGCAAAGGGGAAGGAAGTGGGAGGGCTAGGGGAAAGGATAGAAGGGAATGGGATTAATATGAGAAAATGGAAAAATAGGAACAAAATCTTTGTAAATAGGGAGGAATGGAGGGGTTGAAGGGAGGGCTGGGCAAGGGTAAAAAATAAGAACAAAAAAATATAAAAGAAATTTAAAAGATTACATAATAATAACAAAATCAAGAAAAAACCGGACTAATAGTTCATAAGCTTTGAAAAATAGAAAATAAATAAAAATGGATCAATATATAAGTAAGTATAGAAAAAACTGAATTCAAACATACACAGAACAGTAGAATATTCTTCATAAAGGGTAAAAATACTAGAAGTAGAATGTGTTTTCGTAGCCATTGGCAGGACAGCTAATTAAGGCAAAACATTCTGAGCAGCTGTGTCTTTTGGGTCCCTCTCCATCCAATACAATCCCTGTGCAGGGAAAGGATGGATTCTTTTCAACCCACTCACTGCACTTAGGGTGAGTTTAGTGCTGGAAACAAAACCAAAGAGAGACTTAAGAAACAACACAGGCCTATGGTGAAAGGAACAAGAAGTCAATCTCAGGTTTTGTTATCAGAATCCTTAACTAACATGGGGTTGAAACAGAGACTACCAATGTTGCAGCTAATGCCAGAAAAGCAAGGCAATGCATCCGATCACTCACCAACCATAGAAATGGAGAAAAGTGAAATGTTGCAGATTAACTCTCCTCAATCCATTCCATGCA
The DNA here is from genome assembly GCF_053883595.1 of Heterocephalus glaber. Taxonomy (NCBI): domain Eukaryota; kingdom Metazoa; phylum Chordata; class Mammalia; order Rodentia; family Bathyergidae; genus Heterocephalus; species Heterocephalus glaber. The sequence continues at coordinate 3,464,689 of NW_028258463.1, forward strand.
CTCTTCTGGAAACTACTGCAGACATGAATGAATAGACAACTAAAATTGAACAATTACATACATGAAGGTCAAATATTAAATGCAGGTATTAAAGGACAAGTACTTGAGAAAACTATGCATAAGGAAAGCAAAAGGTAACTGAAACAATAAATATGACTAAATTTTAAGTATATCTGGGAAATTATCATTTCATAAAACAAAAATAGCTATTATAAGCCAAGCTGATGTTCCTTAATTTAGAACTACATATGAAGAGGAAGTAAAATGTTTAGTTTCAACATTCTACTCTGTTTCTGAGTTCAGCGTTTTTAGATTCCACATATGAATGAGATCATGCAGTATTTGTCTTTTGGTGCCTGTTTTATTTTACTTAACATAATGAACATAATGTCCTTCAGGTTCATCCATATTGTTGCAGATGATGGAATTTCCTTATGGCTAAAAGACATTTGTGTGTGTAATTTTATCTATTTACCCAGTAAGGCACTTTTAGTTTATTTCCATACTTGGTAATTATGGATAATGCTGCAATAAACCTGGAAATGCTAATGTCTCTTCAACACACTGATTTCCTTTCCCTTGCATGAGCAACCAGTAGTGAGATTGCTAAAATACGAGTCCTATTTTCAAGTTTTTTTGGGGTTTTTTTTTGGTACCGGGGATCAAACTCAGGACCTTGCACTTGCAAGGCAGGTGTAGTGCTGCTGAGTTAAATCCCTGGCATAGTTTATTTTCAGGCTTTTGAGGAACTTCCATACTAGTATTTTTCATAACAGCTGTACTAGTTTATAATCTGCACAATATTGTTCAAAAATTGTCTTTCACATATCTTCTCTAACACTGGTCTTTTTGATAACAGACATTCTTACTGGAGTGAACATACATCTCATAATAGTTGTAATCTGCATTCCTCTGATAATTATTGATGTCAAGCCCTCCATATACCTATTGCTCATTTATACATCATCTTGAGAAATGTCTATTGTGGCTTTTGGTCCACTTTTTAAAGTGAGGTATTTTCTTCTTTAATAATGAGTCATATGGATTCCTTGTATGTTCTGTATATTAATCCCCTCACCAGATGTGCAGAATGTGAGTGGTTGTGGAGCAGGTTTAGTGGTAGAAAGATGTTGATCAATGAGTTCAAATTTTAGTTAGGCAGGATGAACACCTTCTAGACATGTATGATTGAATTAATCATACACGATCTACACAATGATTGAATTAATAATAATCAATTGTATACTTGAAAACTGTAAAATGATAGGTTTTACATTTTTTCACCACAAAATAATAAGTGAGATAATAGATATCTTAAATGCTTTGATTTAAGTGTTCACAAAGTCTATAAATATCAAAACACTTCATTGTACACTATAAATATTTATGATTTTTATTCCTAAGTTATTTCTTTTCTTTTTTTTTCTTAAATTCTTTTATTGGTACATTTTAGGCCTACAATATGTTTACATTTATCATTGGGTGCTTATACCTGTACATGATGTATCTTGGTTCTTATTTTTTCCCCATTCCCTGTCCTCCCTTCACCCCCTCCACCCTTAAGTTATTTCTTTATAAAGCTGAGGCAAGCAAAATTAAACATTTGTGAAGAAAATAAAAGTCTTAATAAATAGGCTGAATCTGGTGGGAATCTGACTAGTGAATTAGATTAATTCAAGATATGTCAGCAGAAGGGTATTAACACTAATGAGATGAACAAATGAGTGAGAAGGAGATAGTGAGATAGAATGTAGGTTTGATAACCATACAACTGAGTATCAGAAAAAGTGAACAGAGAGAAAGGAAAAGAGGAAATGGAAAAGAGAGAAATATTAATTTAATTTTTTTGAGGTGGGAAAAGGTCACATGGCTCTACTTGAAAGGGTCATAAAGTGCTAGCAAGATTAATAGTAAGGACATAAACCTGGACACTTTGAAGGGAATATTTAGAACTCCATATAAATAAGAAAACTCCAAAAGCTTTTCTAAGTTGCATTCTAAGTTACATTCCATGTGAAGTAGAAGCTTGCAGATAAGTGACGATAAATGTTTTAGACTCATAAAAATGCAGTTTGAACCTGGAATACTTTCATACTAGAAGTAGGACTCACATGGAACAGAAAAATAAAATTTTGAGACATAGGCCTCAGAAAGTTGGCCTCCACAGACCATTTTTGAAGAATTGACTAAATTAAATATTTCATCTTTAAAAATGTACACTGTTTAAATTTGCAAATGTTTGACTCCAGAACTGATTGTTTTTTTCTTTTTCAATATCTTGCAGTTTGTTTTTTTATCCTTGGAATTCTGTACATAACTCAGATATAGGAAGGGAAGAAGTTTTTATTTTCTCACCAAACACTCCTGGAATTTGGTATACTATATTTTTAAGTATGCAAGTTCTTATCATTTCTCAACTTGGAGAAATTTTCTTCTTATATTTGTTTAATAATATTCTTTTGTCTATGCATTCCTTTTTCTGTAATGCTTTTTTTTCCCATTAGATTTTCTTTACATGTTCAAGTATCCAGTTTTTTCTTTATCTTGGGTTTATGCTCTATTCTTTGAGATAAAACCATTTGTTTTTTAGGCCTCAAATGCAGGTTTTTGTAGTCAATATTCCCTCCGTTGTACCATCAACTGAGTGTTTTGCTTTGCCTTGTTTTGTTTTGAGGCAGTGTCTCACTATGTGCTTCAGGATGGCTTTGAACACACTATGTAGTAGAGTATAGGCTGGCCTTGAAATTGCAGCCATTTTGCCTCAGTCTCCCAAATGCTGGGATTACAGGCATGCACCACCACGCCCAGCTGCTGTCAATTGTATTTTAAGATAGGCACGTTTCCAGAAATCTATTTTATGCTCTGAGTGAGTCTTTGTAAGTGATCTTTTCTTTTTTGCTTTTTCATGTGTGTGTTCCATTTCTTTCTGTTTCTCTATGTGGCTATCCTAGATTATACTTCCTAAAAAGAAAATTTTGTGCACCATCTCTCACTGTTTTTGCCTCCCAGGAGGACCAGTATGCATTTCCTAAGGCAGTACTGTCCAGCAGACAGAAATGTTAGAAAGGATAGAAATGTTCTTTTGTACTAATCAATGTGTTAGTCGGTAGCTACAAATACAGTTGAAATGTGGGTAGTGTGAATGAGGAACAGAATATTTAATATCCTAAATGTTAACAGATTGAAATATGCTTATGTGGTGAGTAGTTACCACATTAGATAACACAGCCTCAGAACACACTCTATGGATTTATGAGGCCAATTCCTCTGGTAGGACTGGAAAACTCAAGATTATCTTGGCCTGAGAGAAATAAATTACTCTTTTGGAAAGACTAAGATTTTCTGAAATTCTAACTGTCTCAAACACAACTGAAATATAAAATGGTTTCATTTTAGAGATTTTAGTGGATTATTGACACATTACAAAATACCGCATAGCAGAGACCTTTAAAACTTTATTCTCTATCTCATTTACTTTCAAGTAACAACAGGTCCAGGGAAAACTGCTCTTATGCCCATAGTCTTGGCTTAAGACCTTCTCTCTTAGCCTCATTTTGCTCATGCCATGGTTGGGAAGCTAATAAACTGTTCTTTTTCCCTAGGCTGCATCGACATCTATCAGTGCAGTTTACAGCAAAGCGCTGTTACTTCTGCCTGGCAGGGAATGTTTGGTAGATTAGGTTTTGGTAATTCCATTGTCTTTCTTGGTATCTATATTTCTGAGTAGAACACCCATTTAGAAGCATAGAAGGTAACTTGGCTTATACAACTGAATGGACACAGGTCTTTGACATTGGTTCTTTTGGGATCATCTGTTGCAACCTGAAAACTGAATGAAATGGTTCTTCCATTTGTTATTTGCACTGAGTAGAGTTACCTTCAGTTTCCTACAGTGCAGGACACTAGTAAGGGTCAACAGACTCCAATATCTGACCTTTTCCTATCAAAAATTCTAAAGCTTCAGCTATCATAGGTTCAGTAATCTAGTCCTTGAAAAATAACAGACCATAGTCTTAATAATTACTTTACTATTTCATACTTTCTCCAGGATGAATGTATCACTCGCAATACTCCTTTGTGAAGGTAGCCACTTTTGCACCATCCATATTTTGTTGTTCAAATGAAAAAGAGACAATTATTGACCTAGGGAAAAATTAAGATTTATTGTTTCACATAAACTAAGCTCATAAATGCTATCACCGCTCTATCTTCATTTTTATCTCTGCTTCTCCCTCCTTGTTAGCCTCATTCCCTCAAATAAATTACCTCAGACCTTTAATTCTCAAGTTCATGTTTCTCAACTCTGTTGTTACAGACCAAACATTTTTTAATTTATTGTAATGTGAGAATTCCTGACCTGTTAGACTTAGCTAGAGTCATATCCTACCAAAAATCCTCTGTGAGCCAAGAAATAATGTCTCTATATAAAACTATAAATTTTAGTGGGAAAAGGGACATGGTTTTTCTAAATGTACTTACTTAAAGATCAAAAAAGGCATTTTCATTGAAAGCACATATCTAGAATTTCTTCTGTGATTTTTATCCTTTCCTTTCCTCTAGTTCAAAGCTTAATGAAGGAAATGGATTGGGGATATCATACAATTTGTGTCACTTACTAAAAACATTTCTATTTGGGCAATTTTGGAAGTAATACAGAGATTTTTCCTGTTCATTCAAAATCATGATAAAGTTTCTAGAAAATTCTTCTCTTCAAAAACAGATGCATAGAGAATTAATGAAATTACTCTGTGAACTAGTCCAGTAAAAAATGTGGTGTATGACCCACTGGAATCTATTCACTGGCTAATGGGAACTCCAACTCTTCTCTCTCATTTCCAGACATATGCATGCCTTTGAACTTCTTGTCTTTAACTTCAATCAATCTGTGGGGCACTCAATGTTTCTCTCTCTCTCTCTCTCTCTCTCTCTCTCTCTCTTTCTCTTTCTCCCTTTCTTCTTTTTTCAGGTAACACATGAGGTGTCCCTGCCTTTGCATTTGCAAACTGAATTATATGCTACTTGACTATTCAGAGACTCAGTCTTTTCCATGACTCTTGGATCATCATCATGTTTCCTTTTTTCTTTAGGATTGCTTCCATTTCTGTGGGATCATTTCCATGGGATCATTTCCATTTCCATTTCCATCATTACCCATTCATGGAAATGGGTAACATTTTGCAGTGTCTATCCATTTACCATGTTCTTTTCTGCTCCTACTGAGAAGCTTTGCCTTAAAACTACATTTACTGATTATTAACATTATAATCTATTCCAGTAAGTTTTAGTTCCAGTCACGCCACTAACTGTGAAAATAACCATATGGCTTGTTATCCACTGTTATAGTTTAGGTTGAAAATGTCCCACACATAAGTCTTGCATAGTCAGAGTTTGGGCTTTTGGAAGTTGATTGGATCACAGGATTGCTATATTCATTGGTGGATTAATCCCTTGATGAGTTCATGGTTGAATGTAGTATTAGGAGGTAGAGACTGATTGTAGGTGGGGTTGGTGGGGTCATAATCTTGAAGGGTTGTATTTTGGAACCTGGCTCCTCCCTACACCCTGCTTCCTGGCTGTCATAAGGTGAGCAGTTTCCTTTGCCATGCCTTTGTGCCATGATATTTTTGCCTGTGAGATAGCTGACTATGGACTGAATTATCCCAAACTGTGAGCCAACTTCAATATCTCCTTTAAGTTGTGGGTGTTAGATACTGAGTTCAGTGATTGGAAAACTGATTAAGACAGGAAATTGTACCAGAGAAGAGGGGTCATTACCTCTACCTGACCATGTGGTTTAGAAGCCTTTGAAATAGGTTTGTAAAAGGAGTTTGGAAAAGTTTTGAGATGTTGACAAGTAAAGCCCTAGAATGGTATGAGCCAAGGTTGATGGATGATTGTGGTTGGAGCTCAGAAGACCAGAATGTTAATAAATATGTAGATAGTAAAGGCCAAGCTCCTGAGATTTCAGATGGGAATGAGGGCTGTATTGGAAAGTGGAGTAGAGGCCATGAGTATTTCATTCTGACAAAGAATTTGTCTACATTTTGCCTATGTCCTTAGAATATGTATGAAGCTGAATTTATAAATGATGTATTAATTAATCTGGTGGAAGAAATTTCAAGTTAGCTTAAAGTTCAGGATGTGGCATGGGCATAGCTGTCTGTTTTTAGCCAGATTTATAGTGAGAAACAGAAGAGAAAGCAGAGCTAGAAGATATGAAAAGTTTGCAGTTTCACCAGAAAGGAACCATCTGTAAAATTGGAGCCAAGGAAATCATAGTTGATAAGAAGATTAGCATTAAAAAACCCCAAGTATCAGGACAATAGAAAAAATTTCTTGAGGACATATCAGGAAATGGCTAGACATCACCCACCACAGCATTCTCTGTATAAAACAGAATATTCCTTAAAAAAAACACTTTTCTTTGAAAGAAAAGGCCTAGGTTGCCCCACTCATTCAGGGACATCTAGGGAAGTTTTCATGTTCAGCTATCTAGGCACTCAGAGGCCTCTGCCATCATGGTCCAAAGGACCAGGCTACTACTCAAGCTAATGGCAGACTGTGGCATCACCTACTGAGGTCCTAGTTTTTCAGGCATGCAGCATACAATAGTTGTGGGATCATGAAGACTCACCTAGATTTCAGAGGAAAGCATGGGAGGTCAGTCAAGGAACTCCTAAAGGGCAATGCACATGAAACTTTGAGAGTAAAGCTAAAGATTCGGTGGGAACCCCAGAAAGTTGGAGATACCAGGAACATGGAATGTCTGCTGAAGAAAACCACAGGCAGCAAGATGAATCTGCCCAAGAGAGAAGCTATGTGATCTTGGAAACCAACACCACCACAATGGTAGGGCTGCCCAAGCCCTTGGGGGCTCATATCTCACAACAACCTGGCCCAGGTACTGGACATAGAGCTGTAAGATTTAATGTTCTTCTCTTCTGGTTTTTAGTTTTGCTTTGGTCCAATTCCTTTCCATCCCATTTTCTCCCATTTGGAATGGGAATGTTTACAAAATTCCACTGTATGTTGGAAGTATTTAACTTTGTTTTTATTTTTACAGAGTCTAATAGCAAAGAGTTTGCCTTGTGCTTGCTTCAGCAGCACATATACTAAAAAGAGTTTGCCATGAGTCTTAGAAGAGACTTTGGACTGGAAGTTTTCAGCAACACTCAAAATGTCTTTGGCAACTCTTAAAGATGGGCTAAATATGTTTTATATTATATTTATTTTTTAATCTAATGAGATAGATATGGGCTAGGGGTAGAATCCAGTAGGATAGGGGCTGTGTAAAACAAAACCAGAAGATGGGGAAAGTCTACCAGCTCAGGTCCTCTTATTCTTTCCTTTTTTTTCTGCTTCCTGGCTGCCCTGAGGTGAACGTCTTTTCTCCATCATCCTCATCTGCCATTTTGGCCTCATTACAGACCCAAAAGCAGTGAAGCAGACCAACTATAGTCTGAAACCACTCCAAGCATCAACCAAAATAAATCTTTTCTCCTTTGAGTTGTTTTTCTTGTATTTGGTCACACTAACAAAAAATTAACACAAATAATGATCAACTAAGGTTATAGAATATATCCATAACCTCCAGATCTTATCATTTACTTATGATTAGTACATTAAATTTCCTTTCTTCTAACTGTATTGAGATACATAATGCATAATCATTAATTATACTCACCCTGTGCCACAGAGCATCAGAACTTATTTCTCTTAACAAACAATAACATTGTACCCATTAAATGACCCCCACCACCACCACCACTATTATTTTCCCGGTCTCTCATAACTACTTTTCTACTCTCAACTTGTATGAGGTCAACTTTTTAATTTTTATTTATCTTTTGCTGTGCTAGTGATTGAACTCAGGGCCTCACACCACTAGGGCAGTACTCTACCACTGACCTATATTACCAGTCCTGAGAAGAAATTGTTTACCTTCTGCTGATGAGTGAGAGGATGCAGTGTTTGTTTTTCTGTGCCCGATTTATTTCATTTAACATAATGTTTTCCATGTCCATCCATGTTGTTGTCAATTATAGGATCGCACACTTTTTATGGCTGAATAGAATTCCAATATGTGAGATATATATTTGTCTGTTTATCAATTTGTCAATTTAGGTTGATTCTAGATCCTGTTTTTTGCAGTTATAGACACACCCTATTAACATACCCAAAATGGTATCTTCTAACATTTCTCCCTCAGCTCTCCCCATTTTACTAAAAGATATCACCGTTCTTTTAGTTTTTCAGATGAAAACTTCCAGAAGCAAGTCATGCCTTTTCTCCCCTTATATTTATATCTAATCTATCAATCTTTAGAAACTAGCTTTCGATTATTTTCCTAGTTTGATCAGTTTTCATCTGTTCTCCAGCTAATATATTAAGTTAACCTTTCTCTTCTTTTACCTGGACTAATATACTAGCCACCAATAATCTCTTTGTCTTTACAAACCCATCTTGATTCAAAAGTCATATTTATCTTTCAAAACTAAAAGATCATGCTACTTCCCTGCTCAAAGCTCTCTAATTGCTTTACATTCCAAGTAAATGAGCTCCAAATATTTCACTGTCTCCTCCATGACTGATTTGAGCCCCAAGCACCTCTCTGACTTTGCCTCCTAATCCCTGCATATTCTACATTATGCCCCACCACTTAATCCATCTTCTTTCTCTAACCTGCCATGCTCATTCCCTTCTCAGGAACATTTTCTTGTTGTGATTGCATTTTCCTTGTCATTCCCCGGGAATTTTCAAGACTAGCTCTGTTTATCTAGGTCTCTATGCAAATGTTATGCCTCCCAAAGTTTTACTTGACTGCCTTTTCTAAAACAGAAGTCAACTGCCAACCCATTCTTTACCAGAGTTTTTCAGTCCGTGTACTATGAATTGCCAAGCATTAATCCTTCTACCTTGGCTGGCATTTATTCTCTGGCTTTGGGACCGCCATATGTACCTGAGGAGGTTGTATACCTGTGTCCCCCACCCATCACCACCCCCTTCTGACTGGAAACAATTTAAGTCTGCCTAACTCAATATATTGCTTAAATAATAACTGTTATTATTTATTGTTTGTTATAATATGAATGAGTGTGAGAAGCATATTATTTTGTTTTTCTCTATTACTTTCTTATTGGATTTACTGTAGGGGTGATTCAGCCAAATGAAATTATATCAATCAGCCAGATGAAATTATATTATGTATTATGTGTTTATTTGTTTATTATCTGCTTTTCTCAGTAGAATTTATATTCCAGAATAAAAGGCATTCTGTCTTAGACAGCCCTGTAGTTTAAATTAGCATTTTATTTTGTTTTTACTTGCTTTGATTGAGTTGTAATTTATAGTAAAATTCACTCTCTTTGCTATACAGCTCTATGAATTTTAATAAATACATAGAGTCATGAAACATACATTGTAAAGATCCTATAAAGGGGGTCATTGTCAACTCTCTCCACCTAAAGCCTCTGATAGCTTGATTAATCTTATGTGTCCACTTTACTTGGCTGAGGGATACCCAGTTAGCTCATAAAACAGTGTTTCTGGGTGTGTCTGTGAGAGTGTTTCTAGAAGAAATTAATATTCAACTTGTTAGATTGAGTAAAAGGGGTGACCCTTGCTGATGTGGGTGGTATACAGAGGGCCTACACAGAACCACAAGGGTGGATGAGGAGTAAATTTGCTCTTTTCTAACTGAGATATCCTGTTGGGGTCTCAGGGACTGGCATTCCTGGTCACAGGCCTTTTGTTTCAGAATAGAGTTTATAGCATGCTCCCTCTCTTCCTCATTTTCTTAAACATTTTAATCCAACCTGGATTGCACCGCTGGCTTACTTGGTTCTCCAATTTGCAAATGGCAAACCCCCATAATCCTGTGGTACAATTCCTATAAGAAATGTCTCTCTCTCTCAATATATATATACACATATATATACATATATATACACATATATATGTGTGTGTGTGTGTGTGTATCATTGGTTCTTTATCTCAAGGGTATTTTGATTAATTAAAATATAATTTTTCTATTAGTCTATTTAATGACCATGACAAAATACCATAGATGGGGTAACATAAATAGTAGAAATTTGTTTTCCCCAATTTTGAGTCTGGGAAGTCCAGGGCCTGGGAAATTTCACATCTAGTCAATGGTGGCTCATTACTTGGTACATAGACTGCCAACATTTTGCTGTGTTTTCATTTGATAAAAAGGTGAGGAATCTCTGTGAGGCCTTTTCAATTTATTCCATTCATGAGAGTTCAGATTTCATGATCTAATCACCCCCGAAGGGTCTAACCTCAAAAACCTCTCACACTGACAATTTCATCATGTTAATTAGACACAGGTGATATGAATATTCAGACCGTACCATTCCAACGGTGGTCCTATCAAATTGCTGTTTTTTAAAAATATTCACATTATACTCATTCCATTTTAGTAGTCCTAAGTCTTACTTCACTCCAGCATCAATTCAAAAGTCTAAAGGCTAACTCTCATCTAAATACATCTAAATCAGATAAGAGTGAGTCTCAAAGTACAGTTTATTCTAAGGCAAATTGCTCTCCAGCTGTGAACCTGTGAAATCAAACCTGCTGTGTGCTTGTTTGGCACCATAGTAGACCAGGCATAAGATAGACATTCTCATTCCAGAGGAGACAAATCAGAAAGGCAAAAGGAGTACCAGGTCCTGAGCAAGTCTGAAAATCAATGAGGCAAGTTACATTGAATCTTAAGGTGAGACATTAATCCTGTTTGGCTTGATGGTCTACCCTCCCAGCCCAGTGTTTCCCCAGATTTCTGACTTGCTATGCACTGAACACTAACTCGAAGCAGAACAGCTCAAGCAGAGCTGAACTGAGAAATAAAGAACAGAATTTGGGAGAGGTGGAGGCTCTCCTCCTTGTGTTGCTTGTCCATCTTCTTTTTTTCATCAGGCCCCTTTGGTTTATTTGTTAATATCCTCTTTCTTAATTGGATGCATTTCTCCCCCAATTTGTCTCCAATTTTCTGATATTTCATTTCATCGTGAGCTTTGTGTTGGACCAATATATATTTGAGGAGATAGCACTTATGGTATAAACTATTTTATTACTCCTTCTAAATGTTTAAAGTCAGTAAAATGAAAACATTTTTCTGTAAGTTCAAAAATAAATCTAAATGAAACTACTATTTAAGTTTATTGTAGCCCTCAATTGATATTTTTCTTTTTAGGTCTATAGTCCTTGAAAAGACAGAAAAACAGAAACCTACTTAGTAAAACAGATTTCAAATATATAAGTGAGACTAATCTAGCTTTAACAAGTACCTAATTTTTTCCATATTTAGTAAAATCAATTTCATCGGTCAGGCTATGTTTATAGTGCTGTATATAAAATCACATATAAATACAAAGTAGGATTAATAACAAATGTAAATTTAAGAATATAAAATCTATGACCTAAATTTATTTTGTTAGTGATTAAAATATAAAAACAATTCTTTCAGGATTTGCACAATTACTTAAATTATACTGCTCCTTTGTAATATGAATGCAACAATTTTGGCTTTTGTAACACCATTTATGGTTTCTCATAAAAAGAGTGAGTGACTTTGAATTACCCTTTCCTCTGAAAATTTTCCTACCTAAGCAAGAAGTGCCAGATAGAAATCATTCATAAACTCTTTAGCTGTCATTTGGTTATCACCAATGGAGATTTCATTAACATACTCAATTTCCTGTGAATCTTTTCCCCCATAAAAATAGTTACAATTCCCTTAACACCTGTAGAAATGGTTAAACAGCAGGATCTAGAGCCAAGCTGCCTTGAATTTTATTCTTCACACCTTTCTCTGTCATCTTCAGCAGTTATTTAAACGCATTCTGCTTCATTTTCTTCATGTGTTTTACAAAATACATCTGTTTGTGAAGTGACTATAATGATTAAATGTATAACACTTGTAAAGCATGTAGAACCATACTTGATGTGTAATAAACAATAAGTAAATGCTATATATCGCTATTGTTACTACTATGACTATTACAGCTATCTAGTTTCTCCTTTGTATCATTATTTCTAATCATCATTACAGTCCTACCAAATATTATTTATTTGAAAAGGAGGTGCCAAATATTGCTTACTTGAAAAGGAGGTACCTTGAGGTACAAGATATTAAATTAGTATTATTTAGCTGCAACTGTCAAGTGAACATTTGAATACATCTCTATCCAATTTTTTTTCTACTAACCATGCTGTCTCTTCAATGTTACTGAAAAGACAGATGGATTTGAATAGTTAAATATCTCATTCATCCCCAGGGATTATAAAGAGATACTTGAAAAAGGGTGCCTGCTACTCAGGAGGTAATAGGTGTGGCTTCCAACCGGGAAGAACCACCCATTGAAGGATCTTCTCCAACTCAGACATGTTTGGCAGAGCTCTGTAACTACAGGTGAGGGGAGCACACAGCAGCTGTTTCAACAGCCTGGTAAGGGAATCTGGCACCATATGACAAGACTTGGGGTACAGCACAGCCTCTCTGTTGCCTGTATTCATATCCATCTGTTGTAAGTGGCATTTTGCCCAATCTTAATAAAGAAACCAACCAAAGATTTTTCTGAAAAAGAAGCTTTTTCTCCCCCTCAGAATGCGACCATCTGCCTGTGGCCTGGAGACACCCTGATTTTATAGAGCCTACTCACAAAGTCACGTTGAACTCTTATTTCACAGAAAAGTCTTATTGATTGGCTATTTATGGATCATGCGTTTTAATTAATTTTAATTAATTTTCATGTTGCAAAATATTCAGCTTAAAAGTAGAAAGGCAGGGAGGTAACATATTTAAAGCTAGTATATACTAAAGCTATTCATGTATATTATCTTACTTAATCTTTGCAATGATTTTAAAAGTCAGTAACTAATGTATATTTTTACAGATAAGGGATTTCGGAGTCAGACAAGTTCATTAACTTGGCCAGTGTCATCAAAGCACTAGTAAGTGGCAGAACTGGGATTGGAATGCAGGCATTTATGATCCTTACAAATGCACCAGTTCCCTTAGTCATCATGTCTTCACACAGATATATGCACTATGAAGCATAATATATATTTTTCCAAAGCCTGATTCTTGGTTTTTCTTCTGTAGTTTTCTTCACAAGTATAATTTCCTATATGGTTTACTAGTATTATAGTGATTTTAGAAGACAGGGTTGAATAAAAGTTGGTCTTTCCTATAATCACTTTGGTTACAATGAAAAAGAGTAAAAGCCTGAGTTACCTACATGCAAGAAATCTTTTGAAATTTAAGAGTTTTTTTCGATTGAACTTTGAGACTTTGTGTTTTGATATTTGCATGTTGGGAAATAGGATGTAGGGGTGCATGTGTGTGCATGTGTGTGTGTAAAAACTTGATGTTTTTCAAATAAGAATCCAAGGGAAAATGAGCCTCATGATCTGACATCCTAATTTGGGCTCATAAGCTAGCACAAAGATGAAGGACTGGCCTGAAACACATCTTGTTTAGCTGATTAATCCAAGTCTCTAAGCCCAGTGAAGACAGAAGATCCTGAGCCTATAGAACTAACTTTGTCCAATGTGGCTCCTGTAACTCCAAGTAGACATTTACATTTAAATTAATGGTAAACAAATACAAATTTAACTCATTTCCTTAGCTATACTAGTCCTCTTTCAATTGCTTAATAGCCAAATATTGGACAGGTTGGATATAGAATATTTTGTGCATCGCAGAAAGTTCTACTGGAGAGTGCTCCTGTGAACTGTCTAGTTGTTTATGGAACTTATGGAATAAGCCTATCAACATTTTGGTAGTCCCTACAGGAGAGTAACAATGTAGTTGTAGTTCATTCTCAGATAGCGCAAAGGTAGAGATGCCATTTAAAATCCTTCTGTAATGTTCAAAAGTGATTTGTTCCATCTTTCCTGTTCCAAGTTAAAAAAAAAAACCTAAACGGGTATTAAAGACTACTCTGCTATTTCTCTACCTAATAAGTCAAATAAATGATTAAAATTTATTCTAGGCAAAAGACTGATTTATCCATTTTATTTCTTGGCCTTTAACTGAGAACAAAAGAAAAAACAAAAACTAATAAATCTCATGTGGTTCCTATACAAAAACTCTTTGAAAATCTCTTGTGAACTTCTGGAATTCTTTCAAAAGCCTTTCCACAGGCACAGTTAACCACACCTGTTCCGAGTTTTTCTAATATCTGGATCCTAGTGTCTGGATTGTATTCATGGTTTCCTGTATGTTTCCCAGGGTCTTTATGTTGGCAGGGGAGTTTGTGTTTTACCAGTTGACATTTGACAATAATGATGAGTCATGTCCCAGCCTTGCCCACTTTTCCTTTAGGCCCTGTTGACATAGAAGATAAAACTTATTACTCAATCCCTGGATCTATAGAGAACAAAAAAATCAGAGGTCATAGGAGTAGGTTTAGGGAGAAAATTATGTCAGCGATGGAAGCAAACTTAGAAATTACTGATTTAATCCATAATTCTTGATGGGAATGAATACAGTGACTGAGTAAAAGAGCATTCCGTCAGCAAGGTCATAAGATGGATATAAATATTTCTCCAAAGCTCTTTCCCTGTGATTCACCAGCAGATGCTCCTTTTCTGTCACCTGTCTAGTTTTACCACTGTTGACAATTATGTGCCAAGCCTCTTTAGGCAGTAAGTGAAGGCAGGAGATGCTGAAGATATTTCATTTGACTGGGAATGATGCATTAGCATCTCAACTATGTGAAGTCAAGCAGGAAAGGGTGTCTGATTCACAGTCAATTTTTAGGTTACTATTTCCAAGGATGATTTCTCTCAACTTCATTTCAGAGATTGGTTGAGCACTTGAAATATAAATTTTTCTCAGAAGCACTGAATCTAATAAAGAAGCTGGAATTCAAAATAGTCTAGTTGCAGGAAGGAGAGCAATGAGGGCTTCAAATGAAATGACTTCTTTATCTATTACCATTAGGTAAAGTTCCTCACATCTAAATAAGCATCACTGAAAAGCCCAAGAAAGACATGTAGTCCTGCTAGTGTGTAGAATTCTACTGTTCAACAGACCTTCTGATTCTCTACAATACACTATATATTTTTCTAGAGTCTCCATGATTACATAGCTTGTGGATTGGTATTAAAACAAAACATAACCCAGAAAAGTGTTGATTATGATGTTATAAATTAAAAATTAGTTTTTCTACTAATGTAATTTTCTGAGAATAGATACTTTAAAACTCAAGGAGAAATTAGTCTTCCTGGTAAATCTTATAGTATTTACGTGTGTGACTCATTTATTTTGAAAAAGAAAAATATGATGGTTAAACATCGACGATATGATAAAAAAGAGACTTGAAGATTAAATAATTCAGTGGGTCATTACCAAAAAGGCATATCCCGAGATTTGATATAAAAATTTGAATACAAACTCTTCTTAAAGAGGTAGTCAGTGTTTCTCAGTGTAAGAAACGCTGGAACACAGAGTACATTTTTTTTTTAATGTCTTGCAACCTTTTGTCCCTTTGAATAAAACTTTGTTGTTCCCCTTGCCTTGAGCATGCTCTTTCTTCAGCAGGAATGCTGAATGATACAATATTTGTTTATGAAAGCAGTGCTGGAGAGTTCCATGCATAACTCACAGGCCAGGCAGCTCCAGAGTCCCAATCAGTTTCAAGAGTGATTTACTATTTCTGCAAAATGCTCCAACTGCATTAATCGTTGCTTAGAACTGAGTCACGGCAGAAAGTGACACAAGATATCTGAAGAAAAATTTATCAGTATTTCTGACTGAAGCTTTAGTCAGACGCTGGAATAGAGATCTGTCAGACAACTTTCAGAAGCTACAATGAATTATTCTGCTACCCATTCTGAGTATCCCCAGAAATACAACAGGAAGGTAAGAGTCCTTTCGATGCCTTAGGGGCAGGTCTTGGACTGATTTAGACCCTTTTAAAAAAATTATGCTGGTGCCTGTAAAACTGTCATTTATAAAATAAGAAAGGTCACAGGCAGAAAGGAGTTACAAGTGACTAGTGTCATCTAAGTGCTTTGTTAGGAACACTGTATTGCATGATTTCAGGAGCAGTCATTCCTCCTGGGTTAGGTAGTAGGATGGTCCTACTGGTGAGGTCTTCTGGAACCTTCCTACACCATCTCCTTGAACTTACCTTCTTATCCTGCCATTCAGACCCATTTGTTTTTCCCAAATCTGTCCTATTTTTTCATATCTGTCTACCTCTCACTTGTGTGTATGTGTATGTATATATGTGCAGGTAGCTGGAACCAATACTCAACTCTCTGCACATTTCTATTTTCAATAGAAGGAAAATGTAGAATTAACGCTTCTTATGTATCTCTATTCCCTCACTCCTTACTGTGTTGGTGGGAATAAGGAGATAGCATCTTATTGGTCAGAATGAATTCTATAAATTAACACAGTATGGAAAACAAAATAGACTATATTGGAAAAAGAGGAATCTCATAAATCAGAGAAGTAAGTTATAGATACACAGTTGCCAATCTTTCCATTATCCCAAGAAGAGTACGTTCATGTTTAGCCCAGAAGGAGCTCTGCTCCAGTGGCGGCATGCCTCCCTGACCCACTCTTGTCCTTCTTGTAGGATAAATATGAGAAAGTCCTCTATCTGGAGAAGCACAAAGATTAAGTGACATTTAGCAATGTAGACTTGTAGTATTTGCTATTTACAATATTGTCTGAAACAGCCAGATGCTCTGTGCTTGGAACTTGAGGTGCATGGGATAATGCATGGGCGTAGACCATGAGAAGGCGGTCTCAGTCCTGTGGGAGTTTAAACTTGAAGCCCCCCCCTCAGCTGGCAGAAAGTTGAGCTCTCACGTACTCCCAAGTTTGTCATATTTGGGCAGTTCTACTCCTTGAAACACACTCCCCACAGCAAGAGAAATACTTATCTAATTGGTGAATTTGGGAAATGAAGGTAGTAGGAATGTGTGGCTTAGTATTGTCTGGCTTCCGTTTCCCTACAGACCCAGGCTCTTCTTGGCAGGAGGGATTCTTTCTTTCTTCATATCAGCACTTCCTTTTTTTAGATGATATTATGGTCTGTAGGAGAGGTTTATTCGTTACCTATTCCTGCAAAACTAATGACCCCAAAAGTTAGTCATGTAAAATAATCAGTGCAGAGTTTCAGGGTGAGCAGTCCCAATTGGTCTTATCTTGTGCATCCTCTGCTTCACAGTCTTTCAAGGGCTCAAATCCAAGTATTAGCCAGAGCTCCAACAGTCTCCAGGCTTGGATCAATCTAAAACTCATTCATGGGACTGTTGGCTACTTTTCCATGGTGACCTCCATGTCCTTCCCATCCAGGGATCTCAGCAGGGCAGCTCCCACAGGGCAGCTTGTTTCATCAGAGTGAGCTAGCTGAGAAGAGGCAGAAAAGGAAAGTAAGAAGGCAAGCAACCTTCTGGAAGGTCTGGAAGGTTCTGGAAGTTGGTGCTGCCTTCTTTTTTTTTTCAGCTCTAATCATAATTTAATTATGAAATGATTTTTCCCCAAAATTATATAGAATGGTTCTTGACAGTACAAATCCTGTTCTAGGGTTCTGCACACTCAGGAAGACAGTACGGGTGGTCCTTGACTTAAAATGGGGTAATGTCCTGATAAACCAATCATAAATTGAAAATATTATAAGTTAAAAATGGATTTTTTCCACAACCTACCAAACATCATAGCTTAGCACTGCAGGATATAGATTATTTCTTTTTCAGATAGTAAGGTTGCCTGGGAGCTGCTCACTGCCACTGCCCAACATTTCAAAAGAGGCTCAAATAGCTTATTACTAGGCCAGAAGAAGATTAAAACTCAAAGTGTAGCCCATTGTGGTGGTGCATGCCTGCAATTCCAGCACATAGGAGGCCAAGGCAGAAGAATTGCCATTAGTTCAAGGCAAGAGTGGAATATATAATGAGAACTTGTCCCAAAAGTACAAACAAACAAAAATTTAAAAAAATAAAATGCCCATAATTTTTTTTTTGGGGGGGGTACTGGGGATCAAACTTGGGACCTTGTGCTTGTGCAGCAGGCAGCGAAACCACTGAGCTAAATCCCCGGCCCTGCCCATAATTCTTATACCTTTTTTTTTTTTTTCCCTGGTACCGGGGATCGAACTCAGGACCTTGCATTTTTGAGGCAGGCACCAGAACCACTGAGCTAAATCCCTGGCCCTCCATAATTCTTAATAAAGTTGTATTTTGCCCTTTGATACATTACCTTCTGCTTCTTTTGTTTGTTTGTGGTACCAGGAATTGAACTCAGGGCCTCAAACTTGCCAGGTGCTGTGCTGCTGAGCTATATCCCCGACCCTGCTTGTTTCATATAACAATTTTACATCACTCTAAGAATAGTGTATAAATTATTTATCTTTTTTACTTAGCTACATAGCAGGATTTTTTCCAAGTAATTGAACTGACCTCATAGGGTTTTTGGGGTTTTGTTTAGTTGCTTTGGTTTTGGGTATTTTGTGGTGCTGAGAATGGAACCTGGAACCTCATACATGATGGCAAAAGCTGTAACACTGAGACAAAGCCCAACCCTATATGGTTATAACTTTAAATGGCTGCAGAGTAATCTGTCTGGTCTATTAGATATTTTTCTGTTGGATTTTGAAGTAGTTTCTCAGTTTGTCACTATCACAAATCATTCTTCACTGAGCATCTTTTTGTGTCATACTTTGATGTTGCCTTAGCTGGAAGTAAGGATTTTGAGATAAAGGAAATGAACTATTTTAGTGTGTTTTTGATGATATATTTACAAATCAGTATTATTAATGGACAAGAAAGTCTAATAGATAACTGGCAAAGATTCTGGAGTGTTCAGAAAAGACAACAGTAGCTAAGGGTTGTGGTATATTCCTGTACTCCCAGCACTCAGAGGCTGAGGCAGGAGGATCACCACAAGTTTGAGGCCAGCCTAGGGAACATAGTTCAAGGCCAGCCTGAACTATACAATGAGACTCTGTTTCAAAGAAACAAAACAAGTCCTAATATGGATCAGATAGGAAAGCCTCACCCATCTCCTGAAGAGAGGACTTTCAGGACTTGGGGTTCCAGAGGAGCTTTGCCCAGGGCATGATGATGGCTGCGTTGCTTTCCTCAGGATGGGCACATGCTGGCCTCTCATGATACAGTCCTGGGCCCAGAGCACAACAGCCCTGGGCCACTTTCTCAGTAACAAGTAGGAAGAGCTATACCTAACTCTATGTTAGTAAAAGACAAATATAGTCTAGCCTTGACTTATCACACTCATTTTTTTCTCCTCTTTTCTTTTTTTTTGCAGTACCAGGGATTGAACTCAGGACCTTGCACTTGCAAGGCACGGGCAGCACGACTGAGCTAAACACCTGGCTTTCTTCTTCTTTTAAAAGAAATTAAAATTGCTGGGCACAGTAGCACACTCCTATAACCCCAGGTACTCAGAAGGCTGAGGCAGGTGGTTCAAAAGCTTGAGACCAGCCTGGGCAATTTAGCAAGACTCCATCTCAAAATTAAAACAAGGCAAAAACAAACAAAAAAATTTCCTATAACCATCAGAAAAATCATATAGTCTTTTTCAGTTATGTTTTAACATTCATTCTCAGGTTTGTTTTAAGGTTGTAGGTTTTATAAATTGAGTCTTTCTATATAAGAGACATAGGAAAATTAATGATTGTATGATGTATATATGATTAATATATGAATAATATATTAATAATATATAAAGATTTATATATAAAGATTAAGATTATATACATATAATCTTATATACAATATAATCTTAATCTTTATTGCATGTCAGCAACTTTACTGAGTTATTCTGAAAGGTTTCCAATAGTTTATCAGTTTATTGAGCTTTCTAGGTAGCTGGTTATATTGTTCAGAAATTTAAAAATTGCCTCTTTTCAAATAAGTAACTTTATTTCTTTTTTTTTTTTTAATTAGCATTGGCTACTACTACCAGAGCAATACTCAGTGTGGTTGGTAGTACTCATTTGTGGTGGATTTTGTTTGAGGTAAAAAAAAACATGTCTACCACAAAACTTTTTTTTTCAGTACTGGGGATCAAACTCAGGACCTCACACTTATGAGGCAGGCACGGCGCCACTGAGCTAAATCCCCAGCCCAAACATTTTCTTTTCTAAGACTCTGTTGCATTCAGGTAGCCATGGGTTCCAGTTCTGACCCAGGAGGCTCCCATGAAATCTGCTAGAAGTTTTAGGGAGAGCCTTGCTTTCCTGATAGAACTGTTCCTTCCTCCTTCTCTTTCTTGACTAGGATGCGGATGTAATGCTGAGAGGGGTAGTAGCCATCTTGCAACCATAAGACAACTAAGGACAAAAGCTACCCACTAAAGCTAGTAGAATGGAAAACAACAGGATCCTGGGCCCTCGATGAAATTCTTAAACTGTTGTTTCAGCCACAGACAGCTTCCTGAGCTCTTGGTATGTAAGAAAAATAAACAAATTGTGTCCATTTGTTGTTCCTCACAATTGTTTCACTGTGAGCCTTTGTGCCCTTCTGACTCAAAAGGAGACAGACCTGGTATCTCACTGATAGGTGGAAGCCCAGGACTGATTGCTTACCATGTTAGTGAACTCTTTTTATAGGCCTAGTTCACTAAGACTTAAAAAAAAAAAAAAAAAAATCAAGGGCCAGGGATTTAGCTCAGTGTTTTCCCCACCTGCTGTGCAAGCACAAGGACCCGAGTTCAATCCCTGTACCAAAAAAAAAAAGAAAATATCAAGATCTATCTGATAGTTGCTGAATTATATGAAATACCTTCTTTCCATAACCCCCACACACACAAAATCATGGGGATTTCCTTTTTTAATATGGAAATTTCATTTGTTATATAAGATTTTCTAACATGATACCTTCTTTTTACATTGGGAATAAATGCCACTTAGCAATGATAAAATAACATTTTACTCCATGTAGACTTACTTTTCTACGGTTTGGGTACAACAGGCAGAATTATCCAGAAGAGAGCCCAAGATCTCCCTGTGGCTTTGCCTGCTAGGGAACCACGTGTAGCTGGGGAGGGCAGGGCTTCTCCCTAGACCTGCACAAAGGGCTGTGCTCAATCTCAGCTCCTCACAGCTGGTTGAGTGCCTCTAATATCACTGCTCTTCCCCTTGCTCCAGATAAACGCAAATGAGATGGGGGCACCCACATGTGGTGTAGTGACTAGATAGGAATCCATGACAGACCCTACTAGCACCTGGAAAAAAAACACTTAATTTTGTGGCTCATAAAAATTACAAACAACTGGAAAGATGGCAGAATGGTGAGCAGCTGAGAAAGAGCCTCTCAGAAATGTGGTGTCCTGATCCTGGAATGTAATGGCATGAGAAGGAGAAGGAAGGAAGTGGGTCCCCTGCATGCATGAAGGATCTGAAGTGAGAATTGAAGTCCATGGGGAGAGCAAAGAGAGAGACTTCAGTGAAGAGGAGGGTGATACCAAGCAGTGCTCTCTCCCAGAGCCCAGACTAACAGTGAGGCAATGGTGGGTTGAACCTGCAGACGCATGGTGATTACTGGCAACCCCAGAGGCCCCCACAGAAAAATGCACCAGTGAAACAGAGCAGTGGATGCAGTGGACTACAGTGGGTGGTGAGTTATTCAGATTTAGACATCATCCAGGAGAGGGGAGTTCGCTGGCAGCCATCTTGGAGAGGGGTCACCTGAGTTCAGAACTCAGAACAGCTATGGGCCAACTCTATCTTGTGGGTCTCAGTCTCTCAGGGAGGTTGCCATGCTCAAGTCAGAAGGAGGTTAGGGAGTGAAGTTCAAGTTGGCAGGGAGCCGAGCTCAAGTTGGCAGGAGGTAACAGACTGTTGCAGCTCAAAAAAACTCCAGTTCCAGCCTCATAGCCAGAAACCACCCTGAACATCAGTGGAATTAAAGGTATAGGCTAGCTGGTATTTATCCACTACCTCACCATAAAGCTATGGCTGGCTTGCTGGGATTAATCAATTTGGCTCTGAACTCTGTCTACCCATGTTGTCTACCAGTGACAGCAGAGACATGCCTTGAATTGGACTTTGTTTTTTTTCCTCTTTTCTTGTTCTTGTTCTTGATTTGTTTTGTTTTTCTTGATTATTTTAACACAGTTTCTGGGAATTTTTTGTTGTTGGTGGTGGTGTTCTTGTTTTTGTTTCTCCCTTTCTCTTTCCCTATTGTCTTCTTCACCAGTTTCCCAAAATCTGTACAATCTTCCTTGGTCCTCCAGCATTGCTTCTAATCTCTTCCTCTTTTTCTATCTATCTTTTCCCCCTAACCCCTCCTAAGTCTTCTCCCCTAAAGGTAAAATCGCCATATTAAGGGCTTATTTATTGCATACAATTTTCTGGTTCGTTTTAGATTTTGTTATATAACCACAAATCTAGTTCACACAGTTACAGGTGGCAAATTAATAGTTACCACAGTTTGTCATTTTCTAGGCTGTATTTGATGCTGCTATTATTGCTGATTGTACTACTTTAGCCAAGGTGACATAATTGTGCTAATGAGTTGTTCTTCCTGGTTTAACAAGACTGGGAGTGCCTAAGGGTCTTAAAAATAAAACAAAACTATAGGCCATTCCCAAAGAACCAGCAGCTGGGCCAAGTAGGCAAAAACTTCTTATCCCCCCAAAATTGAAGAGGTAGGATCTTGCAACAAACTGAAAACCAAAAGCCAGCTACACCTGGAAGACATCTCTGAGTAGTAGTCATTTCCTAAGTGTTCAGAATACTGACATTAAAGCTGCTCACCATAAGTAATTTACAAGCATCAACCCAGGAATTAAACTTAAAAAACAAGGGCCAGGGATTTAGCTCAGTGGTTCTGGTGCCTGCCTCACAAGCGCAAGGTCCCGAGTTCAATCCCCGATACCAAAAAGCAAAAAAAAAACACACATAAACTTAAAAAACAAAAAAGATTTCGATCCCAGGTAACATAACAAAAAAAAAAAAAAGAGAGAAGACATCTAAACAAGATGCAACCCCCCAGACTTCCAGCTTACCAAAGGCAAATCCAGGGGCCAGTGAGGTGGAACAATCCAAAAGCCACCCACCTGGATGCTATGAAATGGCAACAGTGGAAGTAACAAACCAGATGAACAAGGCTCTAGAAAAAAAATCAGAGCAGAAACAATTTCTCATATAACTACAGAGATGATGACCAGAATGAAAGACATGCTTAGTTACTCTAGAGCAGATACAGACAGAAAAAATATAGAGGAGCTCAGGAAAATGATGAAAACCATGAATGTCCAGCATAGGAAAGAAATGGAAACCATGAAGAAGATTCAAACAGATATTCAAACAGGAGATTGAAAACTCCACCGAAAGTATACAAAACAGAATGAGCCAATGTGAGGACAGAACATCAGATGTAGAAGACAAGATTGCAGTCAGTGATCATGAAAAGAAAGATTTCTGTTGGATTTCTGGAATCCTAACTAGTATATGTCTATTTGTAAATTTTTTTTTTGATCAAGGCTATTTGGAGTCCTATATGCCTCACTTATCTGTATGTCAAGTTCTTTCCCCCTCCTTGGGAAGTTTTCTGCCATCACTTCTGTGAACGGTTTTTTTATGTCATCTGCACTCTCTCCTCTTTCTTCATTGACTCCAAACAGTCTTATGTTATTCTTCTTTGCATCATCTAGCAACTGCTGGATTGATTTCTCATGTTCCTTTACAATTTTAAAGCAATTTTTCTTTTCCTGGTCACTAATTGCAATCTTCTCTTCCACATCTGAAACCCTATCCTCACATTGGTTCACTCTGCTGCACAGACTCTAGATGGAGTTTTCAATCTCCTGGAAATCTGCTTGCACCTGTTTCATGGATTCCATTTGTTTCCTATGTTGGGATTCCATCATGTTCCTCAGATCCTCTATTTTTCTATCTGTGTCCTCTCTAGATTTATTAATCATGTCTTGCACCATGGGCAAAATCTTTGCTGTTATCCGAGCAGTTATTTCTGATTTCATTTTTCCCACATCTTTTGTTGCCAGTTCAGAGAGTTCAGGTGGTTGAGTATCAGATTGTTCCATCTCGTTTCCCTTTGGGGTTGCTGTAGGTGATCCAGAAGTCTGTTTTCGAGGCTTGTTTACATGTCTTCTCATTTCCACGGGGTGGGGGGTGCTTCTTGCACCCGCGTGGCTCACCTTCTCTGCCCTAGGAGCTTGGGATGGTGGCAGGGGAGCTTCCTTCTGGATGCTGGGACTAGCTCACCTTCTCTGCCCTTTCTAGAACAGCTGGGATGGTTATGGGATCTCCTCCATGGACCTGCTCTATGCTTCTCATGGCAGTATGCTTCTTCTTGACTGTAGTCCAGTTAGGGAAATAGTATCAGGACACATTCCATGGCAATTACCAACTCATTGGCCTTAGTGGTCCAGGCTAGAGCTGGGAGCAGAGATACCCATTAACATGTTTGTCTGTAGCAGCCTTTAAGTGGATCCATGATAGGTTTGTGTTCATGATTTGCTGGAAAGACTCACAAAACCCAGAAATGACCGTGTTTTCTTTTTTCCCAACAAAAGGGTGCAGACAAGTTGGCTGTGTTGGCACATGCCGATAATCCCAGCACTCTGAGAGGCTGAAGCAGTAATATCCGGAGCTGCCTTATAATCCAGCCTTGTAGATAACACCATATTCTTTCTGTATTCTTTTCCTTACTGGTTCAGTGTGTATTCAAGGAGAAGGGATTACCAAGAGGGAATGAACAGCAGCATCACACTGGAGTGTACCATCATCACTGGGAGTATCAGACAGTGCTTCATAGCTGGGCATTATTTACCTCACTTCTTTCAGTATAGACTTCATCAGGAATAAAGCTGTTATTTTTATCTTCATCTACCTGTCTCTCAGTCTTACTCTAAGCTGAATCTAAATTAAGACTTGGTGATAACATTTATATTTATATGAATTTAACCTTACCCACATTGGTAAACCTTGCTAGCTATTTGTTTTTGGTACTGGGGATCAAACTCAGGACCTTGGGCTTGCAAGGCAGGTGCCAGCACCACTGAGCTAAATCCCCAGTCCCCTTGCTAGTTTTTAAAAAATGCAGTCTTAACAGCATTGTCTTTAATGAACTTTTATTAAGTCTCCAGGAGCTAATGTTAACACATACATCAATTTATGGAGGCATTAGCTAAACATGAAAGAAAATAATATAATAATTATCTTCTTCCATAGGGAAGTACCCAGAGTCTGGGGGTTATCTTTCAGTAAACTTGACTCTTGATACAGCCTTTGAAGGTGAAGCCACTCTCTAAGCCATATATTTCTTGACCAAAATCCGTGTCTCTGTCATAGGATAGCTTCATTCCTTTGAGGTGGTATAGCTGAATCTAAATGTGCTTGCCCCCGTCCCTCCACACAGAGCTACCTTGCAATCTAGTGCAGTACTTTAGGCCCTGTGGCAATGAATGCTGATGCTTGTTATCTCTCATTGCACCCATTTTGGACCTAGGTAAAGATTAGCACAGAATCTAATTAATATGCAAGATATTTTTAAGTGTCATATATTTTACACTTATCCTGAGGAAATAATAAGTTGTTTACTTGGTAATACTTAATCAGATCTTTGTTTTTTTCCTACTCAGATCTTATTAGTCACTGGGTCCTTTACAGAATGTGGCATCTTTGAATTTTTTTTAATCTCCTCAATTGTCGGTAAGTGATATAATAAAGAAGCTCATTAACTTTTGAAAAATCTTGCTTGCTATTGTCAGCAATGTCTATTAGTCTTAACCTTTAGGTTCAGCCATCTCATTCTGATAGATGAAATGTGCATGTGTGTGCAAAAAGTGCTGCTAATTACTTCTACCTTATAAACAAAGAAGAGAAACAAGGTAAGGAAACTAAGTTATTCAATAAAAAAGAAAGATAAGTGAGAAACATGAAATAAGATAAAAAGAAAGGATTCAGAAATAAACAAAATTAAAATAAAATTGAAAAATAAAACAAACTGCTCATGTGGCAATGATTCGATAGCATAATACATCAATTTACACCAATAAATTTAGACATCTCAATTAAATGGTCAATTTAAGGAAACTATAATTGAACAAAATTACTCCCGACATTTGATTAAGCCAATAAGCGGGAAACAAAATTGGAAAGGTCTAATTCTAAATATCACTCCACACACAGTACTATCAGTACATTTCTATTAAGTGTACAAGGAACTATGGATTTTTATGGTGAAATTATTCCAGACTATAGGAAAAGAAGTGAAACTACCGAAGTTATTTACTGTAGGTTATATTGCTCACATATAAGTCAGGCATAATTAGAATACATATGTAAGAGGACCAAAAGAAGCAAGTTTCCAGTTTGCCACAAACAGATTATGAAGAAAAGGTTGTTACTATGATTTTACACCTAACTGACGGTGGCTAGAAAAGAATGAAAAATTGGATTCTGTCTGAGGAGAAGAGTCTTTAATTCAAATTTCGATTGTGATATTGAAAAAGAAAGTACTATATAATTATATGAATAAAAACATCCTTGTGGCAGTTAATTTTATAAAAAGAAATATGTAGAGTAATTCAGAACTGTCCACTCCCCTACACGAAAAAGAAAAGATGTTATTAATCAACAGTGCATATTACAGTAGAGGGCATCTTAGAATCTAAGAAAAATGGCAACAGAAGTTGTGGAGTCAAAGAGAAAGTTCAAAAGAAGCAGCCTTGGAAGACTAATTAAATTCTCAGAAATGTAAGTGAAGTAAAACTTCAAGTAGGATGTTGGCTTGAAGGAAGGTTTGAAGGATTAATTAAAATCTCACAAACTGGGTTAAGCATAACTTCAATTAGCAATGAATGCCATAGATTACAAGGGTATAAAAGGCTAGGGCATTAGCCTAAGGGGCACTAAGAGAAAAAGAATCACCAGGAACATTTACACAAGAAACAAAGATCAATTTGAGGAAGTGTAATTATGTCAAGTAAAAGGATTGGATTTTAGTCCTTCATGTTACACAAAGAAAGACAGACTTTCCAGCATGAGTCCTTCATAACACATACCATGTGTGGAAAGATTGAGGGAGGATACGAATATGATTAATGTTAGGAAAATAGTTAGATCTGAGATTATAATTGTCTTCCCAAAGAAATATTTGAAGAAATATGTTTCATCCATGACACTTCTCTCCAGAACATAAGACAGATAACCAAACTCTTTTTCCTGAAACTGAGAAAATAGATTTAGGAAAGTGTGATGATTAATTTTATGTAAATTTGGTAGGTTAGAAGATACCTAGTTATTGGAAAACATTATTCTGGGTGTTTCTGTGATGCTGTTTGTGGGGAAGATCAACACTTAAACTTGTGGACTTCAGGTAAAGCTGATGATCTCCATTATGTGAGTAGACTTCATCCCATCTATTAAGTGCCTAAAAAGAAGAAAAAGATTGGCCTTTCCCAAGGATCCAGAAGACTGTCTTTTTTCTGTCTCTGAAATGTTAGCCACTCCCAGTTCTACAGCAGGTAAACTTGAGACTTAAAGAGGAACACTGCTCATCTGTGTCTCTAGCCTACTGGGCTACCCTCAAATTTTGGATTTGCTCATCTCTGTAACTATGTGAGCCAATTTCTTATAAGCTTTTTCTGTATTGTTTCTGTTTCTCTGGAGAAGCTTGGATAATACAAAAAGTAAACAAAAAGCATTTATGATAAAAAAAGTTTGAAATAGTCAATTATAGTATTATTGAAGGGTTTCTTTTTTCTTTCATCCATACATGTTAAACTAGAAGTCTAAAACTAGAAGACAGTATTAAAAGGTATCTTTTTTATTCAACTTAATTTATAAGATACTCTAAAACACAATACAGCAATATATACCTTTATACACATTTTAAAAATAAATTTTATTTTATTTTATCCCATATTTTAAATGTCAAGAAATGGATGAAAGTGCTATACTTTGACTTCAAGGAATTATTTGGCCCTAAAAGAGAAGGAAGAAAGGGGGATAAAAGAGATGACAGTGGAGGCTTTAGTTGAATTTATAATGTTTTATTTATTTATTTATTTATTTATTTATTTTGTTTGGGTACTGGGGATCAAACTCAGGTCCATGCGCTTGCACAGCAGGCAGTGAAACCACTGAGCTAATTCCCCAGTTCTGTTTCATTTATTTTTAAATAGGGAGATATGGACAACAAATGGGGAAAATTATTAAACTCTCTTTAACTCCGAAGTAGATGCGTAATTGTGACATTGTCTTCTGTACTATCATGTGATTACAATATTTTATAATTAAAGTGAAAATATTAAATAAAGTGAAAGGGGAGATAACCAGATGGAGACTGGAACTGAATTTCCTTTTTTTGTTTCCTTTGAATTTCTCCTTCTTTGGAGAAGAGACATTCACTGATGAGTTTTGAAACATTATTAGTTAAGTGGTAGAAAGATACAGCCAACCAGCAAGACTAGTCTCCAACCTTTGCATGCTCAGGCTAGAGCGAGACAAACACACTTTTCACTGAGAGCTTTGTAAAGCAGTGGAAATCTTTATAAACAACTGAGGAATAGTTCTTCGTAAGACTAAGGGTAGGAAACATTCATGCAAGAGATGATATCTCAACATGAATTTTAAAAGAAGTAAGTATTTCCTGTAGCAATGGGTTAAAGGGACTTTCTTGAACGTCAATGATTTATTAACAACAAATTATAATTTTATCAGTAGAACAAAATACAAATAGCACTATAGTAATAACCAATATCAATCTCTCAAAGTTTAAAAATTTTGCATAGGTAGAACAAATTAGCATTGAGGTGGGGAAAAATGGATGTGTAACTTCTGTCTTCAAGAAAGAAGGGCTCCTTTCCTTTTCGATAGCAAAGCAGAATTAGTCTAGCAATATATGATGTGAAGAGAAGTTTAAGCATACAGAGTAAAGCCAAAGGCTAAAACAACATGATTATAAATAATGAAGCCATTACTGGAGGACTACAAAACTGCTAAAGAGAGTAAGTTAAAACAGGATTTGGGGAAATTAAATGACAACTAGAAAAAAACAAAAACTTTAAAGGCAAAACCAAATTAATGAGGAGAAAACTGAAGGGTCAAAAGAAATTAATACACTACCAAACAAAGTACTGAATACTATAAGAAATTATAACATAAATTCTGATGCACACACTTGTACAATTATAAAGCAATTATTAAATGGGCCGTGAAATCTCTGCATCATGAAATAAATATTTATGACACAATAAGAGCTGTGATTATTTGTCCACTGTGACAGTAATGATTTACTGATGTAAGTAGGAGTACCCTTTGGACGTTTGGCTCCTGGACAAATCTTTCTGTGAGCCATTGTTTATGTAAATAATGTTTTTAAATATATATTAAAAATTAATGGGTTCATTTCATGTACTGTTATTAAGTATGTCACATAGTTATAATTGTATAATCAGTGCACGTGCAAATTCTTCCCATTGTCTAGGGACTCCATCTCCTCCATGGGCTCTAGGAACTATATTTTCATGCATAGTTATATATATGTGCTTCCATACAAAAGCCCCATACTGGCTACTTTGCCTATCATGTGAAAAAAAGTAGCAATATTGTTATTTCTCACAATCCCTGACTGTGGATCATCACAATCCTGAGCCCTGACCTATCCTGTGTCAGAGTCACCCCCAAATTAGCATATCACCGACAATTCAGGAGGTTTAACCCCATGCAGCCACAAAAAGAAATGCTACACTGGCCAGCAGATGCAGTCGGTTTGTTAGTCTGCTTACCTGAACCGAGAGTGTGCACCAGAACCCACGGTGCCCCCTTGGGAGGAAAGCAAGAGATCCCAAGGGCACGTGATAGACCTCAATAGAGATACATTAGGCAAAATGGCATCCCCGAAATTTTTACACTCTCATCCCACAGAACCATGAATATGTTCTCTTACTTGGGAAAGTAACTTTTCAGATGTAGCAGAGGTTATAGATCTTAAAATGGGATAACTACTATGGATCATCTGAATAAGCTCTAAGTGATTTCGAGCTGTTAAAAGCAAAAATACTTTCTCTCGAGTCACAGGGATGTGGTGGAAGAGGAAGTTAGGGAGAAATGAAGTTATTTACTGATGAGTCATGGGAGGAGCTGTCACTCTTGTCGCTGGAGGAAGATTTCACGGGGAGGAGCACTTCATTTGGAGCAAAGACGGACCCTCGGCTGACAGGTAGCAAGGAGATGGTAACCTCAGAAATGCAACCACAAGCAGCTTGATTCTGCTAACAGCCTGAATGCAGGATTCTTCCACTGAGTCTCCAACCCTTGTTGGATCTCATGAGGTCCCTGGACAACAGGGATATAGCCCAGCTGCCATTTTGATTTCAGCCTTGTGAGGTCAGTTGGGCCCACCTGGACTTCTGATTTATAGGGCTCTGAGATAGTAAATTTATGTCGTGTTAAGCTTTCAAGTTTATGGCCATTTGTTATGAAAACAATAACAAAAAACCAAGTACAAGGTAAGGATTGATACAGAAAAGTGAGATTGGAAATCGCTCTCATAGGGAAAAACAGTAACTGCCAGGGTCCATGCAAAGTCTGGTGTAGATGGAGTCCCACCAGCCTCAGTTGGTCCCGAGCACTGCAGCCTTAGAAAAACCCAAGTAATCTACTTTAAATCTTTGGAGTCCACCAGGAAGAAGACTGTACTGAATTTAAAGAACGTTGTGTATGCATAGTCATTTCAGGTCACCAAATAGTTTTATGTTTTTGTAGGTTACAGGAGGTGTTATTTCAAGAAACTACTAATGGACAAAACTAGAAGGAAAGACACACTTCACCCTACTTTTATAGAGTATAATTTATCAAAGGCTGATAGATCTACAAAACCACCTTAACCTATATGAACATTTCATATTTTCTACCCTTACTTCAGTCAATCTGGCATCCAATGCCATCAGTGGGAGGGTGTGAATGTTTACCCCAGGAGAGCCTGGTGTGCTCAAGGTGCTAACGCAATTTTGTTCATACTCTCTTGTCCTTTATGTTTTGATTTTTTTCTTTGGAAGCATTTGGTGTTTTATGTGATATAATATTTGCACTTATGGCCATTGCAAGGTTTTCCCAACATTTCCAAACTTAGGTTATATCTTGGCTTTTCCTTATGTGTAGCATTAACAAAATAATAGATACAGCATTATATAACATGAATTTGGTATATTATCTAAGGGAAAATGATTTATCATGTAGATTACATTCACTATTCTAAAAATGATAGCTCAATCAAGGAAAAATATAAAAAACAAGTCCTAGGGGCCAGGGATTTAGCTCAGTGGTTCCAGTGCCTGCCTTGCAAGTGCAAGGTCTGGAGTTCAATTCCCAGTGCTGGAAAAAAAACAAGTCCTTGTCCTCTGGGAGCTTATAATATATATATATATATATATATATATATATATATATATATATATATATATATGTTTTTTTTTTTTTAGATAATTGGCAGCCAGACTGTTCACTGAGAATAATGGCATGCAAGAATACTGGCAGCTGTTTCTGACTTGAGGTGTTCAACAGTGAGAATTTTTAGGGAGAGAAGGAGACATGAAAAATTGTGTTTGGGAAGATAGGGCCAAAAGCATTCCTCTGTCGATGACTCAGTCTTTCGAGGTCATAAAAAGGCACCCGATCAGTTTTGTGGTTCCTTGTAAAGAAACACTGCTCTGCCCGGAAAGACACTAGAGCAAGAAAGTGGATGACTCACTCAAAGGACATATGAGTGAGTGAGAGACATGCCTGTCCCTTCTGATAGACCCTCAGCGATGGAGGGAATGAGGGTAAATATAACCTTACCAAAGAGAATCACAAAAGAAAGTGAGCCTCTCTGCCATGGTCATATGGCCAGTAGCATAAGAGCACCCCTGTATTCACTGTCTCTTATTTCCTTCAGGTCAAGAAGAGTTAAAGATAGGAGAAGGGTGATAAGCAGGTCTGATATTAAGGACAATCACTGTTATCCCACTGTAGGTAGCCAGTGTCAGCACTCAAGTTTGGCTACTGGATGATAGAAATTGATATGAAGATAAAATGGATTTTACAATTGAATTTTCAAATCAGACTGGCTACTTAAGATCCATAAATCAGTGGTGAATTACAGAATATGTCAGTACACTTGTAAATAGAGGGAAAGGATATCCAACATGGCATATCGGGCAGCAATTTAAGAAAAATAACCATTTTAAAAAACTGTTCCACTTGTAAGCATGCGTGGTATATAAATATGATTTATAATTTAGAAGTTTCTATGTGAACGTTCAAGTCTTGGGTGTGTTTAATAAAATGAGAAGTTCTCTTGTTGATCATGTTCTTGACTATGTGCCGGTCTGTAGTTGGAGTGTAGGGGGCACAGGGGAGGAATAGGCACACTCAGAGCTGCAAGCTGAATTATGGGAACTCTAGGAAGAATGCGTGAAACAATTAAGGGAAGCTTTGCCTTGGAAAGTCATTATGTCTTCTCACTAAAACAAAGTAAAAAAAAATTCAAAGTTGGATTATGTATTAGAAGAGATACAAAGTTTTCTCCAATCTAATCTTACTTACAATGTCATATTTCTGAGTGAGCTACTTTAAATTCTAAGATAGTCTTGCTCAATTCATTCAACATTCAATAGAAATGTATCCAGCTATTAAATATAGTACAAGAAGGAAAAGAGATAAATAAATTGTTGATAAGAGTACTAGAAATGATAAGGATATATAACTTTCTTCAAATCTTAATTGAAAATATCCATCTCTCATGGTTTGGAATTGTGTCAAGGGCAGAGGCACAGATTCATGTCCTGGTTTTAAATAAATTAATGGAAAAACATAAAGAAATCTGCTTTCCCAAGCTTACCAGGATAAATTGATACCAGATTTTTTTGAAAGTTCTGCAGCTTGGACACAAAGGGAACCTCAAAAACAAAGAAATACCAAAAGCAAAAATAGTGGTAACAAAAATTTCCACATGCTCCCAACTTTGAAAAACTTCCCATAAAGTAAGCAAAAGCATATCCAAAATTTGAGTTTTATTTATTTCTGGATGTGCATGGTATTATTTAAATATTAATAAAAATGTATTATGGTATCTATTGTATAAAAGATGACCACTGTAATAAAGCTGAATTTTTAAAATTTTCTGTGACTTATACAATCAATTGCATACTGACTCAGCCAAACACTGATTTTGCGAGTGTTGTTTCTGAAACACAGAATAATTTTGAAGTTGTATTTTGGTAAGGTCTGAATCAAAATTTTGAAAAAAAAAATTGTCCATGGTAAATTTTTACACTTGGAAGGCAAACTTTCCTTTAGGAAGCAGCTAAAAGAATTTTATGTCAGATGATTTCAGAAGCCAATGATCAAGGTGAATATATTATTTTTAAAGGATGCTTCTGTAGTTAGTAATAATAATAATGATCATGATGGTTATAATGGATTCAGAAATATTAATAGCTACTGTTCCCTTTTATTAAAGTTGTCCCAGAAGCCAGACTCCATGCTAATCTCTTTATGTGCACTATCACATTTAATACATTTGATAAAATCTAGGTTAGAGATTATCATTATCCCTAGTTTGGTGCAAATGAACTTGAACTCTAAGGAGACCTATGTGGCTAGAGTAAGTGAGTGAGGGATACACAAGCAGAAGATAAAGGCATAAAGATTAATAAATAGATAGCAGAGTAGATTTTCTGGACATTGCAGACCATAGGAAGAATTCTGGCTTTTACTTTACATATATATATATGTGTGTATGTATACAATATATATACATATAAAAAGATAAACATATACATATGTATACATATATGATACATGTATATACATTTACATGTATGATATATATGTATATATGTGATGTTTTTAAGAAAATGATTTTGCTCTTACAGCAGGAACAGCAATGACAAAAAGAGGGAAGAAAAATAGGATCTTACAACAATACAACAACAATCCTCTTAACAAATAATGAGTGGTTTAGACCAGAATTATGACAATAGAGAAGATGGTAAGGGATCAAATTATTTTGAAAATAGTTAACACAATTTTCTGATGAAGCAGTTGTAGAGTTCAGAAAAAAATGATGCATTAGAGATAACAATACAAGTTTGGCATAAGCAACTAGAAGTATGGAGTTGGAAGTTATGAACATTAGAAGAGTCCATAAAGGCCTATTTTTGTGAAGGATGAAGTCACATGGAGCTTGATTTTGGGCACAGTGATCTGCCAAGTCTCTTAGATTTCCAAATGGCAACGTCAAACATGCATTTGGATGGACAAAACTGTAGCTCAGAGGAATTTGGGCTAGAAACATAGAGCTAAATATTAAGTGTGTGGAGTATTTTATATTAATTTTAGATTTTTAAGGACCAAATGAGAAGAGATCTCACTCCAAAGCTTATGATCGTCCCATTAAACATACCGCTAACATTTAGTTTTAAATTTCCATGAAACCTTTACTTTTTTGTGAGCAAATTCACCACTTTGCCAATAAATATTTATTTCCCTGTCATGCAACAGATACTCTTCCAGGTACTACAAATACAGAGATCAAAACAAGCTACGTGTGCTTCCTTGGCTCCAAAATGGTACAATCCTATTAACAGTCTGGTCCTTTACAATCTGATAAGTTAGTATCTTAAAGAATCAATGAACTTCTATAATATCAATGACAAAGAAGGAAGGTCAGGCAAGACGCTAAATTTTTAGTCTAGATATAAAAAGAAAATTTAATGTTTGACTTGATTAAATCAAATAGATGAGTTTCTATTTATAAATTACTTTTAGGAAATAGTCAAGCCATCACTAAATTTATGTCAAAACATAATGGCCGTACTTGAATGAAAGATCTAACAAATAAGGTTATCAGTATTTATTATGTTGAAATAAACACTTTTGTGTATGAGGTGGGCTTTTCTGTTTTTGTTTTTACTTTGAAGATTAGCACTGGCTCTTGGGACTGGGCTGAAGCCTGTCTTCTTTCATATCTATTCTGCTCAGGGACACCATTAAACTCACATTGCCTTTGATTGGCCTCTTTCTATCAAATTCTGTCTAAAGAAATGATGAATAATTATGATAAGTATTTTAATGTACATTGAGCCTTCTTTGTCTTGCTTGGGGTTATATTTAATTTGTACTGTAATACCTCTGACCCATTGAACAAGTGTGAGGATGTCTATGTGTGCATGATATGTCATTTTGGCTACCTGAAGCCATGTTTTGCAGCATTCCCTTCCTCTTTTGCCTATGCTTAGGGTGGACTGCAAGCAAGGACTCTTTCGTGAGGTTTAGAGGACAAGTGAAATAACAGCAACACTTACTGAAGCTCACACATGCCAGTTATCCAAGCTCCTTTAATCTCCACAGCACAGCAAAGGGTCTGTAACTGCCTCAACTTCCCCAGGGTCCTCCTTAAGCATGGTTGACACCTGGAGCAAGTGTGAGCGTGTTTGGCTTCCAGAAGAAAGGTTCTAGCTTCTGCAGGACATTCCTGCCATCAAAGGTCAAGAGAAACAAGAAATGACACATGCATTCAACTGGTCCTTTTTTTTTCAAAACATTAACTTTTAAAAATGTATTTTTATTAGTGCATATTAACTTTGTAAAGTACTGGGTTTCAATGTGATATTTTCATTCATACCTATAACATTTGTCATAACCATTCCCCTTATTACCTTCCTTTTCCTCACTCCCTAAATGTTTTCATTTTTGAGCTTAGATTTATATAATTATTATGAATGAAATTCAGGTTTCCACACACTCCATATCCAATTTTCTCTATTATTTATTTGTCACAACCAATATCAATGCATTGTATTAGTAAGCAAAGTCCATACTTTATTCAGATTTTTTCATATTTTTCTAATCTTTTTGTTATTCTGGATCTCCTCTAGAATACCAAACCACACTTATTAGTCACCAATAGTTGAAGCTCCTCCTGTTTCTGACAATTCCTCAGACTTTTCCTTTTTTTGATAACCTAAACAGCTCTGAAAATGACTCCTGAGGTATTTTGTAGAATGCCCCTCTATTGATATTTGTCTGATTTTTTTCTTTTGTTTAATAATTGTACTGAGGTAATACATTTTTAGAAGGAAGAGCAGAGTGCTAAGGTGGCATTCTCATCATGTCATGTCAAAGGCAAGCATCATCCATGTAACTTGTAACTGCTGGTGTTAGCATTGGTCACCTGGTTTGAAGTAGTGTTTTTCCAGTTTCTCCATTATGAAGTTGCTCTGGTTTCTACTTTCTTTTTACACTGCAGTCTTTGGGAGAAACCTATTAGGCTTAGCTTGCACTTAGGAATAATGGTCTACCTTTTTAAGGGTAAAGTGTCAATGTCTATTACTTAGATACATAAGAGATTTATTTACTCTCCACCAATTTTTTATTTTTTATTTATTCAATTATTTCCTTGAATCCATATAAACTTATAAAATTGTATTTTATTACCTGAATGATAATCCACTACTGCTTTGTTTTGTTGTTTACATTGTCCCAGTGTTAGCCATTAGGAGCTCTTTCAGCTGGGTCCTGTGTCATTCTGACTTAGTTCTATCATCACACACTACATGATACTTCAGGCTTATCTTAAGTATTTCTTTCATAGGTTTATTTTTTCTTTTTTTTTTTTTGGTTCCTGCGAATCAAACTCGGGACCTTGTGCTTACGAGGCAGAGGGCTGTACTACTGAGTTAAATCTCCAGCCCTCTCATGTATTTCTAAACTCATCCTAGGATCGGCTATTTCTGCAAAGACTTTGGATTCCTTTATCAGAGAATTATTTTGAAAACCAAGATGTGGACACCTTCGGATTGTTTTTGCTTTTTGGCCTTCTCAGCTCCCCACAGAGAAGGTTATTTGTATGTACCACAGCTATTTTACAAAGACATATCTAGTATAAATATTTCTATATGTAACTACTTATGTTTCTCTACAGGAGTCTATATTTCTGTCTCCAATGAAACAGCTTGTTCTTTCTCACCTACTTGATATTTATTTTTCCCTTCCAATTTTCTTTTCTGTGCATTTCATGATCCGGTATCTTATTGGTGGAATACAGCATTACAGAGATTGTTTAATCAGCATTCACAATCACATAAGGTCAAATCCCTCCAACAAAAATAACTATTCATTGGGTATCTGAGGAGAATGGGTTCCTAGATCCCCTTAAGACAACATCTGAGACAGGAGAGAAGAGCCTGCCAGTCACAAGAGGTTCTTCTTATTTTTCTTTCATGACTACTCTAAACACCTTGGAACTGGCTAAATTGGGCGGTCACTATGGTAGACATTGCTTTATTACAGCAAGTTTTGCTTGCAGACTTATCCCAGATGATTCTGCTTTACAGCCTCTGTGGATTATTCTACCCCTCTGTAGTACTTCTCAGTCATGTGTATATGTGCGCTCACCTTTTTTACTTTATAAGAAACTTCCCCCATACACTTAGCACATTTGGCCTAAGCATGATCTCCCCTGTGGTGCAGCATAAGTCCTAATAAAGCCTCTTCTAGATGGAATGATTTTACCTATTCATGATTTCCCCCTCTTAAGTAGAGCATGCTGAGGTGGTACTCTAAGAGCTGGCAACACTAAAGGTTGCTAGCACCAAAACAGTCAGCAGCCACAACTAGTACCACCAAAAGCCACTGGGTCCAAAAGTGGCCATCAGACACAGCATGGTACTCCAATGGTAACACTGAAGATTGCTAGAATGCAGAATGACAGAGAATCGCTGGAAGTGGTTCGCCCCAGTTGCTACAAGTGTTCCTGAGGCTTATATATAATTTCTGACTGTGAGTGGCAAAGAGGGCTGGTAACACTAAAACAGCTGATAGCCATTGGCAATCAAAGCCCAGGGGTATACACTAAAAGAACTACAATTGACCAATTCATGATTTCTATACAAATTGAGCATGAATCATCAGCTGATTAGCAACTTCTTGGAAAGTGCTACAAAGATCCTCTGTTTTAGAGGGGACTGAAGAAGAGGATAGACAAAGGTAATAGTTGTCAACAGGCTTAAGAACCAGCCCACATCTGATTTTCATCTAGCATACAGCTAAAAATGAATGCTGGCCAGTGACACATCTGCAAATGCTGAAGTTTCTTATATAAAATTATATAGCATTTACATATCCTCATATACTTCAAACCACCTCTAGATTATTTTAATATCCAATACAATGAAAATGCTATACAAGTAGCTGTCATACTGTATTGTTTATGGGATCATGACAAGAAAAATGTATAAGTTCAAGAGGGAAAGAGCTTTTTAAAAAATATTTTTGATTCATATCTGTTTGAATTTGTAGATGTAGAACCTACAGTTCCTTGAAGGATCAACTGTATGGGTGTTATCCAAGTCTATCTATATACAAGTATATAGATATATTGAAGTTCAGCAAGCTGTGTTTATCACTCTTTGCAGCAATGGACAATACAGACCTTAGGAAAATGTAGTAGACCCCAGTAGGAGGATCATAGAATGCTCCACTATAGGATTTGGGCTTTGGTTGGGTAATTTGGAGGAGGCTTTAAAGAAGAAGAAATCATCCTGAATTAAGTATTATCAGAAAGCAGAGGCCATTACATGATTGAATATTCTAATAAATCTTATCCATGGTGGGCATATGAAACTAGGTTAAAGTTGTAATTGATAAAGTATAATAGTCACTCATTTAGTGATATTGGGATGTTGTGTTACACAGTGATCTTGTTTGAAGTAGATCTTCTGAGATGTTGTTTTTGTCTGGTATGAGAACAGTCAAATTTAATTATGAGCTTCATGTCAGTCATCTGAGTTTCCAGATCTGAGACTCTTTTTAAAAATACCTACCTGCCTAGATACCTGTGACAGAATAAAAAAATATGTATTTAACCTTAGCTTCTATTTTTTGATACATAGCTCTTAAAACCCTTGGAATCTCTGGACTGAGTATCAACATGGCTGAACAGAGGAGGAGCCACATTGGAGTTACTCAGAGAAAATCAACTAAAAATATAGGCAATTGGAAGAAAGGGAGGGGCATACATCCTGATGCCAACATCCATCTAAAATAAGAAACTTGTAGATCAAACAAAACATAGGCATAGGATTTTATAAAACTATGAAGCAGCCCACAGGGTTGCCTGTGGGACCTCCGCCTGGATGTAGAGCAGGAACTGCCATTCTGGGAAGTTCCCCCCAAATTGCCAGACTACAATAGTGTGGCAAACTTAGCTACACAGGATAGATCTGGGTTACTGGCCTCTTTTGCCTTCCTCTAAACAGAGGACATTGCAGCCGGGCAGCAAGTTTTGCTCCTTCCTTGATAGGCTCCCAGGTTTTTTTCTTTTCTTTGGTCATGCACCATACTGGCTAACTGGAAACTCTAGCAGTAACAAGGTTAGGGACCACTGGCAACAGTGAAGGTAGTGAGTGGAACATGACCACCCCTTTCCCCCTTCTACCATCTGCGAGAGAGAGAGGGATCCAGGACTTAAGCAGCCTTGGGCCTAGGCAGAGAATGAGTGGGAAGTCAGTACTCCCTACCCTGCCCTCAATGGTGCTGGAAAGAACAGAGAAGTGTGACCCAAGCAGCCTTGGGCTGTCTCTGAAGTGGCAGCAGGGCAG
Source organism: Heterocephalus glaber (assembly GCF_053883595.1). Lineage (NCBI taxonomy): Eukaryota > Metazoa > Chordata > Mammalia > Rodentia > Bathyergidae > Heterocephalus > Heterocephalus glaber. Next base: position 3,504,311 of record NW_028258463.1, read on the forward strand.
TGGTTTGTCTGACAACATTACCCCTACCCTGCTCCCAGGCATGAGAGAGGAGAGAGACATGCCAGCAGAGTGGAACAGAGGAGCCTGTGCAAGGGGTAGGAGGGTCGAACTGTACACAGGACTGGTAGCAGTCTCAGGCTGTGTCTGTCAGAGGGCACCACAGCAACTGGGAAGGAGATGCAGAGACAAACAAAGTAAGGAGACATGAGTGGGCTGCCAGGGACATCCAGAAAGTTGCTGGCTGAAGATTCTGGCCCCAACCCCCACACCAGAGGCCAAGATCAGCCCCGCACCCAGCGCTAATCTTACATGGAGGGTGGGTTTATTCAGTACAGATTTGGGCTCTGACTTGGACACTAGCACAGAACTGTGGACACCAGAGGATTTTATTGTTTTTGTTTGTTTATTTGTTTGTTTTATTTATTTTCCTTTTTCTATATTTTTGGTAGTTTAGGTTTTAATTTTTATTGTTTCTTTTGTTTTATTCAACTTTTTTTCTCTTTTTCCTCAACTGTCTTTCTTGATTTTTTAATATTTTCATGTTAGTGAACATTGTCTCTAGTCTTTCTGGTTCGATTTGATATTCTTTTGCTTTCATTTCTTTCTCTTCTCTCCTCTTCTCCGGTTCTCCAGTTTTCCAAAGTTTGAGTGATTATCCTTTGTCCTTCAGCCTTCCTTCTACTATATTTCTCTTCATTTATCTCTCGATTTTTCTGCTATCCCTCTTAAAATCCCCCCCACCCAGAGAGTAAAATCACTCTACTAAGGGGAAATTCACTACATGCAAGTTCCTCATTTATGTTGGGTTTTGTGATATAACTGCAAGTCTTGCTCCTGTGACTAGAGGTACCAAATTAATAGTTAACGCAATTTGCCAGTTTCTAGGCTGTACTTGATGCTATAGTTAGAGCTAATTGTACTACTTTAGCGAGGGTGTCATACCTGTTATAATCAGTTGTTCTCCCTTGTATAACAACACTGTGATCATAATCATCACTATGATCAAAATCATCACCATAGTCTAGTATCAAAGGACTGGGTGCTGGCCAAATAGATAACAATTTCTCATCCCTAATAAATTGGGAAGGTAAGATCTTGGAACAGACACAAAGGCAAGAGCCAGCTACACCTAGAAGACAGCTCTAAGAAATAGACATTTCCTAGGGAAGCCTCAATACTAGTGATAAAGCTACTTACCATGAGCAATTTACAAGCATCAAAGCAGAAAAAAAATTAAAATTTAAAAATATAAAATGACTAGATACAGAAGAAAAATGCAACCCCAGACCTCCACCCCACCCAGAATAAACCCAGGGGATAATGAGATAGAGGAAATCAGAAGCCACCCACCTGAATTTTCTAAAATGATAGCAGCAGAAGTAAAAATAGATGAATAAGGCTATACAGAAAATCAGATCAGAAATAATCTCTCAGGTTAAAAAAAAAGACATGACAATCATAATGCAGGACTTGCTCAGTGCATCTAGGGTAGACATAGATTTAAAAAAAGTAACAGAACTTAAGAAAATCATGGAAACCATGAATGCTCAACATAGGAAAGGAATGGAATCCATCAAACAGATTCAAACAGATATTCAGGAGTTTAAAAATTCCATCTAAAGTAAATGCAGCCAAATGAACCAAGGTGAGGACAGAATATCAAATCTAGAAAACAGAATTGTGGTTAGCAATCAGAAAATGAAAGATTTCTTAAAAATAACAAAGGACCATCAAAGAATCAACCCAAAAGCTGTAAGATGATGCAAAGAAGAAAAACATAAGACTGATCAGAAACAATGAAAAAACAAGAGACAGTGCAAATGACATTAAAAAAAAACCTGTTCACACAAGTAATGGCAGAAAACTTCCCAAGAATGGAAAAAGAATTTGACATATAGATAATGAGGCATATAGAATTCCAATTAGCCATGACCAAAATAAATCTACACCAAGGCATATAATAATCAAGATTCCAGAAATTCAGCATAAGAACAGAATATTAAAAGCTGTTAGAGAAAAGAAATAAATCACCATAAAGGAAAGCCCATCAGAATCACAGCAGACTTCTCAACACAAACCCTTAAATGAAGGAGAGCTTTGAGTGAAGTATTTCAAGTCCTGAAAGCAAACAACTTCCAACCCAGATTCATGTACCCTGCAAAACTATATTTCAAAAATCAATGGAAAAATAACATACTTCCATGATAAAGAACAACTGAAGAAATTCATGACCTCCAAAACAATTCTTCAAAATGTTTTGAAGGATATTTGAGAAAGAGACAATGAAGACTACAATTCCAAGAACACCAATAGAAAGAATATACCAGGCAAGGAAAACAATTAAACAGAAGAAATACAAGGAACCAATGGAAAGGAATTAAATAGAGAGGAAATACAGGGAACCAACAACAGGAAAATAATATGACAAGGATAAGCCAATATATATCAGTTATAATCATCAATGTAAAAGGTCTAAATTCACCATTCAAAAGAAACACACTGGTAGAATGAATCAAAAAACAAGACCCAACAATATGCTGCAGACAATAAACACATTTAACTCAAAGAAATTCATAGACTGAAAGTCAAAAGATGAAAAACAATAATTCATGTGACAAGATCCCAGAAAAAAGCAGGAGTAGCTATTCTATTTGCAGACAAAGTGAACTTAAAGCCAAGACTGATCAAGAGAAACAAAGAAGGTCACTAACTACTTGTTAAGGGAAAACTCCAAGAGGAAGAGATAGGAATCATAAATATATATATACACCAAATACCATCACATTCACTTCATAAAACAAATATTATTGGATATGAAAAATCAAATAAGCTCTAGCACAATACCCTAGTGTCATAAATAGATCAACAAAGAACTATTAGATCTGAACCAAGCTTATGAACAAATAGACTTAGTAGATGTCTACAGAGTGTTCCACCCTACATTAGAATACACATTCTTCTCAGTTGTGCATGGGACGTTCTCCAAAATAGACCACATACTAGTTCATAGAACATGCTTAAGTAAATATAAAAGAATTGAAATTATTCCAAGCATATTATCAGACAATGAAATTAGAAATCAATGGCAAAAGAAACCACAGAAAATACATAAACACTTGGAAATTAAAAAACACCCACCTGAACAACCAATGGGTCACAGACAAAATTAAAGAAGTGTTGGGAGCTGGTTCAGGATAGGGTCAGCATATGATCAGGAACTTGCTCACCTCCTGCATTTCATGACTTCCCTCCCTTTGTGCCCTGATTTTACCTGCCAAAATAGCCCAGAGTACAAGGAAATGTTCCTTGTACTCTGTTTATTGTAGTCCTAATTGACATGGTCCTAGGAACAGCAAGCTTGCATGTCTTGGTTCCCATCAGCCTTATCAGTCAGTTATTCCCAGAATGTATTAGAAGAGTAGCATGGGAGCTAGCACAAAGAATCAACTGGGATCTCATTGTATTAAAAAGTTTCTGCACTGCAAGAGAAACTACCAATAGAGCTAACAGGCAACCTACAATGTGGGAAGAAATATTTAGCAGCTGTAGCTCAGTAAAAGGTTTACTATCAAGAATATATAAAGAACTGAAAAAAATCAGACCTCCCAAATTCAAAGACCCAATTCAAAAACGGGCATCTGAAATGAACAGACATTTCTCAGACAAAGAAGTAAAAACAGCAAGTAAATATATGAAAAAATGTTCAACATCACTGGTCATTTGAGAGCCGCAGATGAAAACAACACTGAAATTCCACCTCACCCCACAAAGAATGGCTGCTATCAAGAAACTAGCTAATAAAAAATGCTAGCGGGGGTGTGGAGAGAAAGGAACCCTTCTCCGTTGTTGGTGGGAATGTAGGTTGGTGCAACCACTGTGGAAATCAGTATGGCAATACCTCAAAGAACTAGGACTACAGGTCCCATTTGACCCAGCTATTCCCCTACTGGGAGTCTTCCCCAAAGAATTAAAAGAATCATACCACAGTGATATATGTGTGCCTATATTTATAGTGGCACAGTTTGTAATAGCTAAAGCTTGGAAACAGCCCAAGTGCACATCGACTGGAAACTGGATAAAGAAAATGTAGTTTTTTAATAAAATGGAGTACTACTCAGCCATAAAGAATGAGAAACTAGAGACATTTATAGCTAAATGGATGCATATTGAGGCCATACTCTTAAGTGAAATAAATAAGACACACATGTAAATACTGAAGTTTCTCTAGTGTGAGAAATTGAAAGTGTAAATAAGGATGAAAATGACTAAAATGAATAATTGATAATTTGAAATAAGAAAAGGTCCAAAGGTTTGGGGATGGTGAAAGGGAAAGGAGAAAGGGAAGAAGGGAAAGAAAAAAATTATGAGAAAAAAAATGGAATCAAACTCTGTGTAGATAGGGAAGGGTGGAGGGGTTGAAGGGTGCACAGGTAATGGGAGAAAAAATAAAAACTAAGATGCATCACATTCTGGTACAAACACCCAATGATAAATGTAAATGTATTTTATATCTAAAATGTACATATATATATATATATATATATATATATATATATATATATATATATGAATGTATTAGAACAACAACTTACCAAGGACACCCTGGCCCATCTCTTGGTTTGTACTTTCCCCCCTCATGCCTTAAAAAAAGTGATATGCAGGCTGTGGTGGTCTTCTCCTCTCAGCTGGTGGGGAGGCCCCACCCATTTCCACTTTAATTCTCTTTTGTTTTCTGCATCTTCTTTCACCCTACTCAGGTCCCAGACCCTTGCCATGCAGGACATGGCAAGGAAGAAATTAGACAATTTCTATAATTAAATGATAATGCCATACCAGAACTTATGAGATGCAATGAAAGCAGTCTTATGAGAGAAATTTATAGAAGTGAATTCTCACATTAGGAAAACAGAGGGAGCTCAAATAAATAACCTAATGTTGAACCTCAAACTTCTAGAAGAAGAAGAAGTCAAGCCCAAAGCTTCTATGAGGAATGAAATTATAAAAGTAAGAGCAGAAATTAATGCAATTGACACTAAGAAAACAATACAATGACTCAATGAATTGAAGAGTTGGTTCTTTGAAAGATTAAATAAAATTGGCAAACCCAGAGCAAATCTTATCAAACAAAACAAAAGAAAAAGGAAAGAGAAGACTCAAATCCATGCAATTAAGAATGAAAAGGGTGAAACTACAACAGATCCTGCAGAAATCTAGAAGATCATCAATACCTATTTTGAGAACCTATATTCTAAAAAGATGGAAAACACAGAAGTAATGGATAGATTCTTACATATATATGAGTTATCAAAGGTGAATCAAGAAGATATAAAAATTCTAAATAACCTAATATCAGGCAATGAAATTAAAGATGTAATTAAAACCTACTAACAAAGAAAAGCTTAGATCTTGATGGATTCACTGCTGAATTCTACAACAAACTTAGAGGAGATTTAATGCCACTACTCTTAAAACTCTTCAATGAAATTGAAAGTGAAGCAATACTAGAAACCAAAAGTGAAGTCAGGCCTGGAAACAAGTATTACCCTGATACCAAAACCAGAGAAGGATCTAACAAAAAACAGAATTACAGATCAATCTTCCTAATGAACATAGATGGAGAAATTCTCAATAAGATACTGGTAAAAAAAATGCAGCAAATTATCATGATTATACACAATGACCAAGTAGATTCATTCTAGGGATGCAGGGATGGTTCAATATATCTAAATCAATAAATGTAATACACCATATCAAAAGAGCCAAGGACAAAACTCCATGATTATCTCAATAGATGCAGAAAAAGTCTTTGATGAAAACTCTACAGAAAATTGAAATATATAGTTCTTATTGCAATCTGGGAAATGCTATATTTGACAAACCTTTTGAAACATTAGGCAGAATAATTAGACGAAAGAAGTAAAAAGAAAAAATATACAAAAGGAAAAAGTTAAATTATCATTATCTGCAGATGAAATGATACTCTACATAGAAGACCCTAAAAACTTCACCAAAAGGCTTCTACATTTAACACCCAAATTCAGTCCTATTCCTGGATACAAAGTGAACACCAAAAAATCAATAGCATTCCTGTACACAAATAACAAACTCACTGAGAGAGAAATTAGGGAAACCACACCTTTCATGATAGCATCAAAAAAAGGAGAAATATTTAGGAATCAATATAGCAAAGGAAGTAAAAGATCTTTACATTGAAAACTACAGTATCTTGAAAAAGGAGATTAAAGAGGATATCAGAAAATGGAAAGATATCCTTTGCTCTTGAATAAGAAGAACCAATATAGTGAAAATGGCCATACTTCCAAAATTGTTATACAGTTTCAATGCAATCACAATAAAAATACCAATATCTTACCTCACAGAATTAGAGAAAACATTCTTAAAACTCATTTGGATCAAGAAGAGACCTAGAACTGCAAAAATAATTTTGGGCAACAAAGGCAAGATGGGGAGCATCACAATCCCTGACTTGAAATTATTCTACAAAACTGTTGCGATGCAAACAGCATGGTTCCTGCAAAAAAAAAAAAAAAAAGAAAACAGACCAAAGGATCAGTGGAACAGATTAGAAGATGCAGAAACAATTCCAGACATTCTCAGCCACCTTATCTTTGCCAAAGGCCCAAACACCTTCACTGGAAGAAAGCCTCTAATAAATTGTGCTGGAAAAACTGGCTTTCCACATGCCAAAGACTAAAACTAGACCCATGTCTCACACCATGCACTAAACTAAAATCTAAATGGATCAAAGGTCTAAATATTAAAACAGAAACACTAAATCTACTGGAAAAGACAATACGTAGAACTCTTAATGACATAGGTGTAGGAAAGGACTATAAACAAAACCCTGATTGCACAGGAAATATCACAAAGAATCAACACCTGGGATCTGATCTTATTAAAGATCTTTTGCATAGCAAAAGAAATCACCAACAGAGTGAAGAGACAATCCATAATGTGGGAAATTTTTTTGTCACCTGTTCCTCAGAAAAAGGACTATATCTAGAATACATAAAGAAATAAAAAAATCAGATCCCCAAATTTAAAGACTCAATCCAAAAATAGACATCTGAGATGCATAGACACTTCTCAGATAAAGAAGTAGAAATTGGAAATAAATATATGAAACAATGTTTAACCTCACTGGTCATTTGAGAGATTCAAATTAAAACAATGCTTAGATTCCATCTCACTCCAGAAAAAAAAAGGATATTTATTGAGAAATCAACCAACAACAAATGATAGGGAGGGGCTGTGGGGAAAAAGGAACCCTTCTCCAAAACTGGTGGGAAGGTAGACTGGTGCAACCACTGTGGAAATCACTGTGGAAATTCCTCAAAACTAAAACTAAAGGTTTCATTTATCTCATCTATCCTCCTTCTTGGTATCTTCTTGAAAGAATTAAAAGCACCCTACCAAGTGATATATGCTCAACCATGATTATAGCACCACAGGTTATTAATACCTTAATCTTGGAAACAGCCCAAATGCCCATCAACTGACTAGTGGATAAAGATGATTTTTTAAATACAGTTGAGTACTACTCAGCCATAAAGAATGATAAACTTGACACATTTATAGCTAAATGGATGCACCTTGACACCATACCGTTAAGTGAAATAAATCAGACATGTATGTGTAAATATCATATTGTTTCTCTGGTGTGAGAAACTGAAAGTGTAAATAAGAACCAAAATGTATAATAGATGTTGTGAAATAGGAAGAAAATGTTCAAGTGGAAAGGGTAACTAGTTAAAGGAAAGAAAGAAAAAGAAAAAAAAAAAAGAGAAAAGAAGGAAAAATGAAAGCAAAGCTTTTGTAAATAAGGAGAAGAGAGGTTGAAGGGGAATGGGAAACAAAGAATCAAAATATTGAAAGCCAAGCTGCTGAAGGTATAAATTCTGATGACCTAACAAATAAATCTGCACAAAAACCTGAAAAATCTTATAATGGAGATATTATATTGGGTATTATTATTCATTGTATTAAATAACAGTATGACACCCCCCCAAAAAAGAGAGAGAAATAACCATACCAAAGAGATGGTAAAGAGTGAAGAGAATTAGAGTAGAGATGAAAAGATAAAGGAACTACATAAAATATTATACTATTTATTTATTTAATGTGTTTCTTGGTAAGCCACTCAGTCTTAGAAAGGTTTGAAGTGGTTTTTCAGAAATCAGCTTGTTTGCATTAAATACTTTTAACTTCCCAAAGAGAAAACAAAGCAAAACAAAATGGAGACTGGTTGTCAATGAATCTGATCATGTTATTAGAGGATTGGAACTTTCAGCAAATCCAGCAAACCCAGACCTCTAGGCAAGGAACAGTAGCTGAGGGTTGAGTTAATCACCAATGGCTAATGACTAAATCAATCCTGCTTACATAATTTAGCTTCCTTAAAATTAAAAAAGATAAGGTTCAAAGAGCTTCCAGGTCTGAACACACAGAGATACTAACAGGGTGGCACATGCAAAGAGGACACAGAAGCTCTATGCCTCTTCTCACATACCTTTCTGTGTCCATCTATCCATATGGCTGTTTGTGAGTTGTGTCCTTTCATAATAAGCCATAAACCCGGTAACTAAATTAGCTTCCTGAGTTCTGTGAACTGTTCTAAATCACAATTTTTTTTTTTTTTTTTTTTTTTGTACCAGGGATCAAACTCAGGAGCTTGTGAGACAAGCACATTGCCGCTGATCTAAATCCCTGGCCACTGTGAGCCATTCTAGCAAACAACTGAATCCAAAGGGAGGATTTTCAGATCCTCTGATTTATAGTCAGACAGTCAGAAGCAAGTGACAAGTTGGACTTGAGATTGGCATTTGAAGGGGAAGATGAGAGGCAGTCTTGAGATCTGAAGCTATCTTCAGCTAGATAGTGTGGAGCAAAATTGTAGGAGACCTCACTGGTGGCTGCAGACAATTGGAGAATTACTTATTGCAAGAAAAAATTACATATCTTGCATGGGAAGTGAAGTTCTGAGAATGGTGCAAATGTAGAAGGAAAATGAATTCACTTGTTTCACTATTCATTTGTTGTCAGATAAGTGAAATTTTCTAGAATAGTTTGAGCTCACAAAAGAATGTGGTTTTGGAAGAGAAAGCATGAAGAGAAGTAGATGTGGAACCTCTGACCTCTGGGTGACCACATGGCACCCACAGTATGGAGTAGCAGCGTTGCTCTGCTCAGTTACTAAAGCTAAAAGTCATCCATGAAATTAGAGATAGATACAACTCCCTCAGAGCTGTCTAATTGGATGGATATGGAAATGCAAACTAATAAGAAAAAGCAAAATACAGAATCCTTTGTTCATTGTTACCTGCAATGGTTAAAAATGAAAGTAAAAGAGAGTGCAGTACTGGGTTAAAATTTGAGGCTAGATGAATATGAGATTTCAGTGAGTCTGAACTTTGGTCATTATGTCCCAAGCTTCTCACTAAGGGAAAGATCTTTGAGAGACAACAGAAAGTGCATAAAGATGTAGTGAAAATTTGGGGCGGGGGAAAACTAAGTATCTGTTGAAAGCAAGTGAAATAGTGTGAGGGGATTATTTTATTTTATGAGTCACTATCCTAAGTTCCTTGACGAACCTTTTTAAAAATGGGCCATGGGATAACTAATATGGGGTGTCTTTGAATTGAATTCTTCAAAGTAAAAGAAAATCATGTTTGGTATACAAGATGCATGGTTCACTGGGAAACACTCACAAATCGCTGTACAAGATCCAGATGCAAAGCAGTATCCCCTACCCCACCCCACCAACCCAGGAAGAGATAGCCTGGTAAGCTGGATAAAGATAGCAAAAAGTCTGTTTACTATGAGAAGGGGAACTTCTGACTCCCCTTATAAATGCCAAGTAGAACACCCTAGACAGATGCAGTCCATGAAGGACTGGCCCTGTGTAGCTGGGATGATCACCCACTGAATAAGGCAATTATACAGGTCATGATAAATGATCTTTTAAGAAGACACCTTTTCCATGGGGAGCCCATGTACACTTATTGCTGCAAAACCAAACAATGTTTCAGGAAACTTTACATAATATTCTGTCTTAGTTTCCCCTTGTAGGTCTTACAGATGCTCGTAAACAAAAATTTAACAAAAGAATGGAAAAATAAAAGGAGTCAAAGGACTGGTATAAGCAGAGTGGTAATGTTTATTAAGAAATAAGGTGAAAAAATACTGATCCAAACCAAGAGGAAAATTAAAGGTAAAGTCATACATCAGGGTAGAAATATTTAGAAGGTTATTGAGAAATAGGAAAAATTAAACAGACATTGGGGAGGTTAAAAAAAAGGCTTTAATAAAGCATTACCAGTGGTTACGAGGGCCAGGGAATCCCTGGCTGGTCCCTTAAAATTAAAGAGCTACAGACAAGTATGTGCTATTCAGCCAGTTATAGAATAATTTAAAAAGCCAGAAAAGCACAGATTAAAATGATCTAATCTGAAAAAACTTGGAGGCAATGGTTTAGCAGATTAATCAACATAAAACTTTAGAGAGGGGTCAAAATTCTTTGACTTGATGCCTTAGTAGAGACTCAAAGCCTTTTCTACAAAGTGGGTAAAATGGTCAAGGGAAGGAGAAGTAAAGTTCCTAAAAAGTCTGTGAGAGCATTAGTACGGCTGAACAGGCTTGATATGAAGATGGTGAATTTCTTTCATCTGATTGTGTGGGAATGGACACTGTATCTGATTGGGGCAAGATTCCATTACGTAGTATTGTAAAGCAAAATGCGTGAAAATCTACTCTTCCAGTAATATTAATTGGATATATATATATATATATATATATATATATATATATACACACTAAATGAGAATCAATAAGAATGCCAGAGCCCACACAGTGTAGACTAGAAACTGGGATGTTTATGTGGAATGCCCTATGTGGAATGTAGATGGGGGTTATGGCAAAAGGTCAGCAATGCATCCTGGTGATAACTACTGGGACTTTGTACTAGAGAACTTCCATCTGAGAGACACTTGCTAGCATGCATTAGCTGAGATGGCCACAAGGCCCAAAAGAAAATTATCTGAAATTCTGAAATATTATCCAATTTGGGTGACATCAGAGAAGCACTCTAATGAGACTGGCAGTGCCCAGAAAATACAAATAGATATGGTTTGTCCAGGATCGTTCTACTTGGGGAATGCCAGGAAGGGATCTTATGATGTGGGTGTGTATTTATAGGATGTGTAGAATGGGTCACAACTGATCAACAGAGACCTCCTTGGTTTGTGGACAGCAGTTCTTGGGTGAATGGACAACTTTCTATTTGAAAGTTATCACTCCAATTTTAGAAGTCAAGAACAAATCAATTTGGGGGCTGAATTGCATATTGTTGTCTTAGTGGCAATGGAAGAATTGAAGTGGGAAAAGTCAGTATGTTTTGGTTTCCATTAATTCATTTGAACATTGGCATAACCATAAGGTTAGCGAAAAGGAAAATGAAACATATCCTGATAAAGGGATGCTCATATAGCACACAGCCCTATGGAAATTTGAGGAGTAAATTAAAATAGCACAAGTTGATGCCCATCAGAGGAACTCCTTTCTAGGTATGGAAGATGATTGGAACCACCAAATAGAGCTTTTCATTTGTTCTCTTAAAGTGACCATTTGTGTCAGCAGAGTGAATACAGAGTGGAAGTTCAGCGGTGGGCTGACTCTAGACACATTCCTCACGCACCCTCTGAGCATAGAATTCCCATGAAAACTGCTCTGTCCACCAGCAAAAGAGTAGATACTGCAGACAGGAGGTGGATTTTCTGCAGTGATTGCCTTGAAAGTAGCTAGCAAACCAAACTGGTGCAGGTAGCCCAGGGGGACCATGAATGGATCCTGAAAGCATAGACACAGACTGCAGTCTGTTTTTTGCTTACTGTGTGGTGAAAATATTTGGAGAACTGTAAAAGAATAAGAAGAGCAAAGGATACTATATGAGTTGGATGACTGAGCAAAATTTCTTCAGACCAAAGATCACATTTTATTGCCCATAGTCTCCTAAAATGGGGAGAGAGATATTCTTCTCAGAATAATAGCTTGCTGGAGAAGTAAAATGAACACTTTTTGTCTAAAACAGGGACAGGTATAGGCCTGAAGAGACAGCTTACACACTTAACCAGTATATGCTCAAACTTAACATTAAATTCAAAGTCCCTGTACTTCTATAAAATAATACTTGAGATAGATACATCTCTGTCACATAAATATTTTTCATGATAACCTTTGTCTTTTGATAAAATGAAAAAAAAAGAGTGGGAAGTTTGAAGAGAGAATTATCCTTATTTCTTAATTTACAATTAACATGCATGTTTCTTTAATGAATTACTCATACATTGAAAATACGTCTCAATAAGTCTATAATATTACTACATTTTAGTGCACAGGATTACGCACCCATATCTGCATAGATCTATTTCTGTATTTTTCAGATGGCTCTAGAGATGAGAAAATAAGAAAGAATGTTCATGTGACTACATAATTCTTGCCAACAGAGGAAGATACTGATATTGAAAGTTCTTTGTTTCTCTCTTCCACATATCACTTTGCAATCTGCCTACTCTAGGGGTTCTGCTTCTTTAATTGAACCCTGACTAGTAAAGTGCGATAAGTGAAATGCCTCAGCTTTTAGGTGTCAGATTTCTTCAACTTTCCTGAACCCTCCGCAGTCCCCTAATAAAGGTCCAAACTAATTATGGAACTGTGTGGAGAAAAATCTGATGGGGACAGAAAGTTTTAAGCAACCCATTCCAAAGCAGGTACCACTCAGGGGCCAGCACTGAAAAAGGGGGCTAAGCAATCTCTCCATGGTTGGCATAGAGTAACACTTTATGAGCATGGCATGCTCTGTACACAGCCAATATTGGGAACATTTGTTCTATTGTTTATTGGGCTAAATAAACAATTGAACATATGCATTTTTGTAGATCTTCAAGCACTGGTGTGAAGATACCTGCTGGGCACCATCTGATGGGCTTTGTACATGCAAAGAGGTTGAGTGTTTCTAATTAGTGTGGGAACTAAGCCGTAAATCTAGATTTCTTGGGGATATATTTTCATTTAGCCAAAAGAGAGCTCAATTGGGCATTGAGAAAGGTAAGAGTTATTGTTCACGCTCTCCAACACACTGTGAGAGCTTAGACAAACTGCTTTACCTCTCTGCACTTCTGTTTTCTTCATCTCTAAAACAAAGGGGTTTGGCTCTTTTATCTCTCATGGCCTTTCTGACTCTAATTTTCTTTATGATTTTTTTATGTTGGAGTAACTTCATTGAGTATAAAAAGAAAGTTATTCTAGATTTGATTATATGTAAAAGTAAAGGCAAAATTTTAAAGTTAAAACCCCAAAATATAAAAACTAGAGTCAACCTGAAATATTTAGTTAGAAATTAAAAGTTTCTATATTCCTCTAAAAGAACATTTGGGATAGGTACATCTCTATCATATAAAACATTTTTCGTGATGCTCTTGGTCTTTATAGGAAAGATGAAAAAAAGGGTGGGAAGTTTGAGAAAAGTATCACTGATCCTTTTTAAAATTTACAATTAATATACACGTTTTGTTCAAAAATTAAAATATACTCATAAATTGAAAACACATCCAATTCTATAATATTACTAGATTTTAGTGTATGTTCTAACACACTTGTGTGCACTCACACAATATACAATTGAGGTAGGAGATCTAGGCTGGGATAAACTGGACAGATAACTGGGAAAATATGTCAAAGTTTATAAAAACCCCGAGGACATGTCCAAAATACAGAACCCAAAATGACTCCACCACTCCTGAGCACTGTACACAGAACCAATCAGAAAGCCATACATTTTCCTCCCCTCATTTGAATACGGAATAGTTTGTGGTACCAATCAGAAAAGTGCTATTTTCAATCCTTCATTTGTATCTGGTGGGAATCCAAGTGAGTCTTTCCATAGGGCACTGTAAAGCTGGCATCAGGCCAGGTGAGTTTTTAATAGGACAACTGTCTCAATGCCTTATTTGCATGAGAGGGGAGCCAATCCAGTAATTTTGGACACAAAAGACTAATTTTCCTTTTCCTCAGGGTTGCTGTGAGTCTTCCCTGAAGAACCTACTTCTTTTCTCCTTCCAATAAATGTTCACTTTTTTTAACATAAAAAAGGCCTTTATTTCTAAAATGTGGCTTAATTACACTCCCAATGTGCTAAGCTGGCTTTGGAAGTGACCCGGCAGCACAGAGCAATCAAAGGAGGAGCAGTCAGGGCTCCTGGTCCTGGGCACCAAGATGTCACTGCTGTAGCAACTCAATCTTCAGAGTTTCTTCAGCTGTTTCTTGTTTTGTCGGTGGTCACTTTGGATTGCCCTGTGTGCCAGAGGTCCGAGCTGGAGGAAAAGCAGTAGCCCCCATCCTCTGCTCTTATGGGCTTAATGATATGGCCTGGCTTGGTCACAACCTTGGGAGTGGTAAGCTTTTGGAAGGCCCTCTGGGAGTTCTACATTACCTTTTCTGTGTGTCTTGTCTCATCTTTGTTGAGGATAACCAAAGCCTGGAAAGAACCTCCGCCAGACCTCCATCTGGCAAGACAATCATTTACACATGTGACTATAACCCTTTTCCAAAATATATACTACATAAGAACTATGTTCACCTACTTTATTTTCTCAAGATTCACTGTAGCTCTTTTTCCATAAAAATTTAGAATTGTATCATCTTTCAAATGTTTGCTTCACATGGTTGTACTGGAGGACATAAATTTCTACCTTAACATCATCCTACAAACTGTGAAATCATGTGAAAATTTGCTATCATCTTTGATTCTTGGCTGTTTCATTTGCTAAAATAGTAGTAACTACTTTCATGAAGAATTTCATGAAGGTCAAAGGAGCCCTTGTCAAATAGGTACTTCCCTAATTATGTGTTTGGAAAATATTAGGAGAAAACTTTAGGAATTTTTAGTGAATATAATGGGATAAAACAAACAAGTTTATACTTTATCTGTCTATACTGTACTGTAGGTTTTTCAGAACTTCTATTATGAAAATGTATTTTAAGGAATGCTGCCAGACTTATCAAGAAGACCTTTTCTCCTTTTCTTTTAAAAAGCATTTTGTTGAGATATAATTCACACACCATACCATTTCCACATTTAAACTCACTACTTTCAGTACTGAAAGTACATCATCACAATCAATAGTAGAATACTTTCAATGTCCTTAAAATCAGCTCTGTACTCCTTAGATATCCCCCATCCCAGTGTTGTGAGACTTTAAGATACTGGAGAGACCACTGGGAAACAGGAGGATTTTATTTTAGGTGAACACCAACTCAATGGATTCACGTCCAAAGGCTGAGTTCAGAACAAATGAAAGGCTCTAGTTTTATACATTTGGTCAAAGGTGTGTGCGGGGGTCTGTCTAGTGGTAAGAAACTGAGACAAAGCAATTATAAGCAATGAATAACCTTGAAAGGAGACAGAGCCTTGTGAATCTAGTGAGAACAAGAGTGTCATAAACTTTGTTTACACATCATAGTTACCAACGTTATCTGTACCAGAACAAGGAGTTACACCTGTGTGGGAGGATCTAAGATGGGGAAAACTTGTTTTTCTTTAAGTTCTGCTTCACCAGTGGTACTCTCTCTCACCAGACCCTGAGGAGCTGTTATCTACTCTCTGTCTCTATAGAGTTTCTCTCTCCGGACATCTCATCTAAATAAAAGTGTATAATCTGGGTCCAGGAAATTGTTTGCTTACTAAACATAAAGACTACTAAAATTGGGGGTAAAATATACTTTCATAAATGTGCTTTAGGGTGACCAATGTCAGATCCATAGTAAGCACTCAATTACATTTATTTTCAGTGTGTATTAAAGTGTGAAGCTGTCAAGTAATAACTAACACTGTAGTTTCTACATTAGTTTTGCCTCTATTAAAAAATATGAGAAGGTGGCTTTTTCTGGGAGGTGAGAAGAGGAGGAAGAAAGGATTGGAGATTAACCTTGTTAAAAACTTTACAGCCAAGTAGCATGAGAGTGAGGAAGGGGCCTCTGAACTGGTGCCTGGGAAGTCACACGGGACCCCAATTTTTATGAAAAGGAGCTCTTCCAAGTGAAGTGTTGACATTCTGGCTTACTTTGTGTTCCAACAGGAAGAACGATATACAATACAGGAAATGGACAAGTGCCAGAGACCCCTGTAGTCAGGTTTCAGTACCCACCTGCCTAGTATTTGACACAGCCCTGAGAAAAAAATACACTAATACACTAATGGACAGAACTAAGAGAGAGAAAGCGGGGAGCCAGGATAACCAATGCCAGTGCAAGCAGCAAAGGCTCTGGACAGTCCCAAATACTGACTTTTATTAGCAATCAATTGGGGTAAAGGCAACCTGTGGTTTCTATGGAAATTAATGTAAACAAGGCTTACAAAGGACAAGACAAAGCATTCTCAAATCAGGAACAGAATAGACAAAATATATGATTGTAATTAGAGCACTGTCCTTCTAGTCTGAAGGTTTTAGTTATGGGTACGGAGTTTGGGTGCGAGTTACTATGAACTTGGCACATAGGCTCGGCCAGTCTCACTTCTCTAAACAAGCCAATTGTGGGGTTAAATCCTCACAGCCGGATGTGAGCATAATCGATATTATGGTCCTCTGCAGACAAGAGAAACCCTTAAGAAAGGGCACAAATTGGGACTAGCAACTTATGTTTATGCTCCTTCCATATCCAAATTAATATGTTGAAACCTAATCTCCAATGTGATAATGAGAAGTGAAGATTTTAGGATGCGACTAGATGGGATTAGTAGCCTGTTTCAAAAGATTCCTTGGGGGCCCGGGGATTTAGCTGAGTGGTTCTGGCACCTGCCTCGAAAGCGCAAGGTCCTGAGTTCGATTTCTGTTGGTGGTCTCTCTAGAGGGAGACCTGAGACCCTGGAGAGCACCGACCCCGGAAAGCAAGACAGAAAAGGAGACAGCCTGGGGGACGAACAGCAGTTTAATTCCTCTGGCACTATTCAACAATCACAAAGGGAGCAGTAAGGCTTTTATACATGTAGGAAAGCAGCTTAGTTATTCTGGCTATTGTCTTTCTGATTTTTACATCTGATGATAACCAGTGACTTTAAGTGACACATAAAAGCTACAGACGAATTCACAAGTCCACCATTTCTGTTCACCAATCCCATACATCAAAGAGCACACCACAGCCCTCTTCTTCTCTGATGGTACCAAGAGAGCAGGGCGACTTCAGCCAAAATCAAGCCCACCAGCCCACCACAAACATCACAGATGTGCATAGTGAGTTGTATCTCTCTCACCACCTGACCATTGGGTCGCGGTTCTCTGATCCCGGGAAATGGTAAATAAGACAACTAGGAAAACCTGTTTTTTTCCCATGAAGCTTTCACAACATCTCTTAAAGTTTTCTGGCATTCTTTTAACAAACAGACTTGTGAAGTTTCCCAGAAATGACTTAATTTTCTCAGTTAACAAACTTCTTGTGATCTATTCTTGCAACTAGACACTAAATTCTACAATTTCCCACAGATTCCCAATACCAAAAAACAAAACAAAACAAAAATGGCCAAGACAAAAGATTCCTTGGGGAGATATTTTTATGATTTCTACTATGTAAGGATATGGCAGGAAAGTAGCATCTCTGAAGAACTGATCCTCCCCACATACTGAATGTGTGAGTGCCTCAATCTTGGACTTCCCAGTCTCTAGAACTATAAGAAACAAATTTCTGTTATTTGTAAGCCACTCAGTCTATAGTATTTTTGTTACAGCAGCTGAATATTCTATGCCAGAATAACACTCAACAATTGATGAACAACATCAATTCTGTTGACTGCAAAGGTTTGTCTTCCTACATGACAGCACAGTTGTGAGAATAAATGGCAGTTTATACATTTCTTTATCTCTTTCTGCCTGCCTATTATTTGATTGTAGCACTAGCAGAAATGCCAAGAGGGAGAGCCTGATCAATTTACCAATAAAGACAGACATGTGTGCAATAAATTATTAGGAGGATAAAAAAAGTTAAACTGTATTCAAGTCATAATTTGGTAGCCATTGCACTAAATTCTTCGAGTGCAGTATGTCATTTTAGAATTAAATATTACTCTATTCAACATGTTATTATCAAATCCCTAGTATTGATTGGCTGATACTATTCTTGGCATATAGAATATACCAGTGTGTTTCGGGTCACGACTCTCTACCTTCACAGAGATTACATCTAGCAAAGTCATCCGGGATTCCCTCTTTCCACATGGAAACTTTTATACACACTATGTATTTGGTACAAAGGGCTTCAAGATGAATGAAGCTGTCTTCCCTCTGTTAATGCTTAATAATCAACTCTTTTATAAGTGCATCTGCTAGACATTTCCTCTGGCGATCCTGATTCACTTAAGTGTGCCTAGGATGGATATAAACATCGACATATTTTAAAGTGCCCCACGGATTCCGAATTGCAGCTAGGGTTGAAATCACTATAGTAAATATCTGCCACTGGTCTTTGGTCTTTTGTCTGTTGGCCCCCTATCAAATCAGAGACAAATATCTTTTATAATTCTCTGGGAAGTTCATTCAACAAGGTACTAAGGAGGTTATTACAAATGCTGAGATTGACTCAGCATAATAATATAACTGATAGAAGGCTTATAACTTGGTCTCTAAATAGACAGAAAATGGCCATCTAAAGACAGATGGCTTTTCTGTCAAGAATAACTACCAGAAAATATAACATGATTTCATAGTACATTTATGGACAATATTTGGCAAGAACAAGATGAACAAATTCATGGGAATTTTTTTTCAACATTTAATGCAACTTTCTATTTAAACAGCATTAACTGTGCTAACTCCACTGTGAAGGGTTACTCTGTGAGGGTTATAGTATGCTTTGGGAGCTATTTCTGTCCTCAAACATACAACTAACATGAGTTGTCTTCAATATTTTTGGTCTTGAAAGCTTTGCTAGTGTAAATCATCATCCTTGATCAATTTGGAACTTGAGAAAGATTAGTTCTAAGTCTAATTGACTGAAGGCATGACCTTAGGAAAGGTGAATTCATTTGTCTATGTGGCCAGCCAATCTTCCTAGGTAACTCCCTTTGATTTTTCACTATTTCTATTCTTCTTTCATTTGAAACTTTACATTTTATAGATCAGGCAAGCAAGCCTCAGAGAATTTAAGTGCCACTTCAATAGTCCTTCAGCTATGAAGTAGGGGAGCCAAAATGCTCCTTCCGCTTGTATTTTAGTAGAGAATATCTTTAGGAATAAAAGCAGTCATTTGTGTTGATATCAAGAGTAATAGCAGAAATTAAGATGCTTCACAGTGTAGAGTCACTTTAAAGTTAGAGTTACCAAATCTTCTGCCACATGCAATTTCAGTTGGTCTGCTTAGGAATAATAATAATGATAATAATAACAATGGAACATTTGGGTCCAGCAATACTGAAAGAATGTTAGGTTATTTAATATAGGCTCAAGTTTAGAGTATATTAATATTATAGGAGAATGGGAATTTTGAGTAACTTGGAATAGAAAGTTTCACTGAAGGATAATAAACAAAATACAGTTTTCTTCTTGCAAGTAAAGCATGGTTCGCAATATTGTCATTTTTACTGCAAATTAGAGTATAAAAAATTAAGCAGAGTGTTGCTTATGAGCTGCAGATGATTGCTTCTTATTTATACTCAACTTGTTCTACTATATAGTGATATTTCAGAATTAAATTCCTCATATTTTTATTAATGTCACTAATTTTATTATCAATATTGCCCTCACATAATTTTATTAGGAGTTTTTTTTCTCTGATCCAGTGATGGTCAAGTGCAAAAAGCGTAATAGTGTAATGATTCTGGAATTCAATTTTGATTAAAATGCTCCATTAAAATGTCAAGAGTATGGTGAATACAATGATCTCAGCTATTTACTGAGATTTTAAAATTCATACCTCTATGTTAATTTAGGTTTCTATGTTTTTGAAATGAATTGATACTACATTTAATCAAAAAGAGTATATTCCACCACATTCAAATATAGACAATAGTAATGAGTTTATCTACTTCAATCTCCTACTACTCTCACTTTGCAACACAGCATTGAGCGAGCCATCATATGCCACAATGAAGGAGAGAGTGGAACCATAAGTCATTACATCAAACCAACCTACACGGTGCTATGTCTCTTCTTGTTTTTATGACTGAAAGGAGTTTCTTTGCCTTATCCAAGCCAACTACCCACCAAGAGTCAGTCGGCCAGCCCGAAGATTAAACTTGGGAGGTAATATGTATTGTTCATTTTCCAAATTTGACTAAGAGCCCTGTGTATGACATGGGCTCTCTTAGTTCATTACATTGCCTACCATGCTTTCTCTCTGACCTACAAAAGCATTTGTGCAGCACTTGTGTGCTCCAGATTTCTCCCAGTCTGGAGCCTTTTATAGCCATGGAACCTAAGGATTTTAGTTCATGGTGAAACACTATATATTTTCCACCATTTCTATCTCTACATTGTAAAAGTTTGAGCAATCATTGCTTTCCTCTACTGGCTTGATTTTGGAGGATATTTTTTTCAAGGATTGCTATACTATCTGTATCAGACCTTTTTTTTCCGCATAATGCTACTTCTGATTTTATATAATTAATATTGGTGTAAAATATTTTTTAGATTAATTATGATTTTTTTTTTGGTACCGGGCATTGAACTTGGGACCTTGAGCTTGTGAGGCGGGCGGAGGAATAATTATGATCTTTGGATGGGTTCATCCATCACATTTTCCACTACTATCTTTTTAAAGTAAGGGTTGCTTTCTTCCAGATACATTTTCAGATTGTTTTATGACAGATATTTTCCTGGCAATATTTGATTTTTTTCATTTCAGTCTTCTGCTAGAGTTTACTCACAATCGGGCCGGGGATTTAGCTCAGTGGTTCTGGCACCTGCCTCGCAAGTGCAAGGACCCGAGTTCGATCCCCGGTACCCCAAAAAAATAAAAAATAAAAAGAGAGTTTACCCACAATCACTTCCAGAACTCTGGTTCACAAGACCCCATCTTCATAAATTTGCTTCCTCTCATTTGCTTCATACAAACACACACACGCTCACATGCACTCGCGCGCCCTAATTCCTTAGGTTCTTTCACCCCTGCAATGAGTCTGATTATTTATTCCACAGTTTTAAAAATGCTCAGTCTTTAATAATGATCAGTTTTACAGAAATTTTGCCTCCAATACCCTTTCTACCTTTTTCCATAATTCCACATCCTATTTTGTAACGCTCATGCAACATTTTCTTAACATGTTCTTAGCTCTGTCTCTCTCTTTTGTAAATTGTGTATTTGGCCCCTGCAGCATATATCACAGAAATAAATGGCTAAATTTCTTAATAAGTAAAGAGTTCCTACAACTCAATTTAAGAAAACAGCCTAATTAAAAAATGTGCAAAGTAATTGAACAGATCATACCCCAAAAAGAAGACATAGGTATCTCTTAATCATATTAACTTTTAATTATAAGTTCAATGAAATACCATTTTGTAGGTATCGGATTGATTAGTTTGGGAACACTGTGAAAGAATAGGGTACAGTAACTGTGGATGCAAATGTAAATCAAATACAACTCTTACAGGAGAAATCTGGCAATATATTTTTTTTAATGCTTCAATTTCATTTATTCTACACTTACATTTAGGTAGGTTATCCTTTCTAGTATTGTTAGTGATAATAAAAGATTAGAAATAAAGAAGTGTATTTAAAAATAATTTGCATATAGAAGAACACGCAACATGCAGAAGAATTGCAACATGCAGACAATTTAAAAGACAATTATAAAGTATAAAGACTGATGAGAAACCAGTAATGTTATCACTAACTAGTTTAAGAAATAGTATATTGCTAGTAGCAATAATCTGTGTGCATATCACTTTGCCTCACAGTAACGACCAAGAGTCTGACCTTTATGGCAGTCATTTTCCTGCCCTTAATCAGTTTTAGTACTTATGTGTATATCTTTAAAAAGTAGCTTGGGCACAGGGCTGGGGGTTTAGCTCAGTGGTTCTGGTGCCTGCCTTGCAAGCGCAAGGTCCCAAGTTTGATCCCTGGAACACCCCCAAAAAACAAAAGTAGCTTAACTTTGTCTCTTTTAAAATTTTATAGCTGGAAAAATTCCATAACTATAGCTTTGTGGTCTGCTTATTCCTTGTCAATTGCTTGATATTAATTCATGTCTTTATGGTTCACTCAGTGCATATTATTACATTTTTGGATGCATCACAATTTTTGTTTTCTCTCAGTTTTTGTTATTACAGTGTTTCCAGGCAACAGTACACTTGTACAAGAGTATCTGTTGGAAATTGCTGCACTGCAGGATATGGGCACTTTTAAATTTTCTAGATTTAAAAAGATTGCTTCTGCAAAATTCTTTTGTTTCTCTTGTTCTTCAATACTTAGCAATTACAGGCTTTAAAATTTTTGCTGATCTGGTCTGTTTGTGAGGATATTTAATTGTAATTCCATCTTACATTTCCTTGGTTATTAATGAGGTTGTTTGCATAAGAGCTCTTCCACACATCCAGCTGAGAAATCTACCTTTCCCTGGAACGCTGATAGATATCTTCAACATTACTCTAGCTTAGTGTTTTATTTTCCTATGTTCCATTTCACTTACTTGCATTATAATCTGTATATTCCTGAGAGCAGAATCCAAGTTTTATTCTTCTTTACATCCTTGCAATTTCTAACAAGGGTTTCATCACTGATAAGCTATCCTTTTTTTTTTTTTTTCCTGTATGAATCAATGAATGTCTTAAGGTATAGATTACAAAGCAGGTAATCTAGAGTGGAGCTAACAAAGCAGATTTTTAAAATCAGATAATTTGAGAATGAATACATTTTCTTTTACTTACTATCTGTTTGACCTGGGAACATTTATTCAATTTGAATATAGGTTTTCCTCTGCAACTTGGAAATAACATTAAGGACATCTTTATAGGATTATTGTAAAAAAATGAAATGTGATAGTTTGTGTAAGCCACGTGTAAGTTATAAGAGCAGTGGATTTTCAATCACTGGGAGCTATTATTATTGTCACTGTAATTGTTACAACTTGGTTCTTATTCAAAGACGTGGCCTAGAAAAGTGAAATGTGAAATGTTTGTGCACTATAATCTTCTCAACATAAATTCTTTTTTTTTTACCAGAGTCTTTTTTTTTTTTTTTGGTACCAGGGATTGAACTCGGGAGCTTGCACTTGCGAGGCAAGCAGAGGCACCACTGAGCTAAATCCCCAGCCCTAAATAAACTCTTTGTATTTGCTTTTTTTAGTACTGAGGATCAAACTCAGGACCTTGCACTTGCAAGGCAGGCGCCAGAACCACTGAGCTAATCCCGAGCCCAACATAAATTCTTTTTTTGCTGAGATAATCTTACATGGAGATGGGGCAAGCAGTATGATTCATTTTGAAGAAATCAAATGAAGGGAATAATTTGAATCAGTCTTCTTATTACTATTCAAAAATGTGTGGAAAAAGATACCAACATACCCATACACGTTGCAGTACAATTCACAGTAGCCCTGCGATGTAACTAGCCTAGGTGTTCAAGAATAGATTAATAAATTTTAAAAATGTGTTATGTATATACAGTGGAGCATTGTATAACTATGAGAAAGAATGAATTTGGATGGAACTGGAGATTCTCATGGTAAGCAAAATGAACTAGACTCACAAAGACAAACATTGCATGCTTTTCCTAGCAGGTGGAATCTAAGTAAACAAGCAAAAAATCCAAAATATCAACAAAGTATAAGAGAGACTATGATTAGAGAAGAGGAAGGGACTTCAGGAAGATGGATATTATCAATATGTGTATGCACGTATGAAAATGCCACAGTGAAACTCAGTTCTTTATAAAATTAATATGCACTAATAAAATTTTTAATGGTATGTAAAAAGGGGATAGAAAAATAAGTTGAGGGGGAGGAACTGGGTCTGGGAGAGAAAGAACTCAATGAAACTCATCATACTAATGAACTAGGAGATACTGAAATTACCACTACTTCAGCCTCTAAATGTAGAGGATCAGAAAGTCTTTACCCATCTCACAAAAGGTAGATAACTGCACATTTTAGATCTAGTTTGATTTAAAAGAGAGGAAATATTGAAACACTTTGAAACCTGAGAATATATTGAGAAAAAAATCAAAACACTCAAGTGAGTAATAAATACAATTAGGCAGAACAATGGCAGCATGAGAAACAGAGCCACATAATTCTATCAGTATTTTATGGAGAGATTTAAACTCAAGCCTCTATTGCCTTGTTAAGTCAATGTCAGTAAAATCAGCCTCAATAAATTAGCTGTGTTTGCAAGGATGGAATCACTGTAAACATTCAGGAGTGGGTTAGCATTTAGGTGGCTAGGCTCCAGTGTAAACATATATGCTTCAAAATATTCTATAGCAACATTTCTAAAATATTTTCAGAGCAGTTACATTTATAGTACCAGCTTCATATAATTTACATGTACTTTTCCACAAAAGTAGTCTCTTGATGTGCAAATGTAAAAGCAAATGAGAAGCAGAGGTTTACCCAAACAAACCATTTTAAGGCATATGTAGAAAAAAGCAGAATATGTGGCAGTAGATCACTTCTCTGCTTAAAATGCTTCAAGGATTCTCTTGTAATTTAGAGAATAAAGTCAAAATATTTAACATTTACATAAATTCTTTCCATTACATTTTCTGGTTTGTCGACTATGTTTCCAGACATTTTTGCAGAGACTTAATATACTATACTTTATTCATAACCAACTGTATTTTTGCCAGCCATTTCCTTTGCTCAGTTGTGAAAACTCTTCCCAATGGTATTTTCTTACGTGATTTTTCATGAATAAACAGGTATTTTTTCCATGAAATCTACTTGAAACTTCTAAGTTTAGCTGAGGACGCTTCACACTCTTTAACACACCCCAGACCTTTCCCTGTCTATTACTAAATTGCCTTTATCATCACTTCTATGTCCTACTCTTTCTTGAATTCCTGTGTTAAAGCCAACCACTCTATCATTTATCTATTTGATCTGAGCCTAACATAAAGTACACATATTATAAATTAAACATTTGTTGAATAGATAAATTTCTAATTTACATATGTGAATGATCAGTTTAGAATGTGTAGATTCAAAATTGAGCATTTTGGTAGTAAGAACCTTTAGAAGTGAGGCACTATGAGTGTGTGGGTAATGCTCATGAGGATAGATTGCACTGGACTCTGAAAAGACCCAATTACCAAAATAAACATTTTCACTCTGTTATGTTGTTTAAGGAAGGACTGGCTGCCACAGACTTAAATTTGAGCGAAGATTAAGAAGTCTTTCTTGAACATCCATATTCCAAGCATAGGCATATGGCTATTTCTTAGCCATGCCAGATGGAAAATGGAAAATATCAGGATTACTACAAATCTATGTTCTGTGTTTGCTGAAATTGCCTGATATCTGCATTTGGTTGGCAGCAGAATGGCATGAAAGGGTGGGATCAGGGAGATGTAGGCTGGTTTATAGGGCTAAAAGGACAAAATGAATTAAGGCAAGATCGATAATAAGCAGTACACAGAGCTGAGGATGCTTAGAAAGCTCAGGAAATTTAAGCTCATACTAGAGTAATTCCAGCTTCATACTTTTTCATTATACAAACTGCACAAACAAAAATTAACTAATTTGAGCCCAACAATCGTGTAATTAGGCTGAAAGAAGTTTGAGCTGGATGTGACCCCAGAGATCATCTTATTTGATGTTTTAAAATATATTTTGCTGCAAAAGGCTCTCACATAAATATCCAATGTGGAAACATGACAGTGTGGTCAAAGTAGGAGAAGAGGACAAGCATTCTCATTGTTTGTTGCCTATGTACGATTCTTCCTGTGCAACTTAATTTACCCCCGAGGGCTCAATTCAGAATACAAATTAAGATCAACTGATCCATTAGTACAATCCAGTTTTTAAGGATGAAGAAACTGAGGACCCAAAGGTGATTTGTCAACAGTGCCAACAATAGGTATGGCTAATCTCGTAATCCTTTTGAATTGCAATAAACATGAAAAATAGAAGCAACAGCTTAATATCTTCCTCTTTTCAATGAAAAACCTAATCCTTGGAACAACTAAATACCTGCTCAAGATTAGGAGGATAATAAGTTTGAGGATCAAAATTAGAATCCATTTGAAGTTATACATAATAGACCTACATTATTATCAATATTTATTGATTTATAATGGCAATGATTTTACACTGGAATTCATAAGTGATTCATCAGAATAGTTGAAGGTTTTGTCTTCAATATGTACATGTTAAGATCTATATTATTTCTAAAGAACCCAACTTTCTATGTGTTGGAAGTTTAGTATGTGCATGTGGCAAAGCACCTTGGGCTATTCAGATGCACCTTCATGTTAGTAAGTCCTGGTAGAGAGGTTTGGTGTATGCTAAATTACGAACTTGCTACAGTCAGAAATACTTTTTAGGGTAGTATGAGCAAATAACGGTGGTCAACTACAGCACTGTTTTGAGGACAATTTTGAAAGTATGTTCAAGCTTGGTGACATCTTCCTGGTGCATAAAATTGGAGAGTGGAGAGTCACAGACCATAGTTTTGCCTTCTGACCTTCAATAGAGTAGCAAATTTATCATTAACTTAATATCTAGCCCTTCTGGTTAGTAGGTAATAGAAAAATATATATCTCTGACTAGAATCAGTGTTACATATTTGGGCGCTTTCCTACTTTCAAAGAGCGGGAATCTCCTTTGTTTGGGTAATATTTCTAGCATCAGCGTCATTCTTTTATAACATATTGCATAAAAAGTATTTTATTTCTGAAATGTTATGTAGACACTAAATTCATGTTGATTAATTGATGTAAAATTATAAATCTCAAATATTTAAAATTGCAAATTAATTATGCAAAATTAAGATTCTACAGAACAAGTAAGAGTTACTTTAACTACGGAACTAATCCCAATCCCTTTCCTGGAGACAAATTTGTTATTAGCTATATTATCCATCCAGATTTTGTGTGTGTTTTTAAATATGTATAACAATCACTGCTGATGTTAAACTCCGAAACAAAGATGACTTCCCTGTTAAGAACTGGTGCCAACCAAGAATACTCATGTTTCATAATTCCCACTTCATGGTGTTTGTTAAAATTCCATCTCAGATTTTGGGAAAAACCTGAGAACAATAATAACAAAGTGGTCAGGCTGGGGCTCAGCTATTGACTCTAAAGCCCTCGCCTGTGGGCTGGAGGAATCAGAAGTCCACTGAGAGGCTGCAAGCTGATTCTGCCCTCTTCCAGCAACCAACAGCTGCTCTGCCTGCAGCTGAGAGTAGAGAGGAAAGGCAGGGAAAGGAAATGGGCTGGTAGTTCTCATGGAAGAATCAGAAGAACAGCTTGGTCTTTAGCTGGCTGCATTTTAGCCTGGAGGTGCAAGGCTTGAAGAATGGCAAAACTAGGAATTCAAAATTATTTCTCTTTCAATGGTTGAAAATTTTGCCAGCATTCCAGTATTTTTAAATTTTTCAGAAACAAAGGATATCAATACTCTTTCTTACGTAGCCTAAGTTTCTATGATGAGGCATGAAATTAAACCTTATTTTTTATTGGAGAGAATTATAAATATGTGTCTCTACACAATGATCAGTCTAGGAAACTAGAATTAAATTTTTAAAAAATCAGTGTGCTCTATACACTTCTGGATTATGTTTTGCTCATGCACAATTCACCTTGTTCAGTTCATATTTAAGTCTCCATACTACGCAAAATTATTTTTTCAGGGGGGCTTGCCTGAATGTCAATGGTGATTTTGCACATTTTACACTCACTTTCATTATGTGGTAAGTGGAAATGTTTCTATTTTTTATTTCCTAGCAGATTTTATTTTTTACCCTTCACTTGTCAAATCTAAATGTCCAAATCTAAAACTCATATTTTCTAGAGCTGCAATTTTTGGTTCTAGTTCTCTTTTTTTTAATTATAGCTGGATCTATTTTCTCAATCCATTCACTTATTTTCTCTAAAGAAATATAATTTCTTCACTATAAATGAGAAATATTTGAGAGGCCCGTAGAAAATATAAATTATAAGATTTGGAGGTTAAAATTATTCCTCTTGAGAGTAGATTATATGTTGAGATCCTGGTATTGTACTAAACAACATAATTAGTATTATAATTCTAAAGGAATAAGCACCTCTGCCCTTTCATGTAAAAGCTACTATTCATATTATTGATCTGCAGACTTGTAGGTCTCTACCTTGGTTGCTTATCAAATAAACAAGTGGAGTTTTGAAACTATATGAATACAGGGATGTTAGAACCCAGGGATTTGGTCTTGGCCATATCGTGTTTATAATATTTGTCAAGTGATCACAATGCACAAATGATCATTACTTGTGTAACAATGGTATTAACTATACGGAACCATTCATCGATATTTGATAGGACTACAATAATAAAGTGCATAATCAGTAAACAGATATTTTGCACCGCTTTCTACTGTTTATAAGCTAGAATAAATACAATTCAAGTTCCCTTGCAAATCTGACATTTGTAATTTCCTCTATGTCAAAAGTCAGTATTTGTGCTAATCAATTACAATATTGATTATGAGAAATTCAGAAATCTAGACTTGTGGATTAATTATCCCCTTTAATTGAAATACCTTCGAGTGTTTGGAATATATGAGACACATTCAATGAATAACTACGAATATTTAAAATGGAAACTAAATCTACCTTTCTTCCCTCCTCCTGAAATACTGCCTCTGGATATATATTAATCCATCAAGTTGCATAAACATGACAAAGTTGTTATAATTATTTTCTTACTTATCTCCAGACTCTTCCTCTATGAATATATTATGAATACTTTATACTACAGTAATTCTATTTAATAGTATCCTAGCAACAACATGCCTGGCGGAGGTTGTTATTCCACTGGAGATGGAATACTTGGCAAGAGATAGAGTGTGAAAGACTCACATTCTCCAGACGCTAGATCTCACAAAAAAACCTGTCATCACTCACTGCAATAAAATTAAAATAACTATGGAAAAGATCAATTCTCCACCTTTTGCCCTTTGGTCCATAATATTAAAACATTTTTGAAAAATTCTCTATAGAAAAAAATGAAAAAGTAATGAACGATTGAGTTGAGTAAATTCTGTTTTCCTTTGTTAGAAAAGCAGTGGCATATTTTTACATGCACAAATTTAGGATGTAGATTTTGATTATTTTCTTACGTCAGTCTCTCACCTCACTCAAGGTCAGATTGACACCCACTAAGAGCACCATGAATATTTTTTGAGATATTGGCTTTTGACTCCAAATTACTGAAGAGTGTAGCTGTGTTGATGTAAATATAGTGATTGCCTTCTTTCTTTTTTTAGGGGTTGAGGAATTCCTACATTTATTATTAGTTGGGATATATCACTGATCTTTATGATGAAATGTGCAATAAGAATGTAAAATGTTATTGAAATAATGAAGCATTTTTTGTTTTGTGACTTTATTTTAAGCTTGTATGTTATTCCTTCGATATTCGAGTGTTGGTTTATTTTCTTAGAAAATAAGCATAACTTAATATTACCTTTAAAATATAGTGCCCCAGGCAGGACTGTATCTCCAGAGAAACTTTGCTATTAACATACATATGAGCTATGCAAATGCAAAAATTTATTTACACAAAACTTTCTCTGAAGATTTAAAGAGACTTTATAAGTATTATCTTTTGAGTATTTAACACAATTCCAGGATGTAGGTACAGAGTCAATATTATTAAATTCTTTATTCATTCATTCAAAAGGTCCTGACTATATTATTCTAGAGCTCCAACTGAGTGGGTTAATGGTATTAAGACTTATTAACTGGTACTAGGTTTAAAGAGAGATTAATAAAATTATATACATATATGCATTTACTTATGTATATATGTTCACAGATGTACACCATACATTTAATATGGACACAATATGTAACATAGCATATATATATATATATATTACATCTCATATAATCTGTGTATGTGTATTGATGTTTGTTGCAAAATTATTTTCTGTAGCTTATTTGGACAGTGTATTATTATTAAGTTATCTAGACCATCTGGAGAGCTCCCAAAATGATGCAACCTTTAATACAGGACATTTAAGAAAAAATACCTGTTAATTTTAGTTTGTGAATTAAAAAGAAAGAAAATGTGAACCCATATAGGTTAAAACAAATGATGACCCCAAGATTTCACCTCTTTGAATGTGGACACGCTTGTCCTCAAGAAAGATGTGTTTTGTAGAAGTCAACAGACACTTCTGGGCTTTTGGTCACTTAAATTTATTTTCCTCTTTTCTTCTCAAGAGAGATCTAGGGAGTAGGATCGGAACCAACAATGTGACGTTGAAGAGATGAAGATTATATCAAGCACAGCATTACTAATTTGTAGAGAGAGTTGAAGACATTTTACATGGGAAAACTGAGATGACTGCTTACCAATTTCTCTATACAGGTGAATTTGTAAAAAGTAGCGTACTTATCAAAAGTGTGTGCATGCTTAAAGATTGAAAAGAAGGCAATGATATTCACTCTCACCACATTTCTCCAACATTGTACTGATGGCCTCAGCCAGTGTGATGAGGCAAAGGAAACAATGCATGTATAAGTTAGGCAGAAATAAAACCATCCTGCAGGAAACAAGGAATTCATAGGAAAAAAAACCTTCTAGGAGAAAAAAAACCTCCTAGAATTAATAAGCATGTTTTGAAAAGTCACAGGATATATAAATATCAATTATATACTAGAAATATACAATTAGTAACCAAAATTTAAAAGAAAAAAACAAGGCTAATTATAATAACACAAAAGATGACATATTTTTGTATACATCTAACAAAGCATCTACAGAATGTATAAGGTAATAAAGACTTTGTGAGTGTATGTGTACATGTGTGTGTTCTGAAGATTGAACTTAGGACCTAACACATACTAGACAAAGTCTCTCATACCTACAAACATAGCCTCTTCCAGGATAGTACACTAAGTTGCCCATGCTGGCATCCAATTTCCAATCATCCTGCTTCAGCCTCCTGAGTGACTGGGATCACAGGCATGCACCAAATAGTGTTTGAGCAATTGTTCACAAATTTGCAAAAACTAAAATAAGCCTGAAGCTAAACTTCACACTTACAAAAAAATAAATTGCAATGAAACATATAGAAAATTATGTAACTATAAAAATTCTGAAAGAAACCTCAGGAGAAAATCATTGCTTCCTGAGAATAGGGAAACAAAAAATGCCTCAGGTAATCAAAAGTACATTCCATTTTAAAAAGATAAATTGAATTTCATCCACATCAAAAATTTGTCTTTTGTTTTGTTTTATTTTGTTTTGCTTTTGCAGAAACCACTTTCAGAAATGAAAGGACCAGAACAGGGCAGAACTGACTGTTAGAACACGTGTTTAGGATGCACAGAGCGTGGGGTTCAATTGTCAACACCTTAGCTGCATTATCGTTTTGCCTTTTTAACAATGTCATGTGGTTGTAAATATATCTTGTTTTGCTTTTCTTTTTTGCTTAAATTATTTTATTGGTACAGTTTAGGTATACAATATGTTTACATTTATCATTGGGTGCTTGTACCTGTACATGATGTATCTTAGTTCTTATTTTTTTCCCCATTCCCTGTGCTCCCTTCACCTCCCCCACCTTTCCCTATTTACAAAGACTTTGTTTCCTTTTCTCATAATTTTTCCTTTCCCTTCTTTCCTTTCCCCTTCCCCTCCCACTTCCCCTACCCCTTTGGACCTTTTTGTCCTATTTCAAATAATCAATTATTCATTTTAATCCATTTAATCCTTATTTACACTTTCAGTTTCTCACACCAGAGAAACTATTCAGTATTTGCACATGTGTGTCCTATTTATTTCACTTAAGAGTATGGCTTCAATATGCATCCATTTAGCTATCTTGTTTTGCTTTTAAGAAGAAAGGAAAAGGAAAGAAAATGACAGGAGAAAAAAGGAAAGGGAAAGGAAGAGAAGGGAAGGGAAGGACACATTGCCAACAGAGAGAAAATATTTGCGAATCTTATACCCACTAAAAGACTTCAATGAAAATTATGTAAAGAATAATAAAACTCAACAGTAAGAAAATACGAAACAATATAGAAAAATTGGCAAAAATTTGAGCAAATATTTCAGCAGAGGATATAAGAGTACCAAATGAATAGATTTGCAAAATAATTCACTATTAGGAAAATACTAGGTTGATCAAGTACTCACCTTCCCATTAGAATGACTAAAAATAAGTAAAAAAACATGATAAGAAGTTCTGGTGGAACAATTGAAACACTTAGACATCACTGATAAGAGGGAAGCATTGTCTACTACACTAAAAAGTAATTTGATAGTTTCTAACAAATTTAAATATATACACAGTATATGAACCAAAAATTCAACTCTTAAGTATTTACTTTAAAGAAGTGAAAATTTTGTTTTCCCACAAAAAACTCGTAGGAATGCTTTTAGCAGCTCTATCCATAATTGTCCCAAATTGGAAACAACCCAATATTATTTGAGAGAAGGAATTAAAAAATCTGGTAAAGCTATAAAATGGGATGTTATTCAGCAGTAAAAAAAATGACAATGTTAATACTTTCAACCACTTGGGTGAAGCTCAAAGGTGTTATATAGAATGAAGCGACCAGTCTTAAAGATCAAATAAGGTATGTTTACATTAACATAACATTGTATAAAAGGCAAAACTATTAGTAAGTGAGAACATCATTGTTTGTTAAGGGCTGGGCCAGAAGTAATGGTGCAACTGAAAGGAAACACAAAGGAGTTCTGGGAATGATGGAACTATTTTTATACTCTTACAGATATGGTGTGACATGTGTAAGTTGTGATGGAAAAATACAGTGAATGTTTAAATTAAAGTTATGACAATGAAAGATACAGTGTCATGAATCTCCCTAAAAACATTCCTCCTTGCTTCAAACACACTTATCCCATCCTTCTTGCCACTTTCTGAAGCAGTGCTGCAAGTCCCCTTTTGTGAATGTCTTCCATTATGCTATCTTGACTGCCTTGATGTCCTAAATCAATTTAAAATGTTTACCTTTCATTGCCATTTTGACTTTGGAGAAAATACGTAAGTCACATGGTACTAGATCTCGGGAATAAGCTGGATGAAGACATACTGTACTGTTTTTAATGAGCCTGACTTTTCATTGGATAGTACTCACCATAGCATTCACCATATTGGTGATCAAACCTCATAAAGACACTCAGAAAAAAAGACATCCAGAATTGCTTCACCAAATGGCAAGAGCAATACAATAAATATGTTCAAGGCAATAGGGGAGTATTTTGAGGGTAGCTACTGTCAGTATGTCTTTTACAGTAACAATTTGTTAAAATTTAAACATTCATTGTGTATTCTGATAATCTCTTTTCTATCCATGTGTTAAAATTCTAGAACTTTATATCAAAAGAAAAATAAATTGTATTATATGGTTAATCAAATATGAAAAACTTTGAAATCATCAAAGTTTCTACTAGTAGTACATTTAATACCAAATAGTTTCTCTAGTGTGAGAAAGTGAGAGTGTAAATAAGGACTAAAAGGATTAATAACTAATAATTGATACTTTGAAATAGGAAAAGGCCCAAAGGAGTAGGGGTGTTGGGAGGGGAAAGGGAAAGGAAAGAATGAAAAGGAAAAATTATGAGAAAAGAAAAAAAAATGGAAATGAAGTATGTAAATAGGGAAGGGTTTAGGGGTAAAGGGCGCACAGGTAATGGAGAAAAAATGAGAACCAAGACACATCATGTACAGGTACAAGCACCCAAAGATAAATGTAAATGTATTATATACCTAAAATGTACCAATAAAAGAATTTAAGAAAAAAAAATGCCTCTTTTCTGGTGCTTTGCAAAAAAAAAAATTAAATGTCTTGCAGAATAGAAACAAAACAAAATTAAACAGAGCAAAATAAGGAAGAAAAGCAAAAGAGCACTGGCAGCAAAGGTGGGCTACAGTGGCAAGAAAAATATAGCCGTTCTTTAATATCTAGCTTTTATTAAAATATTGCTTGCTAGTTAATTGTTAGGAAATTTGGCTCCATGTAATCACTTAACTTTCTTTCTGCTGATCCTCATTTGGATGTTTTGATTAATAAGTTTTTACCCCAGGAAAGCATTCACCAGTTATTTCTGAAACACTTCTTTGACTTTCACAGACTACTCATATGCATAGTAACATTTGAATTTTAAAATATTCTCTACAGATTACCCAAAAGCACTTAATGAATATCTGGTTTGTGTAATAAGATATTGCTATTCACACCTTGGGATTCCAGAGTGCATACATATTGAAAAGGAATTAATATTTATGGTTAATCCTATAATTATTCTAAAACATGGAGAAAGATATGAGGTGATTGTTGATCTAAAAAGAACCATCTCTAAATCTATATACTTCACAGATTTCAAAGGAATATCTTCATTTACAAGGAAGGTGTATCATACAAACTCTATATGTCTGTACAACGAAAACTAAACTTCAAACTATCTAAGTCTTTGCAAGACTCCATATATTTTAGCCTCAAGATTTATCTCTTTTGCTACCTGGGCTGAGAAGTTTATTGGATTATCCCTTCTTGACATATTCATTTAAATTAAGAAATGTACCTGAATCTTCCAACAAAAACTTGACTGTTTAATATTTGAAAGCCCAGATTGCAATATTTTTATTTGAAATACACTTTTGCAAAAGCAAATATACCTATTGTGTGCCAAGCTCTGGAAAGGCATTGAGAACATAAAGGTTTTATAGACTGAATGGAATTTCTTTCTTTCTCTTCTCCTTTAATTTATATGGTGAAATCATAATTCCCAGTGCTTCAGAATACAGCAGTATTTAGAAGTAAAGTCTTCAAAGATCTAATTGAATTAAATCAAAATCAATGGAGTGGGCTCTAATCCAGTATGACTAGTATCCTTATAAGAAGAGGAGATCAAAGCACAAACAGTCTGAAAAAGAAA
This sequence comes from Heterocephalus glaber, assembly GCF_053883595.1. NCBI lineage: Eukaryota > Metazoa > Chordata > Mammalia > Rodentia > Bathyergidae > Heterocephalus > Heterocephalus glaber. Next base: position 3,539,418 of record NW_028258463.1, read on the forward strand.
ATTACAAGAAGACATGGAGAAAACCGCCTACAAGCCAGGGGCCAAGGCCTCAAAAGACACCAGCTATGAGAAAATAAATGTGTGTTGTTTTGCTTAATCCACCCAGTCTGTAGCACTGTTATGGCAGCTCTAGCAAGTCTGTACAAATGATGAGGAAAGCAGATACAAACATCTATGCCACTGAAACTGAAGCCAAATAGAGAGATAGAAACAAAAACTCTACATAGATAAGAATTACCAAAGATTCTAAGCATATCATGGGTGTTACAACAGCATATAACAGGGGATGAGAGCATGATAGTTTAATGTGAAATTTATACAGTATGTTAACCCTCTGTGTAAATAAATAAAAGGGAAATAGTCCAGGCAAAGGAAACTTTATGAACAAATTTCTTTAGGCAGAAGGAGCTCACCTCCTACCACCTGAAATAACACCCAATGAAAATGATGAAAATGTTTCTGTAGGTGGAATTCAGAGTGAGCAGTAGAAGGGCCAGGTATTTAGCTCAGTGGTGCTGGCCCCTGCCTGGCAAGCACAAGGTCCTGAGTTCTATCCCTGGTACCAAAAAAAACCACAAAAAAACAAAAAACACCACAGAGTGAGCAGTAGATCAGGCAGGGAATTATAGGGCCTTATGGGTGGACAGTGAAGCAGGAGCAGGAACAAGCAGAGCGTCTTGGACTTCAGGGCCAACTTTCTAATTTTCAGGTCATTTTTTAGATATTTTTAACTTCATTTTTGCCCTTTGACAACTTCCTTGGACACAAATTATTGTATTTCTCTGTATTTATTTTTTAGGAGTGGTTTTTCAGAGGTGCTTTTTCTTGTCTGGAACTAGTTTCTCCTAAGATCTAGAAAAGAGCATAAGGTTAGACAGGTAATTCAAGCCTATCTCTACCTTCATATTCAATGACTCTGAAATTTTTCACCACTATTCATTATGATATATTGCTTTAGGGTTTGTATGCACTTTCAGCAACAAGAAGGGATTAAAAATACATTTTGCTATAAAAACTTTTAAGTCATTATTCATGACAGAGAAGCCCTTGGGTGTGCTCTCATTTGTGTAGGTTGTTTTTATATTTTTGGTCATTCACTCACCAAATGTTTATTGCCTGGGTACTAAATGTTGACTTTCTGCTAGATGCCCATTTGTCCAGGAGCACCATCCTGCTCTCCTCAGTTCTTAGCATTCACAGAGGGAAAGAGGCATTATGAAGCCTAAGAAATGAATTATAATTACAAATTCCAATGAGAGCTTAGAAATAATCCAAGTACAGAGGTTGAAAAATAGGACAATATATTAAAATGGAATATACTTATCCTTGAAAGGTGAGAATGAGATGAAGTAAGAACAAAAAACATTCCCAGGACAGAAAATTGCAAATTCAATGACCTTGAAATAGAAAGGCTTTGTGTATTCTAGGAACAAGCAGTCACAATGGCAAAGGGATAATGAAGCACAGATGGAATTAGAAAGGAAAATGAATCAGACCTTGTCTTTGTAGGATATGGCCAGTGCTTAATGGGTGAAGTCAACAATTATAAGCAAAAAATGTTCTAAAACTCATCAGTGATCTAGTGCTTATATTTCCTATTTTCTTTGAAAAATGGAATCGAAAGTTGTGCATATTCCCTTCTACTATCGGAAATGTACCTGTGGATGCACTATCAGTTCATTTCTCTATACATGTTGATTTTTATTTAAGCTAACATATTATTGCATCTAACTTAAGTGATTTTAGGTCAGTACTGTATATGATATAAGAATAATCCATTCCCTTTCACAGTAACAGACTCAGTAGAAGAATAAAAGTAAAAATTGGGAAAAAGACTACATGTGTGTATTATCATAAGGAAAGTAATGACTGACTTCTTCCATATCAGATCTGTCTCAAAAAGCCTGAATTGAAGCTTTGCTATAGGACAAGATTCCATCAAACTCAATTTTATATTGGTTTTTAACCTGGTAGATAAATTAAGTAAATAAATAGATAAATTAAGTAAAATAAGTAAATTAAACTAACAAAGAAAAAAATCCGTAGTTATGCAGCTTTCTTTTGAAGTTTCAACAGTAGTATAGTTTGCAGAGCAATGTTAGCACTGAAAGACAGTATCTGATAACAGTCTAGAATTCTTCTTCCAGTTGACTTGCTAATGATCAGTTGTTTGATCCTCAGTTCAATGTTTTGAAGTCTCACAAAGCCCTCACCCAAATATCAGATATTTCTCATAGGTAGGACCTCGAATGTCCACCATAGCCCCTGTGGCAAATAAAAGATTGAACCCTTAGTGACAAAGACTCTGTATTGAGACATGCATGGTATTATAATTTTTAACCATATTTTTAAATAGAAATAACAGAAATGGACTCTTCCTAATCTTCATATCCAGAGATAAGCCCTTTTTGTCTCTCTACATATTTTCTTTTGATCATTTTTCTCCTTTTTTTCATGTTTTGGCATTTTTGCCAAATTTTTCTTCAGAGCTATCGACCGGTTTACATTCCCACCAAAAGCAGTTCAGAAGGGTTTCTTTATTATAGCTTGACTAAAAGTATTTTCTTTCAATATTATTTTTCTCTATTTACAAAGTAAATGTCTCTTGTTAATATTTCAGTGTACATTTTGTTTTTTACTATTCAAGTAGAAATCTTTTTCATGATTGCTATTTCTTCTTTTGAGCATTTTCTGTGCATTCTTCCTTTTTAAATAATTTATAATTTATAATTTTTTTCTCCTGTTTCTTAAGATATATATATATATATATATATATATATATGTAAATTTCCTCCTTGTATCAATGCATTTAAAAATTTTTTGTTGATTAACTTTTTGTGTGTGTGCATACTGGGGATCGAACTAGGGACCCTAGTGCTTGTAAGGCAGGTGCGGCACCACTGAGCTAAATCTCCAGCCCCTGTTGATTAACTTTTAATTGGCTTTCAGTGTTTTATTATGTGGGCAGAACTTCAGATTTTTTTTGTTTTGTTTTGTTTTTGTTTTTGGTACTGGGAATCAAACTCAGGACCTTGTGCTTGCGAGAAAGGAGCAGGCACCACTGAGCCAAATCCCTGGAACAGTCAGACTTTTTTTTAATGCCTTTTTTTTTTTCTTAAACTGCCTTTGAGTGGCTGGCCTAGCTTCAAATCTATTAAATGTTTATATATATTTGTCTTCCATATCTTTCTGTGATTTCATTTTTTATAGTTAATTTCTTTTATTTGTGAATGTATTTATTACACAGATATTAAATGAAGAAAATCTAAAAATACCTAAGTCTTGAGAAAGTGTGACTTTCTCTTTGCTACCCTGAAGTCATAAATGAAGCAAACATGTGGTTGTTTACTATAATTCTTTTTCTAAGTATTTGAACATACATATGTCCACCCTTATACAAACACACATCTACATAGAGGATTTTATATTATATGCCTTTTTCTCTTGCTTACTTTTAAATATAATCGTAGTTTTTGACATATTTCTGTATGATAGAACATACATCATACTCATTATTTTTATGGCTTCATAGTATTCCATAAAATAGATGTACTATATGTTTACATAATCATTTTAAGTATGTTCCCATTATTGAAGTTTATTTACACTGTTTTCATTTTTGTTAAAGATGAATTATTTACTACTGGGCATTGTTTTATTCATATCTTTGGAAATACTTATGAATTAAGGCTCTAATTAGAGTTAAGGCTCTAAGAATTGGAATTGCTATGGTAAATGGAATGCACACATTTGAGGGTTGGTTGTCTGGCATCTGCTTAGGAGTGTCATCAAGTGTAATTACAGCGTAGGCCAATGTAGCTTTGGTTCTTATAGCTCATGCTCTCAAAGTCTTTTCCAGCTACCTTTTCATAGAATAAACAGAGGAAAGAAGAGAGAGTGAAACTCATTAGCAAGTTTTCAACTCTCTAGTTATGTCATGTTTACTAACATGTCATTGACCAAGAGAAATGATTCAGCTGAGCCCACAAACAAAGGCATGGGCCTGGGAGGGCGGGTGCAGACAGCTCTGCCGGGTGAGAGACCACAGGGCCACTTTAAAATCTATGTACTACACCAAGTCTCTAATGGTGTGTTTTTCTTACTGATATAAAACATTTATTTGTGTTTTTGCACGGAGAATAAAACATTAGGAAATTAATAAGAGAAAATAAAACTCCACCCTGCTCCTCCAAAATAAAAAAGATTGTCAAAAACTTTGAGCAGACACCTCACCCCATAAGATATCCAAATGGCTAGTGAGTGTATTAAAAATTCTTCAACATTAAGGTTTACCTTGAAAACCTAATTTAAAGCTACAATGGTATACTATGAAACCACCAAGCAAGAAGGTAGAGTAAAAGGGACTTCAGTGCATCACTACTGTAAAATGGTGTGCTACTTCAAAAAACTGTCTAGCAGTTTCTTACAATGTTACATAGATGCCCCTCTTGTATTCCAACAATAACTCTCTCGGGCATGTATCCAAGATAAGTAAGTGCACATGTCCATAAAATGACTGCACAGAATACTGATCACAGTGTTATTATACTAGCCCCAAACTGAAAAGAAACCACATATATACTAACAGGACAATGGATATATAACTCTTGGTGCATTTACACAAATGCCACCTGGAATAAAACGAACTGACTGTCCACATGTCAAGACATGAACAAACCCCACAGTGTTTAGGGAAGGAATACAGACTCCAAAGAAGTATTTATATTTTACTGAGGTCATAAAAACTTTATATAAAAGAAAATTACAAAGATAGTACAAAATTGTAAAGCCATCTATTATACAAATGTAGATGCAAAGGTATTTACATCCAAATCTCATAAAATCAAAACTCAACAGATATATTCAGACATTAATTAAAACAATAAAACATGACCAAGTGAAGTTAATTCCAAGAATGTAGATATATTTTATATCTGAAAATAATAAATTAGATCAGTGGATTAAGGATTAAATTTATCAATGGTAAATGAAGTTTTTATTTTCCTGAAGTTCATGGAAAATAAGAAGTAATATACTGTAATAGTCAGAATAGTTGTTACCTTGGTTTGATCTGAGGCCTGAAGTTTGATTTGGGGAGATGATGAAACTCAGTATCATGATTTAAGATGTGACTACGTGAGAATTTTTGAAAAATCCTCAAACTCTTTTTATCTCAGGATCTCTTTATACCTTTACAAATTACTGAGGATACTAAAGATCTTTCTTATTAATTTTGGCTACTTCTATCAATATGCATCATACTAGAAGTTAAGGCTGAGATTTTACAAATTCAATTTAAAATAAAGACAAACTATTACACACAAACATAAATAATATATTTTTATAATAACTATACTTTCCAAAATGAAAAATAGGAAAGTTAATTACTTCTCCCTTTTCAGATTTAAATTTTCAATGCGTTTCCTGGTTTATGAAAATGTTTTTCTTATTCTATAAGTTATTTATCAGAAGTAGTTACATTAGTTTTAGGTGATAATCTTAAAGCTTTTGTAAAATGATAAGTTTTACTATTGATGCATTGATATATAGTATTAATTTCATATATTAAACAACATTTCCTTTCTTGGAATTAACATCACTTGGTCATGATGTTTTATTATTTTGATTCATATCTGAGTTTATTTTGCTCAGTTTAATTTTTTGAGGTTTAGGTGCAAATATTTTTGCATTCCTATTACCTAAAATACAAGGTTTAATACATTTCTTTATAACAGCCTTTGTAATGCTTTTATGTTAAGACTCCATGCTATTAGTAAAATGAATTAGAAATATTTTTATTTTTAAATATTCTGAAAGAGTTTATATAGCCTGAGAATTTTCTTTCTCTTAAAAACTTGAAAGAAAATATATGTACAATAGCTTTGCCTGATGCCTTTTTTGAAGAATTTTTCTCTGTTGATTTAGGGATTATTTTTCATATCCTACATTTTTATACTTTTTGCTATATATTATATTCTTATGTACTCAAATTCTGTATATTTTATTCTATATAATTTTTCTTTTAAATTTATTTTATATTTAGCTGTTTTTATCTACACAGAAATTTATTCTTCCCCTTTAAAAGCAAACATGAAGTAAATATTAACTTATTACTAGTACTATATTTTGACATAAATACTTCTTTTTGCTTATCCTGTGCTCTCAAGATAGATAAGCTCATCATTATAATTTTTGATAAACTTTCTGAAAATATTACTAGATTTGTATTAGAATTTTTACTATAAGTCACCCTGCCAGTTAAATGACCAAGATGAATCTTCCATTGTATTTTTTCTTTGCTTTTATTACGCTCTTTAAAAGTCAATCCATATTATAAAATAATATGTGAAAATTTTCAACATTACAAAACAACCAGATTTTTCAAACTTGTGCCTTGTGTAGTCTTAGTATGAGGAATCTCATTATTTTCAGCTTATTGTTGCAGTAAATACATTACATGTCACATATTGAACAGGGCAGGCTTCTATGTGTCTGAAGACCCTATATGTATGGACCCAGTTCACTGCTACATAAAGCAATATAGTTACATAGCAATAAAATGACAGAATAACAGGTGGACAATCTATTAGCAGTAACATCAGAGACCAAACTATGAATGACAGTGGCTTGTTGCTGCTAATCCTGAGTCAGATCAATGCTAGGGAAAATATAACTTCAACCTTTTATCTCAGCAGCATTGCTAGGGTTAAGGTAAGTAGAGGATTAAATACCAAACTTGGGAAAAATTCAGAACACATTACAGAATCTTAACAGTAGCTACAGATTTGTAAATATCACCACTTAAGTGAAATAGAGTAAGATGGACTTGCAAACAAATTTTAAAATTTTATTTGTACATGTTTGCAGTTCATGTAGTTTACAATCATCTCAGGGAATGGTTACGTGTACGTATTACAGCATGTTTCATTATTTTTTCTTAATTCCATTCCCCTTCCCTTCCCCTAATTCTCTCCTCCTCCAGTTCTTCTATCCCAGTTTCCTTGTGGATATTATTTGTCTTAGCTCATGATATGGCATATAATGTTCACATTAATTGGGATTATTAGGTTCCTAGCATACCTTTCTTCCTCTTTTCATTTTATTCTTTTTATTGAATTGATTAAAGATGATACATAAGAACAGGTAAAATTCATAAAACACCGCAATCTCTTGTTCTACCCAAAGTAGATATCCCAGTTATCTAGTTACTTTCCAGTCTAGTGTAGTTATTATAGTTAAAAGTAATTGTTATTCTTAGGTTGGAGATTTTATATTTTTTTTACTTTTTATTTTACTGGTACATTTTAGGCATACAAAATGATCACATTCATTATAAGACATGTGTACCTGTACATAATATAGCTTGCTTATTCTTTTTTTCCCATTGCCCTCCCCTCCCTTCAATCCCCTCCTCCTTCATGTATAAAAGCTTTGTTTTCATTTTTCCTTCTATTCTTTTTTCTTGTCCCTTTTTCCTTGCCCTCTCCCCTCTCTCATTCCCCTTCTCATTTGAACATTTTCTTCTTATTTCCTTTTCCCCTCTCCCTCCTCCCTTCCCCTTATTCTCTTGGACCACTTCTCTTTTTCAAGCCTTCTATCCCCTTGTCTCTTTTTATCTATCCTTTATCATTTTCTTTGTTCATACTTTGTCTCACTGAAATGAGAGATACCATACATTTAATCTCATGTCTGATTTACTTCACTCAACATTATATTTTTACAGGTGCATCCATTTTCCTACAAATTTGTCATTCTTTATAGTCAAGTAGTATTCCATTATATAGATAACCACATTTTCTTTATGCAATCATCTTTTTTTTTTAAATTCTTTTCAATTTTTTTTTTGGGGGGGGGGTACTGGGGATCGAACTTGGGTCCTTGCACTTGCACAGCAGGCAGCAAAACCACTGAGCTAAATCCCCGGCCCATGCAATCATCTTTTGATGGGTATACAGATTGATTCCAGGTTTTAAGTATTAAAAATTGTACTGCTATAAATACTGGCATGCATGTATCACTGTAGTAGGATGACTTAAACTCTATGGGGAAGACACTTAGGAGGATGGGTGGATAATACTGAATTTCTAATTTTAGTTCTTTGAGAAATCTCCATAGTGATTTCCATACAGGTTGTACTAATTTGCATTCTGGCATGGTACTAGAACAAAACGGATACATGGATCAATGGAACAGAGTTGAGGATAAAGAAACCTCCCTAGATATATTCAACTATTTGATCTTTGACAAAGGGGCCAAAAGCATATGTTGGAGGAAAGACAGCCTACTCAACAAGCAGTGTTGGCAACACTGGTTATCAGTTTGCGGAAGATTGAAACTGAGCCCTTAGCTCTCACCATGTACCAAATTAAAATCAAAATGTCATCTAGTTAGAATTGTACATATCATAGGCAGTCTTTAGAAAGACTTGGCTTTTTCATTTAGTAATATACACTTAGGTTTCCTCCTGACTTGGTATTTCATTTCTTTCTAATGCTGAATAATATTCCATTGTCTGGACATATTACATTTAATTTATTCATTCACCTATTAAAGATACCTTAGTGACTAACCAATTTATGTATTTATGAATAAAACTGCAGATTTTCTGGTGGATATAAGTTTTAATGCATTTGAATATACTCTAAGGAGCACAATTGGTAATTACATATTAATAATGTGTTCACAGCCAGGTGTGGTGGCCCGTGCCTGTAATCCCAGCACTCTGGGAGGGCAGGGGAGGGGACTACAAGTTTCACCCCTGCCTGGGAAGTTTAGTGACTTAGTGAGACCCTCATTGAAAATAAATAAAAAATTACAAAGGCCCAAGGATGTAGCTCAGTATAAAGTCCACGATCCAACACCAGTATCAAGAAAGAAAGAAAGTTAATTTAGTTTTGAAGAAGTTGCCAAACTAACTTCCAAAGAGGTCACATCATTTTTCATTAACACCAATTATACGTGCTGCATAAGCCCACCAGTGTTTGATTTTGTCATTGTTTTCAATTTTGCTACTCTCATTAGATGTATAATGGTGCCTTATTATTTTAATTTATAACTTGTTAATAATGCATAACATCAATTCTTATCTTTCTTCTTTTTCTTTGTTTTTAAATTTTATATTATGAATTTTCTTTTTTCTTTTTTGACTTTTATTATACATGTTTGCAGTACCTAGTGATTCCATTCACTGTAAGGAATGGTACATGTACATAACGCATCTCAGTTCCCTTCTTTTTGCCACTCCTACATTTCCAGCATCAGATGCATTTATTTATCTTATAAGACCTTATAAAATTAGTTATAAAATTAATTATCATATATACAGATTGGAAACTGGATTAATAGACCAAAGAACATACAAAACATGTAATGTAATTGTACTAAGTTAAGATACACTTTTAGATACACTGTCTGCTGAGGATTACAGTATCTTTTTTTTCTTTCTCTTTTTACTATTATTTTTCTTTTATTTCATACTTTACATACATACTGAATTTTTCATATAAGGCAGACCATGTGATATTTAAGCTTATGTGTCTGAGTTACTTCACTTAATATTATGGTCTCAAAATATATCCATTTTCTTACAAATGACTCAAGTTTATCCTTCTTTATGGCAGAGTAGTACTCAACAATGTAAATATACCACATTTTAAAAATCTGTTCATCTGTTGGTGAACATCTAGTGTGTTTGCAAGATTTAGCTATTATGAGTTGAACTGCTATAAACATTGGTATGCATACCTCACTGTGGTATGATGTCTTTAACTCTGGGGAAGATACCCAGAGTTGGAATTTCTGTTTTTAGTTTTTTTGGGAATAGTCATATTGATTCCCAAAATGATTGTATCAGTTTACAGTCCCACCAACAATGAAGAAGAGTTCTTTTCTTTCCACAGCCTTGCTAGAATTGTTATTGGTTAATTTCTTGATGATAGCCATTTGTTCTGGAATGAGATGGTATCTCAGTGTTGTTTAAATTTGCATTTCTTGAATAGCTAGCAATGCAGGACATTTTTCATACAGTTACTGGCTGTTAGTATTTCTTCATCTGAGAAGTGTCTATTCATTTCACATGTCCATTTTTAGTTGGGTCTTTAAATTTGGGGGAGTCTAATTTTCTTTAGTTCTTTGTATTTTCTAGATATTAGTCCTTTGTCTAAAAAGTAGCTGGCAAATTTTTCTCCATTCTGTTGGTTGTCTCTTCACTTAGTTGGTAATTTCTTTTGCTGTACAGAAGCATTTTAATTTTATGTGATCCCATTTGTTGATTCTTAGCATTATTTCTTATGCAACCAGGGTTTTGTTCAGAAAGTCTTTGCCTGCCCCTATGTGTAGTATTTTACCTATTTTTGTCTTCCGGCAGGTTAAGTGTTTCTGTTCTGATGTTTAGATCTTGACCCATTTTGATTTTAGTTTAGTGCATAATGAGAGATACACACCTAAGTTCAATCTTCAGTATGTGGATAACCAGTTTTCCTGGCACCACTTGTTAAAGAGGCTATCTTTCCTCCAGTGAAGGGATTTGGCCCCTTGGCCCCTTTGTCAAAGATAACATAGCCGACTGTGCTTCCAGCTGGTTCTGCATCTTCTATTTTGTTCCACTGATCTGTGAGTCTTTTTTTTCCCCCATTACTATGATGTTTTTATCACTGTTGCTGGATTGTGAGCCCCCTGCTGCCTTGTCTTTGTTGCCCATAATTGCTTTTGCCATTCGAAATTTCTTCTGGTTCCATATGAATTTTAGAATTGGCTTCTCAAGCTCTGTAAAGAGTGTCATTGGTGTTTTGATTAAGATTGCATTAAATCTATGTAACAGTTATGGAAGTGTGGCCATTTTGACTCTATTCGTTCTGTCTATCCAGGAACAGAGGACATCTTTCCATTTTCTGATATCCTCTTCAATTTCCTTTTTCAGAGTTAATACAAAGAAGGAAATTATAAAGATAATGGCAGAAATTAATGAAATGGAGACCAAAAAATACAAAGAATCATTAAATCAGAATTGGTTCTTTCAAATATTAAACAAAATAGACAAACTCTTAACCAATCATACCAAATAAGGAAAGAAAAGATCCAAATCCATGTAATTAGAAATGAAAACGGTGAAATCACAAAAGCTTCTGCTGAAATACAGACTATAAGTAACTACTTTGAGAATGTGGACTTTAATAAAATGAAAAATTCAGAAGAAATTGATAAATTCCTAGATATAAATTCCTATATATCAACTACCAAAATTGAGCTAAACAGATATAAAAATTCTCAATAAACCAATATCAGTCAGTGAAACTGAAGAAGTGAAAAAAAACAAAACAAAAAAACTACCAACTAAGAAAAGCCCAGGTCCAATAGATTCACTACCGAATTCTCCGAGAATTTTGCAGACGATCAAACATCAGTACTCCTCAAACTCTTTAGGGAAATCAAAAGGAAAGCAGTAATCCCAAAGTCATTCCTGAAAGCAAGCATTACCTTTATTCCAACACCAGAAAAGGACCCACCTTCAAAAGAGAACCACAGTGCAATCTCTTTAATGAACACAGATCCAAAATTCTTCAGTAAGATACTGGCAAACAATGCAGCAAATAGTCATGACCAAGTAGGATTCAATCCATGTAGGAATGGTTCAACGCACTCAAATCAATAAATGTAATACACCACAGAAACAGAAGCAAGGACAAAAATCACGTGATCATCTCAATAGAGGCAGAAAAAACATTTGACAAAATTCAACATCTATTCATGATAGAAAACTAAAAAGAAAAACAAAAGGAATAAAAGGTCTTTATCTCAACCTGATAAAAGCCATCTATGTCAAACCAAATCATACTAAATGGAGAGAAGCTGAAAGCTGTTCCTCTAAAATCAGGAACAAGACAAGGAAGTTCACTATCACCACTTCTGTTTAATGCAGTTCTAGAAATAGCAACTACAGAAATAAGAGAAAAGAAAGAAACAAAAGGAATATCATTCTGGATACTTACCACATTCATGCAATACTGACAGAAGAGACCTTTTTAATATAAAGAAAATAACATTTATAAATGTGCTACTAGGTTAGGAAATGTTGAATACTTGTCTTTTTCTGTTTGCTTGATTAATTTTTTAATTAATAAATGAACAAATGAATTACTTGGTGAACTGTATATTTTCTGTGACCATAGAAGTTGTGAAAGCTCAGACTGGAGAGGAAGTTTCTATTTCTTACACAAGAGAAGTTCAGCCCCAGATAATACGATGCGACTGTATTTAGGGACTGTTCACTGATGTTCTGCAGTTTTTCCCCTAGATATTTTTTTCTGGCAGGCCTACTTTTAGCATAATGTCTGTGCTCCAAAACAACAAATTTGGCAACTGTCTAGAGTCCCCACAACAATGAAAACCACTGCAAACTCAGGATTTAGAATCACACAGAGGGAATGCAAAAACCCTCCTCTGCTGGTCTGGGCCTTCCTACAGCCTAACTACCTGTTTTATTTGGCACGTAAACATTTTCTGTAGCCCTGGAGACTCCCATCGACAAATTTATTAAACCTATTTTATCCAGAACGTTTCTGTAAATCTTCACCATCTGTTGTGCCATCTAATTGCAAATGTAGAGTGAACATAATTCATGACTTTATCATAGTAAATTCAGATAAGTGATTTAAATATACTTGAATATTCTTTAACAGCAACATGGAATTTTCATCTTTCTTTCCCTTCTAGGAATTGCCATGAAGCTGTCCTTTCCCAGCACTTTGTGTCACAAAGGGATTTTCTTGAAAAAGATACCTTCTTCTCACTCTCGCTACACCACTTCCAAATGTAACAGATAGTAAATGAGGTGCCATTAGGTTAAACCCAGGCTGTCTCCTATGAAACATGAATAATTGAAATCCTTCACATGCATATTTATCTTCTTCTCTGCTTGTCAGTCACTCAGCAGTGACCACCAATCCAAACATATCTACTTATGACTCAGGTAAATTGTTTGACCTTCATCTTGACCCTTTTATTTCTATCTATAAGAGGATTTTACACTGCCGATTTTTAAAAAATATAAACATTCTTACCATCTATATAAGAAAAATCACTTTGAAGATAGTTGTCAAAATATTTTCATAGTGCTACTATTAATTTTATACATTTCTAAAGTTTCATCTGTACCTGCTTTTATATAAGTGCTGTTTAATAGGTAGAATGTTAATTTTGTGGACTATTCATTGAGTTGTAACTGGACAGATAGTCTAGTCCCTTAAATGAAAGTCTAGCCATAGTAGTGCAGAGCTACTAAGCCCTTTTCAAACCCAACACAAAATTCCTGAGCCAGATTCTGCTGTTCTCTTGTGCTTCAAACAGAGTCTGCTTGAGTGTAAATTAGGTCATCCAATGCCCCAGCTGTATCTACACTATGAACCTTCTTATCTGGGCAGTATTATAATCATTTAGCAGACTCTCTAGCTCTCTGGGTCCCATTCAAATGTTCTAGGCCTATATGACTGAGGTAATGACACTCTATCAGATTTCACTGTGTCTTATTCCATTCAATATGAACAAGTAGTGGTGGCACTGTATCTTTCCTTCCTGTACAGTATTTTTAAGGGCTAGGAAAATGGCTAGCATAGGGTCTAGCATAATCCAGCAAATGTTCACTGGATTAGTACTGGGACCACAGGGAATATATGCTGATGAATGAAAAACACAAAATGTCTTTGGTAGGAAAAGAAAGCTTGTATTTCCCCAAAAGAGTTTTCTTTTTCACTATAAAGGCTAGGGCAATGTCAGTTCCTTAAGTCAGAATGTATAAATACTTGCCTGTTGAAAGAATCCCCAGAAGATACTTAAGGGGATACTTTAAATGTTTGGTGGATTTCTTGCAAATAGCTTTGGTGTAGCTTTTGAGGACATTCTTACAATGTCCAGTGGGTATGGACCACATTGCAAAAGAGACCACACCAAGGTGAGCCAAAGGCCCTCTGATAGTGCAATGATTCTGCTACTTATTGTTTGGACTCTTTGCTCTACAGGGAAGGAATCTTCCTGGCTTATTTAGGTTTTCTTTTCACTTTGAAAGCACTCTATCATGACATTCCAGATCAGTTGAATTACCTAGATAATTTCAAAAAGATTTATATATAAAGCTTACAACATCTTTCCATTGAAACAGATTTTATAAAAAATGTTCAATGGGAGTAGAAAGAAAATCCTTTGAACAAATAGCCCAGTATTCAAATGCATGTGGTTTTTTAAAATACAATTTAAATGTATGAGAATTTACTTATATTGCATTATTTTTCCAGTTCTTCCACTCAGTTATTCTATTTAATTTAAATATATATGCAAATAATACTCAATGTTTATACTTTCATAGCTGGTTATTGAGAAAAGCAGAATAAAGCAAAAATCCTGGGCTACTCTTCAACCTGAGTTGCAAGGACTCATCAACTGTAAACTCTGGATAATGCAACTGTGAAACCCATGACCAGTTCTCAATAACATGATATGCTTTTTAACCAGTTCTGTTCTCAGCCAAGAAGTTGGTCATTCTTTCTGTGATAATTGTGTTGTACCCTATTATCCTATCTTCACTCTAAAGAAGTGATTGAGTGTGAAGGTAAAAAGTGAGGAAGGTGGTTGGTTCCTTCTCTTGCTTTTGGTCTTGGATGTAATGACTGAAATCAGAATAACCTTTCTGAAATGCGATTCTACTAATGTCATTCAAGCAGTTCTCCAAAGGCCCATAAAAACTACTCTTAACAGCATGAGCATCCTCTCTGAACGCCTGTAGGGGTCGAAGGAATTAAATTCTGCTCCTAGGATTGGACCTAGTCACTTTTTTTCAAATCATGTGAGTATAATTTTCTTCATTGTGGATTTTTTATTAAAAAGAGAATTATAACATCAAGTTTTAAAGTTGTGTTTTATTGTATGATGAAAAAAGTTATTTATTTAAGAACATGGTATATGCATCTAGTCATACGGAGGCCCTTCCTAACATCTCCCTTTCCAAGCAGGTAACCCTCTTTAGTTATTGCTATGTATTAATCACTGATAACATCCAGTGTTTTCTGACAATAGATGAAACCATAAGCTCCAAATCTTCCTGTTTTTCTATTGCTGCACCATCGAAGGGAAATTTCAAATAGATGTAAAACAAGCAGGTGTAATTCTACTGCCTGTTGCTTATTGTCTGAATTTATTGCAAACACCATTATAACTTCAAATAAGAAGTTGGTAAAAATTTCAATTACTGTTGGCATAAACAGTAATCCTATGAAAAGAAAACAAGCAAACTCAATTCCTTATCTAGGTTGACAGCAACTTGTTCAGTTCTCCTTTTTGTTGGAACACAAAATAACCAAAGACAGAGCCAAGATTAAATAGGAACTAGCATGTTTTGAGAACATTCTATGTGAAATGACAATTTTTAATCACAAATGACTAACACTTTTTTTTTTACCAGTTCGTCATTGGGGAAAAGTTAAAAGAGTATTGTGTAGATAGTTGTATATATTTACATACATGCCAATTGTAAAGAAAGTGGTACCTTATTTTCCTTTCAAATGTGAGCACAGCTATTCTTATCTAATTCTTTTATTATATGTTTGTCAGCTTTCAATCACTATGACAAAATACCTGAAAAATTCAACTTAAAATAGGAAAACTTTACTTTGGCTCATGTTTTCAGAGGTTCAATCCATGGTTGACTGTCTTCAAAGCAGAAACATAGCAGAAAGATGTAGCACAGGACAGTTGCACACCTCACGGTAACCAGGAAGCAGAGTGAGTGAGAACCAAAGAGTAAGAAGGCTTTGTGATTGAATTATCTCTGTGAATATCCATAGACATACATAGAAGTATGCTTTACTATTTTCCTAGGGATTTGTCAATCCAACCAAGTTGATTGACAGTCTTGATTTCTCATCATATATTGTTTGCAGAAAGTTCAGATTTAAATCAAAACACATTGATTTGAATGGTGATAAAATTGGATATATCTAACCTTATTTTTATAATTAAAATTTTAGACATAAGAATAGGTAAATAAATAAGTCTCTGTAGAGTATTCTACAGTATATTATATTCCATATTGTAATAACATAATATAGTGTTATGCATATAATACATTGCAACATACATGCAATAATATTATACAGCACAATATATAGTATATATTGTAGTATGGGACACTATATGTAATATTACTTACATGATTTAACTATATGATATACATATGGACACACAATTGGCTCTAGTCTGATTATTTGTTTCATGTTGGCTAACTACTGTTTTGCAAATTGTGGCCCAGAATCTCGTGGCAGATCCTAAAAAAACAAATGATAGGAGTATTTTTATTTCTATATCATTATTATCAATTATTATGCTAGGGATGAGCCACTGTCCCCATGCATGCTAAGTACACATACTATCATTGAGCTCCACATGTAGGCCCTAGCATTATTTTTAAATAGAAAAAGAAAAAAGTAGATATGTCATAATACTGTAGACATATTAAGTACTATTGATATTTTTTCTTTCATGCAGTTATGAAACTTGCATACATTTATGTATTTATATAATACAATGAATACTTCTTACTGTGAGTTTAAGAATTTAAAAAACTGGGCTATATAATAAATATATGGATGCATAAACTGAAGTGCCAAATTGGCTGTTATAGTAAGATAATATGAAGTAAAGAAAAGAATCCTTGACTCTAAGACTTTTAGGCTAAAGTTTAAAGTTCTTTGAGAAGTATACTCTTCCCCTAGAATCAATGTTTTATACACAATGGTATAAAATTATAACATATATTAATTAAGGACCAAACTCAGAATTTGTTGATAAAAGTTTATTCATATATTGCTAATGAACCCAAATTGACATGATGACCTACGGTGGGGAAGCTTTCTTGGCTTTACCCAGACACAATCTGCTTTAAAGACATCGACCTTGGTCCTGTACATCAACCTTTTAAACTAATTCCACCAGGAAGAATCAGTCATGTCTTAATTCAATCAGAATGTTTATATTTCTAATACTAAGGAAAATCTTACCAGTGAAGCAAGAAGATGGGTACATAAGACATTCAGATAAAGTTAATAATGAAAATCAAGAGCGTTCACATTTTCCCAATAGTTGTAATGATCTTTTCCAGACCTTTTCCAGTCAGAGAGTCAGCTTTGAGTCTTAATTCACCTCATCAGGGAACACAGTTAGAAGGGAGAAAATGAAGCTGGCCTAGGCTAGAGACAGGATTACACATAAAGCCCAAGGCATCACACACATTTAGTTTCTAAGGGAGATATGATGGCGGATCTAGGTTTGCTCACAGGAAGAAGCTCTGATCTTAGGTGGCTCTCTTTTCTCAGCCTCCATGTTGGCCAACTTTCTCATTACTGGGACAAAATATCTGACACCCAAAACTTAAAGGAGAAAAAAATGTATTTAGGCTAATGTTTTCGGAGGTTTCAGTCCATGGTTGGCTGGCTCAAAGGCAGAAACATAATGGTGGAAAAGTTTGAAGGAGGAAACCTGTTCAACTCATGGCATCTGGGAAGCAGAGAGTAGGGGAAGAGCCTGATGGGGCCTAGGACCAGATAGAGTCACCAAGGCCACATCTCTATGACTCACTGAGACACACCCAGAGGTATGCTCTAACAACCTCCTAGGATTCTCTCAAACCAATCAAGTTGACAATCAAGGTTAATTATCATGGCCTCATTGAAGGAAAACTACTTAGAGAAGCTGCTCTTCCAGAGGAAATTGGGTCTTTAACTTCTGATCTCAATCATAACAGCTAATAAAATATCTTTGCCTTATAATCCTTCAATGGGTACACTTTCTGAAAAATAAATTTACTAGGAGCAACATCAACCTTACCTTTCTTAACTTTGTCCTTGAACTTGAAACAGACTGATGTTTTAAAAAGAACTTCACCAGGAAGAGCACCAACTATGCTTTTGTTTCTCTATATTGGAAGTTTTCCTGAGCTATGATAATTTTGTTGTTGGAATGAATTGATTACTTCCCTGTGTTTAATTTGTTTTCTCTGAGGTTTCTTTTAGGTTCTACTCTTTTTCAGCTGAATAATTCCAAAATGAAATTATCTTTCTTGTGCAGGGAGCTAAATATTCATATGATGTTTGGAACTCTAACATATTTCTTGAGCCGCTCCCTAAGTACTTGTCGAGATGAAATATATAGTTTTGGGAGAAGAAAAGTTTTTTTTAAGTCATTTTTTTCTTTGTACTTGTTACAGATACTTTTCCAGCACGTAAGTGTCAGTTGTTATTACCAAGGGCTGTTGTGAAGGGCTTTGAAGATCACTAAAGACTGATATCCACTATAAGGGAGAGATGCTCAGATATTATGGGGAAGTGAATAACAAAGAGTTCGAGTTGCCTTTCTTTTGAAATTAAAAAATAAAGAAATATCAAACATTGAGATAAGTACCAAAAAAAACCCCAAACCCTTGAAACAATGGACAATTCTGAATTGCAAGAAATAAAACAGATTGTAACATTGTACAGTGTTAACTTCAGAGCCCTCACACTCTTTGTGGTTTTTGTTTGTCCTTTGGTTATTTTTACTGATGGGTAAGTAGGGCCAACCTTTCTTCATTTTTGTCTACCTTTTTCCCTGGCTAATCTCCACATAACATTGATTTGATGCTCCTTCCAGACATGTCTTGTTTCTTCTTTTTTATTAAATATTTACATAAACTCCCAGGCCTCAGTGCCCTCATATATCAAAATGAGTGTAACACTGTTACCTACCTCACAGGAATTTAATATGTGTAAATTAGCAACTATACTGTTTCAATAGGAAAGAATATTATCAGTGAAACACAGGAGAGCGAGTGTCTGAGATATGCACCTCTTTAAAAGTGTGTTGATGTTGAAACAGAGGTTTCATAACCGACCAAACTTCAGTGTTTGTGTCAATAACGTTTCTAAGGCCGTCCCTTTATTTATATATAAATTTCTTCATGTTAATTAAAAAGTAAAACCATGACTTCTGTTTCTTTGGAAGAGCTCCAGTCTTCACTTTCACCTTGGATGTCATCTCTCAGCTTCCAGAAGACTCTTCAGCCTCCTGGCACAGGCCCCTCAGCCTTTGACCAGATCCTTCAGATATCCAGTGCACAGACAGACCTTTTGCATTTCCCCCCACCTGACTCTGCAGATGGCCATTGCACACCCTGCCGAGATCCTGAGTCGTGCAGAAGACATCAAATCAGCCAGCTGCAGACAGGCAGGTCTGAGCACACCCTGCTGAGGTCCTGAGTCATGCGGAAGACTCCGAATCAGCCCGCAATCCACTGGACCCCCCCTCCCCCGCTCCTCTGTACAGCCACCTGGTTCCACACTACAAAGACACAGAGGACACCGGACCACCAGACCACAGTACTGAGTCCTGCTGCTCCTGGCCCAGAGGTAGGGGCTTCTGAGCCGCTGTCCCACTGCTCCTGGTCCAGAGGAAGGGGCTTCCTGGTCACCATCCCTCCCACTGCTCCCATCCCAGAGGAAAGGGCTTTTGGGCCACCTTCTGTCCCACTGCTCCTGGCTGGCCCAGAGGAAGGGGCTTCTGGGTCACCATCCCTCCCACCACTCCCGGCCCAGAGGTAGGAGCTTCTGAGCTGCCATCCCACTGCTCCTGGACCAGAGGAACGGGCTTCCTGGCCACCATCCCTCCCGCTGTTCCCAGCCCACAGGAAAGGGCTTTTGGGCAACCATCCCTACCACTGCACCTGCCCCCTGTCCCACCTCTCTCAGCTCAGAGAAGGTAATCTGTGCAGGTGCCAACAGCCCCCCCCCCCATTTGAAATGAAAAAACACGTAAAGATGTCTCAAAACCAGACTCCCAGATCACCTAGAACAATCCCAAAGGGAAATGAGATGGAACACTCTGATACTCAACCACCTGGACCCACTGAACTGGCAACAAAAGGGGATCTGGAAAAAATGAAATCAGAAATAATTTCTCAGATAACAGGAGAAATTGTGCCCCTAGTGCAAGACATAATTAATAAATCTAGAGAGGAGCTCAGGAACATGATGGAATCCCAACATAGGAAACAAATGGAATCCATAAAACAGATGTAAACAGATTTCCAGGAGATCAAAAACTCCATTGAAAGTCTACACAGCAGAATGAGCCAATGTGAGGACAGAATTTCAGATATAGAAGATAAGATTGCAATTAGTGACCAGGAAAAGAAAAACTGCTTCAAAATTATAAAGGAACATGAGAAATCAATCCAGCAGCTGCTAGATGATGCAAAGAAGAATAACATAAGACTGATTGGGCTCAATGAAGAAACAGGAGAGAGTGCAGATGACATAAAAGATCTCTTCACAGAAATAATGGCAGAAAACTTCCCAAGCAGGGGAAAAGAGCTTGACATACAGATAAGTGAGGCATATAGGACTCCAAATAGCCTTGATCAAAAAAAATCTATACATAGGCATATAATTGTTAAGTTGCCAGAAACTCAACAGAAGAACAAAGTTCTACAAGCAGTTAGAGAAAAGAAACAAATCACATACAAAGGAAAGCCCAACAGAATCACAGCAGACTTCTCAACACAAACCATCAAGGCAAGAAGAGCTTGGAGTGACATATTCCAAGCCCTAAAAGAAAACAGCCTCCAACCCATATTGATATACCCTGCAAAACTATCTTTCAAAACTGATGGAGAAATAAGATACTTTCATGACAAAGAGCACCTTAGGAACTTCATGAATACCAAACCAGCACTCCATAGAATTTTACACAATATCCTAGGAACAGACATTGAGGATCACAACCCCAGGGAGCAAAGCAGAATGAACCCACCGGGCATGACAAGAAATTAAATGGAAAGGGGGAGAACCCAACAACAACAAAAAAGTCATGGCAATGACAAGTCAATACGTTTCAGTTATAACCATCAATGTTAATGGTCTCAATTCACCAATCAAAAGAAATAGACTGGCAGAATGGGTCAAGAAGCAAAATCCAACAATATGCTGCATACAAGAAGCACACTTAATTCAAAAGGAAACTCATAGACTGAAAGTTAAAGGGTGGAAAACAATACTCCATGCGACAGGAACCCAAAAAAAAGCAGGAGTAGCTATCCTCTTTGCAGATCAAGTAGATTTCAAACCAACACTGATTAAGAGAGACGAAGAAGGACACTACATCCTTGTAAAGGGAAGAATCCAAGAGGAAGAGATGACAATCATAAATATCTATGCACCAAACACTAGTGCACCCAACTATATAAAACAAATACTAACGGACATGAAAAGTCATATATGCACTAATACAGTTGTAGTGGGGGACCTCAACACCCCACTGTCACAAATAGATAGATCAACTAGACAAAAAGTAAAACTGAAAATGGGACATTAAATTCCCCCTTAAGTCACTTAAGGATACTAACATCTTATTTTACCTACTTTTTACTTTATTTACACTGTTAGTTAACATTGGACAATCACATTTTTTCCCCAATGACATTTTTGTAAATGGAATGTACTGATTTTTTTGGGGGGGTGGGGTGGGGTAACTGGGGATTGAGCTTGGGACCTTGTGCTTGTGAGGCAGGCGCTGTGCACAGATATTTTTAAGTGTCTTTTTCCTGTGCTAAATAATGACTGGGGAGGGAGCATTTAGCTGTTCTTATTTGTAAAGGCATCAGTTAGTTCTAGGTCTTTCTCTATTTTTATCCTAAACCTTCATCAAAATATTCAGTGAGTAGAGGGAGATCTGAAAAAGGCACTATTTTGCTTGCATATTAAATTCCCTGTTTCTGTTAAGGACATTCACAAACAAACAAACAAAATGAGAAGGAAATTGTTCGTAATTTGCTTAAGGATTTACTCCTGAATGTTATTTGAAGTTGTTAAAAAGCCAGTCCTTAAAGTTTGCAATGGACTTATCCTTTCTTTGGTTGCAGGATTTTATTAGAGTTAATCTATTTTCATCAGAAAGATTTTGGAAATAGTCATCAGAAAACCTGGTTGAGTATCTAAAGCTCTCCTAAGTCCCTCCGGATTTCTATGCAACTTGGTATCCTTCAGAAGCCCTCAGAGTTTTTGTAACTCTGCCTTTTTCATTCCAGTTTACACCTGTGAAGTTCTCTATATATGAACTAAATTTAGCCCTGTCAGAAAGTACAGTGTATACCTTCATCCTTAGAGTAAAATTTTAATAATAACAGAGGGCAGGAGAGGAGAAATAAAGGAACTGAAACAAATGGAACATGTAAGATACAAAGAGCAAAATATAATAAATATATAAATATTTGTAGAAAATGAAAATAGATGAAACATTCTAATTTAAGCCAATGTTTATAAAAATATAGACCTAACTTCATGATGTTTGTAGGAGATAAATACTTTAAATATGAAGATGTAAAACCAAGAAAGTAAAAATCCACTCTATGCAAGTCCTAAGCATATGAGAGCTGGTATACAAAGTAGACTTTACTACAAGATACACTGTCAGAGATAAAGAGAACATTTCATAGCAAAACGTACAGTTAATGCATATACAAGACATACTTTCTATAATGTGTATTTGTTTTATTCTTCAATTTATCCTATTTATACTCCTTTATTCTTTCCTTCATCCTTTAATCAATAAATACACACCTAACTCTAATTTTGTTGCTAGTTTCTTTCTTTGTGCATTTTGGCTCACAATTCTTTAAGTTTTCATTTTATTTAATTTGTGTCTTGTTTGTTTCATGGTTGATAATTTTCTCACTTATGCTGGATACAATTCCTTATTTCTTGTGGAAATTCTTGTCATCCTGCCTAAGCCAGATTTGTACTTGTGCTGGCTAAATTAAGGCTGTCATTTCGATTTCAACATCCTTTCTCTGAGAATTTTCTTTTTTCTCTGTGGTCACTGAAATTCAAGCCTGTAGTTTACACAGCGATAACTAGCTCCTCCCAGTTCCTTTTACAGTTCTCTTCTATCAAGCTGCAGTGAACGAGATCAACTAAAGAGAAAACAATATAAAGTGACAATATAAAATATCCTATGATAAAGAAGGGGGCACCTCAAATGTAAGATGGTGAAGATGAAGGTGATTAGGCACAAAAGGGAGGAAAAAAATGGACAAGTGTCGCTTCCTCTAACTCATCGTTTTGGCCTTCTCGGGAGACTCATAGAATTATCCTTTCTTGTGCTGGTCAACTTTTCCTATTGTATTTAGGTTATTTCTCAATATATAAATAAGTTTAAATTTCCCCCAGAAATCAGTTAACTTTCCACTCCCAGAAATTATAGAACATACGGTAAGTTGGATTGGACTGGCCGAAGGGTAGAGGTGGCAGGAGGAAACATCTGACTTTGCATAAAGCCCTTGCAGTGGAAGCAAATGGCACTCTTCTCAAAAACTTACGGAAGAGCAGCATGGTTGGAGTGGTGAGATTGCAGGTAACCACTGCTTTCCAGGAGCTAGGGGAATGGATCACAACATAGGTCATCAAGGCCTGTGGGTTGTGTAATGGATTTTACTCCATATCTTAATTGCAAGCAAAAACTCTGAAAGTATTTTCAGAAGTTTAGCACAATCATACTAAAATTTCAAAATGATATTTAAAATGAGAGGTCCCAGAGCAGATCTTCTTGGGGTATATTTGCTCCATTATTCAGTGAGGATCTTGTACTACTTTCCTACTGTTGCTGTCACATTTTAATACAAACTTAAGTTGTTTTATTTTTTATTTTAACATAAGTAGATATTAATAAAGAAAATATAAAATCTGTTCTATGAAAAATAATTTTTCATAACAAAAATGATTAGAGAATAACAATGGTAAATACACTGTGTATCATGATCTAAACAATGAACATAGTATAAATTTATCATGTAACTCTGGAAGTCAGAAGCCCAAAATGGAGCCAAATGGGCTGAAACAAAGGGATCAGAGGGGCCATGTTCCTTCTGAAGGTTGTGGGGCCTTACATGCCTTTCCAAACTTTGGATTTGCCTACATCCACATCTTTCCGCCATCTTTAAGTTCAACAGCAAACCATCTTATATCACTGTTCTTCTGAATGTCTACTTCATCATAACTCCATCTGTGATACATACTTTTCTGAGTCCTCCTTATAAGGACACTGATACTCTATTGGAGCATAGGAAAAATCTTATTTCTAGATTCTTATTATATCTGAGACATCCCTTTTGCAAAATAAACTAACATGTTCATAGGTACTGGGGATTAGGAGGCAGGCATCTTTGGGGACATTTTTCTACCTACCTTATCTTTACAGGTTTTATCAAAGTTTATAATTATAGAACCTTGTGATTATTGAACAGTTGTCTCCTCCTCTAAACTATAAATTAGAAAAGCTAAGACTCCTGTTTGTGTTTCCTACCACTTCATCCCTTGCATTTACTAGCATAGTGCATAGCTCTTAATTAATGCTCAGTAATTGAAGACTGAATGCATAAATGATTTGTGTCTTAAAGATAAGAGTAAGCTAAGATGAATTTATTCTGGAAGTAATAGATATCTTTATTAAAATATTTTTATAAATCTCTGCAGTATTATTTAATCACATTATGATTAATTGTAGGGGTCTTCAACTTATTTTAGCCCTGTATTTTCCTACAGTCTAAATTCAACAGATTACATGTAGTAGTATTGATGGCTTATTTTGAGGCTTTGTGCTTCTGGGTTTAAGCCTTGAGCAATAGAACTAATTGCCTAATTATAACTATTCATCCAATATTATGTCTTATAAAGAGGCATCCACTGAATCCATTATTTTGCCTGAGTAGCTAGACCGAGTGTTCCTATGATTTTAAATGACATAGTCCAATTGTAGGTGTTACAGAAATTGCTAGCTTTCCAATTTCTAACACAAAACATTGTGCTGATCCTACATAGCTCCGAGTCATCATATCAAACCAAATGGTTAATTTGTTTTAAATATCTTGCCACTCACATTTCTTACCTGTAAAATACTCTACTGTCCTCCATCTCCAATGTAAAGAACAGGAGACTCCTCACTGAGAAACATGAGACCTTCTCTGCTTTTATATCTAATCAGTCACTCAGTTCTCCGCATCATCTCTCATGCCACCTCGTCCTTCAATCCCTCTGTTTCATTTCTATTCTATTGGTTTCTTCCCAGAATACTACAGTAGTCAATCCCTGAGATGCTTCACCTTTCTCTACCTAACACAGGATGATTTTTCTTCTTTATGAAAATGTCATTTAAGTATGAAGAGATTTATTACTTTTAATCAAAATAATTCTTTCTAAAAAAAAGGAAAGCCTTTTAGGTCCAATAGATATGATTGCTTTTTTAGCAGACTCTCAGGCTTTGAAGAGCAATTATCCCACTGTCTTTTAGTTTACACTATGTGTGTGTGTGTGTGTGTGTGTGTGTGTATATATATATATAGTTTATGTTTATATATACATAAATAAAATTTCTTCATATAGGAGAAACCATGCAATATTTAAGCTTGTGTGTCTGAATTATTTCACATAATATGTTCTCAAGGTGGATCACAGTTTTATACAAATGACCCAGGTTTATCCTTCTTTATGGCAGAATAGTTCTCCATGGTCTATATACTACCTTTTCTTTATCCATTTATCTGTTGATGGATATGTAGGCTGTTTCCAAGATTTAGCTATTGTGAACTATACTGTTATAAGCATGGGTATGCATACATCACTGTGGTATGACATCTTCAATTCTTCAGGGAAGATACCTAGAAACATAGTAGTTGGGTCAAATGGAATTTCTACTTTAAGTTTTTTGAGGAATATCTATACTTATTTGCATAGTGGTTGTAACAGCTTACAGTCCTACCAACAATGACAAAGGATTCCTTTCTTCCTGCAGCCTCACCAGCATTTGTTATTGGTTGACTTCTTCATGGTAGCCATTCTTTCTGGAGTGAGATGGAATCTAAGTGTAGTTTTAATTTACATTTCTCAAATGTGCTTGCCCCATATTTGCAAGAAAATGTGAAGTTGTGATTTTCATTTGCCTAGCTACTAAAAGAGTGGAAGGCAAAAAATACACCCACTGAAATGGTTGTGGAGTGAACCAAGTTACAGGATTCCCCCCAGATACAGGTAGTATTTTTAAGTTCAAGAGAAATGTGCTTCCCATCAAAACATATTAAGTATAGTATTAGCTGAACAAAGGAATAGAGCTCAAATGCTAGATAAATAAAAAAATATAGTTCCCTAGGATGATAGTACTTAAGGAAACACCAACCAAAATTATAATAAATATTTTAATGTCACATTTAAAAATTATATTAATGTGAAATATCCATAATAAACAGAAGGTCAAAATTGAAATACAAGATCAGTAACAGTGCCACCTGAGCCCTATCAGGGCTAAGGTAAAAGGAAGAAGTCAATACTTGTGTATCCCTTATTTAAAATGCTTCAGATTAGAAGTCTTTCAGATTTCAGAGATTATCAAATTTTGGAATTTCTGCATAGAGTTTGTCAGTGATGCATCCAAAAATCTGAAAATCTCTCAAATCAGAAACTATTCAAACATCACATTAACACTCAAAAATGTCAGTCAGATTTTGGATCATTTTACATTTTAGATTTTTGGATTAGGGATACCTATCCTATACTAAGGACCAGTCTTAGTTTCCTTTCTTACTACACCATAGGTCCAGCCCAAGCTGGGAGAACCCTACACTAGTGCAGTTTATTTTGCAGAATGCCTGTGAGCAGCACCTGGCTTGCATATCACAAGCTTAGCCACTGCAGTGAAAAACAGCTTCTTTTGCTGGCATATGTGAACAGAATACTTTGACTAGAGCATGGCTATACTCTGAGTAACCACCCATGTAATGGAAGTGGGTATATATCTATTTTCGTCAATTATCTTTCTCCAACTCCCAGCCCTGTATAGTGCTTGATACAATTAGTAATGGTGTTGCTGAACTAAAATAGAAATGTAGCCACAACTGACCATAGAATGAAATTTTCTGGTTACTTCCAATTTTAATTTTCTATCATTTTAATTTTTTCTGTTCTAGGCCACGAACATTCTTCTCATAAATTGTCTTTTCATTTAAGTTACCCAGATTTAGTTTGGAACCAAAGAATCAACCTCAATGATGGAAATCTGTGATAGAGAACTGAGGGGCTTTTAGAGCAGCCTAGGGGTTATAGAGACCTGTTTTTCCCTTCTCAGAATTTTCTTTAGCCCCTCTATTTCTGATTTTAAATGTTTTCCCAATTTTTTCCTGAGATAGCTCCAACTGCTGCCTTACCCAAGATCCTAAACTAATCCCAACAGAAGCAAAAGAGGTTCACACTCTCAAACCTTAAACATCCAATTCTCCAACCCAAATATGCTAAATGAAGCTTTCAGTGTGTGCTGTGTGATCTTGGCTAACCAGGTGGTATCACATACTGCGCTTTCTGTTTGGAAAGCCCTCATAACAATACAGTTCACTGCTGGCTCTTCCTCCTTTGATTCATGCTTCAGTGATCCTTTAAGTCTCAGGGTAGGCGCCACCTCTGGGAGACATTTTCCTTTGCATCAGAGATTGTGCTAGGGGCTCCTCTGATGATGTGCAGTAGTCCCTTGTACTTAGCCCAAATATAGTACTTTCAGATTGTGTAACCGCCCACAGATTCATCTGCCCTTTCCACCTCTTGCGTTAAGACTCCACACTGTTCACACTGGATCCCCAATGCTCCAGAGCCTAATACATTATAAACGTCCAGTGATCATGGGGTATGAAAAGTGGGAAAATAAAGCTCAAAATTCTTCAGCACTCGTGTCTATTCTAACTCTCACATTCTACAACCCAATAAGACATACACACACACATGCACACACACACACACACACACACACACACACCTACACCTTGCAGATTTTGAACTTAAAATATTGGCTTGGCCTGCAGTATTTTTTTCTTTCCCCTTTCTCTTTCATAGTCAGCTGCTAATGGAAAGACAACTTCCCATACACTTAACCAGGCACAGTTTTGTATTCTCCTAGATTCTAACCTCTGCCTAAAAATCACACTTTACCCACTACCATGATGTGGTAAAGATTGATACAATATGGACAACTAGCAGGATAGAGAGGAGCAAACTTATGAAATTCAGAATATTTTGGTGAGAGAGTTTCACCTGGATTGCAGAGGAAAATAATTAAATTTAGAAAGGTCCACAAAAGGGGTAGTGCATTGTGTATTAATAGCACATATCCACCAACCTAATAAAAAAGTATTGTAATAAAGACACATATTTCAACCTTTCATTCATAGCATCTTTGTATGCTCATAAAATTTTCATTAAGCGATGCCGCTTAATGACAGAACTTCTTCCAAGTATGCCAACCTTGGTTCAGGATCTTTCTGAAACTAATCTGAAGATTTGTTAAAATGACATTTTAGTAACATGTTCCTTATCCTATATTTACTCATCCTGGGCTTATAATAACTTTCTCATAAAATGTTTTCTTTTCAAATGTTGGTATTATTTCAGAATTGTATCATGTATTTTTTCTTGAAACAATGTAATTAAGGGAATTATTATAAGTGGGATTGTACTAATGAAAGTATTCAACATTAATTTTTTTTGTACTTAGGATTGAACTCGCTTGAAAGGCAGGCGTGGCATCACTGAGCTGAATCCCCAGCCCTAAATATTAAATTTTAAAAGATATCTTTGATAGTATGTTGATACCAAAGTGAGTCTAGCTCAAATTTTATTCAATAAATCAGAAAATCTATTTCTTTGTTTTTCAAGGAATGGGAAATAAGAACATTGAGGGAAGAGCATGTATCTAACATTCTTGAAATAAAAATATAACTGGGTATAGTTTTCCATCAGTGTCATGAGAATTATTTGATATAGGTTCTATCTTGCTTGTATTCTTCATAATATTATATTATTATGTTTGCATATTTTATTCCCCTAACTTACTTAGTTCCTTTAGTTTTAAGTAAAACAAAATCACTATGTGGTCCAGAGTCTACATTTCAGATATAGAAGGGCATTTCCAGCTTTTCTCTTGATTAAAAGTACTTTGAATCTCTTCCCCTTCTGAATTCTGAATTTAACTCTTGGGACACCTTATTATATTTTGTAGTATCAAAATCTACTTAAAAGAGTGAACTGTGTCTGAACACACAGATACTGCAGAAATACCTTGAAAACATATTCTCTAGTAATGTACACAATGGGATTTTTACACTTTCAAAACCACTTTTATTCTGACGGATATTGTGCTGGCAAACAGAGTAAGAACATAACATATCCCGTCTAGCACCATTAATCTTAAAAATAAACTCTGAGTGAATAGCATGTTATTAGTGTTATTTGCTGACAGTTACCAGGGCTGGCCAGCTACTTACATTGCTCTCGATGAGTTATCATTCCAGCACATTACTCTTTGTTCTCCTGAAGCATTTCAGGATCTATTTCTTATCTAAATATAATAAATAATATACAACATTGAAAAATACTAAATGTTCCTTTCTGTTATGCTTCTGAAGAGTTTATAAAATTTTCCAGACCACTGCAATTTATTTCCCTTTCCCTTACTCTTGAGCAATGAATCAATCCCAAATATGGGGCCATCCAACATGTCATTGAGCCACAGGATATTTCAACTGTTTCTGTGGCCTAATTCTCAGCCAGTCAATGACTTTACAGTATCATGATGTCTACAAGAGAAGAACCAGTGAGTCTGGATGGAATGGAAACAATGTAGATCATTTGATGTTTCTTCATGATAAGTTCTGTAAGATTATATAAGGAGAGGTCTCCCTGTTAAGGTGCCTCTACAATTATGATGGCAGAAATTTCTTTAAGATGTTGCATGAATGGCCAGGGGTTTAGCTCAGTGGTTCCAACGCCTGCCTTGCAAGTGCAAGGTCTCATTTGATCCTCAGTACAAAAAAAAATGGTGCATGAAAATATTTATAGTTATATTTAAATTGCATTCACCACAGCTCAACTCTTGGCATAATAATATTCAATGTGTATGTGTTTTGAGAACTAGTGGTGCATATAGTCTTCCTCACTATATTGGGCAGCTTTTCTGTTGCTGGGATACAGTATCCAATGCCACAACTCCAAAGAGGAGAAGTTTATTTGGATCACAGTTTCAGAGTGCCCAGTCCATGGCTGGCTGGCTTCAAGACAGAAAGGGCATGGTGTAAGGGCATGGAAGAGGAAAATAACTCAACCCATGGTGGAGAAGAGCAGAGGGAAAGAAGAGAAAAAGCATCCAAGAGGAAGGGGCAAGGGAACACGGTTATGCCAAGGGCATGCCTCTAGAACCCAATTAGACACACCCAGCAGTGTGCTATACTAATTTAATGGGGAGTTCCCAACCAATTAAGTTGACATAAATAGGCTTAACCTTAACACTCAATATGAAACTCAGTAATTTTTTTTTCCTTTTGAGTACTGAAGACTGAACCCAGAGCCTTTGCATTGAGCTACATCCCAGCCATTTTAAAAAAAAACAAAAAACATTTAATGTTGAAACAGGAGTACTAAGTTGTTAATTTTAGCAGGCTGGGTTCAAACTTGTGATGTTCTTACTTCAGGCTCCCAGAGTGCTGGGATTTTGATTTTGGTCTTTGCAGTGAGAACTAATTTCAGCTTTCTACCACTTGGTTATAAGAACGATGATGTAGGACTCCACAAAAACATTAGTTGAGATAATATGCATATATACTCATATGAGATATGGAGATAGTAGAAGAGAATTAACTAAGAATTTAGTGATAATCTTGAGATAATGTATACTACAATTAAGTGTTTAGAGCACAAACTATTTTGGGCTCAATTCTAAATGCTTTATATACATATAGTGCCCCAAAGAGAGAGTATTATCGTATTTATTTTACAAGGAAAAGAGAGGAACACTGAGGAGACAAAACCCTGTGCCTGACATCATGCAGTTAATTATAAATGAAGGACTAATTTGAGCATCTGACTGCAGTAATGGTGCTCTTATGTTCTGTGTTAGTATATTCATCTTTGTATTGTGTTTATTTCTGAGAGGGTTTGTTTTGCAGTGCGAAATCTGCAGTTCAGTTCAAAGATCTAAAATGGGGAAAAAACAGCAGTCTCTTCAAATGAATGCTCAGATAAAGGCACTCCTTCTAGAATGAGAACACTATCTCTTCCTTCTTACGTCACTTGCCCGTGATGCAGTGTCCTGACACAGCAGCTTCTCACCATCCTTAGATCAGGTGCTTGTGCTGGCATGTGCCAGATAGTGAGAAGAACATCTTCCACCGAGAGAGGAAAGTACTTGGATTTATTACCCACCAAGACCGTATATAGTATTTGGTGAAACAACTTTCCTGGAAAAAATCAGGTTATCATTGAAAAGGGAACATGGATACTTTATAGCTAGAAAGAAAAAAGTATTCACTACACTGGTTATCTTCCCACTATCAAGTCTGGCATCAGCTGTCAAAAATGTCTAAAATAAAGGATAAGAGGCATCAAAACACAGCTAGATAAAAGGAGTAAGTTCTGCTATTCTCCAAAACAGTGGGATGTCTCTAGCTCACAATAATCTATTATATATTTTATGAGGATTTAGAAGATAGGTACTCAAGGACTCCAAACATAAAGAAGTAATAAAGCCAGGAAAATATTGATCCTCCAGATTTTATCCATGCATGCTGCATGCATGCACTGACTATCCCACTAAACCTCATTGATATGTACAATTAATACAGGTTAATCAATCAAAAAGGATATAATTATTTAAAATTTCCATTTGTCAACATAGATCATTCTTTTAAACTCAAATCAAAACTCATTCTGCATTTGAGACATTGATAGACTCAGCACTATGTCATTTACAAAGTAACTAATAGGGTGCAAGATCAAAAGGCAAAGAAGCATAGAAATCCATAAATAGTCTATATTGGTAAGTGTTGGTTCTCAAAGGCTGCCTGCATTTCTAAACAGTGTTCTTCCTTTTTCTATGATCTTTAAGTTCTTCTGGGAGAAGTACCAATTAGATGCTAATAAACTATTACCATGTCTGATTAACAAAATTTAGCAATTACTGATCTTGTAAAGAAGAGAGCCAGCCTCTAGGTTTTTTCACAACTTGCAGCAACAGAGAGCTCCAGCAAGAGACAGAGAAGGACGTCAAGAAAAAGACCAGGTGAAACATATTCAAAATGCACATTACACATTTGAAATCGAAGTGCCAAACCATTTAATTAATAGCATAAACAAAAAATACCGAATTTATAATCGGCACAGAGACATTTATAACATGTCTAGGCATAAATAATTAATGATGTACAGATTTGTTTTCAAGCATGTCATTTTTTTCTGATTATAGAACTTGTATGAATTGTCTTTAAAGAGAAATGTGCATTTCACTTCAAAATAATTTGCCATGTCAAAATGGAAATAGCTTGCACACAAAAATACGGATGATTGGAAGATGTAACTACTGTTACTTCTAATAGCACCTGAATCTTTAAAAAGAATGTGGCAGTCCTAAGTCTAGCTCAAGTTAAACAATGGAAATATAAAGAGAGCAGTAAAGATTCATGTCATATTGAGATGATAAATAAATGGTTGAAGGATGAGTCGGTTAAAAAAGGTGATGAAGATGTGGATATGTAGTTAGATACATAGAACAGTACAGTGAAAGAGAAAGTGACTGCCTGGCAGAATAAATCTAAACATGACAGCTTTATAAAATAAGCCACAGAAACATGAGAATGTCTGTAGAGTTGCAGAGAATAACACTGTGTGTAGCAGCTCTGCTTGAATTTCTGTTACATCATTTCAAGCATATTATATTTCAGGCATCTTGCTTTTGCAATGATTCTTTTTTTGAGACCTCCCTCTACATGCACAAGAGAGAATAAGCTCACTTTCCAGGTAATTGTTTTGTGATAGGTTTTCCTTTCGGTAGTTTGATATCTATTTGGAAGCTTCAATAGGAAAGAGAACATGTTTATTGAAAGAAAGTAATGTTTTCTTCTTCATGCATGGAGACAATATATTCCTCTTCCCTGAGCCAAAATTTTATCAATTCAGAAGCAGAGGTTGGAGTCACGTTTTAAAGAAGAGTTCCAGTTAAATACCAGTCTTGCAAAAAGCAATGGAGTCAGGGCGGTTACGGTAAAGTTGAAAGTTTGAGAATTTTTTTGTTAATATATGGGGAAGAGGTAGGTTGATGATCAGAGATCAAAATCCATCTTGTCAGTATTAATTTGGAGAAGGCAATAGGACAAGAGAGGCAGAAAAGTGACAGTTCTAGGAAATTTAAAATATTTGGGACATGAAAGTGCTTTGCATGTTAGTAAGTCTAGGCCACACCTTAGGTATTTGTTCAAGTTAGCAGCAGAGGAGCCAGAAGACAGGAACTGTTCTCTGATCCAGGAGCAGGGTTCTTCTGTTCAGGTGTCTTTGGCGTGCAATGAGAGGGAAGGGATCACAAATGTATATTTACAGCCAAAACCAGACAGAAAGCGCAGTCACTTCTAAGAGATCCTGATTATGCAGCAACATGATCTAAATTAGGTGTATAAATCAAAGTTGAAGACCAAAAAAATTGAGTGCAAGACCAAACAGGTCCCACATGCATGACACCAGGTTGAGAGCCCATGCACCATCTAAAGGGGCAGCTTTCAACCAGCTTCAGGTTATTATTGGCAAAAGAAAAGGTAGCTCTGTTTTCTCAAGCTTAGTACTTTACCAAACAACGTCCCAAATCTGCATCTTTATTGTAAAAGCTTCCATAGTTGTATTGTGTTAATGTTGTTCAAATACCACTTTGGCTAGGGTAGCAATAGTCATAGCCTCAGATAATACATAGTCCAGAGGGAGGATGGAGAATCAACTACAGGTCCAGTGGTTGCTCTAAGCAACATAGGATGCTGTCATTAATCACTGGATCCCAACAGAGGCTGTGAGTGAGTACTAGCATCAGTACAATATGATTCAGAGAAACTAAAAAGAACAAAGAATAATTAAAATAAAAATTTTAAATGCTGGTAAAATTCACATCAGGTAAAGTCAATTGCAATTCAAAATATGTTACAGTGCCATAAAATATAATCCATAACCAAAGTGTATCAGGCATCTAATGGTACAGCCTTAACACATGTACTGAGAGCCAGTAAAGATTTTGACAGAAACAGCATTTTAAAATGTGTTTGGCACATTGCTATTGTTCCATGACAAGCAAAACAAATAAAACTTTAAAAAATTCTAAGAGATTCGAATAATATAATAAATAGAGATGAAATAAAAGATACTGATTGTTTCATACAAATAAAATATATCATTTTATTAACCTTTATGTGTTAACTCTAAAATTCATTATGTACCATGCTAAAAAGAAAAAAACAATTCAGTGGTAAAAGAAATGCATTATCATTTCCACAATTTTGAATCAGAGAATGCCATAACATAGAAATCAAGTTGAAAATGTTTTATCAAGCAAAAGATCACCATTAAACAATAAACTAAAAAAAGGAAAAAAAAACCTCTTCTAATTAAATCCTAAGCCCAAATAAAACCACAACTTTCATACACTTAGAATATGTTAAGTACGAAAAGTATATTTACTAAAATATAGATTTCCTGTAAATCTTTTCATATGAAACACAAACTTAGTTTTTTATTATAACATAAAAGAACATTCAATTTAGTTTTTAAAAACAAAAGAGAAATTCTAAAGAAACTAGAAGGAAGTATTTTAGGAGGAGATATTACCCAATGAAAGAAAAATTTTAAAGTTGAATAATTAAAATTCAATTCTTAATTGGACAACATTAAAAGATCTAATTGTTTAAAGAATGCAGTAGTACTCAGCAGTAAAGGAAGATAAATTTGAGACATTTATAGCTAAATGGATGCAACTTAAGTGAAATAAATCAGACACATGTGTAAATATCACGTTGTCTCTCTGGTGTGAGAAACTGAAAGGGTAAATAAAGACTAAAGTGTGTAATTGATAATATGAAATAGGAAGAAACTCATCAAAAGAAAAGGGAGACTGTGAAGCGGGGTGGGGGGAGAAAGGGAAAAGGGAAAGAAGGAAAAAATGGAAACAAAGCTTTTGTAAATAAGAGGGAGAGGGTTGCAGGCAGGGGAGGGGACTGAGGGAAAAAAAAAAACAGAAGTGAAAAAGGGAACAAAGGAGTGGAAGTGATGGTAATAAGGGATGTGAGATGAGAGAAGAAAACTTGAAGATGAGAAAGAATGAACACATTTTACACATACAAACCAAGTATCCTGAATTAACGTATATTGTGTTACTTCATCATCACAAAAGATTATTTTGGAAAAGGAAAAGACATCTGCTTGATTTTTAAAAGTGAAATAATTAAGGATGTTAAAAAGAATACTTTCCTAGGAATGGAATTAGCAGCTAGGAGGATGGAACCCTCACCTGGGCTGAAGTGTGAATGAATGAGAAGAAAATGAAGAAAGCATACAAAGACTCAAATTTTGGTTACATTATTCATGGTACTGCTACAAAGAAACAGACACATGATTGAGGGGCAATAAAGGGATTGAGTACAGAGGTGCTCTATGTTTTCTTTTCTGTATATATGGGAGGGGAGATGGTTGCAGTTGAGGAAAGAGTGTAATTGGTAGAACAGTTCCTAGAAGACTCTGGCGATGATCGACTATTCATAATAATGATCAGTAACAGTTTGAGAACATCGCTGCCTATGGTGGTGTGGCGCTAGTAAAGAGACAGAGAAATGCCATTTAGCTTGTGGGTGGGATGGTGAGGTGCGTGTTAAGAGAATTTGTTATAAATATAAAAGCTGTTCTTTGCTTAGTGATAGGGAGGAGGTGCACAGAGATGGGGCCTAGTGTGATAGTGAGAGTCCTGATGACGATTAGATAAGCAACTGGAAGTGACTGGTGATGAATGAAAACATCAACAAATCATTTGTCTTATTCCAGACTGGATGGGGAAGGACAATGGGATTAAACTTATCAAAATTATACACTTTTGTAGTAGGTTTGAGAATGAGAAGGAAAAGAAAAGAACATGTTCTTTCTCCTGTAAAGTGTCATATCTCTTCAAATTTATATTAAAGAGGCACAGTCCTCAGCTCTGATGTGAACTGGACTCTATCTCGTTCTTTGTTAATCTGCCCTGGCTCAAATGGAGCAAGATGCCAACAACCAAAACATGCCTCAGTGTTCGGCCACGCATGTTCCAAAGTGTCACTTAACCAGCTTTATGAAAAGTAAACAGCCAAATTTCAAGAATCCTTGCTGTAAAACCCTTACACTTGCACAAAATAAATCAGGTGTCTGTTATCTATATCCATATTACCATAAAAAATTTCCATAGTATTTTCTAAAGAAGTCAATTTTCCAGTTATAATGGCATTCTATTATCTTTGAGATATTCTTTTCCAGGAAAACATCTGTGATGATAGGGAGTATATGATAAATATCTGTGATAGGTGAAAATATGTCAACCTTTGAAAATTTTTAAAGTCAAAAATAGTACCGGAATTATAAAATTAAAAACAAAACAAGGTTTCAATTTTTAGCTACTGCAGTAAAATATATCTCTTATTGAATTTCATTAATTAGCAACTATGAACCACAGGAATTTATAAATGATAAATGTTATGGTTTGGGTCTAGATGTCCCCCCCAAAGCCTCATGTGGTCATAGGTGGGTGAATTTAGAGCATGTGATGCTAGGATTAAGGGCAAGTGATTACTAAAGCCCTACATGCAAGTGATTGGTTTGGCACCCTCCGAAGCTCAGTAGTCTGAATAAGATAAAAGGAGCAGGAAGATCCTGTTAAGGTCTCTTGTTACCTTGCTATATTGTGTGCGCCATATTGTTTCTCCTCTGCGATGCCTGTTTTCCATCCCTGCCTTGCAGCCAGCCAATTACGGACTGAAACCTCTACAAACTGTCAGCAAATAAACCCTTTCTCCTTTAACTTTGGGTGTCAAGTATTTTGTCTCAGCAACGAGAGAAAAGTAACTAACACAATAAGCTCTATAGCAAAACCCAACAATAAAAAGCTCATCACTCAAACAGCTAT
Source organism: Heterocephalus glaber (assembly GCF_053883595.1). Lineage (NCBI taxonomy): Eukaryota > Metazoa > Chordata > Mammalia > Rodentia > Bathyergidae > Heterocephalus > Heterocephalus glaber. The sequence continues at coordinate 3,576,465 of NW_028258463.1, forward strand.
CAGGCTGAAGTCTTAATACCAGTAACCCTAGACAAGCCCTTCAATAAAATTAAATCTCAGTTTTAGTATCTGTAAAATGGAGACACTAATAATATTTACTATGGTGTGAATTGTAATGAGAAGCAAGATACATAAAATTACATTTGTGAATGCTAAAGTCTTGGAAAAATATTGGTGTTACTGTGTTTTGTAGCTGTCATCCATAAACCAGGGTTGAGGGGGTGGGAAGGGAGCTTGCAAAGTCGCAAAACAGCAATTATAAAATTAGAAAATGACTTGTTGGCAGGTAAGGTTATCTAATATATTCACCTGGAAAAACAATGGATTTTTAAAAATTTCCAGCCTTGGCACCCACTAGACAGAAGGGTGACCTTGATTCATAGTTAATTGAATATTCTGGTTTAAGCTGGTTCCTGTGTCAGCTTCTTCCTGCAGGGGCTGAGGTGACAAAGAATTCTATCACAGCCAGAACTTAGTAATGAAAAAAGTTGAGTCACTTAGACTTTTATTTACATTTAGCCCTCAGGCCAAGCCAAAATTTTCACTTACTGTCACTAGTATCATTTAGGCAGAAGAAAATATTTTAACTGCACTTGCTATTGTTCACAATATTGTGTTATTTTTAGAGTCATTCTGGCAGGGATTCAACTGACGGATAGGAGAAATTGCATCTAAAATAAGAACCATAAATAAGACATGAAATCTACACAATAGAATGATGCATATTTGCCTTGAATATTGCATCAATCTTGGGTAAAACAGCTGGATCAAAAAAGCAAGTAAAAGCTCTACAATGGGTCTAGTCATCACATGAAATAGAAAAAAGGTAAATATGGGCCCAATTACTATTGCTCCAACTTGAAAGTTTTTCACTCATACAATTTCCACAGGGCAAAATTTTCACAACCTAATTTTGAGCTATCCAACACAGTAAATCTTAGAACTTGTCTCTAGGATGAGGGCTGGTCACATGTGTGCTGCTAGAGTTATGCATTTAAATAAGGAATTTCTGTTTTTATTTGGTGTATTGGAATTTAGATTTTGTTATTTTAAAGATAATGCACATTAAATATAAAATAGTTATATATAAAGAACCACTGGTAAGAGTATATAGATGATTATCAGAAATACTTTGTGCATGTGTTTATTCCTATATGTATTTTTCTATTTTTTCTGCATACATGTAAGATTTTTTTACCTGTATTATTAATATGGCCTGTGGAGACTTTTAATGACTACTTAATATTTCATTATATAGATGTACCAAACTTTAGTCAGTCATTCCCATCTATAAGGCATTGTTTCCTCTGTGAATTACTTTAAAAGTGTTATAAATAACAACCTATCTTGTAGGTAGAGAGTTTTATTTCCTCAGGTTGCATTTTTAAAAGTGATTATCTTGGGCCAAATTCTCTTAAAGCTGTTAATTTGAGATCCTCATGCAGTCTTCTATACACAGTTATTATAAAATATATAGAAGCAGTATTAGATGTATATGGAGCCATGTGAAAGAGGGAATAATTATGTTTGGTTAAGAGAAGTAGAGTCAGTTAGATAAATAAAGGGGAAAGGATAATAAAAACAGAAGGTTTAAAAAAATGTTTCCCTTCCATTTGGAATCTTGGGCAATGGAAAATCTGATTTCCAAACATTTATTAACAAATTTCTCACTGATATTTCAAGAGAATGGAAACATGATTGTTCATAAATTGCTCACTTAAATAAATGGAAAAGTTTATGAAATTTTCCACAGAAAATTTTAGAATCCAAAGTTAGCAAATCTGAATAGATAGGGCATTAGTCATAGTCATAGCAGGAAACAGATGTCAATCTCAGAGCAGTTTTCAAAAAGGAATTTCACTGATGTGACTATTTACCGAGGGTGATCAGAGGTGAGAGAACCAATCAGGACTTGGAAAGCCCAAGGCACTAGAAAGAAATTGACTGTGTGTGTGTGTGTGTGTGTGTGTGTGTGTGTGTGTGTGTGTGTGAGAGAGAGAGAGAGAGAGAGAGAGAGAGATGGAGAGAGAGACAGGGCCTCCCTATGTAATTCATCCTGGACTTGAACTCACTATGCAGCCCAGGCTGGCCTCAAACTCATGGCAATCATCTTGCCTCAGCCTCCTGAGTGCAGCATTACAGGCATGTGTCCTTACACCCAGCAGAAATGGACTCTTTAGAAGCTAGGATGTGAAGGTTCAGAGAGAAAAACCATGCTGCCTGAGTCTAATTCAGAGATATGGCTGCCGGGGAGGAGCCACAGTCTGAATATGTAACTACTATAAAACCATGGCTTGAAGGAGTAGGACTGGGAGAATATTTGTGAGCAACCTTTCAACTCTCCCTCTTTGTTTGTTTATCATTGTCTCTTCCATTGATGGAATCCAACTGGAAGCTAGAGAGCAGTTAATACTCTGTAGAGTTCAGCTTTCTTGAGCATGGGTCATTAGGGGAAGAGTTGAGAAAGAATCTTTTCTGGAGGTGCTACATCACTTTAGGGTGACAGGAAATACAGATAATATACAGCTCAGTCCATGTTCAGAATGTGGGGAAATGTGTTTGGTATAATAGCTGTTTACTATGCCTTTGTAACACGATTTGAAGAACTACATCTAAGACAAATCTTGCAATAGTCACAAAAATATACTCAGCTTCCTCTCATCATTAACAACTGAAATTTTATAATAATCAGCAGCGTTTACATCAGGTGAATTGTGATGATCCAAGATCCTAAAGTGATCACCATTTGCAAACCACGTAGATATTTCCAGAAAGATTTGGCTTAAGTTTATCTTTTGGCACTGACAGATGTGCTAGAGTTCTCTGTCACCATATTAAAGAATGCACAAATATCGAGTAGTTCATATTATTGTGCTAATGTTAGTTTATTGGTTTCAGCAAATTGGCTATGCTTGTGTAAAACATCAATGTTAAAGAAGGTGGTGACATAAATATTGGAACGTTACCCTTGTAGCTTCCTGTAAACTTAAATCACTTCAAAGTAAAATTCTGAATTTTACATAATACCTTTGTGTCAGTCAGTCAAGGAAAAAGTGAAGCATCCTATGTCAAACATGTAATTTATTCTACTATCTTTTATAAAGAAATGGAATTTCAAAGAGGGCTTCACAAAGTTTGGAAGGGAAAAATATGTGCCAAAAAGTAGGCAGGCAATCATGAACTGTGCTGCTATGGACCTGGGTGAGCATATATCACTGTGGTGCGATGCTTTTCATTCTCTGGGGAAGACACCCAGCAGGGGAATAGCTGGGTGAAATGGGGCTTCCAGTCCTAGTTCTTTCAGGTATTTCCACACTGATTTCCACAGTGGTTGCACCAGTCAACACTCCCGCCAGCAGTGGAGCAGGGTTCTTCTTTCCCCACACCCCCACCAGCATTTGTTATTGGTTGATTTCATGACAGCAGCCATTCTTTCTGGGGTGAGGTGGAATCTCAGTGTTGTTTTCATCTGCATCTCTCGAATGATCAGTGATGTTGAACATTTTTTCATATGTTTATTTTCTATTTCTTCTTCTTTGCTGAGAAATGTCTGTTCATTTCAGATGCCCATTTCTGAGTTGGGTCTTTAAATTTAGGAGGTCTGATTTTTATAAGTTCTTTATAGATTCTAGATAGTAGACCTTTGTCTGAGGAAGAGCAGGTGAAGATTTTTTCCCACATTATGGGTTGTCTCTTCACACTGTTGGTGGTTTCTCTGGCTGTGCAGAAGCTTTTTAGTAACAAGAGATTGGTTGATTGTTTGTGCTAGTTCAGGGGCAACTGAGGTTTTGTTCATAAAATCTTTTCCTACACCAATGTCTTCAAGAGTTCTACCTAACCTCTGTTCCAGCCGGTTCAGCGTTTCTGTTTTAATATTTAGATCTTTAATCCATTTTGATTTTAGTTTACTGCATGATGAGAGACATAGTTTTAGTTTTAATCTTTGGCAAGTTGAAACCCAATTTTTCCAGCACCATTTATTAAAGAGGCTATCTTTCCTCCAGTGAGGGTGTCTGGCTCCATTGTTGATGATGAGGTGGCTGAGGGTGTCTGGAGTTGTTTCTACATCTTCTAATCTGTTCCACTGGTCCTCAGGTCTGTTTCTTTGCCAGTACCATGCTGTTTTTATCACAGTAGCTTTGTAGTAGAGTTTCAAGTTGGGGATTGTGATACCCCCTGCCATGTCTGTGTTGTCTAGAATTGCTTTTGCTATTCTAGGTCTCAGTTGCCCATCAACTGGAGACTGCAATAAGGAAATGTGGTTTTTTTATAAAATGGAGTACTACTCAGCCATAAAAAATGAGAAATTAGAGACATTTGTAACGAAATGGATCCACATTGAGGTGATAGTTTTAAGTGAAATAAATACGACACACGTGTAAATACCAAATAGTTTCTCTAGTGTGAGAAACTGAAAGTGTAAATAAGGACTAAAAGGTATAATAGATAATGTGAAATAGGAAGAAAAGGGACAAAGGGGAAGGGGAAGTGGGAGGGGTAGGAAAAGGGAAAGATGGGACTGGAATTAATATAAGAAAATGAAAAAATGGAAACAAAGCCTTTGTAAATAGGGAGGAATGGAGGGGTTGAAGGGAGGGCAGGGGAATGGGGAAAAAATAAGAACCAAGAGAGATTATGTAAAGATTCAAATTTCCAATGATGAATCTTACTATATTGTATACCTAAAATGTACCAATAAAATTAATTTTTAAAAAAGAAGGCAGTTAAGTGTAGAGATTGTGGAGTTAACTTATGTGAGTTCAAATCTCTGTTGTTCACTAATATGTAGAAGTTTAAGCTGTGTGTGTTTCAGCTACCTCATCTATAAAATGGTCATAATGTTAGTACTTATTTTTTAAGGGCTTTTGTGAAAATAAATAAAATTCTAACCCTGAAGCATACCGTAGTATATAATAAGAAGAACTCAAATCTACTATTTTTATTTCAGTAAGTTATTTTTATTATCTAATCATGCTTTCTGCCAGATCCTCATCTCCTAAGTTGTGCATCTAATATATCGCTCCCGGTTTGGCTTAAAACACTATTAATGATTGGCATTATTATCAGAAATTGATAAGTGAGAAAACAGGCTGAGAGGGTTTGCATTTATTGTCATGATCATCACTAAGAGCATAGTGGGACAAACTTCCCATCTACTTGTTCTGACGTTAGGTTTCAGCACTTTGGCCTTGGTCATGCAATTGCTTTCATAATGAAACTTTGACTTACAACTTTCTCCTTGTGAATCTTTACCCAATTATCTACTTGGACTTTTCCATCTTTTCAAGAGTCCTGTGTCCAAAGACTCATCAATTCCCTAGTTGCCTCCTCAAGACTACGTAGAACATTGCTTTGCATAACATCTCTAGAGCCTTAGGCATAGAAACCAGAATACCTGTGAGTTGAAGAGCTTTCTGAATATTAGTGAGGGTAGTATTGCTCCTCTCCACTATTCAATTAATAATGTGCTTGTTGCTTAGCACCTAGACAAAATGGCCACACTGCAAGACCCACACCCCACTTTACATAATCATTAGAATATAACATGAAGAGGAGAAACACAGAGGACCTTGCTACTTAGCAGTCCTGTCATCTGATGCCAGTCACATATTCCAGGTTAACAACAAAACTACTTTGAAGCTATTCAGATGGTGTGCTGTTCATCAACTGCCAGCAGTCATTACTGCCAATGGATGAGCTGAGAGCTCTAGAGCACGTTGACGGAATACTGTAGACAGCTCTTCAGTTAGACTGGGGGAAGATTCCCAACTGTCTCCTAAACTTGCTGCCAGATGGTTTATTTATTATCTTTCATCTAGGTCCCCTTACCACCCCTTTTGCCAAGCTTTTATTACTGTCATTTGTAAATCTTTGCTCATCCTTGTGGACAACAGTGTATTGATACTTCTTCAATTTATGATGTGTAATAGGATACTTGTTGCTATAAGAAATGGGTGGTTGCTTAGAAACCCAAGTGGCTCTTAGCACCCAGAGAGAGACACTTACAAGTTACAGAGACTTTCTCTATAATGTAACAAGAAGGTAGGCTACTTTCCCCCCAGATATTTCCTGTAGTGGAACTCCTTGGAATTAGATCCATATTTTAGACAAGATCAAAGCAATGAAATGGACAATAGGAAGTAAAAATATTATTAACATTCTAGTGAGTGTAGTTTGAGTGGATTGAGGCTCTTGATGCTGGGCTATATAAAGATATTTCATGTGTTTAATTCCCTATGCCTGAATCCATCACTCTAATTAATGTGGCCAAAACCTTGTAAACTCCATGACTTCAGTCCCCCAAGGCCAATGGAGAGCTCAGTTAGGAACTCACAAAGCCCCAGTATTGTGCCATTGCAATCATTAGTATAAAAGTGTATTCTACAGTTTCAATAACTGGACACTTGAGGTGTTTCTTGTTTATCCCAGTAATTCCTCTGGTTTGCACCTCCCTCTTTGTGGCTAGCTTAATTTCCTCCTTGGTTAAGTACATACCATCAACACTGGAAGAAATGAAAAATAAAATGTAATAAGAAATTCATTATATGTATATATATTCATCCAATTTTATATCAATGCATTTTTTCTGACGTTTCTGCCTTGAAGCCAGCTGACTATGAACTGAATCATTTTAAAATAGGAGCTAAATTCAACCTCTTCTTCAAATTTAGAATGTCAGGTATTATGTTCTGCAACGAGTAAACTGAATAATACATAGAGGTGGCTATGAAAACATGTAGATTGGACTTTAGACTTGAGTGGTCAGAAAACGCTTCCCAAGTGAAGACCATTTCACTAGTTGACCACTTAGCATGAGACTTAAAATTAGTAGGAAGTAAGGAGAGGAATAAGGAAAAAACAATTCATAGGCATCATTGTAAAATTTAGTAGTCCTACATTTATTGGTACTTTTTAGAAAAATGTAACATTTAACAGATTTGGTGGGGGGAGAGATATTCACATACACTGATAAATTCAGTACAACACAAATTCCATTGGAGCAACAAGAAAGGTCAGAAGCAGCTTTCACTATTAGGGAACAAGTATATGCAAGACTTTATCCCTTAGGTAAATGGAGGTGAGATGTACTTCTCCCTGTGTGGAGATACATGCAAGAAGTCTACCAAAGGACCTCTGTACTCAAATGCAGTTCTTTATGTGTTGGAAGGCAATGGTTAGTTGATTTTTTCTACCAGATTAATGCAGATTTAATAATTTGATTCTTTTATGACTATTGAGTTTGTTAGAAAACTATGGAAAGAGAGTGTGTTCCCTTCTTGAAGGTAGAAAATCTTTTAACAATGCCAACAATTAGAGGAAAGGAAAATGGGCAATGACTCCAGCAAACTTCAACCACTGTGAAGGAGTCATTTTTAAATTCATGCTCAGACTTGGTGAAACTGAGGTTCAGAAATGTAAAATGCTTTGCAGCCAGGCCAGTAGCTGGGTTGGTTACTGATGGAGTGTTGTGTAACTTCAAAGCCTGATCTTGTTCTATTCTGACTAGACCCCACTGTCTCCCAAATCAATTAGCTCCACCACCTGCTAGCTAGCTAACAGCTTCATCATTACAGCTTGATGCACTGTGCTTTGGTTCTTGGCAGGCAACAGAACAGGGAGTCTCCTGATCCTAGGAAATCTACCAAAGTTCTGATCTGTGGAAATGTAGCATGTAGGCACAAGTGTGTGTGTGTTTATGCACCTGCTCCTAAGAAAGATTTGGCATGTTTCATTCATTTTGTCTCTTCTGGATATTTTATTAATAACTTATTAAGAAAAAGTTATGAGATTTTATGGCTTTGTGAGGATCACTGCATGACTCAAGCACATTTAATCTGTGTTTGCTGAATTATTAATTCCAGGCTCCTCCTAAGACTTTTCTTGAATATGAGAGAATCTGACCAAACTATCATTTAAAATGTTTCCTTTTAGATGATTGCAAGAAACCTCCAGGAATAAATGTTGGCATTTAGAACTAGTATTGGCACTAAGAAATTACTAATTGGAGGCAATTGTACTGTATTATTCACTACCTCTAAGGCTAATTGGCATCATGTAGACTCATGTTTATGCTTTTCTTTTACACACTACTTAAAAGTTACCAGGGAACAGCAAATGTCGATATCTAAAGACTGAAGTTAGAAAGTGACATCTCTAAGTTGCTAGAAACAATTGTTGAGTAATTCAGCTTTGGGCACTTTCTCATATGTCTTTTTTATAATTATTTTATACCGACAGAGGCCTTATAATTTATTAACTAAACATTGGCCTCATTCACAGTAAAATCGTAAATGGATCAAACTCTTAATATATTCCATGTCTGTTTTATAAGGTTTTAAACAGTAAGTCTCCCAATACATGTAAATATAAGTATTACACATGTGTATGTGCTATATGTTATATGCATATGTATTCAGAGATTATAATCTTTGTATATATAGAGGGAAGTTAATTTAAGTTCTCTATATTTCATTTAAAATCATAAGTTAACTTAAAACACTTTAAAATGACTTTAAAGAAAATGGTTAGATTTAAAAATCACAAGCAAAAGAAGATCATCTGTATGAAAAAGTCACGCAGTTGACCTGATGTTATTTCTCCTCTCCTACTGTATGATATTAGGTATGGTGACAAAGCCGTCTATGATCGTTTATGTCTCTTCACATTTTCCTTTTCACACCCATCTCACAATTTATTTTTCCATTAGCCAATATTGTCAATAGTAGAGTTCCAAGCAAATTTATGTTTCCTTTAATACCTGCATTCCTTCCAGCTGTCTGCCAAATATATATTTAGATAGAACAACTTCTTCGCTCCTTGAATATTTACCATGCCCTAATGTGTGCTATCTTTGTACCTTTTGTTATAACACTTGCATTATTTGCAATCAAGTGTTTGCATTCCTGTCTTCCTATGACACTGTGAGCTCTGAGGACAGAGAAATTGGGTCTCACTCTTCGTATCTCCATCATTTAACACCAGTCATGATGTATTATAGGATAGGTCCTCAGCAGATTCTGAATAAATGAACTGTCAAAAGAAATAATGTAAATATCTTCTTGACTTTATTTTAAAAAGATGCTCTTTGAGGAAGAATGCAAGACAAGTTGATATCTCTAATACCTTCATAGTAATCAAAATCCTATTGGAAGACAGAAACCACACCAACTTTTTGAACATGTATATAGTTGTTACGAAGGTATTTGAAAAGATTTTTAAAAACTCTAAGATGTCACAGTTGCAGCATTGCAAGGAAACTGCAAAATAAAAAGAAATGATTGCAATTGTTAAAACATAGCATATTGTAGGAGGAGGGTTCATCCCGAAGAAAAGGGAGCAAAGCAGATTAGGAAGGATTTACAGGTATGGTATTGGAGTTTTTTCAGCTTCAGAAGGTCCCCATAGAACAGGGGTTACATCTCTAAGGAGGGTCCCTCCCAACTAGCGCATCTAAGGAAGGCACAATGAGGCCTCATTCTGTGAACTTTAGAAAAATTTGATTGGGATTCAACTGTTGATTCTGCAAAAACTGCTACCAGCAGAATGAGAGGATGAGGTGAAGCTTTTGTCTCGCTCTGCTCCCTCCTTGTGGCAGAGCCAAACATGGCACCAGCTGACAAATAAGAAATAGAGTCCCAGCTCTAGTGCTAAACACCCGATATAGATGAATTTGAAGCTGAGAGAAGAAATGGCCTAAAGTCTTGAAAAACAGAATACAAGATGAGATGAAGAAAGTAAGCAATTTGCATTGAATAACAGCTAAGAAAGAGCTAAACTAAAGACTGACTGACTTTCTACTTTGTTCATTATATACAAATGAAAATATTTCAAGCCCATTTCATTTTATCTCTTCTATAAAACTTTTTTTGATACATTAAAAATAGTGTTACCTGTGGATCCCAGCCAGGGCTCTGGCCCGACCCCAGAGGCTCCTGCACACCTACCCAAGCAAAAGGCCTGCCCAGAAAAGAGCTGCACAGGCACACAAGCTTCAGCCTGAGGCTCACCATACCATTAGCCATGACCAAGGACCCACCTGGAAAAGAGCTACACAGACACACAAGCAATACCCAGAGGCTTGCCCCATACCATTGATAAGTGTGTGGAGACCCTAGCCAAAGCCTGTGCAGACAACAGGAACTGGGATGCACAGTCCCCAGCCAAAGGCCCTCACAGGTAACAGCTACATAGGGGCCCTAGCAAAAGGCATGCCTAGATACCATCCCAAGTGTGCACAGGCCCCAGCCAGAAGCCCGCCCAGAAAACAGGTCAGCTCAGGGATCCAGAAGGCCACCACTCTGAACCCAGGAATTGGTCTACTGGTGAGCATCAGAGTGAAGACTGCTCGGTGGCTTTCGGAGAATTCAAGACCACTGGGTGAGCAAAAAGTCATGGCAACAAAGGCAGAACAGGCTCCATCTGGTGAAATGAGAAGACACAGGCAAACTGCTTAGCCACCCAGAGAGAGGTCCAGAGAGAGAGGTCCTGGGTCGCCTGGAGCCCTGCTCCTTCCAGCCCGCACCACAAACACAGGCAGGGACCAGCCAGAAGGTGAGGACCCCTTGCTACTGCCCACGCCCACAGCGGTGATCTGCTTAGCCACCCGGGCACCTGCAGGACAACCCTCCTACCCCCCCAACTCTGGCCTTCTGGTTGTACCTCTACCTTGTTCCACACTACAAAGACACAGGGGACACCAGACCACCATACTTGATAAGTTGGAGGGATCATCACCTCCCTTTGGAACCTGGACTATCTTCAGGGGAAGGGCATCTGGAACCTGCAGTACAAGCTTGCACATTTCAACCCTACAGGAGGACAGGGAGCTCAACTTGGGACTTGCCGCCAGAAATCTACCTGAATCCCATGGGTCTGCACCTGGCTTGCTGAGACTCACTGACTTATATCTGCACAGTGCTGCCCATGTTGTCTATTGTGACAGCAAAGACATACCCAGAAGGAGGGCCTTCATTTTCATTTTTATTCTTTATTTCCAAAATTATTATTATTGGGGTTTTTTTGTTCTTATTTTTAATTTTTTTTCCTACTCTTTAAATTTTTATGTTTCTCTTCTTTTATTTTTCTTTCTCTTCCCTTTCCCTTCTCTCTCTCTCTCACTCGCTCCCTTGCTGTCCCACATTGTTCTTCATCTCCCTTTGTGTTCCTGTTCTGGCCCTAATTCAGATTTCTTTACTTTCTTTTATTCTCTTTTTCCTTATCTCTCCTGTGTCCTCTGGCCTCACTGATAACCTTCCCCTATCTTCTACCTACCTATCCCTGCCCCTTCAACTCATTCTAACTCCCATCCTGAAGGGTAAAGTTGCTATATTACACAGTTTATTCACTATAAATATATGTTGGGTTGGTCCTCAATTTTGATTTAATTCACACAGTTAAAGGTGATAGATTAATAACTACCACCAATTGTCATTTTCTAAGAGGTACTTGATGCTATTGTGTTGCTTATTATATCACTTGGGCTAAGGTGTTGTGATTGATCTAATCAGTTGTCCTTGCTGGTATAATGAAAATGAGACAGCCTCAGAGCCATTAGAGCCTCATAACCTAAAGACCAGCTATATCTGGAAGACAACTCTGAGAAGCAATCATTCCATAAGAGTTCTAAATACATCAACAAAGATATTTACAATAAGCAACTTCAAAGTATCAACCCAGGAACTAAACCAAGGACAGTACCAAAAACGAAAATGAGAAGACATTTAAGTAAGGCACAAACTCAGACTTCCACCCCACAAAAGGGAAATTCTGGGGGAAATGAGGTGAAAAAGTCCAATAATCAACCACCTGTACACCCTGAACTGATAGCACAGGAAGTAACAAAACAGGAATCAATCTAACAAAGGAAGCAAGAGACCTCTACACTGAAAACTACAGCACTCTGAAAAAGGAGATTGAGGAGGATATAAGAAAATGGAAAGACATCCCTTGTTCCTGGGTAAGAAGAACCAATATAGTGAAAATGGCCATACTTCCAAAACTACTATATAGATTTAATGCAATACTGATTGAAATTCCAATATATTTCACAGAACTAGAGAAAAAAATCCAAAAATTCATTTAGAACCAGATGAGACCTAAAATACCAAAAGCAATTCTAGGCAAAAGAGACATGGCTGGTGCTATCACAGTCCCCAACTTCAAGCTATACTACAAAGCTACTATGATAAAAACAGCATGGTACTGGCAAAGAAACAGACTTGAGGATCAGTGGAATAGATTAGAAGATGCAGAAACAACTCCAGATGTACTCAGCCACCTTATCTTTGACAAAGGAGCCAACCACCCTCAATGGAGGAAATGCTTTGGGAAAACTGGATTTCACCCTGCCAAAGATTAAAACTAGACCCATACCTATCACCATGCACTAAACTAAGATCAAAGTGGATTAAAGATCTAAATATTAAGACAGAAACACTAAACTTGCTGGAAGATAAGTTAGGTAGAACTCTCAATGACATTGGCATAGGAAAAGAGTTTATGAACAAAATCTCAGTAGCATGGGAACTAGCATAAAGAATCAATAACTGGGATCTCATCTTATTAAAAAGCATCTGCCCTGCAAGGGAAACCACCGACAGAGATAAGAGACAACCTACAATGTGGGAAAACATTTTAGCAGCTGTACCTCAGACAAAGATCTACCCTCTAGAATATATAAAGAACTGATAAAAATCAGACATTCCAAATTTAAAGACCTAATCCAAAAATGGACATCTGAAATGAACAGACATTTCTCACACAAAGAAGTAAAAGCAGCAAATAAATATAGGAAAAAATGTTCAACATTATTGGTCATTCGAGAGATGCAGATGAAAACAATGCTGAGATTCCACCTCACGCCAGAAAGAATGGCTGCTATTAAGAAATCATCCAATAACAAATGCTGGTGGGGGTGTGGGGAGAAAGGAACCCTTCTCCATTGTTGGTAGGAGTGCAGACTGGTGCAACCACTGTGCAAATCAGTATGGAGATACCTCAAAGAACTAGTGCTAGAGGTCCCATTTGACCCAGCTATCCCTTTACTGGGTATCTTCACAAAAGAATTAAAAGAATCATACCACAGTGATACATGTGCATAGTAGCAGTTTGTTCATAGCAGCAGTTTGTAATAGCTAAAGTTTGGAAACAGCCCAAGTGCCCATCAATTGGAAACTGAATAAAGAAGATGTGGTTTTTTTTTTTTATAACATAGCATACTACTCAGCCATAAAGAATGAGAAACTAGAGACATTTATAGCTAAATGGATGCATATTGAGGCCATACTCATAAGTGAAACAAATATGACACACGTGTAAATACTGAATAGTTTCTCTAGTGTGAGAAACTGAAAGTGTAAATAAGAATTAAAGTGATTAAAACAAATAATTGATAACGTGAAATAGGAAGAAAAGGGGCAAAGGAGAAGGGGAAGTGGGAGGGATAGGGGAAGGTAAGAAGGGAATGGAATTAATATGAGAAAATGAAAAAATGGAAACAAAGTCTTTGTAAATAGGGACGGATGGAGGAGTTGAAGGGAGAGCAGGGGAAGGGGTAAAATGTAAGAACCAAGATGGATTATGTAAAGGTGCAAATTTCCAATGATAAATGTCATTATATTATATACCTTAAATGTACCAATAAAATTAATTTTAAACAAAGAATAGTGTTACCTTCTTAAATTCCACCAAAATTTCTGTTTTTATAAATGCTTCAAAATTAACCAGTACCACTACTTCCTTTTGGGTTTTGGATCTTGTGAAAGAAGCAAAATAATACATAGTGTTAGATAATTGGATCCATTGTTCACAGAAAACACACACAAATATAGAAACTTAGATATATTGTAATATAGTCAATTTTCTCGGCTTTTACAGATGCAAGTGCATGTGTTGCTTTTACGTATAATCATACTTTGGGTTTTTTTTTTACCAATTAATATATTCAGATGATGTATTTATCATTATTAGGTTTGCCATCTGTCAAAGAATGTAACTAGACATTCTGGTTGACTAAATACAACTTCTATGCATGTCAGGATCTTTGTTTTGTTCATTATATGTTGCAGAAAACTAGAATAGTGCTCAGACAGTTCTTGGTAATACTTTCCCAAGTTCCCTAATATCAAATGTGTCATTCTAGAAATTCTATTTGTTTATATGCAAATGGAACACATTTTTTGTTAAAAGTAACTCTATTGCTTGTGTGTGTATATATTCACGTGTAAGAATGTTATGTCCACAACTGAATCCAATTATGTATATGATTTTACATCTTTCTTAAAGATTAGACTATCACTGTTTTAGACAAAGTAACTATCCTTTGCAACTGTACCATGTTTTATAGTTTGATGATAACACAGTGTTTTTAGCCAATGTATTATGTTAGATACAATAGGTAGTAATATCCATCTAACATTTAACAATTTGTAGTCAATATAAAAACATCTGATAATTATCTACTAGGAATGTTTTTATAATTAAAAGTGCAAGAAAGTATATTCTTAAACAAACCTGTGTATAGGCTTGGTATTTCCCTAGTAAATTAGATACAATTTAAGTTTAATAGATTTTACCAGTTATCTTCTGAAGCACCAGAACTAATTCATATTTTCATTATCAAAATATGAGAAGACATTTATCTATGCAATTGTCAACACTTTCTGCTACCAAACTTTCATGATTGTCATGTGATATGTGAAACACAAAATCATTTTCTCAGTTTAGCTTATATTTTCTTGATGACTAACGAAGTTGTGCATGTTTTGTTTATGAGCCTCATTAATGAATTTTCTATTATATTCAGTTTTGTCTTCTAATTAGTTTATAAAGGAGTTTGTAATTTTTTGGTATAGTAATTTTTAAGTCATATAAATGTGATGAATATTTGTCAGATTTATAATATGTAATTTGAGATTTCAATCTTTATAAATTTGTTGAGCACATCTTTCACATTTTAGTATTTAATGAGTTTGTATTATAAAGTTCTTTGATATAATCTTTCAAGCTTTTAATAATTTATTTTAATAGTTTATTTACTTGTAATTTAATTTTACAATCAAACATTTATATGAATGAAATGTTCAGTATTAATCCATCTTAATTTCCCACATATTTTCATCACCTATCTTGTTATTATTAAAATGTTTATTCATTGCCTGATGATTTTAAATGTCTTATGAATCAAATTATTTATTTCCATATAATCACATATCTGAATTTGGCATCTTCCTTGTGACCCACTGATCAGTATATGTGTAGCTGAATCAGTACCATCACTTTTGAAGTGACAATGTCATGCAAACGTGTTGACAACTAGATGAAGAAGCCAAGTTACTTCTCTTTATTATTTTGTTACAAAGTTGTTTTGGCCATTTCCTTATACTTACTCTTCAATGTTCAAATTATTAGTTTGTCAAATTCTATTAAAAATTCTCTTCAAATTTTAATGGAGATTGTAGTGAATTTAATAACTAATTTGGTAGAAAATGTCTTTATAATAGTGACTTTCAATTCATATATATAAGTATATTCTTTACTTATGCAGGTCTTTATATATGCTCTTTAATATAATTTTTTAGTTTTTTCCATAAATTTACCATGCATTTCATTTTACATGTTTCCTACTTTATCCTTTATAAATGTTCTAAGGCTTTTGCAAATGTGATATATTTAATTACATTACTTTTTAAAAATTTGTGTTTTTTCCTTTTTTTCCATTAAGTTTATTGGTACATTTTTGGAATACACTATGACCACGTTCATCATTGGGAATTCATACCTGTACATGGTATATCTTGATTCTTGTTTTTTCTCCATTCCCCTTCCCTTTCTTCGACCCCTCCACCCCTCCCTATTTACAAAAAAATTTGCTTCAGATTTTTTCCTTCTTTTCTCATATTTTTTCTTTCCTTTCTTTCCTTTCCCCTCCCCCTTCCCCAATTTCCCCTTCCCTGTGGACCTTTTCTTCCTATTTCCCATTATCTATTATATGTTTTGGTGCTTTTTTACACTTTCAGTTTCTCACACAGAGAAGCTATTTGGTATTTACACATGTGTGTCCTATTTATTTCACTTAAAAGTATGGCCTCAATGTGCATCCGTTCAACTATAAATATCTCTAATTTATCACTCTTTATGGCTGAGTAGTCCTCCATTTTATTTAAAAAATGCACATCTTCTTTATCCAGTTGCCATTTGATGGGTATTTGGGCTGTTTCCAAGATTAGCTATTACGAACTGTGCCACTAATAAACGTGGGTGTGTGTATACTGCTGTAGCGCGATGCTTTTAATTCTTTTGGGAAGATACTCAGCAGGGGAATAGCTGGGTCATGTGGGACTTCTAATCCTAGTTTTTTGAGGAATCACCATACTGATTTCTACAGTGGTCGCACCAGTCTGCACTCCCACCAGCAGTAGAGAAGGGTTCCTTTTCCCCACAGCCCCACCAGCATTTGTTATTGGTTGGTTTCCTGATTACAGCCATTCTTTCTGGAGTTGTGTGGAATCTCAGTGTTTAGGAGCATTAGTTTCTATACTGACTTCACATCCAGCCACCCTTTTTAACTGCAATACTCTCTATAGTTGTTCTTCCATTTGCAGCTCCTCAACTCTTTAAGTATGTTGCTGGGTTCTTTCACATATTTACCTAATCTTTTCTGTTTTCGATATGGTTATACATTCATTTATTCGTTCTAATACTTTTCCTATAATTTTCATAGATGCTGTGTGGGAACAAAAGTGAGATATTAACTATCAATGGGAGTTTAAATATTTTCTTTGTACTTCATACAAAACACTTTTTATGTTATTTATTATATAGTTTATAAGTCTATTGATATGATTGTTTCCCAAAACCTCATGGGATAAAGGCTTGGTCCCCAGGTGGTGCCACTGTTGGGAACTGGTGGAACTTTCAAGAAACGAGGCCTAGTGGAAGAAAGTGGGGACACGTGGTGATATTTTAAATGGACATTTAGAGCTCAGCTCCCCCGTCTTTTTTACATTCCAGCGACCATAAAGTGAGCAGCTTTACTCTACCACCTACTCCCCAACATGATGTTCAGTCTTGACACAAGCCTAAGGCAACTGGGTCAAATAATCATGTACCAAATCCTCTGAAACCCTGAGTCATAATAAACCTTTTCTCCTTTAAATTGTTGATCTCAGTTATTTTGTCACAGAGAAGAAAAGCTGAGTAACACACAGTCATATAGTTCACACAGTGCCTAACATAGTATCTTGAAAAAATAATCTTTAAACAAACACTTAAACCAATCATTGAATTCATTAATCAGTTTAGGATATATTGAAGCAAAGGACCTCAATAAGTATTCAAGCCACTGATACCATTCAATACAGGAAAAAAGAAAATTGATTGGGAAATATACAGTTAAATTGATGTAGTCCTTAGTACTAAAAACGTTGAATTCATCTTTGTGAGGAACTCACTATCAATAACTTTTAAATGTTATGTTCAAATTAGCTTATAACTTCTAAAAGTCAATTATTTAATAACTAAAAAAGTATACATTTACTTTTTACAAAAGTAAGATACTTTTATATAAATCTTCTAATTTATTATAAGTTTCAGTACATTATGTTCCTGAATTTTATACAAAATAATTGAAACTTTTCTGGTATTCTATTCTCCAATTTGAGCATGTTAGTTATTTTAACTATTCCCAATAATGACATGGTTTCCAAAATTCTCATGGTCCTCAGAAATAGGCTGAATTATGTCAGCAATTTCAACAATCAGAAATGCCTCAAGGGATAGCAGGGTGTATTTGGAGAAATGATAGTAAATTGGACTACTGATCATAAAATCAGTAAAGGAAATAGGATGCTTATCATACCCACGAGATTTTAGCCCATGAAGAAAGTAAAAATTTTGAAGTTTTGAAATCCCAGAGCAAAGTAGTGTACATCCAGCTGAATCAAATACAGAAAACATGAAATCATAATATGAAATTAGAAATTTGTTACCTCCAGAGGAAAATGAAATTACAACTTTCAAAATCATCTGGCTTTAGGAACTAAGATATGCCGCCAAAAGTTATTTCAAATAAAAGAATTATTTGGTTTCCTACATGGAATATGTAGAAATACATAGCGTGTGTGTGTGTTTATGTGTGTGTGTGTGTTTGTGTGTGTGTGTGCATGCATGTAAAATGAACATTAAGTCTAAATCTCAGCAATTGCCTTAAGGAACATATTTTTTATTATAATCATTAGTACATAACAAGTATAACAGTTAGTGGGTCTATGATGTTTCCACATATTGTATCATGCTTTGTTCATGTCCATTCTGCCTTCTACACCCTCCTACGCTCTTTGCTCTATCTTTCTCCAGGTCCCATTTATGTCTCTAATAGTTCTTATGTTTTACTTTCTGTTTTCACATCTTTTGCTCTTTAAGTTGCTACATAGGCAAGAAAACATGAAATACTTATCTTTCTGTGTCTGGCTTATTTTATTTAACATCATGTCTTCCAGTTTCTTCCATTTCCCTGCAAATGATGTGATTTCATTCTTCTTTGTAGCTGAATATGTCTTTTCTTTATCCATTTATCTGTTTATAAGCACCTAGGGTGATTCCATGTTTTGGCTATTGTGAAAAGTCTCACAATAAATATGGGTATGTGTATCTCTTTTTTATGCTGACTTCATGTCTTTCATTTCTATACCAAGGCATGGTATAGATAGGTCATATGGTAATTCTTTTAGTTTTTGGAGGAAGAACCAGACAATTTTTTATGGTGGCTATACTAATTTATATTCTCACCTATAGTATTTATGGGTTCCTTTTTCTTCATATCCTCACCAGTATTTATATGTATTGTATTCTTGATGGTAACTATTCTGAATGGAATGAGATGGAATCTCGATAAGCTTTGCTTTGAATTTTACTGAGGGCTCATGATATTAAGCATTTTAATCATATATTTGTTGACCATTTCAACTTTTTCTTTTGAAAAGTTGTCTTTCATATCATTTACACATTTGTGATTGGGTTACTTGTTCTTATGGTATTTTGGGAGTTCTTTATATATTCAAGACAATTCTCTATCATATGCACAGCTTGAGAACATTTTCTCCCATTCTGTTGGTTATCTCTTCCCTTTGTTTATTGTTTCTTTTGCCATGCAGATACCTTTAAATTTTATGTAATACCATTTGTCAGTTCTTGCTTTTGTGTTCTGAGCTAGTGTACCCCTATTCAGGAAATCATTATCTGCGTTAAGATCTTAAAGTGTTTTCCTTATGTTTTCTGCTAGTAGTTTCAAAGTTTCAGGTCTTTCATCCACATTTGGGTTGACTTTGTACAAGATTAGAGACAGAGGTCTAGTTTCAGTCTTTTACATGTGGGTATCCAGTTTTTCCAGCACCATTTGTTGAAGAGATTCTCTTTTGTGCAACATATGTTTTTGGTACCTTTGGTGATAATCAGTTGGCTGTAGTTAGATGACTCCATTTCTGGAACTTCTGTGTCCTTGCTCTGTGTCTGTGTCCTTGCTACATGCTATTTTTGCTACTGTGACTCTGTAGCATATTCTGAAATATGGTATTGTGATTTTTCCATCATCACTCTTTTCCTCACCACTGTGTTGAGTATTGTGGTCTTTTGTGCTTCCATATGAAATGCAGAACTGTTTTTTCTAGTCATATGAAGAATGTCATTGATATTTTGTTGGAAAGTCCAATGAATCTGTAGATCCCTCTTGGTAGTGTGGCTATTTTAATAATATTAACTCTTCCAATGCATGAATATGGAAGCTCTTTCCATCCTCTAGTGCCTTCTTTAATTTCTTTATTCAATATTTTGTAATTGTTATTGCACAAATATTTTACTTTATTTTTATTTTTACTTTATTTTAATTTTTATTGGGATTATTCCTAAAGATTTGAGTTCATTTCCTCTCTCTCTCTCTTCTTTCTTTCTCTCTCTCTTTTCTTTCTTTCTTTCTTTCTTTCTTTCTTTCTTTCTTTCTTTCTCTTTCTTTCTTTCCTTTCTTTCCTCCTTCCCTCCCTCCTTGCCTTTTTTTCCTCTCTCCTTTCTTCCCCTTCTCCTCCTCCTCCTCTCTCTTTTGCTATCATGAATGGGATTGGTTTCTGAATTTTTCTTTCATGGAGTTCATTTTTGGTGTATAGAAAAGCTACTGATGGTTGTATATGGACTTTGTATCCTGATACTTTGCTGAATTTATCATTTCTAATACACTTTTGGTGACTTTTTAGGATTTTTAAAGTATAGAATCATATCACCTCCATACAATGATAATTTGACTTCTTCCATTTTATTTGTACGCCACTCATTTCTTTCTTTTATCTAATTCCTTCAGTTAAAATCTGTAGTACTATATTCACTGAGAGTAGTGAGTACACACCTTTGCCTTGTTCTTAATTTTAGAGAAAATGCCTTTAGTTTTTCCTCATTCATTATGATTTTGGCTGTGGTTTTTTTGTATATACCCTTATGATGAGGTATGATTCTTCTATACCTATTTTGTTTAGAAATTTTTACTATGAAAGGTTTTGGAACTTTATTAAACCATTTCTCTCCATCTATTGGGATGATCATATGATTTTTATTATTGATTCTATTTATGTGCTATATGCTACATTGGTTTGTGTATATCACCCCATTCTTCTATCTCTGGAATGGCAGCAACTTGGTCATGGCGCACGAATGTTTTAATGGCTGTTGATTCTATTTGCAATTATTTTATTGAAGATTTCTGAAGCTATGTTTATCAAGGATATTGGTCTATTGCTTTCTTTTTTTGTGTGTCTTTCTCCAGTTTGGGTACCAGGATAACACCGGTTTCACTGAATGTGTTCAGAAGGGTTCTTTCCCTTTCTATTTTATGAGATATATTGAGTATTGGTATTAGTTCTTCTTTAAGGGTTGTAAAATTCTGTAGTAAATCAATGTGGCTTTAGGCTTTTTTTTTTTTTCCATTAAGTTTATTGGTACATTTTTGGTATAAAATACAGTTACATTCATCATTGGGATCTTGTACCATTACATGAGTCTCTTGGTTCTTTTTTTTTCCCCTTCCCTTGCCCTCCCTTCACCCCTCCCTATTTGCAAAGACTTTGATCCCATTTTTTTCCTATTCTCATATTTTTTCTTTTCCCTTTTTTCCTTTCCCCTATTCCTACCACTTCCCCTGCCCCTTTAGACCTTTTCTTCCTGTTACATAATATCAATTATACATTTTTTAAATTACAATATCAAGATCTAGGAGACATTGTCACATATTTTACAGAATTTAAAAGGATATAGAAAGCATATTACAAAAATCTGTTTTGAAATAAATTTGACAACTTCTAAGAAGTAACTTGGAAGACAAATTAATGAAACTACCTCTGGAGGAAATATAAAATTTGAATAGCACCTATTAAAGAAAGTGTATTCCTAGCTTGAAAACCTACCTATATGACAACAGCAGGCTCATATACATTTTAACTGATAAATTATATCAAACAATTAAAGCAGAAAAAAGAAGGAACACTTCTCCCCTCATTTTAGGAACTCAACATTGTGCTAATCCTAAAAATGGTAAAGATAATATAAGAAAAAAGTATGAACATAGATAGAAATTTGTTTAACAAAACAAATAGAAGTCAGATCTGGCAGTATGTAGAAAGTGGTTTTGTTATAGGGATGGCAGTGTTGGTTCAGCATTGGAAGATCCACCCCCAAAAGTCATCATTTTAACAGAGGAAAGGAAAAAGCCATATGATCCTGTCAGTAGTTGGAGAAAAAGAATTGGACTAAATTCTACAGATGTTCATGGTAAAAGCTATCAGGGGACTAGAAGTATAACAGAACCTTCTCAACAGATTAAAGAAATGTACTCCATACTTCCAGTGAGAATGCCTTATATGAATGGAGACGATACAATGCTTTCTCCTTAAGGTGGGGAACAAGAACAGATAAGCTTACTCTTTATCTGTCCATTAAACTTTGAAACCTAGTCCCCACCAAAATAGTCTGGCAATAAAATGACACAGTTAGGATAGGATTGGCAAGGTAGAAGCAAAATCTTTATATGTAGATGAAATGATCATCTACAGAGAAAATACTAAGAAATCTCTAGGAGCCATAGAACTTGTATTTGAATTTAGCAGGATTAGAAAACACAAGGTTTATATAAAAATTCGGGTCTGTGTATACTTGCTATAAATGAAGAATTGGACATTGAAATTTAAAAGTTATGTACGAGTACAAAGGACCTAGAAAAGTTAAAAAAAAAAAACAGTGTCAGAAGATGTTTAGTACCTAATTTTAAGACTTCTTCTAAAACTACAGTAATCAAGGCAGTGTTGGTGTAAGGAAAGACATATAGATCATTTGAATAAAACAGAGAATCTAGAAATAGATCCACACATATATGGTTCACTGAGTTTTGAAAGATTATTTAACATTAGCATTTTATAGAATATAAACTCAATTCAAGAGCTGAGGAAGAGATAGTGTTTTCAGCAAATGGCACTAGAACACCTGGTATCCATGTATAAAAAATTAACCTCAACCTTTTATTTCCATACATGAAAATAACTTGAAGGGATCTATGAACCTAAATAACAAAGCCTAAAAGTATAAAACTTTAAGAAGAAATTATAAAGGAAAATGTTTATGAATTCAGGGTAGGCAAGGACTACCTAGTATACAAAAGACATGATGGATAAAAGAAAAAAATTGATAAATGAGATTCCATCAAAATTTAGAACTCTAAATGACATCATTAAAATGAAAAGTAGTCCTTAAACAGACCATATTTACAATGCATAAAACCTATGACCAGAATATATAAAGAATTCTTAGAGCTCATTAATAGACAACCCAATTAAAAAGTAGACATAAGATGATAAATAGCCAATACAGCACAAGGAAAGGTGTGCAACTCTAGAATCAGAAAAATACTAATCAGTACAATAACAAGATTGAATTATATACTCATTAGGGAGATGAAGGTAAAAGTTTTCAAAGCCTTGTCATGACTTTTTCTTTTTATTGGATTCTCCCCCTTTGTGTTTAATTTGTCACGCCCAGTGGATTCATTCTGCTGGGTTTCCTAGGGTTCTGATCCTCATTGTCTTTTCCTAGGGTACTGTCTAAAATTTTTTGGAGTGCCAGTTTGGTATTCATGAAGTTCCTGAGGTGCTCTTTATCATGAAAGTATCTTATTTCTCCATCAGTTTTGAAAGATAGTTTTACAGGGTACATCAATCTGGGTTGGAGGCTGTTTTCCTTTAGGGCTTGAAATACATCACTCCAAGCTCTTCTTGCCTTGAGGGTTTGCATTGAGAAGTCTGCTGTGATTCTGATGGACTGTCTTTTGTATGTGATTTGTCTCTTTTCTCTCACTGCTTGTAGAATTTTGTTCTTCTGTTGGATTTCTGGAATCCTAACTAGTATATGCCTATGTGTAGATTTTTTTTTTTGATCAAGGCTATTTGGAGTCCTATATGCCTCATTTATCTGTATGTCAAGTTCTTTTCCCCTCCTTGGGAAGTTTTCTGTCATCACTTCTATGAATAGTATTTTATGTCATCTGCACTCTCTCCTCTTTCTTCATTGACTCCAATCAGTCTTATGTTATTCTTCTTTGCATCGTCTAGCAGCTGCTGGATTGATTTCTCATGTTCCTTTATAATTTTAAAGCAATTTTTCTTTTCCTGGTCACTAATTGCAATCTTTTCTTCTATATCTGAAATTCTGTCCTCACATTGGTTCATTCTGCTGCACAGACTTTTGATGGAGTTTTTAATCTCCTGGAAACCTGTTTGCATCTGTTTTATGGATTCCACTTGTTTCCTATGTTGAGATTCCATCATGTTCCTCAGATCCTCTATTTTTTTTATCTGTGTCCTCTCTAGATTTATTAATCTTGTCTTGCACCATGACCAAAATTTTTGCTGTTATCTGAGTAATTATTTCTGATCTCATTTTTCCCAGATCCTCTTTTGTTGCCAGTTCAGAGAGTCCAGGTGGTTGAGTATCAGATTGTTCCATCTCGTTTCCCTTTGGGGTTTCTGTAGGTGATCCAGAAGTCTGTTTTCGAGGCTTGTTTACATGTCTTCTCATTTCTATGGTGGGGGGGCGGGTGCTTCTGGTGTCTGCGCAACTCACCTTCTCTGCCCTAGGAGCTTAGGATGGCAGCAGGGGAGCTTCCTTCCAGGTGCTAGGACCAGGTCAGCTTCTCTGCCCTAGGGGTTTGGGATGGCGGCGGGGGAGCTTCCTTCCCGGTTCTGGGACCGGCTCACCTTCTCTGCCCTAGTAGCTTGGGATCCCGGCAGGATCCTTTTCAAAGCCTGTCCTGCCTCACACCCCGTAAGTCTAGTCCTCTCCACACTGCTGAGGCTGCTTCTGAAGGCCCTGTGGCAGACAGAGGTTGCTCAGCTCGAGACAGTCTTGATAAGTCACTAAATCGCTCAGCCTGGGCTGCTTTAGGCTTTTTTATCAATGACACTTTATTAATGGTTCAAATTTCCATTGCTTGTAATTGATGTATTTAAGTTTTTTATATCCACTCAATTCAATTTTCATAGGTTATATGTGTCCAGACATTTGTCCATTCTAGATTTTCCAATATATTGGCATAAAATTTTTCAAAATATTCCCCAGAAATCCTATGAATTTCAGTGGTATTCAGTGTTGTAACATCCTTTAAGGTGCATATTTGTATTTGGTACTGTGCCTATTGTATAAAATATGATTCTCATTTTGAAGAAACGTAAAGCCTAATAGAGGACAAAAGAGCAAAACAGGTGATATATCATAACTATGATTGGAGAATTGTTAGGGTAAATTCTTGTTTTTTTATTCAGAGGCTATTTTATGTCACCTTTTATTTTATGTCATAGATATATCATAACTATGATTGGAGAATTGTTAGAGTAAATTCTTGTTTTTTATTCAGAGGCTATTTTATGTCACCTTTTGGGGGAAGATCATCAAAGAAGTTATCCATAGATGCTACTTAAATTACACTTTCACATAAATTTATGAAAAGATGAGATAAGGAATATAATATTCAAGATGATGAAGCAGATGTGAGAAAATATAGGGTATTTTAGATAGTCCAATTTTTCCAGGACTAAAGGAGAGGGTTTAGGTGGCATTAAATGGTGATAATTGTGAGTGATTGAAAAGTTGGGGTTGATACAATAAGCAAATGGCAGACATTTGAAGTGTTTCTCTCTGTTTTCCATTAGTTATATTTTGTAAGTAACTTATTTATAAGGTGAATGGAAAAAGGGATGAAATAGTAGTGACTGTCCAATTTGAAGGCATGGAATTGTACAGGTCTGATTTTCTAATGTGGGAAAGTAGATGTGAGGACATAAAGAAAAAAATATACTGCTGGTTTTTGAGAATATAAACAGCTAGCCTCAAAGGTGCAAATTAGTGACTGGAAGCTACACTTCACCCTTACATTGGTTTTGATGGATTTAAAAACTGTCCCAAGCATTGATTTAAAATATCTTTGCCAACAATGAAAACTAGGAATATTCACATTAGAATGATTTTTTTTTTCTTTTTTTACTTGTCCTGGGAGAAAAATTGCTGAACTAAGTTTGCAATCCTGCATGAAAACAATTAGCTACAATCAACTGCAAGTTCTCCCTTTGGACAAAAGATAAAATATCTGGTCTGAGTGTTTTTTGACTGTGGCTTTTCTGTGTATATAGGAGCAAAACAAACGCAGTTTCCTACCATTACACATTGAAAACACAGAAAACTTCTGTGATTCTAAAATGTGTGGAGATTTCTCTTACCAGCAAGAAAGCAATCAATTTCTCAGCCAACAACCCCTGAGCATCCTCTAACTCAACTCAATTCTGATGCCATCTACCTGGAGATAATGTCCCAACATTTTAACAAAAGACTGTTTTCCATCTTTACCACAAGGTTGATAGTTCAGATCCACGTGACTGACCCCCACTTCTGACCTAGTTACAAGCTCTGTTTTCTCAAACTTCTGACCTACTGATTACAAATAAGGTTTCTCACTGCCTCCTATTTAGCAATTACTTTGCTATAGTGACTCACAGAATTCTGGGGAACATGCATGTCAGTTTGTTATAAAAGATACTTGAAAGTATACAAAAACATCCATGTGAAGAAATAGATGAGGCAAAGTCTAGAGAGTCCCAAACACAGGAAGTTCCATTCCCGAAGAGTAGGGTTGTACCACCTTCCCATTACATGGATTAAATCCTGTTCAACTTCCTGTAATTCTCCAAGTATTCAGCTGTCCAGATGCTCTCTGAGCACGATGCACTTGAATTTTTTATTGCGACCTCATTGCATAAGCATGATAGAAGCCTGGATAACTGGGTAGAAATGTAGAACAAAAGGGGTATGATTAACGCTAATAACTTAACTTGGGTTGCCCAACAAGGCCTGTCTATTCAGATTCTTCTTGGCCTATGTATGCAGCATTATTTTGTGTGTGTGCTCAGAGGCAGGACTGCTTTGAAATGGGCATCTTATGATCTACTATCAGACAGGAGAAATCAGAGTATTTTTAATAGTTAATTCAAAGCCCAAAAGGCAGGGGAAGATCAGTATCTGTGACCCACCTTGAGAAAGGCAAACTCTATTTTGTATGGCCTATCTGGAAGAAAAAGCAGCAGGTGAAAAAAGGTCAAGAGAAGGTCAGAGAGAGATAGATAGAGATTTTACTTTCTAAGTCCTGCTTCTGAAGCCTGATGCTCCCCAACATTACAACAAAAAAGAGTGCCTTTCACTTTTATCATGCTGAGGCTGTTCTGAAGCTACTTCAGGAACCAAGGGCAAAAGGTCAAATCATTTTAGCCTTATGGTTCTAGTCATTTAGGGAGTAACAAGGGCTATGGAAGTTATAAGGCAGGAACTGTGCACAAAAACCAAAGAAATACAGACCATAATATCACAGCTGCACATAAGGATCACCAGAGGATATTTTAAAGCATGAACCCTCAAGTAATACTCCTGAATTGTTTAAATTGAGCTATATAATGATGTCATCAGTGCATTTATAATTTTAAAGCTTTTTGGCACTTCTTTTAGGAAAACTGAGTAGATACAGTTTTTCTTATTTCATTTGCCATATAGAACCAAACTGCCTATATATAAAATATAAAACAAAATATAAGAAGACTCTCAAAGTTGAAAAGAATGAGCCATGGAAGCTTTGGATTCCAAGAAACAACTTCTTGATACATTCCTGAGATTTCATATTGTTTTACATTATCACAGATTTGGAGCTGAAGGAGGGAACCTAGACATGTTGACTACAAATGCAAAAATAAAGCCTCTCTAAAACTTGTTCCCTTTAGTTTAATGAGCAAGAAAAAGTAGGCTACCCAGATAGTAGTCATTTACACAATAACTGCTCTATTTTACCTATAGTCTACACACAACCACAGCAACAAAGATCAGGTGAAGACCTACTCTTCCACCTTTGTAAAGCTAAAATAATGTGGTAGAGGCAGAAAAGGTCATACAGAGAGCTGGAACTTTTGTCCCTCTTAGAAGGTAAGGAATGCTCACCTACTCACCCATATCAGTGGGGAACATGTGTGGAGACATGAACTTCTACTATCACTTGTCAATTACAAGATGCTCAGCATCTTCAGCACTGGAATACTATCAGTAGAAGCCTAGTAGAGATCAAGAGCTTTCACCACTTCCAAGTTGCAATAAGGATATGCTAATCTTATGTCAGTGGAGACCTCATGGGAAGATGGAAATTCCATTTCTTCCTAGCAGTAATGAAGAGCCTATGTAAATGCATGTTAAGTCGTGTGACCATTAATCAGGATATGTGAACATGAGTAGGTTAAGAAACACTAAGAAGCTTAGTAAATCACAGTTAGTTCTGGGTGTATCTGTGGATGATTGACCTGTGGAGGAGCAAACTGAGGGAAGACCCATCCCCCATGTGGGTGGCACCAACCAATAGGCTAATACCCTGGATGATATATAAAAAAGGAAAGAAGGACGTGCAACCGTTTGGGGAAGAACTCCAGTCTTCACCATTGCCTTTTAAAATCTGTCCCCATTTCTTCAGCCTTACAGTGCAAACATGCACCAGTGACTCTACAGTGAGTTTCCAGGCCTTCAATCTTGGAGCTGGGCTGCTTCCTTGATCCATCTTGTTTTTTGGCTTCCAGTTTTGGGGAGCTGAGAAGCTACTGGATATTTTAGCTTTCTAGTGCACAGTCATTGTGGATTCTTCCACTTCTTATCCTGTAAGCCTAATAACTCCCCTTGCATAACTATACATATATTGTTTATTGATTCTGTTCCTTTGGATAATCCTGCCTAATACACGTGGAGAAACTGAATTACCACCACTTGTTAGTAACAAGGTAATACTTTCTATTTTTCCTACCCAAATAGCATTATAGTCAATTAAATTATAAGATATATACAAGATCTAGACTTTGCTAACAATAAAAAATATGAAGATTTCAACCAAACATTATTTATATCTGAAACCCAAAATTCTCAAGCTGAATCAAAAAGTACAAGCAGATTCAACTAAAAAGTACACCTCTGTTTCCTATAGGAAACTCACTTCAAGTATAATGATAAAGGAAGATTAAAAATAAAGATACCAAAAAAGATGTATAGTTATTCCTCTGTATATGTGGGAGATTGCTTCCAGGACCTCCTGTAATATTAAAATCCATGGATTCTTAAGTCTATGATATAAAAGTCATTAAAAAGGTTACATTTTTATATAAATTCCACACATTTTCCCTCATGCTTCCAATCTCCCCTAGATTATTTATAATACATGATAAGATTCTATGTAAATATTATTACATTGTATTATTTAGGCAATGATGATTTTAAAATTTTGTACCTGTTAAGTACAGATACAATTGTATTTATTGACTATTTTTGACCCATGATTAGTTGAATTTGCAGATGTGGACTCTAAGATATAGAAATGTGACTGTATCATACATATATTCAAGAAAGGAAAGGATGAATGGCTATTTTTTTTTCTTTTTTCTTTTTGTACTGGGACTTGAACTCAGGTCCTTCTGCTTGCGAGGCAGGAGGCAGAATCACTGAGCTAAATCCCCATCCCTGAATGGCTATATTAATGTAAGATAAAGCAGACTTCAGAAAAGCCAGAGATAGACATTATACAATGATAATGATAAATGGGTAAATCCATCAAGAAGACATAATAATATCAATCTCTTTACTTTCAATCTTCTTGTATTATTACAAATCACCCAACTTATAATAGATAATTAGAAGAGCCCTATCCCTATTAAGGAAATTAAATTCAAAATTTTAAAATTCACAAACAAGAAATATTCCTTACAAGATCATTTCAATAGATAATTCTACTAGTAAACAAAGAATTAATGATTCTACACAGTCTTCTGGGAAATAGCAGAGAACATTTCTCCATCATATGATGAATTTGGTATTAATATGATACCAAAAACATTGATAGTACAAAACAAGTAAAAAAGTCAAACTTAACAACACAAATGAGGTCAATGTGCTACCGCTCCAAGTGCATAGGAGGTTTCTGGGATGACATGCCACCACTCCCAGGGCAGAGGAGGATGCTTCCGGGTCAAATGCCACCACTCCCAGCACAGAGGAGGAGGCTTCTAGTTCAACATGCCACCACTCCCAGCCACCACTCCCAGCACAAAGGAGGTGAACCACACAGGTGCCAAGGGCACCCCCATATCAAAATAAGAAGACACATAATCACTCATAGAACATGTTTAAGTAAGTGCAAAGGAATTGAAGTTATCCTCCTTAATATTATCAGACCATAGTGCGATGAAATTGGAGATCAATAGCAAAAGAAACCACAAAAATTTCATAAACACATGGAAATTGAACAACACACTTCTGAATAACCAATGGGTCACAGAGGAAATTGAAGAAGAAATCAGACTGTTCCTTCAATTAAACGACAACGACAATGCAACATTTCAGAATCTATGGGACACAATGAAAGCAGTCTTATGAGGGAAATTCAAAGCGCTGAATACTCATATTAGGAAAAGAGAGTGAGCCCAATTAAACAACCTGTTGCTGAACATCAAGCTTCTAGAAAAAGAAAAGCAAGACAAACCCAAAGCTCACATGAGAGAGGAAATTATAAAGATCAGAGCAGAAAGCAATCCAATAGAGACTAAGAGAACAGTACAAAAAAATCAATCAAGCCAAGAGTCACTTCTTCAAATGAATAAACAAAATTGACAAACCCTTAGCCAACCTTATCAGAGAAAGGAAAGAAAAGGCCCAGATCCATGCAGTTAGGAATGAAAAAGATGATATTAAAATGGACCCAGAAGAAATCCAGATGATCATCAATACTTACTTCAAGAACCTATATGCCAATAAGATGGAAAACACAGAAGAAATGGACAGATTCCTAGATAAGCAGGAATTACCGAAGTTGAATGAAGAAGACCTAAAAATTCTAAACAAATGAATATCAATCAATAAAATTGAAAACATAGGAAAAAATCTTACCAACAAAGAAGAGCCCAGGTCCTGATGGCTTCACTGCTGAATTTTAAAATACAGTTAGAGAGGAACTACGGCCACCACTGTTTAAAATCTTCAATGAAATTGAAAGGGAAGCAATATTCCCAAATTCATCCCTGGAAACAAGCATCACCTTGATCCCCAAAACAGAGAAAGACCCAACCGAAAAAGAACTAACAATAGGCCAATCTCACTAATGAACATAGATGTAAAAATCCTTAATAAGATACTGACAAATAGAATGCAGAAGATCATCAAGAAGATCATACACCCTGACCAAGTGGGATTCATCCAAGGGATGCAGGAATGGTTCAACATATGCAAATCAATAAATGTAATACACTATATCAATAGAGCGAAGGACAAAAACCATATGATCATCTCAATAGATGCAGAAAAATCGTTTGACAAAATCCAACACGCATTTATGATAAAAACCCTACAAAAAATTGGAATAGACAGTCTCTACCTCAATCTGATAAAAGCCATCTATGAAAAACCAACAACCAATATCATACTGCTCCTGGGTAGGAAGGATCAACATAGTGAAAATAGTCATACTTCCAAAACTACTATATAGATTCAATCCCAATTGAAATCCCAGGACCATACTTCACAGAACTTGAGAAAACAATCCAAAACTTCATTTGGAACAAGAAGAGACCCAGAATAGCAAAAGCAATTCTAGGCAACAGAGACATGGCAGGAGGTATCACAATCCCCAACTTGAAACTATAGTACAAAGCTACTGTAAAAAAACCAGTATGGTACTGGCAAAGAAACAAACCTGAGGACCAGTGGAACTGATTAAAAGATGCAGAAACAACTCCAGACACACTCAACCACCTCATCTTTGACAAAGAAGCCAAACACTCTCACTGGAGAAAAGATAGCCTCTTTAATAAATGGTGCTGAAAAATTGGGTTTCAACTTGCCAAAGATTAAAACTAGACCTATATCTTTCACCATGCACTAAACTAAAATCAAAATGGATTAAAGATCTAAATATTAAAACAGAAACACAAAACCAGCTGGAAAAGAGTTTAGGAAGAACTCTTGAAGACATTAATGTAGGAAAAGATTTTATGAACAAAACATCAGTTGCCCTTGAACTAGCAAAAACAATCAACAAGTAGGATCTCTTCTTATTAAAATGCTTCTGCACAGCAAGAGAAACCCCCAGCAGTGTGAAAAGACAACAGACAATGTGGGAAAAATTTTTCACTAGCTGTCCCTCAGACAAAGGTCTACTATCTAGACTCTATAAAGACCTTAAAAAAATCAGACCTCCCAAATTTAAAGACCCAATCCGAAAATGGGCATATGAAATGAACAGACATTTCTCACACAAAGAAGTAGAAATAACAAATAATCATAGGAAAAAATGTTCAACATTACTGCTCATTTGAGAGATGCAAATGAACCCAACACTGAGATTCCACCTCACCCCAGAAAGAATAGCTGCTATTATGAAATCAACCAATAGCAAATGCTGCAGGGCTTTGGGGAAAGAGGAACGCTGCTCCACTGCTGGTGGAAGTGTAGATTGGTGCAATCACTGTGGAAATCAGTATGGAGATACCTCAAAGAACTAGGACTGGAAGTCCCATTTGACCCAGCTATTCCCCTGCTGGGTATCTTCCCCACAGAATTAAAAGAATCCTACCACAGTGATATATGTGCACCCATGTTCATACCATCACAGTTTGTAATCACCACACCTTGGAAATAGCCCAAATGCCCATCAACTGGTGACTGTATAAAGAAAATGTGTTTTTTTAATAAATTGGAGTATTACTCAGCCATAAAAAAATGAAAAAATAGAGACATTTACAGCTAAATGGATGAATATTAAGGTGATATATATATATATCACCTTTTATATATAAGAAAGATATATAAATATATATAATTTATATTGAGATACAGTTGTATGTACAATAGATATATACAATTTTATAGATGAAATAAAGACAGATGATTGATAAATTTTGAACTTGCTTTTCAAATTAACATATGCAAAAACCTTTTATGGTAGAATGATAGATGAGTTCACAAGTTGTTTGACTTTTAAGAGAGATTTTTATGGAGGACTCAACTATTTGCTAGTCGAAGTTATTTAAACCATTAAAATTTCAAATTTATTATCTTTAAGACTGAAATAATATTAGTATTAGTAGAGGTATCTTCATGCCATTGTGGTCACAATGGAAGGAGGTAATGAATATAAATATAAATATATATATATATATATATATTATTTAGCACAGACCCTGGAATATAATACAACCTCAATAAGCATCTAATCTAATACTACCACTTATATGACATTGCTATAGTATTGACAATTCTTGTTTTGCTTATGTAAGGAAATTATACTTAGGTCTCTATAATTCATTTTACTTTTTTCCCCTTGATACAGGGTGGCAATCTAAAACAGACTAGGGGATAGGAGAATACAGTTTTCAAGCCATGTCTCAGCAGCAGGTGGCATTGTGCAAGAACCGGGTCTGGAATAGGATCAGAACCAAGGTACAGCTTACAATGCAATGCAACTCAGGAAGGAGAACTAGAAAGTTCTAAACACCTACAAAATATCAGGCACTTATATTTTTATTTTGTTTAAGTCTCATGAATTCCACTGTAATAAATGTTATGCTTATTTTATAGGGGAAAAATCTGAGAATGAAAGATGTTTTTCCAGCATTACGATGTTGACATGGTAGAACTTTGAATTTGAATTCAGATTTCTCTGTTATGAATTCTACAACCTTGATGCTACACTTAAATGTTTAAAAGCAAGGTGCGTACTTCCTGCCAAAAAGGAAAAAAAAAACAAACAACTAAATTTGAGTGTGTTTTTCCTACAGGTGTTGAGGTAGAGAGAAAAAGCACAGACTGCTTCCACCAGCTACAAGTCTGAAAAAAAATTATACTAGCACCAGAAGTACAATTGAGATAAGTCCACACCCTGAGAGAAATATAATTTGAAGTTTGATGTATTTTTTCTGAACAGTTTTTATTTTTGTTGTTTTTGTTGTTGGTTTTATTTTCTGTTCATTGAGACAGAATCTCACTGTGTAGTTCTGCCTGGCCTTCAACTCACGGTCCTCCTGCCTCAGCCTCCAAGTTCTGAGATTACAGATATGCATCAGCATCCCCATTTGGACAGTTCTAATGAACTCTGTGATCTGCTTATTGGAGATATAAATGGTACAGTAGTACAAAATAAGGGTAAAATTATTAACATCTACCTTCTGCTCTTAACATTCCACAGGTATTATTAATACAGCATTTATTTCACTGACTAGTAAGTACTTGTTTACAGGCTTGTCTTTGACATTTGACTATGGATTTTTCTATTAGGTCAGACTTTTTGCCGACACCTTTTCTATCTCTAGTACATACTCAATTCCTTACGCATATAAAGAGATCAATTGCTGCTTTTGAACAAATGGACAAAGCCACTATAATGTCATACAGATATATTAAAATAGTTTATGGAAACGTTTTGTGAACTTTACTATAGCTATTAATTCAGAGATCAGAAACTGCAGCCAAGTCCCACCTCCTGCCTGTTTCTATAAATAACTTGATGTAAATACAATCTGGCCCTCTCATTGGGTCGCATATTCAACATAGTGCCTTTCATATTTACAGTGACAGTGTTGAGCAGCAGCAAAAGAGACCAGTAGACCACAGCTGAGAAAATACTAGCAGACTTTTCTATAAAGAAATAATCTTATCTGTCCCTGTATGAGGTGCTAGCTGTTTAGGAACAGTGCATTTGGTAATTTTGTTCTTATGTTGGAGGAGGAAAAAGCCGAGATGAAAGATGTTCTATAATAATCTAAGTAGGAAGTAATGATAGCTTACTTCCATGCTATGCATGTTTATTCATTTAACAAATGTTTATTCAGTACCCACAGGGTTGTGGTCACTACATCAGATAAGTATTTACTGCCTGCTTACTATGTCCACACACTTTCTGGGCCTGCTTAGAACTTATGTTCATAAGGGGAACTGACATTTGAAGGAAGAATTAGCGAAGTTAAGCAGCAGATTGGATACAGGGATTTCAGGACTGAGGAGTCAAAACCTTCAGATCCATTCTATTGTATCATATTGAATTGCATTTATTTACATGCCTGTCTCCTTCCTATTGGTCTTAAGATCCCTGAGGACACTAAACCTGCATATTTGTTTTCATTGCTGCAACTCTTGGACAATACCTGGCAAAGAATTGTTTATTGAAAATAAATAAATGGCTGAGAAACTTGAGAAAAAATTCCTCCTAGCAGAGATGATTATGAAATTCCCTTGGGATATATTGTTTGAGGCAGTAATGTAACATCCAAGTTAAAAAGCTCTCTGGAAAAGTAAGATAGAGAAGCCAAAGTAGGCTCTAATCAGGAGTCAGAGAACAAATTTTCTGATTTCTAGATCAGCACTCAGTCTTTACCACATGCATTAACCCAAAGAGCCACTGTCAGCACATATGTGTCCTTCTAAATGAACAGGAAGCCAGGCAGTATTCTCATTAGAATAAAAGGTATCACCATTAAAGTTGCATTACATAGAGGATATGGGAGTTATGAGGTATGGCTACAACTTCCTCAACCCTACCATTCTCCTTACAATCCAGGTTGTCTATATTCATGGCCTTGCCAATATCTCAAACAGCTTTCAACTGCTTTGGCAACAAGGAAAAAACAACTGTCAGTGAAGGCCACTAATGAGGAGAAAATACTATTGCAAAAAATTGCATGAGTTTCAACACTAAAATCAACATCATCACAACACCCAACTTATTAAAAATGAGACATATTTTTGGTCCAGTCAACTTTTGTTGAATACCAATAGGGTAATCACTATAGCAGGTTTTTTGCCAATTAACATACATTTCTTCTGTTAGAATTCACACCGTTTTTCTTAATTAATCCTGACCTTTCATCCTACATTTTATAAGCTTCTTAAGTAGTTAGAAATAAATAATTCAGTCCACATAGTTTCTGAAAAGAGACAAGCTGTTTTACTCTATCCTCAGAGAATAAATTAGATAGCTATTCAGATTAAGCGCCTGGAAAATTGCATAAACAAATGCAAAAGTTCTGTAGTTTCTGCATGAAGCACATGGATGGAGACTTTCTGCTGCTAAAATAGACCAAGATTTCTAGAGATTGTGGGAAAAGACAGTATTATGGGAGGTGTTTCCTGTTTTATAGGTGGAAGAGAGAGAACATTCAGATTTTAGGATTTGTAAACGTCAAAGCTCATAGTGTCTGTGATTTAAATCATGTCATTGTATCCTTTCCTATTTCCCGGATGTTTCCTTCCATAAATGGACTAAAATAGACACAAGTCAATACATTATTTGCATTTTCACCCTATTACTGAATTGCCTACCTTCTTCTCCATTATGATAGCACAGTCCACTAACAAGGCTATTTTGTCAGAGTAGTGTTTAAAACAAAAAGCTCTTACATATTTAAGTACTCAGAAGATTCTTTGGCTGCTGAATGATTTAATCACATTTTGCTTTTTTCAAGCTTACCCTCTGTCTCACTCTATAGTCTATATTCAAGTAAACATGTAAATTCCTGCTATTTAACCAAAATATTTCCCTTTTTAAGACTATTCCCTCTGCTAGAAACTTCTTTGAGGTTTCATGCTATTGAGTTTTATTAGCATGATAATTACGTTAGATATCTTTTTCTTCCCTTGGCTATCAATACATTCCTGTGATTTTGTTTAGTTTGACTATTGTTTTTGATTTGAGAGTAAATTATATTTTCCAACATAGCATTTGAAACAAATTAAATTTTGTTCTTTTTTAATGTTTTCTCATATTGATAGTATTTTTTGATTGAAATAATTCTGTTAAGACATTAAAATCAGTCTTGCTTTAGTATGTCCAGATCCTATTATGATTTCATATATTAGAAAGATATATTTTTACCATTTGCTCAAAATTCTTTGATAAAAAAGTGACTCAAATAGGTATTTGTGTATTTTTATCTTAAAAGTTTGTGTATTGAAACCTGTGGTCTAGAAATCGATTTTAGCTAATATCTAGTTCTGTGCTCACTTATAAATTCAATGTCATTATCTTTGGCTAATCTCTGTAGAAACATTAAAATCAAAGACTTTCTTCTAAAGTCCACTCTAACATTAAATGATCATAGCCTTGGTTAAAGAGATTAGTTGGAAACCTCTAGATGAAAAACAGTGGTATATGCCAGAGCTATAAATGAAAGGATTTGAACAGCACAAAGGCATTGATTTAGCTCATCTTGACCTTGAATTACCACTAACATGTATGATGGCTATGGTCCTAAAGACTGTTTTATTTTGTTGATGCTTTATCAGCCTGCGGTAACTGACAGAGCACTGCATGAATAACAAATTATTATTGTGCCCTTTGCTTGGGGATGTTGATATCAAATCGGCACTCTCATCCAGGTACCATGTTAATTGTCATTTGAAAAAACTGGGCTCTGTTCCATCTGATTCAATCAACAATCAGTGCTAATTTAATCACCCAGCTTCTATCTTCATGATAAGTTTAGTACATTGGTTTCCAATACAAAAGTGCTGACTTTCAGTGAAGAATTTGGAGTTTAAAGTCAGCAGAATCATTGCAACACTGCAGCATTTAGTCAATAGGTAGGGACCAGAAATCCTAGAAATGGTTAGCTAGATGAAGAGTTTTTCCATGTTCTGCATGAGGGTATTAAGAACAGTATTAAAGGATTTTAAGATCTCTTTTTACTGTCACTTATGTTTTAGTTGAAGATTCAATATTTTGGGGACCGGGAATTTAGCTCAGTGGTTCTGGCGCCTGCCTTGGAAGTGCAAGGTCCTGAGTTCAATCCTTGGTACCAAAAAAAAACCAAAAAGATTCAAAAATTTTTAAAAATTCTCATTTGCTCTGAAAAAAAGAAAACATATCATGTATAATTGGAGAAAATAATATTTATAGTACACAGAAGCCTTAGTATATACTTCAAGGATCCCAAACTAAAGATTAGAAACTAAACCCTATGGTCTATATATTTTTATCCAGCATCATGATTTCAAATTGTTGTACTCTGAATGACTTTAAATGAGCAACATGCTTTGAGCTGTGCCAACCCTGCTGGCGTATGTGAGAAGAACAAGATACCCACGTACCTAAAACAGGAAACTGCTTTGCATTTGTGTGTGTACATGTGTGTGTTTGTGTGACTTGTACAAAATTGGCTTTTAGTGTCAAAAACAATTGGATCAGTTGCCAGTATTAAAAGGTTAGGAAATTATGCATGAAATAATCTGATTTTTATCTGAATCTGGAAAAAAATCCCTGTGATGACAGTATGTAATCTGGAGCAGAGAAGTGACTGCTCGCTTTAAACAGGGGCAATTCTTTATTTTCTTTCACTCAGATTCACTGACTTATGGTATCTGCCAGCACCCTGTGTGTGTGTGTGACTTCTGACTTAATTAGGTATAACAGTACATACACAAAATAAAGTATTCAAATAAATAAAGTATTCTATAAATTGAAATAAAGTATTCAAAGTTACCAAAAATATATAAAATGCAAGAAAATATGAGGAAATATTTTATTATATGGCCATATGCTAATTATTAATATAAATAATATTGCGCATATGTCATGATATAAAGGGAAAATAGCAAGAACAACATAGGATTTGTAGACAGGGTCATGTATAATCTTAGTTTACACACTTACTTGTGAGTGGCTGTATATAAAACATATTTGCTTTATTTCTTTTCCTTAATCCATAGAGTTGATTTTTGAACAATTTTAAGGTTTATAGAAAATTGGACAGTTAACAGATTTCTTATATACCTCTCTCTCCTTCTCAGTGTCTCTCTCATTAACATCCTGCATTTGTGCGGTACATTTATTTTAATAGATGAACCAGTACCAACACTGTATTATAAATAACATTTATAGTTTATATTAGTTTTCACTGTATTGTACATTCTACATACTATATGATTTTACCTATATGACATTCTTAAAAAACAAAACTATAAAAAAAGTGTAATGTTTAGTGATTGCCAGGTAGGGGAGGGGGTTGCTAAACTGATAGTGCAAAGGAGATTTTTGTAGGAGTGAAACTATTCTATAAGACATTACAGTGGGGTAATACATGATATTTGTCATTTTTTTCTTAATCTTAGTTTTTTCGTTTTTGAAAGTGAGATAGTAACACCTGACTATGGTGAAAAATATTTGTGTCCTGCTAGTATCTCTTTGGATCACGAATCCCTTCTAATTCAGCAGATGATTGCTCTTGGACTACTGAATACTGTACTTCCTACAAATAGAAAAAGATTTACCTGGAAAATTACATTCCCCTTGGAGCTGCCTAGGAAATGTCTGAAGACAATAGGAATATGAAAGCTCATATTCCTCATCTCAGGTCAGTAGAATTCTTCTCTACAAATGAGGTTAAGCCTACACTTTACTCTGTTTTCCTTCTGATAGTGAACCTTTGTTTGGTGTCTTCTTTGATCTGCATCCCCAGAGTCTCTTCCTTACTGGCCTATTTTGCATGCAAAACACTATCTCAATGTCTGATACAGGGGAGCCCTGACCAATACAATGACTAATTAACTGTCATTAGTGAGTGAGATGAGATGTGATGAGTGAAAATGAAATTTTAAAATATTATTACAAAATTCTTTAAAAACCTTGTAGGATTTTTCAAGGCAGCATTACAATCTTTGCCCATGGCAAAAACAGGGGAAAAAAATACTTCAGTAGAAAATATCATGTGAACACTTTTTTATTTTTTAGTGACATTTGGGATTGAACTCAGGAGTTTTACACTGAGCTACACTCTCAGCCCTTTTATTTACTATTTTTAAAAATTTTGAGACAGGTCTTACCAAGTCTTTAAATTGCCCAGTATGGGTTTGAATGTGTAATCCTGCCTCAGCCTCCCTGAGTGTTGACAGTAGAGGTGTTAGACTGTATCTACATCTTCACACAGTGAAAAAGTCAAGAACGTAGTACAAGCCAAGAAGTCATGTTGTGATACCAGCAACATGGACCCTTTGACAAAAACAAGGAACAAGGAATGATATAGCATCACAGTGTTCTTTTCACTATAATTCTGGTTTGTTTTATTATTATCTTTAAACTTAGATGCTTTTTCACAGTAAAACACTCTTTGCTTGTTTTCAAGATTATGTCTGATTTCCAAAAAATTTTCTTTCAGTGTTTTCCTTTGTATTTCTGGGCTATTCCCCTGAATATGCCCATTCAATCTTGATTGCCACAGTGAGACACACTGAATGTGAGGACACTTTTTTTCTTGCACCGGTAGTGGAGATATTAACAGTAGATTGTAACTGGACCACGTCTATTGAACAGATACATTCTACAGTTTTAAT
Organism: Heterocephalus glaber; assembly: GCF_053883595.1. Taxonomy (NCBI): domain Eukaryota; kingdom Metazoa; phylum Chordata; class Mammalia; order Rodentia; family Bathyergidae; genus Heterocephalus; species Heterocephalus glaber. Next base: position 3,616,416 of record NW_028258463.1, read on the forward strand.
CACAGTATCCAATACTGTCTTCATATGATAGCCTTGCTATTGCCCTTGCCAATCACTTTGTTTCATTCTAATAGCTGACCATCTTCAAAGTTAAGAGTCTATTTTTCTTGGCAAAATCTGAGAACCAAATTTTCAGTTCTTCAATAGGTGTGATTTTAAATGGTCTCAAAAGAGGCATATTAAGTCTAAAACTAACATTTGCAGCTGTTTTGTTAATTTTATTGTTATCATGGTCAATCAGCATGTGTTTAATGATTCAAAAACAAACAATTAAAATATAAAGCACTCAGTTGAAAAGCTTCTTGTTTTGACACTAAATTATTTTTCAATCCACTAAATTAGTTACTCATTTTGGAAACATAATTTCACTAAAAAATATTGCTTTGACAAGTTTCCCCTCCACATCTTCCATATAGTAGAGAAGAACCAAAAAGAGAATGCTGTGGTCAAACTTAATATATGTTTTGCTGTAACTCTAGAAAGCAGTTGGCTTAAACCAAAATCCTTGTTTTTAATGATTTTAGACTGAAACATTGTGCTTAACCATAAAACTACTTCTAATTATTTATCTTTTTCAGAAGACATGCATAGGTTCACAGTTATGGGAAGAATGATATATACGATGATTTGGAAGACATTAGTTGACTGCATGGACACAGATAACAAAATATAAAATATTACATCAAAACTGTAATATTTATGTTGCCTTCAGGGGGTAGGTACCACATGGTAAACACTGCAGCCAACCAGGAATTATAAACTTGTATCAATAAAGAATTAGAAATATAAGTTTAGAAAAGAGAACGCAAACAGTTTATTTGAAAGAAGGAAGAGAGGTAAAGGACACACAGTGACTTGTGAGAAGGCAGAGGATCCAGATGTGAATGCTCCTGGGCCCTTTGTTCTCAGCTGCTTTTATAGGGGTCAAGGCCTTTCTCCCTACCTGGAATTTGTCATAATCTGATAAGCACCCTGGGCTGTCATAGATGAATCCCAGGCCCCAAGACTCCTAACCCCTTAAGTGAGCCTGTCAGAATCTTATCTTTAGAATATATGAGATTTGTTAAAAAGGACCTTAAATGCAAGGTCAAGTCACCAATTAAATAAGGGCGGGGGGGGGGGGCGGTGCACTAATGTGGTGGCCCTAGAGGGGGAATACATATACAGTGGTATCTTGGTTCCCCAATTTGATTCTTTCCATGAGTTTGGTAGCAAACTGAGTTGGATGAGAATTTAATTAAGTTCAATGGTCAGGTTCGATGTTGAACTTATGGGGAATTTGTTGTGGTTCTCATCCGGTTTGGTTTGAGACCAGAATTGTAGAGAGATCTGTGTATAAGTATATAGATGTATAGGTGTCTGTTTTTATATAATAAATAAGAGATTTTTTTTTAAATAACCATCCCTTGTGTCCTTTCCATTTTATATTGGAAGCGGGTGAGGGGTAGATAACTCGGTTTCCAGCACCTTTTTCCCCCTGTGCTCTGCCTGTATGACTCCCTTGCGTCCCTTTCTTGTCTTATTAATTGCTTTCTCCAGTGAAGGTTCAACTCTTTCTAGTCACGCATTGCCAGAATGCCTACTGAGGTCTTCATCCTATTATTTCTCTGACTGTCTATCTGTCCCCTTTTCCTACCTTTAGATTTTCAGTCTAAAATTGATCATAACCTGATGTACAACTACATTAACAATTACCATCTGTTCTTGTCAGTATTATTTGTCTTAGCTACTAGAATTTTAAATTATTTGTATCTTACTGGATTTAAAGTGCATACATATATATTTGTGATCTTGGAAAAAGGCAATTATGTCAGAAAAAACCCAAATATTTAGGAATATGGCTCCTGTCTTCTAATATAAGGTCTGGTTCTTGAGTAAGATACAACCCACAAAGTAGACAAGCAAGTTATAGGATAGTATATTATATTAGGCAGCTTTTCCCATTGCTGGACACAATACCTGACACCCACAACTTAAAGGAGGAGTGGTTTAATTTGGATCATGTGTTTAGGGGATTCAGTACATGGTCAGTCACCTCCAAGGCAGAGATATCATGGCAGAAGGGCATGATGGAACAAAGTTGCTTAGTTCATGACTGCTAGGAAGGAGAGTAGCAAAACAGCAGCAGAGAGCATGGGTGAGGGACCAGATATAGTACTCAAGGTCACTTGTCCATGACCCACCCCCATACACCCAGAAGTCTGCCTCATCAATCCCCTGGGAGTTCCATAAGCCAATCAAGTTGATGCAATCAAGCTAAACCACCACATAGTAATTTTAATATACATGAAGCTATGAGAACACGTATGACAGTAACTAATTCACAACTGGAAATTCAAAGATTCATTTTTAAAAGATATAAAAGAATCATCCATATGAAACTCAGCTCTTTCAAATGAGAGTGGACTTCTGACCTATAGAACTGTTAAACAGTAAATTTGTACTTTTTTAAGCCAATAACTTTGTTATGATCTATTACCTTGGCAAGAGAAATATGTATGATATATTTCATTAAATGATAATTAACACATTTTCCAAAAGCAAAAGTGAATGCTTAAAAAAAAGGATATAAGGTTATAATTGGAAATAACAGGATAAGAAGGCAGAAATTCCTTACACCCTGTGCTTAAAGGTTGTATTCAAGTACTTTCTTTCCCCCCACGAGCAAGTCAATGGGAGCTTGACTTTGTAGTTTTCCTCTTTTCTGTTTCTCAGGTATTTCTATGACCTGCTGATTCAGCAGAGGGTGAGGAGACACGATGAGATTTTGAAATGTTTCCTTCCTATAATTCTAGATCAAAAACTAGTACCTTTGGCATATGCATTCTTACATGTAGATAAGTAGAAAGAAACTGTTGGCCTTACTACCTGACTAAAGGGTTGATGAGAGAAAAGAGGTAGTGATGGGCTTAGCATGAAAAGGAAAGGTGAGCAGTTAATTTGGGGAGCTGTATTAGGCTCTTGCCAATTCTGTCAGCACCTATCCCAGGTTACTTATCTTCCTTTGATATTCCCCCAACTTGCCATGATTAAACTCCAAAATATCACCAAATACTTCTGTGACATTTATGAAGAAGGCAATAAGAAGCCAATAAACACTCAAATGTGAGATGTCATGTGAGAGCTTCAAAAATATTTGTTGAATAAATGAACATATAGGTTGTGTACATTCCTTAAGAGAGCTCTAGGTGAGTGATAACATAAAAGAAAAGCTTGTTTTATTGTTAGTCCCACAGTTACATTTCCCAAGTCTCAACTTTGTGCACCCAGTACTGGAGATTAAACCCTGAACCTTTGCACTGAGGTACATCCCTAGCCTTTCTTTTATCTCTTGTTTTGAGACAGAGTCTCACTAAGTCACTAAATTGCCCAGGCCGGGCTTGAATTTGCGATTCTTCTGCCTACACCTCCCAGAGGTCTGAGATTACAGATGTCCTCCAACACATCCAACTCAAGATTCTTAAGTGAAGATCAAAATATCAACAATATCAGTTTGATAATTCTTAGGGTCTTGAAACTTATTGAAAATACAATATTTTTATAGTAGAAGAAAATACTGCTTTTAGCGTCCAAGACTCTAACAGTGGGTTGTATCCAATTTTCCCTTCTCCGTTAGCAGTCTCCAGAGCTTCTGGTGAGTAGAGCACCTCACATCCTAGACTGAACTCCTGCTTTGAAGTCACATTGGGATTTTCTTTCTAAGAGAAGCATTATCCACCATTTGACCCAGGAGAAAATGCTTATCATGTCATGTTCAGACTTCCTTAAAAGGTCATATTCTGGAATTGTTATTTGGTTGCTGGTTGATAACAAATGAGCTTAATATCAATGTTGTATTCACAAATGATCACATGTATAGTCACTTTCTTTGAATTGGAATAGAAAAAAATCGAATCAAATAAATATTTTCTCATAAAATTAATCTTTGCTGTAAATTACCTCAATCTTCTATTTCTGGCTCTCTTTAAATATAGATTAAGTTAAATACTCACTTTTCTGTAAATTATAGAACTAGAATTTTAATATTGTTTATAACAAAATTATGAAATATTTCAAAAATGCAGAAAATATAATCTCCTAGCAAAGTTGAATGTGCCCACAACTCATTTATAAGAAATCTTAATTTTGCTTCATATTTTTGAAAGTAAGGAAATTATTTTAGATGCAGTTGAATTCTCATATGCTCGCCCTCATTACAATCACTTCCCTGTATTTTGAGGTGACCACTATCCTGAATTTAGTGGTTATTATAGCCATAAAAATTTTATACTTTTCTACATATGGGATAATCATAATTAATATAGAATTATTATGAACTTTTTTACATGGTAAAAACATCACATGACACATATTCTGAAACTTCCTTCTTTTACATATGTTTGACATTTACTTGTATTGGTAGATGTTAAATCTAATTCAATCATTTAATGTTTATGTTGTAAAGTATATCAATAGGTAAATATGCAAAGTTTATTCCAATTTCCTGTAATAAATTATCTACTATTATCTACTATCTTTTAAACTTTGCAATGATGTAGTTCATGAAAATGTCTCATGTATGTTTGTTGAAATGCAGGACAATTGGGTATGTTTATCTTAAAATTCACAGGATATTGCCTAATTGCTTTCCAAATGAAATGCTGTGTACCGATTTACACTGTTGAAAATTTCAGTTCCTCCATATCCTCAGCGATACTTAAAAAACCTTTGAAAAATTTGCCTCATCTAGTGGCTGTGAATAATATCTTATAGAAAAGTAAGAGCTAGAAAGAAAGTGACCCACTTCTGGTATGGCCATTCATGATAATAAGCTATTGCCAAGATGGAAAACAACTCATCTAAATTCATAGGTGTAATTTATAACAGAAGATAAAAATAGAAAATGGGCCAGGGTTATTACACACACACACACACACACACACACACACACACGCACTGTAAAAAACATTTATATAATAGTACCTTTAAGGATATTCTTCTATTTTTAAATTTTCTTATTATTTCCTCTGTACTTTAAGCACCTAGACAGATACTGAACATTTTGAATAATTACTAAATGTTCCTAAATTAACAGCTGAGTTTGATTTCATAGCAAAATATAAATAGCTGAATTTCACCTATTTTTATACAATAAATTTAAATAGTTTTCATTATTTTGGAGGTAATTACATGAAAATGTGGCATTGCTTTTGATTTTAAATTACATTTTATATAACATTGAACAATAGATGTCACTGTTTTGCCAATAAAAATAACTATGAAATTATTTCATGATTATTTTTCTTCATAGACATCTTTGTGCTGAAGAGATAAGTTATAAGGTTCTGGTAGAAAAATCTCAAAAAGGTGGCATCTTTTAAATGTTAATATCTGCTAGTGTTCTGTCTAAGAAACAAATTAATACACTCAACCCATTACCTTTTGAATCTTTTAAAATATAACCAACCTAAAATTGCTCATTTTGAGCTTTCATATATGTGTTAGCAATTAGGTGTTATTATAAGGAAAATTAGAATGACTGTATTTGAGGACTATAGTTTCAGATAAGAAAATAAATCTCTCATATAAAAATTAATTATATTTTTAGTCCATATAATGACTACTTAGTTGGTTTAGTTGACAGAGAATCTATAAAAAGTGGAAATCGGGAGTATGGGAAGCCAATGGAAGAAGAGAAATTAGAAATTCCACCATGGCCAGTTCTGAGGACTGTTGAGTGCTAGATTGTGTTCCAAATCTTATGGATGGAGTCAAGGCCACAGTCAAATTCGTATCAGCTTTGACTCAGCAAATCAGAAGCTGAGATCAAGCTGGTAAGGTATTGGCAGTTGGAAAGGTGTTAGCAGTACAAATATGACCTTGGAAAAACAGTAAAGAGTGTTTGGAGATTATTAAATGACAATGCATTAAAAAAAAAAACTTGGCTGTGTTATGGAGAAAGGTAAGCTTAAAGGAGAAAATAGTTCAGAAAACTTAACACCTGTTTACATGATCTCCGTTGGTTGTAATCCACTCTGCTAAAGCCCTAGCTGTGCATGCTTGACACCAAGAAAAATAGATGAATTCAAATAATTTGATGAATGAGCAATAGGCCAGCTCTGATTCTAAGGAGTCAAATATCCTAATTGTAAAACAGTTCAGAATGTAGGAAGCATTATCCAGACTGCTTTCTAACTCTTCAACCCATTGAATTCTGACTTCTAGACCAACCATTCCATTAAGGCAATTTCATGGTTATTAATGGCCTGCACATTGTCAAAAACATTAAGTGTTAGTCTTTATTCTACTGGCTCACTGTGTTTTACTTTTAACTTGGCTATCTATCCTTCTCCTTTAAATTCATTCCTCCCATGACTCTTGTACAAGGTCAGCTGTTTATCAATGAAAATAAATGGTGAAGAGTAGGCATCCAGGTGTGAATGCTCACATGAAAATTTTACTTTATGCTTTGGACAGAATGGCTTTCCAAATAGAAAATGTTTTGTTTTGTTTTGTTTTTTAAAAGGCATCAGTAGTTTTTCTCCTAGTGTAGCTAGGTGAAATTGATGGAAATATAATTATCCTTACACAAATGTTGAATTATTATAAAGTATCAGGGACCAATGTGAGATGCAAATGACACAAACTGAAGAAGATATCATTCTTGCCTTTGAGGAGCCTGAATTTTAGTGGGAGAGACAACCTTGAGCCAACTTTCAGTTGGTTTCCTGTTTCTTCTACCAAAGAATTCAGCTTGCTTACTCCTTGAAATGATTTTCCTTTCATTTTAGTCTACAAGTTACTTCTTTCATAATCCTACAATTAGGGGTAAATTATATTTTCCCAACCAGTTTGGCTTAATTATATGTTATTTCTCTATACCCATAACTCTTTGCATACCAGAATAGGATTTTTAAATATTTTCCTCCATTATTATGAGGTGTTGTCTCCTTATTTAAATTATAAGATCTAAAAGGGCAGGGATAATTTTATATTCACATTTCTGTCTTTAGCGTCTGGTGCATAGAAGATTATCAATACAATGTTATTTAATTAAAACTTCTTTATTTCCCAAAATGATTCTGGGAGAATGGGTGACATTTTTTAAATGGATGAGAAAATAATGAAAAATACAAAGGGTCAGAACTCACCTAAATTCACATAACTACTAGATAGCAAAGCCTTAAATGAACCCCAAAGTATGTGTCTCTAAGTCTGGTGTTCTTGCTCGCTTATTTTGTTTGATTGTAATGTCAACATTTAGACCTATGTGCGTATAGTGCAAGATAAATAATTTATATTCTCCAAGGTGGGCTAGTACAGTGTTCTCTTCTGGTCCTCACAGACTAAATGACAAACATAAGCTTGAAGATGGTGAGCAAGTTAATGGCACCATGTCGAAACTCTTATGTTCATTTATTTCAAGGCAAAATCATTTCTGCTCATTGCTTTGGTGAATACTTCCATTTTCCCCTCTAGCATTTCTTTTGCAGTTCCTTTGTGTCTTAGTCTGATTTCTGCATCTATCAAAGCACCCTTGAGAATGAGTCATTGATAAAGAAGTTTACCTAGTTCATGGTTCTGGCTTCTGAACAACCACCATCAGGTGACCACATCTAGCAAAGGTCTTGTGCTGTGTCATGATCTGGTGGAATAGCAGAAGGGCAAACAGAAGCATGTGCTTTATAACAACACCCTCTCAGGGTGACTAATCCTGTCCCACCAGAGCTATTTTAATCCCTTACTGAGCTAATCACCTAGTAAAGGACCCATAGCCCAACGATGCCAGATGGCCATCCAATTGCTACCATGAGCTTCAGTGGGGAAAAGTCATATTCATATTCATGATCATCTCAAACGCAGAAGTATGAGGCTGCTTGTACTATTTGTAACTTTAATTATTGATCGGCTCCATATCTTGTTTAAGTCAAGGATTTATCCTTGTCTTTTCCCCCCTTTAACTTCTAAGATTACATTTATTTAAAATCAGAAAGAAAATGCTTTGAATAGAAAATGAAATCTCATTTCAGAAAAATGAAATGTTAAGATTTGCTATCAGCAGTTGCTTTTTTCTGGAGACTAAAAAGAATTGTACAAATTCTTTATAAATGACAGATTTGCTTTGAAGATAATATCCTACACTTTGAATAACAGACAATTTTGACAATTTTTTCTTAAGCGGTACTTTTTAAAACTGTATTTCTGCAATTAGAATGATATTTTATGTCTGTATCATATTGCAAAGAAAAACTCACACATTCATTCATTTAGCAAGTACATAAATATTTATCTAGGGCACTCTGGCTATTTTATTATGTACACTGTTAAAAATAATTTTACTGAATGAAAGCATAAAAAATTACTATTGCAGATTAATTATGGGAAGAAAAATTTGCAACTATGAAATATTTTTTGCTATTTTAAAGTCAATTTTTATTAATTGTGAGCTTATGCAGCAATTTAAAATAATTCTATCCACTTCAGAAGTAGAGAAAATCTACTTTAATTAATAGATAAGCATAGCTTATAGTTAGCATGTCAACTTTTTGTGCATAAATGGGTATTTCCAAATCCTAAAAGTATTTATTTTTCTCAGTTTAGGAGCGCTGACATTTTCCCTACAATCTTGTTAAACTGTTAATTTACTTTCCAACCTTTTTTTTTAACTTCAGGGAATCAGTACAAACTGTCAACAGTTCTCCTTTTGTGGATTCCAATTAATTTATTTTCTGAGTTTTTTCATTTACATATTATATTTTCTGATGTTCATATTAAAATTTGATACATATTTACACAATTCCAAGAACTATATATATTCTCTGAAAAAAATCTTAAAATCAATTGAATTATTAATATATACTTACTAAAGAAAAATTGCACTCCAAATAGAGCAAAGATGCTAAAATTAGTTAGCAAGCAAGCAAATTTTTACTGAGAGATTTTACATTGTGTTCTACAGTTATGAATGTAAGATTCCTTGGGAAAAATATAAAATTATATATGCACATATATGCATATGTATAAAAACAAATATACATATATATTATACACACAAGTAGGTTTGTTTATACAGTCCTTTTGAAGGAAGAATTAAAGAAAATATAGCTGCATTGTTCTCAGAACTTCTCTTCATTTTTCAATTTTAAACCTACAATAGACAAGCAAAACTGAGAGGGAAGAGCCATTATTAACTACCAACATTCCTCATTTAATGACCTACCTGGTCAAATTTATAGCCAAGGAGTGCTGTTCTGACTTACAACTCTCCAACTGGACTTACAACATGTCTTTTTTTGGTACAGTTATGTACATCCTGTTTATAGTATAATATAGTTATGTATAGAGCCTCAATGTTTTTTTTCTATAGTATACTATTTATACAGTACAGTAAATTTTGCTGATTGTACTGTAAAGTACAGTACAGTATTGTAATGTTATGTTCTGTTATATATTATGGTGCAGCATGTATGAGTTATGCAGTAAAAGCAAAGTCATCAAGTTGGAATTTTCTTTCACCATTTCTTTGTGCTGAATATTGTAATGTATGTACTATATACAATGTCTCATTTAGCAACCAATTCATTTAACTACCTTTTCACAGGAAAACAGTTGTTAATCTAGAAATGTCTATAATGTATCTAGAGGTGGTAAATTATGTACAGCCATGGGCCAGATGATAACATTTAGGTCAGTGATGGACTGCATAAATGATGGCAGTCCTATCATTTATGAGATAGAAATGGAGTCTGAAAATTCCTATTGCCTAGTGATGTCATAACCATCAGAATGTCTTAGCCTAACACATGTTTAACACGTGTCTTAGCCTACCATGTGTTTGTGGTGATATTGATGTAACAAACACTCTGTGCTGGCAGTTGTACAGGTGTATAGCACATACAATTATGTACAGTAAGTAGTACATGATGAAATCACTTACTGGCTATGTACTTTCTATATTATAGCTTTTGTTATTTTAGAGTGTACTTCTTCCACTTATTAGAAGTTAACTGTAAGACAGTCTTAGACAAGTCCTTCAAAAGTATTCCCCAAGGAGGTGTTGATCTCATAGGAGATGACAGCTCCAGGTATATTATTCCCCCAAAAGACCTTTCAGTGGCAAAAGATGTGCAGTGGACAACAGATTTTTCATTTATATAATATATTTTCCAATGTTCATATGAAATTTCGATGCATGTTTTACATCATTTTAAGAACTATATATAAAATGGACAACAGAAGTATTGATGACCTTGACCCTGAGTAGGCCTAATTCAATGTGTTTGTGTTTTAATTTTAAACAAAATAGTTTAAAAAATAAAAGGTGAAAGAAATTTAGAAACAGATAAAACTTACATCAGGATAAAAGGAAAGCACTTATTTTTGCAAGGCGTACAATGTGTTTGTGTTATAAGCAGTTAGCAATGTGTTCTGTGTTATTAGAAAATAGTCCAAAGTCGGAAAAAATTTAAAAATGTATAAAGCAGGGCTTGGGATTTAGCTCAGTGGTTCCAGCACCTGCCTCGCAAGTGCAAGGACCCGAGTTCGATCCCCGGTACCAAAAAAAAAAAAAAAAAAAAAATGTATAAAGCAAAAATTACAGTAAGCTAAGGGTCAATCTTATTGAAGAAAGAAAACTGTTTTCTAAATTTAGTGCTGCCCAAGTTCACAGAGTTTATGCAGTTTACAGTAGTATACACATAGCACGCTTAGCTTTCATGTTCACTCACCAGTGACACACTCTGCACAACTCCCAGTCCTGCAAACTCTACTCATGGTGTATCACTCTTAAGTGTTTTACAAAATAGATTTACTGCGTTTTCCCCTCTGTTTAGATATGCTTAAATACAGAGATATTTATTATAATATTACAATTACCTATAGTATTCAGTTCAGTAATGCTGAACAGGTTTATAACCTAGGAACAATAAGCTATATGGGCTAGCCCAAATGTGAAGTTTGTGAGAGTACACTCTGTAATCCTGACACATAATAAATGATCCAATGATGTGTTCTGTAGAATGAATCCCCATTGGTAAATGATTCATGACTGTAGTGAATACTGTTTCATAGTCTCTGTACATACTTCATAGCAATAGATACCATTAATTGCCTATGTGGATATGTTGCTGTTCTTTACTTGCTAGGTTGTGAGGAGTCCAGGGACTGTCCTCTCAAAACTTCTCTCCCTAATGTGCAGCAATAATACAGTAATTGGAAATTGGAACTTCAAAACTCAGATTAGCTGCAAAAAATTAGCTTCAGAACTAGGGATAGTTCTAATGAAAGGCATACACAACCTCAAAGAGATAACTATAAAACAGTAATGATAGAAATTAATAAAGGAATAAATAGAGAACTATTCTAGGAGGAATATTCCATGAGGATTCAAATTTTTAAAGATGTATTTTGTGTATGTGTGGGAACCTAAGGCTTTGCATACACTGAAACATGCACTCTACCACTGAGCTACATCTCTGCCCCAAGAGGTCAGTTCTGATTACATTCATTTATTGATTCATTACAATCCAATCAAAGCACTAGTAAGTGTATGTGCATGTGTCACAATCCTGTTCTAATATACCTACTAATAATGCAAAATAGTAGATAAAACTGAAGAAGAAAGTAAACTATGTTAGTAAGCTTTCCATTACTGTACAAATACCTGAAATAATCCAACTTATAAGGAAAAAAAAGCTTCATTTTTGCTCACAGTTTCAGAGGTTTTGTTTCCTGTTCAATTAGCCTCATTGTGGTTAGCCCTGTGGTGAGGCAGTACAACATGGTAGGAGCTTGGAGTAGAGGAGGCTGGTCACCTCATGGCATCCAGGAAGCAAAAGGAAAGAGGAGGGTTCTGGGCCCTGTATCTCCTTCCTATGCATGCACCCAAGTAACTAGCTACATTTCACCAAGCCCCACCCTGCTACTCTCCCGTACTGCCACAGGTTGGGGACTAAGTCTCCTATACATGGGCCTTTGAATCACAATGTAAATTGTACTGTAAGACCGAGAGCCTTATCAAACGCTCTGGGGAGCTGACTGCAGTGAGGATCACCCGGGAGGAAACACACCGGACAGATTGAGATGGAAAAAAACAGACCTTTATTAGTCTGGCCAGACGGCACCCTCCAAGCAAACAAGCTTAGAGAGGCCCCGAGCTCAGGGGGTTGGAAGGTTTTATAGGGGTTGAGGGGAGCTTAGCAAGCAGATACAGAAGCGGAATTTTTGTGGTTAGGGGATGGTTAGGGGAGTTTGCAGATGTTCTTTACTTATGTACAGGATGTTCTTTACACAGAAACAATGGTGCATTCCATGGTGTCTTAACAGATAAACAAGTACATTCCAGAAACTCTGTGTCCTTTAGTGAACCCAAAACCCATAGGGACAAGATGGAGGGCCTGTAACAAGATGGCATTTCTTGTGCTAAGTCTCACCTCAGTCTTACAGTACTAGCAGATACCAAAGCTTATTATAATGAAATAAAATAGGTGTGGTTTTGATGAAAGGACATATATGAGCAGAGTAGCATCTTTAGGTCAGTTTGTTTAACAAAGATGATACTGATTTACCTGCAAATGTATATTAAAAACAAAAGAATTGTGGCTGCTATAATTCACACTGTATGCAAAAATCAAGTCCAGATTGATGAAAAATTAATATTTTAGAAGATAACAAAGGAAGATGTGTTAATGATTTGGGTTATATGAAGATTTTTCTTTCTTTCTTTTGGTAGTGCTGAGGATAGAACTCAGGGCTTCATATATGATAAGTAAGTGCTGTACTACTAAACTATATCTCCAGACCCAAAGATTTCTTAAATAGGGTGTAACTATTAAAGAATATTGATAAATACAATTTCCTTAAATATATAATTTCTGATCATCAAAATAACCACTAGTGAGGAAAAGAGCGATCTAAAGAACTTACGTCCAGAACAGATATTTTCCACAAAGAAGAATATCTAAATAGACAGTAAACATAGGTAAAAATCTTCAATATGATTATATTGTAGACAGCTAAGTTTATTAGATGTTTTGTAGGCAGTTGGATAGGGCCAACCCTCCAGGAGTTGATATGAAAGACAATGGAGACATATTCACTGAAGGTCAGCATTATAAAAAGAGAAATAATACCACATTTACATATTTCCCCTAGAGGTGAATAGCAGTGATTGATATTCTAAATAGACATCAATCTCCCTAGCCCATTTCCTTTCCAGTAATTCCTTGTTCATTCTATGTAGGCTTGCTACATGATTTGTTTCCCCATTTGATCCCCATTTAAGCAATATTATCTGGGTAACTGTACTTGTAATCTTATTGGTTGATCATGGTTTTGTCTCACCTTATTCCTACCTTGTGATTTCCCATTGGATCTTATTAGTTGGCTATAGTTTGTCCCTCTTTGTACCTGCTTCACCTTGTGGCTTTGCTCCATAACCCCACCCTGGAATACAGAACCTCAGGCAACCTACTTTCCTGTTGTTCACTCCTGTCCCCCTCAGGCAGGAGCTGACTTTTCCTCAATAAATATTCCTTACTGTTAACCTCCATTGTTCCTAGAATTCATTCTTCAATTTTAAAGAACAGGATCTCGAGTTTCAGATATCTAGTAGGTTGGGAGTTATAATATTTCCCTTGTTTTGATTACTTTTATTTATTCATATTATACATACCCTGTATCAATTAGTTATCCAGGAAAATTAAAATTGAAACAACAATAAATCTTTCCACACAAAATACTGTGTGGAAACGCACAAAATAAATTTGTAATAATAATAAAAATACAGTACTAGGTGTAGGCAAACATGGAAAATCAGAAATTCTTGCAAAATACTGATGGTAGTGTAAAGTTGGTACAAATCCTGAGAGAAACTTCTTAGCACAGTCTATTACATTGACTATACACATGCCATGAAGCAGTAGATTTCACACCTATCCACACTAAATGAAAAGGCAAGTAAGTGTACACCAAAAGACATGAATAAGAACATCTGTGATATCATTGCTAGGAACTGTTTAAAGCAGAAAAAACTCTATCCATCAGAACTCAAATGTATACATTGCATTTATGTGGTGAAATACAATGAGATATGTAGAAAGTCAGAGAGTAGATAAATTTGAAAGAAGCCAGGGATGCAAATGTATCTAGTACGTAATTCCACTCATCTAAAAAGGGGAGCACCATATGGTGATTTTATTCAGAATAATACTTGACGGCATTGAGGCAGGATTGAGGATTCTGGGATACAGGTTATATTGTTGTGGTTGTGGTTGTTTTCTCCAGTACTGGGGATTGAACCCAAGGCCTTCACACTCAGCTACACCTCAGACCTCTTTTCATTTTTTATTTAAGACACGGTGTTCCTAAGTCACTAAGTAGTCCAGACTGGGCTACAAACCCTACAAACCCTCCTGCCTCAACCTGCCAGAGAACTGGGATTTCAGGAGTGCTCCACCACACCTGAAGTGTTCTATATCTTGATGCATGTGGTCATCAGATAGTTCTATTTCCTTTGTAAACACACACTGACCTTTAGAGCTGTTTGTGCACATCCCTTTAAGTTGTATTTCAATAAAACTGTTCATGAAAATTAAAAGATTGAAAAAATGATACCAGAGTGCTGAAACTCTTACTAGGCTACCTAGACTTGTACATGTGGCAGGGTGGTGGAAATAGAAGAACAAGATCAATGATAAGAGTAACATTTGTAATTGCCATGAAAGATGAGAGGGAGGGAGAAGATACAATCACTGTTCAGTTTATTTTTTTGTAATAGAAAGAGCTCAGAAGGTCTGTTAGTTGGGTAAAATTACAGAAATATCTATACAATGAAACTCGTATAGGAACCCTTATCAGATTCTTAATCTCATTCTTTTTTCATTGTAAACACAGATATTTTTAAAGTCTCATATTTATTAAAAGATTATCTTAAAGAACAACTAATTTTCAAAGTTCTGTTTTGTTAAATTTGTTTTAATCAAGTAACAAAGGGAAAATATTTAGATATCAAAATATTAATTATTAAGGCCAGATGTTCACGATGATCCTAACCATTTGAAACCAATAGGTCATTGCTACTCTATGATCAAGTTATTGTCAGGTAAAAGGGCCGAAGACCAAGACCAGACCAGGCCACAACAAGCCTTTATTAGGGGAATAGATCTGCCGGGCTGTCTCTGAACAAAGGAGAGACAAAAGCAATATGGCTGGGGCAGGGAGAGTCTTTTATAGAGACTGGGGTGGGGCTTGTAGGGGCTGAGGCGGGGTTGAGTGAGGTAGTGACTAGGGAATGGAGGAGCCGGTGATGTCACTAGGTGGTAGGAGGTGAGCGAGTATTAGGTTACTGTCTAGGTGGGAACAGGGGCATGCTGGGAAGAAGGGTTTGTTCTTTGGTGGGAGCAACCATCTTGGCATGATGTCACACAGGGGAGGGGGCAAGGCACCATAGGAAGAGGGCAGCTACTATACATAATAGCTGCTGAGGTGGTGGGAGACCTATCAGTTATATGTCAGTTTTTCTCAGTGATGATGGTGTTTTTGTAGAGGCAAAGATTTTAAACAGTGTGCAAAATGTTAAACAATAAGCTGAAAAATGTAGGAATAAGATATGAAGACTATCAGCTATGTGTCTCCAAATTTCCCCAATCAACCATGCACATTCTTTGCAAATCATTTCAGTTTAATTCTTTAAAAATGAGTTTGGAATTGATGCAGCCAAATAATCCTTTCTTATTGGTTACACTGTTTCAAAAATATGCTTGCTGATTATTAGACTATTAGTTTATGATGTGGATTAGATTATTTTTTATGCTTCTATTGGCATATCAGGTTAGCATTCTTTTAATCTTTTAAAAGGATGTGTATTAACTTTTCCTAGCAGGTGACACAATACCTGACACTACAATTTAAAGGAGAAGTTTAATTTTGCTCAGTTTCAAAGGATTCAGTCCGTGGCTGGCTGGCTGCGAGGCAGAAACATCATTGCAGAGGTTTGCCAGAGAAAAGGTGCTCACTTCATGGTGGTGGTGAAGCAGAGCCCAGGAGAAGTGCCAGAGAGGAATGAGCCAGGAAACACAGAGCCCCAAGCTCAAACTCCATGATGGACCCAGACACACCCAGAAGTTTGCTTCTCCAAACCCAGGCATCATTCTCTATCCAGTCCAGTTGACATATCATGATTAAAAGTCATGGATGGATTTCTTGATGATGGAATCAGTAAAAATTCTTCATATCTAACTGACCTAAAGCATTAAGACTTTTCACATTTTTTTTTTGAGTACTCTGTGTGATTATGAGATGCATTCCACTTTATTTGGGAACTTTTCTATTTTTTGCTTCCTTCCTCAATTTGAAACAAGAACAACTTTCAAATGAATCCTGTGAGGATAAAATGTGGTAAGGAGTGTGAGATTAAAAAAAAAACCAAAACCTGAAAATGCCATAGCCACAAAGCCTCTGCTTATGCAAAATACACACACACTCACACACACACACAGACACACACAAATACACAGACTTTAATCACTCTCAGGGTGCACAGTACAATATTTTGAAATTTTAACTGAGATTTTTTTAAAAAATCAACTCTAGGCTCTGCCATATGGGTTTAATGCAACACACTCATCCCCTCTGCACCCAGTAGGACTGGATCTTAGAAACCGTTTGTGTCTACACAAAAAGGTTGAGAGAATTCATGAGTGGGTATCATGAAATTTCCTCCAGTGAGTACCTCCTTTGTGTGTTTCTCCTCTGGTCCCTTTAATTCACAGCATTTTGCTTTCCTAGCTGCCAAGGTAGCATTTTATCACAGCTGGTTCCTTTGGCAGCAGGGCTTCCCAGCCTTGGTACTATTGATATTTTCACCCAGACACATACACAGATAATCACTGAGGAAGGCTGTCTGGATATAGGGTGTTTCGCAGCATCAGTGGTTCTCTAACCACTTTGTACCAATATTCCCATTCCCTAGGCATCATAATCAAAATGTTTCTGGACACCGGGAATTGTTCAGTGTGCATGTATGTGGGGAGTGAGGTGTGGTGGGTATTGTTTCCAATTGAGAATCATCATCCTACAGAACAAAAACAAACTATAGAAATAAGAAGAAGAAAGACTATAATTCCAACCAGCATATTTTAAGATGCTGGGAGGTCTCCAGGAGGATCTATATGATTAGACAATTTGGGCAAAGTTTCTTGTAAAAGAGGGGTAGAACCTGCAGCATCTTCAATCCTTTCAGTCCTGATCTCTTACTGGTGGCTTCATTCTACTTTGGTCTTTTGGAGATCAGCTCGTAATAATTTCAGTTGCTTTTGGATCTCATTCAGAACATCAATATTCTGCTCCAAAACAGACAATGAGTGGGCAATGCAATGTTCTACATCACAGTTAATTCCATCAGCCGTCTCCTGGATATTCTCCCACCACTGGCTAGATTCCTTCCAAGAAGTCCTATTCTTCATTAGTGGGGTGCACAATGTTGCAATTTCTTCACTCGGTTTTTCCTCATCACTCTGAATACAAGGTATTTTCCTAAGTTCATTCCCCTGAAGGGGCAGTTGTGAATTCTTCATGTGCTTTTCTAAAATCTGTGGTGCCTCCTGTCCAATCCGTGAGAGGCAACAAGGGTAGTGCCTGACTTCTGGAGCTAATTCTTTTACTCTGTTTGCATATTTTAAAGTGTTGAGGGTGTTTTCACAAGAGGTCATCCCTGGTGAGACAGTAGCGATCATGCACGTGGAAGAGTTCTGGCCTATGAAGGAATCCCGGAGCACTTGTTTGAGTTTGTTGCCTCTAAATGGGGTGTGAGGTTTATTCTGACCCAACGCCCTGATACATTCTTTGAGGGCAAGGAGACTCATATTAATCTCTGCCCCTTCTAGCTGCCTCTTCTGGTTGGCCTTGACTGTATCTGCTCCTCTTTCATTCCCAGCCAAATCTATGAGGGAAAATTTGCCATGCAATTTCCCTCTGGACTTTAGGATGATCTGGAACACTGTGTGGCTCCGGAATGAGTGGGTGTTGACCCACGTCTGTCCAGAGGTCCGGCTGCTATTGCCTAGTTCCACAAGGTTCATCATTTCCTCCATATAATGCACCTCTTGCTCCCACAGCCCAGCCACTTGGATTTGCTGATTGCCATCCTCAAGGATTTGCAGTTTCTTCTTCTAGTTCAACAGATCATACACTTTTGCCACCATAAAGCTCAAAGAAGTTCCTATAGACTTTGAGATCCAGTTGCCCATAAGTGGGGTTTTTGAGCAGAAGAAAGATATCCTGAGCCACCAGGGCATAGATGCCTTTAGAACAATCTTGGACCCTTCCGGAAAAGGCTCCACCCATGGTGTATGTCTTTCCGCTGCCAGTCTGCCTGTAGGCAAAGCAGGAGGCCATGCCCTTGCGGAAGATGGACTCCACCAGCGGCTGGGCTGTGAACTCGTACACTAACTCGTTGGAGGCGGTGTCGTCAAAGGCACGATCGAAACAGAAGGTCTGGTTCTGCAGGTAGCGAGTGAGGTCTAGCTTGCGCTTGGACTCGTGCACCATGACCACGCTGTCCGAGAGGGTAGTGATGATGTCCAGGTCCTTCATGGTGGTCTCCCGCTCATTGAGAGGCCTCTTCCTCACGCAAACGCAGATCCGGTAGTGTTCAGGGGGCTCCAAGCTGGGCACCGGCGCGATCTTGCTGATGTCCAGGGCCCTGCGACACTCTTCAATCATGCACATGACCTCGAAGTTGGGGTGTCCCATGTTCAAGTGGAGCGCAGGGCTCGCTCGTATCTGCAGCTGCAGCTGCCTGCGCTTCTCTCGCTGCTTCTGCAGTTTCTCAATTTCCCGCAGGCAGTGAGATTTTCTCTGCCTCATCAAACAAGGATGGCTGGGGACTCCCCACAGCTGGGCTGTCCCCTGAGGGTGTTTCGCTTTTCTGGGGGGCCATAGCAATCCACTGTGGGGTTGCGCACTGGTCCCCGATGGCTGAAGAAGGTGCTAGACACAAAGCAGGCAATGGCTTGGGCAGCTTGGGGTGTTGAGCAGAGGCCAGAGCTGGATTGAGCAGCAAGATGTTCTCCAGGTTGATCTTACCTTTTTTGACTCCTTTCTCAACCCACTGTACTGTGACCGAAGAGTTCTCTCTATTGATCTCTCTGACCACAGCCAGGTGGATCCTCTTGTCGCTGGGCTAGATCACCAAGCAAATTCCCACCTGGATGTCTCCAAAGTGTGGCTTCAGAGGTTTCAGGGGCGACAGGCGTGGGGGGAGTGGGCGGCAGGACTGACTGGCCATGGTCTGTGATGGAAGGGTCAGGGCTGGCCTCCAAGGGTCCTGGGGAACCCAAGCCAGGCCAAGGCGTTCGCAGCCCTGAGGGCAGGTGCAGTGCGTGCCTGGCTGTTTGGCCTAGCTCGCCGGGGGCTGGGGGACGGGGGCACTCGCGTCACAAAGGGTTGGGGTGAGAGGCGGCAGAGCCAGAGTCCCAGGCTTCGGGGTGAAAGACAGACAGAAGAAGTCAGGTCCAGGATGTTAGCAGAGTGCAAAGGAAAGCGACCATAGCTTGTTCTCTGACTGGAGGAGGATGCGGGATGTCTTCTAGATTCTAGTGGAAGAGCAAAGGCAGAGAACAGAGAAGCTTTGGGAACAGTGAAGCTGAAATGCAAGATGGAGATACATCTTTTACAAAAGGGAAGGGGCCCAGAGATGGGGGAGGGCGTGAGAAGGGAGGGAGAGGAAGGGAAGCAGGTGAAAGGGAATTAAGATGCATTTGTTATATTCGTATACCAACTCCACATAACGACTGTAATCATTATGTGCTGCAAACATGTACCAGTAAAAGTAAAAGTTAAAAAAGTAAAAGTGTTCCACAGACATTTGTGCCCTAGCTTCAGAAATATCCCTTTTCCTGTGCAGTCTTGATCTGTAATCTCAGAGCTCTATGCTTTAGCTTAAGAACCCCTATGAAGTCCCCTTCAACTTCAGCTCTCCAGTGATAAGTGGGAACAGATGATGGTAGAGATGTTTGCAAGATGTTATGCTTCAAAACTTGAAATTCAACAGGATCCCGCAGAAGCCTCAACTCTGCCATCTTTCTGAATTCTTCCATCTCCTCCTAAACTTGTTTAACTTTAACAGTCACAATTTAAAGTTTTTCTAGTTTAATGGTCTTTCTCATTACAAAATCAGAATGAGTTGAGTGTAGCAGGTCGTTGTGGTAATTTGCTAATATGGAGCTTCCTTTGCTACAGCATCTGTGTTTGCAAACACAAGATGCTTATCACATTCCAAGTGGCTCTGACAGCCATAAAGTGAGTTTTGTTGTGATGCAGTCACCGCCATGTTTGAGATTAGCTCAGTAATTATGGTTCCAAACTCCTTCAGTAATTACACTTCTGGCCTCATTATCCATAATTTAGAGACAATGGAGAGACATGGGGGAAAGAGATAATTCATCTTCTACGCCCTCCTCACCTTAAAATATGTGTTTGTGTGCATGTGTGTTCCTTCCACATTGTTACAGGTGGAGTGGAGGGGGAGGGAAGGCAGCTAAAATCAGACAAAAATATATTTTGTCAAGATTACAACATTTTCTATAGGATGATTTACTTGCAAATTTTTTTTAAATATAAAGGCATCAACTTTCAGATAACTAAGATGAAGATGTGGGTGGCATTTTATGTTCCACTTTTTCCCCATCCCTCTAGATACTATGTTGTCTTTTGG
Organism: Heterocephalus glaber; assembly: GCF_053883595.1. Lineage (NCBI taxonomy): Eukaryota > Metazoa > Chordata > Mammalia > Rodentia > Bathyergidae > Heterocephalus > Heterocephalus glaber. The sequence goes on from NW_028258463.1 coordinate 3,637,108, forward strand.
ACTGAGAGTTTGGTTATAAATTACTTATAGCTCAAAAGTAAAATACAGGAAGTCAGTAGCATGGTGACCTCACAGCGTTCTCTTAGGCAAAACGTCACTGTGGACATAAAGTATATTATAAGCTTTCTTAAGGTTAAGTTTTTCTCTGGTAAATTTAGTAAAGCTCAATGTTGGATACATTTGACAAATATGCAGTGCTCTGTTCTGGGAATGTCTGAAGGGGGGCAAATTTGAATACCAATAGAAAGACAAGAAAGGGCTTTAGGGAATTGTCTTTGTGTGATTATTAATTTTTCATTTGCCCAAATTATCAATATTTAAAGTTGTGCCTTAAATAAGATTTTTATTGCTGTCATTTCAAGGGAATTATGTAAATGTTCTCACTCCTTGTATTCATCATTAGGTTAAATTATACTCTTTAAAACACTGCTGCTTTAGAGTTTTTAATAGGCTTCTTTTAAACATTTATCTTTTAAGAATCTAGGTCTCTCTCAAAATTATGCAAACCAGATCTCTTCCAACTTAGCTATATTTTTTACACCTAACCAGATGATTTTTGTAGCTAGACAATCAATGACTAGATTCAGGGTGGCTGTGCAAAAATCAGAGTCTACTGTTTCCTTTACTCTTTATTTCTGTCTAGCATGCCCATAGAAAAGGACATTTAAAAAAAGAAATCCCAAGGGTTTTCTGTTTGATTCTCTTATATAATTTCCTCAAGATACCTCATTTGTTCCTACAGTTTAATTTTACATATAGCCAACTAACTAGCTAGTTTACAAACAGAATTGTAAGTCCCATAACTGTAGAGAGCCATAGGAATTTAAATTCAACTAAACTCAAATGTTATTTTCTAAATGTGGCACTTTAAAGGTATTTTTAATCACTTTTAGTAGCTTCAACAGGTACTCGTTTTCAAAAACCTAAATCAGGTTTTTGTCTGGTCACTTAGTCCATTGTAACTTAGTCTTTCTCCAGCATCTAGAAGCCTTCTGCTACTGTGACATCTCTTAATCTCTCAACCAATTGGGCTGTTTCTCACATTGACTCAGAGTGTTTCCCACACTGACCTTACAGTCATTTTATCAGGTGCTTCCATATTAATTCCTTGTTTACAAATGTTTTAGTAGCTTTCCATCATCATGATACAGTACAAATTTCATATGAAGGCACATTAACATCTTACCTACCTCTTCATCCTCAACTTTTACTATACTTGGTATAAAGTTGAGCGAGGATAAAGAAATTAAAGTCTTCCAAATACACTACTATCTTTCAAATTTTTAATCTGGTGATTCTCAATATCAGGGTACATGAAAATCACTACACAGGCTTGCTAACATACACATTATTGGGTCTCCCAGCCTAGGGTTTGTGGATCAGTAAGTCCAAGATGGGGCAATGAGTGTTCATACTTAACATGTCTTCATATAACGCTGGGCCTGAGACACTGAGAACTCCTGCCTGAGTCCTCTAAATAGAACAGTCTGCTTCTTCCCTCTCATTTTTCTGAACTCTTCAAACCTAGTCTTAAATACCACTACCATTAAAAAGAAATAGTATCTCTTACTGGTTGGCCTTGGCTGATCAGGACAAAACAGAAGCCTAATTTTCAGTAGTGAATATAAATAAATAAATAAAGCAAGCTCATAAATGACTTCAACACTAATCTGTTTATAGAGAGTTGTTTGGGTGATTTTGTAATTTTAATAATCTCGAACTTGATTTGTTGAAATTTTGTATATCTTTATGATGTAAAATTCAGAATTCAGAAATCATTGGCATAACTTAATGGTATTGATTCTGAGGGACCAGTTCATTTAAGAAAAAATTATGAATTTTGCACTTGGGATAAATACAAAATTAGTAAAAATATGAAGGCCAATATACAATTAGTCATTATCCTTGGGCCATGACCTGAATAGCCATTTGGTAAAACAAGCGGTTTTTCCAAAATAGAAGTAGATGCCACTGCTATATTTAATTGGCTGAATTTAACCAAGTACAAGTATATATGAAATTACCATGTGGTATTTCCTGTGTCAAATGAATCCTACCCTCAAGGAGCTCACCATTTACACCTTTTGTACCTACTAAAAGGCCATGGCTTGACAAGCACCTGATAAATCCTTTTCATATCAAATCCCCAATATTTTTTTAAAAGCCTAACAAATATCAGATTTAGCCCCACAAAAGATGGTAATGTGGATAGAAGTAAGCACAGGAAATGAGCTTAGTGTTTTTCATTTATTAATTACACGCATATTCCAGTTCGGGGCTTCTCAGAGTTACTTTATAGGAGAGAATGTGATTTCTAGCCTCATTTTGGATACAAATATCTCAAGAGAAATCCATCAAATACACACTCTTGTAGTACTGTTTTAATGGACATCTAACAGCTGTTGGGCTTGTCTGATCACCTTGGGGGTCTGTACTTTTCCATTACATGGATGCAGTCTGAGGTTGATTTAGATCTTCAGGGCAATCCAGGAGATTTTCCCAAATCCCTTTGAAGAAATGGAATGAATCATTTCCAGCTAAAAGGTTCTTATTTAAAGAGTAGAGAGATACATTACTAAGTTTATGCCTTTAGAAAGCAAGTGAATATTGCCTTTTAGATTGAGAATGATGTTTTACCATTATAACTAATATCTCTATCTTCAGACATTTCAACATTTTCCCTACATACTATACTTAATATGCCCAGATAAATCCATAATTCTCCAGTTCTCTCACTAATTTAATAGGCAAGCATTGTTTCTATGACAACAATATTATCTCCAAGCCATCTTCTTTTAGCTTATTAAACAGAGTTACTTACCTGGGGATATCTACAAGAGCGTTAATTGCAGAAACTCACCTATAAAGTTTGCTAAGATACTAAAGCCAAAAATTGTCAGTGTCTCACTTTTAACCCATTGTGTTAGTCATCTATTAAAGTTCAAATTTATTTCAAATGCTGAGGGGAAAGGCTAGGTTTTATTTATATTCTATTACCAATATTGTTTGCTTGTAAATCACACTGACACTACAGGAATTATGCTAAGCAGGGACCTTTAGAGTTCAGCTATTGCTCTTCAACTTGAAAGATGTGCTATATGCATTGCCTTCTAAAAGTCTTCTTTAGATTGCACAATTCGGGTAAGTTAATCTGATATGGAAGAAATACAATAAGGGATATATAATACTTCTATGTGAGAACTAATTGAAGGAGATTGGATATTTGCTCTTAAGAAGATTGAAAGAAAGACCTTTGTATACATACTTGAAGGACTACCTGACAGTGTAGGAGCATAATTTGTTTTAGAGAGTGTAAACATTCAAGAATTCAAGAGCTAGGCTATCTAGATTCAATTCATTATGATTTTCCTTGGAAAATATTTATGGAGATACTTGTACTGTACATTGCTTCCTTTTCACCACCTAAATCAAGCTAGAGCATTTGCCCTCCATTCCATTCCCACATTTCTTTGATGCTTGTTTTTGACTTTGTGTTTATCACTTTGGATTAAAAGAAATATGCACATCTTTCTCTGCAGTAAAAAATTAGGAGTTTCAAGGGCAGGAAGAAAGATATCTTATTCATGTTTATATTCCTATTATCTGGCATACAAACTTACGAAGTTTCTTAGAACAGTAAAAAAATAACACAATAGATGGACGTTTCAGAGAGACCTCAGGAAAACCAAAGAAGGACCTCATTCAATTCAGTATACATTTGACAAATTTTAATAACTGTCTCCTAAGTACCAAAGTCTAGGATGAATTGCATACTAGTAAATAAAACAGCTTTATCTTCTGTTCTCAAAAAGCTTAAAGAATCACTTTTGGAAATAGATATTAACAGATAACTATATATACACATAAATAGCATCCTTTCAAAAGACATATATTAACGTAACTCTACATATACACACATATACAGACATACAGATAGACAAAGATATATAAGTATGTTCTAATAACTACAGCTAAGGGTCAGAGTCCTATTCCAATAAAGTACAAACTAAATGACCCCTTGCTGGGAAAAGTAGTGCAGACATATTTACATAATAAAACCAGGAGTTGAGCTAAATTTGTGTTCTTCTACCTGGCTGAGTAACAGAACCACCTGGGAAGATTTTACAGAGTACTGATGACCTGATTCCACTCAGGCCAGCTGAATCAATCTCTAGGGGCCAGAGCCTGAGAATCTATGTTACTAAAAGCATCCCAGGTGATTTTTATGTTAGTATGAAGCTGGAAAGTATTGGACTTGTTGCCCTCTAGGTCTCTTTCTACACAGAGATTTTATGATCCTGTGGTTCTGTGAATAAAAAGATGATTCTCTGATACTCCTGTGGGCATTGAAATTTCTTTTTTTAGTATTTCGAATTTTTGAAGACACACCTGCTTCAACAAATGAGACAGAACGCACTTTTACTGAGAAAATGACTTTAGGTTTCTACAGAAGGTTTGCTACAAATACTGTATAATCTTTGGTATTACTGTTTAACAACATGAAGTAAAGTTGTATGATAGCAAGGCCTCATACCATTAAAAGAAATTTGTGAGCATAAGAGCGTATCATTTATTTGTACATCTCCTATGGTGTTTTAGAAAAGCCTGTTGTACATAGTATATATTTAATATATATTTATTAAATTGAATTGTTGGATAACATCAGGTAAATATATATTTCAAACTACCTATCTTTGTTTGGTTGCTCTTGACTATTTTCTAAGTGTGTGAGATGAAAGTTTGACAAAGACTGAAAACCCTTCCCTGTAATATGTCTCAGTATGGTCTCTATAGGAGATGCTATAAATAGTATTTATCATTGTAAGAGCCTGATATCTGCTTGGCAGAGTAAGAGCTTTACCATTTTGTAACAATTTTTATATTCTTACTTGGAAATATGAAACAAGCAGCCCACAATTCTGAGGAACAAGACATGATGCCATGATAATCATCTGATTCTAGAGGAAATAAATTCTGTTGCATAGTTGGTTGATTTAATGAGATAACCAGTTGACTATTATATATTTTAATTACATGCATCTGTTGTTCTACAGTCTTCTAGGATTCAGAAATATTGAGAAAACCTCCAGATATACCCATTTATTATTAGTGAAAAAAATCTGTCTATCTATTATCTATCTTAGTTGACCCTTGCATAACATGAATTTGAACTAATCTTGCCTATTTATATGAAAATTCTTTTACACTTTTGTTTATATCTGTGACAAATTTTTTAAAATTTACAGTAGAAACATGTAACCTAGATCATAGTATATTTTATTATTCATTGTCATAAAATCTACACAAATATATTTTATAATATTATAAAAAGTTAAAATATTCCAGAGCTTACAGACCATAGGTGGCATTGTTGGCAGTTGAGAGAAATTTAAAGATGTGGTATTAAATCAAAACTGCATAAATTAAATGTAGTACACACAGACTTACTCTAGTAGTTTCATAGTCACTTCCTAGTGCTACTATAGTGAGCTGAACTGTTGTATTCCTTAAAACTACGGGATGCTAATCATCTCCACATGAATGGTTCCTTTCTCCAGTAAATTACATATGGCAGTAAAAAGTGATCCCTTGAGGTTGTTGCCTACTTTTCATGGTATGTAACACATGTAACATTCAAAATGTATGCCGAGTGACTGCTTATGGTAATCAGTAAGTCTTCCTTAAAACAGTCAGCTATTAGATATTGAAGTTTTAGAGAGTCAAAAGTTACCTCAGAGGTCAACTAGGAATAGAGTGAGAACCCCAGAGAGTGCTGAATGGTCCCACTGCCATTGCCACAGTTACTGGCCTTGTTATCATCCCACTACAGGAGGAGTCACCTCTGCCCAGCTGGCTCCAGTCACCATCAGTGAACCAAAGCAAGGAGGCCAAGACTCAGCACAAACCCACCAAGCTGCACCAGCCTTGGCTGCTGGTCTTCTAGCAGGACAAGGTTAATGCAAGGAAGGTTTATAGACCAGTACAATGGTCCAGCATAAGAAACAGTTATGTTTTCAAGGACAACCATGATACTCTTACTGGAATTTGGGATTGGACTGGACTGGGGAATTATCTGAATTGTGTGACAGTCTCAGATCTTAGATTCTTCAAGAGAAGATCTGCAAAGAGGTCCAAAGAAGCAGCTCAGAGTCTTAGCATGCTCTTTATTATATGCCAAGCGGAAGACATTCTTAAGCAAGTCTAACTTTTATTGGAGAGGATAATATCCAGGGAAGAGATCCAAGCCTAGAAGTGGAAACTGCCCCTGGGACAGGAGTGGATTGTCATTTTTATTTTTTATTTTTCTTAGATTTTGGGAAATGGTGAAGATGGTAACTAATGGGCTTTTGTTCCAATCAACTGGGAGACTCTACCTTCAGACTGAAATGAGGATTTTGAACTAACATGTTCTTAATAATAATAGGCAATAGTAGCCAAGGCCCATGAGGGTAGTGGCAAAACTACAAATGTATATAAATGAGGCCCAAGATGATAAAAGTCAGTCAGTTTGGGGCTTGGATCCTCGGGGTGTGCATGCGCAGGCCCCTGGATCATAAAGGGGTGATTATGAAAAACTTGAAAAGATCTCATTTTAGGAAGCTTTGAGACTTTTTAGAAACCTTTGAGACTGCAAGCTCAGGACACTTAGATCAGTGCCTGCCTGTAGGTACAGGGCTTCCTCCTTTAGCTCACTGTCCATTTCTCAGCTCCACTCTTGTCTAGCTAGCTTCCTACTGTACCAGTACCAAGGAAGATGTCTCTGCATACCAGACTGTGATGAGGAACAACCACCCCAGGAAGTTCGTTTGCATTGTAAGGCATGTAGACACTGGAGTTTGATGCTATTGAAGGAGAAAGAGGTGTAGAAACAATAATGGTACAGATTCTAATGGAATTCTAGTTCAAGCCAGTAAATATGAAGCAGATCATAACCATTACAGACACTAGGAAACCTCCATACAACTATCAACAGAAAAGTCAGACTGGAGAAAAGAACAGGAATCAGAAAGCATTCCTGAAGGTTGGGGCCAACACTGCTGGGCTTACTGCTGGTCCCACCTACTACACAAGGAAGGCCAGTGAGACAGAATAGATACTGAGGTAAAATGTTGGGATTTTATAGGTTCCCTCTTCCCCAAAGGTGACCTAGAGAAAGTGGCTATGAAGAGGGGGAAAAAAATCAAGGAGATAAGATGGGAGGTCAGAAGTTGCCTCATTGTTTGCACCATCACAAATGTTGTTACCCACCACAAATGTTCAGAAAACCCTACAGCACAAGATGGCAAAGAGACAAAAACAAAAGATTCACCAGCTGGGAATTCGTCCCCTCTGGAGGCTGAGGCTAGGTAAATGTCAGCTGGTCATCTATACCATCATCTGACCATCCAAAAGGAAAAATGAGTATGAAATTCTAGCAATAAGAAATGAACGAAATACAGGACCTGAGGACATTAAGGCCTTGCTTTTTGTTTTTATGACTACATAACTAGAATTATCTGCATTGTGTATGTAACCTGGAGTTTTTATTATTTTTACCTAAAGATGTCTCTTTTTGGTAATGGCAAGCATATTTTTTAAGCCTATTATTTCTCAAAATTTCATTTTAAAAGGTTAAATTATTTCATAGGAAGATTGAAGAACTTGCTTTTTACCTTATAATACAAGTTTACAACTTGAATTTTTAAAATAAGAAATCAACAAGCTGTAAGTACTTGTAATGAAATTCTTAAATAGCTTTCTAAAAACTGATACATGAGTATTGGACCCCATGGGGATCAGTACCTTTAATCCCTGCACGCCTCAAAGGTAATTGTATTTGGCTCAGTGAGTAAGTGACATAGCTAGTACAGCATACTTTAGGTAAGTGTGTATATGAAAATCAGCACTTAGTCATCACTTGTTTAGGAAACACATAAATGGATTCATTAATTAAAAAGTGGTTGTAAAACCTCTGCTAACATTGATTTTTTCAGCCAGAGTAGAAAGTAAAAATAATTCAGATTATGGTGCAAACTTACTTTAAAAATCGTCAATGCTTTCCATTTCATTGCTTAAAACCTCAACCTTTTCTTGATGGCATCAAGACCCTCCATAATTTACACTTTGCCAGCCTTCCTTCTGTTATCTAACATCACCTTGCCCTCCTTTAGAAAATTATATGTCAGCCATACTAGTCATATTAGTTTATTTTACAGTGACAGGTTTTTGGGTTTTTGTTTTGTTTTGTTTTTGGTACTAAGGATCAAATTAGGGTGCTTGCGCTTGTAAGACAGGCGGCAGAACCACTGAGCTAAATCCCCGGCCCCATGTTAGTTTATTTTAGCTCTTTATGTATCTAGCTATTTCCTGACACAAGGACTTTCACACACTGGTTTTCCTGGGACTTTCCCTTTATTCTCTTTTTAGACTTATCAGATATGTACTTTTGTCACTTGGTGGGTTTGAATCTTGACTCCACTTCTGCCTACTTTTGTGGGGTTTTTTTATTAGGACATGTTTGCCGTACATGAAGTTTATATTCACCTTGGGGGATAGGTAGGTACAGGTGCATAACACAGCTTGTTTCTTTTATTTTTAAATCTCCTTCCTCCTCGCACCCACCTCCTTCCCTCCATCTCTAAATCCCCATTCTCCAGTTTCATTCTTGTTGTTATTAATCAGTCTTAGTTCATGTTTATGAAAATAAGGTTTACATTTATGGCGGTTTTCAGGTTCTTGACATGGCATATCCAAGATATTGGTATGAAAATGGTTGCACCTGGGAAATGTAATGTTGAGTGAAAGGAATCAGACTCACAAGCTTAAATATTATATATGGTATCTCTCATTTGAGGAAGGCAAAGTACAATGAGCAAAATAAAGGATGGATGGAAAGAAACAAGGGAATAGATCTCTTGCAAATTGGAAGGGGTCCAGAAGACCAAGGGGAGTGGAAGAGGTGGAGGGGAAGTCAGAAGTTTTGTGACTTTGAACAAGGTGCTTTGAATAAGATCTCTGTGCTTCAGGTTTCCTTCTTTACAAAAGACACCAAGAGCAGCTACGGCTGGGGGTGGAGAGAGTTGAAGAATATGTACAAATTCATGAAAAGTGCATAGAGCAATGCCTAAAGCACAGTACGCGCATCATGTATGTTGCTTATTATAATATTTTGTAATACTGTGTTTATTTGCTTATTTTATCTTTTATTCTTTGTTTCCTATCAGACCAATGTTGCAGAAGAAACATGGCACGACCGTTTCCTACAAAGAGCACTGAACTCAGACTCAGAAAGCCTAAGTTTGTCAATGTAGCCATTGATGATTACTGCACCTTGAGCAAGGAGGATCACTGAAAAACAATGAAAAAAATTGGTTGAACTAAATCTCCAAATTCTTCTCTGGCTCCGAAGTAAGAATGTTTCTAATTTGCAAACAGTTAAATATCATTCCAAAGGTTATATAATTATTTCCACTTAAAAAAGCTTCTTGAAAATGAATTTGGCTTTATTTGGTCATTAATGAAAATTCTTTGCAAGGAAAATGATGATTAAAAGTTGTTTGAGAAAATGCATGGCTTTTATAGATGCCTACAAATGCCTATCTGCATGTAAAAGATACTTGGGAAGTGAATTTGTGGTGTTGTAAGATACAGCTCTCTTCAAAAATAAAGAATTTGGTGGATTTGGGCCCCTTGATCCATTTTTATTTTTCTAATGGGGGGTCACTGGACTTCTCACTAAGGTATTTATATTCTTATATCTGAATAACAACTCATATACAAAATAAGTTTCTGTGAAAACTGTACTGTGCATAGATATACATCACCATGTTCAACTGAGTTATTCCATAGCCGTCATCATTTATCTATGAATAGCATGATATTTGATGAGAATTCTTAGAGAAACTTAATAGATTATTCATAAAGTATTTCTAGCAACTTCCAATGTTTTTTTTTTTTACTGAAAATGTATCTTCTGGGAAAGAGAATATGTGAAGGCAAAAAATACGTAGAACAACATAAAGTTTTCCCACAATAGTTTTGCATTATAAATGGGACACTTGAGATGGGCTTGTTTCCTACTTCATAAGCTATTAAATATAATTTTATATGAAGGAGCTATCTTCAATAGGAAGGGAAAAACATTCTCTTTTATTTGATTTTATTCTGAGTCATAATTATCAATCTCACTAAACAGACAAATTTTATCAGAACAATAAAAACTACACATTATAATGATTTACCAAAACCTGAAAGTACTATATTATCTACTTGATACTTTAATGAGGTATAATTTTAATTAATTTTATATGTAAGAAGAAATTTTAAAGATTACTAGTAGAAAACCTATATTTACCATCATTGATATTAATTCTTTTCTTCCCCCTTAAAGTCTTTTATTGGTACATTTTAAGTATACAATACATTTACATTTATCATTGGGTGCTTGTACCTGTACATGATGTATCTTGGTTCTTATTTTTTCCCTATTACCTGTGGGCCCTTCACCCCCTCCACCCTTCCCTGTTTACATTGACTTTGCTTTCATTTTTTTTCTTTTCTCATAATTTTTCTTTTCCCTCCTTTCCGTTCCCTTCCCCTCCCACCACCACTACCCATTTGGATCTTTTCTTCCTATTTCAAATAATCAATTATTCATTCTATTCATTTTGATCATTGTAATTCCTACTTACACTTTAAGTTTCTCACACTGGAGAAAATACGCAGTATTTACATGTGTGTCCTATTTATTTCACTTAAGAGTATGGCCTCAGTATACATCCATTTAGCTGTAAATGTATGTAGTTTCTCATTTTTTATGGGTGAGTAGTACTCCATTTAAAAAAAAAATCATCTTTATCCAGTTTCCAGTTGATGGGCATTTGGGCTGTTTCCAAGCTTTTACTATTACAAACTGTGTTGCTATAAACATGGGTGCACATATAACGCTGTGGTATGATTCTTTTAATTCTTTCGGGAAGATACCCAGCAGAGGAATAGCTGGGTCAAATGGAACCTTTAGCCCTAGTTTTTTGAGGTATCTCCATACTGATTTGCACAGTGGTTGCACCAGTCTGCACTCCTACCAACAATGGAGAAGGGTTCCTTTCTCCCCACACCCCCACCAGCATTTGTTATTGGATGATTTCTTGATAGCAGCCATTCTTTCTGGGGTGAGGTGGAATCTCAGTGTTGTTTTCATCTGCATTTCTCAAATGACCAGTGATGTCGAACATTTTTTTCCTATATTTATTTGCTGCTCTTAATTCTTTGTCTGAGAAATGTCTGTTCATTTCAGATGCCCATTTTTGGATTAGGTCTTTAAATTTGGAGGTCTGATTTTTATCAGTTCTTTATATATTCTATATAGCAGTCCTTTGTCTAAGGTACAGCTGGTAAAACTTTTTCCCACATTGTAGGTTGTCTCTTAGCTCTGTTGGTGGTTTCTCTTGCAATGCAGAAGCTTTTTAATAAGATCAGATCCCAGTTGTTGATTCTTTGTGCTAGTTCCCATGCTACTGAGGATTTGTTCATAAAGTCTTTTCCTATGCCAATGACTTCAAGAGTTCTACCTAACTTATCTTCCAACAAGTGTAGTGTTTCTGTTTTAATATTTAGATCTTTAATCCACTTCAATCTTAGTTTAGTGCATAGTGATAGATATGGGTCTAGTTTTAATCTCTGATAGGTTGAAATCCAGTTTTTCCAACATAATTTATTAAATAGGCTATCTTTCCTCCAATGAGAGTGGTTGGCTCCTTTGGCAAAAATGAGGTGGCTGAGTATGTCTGAAGTTGTTTCTGCATCTTCTAATCTATTCCACTGACCCTTGGGTCTGTTTCTTTGCCAGTACCATGCTGTTTTTGTCACAGTAGCTTTGTAGTATAGCTTCAAATTAGGTATTGTGATATCCCCAGCCATGTCCCTGTTGCCCAGAATTGCTTTTGCTATTCTAGGTCTCTTCTGGTTCCAAATGAATTTTTGGATTGTTTTCTCTAGCCTTGTGAAGTATATTGTTGGAATTTCAATTGGCATTGCATTAAATCTATATAGCAGTTTTGGAAGTATGGCCATTTTCACTATATTGATTCTTCCTACCCAGGAACAAGGGATGTCTTTCCATTTTCTTATATCCTCCTTGATCTCCTTTTTCAGGGTCCTGTAGTTTTCAGTGTAGAGGTCCTTTGCTTCCTTTGTTAGATTGATTCCTAGATATTTCAGTTTTTTGGATGCTATTGTAAAGGGAATTGTCTCCCTAATTTTGCTCTCAATGAGTCTGCTATTTGTGTATAAGAAGACTGTTGTTTTTTGAGTGTTGACCTTATATCCAGCTACTCTACTGAATGTGTCAATTAAGTCTAGAAGTCTTTGGGCCAAGTTTTTTGGGTCTTCTATGTAAAGTATCCTATGGTCAGCAAATAATGACATTTTAACTTCTTCCTTTCCTATCTTTATTCATATTATTTCTTTCTCTTTTCTAATTGCTGTGGCTAATGTTTCCAGAACTATATTGAACAGGAGTGGTGATAGTGGACATTATTGTCTTGTTCCTGATTTTAGCATGAAAGTTTTCAGTTTTTGACCATTTAGTATGATGTTGGCTGTTGGTTTTTCATAGATAGCCTTAATTAGGTTGAGATAAAGATCTTCTATTCCAATTTTCTGTAGGATTTTTATCATGCATGTGTGTTGGATTTTGTTGAATGCCTTTTCTGCATCTATTGAGATGATCATATGGTTTTGTCCTTGACTCTGTTAATATAGTGTATTACATTTATTGATTTATGAATGTTGAACCATCCTTGCATCCCTGGGATGAATCTGACTTGGTCAGGGTATATGATGTTCTTGATGACCCTCTGTATTTTGTTTGTCAGTACCTTGTTGAGGATTTTGCATCTATGTTCATTAGAGAGATTGGCCTGTAGTTCTCTTTTGGGTTGGGTCTTTCCCTGGCTTTGGAATCAAAATAACACTTGCTTCCAGGGATGAATTTGGAAGCTTTGCTTCTCTTTCAATTTCCTTGATGAGTTTAAAGAGTAATGGTGAAAGTTCTTCTTTAAATGTCCTATAGAATTCAGCAGTGAAGCCATCAGGACCTGGGCTTCTCTTTGTTGGTAAATTTTTTATTATACTTTCAATTTCACTCATTGTAATTGGGGTGTTTAGAATTTCTATATCTTCTTCATTTAACTTTGGCAATTCATATGTATCTAGGAATCTGCCCATTTCTTCTGTGTTTTCCATTTAATTACAGTACAGGATCTCGAAGTAGGTATTGATGATCCTCTGGATTTCTGCAGAATCTGTTGTGTCTTCAACTTTTTCATTCTTAATTGCATGTATTTGAGGCTTTTCTTTTCCCTTTTTGATAAGGTTAGCTAAAGTTTTATAAATTTTACTTATTTTTTCAAAAAACCAACTCTTTGATTCATTAATTTTCTGTATCATTCTCTTAGTCTCCATTGCCTTGATTTCTGTTCTGATCTTTATAATTTCCTCTCTTGTATGAGCTTTGGGTTTCTTGTGCTCTTCTTTTTCTAGGAGCTTGAGGTTCTGCAACAGGTTATTTACCTGAATTCTCTCTGTTTTCCTAATATGAGCATTAACTGCTATGAATTTCCCTCATAGAACTGCTTTCCTTTTGTCCCATAGATTCCTGTATGTTGTACTGGCATTATCATTTTCTCATAGAAACTATCTAATTTCTTCTTTAATTTCCTCTGTGACCTATTGGTTGTTCAGGAGGGTGTTATTCAATTTCCATGTGTTGGTGGGGGCTCTGCAGTTTCTTATATTATTGATCTCCAATTTTATTGCATTATGGTCTGATAATATACAAGGGGTAACTTCAATTCTTTTACATTTACCTAGACATGTCCTATGAGCTAGTATGTGGGCTATTTTGGAGAATGACCTATGTGCAGCCGAAAAGAATGTGAATTCTGATTTTGTGGGGTGGAACACTGTAAACATCTATTAAGTCCATTTGTTCAATAGCTTGGTTCAGTTCTAGAATTTCGTTGTTAATTTTTTGTCTAGATGATCTATTTGAGATAGTAGGGTATTGATGTCCCTCACTACAATTGTATTAGTGCTTATTTGGGTTTTTATGTCCATTAATATTTGTTTTTTATAGTTCTGGGCATTCATATTTGGTGCATATATATTTAGGACTGTCATCTCTTCCTCTTAGATTGTTCCCTTCACCAGGATGTAGTGACCATCTTTGTCTCTCTTAATTAGTTTTGGTTTGAAATCTACTTTGTCTGCAAATAAGATTGCTATCCTTGCTCTTTTCTGGGTTCCTGTCACATGTAGAATTGTTTTCTGTCCTTTGACTTTCAGTCTATGATTTTCCTTTTGAGTTAGGTGTGTTTCTTGTATACAGCATATTGTGGGATTTTGCTTCTTAATCCATTCTGTCAGTCTATTTCTTTTGATTGGTGAATTGAGGCCACTGACATTGATAGTTATAATTGATAGATATTGACTCATCCTTGTCATGATGTTTTACTGTTGTTGGCTCTTTTATTTCTTATTTTTCTCCCTTTCCCTTTAGTTTCTTACCTTGCCTGGTAGCTTGCCTCTGTTGGGCCTCATGGAGTTGTGACCTTCATTGCCTTTTTCTAGGATATTGCTTAGAATTGTTTGGAGTGCTGGTTCAGTGTTCATGAAATTTCTCAGGTGTTCTTTGTCATGGAAGTATCTAATTTCCCCATCAATTTTGAAAGATAATTTTGCAGGATACAACAGTCTAGGTTGGAAGTTATTTTCTTTTAGGGCTTGAAATACTTCACTCCAGGCTCTCCTTGATTTGAGTGTTTGTGTTGAGAAGTCTGCCATGATCCTGATGGGCTTTCCTTTGTAGGTGATTTGTTTCTTTTCTCTAACTGACTGCAGGATTTTGTTCTTCTGTCGGGTTTCTGGGATCTTGACTATTATAGGTCTAGGTGTAGTTTGTTTTTTTTTTTTGATCAAGGCTAGTTGGGGTCCTACATGCCTCCCTTATCTGTATGCCCAATTCTCCACCTCTGTCTGGGAAGTTTTCCACTATTACTTCTGTGAAAAGTTTTTTTATATCAGTTGTACTTTCTCCTGTTTTTTTGTGGACTCCTATCAGTCTTATGTAATTCTTCTTTGCATCATCTAGCAGCTGCTGGATTGATTTCTTGTAGTCCCTTACTATTTTTAAGAAATCTGTTTCATGGTCCTTAACCACAATCCTGTCTTCTATATCTGATATTCTATCTTCAGAATCCCTCAATCTGCTCTGCATGCTTTCAAAGGAGTTTTTCATCTCCTGAATAACTGTTTGAATCTGTTTCATGGATTCCATTTCTTTCTTATGTTGGGCGATCATGGTTTGCATTTCTTTCTTATGCTGGGCATTCATGGCTTCCAGCATATTTCTGAGCTCATCTATTTTTTTTTCTGTTTCTGTTCTAGAGCCTCTAACCATGTCTTTCACTCTGCTCACCATCTCTGTAGTTATCTGGGAGATTATTTCTGTTTTGAATTTTTCTAGAGCCTCCTTCATTTGTTTTGTTACTTCCTGTGCTATCAGTTCAGGGTGTCCAGATGGTTGATTATAGGATTTTTCCACCTCGTTTCCCCCAGAATTTGCCTTTTGTGGGGTGGAAGTCTGAGTTTGTGCCTCACTGAAACATCTTCTCATTTTTGTTTTTGGTACTGTCCTTGGTTTAGTTCCTGGGTTGATACTTTAAAGTTGCTTATTGTAAGTATTTTTGTTGATGTACTTAGAACCCTTATGGAATGATTGCTTCTCAAAGGTGTCTTCCAGATATAGCTGGTCTTTCGGTTTTGAATCACTAATGGCTCTGAGGCTATCTTATTTTCATTATACCAGGAAAGACAGGTGATTAGATCAATCACAACACCTTAGCCCAAGTGATACAATCAGCAACACAATAGCATCTTGTACCTCTTAGAAAATGACAATTTGTGGTAGTTGTTAATCTACTAACTTTAACTGTGTGAATTAGATCGAAATCAAGAACCACCCCAACATATGTTTATAGTGAATAAACTCTTCAACTTTACCCTTATAGCAACTTTACCCTTCAGAATGGGGAGTTAGAAGGAGTTGGGAGGGAGGGATAGTTAGGTAGAAGGATAGGGGAAGGTCATCAGTGAGGCCTGAGGACACAGGTGAGAGAAGGAAAGAGAAGAAAAGAAAAATAAAGAAGAAATACAAATTAGGGCCACAAAGGGAGATGAAGAACAATGTGGGACAGCAAGGGAGTGAGGGAAAGAGAGAGAGTGAAAGAAAAGAGAATGAAAAAAGAGAAAATTAAAAATTTTAAAAGAGTAGAAAAAGAAGAAAAAAACAAAAATAAGCAAAAAAATAGTGGTAATTTTAAAAATAATAAATAAAAGACAACAGTGAAGGCCCTCCTTCAGGGTATATCTCTGCTGACAATAGACAATGTGGGCAGCAGTGTTCAGGTATAAGTCAATGAGTCTCAGTAAGCCAGTTACAGACTCGTGAAATTCAGGCAGATTTCTGGCTGCAAGTCCCAAGTTGAGTTCCCTGTCCTCCTGCAGTGTTGAATTGTGCAAGAGTCTATTGCAGGTTCCAGCACCCTTTCCCCTGAAGATAGTCCAGATTCCAATGGGAGCTGATGATCGCTCCAACTAACCAATTACAATGGTCTGATGTGCCTTTATTGCAGAGATTCTCTTCACTTTTCCAGTGGGCTTCAGTTTTCATCAAGGAGCCTGAGAGAGGCCCTTTATATGTTGTTCCCTTCTGCAGCTCAGGACAATGGCCTTTATGTTCCCCTGTGCCTCTCTAGTGTGGAACCAGGTAGCTGCACAGACAACAGGCCAGACCCAGGGTGGGGGGGCGGGGCTCTTTGTTGCAGGTGTCCTTGTGGCTCCACGGATGGCTGGTGCATGTGCCTGGGGGGTCCTCACCGGCTACTGGTCGCAAGTGGGTGTGGTGGCTCCTGGTAGCAAGTGTTGATACTAATTCTTAATCATGTATATTCTATTAATTCAGATCACACTTTAGTGTTAACTTCAATCTGTGAGCTAATAATGCTACAAAAATTTTGTACAGAATACACTTTAAATACACATAGACACATACAGTACAACTAAAATAATCATCATTCTCAAATAGAAACCTGGGATCCCTGGTTCCCCAAAAAATAAAAATAAAAAAATAAACCTGGAGCAAAATATTCTCCCTAACTCTAAAATGTTTTGTTTAAATTTTGGCATTAAATACTGTAGTGAGGACAGTTTATAGTATTGCGTACCATACTCTTGCTATAGAACCTGATAGCAAGAATTCCATAAGCCAAATAAACAGTATCTTCGAGAGAATGTAGTAATATGAAATGCTCAGGATTGGTAAATGATGAATTTTCTGAATAGAATGTTGAATCTCTGTGACCCAGAATTTGGGGTTTTTTTCTGTAGATATCTACAGGCTTTATGTAAAGATAATTTTATGATTTTTATTTTCCAGGTTTACTTGTGAAAAAAATGACTTTGGGGTTGCATGTCCAGAAAGACACATAGCTTTTGATATTCCTCATAGTAGAATCATAGAGTTTTAGATAAGAGAGGACTTAATAAATCATACTCTTTTTTTTTATCCTGTCTTTGAATATTCTTCAGATATGTAGCAGATCAGATTATTTTACAGCAAACAGGTGGGTTTTGAGAACCTGGCTGGTGTATTTAACTGAAGGGTTATTATTCATCAACATGCATTTGGTGAGCATTTATTATGTGCTAGAAATACACTAAGCACGCCATTAGCACTATAATCTTGTACTTGGCATGCACATTTCCTAGAAAGAAATGTTTATATGAATCATATTAAAATTCATGTAGATATATTTTTAAATGAGGGATATTTTCTCTTGTGGGGAAAATGTTTACATATAAAGACAATAATAAGATGTATTACTTAGGTGATTAATTTAATAGATACCTATTATTAGAACTTTTCTTAGGCTAGGAGAATAATGGCAATTTTAATTTATATTCATACTTGATAAAATGTTGAGTGGTAGAACTAGAATCAGGAAATACATTATAGTAGCATTAGAGAGACATAAAGCAAAAATGCACCCCACATACACTGGGAACAAAGAAAAAAGACCTCACCTTGAATGGCTCTAATATCCTAAGCACTTTTCATGTTACACAATTTTGACTTTGAAATGCTTCCTCCTTTTCTTTTTTTCATGAATCTATCTCAAGTCAACATTTTACTGTCATTCTTGTCACCATTTTACTTTGAGCAACTGGTGTGTCCCATACGTAGATTGTTGCAATGAACTTCTAATGGGTCCTTCCTCCTCCAACTTTGTCTATATTTCAACTAATCCCATCCATTGGATGCCTTTTCTCAACCGCATGTGTAAGGCATTTTCTCCTCTTCAGTGTGGTCTTGAGGATGAAGCTATCTATGGCATTGGCACTTTTGTTCTTTCCTTTCTAGCTCTCCACTCTTAGCACTTGGCTGAGGCTACATGCCAGCCTCACAGTGTGCAGGTCCCGTGTGTGCTTTGACATTGCTGGAAGCAGCTCTTACATGACAGTCAAGTGGACACTCTCAGGTCTATGATTACTGGCTGTTGATCTCCAGGATTAAGTGAGATATGTAAATTGTTTATTACAGTGTGGCCCAGAGTGCTCTCTTAACAAATCTGATAGTTTGTTATTTGCTTTGCTTTGATGTCCCTTTTACTTGGAGATCCATACTTCCTCATCTCTCTTGTTTTTCTGTTGCTTTCTTTATATGAGTCAAAATATTTCGAAGCTTATATGTCATTTTACATGAAACAGTTTTCCCTTAGCTCTTAAGAGTACAGAAGATAATTGTGCAGTGTATTTTGTTATTAATCTATGGTAGTCTGAATATGCCAGTCTGAATATGCCATGTCCATGTTTTCTGCACTACAAAACAAACTCCCTGAATGCACTGTTTACTCTTTCATGGTTATCCTTTCATATGGGTATTGTTAAAAAATGTATGTAGAAGACCAATGGATAAATGCATACTGATAATGTTTATAGAGGTATTACCATTAATCAATCTCTGGCCTAAGTTCTCAAGCACCATTCTTGCTTTCTTTGTCACCCTGAGCATATATGTCTCTTTCACCAGGTCTCTGTTGCTGTCTTTTTCTCACTGTATACATATATGTGTATGTGTGTGTGTGTGTATACATACATATTTACATGACATTTTGTATGTACCATATATTATGTGTAGGTATATGTAAATATTATGTGTATACATATAAAATTTAGTTATATTTAAAACAACTGTATAGCTGTGAGATACGATTATCTTTATTTAACTGATAAGGAATTTGAGAGTCACTGATAATTTTTCATTGCTGAAATTTGAGCTTACAAAAAATGTTTCTGCACAAAATAGCGGCTTGAATTTGAGCTTATCTTAAACCCTGTTTTTGACCATATCATGTTGTTTAATGTTGTCATGAAAGAAACTTCTGGCAGGAAAAGGAGTGGAAGGAAATAGAATGTGGGACACCCTGGGAAGGTTAGAAGATTATATCAGAATGATATTTTCCTATAGTTTTTAAATTGGTCAAGAATGTTAGCAACTGATATTTTTAATTTATAGACATGGAAGATAATCTAGAGGTAAGACTTGTCCTGTGTACTTTAGGCTCAGTATCTCTGAGGCTGTAATGGACATGATAGCATGCTCTGCTTGACCTTCATCTTCATGTGCACTTGAAGGGTCCCTGCAGTTTTTTGCCTTTACTTGCTTGTAGTTAATGTGTTTTTGTGTATACTATCAGAGTGCCTACTGGAGTCTCAGAAAAAAACTGAGGGAAAATCACATGCCTCGGTACTGTTAATATATTCTCTAGCTAGGGAACTGCTTCACTGAAAGAAAATTAACCTTCTCACTGTGTAGCACCAGCTCTCATTTGAAAGTTGAGGTGTGACTGCATTTGTAGGACTTCTTCCATTCTTGCCTACATTTTGATCTTTCTCCATTGTAAATTTGTAAACAACACCTTCCCTCTAGGTCTGAAAATTCTTATGAGTCTCTGGCCAAAAGAAAATGATTCTTCCAAAGTGTAGAGAAAATCTGGCTAGATTCGAGAGTGTTTGGATTAAAAGTGACAGCCATGTGCCAAAACCACAAAGAACATACACACTCCCTCTGTTTCTACTCATTTATGCAAAAAATACAGATTGTGTGCTCCAATCAAAGTTGAAAAAATAATGCATAGCTTCTCTGGCACTTTGTGGGAGAAACTAGTTAGTTGCTCCTTTTGTGGTGGTTACATATTTACATACACATTTTTTCACATACTGCAATTTATTTGTAGGATTTTATATGTCAAATACACCACCAGTTTGAACCCACTCCATATCATCACTAATCTTTCTTGCAACATCAGTTCAAGACCCTATTTAATGATTTCAGGAACTGATTAGTACCAGATCGAGTTTAAAAAGACAGCATGGTTTAGTTTTGACACAGTCTTTTCACTTATAACAGAAAACATCAAATAACAGTCTTGGGTAACACCATCAAGACATTTGAAAACAAATTTTACAACATAAATAAAGTAAGGCCGTTATATTTTCTATCATGTTACCCTTTTATAGTATTTTTCAATTTACAAAACTTATTTTCATTTATTAGTTCTCATTTAATAGTTTTAATTAAACCAAAATTTCTGATTATCCTCTTTTTTAGTAACCATTGAGCTAAGCTCATGTGGTCTTCACTACAATCATGTGATACTGGCTATACTATTTCTTTTTCTAAAAAGATGGAAATCAAGTACAAAGAAATTAAATTGTATGACCAGGGACACACAGAGCTAATCATTCTGGGAATTAGGGCTTAAGAAACTGCTTATTTTGAATCTAGTATCCTTTTTGTGACATTTTGTCTCTGTTCTACAACTAAATATAACTCTATTTGGAATTAATGCCAATCTTAGCTACAGTTGAATTATTTAGTAACTCTCCAGAAAATAATCAGTCCTGAGTAGATCTAAGAATTTCCCAAAATGAGCTATTTGAAAAATTTCCAAATTATTCCTAACTACTGTATATGGAACAATAAAAGGAATTGCTTTGTTGCATTTTCCTTTTGTGTTTTTGTACCTACTCACAAAAATCATCTCATACATAATGAAAGGTAATAAACTACAGCTTGTAATGGCTACAAAGTCTTCCCCATGTGGAAAAAGAACTGGAAATCCATTACTAGCTATGTACCCTTCAAATGCAATTCAAGTTTGACAAACATTAAACAATTTGGGCAGATATTTGCAGTCAATGTTTCCTCTGAGTGTTTTTTAGGTGTCTCATCATCATGTTATTATTCTAAAATGCTGGGAAGAATTAATGATTTCCTTCAGGTAAATCACTATGGGTTGAAATGCCACACAGGAGTTACTGTTGCCCATTTTCTTGGAGGGATGATAACATGAGCTTCCTATTTACAAGTTGTTGTCTTTTAAAATGCCAGCTCCTTTGCAATTCCATTTTCAATGTGGCTCCTAAAAATATGTTGCCATTTGATAAGAATCTCAAAATTGAGGTTTTCAAAATAAGAACATTCTCATTCACTTATGAAAATATGAATGTAGGTCCGGGGATTTAGCTCAGTGGTTTAGCCGCCTGCTGTGCAAGTGCAAGGACCCGAGTTCGATCCCCAGTACCAAAAAAAAAAAAAAAAAGAAAAGAAAAGAAAAAAAAGAAAATATGAATGTAATTCATCAGTGGCTCTGTTTCCTTAGGTGTATGTAAAATAAAATAGTTTACAGGTGCCAAAGGATTGGGGATTTTCTTTAGCAAGGACAATTTTGTCTAACTAAAGTCTCCTTTTCAAATAGACTGTTTTTATGCTCATTAAGAGACATTCTTAAGGGGAGTTTAAGCAGAAATGGTTCTGAGGTCTTTCTTATGTTTTAGAAAGGAAAAGGTTCTCGTACTATTTTTTTTAATTTCTCATGGGAAGAAGGATTTTTAATGTATACTTTTTTGTTACACACAGGCATTAGTTTTGGCCAATCTGTCACCACAATGAAAACTGTTGACCTTTTCAGAGTAGAAGTTCAAGGATTCAAAGGACCACAGTAGAATGCCTTCTCCAAATCATCTCCTTCTTAACTACACTTCCTGAAGTTTGGTGAAACGAAGTTTTCTTTCTTTTCTATCTCTTTCCCTTTGCAGTTTTTGGTATGAGACGATGAAAACAAATCAAATAGGGAAAACTGGGTATGTTAAGTAAGCATCATACACAAAAACTTATGTATACACCTGCTTAGTCCTCATCATACTCTGAATATTCTGAACATATCATTTCACTTTTTAATATTTCAGCATATATTTATACAAGATAACATTATGTTGAAAACCAAACCATAACACCATTGTTACACCCAACAAATTACAACTTCCTGATATCAACAGAGAGACAGTTATTATTCAAATCTTCCTGATAGTTTCATGATTTTTTCTACTTGATTTGTTCCAATTTTGATCCAAAGTTCACACATCCTATTTCTCGTCTGATATTTCTGTTTGTTTATGTTACCCCTCCATCTTTTTGTCTTTCAATTTATTTATATAACAACATAATTCAGTACTCTGGTGTTTACCACATTTTAGGTTTTGGCGATTGCTTCCTTGTGATGTCGATCAATATGTTTCTTTGCTTCTTTTATCTTCTTTAAATTGGTAGTTTGATATGGAGGCTGGGTTAGAGTGCTTTGTCAGTTGAATTGCAAACTTATTTACTGTGTGGGAGCCACATGATGTCTGGTTATCTCTCTTTCTGGGATGCTATAATAGATTTTATTGTTGTCTAAGAAATTACCTCAATTTTCTTCTAATGCTTCCATTTCCTCAACCTTCATAAGTACACTTCTACACTCCATCAGTATTAAACTTCACGCTTTGATTTGAATATAAGCAAATACTACATTGTGTCAGAACTTCAAATGTGTTGGCAGGGTCTAACTTAGTCTCTCTTTTTTTTCCCTTAAATTCTTTTATTGGTGCATTTTAGGTATAAAATACATTTACCTTTCTCATTGGGAACTTATACCTTTACATGATGCATCTTGGTTCTTATTTTTTCCCCATTCCCAGCCCTCCGTTCACCCCCTCCACCCTTCTCTATTTACATAGACTTTCTTTCCATTTTTTCCATTTCTCATCATTTTTCCTTTCCCTTCTTTCCTTTCCCCTACCTGTCCCACTACTCCTACCCCTTTGGACCTTTTATTCCTATTTCACATTAACAATTATTCATTTTAATCATTGGTACATATTAGGTATACAATACAATGACATTCATCATTGGAAATTTGCACCTTTACATAATCTCTCTTGGTTTTTATTTTTCCCCCTTCCCCTTCCCTCCCTTCAACCCCTCCATCCCTCCCTATTGACAAAGACTTTGTTTCCATTTCTTTTCATTTTCTCACATTGATTCCATTCCCTTCTTTCCTTTCCCCTACCCCTCCCAATTCCCTTTCCCTTTTGTCCCTTTTCTTCCTATTTCACATTATCCATTATACCTTTTAGTCCTTATTTGCACTTTCAGTTTCTCACACTAGAGAAACTATTCAGTGTTTACATGTGGGTGTCCTATTTATTTCACTTAACAGTATTGCCTCAATGTTCATCCATTTAGCTATAAATGTCTCTAATTTCTCATTGTTTTGTGGCTGAGTAGTACTTCATTTCATAAAAAAAAAACACATTTTCTTTATCCAGTCTCCAGGTGATGGGCATTTGGGCTCTTTCCAAGTTTTAGCTATTACAAATTGTGCTGCTATGAACACAGGTACACATATATCACTGTGGTATGATTCTTTCAATTCTTTGGGGAAGATAGCAGTGGAATAGCGGGGTCAAATGGGACTTCCAGTCCTAGTTCTTTGAGGTATCTCCATACTGATTTCCACAGTGGTTGCACCAGTTTACACTCCCACCAGCAGTGGAGGAGGGTTCCTCTTTCCCCACAGTCCTGCCAGCATTTGTTATTGGTTGATTTCATGATAGCAGCCATTCTTTCTGGAGTGAGGTGGAATCTCAGTGTTTTTTTCATTTGCATCTCTCAAATGACCAGTGATGTTGAACAATTTTTCCTATGTTTATTTGCTATTTCTACTTCTTTGTCTGAGAAATGTCTGTTCATTTCAGATGGCCATTTTGGAACTGGGTCTTTAAATTTGGGAGGTCTGATCTTTTTAAGTTCTTTATAGATATGAGATGGTAGACCTTTGTCTGAGGAACAGCAGGTGAAGAATTTTTCCCACATTGTGGGTTGTCTCTTCACACTCCTGGTGGTTTCTCTTGTTGTGCAGAAGCTTTGTAATAAGAAATTTGTTGATTGTTTGTGCTAGTTCATGAGCAATTGAGGTTTTGTTCATAAAATCTTTTCCTACCCCAATGTCTTCAAGAGTTCTACCCAACTTCTGTTCCAGCCGGTTCAGTAGTTCTATTTTAATATTTAGATCTTTAATCCATTTCAGTTTAGTGCATGGTAAGAGGTATAGGTCTAGTTTTAACCTGTAACAAGTTGAAACCCAATTTTTCCAGCACCATTTATTAAAGAGGCTATCTTTCCTCCCATGAATGTGTTTGTCTCCTTTCTCAAAAATGAGATTGCTGAGTGTGTCTGGAGTTGTTTCAGCATCTTCTAATCTGTTCCACTGGTCCTCAGATCTGTTTCTTTGTCACTACCATGCTGTTTTTATTACACTAGCTTTGCAGTATACTTTCAAGTTGGGGATTGTGATACCCCTGCCATGTCTCTGTTACCTAGAATTGCTTTTGCTATTCTGGGTCTCTTGTTCCAAATGTATTTTTCAATTGTTTTCTCAAGGTCCGTGAAACATGCTGCTGGGATTTCAATTGGGATTGCATTGAATCTGTATAGCAGTTTTGGAAGTACGGCCATTTTCACTGTGTTGATCCTTCCTACCCAGGAGCAAGGGATGTCTTTCTATTTTCTGTTATCATGCTCATTCTCTCTTTTCAGAGTGCTATAGTTTTCAGAGAAGAGGTCTTTGATTTCTTCTATTAGGTTGATTCCTAGGTATTTCAGTTTTTTGGATGCTATTGGGAAAGGAATTGTTTGCCCTATTTCTCTCTCAGTGAGTCTCTTGTTCGTGTAGCGGAAAGCTATTGATTTTTGTGTGTTGACCTTGTATCCAGCTACTCTGCTGAATTTGGTTATTAAGTCTGGAAGACTTTTGGTGGAGTCCTTGGGGTCTTCTATATACAGTATCATGTCATCTGCAAATAATGTCAATTTGACTTCTTCATTTTCTATCTTTATTCCTTTTATTTCTTTCTCTTGTCTAATTGCCATCACTAATGTTTCCAAAACTATGTTCAACAAGAGTGGTGATAGTGGACATCCTTGTCTTGTTCCTGATTTTAGTGTGAAGGATTTCAGTTTTTGACCATTTAGCATAATACTGGTTGTTGGGTTTTCATAGATGGTTTTTATCAGTTTGAGGTAGAGACCATCGATTCCAATTTTTTGTAGGGTTTTTATCATAAATGCATGTTGGATTTTGTCAAATGCTTTTTCTGCATCTATGGAGATAATCATATGGTTTTTGTCCTTGGCTCTATTGATATAGTGTATTACATTGATTGATTTTCGTATGTTGAACCATCCCTGCATCCCTGGGATGAATCCCTTTTGGTCAGGGTGTATTATCTTCTTGATCATCTTCTGCATTCTATTTGCCAGTATCTTATTAAGGATTTTTACATCTATGTTCGTTAGTGAGATTGGCCTATAGTTGTCTTTTGTGGTTGGGTCTTTCTCTGGTTTGGGGATCAAGGTGATGCTTGCTTCCAGGAATGAATTTGGGAGTATTGCTTCCCTTTCAATTTCATTGAAGAGTTTAAACAGTAGTGGCAGTAATTCCTCTCTAAATTTCTTGTAAAATTCAGCAGTGAAGCCATCAGAACCTGGGCTTTTCTTAGTTGGTAAGTTTTTAATTATGTTTTCTATTTCATTGGTTGATATTGGGTTGTTTCAAATTTTTAAATCTTCTTCATTCAACTTGTGTAATTCATATGTATCTGGTATTCTGTCCATTTATTCTGTGTTTTCCATCTGATTGGCATATAGGTTCTTGAAGTAGGTATTGATGATCCTCTGAATTTCTGTTGGGTCTGTTGTAATTTCACCCATTTCATTCCTAATTGCATGGATTTGGGCCTTTTCTTTTTCTGATAAAGTTATCTAAGGGTTTGTCAATTTTGTTTATTCTTTTGAAGAACCAACTCTTGACTTCATTGATTTTTTTTTGTATCGTTCTCTTAGTCTCCATTGCATTGATTTCTCCTCTGATTTTTATAATTTCCTCCCTTGTATGAGATTTGGGGTTGTCCTTCTCTTCTTTTTCTAGAAGCTTGAGGTTCAGCATCAGGTTGTTTAATTGTAGTCACTCTGTTTTCCTAATATATGTATTCACTCCTTTGAATTTCCCATGTAAGACTGTTTTCATCATGTCCCATAGATTCCAATATGTTGTACCCTCATTATCCTTTAATTGTAACAACTGTCTGATTTCCTCAATTTCCTCTGTTACTCATTGGTTATTCAGAAGTGTGTTGTTCAATTTCTGTGTGTTTATGAAATTTTTTGAGTTTCTTTTGCTATGGATCTCCAATTTCATTGCACTCTAATCTGATAATATACAGGGGATAACTTTAATCCCTTTGCACTTACTTAAACATGTTCTATGAGCAAGTATGTGGTCTATTTTGGAGAACAACCCACGTGCATCTGAAGAGAATGTGTGTTCTGATTTTGCAAGGCAGAAAATTCTGTAAACATCTTTTAAGTTCATTTGTTCAAGAGTTCGATTGAGTTCTAGTATGTCATTACTTATTTTTTGTCTAGTTGATCTATCTGTTTGTGATGGTGGGGTGTTGAGGTCCCCCACTACAATTGTATTAGTGCATATATGACTTTTTATGTCCATTAGTATTTGTTTTATACAGTTGGGTGCACTAGTGTTTGGTGCATAGATATTTATGATTGTCATCTCTTCCTGTTGGCTTGTTCCCTTTAGAAGGATGTAGCATCCCTCTTTGTCTCTCTTAATCAGTGTTGGTTTGAAATCGACTTAATTTGCCAAGAGGATAGCTACTCTTGCTTCTTTTTGGTTTCCCATTGCATGGAGTGTTGTTTTCCACCCTTTAACTTTCAGTCTATAAGTTTCATGTTAAATTAAGTGTGTTTCTTGTATGCAACATATTGTTGGATTTTGCTTCTTGACCCATCCTGCGAGTCTATTTCTTTTGACTGATGAATTTAGACCATTAACATTGATGGTTATAATTGATACATATTGACTTATCATTGTCATGAGTCTTTCTTTTTGTTGGGTTCTCCCCCTTGGTCTCTCAAGTCTTGCCTTCTGCCATGAGAATCATGTGCTTCACATAGTGGCTGCTTTTTTTTTTTTTTTTTATCTTGGGTTACAGATTGTGAAGACAGAAAACATGAAATTAATCCACAATTGGGAGGTAAGCCCAGTTTAGTATCAGCAAATGATAGATCCATTTTTTCATAATCAAGAAATAAATGGATGTGGTTGTACATTATTGAGTTTGGGGATTATTTGTTGAACAATGTAATTGAAGCACAAGGTTTATATATACATATAATGATTTTATATATATATATACATATAATGATTTTATATATATATATATATACATATATATATCAGTGGGTTGAAGTGTTAATCAAATGCCTCTGTCATCTTTTAATTTATGGTGTTAGCAATCATTGATATTTTGCCTTAATCCTTTATCATGGGTGGCAATATGGCTATTCTGTCATTCCTTACACATGTGTTATTCCAAAAAGAGTACCTAAGGAGTTGCCCTGAAGCATGATTTATAAAAGAAATGTTTCTTTATTCTTTTACATTATGTGCTATTTTTAAGAAGAATGAAGTGATTCCTTCACATTCTCCAATGATGAATAATGAGATTTTATTTTAAGCATTATGTGCTCACAGATTTTCATCACTATAAAAATATAAAACATTATTTGATGTCACTCCACCAACTGTTGATATTAATCTCTGTGATGCTTCTACTTCCCACTTTTTAAATGTTAATGCTAGTTAAACCTACTACTGATAATTTTTTAAACCATGGAGCTAGAGCCTTTTATTTCTATTTTTATCATGGAGATTCTTTTCTTTTCTATAAAACCTACAAATATCCAATATAGTTTAGGCAGATGGGAAATTGTTGCCAGTGAAATTCTTTAATGGACTAACTTAAAGACAGTGGCACTGACTGCTAGGAAATCCCCAGAGCAGAGTTCAGTGTATTGGCAAATAGCTCAAGGATCTCTCATCTAAGATTTAGGGACCTCACAATTCATGATGCTTCATTGGTAGGGGATCCCTGACATAAAGATGGTGCCCTAGTTAAGTGATCTTCAGTAAATGACAAATAAAAGATTAACTTTTAAGAGCATTAGCCCCACTAAATCAGTATTTATATCCATTCAAGTTATTAACTTTTTAATTAACACCAAAAGATCTGAAAGTACCTAATTGTATTGCATTCTAATTATATTAAAAAATGACACACATGAAAATTAAAATTCTGCTTTTCCAATATTCTCTTTAAGAATGTGCAAATAGAGCTGATGTTTCCTAGTAAATATTTCTCAACTGTTATGTTTCTAAGCAGAAGAAAAAAATACAAGTTAATGGTGTTCATTAAAGTATGTTGGATCCAGTTGTGATTATAGAATTAAAACAGGCTTTACACGAGGGTATGAGAGATATACCAGGTCCATTTATTTAATTCACTATAATAATAATCTATTCATTGAATTATTTAACACATATTTTTATAAAGGACTTTGTGCATTTGAATTTGAATGGGAAAAGATTAGATTGTTATGTTTATTTCCTTAATAAATATAAACTGGAAAGCTATTTCAGAGCCTACAGAATAAAAATGACATAAAGGAAAGCAAGTACAAGTTTGAGAAATGAATAGCATTGACTTCTCATATTCTGACTGCTCACTTGGGTACAACTTTAGTGAAGTTGGCTTAGGAATCTTACTGAGTGAAACTTCTAATCCTGACACCTTTCAGTTCTTTTATTGAGACATCAAAACATGTATTGTTTTAAAGTTTTTTAATACTTTATGATTTTAGGATACATGCTATTCCTGCTGATAATATAATCTAAAAGATCTTTGATACAGTGATTGAAATATTGGTGATGTTGATCAGTATTTTCTTGTGTGTTCCACCTGGGGACAGCTTTATGTGTCATGGAGTGGCCAGCAAAGGAGGATTTGGTCTGACATTTGTCCCATCCAAAGAGATGTGGTGGGAAGATAAATGGAGTGTTACTGATACTTATTTGCCATATCTAAACTTTAGAAATGTTGTTGCCTTTCATTCTCATCTGAGCTTACGATATAGGCAGCACTTTCCCATGGTCAAGAAAAATAGCAGTCACACAACTAGATAAGAAAGAATCTGTGTTTAAGATTCAGGATCTTTATTCTGATGAAGGTAAATGACATGGGAAGAACCATTATTGAAGCAGCCATCCCAGCCCTCTCTTCAGCTACCTCTACCTCTTCTAAAGTGGAAGTGAGGTAAAGGCAGGGATATTATAATCCTCCGTGTCCCTTACAGAGGACATCCTCCCTCACTCCACTTGTTTGTGTAAGGTACCAGCTGTTTTAATAATATTAACTCTCCTACCACATAATAAAACTATCCAAAACTTAACAACCTAACACAGCAAGCACATTAGCATTTCTTTTCTTTTTCTTTTTCTCTTTTTTTTTTTTTAGCTTTCAACTCCTTTTTTCAGCATAACGGAGATAACAGTCATATCCATCAAGTGGTTAGGTCTTGATTCACATTTGCCTTACAACCACTGAAGTCTAAACATTTATTCAAATCTTAACTGAAGATATTTCTTTTATCTATTTTTGCTAATTTTTATGCCATTCTAGCAGACAGAACAGACGCAGAAGCCCGAGCCGGCTGAGTTATCACACTGGTGTGTGGAGCCCATGCAGGTCAGGACAGAGGAATCGTGAGAAGCCAGGGCTGTCCTTTGCAAGCATGTGCTGGAGTGCATTTTCCCTGTTCCTTACATTTACAAAGTCCCTGAGCTTTAGAAACATAAAACGGGTCGGGCTCGAAATTTATATGTGACATCATACGGTCTATTTTTGTGACTTATTTCTTTTCTCTATATTCTAATTGTGAGGTTGATACTTGTTACTTTTATTTTTTTTTTTAGTACCGGGGATAGAACTCAGGACCTTGTGCTTGCGACACATTAGCATCTCTTGTGATGCTATACATTGACAGGGTTCGGCTGGGTAGTTCCTCTGACCCATGTGACATGAAAGACACTGCAATTATCAGCTCAACCAGGCTGAAATGTCCATGGTGGCTCACTCCCATGACTGTCACACTGATGGATAGCCAGAATACACAGCTGCATTTTGAGCTGACTACTCAGGCCAGGGCACTGAGATGGTTGGGTCTTCCCCTACTACTTCTCTAACATGTAGTCTTAGGGTCTCTTCGGCTCATGGACTTGTCTATGTGTATCCCTCAGCAGATGGGCTTCTAACATGGCAATTTAGGAATCCCAAGAGGCCCAGAGTAAAAGCCTTGAGTCCTTCTTTAGGCCCCAAACTGCAACAATAACACTTTGGCTGGGTTCTCTACACAGACTTGGCAATGAAAAAGACATCTGTCAAAACATAGATGTGTTACATTGGAATTACTTTTGAAAATAGTAACCAGGAGACTAGAAACCCTCTTAAAAGTGTGAATGTGAGAACAGGGAGGACATTGCATGTTTTTTCCCAAGTTGCTACACTGTTTCCAGTAACACCACAACCTAGCTTCACGAGCCTTTGAGAAAGATGGACTAGCAAGGTCATTCTGAAAGGAATCCAGTGATCCAGGGGTGTGCAGTCTTGTGAAGAAAGGCTGGATGCTGGCTCAGGGATTTACACAGACAGCAATTTGTGCCTTCCTGGGAAACTTGTATAAGGACCCTGAACAACTATGTGCCCCATCTCTCTAGAAGGAGACTCACTCTTATACAAACCTACTCTTTGATAACTTGATCTTTAAAGTTGACCACAGATTTTAAATAACATTTTTCCTATTGTAGCATTTTTAAAATGTCACCATTAAGAACGTTTTCTATCAAACTTCATTCATTATTCATTCAACACCCATCTCTTGAGAACTTACTGTACAATAGGCATTATTTTAGGAGATACAGCAGTATAAACCGAATTTGCTAAACTTCTGCTTTTACGGAGCTTTGTTCTAATGTAAGAGAGGAGCTAGGCAATACAAAGAAATCGAATGTATGATATGTGTCATATATGATATTAAAAAATTAAGGCAGGAAAGAAGTTCTGGTGTATGTAATCAGGCAGTAGGGTGTGGCTTATTGAGAATATGGCATTCGATGCTGGAAGAGAGAAGGAAGCAAGCTGTTCAGATAGCTAGCAGGAAAAGCATTCCAGGTAGAGGAAACAGCAAGTATGGAGACCTTAAGTTGAGCATATGCCTGGCTCCTGTGTGGAACTGGAAGGAAGTCCTTAAAGCTGGGACAGGGTCAGCAGAGAGGAGAAAAGCAGAAAGTGTGTTAGGAGAACTACAGAAGGCATGGTTGGTGGGCAAACAGGCTGGCAGCCGACTGTGAGAGAATTATGCCATATAAAGTGCAATTGGAGTTTATGATTTTGTCAGTGATTTGTAGTATGGGACACAGAGGGAGTGCCATTTTAGATGTATAAAAAAGTAAGTTTGTTAGAGTCAACGGATCCCTTAAAATATCATGGCTCAGTGTGTACGGGGGACCCAAGATAAGAAGGTTTGCCTTACCATTATAAGGGATTGGCTATAGCTCAAATGATAAGAGAAAACTGAGGTTATCTGATGTACATTTTAAAAGGATCAGTGTGGCTATTTGATAGAGCAGTGAGACTTTCCAAACCTCTAGTCATGTACTGAAATACAACTCATGAAGCTGAAAGACTTCACATTTGCCCTGTCTGATACTGATTATACCTTAAAATTGAATTTAAAGAAAATATCATTGAGAGTAATACATGGAAATAAATACAAAGATGCAAAAATCATTATTGTAATTGATGGTCTAACCATTTAAAAATACTTCATAGTATGTATTGAGGCCACAATTGTAATTTAGACTTAATTTCTATATTAATATAGAAGTCAAGTTCTACAATTTTAAAATACATTAGAACAGGATAGGTCTCATGCATTTATTTAGTCCTTCAATCATGAATAAAAGCTGTACTGATTTACAAAATGCACAAAAGTGACACCAATATGAAAGAGAGTCAGACAGGTAAACTGACAGAAACAGAGAAAGGAGGTTTGCTTTTAGTCCCTTGTTCCTATTTTTCCTAAGCTCTGTTTGTTCATCTATACATGCTTTTAAAGTGCTTGGGATATGTGTAAACACTCTAGATGGATTTCTAGTTTTGTTTAATACAATAAAACTACCTTTTCCCCTATAAACACATACATAAAACCTCTGACACGAAATGGCTATTTTTTCCCCCAGAGTAAACCCTATTCACAGATACCAGATGAGTGTCCTACAATTTGACTCAATTCTGATATTAACTGTGTAACATTACGGCAGACTGTACAAGCGCTCAGCCCAGTCTTCCCATGTCCCACCTTCAAATGCCAATGGCAAGTACAGATTTTTGCCTGTGGTTCTGCCGGATCAGTTATGAATCAGAGACTTCAATGACCCCTCCTCCAGTAATGTGCTAGAGTGCCTCATAAAACCCAGCAGAAACTTCACTTCCACTTACTGGCTTATTATAAAGGATCCAACTCATTGTAGCAGTGCAAAGGGTAAAGTACAGATATTTAACAACCTGCAAGCTCTCCAAACCCTCCATTTAGGAATTTTTAATAGAGGCATCATCACATAGGCATAATTGATTTAATTTTTGGCTATTGATAATTCAATTTGAAATCTTTCCCCCCTCCACAGAGGTTGGGGGGTGAAGCTGAAAGCTTCAACCTTTTAATCACTTGGTTGGTTTGCTTGGTAACCATCTCCTTATCTTTAGGGGCTTACCAAATATCACCTCATTAGCATAAACTCAAGTGTGGCGGAAAGCTTTGTTATGAGTAAGAAAAGATGCTCTTTTTCTCTTTATCACTTAGGAAGAAGAGAGCTTTCATAATTTTAACCAGAAATTGAGGAATTGGAGCAAATATACATTTTGTTACATGACAATATCGGATGAAACCAGTTTAAAGCAAGTTATTTTTCCCACCCAAGAAACAGCCTAATGAAGATAGCACTTACCTAAAACTTTCATTCTCACAGAGCCATACCATTACATGACATCAGCTTGTCATACTTGACACAAAGGAGTTAATCAAGTGTGTCTGTATCTTCAGCCCATCCTGCCTAAAAGCAGGCTGATCCAATAACAGGCTAATTAACTTTGTCTCATCATAAATTGCTAGCAATTGCCCTCTTTTCTTTTCTGTTCTTTGGAGAGAAATTTTCTTTAAATGGATTTCAAATGGTATTTGTTGGGTTTTTTCTCCATCTTAGGTGACTTCTAAATATTTCAGCTGTGATCACCTACCAGACCAGACCAGGATAATTCATGTCTATAAAGGAGGAGGAAATCTTTGTGCAGGAAATATATTTAAATGATTCTGTCATTTACAAAATCATCCACCCCTGAGTGCTTCCCTGTTCTCTTTTGATATGATTTTTGCCTGGCTTATGATAAGTAGCAGGAATATTATATGTCTGAGCTTCTTAAAATGCCTGCTCTTCCCTCAATTTTGGAGTTAGTTTATTTCCCTAAGGCTACATTATCAAGAACACATTTATTTTTAAATATTTTTATTGGGATATAATCTACCCACAGAAATGTGCACAGATTGCAGATGTATAGTTTGCAGAATGTTCACAAAGTAAGCACACTCGTGTAGGCAGCACCCATACCAAAACAATAGACAGTTGCAGGCACCATGAAACCCACCACAAGCTCACTCCTAACCACTACCTCTCCCTCCAAGTGCAATCGTGGTCTTCTGTTCTGATATTTTGAATTATGTTTTCATACAAAGTTTTTCTGTTTTGATGCAAAGATATAGTTTTTACTTTGCCTCATACAGATGAATGCATTTGTGTCCCAGTTCTGTCCCTGTGCAGCACAGCCATTATTAGCTTTTTCTGATGCCGAGCATTCATTCCACTGTATGAATAGGCAGACTCAGGAGTTTGAGGTGTGGAGTTGACACCAGGCTGTGAATCTGAACGGGACACTAGATGCCAGTAAGTGAGATATCTGACTCCTCACTGTAGGTCGGCAAGAAGACAGATTGTGGAGTGTATTTTGTTACCTGGGGCCCATCAGAGGTTAAATCGGGGCCCTAACTATCTTGAGTCACCTGCCTGCCATTAGGGGTATAATAGCACTCACCCCCCCAAAAACGGAAAAATTAGTTTATTCATAATTTGTCCTAATTGGGAGGTCAACTAGCCCCCCACCCAATTACAGAAGCACTCCAGAGTATAGAAAGGGTAAGACACCACCCAGGAAACTGGCACATGATGGCCCAACAGAGAACCCAGAAAATGTTCAAAAATCTGCTTCTATTGAAAATTCCTTGGAAGCACGGTTCAGGGTGGAAGTTTTTTCTCTCACCGTGAGGAAACTGGAGAAATAGCTTATATAAGAGAATCCTAATTTTTAAGGGTCCACTTTAAACCCTTGTTTACAGAAGCTCAATCCAAAGGTCTCACCTTCGATACTAAATATACTAATATCTCCAGGTCTGCCTTTTACGGCAACAAGGAAAATGGGGGAAAAAGGAGGTGCAGCATTTATTAGCCACCAACTATCTATTAGAGGCTCACTACTGTGTGCTCTGCATATGTTGTTTCATTAAATCATCGCTATGTGAAACATGTATTGTTATCCCTGCCAAAAGGAAGAGAGAAATAGAATGCTGCGGATCTGCAGGTAATAGTCAAAATGGTATCATACTTTAGTTCATGAAATTCTAGTTCATTTTTTTCTTCCAACCATAACACATGTTCTTTCCATAAGCTGAGACCAAGTGAGCCTAAAACATAGGAGTAGGGCAGATGAGCATTTGGCCTTTACTTACCATGGAGTATGGATAATTTAACTGAACAGAACTAGGAATTACTTATGCCATGGTTTTTCCACTGACATCAACACTGATTTCATGAGTGATAAAACACATTTAGTGCCACTGCCCACTAGAAAAAAAGCCCCATCACGATAGGAACCATGGCTACTTCTCTTTGTCTTATGTTTAAAGCATGGCCACACAAAGAGCAATAAATCTTTATTGACTGAATAAATGAGAGTCTCAGCTTTCACAGCTCTGTGGCCTTTAAATACCAACTGATTTGTGTCTGACTAAGCCAGTCAGTTAGTTATAGATCTGAAACCTGGAATGTATTTATTTGTACAAACATAGAGATGACTCACAATTCTCATTTCCACAAAACTAATAAAGTTAAAGCATCATGCAAAGATCCATACATGATTTAGGTTTTTCAATATAAATCATGAACTCTTTCAAAATGGAAGGTAACAATTGTTTTTCTCTCTCTTCCTCCTTTCTCTCTACCTTTTCCTTTTCCTCTCATCACTTTTATTAAAAATATAATGGGGGAAAAGAACTTCTGAACTAATAGAACTTCAAAGGCCTAAGAAAGAGAGATTCTGAAACTGAAGGGGAAAGTGAGGATGAGTGGGGGCAACATTTTCAGAGATAGAAGCCAGGAGCTACAACAAGTAAAGAATTTATTTCTAGTTAAAGCTGAATGAACAAAAGGTCTCTTATGGAGACATTGGCTGTGAATTCTTGTTTTAGAGAAGTGAAAGAAATAACTCACACACTCCAAAGAAGAGAGAACTGAACTTGGAGTCTCTTTGATGACAGAAAAAAGGAATTATGTGTTAAGGCTGCCTGGTATCGGGTTGTCATGCGCTTCCTTTGCAGTGGACAAGTAATTGAATCCCAAGCTCCTCTGCTGAATACTTTAGGGCATCTACGAGAACCTCATAAATTTCGAATTTGTTTGCCTGTATTTTCAAATACTAAAGAAAACCTATGTCACTGTTTCTCCACTAGTGGATCATCAGAAAGGACAGAAAATCTGACTATTACTAAAAGAGTTTGAATTAACTTTCCTTCTTTAAGGTTTAAGGTCAAGTTCAATGCCTAGCTAGTCACTGTGCCCGCTGCATTTTCTCATGCCTGGAAGCTAGGCTTGACCTTGCTCATCTCACTTCTTCCATGGAGCGTTCCTCCATCATGTCCCCAGCCAGAAATCCCCTACATTTTCAGACACCTCCAAGAGTTAGGGAGCTAGACATGTGGTAGGCTGAAATCTGCTCTTTTGATAGTAATTATCTTACTTGGTCTAGTTCCGACTTCTAGAAAGTTTGGGAGAAAATTAATTTTATTCTCTGTTCCTAATAGTCTTTACTATAATCAGGGCTAGTCCTTCTGTGGGATATACAACTGAATAGTCCCCAGTTGCTTTAACCATTCCAAGAATGACAAAGTCACTCAGTTCTGAAAAGACATCAGTTGGCACCATTTTTTAATTGTGGATTTCAGGTTGAAATGCAGCTCATTGTTGAATTGGTGTTGTGGATAGGGAAGGAAGAGATTGGTCAAAGGGTGTAAAGTTTCAGTTGCTAAGGAGATGAACTATTTGCAGATCTGTGATTATGGTTAACAATAATGTATATTGCAAAATTGCAAAAATAATGAACTTTAAGTGTTCTTAGCAAAAAGATAAGTACTTGAGGTGGTATGTGTGTTATTTAGCCAAATTTGATCATTCCACCATATATAAGTATATCAAAATATCACATGGAGTTGATTCTGGTGGCACATACTCACTCACACACACACACACACACACACACACACACACACACCTATAATCCCAGCCCTCTGGGAAGCTGAGATAGGAGGATCATAAGTTTACGTTCACCCTGGGTGACTTAGTGAGATCCTGTCTCAAAATAAGAAGTTAAGAAAAATGCTGGAAATGTAGGTCAGTTGGCACCTCATTAATAAATATAATCATTATTTGCCAATTATAAATAAATAAATAAAGATTTCTAGAGTTTATCTAAGAAAGTTGTCTTCAGATTTTTGCTTGTTTACCTCAAAGTATTTTTAGCATAACTATATGCCTGTTCACATTTTTAAGTTAACATCTAATGCTGTGTTTGAAAATTGTCATGTTTAATTCTGAACATAGTGTTTATATCCATTAAATATATCTTCATCAAAGCTTCGAATGCTAGATTTCCTTCATTCAGTATATGGAAAATATTCACCATATTAAAAATATTTACCAGAGAAAGATCTAAATCTCATTGGCCAACCATTCAGCCAAATCATAGTTATTTTCTGGTTCATTATATCTGACTTCATTTTCCAAAGCAGGTAAATGTGTCAGGATGCATCTCTTTGACAATGAACTCACTACTCAATTCTAATTAGAGAATAGGTAATTTAGATTTAGAGTTTGCCATATATTTATCACCTGGTCCAAATATGCTACCACCCCAGAAATATTTTTTACATGGGCTCATTTTACTTTTCTGTAATAGAAATTCCTCTTAGTAATTATATATTCTTTGTTTTTGCCATAGAAATTCACATCCCAGAACAGTACTCCACTGTATAACTCAGGTTAGAAGAGAAGGATTGTTATATGCATTGGGGAGGTAGGCAAGGAGGTGGCCATCTGGAAAGGGATACTTGTTCAGCTAATTTCATGGTGGAATAATTCTCCAGGCTAATTGTCCATGTGTACTTTTTCTGGCTTATCTGGGAGGAAAAGTAGGGATAAAAGGAGGAAAGTATTCTCATATTCCAGAAACCTGTACACCAGGCAAATTCTTCATTGGTTCTGTTTCTACATGATCCCCTGTCTGTCTGTCTCTCTCTTTTTCTCTCCCTTTCTTTCTCTCTCCCTTTCTCTCTCTCTCTCTCTCTCTCTCTCTCTCTCTCTCTCTCTCTCTCTCTCTCTCTCTCTCTCTCTCTCTCTCTCTCCTTCCTTCCTTTCTTCCTTCCTTCCTCACTCTCTTCCTCCCTCCTAGACTGGCCTAGAGTTTCACATCTTCCTGTCTCATCCTGCAAAGTGCTAGGATTACAGACATGTGACACAATATCCCATGCAAAGACCCTGTACTCTTTGAATCCTTGGAGGCTGCACTTTGCAGATCTTCAATATTTAAGTAACATGAATACATGTGCCAGGTTGTAAGTAGATATGAATATGACATTCTTCTTCCTTTGTACAAAGTCAGAATCTAGAAGGAAAGAAAGGGCTCTAAAGAAACAGTCATTAGAGTTGAGTCAATGAAGAGTGTGGTAAAATCATAGATTTCAGAATAAGATGAAACTAAATTTCTTGGTTTCCTGTCCTTTTTACCAGCAGTAGAGCCTTCAGCATGTTTCTTTGCATTTATGGGCTTCCATTTCTCATTAATGAAAATAAAAAATACTTTGCCAGTTGCAAAAGGATTAAATAATTTAATGCATGCCAAGTTTCTAGGATAAACTATGTTCCTGACTGTAGCCATTAACTACAACTATGACAGGGGTAGGCACCATATGGTATATGGGCAGCACTTTCCAGCCTATTTGACATCATAATACTCAGAAAAAATGGTGATCTTTCAGAAGAGGCAGCTGGGGGTAAACACCATCTAGATACTTCATGGACTGAGGGGATCTCTATATGGGCACATGTATGGTGCATTTGGAGCACACCATGGTACCATGGTACACCAGTTGGAAAGAAGGATACAGAAGTAGTACACAGTATGATCAACAAGTACGGTGAATGTTTAAATTTTGTAAAAAAAAAAAAGTCACAATAAAATACCCATTGTCATTAATCCCCATCAACATATTTCCCCTTGCTTTGAGCACAACTATCCCATTATTCTTGCCACCTTCTGAAGAAGTTCTGGAAATCATTTTTTGTGAATGTCTTTAGATGAGCTGGCATAGCTACTTCTATGTCCTGAATCTATTCAAACTTTTACTTTTTATGGTCATTTTGACTTTGAGGAAGAGCCAGAAGTCAAACTGTGCATAAATTGGTGAATACGTTGGATGAGGATATAATGTAATGTTTGTAAAGCCTGTCTTTTCCTTGGGTGGAACATGGCAGCAGTATTTGCTATGTTTTGGATGAAATCTTGTAGACACTCATGGAAGAGAACTTCCCGAACTGCTTCAGAAAGGGGCAGGAAGATAAGTGTGTTCATATTGAGGGGGAGTGTTTTGAGGGGCATTAATGGCAATGTGTCTTTTAGTGTAATACATTTTTAAAAATGTATCTCCCCACTTCCTATTGTCTATCTTTTATTTTGCTCTGTATTTGCACTCTGGATTTCTCATTTAAGAGAATCCATGCAATATGCTTGTATGTTTATTTCACTTAGCATTATGATTTCAAGATGAATCTATTTTCCTACAAATGACTCTAGTTTTATTTCTTTATGGCAAAGAAGTACTCCATGGTGTGTAAATGCCATGTTTTTAATCCATTCATGGGCCACTTCCAAGATTTAGGTATTATGAGTTTTGGTGCTATAAACATGGGTATGCATGTATCTCTTAAGATGATGCTTTTAGATCTTTTGGGGAGATATCTAAAAGGAAGGAATATAAACATTATATACTACACACATATACTAATAAACTAAAATTAAGTAGTTAAACATTCATCTTGTATGTTGATCACACCTCATTCATGCTGTCTTTACGAAAGCTATGTGAAAGCATCAAGTTCCTTATTTCTAGGCTGCTTCTTATACCATCTATGAGACCACTGGGAACTTAAAGAGTTTATGCTCACTAAACTATAGCAATGGCTGTAAAAATTAGAGAAATGGCTACTGCATTCCCACTCCACCGCCTTCCAGGCCAGCTCAGATTCTATCCAAGACATAGTTCAGGGTGGAGCAGGGGAAAGGATGCCAGGGAATGTGACCTTCCTATGCATATTGTTTGCTTTGTCTGCTGTCTTTTTCCCTCATGGCATACACCACTCTACAACTAATTAAAAGTGATTGACAAGGAGGGGCACAGTGGAAGTCTTAGTTCTTTCTCCCTTGACCTCTCTTTGCTCTGGCCACACAGCCCAAAAACTTCTAATAGGTTTTTCCCTAAGAGCCTCATCTTATTTTAATCTCATAAATTCTTTGAACCTCACCTACCTATTCACAGAAGTGTCTCTTCCAGTGACTATAAAGAAATGCAATATCCAGTAGAATATGGGAAGATAATAGCAATTTGGCTGGTTTTACAGGTAGAGTTGTACATGTATTTTGGGGGAGAAGTAGGACAGAAATGGAGAAGAACAAAGACCCACTGATGTTGCTCAGCTTAGTAGTAAGAGGAAAAAAAACCTACTGAAAGTTCTCAAATACAAAATTCACGTGAAAGCTTTCATTCTTTCTTTGTCCATTAAAACTCACTAATCATAACTTCTGAGATCTCTAAATAGTCTTCTGATTATGGTTGATTGCTACCTCTCTTCTCATACACTGTTTTCATCACTGGATCATAAAAATAGTTTTTATTAAAGACTTTACCTATAAGCACCTTTTTGTTTTCCTAGAAATCCAAACAGGATTTTGTGAACCACTCCCTTTTCCCTCTCTCTTTCTCCCTCTATCCCTTGCCCTCACTCTAGATCTCTTTTCTACATATGAAAATTTAAGATTCAGGCACCTTTTCTTCTAAGAAATATTTAAAATTGGAACACTTAGACCTAAGTTTTAAAAACCTTTCTTGACTCTCAAGGAAACTAACAGCATTAATTTTCTCTCTAGATTTCAAAGATGAGTCCAATTTTGAAATTTATCTGAGTATATTTTAGACTATAGCACTTTCAACTTGTAATAAGGCAAAAGCAAGATACAAGGCTTCATTTCATTCACAAACTATGTAACCTTTAAAATGTGCCCTAGGATTCATAATATTAAAATTACAGGAATTAAAATATTCAGCCTTTTACAGCGAGTTTGGTCAGTAGAGTTCATTTGCCAAAGAAAGTTTATGGCAATTTATATATAGCTTGACTTTATGAAAAGGTAACACTTTGAACACACCAGCAATGCAAACTTGTGACATTTACTCCACTGAAAGAATTTGTGTCTCTCTGATTTTAACTTTGATCTAAGTTGAAATAAGCTGCAGATTCGTCATATATGATATATCTATTTGCCTAAGTAATTTAAGTGAATCATCGCAGACTAGTTTTTAATAAGCAGAGTGAAATTAGCAAACGGTGGTATATCAAGGTAAGGGAAAGGATGGGCTTAGGAATCTGAAATACTAGATTTACATATAAACCTCACCACTTCCCTACCAGCAGTGAAGTGATACAATGGTATTGGTAGTGAGTACTAGATTTAAGTATGGATCCTACTTGCATCAGTCAAGATAAATTCAATACATTGAGTTTCTCTACTTGTAAAGCAATGATCATAATAATATCTACTGCATAGGGTAATTATAAATAGTAAATGAAATATATGGCTAGCCTATAATAAACAGACAATGCTAACAATTATTAATGTAGTATTTGCAAGACTGTCTGATTCGAAGTTCAACGTAACTCCAAAAAAGATCTAAAACATATCGAATAGTTACTGAGAGCCAAATATTTAAAATATTTTATCTTATATCTCATTTTAATAAATTTATTTAAATGTATTAATCTATATTAAGAAATATTTTTATAAGTGAGATTTTATTTTATTTTATTTTATTTTATTTTGGTACCAGGGATTGAAATCGGGACCCTGAAATTGTGAGGCACTCAGCAGAACTACTGAGCTAAATTCCCGACCCAAGTGAGTTATTCTTAACCAAGGGTCTATGATACCTCAGGAATCCATAGATGATTTTCAAAAGAGCCGCCCCCAGCACTGAGGAGGAGGTGAGGCTTCTAAGCTGCTATACCACTGCCTCCAGCACCGAGGAGGTGAGCCATACAGGCGCCAGCAGCACCCCCACCCTTGAAATGAGAAGACACATGAACAAGTTAAACAACAGACTTCCAGATCACCTAAAGCAACCCCAAAGGGAAACGAGGCAGAACAATCTGATACTCAACCACCTGGAGTCCCTGAATTGGCAAAAAAAGAGGATCTGGAAAAAATGAAATCAGAAATAAATTCTCAGATAACAGCACAGATTGTACCCATACTCCAAGACATGATAAATAAATCTAGAGAGGACAGAGACAAAAAAATACAGAAGCTGAGGAACATGATGGAATTCCAACATAGGAAACAAATGGAATCCATTAAACAGATGCAAACAGATTTCCAGGAGATTAAAAACTCCATTGACAGTTTACACAGCAGAATGAACCAATTTGAGGACAGAACTTCAGATTCAAAAGATAAGATTGCAAATAATAACTAGGAAAAGAAAAATTTCGTTAAAATAGTAGAGGACCATGAAAAATCTATCCAGCAGCTTCCAGCCAACACAAAAAAAAGGATAACATAAGCCTGATCTGAGTCAATAAAAAACAAAAGAGTGCAGACACCATAAAAAAAAACACAGAAATGATGGCAGAAAACTTCCCAAGCAGGGGAAAAGGACTTGACATACAGATAAGTGAGGCATATAGGACTCCAACTAGCCTTGATCAAAAAAAATCTACACATAGTCATATAGTAGTTAAGATTCCAAACACCCAACAGAAGAACAAAACTCTACAAGCAGTTAGAGAAAAGAAACAAGTCACATACAAAGGAAAGCCCATCAGAATCACAGCAGACTTCTCAACACAAAACCTCAAAGCAAGAGAAATTGGAGTGATGTATTTCAAGCCATAAGGGAAAACAACCTCCAACCCAGATTGATGTACCCTGCAAAACTATCTTTCAAAACTGATGGAGAAATAAGATACTTTCATAACAAAGAGTACATTAGGAACTTCATGAATACCAAACCAGCACTCCAAAAAATTTTAGACAATATCCTAGGAAAAGACAATGAGGATCACAACCCCAGGAAGCCCAGAAGAATGACTCCATCAAGCCCAACAAGAAACTAAATGCAAAGGGGGAGAATCCAACAAAAAGAAAAAGTCATGACAATGATAAGTCAATATGTATCAGTTTTAATCGTCAATGTTAACGGTCTCAATTCACCAATCAAAAGAAATAGACTGGCAGAATGGGTCAAGAAGCAAAATCCAACAATATGCTGCATACAAGAAACACACTTAATTCAAAACGAAACTCATACACTGAAAGTTGAAGGGTGGAAAACAATACTTTATGTGACAGGAACCTGAAAAAAAGCAGGAGTAGCTAGCCACTTTGCAGATCAAGTGGCCATCAAACCAACACTGATTAAGGGAGACAAAAAAGGACACCATATCCTTGTAAAGGAAACAATCCAAGAGAAAGAGATGACAATCATTAATATATATGAACCAAACACTAGTGCACCCAACTATATAAAACAAATACTAATGGACATGAAAAATCAAATAAGCACTAACACAATAGTAGTGGGGGACCTCAATACCTCACTGTCACAGATAGATCAACAGGACAAAATATTAACAACAAAATATTAGAACTCAATATAACTCTTGAACAAATGAACTTAACAGATGTTTACAGGGTGTTTCACCCCACAAAATCAGAGTACACATTCTTTTCAGCTGCACATGGGTCATTCTCCAAAATAGACCACAAACTGGCTCATAGAACATGTTTAAGTGTGTTTAAGTAAGTACAAAGTAACTGCAGTTATCCCCTGTATATTTTCAGACCATAGTGCCATGAAATTAGAGATCAATAGCAAAAGAAACAGCAAGAATTTCATAAACACATTCAAACTGAACAACACACTTCTGAATAACCAATGGGTCACAGAGGAAATTAAAGAAGAAATCAGACAGTTCCTTCAATTAAATGACAATGACAATACAACATATCGGAATCTATGGGACACAATGAAAGCAGTCTTTGAGGGAAATTCATAGCAGTGAATATGCGTATTAGGAAAACAGAATGAGCCCAGTTAAACAACCTGATGCTGAACCTCAAGCTTCTAGAAAAAGAAGAGCAGGACAAACCCAAAGCTCATATGAGGGAGGAAATTATAAAGATCAGGGCAGAATTTAATGCAATGGAGACTAAGAGAATGATCCAAAAAATCAATGAAGTCAAGAGTTGGATCTTTGAAAGAATCAACAAAATTGACAAACCCTTAGCCAACCTTATCAGAAAAAGGAAAGAAAAGTCCCAAATCCATGCAATTAGGAATAAAAAGGGTGAAATT
Source organism: Heterocephalus glaber (assembly GCF_053883595.1). NCBI lineage: Eukaryota > Metazoa > Chordata > Mammalia > Rodentia > Bathyergidae > Heterocephalus > Heterocephalus glaber. The sequence continues at coordinate 3,681,569 of NW_028258463.1, forward strand.
ACAACAGATCCAGCAGAAATCCAGAGGATCATCAATACCTACTTCAAGAACCTATTCGCTGATAAGATGGAAAACACAGAAGAAATGGACAGATTCCTAGATACAAATGAATTATCAAAGTTGAACAAAGAACACCAAAAAATTCTAAATGAACCAATATGAATCAATGAAATTGAAAACATAATTGAAATCTTGCCAACTAAGAAAAGCCAGGGTCATGATGACTTCAATGCTGAAGTCTACAAGCCATTTAGTGAGGAACTACTGCCTCTACTGTTTAAACTCTTCAATGAAATTGAAAGGGAAGGAATACTCCTGAATTCATTCCTGGAAGCAAGCATCACCTTGATCCCCAAAGCAGAGAAAGATCCAACTGAAAAAGAGAACTATAGGCCAATCTCACTAATGAACAAAGATCCAAAAATCCTTAATAAGATACTGGCAAAAAGAATGCAGAAGACCATCAAGAAGATCAAATACCCTGACCAAGTGCAATTCATCCCCTGAATGGAAGGACGGTTCAACATATGCAAATCAATAAATGTAATACACTATACCAATAGAGCCAAGGACAAAAAACCATATGATTATCTCCATAGATGCAGAAAAAGCATTTGACAAAATCCAACGCCCATTCATGAGAAAAATCCTATAAAAAATTGGAATAGACGGCCTCTACTTCAATCTGATAAAAGCCATCTATGAAAAACCAACAGCCCATATTATACTACATGGTCAAAAACTGAAATCCTTCACACTAAAATCAGGAACAAGACACGGATGTCCACTATCACCACTCTTGTTCAATATAGTTTTGGAAACATTAGCCACAGCAATTAGACAAAAGAAAGAAAGAAAAAGAATAAAGACAGGAAATGAAGAAGTCAAATTGTCATTATTTGCAAATGACATGATACTCTATACATAAGACCCCAAGAATTCCATCAAAAGCCTTCTAGACTTAATAACCAAATTCAGTAAAGTAGCTGGATACAAGGTCAACACACAAAAATCAATAGCTTTCATCTACATGAACAACAGACTCACTGAGACAGAAATAGGGCAAACAATTCCTTTCATAATAGCATCCAAAAAGCTGAAATACCTAGGTATCAACCTAACAAAAGAAAGCAAAGACCTCTTCTCTGAAAAGTATAGCACTCTTAAAGGAGAGATTGAAGATGATATCAGAAAACGGAAAGATATCCCTTGCTCCCATGTAGGAAAATCAACATAGTGAAAATGGCCATACTTCCAAAACTGCTATATAGATTTAATGCAATCCCAAATGAAATCCCAGCAGCATACTTCACAGACCTTGATAAAACAAGAATTCATTGGGAACAAGAAGAGACCCAGAAGAGCAAAAGCAATTCTAGGTAACAGAGACATAGCTGGTGCTGTCACAGTCCCCAACTTGAAACTATACTACAAATCTACTGCAATAAAAACAGCATAATACTGGCAAAGATACAGACTTAAGGACTAGTGGAACAGATTAGAAGATGCAGAAACAACTCCAGACACAATCAGCCACCTCATCTTAGACAAAGGAGCCAAACACACTTATGAGAGGAAAGATAGCCTCTTTGATAAATGGTGCTCAAAAAATTGTGTTTCAACTTGCCAAAGATTAAAACTAGACCTATACCTCTCACCATGCACTAAACTGAAATAAAAATAGATTAAAGTTCTAAATATTAAAACAGAAACACTGCATCAGCTGGAACAGAGGTTAGGTAGAACTCTTGAAGACATTAGTGTAGGAAAAGATTTTATGAATAAAATCTCAGTTGCCCATGAACTAGCACAAACAATCAACAAGTGGGATCTTTTCTTATTAAAAACCTTCTGCACAGCCAGAGAAATTGCCAACTGTGTGAAGAGACAACCTACAATGTGGGAAAAAATTTTCACCTGCTATTCCTCAGAAAAAAGTGTACTATCTAGAATCTATAAAGAACTTACCAAAATCAGACCTCCCAAATTTAAAGACCCAATTGAAAAATGGGCATCTGAAATGAACAGACATTTCTCAGACAAAGAAGTAGAAATAGCAAAAACATAGGAAAAAATATTCAACTTCATGGCCATTTGAGAGATGCAAATGAAAATAACACTGAGATTCCACCTCACCCCAGAAAGAATGGCTGCTATTATGAAATCAACCAATAACAAATGCTGGCGGGGCTGTGGGGAAAGAGGAACCCTGCTCCACTGCTGGTGGGAGTGTAGACTGGTGCAACCACTGTGGAAATCAGTATGGAGATACCTCAAAGAACTAGGAGTGGAAGTCCCATTTGACCCAGGTATTTCCCTGCTGGATATCTTCCCTGAAGAATTAAAAGAAGCATACCATAGTGATATATGTGCACCCATGTTCATAGCAGCACAATTTGTAATAGCTAAAACTTGGAAGCAGCCCAAGTGCCCATAAACTGGAGATTGGATAAAGAAAATGTAGGTTTGCTTTTTTTTATATAAAATGGAGTACTACTCAGCCATTAAGAATGAGAAATTAAAGACATTTATAGCTAAATGGATGCACATTGAGGCCATACTCAAAAGTGAAATAAATAGAAAAGACATGTGTAAATACTGAATAGTTTCTCTAGTGTGAAAAACTGAAAGTGTAAATAAGGACTAAAAGGTAAAATAGATAATGTGAAATAGGAAGAAAAGGGGCAAAGAGGAAGGGAGATTTGGAGGGATAGGGGAAAGGTAAGAAGGGAATGGAATTAATATGAGAAAATAAAAAAATGGAAACAAAGTCTTTGTAAATAGAGAGGGATGGAGGGGTTGAAGGGAGGGCAGAGGAATAGGGAAAAAATAGGAACCAAGAGAGATTATGTAAAGGTGCAAATTTCCAATGATAAATGTCATTATATTGTATACCTAAAATGTACCAATAAAATTAATAAAAAAGAAATACAAACTTCTTGTAATTTATTCAATTTTTGAAATTTTATAAGCTGTTATGCATTTATTCTGTATTTTTAAAGAAATAAGTAAGACAATCAGATTCTCAAAGTTCTTCAGACCTTAAAGAGGAGAAGTATAACTGATAGTTTTTGTTACATTTTGTGCCCCTCCCACAACAGTGTGAGATAAGAAAAAGTGAAATAGAAAATGTGGTTAAATAATTCCAGAGTATTATAAATGTTAAAAATTCCATTATTAATATCAGGAAACACGTTAGCTAACCTCTGAAAATTCTTCTTCCATTTTAAATAGGCAACTATTTACAAAATGTCATTCCCCTCATTGATTTCTAGTGCTATAATTTAGGGACTGTTGTTAGGAGAAACGATGGAAAAATTCTTGCATTTTCTTTGCATTTACTTTATGAATGGAAAGTTATATAAAACAGTATGGCAGGTCAATTCACTAGGTTTTCCAACCTACTTTGTAAGGCTTAGTATAAGCATCATTTGGGGAAAGAATATAGTAGTTTTTTCCATTAGTTTTATCCATATAACCTACATGGTTCTTGCTACTTAATAGCTATTTATTGAAGAAAGGAATAACCTCACATAACCTTTGATTTTAAGGAGTATATATAAATATTTTTTATCAGTGTATACTATTCATTATGTGTGTTGATCTCTTGTGTTGCTGGTAAAAACCATTGCTAACCCTAACTGAAATACAGTTTTGATTTTTTCTTTTTTTTACTTTTGGTTATGGTTTTGATCTCAAATGCCCTCCAAAGGTCTCTGTGTTCAGAGTTGGGGCTTTTAGATGGTCTCTGTATCATTAGGGGACCATACTCATTGACATATTAATTCATAGAATGTGCTGTTAGGAGCTGGACTATAATTAATGGATGTAGATCACAGGGAACTTGACCTGGAAGGGTCTATTCTGGTCTCTGGCTCCTCTCTTTCCTCTCACTACTTTGTGGCTGCATGGATTGTGCAGCTGTCCTCAGATGTGGCCCATCCACCATGCCTTTTCTGCCTTCTAGCCAGCTGACCATGGACGGAACCCCTTGAAACTATGAACCAGATAAACCTCTCCTCCTTTAACTTGTGGGTGTCAAGTATTTTGTCTCAGTGACAGAAAAGCTAATATAGTACTTTCTTAGGCTGCATGTGGTATTGGTCACATGTCTATGTTGAAATTACTAAGTGGCTTTTAACTACTTTTCCCCTCTTCCTATGAAGTCATTTATTGTTAATTTCTGGTTGTGTCATTGCACAAATAATTTAGACAGAAAAATTTAAAAAAATATTTTAAATAATTTAAAAAGCCATTGACCCTCATATGACCCCTATTAATATTTTTGCAATTAAAACATAATTCACATACCAAAAATTCACCCTTTTAAACTGTGTAATTCAGGGGTTGTTAGTATATTCAAACCTGTGCTGCCAACATGACTGTAATTCCAGATATTTTCATCACCCTCTAAAAAATTCCTTGTGCACCAGTGTTTAGTAGAGAAACAGATATAACACAAGATATAAAAATATTTAAGAATTAACAAGATTGGCTTATAATGGCCACCCAGAGTCTGATGCAGAAGAGTGCAAAAGAATCTGTCTGCACGTTCGAGGCCAAAGGATTCAGTTGATGATCTGGAGCTCACTGCAGAGTCAGTATGAGGAGGATGATGGGTCTGCAATGAAAGGCTGAAGAGTCTACGCCAGAAGCTGAGGAGTGGGTACCAGAAGCCAAGAGATGACATCCAAGGTGAAAACAACAACTGGAGTTCCTCCAAAGAAACAGAAGCAGACCCATCCTTCTTCATTTTTCCCTTTATACTGTTCAGGTGACAAGCCACCCTAGGGTGTGGAATTGCTGAGCCCATTCATTTGAGCTTCTCTTACTCGAGTTGACACAATCAATCAACCATCACACCCTGTGTCCACCAGCTGTTACTTCATCTACTTCCTTTCACCAGATTCTGGTAAAAACTCATCTACCACCTGTCTCTATAGATCTACCTATTTTGGATATTTCCTATAAGTGAAATCGTACAAATTTTGGTTTTTACTATGTGACTTTTCCCCTCAGCATGATGTTTAAACATTCATCCATACTGTAGTTTTAACATTTAAGTGGCAAATTTTAAAGGTAACTATCTGAATTTAGATATATCCATGTGTTAGAAAAGCAGCTAGCAAACACAGTTGTATTTAATATGGCCTTTTTATTAGATAAGACACAATCAGGTACTATAAATTATATTACTAAAATAAAATCATTAACTACTGTACCCTGACAATTCAAGAAGGCAGAGAGGTGGATAGTGTAAAACAGGCTGAGTGGTGTATGTTGTTTATGAGTTTACCAGGCAACTGTCAGCCTTCTTGGCTCAGAAACCTAATTTGGTCTTCTCATGAAAAATAGCCTTGTTTATTAGGCAAAGGCTCATATTAAATGGAGTTAATTACATTTATCTATTAAGAACTAATGAAAATGTATTGATTTATACTTAAAAAAAACCTAGAAAGGCCAGAGGCATTTTGGTCCATAAAATTCACACATTTTCTCATTACATATGCATGTACATGAGAAGCTAAATTATGTTCAGATGTTACTTAAAAGACAACCAGAGTAAAAGGAATGACATAAGTTTTAATAGTTTAGTATATTCATATCACTAAAAAGTCTTCGTTCTTTGTTAGTTCAGGCACTTATAATAAGCTCCTATAGACTGGGTAGGTTAAACAACAAAACTTGTTCATCACCACTGTCCAGGCTAGAAGTCCGAAGTCAAGGCACCAGCAGGTCTGGGGTCTAGTGAGGGTGATTTTCCTGGTTTGCAGATGGTTGCTTTTTGTTATACCCTCCCATGGTAAGGAGCAGAGAGCGGTCCCTTGTCTACTCTTCTTTTTATAAAGGCATTAATCTTATCCATGAGAGTTCTACCTTCCTAACCTGATTACCTCCTAAGGATCCCAGCTCCGGCCACCACATTTGAACACATACATTTGGTGAAGGTGGGGCACATTTGGTCCATAGCATTTTATTTGTAAAATTTGCTAACTAAAGCTTTATCCTCTCTCCAGTGTGTGGAAAATGACATCTCCATTTTTATGTTGTCTCCCTTGAGACAGACTAGCCCCCATTCCAATTGTTACATTTGGAGAAAATTAAATAAATACAGTTTATCAGATTACTGAGAAGTGTCTGGCCTTAGAATCCACATGTTTCTTTAAATTATGTTGGCATCACTTTATAAAACAAAAAGTAGTGAACAAAGGTAATGTCACTACTTTTTGTTTTATAAAGTGCAATCTTAATTTCAATTTCTTAACAGGACATCTTCCTGTAGCTTCCAAGTACCACACACACAACTGTTTACCATCACAGAGGCAAACAATTTAAAACTGTAACTGCAAAGTATTTTTCTTCCAATTATGACATCTCAGTGACTGCTAAAAAAAAAAAAAGTTTCTTGCCTGAGAGTATTGTAGAAAATCTGAAATAAACATCTGTGCCAATGAGGTGTCATTGCTATATTTGGACCTTATGGCACAATTTTATTTTGACTCTAAATTGTATTAAATTACACAGAAGTTTTCTCAGAAGTTAGCTGACTCCAAAAAGACCCTTAAAAGTTTTATTTCATTTTTAACGATAAATGATAATTTTTCTTAATTCCACTGGCTTTCACATATCCTTTGATCTTGGTTCATGTGTTAGATACCTGCCAGCAAGATTAAATTCTCATGAAATCTATAGATGTAGCACCGAGCCATGTAGAAAATAAATAAATGAATGTGTAACTTAGTAATTGCCTATGTGAGATTTCACCAGGTAAAGGAACCCCCTGTATTATTTCTTTCTTTTATACAATGAAGAACTTCTATTTGTCTCTTTGTCAATCTAGAATTTTATAAAGAAAATCTGTTACTTAGTCTTTTATAGTAAAGGTGAGTTCCCTAGCATTTTCAGTTAAAAAAAAAGAATTTATAGATATTCTAAAATAGGATTTTTATTTTCAAACTAAAAATGAAAAAACGATTAAATATAAAATTATAAAATGAACAATTCTCTGTTTTCTGAAATGGCATGATTATGGAAACCATCACTCAAAGACAGTTAAGATACAGCGAATGATGAGAAACAAAACACTTAAAAGCACACCCAGTAAAATAAATGATTCTCACTTGTCAACTGTATCAGACTCACTTACAAAATATTTATCTATTTGATCCCTTTGAAATAGAATATTAAGGGTGTAGGGCATGTGTTTTTTAAAATATGCATCAGGTGATTTTAATTTGTACTTCTGAAACTGACCAATGAACAAATATCACACAAAAATATGGCCCAAATTATATAATTTAAGTTTCTCTTTATCAATGGCAAAACTCTGAGTTTTCTAAATTTCAGAAGAAGACCACAAACTAGTATGATGAGTGGCAATATTAGAGTAGTTGACAATATTACAGTAGTTGTAGGAAATGAAGTCAAAGGATGTCCTGAAAGACAAAGAAGGCTGCCATTTACATGGAACCAGGAAAGCTTACATGGAGAAAAAGAATAATCACAGAACATATATTGTCCTCATATCACCATTGAGACCTGATCTTCATTTTATAGAGAAAATTAAGTTTTATTCTACAAGTAGAATTAAGGCTCCAATTCCTCTTCCAGCATGATGGAGTAAGGGAGTGAAATTACTATTCCAGCTCAAATAATCAGAAAAGTAGGCAAAGTATATGAAATGATAATTTTCACACACAACAAAACACACAGAGCAGAAGACAGACTCCTGAGAGAAAGGATATGAAGAAGGTGAGCTTCATCACTGTTTCAAAACCCCACTGGCTGGAGTTTCCAGGACATAGGATAAGGAGCAGGAAGACAAACAAATGTCTGGTGGTCTTGCTAGTCTAAGACAACATAACTGTGGTTTAAGGAGGAAAAAGTAGCAGAATTTGTAGTTGAAATGACCAAAAAAGAGCAGCTAGAGAGCTTCACAGAGGGTGTGTGTTGGCAATCCACAGAGTTACCCTGCAGTCCTTTTCTAAATGCCAATATGCCCATGTATGTGGATCAATCCCATTGCTTACAGAGGGCTGGTGATAATCCCTGTTCCTATTGCCTAGTAGAAAGAACTCCTGATATGTGAAATTCAGACAAAATCCTCACGAATCTATTGTTTAGTAATAGACCAAATTAGCTGTGGACTAAAAGTTGCCCTGGTGCTCTTCTAACACAGCTGAAAACAAGCCTCAAAATGATATTTTATGAAATATCCACAGTCTAACCCAACTCAGCCCCCAGTTGTAGGTGTATCTTACTTCAGGAGACAGAAATAACCTAAGTTTCTCATAATTTAGTAGCATAATTTTCTGAATTTTGCTCTTACATCTGGACATGCAGTTTGTTAGGAATAATCATATTTTTTTCTTGCATAAGGCTTTTTTTCTTATATTAGAATTTCTTAAGACAGATTTTAAGACATGAAGGCATTTGGTCCATGTGTGAAATGTTTTATGTCCTCTAATAATGACTAATGAACCTAATGAAAGAATCATGAAGTCAGGGATTTTCAACTATGTGTTGACTGGAGGTGAGGTATATCATAAATGGGCATACTGGCTCAAAATACAGGAAAGTACCAAGATTTGGGTCTCACAAAAAACAATCTCTTCTCCTTTACTTTTTTTCTAATGTGAAATCAAGTCAGAACAGGGACTCATAAAAATACAGGTTAGTTCTTAAGATCAACAGCTTTCAAACTCAGGAAATACTTCTCATGTCTTCTCTTATGTCATCAAAACAAAAAGTGACTGCTTTGAAGTACTATGAAGGTTTTTAACCTACATCACTACTACTTCCAGACAAGGTGGTGGCTTTTGAGTTTGAGGAGGATTTGAGCAGGAGAGCTGCTTAGGTAACGAAAAAGATAACAATGATAACTTGTCAAATTCCTCCTCTCACACTTCATCAGTGCTACAGACTATTTCAAAAGGAAACATTGTTTTCCTGTGGTACTCTTTTTGTACTTTTCTTCATGCTTTGATTCATGGTTAAGAAATACATAACACTCAATATGGTGTTAACTTCAGCTGCACACAGTAGTTAAGGCAGGTTTTGCAATATTAAACACTGCAGATTCCTTTTAAATTTGTATATATGTGGGTCTTGATGGAATGGATGATGTGAGATATTGATTCAGTATTCTTATTTGGAGCAGTTATGTTCTGTAAAGTTCCCTTGTACTCTGAATCAGCCAATATTGAATCATTGCTCCCAGGCAAAATATGAGGTTAGGTTCCTCTTGGTCATAGCATTTTCAACAGTGGATTAATATATAACACTATCTTATGTGTTTTTCTTTTTAAAGACATCATGCTTAAAATGTATATTCTTGGTTCATTAGCATTAAATTTACAGCCTAAAAAGCACTATAACTCATTTCTGAATGAAGCTTATCAGATACACATATTTTATCTTAATAGGAGCTAAAATGGAACATCTCAGCTTTCTTATGTTTGGTAGCATGCCAGAATGCTGGTGGGTCATTTTAAACAATAAAATCACTGACTAAAAGCATGAAAAATGTGAAACTGTGGCCCTAAATAGATGACAAAAAAGACACTTGTTTATAGAATGGTGGCTGAAAAAAGAAGCAAAGCATTGCCTTATCTGGGCTCAGCTGGAAACTGACACCTCAGGTAACTCAGAATTTTGCAGTCTGAGCATGCAAGTATCAGGGAGCACCATGCTGATTGTAGGGTCATAAATAAATTTTAGGGAGTAGGCAAGTCTGCAAATGTAAAATCTCAAAGTAACAGCAATCAAAAACATGTATTTTCACAAACAGATGGACTTTGAAGGCTAAGATTCTTTTTACTTTTAATTTCCTAAAAAATTTGAGTTAAAGGATGGTTTCCAATAAAGTAAATAAAATTTAGCTTAATTTATATTTCTTATACTGAAATTTATTACATTGCGCTAGAATGCGCAAAATATATATATCTCTAGTAATGATATATGTCTTGCCTTTTAATTTTCATACACTTAAATATTTAGATAAATAACATTGTAGAAGATGTATGTGAAAGTAATCTTAAGTTTTTATTTTTTACATTTTTAAATGCTCACTGTTATCTACTTTTTAAGCCCTGTCACATATGGAGCCTCATCCTCCCATGCTTTCCCCATCATAGATATTTCTTTGGATTTTAACTTACAGTGTAAAAAACATATTAAATCCTGTACACTTTGAACATGATCCCACCTTTTTACATATCTTATTTAATATTGAGAATGAGTACTATAAGTTGAGACCAAGATTAAAATGTAGTAAACACAGAAGAGGGAGAGGGAGTTAAATAAGTTTTTCACAGAACTTAAGGTGCATGAATTCATAAAGCCGTTAAACAGTCATGTTGAACATATTTTACCTAACAGGTTTTTTCACTTGATATCTAACTTTTAAATAGAGGTATTGCATACAGGCCTCTATTTGTACTCCTGGGATGGGGCTCACAAACGTTAAGGATGGGTCTGCAAATAGGAGGGAGGTGGTAGTAGTTAACAAGAACAGCAAAACTGGGATCCACTCATAGGCTGGGGTGTAGCTGAGTGGCAGAGCACTCACTGACCATACCAGGGGCCTTGGATTTGATCCTCACACACCAAAAACCAAAACAAAATACCCATTTATGACTGGTGCTCTTCTGTACGCTGATTACTGTGTCTTTCACTCTGCCGGGGGTCATATAAGTGGGGAGAGATGAAAATTAGTAAAGTCAGCTTTTATGGGAGAAGGCTTCAAAAATACAGGAGAGGGTGGAGGAAAGACTTTTGAGAAACATTCTTCTAAGTATGAGGTTGAATTATAAATTTAAATGCTGCATTACTGGGATTTGAAAGGAAATGCCTTCAGATGCTCTACTCCAATTGCAGGGGTTTGCTATTTATGATACCCCATTTAGATCACGCACAAAGCTTGTCTTCATCAAATTCTAATGATAATAATTGCTATCAAATGATATTACCACGGAAAACAATACAGCAGAACATCTTCTTTGTCAGATCTACTGAACTTCTCAGTGGACACCATAAAATGGAAAACACCTTAATGGTGAGGTGAGAACATATAAACCTTTCAAGTGAGCTGTCATGACAATGGTAGAAAGAAAATAATGTGAATAACAAGAAAGATTTTGCAGGCAGATATACCCCAGGTCAAATCCTAAGAATGCTGTTTTTTAAACTGAGCGATTTATTAAACTTTTGTGGGGCTCACTTTCTCCTTCTGTAAAAACGGGGCTATTGTTAGCTATTTTGCAGTGCTTTGAGAATTAAATGAAATGATATACATATACCACTTGTTAATGTGTCAAAAGCAGAATACTCAATAAACTGATTCTCTAGTAATAGCAGTATTATTAATCTGTTAAAATAAATATCAGATCATGTCACTGCTTTACTTACAACTCTACAGGTCCTCCATCTCTGGTAGAATAAAAGCTAAAGTCAAGAGGATGACCTATGGAAACATGTACATTCTGGCCCTTCCCTCCTCTTCTCCCATTCCTTTGTTTCTCTAACATCATTTCCTGTCATCTCTTCCCATTTTCCCTCCTCTCTTGAGTCTCTGGTCATGGAGATATCCTTGCAGTTCCTCATCAAAGTCAGAGACAGCCCTGGGCACAAGCACCTGCATTCACTGCTTTTATCATGAAATACTCTTCTTGGAATCCACTTACTCCACTTCTCCAAGTATTTTTCACATACACCCTTCTCAATGAAGCCTTCTAAGACCGCTGTACTTAAAATTGCAGCCTTTCTCCTAAGAAAACCCTATCCCTTTTGTCTAAAATGATATTATATTTTATTATGACTTCTACTATACCTTTCTTATTTCATTTTACATCTTTCTTCATTGGAAAGGAAAATCCATGTGAGCAAGAATTTGGGTGATTTTTTTATTGCTGCTGTATACATATTGCCTAGGAGACACTCTGCTCTATGCTAGGCGTGCACTGAATGCTTCTTGGGTGCTGCTGCTGATGGTCTGGTGGTGATGATGATGATTATCATTATGAAGATGAGTGAATAATCACAGCATCTACCAAATTCCTTTCATTTAGTCTTTTAATTATATATATATATATATATATATATTGTGTGTGTGTGTGCGTGCACACGCGTGTATGTTGTATAGAAGGAAACAAATATTCCTGTGAAGGTGAAGTTGAAAACATAAAAGAGACAGACAGCTTGAACTTCACCCTTGGTCAAGCAACAATGTAATTATAAGCCTTGCACAGCCATCATTATGCCTGGATCTCAGATTCCACAGTGGTGAACAAGATCAGAGACCGTGGGCCTTAGAACCCTTTCATCCGACAGCCTATTGTGATTCTGTTGTTTGTCTTACATTTCTTTTTCCAAACAATGTGTTACATTACCACTTAATTTTTAAAAATAATAATATCTTTTTTCACCTATCCTGCTTCTTAAAGCCCCACCATTTTTATATTCCTGTGGAAAATTATTGTACCTTAAAATCTTAAAATTCATAAGCTCTGCAGAAAACTGTCTCTAATATTTATTTTGTTTCCAAATATTAATAATGATAGAATTTTTGACTTTACTCTCAGCTTCCAAAGAAGAGTATGTTCTCCACTATTCTCTACTGGTAGCCACACATGTGACTAAATTCTGGCCAGTGAAATGTTAGTGAAAGTGATATGTGAAATGTGATGACATGTTGTCTTTGACAGTGCAAAACAAGAGCAGCACCTCAAATACGTGTAAGTAAGGCTCCTGGCTCCTCTATGGTACATAGGTGTCCTAACCACCCTGGGACACCTTCCAAGATGCTTACAGTTAAGATAGATTAATTGATTTTTGTTTTGGTGAAGCAGTGCATTTTGCAGATTTACTATAGTCATCTAGCTTCAACACTAACAAATACAATGGGACACAATTTTAGTAATATTTTTGCTCTGAATTTTCAAGACTAGTATCATCATTAAAAAGTAATTCAATACTGCTTTTATTGAGCCATGTTATATGTCAGAAATTTGGCTAGGGAATGATTTCTAACCCTCAAAACAGTGCTGTGAATTAGGTATTATCTCTATTTTGTAGCTGAGGAAACTGATGTTTGAGCAGCTATGCTAGTGGCCTGAGTGTTTTTTATTAACTCTAAATTTATGAATCAGGAGATCATTTCCACAGTACTTCTAGTTAGTGGCTCATCCTGACACTCTACAATTAGCAGGGACACTGTCCCCTTCCAAAAAGAAAAAAAAAGTAATCATGGAGCTGAAGCCTAAAAAGTGGGAATTATTTCTTTTTTGAAGAGGAAAGAGAACAGAATTGTAGGAAGACAGCACATACCAAGGCTCCATCACAGAAAAGAACGTTAAGAATTAGTGATTCGAAGAAGGCTACTAAGCCAGGTGTGATGGCTGGTGCATGCCTGTAGTCCTAGCATTCGGAGGCTGGGGCATGAAGATCATCTGGAGTTCAAAGCCAGCCTAGGCTACATAGTGAGTTCAAAGCCAAAAGCTAACCTGAAATGCATAGTGAAATCATGTCTCAAAAAAATCCCAAACAAAACAAATCAAGAAAAAAGAAGTTACTGTGATTTCAAATCTTTTGGTTTGTTACTCAAAAGTGGGATTGTTGGATCATATAGTAGTTCTGCTTCTATTATTTTTGAGTCTTCATATTATTTCTCAAAGCAGTGGCACCATTTTGCATTTACAGAGTGTACAAGTGTCCTGATTTCTTCACATTTTCACCAATAATTGTTTTGTTTGTTTGTTTGTTGAGAATAGCCACTGTAGCAGGTGTGAGGTGATATCTTATTATGGTTGTGGTTTTCATTTCTCTGATATTAGGCATTTTTGTCTCCTGTATGTACATCTTCTTTGGAGAAACTCAAGTCCTCGGGTGTTTTTAAATTTTGATATTATACCATTTTGACATTAAATTGTAGGAGTTCCTTATATATTTTGGAAATTAGCCCCTTTTCAAGTAAGTGATTTCTAAATATGTTCTCTAATCGTGTAGGTTGCCATTTCACTCTGTTGACTATTTATGGCATACAAATTTTTAGTTAGATGCAGTCCCAATCATCTATTCTTGCTTCTGTTGCTGGTGTTTTTAGAATCAGCCTCTCAGAGAGATATTGGCACTTTCGTGTGTACTACAGCATTATTTATGATAGAGGCTAGAGTAGAGGCTAATAATTCCTGTAGCTAGACTTTTGGGAGCAAATTGTGGTGGGAGATGAGACTGCAGAAATAAATACTTGTTTCTACAGGTTCCTAAATTATATATTAAATATGTGCATCTTTGGGCAATTGACAAATTTTAAGAAAGTAGTGGCATGATTTCATCGTATTGAAATGAGCTCTAGTATAGGAGAGAAAACAGATTTTAGAGAGAAATGGCATGGTTATGAGACTTGCTGCAATTAGGTAATATAGAAGATACGATGCTCTTGGCATAATCTATTCACAATGTATGTATAGAGAAGGAATAAAAGACCAAAAGTACTCAAGAATTAAATCGAGACAATCTGATGATGACCTGTGAGAAACTCCCAAGTTTTCCACCTACATACAACATAAATAATAAACATTTGAATATGGAGGTCACACAGAGGCATAAAAACATGTAGTAGGCACATTCAGGATTGAACCACTGATTCAGACAAAAGATCAAAGGAAGAGCCTCAAAAGTGTTGGAATTGAAATGGAGTTTTGAAGGATATGGAACTTTCCTAATGGGCAGAACAAACAAGATGTTCATTAAATGGTCCTCTTTCAGAAACTCATAGCATTTGCCATATTTTTGGTACCTTAATTTGCTTATGGGTCACCATGTTCAGAATGATACAAACCTAACTTCCCTGGGACTTGCTTTACTCTAAGGTCTGACCAACAGCATATAAATTGGCCAAGTGCCATAGCTCCGTATCTGCAGGAAAGACTTAACCAATCAGAGTAGTTCAATCAACTGTGACTAGAACACAGAGGCAGAGTGGAAAGCAGCTCAGTGATTTTAATGGGAGAGTTCTAGCATAGAGCACTTCAGATGTCTGTTATCAAGGATTGACTAGACAGGCAGTATTCCAGAACAATCCTGGATCCTAGAGAGCATTTCACTTTTCCTTGGAGACTGGCCACTTAAGAATTTTCCCCACCTTCCTTGCTTTCCTGTCTTGAACATTTCTCTATTGCTTGCAACAAAGATGAAACAGTACTACACAGATGAAAATAATGAAATACCATTTTGAGAACCTCACCTGTTTTCCAGAAAATGTGTTATTTGAGGGTTTAAAAATGGCAAAAATACTGATATAATAATTTCACAAGGTAGAGACAGTGCAATAATACTGAATTTAAAAACACACAGCTGGATTTTAACATTAGCATTATGAATTTGTGTGATAATTTGCAAATATAAAAATGTCAAAATTTTTTTTCCTAAAGGTTCCTTGGATACTTAGGTTCAATAGCTTAACCAATGATAGAGAGAATCTATACTGTTTGATCTGTTTAATACTTTGATGTTATATATTTCAGTGAGAATATCTATCTTTTTCAAATGTAAATGCAAACATCTTACTAACTACTTAAAAGAGATCAACAGTTTTATAAATATTTTTGCATGTAGTTATCCCTTATGATGTACAAACTTTCCCTCAAAAGTAGGACTATATACTTATAATTTTAACATCAGTTACTAATATATATTTGCAGGTAGGAGAAAAGTCAGAAAACTATAGTAAAGATTCTATTCACTGGTAATGACCAAAAGTTATTTTCTATATTATGTGTCTCAGTTTACTGTTATTTTTACCAAGTTATAGTAAAATAATTTTGGATATACTAGTGATCTTTTGTGCTCTGCAAAATATTGAAATTTATTGTGAATAAGCATAACAATAAATCTTAGACTTTTTATCAGGTTTTCATACAGAGTTTACATTGTTACAATGTTAGAATTGGTGGTTTTTTAAAAATCTGTGTCTTTAGCATTCTTTGCCAATCAGTTTGCATAAGTTTGTGTAATTATTTTATGTATTTATATATATATATACTAACTTATATATTTAACATATATATATATATTTCTTCAATTATAGGAAAAATGTACAAAATCCTCCAATAGTATTTCTATTGGGACCATTTTGTAAGTATCTCATAGAGAAGGAATGATTTTTTTACACATTATTGTATTTCTCAAGTTTAAAAAATTTTTTTTTGTACTAAACATACAATATACATGTCTTGCAAGTTCAATTTGAATACAAAACTTTATGCAAAAGAAGCACTTTCCTGTCTTCCCTTTGTAATGTCCAATTTTTGCTTGTTCCTTAGCAATTACTTTCTCAGGTGATTTTGCTATTTAGGTCTGTATTATTTAAATAATCCATTTATAGTATTGCTCCTTGATTTTTAAATTATACACAATATCACTCGCTATTCTGCTTTGTAGAAAGAATTTAGCATATACATAAAAGCATTACCCACTCCTCCCCATATACATATTTCCCTACGTCCATTTCCCTGATACAGTTCTATGACAGTTTACAGTTTAATCAAAAGTCACTTCACTAAGAAGATATAATGCAAAACATATTAAATTGCACAGTTAAGCCTGGTGTGGTGGTGCACGCCTGTAATCCCAGCACTTGGGAGGCTGAAGCAGGAAGATCACTGTGAGTTTGAGGCCAGCCTGGGCTGCATAGTGAATTCAAGGCCAGCCTGCACTACACAGTGAGACAGTCTCAAAAAACAATCTCTTAGTGCTTCCTGACAATAGTTATAGTTTTTGCACTGAGAGGAGGGGTTGGGGAGAGATCCGTGAGCAAGTAAGTATGGGAGATACTGATATCATAGTTCTACTCATTGTGGTAATTCCTAGGAATACTCGTTAGTAAAAAAAAAAAAAGGGCATATATGTAACATATGCCAGATTTATTTCATGTCTCAAATGTTTTTCTTAGTGGAACATCTTTTGGGACTGGTGTTCTCCAGAACATACTTTGGAAATTGTCATGTTGTGTTGCCTCTTGT
This sequence comes from Heterocephalus glaber, assembly GCF_053883595.1. Classification (NCBI taxonomy): domain Eukaryota; kingdom Metazoa; phylum Chordata; class Mammalia; order Rodentia; family Bathyergidae; genus Heterocephalus; species Heterocephalus glaber. Next base: position 3,698,590 of record NW_028258463.1, read on the forward strand.
AACCCATGATGATAGCATCACTGCTTAATTCATCTTCATATTATTTAGCCATAAGGTTCAAAATAGTTTCAATGAGAAAGGCACCTTTTACTTATTCAGAGCTGTGTAGCTATACATTCTTTCAATTCCCTGTGGCTAGAACATTCTAGCCTCCTATAAGAAGACAGGAGAATCAGGCTTAGTCACTTGGACAAGAAAATCTACTCGGTTGATGATTAGTTGAACATGTATTAATTGTTATCTACTGTGTAGCTTTTCTGGATTTTTCTTAAGACTTATACTGAGTAGTGTTGATCTTTCTACCATACTGTTGTTTTATATTTGATAATTTTAGGCATTTCTAAGGATTTACAGGTCCTCTCCACCTCCAGGATTTTTTTTAAGCAAAACCACTTGTTCAAGACCTTTCTAAATGTGCTTCACAGTAGTTACTTAAACTGGCTTTTCTATTTTACTCTTAGCAGTTTCCAAGTCCTTAGTGATATAGTCTTTGACTTATAAAATCCTTTCATAAAGTAGTAGGTTTCCAGAGACCTAGTAGCCTCTTGAAGAATTGTAAGGAAAAGCTCTAAGAATATAAGCTAGATCCAGTATAGAAGATGGCAATAATAGCCTAGCAATTTTTTAAGCTATTTTTCTGTTATAAAAATAATATAAACATATTGGAAGCAATTTAGTAAATAAAAGGTAAAAAGGCATATAATTTCATTACTCTGATTCACTCATGATTAGTATCTTGAGGAATTTTTCCTATGTATTTTTACCCACATTGTTCTCTTGAGTTCCCTTCCAGCATTGAATTGCACTACTTCACTTAAGTAACTTCTCCAAGATACTTTAAACTCCTCACAATTGGAGAATGAGTGGAGAGTATTCAGGTATTTGTTTTTAATCACTGCCTTTCTGAAGCATATTTAAATTATCTTCTTTATTATCTGTAAATACTTCTGTAATAAACATAGGGCACAAAGAGCTTTTCTCTGTAGTTTGAACTGTTTATGACAGTTTCTTTTAAGCAGAATTACTGGGTCAATGGACATGAACAATTTTACAGGTCTTATGTATGTTATCAAATTGCTTTCTAAAGGATTATACCAATTTATGGTACCACATGTTTGAAGTTCATTAATTTTAGGGTAAAAATTACTATTTAGCTAGTTCTCAAAGATGCTACTTTATGCATTTTCTATTTCCAGTTTGTAGTGACAGTTAAGGGATAGTTAACATATTAGTAAGTAGACTGCATAATCTGCCTTTGTTTCTCACAAAATCTTACTAGTAAAGCATATAATTGCCACCTGCTACACTCCTTTCTATACACTGAGAATTATATGTTGTGTGGTATAGCAGAAATGCTGCTGAGATTCCTGCTCAGCCTCCACTGATTTTCACTGAGCTGCCATGGATGGGTTCTATAGGGCAAGTTTTATTATACTGGCTCTCTCCTCTCCAGCAGTAGCTTCAGGAAACTGACTGCCACCTCCTGACCCTATCAGATTCCTCTTTCAAGGCTCTGAACTAAGAGACTCAGAAGCTTTGAGCAAGTCTACATTTACCTTTAGGTTCAATGTTTGTGAAGACTCATGACCTGGACTGGTTATTTGGACTTCCTAATTGGCTGATGTGCAAGAGACAGGGAGAGGGAGAGAGAGAGGGAGAGGGAGAGGGCAAGGGTGAGGGAGAGGGTCTTTGGAAAGAAATAAAGGCAGACTTGTGAAGAAAGAGATGGAAGATAAAAGCTTTCTTTGGTTCCTTTGAACTTTCCAATTTCCATATTTAGTCCCTGGTGTGACCAGCCTACTATTCCTATCTAGCATTTTATCACATAGCTAGATATTAGCTTAATAAATTTGTTTTTCCTCAAAGAAAGCTTGAAATATTTTCTATTACTTGCAGCTGAATGACTCTTGGCTCAACTAGGCAGATAATAAACTGTGAAAGACAGAGGTTACCTCTGCTGAGCCAAGTTGCCTCCCACTGGGCCACACACTCCCACACCCTAACTGCTGCCAGGAACCAACAACTGAGGTGTGCTCCTTTGCCTCCTGGGGCCACAAATTTTGAGATATAATAATGATCCACAGTTCCCTGTGGATCAAGCTGAGGCTGGAATTTACTCTGAAATTTTGTCCTTGCTTTGCTGATTTCTCTTTTTTGTTTTGTTCCTTTCATTCCACTACCGGTTCCTTCTAATGTCATTTAACTTAGAAATCAATAGCATGAAAAACTTTCACTATAATCTGCATCTATGACAATTCAACTTAAGACAATGGCTGGTCATGCAAATGCTAGAGACAGAGTAGACACCTTGGTTTAATAAAGCAACTGAACTATCAATCTTCATCATTTGACAATCAGATGAAATCTGGTATGCTAAACATGGGCCAGGGTTCTTAATACTGAATGGATTCTATGCTAAGTGTTGAAACATACATTTCTTTTAAGACCTAGAATACTTGATAAATGCCACAGGCTAAGCTCTGGCTTGATTTTTATATAATCATTGCAGTGGTATCCATACTCCTGGTGAGAATGATATAAATAAGCATCAAAAAGAGGAGTCAAGTTATTTCATTATAATTACATTTTCATAAGAAAATATTAAATATTGGTCCATACTTTCTTTTTTTGAGGTGGGGGGGCAAGGTCTCACTGTGTAGTTCAGGAAAGCCTTAAACTCACTATGCAGCCTAGGCTTGGAGCAATCCTCCTGCCTCAGCCCCAGATGCTGGGATTATAGAGGCATGTCACCATGACCAGGTGCTCTATATTTTTTTAATGTACGTTCCTTTATATCATCATGATCCTGCTTTGAAAACTTCTTTTCAAAGGTCTGAGGTCCAATAAGTAATAGCCAACAGAAACTGCATATTTTGAGTTCTAAGTTATGACAAAATTAAAGTTGCGCTTTTGTATAATGGGTTCAGGAAGGAAGAACATGTTTGAAGGTAATAAGGATGAGACACGCAAAAGAGAACATATTTCTTGCTTTCAAATAACTTACAATATAATGAAGACAGCAACTTTATTCATCTTAGTTGTGTTTACTTATGTATTTACTTATACTTGGAAGAATTTCATATATTTGTGCAAGTACATTTTCTTTTTTCAAGAAATGATAATATACAGTTGTAAGACTTAGAAGATAAATTTCTGATGGAATGACACTGAGTCATTAGCATTTGTTTTTTATGAGTTTTACTTTCCTCTTTGATAACTAAGCACAGTGACGTTCAAGTAGTCTATTCTGTCTAATCTTGTAAGTAACGATTCTAACATTTCCCCCAAACCTCTAGTAAGAACCTAAACCAAGTACTTCCCAAACCTTAGGCATAAACTCAATCCAGAAAGCTCCTAGATCATCTAAACTGCAATAAGCTTTCAAACTTTCTGGCTGAGTCCTTACTTTTCAAGTTTTAAGACCTGTGAATGAATACAAAGTCTCATGAAAATACAACTGTGGTAGGAAGCGCCAGCCTTCGCCCACAGTAGGAGAAAACCATACTTTAAGTCAAGAGCCTATTTCCTCCCCCAGATCATTCCCTGCTATATTCATTTCACCACAGATGCAGCCTCCCTCTTGGTGCACCTTCCTCCACTAAATCTCTATTCTACCTCTGGGCCATCACTTTGAAATATAAAGTACCTGAAAAAAAAGGCCTCAAGAGAAGATATGATTCCTCAACATATTTTATGGGTGACTCTGCAGGAGAAAGAAATAAAATTTTTAAAAGCCCAAGATTTAATGAAAATGGGAACAAATCATAGTGGAATGCAGGTCCAGGTATGAGCTACAATCACACTAAAGAACACTGAAGTTGAGGGTGCTTCACATTCCTAATGTCTTGAGCGCACTGTGATTTAACGTGGCCATTAAAGATTATGCAAAATGTGCAAAATTAATGTGCAATGATTTTCCTTTTGATGAGTCTTCTTTTTATTTTATGGTTCTCTCCTTTCTTGCCTTAGTTTACCTATCCTGTCATCTTGAGTACAGGAATAGCAAGGTCAACTTATTTGACCTTACAATGCTCAAATTTAATATGGTAACAGGAACTGCATGGCAGAGTGAAGAGACCAAGGGTTTGGTTACATGAAGAAAGAGATTCAAATCCTAACTTTGTTGCATACTGTTTTTCCTTATATAAATCATCTAATGGGCTCCTTTGATTTTATACTTAAGTAGTTTTAATACCTCAAATAGATTTCCGGGTCATGCTCTCAGTGACCGGCCTCTAATAGGCCCCATCTGCTAACACCAAGTCAGTTATTAACTCATCACTGGAATAATCCACTGATGAATACAGTCCCCCCAATCCAGTCACTTTCCAAACACATAAGGCTTCTGGGGGACACTCAAGAGCTAAACCCTAACAGAAGTATATAGAAATGCTGTATTATTTTTGCAACTTTTCTGTATATCTGACATAATTCCAAATGAAAAGTTCATTTCAAAAATGTAAGTATTCCAGACAAACCTGAAATCCCCAGGCTGAGGCAACTACTGGAAATATTTCCACAAATATACCCACACAGAGTGACAATGCTCAGAAAAGTTCTCAAAGAGCCCTGAGAGATCTTTCCTCTCTTACTCCCCAACAGTCACAATTTTCCTTCTTGGGGACAGTATCAGGAAAAGACAGATGATGATCACTTCTCTAAAGCAAGATATGCAAGACAAGCTTTCTGGATCCCTACCTCTATGTCATGCACCCAACTCTACTTGAGATTAAAGCACATTTCAAATCCCCAAGGATTTTTTATTTATCTGCTTTTGATTTTTATTTTGTTGTGTTGTTTTAGGAAATCTGCTTCTTGGCTCTTCTTTGATATTTATAACTCAATATCATGTTTGGAATAAACTTAACCTTTTTGAAAACAAAACAAAACAAGCTCAAGGTATAATAGATTTCAGAGTAAGTAAGGGTGTGATTGAATTGTCTAAGGGTCACCTACTCTAATCCCTGGTAAATTCAAAACATTGTCAAGAGAGGCAGAAAAGAGCATTCCCTAACCCCTTCTCTTTGGGATCAGGTACACTCAAGTCTTCAGATGATTTGTATTTGGTTATAAGCTATAGGCACTCTTCTGTCACTTACCATCAAGGGGTGAGTAGCAAGTTTTAGGCACAGAAGTGATGAAATGATTTAAAATTATCCCTGCTTCCTTCCTACCTGAAAGTAGAGTTTGCAATGTTTATCTAAATTTTGCTTTCAGCATTTGAGATAAGAGTTCATGAAACCCTTTGAAAATTCCCTGTCTTTTGGTGTTAGGAATTTTCTATCTCACTGAGATTTAAATCACTGAAGTATAGTTTATCCCACGTAGAAGAAACTAACAGAAAAATCCATGCACGCATATGCATAATACCACACACACACACTATATCAGATAGAGGGTTATAAAAATAACTCTTTAGCTTGGTTCTTCTTTTCACTAAGTACAGCATTCAGCCCACCTCCTCTAATGGGTATATTATTGGCCTTTGTGGGGATGTACCACCATTTATAGAACATCAACTCTTTTCACTGATGTATTCTTAGTGCTAAAAACAGTGTTAGCACACAGAATGCATCAGAGATCATTTCTTAATAAAGATTTTTTTCAACAAGTGCCCATCGATGGATTTTTATTTTATTCCTTGAAATTTGCTATTTAAACAATGCTTCAGTGAATAATACACATGTATCTTCAAGTCTATGTGTGAAATTTTCTGTAAAATGAATTCTTAGCAGTGGAATTACTGGATATAAGAGAACATGCATTTTCAATTTTGATAAATAGTTTCATAACATAACTTCTCTGGTAAAAATTTGGTGAATTTTAAGATAAATTTTTAAGATTTGACTTTTAAAATATCACTAATAGAGTTTTGGATTATTTATGTTAATGGACAAGAGAACCACAGATAATCAATCAAACCATGGATGATCCTAAATAATTTGTATGTACTTCAGATTTTGTTGTTCAAATGAATGGATACATCTGTTGTTTCAAGAATCTGTAGTAGTTCAATCAAATACAAATATGACCTAGTCTTTACTGCAGGAAGCCTGGTAAATGGCCCAATTAGCAACTCAAAACTTTGCTCCGCAAGACACATGATTCTCTGGATAGACAGCTTTGACTTCTAAATTAATGTAAAGCACCAAATTCATCAGTGGTAAGATGCTTTATTTACATATGTTTTCCTTGAACAGATGCATTTTTAGAGCACAGCAGCTAAGAAAATGAAATTTAGGGGTCAGATTTGAGATTGAATCTCATCTTTATCACCTACCTAGCTATGTGATCTTGAAAGTTAGTTTGAACAGAACACCATGGCAGAGAATAGAAGATGCACAGAAATAGGCACATTTTCCAATAGAACACCATAGCATGGAATAAAAGATGCAAAGAAAGAGGCACACTGACCAATATAACACCATAGCATCAAATAGAAGATGCTCAGATACAGACACATTGAAAAAAAGAACACTGGAGGTCCTGAGTCGCAGTGAACATGCCGAATCAGCCCACTGCAGACAGGCAGGTCTGTGCATGCCCTACCGAGGTCCTGAGTTGCACAGAAGATGCCAAATCACACCACTGCAGACAGGCAGGCCTGCCCATGTCCTGCCAAGGTCCTGAGTTGCACAAAACATGCCAAATCAGCCCACTGCAGACAGGCAGGTCTGTGCAGGCCCTACCGAGGTCCTGAGTCCCACAGAATACTCCGAATCAGCCCTATGCAGACAGGCAGGTCTGTGCACACCCTACCAAGGTCCTCAGTCAAGCGGAAGACACCGAATCACTGCACTGCAGACAGGAAGCCACCTGGTTCCACACTACAAAGAAGCAGAGGACACCAGACCACCAGACCAAGGTACTGAGTCCCACTGATCCCGACCCAGAAGTAGGGGCTTCTGAGCCGTCTTCCCACTGCTCCTGGTCCAGAGGATGGGGCTTCCCGGTCACCATCACTCCCGCTGCTCCCAGCCCAGAGGAAAGGGATTTGGGGCCACCTACTGTCCCGCTGCTCCAGGCCCAGAGGAAGGGGCTTCCAGGACACCATCCCTGCCACCACTCCCAGCCCAGAGGGAGGGGCTTCTGAGCCACCATCCCATTGCTCCTGGTCCAGAGGAAGGGGCTTCCTTGCCACCATCCTCCCACTGCTCCCAGCCCACAGGAAAGGGCTTTTGGGTCACCATCCCTACCACTGCTCGCGGCCCCTGGCCCACCTCACCCAGCTCAGAGGAGGTAATCTGTGCAGGCACTAACAGCCACCTGCCCCAGTTGAAATGAGAAAACACATAAATAAGTCTCAAAACCAGACTTCCACATCACCTACAGCAACCCCAGAGGGAAATAAGATGGAACACTCTGATACTCAACCACCTGGACCCACTGAACTGGCAACAAAAGGAGATCTGGAAAAAATGAAATCAGAAAAAATTTCTCAGATAACAGGAGAAATTGTGCCCCTAGTGCAAGACATGATTAATAAAACTAGAGAGGAGCTCAGGAACATGATGGAATCCCAACAGAAGAAACAAATGGAATCCATAAAACAGATGCAAATAGATTTCCAGAACATGAAAAACTCCATTGAAAGTCTACACAGCAGAATGAGCCAATGTGAGGACAGAATTTCAGATATAGAAGATAAGATTGCAATTAGTGACCAGGAAAAGAAAAATTGCTTCAAAATTATGAGGGAACATGAGAAATCAATCCAGCAGCTGCTAGATGATGCAAAGAAGAATAACATAAGACTGATTGGGCTCAATAAAGAAACAGGAGAGAGTGGAGATGACATAAAAAAATCTCTTCACAGAAATAATGGCAGAAAACTTAACAAGCAGGGGAAAAGAGCTTGACATACAGATAAGTGAGGCATATAGGACTCCAAATAGCCTTGATCAAAAAAAATCTACACATAGGCATACAATTGTTAAGATTCCAGAAACACAACAGAACAGCAAAGTTCTACAAGCAGTTAGAGAAAAGAAACAAATCACATACAAAGGAAAGCCCAACAGAATCACAGCAGACTTCTCAACACAAACCATCAAGGCAAGAAGAGCTTGGAGTGACATATTCCAAGCCCTAAAAGAAAACAGCCTCCAACCCAGATTGATGTACCCTGCAAAACTATCTTTCAAAATGGATGGAGAAATAAGATACTTTCATGACAAAGAACACCTTAGGAACTTTGTGAATATGAAACCAGCACTCCAAAGAATTTTACACAATATCCTAGGAACAGACATTGAGGATCACAACCCCGGGAAGCAAAGCAGAGTGAACCCATCTGGCATGACAAGAAATTAAATGGAAAGGGGGAGAACCCAACAAAAAGAAAAAGTTATGGCAATGACAAGTCAGTACGTTTCAGTTATAACCATCAATGTTAATGGTCTCAATTCACCAATCAAAAGAAATAGACTGGCAGAATGGGTCAAGAAACAAAAGCCAACAATATGTTTCATAAAAGAAACACACTTAATTCAAAAGGAAACTCATAGACTGAAAGATAAAGGGTGGAAAACAATACTCCATGTGACAGGAACCCGAAAAAAAGCAGGAGTAGCTATCCTCTTTGCAGATCAGGTAGATTTCAAACCAACACTGATTAAGAGAGATGAAGAAGGATGCTACATCCTTGTAAAGGGAACAATCCAAGAGGAAGAGATGACAATCATAAATATCTATGCACCAAACACTAGTGCACCCAACTGTATAAAACAAATACTAATGGACATGAAAAGTCATATATGTACTAATACAATTGTAGTGTGGGACCTCAACACCCCACTGTCACAAATAGATAGATCAACTAGACTAAAAATAACTAATGAAATACTAGAACTCAATTGATCCCTTGAACAAATGAACTTAACAGATGTTTACAGAGTCTTCCACCCCAAAAAATCAGAATACACATTCTTCTCAGCTGCACATGGGTAATTTTCCAAAATAGAACACATACTCACACATAGAACATGTTTAAGTAAGTGCAAAGGAATTGAAGTTATCCCCTGTACATTATCAGACCATAGTGCGATGAAATTGGAGATCCATAGAAAAAGAAACTCGAAAAATTTCATAAACACGTGGAAATTGAACAACACACTTCTGAATAACCAATGGGTCACAGAGGAAATTAAAGAAGAAATCAGACAGTTCCTTCAATTAAATGACAATGACAATACAACATATCAGAATCTATGGGACACAATGAAAGCTGTCTTACAAGGAAAATTCATAGCAGTGAATACACATATGAGGAAAACAGAATGAGCCTAATTAAACAACCTGATGCTGAACCTCAAGCTTCTAGAAAAAGAAGAGCAGGACAACCCCGAAGCTCATACAAGGGAGGAAATTATAAAGATCAGAGGAGAAATCAATGCAATGGAGACTAAGAGAACAATATAAAAAAATCAATGAAGCCAAGAGTTGGTTCTTCAAAAGAATGAACAAAATGGACAAACCCTTAGCCAACCTTATCAGAAAAAAGAAAGAAAAGGCCCAAATCCATGCAATTAGGAATGAAAAGGGTGAAATTACAACAGACCCAGCAGAAATCCAGAGGATCATCACTACCTACTTCCAGAACCTATACGCCAATAAGATGGACAACACAGAAGAAATGGACAGATTCCTAGATACATATGAATTACCAAAGTTGAACAAAGAAGACCTAAAAATTCTGAACAACCCAATGTCAACCAATGAAATTGAAAATGTAATTAAAAACTTATCAACTAAGAAAAGCCCAGGCCCTGATGACTTCACTGCTGAATTCTACAAGACATTTAGAGAGGAACTGCTGCCACTACTGTTTAAACTCTTCAATGAAATTGAAAGGGAAGCAATACTCCCAAATTCATTCCTGGAAGCAAGCATCACCTTGATCCCCAAAGCAGAGAAAGACCCAACTGAAAAAGAGAACTACAGGCCAATCTCAATAATGAACATAGATGCAAAAATCCTTAATAAGATACTGGCAAACAGAATGCAGAAGATCATCAAGAAGATCATACATCCTGATCAAGTGGGATTCATCCCAGGGATGCAGGGATGGTTCAATATACACAAATCAATCAATGTAATACACTATATCAATGGAGCCAAGGACAAAAACCATATGATTATCTCCATAAAGACGCAGAAAAGGCATTTGACAAAATCCAACATACATTTATGATAAAAACCCTACAAAAAATTGGAATAGATGGTCTCTACCTTAAACTGATAAAAGCCATCTATGAAAAGCCAACAGCCAGTATCATACTAAATGGTCAAAAACTGAAATCCTTCACACTAAAATCAGGAACAAGACAAGGATGTCCACTATCACTCTTGTTCAATATAGTTCTGGAAACATTAGCCACAGCAATTAGACAAGAGAAAGAAACAAAAGGAATAAAGATAGGAAATGAAGAAGTCAAATTGTCATTATTTGCAGATGACATGATACTCTATATAGAAGACCCCAAGAACTCCACCAAAAGTCTTCTAGATTTAATAACCAAATTCAGTCAAGTAGCTGGTTACAAGGTCAACACACAAAAATCAATAGCTTTCCTGTACACCAATGACAGACTCACTGAGAGAGAAATAGGTCAAATACTTCCTTTCACAATAACATTGAAAAAACTGAAATATCTAGGAATCAACCTAACAAAAGAAATCAAAGACCTCTTCTCTGAAAACTATGGCACTCTGAAAAGAGAGATTGAAGATGATATCAGAAAATGGACAGACATCCCCTGCTCCGGGGTAGGAAGGATTAATATAGTGAAAATGGCTATACTTCCAAAACTGCTATATAGATTTAATGTAATTCCAATTGAGATCCCAGCAGCATACTTCATGGACCTAGAGAAAACAATCCAAAAATTCATTTGGAACAAGAAGAGACCCAGAATAACAAAAGCAATTCTAGGTAACAGAGACATGACAGGGGGTACCACAATCCCCAACCTGCAACTATACTACAAAGCTACTGTGATAAAAACAGCATGGTACTGGCAAAGAAACAGACTTGAGGACCAGTGGAACAGATTAGAAGATGCAGAAACAACGCCAGACACACTCAGCCATCTCATCTTCGATAAAGGAGCCAAACACCCTCACTGGAGGAAAGATAGCTTCTTTAATAAATGGTGCTGGAAAAATTGGGCTTCAACTTGCCAAAGATAAAAACTAGGCCTGTATCTCTCACCATGCATTAAACTAAAATCAAAATGGATTAAAGATCTAAATATTAAAATAGAAACTCTGAACCAACTGGAACAGAGGTTAGATAGAACCCTTGAATACATCATTGTAGGAAAAGATTTTATGAACAAAACCTCAGTTGCCCGTGAACTAGCACAAACAATCAACAAATGGGATCTCTTCTTATTAAAAGGCTTCTGCACAGCAAGAGAAACCACCAGTAGTGTGAACAGACAACCCACAATGTGGGAAAAATTCTTCACCTGCTCTTCCTCAGACAAAGGTCTACTATCCCTAATCTATAAAGAATTTTAAAAGATCAGAACTCCCAAATTTAAAGACCTAATCCAAAAATGGGCATCTGAAATGAACAGACACTTCTCAGACAAAGAAGTAGAAATAGCAAATAAATACATGAAAAAATGTTCAACATCACTGGTCATTCGAGAGATGAAAATGAAAACAATGCTGTGATTCCACTTCACTCCAGAAAGAATGGCTGCTATCATGAAATCAACCAATAACAAATGCTGGCGGGGCTGTGGGGAAAGAGGAACGCTGCTCCACTGCTGGTGGGAGTGTAGACTGGTGCAACCACTGTGGAAATCAGTATGGAGATACCTCAAAGAACTAGGGCTGGAAGTCCCATTTGACCCCACTATTCCACTGCTGGGGATCTTCCCCAAAGAATTAAAAGAATCATACCACAGTGATATATGTGCACCCATGTTCATAGCAGCGCAGTTTGTAATAGCTAAAACTTGGAAACAGCCCAAATGCCCATCAACTGGAGACTGGATAAAGAAAATGTGGTTTTTTTAATAAAATGGAGTACTACTCAGCCATAAAAAATGAGAAATTAAAGACATTTATAGATAAGTGGATGCACATTGAGGCAACACTCTTAAGTGAAATAAATAGGACACACATGTGTAAATACCAAATAGTTTCTCTGGTGTGAGAAACTGAAAGTCTAAATAAAGACTAAATGTATAATAGGTAATGTGAAATAGGAAGAAAAGGGCAAAGGGGAAGGAAGTGGGAGGGCTAGGGGAAAGGATAGAAGGGAATGGGATTAATATGAGAAAACGGAAAAATAGGAACAAAATCTTCGTAAATAGGGAGGATTGGAGGGGTTGAAGGGAGGGCTGGGCAAGGGTGAAAAATAAGAACCAAGAGAGACTATGTAAAGGTGCAAATTTCCAATGATGAATGTCATTATATTGTATACCTAAAATGTACCAATGATTAGAATGAATAATCAATAATGTAATATAGGAAGAAAAGGTCCAAAGGGGTAGGGGTAGTGGGAGGGGCAGGGGAAAGGAAAGAAGGGAAAAGAAAAATGATGAGAAATGGACAAAATGGAAATAAAGTCTTTGTAAATAGGGAAGGGCGGAGGGCGTGAAGGGAGGGCTAGAAATGGGGAAAAAATAAGAACCAAGATGCATTATGTAAAGGTACAATTCCCAATGAGAAATGTAATTGTGTTGTATACCTACAATGTACCAATAAAAGAATTTAATACAAGAAAAAGAAAAATAAAGAAAGTTAGTTTATTCCTCTGAGCATAAATGTTGTCTTTAAAGTATGGATAAGAATATTTACCTCATAGTTTTTATATAGAGTGAATCACACAGAAGCATCCGTTGGAATCCACAGAGAATTGTTTCTAGGACCCTGTGCAGACATGAGAATCTCTAGATGTTGAAGTTGCTTCCATAAATGGCTTGATCCCCATTGCAAACTTCCAAGATGCAATGATGGGACATAGACAGGTAAGATATCGTTATTCCAAAAGGGGAAAATAGATAAGGTGAAGAGAATAATTGATCCAAGTTAAAGCCCAAACCAAGCAGGGTAGACATTAAATCCTAAAGCTCCAAGTCTGGCATCCTCTGCATCCTGAAGCAGGTGTAGGTCTCCAGGCCTCCAGTAGCCTTGTTCCCATGGCTTTGTTGGTAGCAGCCACAAAGTTACTCTCTTGAGATGGTTTTGCAGGCTACCAACAACTTTTCCTTTCAGGTGCTGCCAGTTGTTGGTATCTCTTCCTTTCTGAGGTCCCTGCTGCAGCTCGCTTCCTGGGGCTGCACCAGACATTGTTCCCTGGAGGGCCCTATGCAGAGGCTCTGATCCTGTGACACAATTCTGCTTGGCATTCCAGGCTTTCATTTGAAATCTTGGTGGAAGACACCATGGCCCCATAACTCTTTCATTCTGCACACCTGAAAAATCGCCAGGCCACTAAATCTGCTACCTGCATGAGTGTTGCCTGGGCCTGCTTGAACCATGGCTACAGCCACCTTACAACACTTCATCTGAAAGTAAAGATGAATTCTGAGGTGGCCCTGTCGGGAGCCACATTACCCTACATAATTTTAGGGTAAAATCATTTGGTTAGCCTAGTTCTCCTGTGTACAGCCCAGCTATGGAATTCCGAGACCTAACTCCATTTTGGCCTCCGGTCTGTCACAACTGAGCCCTCAATGATCCGGTGATGCTGTGATTCTCCAGGACGAGAAACATCCTGGGAGCTGAAAACATCCTGGGTGGAACAAACATCTACTTCAGTTCCTCATTGTTCTTGGATTGTTACATCTTGTTTATGCAGGATGTACTGAACTCTCCGCAAGTCATTTGTTACATTTGTTTCACCCAATGTACTGAATAAAAGGTGCAGTAAGCTGGGGGCTTTCGTCTTTGCCGCCCAGAGCAGCACTGATCGACCCAAAGCTCAGCTTCTCCAAGTCCTATTTTTCTACCTTTCCTGTAATTCCCCTTGTGCTGCCGTGGCTTGCAGGAGACTAGGACTTACTGCAGAGGTTCTAGTAATGTCCCTTTCCCTGTTCCCTAGAGTGGCCCTGTGTAGGAAGTCAATGGAGGGTACACAATGGCCCTTCCTTGGAGCCATTTTGCCCTGGAAAGCCTTGGACATGTGATTGATAGGAGGGGCAGACTAAAATGCCCTTAAGACATTTTTCTCCTTATCATATGGATAAGTACATGGCTCACTTTTATCTGAGCTAATCTCATTAGCAAACTATAGTTCCACTGCACCATTACAAGCTTTATTTCTTTCTTTTCAGACTGCAAATCTTCTAAGCTTTCCTTCTGTGTTTCATTTGTTTCTAAGCTTCATTGTTAATCAAACTAAAAGTGTCCAATAGTGCCCATTCCATAACCTGAATGCTTTGTTGTTTTGAGATTTTTCTTTAACAAATAAACTAGCCCATTGTTTTAAATTTTTCCCTTCCATAAAATCTTATGGGATAGACATAAGGTAGCCAAATTCTCTGCAATGTTATAACAAGGATGATGTCCATTCCAGTTTTCTATCAGATTCTCATTTCCACCTGAGACTGTCTTATTCACCTATTCCTCCAGGACCTAATGATGTACCCAGCAGTGCCAACAGCTGAACACATACTTGGTAAATGATGGGAGGGCTGAATGAAGACAGAAGTCATCAATGGCTTGCATCAGGACTTAAGTTCTGGTGTGACTCCAAAACCCATTTCCTCTATTTTCTTGTCTCATACTTCCTGTGAAGGCAAGGCCAACCCTCCCCAGGAGGCATCTGGAGAGAGGTCCTTTTAGTCCATATAGCCCTTTGTGGGTGAGTTAATTAATTCCCCAATAAGAACAAGACATGGAGAGTCAATCATTAGCATCAGGGAAGCAAAAGCATGTAGCAGAGCTGCTTGTCTGCAGCTCCAGAGCTCAAGAGTTGCATGTCTTTTATTCCTTCAGCAAAACAGCAAATAAAAGGTTACAGTGTTCTTAAGTTTATAGGAGTTATAATGTCTTATCTGTTTACTGAGACATGGTGAGACTAAACACCTGCTGTGTGACCTTATCCATGCCGCACATACTTGGTTAAATATGTTGTCATTCTTAGATAATTGTAGCCCGTTACACACATGTTCCTGAGAGCACAGTCCTGTCCCTAAGTGTCCTCAGACACCATCAGATGCCCTCAGATGACCTCATATGCCTGGGCTTTGAGTATAGGCAAAAGTAGTACCCCACACTTGTTCAGTGGTCTTTTCTTGATAGTGTTTAAAATAAAATGGTAAAGGGAAAATAGAAGCTGTAGAAGTAGCTTTTCCCAAGTCCTCAGATTGTGTTTCCAACATATAAGACTTCGAAGGTTTCTAAGGTACATCCTTGTTTGATAGGATTAAAAGGGAGGAAAGCTGAATAAATGCACAGTTTATACTTAGTTCTAGTTAATTGTTATATATGGGATATAAAAATGTGGCCTCTAGTATAAAGAATATGAATTACAAATGTGAAAAATAAAACTAACAGTTATGCTCCATTTTCCAGCAAGAGTTCATTTCATGTATACATAATATATGTATATATATATACATATATATATACATGTTTAATTACACATATGTATTTTTGCTAAGTATTCTAAATTGCTCAAATAAAGCCATGTAATTTCTCTCAACATAGTGTAAAAATACCAGTACTAAATATTAAGGGGAATCATGAAATTCTCAAAAAAATCCACTAACCAGCTCTTGACTAGAAAATGAGTGCTTGGGGTTATTTGCAAAGAATTCTCACCTCAGTCAGCTCACAAGTGATATGAAAGAAATTACTTAATACAGCTATGGCACAATGTTTTAATACAACTTTATACTGCTAATCTTACATTATCCCTTTCTCACTGGTAGGATCTGGCCTTATTATATTAAATTCAAACTCTGTTTAAGAAAACAGTAAATGAGTAGAGTGGCCATTACCTGAAAATCAGCCTACAATAGTGAGAGTTGGGGGTATAATTTGATAAGTTGTGAGAAAAATCACTCCCCATTTCTGTTATGTTTTTATTCTAATATTTGGTCTTGGGAGGCTCCCATGCAGGAAGGTAATGTGCTGGTTTTGAGCCATAGTGAGTAAAGGCCAGGTCAACCCCACACTGCACAGTACTGAGTACCCCATCATTTTAACAATCTAGAGATTGTTAGAGACATCTAGAGACCTGGACTGCAGAAAATTTCCCTGCAGCAAAGAAATGCTTTAAA
This sequence comes from Heterocephalus glaber, assembly GCF_053883595.1. NCBI lineage: Eukaryota > Metazoa > Chordata > Mammalia > Rodentia > Bathyergidae > Heterocephalus > Heterocephalus glaber. The sequence goes on from NW_028258463.1 coordinate 3,714,837, forward strand.
AGTTGATTGCCTTCTGACTACTTTTCTGATGGATTGTTGCTCTACACTTCTTTATCAAGTTGGGATTCAAACTTTCTTTGCTTTTCATCCTTTCAATGTTATGGTCAAATTTCAATGTCTTTGTGTTTTCAAAACTCTTCTCCTTGTGGCATCAGCTTTAACCATTTTCCATGATATATTTCTCTACTGGCCATGACACACTTGACTCATCACCTTCATAAGGGTCCCTTAGATACTAACTTCAGACAACCAAAGAGGACACTTGCTTTGCAACTTTGCTTTGCAACTTAACTCTCTCCTTGAAGATCTCTTTGCATCTCTGATACCTGAGATTACTCTTTCTAGACTAATCATTCAGACCCTGATCCTTCTAAGAGTTAAAAGCCACTAATCAAAATACAGAAGTTTCCTGATAATTACTGATACAGTACAATGCAAATTATTTCCATATGCATTAGTTAAAATCATTTTTATAACAACTCTAGCTAAGAGATAAGTAGGTAGACTTGGGGATAAGATAAATCAGTAGACTTGTCTAGAGGTTGCTATGGATGAAGTGTTACTCTAGCCACTACCTGCATGGTCCATATCCTTCATGCTTAGACATAGTAATTTTTTCTTATTATAAACCACAGGTAAGGAAAAATGCTAATATTGCTTGGAATATCTGTCTGTTTTGCCTAAAATATAGCTTCTTTTTTTAAAATGATAGTTACACATTGTTCTACTCTTTCACTCATTCAACAAACACTACTTGTTCATCAGGACAAGCCACCATGATAGATGAAGGAATACAACAGAAAACAAAATAGGCAACTCTTTGTCCATGTGTGTTGATAAAAACCACAGTGACAATGAGGAAAAGATTGCAAAGGAGACCTACAGAGGGGGGAAAACTAGGGTGATGTAAAAAGATAAAATATGGGATGTTATCCTTGACTTAATGGTCAAAGAATTTCATTTTGAGTAAATAAAGGAGATATAAGTGCTCATTGGACAAAGGACAGTGTGAAAATCAGTGGGGCAGTTTTAAGGCATAAGAACTGTTGGAATGAGAGCCTTTTGATATGGACACAGCTTGCATTCACTCCTCCCAGGAGTGTCCAAAGGCATAAATTCCTTCCTTGGGGAGAGGCATTTTGTAACCATCTTAAGAGTTGCATATCTGTTGCTTTCAAAGGCTTTGATTGAGGCCTAAGGGTCATATCTTCTGTAGTACCACATTAGCTGCTTAGAAGTTGGAGTCAACATGTAAGGAAATAAACATGTCAAATAGTAAGATCAATCACAGTCAAAACACATGATTTGGATGTCTAGTTTACACCTTACAGGTACTATTCCATGAAACTCCAAGATGAGCAACATGACATATTAATCAGTCAGGTCTATGATCAACCCGAAGGTTGTCTAGCTCATTTGTAAATACTGGAAATAGTGGGATCATATTAATATAGAATGAGGCTCATGAAAAATCTCAAAATCTACTACAAAAGGCAGCTTCTAGCTTGGGAAACGTTTTAACCAGAAGTAGCATGGACAAAGTCAAGAAGACATTGGAACATTCCAGGAAGAGGAGATTAGAATAGAGAATGTGATGAACATTCTTCAGTGAATCCATGAAGCATCAAGTTGACAAAGGCAGTTAAGGGATGTTTATCTTCTCTGGAAGTTTTGGAGTTCTCATAAGTAGACTGTGGTTTTCTCCTGGGCAATTCTGACCTGCACAGGAAGGCAATTTGTAATTTTCACGATTGAATTAAGAGTGCTTCTCTCCAGGTCATTTTTGGCCTCCAACAGATTTTAGCCTTCTAGAGTTACAGATTTCTGTTCTAGAATCCAATTTCTTATGTGCATTACTCATGTTTACCAGCTTTGTGTTTCCCCCTTAAATGAAGTGAAATGATCCTCCAGTTGCTGCAGAGAAGGATTTTGTTTGCTTTTCACTTTTAGATTTCCCTCACCTCTTAGTTGTAATATTGAATTGCTGCTGCCATCAAGGGTTTAATTTTTCATTGCTGACAATTCAGCAGATAATGCTATTTCTTTGTAACAAGTGAAATGTAGTTTATTACAAGCTCAGACCTCCAACACCAGCCAGTCATTCTCACACAAAATGAGTATCATGAACTTCCCAAGTCCTCCATGCCACTCCCTCTGTTAGTCCAACAAAAGGATTCATCTTTTCCTGCTCATTGGTGCAGGGTCATGTTACAGGGTCATGTTACAGACTCACATGGGCCCAAATCCTGGAACCTCCTCCTTTGATGCTATCAATCATGTGCCCCAGAGTTACATAGCAATTCCATTCCACATGCATGGTGAACAGACTCTGCTAATGGATTCTGGCACCATGTTGTAGCCACCAGAGTCGCTGAATGTGACAAAGCATCTGAGCTATGTGAGTGGAAGGGAAAAATCTACCCATGTGAATAACCCACGTTTTTCTCCCCTCACTGCCAAGAGTTTTCTAATTTCCTAAGCACAAAGCAAGTTTAATTAAAGCCAGTGGAGCAGGGGAATGCCATAGCTGAATGTATCTTTATGTGGCTCACATAGTGGAAGCCAGGCAAAATATGAAATGTGATAATATTAGCTTTGTTTGGCAAGCAGTTGCACTTCCTCTAGGTACTTCCCTTTATCCTTGGGGCACTTTAAAGTATTCACTGAGTAGTGCTCCAAATCTCCCTCCTCTTTGTAGTCTCCAAGTCTTTCTGATGTATTAACAGCCACACTCTGCTTCAAGGAAGCATAAGGCAGAGGCAAAACTGAACGGAGAAAGTGCTCATGTGCTTGCCTGTGGCACAACTCTGGGCTATGTCTGTTAGAGCTGCCCTGTCTCCCTGGTTCACATAGGGAGGGGACTCAGAGACTAGATGTGGGGTTCTCACACCTGTTCTCGTGCTTGGGCGACTGCATTTACCTATTTGCAAAGCTGTCTTTGCAAGGTGGTTCTTAACTATTTGAACAGAAAAATCTTTTTTAATGTTAGACAATAATAAAATGACTTTATGCCTGCTTGTAGAATTCCATCAAAAGCTGATCTGAAGAAAATATGTGAAGTTCCCATTTAGCATTCTATTTTATGCTATGTATTTCTATCATTAAACCCATTTGCTATTTATTAATTTCATTTTATTTCTATGTGAAATTGGATATTATTAATAACTTACTATTCATTAGATTTGGAGGTTAATTTTTAGGCCATAACCATAAGCTAATTAATTCAGACATTAATGAATTAAATTTTGAACAAATGCTGAATGATGAATATGTGCTAGATACTTATCACACACTATTAAGATATAGTAGTTTTAAAAGCTCCTCATAGAGTTTATACTTGAATTAGAGGAGACAGAAAATTTTAAAAACTGTGGTTACATTTTTCAGTGGTTACAATTTTAAGTATGTTAGGTACAGGAATTATTTTTTTTGAGACAAAGTCTCTCTGTGTGGTTCAAGCTTTCTTTGAACTGGCTATGTAGCCCACTCTGACCTTGAACTTGTGGTAACCCTCCTTGCCTCAGCCTTTTGAGTGCTGGGATTACAGGGCAGTGCAGCCACACCTGGCTAGGTAGTAGATGAATTTTTGCAGAGAAGATGGTGTATTTATGAAGCATGGAGACATTTGTAGAAAACATTGTCCAAGCAGATAGAAATACCAACTCTGAACTGGCAGCAGTCAGGCTTAAACTTTGGGGTCTGCATAGAGCCCAAGGGGCTGGGTATAGTGAATGATTTAGGCTGAAAAGTTGGTGTCTGTTATGATTTGGATCTTAAATATTCCCCAAATGAAAACTTTGTCCCTATTGGTACATGGTGAAAAGTCTAGGAGGTGGGGCAAGTCACTAGGGCTTAACTTCAAAGTTACATTTTGTCCATGGCTCTTTCCTTGTCTCTCTGCCTTCTATCTACCATGAGATGAGCTGCTTTGCTCTAACACTTGCCCTCTGCCATGATGTTCTACCTCAGCATGAGCCCAGAAGAAATGGATCCAAGTGATCCATGGAATGAAAACTATGAACCCATGAGATAAGTTTTAAGGTGGTAAGAAATCATTAGAGAAATGTGTGTAAGGAGACAAGAGGTTCAAGGACTGAAGATTGGGTTATCCAATCACAAGGAGGCCATAATGATGAAAAACTATTTAGAAATAAGGTCTTTAAAGAGGCAATTATGTTGAAGAATAGTCTCCAGCCTATATGACTGTTATCTTTATAAGAAGAGAAAATCTGGAGAGATATATAGAGAGGAGAGAATCTTTGAAAACAAACAAAGATAGCCATCTGCAAGCCTAGGAGAGCAGCTTCAGAAGAAACAACCCTGGAGCAACCTTGACCTCAGAATTCCAGCCCACGGAAGTATGAAAAAATTTTCTGTTTAAGTCATTCGATCTTTGGTACTTGTCATGACAATCTCAGCAAATGAAAATGAAGAAGTATGTAGTAGGAAATGAGGTCTGAGAGTTGAGAGAAATGGGCATCAAGTCTGGTCTTATGGGTCATTATCTGTCAGATTAGCTTTTATTTTGGGTAGAATGGACAGCACTTGGGTGTTGTGACTGAGGGGTAGCATGATTTCACTTTCACTTCAAAATAGTCTCCACGGGTGCTGCATTGGAAATAAACTATATAGGGGAGAGTGGTGTAAGCAGAGAAACCATTTAGGAACATAAATCATGCAGCTGAGAGAGGATGGCATCTTAGATTAGTAGTAGGAACACAATAAAAATTGGTAATACTATAAATATGCATTGAAGCCAGAAGTAGTATAATTTTCTGACAGATTGGTTGAGGAGGGTGAGACAAATGAGGAAGTTTGTTATTCAAGGGTATCATCACTAGTGCCACATGGTGCAGATATAACATAGAGCTTAAGGGAGAAGATCTTACAAGCAGAGCATTAGCGAAGCACCTGCAGGTTATAGCCTTAAAACAGATTAAGAAATGCATAGTTTCTCTAAGATGAATTGCATCAAGAAATTTTGGAATTTTCTGGTCAGACATAATTGTGCATGCTGAGGACCAAGGTTTGTATGGCAAGGGACCTGGGAATATCTTTGCATGGGAGGAATGATAATGTGGGTTAATTCTAGCTGAGCTGTCTTTTAACTACAAAAAGTTGAAAGGAACAGAGCTTCTGGAGCATTCTGGATATGCTTGTCAACAAAGTCAAAGATGAGTCAAAGGTTTTGTTAGGAGCAACTGGAAATATAAATATGGTATGCTATTTTATCAAGCTTTGTTGATTATGCTAGATGTAAATTGTTCTAAATGAATATTGAGAGTAGAGCATTAGATATGATACTATGGACTCGAGAAAAATCTAATGTTGGAGAAAAGAATTATGCCATTACCAACATAGAGATGACACACCTTTTTAAGGTGGTAAAAAAATCATTATGGAAATGTTTGTAAGAAGACATCAAGGGACTGAGCTTTGAGCTATTTCATCAGTAAGAGGTCATAGAGATGAAACACTGGCTATGGAGATTGACAAAGAAGAGCCTAAGATGTAGGAGGCAAATAGGGAGACTGTGGGGTCCAAGGAGCCAAGCAAAGAAAATACATTAAAGAAGAAAAATTGATTCATGGTATCCAGGAATGGGGACCGGGAATTGACTTTCCAGAAAGTTATCATTGGTGACCTTGAGGAAAATCCAGGAATATGGTTGTTGGGAGGAGAGGAGGGGCTTATCAGAAACAGAGAACTGATGGCAGGTGGTACACTGAGATAGGGACCACAGAGTAGTCTAGTAATTTTCTCTAAAGAAAATTAGAAAAATATTTGGTAGCAGGAGAGGAAGCATAGTTAAGAGGTGCTGGCACCCTGCTGGATAAAACAAGGTGCAGAGGTTGTGCACCATGCGGTATCTGATTCCTCAGAGCAGAGGCACCAGGGGAAATATAAAAGCCATGGTTATGAGACCCAGAAGACAGCGCAGAAGTGAAAAACACAGAGAGCCTTTCTGATGCTCCTCAATGAAAACTGAAACCCACTGGGAAAGTGGAGAATAACTCTTCAATAAAAGCACACTGGATCATCCTGGTTGGTAAGTTGGTGGGATCAGCACCTCCCATAGAAACCTGGATTTGCATAGGGGGGAAGACAGCTGGAACCTGCAGTAGAAGCTTGCAGAGTTTAATCTTGTAGGAATACAGGAAAGTCAGTTTGGACCTTGGAGCCAGAAATCAGCCAGAATCTCAGTAGACTACAGCTGGTTTGCTGAGACTAATTGACTTAGGCCTGCACACTGCTGCCCACATTGCCTACTAGGACAGCAGAGACATATCCTGAGGGAGACCTTTTTTTGTTGGTTGGTTTTGTTATATATATATATATATTTTTTCTTTTCTCTTTTCTTTCTCTATACCTTCAGGTTCTATACTTCTCTCCCTCTTTGTTCCTGTATCATTCTGAATTGTATCTCCCTGTGCTCTTGACTGTCACATTTATAGGAAGGCCAATACAATTTCTAGCTTCCCTATTGTTGTCAGATTCTTCTGCACTTGTCACTATTCTTTCTCTCTGTCTTCTCCTGTCTTCAACAGATCACCACAATTTGTGTGATCTTCCCATGTCCTCTAGCCTCACCTTTAACCTTTCCCTCTCCTTCCATCTCTCTATACCTCCTTCCCTAACCCCTACTAAATCCTTATCTCTAAGGGTAAATTTGGCATATTGAAGGGTCTACTTATTACAAACATATTTTGGGCTAGCCCTAGACTTTGATCTAGCTTGCACTTTTAAAAGTGACAGATTAACTACTAACACAAATTGTCATTTTCTAAACTGTGTTTGATGCTGATTGTCAATTGGGCTAAGGTGTTGTGATTGATCTAATCAGTTGTCCTCCCTGGCATACTGAAAATGAGATTGCCTAAGAGTCATTTGACACTTAAAGCCTAAAAAGTCCAGCTATACCTGGAAGATATCTCTGAGAATCAATCATTCCATAGGGACTCTAAAAACCAGCAATAAAGATACTCAAAATAAGAAATATTGGAGTATCAGCTCAGGAATTAAAGCAAAAAACAGCACTGACAACAGAATTACAAATGAGAAGACACTGTGGTAGGACACAAACACAGGCATCCAGCTCACAAAAGGCAAATTCTGGGGGAAACTAGGTGGAAAAACATGATAATCAACCACCTGGACACATGAACTGAGAGCACAGAAAGTAACAAAACAGATAAATGAGGCTCTAGAAAAATTCAAACAGAAGTAATTTCCCAGAAAATTACAGAGATGGTGAGCAGAGTGAAAGACATGATTAGAGGCTCTAGAAAAGAAACAGATAAAAAAAGTAGATGAGCTCAGAACCATGCTGGAGGCCATGAATGCCCAGCATAGGAAGGAAATGGAAACCATGATCACTCAATATAGGAAAGAAATGGAATCCACAAAACAGATTCAAACAGATATCCAGGAGATTAAAAAATCCATTGAAAGTATTCCCAGCAGACTGAGTGAATGTGAAGATAGAATATGTGATATAAAGACAGGATTGCAGTTAAGGACCATGAAAACGGAGATTTCTTCAAAATAGTAAGGGACCATGAGAAAGCAATCCAGCAGCTGATAGACAATAAAAAGAAGAATAACATAAGACTGAAAGGAGTCCACAAGAAAAAAAACAGGAGAAAGTACAAATGACATAAAAAACTGTTCACAGAAATAATAATAGAAAACTTCTCAGACAGAGGTAGGCAATTTTACATACAGATAATTGAGACATATAGAACTCCAACTAGTCATGATAAAAAAATCTACACCTAGACATATAATAGTCAAGATCCCAGAAACCCAACAGAAGAACAAAATCCTACAGGCAGTTAGAGAAAAGAAACAAATCACATACAAAGGAAAGCCCATCAGAATGACAGCAGATTTCTCAACACAAACCCTCAAGTCAAGGAGAACCTAGAGCGAAGTATTTCAAGCCCTAAAACAATTAATTTCCAACCTAGACTGTTGTATCCTGCAAAATTATTTTTCAAAATCAGTGGGCAAATTAGATACTTACACAACAAAGAACACCTGAGAAACTTCATGAACACCAAAGCAGCACTACAAACAGTTCTAAACAATATCCTAGAAAGAGACAATGAAGGTCACAACTCCATGAGGCCCAACAGAGTGAAGCCATCAGTCAAGGCAAGAAACTAAAGGGAAAGGGGGAAAAATAAATATAAAAGAGCCAACAACAGTAAGACATCATGACAAGAATGAATCAATATCTATCAATTATAACCATCAATGTTAATGGACCTAATTCACAAATCAAAAGAAATAGACTAGCAGAATGAATTAAGAAGCAAAATCCAAAGCTATGCTCTATACAAGAAATGTACCTAATTAAAAAAGACATTTATAGACTGACAGTAAAAGGATGGAAAAGATTTCTCCACACAACAGCAACCTGGGATAAAGCAGGAGTAGCAATCTTATTTGCAGACAAAATAGATTTCAAAAAAATTAATTAAGAGAGACAAAGATGGTCACCACATCCTCGTGAAGGGAATAATCCAAGAGGAAGAGATGAGATTCATAAACATATATGCACCAAATATGAATGCCCCCAATTATACAAAACAAATATTAATGGACAAGAAAAACTAAATAAGCACCAATGCAATTGTAGTGCGGGATCTCAATACCCCACTGTCACAAATAGACAGATCATCTAGACAAAAAATTAACAGTTAAATTCTAGAACTGAACCAAGCTTTTGAACAAATGGACTTAATAGATGTCTACAGAGTATTCTACCCCACAAAATCAGAATACACATTCGTTTCAGATGCACACGGGACATTCTCCAAAATAGACCACATGCTAGCTCATAGGGTAGATTAAGTAAAGGCAAAGCAATTGAAGTTACCCCCTGTATATTATCAGACCATAGTGCAACAAAATTGGAGATCAATAGCATAAGAAACCACAATACCCCCCAAACACAAGGAAATTGAATAACACCCTCCTGAACAACCAATGGGTTACAGAGAAAATAAAAAAGATATTAGACAGTTTCTACAAGTAAATGAAAATGCCAGGACAACATACAGGCATCTATGAGACACAAGGAAAGCAATTCTATGAGGGAAATTCATAGCAGTGAATGCCCATATTAGAAAAACAGAGAGAGCTCAAATAAACAACCTAATGCTGAACCTCAAGCTCCTAGAAAAAGAAGAGCATGAAAAACCCAAATCTCAAGTAAGAGAGGAAATTATAAAGATCAGTGCATAAATCAGTGCAATGGAGACTAAGAGAACGATACAAAAAATCAATGCATCAAAGAACTGATTTTTTGAAAGAATAAATAAAATTGATAAACCCTTAGCCAACTTTATCAAAAACAGGAAAGAAATGGCTCAAATCCATGCAATTAAGATAAAAAAGGTAAAGTCACAACAGATGAAGCCAAAATTCAGAAGATCATCAATACCTACTTCAAGAACCTGTATTCTAATAAATTGGAAAACATAGAGGAAATGGACAGATTCCTAGACACATATGAATTGCCAAAGTTAAATGAAGAAGATATAAAAATTCTAAACACTCCAATTACAATCAGTGAAATTAAAAACGTAATTAAAAATTTACAAACAAAGAAAAGCTCAGGTCCTGATGGCTTCACTGATGAATTCTACTAGACATTAGGAAGAACTATTGCCATTACTCTTTAAACTCTTCAATGAAATTGAAAGGAAAGCAACACTTCCAAATTCATTCTTAGAAGCAAGTGTGACTTTGATTCCAAAACCAGGGAAAGACCAAACTCAAAAAGAGAACTATAGGCCAATCTCCCGAATGAACATAGGTGCAAAAATCCTCAACAAGATACTGGCAAACAGAATACAGAGGGTCATCAAGAAGATCATACACCTTGACCAATTAGGATTTCTCCCAGGGATGCAAGGATGGTATAACATACATAAATCAATAAATGTAATACGCTGTAACATATTAACAGAGCCAAGGACAAAAACCATATGATCATCTCAATAGATGCAGAAAAAGCATTTGACAAAATCCAGCACCCATTCATGATAAAAACCCTACAGAATATTGGAATACAAGGTCTTTATCTCAACCTGATTAAGGTTATCTATGAAAAACCAACAGCCAATAGCATAATAAATGGTCAAAAACTGAAAACTTTCATGCTAAAATCAGGAGCAAGACAAGGATATCCACTATTACCACTCCTGTTCAATATAGTTCTGGAAACATTAGCCAGAGAAATTAGACAAGAGAAAGAAATACAAGGATTAAAGATAGGAAAGGAAGAAATGAAATTTTCATTATTCCCTGATGATATGATATTCTACATACAAGACCCAAAAAACTCTGCCAAAAGACTTCTGGACTTAATTGACAGATTCAATAGAGTAGCTGGATACAAGGTCAACACTCAAAAAACAATAGCCTTCTTGTACATAAATAACAGACTCACTGAGAGAGAAATTAGGGAAACAATTCCTTTTACAATAGCATCCAAAACAATGGAATATCTAGGAATCAATCCAACAAAAGAAGCAAAAGACCTCTACACTGAAAACTACAGCACTCTGAAAAAAGAGATCAAAGAGGATATAAGAAAATGGAAAGACATCCCTTGCTCCTGGGTAGGAAGAACCAATATAGTGAAAGTGGTCATACTTTCAAAACTGCTACAGAGGTTTAGTGCAATCCCTATTGAAATTCCAACAATATATTTCTCAGAACTAGAGAAAAAAATCCAAAACTTCATTTGGAACCAGAAGAGACCTAGAATAGCAAAAGCAATTCTAGGCAACAGAGACATGGCTGGGGGTATCACAATCTCCAACTTGAAACTATACTACAAATCTACTGTCATAAAAAACCACATGATACTGGCAAAGAAACAGACCTGAGGATCAGTGGAATAGATTAGAAGATGGAGAAACAACTCCAGACATACTCAGCCACCTCATCCTTGACAAAGGAGCCAATCATCCTCATTGGAGGAAAGATAGCCTATTCAATAAATGGTGTGGGAAAAACTAGATTTCAACCTGCCAAAGATTAAAACTGGACCCATACCTATCACCATGTACTAAAATAAGATCAAAGTCGATTAAAGATCTAAATATTAAAACAGAAACACTAAAATTGCTGAAAGATAAGTTAGGTAGAGCTCTTAAAGACATTGGCATAGGAAAAGACTTTATGAACAAAACCTCAGTAGCACGGGAACTAGAAAAGAATCAACAACTGGGATCTCATCTTATTAAGAAGCTTTTGCACTGCAAGAGAAACCACCTACACAGCTAAGAGACAACCTACAATGTGGGAAAAAGAAATTTAGCAACAGTACCTCAGACAAAGGACCACTATCTAGAACTTTTTTTAAGTTCCAAAAGAACTTTAAAAACTCAGAACCCCTAAATCTAAAGACCCAGTCCAAAATGGGCATCTGAAATGAACAGACATTTCTCACACAAAGAAGTAAAAGCAGCAAATAAATATAGGAAAAAATGTTCAACATCACTGGTTATTTGAGAGATGCAAATGAAAACAACACTGAGATTCCACCTCACCCCAGAAAGAATGGCTGCTATCAAGGAATCAACCAGTAATAAATGCTGGTGCAGGTGTGGGGAGAAAGGAACCCTTCTCCATTGTTGGTGGGAGCGCAGACTGGTGCAACCACTGTGGAAATCAGTGTGGAGACACCTCAAAGAACTAGGACTGGAAGTCCCATTTGACCCAGCTATTTCCGTGCTGGGTATCTTCCCCAAAGAATTAAAAGAATCATACCACAGTGATATATGTGCGCCCATGTTTATAGCAGCACAGTTTGTAATAGCGAAAGGTTGGAAACAGCCCAAGTGCCCATCAACTGGAAATTGGATAAAGAAGATGTGTTTTTTTTAATAAAATGGCGTGCTACTCAGCCATAAAGAATGAGAAACTAGAGATATTTATAGCTAAATGGATGCAAAATGAGGCCATACTCTTAAGTGAAATAAATAGGACATACATGTGTAAATACCAAATAGCTTCTTAGGTGTGAGAAACTAAAAGTGTAAATAAGGATTAAAATGATTAAAATGAATAATTGATAATTTGAAATAGGAAGAAAAGGTCCAAAGGAGTAGGGGTGGTGGGAGGGGAAGGGGAAAGGAAAGAAGGGAAAGGAAAAATGATGAGAAAAGAAAAAAATGGAAATGAAGTCTATGTAAATAGAGAAGGGTGGAGGGGCTGAAGGGTGCACAGGTAATGGGGAAAAAATAAGAACCAAGATACATCATGTACAGGTACAAGCACCCAATGATAAATGTAAATATATTGTTTAACTAAAATGTACCAATAAAAGAATTTAAGAAAAAAAAGTAGAGAAGGGTAGAGGCTGTGAAGGGAGGGCAGGAAATGTGGAAAAACTAAGAACCAAGATACGTCATGTATAGGTACAAGTACCCAGTGATAACTGTAAATGTATTGTATACCTAAGAAGTCCCAATAAAAAAATCTAATAAAAAAGAGGTGCTTTATATGTGCTTATATGTTGATGATTATGACGAAGAAAAATAGAAAGAAAACCATAAAGGAGAAGAGGGAGGGGCCATTGGTAGAGCATTGTCCTTAATAGATGTAGAGTATATGACTTGGTGCACTATAGCTCAGCTTACATCGCTGTGACACAATAACTAACACGAACAACTCACAGGATGAAAGGGTTGTTTTGGTTCATGGTTTCCATTCATGGTTAGCTGGCTCAACTGCTTTAGGCCTGGTGAGGCTTAAAGTTCATGGCAAAAGGGTGTGGTGGTGAAAATCTGCTCACCTCATAGCAGTCAGGGAGAGAGAGTGATGTGGGAAAAAAGGTGCTGGAGTCCCAGCACATCCTTTACAGCCACATCCGCCATGACTCACCTCCTCCCATGAGGTCCCATCTTTTAATGACTCATTCAGCTATGAATCCTTATTATCCACTCACCCCTCTAAACTCCATCTATGAACAGTGTTGTATGGGATCTTAGATATATGTGTTGGTAGGGGGTTTGGGTGTATGCATGAGAACTGGAAACAAAGGTTAGTCCACTTCCGATTAACATTTAGACTTTGAAAGAACGAAGCTGAATCATTATTGTCTTAAACAGAAAACTGTTTAACAAACATTTATTGAAGCAGGTGAGTGTAATAGTTAAGAGAAAGCTCTGTAAAAAGGCTCCTTTCAAATCCTGTCCTTAGTGTATTTCAGCTGCAAGATTAAAGTTATATACTCCGTGCTTCAGTTTTCTTGCCTGCAACATGGAAATAATAATAACTATCTCACACTAGATAAGTTTTGAAAAACATTCACAACTGACATTGGGCATAGCGAGTCCTCATTCAAGTTAATTATTTTATTTTAGAGGCACACCACAAGCTTTGGAACAGGTCATTTATAAGGATGGATAAAATATAGTACTCAAAGCCACTTCAAGGAAATTGAATTAGAGATGCTTGTTCAATAAAAGACATAAACGGAGATAACTGTATAGAACACAATTGTTCTGAGTCACCATGACTCTGTCTTCTGGTCATGAGAAATTATTTCTGAAGTAGAGAGATACATCTGATGCAAAATTTTTAGTCAATTCAAGTCAGTCAATTTGTCCCTTTCAGGAATTGAAAAATCTGGATAAAGGATGTCAGGTTGTCAGGCAAACTTGGCAGGATTGTCCCTGAGCCTCTAGTGCAAAGTTCCTGAGAGCCATCCTTATTCTTCCAGAAGTGAGTTTGGCTTTGAGTATGAATCAGCTCATTATCCTTTTGACAAGTATCTTGTACTTAAGTCAGCCAGAGCCCTTGTCTGATGTTTACAATCCAAGACCCTTAACTGATGCACTCAAAGTTGCCCATTAGGATGTGACATTCTGGTCTGTCAGTTCTTTCCTGATAACGATCCCATTTTAACTCTTAACTTTAAATGTAAGAAAGGAGCTAACTCACTTGAAAGGTTTTCAAGAAACCTAATTACTTAAGTCATCCCATTCTCCCTGGCCTCAATTTATATGGGAGAACTTCTTGGTAGTCTATTAAAACTGGGAGCATGAATTGGATCTTCATTTTACTAGCTCTTTTACATGGCATTATAGTGCAATTTTTCTGAAATATGATGTCTACAGTAATTTTACTGTTGATTTTAAAACACATTAAAAATCCATCACCCTATTAATGTTTATAAGATTGAAAAGTTCTTTATAAATAGGTCACGTTTCTTTTCCTACTTTCTTTCATTGCCAAACTTATAAAATACATAGTTTAAACTTGTAGGATCTGCCTTATAAATGCTCTCTCCCTCCCTTCTCCTTTCTCTCATTTTTTATTTACATGCTATAATTATTTCAGACTTCTGTGAAGTACTGACTCTGCACATTTGAAAATGAATAATCAAGTGATTTCCCCATATGATCTTTGACACTATTGATCAACCCATCCTACAAATTCTTCTTTTTGACTTCAATTACTATTCAGCTCTCTAATCATAAACATAGTTTCTCAGTATTTATTGGCATTTTAGGTAATGACAGTCTTCTCATCATAGTGGTTCTTGTATTCTAGCATTTGCAATCTGCCATAAAAATGAGGATGGTGAAGAGGCTGTGTCAAACTACATGAGACTCACTACAGGTCATGTTCATGGACAGACAAAGCAGATAAGGTCCTGTGAATTCTCACAGGAAATCGGTATTCTTGATGCCATTTGTTTTGTCCTAATCCCTTAATTGCACACATGTGATTCTGGGAAATGTGAAGCATGTTTATGCTCCCATATTCTTACAAACTGAAGTGTTTTGAGTAATATTTCCTCTAGATAAGTGAGACAACAAGAACCTGAATATATATACCTGTGACCTTGGAAAATACAGTGAATGAAGGAGCAAGGCTTGTGCTGGGGAGATACTCTCAAGAGTTACCTGCTACGGCATCACGATTAGAGGCAAACACTAGGATTTTGAAACTGTTGTTTGTTTCTGAAGAATTTTACAGTTAAGGAAAAAAAAATCATTTGTGGAGAGCAAATATCCCTGAGTTTCTCTGACAAAGCTATGAGTTGCAAATGCTCTCATGAGTCTCTCATAATCTCTTCAAGGAGACATTTCTCAATCCCATGACCCTGATGTAGGCATTCAATTACCTTATGATTTGTTATAATAACACAAAGGCAAACACAGAAAAGTGAAAATGGATATGACCTGGGTAAAAACTTTTAAATATGATTTGAGGGTGCGTTTGACTACAGTATTGATTTACTTTATTTTTTACCTTTATAAAATTTTATGATACACACTGAGATGAATTTATATTGATAAGTCCATCATTACCATTTCTTTTTAACAAGTTTCAATGTCTTCTTGATAAAGCCTGTGGCTTAAATACTTCCATTTAACTTTGCCATTAAGTACTGAGTAGAATTACCATAACAGTGGTTTTAAAGATAGAAAACATAAAGGAATAGAAAAGTAGAAGAGGAGAAAATAGTCATGAGATTTGGGGAGGTGAACAACAGGTAGGCAAATTCTTACTCATATACAGAAAAGGAAAAAATGGAAACAAAGTCTTTGAAATAGGGAGGGGTGGGGTGGTTGAAGGGAGGGCAGGGGACTGGGGAAAAAGTAAGAACCAAGATACATCATGTAAAGGTACAAGATCCCAATGTTGAATGTAACTGTATTATATATCTAAAATGTACCAATAAACTTAATGGAAAAAAATTGTTACTCATGTAGAAAACACCAAAAATATAATCTTGAAGTAGAAATGTGAGAATGGCAGAATTCTGTACAGGTGCAGAAGGCAGTAGTGCCAAGAGGCCCTGATACTGACCTGTCCTTTCTAATGACGTGCTGAAGATTCTCCTGACCTCTTTCCCAGGTCTCAGCTGCCTGCGTCAGTGTAGGTTACTCATTTCACCTCATGGAAGTGATCTTTGTGGACTCCTCAGAGCTCTGAGTCACTCTGACATCAAAATGAATGAGCATCTCATTCTCTTAGATAAATATCTGCCAGATGTCTGATGTCTGTTCTGCCCTTCTGAACTCTCAGATGCCCAGGCTGAGGTCAGCTCTATGGTTTTCCAGACTTGCACTCAGAACCCTGTCACCAACATCCCTCAAGAGGCTCTTGTCTCCTGTAAGTCTCTATCTCACAGCGGAGACCTGTCTTTATTCTTACAAAGTTGGTTTTGAGCCACTCCAATTTTCAAAACTAAAAATACTGTTACGGGTTGGGTCTAGATCTTCCCCTAAAGACTCATGTGGTCATAAGTTTTATCTAGAATATGAAGCTGGAACTGATTCATGATGCAATACTAGGCTCAAGGGCACTAGGATTAAGGGCCTGAGTGCTACCCACCCTAAGTAGTCTGAATAAGGTAAAAGCAGCAGGGAGACACTGTTAAGGTTCTCCTGTTGCCTTTGCTGCCTTGTGCCCACTATGTTATTTCTCCTCTGTGATGCTTGTTTGCCATCCCAGCCTTGCAGCCAGTTGATTATGGACTGAAACCTCTATGAACTATAAGCCAAATAAATCCCTTCCCCTCTAACTTTGGGTATCAGGTATTTTGTCTCAGCAATGAGAGAAAATTAAATAACACAAATACCATATAATCCTTGAGGGAACATATATATGAAGCAGAATAATAAACAACAAGGACAATTAACAAAGTCAGAATAATGGTCACTTTGAAGGCTTTGGGAAGAAAGCAGATATTACTGAGAGAATCACCAGGGGATTTCTAAAGCCCTCATATTGTCTTAACCCAGGTAGTAAGTGCTTTTAGTATTGTGTCATGGCTTATATCTAGATTTCCCCTGAAAGTCTCATGTGCCAATCAGTGGGGCTTTTGAGAGGTGTCTAGATCATGGCTGTGTGATACTGAATTAAGGGTGTGATAACTGGATGAGACCTCTGACTTATTTAGCCTAGATCTGGGTGTAGATAATGGGAAGGTACAATCTGGGTGTGGGTTGCACCAACAATAGACTTGTGGCCTGGATAAAATACAAAGCCAAATGGGGGCTCTCTGCTTGCTGCTACTTGCCTGCCATGCTATGGACTGTTTCTCCTCTGTGATGCCCCTCCGCCAAGCCACCTTAATTTGGAGATAGCCACCTATGTACTGACACCTCTACAAACTGTGAGCTAAAATAAACCTTTCCTCCTTTAATGTCAGATGTTAGGGATTTTGTTCCTGCAATGAGAAATAACTAAGACATACTGTTATTCTTGAAGCTATACATTTATGCATTAAATAGTCTTACCTATACAAACTATATTTTGCAATTTTAAAAAATCATACTAATTGCGATTGTATAGGGGTATACCAGTGGCTTCTTCAGTGCTGACTATATTTCTTGATCTGGGCTCTCCTCACATGGATCTTTATTATTATTTGTTAAACTGCACAAATGAATGCTTTATGCCATTTTTGTATCTAATTTGGAAGAAAATAAGCATTCAAATAAATATTATGCGCCTCTAAAAACTGTAATAAAATTAGCAAACTATTTGTATACTAATAAGGGACAATCTCTACAATATGTTTTTATTTAACAAAAAACAGAATGCAAAGGAATGATTACAATATGCTACATTTTAAAAAGTAAAGTGGATGATAGAGGATAGTGCTTATGTGCTTGAATATGCTTGTGTATCTGTGAGAAGATCTGTGAGACAAACCTAACCCAGTTCATCTCCTAAGGAAATGGAGTACAAAGTGCGAGTACTTTTAGAATTTTAACCTTCTGAATATGTTGCATAAAATAAAATTTAAAAAATAAAGAACATATAAAATGTTAGGTAGAAGACCTGATTTTAGGTTATAATTCCTCTTTTTATGTTTTGTAAAATAAAGGAATACAGTCACAATTATTTTTATAGGCCATCTTTATAAAAAAATACATAAGATGATGTCCACCATTGTGGTGAGAACTTCTTATGTGTGTATGAACCTTGGATGTGGCCCATGTGTTCCTTTTGCCTCTCTGAGCCTTCCCATTTTAATTCCCCATGTGACACCTGCTTGCTTGCCCTGCTGCCATCTGTCCTGTGTCACAGGGTTATTTGGCAGAACTTCAGGGCAGTTTGTACCCTATGAAAGGAGGACTCTTTTCCTAACCTTCACTGTGAGCTCTCCTCTTGTGCACATTTCTGTTCACTAGGCTTCAGCCTGATAATGAGTCTAAAATGGGATGCCTTTCTCACTTAACTTCTTGTAGGACTTGTGCACTTTTGGAGGAATGCTATCTCCTGCAAGTGATTATATCCGCTGCCCCCTAATATCAGGTAGATAATGCAGAGTAAAACCTGAACCTCAGAGACACTGATTCCCAGAAAAGAAAATTACTCCAGCAATCAATTTCTCTGAATGCTTATAAAAATTCTCCCTTTCTCCATTTAATAATCTTATACCATTCCAATCAGGAGTCGCACATGCAAATCATTCTGTTTTAAGATCACTGAAATTCTAAATCAAATTCATGCTGTGAAATAATGAGAGTTTCTAAAATTGTCTTAACATAACAGGGCTTCAATAACTTAAGATTCATTGGACTGATCAAAATAGAATGAGAAAGCAAGTGACATCATAATGGCTTAAATTGGGAAGATTGCTTAGTATATCAATCAAGACTGTGAGCTTAAGATGAGAGGAGCTAGGGCCAAGTCCTGGCTTCTCCACTTGTGAGCTGACTGACTTTTGAGTGCTTTGATAAGGCTGAAAGCACAGAGGTTTGAACATATAAAGCCCTTGTCCAGTAAGTATGAGGGTAGATAATCCAGTGCTGTCAAGAAATGAAGCTTCTTTTATTTTTACTGTACCATAGTCCTTATGATGTGGCAGCTAGTCTCATGATCACAAGACAGCTGCTAGACCCCAGGAATTCCATCCATATTTCAGGGCAAAAAGAAAAGAAAAGAAAAGAAAAAAGATGAAGATGAAGGGCAAAGTGTTTAGGAGAATATGCTAACCCAGTTGTTTTATATTATTTCTGAAGGCTTTCCCAGAAACCCCTGGGAGTAACCTTTGCTTACATCTTACTGAATAGAACTGTGCAACTTTGTCACTTTTGCTTGCTAAAAAGGTGAACTCATAGAGATAAACTTGAGTCATATGTAGGAAAATGAATGGACTTTGAGACCATAATGTTAAATGAAATGAATCAGATACGCAAGCTTAAATATAGCATGGTTTCTCTTACATGAGAAACGCAAATTATAAATAAAGAGAAAAACAGAAGATAGAAAAAGGTAGTAGGGAGATAGATCTTTCTCAAAGGAAAGAAAATCAAAAGCTGGAGGGATTGGGCAGGGAAAGGAGAGAAAGGAAAAGGGATGAAAACAGGAATTAAGGTGCATTATGTACATGTACTACATACAAAGAAAGTAAACATTATGTACTAATAAAAATTTTTTAGAAAGGAATGTAGATTTTTTTCGAGGGGGTCTTGTCACAGGTCCTCTTTAACAAACTGAGCTTTTGTTTTCAGGGAAGAAAGGAAGAATAAGTATCAGCAGAACCGACAACACTCTTCTGGTTTCAAAGCTTCAGTCTTTATATACTACTATGGAGATAATAAAGCTAAATGGGGTTGTCAGAATTCAGTGAGCTATGCAGCTAAGGTGTATTGTGACTGGCTATTAAATAGTAAAATCTCAGTAATGCTGGTCATTATTATTAATGTTGTTTGTATTTCAGAATTAGTGCAAATCCCTTACTGAAATGTGCCAATCAAATTCCAAATATGAAGCAGGACTCAGAATACTCTGTGTATGATGACATCTTTCTTCTGTGAGCCTTGCCTCTGGATAGGCGACCTTTCATATCCAGTCTGAAATGTGATCCTCCTGGCTGGTGTCTCTTACTGCCAAACAGCAAAAGCTTTCTGTGCAAAGTCTACTGGGTTAGAGACCCCAGATTAACATTCTTTATTTATATTTATATTTATTAAATATTTATATAGAGCTTCAATGCAACACTCAACACGATGGCTTTTTTAAAAAAATAGAACGTGTGAAATCATGTTCCAAAGCTTTTATTCCTTCTCCCTCCAAATACTTTGAAAAATAAAGTTACACATTTAATTGCTCAGTCTGTTTTCTCTTAATTTGAAAAGGGTTGAGAGGAAGTAGTTGATCCTTGGGCTGGATTATACATAAAGTTAGTTCCCTAAGAGCAGGGAATGCAGCTTTCAATTCCTTTACTTTCTCTTATTGCTGTGGTTGCATGCAGAAGGTCATTTAGTTTTCTGATAACAATGACTATGTCTTCCTCCACTGGGCTTGCTTACCACCAAATTCCACACCTAATACATAGATACATAGTATGCATTTCATAAATATTTCTCCATAAAAATGAGAAAGTAGCAGAAAAGAAGGAAACTACCATCGATGGAAGGGCTATTATATGCCTAACAAGGCTCTGAACATGTGACATACTTCCTTTTACTTAATTAAAATTGCAGTTTGTGGCCATGGCACAGCACAAAGGATGAAAGACTGCTCAGTTTACTCGGACTCAATGTCCAATCCAAACTCCAAGAGGGCCCAGAGAGGCTGCCTTTAACCAAGACACCACACTATGAGAGATTCTGATAAGGACAGCCCCTGTTTAAAGTCCCTGTGGCTTTTTATTGGTAGAACCAGGAAGCAAGGATAAAGGACAAAGAAAGGACAACAACTGTGCAGAAATGCATGTAGGGGAGAGGGGAGGGGCAGGGAAAGGTCAGGGTGGTCTGTTACATGACTGACCTTAGGGCCAATCTAAGTAATAAATCAGAGTATAGGGAGGACGAGGGCCAGAGTGTTCATTCCTTTTTATTAAATGAATTTCATTGGTACGTATTAGGTATACAATATAATGACATTCATCATTGGAGATTTGCACCTTTACATAATCTCTCTTGGTTCTTATTTTTTACCCCATTCCCCTGCCCTCCCTTCAAACCCTCCATCCTTCCCTATTTACAAAGACTTTGTTTCCCATTTTTTCATTTTCTCATATTAATTCCATTCCCTTCTTTCCTTTCCCCTACCCTTCCACTTCCCCCTCCCCTTTGCCCCTTTTCTTCCTATTTCACATTATCTATTATATCATTTAGTGTCCTTATTCACACTTTCAGTTTCTCACACTTGAGAAACTATTTGGTATTTACACGTGTGTCCTATTTATTTCACTTAAGAGTATGGCCTCAATGTGCAGCCATTTAGCTACAAATGAATCTAATTTCTCACTTTTTATGGCTGAGTAGTACTTCATTTTATTAAAAAAGAAAAAAAAATTTTCTTTATCCAGTCTCCAATTGATGAACGATTAGGCTGCTTCCAAGGTTTAGCTATTACAAATTGTGCTGCTATATGAACATGGGTGCACATATATCATTGTGGTATGATTCTTTTAATTATTTGGGGAAGATACCCAGCATGGAAATAGCTGGGTCAAATGGGACTTCCAGTCCTAGTTCTTTGCAGTATCCATACTGAGTTCCACAGTGGTTGCACCAGTCTGCACTCCCACCAGCAGTGGAGCAGGGTTCCTCTTTCCCAACAGCTCTGCCAGTATTTATTATTGGTTGATTTCATGATAGCAGCCATTCTTTCTGGGGTGAGGTAGAATCTCAGCTTTGTTTTCATTTGAATCTCTTGAATGACCAGTGATGTTGAACATTTTTTATTATGTTTATTTGCTATTTCTACTTCTTTGTCTGAGAAATGTCTGTTCATTTCAGATGCCCATTTTTGGATTGGGTCTTTAAATTTGGGAGGTCTGACTTTTTTAAGTTCTTTATAGATTCTAGATAGTAGGCCTTTTTCTGAGGAACGGCAGGTGAAAATATTTTCCCACATTGTAGACTGTTTCTTCAAAGTGTTGGTGGTTTCTCTGTCTGTGCAGAAACTTTTTAATAAGAAGAGATCTCACTTCTTGATGGATTGTGCTAGTTCATGGGAAACTGAGGTGTGGTTCATAAAAATCTTTTCCTACATCGATGTCTTTAAGAATTCTACCTAACCTCTGTTCCAGCTGGTTCAGTGTTTCTGTTTTAATATTTAGATCTTTAATCCATTTTGATTTTAGTTTAGTGCATGCTGAGAGAGATAGGCCTAGTTTTAATCTTTGGCAAGTTGAAACCCAATTTTTCCAGCACCATTTATTAAAGAGGCTATCTTACCTCCAGTGAGGTTGTTTGGCTCCATTGTCAAAGACGAGGTGGCTGAGTGTGTCTGGAGTTGTTTCTGCATCTTCTAATCTGTTCCACTGGTCCTGAGGTCTGTTTCTTTGCCAGTACCATGCTGTTTTTATCACAGTAGCTTTGTAGTATAGTTTCAAGTTGGAAGTTATGATACCCCTCCATGTCTCTGTTGCCTAGAATTGCTTTTGCTATTCTGGGTCTCTTCTTGTTCCAAATGAATTTTTGGATTGTTTTCTCAAGGTTCATGAAGTATGCTGTTGGAATTTCAACTGGGATTGCATTGAATCTATATAGCAGTTTTGGAAGTATGGCCATTTTCACTATGTTGATTCTCCCTACATGGAAACAAGGGATGTCTTTCCATTTTCTGATATTATCTTCAATCTCTCTTTTCAGAGTGCTATAGTTTTCAGAGAAGAGGTCTTTGATTTCTTTTGTTAGGTTGATTCCTAGGTATTTCAGTTTTTTGATGCTACTGTGAAAAAAAATTGTTTGCCCTATTTCTGTCTCAGTGAGTATGTTGTTCATGTAGAGGAAAGCTATTGATTTTTGTGTGTTGACTTTGTATCCAGCTATTTTATTGAATTTGGTTATTAAGTCTAGAAGGCTTTTGGTAGGGTTTTTGAGGTCTTCTACATAGAGTATCATGTCATCTGTAAATAATGACAATTTGACTCTTCATTTCCTATTTTTATTCCTTTTATTTCTTTTCCTTGTCTAACTGCTGTGGCTAATGTTTCCAAAACTATAGTGAACAGGAGTAGTGATAGTGGACATCCTTGTCTTGTTCCTGATTTTAGTGTGAAGGATTTCAGTTTTTGACCATTTAGTATGATATTGGCTGTTGTTTTTTCATAGATGGCTTTTATGAGATTGAGGTAGAAACTGTCTATTCCAATTTTTTGTAGGGTTTTTATCATAAATGTGTGCTGGATTTTCTTGAATGCTTGTTCAGCATCTATTGAGATGATCATATGGTTTTTTGTCCTTGGCTCTATTGATATAGTGTATTACATTTATTGATTTGTGTAGATTGAACCATCCCTAGGTCAGGGTGTATGATCTTCCTTTATGATCTTCTGCATTCTCTTTGCCAGTATCTTATTAAGGATTTTTGCATTTATGTTCATTAGTGAGATTGGCCTATAGTTCTCTTTTTTGGTTGGGTCTTTCTCTGCTTTGGGGATCAAGGTGATGCTTGCTTCCAGGAATGAATTCAGGAGTATTGGTTCTGTTTCAATTTCACTGAAGAGTTTAAATAGTAGGATGTAGTGCCCTTCTTTGTCTCCCTTAATCAGTGCTGGTTTGAAATCCACTTGATCTGCATAGATGATAGCTACTCCTGCTTTTTTTCTGGTTCGTGTCACATGGAGTGTTGTTTTCCACTCTTTAACTTTCAGTCTATGAATTTCTTTTTGAATTAAGTGGGTTTCTTGTTTGCAGCATATTGTAGGATCTTGTTTCTTGACCCATTATGCCAGTGTATTTCTTTTGTTTGGTGAATTGAGACCATTAACATTAATGTTTATAACTGACAGGTATTGACTTATCATTGTCATGACTTTTCTTTTTATTCGATTCTCCCCCTTTGCTTTAATTTCTTGTCATGCCATATGGTTTCATTCTGCTGGCCTTCCTGGGGTTGTGATCCTCATTATCTTTTCATAGGATATTGTTTAAAATTTTTTGGAGTGCTGGTTTGGTATTCATGAATTTCCTAAGGTGCTCTTTGTCATGAAAGTATCTTCTTTATCCATCAATTTTGAAAGACAGTTTTGCATGGTACATTAATCTGGTTTGGAGGCTGTTTGCCTTTAGGGCTTGAAATACATCACTCCAAGTTCTTCTTCCCTTAAGGGTTTGCATTGAGAAGTGTACTTTGATTCTGATGGGCCTTCCTTTGCATGTGATTTGTTCCTTTTCCCTAACTGCTTGTAGAATTTTGTTCTTCTGTTGGGTTTCTGGAATCTTAACTATTATAGGCCCATGTGTAGATTTTTTTTATCAAGGCTAGTTGAAGTTCTCTATGCCTCACTTATCTATATGTCACTTTCTTTTCCTGTGCTTGGGAAGTTTCCCGCCATCAGTTCTGTGAAGTGTTTTATGTTGCCTGCACACTCTCCTGTTTCTTTGTTGTCTCTGATCAGTCTTCTGTTACTCTTCTTTGCATCCTCTGGAATCTGCTGGATTGATTTCTCATGGTCCCTTACTATTTTTAATGTTTTTCTTTTCCTGGTCACTAATTGCAATCTTATCTGCTATATCTGAGATTTTGTCCTCACATTGGTTCATTCTGCTGTGCAAACTTTCAATGGAGTTTTTAATCTCCTGGAAATATGTTTGCATCTGTTTTATGGATTCCATTTGTTTCATATGTTGTGATTCCATCATGTTCCCCAGCTCCTCTATTTTTTGGCCTGTGTCCTCTCTAGATTTACTAATCATGTCTTGCACTATGGGCACATCTCTGCTGTTATCTGAGAAATCATTTCTGATTTCATTTCATTTTTTCCAGTTCTTCTTTTGTTGCCAGTTCAAGCAGCCCAGGTGGTTGAGTATCAGATTGTTCAATCTCGTTTCCCTTTGGGGTTGCTTTAGGTGATCTGGAAGTTTGGTTCTGAGACTTGTTTATGTGTCTTCTCCTTTCAATGGGGGGGGGGTGCTGCTGTTGCCCAGGCGGTGCACCTCCTTGGTGCTGGGGCTGGTGGTATGGTGGCCTGGAAGGCTCCTCCTCAGTGCTGGGGCCAGCTCTGCTCCTCAGCACTGGGGGAACAGACCATTCATTTCTTAAGGTAGTGTGATTGATCTTACTTGGACTTGTGATCCTGCAGTCTTTTTATTCTCTAACCATGCATTTGGGGAGGTTTTGGCCATATGGCTCCAAAAGTCCCTCACCTCTGGATTTCCATCTCATACATACTCCTGGCCAACACCCCCACACATTCACAGGAGGCAAATAGCAGAAAGATGAAGGGTCAGTGTTTGCTCAGTAAATGATAAAAACTGCACCCAACACTGGAGGCCGCACTGGTCCCTGGATCAAAACCTTGACACCAACAAACCTCTAACTTCCTGACACAGGATCCAAAAATCAAACTGCTCTACTATTTAGTGTCTTAAACCACATATCATCTTATCTCCTCATTATTTATTTCTCTGAACTTGAAACCTCACCATTGCCCAAATCAGCACAGCAGTCATGTATTTAAAGGCCTTTATAACTAAACTCTAATAATACTATTAGGATAACAGTAAAAACAACATTGATAATAGCGAAAATGCTTTAAGTACTTAGTATAGATCAGGTAAAATTTTAGTTATCTTATAAGTATCATATTATTTCATCCATATAAATACTCTGTGAGTTGGTTATGATTCTTCTTATTCTCTGAATCTTAAAGAAAATGGTTATATCTGTATAGTTCTACTATTACTTATTACTCTAACTCAGGAATCCATATCACTTAATTCCTGCACTAAACTTGGAAAAGACCCAAGGCATAAAATGTAGCCAACATGTAGAGTGGCCACAGATTCAAATTTTATCAAGTCTATATTGTGCTGCATTTGAAGAAAAAAATATAAAATACTTTTTAAAAATATATATTCCAAAAACACTTTTTGATTTATGGTAGAGTTGCAAGGATAACACCAGAAATATTCATAGAGCTTTCCTCTAGATTCCTCTAATACTAACAATTTACATAATTTCAATACAACTATCAAAAGTTAAAAGTAATCATTAATACGTTGCTATTAATTAAACTACAGATTTTATTTGGATTTTACCAGTATTTCCAATAATGCCTTCACTGTTCCAGCAATCAAGTGAAGGTACCGTGGCACACTACATGGGTCCCTCTCGCCTCCCACTTGGGAAAATTTCTGTATTTGCTTGTTGTTTTTTAATGGTAAGTTAGAAGAGCATTGTTTATGTATTTTATATAATGACTTAGTATTTCAACTTATACTATATTTTCTTCTGATTAGACTGAAATTACAGGTTTGGAGTGGGGGAAATACCACTGAGATACAATAGCTCTCTATCACATCCTATTAGGAAGTTAATGATTTAACATGATTAAGTATTGATGTCATTAAATTTGATTACTTGTTTCTGGTAGTATCTGTTCAGTTTTACCAATGTAAAGTCACTCTGACCATCACTGTGTATTCTACATGTTGGAAGGGATACTAGCCTCTAATCTCTGGACTCTTCACTGAAGACAATGGCAGTTATAGCCAAATCCTGAAGGAAGGAATATAAGGATTGTGTGAACATACCGTCAAACAAGCACAGTAATTAATAACTATTTTGAGAACTTGGATACTTAGATGTCAAGTAAGCATCCTGTTTTCTTTCAAAGGTAACACATTAAATTTTGTATTTATCAATACATTTTGCCCGAAGCAGTTATTACTATCATGTTCTAACAGAAATTTTCTATTTCTTTCTTTCTTTCTGTATTTATTTGGAAATCTCGAGGAGAGATTATCCCTTCTCTTCCATGTCTTTCTTCAGTTATTTATTTATACCTGAATGCATTTGTAAATATTTTGTTTTTGGCTTGTAATCCAATATTATCCCTTTTTATTGTGTTCCTCAATTTGTTCCAGGTTTGGCCATTGGGAACTCCTTCAGTTTGACTTTTGACTCTTTTTGTCATGCCCTCATTTTTTATTTTCACTTGCTTACTTTCTAAAATTGCATGATATTTCAGATTGATTTTGTATTTTCATTGCTTCAGTTCAAGATTCAACAATTTTTCCTAGGAGTCCAAGTTCCGCTTCTTGGAGAAGTGGTATTTAGAAGCCAGGATCAAGCTCCTACTACTGAGGTATTATTTCTTCTAGGACCTTTCAGTGCACAGAGTTAAGAAATATGTATGTTTACTAACTCATGTGTATGTGCAAATCTTTAGTAGTTCATATATTTGTTCATATTCATTTATAATTTGCTCAAGTCTAACATAGGCACCATTGAGTTTCATTCTAGTGTCTCCTCATATTTGTACATAAAGTCTCTTATAGTGAAAAATCTGGCTTTTATGATCTACAATTTATTTACTTACTTAAGGTTATATGTAGTTAACATTATGTCAGAATTGTTAACCCTGTGGGAAACAAATGTGCCAGCTAGAATACAGTTAGTTTTATATCTATCATTAAAATATCCAGTTAGCACTGTTTTCCAAAATTATTTAGGTTAGCTTTTCCCCCACTCTCTTCAGAGAACTTATGTCATATACTTATAAAGGTGCCTTTGTCAATCTACAAATTATCTTGGCATTTCTGGTTTATTGATTTTCTTTGTTTTGTTTTTAATTCTATTACAGTAAAGTTCACTGTTATTTACATTTATAAACTTTTTAACACACTAATTTGCTCTTTGTTCCACATTGTAGCATTTCCTCTCATCACTCATTGAAAGTCTGTCCTTGCCCAATTTTGTGCTTTGGGAGATTTATTATCTCTCACCTCAAAATGTCTAAGCCCCATAACCTCTTCTTCTGTGAAGATTCATATACTGTGAGTCAGTCATTCAGGACATAATCCATTTCCTTTAAAGAATTCTAAAATGACTGGTGAATAGCTATGCATATCTTGTAGAACCCATTAAGGCCTTTATTAGCATGGAGGCTGAGTTAGAGGGACTACTTGGCTTCCGACATTCTTTGTCCCCACCTTAGCATCTGCCTTCAAGGATGGGTAGGTTTCCACAGCTGACATTTACCAATCATTTCCCTGTTTGACTAAGCCCATCGAGTACAGAAGGATCTGGATGCCAGGAGTATACATAAGTCTCCAGGCTTGGCCTAGTCCTACCCTTTGCTTATGTTATGGAAATGAAAACAAGAGGGAATAGTGTGCACAAGTCTCTGATAGGTAAAAAGCATAAAATGGATGCATCACACATGGTTAGGCCTATTTCTCTAATTTCAGTAATTAAATAAGTTGCTCCATGTCAAATAGCAAATGAAGAAACACATTGAGCATCTATGACATGGATGCCCCCTTTGAGGAGAGAAGCATTAAGTTTCCAATCCCATCTGGAAACTTAAAGAGTGGAAGACAAAAATTCACCCTTCATGTCATATTATGGACCTGGTATGGAATTGGTGTGTTTTGAACAGAACAATTAGAACTACAGCTGATATGCTGTGTGCTAACAATTTGTAATATAATATGTTAACATTTTTACATGAATTAATTCATCTCCTTCTTGGACAACTCTGGTTTTTTATTGTTATTATTATTATCTGCATTTTGAGAAACTTGAAGCACAGTTGGATTAAGTGACTTGACTGATGTTTGTAACTAGAAAGTGAGCATCAAGATTGGAGCTCAACATTCCAAATGTACCGACTGCTCTGCTATAATTCTTCATTGAAAGGAGAAGGAGCCCATGTGGGCTTTCATCTTCTGGACCTCAATTTACTTCTCCTCTGGACCTCAATTTACTTCTCCATAAAACACTTTTAACCATCATCTTTCACTTCTCCCTTTTTTCTATATGGACTCTGGGTCACTGTCCCTCATTCATTGGTTATTTCAGCCAACTGGCTTATTACTTTTCCCTCTTTGATTAAATTCCAATATGTCTGTAATTTCAACATCTGCTGGAATTATCTTCATAACCATTTGGGCTCTCACTTTCATGGCCCTTGCGTGCTGATTATTTTTTCTACCATTTCATGGTTATAACCTCTGACCACAGTGACTATCAATTTCAGAATTCAAATTCAAATATTGCCATTCTGGCAACCTTTCAGCCTTCTGTATTAGCAATGAGTACGGCTGCATATAACAACAAAACTTTCACCAAAAACAAATGAAAATCCAAAGTAAACCTGATAAAAGCTTTCATGTAAAATAAACTCAAAAAAACAGACACTGGTTAGGTAACTTTCCAGAAGCACCAGTTCCCAAGTTCTAGCTCCCTTCCTTCTCCTGTGATTAAATTAAAATTATCACCCAATTCTCCAGGATAGTTGCTTATGCTCTAGCCATCACACCTTCAAGAAAGTTTCCTAAAAGACACAGGATACTTTTACTCATATTCCACTAACCAAAATTTACAAATAAAAATATACAAAAAAAGTAAAAAAAAAAATCTACAAACCAAATAATTTACAAAAAAAATAACTTACAAACAAAATATCTTAATTCTGTATTCCTATAATTTGCCCTAATACTTTGTTTTTATTTTTAATTTTAATCTCAGTTTGGAGAAATGATCAGATAAATAGAAACTAGCATTTTCTACCACTCTTCCTGGTCAGAAATATCATTGTGGATTTTTTAAAATTTTATGATAAAATAAAACTAAATTTCATAACCAAATAAAAGGAGAATACTAGTAGTTATTGCCCTGTGCATCATTATCTTCAGAGTACTCAACATAAGACATTAACCAAAAACATTCTTACAAAAAGGAAACAGATATTTCAATATATATATTTGTGTATGTATACATATACATTAACATATATAATTGTTTCATTTATACTAATAGTTTATATCAATTGAACATAAAGTTCGTGTTATTATCTATCATAGTTTTAGACTCAGTGAAACCTCCAAATCCATTGACTCTACTTTTTTCCTTATCTATCATTTAGATACATACTCTATATAGAAGATCCCAAGGACTCCACCAAAAGTATTGTAAACTTAATAACCAAATTTAGTAGAGTAACTGCATACACGGTCAACACACAAAAATCAATAACCTTCCTGAACACACACAAAAAATAGACTCACTGAGAGAGGAAATGGAGAAACAACTGCTTTCACAATAGCATCCAAAAAATGAAATACTTAGGAATCAGTCTAAAGAAAGAAACCAAAGACCTCAACCCTGAAAACTATAGCTCTCTGAAAAAAGAGATCTAAGAGGATATCAAAAAATGGAAATACATCCCTTGCTCTTGGATAAAAATAACCAAAATAGCCATAGTTCAAACATTGCTATATAGATTCAATGCAATCCTGATTGAAATTCCAACAGCATATTTCACAGAACTAGAGAAAACAATCCAAAAATTCATTTGGAATAGCAAAAGCAATTCTAGGCAAGAAAGACAAGATAGGGGCTATCACAGCCCTCAACTTGAAACTCTACTACAAAGCTACTGTGATAAAAACAGCATGGTACTGGCAAAGAAACAGACCCAAGGACCACTGGAACAGATTAGAAGATGCAAAAACAATTCCAGACACACTCAGCCACCTTATCTTTGACAAAGGAGCCAAATACCCTCACTGGAGGAAATATAGCATCTTTAATAAATGGTGCTGGAAAAATTGGGTTTGAACTTGCCAAAGATTAAAACTAGACCTATATCTCTCTCCATGCACTACACTAAAATTGAAGTGGATCAAAGCTCTGAATATTAAAACAGAAACCATAAGCCAGACGGAAGAGTGGTTAGGTAGAACCCTTAAAGACATTGGTGTAGGAAAAGATTTTATGAACAAAACCTCAGTGGCATGTGAACTAGCACAAAAGAAAAAAATCAACAACTGGGATGCCATTTTTAAAAAGCTTCTGCAGCCCCCTCAGAGTCTGGCCCCATGGATACCAGGATCCCATGACCTGCTAGACCATGCGCTATGGACGCCTAGCCCTGCTGGACCACACCACACATAGGTCGGGTGAGGCATCTGAATCCCCACAGCAGAAGCACCAGGGGGGATCAGAAAGGCCATGGTTATGAGCCTGAGAAGATAGAGCAGAAGTGAACAACAGAGAGAGCCTCTCTGGCACTCCTCAATGGAAATTTAAGCCCACTGGGAAAGTGAAGAAAAACTTTTCAATAAAAGCACACTGGACCGTTGTGGGTGGTAAGGTGGTGGGATCAGCACCTCCCAGAGAAACGCGGACTGGCTTAGGGGGGAGGACAGCTGGAACCTGCAATACAACCTTGCAGAGTTTAATCCTGCAGGAGGTCAGGGACCTCAACTTGGACCTCGGAGCCAGAAATCAGCCAGAATCTCAATAGACAACAGCTGACTTGCTGAGACTAATTGACTTAGACCTGCACACTGCTACCCACATTGTCTAAAAGAATAGCAAAGAAATCCTGAGGGAGACCTTTTTTTGTTATATATATATATATATATATATATATATATATATATATATATGTATATGTATATTTTTTTTCTTTTCATTTTCTCCCTCTCTTATGGCTCTATATTTCTCTCCCTCTTTGTTCCTGTTCCTGTCCCATTCTTAATTTTCTCTCTTTCTGTCCTCTTG
This sequence comes from Heterocephalus glaber, assembly GCF_053883595.1. Lineage (NCBI taxonomy): Eukaryota > Metazoa > Chordata > Mammalia > Rodentia > Bathyergidae > Heterocephalus > Heterocephalus glaber. Next base: position 3,746,310 of record NW_028258463.1, read on the forward strand.
ACTGTCACATTTATACGAAAGTGAATACAATTTCTAGCTTCCCTACTGTTGTCAGTTTGTTCTGTACTTGTCTTTGTTCTTTCACTCTGTCTTTTCTTCCTGTCTTCAACAGATTCCCACAATTTGTGTGATTTTCCCATATCCTCTAGCCTCACCTCTAACCTTTCCCTCTTCCTCTATCTCTCTACACCTCCCTCCCCAACTCCATCTAAATCCTTATCCTGAAGGGTAAATAAACATATTTTGGGTTGGACCTAGATTTTGATCTAGCTCAGATGGTTAAAGGTGACAGATTAACTGCTAACACAAATTGTCATTTTCTAAGCTGTGTTTGATGCTGTGTCAATTGGGCTAAGGTGTTATGATTGATCTAATCAGTTGTCCTCCCTAGTATACTGAAAATGAGATTGCCTAGGAGTCATTAGAGACTCAAAGCCCAAAATGTCCAGCTATACCTAGAAGATATCTCTGAGAAGCAATCACTCCACAGGGACTCTAAAAACCAGTAATAAAGATACTCAAAATAAGAAATATTGGAGTATCAGCTCAGGAATTAAAGCAAAAAACAGCACCAACAACAGAATTGAAAATGAGAAGACACCTTTGCAGGACACAAACACAGACTTGCAGCTCACCAAAGGCAAATTCTGGGGGAAAATGGGTGGAAAAATTTGATAGGCAACGAGCTGGACACTGAACTGAGAGCACAGGAAGTAACAAAACAGATGCATGAGGCTCTAGAAAAAATCAAGACAGAAATAATTTCCCAGGTAACTACAGAGATGGTGAGCAGAATGAAAGATATGATTAGAGGCTCTAGAATAGAAACAGATAAAAAAAAGATGACCTCAGAACCATGCTGGAGGCCATGAATACCCAGAATGAGAAGGAAATGGAAACCATGATTGCCCAACATAGGAAAGAAATGGAATCCATGAAACAGATTCAAATTGATATCCAGGAGATTAAAAACTATATTGAAAGTATTCACAGCAGATTGAGCTAATGTGAAGATAGAATACCAGATACAGAAGATAGGATTGTTGTTAGTGACTGTGAAAACAGAGATTTCTTCAAAATAGTAAGGGACCATGAAAAATCAATCTAGAAGCTGCTAGATGATGCAAAGAAGAATAACAGAAGACTGATAGAGTCCACCAAAAAGCATGAAAAATTACAAATGACCAAAAAAATCTATTTACAGAAGAAAGAGTAGAAAACTTTGCAGACAGAGGTAGAGAATTTGACATATAGATAAGTGAGGCATATGAAACTCCAACTAGCCACAATAAGAAAACTACACCTAGACATATAATAGTCAAGATTCCAGAAACACAACAGAAGAAAAAAAGCCTACAAGCAGTTAGAGAAAAGAAACAAATCACCTATAAAGGAAAGCCCATCAGAATCACAGCACACTTCTCAACACAAACCCTCAAGTTAATGAGAGCCTGGAATGAAGTATTTCAAGCCCTAAAAAAAATAATTTCCAACCTAGACTGTTCTATCTTGCAAAATTATCTTTCAAAATTGATGGGGAAATTAGCTACTTCCATGACAAAAAACACCTAAGAAATTTCATGAGCACCAAACCAGCACTCCAAACAATTCTAAACAATATCCAAGAAAAAGACAATGAAGGTCACAACTCCATGGGGCCCAACAGAGCAAAGCCACCAGGCAAGGCAAGAAACTAAAGAGAAAGGGGGAAAAATGAAAAATAAAAGAGCCAACAACAGTAAGACATCATGACAAGGATGAGTCAATATCTATCAATTATAACCATAAATGTTAATGGCCTCAATTCACAAATCAAAATAAATATACTAGCAGAATGAATTAAGAAGCAAAATCCAACAATATGCTGTATACAAGAAACACACCTAACTCAAAAAGAAATTCATAGACTGAAAGTAAAAGGATGGAAAACAGTTCTCCATGCAACAGGAACCTGGAAAAAAGCAGGGATAGCAATCTTATTTGCAGACAAAATAAATTTCAAAAAATTTAATTAAGAGAGACAAAGATGGTCACTACATCCTTGTGAAGGGAACAATCCAAGAGGAAGTGATGAGAATCATAAACACATATGCACCAAATATAAATGCCCCCAATTATACAGAACAAATGTTAATGGACATGAAAAACTAAATAAGCACTAATACAATTGTAGTGGGGGACCTCAATACCCCACTGTCACAAATAGACAGATCATCTAGACAAAAAATTAACAATGAAATTCTAGAACTGAACCAAGCTTTTGAACAAATGGACTTAATAGATGTCTACAGAGTGTTGTACTGCACAAAATCAGAATACACATTCTTTTCAGCTGCACATGGGTCATTCTCCAAAATAGACCACATGCTAGCTCATAGGATATGTTTAAGTAAATGGAAAAGAACTGAAGTCACCCCCTTTGTATTTTCAGACCATAGTGCAATAAAATTGGAGATCAATAGCATAAGAACCACAAAACCCCCACAAGAACATGGAAATTGAATAACACTCTCCTCAGCAACAAATAGGTCACAGAGGAAATTAAAAAATTAGATAGTTTCTACAACTAAATGAAAATGAATGCCAGTACAACATACAGGAACCTATGGGACACAATGAAAGCAGTTATAAGAGGGAAATTCATAGCAGTGAATGCCCATATTAGGAAAACAGAGACAGAGCTCAAATAAACTAATGCCGAACCTCAAGCTCCTAGAAAAAGAAGAGCATGACAAACCCAAATCTCATGCAAGAGAGGAAATTATAAAGATCAGAGCATAAATCAATGCAATGGAGGCTAAGAGAACGATACGAAAATTCAATGCATCAGAGTTGGTTTTTCGAAAGAATAAATAAAATAGATAAAACCTTAGCCCAACCTTACCAATAAAGGAAAGAAAAGGCTCAAATCCATGCAATTAAGATTGAAAAAGGTGAAGTCACAACAGATCCAGTAGAAATCCAGAAGATCATCAATACTTACTTGGAGAACTTGCCCTCTAATAAAATGGAAAACACAGAAGAAATGGACAGATTCCTAGACAAATACGAATTGCCAAAGTTAAATGAAGAAGATGTAAAAATTCTAAACACTCCAATTATAATCAATGAAATTGAAAATGTAATTAAAAATTTACAAACAAAGAAAAGCTCAGGTCCTGATGGCTCTACTGCTATATTCTACAAGACATTTGGAGAAGAACTATCAGGATTCCTCTTTAAACTCTTCAATGAAATCGGAAAAAAAGCAATACTTCCAAATTCATTCCTGGAAGCAAGTGTTACTTTGATTCCAAAACCAGGGAAAGACTCAACAAAAAAGAGAACTAGAGGCCAATCTCCTAATGAACACAGATGCAAAAATCCTCAAGAAGATACTGGTAAACAGAATACAGAAGGTCATCAAGAAGATCATACACCCTGACCAAACTGGATTTATCCTAGGGATGCAAGAATGGTTCAACATACATAAATCAATAAATGTAATACACTGTATTAACAGAGTCAAGGGCAAAAACCATATGATCATCTCAATAGATGCAGAAAAAGCATTCAACAAAATCCAACACCCATTCATGATAAAAACACTGGAGAAAATTCGAATAGAAAGTCTTTATCTCAACCTGATTAAGGCTATCTATGAAAACCCAACAGCCAATATCATACTAAATGGTCAAAAACTGAAAATCTTCATGCTAAAAATCAGGAACAAAACAAGGATGTCCACTATCACCACTCCTGTTCAATATAGTTCTGGAAATATTAGCCATAACAATTAGACAGGAGAAAGAAATAATAGCAGTAAAGATAGGAAAGGAAGAAGTGAAACTGTCATTATTTCCTGATGATATGATACCCTACACAGAAGACCCAAAAAACTCTGCCAAAAGAATTCTAGATTTAATTGATAGATTTAGTGGAGTAGCTGGATACAAGGTCAACACTCAAAAAACAATCACCTTCTTGTACACAAATAACAGACTCACTGAGAAGGAAATTAGGGAAAGTTCCTTTCACAGTAGCATCCAAAAAAATGAAATATCTAGGAATCCACTTAACAAAGGAATCAAAAGATCTCTACAGTGAAAACTGCAGCACTCTGAAAAAAGAGATCAAGAGGATATAAGAAAATGGAAAGGCATCACTTGCTCCTGGATAGGAAGAAAGAATATAATGAAAATGTTCATACTTCCAAAACTGCCATATAGATTTAATAGAATGCCAATTGAAATTCCAACAATATATTTGACAGAACTAGAGAAAAAAATCCAAAAATTCATTAGGAACCAGAGGAGACCTAGAATAGCAAAAGCAATTCTAGGTAACAGAGACATGGGAGGGGGTATCACAATCCCCAATCTGAAACTATACTACAAAGCTACTCTGATTAAAAACAGCATGGTACTGGCAAAGAAACACACCTGAGGATCAGTGGAATAGATTAGGAAATTCAGAAACAACTCCAGACATACTCAGCCACCTCATCTTTGAAAAAGGAGCCAATCATCCTCACTGGAGGAAAGATAGCCTCTTTAATACATGGTGTTGCAAAACTTGGATTTCAACCTGCCAATGATTAAAACTAGACCCATAAATATCACCATGCACTAAACTAAGATCTAATGGATTAAAGATCTAAATATTAAAACTAACCTTGCTGGAAGATAAGTTAGGTAGAACTTTTGAAGACATTGGCATGGGAAAAGTGTTTATGAACAAAATCTCAGTAGCATGGGAACTAGCACAAAGAATCAACAACTGGGATTTCATCTTATTAAAAAGCTTCTGCCCTACAAGAGAAACCACCAACAGAGTTAAGAGACAACCTACTATGTGGGAAAAACTTTTAGCTGCTGTACCTTAGACAAAGGCCTACTATCTAGAATATATAAAAAACTGATAAAAATCAGACCTCCAAATTTAAAGACCTAATCCAAAAATGGGCATCTGAAATGAACAGACATTTCTCAGACAAACAACTGAAAGGAGCAAATAAACATACGAAAAAATGTTCAAAATCACTGGTCATTCGAGAGATGCAGATGAGATTCCACCTCACCCCAGAAAGAATGGCTGCTATCAAGAAATCAACCAATAACAAATTCTGGAGGGAGTGTGGGGAGAAAGGAACCCTTCTTCACTATTGATGGGAGTGAACATTGTTGCAACCACTGTGGAAATCAGTATGGAGAAACCTCAAAAACTAGGATTAGAGCTCCCATTTGACCCAGCTATTTCCCTGTTGGGTATCTTCCCAAAAGAATTAAAAGCATCATGCCACAGTGATATATGCACAATCATGTTTATAATGCCACAGTGTGTAATAGCTAAATCTTGGAAACAGCCCAAATTCCCATCAACAAATGAATAGATAGAGATGTGGGTTTTTTTTTAAAAAATAAAATGGAGTACTTCTCAGCCACAAAGAATGATAAACTAGAAACATTTATAGCTAAGTGGGTGCACATTGAGGCCATACTCTTAAGTGAAATAAATAGGACATACATGTGCAAATAAAAAATAGTTTCTCTGGTGTGAGAATTTGAAAGTGTAAATGATGACCAAAATATATAATAGATAATGTGAAATAGGAAGAATAGATCCAACAGGGAAGGGAAAATGGGAGGGGGGGGCAGAGGAAAGGAAAGAAGGAAAAGGGAAAAAACATGAGAGAAGGAAAAAACTAAACCAAAGTCTTTGTAAATAGGGAAGGGCAAAGGGGTTGAAGGGAGTCCAATGGAATGGGAAAAAAAAAACAAACAAGAACCAGGATATATCATGTAAAGGTACAAATTCCCAATGATGAATGTCATCATGTTGTATACCTAAAATTTACCAATAAACTTAATGAATAAAAAAAGAAATTATTTGGCACTCAATATCCCTTATCCTTATTTTTTCTCTGTAGTACTCATTTTGTTTTGATGTATTAGTTATATTCTGTCTCCTCTTACTGGACTGTATGATTTAAGACAGCATGGACCATATTGGCCTGTGATAAAGTCTCACAAACTCTAATGTTACCAAGCATATGATAATCATTATATATGTAATGATATATAATTAATTAATTACTTAACAGGTTATCAGTACCATTAAAGCATTCCCAATGACCATGACACCAAAGCTATTATTTTCTATTACTGAGGTAAAACCTAATTTTTGTGAAGTATATTACTTATCTTATGTCTTTTGAAATTCGTTTTTTTTTTTGCTTCCAAGTTTTGGAGCAAAACAAGAAATGATTATTTCCCTTCCTCTGTAAGTCAGAGATCCGAGCCTATCCACATAAAACCTATTTCATTATAGAGTTGATAAATTAAATTGAAATTTCCCTGGTGGAACCAAGTAAAATTAACTGAGCACACAACACACACACACACACACACACACACACACACACGGAGGGAGGGAGGGAGAGAGAGAATGTATGAGTACATTTCTTAAGAATGATATAAAAATCCCTAGTATGATAAAATTATAACACTGTTAGATTAAGTAAAAACTTCTACCAGACTTAGTGTATCTTTATTCTTCTTTTGATCTATTGACTTTTCTAAACTCAACAACAGTTGTATTATAAGCAATTTTACAATCTGTCTCTAATTTGGCAAATAAATTGAAATGAATTTAGATATGTTTGTTGCAAATCAACAGGGATTTCTATAATTCCATATGTACTGACTCAAAAAATGTAAAATTAGGGCCAGGGAATTAGCTCAGTGGTTTTGACACCTGCTGCACAAGCTCAAGGACCCGAGTTCGATCCCCAGTACCAAAAAAAAAAGGTAAAATTTTCTTCTATTTTCTCCTTTCCTTCCCAGCCCCCTTTTACCAACACTTCATTACCTGCCTTCAAGAAATAAGTGGCCATTAGTCATCCTTCATTGGCCAGGGCATGGTAGATAATATTATACAAATACCTACCTACCTACCGTCTTAAGCCTACAAAAAGTATGTCTCTTTGTCACAGCGAGCCCACTATAAAGCAGCACAACTGTCCGGGAAAACATCTTTTGTGTAGCAACTCAACAATTCAGGGTACTTTGACCCCATTGTTCCACTCTTGGAAAAAAGTCACCTTAAATTGATGAGGCAGGAAAGAGACCACTACAGCATCAAGCCCTGTATGTTCTGTGCTTTGTCTTGTCGCGAGACACACTGTTTCTTCCTGCAACTTACTGATTCTAACAAATCATACAGCTCCATGTATCTGCAAGATTGATAAGAATGATTTTATCCTGTGCCCAGAAAGAGCTGAGTAGTGCTGAACGTCAGAATTTCCTATTGCATCCTTTTAATTCCCATTCCTTTTCCCGCTGCTAGCCTCTCTGACTTGCTTGGGCTAAGTTCAGGTCTAGGTGTGCAATTAAACTTTCACTTGTTTCTTCTCTGCCCTACTTCCAACACTTAAGTAGACCTTGGCCATCAAGCTTCAGGACTTACAAGGGAGCAGACATTGTCAATCTTACTCATCAGTGTGCTCCCAGCACCTAGCACTGTCTGAAGAGTAATTGTCTCTCAACAAAACTTGACTAATCTAATTAAGAAATGTGTTGGGCTGGGGATTTAGCTCAGTGGTTTTGCCGCCTGCTGCGCAAGAGCAAGGATGTGAGTTCGATCCCCGGTACCAAAAAAAAAAAAAAAAGAAATATGTTGTTAAGATTTATATTGTCTGAGGTATTTATATTCATCTGTTTGTTAAAAGCCTCAAATTTCAGATGAAACACTCTTAATGCTCCCACATAGGTGAAAAGAGTAGATATTGTAACATAAAGAGTGTGATCTGGTATTTTGCACTGACGCTTTTTTTCATTGGTTGAGGGATGGTGTATACAGCAGCATACATCTCTGATTCTACATATTTTAACTTTTCTGACTATACTTCTATTATTTCCAAAGGCTCTGAGAATAGTACCTAGTTGATACTCAAAGAGAATGAAATCAACAAGTTGAAAAAAATCCGTGCAGTTCCGTGTTACTGAAGTACAATTCACAGCACCCAGGATGTACTTTCAACCTGAATGCCTGTAAGTGGACAAATACGTGAAGGAAGTGTGGCAGATTGGATAGCAGAGTACATCAAGTCTCTGAAAAGCATGTGATTTTGCCATTTGCAACATGAACAGACCTGGAGATCATTTTTTTGGGAGAAATAAGCCAGGCACAGAAAGACAGACACTGCATGATCTCACTCACAAGTGGGATCTAAAAGAGTTGCTCTTACAGACATGCAGATGTTTTCTTCACCCCAGGAAGGAATTAGTATGCTTGAGAAGGCTGTCCTGAGTCTAACATCATGAGTTTCATTTTTGTTTTGAATTCCCTGCTTGTTTTCCACCTCCAGCCTCTGGCCTCCAGAGCATCTCCAGTTACTTCAAGGTGTTTTGAATTTCCCAAACAATTTTCAACATAAAATTAAATTTTAATTCATTTTAACTTGGCAAAAAATAAATAAAACATCAGCAGTATTGCAAAATTGAACAATAGGGTATTGCAGCTGTCAAAGGACAATGGGGCAGTGTGACTCTCCATAGTATTTCTAGAGCTGATTACATTGCCCATATATTTGGAAGGCAGGCTTTTGATTAACTATCTTGAAATTCCTAGGTCTCCATTTGCAAACAACCCAAAGAGAAAATCTTGACATGCAGGCTTAAGTAAGAAAGGAAATAGGCTGTGAGTACAAAAGAAGAAATGGGAAATAAGATATCTGTGGAGAAAATTCCTCACCCAAGGAACTTTTAAAATTTTCTTTTTTTTTTTTTTTTTGGTACCTGGGATCAAACTCGGGTCCTTGCACTTGCACAGCAGGCAGTGAAACCACTGAGCTAAATCCCTGGCCCCTAAAATTTTCTTTATGCAGAGATATACCTATATAACAGAATATCTAATAAGGAGTATGTTAAATACCAATAGAAATTGGTCTCTTTTCCTTCGACTTACACCTAAAACTTGTTTAATTTTAAATTCATTTTTAAAAGCTTCATGTTCTCCAGAGCCTTTCAGACATAACATAATCAAAGTGAGCAGGAAGCATCTTAATGCATCCTGTTAAAGCACATTATATCTCCTATTTCCATTTTTGCTCATTTTAACCTCTCCTCTACTTTAAGTAAAGTAACAATTGCATCAGAGTGAGCATGCTGCAACTAGCCATTTAATCCCCCAAATTTAAGTCACTAATGTGTTTCAGAAGGGTAAGATCCACTAAGTGGAACAAAGCAGCAAGACTCTCCCAATCTGGATCACAGATTCATATCCTTTTGCTTCAAGTAAGGATTTTTCAGGTTTTGAAAAGTTACCTTACAGCCATATCTGTCCGGGCTAAACAAATTTGCCAGCCCCATAACACACACATCTGGATGGGGGAATTCACAAGATTCACAGATTCTGTATGTATGTCATCAGATGAATATATACTTTCAAATTTTTATTTTCCAGTTCCCAACTGAAATATTAGGATTCTGAGGTGTCAGTAATGTCCTAATGGGCCAGGAACTTGACTCAGCTGTAAAATTAAATTGTTATTTGGCTCTACATTCTCAATGGGAACAATGGCCCAAGAAGATACTATGCCAACCTAGGTGGAAATAATGCCCCCAGAGAAGCAAAAGAAAGAAAAGCTCTAAGGAATAGGATCAGGTAGGGTTCAGTGTTATCAATGTACATGTATCCCATAATGAATGTAATTATTATGTACTGTAAACACCTACTAATAAAAATAAAAATGAAACGAAAATAGTAATGTGAAGGTTCTGAGATTTTTTTCTATTTGTCAATAAAGAAAGGGTAAAGTTGTGTTAAATAAGATACATCTTTATTACACTGCACAGGATACAAACCTGCCTGCTGCTTCCAAAGGAATTGCTATCTCTCTTCCCAGCATGTTTGTTATGCAAGTATTCTGGTAAAGATAATTCCAAGCAAAAAAATAGTCAGTTCATCAGCTCCAAAAATGTGAGAAAACATGAATGACTGGAGAAGAGTTTAGGGAGCTTATAAAAGGGATCTCATTGGACACAAGGCTATTTCTAGCCTTTTCTCATATTTCTATTACATTTTCATCAATCACAAGAATACACACATGTATGTGCACATATAAACACACACATGCATGTACAGATCTCTTTCTCCATGCCTTCTCCACCCTCAAACCACTAAAGTTCAAAATTAGAAATGGCTGAAAAAAAATTCCTTCTTTCCATAAATATCAAACTTTAGGTACCACCGCTTGCAGCGCAGAGGAAGGGGCTCCTAGGCCACCATACTACCACTCCCAGCACAGAGGAAGGGGCTTCTGGACCACTGTACCATCACTCCCAGCACAGAGGGAGGGGCTTCTGGGACACCATACCAGTGCTCCCAGTGCAGAGGAGGCATCCAGGTGGCTGTAGCACTGCTCCCAACGCAGAGGAAGGGGCTTCCAGGCTGCCATACTACCACTCCCAGCACAGAGAAAGGGGATTCTGGGCTGCTGTACCACTGCTCCCAGCACAGAGAAGGTTTTCAGGCTGCCATAGCACTGCTCCTAGCACTGAGGAAGGGGCTTCCAGGCTGAGATACACCACTCCAGGTGAAGAGGAAGGGGCTTCCAGGCCACCATATGACTGCGCCCAGCACAGAAAAAGGGCTTTCTGGGCTGGTGTACCGCTGCTCCCAGCACAGAGGAGGTGAGGTGGGCAGGTGCAACAGCACACAACCGCCCCCCCCATTGAAATGAGAAGACATATAAACAAGTCTCAAAATGAGACTACCAGATCACTTACAGGAACCACAAAAGGAAATGAGATGGAACACTGATACTCAACCAGCTGGACTCCCTGAACTGGCAACTAAAGAGGATCTGGAAAAAATGAAATCAGAAATAATTTACCAAAAAACAGCAGAGATTGTGCTCATAGTGCAAGATATGATGAATAAATCTAAAGAGATGCTGAGGAACATGGTGGAATCCCAGCATAGGAAACAAATGGAATACATAAAACACATGCAAACAGATTTCCAGGAGATTAAAAACTCCATTGAAAGTCTACAGAGCAGATGAGGCAATATGAGGACAGAATTTCAGATATAGAAGATAAAATTGCAATTAGTGACAAGGAAAAGAAAAATTGCTTCAAACTTGTAAGGTACCATGAAAAATCAATCCAGCAGCTGCTAGATGATGTAAAGAGGAATAACATAAGACTGATTGGAGTCAACGAAGAAACAGGAGAGCGCAGACATAAATGAAGTCTTCACAGAAGTCAAGGAAGAAAACTTCCCAAGCAAGAGAAAAGAACTTCATATACAGATAAGTGAGGCAGACAGAACTCCAACTAGCCTTGATTAAAAAAAAAAAATACACATAAGCATATAATTGTTAACATTCCAGAAACCCAACAATAGAATGAAGTTCTACAAGAAGTTAGAGAAAAGAATCAAATCACATACAAAGGAAAGCCCATCAGAATCACAGTAGACTTCTCAACCCAAATCCTCAAGGCAAGAACAGCTTAGAGTGATATATTCCAAGCCCTAGGAAAACAGACTCCAACCCAGATTTATGTACCCTGCAAAACTATCTTTCAAAATTGATGGAAAAAAAAGATACTTTCATGACAAAGAACACCTTAGGAACTTCATGAATACCAAACGAGCACTCCAAAAAGTTTTAAACAATATCCTAGGAACAGACAATGAGGATCACAACCCCAGGAAACAGAATGAACACAGGGCATGACAAGAAATTAAATGTAAAGGGGAAGAATCCAACAAAAAGAAAAAGTCATGACAATGATAAGTCAATACATATTAGTTACAACCATCAATGCTAATGGTCTAAATTCACCAACCAAAAGAAATAGACTTGCAGATGGGTCAAGAAGCAAAATCCAAACATATGCTGTATAAAAGAAACAAATTTAATTCAAAATGAAACTCAAAGGCTGAAAATTAAAGGATGACAAACAATACTGCATGTGATGGGAACCCCCCAAAAAGCAGGAGTACCTATTCTCTTTGCAGACCAAGTAGATTTCAAACAAACACTGATTAAGATAGACAAAGAAAGACACTACATCCTTCTAAAGGGAACAATCCAAAAAGAAGAGATGACAATCATAAAGATCTATGCACCAAACACTACTGTGCCCAACTATATAAAACAAATACTAACGGACACGAAAAGTCATATATGTACTAATACAATTGTAGTGGGGGACCTCAACACCCCACTGTCACAAATAGATGGATCAACTAGACAAAAAATAAGTAAAGAAATACTACAACTCAATCAAACTCTTGAACAAATGAACTTAACAGATGTTTACATAGTGTTCCGCCCCACAAAATCAGAATACACATTCTTTTCAGCTACACATGGGTCATCCTCCAAAATAGACCACATACTCACTCATAGAACATGTTTAAGTAAATGCAAAGGAACTGAAGATATTCCCTGTATATTATCAGACCACAGTGTGATGAAATTGGTAACAAAAGAAACTGCAAAAATTTCATAAACCTGGGAAATTGAACAACACACTTCTGAATAACCAATGGGTCACAGAGGAAACTAAAGAAGAAATCAGATAGTTCCTTCAATTAAATGACAATGACAATACAATATACCAGAATCTATGGGACACAATGAAAGCAGCCTTACGAGACAAATTCATAGCAGTGAATACACATAGGAGGAAAACAGAGTGAGCCTAATTAAGCAACATGATGTGAACCTCAAGCTTCTAGAAAAAGAAGAGCAGGACAAACTCAAAGCTCATACAAGGGAGGAAATTATAAAGATCAGAGGAGAAATCAATTCAATGGAGACTAAGGGAATGATACAAAAAAATCAATGAAGCCAAGAGTTGGCTCTTTTAAAGAATATACAAAATTAACAAACCCTTAGCCAACCTTATCAGAAAAAGGAAAGAAAAGGCCTAAATCCATGCAATTAGGAATTAAAAGGGTGAAAATACAATGGACACAGGAGAAATCCAGAGGATCATCAATACCTACTTCCAGAAACTATACACCAATAAGATGGACAACACAGAAGAAACGGACAGATTCCTAGATATGTATGAATTACTAAAGTTGAATGAAGAAGACCTAAAAATTCTAAACAACCCAATATCTATTGATGAAACTGAAAATGTAATTAAACACTTACCAACTAAGAAAAGCCCAGGTCCTGATGGCTTCACTGCTGAATTCTACAAGACATTTAGAGAGGAACTACTGACACTACTGTTTAAACTCTTCAATGAAATTGAAAGGGAAGCAATACTCCCAAATTCATTCCTGGAAGCAAACATCACCTTGATCCCCAAAGCAGAGAAAGACCCAACCAAAAAAGAACTATAGGCCAATCTCACTAATGAACACAGATGCAAAAATCATTAATACGATACTGGCAAATAAAATGCAGAAGATCATCAAGAAGATTATACACCCTGACCAAGTAAGATTCATCCCAGGAATGCAGGGATGGTTCAACATACACAAATCAACCAATATAACACACTATATCAATAGAGTCAAGGACAAAAACCATATGATCATCTCAATAGATGCAGAAAAAGCATTTGACAAAATCCAACACACATTTATGATAAAATTCCTACAAAAAAATGGAATAGATGGTCGCTATCTTGATCTGATAAAAGCCATCTATGAAAAACCAACAGCCAATATCATACTAAATGGTCAAAAGCTGAAATCCTTCACACTAAAATCAGGAACAAGACAAGAATGTCCACTATCACCACTCCTGTTCAATATAGTTTTGGAAACATTAGCCATGGCAATTAGACAAGAGAAGGAAATAAAAAGAATAAAGATAGGAAATGAAGAAGTCAAATTGACATTATTTGCAGATGACATGATACTCTATATAGAAGACCCCAAGAAAGCCACAAAAAGTCTTCTAGACTTAATAACTAAATTCAGTGGAGTAGTTGGACACAAAAATCAATAGCTTTCCTCTACACAAACAACAGACTCACTGAGAGAGAAATAGGGCAAATAATTCCTTTCACAATAGCATCCAAAAAAATGAAATACCTAGGAATCAACCTAACGTAAGAAAGCAAAGACCTCTTCTCTGAAAACTATAGCACTCTGTAAAAAGAGATTGAAGATGATATCAGAAAATGAAAAAACATCCCCTGCTCCTGGGTAGGCTGGATTAACATAGTGAAAATGGCCACACTTCCAAAACTGCTATATAGATTCAATGCAATCTCAATTGAAATCCCACCAGCATACTTCACACACCTTGAGAAAACAACCCAAAAATTTATTTGGAACAAGAAAAGACCCAGGATAGCAAAAGCAATTCTAGGCAACAGAGACATGGCAGGGGGTATCAAAATTCCCAACTTGAAACACAATGGTACTGGCAAAGAAACAGAGCTGAGGACCAGTGGAACAGATTAGAAGATGCAGAAACAACTCCAGACACACTCAGCCATCTCATCTTCAATAAATGAGCCAAATACCATCACTGGAGGAAAGATGGCCTCTTTAATAAATGGTCTTGGAAAAATTGGGTTTCTTCTTGTCAATGATTAAAACTAGACCTATATCTCTCACCATGGACTAAAGTAAAATCAAAATGGATTAAAGAGCTAAATATTAAAATAGAAATGCTGAACTGGCTGGAACAGTGGTTAATTAGAACTCTCGAAGACATTGGTCTAGCAAAAGATTTAATGAACAAAACCTCAGTTGCCCATGAATTAGCACAAACAATCAGTAAGTGGGATCTCTTCTTATTAAAAAGCTTCTGCACACCAAGAGAAACCAACAGCAGTGTGAAAAGACAACCCACAATGTGGGAAAAAATCTTCACCTGCTGTTCCTCAGACAAAGGTCTACTATCTAGGATCTGTAAAGACCTCAAAAAGAATCTGACTTCGGGCAGGCCCACTAGCTGACGGCTGGGCCGAACAGAGCCAGTGGTGCCAGGGCCAAGTGGGGCCGAGTGGTTGCAGTCTGACCAGGCAGGACCTTCTTGCTCCGGCTTGTTCCACCAGCTTACAACCAGCCACCAGGACAGGCTACTTGGTTACACATTGCAGAGGCACAGGGGGACAAAAGATTGTCCTGAACTCCAGAAGTGAACAACAGAGAGAGTCCCTGTCTCAGGCTCCCTGATGAAAACAAGCCCACTGGAAAAGGGAAGGGAATCTCTGCAATAAAGGCACACCAGAGCACCATGATTGGTAAGTTGGAAGGATCATCAGCTCCCATAGGAAACTGGACTTTCTTCAGGGGGAAACCCACTGAAACCTGCAGTAGAAACTTGTAGAGTGCAACCCTGCAGGAGGACAGGGAGCTCAACTTGGGACTTGCAACCAGAAATCTGCCTGAATCTCACAGGTCTGTGACTTGTTTACTGAGACTCATTGACTTATAACTGCACACTGCTGCCCACATTGTCTATTGTGCAGCAGAGACACACCTTGAAGGAGGCCCTTTAATTTTTAAAGGTGATAGATTAATAACTACCATAAATTGTCATTCTTTAAGAGGTACTTGATGTTATGGTGTTGCTGATTGTATGACTTAGACTAAGGTGTCATGATTGATCTAAACAGTTTTCCTTCCTGGTATAATGAAAATGAGATAGCCTCAGAGTCATTAGAGATGCAAAACCTAAAGACCAGCTATATCTGAAAGACACTTCTGAGAAGCAATCATTCCATAAGGGTTTTAAATAGATCAACAAAGATACTTATAATAAACAACTTCATAATACCGACCCAGGAACTAAACCAGGGGCAGTACCAAAAACAAAAATAAGAAGGCATTTAAGCAAGTCACAAACCCAGAAGTAAACCCCCCAAAAGGCAATTTCTGGGGGGAAATGAGGTGGAAAAGTCTGATAATCAACCACCTGGACACCCTGAACTGATAGCACAAGAAGTAACAAAACAGATGAATGAGGCTGTAGAAAAATTCAAAGCAGAAATAATCTCCCAGATAACTACAGAGATGGTGAGCAGAGTGAAAGACATGATTAGAGGCTCCAGAACAGAAAGAGATAAAAAAAAAAATAGATGATGCTGGGGATTTAGCTCAGTGGTTCCAGTGCCTGCCTCACAAGTGCAAGGATCTGAGTTCAATCCCCAGTACCAAAA
The DNA here is from genome assembly GCF_053883595.1 of Heterocephalus glaber. NCBI lineage: Eukaryota > Metazoa > Chordata > Mammalia > Rodentia > Bathyergidae > Heterocephalus > Heterocephalus glaber. Next base: position 3,762,443 of record NW_028258463.1, read on the forward strand.
AAGAAAAAAGAAAAAAAAAATAGATGAGCTCAGAAACATGCTGGAAGCCAGGAATGCCCAGCATAAGAAAGAAATGGAAACCATGATTGCCCAAAATAAGAAAGAAATGGAAATCCATGAAACAGATTCAAACAGATATACAGGAGATTAAAAACTCCATTGAAAGCATGCAGAGCAGATTAAGAGACTATGAAGATGGAATATCAGATATAGAAGACAGGATTGCAGTGAAGGACCATGAAAACAGAGATTTCTTAAAAGTAGTAAGGGACTATGAGAAATCAATTCAATAGCTGCTAGATGATGCAAAGGAGAATAACATAAGACTGATAGGAGTCCATAAAAAATAGGAGAAAGTACAATTGGCATAAAAAAACTGTTCCCAGAAGTAACAGTAGAAAACTTCCCACACAGAAGTGGAGAATTGGACATACAGATAAGTGAGGCATATAGAACTCCACCCAGCCATGATCAAAAAAAAATCTACACCTAGGTGTATAACAGTCAAGATCCCAGAAACCCAACAAAAGAACAAAATCCTACAGGCAGTTAGAGAAAAGAAACAAATCACCTATAAAGGAAAGCCTATCAGAATCACAGCGGACTTCTCAACACAAACCCTCAACTCAAGGAGAGCCTGGAGTGAAGTATTTCAAGCCCTAAAAGAAAATAACTTCCAACCTAGAATGTTGTATCCTGCAAAATTATCTTTCAAAATTGATGGGGAAATTAGATACTTCCATGACAAAGAACACCTGAGAAATTTCATGAATACCAAACCAGCACTCCAAACAATTCTAAGCAATATCCTGGAAAAAGGCAACAAAGGTCACAACTCCATGAGGCTCAACAGAGGGAAGCCACCAGGCAAGGTAAGAAACTAAAGGGGAAAGGGGAAAAAGAAATAAGAGCCAACAACAGTAAAACATCATGACAAGGATGAGTCGATATCTCTCAATTATAACTATCAATGTTAATGGCCTTAATTCACCAATCAAAAGAAGTAGACTGACAGAATGGATTAAGAAGCAAAATCTAACAATATGCTGTATACAAGAAATACACCTAACTCAAAAAGAAATTCATGGACTGAAAGTAAAAGAATGGAAAATGGCTCTCCACATGACAGGAACCTGGAAAAAAGCAGGGATAGCAATCTTATTTGCAGACAAAGTAGATTTCAAACCAAAACTAATTAAGAGAGACAAAGATGGTCATTAAATCCTTGTGAAGGAGCAATCCTAGAGGAAGAGATGACAATCCTAAATATATATGCACCAAATATGAATGCCCCCATCTATACAGAACAAATGTTAACGGACATGAAAAACCAAATAAGCACTAATACACTTGTAGCGGGGGACCTCAATAACCCACTATCACAAATAGACAGATCATCCAGACAAAAAATTAACAACGAAATTCTAGAACTGAACCAAGCTATTGAACAAATGGACTTAATAGATATTTATAGAGTGTTCCACCCCACAAAATCAGAATACACATTCTTTTCAGCTGCACATGGGTCAGTCTCCAAAATAGACCACATACTAGCTCACAGGATATGTCTAAGTAAATGTAAAAGAACTGAAATTACCCCCTGCATATTATCAGACCATAGTGCAATAAAATTGGAGATCAATAACATGAGAAACTGCAAAACTCCCACAAACACCTGGAAATTGAATAACACCCTCCTGAACAACCAATGGGTCACAAAGGAAATTAAAGAAGAAATAAGACAGTTTCTACAAGTAACTGATGATGCCAGTACAACATTTAGTAATCTATGGGACACAATGAAAGCAGATCTATGAGGGAAATTCATAGCAGTGAATGCCTATATTAGGAAAACAGAGAGAACTCAGATAAAAAACCTAATGCAGAACCTCAAACTCCTAGAAAAAGAAGAGAATAACAAACATGAAGCCCGCACAAGAGAAGAAATTATAAAGATCAGAGCAGAAATCAAGGCAATGGAGACTAAGAGAATGATACAAAAAATGAATCAAAGAGTTGGTGTTTTGAAAGAATAAATAAAATCAATAAACCTTTAGCTAACCTTATCAAAAAAAAAGGAAAGATAAGACTCAAATCCACACAATTAAGAATGAAACAGGGGAAGTCACAGAAGAACCAGAAGAAATCCAGAGGATCATCAATACCTACTTTGAGAACCTGTACTCTAATAAAGTGGAAAACACAGAAGAAATGGACAGATTCCTAGATACATATTAATTGCCAAAGTTAAATGAAGAAGATATAGAAATTCTAAACACCCCAATTACAATGAGTGAAATTGAGAATATAACAAAAAATTTACCACCAAAGAAAAGCCCAGGTCCTGATGGCTTCACTGCTGAATTCTACAGGACATTTAAAGAAGAACTAACACCATTACTCTTTAAACTCATCAAGGAAATTGAAAAGGAAGCAAAGCTTCAAAACTCATTCCTGGAAGCAAGTGTGACTTTGATTCCAAAACCAGGGAGAGACCCAAGTCAAAAAGAGAACTACAGGCCAATCTCCCTAACGAACACAGATGCAAAAACCCTCAACAAGATACTGGCAAACAAAATACAGAGGGTCATCAAGAACATCATACATCCTGACCAAATTGGATTTATCTCAGGATGCAAGGATGGTTCAACATTCATAAATCAATAAATGTAATACACTATATTAACAGAGTCAAGGACAAAAAAACCCTATGATTATCTCAATTGATACAGAAAAGACATTCAACAAAATCCAACACCCATTCATGATAAAAACCCTGCAGAAAATTGGAATAGAAGGTCTTTATCTCAACCTAATTAAGGCTATCTATGAAAAACCAACAGCAAACATCATACTAAATGGACAAAAACTGAAAACTTTCATGCTAAAATAAGGAACAAGACAAGGATGCCCACTATCACCACTCCTGTTCAATATTGTTCTGGAAACATTAGCCACAGCAATTAGAAAAGAGAAAGAAATAATATGAATAAAGATAGGAAAGGAAGAAGTTAAAATGTCATTATTTGCTGATGATATGATACTTTATATAGAAGACCCAAAAAAACTCTACCAAAAGACTTCTAGACTTAATTGACAGATTCAGTAGAGTAGCTGGATATAAGGTCAACACTCAAAAAACAATAGCCTTCTTATACACAAATAGCAGACTCATTGAGAGCGAAATTAGGGAGAGAATTCCCTTTACAATAGCATCCACAAAACTGAAATATCTAGGAATCAATCTAATAAAGGAAGCAAAGGACCTCTACACTGAAAACTACAGGACCCTGAAAAAGGAGATCAAGGAGGATATAAGAAAATGGAAAGACATCCCTTGTTCCTGGGTAGGAAGAATCAATATAGTGAAAATGGCCATACTTCCAAAACTGCTATGTAGATTTAATGCAATGCCAATTGAAATTCCAACAATATACTTCACAAGGCTAGAGAAAACAATCCAAAAATTCATTTGGAACCAGAAGAGACCTAGAATAGCAAAAGCAATTCTGGGCAACAGGGACATGGCTGGGGATATCACAATACCTAACTTGAAGCTATACTACAAAGCTACTCTGATAAAAACAGCATGGTACTGGCAAAGAAACAGACCCAAGGGTCAGTGGAATAGATTAGAAGATGCAGAAACAACTTCAGACATACTCAGCCACCTCATTTTTGACAAAGGAGCCAACCACCCTCATTGGAGGAAAGATAGCCTATTTAATAAATTATGTTGGAAAAACTGGATTTCAACCTAACAGAGATTAAAACTAGACCCATATCTATCACTATGCACTAAACTAAGATTGAAGTGGATTAAAGATCTAAATATTAAGACAAATACACTAAACTTGCTGGAAGATAAGTTAGGTAGAACTGTTGAAGATAATTGGCATAGGAAAAGACTTTATGAACAAAACCTCAGTAGCATGGGAACTAGCAGAAAGAATTAACAACTGGGATTTCATCTTATTAAAAAGCTTCTGCACTGCAAAAGAAACCACCAACAGAGCTAACAGACAACCTACAATGTGGGAAAAAGTTTTTAGCAGCTGTAACTCAGACAAAGGGCTACTATCTAGAATATATAAAGAACTGAAAAAAATCAGACTCCCCAAATTCAAAGACCCAATTCAAAAATGGGCATCTGAAATGAACAGACATTTCTCAGACAAAGAAGTAAAAGAAGCAAATAAACATATGAAAAAATGTTCAACATCACTGGTCATTTGAGAGATGCAGATGAAAACAACACTGAGATTCAACCTCACCCCAGAAAGAGTAGCTTCTATCAAGAAATCAACCAATACCAAATGCTGGCGGGGGTGTGGAGAGAAAGGAACCCTTCTCCATTGTTGGTGGGAGTGCAGACCGGTGCAACCACTATGGAAATTAGTGTGGAGACACCTCAAAGAACTAGGACTGGAAGTCCCATTTGACCCCGCTATTCCCTGCTGGGTATCTTCCCAAAAGAATTAAAAGAATCATACCACAGAGATATATGTGTACCCATATTTATTGCGGCACAGTTTGTAATAGCTAAAGCTTGGAAACAGCCCAATTGGGAAACTGGATAAAGAAGATGTGGTTTTTTTTAATAAAATGGAATACTACTCAGCCGTAAAGAATGAGAAACTAGAGTCATTTATAACTAAATGGATGCATATTGAGGCCATACTCTTAAGTGAAATAAATAAAACACACATGTGTAAATACCAAATAGTTTCTCTAGTGTGAGGAACTGAGAGTGTAAATAAGGACTAAAAGGATTAATAACTAATAATTGATACTTTGAAATAGGAAAAGGTCCGAAGGGGTAGGGGTGGTGGAAGGAGATGGGGGAAGGAAAGAATGAAAAGGAAAAATTATGAGAAAAGAAAAAAAAAATGGAAACGAAGTCTGTAAATAGGAAAGTGTGGAGGGGTGAAGGGTGCACAGGTAATGGGGAAAAAATAAGGACCAAGGTATATCATGTACAGGTACAAGCACCCAAAGATAAATGTAAATGTATTGTATACCTAAAATGTACCAATAAAAGAATTTAAGTAAAAAAAAAAATCTGACCTCACAAATTTGAAGACTCAATCCAAAATGGGCATCTGAAATGAACAGACATTTCTCAAAGAAGTAAAAGCAGCAAATAAATGTACGAAAAAATGTTCTACATCACTGGTTATTTGAGAGATGCAAATGAAAACAACATTGAGATTCCACCTCACCCCAGAAAGAATGGCTGATATCAAGAAATCAACCAGTAACAAATGCTACCTCGGGTGTGGGGAGAAAGGAACACTTCTCCGTTGTTGGTGGGAGTGCAGACTGGTGCAACCACTGTGGAAATCAGTATGGAGATACCTCAAAGAACTAGGACTGGAAGTCCCATTTGACCCTGCTATTCCACTGCTGGGGATTTTCCCCAAAGAATTAAAAGAATCATACCACAGTGATATATGTGCACCCATGTTCATATAGCAGCACAATTTGTAATAGCTAAAACTTGGAACCAGCCCAATTGCCCATCAACTGGAGACTGGATAAAGAAAATGTGCTCTTTTTTAAAAAATAAAATGGAGTACTACTCAGCCATTAAAAATGTGAAATTAGAGATAGTTATAGCTGAATGTATGCACATTGAGGCTATATTCTCAGGTGAAATAAATAGGACACACATGTGTTAATACCAAATAGTTTTTCTAGTGTGGGAAACTGAAAGTGTAAATAAGGACTAAAAGTTATAATAGATAATGTGAAATAGGAAAAAAAGGGGCAAAGGGGAAGGGGAAGTGGGAGGGGTATGTGAAAGGAAAGAAGGGAATGGAATTAATATGAGAAAATGAAGAAATGGAAACAAAGTCATTGTAAATAGGAAGGGATGGGGGGATTGACGGGAGGGCAGGGGAATGGGGAAAAAATTAAGAACCAAGAGAGATTATGTAAAGCTACAAATTTCCAATGATGAATGTCATTATATTGTATACCTAAAATGTACCAATAAAGTAATATTTTAAAAAATATTAAACTTTAACTCAGGCTCAGATGATTTCATTAAAATATCTTCTCCAAATTATTCTTCCTTTTTAGTGTTAGCAACCTATTTAGGAAGCTAAGGAACGCTAAGGATTCCATCCCTACATAAAAGCAAACACATAAAAAATGTTACATACACTATCAGGGATTCCATACTTAAACCCACTCATAGATGCAGTCAGCAAAATATCATTGGTTTTGTAAGAAGAAATATGAATGGAAACTGTTGGGAAATCTAGATTAATAGGCATTTTTTGAGAGTGGCATGTTCAACTTAATTAGTTTTCAATTTAACAGGAAGATAGCAACAGTTTTTTAACTTTATATTTGTAATTATTTCTAAATAATAAGCATCCGCTTTTCTGCCTTCATGTATAACATTTAATTGGACACTCCAGTTCTTCCATTAATGTTATATGGAAACATAGATTCTCAATATAAAAACAATGAGTGAACAATAGTCATATATTAGAGCAGAGATCACAGACTCAGTTGCCCACAGTGGTCAGAGTGATAAAGTAAAGAATAAAATTGATTTGGCATACAAAACTGAATGTGTCAGAAGTAGAATATTAACTCCTTATGATAAATAGAAAGCGATACTCAGCATGTGCAATATGGTATTATGGTTTAGATCTAAAACATCCCCCCAAATTCTGCTGTGTTCAGAGGTGGGCTTTCCAAGAGTTATATTCCAAGAGTTAGTTTCCAAGATTATGAGGTGCTATGCTCATCAGTGGACTAGTCCAATGATGAGTTCATAGCTGAATGTTAGGAGGTGAGGCAAAGTTGGAGGAAGTGTATATATCTAGCTTGGGTTCTTTTCCTATCTCTGCTTTCGGACACCATGAGTTGAGCAGTTTTCCTCTGCCATGCTTCTGTGCCACGTGTCTCCTGCTGATCACTGACTGAAACCTCAGACACTATGAGACAAAATAAACCCCTTGTCCTTTAACTTGTAGGTGTTAGCTATTTTGTCCCAGCAGTGGAAAGACGATCAATAGTTACTAGTAAGTAGTGGAGGCTCCGGTAAAGCAGAGTGTGGATGGTCTATTAATAGCAAGCAGCTGCTTATGAGCCAAGGCAGGCGACTGGCCATCTTAAATTCTGTCTTTATGGTATAAAATATTTCTCTTATTGTTGAAGATAAGATTCAAATATAAATTTTATGTAAAAAATCTCTCATTTTAAACATGTTTTGAATATATTCTTAACATTATTTTTAAACAATATGTGGGCAAAACCAAGCCCATCTGTTCATCTTATTTTGCCTGCAGCATGATAAATCTCTGCATAGAAGATTAAAATAAATATATTTTATCCTAGAATTCACCTTGGTGGTGTTTGAAATATGAAATCTGTATGAGTTACATTTTAAAGTTCCAGTTATTCAAGAGTAGTGGCTAAAGAACGATTCTTCTTTGGATTTAGTGTTTTCTAATTTTTAAACTATTTTCCTACATCTTAGCTCCCTTAGCCTTTGAATGCCTAGTGAGATATTTATAGCAGTTAAAGAATATCCCTGTTTGTACATGAGAATTTTGGAATTCAAAGGAAAATTGAGATTCAAACATCAGGCAGCTGGGGAAGCATGAAGAGAAAATAAGAAATAAACTTTTAGGACTTTTGTCCAAACATTATTACTTCTGTCCTGCTCTGTTTTATATACTAAGACTTTTTTCCATTCTGCGTTCACTAGTCAAGGAGATAAAACATTTGCTGAACATCTACAAGACATCAGGCACTATGGGAGACAACATATGTTATATATCTGTATATATATTTGCATTCTGAAGTAGGATAAATTCCTTGAGAATAAAAACTTTATAGCCATAGCTATATTCCTCATTGTATTTAACCTGATGCTTCACACATCACTGGTATTTTTTTACTACTATACTTATCTATTTGGTAAGGTAATTAATGTATTTCCATTTGAGTCAAGAAGAAACTGAGGCAGATATGAAAGGATAAAACCAAAGCCACACATAGAATAAGTGGTAGTATGCCTTGGAACATAGTGCTGTTGTTATGGCTTATATCTAGATATTCCCTTAAAGCCTCACAGGATCATAGGGGGTGCTTCTTAGGATAGCTGGATCTAGGATGTGTGATGCTAGGATCAAGGATGTGATGCTGGGACCGACTCAGTTCAGTGCTAGGGTAGCCTGGATAAGATATAAGCGAAAGAGGGTCCCTTGCTTGCTGCTTACTGCCTTCCACCTGGCCTGCTTTGCCACAGACTGTTTCTCCTAGGCAGTCCCTCTCTGCCAAGCCACCCTGTCTTGGAACCAGCCAACCATGGCCTGAAACATCTATGAACTGTGAGCCAAATGAACTTTTCCTTCTTTAACTTTGAGTGTCAGGTATTTTGTCTCAGCAATGAGAAAAGTAATTAAGACAACTGTCTACATTTAGAATATGACTTTGAACTGGACAGTACAGCAATCTCAAGATAGTTGATGACCAAAACTCCAGAGGAGCGAATGTGGATCAAAAGTGATGTCCTCACCTTCTACTCTGTCTCCATCATGTTTTGCTGAATAAGACATGACCTTGACTGGAACTGTGAGCTCCACTTTGATTATGGCCCACCAGGCTGCTCTGGCTAGTCATCCTGTGAGATATGGGGCCATGAAGAGAGGATGGCAGTTTCTAACCAGAATTTGACTCTTTCTAGTATTCATCTCTTCTCTTGGCACCAGAAATGGCAAGGGAGCCCTGCTCACTGCCCAACTTTAGACAATGTGCACTTCTCACTTCTCCAGTGAACCAGGGCTCTGTACTCTCTGACCACAAGCCCTGGATGACGCTGATTGGTTTAAGAAGGAAACATTTCTAGCTGGAGTCAATTAGATTCTTTCTGTTGGGAACGGAGGGGCAGCACAAAGCATAGAAGCAGAGTAGATCACTGTTGGGTGTGTTTGAACTAGATGGTTATAAGAACACAGGGTCTCAGGTCCTGCAAAACAGCCTTGATTTATCTTCTACACAAAGAAGTGAGGGAAAGAATTTGGAGAAAGAGAAAAGAAATGAAGAACATGCTTATATTGCTTGCTGTTTAATAGGTAGTCGTTACTTTCAGTGACAATCACATTATATGGATAGTGGAGGACCCTGGAGGCTAAGGCCTAAGATCACATAGTGGTCTAGTAAGTGGTGGAGGCAGAATACAAACAAAAATATGCATTATTAACCCCTATGCTCTACTCACTCTCCTCTAATTATATACTCTAGAACTTTCTAAGTTCTCCTCACTGACCTTGATCCTCTGCAGCATCCGACATAATGATCCATTCCCCTTTGGCTTTCATAAATTTACCCCTTCCTGAGTCTCCACTCTGTCCTTCCTCCAAGGCTGTAACTTACTCTTCTTTTTATCACTCTCTGTACTATTTATAATGTCTGTCTCCAAAAATGCTATAACTTTACTATTGGGATAAAAAGTACTAGCTTCCTATCCTTCCAAAATATTAGTTCTTGGCTTCTGGATATCAGCATTATGTATCTCTGGCTCAATTTTTTTTTGCTTTTGTTTTTGTTCTTTTGAGACAGAGTCTTTCTTTATAGTTCAGGCTGGCCTTGAACTCACTATGTAGGTCAGGCTGACCTTGAAATGGTGACAGTCCTTCCTCAGCCTTCTGAGAGCTAGGATTACAGGTGTGTGTCGCCACGCACAGCTTTGGCTCTAATCTTTAACTTCTGATCTGGTTATAAATTCCCATTTCTACTTTAAAAATCAATATATGTAGAATAGTATTCATCCAATGCCCAAATCCTCTATCTCCTGCTGATTTTCCAGCTGTTGCTTTCTTTGGGTTTGGTTATATTACTGATAATATCACCAACCTCTGGTCACCAGTCCTTAAAAATTCTTAAATTATTTAAGAGTCCACCCCTGGCCTCCCAGTTTATTTGGCTCATTGCTTATAGTATATTAGAGGTTTCAAATTCTAGATTGTAATTTGTTTCTCTCTCAATTTTATCCAGTCTTCAAAGACAAATACGAGTGTCATTTTTGTTTTCTCGTGTAAGCTTCTCTGAGAAAGGGAGGCACAGCAATGTTTTCCTAAGTTCCCATCATTTCTCCTGCTGTATATTGACATCATTATTTGCCTCTGTATATCTGTATATATATTTGCATTCTGAAGTAGGATAAATTCCTTGAGAATAAAAACTTTATAGCCATAGCTATATTCCTCATTGTATTTAACCTGATGCTTCACACATCATTGGTATTTTTTTACTACTATCCTTATCTATTTGGCATAAAGCAGCTGCATCCTCTAGGTTAATTTAATTGAAAGGAAAAGGAAAGGAAAATCAGCCATGAAAGACAGAGAGAAGGAAAGAAAAGATTTTACAAGCAATCAATTCTTGTTTCTTCCATAATGCATTTGAATAATTTTGCCCCAGAAAACTCATTCATCCATAAAACATTTTTGATTTAATTATTTTTATTAAATTCTTTTATTGGGAAATTGTAGGTATACAACACAATTACATTTCTCATTGGGAATTGTACCTTTACATAATGCATCTCGATTCTTATTTTTTCCCCATTCCTAGCCCTCCCTTCATGCCCTCCACCCTTCCCCATTTACAAAGACTTTATTTCAATTTTTTCCATTTCTCAGCATTTTTCCTTTCCCTTCTTTCCTTTCCCCTGCCCCTCCCACTACCCCTACCCCTTTGGACCTTTTCTTCCTATTTTACATTATCCATTATTCATTCTAATCAATGGTACATTTTAGGTATACAATATAATGACATTCATCATTGGAAATTTGCACCTTTACATAGTCTCTCTTGGTTCTTATTTTTCACCCTTGCCCAGCCCTCCCTTCAACCCCTCCAGTCCTCCCTATTGACAAAGATTTTGTTCCTATTTTTCCTTTTCTCATATTAATCCCATTCCCTTCTATCCTTTCCCCTAGCCCTCCCACTTCCTTCCCCTTTGCCCCTTTTCTTCCTATTTCACATTACCTATTACACATTTAGTCCTTATTTACACTTTCAGTTTCTCACACCAGAGAAACAATTTGGAATTTATTCATGTGTGTCCTATTTATTTCACTTAAGAGTATCGCCTCAATGTGCATCCATTTAGCTATAAATGTCTCTAATTTCTCATTTTTTTATGGCTGTGTAGTACTCCATTTTATAAAAAACCACATTTTCTTTATCCAGTCTCCAGTTGATGGGCATTTGGGCTGTTTCCAAGTTTTAGCTATCACAAACTGTGCTGCTATGAACATGGGTGCACATATATCACTGTGGTATGATTCTTTTAATTCTTTGGGGAAGATCCCCAGCAGTGCAATAGCGGGGTCAAATGGGACTGCCAGCCCTAGTTCTTTGAGGTATCTCCATACTGATTTCCACAGTGCTTGCACCAGTCTACACTCCCACCAGCAATGGAGCAGGGTTCCTCTTTCCCCACAGCCCCACCAGCATTTGTTATAGGTTGATTTCATGATAGCAGCCATTCTTTCTGGAGTGAAGTGGAATCTCAGCGTTGTTTTCATTTTCATCTCTCGAATGACCAGTGATGTTGAACATTTTTTCATGTATTTATTTGCTATTTCTACTTCTTTGTCTGAGAAATGTCTGTTCATTTCAGATGCCCATTTTCAGATTGGGTCTTTAAATTTGGGAGGTCTGATCTTTTTAAGTTCTTTATAGATTAGACATAGTAGACCTTTGTCTGAGGAAGAGCAGGTGAAGATTTTTTCACACATTGTGGGTTGTCTCTTCACACTGCTGGTGGTTTCTCTTGCTGTGCAGAAGCCTTTTAATATGAAGAGATCCCATTTGTTGATTGTTTGTGCTAGTTCACAGGCAACTGAGGTTTTGTTCATAAAATCTTTTCCTACACTGATGTCATCAAGGATTCTACCTAACCTCTGTTCCAACTGGTTCAGAGTTTCTATTTTAATATTTAGATCTTTAATAGATTTCGATTTTAGTTTAGTGCATGGTGAGAGATACAGGTCTAGTTTTAATCTTTGGCAAGTTGAAGCCCAATTTTTCCACCACTATTTATTAAAGAGGCTATCTTTCCTCCAGTGAGGGTGTTTGGTTCCTTTATCAAAGATGAGATGCCTGAGTGTGTCTGGCGTTGTTTCTGCATCTTCTAATCTGTTCCACTGGTCCTCAAGTCTGTTTCTTTGCCAGTACTGAGATGTTTTTTATCACAGTGGCTTTGTAGTATAGTTGCAGGTTGGGGATTGTGATACCCCCTGCCATGTCTCTGTTACCTAGAATTGCTTTTGCTATTCTGGGTGTCTTCTTGTTCCAAATGAATTTTTGGATTGTTTTCTCTAGGTCCATGAAGTACGCTGCTGGGAACTCAGTTGGAATTGCATTAAATCTATATAGCAGGTTTGGAAGTATGGCCATATTCACTATATTAATCCTTCCTAACCAGGGGCAGGGGATGTCTGTCCATTTTCTGATATCATCTTCAATCACTCTTTTCCGAGTGCCGTAGTTTTCAGAGAAGAGGTCTTTGATTTCTTTTGTTAGGTTGATTCCTAGGTATTTCAGTTTTTTGGATGCTATTGTGAAAGGATTTATTTGCCCTATTTCTCTCTCAATGAGTCTGTCATTTGTGTAGAGGAAAGCTATTGATTTTTTGTGTGTTGACCTTGTAACCAGCTACTTGACTGAATTTGGTTATTAAGTCTAGAAGACTTTTGGTGGAGTTCTTGGGGTCTTCTATATAGAGTATCATGTCATCTGCAAATAATGACAATTTGACTTCTTCATTTCCTATCTTTATTCCTTTTATTTCTTTCTCTTGTCTAATTGCCGTGGCTAATGTTTCCAGAACTATATTGAACAAGAGTGGTGATAGTGGACATCCTTGTCTTGTTCCTGATTTTAGTGTGAAGGATTTCAGCTTTTGACCATTTAGTATGATATTGGTTGTTTGTTTTTCATAGATGGCTTCTATCAGTTTGAGGTAGAGACCATCTATTCCAATTTTTGTAGGGTTTTTATCATAAATGCGTGTTGGATTTTGTCAAATGCTTTTTCTGTGTCTATGGAGATAATCATATGGTTTTCGACCTTGGCTCCATTGATATAGTGTATTACATTGATTGATTTGTGTATATTGAACCATCCCTGCATTCCTGGGATGAATCCCACTTGATCAGGGTGTATGATCTTCTTGATGATCTTCTGCATTCTGTTTGCCAGTATCTTATTAAGGATTTTTGCATCTATATTCATTAGTGAGATTGGCCTATAGTTCTCTTTTTCAGTTGGGTCTTTCTCTGGTTTGGGGATCAAGGTGATGCTTGCTTCCAGGAATGAATTTGGGAGTATTGCTTCCCTTTCAATTTCATTGAAGAGTTTAAACAGTAGTGGCAGCAGTTCCTCTCTAAATGTCTTGTAGAATACAGCAGTGAAGCCATCAGGGCCCAGGCTTTTCTTAGTTCATAAATTTTTAATTACATTTTCAATTTCATTGGTTGATATTGGGTCGTTCAGAATTTTTAGGTCTTCTTTGTTCAACTTTGGTAATTCATATGTATTTAGGAATCTGTCCATTTCTTCTGTGTTGTCCATTTTATTGGCATATAGTTTCTGGAAGTAGGTATTGATGATCCTCTGGATTTCTGCTGGGTCTGTTGTAATTTCACCCTTTTCATTCCTAATTGCATGGATTTGGGCCTTTTCTTTCCTTTTTCTGACAAGGTTGGCCAAAGGTTTGTCAACTTTGTTGATTCTTTCAAAGAACCAACTCTTGGCTTCATTGATTTTTTGTATCATTCTCTTAGTCTCCATTGCATTGATTTCTCCTCTGATCTTTATAATTTCAACCCCTGGTGTGAGTTTTGGGGTTGTCCTGCTCTTCTTTTTCTAGAAGCTTGAGGTTCAGCATCAGGTTCTTTAATTGGGCTCATTCTGTTTTCCTCATATGTTTATTCACTACTATGAATTTCCCTCATAAGCCTGCTTTCATTGTGTCCCATAGATTCCAATATGTTGTATTGTCATTGTCATTTAATTGAAGGGACTGTCTGATTTCTTCTTTAATTTTCACTGTAACCCATTGGTTATTCAGAAGTGTGTTGTTCAATTTCCACATTTTTATGAAATTTTTCCAGTTTCTTTTGCTATGGATCTCCAATTTCATCACACTATGGTCTGATAATGTACCGGGGAAACCTTCAAGTCCTTTGTACTTACTTAAACATGTTCTATTTGTGAGTATGTGCTCTATTTTGGAGAATGTCCCATGTGCACCTGAGAATAATGTGTATTCTGATTTTGTGGGGTGGAAGACTCTGTAAACATCTGTTAAGTTCATTTGTTCAAGAGTTCAATTGAGTTCTTGTATTTCATTACTTACTTTTAGTCTAGTTGATCTATCTATTTGTGACAGTGGGGTGTTGAGGTCCCCCACTACAATTGTATTAGTGCATATATGACTTTTCATGTCTGTTAGTATTTGTTTTATATAGTTGGGTGCACTAGTGTTTGGTGCATAGATATTTATGATTGTCATCTCTTCCTCTTGGATTCTTCTCTTTACAAGGATGTAGTGTCCTTCTTTGTCTCTCTTAATCAGTGTTGGTTTGAAATCTACTTGATCTGCAAAGAGGATAGCTTCTCCTGCTTTTTTGGGGGTTCCTCTTGCATGGAGTATTGTTTTCCACCCTTTAACTTTCAGTTTATGAGTTCCCTTTTGAATTAAGTGTGTTTCTTGTATGCAGCATATTGTTGGATTGTGCTTCTTGACCCATTCTGCCAGTCTATTTCTTTTGATTGGTGAATTGAGACCATTAACATTGATGGTTATAACTGAAACGTATTGACTTGTCATTGCCATGACTGTTTCTCTTTGTTGGGTTCTCCCCCTTTCCATTCAATTTCTTGTCATGACAGATGGGTTCATTCTGCTTTGCTTCCTGGGGTTGTGATCCTCAATGTCTGTTCCTAGGATATTGTGTAAAATTCTTTGGAGTGCTGGTTTTGTATTCACGAAGTTCCTAAGGTGTTCTTTGTCATGAAAGTATCTTATTTCTCCATCCATTTTGAAAGATAGTTTTGCAGGGTACATCAATCTGGGTTGGAAGCTGTTTTCTTTTAGGGCTTGGAATATGTCACTCCAAGCTCTTCTTGCCTTGATGGTTTGTGTTGAGAAGTCTGCTGTGATTCTGATGAGCTTTCCTTTGTATGTGATTTGTTTCTTTTCTCTGACTGCTTGGAGAACTTTGTTCTTCTGTTGTGTTTCTGGAATCTTAACAATTATATGCCTATGTGTAGATTTTTTTGATCAAGGCTATCTGGAGTCCTATATGCCTCACTTATCTGTATGTCAAGCTCTTTTCCCCTGCTTGTTAAGTTTTCTGCCATTATTTCTGTAAAGAGTTTTTTTTATGTCATCTGCACTCTCTCCTGTTTCTTCATTGAGCCCAATCAGCCTTATGTTATTCTTCTTTGCATCATCTAGCAGCTGATGGATTGATTTCTCATGTTCCCTCATAATTTTGAAGCAATTTTTCTTTTCCTGGTCACTAATTGCAATCTTATCTTCTATATCTGAAATTCTGTCCTCACGTTGGCTCATTCTGCTGTGTAGACTTTCAATGGAGTTTTTCATGTTCTGGAAATCTATTTGCATCTGTTTTATGGATTCCATTTGTTTCCTATGTTGGGATTCCATCATGTTCCTGAGCTCCTCTCTAGATTTATTAATCATGTCTTGCACTAGGGGCACAATTTCTCCTGTTATCTGAGAAATTATTTCTGATTTCATTTTTTCCAGATCCCCTTTTGTTGCCAGTTCAGTGGGTCCAGGTGGTTGAGTATCAGAGTGTTCCATCTCATTTCCCTCTGGGGTTACTGTAGGTGATCTGGAAGTCTGGTTTTGAAACTTGTTTACGTGTTTTCTCATTTCGACTGGGGCAGGGAGCTGTTAGCCCCTGCACGGATTACCTCCTCTGAGCTGGGAGAGGTGGGACAGGGGGCAGGAGCACTGGTGGGGATAGTGACCCAAAAGCCCTTTCCTGTGGGCTGGGGGCAGCGGGAGGGATGGTGGCCAGGAAGCCCCTTCCTCTGGGCCAAGGGCGGTGGGACAGAAGGTGGCCCAAAAGCCCTTTCCTCTGGGCTGGGAGCAGCAGGAGGGATGGTGACCAGGAAGCCGCTTCCTCTGGACCAGGAGCAGTGGGATGGTGGCTCAGAAGTCCCTACCTCTGGGCCAGGGGCAGCGGGACTCAGTACCTTGATCTGGTGGTCTGGTGTCCTCTGTGTCTTTGTAGTGTGGAACTAGGTGGCTGCCTGTCTGCAGCGGGGTGATTTGGTATCTTCTGCATGATTGGGGACCTCAGTAGCGTGTCCATTGTTTATTCAATTTAAGATCTACAGAAAGTATGTGTGTCCTGTTTCTAGCACAGAGGTTTGCTCTACTTATCAGATGTGCTGTCCAGGGGCTAGGAGAGAGGGACACTTAGCTCAAATGATTCCAGCTGTCTGTCCTTTAGATTAATACTGCCTCAGTAACACCCTGGTGTGGCTTAATGACCCTAGTTCCTTGGTAGGACTTGAGCTGGGCCTAAGTACACATGCTTTACAAATGAGAGTCCCTCACCTCACAGGTAATCACACTCCATTCCCAGTGCACCAGGAACCAATTAGAAGTGAGACCGATACAGGCACTCCAAGTAAGTCCACTGGGAAGCAGATCATGCCATTTTTAATGTTTAAGTTTCTTCATCTTAACAGCCTAACCTTGAGATTTGGCTATATCCTTAAGTATTTTAACAATGACCCTCCAGTTCTTCATCCAGGAGGAACTTCACTCCTGGTTAGATTCAGTCTCCCTTCCTCTATCTTTATCCTTCTTGACTAAAACAGTGAGACTGACAATTACACAAAGCTTCCTAGCCATTTTTCTCTGATATCAAATGATCTGAAATCAGGCTGAATTGTTGCCCACTCTGAAATGTGAGTTGTAACTGATATTTAGTAGCAGGTCTCTGAATTAAGAACATGACTGAATGCCATTAGCTTCAAATGATCTGCTTTCTCAAATTATGTTAGTTTTACTAGTGGTGCCTTACTAATTGTGAGGGTAAAAATGGCTCAGTGATTTCCTCTCTACATTGTAGGGACTGAATTAATGAATGCTGTTCTGGCTATAAGGTCTACTGTGATTTATTCAACTATCTCAATATTCAAGAAGCTGAAAATTTCAAAGACAGATACTATGAATCTCAAGTGCTTATTATGAACATTTGACTGAAACAAAATGGAAAAACCCCACATGAAACATTTAATTTTACTTATATATTTATATTTGTAGTACTGGAGATGGAACCCAGGACCCTGGTGTATACTTGGTAAGCTTCCTGCCATTTAGATACAGCCCCTGTCCAATTTATTTTAGCATATATTTAAAGCTAATGTCAGGCAGGACCCAAGGGATATGATCCAAAAGGAAGGATGAAGTGAAAGAAGCCAGTATTTATTCATCACCTAAAATGTGGTGGGCACTGTGCTTGGTACTAAAACATACCATTCCATTAGACTTTTGGCACCAATAGAGGCAAACCTCATGTTCTTTTGATGATAAGGAGAATCTAGTCCAGAAAGGTTAAATAGCTCTCTCAGTATCATACAAATATTCATCATAAGGTCAGGGTCAGTTACTTTTCTCATTGTTGGGACAAAATACCTGACACTTCTAAGTTAAAAGAGGAATAGTTTATTTCAGCTCACAGTTCGTACAAGTTTCAGTCTGTAGTGAGCTATTTATTTCCAAGGCAGGGAAGCCTGGCAGAGGGGGATGGCAGAGGAAACAGTCCATGGAAGAGCAGGAAGAAAAAAGCAGCAGCAGCAGTGAGCCTTTCTTTCCCTTAAATTCCATCCAGTCTACAAACCTATTGGTATGTGCCACTCACATGGGGAGTGGATCTTCTGTCTTTGTTAAATCCATTCAGCCACACCCAGAATGATGCTAATCCAATCAGTGGACTGACCCAGTTATGGCTCACACATAATCCATTTTCACACACACTAGGTTATAGTCACCACTGAAATGCCTATCTATGAGCACATGAAGCTTTGGAGCAACATCTAGATACAAGCCATAACAGGAAACAACCCTAAAGTCACATACTCCAAATATGAAGCTATTTCATTTTCTCCTTCTCTCCATTAATTCCCAATATTATAGATTTTGTTGAGATTGTTTTTATTTCTTATAATTTTGCTTTGAAGAAACTAGGATAAAGCCAAGCATGGCGGTCCATGTCAGTAATTCCAGCACTCAAGGAGGCTGAGGCAGAAGGGTCATAAGTTCAAGCCCTGCTTGGGCAGCTTAGTGACGTAGTGAGAGCCTGTCTCAAAATTAAACATAAAAATGGCTAAGGATGTAGATCAGTGTGAGGGTCCCGGTTTCTTTGTAAGTAGGAAAGAAAATAAAAGGAAAAACTAAATAAAATAATAAAGCAGGTACATAAAGACATTAACCTGGCCAGTCACTCCCATAGGCTCTTCATTGTGCCTCCTAATACCTCTTTCTAATTCCAACTTCCCTGACTTATGTTGAACTACAGTCAGCTATATATCTTCTCTCTCAATTGTGTGCATGCTCTCTCTCTCTGCTTTAAGAGAGCTATCTGAGTCTTCCTTTAAATTTAAAATGCACTTTACCTTTATTGTATACAGTGCATCTCCATTTTTGTTCCTCAAAAGACAAAGAATTTAACATTGATAGAAGAATAAGAGTTTTTAAAACTTCTTTATTACATAAAGTAAAAGAGACTTTGAGGCTTAACAGATTATTTGCACTAAACACTGATTCTTTTTCACAAGCCTGCCTTGACTCTGTTTAATTGCTAGTATAACCAGTTACTTTATGTATTATTTTAAATTTATTTTTCTTCTGAAAAAGTGGTAACTTCTCTCCCTGTACCATGGCCTTCTACATCTCCCCTGTCTCAGACGCAAGCAGTCAGCTTGAAAATCACAGTTTTGAAATAAAGCAGGCCTATCCATAATGCCCATTAATGCAGTGTCCCCCATCCAGACAGCATCATTTATAACCTGAGAGGGAGGCTGGGACAGCTCTGTATCTGCAGCCTCAGCTCATCAATTTATGCAGCCAGAGCCAATGACTCAGGCAGTCAGAAATCTCCCAAGGAGCAGTAAACACAAAAAAAGAAGAAATAGAGGTGGATAGAGGTGTTCATATAATGAGAATCAGATCAATGAGGGTATAACCAACTAGAAAAATAAAAACCCAGGAAAACAATCAGGTCAGGTGATGATTTAGTGTCTCTAAGACAAGAAGGAAACGAAATGCTCCACAAGGTTTGGTGCTGTGTCTTAAAGTGCCTCTCTCTTCCTCAAATCTTTTGGATTCGACCTGTTTACTTCCACAAAATTGTTATATAGAGTAGATATTTGAGACCTGTGTCGAGCTGACTGATAGGAGTAGTAGCTGCTAATGAATGTACTAAAGAAAAAGTGAAGTTTGAATGAGAGGAGCCTTAATGTACCTCCACAGAGAAGGAATCTATAGAAATTAATGGTTGAAAATAGTCATGCTTTCATTAACTTCATGGCACAAGATGACCGCATGTGGTCAAAGTGCAATGGATGCTTAGTTGCTTTATGTATTATTTGCAATGAAAGATTTGTTAAGGCATGAAAGAGGGCCAACACTGTGAAGCCTTTAAATGTATAATTCACTACTCCATCTATTTTACTATATTCTATTAACAGTAAAGGAAGGTTTTAAACTACAACTAACTGAACATCTACCACTACCTATAGAGAAGATTCTCATTTCCTTACCATCCTTTGATGCATGATATCCTGCTTTTTTGGTAAAAATTCAAGTCTTTAGTACTCACATTGAAATTTGTTTTGGTGAAATTTTTGAATCTCAATTACGATGAAAATAAAATCTGGAAAGTTAGAAAAAACAAACTGAAAGACAAATATTTTACCTTCGGTAGAATGTGACTAAGTCAGCCTTAGTTTTCTTTCCTGTGACACAAAATAGGGAAAAACAGAGGAGGGTGTAGGGGCAAAGAGGGTTGTCATCTAGATTTGTCAACATTCACATCAGGTAGCAAAATGAGTTTCTGTTCAGACACACAACGTCTCCAAAGAAACTTATCTGGAAGATAAATGGATGATGTACTCCAAAAGAATAAAGCCCATTTTGAAACAGAAAAGGAGAGGAAACATAGAGAAACATAGCATTCAAATTTAAGAAACATCAGACAAAAGAATGGAAATAATAAATTAAAAGAGACTAAGAGCTCTGTTTTGTTTCAGAGTTAGTTGAAAGTAGGTAAAGAAGAATATGTTAGTAGATTTTTAAAACATTCAATGGAAGACAAGAATAACAAAGAATACATCATTTTCAAACTGCTTTTACCACTTTAAGGCAGTAATACAAATAAATAAAAAGATTTCCAAACCAGTAAACCTTGAAAATAGGAAAGGAAAATGTATTGTGATATTTAGAATGTATATCCTGACAAAGATATTTAGACTTCATTTTCCAACTAAATTTCCCAACACATTTTTAAAGACCTAGCTATGTGTTAACTTCTCAAGACATTTTGCAAAGAAATTTATACAAAAAGATTAAAAATGAAGAGAGAGAGGGGAAGACAAGAAAAAGTAGAAGGAATGGTAGACATAATCAAATCATGTTGTGCAGATGTGTGGAAATATCACAATAAACCCCATTAATTTGCATAACTAACGTGTTAATCATTACATCTAAAATGAATAAAGAACATAAAAAGAGATAAACAAAATGATGAAATGGGAAAATGCTAACAAAAATCAATAGTGAAAATATTAATAATAGAATTTCCTGAAGTAATTAACCTATGGGGGACTGATTTATATCAGTCATAACATTAGCTAAACAATTTAGACAACAGTTTCACTTTATCTGTATGAAAAACTGTATCAGGTTGGCAGTAGTATCCCTTTTGGTAGACTCATCTATAAAAACCAGAAGTTCAAAGTCTGAAGAAAAAATTGTCGAAGATCACAAGTGTAATCCAAGTGGAGCCAGAGCTCTGTATGTCCAAAATTATATAATTCATCATTGCATTAAACTTTATCTAGAGAGAAAATTTGGAGTTCACTAAGAATATCTTATCACAAATCCGTTACCTACCTGTTCCAGATACTGAAAACATCTCAGCATGGAAGCTGTGAACCGTGGTATGGTCACTGGCCTGCTATGTGTTTGGGTGGGGCCAAGTCCAAAAGAAGAAGCATTTCCCTTTCTGGTTATACCAGGGCACAGCAAGTAGGCCTAGCAGGTGGAAGAAGAAGAACCTAGTTGCAGGTGGGCTTAATGTAATAGGTGTAACTCACTCTTCATGAGTGTGGGCTGAACCTACTGACTTGCTTCTAACAAATAATATGCTAAATGGGATAGGATGTCATTTCTGAGAATTCTACAAACCTGTGACACCATGTTGCTAACACCCTCTGTCCTTTCACTTTCTCACTATGATGGAGCCACATACCATGTTGTAAGCTTGGCTATGCAGAGGCCTATAATACAAGAAAATAAAGGAGGCCTTTGCAAGCAGCTACTGTGGACTTAAGGCTCTTGCTCCAATGTTCCATGAGGAACTGAATCCTGAAAATAACATAAGTGAGCTTGAAAGGCGATCCTCCTCCAGTCAAGCTCTGAGATAAAAACTTAGCCTTTGCTGATACCTTGATTGTAGACTTTTAGGAAACTGTGAATAAGAAGATCCAGCTAGGTCACAGGACTTGCAACCCCCGAAAACTGTGAAATAACAAGCTTTGCTTTTAAGCATTTTGATTTTTGGAAAACTGTTATGCAACAGTAAATAATGAGCACAGGTAGAATCATGATTTACAGAAGGATCAAGGAAGGGAAATCTAAAAGCATGAGAAAGCATGACATCCAGGGTGACTTGTTTGGAAATACCTGAGACTTTTAGAAGTGGCCACCCAAACTGGAGTGTGCTATTAGCTGTTGGAGCTTATAGATCCCGAGATATCACATTTTCTGCAAGCATGGAGTAGTCCTTTATAATCAATAATTGTCCCATGCCAAATGTTAATAGTGCCCTGAGAGAAAACATAGCTCAAGGTCTTTGTTCTGCAAAGAAGAGAAATGCAGATGGTCTGGAGGGTTGAAACAATTGCGATGGAGAAAGAAGTACAGCAAGAAAATAATCAAATTCAGGCCTGGAGTATTGAACTCTGAAATATTAAGCTAACTTTTAAATATATGCCTGATACAAGACACGATTTACTTCAGAAAGTCTCATGGGGCTAAGTTAAAAGGTAGAGGTCAATTGGTAAAAGCTCTTTAAAGAGGAGGGGTAACACACTACTTGAAGTTTACCATTCACTTTATTATGATAACAATATTTTTACATTATATAACTACTATGTGTGGAGCTATGTGTAAGCCACTGAGCAGTGTGCATTTGTACATTCAACATATTTTTGCCTCTCCTGTCCTTTTTACTGGCTACTGTTAATATTTTTATTATGCTATTAGTACCTGGGAGTCACTCACCTTGTTTATTTGGTTGTATGGACCTAAATAAATAAATAACAATAATATCGTCTAGTGTACTGCAGAATATAGCACTGCTTGACTCTTCATGCAGAGAGATGGAAGCAGTTATTAAACTTTTCATCTTGAGCTAATGCCTCCAAAGTGATACATTCTCTGTATCTGTTTAGACCTGATGAAAAGGCTGTGCTAGTTGAAGTTGACAGCTGGGAAAACAGCCAGATCCATTGTATCCTGCATTCCTAAGTAAAATCCATAGACTTGAAGTCAAAACCTGGGATGAAAGAATGACCATATAGTTTTTTCCTTTCTTTTCCTCTTGTTTAATTTCCTATAATAGTCATTTTTTCTTCCTTCCCCAAACTTGTCAGTTTTTAAGGAAGCATGAAACTAAAAGGGTGTGATTTCAAGCCACAGCAACCAGATTGTGAATATAAGCTGTTGATCTCTTCATGCAATAAAACGTTCCTTCACCAGAAAAAGTATGAGAATACTTCATAAGTAGAATACTAATCCAAAGCTATAGCTCTCAGTATTCACAGACATCATACTTAAGACTGCCGAGTAAAAGCACTTATTCCTGTGCATGCTTCTTCCAGTTACAAATATACCATGAGGAACAGGAGTATCCGTGTGACTTCCATTATTTGTACATATGCCATAAAGGTGCTAGATGGGCCAGATTTAGTGAACTCTGAGTATCAATAAACCCCAAACAAGATATGCTTTCTCTGAGCTGTGTAAAAAACATTCCCAGTTACATATAGTTTGCACCATAGGGAGGAGATCACAATGGGATTTAAGGTTGACTCTTTATAACTGAAAGCAGAAGCCTTTAATCAGTGCATCCTCTTTAGCTTGGCTCACTATTTCAAAGACCCTAATTAATTCTTTGGGAAAAAATTCATCCACATATTCAAATTGCCAACTGAATCAAACACCACATGAAAGGAGCGTAAGATTAAAGGGCAAAAAAGTGTGAAGTGGGTGAAATAACATTTGTTGCTTTTTAAGATTGAGTTCACAGTTTTGACTTTCATTTGGTAATTCATTACCTAGGGGCAAGAGATCATCAGAATAGACTGATTGTTAAATCGTGTTATTAATAAATTTTATCATATGTTTATGATATGTTCAGCCATCTAGCACTGTTTTCTCTAGTTCTACATGTACTAGTTACTGGATTGAGAAAGGTAAATAAGATGTTACTTCCAGGATTTCTATGCAGTGTGAGAAAGAACTATGTGACAGAGAACTCGCTGTCCAATGTAAGAAGTCCACAACTGAAAAATTTTCAATTTTGATGTCTTGGACAATTTTGGTTGAATGTATTCTCTGGGGATTTTAAAGAAAACACAAAACTAAATCAGTAAGGATAATTGGTAAGTGAGAGTCAGCATTAGAAAGTGATGGTTACAAGCAGGTACAGCAAATTAATGCCATTTATTTCTAAACCAAGGTCAAGTTTTATGCTTGGAAATTGAATTTAAAAGTGGTTGTTGGATATATGAGAGTAAAGTCCTAAGCTTTTGTCCATTCATTCTATTGGCTCTTATAAAAATGCTTCATCATCAAAGGGCAGCCACTTATGTTTTGTAACACCTTTTATGGCTTGTGATTATGTACTTTCTATAGCAGTAACAATAATGGTGAGAATAAAATAGCTAACTAGGTGCTAAGCACTACACATATGATAACTTGTATACTCTTCTTAACTGTCTGTGACAGGCACTATCATCAGACCCAGAAAGAATGTAACTTCCTCAAGGTTGCACAGCTGATTGGTAAATATATCTGCTTGTTTGTGATGTGTCAGCAATTACGGAAAAATAAAACCTCTGCTTAAAGAAATAAGAGGTTACATACCAATAGGATAGCTGGGCTCAGGGAGCAGACGGGAGTGGTTGTAGGTATTCAGGAAGAGAGAACACAGCAAGTATCTTGTCTGGGTGCTGCCAAAGAAAAGAAGTCACCAGTTACCATGAATGAGAAGGACAATAGACCAGGTGACAAAGGTGCTTGAAGTTGTGAAGTACCCCAATTTACCATCCTGCCAAAACTGTGTGCAAAGGAGAAAATATAATTGTTAAAAGGAAACTGAGAGATTCTTAGGAAAAGGGAAAGTTAATGTCATGTAACCGTACCTGACAATGCCCAGTACAAGGTGGGGTCATTGTATTTCCCAAGCATTTCACCACTTCCAGAAGTTATACAAATATGCTGTTTATAGCTGACTGGTAAAATGCTCTCACTCTTGTGTCGTAAAATAAATCATTTGCACAAAAAATATCTTAGGATATATTTAATCTCACGATAGAAGATTTACTTTACAGTTTAAATTTAGGCTCTTTGAAGGCATGTACTTCTTTGGAGACTATAATTGAATTTATACCATTTCATCACAGACTTGGTGGAGTCTGTATCTGGAACAGTATTTGAGAACTGCTCCAGATTATTTGGAAAGTGGAATGTCAGTTTGTGTAGTTTGTTTGTTTAGGGCCTGCTCCTGCCCATCTACCTCTTTTAATATACAGTACTCTGGGCTAAAAATAAACAACATACATACACATATACACACACAGTTACTCCCATGAGAAATAGAGACTTTCACAAGTAAACAAGAACTAGGAGAGTTTATTACAACATGCACTAGCCTATAAGAAATGCTAATGAGAGTTCTCAGGATGACAGGAAATGATGACAGGCAGGAGCTAGAAGTTGTAGAACATAAGGTTCTCTGAAAATGTGTACACATGGACAAACATAGTAACTTATACTATGGCAATTTTGGTGAACAGAATTTAAATATAAGAAACAAAAAGATGAAATTTTGAAATTAATAACACTAAATGTTTGGGGTGAAATTTTATATGTATTTGAAGTTATCAGACTTAAAGAGAACACTGTATCTTTAAGATGGTTTATGTCTTTGCTGTGGTAATCTCTCTCTCTCTCTCATCACACACACACACTCACTACAGAAATACACAAAAGCAAATGAGGACAATCAAAGCATATCATTAAAAAAACAAAATACAAAATAATACAAAGGGAGACAGAAAGATATAAAAGGAAGATCAAAAAGGCCAGAAAATAATTTTTAAAATGGGAATAATATGGTCACCCCATCAGTAATTACAATTTTACAATAAAAACAGAGTGTCCGAATGGATTAAAAAATAAAATACAACTATATGCCATCTACAAAAGACATACTTTCTAACTAGATATATTTATTCATCGGCAGAAAGTAAAAGGATAGAAAAAGATATTCCATGCAAGCAGTAAATAAAATAGAACAAGAATGCCTATACTGATATTAGGAAATATAGGCTTTAAATCAAAAGGATATAACCAAACCTAAAGAAGGACATTACAGATGCCCAGCCAAGGTCCCCAGTCAGGCGGAACACACCAAATCAGCCTGCTGCAGCAGGCAAGTCTGTGCACTCCCTACCGAGGTGGCTTGTTGCGCGGAAGACAGCAAATCACCCCGCTGCAGACAGGCAGCCACCTGGTTCCACACTACAAAGACGCAGAGGACACCAGACCACCAGACCAAGGTACTGAGTCCCAGTGCTCCTGGTCCAGAGGAAGGGGCTTCCTGGTCACCATCCCTCCCGCTGCTCCCAGCCCAGAGAAAAGGGCCTTTGGGCCACCTTCTGTCCTGCTGCTCCTGGCCCAGAGGAAGAGATCCATAGAAAAAGAAACTCGAAAAATTTCATAAACACGTGGAAATTGAACAACACACTTCTGAATAACCAATGGGTCACAGAGGAAATGAAAGAAGAAATCAGACAGTTCCTACAATTAAATGACAATGACAATACAACATATCGGAATCTATGGGACACAATGAGAGCAGGCTTATGAGGGAAATTCATAGCAGTGAATAAACATATGAGGAAAACAGAACGAGCCCAATTAAAGAACCTGATGCTCAACCTCAAGTTTCTAGAAAAAGAAGAGCAGAACAACCCCAAAGCTCACACAAGGGAGGAAATTATAAAGATCAGAGGAGAAATCAATGCAATGGAGACTAAGAGAACAATATAAAAAAATCAATGAAGCCAAGAGTTGGTTCTTTGAAAGAGTCAACAAAATTGACAAACCTTTGGCCAACCTTGTCAGAAAAAAGAAAGAAAAGGCCCAAATCCATGCAATTAGGAATGAAAAGGGTGAAATTACAACAGACCCAGCAGAAATCCAGAGGATCATCAATACCTACTTCCAGAACCTATATGCCAATAAGATGGACAACACAGAAGAAATGGACAGATTCCTAGATACATATGAATTACCAAAGTTGAACAAAGAAGACCTAAAAATTCTGAACGACCCAATATCAACCAATGAAATTGAAAATGTAATTAAAGATTTATGAACTAAGAAAAGCCTGGGCCCTGATGGCTTCACTGCTGTATTCTACAAGACATTTAGAGAGGAACTGCTGCCACTACTGTTTAAACTCTTCAATGAAATTGAAAGGGAAGCAATACTCCCAAATTCATTCCTGGAAGCAAGCATCACCTTGATCCCCAAACCAGAGAAAGACCCAACTGAAAAAGAGAACTATAGGCCAATCTCACTAATGAATGTACATGCAAAAATCCTTAATAAGATACTGGCAAACAGAATGCAGAAGATCATCAAGAAGATCATACACCCTGATCAAGTGGGATTCATCCCAGGGATGCAGGGATGGTTCAATATACACAAATCAATCAATGTAATACACTATATCAATGGAGCAAAGGACAAAAACCATATGATTATCTCCATAAAGACACAGAAAAAGCATTTGACAAAATCCAACACGCATTTATGATAAAAACCCTACAAAAAATTGGAATAGATGGTCTCTACCTCAAACTGATAGAAGCCATCTATGAAAAACCAACAGCCAATATCATACCAAATGGTCAAAAACTGAAATCCTTCACACTAAAATCAGGAACAAGACAAGGATGTCCACTTTCACCACTCTTGTTCAATATAGTTCTGGAAACATTAGCCACAGCAATTAGACAAGAGAAAGAAATAAAAGGAATGAAGATAGATAATGAAGAAGTCAAATTGTCATTATTTGCAGATGACATGATACTCTATATAGAAGACCCCAAGAACTCCACCAAAAGTCTTCTAGACTTAATAACCAAATTCAGTCAAGTAGCTGGTTACAAGGTCAACACACAAAGTCAATAGCTTTCCTCTACACAAATGACAGACTCATTGAGAGAGAAATAGGGCAAATAATTCCTTTCACAATAGCATCCCAAAAAATGAAATACCTAGGAATCAACCTAACAAAAGAAATCAAAGACCTCTTCTCTGAAAACTATGGCACTCTGAAAAGAGAGATTGACGATGATATCAGAAAATGGACAGACATCCCCTGCTCCGGGGTAGGAAGGATTAATATAGTGAATCTGGCCATACTTCCAAAACTACTATATAGATTTAATGCAATTCCAATTGAGATCCCAGCAGCATATTTCATGGACCTAGGGAAAACAATCCAAAAATTCATTTGGAACAAGAAGACACCCAGAATAGCAAAAGCAATTCTAGGTAACAGAGACATGGCAGGGGGTATCACAATCCCCAACCTGCAACTATACTACAAAGCCACTGTGATAAAAACAGCATGGTACTAGCAAAGAAACAGACTTGAGGACCAGTGGAACAGATTAGAAGATGCAGAAACAATGCCAGACACACTCAGCCATCTCATCTTTGATAAAGGAGCCAAACACCCTCACTGGAGGAAAGATAGCTTCTTTAATAAATGGTGCTGGAAAAAATTGGGCTTCAACTTGCCAAAGATTAAAACTAGATCTGTATCTCTCACCATGCACTAAACTAAAATTGAAATCCATTAAAGATCTAAATATTAAAATAGAAACTCTAAACCAGTTGGAACAGAGGTTAGGTAGAACCCTTGAAGGCATCGGTGTAGGAAAAGATTTTATGAACAAAACCTCAGTTGCCCGTGAACTAGCACAAACAATCAACAAATGGGATCTCTTCTTATTAAAAAGCTTCTGCACAGCAAGAGAAACCACCAGCAGTGTGAAGAGACAGCCCACAATGTGGGAAAAATTCTTCACCTGCTCTTCCTCAGACAAAGGTCTACTATGTCTAATCTATAAAGAACTTAAAAAGATCAGACCTCCCAAATTTAAAGACCCAATCTGAAAATGGGCATCTGAAATGAACAGACATGTCTCAGACAAAGAAGTAGAAATAGCAAATAAATACATGAAAAAATATTCAACATCACTTGTCATTCAAGAGATGCAAATGAAAACAACGCTGAGATTCCACTTCACTCCAGAAAGAATGGCTGCTATCATGAAATCAACCTATAACAAATGCTGGTGGGGCTGTGGGGAAAGAGGAGCCCTGCTCCACTGCTGGTGGGAGAGTAGACTGGTTCAAGAACTGTGGAAATCAGTATGGAGATACCTCAAAGAACTAGGACTGGAAGTCCCATTTGACCACGCTATTCTACTGCTGGGGATCTTCCCCAAAGAATTAGAAGAATCATACCACAGTGATATATGTGCACCCATGTTCATAGCAGCACAGTTTGTGATAGCTAAAACTTGGAAACAGCCCAAATGCCCATAAACTGGAGACTAGATAAAGAAAATGTGGTTTTTTATGAAATGGAGTACTGCTCAGGCATAAAAAATGAGAAATTAGAGACATTTATACCTAAGTGAATGCATATTGAGGTGATACTCTTAAGTGAAATAAATAGGACACACATGAATAAATTCTGAATAGTTTCTCTGGTGTGAGAAACTGAAAGTATAAATAAGGACTAAATGTATAATAGGTAATGTGAAATAGGAAGAAAAGTGCAAAGGGGAAGGAAGTGGGAGGGCTAGGGGAAAGGATAGAAGGGAATGGGATTAATATGAGAAAATGGAAAAATAGGAACAAAATCTTTGTCAATAGGGAGGATTGGAGGGGTTGAAGGGAGGGCTGGGCAAGGGTGAAAAATAAGAACCAAGAGAGACTATGTAAAGGTGCAAATTTCCAATGATGAATGTCATTATATTGTATACCTAAAATGTACCATTGATTAGAATGAATAATGGATAATGTAAAATAGGAAGAAAAGGTCCAAAGGGGTAGGGGTAGTGGGAGGGGCAGGGGAAAGGAAAGAAGGGAAAGGAAAAATGCTGAGAAATGGAAAAAATGGAAATAAAGTCTTTGTAAATAGGGAAGGGTGGAGGGTGTGAAGGGAGGGCTAGGAATGGGGAAAAAATAAGAACCAAGATGCATTATGTAAAGGTACAATTCCCAGTGAGAAATGTAATTGTGTTGTATACCTACAATGTACCAATAAAATAATTTAATTTAAAAAAAAGGACATTACATAATGATTTTGTCAACTTACCAAGAAGTCATAACAACTATAATTTTTTTCATTTGGCAAAGCTATGGGGTTCTAAATTATGGACCTAAGCAAATTTTGACAAAATTTAAGGAAGAAATATACAGAACTGCAAACATAATAGGAGACTTCAATATTTCGCTTTCAGTAATAGAACAAAAAGATAGAAGGCCAATAAAGAAACTCAGGACTTTACCAATGATATAGTCAAATTGGATCCAAGGGACATATGCAGAACAGTTCATGAAACAACAGCAAGTTGTACATTATTGCATAGTAGCCAAAGCATTCTAAAAATTCAATGCAATCTTTATCAAAATCCCAATGGCATTTTTTCAGAAAAAAAAAAAAAACATCTTTGTAGAAATTTGCATAATATTAAGGGACATGAATGGTGAAAACATCTGATAAAGAAGAATAAAGTTGGGTGACTTTCATGATTTGATATCAAAACATTACAAAGCTACAATAAGAAAGCAGAATAGTTCTAGAAAAAAAGACAGGAAAATAAACTAGTGGAACAGAATAAAGATCCCATAGCTTAAGTCTTACATATATGGTCAAATGATCTTCAACAAGCCTGTCAAGTTCACCAAATAGGAGAACACTCTTTTTAATAAATAGTATGGGGAAAGTTAGACATCCCCCTGCAAAAGAATGAGGTTGGATTTTATGTTACACAATATAAAAAAAACTCAAAATAGATTTAAAACATAAAAAGAAGACTTCAAACTATGAAATTCTTAGAAAAAAATATAGGTGTGTAACTGTTAATCCTGATATCTCAGCATGACAGGATTAAGAAACACCTAGCAGATTAGTAAAGCACACTTTTGGGTGTGTCTGGGTGGGTCACAGAGGCAAGACCTTTGGTACTATATTTAGTCCCTGGTCCCTTCTTCTCCAGTACTTTTCCCCTCCTCTGCTTCCTAGCTATCATGAGCTCAGCAACTTTGCTTGGCCACATCCTTCAAAACATGAGGTTTAGGGTTTGAAGTCAGATGACCATGGACTGGACCCCTGATATCCTGAATTAAATTAAACCTTTCCTCTTTTATGCTGTGGATGTATTGTGTTCAGGTGATGAGAAGGCTGACTAATAATATAAGGATGAAAACATGACACTGGAGTTGGCAATGATTATTTTGGTATGCCACCAAAATCACAGGTAGCAAAATAAATAGGCAAATTTTCAAACTTTAAAATTTTTTTTAGGGTCAAAGAATAGAGTAAACAGTCAATCTAATGAATGTGATAATATATTTGCAAATCATAGGCCTGATAAGGAGTTAATCCAAGATATGTAAAGATTTTCTAAAATTCAAAATAACATGATTAAAAAAATAGATAAAAACTTCAATAAACTCTTGTCCAGAAAAGACATGCAAATAGCTAATAACTTTATGAAAAAAAATACTATTAAGCATGTTGTACTAAACATAACGTACCCTAGAGCATTATATTTTTTTTCTAAAGCTATTGAAGTCAATTTCCTAAACATCTTGATTTTAATTACCTCTTCGATGCCTGCTGTAGAAGTTTTTGCTAGAGTAGCAAATCAGGAAAATAAAGTTGTTAAAAACCTTTTTATTTTTTTCCAATTCATCCCGGTTTACCTATCCAAGCATAAGGATGACTCAAGCATCCTGCAAGTTGTAATTTGAAATGACTTCCCATAAGGATTTTTCTTCCAGACCCAGGCTGTTTCTCCTTCTGTTAATCATAGCTTCACCATGTGATACTGTGCATATATGATACACATGACACTCCACCAGCTATTCATTCCCAATTTCAAAATGTATGTGATGCTTAGTAGTCACATTACACTTGCACTTGTAATTCAAACAGAAATAGGCTGGATATATACTTGTTCATTCTAAGTCAGCAGAGACCACCAAATGGTAATGGATTTTAAGAAACATCTTCTTGAATATAGAGAATTTGAATTTTATTCAAGCTGAATTGCAAGGAAAAGTAATATTTGTTATCCTGACCAGTTATTGCAGCAGTTCTAGTAAGAATATGAGACTTTATATTTCAGCAAGGGGCTGAAGAGTAAAACAATGAAATTAATCTTAGTGATACATTAATGAATACTGAATTGTCACTAGAAAGGAGATGTCCTTCAGGAGTGGACATGATGTTTGAGCAAACAAAACAACACTTTGAATTTAAATATATTTCCCCCTTACAACATAAGCAGGCAGCAGAGCATGCCCTGGGCCAGAGTGCTGTAGATATACTAGTTTCTGTTGAAGCTCCCAGGCATCTTTCTGCTAGGCCCGTTACCTCATTGAGATGCATTAGAAGTTGGGCTCAAATTACAGGGTGTCCTGTTGCTACACAACTAAGGTAAGAAGAGAAAAAAAGGCTTTGTGTAATTCTGCCTCCAGGCTCTTGTTAACTACAAAGAATACAAATTTAGGGACTCTACTTTGAATGCAAACATCTATTTAGTCAAAATGTTTATTAAACACAATTTAATTGGTCAGACAGAAAGGTTGAGTATCCTCTCTCCCCTGAAATGTTCCTATTACTCTGATTCCTTCTATATGTTTCTTTTATCATTGTGTTTCATCTTCTACTCTATTGTCATTATTTTACTTCTAGATTTGTTGCTGTACAATCTAACCCTACTAAAGCATTTATTTATTTGTTCTTTTGTAATACAAAGTGAGTGTATTTTACTGAAAACAACAAGAAAATATGTTATCCCTCCCACTTCCCACAATAAAGCCCTTTGAAAATTCATTTAAATATTTGTGAGTTTCTTTTTTCATCAATTACAAGTTCTACTTTTCAGGTAAATATTCTGTGCTATTAAAACAGAAATTTTAGTCTTGGATTATAAAGAATGGATGATTTCGTGTAACATATGTTAGGAATACACAATAGTACTTATAAATTTCATAGATTTTTTTTCTAGTTCTTAACTTTCCTATTCTTAATTAATCTAGAGGAACAATTTAAAAGGCAAATTGTATGTGGAGTAGAGTACAAATCATCTGAAATCCTACCATACAGAACAATACCATGACTATTAACTTTAGCATATTTTCTTCTTTCCTTAGTCAATTTATTGCTAATACATACATATAAATAATTTGAGAACATAGTATATATCATAGACACTTTCCCATAACATTAAAAACTGTCCACAAATACTGTTTTCTTTTCAGACATATAATAAATTATTTGATCATTTTTTTGAAGTTTTCAGTGTTTGCCATTAGAAATAAGGCATGAATGAACATTTCTATAACAGAAGAGTGTGTCTACATTTCTAACTTTTTATGATATATAAACATATATAATTCTGCTTCTAGTTATATGAGTATATTGATGCAAACTGTGTTCCTATAAGCTTGCACCAGTATATATTCTCACTAGCAATGCACTTGAATCCTACTCTCTTCCTTTTGCAACTATTATCCTTGTAAAATAGCACAATTTGGAGGCAAATTACTGTATTTTATTCTAATCTACATTTTCTTGATAATGTAACTGAGCATTATTTCATGATTTGATTAGGCATTTAACTCTCTCTTTAAATGAATTGTACTAGGCTGTTTCTTGTGTATAGCTTTGCTGATCTTCAGCAATTTCATCAATGACCTTGTTTTGATTCAGAAGGGAAAGAAAACCAAGAGCCTTCACTATTAACAAAAATCAGAACTATAATAATCGAGGAGCACTTCCTAGTTGCACCTTCATTACCGAGGTATTTAGTCATTCCTTTTAGGTAGACTTTTCTTTAAGAAAGCTTACCTTCTGCTTTTTTCCCAGGGAACATTAGTTTAAAGAGAAATTTTAGGTGTTTTGCTAATAAGAAGTTACTATGATCAGATTAAGCTGGGAAAGAGTGTATAAAATAAAATGTAATGGATATTTTACTGTGGGTTTTTGACTTTAAAAATAATAACAGTTAGCTTTATAAAATTTTCTGACCATACATATTATGCATGGTTATCCCAATAAATCCAAATGATGACAACAAAAGCCACCTAAAATCCTACCATGCCAAGACAATGACCATTAATATTTAGTGCCCCTCCTTTGGTATAGATAGTAATGTCTAGAAAACTGGGGTGATAATGTGCTTGAAGTTACTCAAGTTTTCTACAGTGGGAAATTTGTCAGTGGTGCTTTAGAAAATCTGGATTATACGATTTTTACTTTGAAGCATCTTGCCTGTTACCTTTGAAGACTGGTACTGCTCTCACTGCTTCTTTGCAGTGGGTGAATACTCTGCCCAGGATGGAGTTGAGTTACGATTTGTTCAACTATCCTCATTCAGGTTTCAAGCTTTTTTTCCTTCCAGTGCTGTAAAACATATCCTTTTACACGTATCCATACATTTTGGTAGTTTTAATTTTATTCAAAATTCCAGTTAAAATTTTGGATAAAAGCACATGTGTAGTTTGAATTTTAATAGATATTTCCAGACAGTTGGTCTACATGGCTGTAACAATTCACACATCCACCAGTAATTATGAGTATTCTTTACTTTACTCACCACTATCAGTAGGTGATATGAGATGCTTAACAATTTTAGCCACTCTGGTATGTGATTTTAGTGTTATATTGCTGTACTTTGCATTTCCTTTTACTACAAGGAACGCTGATCATTTTTTCATAATGCCATTTTCCATTCAAAATTATTTTTTCTATCAAGTTCTTGTATATATCATATAGCTATTTTTCTCTAAGTCTTCAACTTACATTTTTTTTCTTTAGCAACTGCGACGTCCTGAAATATACATACTTATCTCTGTATTTCATGCATCCTACAAGTAACATGTAAACCCATGAAAGCATAGATGATGTGTTATTCACATGTGGGAAGATACTCAGTAGTGGAATAACTGGGTCAAATAGGACCTCTCATCCTAGATTTTTGAGGATACTGATTTCCACAGTGGTCACAGGAGTCTACGCTCCCACCAACAGTGGAGAAGGGTTTCTTTTTCCCTCTAACCCCACCAGCATTTGTTATTGGTTGATTTCTTGACAGCAGCCATTCTTTCTGGAGTAAGATGGAATCTCAGCATTGTCTTAATTTGCATCTCTCAAATGACCAGTAATGTTGAACATTTTTGATATATTAATTTGCTGTTACTATTTCTTCATCTGAGATGTCATTCCATAAATTACATACATGAAATATAGGAAATTTTACCTTTTTATATCATTAAATCTTGTCACTGCAAGAACATATGATGACTTCATATCTTATTTCTTGTTCATCAGTAAAATGTTATAATTTTCTCCATCCAGGTCAGTACCTTTCTTCTTAAATTCATTTCAAGATAGTTATTAATAGTACACTGAGACCAGGAGATGAAGGGACAAAGTCCAAGGGCCTGAAAAATTAAAGGCAAGGTGAGATAAGCCTTGAGGGAAATTAGACTGCAAAAGACAAAGAATTAATAAAATCTGCTGACTACGAGAAGCCTCTCCAGCAGAATTTTCGCATGTCCTCTGCCCTTTTGTCTGTCCTTTTGTGCAACAAAAAGCTGTACATAAGCTTCTGAATTCTGGCATTTCCTTGGCGTCCTTCTTGCCTCTCTGTCTCTAGTGATGGCTTTTTCCTGTTCTTTCTAATAAACCATGCCCAGTACCATTCCCCACTGCTTGCTGTGTTCTGTGGCATCAATCTTTGTTGGCCTCAGGAAAAGAAACCAGAGGGAGGGAGCTGGTTACAATCTATTAAATTTTGTGTATCTGATACTTAACTACATTTCTAAATGTTCTTATTACCTATTAGTTAACTGACCAGGAGTATCATCAGAGTACAATCATTTCATTAGTAAATGATAGAAGAACATACTAAAAGTAAAAGCAATAGGTTCAATGGTATAAAAATGAATGGCAGAGCAGAAACTCATCTCAAACTCCTCTGCTCAGCAGTTTTATCAGCCAAGTGCCTCTGAGATTGACAACACAAAAATGTCTTGGAAAGCCAGATGAGTTGGCACATGCCTGTAGTAACAGATACCCAGGAGCCTGAGGCAGAAGGATTGCAAGTTCAAGCCCAGCCTGGGTAATTTAGTGGCTTTACCCTATCTCAAAATAAAAATAAAAAGGGCTATGGATGTACTTGAGAATGAAGGCTCTGGTTCAATACTCAGTGCCACACATAAAAACACAAACACACAAAGTCTTTGAATGGAAATCTGATGATGATTAAATTTAGTAGTATTGTTTCCTCTCACACCACATATATGATGTCTCTTTTTATTGTTAGCTACATGTGAGGAGGTATAAGAATAAATTCTCAAAAGCAAAACATGACAGTCAATCTCTGGCTATACTTTTTATCAAAATTAAACTGTACCTATGAGGAATTTTGATCAAGTTATCCTTGGAGCCAGAGAAGGACAACAGGGTCCTGGAATTGTTGAGACTCTATCTTTGACTCAGGTTCTTCAGAATCTGCTCATAAAATACAGTTGTATCAAGTCAGCAGGTATGTCCCAATGTATGTCATTTAATTCCATAAAATCCAAAAAGCATATTAATATTTGTGTTACTCTTATTGTAAAAAAAACCCCATGAAATTAGGGAAATGCAACTAACAACATTCATAATTCCCATTATATATTAAGCACTGCTTTGAAGCTATGATCTGAGTTTGAAAACTAGGTATAGAAATGCTAGGGTTAAAAAACCCACAAGCCAGGTGTGGAGGCATATACCTGTAATCCCAGCATTCAAGAGGCTGAGGCAGGAGGATCTCCGGAATTGGAGGCCAGCCTGGGCTACTTAGAGAGACTGTCTCAAAATGAACAAAGAAAGAAAGAAACAAACAAATAAATGAACAAACAAACAGCGATAACCTCTTCAAGCTCTAGTATTTCATTTGGCACATCTTCTCTCCTCATGGTCTTTTGTGCTTGCTCACTTCAACTTTGCCTATTTCTATTTCTCTTCACTGTTAGGTTTCTACCTTGACCTCCTTTACCTGTCTCAATTTGGCTGGATGAGGTAACTGGATCTTCAGATTCTGGCTCCATTGAGTGCTGCCTTCTGATTTTAGTTTACACATCAGTTAGCAGTAGTGCTCTCTCGACCTTGATTTGACCCACTTTTGTCTTTTGGATTTTGAACCTGGATCTATATGGGGAGTAGTTGATTCCTTGGCTGGCAGCTGGCGGTTCTTTACTCCTAGATGACAAAATGTGGTTCATCACTCTTACCTTCTTTCTTTCATGAATACCACACTGCATCAGTGAAAACACCAAGGGAAAAAAATGGGAGAATACCCCAGACAGACAAAAATCTTAATTGTTTGCATCATATTTATAGCTGCATTGCTTTTCCTAAACATACAAAGTTATGAACTCAGGGTTTTGTTTTAATTATCATCATTACTGCCTATCAGTAAATGGCATTATTTTTATTATCCAGAAATATATGTCTGAATTTCATGTGACAATCTTCATAGCATGAACCTAAGAAAAGTGTCTCATTAGTTGCTTCAATTAAAGTGATTTAAAGGGCAAACTTCTCCTCAATGAGTATTTTTATTTTTATCATTTACATCTTTGGATTTAAGATTGTAGAATAAGTTTACCTCACTTATTTGTCAAAGCTAATTTGATGTATACTATACGTTACAACAGCTCAATGTAATTACCAAAGGAAGCTATCAATCTTGTTAAGGAGGCATTCAGATACCAAACTATAACCAAGGGTACTGATTTGTGATTGTTTTTTCTTATATTATTTGTAATTCTACTAGGAATTTTCCATAGAATAAACGTGTTTCACTCTTGCACAACTTCAAAGAATTATGTCATAGATTTCTTCCTTTTTCCATTCTTACCCTTTCTATAGAAAAAGGTTACTGAAACTTAGAGTTAAAGAAAGGTTTCTAATTTACAGAAATACTAAATATCACCAAGTATGACATTTTAGTGTGAATTTCTGAATTATGATTTAAAGATAAAATTAGTACATATTTTAGTTATTAGCATCTCTATGGATTGAAGCAATGGATGGATCACTTAGTAGAGACAGAATGTAATTCTCAGGCTTTATTCCCATTCTTAATCCCCTAATCACTTACAATATTCTTTCTAAAATGACAAAATTTTCCAAAGAATGATAACCTTTCTTAAATATGCATTGTGTATAGAGACAATTAATAAATCCAGCCTAGATATTAGTAGAAATGTACACACCATTTTATTTTGTGTATTTGACAGGGCAAACACACCAGATAATTACTATTACAGTATAATGCACATCCTAAGACAGAATGAACAAAATGTGGCTAGAATACCAGGAAGCCTGAGTAGGACTACTGGAAGATGTCAGAGACTTCACAGAGGATGTGACATTTTAACTTAAGGGCTAGAGATGTATCTCAGTGGTAGAGTGCTTGCCTGGTATATGTGAGAGCCTCAGTCCAATCCCCAGCACAGCTAAAAAAAGAAAAAGAAAAAGGAAAAGAAAAGAAAATTCACTTGATATTAATTTTAATTTGTCTAATATAACCGCAATAACTTTGAGTAGCATGTATTAACTATCATCTACATGACTGTATTTTAACTGTTCAGTGTTTTTGCTTTTGCATGGTTTGGATGTTAGTGCATGGCTAATTTACATGTTGGATTTGCAGTGTCATGATAAACTAAACTTAGGTGTGAATGAAGAATCAGGGCATAGAAATGGAGGTGACTGCATGTGTAGTAAAAAATAAAACATTTAGGGTGATTTTTGCTAACATGAAGTTACAATATTATTATTGATAAACTGTACTTTTCTTTTTTTTTTTTTTTAAATTTTGTGAAACCCTGACACATCTTTTCCTTACCCTTGACTAGTTGAGAGTTAGATGGAGCAAATATGAGCCATCTTCTCAAGTGGGACATTGGGGCTATCCCAGCAACATTAATCTCTGAGATTTCTGCCAACAAAAAAAGCCTGCAGACACATAAGTAGTCATGAGGGAAACAGATTTATGAGACAGTTGAGCTAGAATTCCTTACAGTGAAATCCAAATTAAAGTCACAATCATCTTGTTGACACAAAAAGTAGCAATCCTTCCAAAATATCCTGGCATGTTCTTTCGATATATTCTACTGACCAAAAACAGACTCAGTCACAGGCTGGATGAAGTTTACCTGTGCTGTGCCTGGCAAACGTAAGGGCTTCAATCACAGACCTGCATTCCAACTCAACACTGTGGCTAGTTATAGGTCTAGATAAATCAGTTAATCTGCTTGAGCTTCCTTTTTTCTCATAGATCTGAATGGTGTCTTACATGATAATTGTGTGAGTCAAAAAAAATAACATGTGAATTCTTTTGGAAACTTTTCATTCTTGCTTAAAAATATAAGAAATTAATGGGACTATCTGGCTGAGGGCAATCTTAAAACCCTTGCTGCAGTATAATGAAAGGGGTATGAATAGAAATTTGTCCTCCCCTGCTCTTTGTGACCCCGAGTGGAAATATGCTGCTGTGCCATCTCCATGGGCTCCTCATTCAGTGTGGTCCCACACAATTGCCTCCTCCGCTGCTCACCTACTCTGATCATCTAAGATCTCTCCACACTAATTCATTCTCTGCATCTTTCAACCGGCTGCCTAATATTATTAGTTTATTCTTCCTTATGTTATATTTATCTTTCTATATATTTATATTGCATACTATTTCAATTGAATAACACAAAGGGTAACAACAGTAGTACCTGACAGAATCAAGAGAGTAGAAATTTTGTCCCAGCTCATCATCACTTTCCACATTACTTGTTTTTATTACATAATAAAGGGAGAGACCTCTAAGATCTTTTTCTTCTGAGGAAAAGAATATAAACACAGTTTTTTGGTATGATTTTCTCCTGAGGGAGGCAATCCTAAGAGGATTTGTATGTATGTGTGGATCCCTAGAAATGCTGATGAGAAAGAACCCCTGAAAATATGCTAAAAAGAAAAAAAAAATCTGTTTTCTGGCAGTTTCTTTCTGCCTGAAAAATAATGCTCTGTAAGTCTCCCTGAGATATTTAAATCATTTCTCCACAGCAGGTGAGAGCCAGTGATTGAACCTTCAATATCCGATATTTTAGAAAGTGCCATTTTTCAGATTAAAACATATTGATTGTAAAAGTTTTAAAGCATCTGAGTTTCAGACTGTGAACATAGTGATCAAAGTTGTGAATAGAACAAATAGGCTGAATAATAATTTTAGTCTGGTCCAAATCAAAGAAACACAAAGATACAGCAAAACACTATAACATTAAATTTTTGCTGAGTCAAAATAATTAAATTTATGTTGCTAATATTAATCTTCCAGGCAAATTAGATTAACTTTCATCAAAAAAATTAAATGCAAATATACTCCACCTCAGCATTGTTTTCTAGAATGTCTCAGTCACCTTTTTAATCTTTTCTAGACTTCATGAGTCATCTCCAAATTTGAGACAATACATTTTCTATCTTGTTCCAAGCATAGAACTGTTAGAGATTTTGAGTTTGTTACATACACTGAAAATTTAATGTCATCTTTTAGATCTTTCTTCAATTTTGCCATGTGTAAGAATGTTAGTAAGAATAAAGTATCAGTGATTCCAGATCTTTTGCTGTGACTTCATTCTTGTAACTTTGGTGGTGAGGCAGCTGGGGTTATTAATATTTGACTTCAACAGGAAAATCTGCAATTTGATAGGCTTCCTACCTCTTTATCCACAAAATGCTATGTAAATATTATATCCAATAAGTGTGCAGACATTAATAAACTTTGCTTAAATTGAGGAAATATGACCTCATTTTGTCTTCCATAATTATTCATTGTATTCCAATGTCTTCTCCTAGTTATAGTCACAAGCCAAAATTTGCAACTACTTACAGGAATTAGAGCAATGAGTTTGGTGTACTTAAATTCATATTTGCTTAAATTGGATCTTTTCATCATAACTGAATATTAACCTATCTATGAAGGAGTTTTTCTTCCTTCTTTCTGTTTTTTCTTATTTTTCTCTCCTTTTTTTCTTTTTCTCTTTCCACTTAGACAAATTTACTAATAGGTTGCAGAAGTAAAAGCTGCACACACGTTACTGGCATTCAATCTAAGCTTAGAGTATTTCACCTTGAATGCTGCCAAGATTCTCCCATGTGCACTGGGTCCAGGTGTGGTTGCTAAGATACATGTTATTAATCTTCCATTAGAAAATACAGAGGTCAGGGTATGAAGAAGGCATGTGTACCAAAGGGCCTTGGTGATTGATTTTGTTTTGCATTTGGAACTATTCATGTAATTAGAAACTACTTTAACTTTTTAAATTGTTTACCTTTTTTCCTCTCTGATTAAAGTATCTCAACTCAAAAATACAAAGCCAAAAAGTTTTATAAATTGTGCAACGCCACTTTTGAATTATAGTTTTTATTCTGTAGCTGGAGGTGTATTCTATACTTTTTATTCTATGTCACAATGGCATATTCCTTTCTAAAACTTGATATGACTTTTAATAAATGGTGCATCACCAAATGATCATAAAGATTTTTAGACACAGAAGTAGGAGAAAAATAAGAATATAAGAGATTAAGGCTACTATAAGTAATTTAATTGATTAGTAACTTTCCAAAAACTTGAAACACAAAGTTAAGCTTGTCATACAATTCCAATGGTATGATAAGAATCTTACCTGTTTATTAGGAAATGCATATATATTCATAGAAATATATCTATTATTTTCATGACCAGGATGTCGAATGCCATCATGGTCAATATATGTAAAAATTATGTTGCAAGTTTTCAATATAAGCAGTGACTGCTTTGAATTCTACCTGCCCACACAACTTTGTTGATTCAATCTCTGATCTAGGGCTCACTACTGGTTTAGAATGGTAGACTGGACTCTTATTGTTTGTTCTCAGAAGGTGTGCTACAACTAATTAATTACCCTAAGGGTTACCTCATACTCCATGGTTACAGTGAAGGAAACGCTTCTGTGTCCAGCAGACCTAGATCTGCATGCTTGTACTACTGTTGGTAAGTTGTCTTCTTTATTCCTGACGCCTCTGTGTAACAGATTCAGTAAGTGCCCCTCCCTTACAGAACAAGAAGATTAAATTAAGTGATATAATGCATATGAAATGCATACCACAGTTGTAAACATCAGATACATGTTAAATGTTTCATCGTCCTGAAAATCGAATCTGACCATGTTACTCTTTCATTTCAATTCCAAAAAATTCTCAGTTCGCCACAGGAAAACCCAGACTCCTCAGCATAGCACCCAGAGCTCTCAAAGAGTGACTCCTGCTTACTCAGAGCACTTGGCCCCGCATTCTTTCACACCAGCCATGCAGCTAATGCTGGGCATAATTCTATGCAATGTGCAAGTTGTGGACAGATTTAGCCCTAAATATCTCCAGTTCTTATTCATTGTATCCATTCTTGCACTCTGTAGTTGCACAATTTACTCATTCTTTTTTCTTAAACCTCAAGTATCATTACCAGGATACAGCTTTCTCTAAACTTCTGGTAAAATAAAACTGTTTTCTTTCCTATTTTTTCTTATTTTATACATTTATACTGCATATTCATACTTTTGCTTCATTATTAGATTTGATTATACCATGATCTCTAGATATCATTTGTCTCTGGTGTAATTTTTAATTTTTTTCTATATATGAGTATCCTTACTTCTGACAATATATTCATATAGGACTCTAAATGTGCTATGTAAAAATCTATGTGAATCAAAAATTTAAATAGATGAGAGAAAATGGAAATGTGAATTTTTTTGGAACAACTCAATGTCAAACTCTTAGTCTACTGTGAGACCACTGACTTCCCAGAGCATGAAGGCTGTGTTTTCCATTCTGATACTTAGTATGAGGCCTGGGTTTATTATGAGAATTAAATAAATGTAGTTGTTTGTTTGTTTGTTTCCAGTACTGGGGATTGAACTCAGGACCTTGCGCTTGCCAGGCAGGCATGGGGCCACTGAGCTAAATCCCTGGCACAAATAAATATTGTTTGTAGAATGAGTAAATTGTTGAAGGATTTTTGTATTGATCATAAAAACAAATGAGGATAAATAAACTGGCCATAGGTTTATAAATTTGTAGATCTCTTACTTGTGCAAAGGTTAGAGCTCAGAATATCAAGATAGATAAGTAATTAACAACATTAATGAAAACATTTACAAAGCAACTTCTATCACCAAAGAATGAATAGGGAGTATGTATTTTAATTTATATTCTTTTTATAACCAACAAAATTTTTGATAAAAACTGAAAGAAGGGAATTTGTTTGAAAAGTAAGATGGACATATTTTTAAAAAATAAATCATGAAATGCAGATATTCTGTTTTCTTTATTGGAGGGTGTTCCAAATATTACGTGTGCAAATTTGTATATGACAGAATTATTAATAATAATACTAATAAAACAATGTTACAAAATGTTTATTGAGCACTTCTTATGAGTCAGGAATATTCTGAATGATTTTTATGTCTATTAATTACATTAATCCTTACATAACTCTATTATTTAGTACCTCTGTTGTACAAATAAGTTAATCAAGGTATAAAGAGTTTTAATAGATTGCCCATGTTTATCGAGCTGGCGAGTGCTACTGCTAGGACTTGAACCCAGGTATTCTGGCTACATTTTATTTATTTGTTTTTCTTGTGGGGATGATCAAATTCACAGCTTCACACATGCTAGGCATGCACTCTACCACTGAGTTCCACCCCTCATGCTAGAGCGTGTAATAACTACTTGTACAGTCTTATTCAAATACTGTATTTCTAGAGTTGATTACGGGTCAAGAAAAGCCAATTCTAAGCACTACATGTCTGCAGTAATGTATCGTCAATGATAGAATTTAAAATTTTAAGTAACTGAGTACATAAACTGGGATACAGACAAGCCTTTTCATGGAACATACAATAAGACTCTTGTGTTTTAAAGACAGGTGTGTCAAGAAACAGGGTCAAAACCTA
This sequence comes from Heterocephalus glaber, assembly GCF_053883595.1. Lineage (NCBI taxonomy): Eukaryota > Metazoa > Chordata > Mammalia > Rodentia > Bathyergidae > Heterocephalus > Heterocephalus glaber. The sequence continues at coordinate 3,806,400 of NW_028258463.1, forward strand.
TGAATTTCCAAATTGCTTTTTTCTCCCTTTTCGTACATTGATAGGAGACAGACTAGTTGAGATTGGTGCTAAAACCCTCTATAAGGACAATCAATGTAGACCTGCCTGTTAGCGTAATGATGAGGACATTTGCAACTTCATTAATTAGATGATTCTTTTTGGCTGTTTTATTGGCAGTCAAATAAAGTTCTCTAGTCCTGTAAATGGCCATACAATATGACATTACAGTAAAATGAAAAAATAATTATATTTATTGAGCATTATGAAATATATCAACTTGAAAGTTGATGATATATAAACAGTGTTATTGGAATTTAAAATGTCTCTTTTCATTGCCCTATTTACAAAGTTTCCACTTTAGCTAGAGTATGAATTAATAAATAATTTGCTATTAAAATGAAAGAAATAGAATCATAAAGGCCATAAATTTCTTCTTCAGATGAAATACATGTTGAGTTTTTATGTTAGTCTGTTATAAAATTAAACTGCAAACTTTAATCTCTGTTTAATGTCTTTATGAACTGTTACAATTTACAAGTTTTGAGGTGAACAATCATGTCATGTTGATCTTGCAGGAAAATTTGGATCCACTGGCATGATAAGGTATAAAGTTTCTAATCCGGACAAAAAAAATGAAGAGCTCTTGATTTTAATAAGTGGCATAGTGAAGGGTGGGAGAATAAGTACAAAGAAGAAGATGAGGATTAAGGTACATTACAAATTGCCCTTTTATAAATATCAGGACATAATTCCTCTCATATGCTATTCTGCAATACATCCCTCAGGAATCCATTGGTTCAGAAAGTGATCCATGAACTGCAACTCTTTATAAACCCCTGTGATTATTCACCGTGACTGTCAACTAGACTGGAATAGTAAAGTACACATCTAGGTGTGTTTGGGTGGATGGCAGGTGTGTAACCTTGGCTCTATATCTACTTTCTAGGCCTTTCATCTCTGGCACTGTTCTTTCATTGCTTTTGGACACCATGGATTAGGCAGCTTTGCTCTTCCAAGCCTTCTGTCATGAGGTACTGCCCTGGCGCCAGCTTATCCCATCTAAAACCTCTGAAACCACAACCCAAATAAATCATTTCCTCCTTTCAGATTCAGATTCAGGTGTCAGGTACTTCTTCCATCGGTGAGAAAAACTGACGAACACACCACTAATGGAAACAAAACTGGAGCTTAGACCTTCAGCACCCATTGCTTCTCATGGTCACCTGCTCTGTAGCTAGTCTGAATTGCTAGTGCTCCAAGTGTAAAATAATCCTCAAACTTCAAATATATAATACAAAAAGACACAAGAAAATAAAATAGTTCATTGATAATTTTTATGTAGATTTCATATTAAAATGATAATACTTTGAACAAGCTGAGTCAAATAAAATATATTACTAAATTCAAGTTTACCTGGTGTATTTACTTTTTTCAAAGCGCCCACTGGGATATTTAAAATTATGTATGCTGTTCACATTTTATTTCTATTGGAAAGCTCTGCTGTAGACTTTGGAGGAAGAGCTGCCAGGGTAACTGAGTCTGAGGACTAAATTTGGAACACTCACTAGCCCACTGCTTGAGAGTCACAGCCTATTTCACAGCAAAGAGCAAGCCAGGGAACATAGTAGGAAACAAGGAGACAGAAAATGTGCTTCTCTTAAGAAGCAATGTTTACCAAAGCAAGGAAATAAGCAGAAACTAAATTTTAGGCCACTCCTTGCTTCTAGGAGACAAACCTCCTTGTCTATTTACCATGTGAGAAAAAATTTAAAAAACTGTATGAGGGCCCATCTCTTACAAAGTAAAGCACAGCAGCAAAACAAGACAAGTTCTAAATTTTATTCCTAGCTGTACAAAAGGCCAACAAATACAAAAAAACAAACGCTCATGATCATTAATCATCAGGGCAATGCAAAACAAAACTAAAAGGAAATGTCACTTTACACCTATTAAATCCATACTGCAGAAAAGTCTAAAGATAACACATGTGAGCAAGGAAATGGAAAAAATGTAACCTTTGTGCACTATTAGTGGGAAGTTAAATTGTAATATTCATTATGAAAAAGAGAAAGGAGAATCCTCAAAAAATTAGAAGTATAACTACTAGTGGGATCCAACAATTCCACTTCTGGGAATATATTGAAAGGAATGACAAACAGAGTCTTAAAGTGATACCAACATTATTCACAATAACCAAGGTATGGAACCAATCCAACTGTCCATCAATAGATGAATGAATAAAGAAAATGTATTTGCACACAAAAGAATACTGTTCAACATTTTAAAAGAAATGAATCCTATAATTTCTGACAATTTGTATGAACCAAAAGGGTATTATGTTCAGTGAAATAAGCCAGGCACAGAAAGACCAATACATCATGATCTGACTTTGGGGAATCAAAAAAGAACTTCTCGAAGGAAAGAATAAAAAGGTAGGATGAATAAGGTAAGAATGGAGAAACGCTGGTCAAAGGACAGAGAATTTTAGTCAGATAGAAATAACTTCAAGTTATCTATTATACAACTTAGTAATTATAGTTGGTAACAATAAATATATTGTACTCTTAAAAAAACTATTTTAACACGAAAAGATATGTAACAAAAATACAGTGAATGCTTAATTTAAAAATTATAATGAAAGTCACATTGCCTTTAATCTCCCTCAAAATACTCTACCTAGCTTCAAACACATTTATCCCATCAGTATTGCCACTTTCTGAAGCAGTTCTCAAAAGTCCCTTCATGAGTGTCTTTAGTTGTACAGTCATGGCTGCTTCAATGTCCTAAATCAATTCAAAATATTTACCTTTCATGGTCATTTTGATTTTGGGGAAGAGTGAGAAGTCACAGGGTCCCAGATCCAGTGACTGTGGTGGATGAGGACACACCAGAATGTTTTTACCATCCTGCTTTCCATTGGATGGTACTCAGCAGCAGGATCCAATGAATTTTTAAATTACATTTTGTAAAAACATTCTTGAAAGGAATTCCAGAACTGCTTCAAATAGTGGAAAGAACAATGGGGTAAGTGTGTCGGAAGCAAAAGAGAATGTGTTGAGGGAGATTAACGGCAGTGTGTCTTTTACTGTAGTGAAGTTTAAAACAATCTAAATACACTGTTATTTGATCAGCCCTTGTACCTATGTTAATTAGCTCTATTTAGCCATTACACAATGTATTTATATATGCATGTATATGTGTATCAATTTTAAAACAACACTTTGTACACAATAAGTATATGTATTTGTGTATAAAGAGTAAATAAATCATGTTAAAAATCCTATTCTTAGCTACTGTCTTTCTTAATGCCCTTCAAGTGACCCTCACTCAGATGACAGATTAGATATTAGCATTTGAATCCCTCAAGTCCAAGGTCAAATTGGATTTTACCCCAACTATTTACCTTCTCCTTCTTCTAGAATTAATGGTCCATTGTCCATATCATTTTATTTGCACATACAGATACAGTATTTATTGCAGCTTTAGGATATGCTGTCATCAGTGGGATATGAGGACTCATGAACTCGTGGAAGATACTGATGTGGTTATGTTGGGATATTTTCTTCTCTTGACCACTGGCATATGAAGTATGTCACAGATTAGAGCTATCTGGCTTGGCCTCAGAATGGAAACACATAGATATGAACTGAGCAGAGGGAACAGTAACAGCTTATTAAAAATGAGAAAATATTTGTTGTTGTCAGCCACTGACTAGTGATCTTATTTGTTACCATAGGAATTATGCCTGAGGTAACTACTGTAAACTGGTGTGCTGTTCATGTCCCCAGATCATGCATGCATTGATAATCATGCCAAAATATGATTCTGAGATTCAGGACAGACCAGTGCAAACCCATATACTCTTTCTACACTATGTCTATTATAGAAACTTACTGGATTGTGAGGGAGAGGGCATTAAAAACAAAAAATAAACTATGAACAACTCAGAAAGCATCTTTAGTTCATCTTCCAAGTTTGTCAATCACTTTAGATTAATTCAGAGTTCTTCCATGGGAAGAGCAGATAAATGAAATAAAAAGAAGAAAGAACAATATTCTCTCCAGGGCACTTTCTTTTTAGAGATTAAAAAGCAGTATTTTTCTTAATCTATAGGGAAATATGTGGGATAGAATAATAAGTACCACTTAAATTATTAAAAAATAACTTGACTGCATTATAAAAATCATAGCCAATTTATACATTCTTAATTAGGTGATCCTCTCTGTTATATTAGATTGCCAATTTTTCTTTATGTTGATTTTATATTTTGTTCTACGAACAAATATTTTTCACTGTGATATTAAAAGACAATATGAAATCATAAGGAACATTGGTAGTATATGCAACACTGCCTAATTTCCAAATTATGTTCATATACATGATTGTGTTTCTCAAAATATCCTTCAAAAAGTACACATGCTAGTTACTATATTTGCAGTTTTAAATGTGAGGAAACACAAGGAAGACAGCATTAAGTCCTTGAAAAGTTTCTGAGTTATGCCTGATTTTATTTCTTTCAGTGCTCTGTATATTATGTTCTTTAGTTTAAGCCTTTGCTGATGACCGATGCATACTTTCTCTGCTTTTCAACCATGCGCGCAGAGCATGAAACCTGATTTAGGCAAACTCTGCTCTGCACTTCTTTTTATCATAGCAATCGTGACACTGGATTATAGTTTTTCTTAGTATTTGAAGTATACTTTAAAATCCTTGACAGCAACTATATCTTATTCTTTTTACATGTAATTTCCTCTTCTCAAATTTCCACAAATACTGTCTTTTAAATCAGCCACTATAAATTGACATACTTTAATAATCTAAAGCATTTTCCTAATTTACGATGACTCATAAATTAATAACTACATATCATGGCCATTGAATAAAATAATCATTTTTAACTTATTGAGGCAAATAAATAATTCTGAAGGGAATTATAACTGGCCTCCATAGCCTATCATTTCAACTTCCTACGTACAAACACTTCTTCCAGTGATAGTATCTTGATTATTACCCTTAGCATGAATTAAACACTTTACTATTCACTTTCAGTGGGTAAACCATATTTTACTGCTTGTCATGGGGAAAATACTGATACAAATGTAGGTTCATAGCAGTGATTCGTAATCTTGGTTACACAGTAGAATCACCTGAAGGAAATTTTTTAACAGCAATAGACATTCTGATTAGACTTTATTGAAAACAGAATAGACATTCTGTTTTAATCAGTCTAGGGTGGAACTTGGACATCAGTCTTGAAAAACAAAAAGAAACAAAAATAAAACGTTTCTGGAATTTGAGCTTCTCAAGTTTATGTTGGACTAAAATTACACCTTATCCCAGGACATTCATAGTTGGCAGGACACAGGAGTTTGCCTGTAATGTTCATTTTCATTCAAGAAATGTCTGCATCAGTGTTAAGTAAAGGAGAAACCACTACCTTAATGGACAGTTTCACAGCTTCGGGGAGAAATCAGGCTTTTATTAAATTTGCCACACACGAGTTAGGAATAAATGCACTCCACCTAGCCCGAACTCTTCCCATAGTCGTTGTTTCTTCTACATAGGAAATTAGTGTTCTACTTAGTAATATGTCTGGGTTATTTCCCTCCAGCTCAAGCCACCACACTTTCAACTGTAACAGGGCCTACTGGTTGGGAGGTCAGTGGGCAACTGCTGGAGCCACATACAGTCCTATGTTAAAGACCAGGACGTGCGTCAGACACTGTCTCACTCCCACTAGCCCTGTCTTGTGATATATTAAGTAAAAGGAAGCTACAGAAAGCTCCAAAAATCAGTAGTAAGACATCCAGGGAGGCAGGGTTCTGTCTTAATCTTCATGACACAAACAGAACAATGATAAAAATATAAAATATAAATCCTTTGTTTTGACAGTAAAATATTTTACTTTATACTCTCACTAGGTTGCATCTTTCTTTGTACTTTTGCAAGCAAGTGAACCATTTAACCTGGCAAAATTATGAAAATGCTGATTTTTCTTATGTATAGAATTTAATAATTTGAGTAGGTAACTATAAAATATTTGGCTGTGTCCATCTTAGTTACACATATACTAACTTTTCTAAATAAACAATCAGAATAGGAGCAACAGGTAGTTAAAAAAAAACAGGCAGTTTTTAAATTTACTAACTGAAGAAAAGGAAAACTGTATTCACAGAAAATCATCCCATAGAGTAAGAAAGAGAGAAGTAAAAGATTTAAAAATAAGACAAGTCACACATGGAATAAGATTCAGAAAAAATAAGTCTATTAACAATAGTAAATAGGGATTGTAGCTGATAAAAGATGCAACGAAGAGAAAAGTAACAGATTAAGTACAAAAAAATTAACTAAATGGATTAAAAGAGAAGACAAATTTTTTTACTCAAGTTTAAATAAAAAGGAAAATGGGGGAAGAGATAAAGCAGAAAGCAGAGCCACGTGATGCTACAGTACATGTATAAAGTGAACTCCTTAATCAGAGGAGAGACCAGACTAAAACAGAAGCAATAAAAAAAATTGAATGCAAGCTTTGCTTTGTATGTAGTGACAAAGGAAAGACATGCTAAGACATTTTAATAGTGTACACTTTTCTTTGTCATTCTTACAGATGTTTTTGTGTCTGTGGAGCACTGAGCTAGTTTTGTGAGATATCGTCGCGCTGTAGTCTATTTTGTTTTTGTTAGATGTATATAACCTAACTTGCATAAGGAGAGTGCAGATATAAAAAACTGAATAAACAGAATCAAAAGAGATTAAACACATTAGACAAGCACTGGTGAGATTTTTAGCTTGAAAGCAAAAGTAAAACTCATAAATTTTACCCACAGAAATAAAGAAATAAACAAAACAAATCAGAACACGGACAAATTCTAACACAAGGTGCTGCATCAATTCCTCTAAAGATTAGACTACAGAAGCATAATTTATAAAGAGCACTGAGAAGGAAAGACTTTATGAAAAAAATCTATATGCAGGCCATATCTTATAAAAGTAGTGGTGATGGGAGAATATTTGTATTATATTTCTAAGTCATTCCTATGAAAAAGACAGAGTAGGATAATAGATATAAAAAGGAATCAAGTGATTGCTTATCCCACTGAACCCCAAAGCATGAGCTGGGAGGAAGTCCTGAGAGCTAGAGTATAAACCTCATGTAGATTAGGGGATGGATAAAGCATCTGAGAGCCTCAATCAAATGAGAACTGTCAAACAGAAGTTCATGGTAAGCACAATGGGCAGCATCAAAAAGGTGAGTGATATTTCTGCGGATTTTCTGTAGTGGTTAGCATGAGTGGTGCAGAGTGGCATCTGAAGGGGCTGCAGTAGCCCAGGCTCCATGACCTCTCACAGTTAACCAGAAAGGTGGCTTATCCACTGGGGACAAACTGTTGGGTAAGTGATGGGTTAGTATAAATTAGGAAGGCTAGGGAGAAGTGTTAGAAGAGAAAAGTACAGGAAATCCAGGCCATACAGAACATACAGGCAAGAGAAGGCAGAGAGGACCAGAAGAGCAAAGGAAGTTCAAGGAAACATTTCTGAACTGAGCACTGAAAAACAAAAGAAGCATCACTAGAGTCAAAAGCCTGGAAGTCTATTCTTACTTCCAGATTTCAGAAAGTTAATTTCATGTATATATGAGCAATTTAAAGGGATCATGATTGAATGTGACACAAATGAATCATAAGAAGAAAATAATAAGGGCAGAATATTTTCTCTACAAGAATGAAAACACATAACAAATACCTCCACATGGAAAGTTAAATTGTTAACCCAGTATATCAAAACAAGCTAAAATATGTCAAGAGATCGAAAATATTAGATAGGAATATGAATTATATTTTTAAAAACATAGAAAAGAGAATAAAACTCAACAGATATAAGAAATTAAATACCTATTTCAGAAACAAATATTATACAAAAAACACAAGATTGAGAGTCTTTAGCCAAAAAAGCAAGACAATTTAGCTCAGAAAGAAGAGATAAAGGCATGAAATAAAGTGATGAAGTTCAAGAAAATTGAACATATATGCAACAAATATCCTCCCACAATAAAGCCAAGTCAGTGAAACAGCAAATACTACAGTACAAAGTAAAACAAAAAAATTGTCAGGTTTAAAAAAAAGAGAAAATATACTTAAAATTGCATATTGAGAAAGCACCTTATATTAGAAGAAATAATGCTAAGGTGGTTCATTTTAACTAAGCCCTGAAGACAAAACATTGAAAAAAATGGCAAAATGAGTAAGTTACATAAAAGAGAAAATAAGCTAATGTCCTAAAATAAGCTAAGTCCTAAATTCTTTATTAACACCAATACTTTCTGTAGGAAATTATGAATACTTTTATACTTATGGAAATTTTGAGTCAAATATATACCCAGCTCGTTGTGATTTTCATAGATAAATTCCACATGCAAAATATTATAAAGATAAAAGAATTCTGGAAAGTAGCTCTGAATTTATAGGACAAAAATTCATATAAACAATATGAATCAAACAAAATATCAATAAAACCAGTATTTTTGAAAATATACGTGAGAAGTACGTACTCAGGACAATTGGCTGAATCTGAAGTGTTATGGAGTCTTACCTAATTCTATTTCCATCATCAATCCTTATCAAGGAAGTAGCATTGAAAAAAAAAGAAAAGAACCCAAAACAATGCAGCTGTGAAAATCAAAGACCATCAGGCACTAGAAATGGGAACACAGGTCAGAAGAAAAGCCCCACCCTCAGATAAGTATTATTTACTTCCCAAGGCTCCATTCTGAGTTTGTTTTCTCCAATCTGACTCTACAGCCATATCATTAGGGTATTTGTCCAGACACTCAGAGGAATTGATTATCATCACAGTACTCAAGGCAGTGATATCAACTAAGGCTCATAAGAGACTGACCAAAAAATTCAAAAGGAAAAACTAGGGAATAAGATTTTCTAGGGAGCTTTGAAAAGTTCCAGCATATTCTTAGTGATCTGGAAGGCAATATATATGTGTGAAAGTCTGTGGTTGTGCCCAGGAAAGGAATTAGAAAGTGCTAATGTTTCACCTCTGGCCAAATTTGAGAGTCTGTAAGCAAGAAATGAAGACTAAGGTATTGAAGATATGCCACAACTCACACACAAACACACAGACTCAACAGAGGCCCTTACCAAAGGCTTGGAAACTTCCTGATTCAGAGCATTTAAGGAAAGCGCTTTGTAGTAGTTAGCTGACAACTAGGTTAACCAATCAGTGATTGCCAAAACCACAAAGAATTCAGAGCGCAGTAAATCAGTCTAGGGAATTGATGAACAATCAGTAACAACAACCCAAAACAATAGCTACAATGCGCAGCAAAAACAAGCAAGAAGGAAACAGTGAAATTTGATTTTCGTACTTGTAACATTATAATAATCAAAATATCTACTACGTGACAAAAAGTTATGAGGCTTGTAAAGAAACAAGAAATTATAACCTATGTACAGGAGCAAAGAAAAAAAAAAGAAAGAAATTAAGGAAACTGATTAAAGAAACCCAGACATTGGGCTTAATAGACTTTTTAAGTCAACTAATTTAAATACTCTGAAAGTGCTAAAAGAAAGTGTGGGGGAAGAAATCATGTAAATATCTCACCAAAAAGAGCATATGAATAAAGAGAAATAATAAAAAGAAAACAAACAGAAATTCTGGATTTGAAAACTTTTTACTAGAAGAACTCAACAATAAACTTAAACTGAAGAAAAAAATCAGTGATCTTGAAGATAGGGCAATTGAAATTATTTAGTCTGAGCAATAGAAATTAAAAACAATGAAGAAAAATGAATATAACCTTGAAGACAGGTGGGACTTCATCAAGCAAACAAGATATGCACAATGGGAGCTCCAGAGAGAAAAGGAAATAAGAAAGGATTAGAATGAATAATTGAGAAAAGAGTGATTAAAATCCATTAAAACATTAGCCTCCCATTTAGGAGGTTGAGAAAAGTCTGATGGGATAAATACAAACACGCTTAGACACATCATAAACTGCCAAAGTAAAATAATCTTCACAGAAATAAAAGCAACTGTCTCATACAAGGGAACCTCAACATCTAATAGCTGAACGCTCATAAACCAAGGAAACCAGCAATTATTGGGATGATTATTTTAAAGTTTGTTATTTAAGAGGCTGGAAGGAAAAAGATAATCAACAAAGAATGAAAAGGTATTTAAGTGCTTCCTGTGAACAGACATCAGCTAGGCACACAGGTTTGTCTAGGTTTCTAGTCAAAATGACCACAGAGAGGAACAAATCTAGGTCAGCAGAGACAGTGACAGAAGTGCTTTATTCCTAAAAGTGAGGGACACATATCAAGTAAACTACGAAGGATACATCCCTGGAGGTATTAAGAAGCACTCTGCAGCAACCATGAAATAAATCGCAAAGGAATTAGTCAATTTTGAACATATTTTAAGAGAACTTACAATTTAAGTAACCATAATAACATCAATGATATCAAAACTATCGCCTCTCCTTATTTCTTCTCCCTCCCCTTGCTACAATTCTGGAGGAGTTAGAAACTCTACTAACAAGGAGTAAATCTGGGGAGAAACAGATTTAAAGAATAGGAAGAAACAAAAAAGAAAGTGGCTTATAATTGGATTCCCTAGGGTGCATTGGCTCAGCATAAGCATTATTTAGTGGAGAAAGAATAAACAGTTAAATTTAGATTTTGTATGAACAATGGATAATTTTTTTGTGTGGGGGCATACCAGGTATTGAACTCAGGACCTTGAGCTTGGGAGGCAGGTGGCAAAACTAAATCCCTGGCCGGACAATGGATAATTTAATGTTACTATAAATGTTTATCACTGTTTACCTGAAATTAAATTTAATTAAGGTTTCTGTACCTATATTTGATAAATCTGACAACTCTATTACTATTTAATGTTTTATGGACTGAAGTCTACATTTCTTAGTATCAAGATTAGAATTCTTTCATTATTTATTGCATTATCCTTGTATATTTTCCTATCCTTTTAATGAGATGTAAAGAATCAATCATGAACATAGTAATGGAAGGTCCAACTTGAAATAAAGAGTGTACAATTGGAATAAATCACCAAGATCAAAGAAAAATATTAAGATTTTTTTCCCTAACTTACTGGAAAACATTTAAGAGGCATGGAAGCTATCATTATGACTAGTTATGGAACAGTTTCTCAGAGAACTCAAATCTAACCTCATATTTTCAACATAGTCCTAGAGGAGACCATCAGACTGGGAATATCTGATGAAATCTGCTTGCCATCGCAGAATTTAACTTGAAATTTAAGGATGAAAAGAAAAGGAATTATCATTTCTTTAAACACGTGCATTGAAAAATGAGGCTGTATGGGTCAAAAAGTCCATGTGAGTGCTAACCCTGGTACTTTCATTACAAATCTGTTGGCCACTACCAAGTACCCTAGAAACAATAAATATCCATTGCATGAATGAAAGGAACAAAAATGAGGCTAGCCTTACAAATCTCAGTGAATAATATCAGAAGAAAACCAAGTAACACTCACAGAGGAAGAATATACATGATCTAAGCATTCTGTACTAACAAAATTTCCTAGATTATACATAAATATATTTTAGCTAATCTAACTACCCTTCAAAAAGAAGGAAATCATAAAAGTATTTTACATGATGGAAAGCAAACTGTTTCAGAATAAAAATATATGAGGGTCAGCTCAGAGAAATGCATTATGTTATAACAATTAATATCAGATTAATAAGCAAAAATATAATTTATCCTAAAGAAATATTCAGTGGTGAACATGACATTCCAGGAGGTAATATTGAAAGACAACAACAACAACAACAAAAAACAATGACCAGAGACCTCATTAATAAACCATGGCAGACTCATATATATAACAGATAAAGAGGGCCGGGGATTTAGCTCAGTGGTTTCGCCGCCTGCTGCGCAAGCTCAAGGACCCAAGTTCGATCCCCAGCACCAAAAAAAAAAAAAAAAAAAAAAAAGATAAATATGGGGTCATTAAAATTATATTTTCAAAGACTGTTTAGTGTCTTATGAAAAAATGTTATAGTATGAGATTAAAAGAAGTAAGAGAATAGCAAGGATACCACAACAAAATCTGAGTTTTGGTTTTAGAACTTGTGCAATTTACAAATTGTTAATACCATTATACTACATTTCAACAATTCCAAGGTACTCAGGTTTTCACATTTTAACACCCTACAAGAGACAATTATTTTAAAGTTGATAGGATAGCAGAATCATTGAAATATATTAATTTTATTTATGACAACTTGAAAATAATGAAACGTGTGAACTTGAAGTCACAGATCGTATCTTACAGGTACTTGTAACTCTTTATTCATAAATGCTTAATAAAATGTCACAGATTTTATAGCACTAAATATGTAGTGTTATTGTTCATTGACTGAAATACTTTGTGAATTAACACACTACAAATATTTTCATGTCTCTGAAAATCAGAAATGCTTCAATAATCTAGTTTTTGAAATCAGTAAATAAGATAATTATGTTAAAATTTTATTAGTTTTTTGTGAAAAAAATAGGAAGTGTACACAAAATAGAGTTCTTGGCATAGATGTTGTATGGGTACCTTTAAAAAATACCAGTGTATTGCAGAACACAGTATACTCATCCATTAACTATAAACTTACACAGATATTGCATCTAGTTGGACACATAGTGTCATTCCTTTGGGAGAGCAGCAATATTATTAATTCTCATCTTTCTTTTTAACTATTGAGCTTTCCTCCACCATGCTAAGTTGACAGATATTGATCAGCAGATGTATAGAAGATTAAACAGAATTTTAAAAAACCAAATCTTGTGGTTTTTTAGAAGATATCACATGTCTTTGAAGTTTAAAAGAATCTAAATACAAAGTAATGTGTTCATAAAAAAAACCAAAAAACTACATTTGCTAAACTGTGATTTGGAAGCAATGCTAGTGTCAAATGCTTGGTAACATAGTATTGTCTTTTTAATTGGGAAAAAAACCATAAACACACTCAACTGTGAAGATAAATGTATTTATGCTCCACATTCTGTATGGAAATCCATGGAAATCTTAGTATGCACTAACTATCCTGAAAGGCACTTGTAGAATTTTAAAAAATCAATATTAGGATTCTGACATCTAACAATCAACATGTAGAATTTACACTAAAGCATATTGACCTGAATGAGTTTCTCAGGTTTTGGTAGAGGATATTATCTTCACCTATCTGCTTAAAAATATAAAAGGGCATATTAGCTTTGATATGTAGTGGGCAGTAACTTGCACATGTGTACACTAACCTTTCTAAAGCAAGATTATAATGGTAAAGCTACACATAGCTCATCAATTTCTTTTCATGTTTAAGACACATAGGCCTCTTCAAATGGAAGACCTAACTTTTCTTTTTTTTTTTTTTTTTTTGCTTAAATTCTTTTATTGGTACATTTTAGGTATACAATACATTTACATTTATCATTGGGTGCTTGTACCTGTACATGATGTATCTTGGTTCTTATTTTTTCCCCATTACCTGTGCGCCCTTCACCCCTCCACCCTTCCCTATTTACATACTTCATTTCCATTTTTTTTCCTTTTCTCATAATTTTTCCTTTCCATTCTTTCCTTTCCCCATCTCCTCCCATCACCTCTACCCCTTTGGACATTGTCCTGTTTCAAAGTATCAATTATTAGTTATTAATCCTTTTAATCCTTATTTACATTCTCAGTTTCTTACACTAGAGAAACTATTCGGTATTTATACATGTGTGTCCTATTTATTTCACTTAAGATTATGGCCTCAGTATGCATCCATTCAGCTATAAATCACGATGATGCAAAGAAAAATAACATAAGACTAATAGGAGTCCACGAAAAAACAGGAGAAAGTACAATTGACATAAAAAAAACTGTTCACAGAAGGAATAGTAGAAAACATCCCAGACAGAGGTGGAGAATTGGACATACAGATAAGTGAGGCATATAGAGCTCCATCTAGCCATGATCAAAAAGAAATCTACACCTAGACATATAATAGTCAAGATTCCAGAAACACAACAGAAGAAAAAAAGCCTACAAGCAGTTAGAGAAAAAAAAAAATCACCTATAAAGGAAAACCCATCAGAATCACGGCAGACTTCTCAACACAAACCCTCAACTCAAGGAGAGCCTGAAGTCAAGTATTTCGAGCCCTAAAAGAAAATAACTTCCAACTTAGACTGTTGTATCCTGCAAAATTATCTTTCAAAATTGATGGGGAAATTAGATACTTCCATGACAAAGAACACCTGAGAAATTTCATGAACACCAAACCAGGACTCCAAACAATTCTAAGCAATATCCTAGAAAAAGGCAACGAAGGTCACAACTCCATGAGGCTCAACAGAGGGAAGCCACCAGGCAAGGTAAGAAACTAAAGGGAAAGGGAGAAAAAGAAATAAGAGCCAACAACAGTAAAACATCATGACAAGGATGAGTCGATATCTCTCAATTATAACTATCAATGTTAATGCCCTCAATTCACCAATCAGAAGAAATAGACTGGCAGAATGGATTAAGAAGCAAAATCCAGCAATATACTCTATACAAGAAACACACCTAACTCAAAAGGAAAATCATAGACTGAAAGTTAAAGGATGGAAAATGGCTCTTCACATGACAGGAACCCAGAAAAAAGCAGGGGTAGCAATCTTATTCGCAGACAAAGTAGATTTCAAACCAAAACTAATTAAGAGAGACAAAGATGGTCAATACACCCTTGTGAAGGAAACAATCCTAGAGGAAGAGATGACAATCCTAAATATATATGCACCAAATACAAATGCCCCAACTATACAAAACAAATATTAATGGACATGAAAAACCAAATAAGCACTAATACAATTGTAGTGGGGACCTCAATACCCCACTATCACAAATAGACAGATCATCTAGACAAAAAATTAACAACAAAATTCAAGAACTGAACCAAGCTATTGAACAAACGGACCTAATAGATATTTATAGAGTGTTCCACCCCACAAAATCAGAATACACATTCTTTTCAGCTGCACATGGGTCATTCTCCAAAATAGACCACATACTAGCTCATAGGACATGTCTAAGTCAATGTAAAAGAATTGAAATTATCCCCGTATATTATCAGATCATAGTGGAATAAAATTGTTTTCTTGAGACAGGGTCTTGCTATGTAGTTCAGACTGGCCTTGAAGTCACTATGTAGTGGCAATCCTCCTGCCTCAGCCTCTTGAGTGCTGGGACTACAGGTGTGCACCACCATGCCTGGCCTTGGGGACCTTAGCTTTTAATGACTAGGCACATCAGCATAATTTGCTTACTAAAAACATCATGATAGAAAAAATGTAATATAATTTCAGAGTTTGTCAAATATGAGGTCTGTCTCCCTGGGAAAATTATGTGATCATTGTGTGTTGGTTTCTTCACATGAAGATCAATAGACTAATACTTTCTCATAGATTATGATAAGAAAGTTATAAAAAGCCACATATAAAAACCATCTTATAATACACTGGGCATATACTGTACAGCAAATTCAAAAAAAGTGTGTCCAATGAACATGAATGACCTTCTTAGCTCAGATTTAATCTGACAGGCTTTCCTGCAATTATGAAGTTGTACCTCAAAATCAGTATCTTAGTGTTCCAAAAGATGAAAATTTAAATGAGGAATGGATTCTGACAGAAGTATGAATCTAATCTTCATCTTAAGCACCACCTTCTGTTAGACCCAGACAATTTACCTAAGTTGTTTAACTCCATGTTTAGAACCCTGTGTGGTCTCCTTTTGTGATGCCCTAGCTGTTTTTCATTGCCATTCAGAAGCATGTCATCCCTCGAGCAGAGGGCCTGTTCTATGCTTTCATGTCAATACAAGGCTTTAGCACACATATCTGTTTCTGACAATTGGTTGAGTAGTTTTTAGTGTTCCACATTCTCCTCTGAGAAATGGAGTGCATCCTAAGTTCACCAGTTTTGTCCCTGAACCCTTAGTGGATGCTAGAATCCTGATACTTACTGACAAAATTCACCAGTATGAGTGAACCAACTGTATTTTTTTCACAATCTTGCATGCCAGATTATCTGCCACAACAGTTTACAAAACTGGATGGAAACCTGATCAACATGGGTCTGGTTTATCAACTGTTGCTCTGCCCTGAAAAGCTTTCTGTACTTTTGGTACAGCTAGGTCCTTTCATAAGGTTGCTAGGCAACTCGATACATTAATACAAAAGCTTTTCTGTTATTTCATACAAAGACTAGGAAAATAATATCATTCAATAAACTCCACCAAATGCACTGTTAAAAAGACATATCCAGAGAGAAAAGTTATATCTTAGTGGAAAACATATTTTCCAAGTAATAATAGAAAGCTCTAAAATGGATAAAATATATTGTGAAATTGCATTGATTATTGAACATCAAAATAAGTGTAGTTTATTTTTGAAAAAGATAAAATATTGTAAAAGAAAATTTCATTGGGATATAGTAATAAAAGTTAAGGTCCAGATTCAATTGAAAGAGTACAGAACTGATGAACCTTCAAACATTCCTACAAAAAATACACAAATTCATATATTAAAGTTTAAAGGATAGCTTTAAAAGGACAGGCCTAATATACTGCTATCAACTTGTCATTTGATGATCAATTTGTTGTCATAAAAGTAATTAACCCGGTCATGGTGACACACTCCTATAATCCCAGCATCTGGGAGTGTGCGGTGGGAGGATCTCCATGAGTTCAAGGCCAGCCTGGACTACACAGTGAGACCCCATAGGGAACAGGAAAGGAGACATCACCAGAGGCCCCTGCAGTGGGTTCTGGTCTCCTATGAGGCAATACAACACTATGCTAATAAGAACAGAGAAAGAAATGAGATTTAGAGAGAAAGCTGGGTCTCGGGGCTGGTCAGTGCTGCTCTGAGCCACAAAGACAAGGGCCCCCAAGTGCATCCAATATTTATTGATTAGAAGTATGGGAAAGAATAGAGTAGGGTATGCTTTGAAGGCATCTAGTGATGCCTTCATCAGGCATGATGGTGCCAAGGAGGCCTATAAGGGAGCAAGCACTGCCTGTCTTCCTTGGATAGAACAAATCAGTACTAGGAATGGGTGCAATTAAATTAGCAAGCAACCAATCAGGTCAGTGAGAAGTCATAATTCAGGAAGGATTTTAATTGGGGTCATGCTGACCTCAGTTGCACATAACCCAGCAGAGCCCTGCCACTTCACAGACCAGGGCTTAAGCCTGGGCGGCAGCCACTGGGAGAGAGGCTATACTCACCCAGTCCACCATCTGACACTCCTGTGTGAGTCATGTAGAGCTGTGGTCTGACTCCTGATAGAAAACAACATAGCTGAATTATGGAAGGCAAGAAGCAGGTGTCACTTTCAGCCCACCAGTACTGGGCAGGGATGTCTGCTACAAGACCCTGTCTCCAAAAAAAGTAATTAAAATTATACCAGGGCAACAGAGATAAAGGATGATTAAAAATAAAACCAAGGAAAAGGATAGTGGAAGAAATAAAGTGATAGAGATGATACTAAGTGCATCTGTCATTAAAACACATGTATGTGTTGCTTAAATACCTATATCACTAGAATGAAAATGTAGATATATGTTATTTAAAAGAAGTATATTTGATAAAATAACACCCAGAAGTGTTGGAAGTAACGAGATACAATATATTAAATTAGCAATCAAAATCTCATATTTTGAGAGATTCAAGCCCTGCCGACTTAACAGTTTATAACAAATGTATTCAAACTACACACAGGACTGATAATCCTTATTTTTATAAAAGTATTTCAGAGAAAGTGTCCATTCTCTATTTTCTGAAAAAGACAACAACAAATACGATATTGATGATGAGACGTTAGTAGTTTGCCATTAATGATCCATGACAAACATATTGGCTTTCATCATTTTTATTTTCTAGCATTGTACTAGAGGATCTAGTCAGGTTAAACATATAGTAAGAAACTTTAAACAAAAACAATAAAAACTTGAAAGAGAAGATAAAATTATTTTAGATGGCTGCTTTGTCCTTAGAAGGAAAATCTAAGAACTTCAACAGACCACTAGAATTAATAGTAACGCAACAAAATTTCTAGATATAAAATTGAAATCCCAGTGTAAATACTGAATTTATAGGTTTATATATTTGTTAACATAACTAACATAAAGATTTTGCAAGTAAAATAAGAAAAAAATTCCATTTATATCATCAATAAAATCTGTATGAAAATTGGAAATAAATTTAAATACAGTATAAGGAGAAAAAATATTGTTGGAAGGTATTTTTTTACCCCCCAAAAAGTAAAATAGAGCTGTATTATGTCTATGGTTAGGAGATAGCAACTTACAAATAAATAGCAAATACACATTGAGTATTAAGCTGAAGAAACTACAATTTGACTAATTTGTTGGTCAGGAAAAGGAATAAACCAAAAGAAAAAGATAGAAGAGGTTATCAAGCCAAAAGCTAAAATTATTCTAATAGAAAATAACCCCTAAACTCTACAAACACAGATTTTAAAATATATTATCAATTAAAACATTTTGAAACTTGACAAAAGGAGAGGTAGAAAACTTAGATACATACATAATTCAGGAAGAATTGAGAAGTTAGTGATTCATCTCCTTCAAAAATCACTGGCTAATGATAATTTCCTCAGAAAATTGCATCAAGCAGATAATTTCTGTCCTTGAAATGGTTTCAAACCTTTTAAAAGATAAATGTTTTACAAAGTTTCACAAGTTTAGGGTAACCTTGACACCCTATGTTCACAATGGGAGGAATAAATATTATAGGCAGTATCTTTTTTTTTTTTTTTTTTTGGTACCAGGGATCAAACTTAGGACCTTGTGTTTGCAAGGCAAGTGCAGTGCCACTGAGCTAAATCCCTGGCCCTGGAATAAACATTACAGACCTGCTTATCAGCAGTGGAATTTAGTTGCCCTAGAATTACCCTAAATTTTGCTTTTACAATTTCTAGACTACAAGGTACTTCCACAGAATCAGAATCTGTTGGGTGGGTGAGAATGAGTGGGTGGGGAGGTATGAGATTAAGGGAGCTGTGCTCTTTCAACAGCTTTCTGATTCTGGTATATGCATATTGAACTTTAGCATTATTGCCCTAAACAAATTGAAGTAATAAACACAGCAGTATGTATTCTGTAAAAGAAAAAAAAAAGGGAAATAAGTATAGGAAAAGCTCTGGAAGAGTACATAATAAAACCATAAATAATGACTCTAGACAGTACTTTGGAGAATTCCAAAAGAACTCCAAGAAATTTCCCATGTTTTGCTTGGGATGTCCTATTAATATAACCTGCACTACGATTATCAGCCAGTCCTAAACTGAGAGTTGGAAAATATAATTTATACAATGAAAATTTATCATAATAGTATTAATTGTAACTTAACTTGAAGTGCCTAAGAAAGACTGCAAGAGAACATTCTTGCATTTCAATGGATTAATATTATATAATGGAGAAAAGTATTGACATTTTATGGAATTTAAAATAACCCAGATACAATTTTTTCATTCCCATTTTGAAGAACTAGAATCAATAATGACATATGCAAACTGAATTAAGTCTATTCTGTAGCGAGGGAATAACCAAAATGACATTTAAATGCCTCTTCTAGTTCATTTAAAAATTTTCCCATTATGCCTAAAGGTTTTACCAGCAAATGAGAAATCTGTATATGTTATTGATTAGATTGTATTATTTCATAATGAAATGGAACATTTTACACTCTCAAATACTGTTAAGTATCTTGAAATCACTGTGCTAGATATTTCCCTGATCAATAACTATTTCAGATTCTACTTCACATGTCCCCAGAGCAGGTTTTACGTGCTGATCTGCTTGTACACATTGATGATTCAGACAGTGACTGAAGCTGCTATGGGGAGCATCGCCAATGTTCTCTGAACTCTCTAGAATTTGTCATTTGCAACAACTTGGTGGGCTGAGATAGCTAAAATTGCACTTACTTTACTTATTATTCCATTATTTTTTGGTCATTGGGAATCACATTTTAGTAAAATATTTACATGCTTTGCTAATGGCCTTCCATATTGTTCCTCTCCCTCCCAACACATTATAGTAACTATAACATTTTAGTACCTGGTGAGTGGTCAAAATCACTATAGATAACCCAGTTTATGGACTGCCATTTTATAACAGTAATGGAGATGCTTCTAATTTGAGCATGGGTTGGGTGTAGAATTGGAGTGGGAATATGTTCTAAAATCAGAAAAATATTTAAATTATTATGAAAAGCACAAAGAGTTGTCAGCATCATTTTGACTAGACACACTGTGTACTGAGATCATAAGTCCTAATAAGAATGATTATGAAGTCAATTATGAATTAAAAAGGAGAATATTAAGGCTTTTAAAGAAAAAAGGATTATAATGCCAATGAAAGAATAGGTGTGGCTTTGGAAAAACAGACTGATTCCTGGATTTTAGGGAGAGGCAGCAGACATGCGAGGGATGAGGCTGACAATGCCATGTCAGATCACACCAGGGGGCCCCCACCTGGTATCATCTCTGTAAGGAGAGACAAGGTTATATCATCCTGCATTTGATGAAAGATTTGTAGAATATCTTCTGGGTACATCTAGACTTCTCCATGATTAAACTGGGCTAAATGGGTTTATATGTGTAATTCTATGCTGTCTTTCAAATATCCAACACAATTTTCATTGAAAGCACCATGAGGCCACTGTAGAGCTGGGTGTCAACACAGCCATTGAGAACTGGTTAACAGCTAGTGTGCTCCTCTATGAATACGACAGGTGATTAGGAAGCTGGAGGAAGATAACACAACATTGAAGTTAATAGTCAGGAAGGGAAAAATTGCTATAAACCAAGCATTTTCCATAAATTTTCTCTGATTCTTAGTACAGTCATATGATGTACTCACTATTTTTCACTTTTATACATAGTCTCACAGAGATTAAGTAGACTAGAGTCAATGAGAAGTAGCACTCAAATTCAGATCTGTTTTTTGCCAAAGTCTATGTGTGATCCATTCCTCCACACTGGCCCACCTCTCCTTATGGTTTGGATCTAAAATGTCCCCTCAGGGCTCA
Organism: Heterocephalus glaber; assembly: GCF_053883595.1. Classification (NCBI taxonomy): domain Eukaryota; kingdom Metazoa; phylum Chordata; class Mammalia; order Rodentia; family Bathyergidae; genus Heterocephalus; species Heterocephalus glaber. The sequence continues at coordinate 3,827,533 of NW_028258463.1, forward strand.
TGGGTTGAAGAGGTGTTTCCTGACACAATGGCGTTCAGAGGTGGGGCCTTGGGAGACGATTGGTCCAACATGACCAGTGGTTTAATCCATTGACAGATTCATACCTTAAAGGACTGAGATGTGGTCAAAAGTTTTAAAGGCAGGCTTAGTTTGAGAAAGTGAGTCACTGTGGTGTCCCCTTAACAGGTGTATTAGTCCCTGGCTTCTTGTTCTTTCTATTTACTGACTCCCACGAGGTGAGCAGCTTTGTTCCACTAGGTTCCCCCCATCAAGATGTTCTTCCTTCTCACAGTCTAGAAACAACAAAGTAAGGTAACCATGGACAAAAACTTCTGACACAGTGAACCAAAATAAACCTTTCCTTATTTAAGTTGGTTTTCTGAAATATTTTGTCAAAGTGAATGAAAACTAGTAAGTGAATCATTCCATTAATAGCATACTTCCTAATGATGCTTCTTGATATTTAATAAACTTGTCTAGTGCCTGCAATACTGCTCTGTTCTCACATAACTGTCATATATTTAAGCCTCGGATGTGAACTTCACAGAATTATGAGCAGTCATTTAAAGGAACACATTCCACAATATCTATTAGACTGCCCGTAATTCAAACTAATGTTTTCCATTAAAAAAACTATTATAGGCAATGAAAAGAATCAACATTGGCCTTTTACGCTTAACGTGCATAGATATAAAATAAACATCATAATACCATTATCGGTTGCAATCTTAATGAAATAATTGAAGCACAGAGCAATGAACAAAGTACATTGCGCCTTGTAAGTCATCTAATTCATGACTTTTCTAAAGTGTTAACTACATATATGTAATAAATCACACATAAGCCACACTCCTGATTCTCAGGTAATGCCATTTTGTCTATATTACTAAGCTCAATCATAAAATTTAGGATTATATCTGTTAATAGTCAATTCATATGTAAGACTGGAAATATCTTTTCTTCTCATTCTATATGCCTAGTCATTAAGCCATTTAAGCTAGGCACATATATGAGACTGGTTAAATAAAAAAGAATGATTTCCAAGATATTTGGTTTCAAGAAAAGTGGGTTTTTTTGTTTTGTTTTTGGTACTGGGTATTGAACTTAGGACCTTGCACTTGTGATGCAGGTATGGGGCAACTGGGCTACATTCCTGGCCCAAGAAAAGTTTTTAATTTTTAAAATTTATTAGTAAATGTCTGTAGTATATAATGATTACAGTCATTGTAGGGAATTAGTACATGTACATAATGCGTCTTAATTCAATTTTAATCCTCTATCCCTCCCCTTCTTCCCCCTTCCCTCCATCTGCTGGTCCTCTTCTCATTTTTCTAAGGGTCTATTTTCATTTCCTATTATCTATCTTTCATTTTGCTCTTCAATTTATTTACACTTTGGATTTCTCATATAAAAGAAACAATGCCATATCTAAGGTTTTGTGTTTGATTTATTTCTCTTAACATTATGGTCTCAAGTTGCATCCAAATGACTCAAGTTTATCTTCATAGCATAATACTACCCCATTTTGTATAAATAACACATTTTCCTTATCCATTCATCCACTAATGAACATATAAGCCATTTGCAAGATTTAATTATTATGACTTGTGCTGCCATAAACACAGTATACATGCATGAGTGTAATATGATGTCTTTAACTCTTTGGGGAAGGGGAATAGCTGGGTCAAATGAAATTTATGTTTTTAGGTTTTTGAGGAATTTCCATTCTGATTTCCATAATGGTTGTACCAATTTACATTTTTACCAGGAATATAGAAGGGCTCCTTTTTCCACATAGCCTCTCAAGCATTTGTTATATTGGATTTCTTGATGGTAGTCATTTTTTTTGAAGTAAGGTGCAATCTCAGTGTTGTTTTAATTTTCATTTTTCTAATCGCTAGAAATGTTGAACAATATTTCATGTAATTTTTGGCCATTTAGACTTCTGAGAAGTGTCTATTTCAGCTGCCCATTTTTTGATTGGATATTTTATATTGGGGGTCTAATTTTTTTATTTTTATATATTATAGATACTAGTTCTCTGTCTGAAGAATACATGGCAAATTTTTTTTCCATTCTTTAAATTGTCTCTTCACTCTGTTGTTTCTTTTGCTGTGCAGAAGGAACTTTTAAATTTGATATTATCCCATTTATTGATTCTTAATGTTACATCTTTTGCAACTTGGGTTCTGTTCAGAAAGTCCTTTCCTATGTTTATGACTTCAAGAGTTTTACCTATTTTATCATCCTACAGGTTAAATATTAGTTTTAATATTTAAATCATTAATCCATTTTGATTTCAACTTAGTACATGGTGAGAGATATGGGTATATCTTCAATCTTCTGTATATGTATAGCCAGTTTTCTCAGAACTATTTGCAAAAGAGGTTATTTGTCATTCAGTGTATGTTTTTGGCCCCTTTGTTTTGGATCAGAGGGCTGAATGTAACTGTGGTTTTTCTGCATCAGATATTGTGTACCATTGACCTACAAGTTTTTTCTTGTGCCAGTACATCTCTCACCAGGTACCAACCTAGAATCAAAGCAGATTAATGATCTGAATGTTAAAAGAGAAACACTTAATGTGCTAGCAGATTAAATAGATGAAACTCTTCAGGTCACAGGCATAAGAATGAACTTAAATTGAAATCTGATTTTGTGATGCCTCCTGCCTTGCTCTTTTTCCCTAGGTTTGCTCTTGCTATACTGGGTCTCTTCTGATTTTGTATGAATTTTAGGATTGTGTGCTCTAGATCTGTGAGAAACACTTCTGGCATTTTGATTGTTATTACTTTAAATCTATACAACAGTTTTGGAAGTACAGCCACTTTGATAATATTGGCTGTGTCTACCCAGAAACAGGAAATATCTTTCCATTTCCTGATGTTCTTCATGAAGTCCTTTTCAGAATGTTGTAGTTTTGTTGTAGAGGCCATTTACTTCCTTGGTTATGTTGTTTCCTAAATATTTAATTTTTTGATGACATTTAAAAAAATCCTCAATAAGATACAGGTGAATGAAATGCAATAAATCATCAAAAAGATCATACATCGTGACCAAGTAAGCTTCATCCTAGGGATGCATAGATCTCTTGGAAATTAATTTTGGAAGTGACTGAAAGAAAAAGAGAGCTGGTTTTAAGTTTCACACACACACACACACACACACACACACATATAGAATCTATAGTTATAAACCTGATCATATAAATATATAAACAAATATGAATAATGCTTAGTTTACAGACATATACTTCCAAAAATTTAACTATATTAAATACTAGGTAACCTGAACTCATTCTTCCTTTTAATGCCTAATATTATTATATAAAAGATTATAAAAATTAATTTCAAAGCAAATATGGGTTCCAAAGAAATTTGATGCAGGATGCATTTTTTGAATCAATGTGAAAGAACTGGAATATGAGTTATAAAACTATGAACTGACACTACATTTGCGTGTGTGTGTGTGTGTGTGTGTGTGTGTTCAGCGAGGGAGAATGTGTCAATTTCAATATTTTGAGTTTGGATCTAAAAATTAAGCCCTTTATACAAAGCCAGAATATCTTAAGTAAAAATGTAAAGTTGAAAAAAATCTGTCATTAGCAAACAGAATAACAAAACAACTTATTTATTTGCCTCAGCCTAGTTTTGCATAAGAGAAATATAAATCCTCTCAGGGAAATTGCAACCACAGGTCTAAGTCCTACACAGATTTGTGTCTCAAATTCACTACTATCTGTTCCAGGTGGAAGAAGAGAGAGTAGAGTTACTGATTAATTTTCAAACCATTAAGATGTATGTTTATTAACATTATCAGCAATAATAGTAACAAATTATAGTGAACAACTAATTACACTGAAACTGAGTAGTAAAAGAAAACAAAAATAAAAAATAAATACATTATAAATCATAAGTGAGAAAACAGAAGACAAAATAAACCAGTGTATCAATAAGTAATACGTTAGTTAACTGTAAATTTTACTGTAAACTGTAAATTTTTATGTTACACTTAAACAAATTAAACTAGTTGCATGCTGCTAGTAGTAGACAATTTTAAAACATAAAGGAAAAAAGATGAAAGTAAGTTTATATGAAAATATATATAAACAAAATAAACCTGGGTAGCTATATAAATGTTAGACAAACAGACTTTAACCATAACTTGTAATTTAGTTATTGCATTTAAATGAAAAGGATCTTTTAGTGACTAATAAGTATGAATACATATGAACCATATAATAGTGCTTCCAATCATATAAAAAGAAACTTGATAAGTTTTACAATGATAATAATTGGAATCACACTATGAAGTTTTACTTACATACATAATATCTAAATAAGATCAACAATTAATTCTTTGGGAATATACCCAGAAGTATAGATGGGTCAAACAGAATTTCTAGTTTTAGTTCTTGGGCATATTCTATACTGATTTCCATAGTGGTTGTACTAATTTACATTCCCACCAACAATGTGGAAGGGGTCCTTTCCCCCCACATCCTCACTAGCATTTGTTGCTTTTTGTATTCTTGATGAGAGCCATTCTGACTGGGGTAAGATAGAATCTCAGCATTGTTTTGATTTGCATTTCTGTAATAGTTGAAGATGACAAACATTTTTTATGTACTTATTGATCAATTATACTTCTTATTCTAAGAAATGTTTACTTGGTTCATTTGCCTATTTTTCAATTGGGTGAGTACAGTGATACATACATATCCATGTTTATACCAGCACAATTCACAATGGCTAAGTCCCAGAAATAGCCTAGATGTCTGCCAATAGATGAATGGATAAGGAAAAAAATATATATATGAATATTATTCAGCTCTAAAGAAGAATGAAATCATATCTTTTGTAGGAAAATGGTTGGAACTTGAGATCATAATGCTAAATGAAATAAATCAGATACAGAACATTAAATATCACAAGGTTTTTCTTTCATATGAGAAACCTAAAATACAAGTGAATAAGTAAGTAAAATAAAGAAAAGTTGGTAAGACACAAGAAGGCAGACATTTTGGAGCTGGGCTAGGGCACTGCATGGATGGTGAGGGAGGAAGTGTAAAGGGATTGAAAATGTTCCAGAGATGTTATATGCATGTATCAGTTTTCCAAAATGAGCATATTGTATATGTTGTAGTCATACACTAATAAAAATAAAACATCAAGAATTAGCAAGAACCATTATGCTTGGCTTAACAAGCATATATGTAGAAAAAAATAAACTCATGGAGAATGTTCACTGATACAGTGCATAGATGGATTATTTACCCAAATTAGGTTTTATTAGGTCACAAATAAAATACCAAATAAAGTAATATCTATCATTCAGACCAATTTCTGTGCAAAATCTTCCTATCTTTCAACCACTCTAGTCAAATAAAAAAAGACAACAAAGAAAAAAATGATAAATATTTTTAAAAATTTAAAGTATATAGTTTAAAAACCACTTGAGTTAAAAAGATAATGGGCATTTAATGGGCATTTAATACTTAGAATTGACTAATCTGGTTTTACTCATTAAGTCACTGGGAAAAGTGTTAAGGCAGTTCATTTAGAGAAACTTAAAATACTCATTTATAGTAGAAAAGCAGAAAGACTGAAAATTAATGAGTTATAAGAACATTAGAAAATGATCAAGTATAAACTACAAAGGAAAATAATGGAGCTAACTCTGATATTAGAAAATAGAAACAATGAAATTACAAGGTGTGATCTAAATATACCATGAATGTTTAAATAAAAAATGATTACAATAAAACATTTTCCACTAATCCTTCTCAAAATACTTCCCTTGCTTTGAACATACTTATCCCATTCTTGTCACTTTCTGGAGCAGTTCTGGAAGTCTGTGTGTGTGTGCGTGCGTGTGTGTGTGTGTGTGTGTGTGTGTGTGCTGTGTCTTTGTGAACTATAACAAAAAAATGGTGAGTGCCATCCAGTGGAAGGGTAGGCTGATAAGAATATTAAGGTGTGTCCTCATCCACTTATTCACTGATCTGTCACTATGGGACTTCTGGCTCCTGTTCAGGGTCAAAATGAGCATGAAAGGTAGACATTTTGAAGTGATTCAGATCATTCAGGCAGCTACAACAGTGCAATTTAAGATGCTTAGAAAGTGCCAAAAATGGTATTTTGAGGGAGATTAATGACAATGTGTCCCTTATTGTAACAAATATTTAATTCAATGATTCATTGTAATTTTTGATCACACCCTATATTTGGATGCTCAAGTAAATCAAATATGGTTCTTTAAATAGTCTCATGAAACAGACAACACAAAGATTGATAAGAAAATATCAAAGGGCATGAATAAGTCATACTGGATAAAAAAGAATAAATCTACAGAGAATTACAAAAATAAAGCAGGTTAAATACATTAATTTCTTAATTCTCAGAATTTAAATAAAGTGCTCATGTTCTTGAAAATGATTAATGGAAGCAACTTACCCAAGAAAGAAAAGAATAGCTGAATGTAAGTTTGTCAGTACAGATACTGGATTTCTAGTTTTCAATCTGATCACATAAAAATACAAACAAATATAACCATGCTTATAGTTTTACCAACATGTGCTTCCAAATATTCAAGGTGTATACAACCTCAATTTAACACAAAAGAAAGAATAATCAAATTTTTTGTAAGTCTAGTATAATCTTGATATCTAAGACAAAAAAGCATGAGAAAGGAAAAGTGTATTATAAATGTATTTATGAACTAGATACGATGATAGTTTTCAGAAGGTAATAACCTATTACAACAGTTTATTAACTGTGATACATATTTGGTCACGGTCTCATGGTCAAGTTCTTCTCTCCTCACCAACATACGTGTCCTTACTTAGAATTAATGACAAGTGCAAATTAGGCTGCAGACTTTACATGATTCCCCAATCAGGATTTGCACTCTAAAATCATTACAAAGATTGTTATTTGCTTTCTACAGTATTATCCATGAATCTGTTCTTACCTCTGTTTCATACCTCTTTGAACAAGGGGCTTTGGTAGGATCCTTCTGAACATTTTGTGCATCTGCATACATTTAATAATGACACTGCTTGACTGATTTCTTCCTCCAGCATTCTCATCACAATTTATAAACACCCAATTGTACATTTTAATTTGAAGAGAGGAAGGTGAGTTAAATTTATCTCAAAAGAATACATCCTCGGGTAAATAATCCTTTCCAAATGGACAAATAATTTGGGTTGAAAATACTCTAACATGTGCAGCACCATGGTCTGTATAGTTTAGTAGCTAGTTTACCTCACTCTTTAGGTGTATTTGAAGGCTGTAATCAGAATTCCAGCCCAGGAGCAGCTAGTTAGCACAGTCATCGGGAATCTTACACTCCAGGGATAGCTAAGAGGTTCTGTGTTCATTGCATTTGTTCAAAGCCAAAGGTTTTCTAACTTGCAAAATAACATGAGAAATGATTTATTTTAATTAGACTTGTGAATTACCCTAACTGATATAAGAAGTTGGTTTTGCTTGATGATCCATATGTATAGCTTGGTCAAAAGAAAAGAAAAAACAATGAAGACAAGCCCTTCTTTATATGAAAGGGGGCACAAATATCCAAAGACTGGACACCCACCGATGAATGACATCTAAGGCTTTGGTTGTAATGTCTGGCCATGCAGTAGGAGCTAATGGTTTCCTAACTCTGCCTGTGGACATACATGGGATCTTGCCTCTTGCATATTATTGTGTCTGCCTTCAGGGAATCTTTCAATGCAGTGAGCAATCTAAAAACAAAGAACCATAATTTTATTGAGTTTCTAAAAGGGGCATATTAACTGTTTAAAAATACTTTATAACACATGTTTTAAAATAGATGTATGTGGTAAAATTTCACTGGGCATTACATTTTCAACTGCTATCATTTGTCAGAAAGAATGTCAAATTGGCGTAAGGTAGGCTGCAACTCTGGGCTTTAAAGAACAGCAAAATTTGGGTTGGTAGAAAGGTGAGGTGAGTTAATTCCTGAAAGGCTGAAGTAAAGTTAGGAGTGTGTATGTTTTTGGATTAAGCAAGATTTATAGGTGTTTAGAAATTAATCTGGAGATTCATAGGGCAGAAAAATTAAGGCAGGCACAATACAGAACAGCTAAAATATACTAGAGATCCTGAAGCATCATTGCCTATTTATAAATATTCTAAAGTTGGCTGTCAAACTGTTAAAAAATAACCAAACCACAAGAAGATGTTAAAACCTGGGTGAGAAATAAATTTTCAAGATGTATGAAAATTAATTCATTAGATTCTGGAGCACAAGTAATTCAAGTGATTTCCTGAGAAGGTCCAACTCTGTCTGTCTCTTTGGAAAGTAACTGTAAAACACTATCAGTATATTTTGGCTAAGACTGCATACACATATTTATGAATAATCTGTTTTATTTATTTTATATTTAAGTAAAATGTTAAGAGATAATTATTTCATGTAGAAAAATTAACAGTACAAAAGATATATACTAAGATCCATGTCTCTGTGATTTTTAAGAAAAACCAATAGTCCGTGATAAGCTCTCCTTTAAAAACAATCTTCCTTCTGTTATACCTACTAAAGGAATGTTCAAGAAAGTTTATGTGTATCACCTTCTGAAATAATTGTTTTTAAATTATGAAATCTATATAATTTTATCAAGATATTTTAAAGACCTTTACATTCCTTAAGCTCTAAAAAGATTTGATCTGATATCTTATCTCCAATTACAAACATGCTATTTAAAATACAGTATCTTAAATCTCAAGAAAATTTAAGGACACCTACAAAGTTCCAATACTTCTCAGGATAGTTACATTTAACATCTTTTAGGAAGTGTAAATACCAGAGACATTCAAAATTTTTTGAGATTTTCTTTGTTTAGCCTCCTAATTGGGTAATTCAACCTGAGAAATGAAACATAAATGAATTTTTCAACTGACTTGTAAACATCCCCTGAAATCATCACACATCATGTTAAGCAACTTAAAATTTCCCGGTAATATTATTTCTTAAATATTTTTGATGGTGTAATTTTATATTCTCCAATATATAGTATGTTACAAGCAAAATTCTCCATGAAACAACAATAGAGGAAGCAATCCCCAATTCATCTCATAAAACTATTACAAAGCTGGAGTCAGCAGCTCATCTCAATATAAAAATTATCATAACGAAGCAGAATTTTCTCTAGCAGTGAATCTTAAGAATTAATATCATGTGTCTATTAGCCTGAACCTTCATCTGGCATTCTATGTTAAAATCGGCAGTGAGATCAAGATTTGTTTCCAATATATTGCCCCAAACCCAGCTTCACCATCCAACCTTGTTTCTTTGCACTAAAGGGGCTTAGTATTTATTTGCGGATCTTGTTCGTGTTTTATTTCAGATCTCTTTGTCTGTGTCCAGAATATGAATTACATATAATCTTTATTATGTGACCGATCACTGTGTTATGCTTAAATTATCCAAAATGATTAAGTGGTGCCATAAAAGATGGGCAACACAAGGTTGGTTGGAAATCCAACTACAGAACAAAGAGCGCCTTGTCCCAGGTTGCCTGAGGCTTTCGTTGTTTTAGTATTAAAGTCCAGGTTCTAGGAAAGTGCACTTTTAGGACAATAATGATTTTTGGTGATCTCTGTGTGTGTGTGTGTTTCTGTATTTTTTAGCTGCCTCATGCATGCCTTGTGTTAACTTTGTTTAAAAGTAATGATAGGATAAAAATGGGGAGGCAGATGCAGGTAGGACTGAGAAAACAAACCACACAGAATATGAATGCCTGTGTCTGAATTAAGACACAAAAGTTAGAGATAATGATATCAAAGTGAGTGGAGTGTGGTATCAGGTGTCCAGACATCTGTTAGTCTTTATTGTGAACCAGAGCAAAGAAGGAATGATTCAAACTAATAAATGACTCTTGGATGTAGCAGAGGAGACTCCATCACTGTTTATACTACACTTGATCTTAGCCAAAAGGCCGAGAAGCGATTCCATCACTGTTTATAAAGGATTATTAGGTCTAGACTTCAGAAGGTAAAGATGCTGAGATCTAGAAGGAAGGGGTTTCAGGGAAGACTAATATTCATTTTGATTGAACCAATAAGCTCTTACATCTACTAAGTATATGTGATATTTCCCTTCATGTAAATATTTCAAGTCTGAAATCTACTGAAGATGACTCCTAATCCTAAACTCTTATGTCCTGTTTGACAGACGTCTCAAAAAATCCTCTTCAGCTTAAATCACCGTGACTCAGTTATAGATAGGGACAATTGTATAGGTGGCAAGTGCATTTATAAAGAGCAATAGTGACACAGGAGTGAAGCTGTCAGAGGTACAAGCTGACAGGACACGAGGGATTATTTGTATCCAGACACTCACAGCAGGAGGTGTAAACTGCTAAAGAATTGCTAACACCAGCACCTAAACTATTGGCCTTGAAATCTTGTGTCACCAACACTGTTTCTGTTGATCTTATAAACATCATTTTCCCTAGGAATAAAGTGAAGATCTGTGGAATTCAAATCTTACCACATCCCAGGTTTAGGGAATGCTGGAGAGAGAAACCCTCATGTAAGCCCGAGAGAGCAGTCTATTCTCAGCAAGAAGACAGATTCTGGGAGAAGGAAGAAGGGATGGCATTATGGGTAAATTGGACAGCTTGTTCTGCACTGCAAGAGAAACCACCAACAGAACTAAGAGACAACTTGCAATGTGGGGAAAAATTCTTACCAGCTATTCCTCAGACAAAGGTCTACTATCTAGAGTATATAAAGAAGTAAAAAAAAATGAGAACCTCAAATACAAAGACTCAGTTCAAAAATGGGCACCTGAAATGAACAGACATTTCTCAGCGAAGTAAAAGCAGCAAATAAACATATGACAACATGTTCAACATCACTGGTCATTCAAGAGATGCAAATGAAAACAACACTGAGATTCCACCTCACCCCAGAAAGAATGGCTGCTATCAAGAAATCAACCAATATCAAATGCTGGCGGGGTTATGGGGAGAAAGGAACCCCTCTTTATTGTTGATGGAGTGCAGACTGGTGCAACTACTGTGGAGATACCTCAAACAACTAGGACTGGAAGTCTCATTTGACTCAGCTCTTCCTCTGCTGGGTATATTCCCCAAAGAATTAAAAGAATCACATTACAGTGATATCTGTTCACCCATGTTTATAGTGGTACAGCTTATAATAGCTTAAACTTGGAAATAGCTCAATTTCCCATCAACTGGAGACTAGTTAAAGAAGATGTGTCCTTTTTATAAAATGGAGTACTACTCAGCCATAAAGAATGAGAAGCTAGGGACATTTATAGCTAAGTGGATTCACATTGAGGCCATACTCTTAAGTGAAATAAATAGGACACACATGTGTAAATACCGGATAGTTTCTCTGGTATGAAAAGCTAAAAGTGCAAATAAGGATCAAAATGTATAATTGATATTGTGAAATAGCAAGAAAAGGTCTAAAGGAGTAGGGGAAGTGGGAGGGGTAGGGGAAAGGAAAGAAAGGAAAGGAAAAAATATGAGAAAAGGAAAAACATGGAAACAAAGTCTTTGTAAATAGGGAAGGGTGGAGGGGGTGAAGGGAGGGCAGGGAAATGGGGAAAAAATGAGAACCAAGATACTCATGTAAAGGTACAAGATCCCAATGATGAATGTAACTGTTTCATATACCTAAAATGTAGCAATAAACTTAATGGAAAAAAAAATTGGACAGCTGGCCAATAGCCCTAGTTCAGAAACCAGCAAGGTGAGCGCCTCATGTAAGGCACGTTCTAAGATTGTCAGATACAATCATATTCAAATATAAAAATCAAAACTTATTCCAGGGCCAATTAGATTAAGTATGGTTATGAAGTAATGTGACAGGTTTTCACAAACATGCTGAAATATGTATGCCAAGATAAATATCTCCTTTGAAAATATTTACTTCCTTCAATGATACTTCTATGGCCCAGAATTTTCGTTTGAGAAAATACCATACGATTTTAATACTTTAATAGAAAAATAACAACGTTGATAGATCTTCATCTGATTTATCCATTGACATTGTTAGAATACCCATCTCAAGCCTGACTAGATCTGCCTTTGTATAATGACTTACTTTAGAGTTTTTCAGCCTAGAACTCTTGAAATTTGGTGCTTCATAGCAACATCTGTCGTCTCTGCTTTTGACAGAGTAGCATACACCCTAATTTTTGGTTGTGATAACCACAGCTGCACTTAGGGGCAAATTTATTCCTGGTTCAAAATCTTTGCACTAATAGAACAATTTTTTTCTTTATGAAGTATAAGCCATTAAAAATGTTAGCACTCTCATTAGGAAATACAGGCAGATCTGGATATACATATATATATATATTTTTTCTAATTAGGTATATAAATGAATATTTATTTAGAAGAAAATTAAGTACCACAAATTACAAGTTTGAAGTTACTGACATATAGCATATATGTCATATAACCTAAAATATATATTGTTTTTGTTAATTTACAGCCTGGTATACATCTGTAATATACTATGTTTGGTATTGTGAGTGGCATATTTTATATTTTTCCTGCATCTTTTCATATGATAATATTTTTAATTTGCTATAGAGATAATAAGAAAAATTAGTAATAATTGTACTTTCCTTTTAGCAGGCTTCTTTTCCACTATCTAGGTATTTTCAAAGTTCAACCCTGGGACATATTTACATTGCAATATGACTTCTGGCTCACATTTATCTCACGAGGCTGGGTATGGTAGCGTAGCTGGCTGTGGAAGTCCTGGCTCTCATTCATCTATTGGCATGGCCAGCAGTAATTTAATTTACACAAAATTCAGTAAAACTCATCAGTAATGTTTGAATTTTGGCATGTCCAGAATATCTTTTTCTAATAATGAATTCTTCTTGCATGAGGAAAATCTATTCCATATGATTTAGGCATGACCTATAATCTCAAGGTAGGCACACAATCCAGGACAGAATTGATATCCTTCACTCAGATTGCCCATAAAATTGGTAGACACAGTTCTACCAACTGTCTACCTCTGTGGGGAGGGAGACACAAGGTTATTCCTCGTTCTTCATGCTTGGATCCAGAAAAGAGTAACTGAAGGTATAAAAGAAAGTCAGAAATGCTACCATGTTTTAATCACATGAAGCACTCCTGTGCCTCTCATGAAAAAGAAGACAAAATAAGTGCCCAGAAAAATAGATGCTAACTTAGATTCCATAACAGAATAGATATCTGGGTTATGAATCTACTGATTAAACAGAGGCTGTCTAGTGGTGGCATTGCCTTTCCAATCAGGTGGCAGCGTCAATAGATCCCTGGACTTAGGTCATAAAAGTGATACATTTTAAAGTAGCATGGCTCTGAGGCTCAATCTCAATCACTTATGTATGCATATTGCTGTCATCCTTTGATCAGGTAACTGAAGTGTGATGTGTGGAGAGAAGATGGTTTTCTTTTCTAAAAAGTGATACGTAAATTAAATCACCTGTTCTGATTCTAATGCCCAGCAACCATGCCAATATAAGTTAAGTAAATCATCTTAGTACCAAAAAGTACATATGTAAATTTGGGAGTGTCTATCAAATTAAAAGGAAGTAAATGACTACTTTTTTTTTTAATATTTATGTTATATAATACTTATGCTTAATATTAATGTTATTAGAAAAAATTAAAAGATATTCAGAGTGTGCTTCTCCTCAGTTTTTACATATGGCATTCACATAACATGAAGTCAAATTAAAACAGAGTCTGATAGTTTTAAGAAGTCATCAATTTTAATATGAATTATAAGATGTATGGACAAAGAGCATCAATTCTGTAAACAGATGTGTAACTTTACATGTTATTATTCTTCACCACAAATTCTAGCCATGTTCATCTCCTCAAACATTACTCAGATTTCCTCATGTTGCTGTGGTCTAGAATGTTTCCAGGTGGGACTCCAGGTCAAAATAGGGTGCATCTATTTGTTTTCTTCTCTTTGGAATCAAGTTTCCATGCTTCTGTGTCATATTTTGTCCAGTGTTGTTCTGTTTTTTAAAGGCTGGAAGCCTAGTCTAACAGAACTTCTCCATCTCAATTGGCAGTGAAAGGTCCAACAAATGACTTAAATTTTTGAAAGCCTGTGCATTTTAATCACTAACCCTTATGATATATTTTATCTACCTTTCTTTTACCATTATACATTACTGTTTTACAATTTCTTGTTCCATTTTAAATAGTTGCATTAATTTATCTCTTGGAATGTTCTAAACATATTTTGTCATTTTATTTTATCCTTTTAATTTATGTACACTAAAATCTCTTCTGGATATTGGCTGTTTTTCTTGCTGTTTTTTTCAATATATATATTTAAGGGTGTTGTTTTCAATTTCATTTTGACTTTGAAGTGATATTTTTAGCAAGGGTTTAGTGTTCAGGATTAAGCTCTCCTTTCTGACTCATTCCTTTGTGGTGGGTATATTATATACCCCACTTTCCACTAACACATACTCTTTGTCTCAAATCACCCTTTGGGTGTTTCTTGTCCATAATCAGGTCTTATTTGTGTTGTCTGAGAATTGCTGCACTATGAAGAAGGTAACAATATTGCAAATTTAGTTTCTGTGTTTTGTGGTTATTTGCTTATTTTTCAAAATTAGATTTTCTTCTTCTTTTTTTTTGCTTGGTATGGACCCAATATGAGCCATAACCCTAGTTAGAAGGAACCAATTTTGTTTTTTTTTTTTCTTTCACAGAAATCCAACCTCAAGTCCTCATTTAGCAGCCTTTTACACAGCTAAGTCAAAATCTTTGGATTATATCCTGCTTCCCATTTCTGTATACAGAGACTTTTGCTTATTTCAGAACTCCTCTGCCTTCTTTACATTTTTATGTTTTTTAATTTAGGCAAATGTTTAGAATGCAGTGCTTTGCTCAGAGATACTCATCATACAGATAAATCTTACAGTGTTTTTCTAAAGCATTCAGGCACCACATTCTCTTACAAGGATAATGTCATCCCTTTAATTATGTTGAAATTTAGCTTTTCATCTGTGTGTCAACAAGAGGCTGCAATTTCTTCAAAGGCAGCAAATATACCTTATGGATCTCAACTCCTGACATATTCACTTAAATTGTCCTCTCCAAGCTATTTTCCCTGACAGTGTACTTTAGAAAATATCAATTTCTCCGTCCAACTTGTGTCTATTATATTGACTTGTTTGACCTGCTTCCATTTAGTGCTTATGATTGATAAACAAGAAAGTATTCATCTTTTAATTACTCTCTTTGTAGCAAAGAATAACGACCTTTCTGAAGAGACGCTGGTGTTTTGTGACACAAAATGCTCATATCCACATCTAGCCTGTCTAGTTCAACAAGACAAAGGTGATGCTGAAAGTCTGATGAGAATGATCTTACGTACAGTAAAGTCTCCAAGACATAAAATTATGATGATGTCCAAAACATTAACATCAGTAGTACATATCCTGAAACAAATGTTACTGCTTACAATTCCTGGACTTTATCAAACTTATTGAAGAGAATAAATATCATCAACTAGGTTCATTTGGCTAGGAATTCTCAAAGCACTTGATATAATTAATCCAAGAGTTACAAGTAAGTGAATGCAGGTAAACATTCTGACTTGTTACTTTTCCCCACAAATATTTTCTGATCATGCTATAGACAAGTTACTCCGTATTGATGATGAAAACATGAATAAAATTCCATTTGTTTGAAAAAATTAATATTTATGGGTGATATAAACACCTAAGTGCTTACTTACAATATTGAAAACAAGTCCTAAATCAAAAGCACTACAGGTTCAGTCAGGGAACAAAAAAATCACTCCGGGGAGCATAAATTGTAGTAACTACTCTAAAAATAGATCAGCTAAAAAATTTACATCTAGTTCTGCAGATGAAGCAAGAGGTATATCAGACACTTTGATACTGATACGTGTCATAATTTGAATCCCAATTGAGTTCCGTCTTCATGTTTGGTCACCTAAGAACATTGCAAATTACTTTCATTCCGAATTGTTATGTTGTCAAATTTCATATTCATTTTTATTCAAACCTACAGAACATTTAAATACCAAGTAAATTTATACCTTTTAAAGAACTATTTTATGTGCACAATATTTAATAGGTAAAAACTTCTATTTATTAAAGGAACAATCAAAAAGTACAGTGAATGTTCAAATTTTAAGAAATTTATTCCAATAAAAGTCACATTGGCATTAATCCCCCTAGGAATGCTCCCCTTCTCTTCAAACATACCCATACCATCGCTCTTGTGGCTTTCGGAAGCACTTCTGGAAGTTGTCTTTTGTAAGTGTCTTTAGCTTTGTTATTTCAGCGGTCTAAATCCATTCAAAACGCTTACCTTTTTGACCATTTTGACTTTGGAGAAGACTCAGAAGTCCATTGAGCCCTGAACCAGTGAGTGAAGTGGAGTAAGATGCATCATAACGTTCTATGAGCCTGTTCCATTACATGGCACTCAGCAGCAGCAGTCACTGTATTAATGATCACATCTCAGAAAGACAAGAAAAAAGATCTGCAGAACTACATCAGAAAGTGGCAAGAACAATGGGGTGTGTTTGAAGTGAGCGGGAGAATTTTGAGGGGGATTAATGGCAATGTGTGCTTTAGTGTAATAAACATTTTAATTTAAACATTCTCCATATATTGTAATCATGCCTCACATGTAAGTTACTGTACATAATGAGTCCTTGTAAAGCTATCATCTAGCTAGAATGCTATCAATATTATTGAATCCATTTCAATTGGTATATATATAGATTCTTACTCTTAATTTATATTTGGAATATATATGTCTTAGATGTATATAATTAATATACATGTGTGTATTTCATGTGTATGTGTGTGCATGTAAAATAAATCATTTAGTTTTGTTTGAAGCATTATGCAAAATGCATTCATTGTACATAGGTGTCTATGGTTTCTGCTTCGTGCTCTCTCCATTTACCACTCTGAGTAACTTTTATGTAACAGTGCCATTACCATACCTTTTTACTTTATGACAACTTCATGATAAACAGTCTTGATATATGCTTAAAATATCTCTATATTTTTCCTTAAAATATTTTGAACATTCTTGGTCCTTTGTTGTTTTTACAAACAGTTTAGAACTTGTCCTCAAAACTCATTAGCATTTAAATAGCACTTGTTTGAATCCACAATCAAAGAGGAAAGATCTGAAATATTTATGATATTGAGTATTAATTTCTATTTATTATTAATTTCTTATTAACTAATTTCTATTTATTTATGTATTGTTTAAGTTATTTGGACAATTATTTATATTCTCTATATTGCTTTAATGTTCTATTTAATTCTGATTTCATATATTATTTATTACTCATGAAATGCATTTTAAAGCCTTTTGTAATTATTTGTAGTTTTCGATGCAGCATAATCAATTGTACATATTTAGTGCCTTAACACAGCTCACATGCATTAATGCATAGTTTCTGTGAGTCAGGAACACAAGTATGACTTGGCATGGGCCTTTGTTCAGAGCCTCACAAGGTTGAAATTGAGGGATCTGCTGGGCTATGTTCTTGCCTGGAGGCTCAACTGAGAATGAATTCCTTTTAGTCTCATTCAGAATGTTGCAGTATTAATTTCTTTGCGATTGTGGGATTTAGGGCCCCAACTTTCTTCTGGTAGCCAGTTAGATGTGACTCTCAGTTTCGATAGCCTGGTGTAGCTCCTAAATAGCGCCCATACTTCCTTACTACATGACAGTCTTACTTACTCAAACAATCAAAGAGAGTTTCTCTCAAGAAACTGATAGAAAGATGGAGTCTCATATAATTTTGCTTCGATGTGCCAGTAACATCTCTTCAAACTTCTAGTGGTTAACAGCAAGTTATAAGTCAAACCCATAATCAGAGACAAGGAATTACACATGGACATAAAATCACAGGCAGAGGTCACAGAGAACCAATCTAAAGTCTGTCTGTGACATTAAGATAAAGAAATGCATTTAGTTTTAGACTACTGATACTGTTTTCATCAACTTGTTGAGCCAAGACATATGCCTAGTAATTTACATATAGATACATAGGGTTTTGCATGTAGATGAATAAACTGAGCATAAAACCGACAGTTTTTGGTTCTTCTCTAAGTGCTTAATTTTTAATATTGTTTTGTTTTTATTGTATAATATATATGATATTGGTGGTTATCCTTGTCTTTTTCCATATTTCAAAGTAAATAGTACTAATATTTTACTATTTTTAGAAATAATTCCTGTAGAATTTCATGTTATATCTCGTCAATGAAGAAAAGTTCATGCTATTAGTCATTTTTGTTTTCAATTGTAATTAGATTTTGTATCTGATCAGAAGGTATTTATCGATCTGTCGTTACATAATTTTTCTTCTCTTTAAAATAATAAAGTGGTAAATTTGGCTTAGTAGGTTTTCTAATGTTAAACACTCCTTACATTCCTGAAAAAAAAATACAACTTGTTCATGGTAGATACACACACACACACACACACACACTGCTTCCATTATTTTCCTATTGCTGTTGATGAGTTATACACAGTTATTATCTAAAAGATTTAGAAGTCAAAAGACTAAAATGTATCATATTGGGCCAAAATCAAGCAGAGAGCAGAGCTATCTCTTCCTTCCTGAGGCTCCTGTGGCGAATCTATTTCCCTGCCTTTTCCAGCTACCAGAAGCTGCCAACATCCCTTGGCTTATGGTGCCTTCCTATTTGCTTCAAAGCCAGCAGCATAACATCTTCAGTGTCTCTAATCTTCAACGTTTACTTCTGCTACCACACCTCCTTCTTTGATTGTAGCTCTCCAATCTCACACATTTTTTTATACAAAGACCCTGATGATTTCATTGGACCAGCCTGGACAACAGTGAATAATCTTCCCATCTTAGATTCTTAATCAAATTTGAAATTTTCTTAGTGGCACTGCACCTGCCTGGCAAGCACAAGGTCCTGAGTTTGACCCCGGTACTAGAAAAAAAAAGTAAGATAGACACTGGTTCTGTAAATTAGAACATGGATAAGTTTGGGGGGTAGTCTGTCTATCAAACGATTAGACTCAGATTGCAACAATAATATTTAGAATTTTTGTTTCTATATTCATTAGTTATCTGTAATTTCCTCTATTCTCCCTATTCTTGTGTGATTTTGGCATTAGGTTTACACTGGCTTCACATAATGAGCTAAAGAATGTTTCTTCATTTTCTATTGCATAGATGATCTATAAATTGAGTAATTTGTTTCTTAAAAGTTTAGCAGAAATTGCTTGTAAAACTGTCTGAGCCAGATGTTCCCTTTGGATAATATTTTAGACATAGTACTTTTTCAGATTTTTTTTTTTGAGTCATTTCACTGTGTAATTTTTTTCTAGAAATACATTCATTTTATGTAATTTTTAGAACTCAATTGGCAAAAGTTATTCAAGGAGATCACTTAACTTTTTAATAATTGCAATATTTATAACTGTGTGCTCTTTTTTAGTTATAATTTTATTCATTCATTTACTTACGCTTATTTAAAGAACTAAATCAATCTTTGCACTGTTTTGCTTATAGTTTTTATTGCCATTGGCAAATATTGTGATACATAATGACTACTTCATTTTGCATATGAGAAATTGGTATATTCATGTACATAACATGTCTTAATACTTTTTACTCCTCCTTCCCCTCTTCTCCCTCCCCTTGCCTCCATCTTTGTCCCCTTTCCATTTGCATAAGATCTATCTCCCTGTTTCTTTGTTAGTCTTCTAAATCATTTTTTTGTTTCATTGATCCTATTATATATCTCTTTGCTCTATTTCATTCAATTGTGCTCATATTTTCAGTATTTCTTCCTGATTATTGTAAGTTTACCATTTTTTGCCCTAAAATCTCCAGAGAGCTTATTAATTTTCACCCTATATGTTTTATTAATCTAAGCATCAAATGCTATAATTTTCCCTCTAAATTACATTTAATTGCATAAGACAAAACTGCAAATGGTTACTATTTCCGACTTAGAGTTTTTCTTAGAGAGTTCCATTTTGATGAAGAGATTCTTTCACAACTTCTAAGATTGAAGCACTTAATGGGTTTCTTCCTTGCCACCTAGAGGGCAAGCAATGGTCTCATGGTTGCTTGACAGGTGAGGTGCTTTTACGCTGTGTATTTCTCTTTCTCTCTGGCTCAAACATTAGATTCTCTTCTTGTCTTATGTTTTACAATAGTAATAGAATATTTCCTGTTTATTCACTTATATATACAGTAATCTATGCATTTTAAATAAATACACTTCATTAGTTTATAAATAAAACAGACTTCATCTACTGGCTCTCTATATTTTCTGAGACTTCATGATGCCAATAACAGTTTTCACTATGTATTTCTTATTACTTTACATCATCTTGCCTCTCTACTGGAATGCAGGTATTAATGCTTCCCTTTAATTAGTTCACTAATTCTCTTTTTAGATTATTTGTTGCTAAGCTGTCCATTTAGATTTTCACACCCATCCTTTTTTATTCCAAAAGTTCTATTTGGTTATCTTTCACATCTTCTTGGTCATTTATTGTAGACATGTAGCTTCACCAGCTTCACTTTGGTTTTTATCTTTTACACTTTAAAAATGCATATGCATTTGTTTTATAAGTGAAATCAGTTATATTCTAAATCAGGATGCATTCTAAGGTGGATTCATTTTTCTTCTGAGTCTCTCTGTGGGCTTACTTCCATATTGATCTCATATATTTAGGATAAATGCCCTACATCCATACATGAGACTTTGGGGGAAAATTTTGATCTAAACCATAAAACTTTCTGGTAATCATGACATGTAATAAAACCCCTTTTCATATAGGATCTAATTCCACATTTCCAGTCAGAGATCCTTTAAGCATGTTCAATCTATAGTAAAATAGAAGTGGGAGATTGTTTTAAAGATTTAATTTTTGAGAATTTATTCTTGCTTATAGTACACATAATCTATACCTGACAATTTGGATCATATTCCTTTTTTAAAATCTTAAATACTTCAGATTTTGTTTAAATTTTAGGCAGAGAATTTGTAGTAAAATATTTTAGTTTTTCAGCTATCAGAGAGCAGAATTATCCTTTTATAAAAGCCATTTGCTGATACTGTAAGTTTTTAAAGAATTGTATTTCAATTAATTAGTTTTATGTTGTTTTTGGTCAGAGACAATTGATTTTTTATTCTTAAACCAATAGAAACAGTTGTAACTTTTTGTTCTTTATCATGTTGAAATTACTGAAACAAAAGAAATTCGATTTAATGGTTGGGATTATATGTTAAAGCAGGATGCAGGAGTTAAATAACATAAAATATAGACTGCCTCTTTTCATTTCAGTGCTCATGGATTTGGTTGTATAAAATTTTATGAAGATATATATTTTGCAGATTTTATATTTCCCTTTACATATCCTCTTGCTGAATCTGAAAGCATGTGTAGTAGCTCCTACAGAGAACAAAATCAATGCAGACCATATAAATTATAGCATCTGATAATAGCCTGATATGTTGGTACTCTATCATTCTTTTATCTAATTCTGCCTTTGAGGAAAATAAATTGCCTTATGTGCTGAAATATTTGATGAAGAATAAATTTGTTCTTCTGGCTCTGTAAAGTACAAGGCATACTGGTTATAACTATGGCTAAATATTTGTGCACTGAAAATAAAACACCAAAAATATTCGAATGAAGTAAAATATCAGCTTTTTAGAAATTTTAGGCCAATTAAACCCTCAGAATTAGTGTTTTCTTTATGAACATTTCATAGTCATTAACCTCATCATTGAAAGTGAATAATTTGATGTCAGATAACTTTCATTTCTCTTTCACTGGTTTTAGGCTTCTGAATCATGATACAGAATGCAGCTACTCTTAGAATTTGTCTGTAGATAAAACTCAAACAAGAATGTCTCAATCACACAGAAACTGTACTGATTCGTGACTTTGTAAAACAAATACGACCACAGCTATTTCTAACATGACTCCATAGATGCCATTTTATTTTTCAACATCCTGGATATCCAGAGGAAAAAAATTACTTTGCTTTAATTTTTCAGTGCTTAATTAATACTTGAGCTGACACTTTAAAAATACTCCTAAATTATTTTTCATCTCAACGAACTTGAAAGCAATTTGGAATCATAAGTAAACAGAACAATTTCTTCATACCAATGGAGGGAATGAATTACAAGTCTAAATATTTGATTTATTTTTTTCAAATGCACAGATTGTTGCTTAAATCATTGATAAGTTATCGAATTAAGGTTTTGCTTTGGTTATAAAGGATTTTTATGGAGTATTTCCTTGTGTAGAAATAACTTATGTGCTAAGATTCTAATGGAGAGTTTATAATAAAGGTTGGCATATCCTATATAAATGTTCTACTATATTGATTTGCTTAATATAACACTTCTAAATGAAAGAAACTGTGTGTGTGTGTGTGTGTGTGTGTGTGTGTGAGAGAGAGAGAGAGAGAGTGAGTGAGAGAGAGAGAGAGAGGGAGAATGAGGGAGAGAAACTTTATTCAGTCAGGACCCAATGATTTTAGATGCTGAAATGATGGAGTTTGAATCAATATTTCATATTTCTGTTGGTGTCTCTTACTGATAACCTACCCTAGAGGCTGTCCTCAGATAATACATCAATCTGAATCCATTAAAATAGTATGTGTTACACCAAAGATAGGACATAATACTTGTAATGAATAATAGATGTTGGAATCCCTTTTAAAATTATAAAAATGTAGATATTTATCAAATATTTTGTAGCTAAACTTAAAACAGAAAACTCAAGATTTTTATAGAAAGGCATATCTTTTAAATTCAATACAAAAAAGATTTTAGTTTAAATGAAGGACCTTATACTATGCAATAAGTCAAGAAAACCATTATGCCTAGTTGATTATTCTGAATATCTGAAAACATTTTTAGATTATTACTGGGGTAAACAATTTGTTTTCCCAAAAATACATATGGCAGATGTACATTAGCATGTTCTTTTTTCATGTGCTCTTCTAGTGGAGTAAAGGAGAACAAAATATGAACCTTAAAAGATCTATTTTGTTTCCAATTAATAACTAACAGTAGGTATAATTAGGAGATTCTGACCTTCAAAATACTCTGATTACAGATTCAAAAATTCTGAGTCTTTCTATTCCTACTCAGATAGGATTGATGTTCAGATTGAGAGGCTCTGGTCCCTGTCTCTGATGAGAAGTATCCGTGGGCTGCATTTCTTACACTTCAGAAGTGTCTATTGGAATCAGGATTTGCAGTGTTGCACTCTGTTATCTACTATGTGGATTCTAATTGTCTTAAAAATTTTCAGTAGTCTCTACAAAGGGCTCCTATTTTTGTCTTATCTTCCTCACCATGTTTTTATTGATCTTTGGTGATTTTCAGATCCTTCCATTTCAATAAACTCTAGCCTTGATTCTACATTCCTTACTCCTGTATTGTACTGTATCTTTTTTTCTTTCCACTTCCCTTTCTCCTCCTCCTCATTTCTATTTACAAAAATTACTCTTTGCTTTAGCCAGAAGTCTTTGTGTATGACTGTAATCCAAATTACTAAAGAGGCTGAGGCAGGAGGATCAAGAGTTTGACACCAGCTTGGACAAAGTAGCCCCACACAGAACAAGACTGGGAAGGGGAAAAAGAGGAAGAGGAAAAGAAGGGGAAAAGGAGAAGAAGGGGAAAAATAAAAAGAGGAAGAAGAATGGAGTATTTGTTTAGCATGTGTGAGGCTCTTTATTCAATCTCCAGTACCACAGGAGAGGGGAGAATGTTTGTTTTAGCATGAAATCAGGGACATAATTTTACATCTTGGCTTGCGGCAACCTAACACAATCAGCTTTATTTCTAGGGACTTAGTCACTTTATGAGTAAAATGACAGAAATAAACTAGTTTATACAGTGTCTAAGCTATTCTTTATAATACAGAATTCATTTAAATAAGTACTGTATTTTGTAAATGGTTATGCTTCAACCTGGTAAAACTGTATTTTCAAACTATCTCTGTACTTTTGTAATTTTTTACATTAGAAAAGCTTTTCACTAACTTTTTTCTATTACATTAAATTTAACTTTTTGAATCACTGCCCACATATAACTCTGTTGTTTCACATCTGATTTATAAGCTGGGGCATGTAGAGGATGGAGCCCAATATTTGCCCCTGAAATTTTTGGAACTGACATTTGAACTTGGTTTCCATGACTGGGAATATTAGAATAATACTCCTTAAAGTGAGAAGCATAGATCAGACAGCATCTAGGGTCCCTTTTAACCTTTGATTTCTATGAGAGCAAAATGAAAGTGATACCATTATGAAGCCTGAACACTAGATCAAACCCAGCAGGAACAAAATAACTCCATACGAATAAATTGTCCAAATTAGATTGTCTTGCTCAGTTCTTTAAATCTCCTGGGGTCATGACTCTTCTAGACACTACGGTCAGATTTTTTTGTTTTGGTATTTTAACTTGAACCCTTCAGTCTGGCATTACTGAAACTTACATGAGAGATCCACCAGGGTCTGAGGATAAAATAACTCATTCTGAGGAGTATCTTTTTTTTCCCCATGAATTATTGAAAATCCTAGGCCATCTCAGAATAAAACTTTTTCAAATCCAATAATAGGTCAGAGAAATCTGTGGACTACTTAATCCTCTGCTTCAAAGAATCTTACTTGTTTGACTTTGATCCTCAGGACAGGCAGTAAAATCCCAGAGCATTTCCTGCTTCATTTCTGTTCACTTAACGGTCCCTTTGCTGCTGTATACTCCACTGGTTTATGCCCATCATCTGGCCCAACAATTCCAGATCCACAAATCACTTACCTAAATACATTACAGTGATCTTGCAAAGACCAGAGGTAGATCTTTCAAATATTTAGCAGTCATCATTTTGTGGAAAGTCTTGCACATAATTAGACCATATTTTTCTTTTTCAAACTCTTTTTTTTTTCCTGTCACTGTAAACTCCACAATTTTCCCAAAGGTCATCTGTCGGAAGTCTGTTTGTGCCCATCATCCCACATGACACTAGAAAGACATATTTAAGAGCCAGCTTAATATAAATGGCAAGGACTAAATCAGCTTACAAGGGCAACACAGTAATTAGGAATACATCTGCACTGTTGGAAGTTGCTAACTTCAGAACATTTCTTTCTTTTATTTGATGTGTTTGACAATGGATAAACACAATATATTCATTAGTGCTTTCACATAAGCTCTCTAACAGCACTTCAAATGTTTTCTAAATAAATTCTAATTACAAAGTCTCATAGTGTGCAAGAGAGTCAGCTTTTGCCAAAGAATATTTTAAAATGATGGAAAGTAGGACTCCTTCAAAGCCTGCAAGACACTTGATAACCTCAGTCTAGAAAGACTGTTGAACTCAGCAGTCTCTTCATGCATATAAAACTGTTTACAAGAGATGTCATCATTAATATATTTTATTAAAATACATTACAATGCATATCTGAAAGCTTCACACAGGATTAAAATATATCAAGTTTATTTTAAGATTAATTTAGCAAGGAGTATTGTCATTGTGAAAGATGAGTGGAACTAAGACCTATTTTAATGTTTTATGAAAACATTATTAAAAAATCCATCATTAGTTGCATTCTCCTTCAAGTTGCTTAGCTCAGTTAAAATACATTAAGCTTACTTTAAAATCAATAAAATATTTTAAAAGCTTTCTTCCTGGCACAAAGCAAAAGTAGGATATATTTATTTTAATCTCCCTTGAATGACACTACCCAATCGATCATTTTGGCTTATATACTTTCAGAAAAATTCTTTTGCTGAATAAAGCAGCATTTCAGTGTACATTTCAATTATTTCCTCACTCAGTTTTACTTGGATTTTTGTATTATTTATATAGTTCAAAGGTGGTCACTTTTTGTGTAACTTGTTGTAAAGATCCAAATTGAAACAGGACTAGAAAACCACAGAACTCCAAAATCTCTAGGGACACAAAAAGACAAACACTATGATTCTACTCACATGCACTGAGGTCTTAAAGTAATCAAAATGATAGAAACAAGAATTGAAAAGGCAGTTATCAAGGACTGATGGGAGGATCCAAGGGGAAATTAGTGTACAAATTTTGGAAGTAGAAAAATTTGTAGAGATCTGATGTCCAACAATGTAAATATATTTATCACTACGGGACTGTACACTTAAAATGATTAATATATAGTTTAATGTTATATGTTTTTAACCACAATTTTAAAAGAGATAAAAAGTGCTTTAGGAAATGTATATGGCTGCTCCTCTATCAATGGGATCTCCTTTTTTTTTTTTTTTGCTTCTATGGGTTTTTTTTTTTTTATTCTATTTTTCCTCCACACTTCATTGACTCTTTCTTTCCTCTCCTGACTTCTTCATATCATGTACCGGCTCTATAATGCCTGTTGTTTTGGCTTTTAATGTCTATCCATAGTTCCAATATTATCTTCTGCTCTTTCTCTGAAGTTTTAAACTCCTGTTGCTTTCTTTTTCTTTTTTCCGGTTTTGTTTTACTCAGTATAATCCAAGAGATATAACAGTTACTACACTTTCTTCCTTTGTTCTAGTACACATATTATTTGGTTATCTTATGAAGGGACCACACTTGACTCAGCTGTAAACTACGATGCATTAACAGTTTTTAGGTGAAATTATTTTAATAATCACTACTGGGCCATCTCTTAAGCAATGAGTGGCAATACTTCTCTTAGATATATTGTAGCTTCAGTGGGCTTTATCTGTTTGAGTCCACCTGTCCTTATCTCCTTATTCTTTGGGTTTCACTTCTTAAGTTTACTACAGTATTTTAAGACTCAATTGTTTCCAAAAGTAAAACTTCTCATCTTCTTCCCTAAATATATTCATATTTTTTCCTAAATGGAGATTTGCTATGTTGTTCAGAATATCTTGAACTCCTTAAGCTCAAAAATCCTCCTGCCTCAGCTTCTTGAGGAGCTGAGACTATATAAGCATGTGCCATAAACCCTGGTTTTCTCATATTTACCTACAGGAAGACCTTGCTTTCTCTTTAGCTTTTAAAACTTGTCAGGGTGATTTCCAGAATTTTAGCACTCAATTTGGGTCTCAATTATTCACAAAACAATGTCCCTGGGAAGTAGTCAGTAGCCACTCCTTCGTCCTCATGTCATAATTCATAGTGCTGAGTCCATCATCATGAATAAGTAATCTGTATGCTACTCAGATGTAATTTATGATTTTCAACATTAAAGATTTTCTCATAGAGACTCATGAAATCTGACTCATGCCTTACTCACTGAATTATATTTTATTCTCTGTGGTATCCCAGAACTCCACATAGATGGATGGAGACTTTACTCTTTATTTTTTTTAGAACTGGGGATCGAACTCAGGTCCTTGCACTTGCGCAGTGGGCAGCGAAACCACTGAGCTAAATCCCCGGCCTGACTTTACTCTTTCTTTCACTCATGTATTAACATAATAAATACATCTGCTTATATTTTAAAATTCATTGCTGTTAATCTAGAGAAGGAGAGATTTTCTTCTATATTTTCTCTTAACCAGTTATGTGCCAATCACAGTCTACCTTTACCCCCACCAAAGCGCTCAATAAAAAATGTAATCAATTTTAGTGGATCTGTAAGTCTCATATAAATTCACTCTTCTTTTAACATGTATTTTGAAAGTTTAATTATCCAGGAGAAAAATATATAAGGTTCCAGTCCCCTTATCATAATTAGATATGTTAACTTGAATGAACCATTGAACCTCTGTGTCCCATTTATGTATTTGCAAAGTTAGCCTCAGTAAAACTCTCTCTTGACCTTTCCAACAAGTAAAAAGACAAAATTCTTTGGTTTTAACAGATCATTTCCAGTTTTTATTCCAAATTATTAAATTCCCACCCAATTTATAAAATCATCAAATTTCACTCTGGCCCATGGAATGGACATATATGAGATATGCAATTCAGTAGAATCTAATAGAACATTAAACTAAGCCCTTTATTCTCCTGCACAGTGTAATGATTATTGTCAAAGAGAGAACCAATCAATTCTGGAATTTAGTCTAAAATACTACCTCTAAGAGGTAGGTTATCAGGCATGTTTTCTGTGCCAAGACAATATGGTTTGACTGCATGTAAGGTTGGTTTTGTATCTATTCAAGGTAAGGTATACCTGTCTCTCTAAACTTCATCACCTGTTAGATATTAATACTGAGCTTCACCTGGCAGAGCTGAGATTTAACTTGATTTATTTTTTTATAAGTATTTAACACACTTTGTCTTTCAAAAGGATATTTCTACTTGATACCCTAGGCAAATAATGAAAACACCAAGATACATAATATAATATGTGCTTTGCTTACTAACAGACCTTCAAAATTGAGTAAATGCAGCACACATGGATGAGCTAACTGCATTTTTTAAGCTTCATTGATGACCTGCCATTCTAAATACTGTATTTTATTTGCTTTTATCCGTAGAGCTCCCTCCCCCTCAGTCTCTCCAAATGAAGTTCACATTTCAGTGTGGTCTCAGAAGCAATTTCCCATGGTTTCTTGCAAACCTCCAAGTTCCAAACATTGTTAAGATTTTTCCATATACATTAGAAAGTGTTCTGCAGCATAACAGTGAATCATCATAACTTTGTTATGCCAAATCCACAGGTGATAGAAACAATAAAAAAGAAGCCAAGCTAACATTCACAGCACATTTTAGCAAATGATTTCTGACCACTTTGACAGTTCAATAAGGTTCTAAGAAATGTGATCATTCTCTTCTTCTCACACTCTTCCTCATTCCCTTTATTTTCAGTGAACCTAGTGAAAACATCACCTGGCATCTCTACCCATTTTATACACTTCTTAATGTCAATTCTATGTAGTATATAAGGAAATCAAAGAAAATTTGGAAAAAAAGCAGAAGAGGATCCTAGTATCTCTTGTGTTTTTAGTCTATTCCTTTAGACTTTATTTACATTCATGATTATATTTTACAATAGATTTGTATGTTTTTATTAATTTTTGACATAATCCTAATAAGCTGTTAAACAAAATATAAAAACTCTTCCATGACTTTAGAATTACACGTTCTCTTGTTTTAATAATGTTAGCCTGGTGTGGTGATGGATGCCTGTAATCCCAACACTCAGGAGGCTGAGAGAGGAGGATCACCATGAGTTTGAGGCCAAGCTGGGGCTACATAGTGAGTTCAAGACCAGCCAGAACTACATAGGGAGATCCTGTCTGAAACAAACAAACAAACAAACACCAATACATATGCTAATTCGTTTCATTTATACTACTAGTTTATCTTAGTTCACTAAAAAGAAAGTTTTGTGTTATTATCACTTTTGTTTTAGTAAAAATCTTTTTTGGTTTATGTCTTGTACTCTGTAACTACTTTGAAGATGTTGATGCATAAAGCAATAACCATTATTCTTTTACTATTTGGTTATGAAATTTTAATTTTTTCATAAAATAAAAAAAGAAATCCTGGCAAATATACCTCTCTAAAAAATTGTAAGAATTTTTATCATCACTTTCTTAACACTTTGTGAAAATACCAAGGTCATGTATTCACTCTACTAATAGGAATTAGATTTTATGTATTTAATACAATTAAATTATCTCATTTAAATGTACATGCCTTTCATTAATACTAGGTTAATATTTTACAGATATCACTTGAAAAAGTATTATATACTTTTATCACTGTGTAGCCTTATTTCTTGCTTATTTCAACACTAATTTCTTACTATCATTCTATAAATTTTGTATATAGCTTTTAAATAACAATTATATCAAACTTTGTTACATTTCCTGAAGTACTTTTCCTAGATTTTTTTTATTTGTATGTTATCTCAGAAATATATTATATTTCAAGTAGTTGATTAGGAGCTTCTATTTTTAAAACATTTCAGTGACTCTTAGAAACAGTTTCATTTGATACTGCATATACCTTTATTGAATCATAAATATTTTGGGACAAATAGAATGAAAAGGGATTTGGAGTTTGTATAAAAATATCTTAATGTCTAAGGAGTATGCTGAAGTTAATGGCACGAGTGAATTGTTTTATCTTCTATTTTGAATTACTATTTTAGTATATGAGCTGCCGAAGTGAGCACTTGAATTACTATTTAATGATATCACTTCAGATATGAGTAACTGAGGACTTTATTATTCCCTTATTGCAATTCAAGAAATCCTTTATATAAACTAATGTTTGTATGAGTTGGTGCTAATTAAAATTATTACTTTACACCAAAGGATTCTTATCTAATAATTAGTGCTGTTTGACAAAGTACTGGAAGATTTTATTTCGAAGTAAGCCATACAGAAAAACTAAGTCACTCTGTGAGATGAATGAACTCTGTCTTGTGAGATCCCCTCCAAAAAGCTAGGCTTTACATATGTTGAATATCCTTTTAGTTAAAAACATTTACTTCAAAATTAAAGCCCCAACTCCTGATGCAAATCATATAGATTAAGTAAATTCTGTACAATTTTTGAGTTTTAAAATAAACAATAAAAAATGTCAATAAATTGGAATTCTTCG
This sequence comes from Heterocephalus glaber, assembly GCF_053883595.1. Lineage (NCBI taxonomy): Eukaryota > Metazoa > Chordata > Mammalia > Rodentia > Bathyergidae > Heterocephalus > Heterocephalus glaber. The sequence goes on from NW_028258463.1 coordinate 3,858,125, forward strand.
CAAGAGAAGTCAAAGGTCTATGTGTTTTACATAAAAAGCACTTCAGGTGAATCTCGCGGGAAGTTCTAGTAAATATGAATATTACAGAATATAGTTAAATAGAGAAATGTGTACAAAAGAAAAAAATCTATTACAATTTCTAAATTATTCTAAAGGCTTCTGATTATTGATGACATTATGTACTTCAAATTTCTGCTCACTTTGACTCAGGCTCTGACTTTCTGTTGTACTTCATCTACATGCTTACATTCCCATGATTTGGAGGACCATTTTATTTCCTTACATTTCAGTGCATGTGGATTGTGATTAGTGTAAGTAGAATAGAATGACATTATGCAAGCAAATATCAGTATATTTTTAAAGTTTTATTTTACTGAAAGGGAAACTTTAGCCCAGAAACGCAAAATTACTTTTTCCAAAATGACTGTTGATAACCTCCTAAAGTAGAAGACACAACCACAAGATTTATATCACAATAGGAAAAACACATCCTCAGACCCTCCAAATGTATCTCTAAAAATAGATATGCAGTGCAGGTTACCAGGCATTACTTATAAACTACCTTAAAATTTGAGAGTTTATATAGCAGCTATCAGGGAGAGACTTGTTAACATTTAAGAAAACCTCTTTATCATGTACTTTTGGGCCTTAATGTAAATTTCCTATGATTCACTTAATGCACTAATGCATTTTTGTCAACCAATTTACTTTATTTACTTCCTAGAATGGTAATATTTAGTAAATGGTAGTGACTTTTATCCTTTGACTAAAACCCTACCTTTCCCCCAATATGCACATCTTCCAGGGAATTTTTATCTCTACACTTTTCATTTTCCATATCTGTCTCTTCATCCTCATCTAATTTCACCACTATAGCCACAGATCATCCCCAGCCTATGAATCAACTTGGTCTTTATTTCACTTTATTTCCTATGAAGAGGTAAGTTAGGAAGCTTATTAGTTTGTGATCACAATAAATTCACTAAGGCCTCTGACTTAGCCCAGATCAATTAGATATAACTCGGTAAAAAAGCAAGTAACTGGGGAGTTATACTAATTTCAAATTCAAAAAATAAACATAACTTTATTTTTGCTATTTCTCTACTGCAAAATTGTAGGTTTGAATTTTTCTATTACTAAATATCCTAGGGTAATATCAAAAGCCTATAGAAATAAGGCAGATGGAATTTTAATCTTAGACCTTCATAAATTTATGAGGAATCTCTTTTAGACTGTTCACTTTTACATGAGAACAATACTATCACCACAAAGTTATAAAGACAAAAAGACAGTTCATTTATAAGTTTCCAGCTCAATACCTGGCATACAGGAAGTGCTACTGAAAAGCTATTTCTTATTAACTGGAATGTGGTTTGGCCTATGTATAAATACAAAATTTCTAATATGTGTATCCTGCCATTTCTGTTCAATATAGCATTAGAAATCCTAGCCATAGCAATTATCCAAGAAAAACATATAAATGGATATCCAAGTCAGAAAGAAAGATGTAAAAATTACTTTTGTTCAACAACTAGAAAGATATCCCAACCAGTTACTGGAGGTTGCCCAGTCACCTGAGGGGGGAACAGCAGGAAATAAAAGAATAATAGACAAAGAACAAGGAATAGAGAATAACAAATGGTATTCTATTACTTGGGGGGCCGAGAATTGATCTTTAGCTCTCTCTTGGCTAAAGACCATCTGATCTTAGCTCTGTCATGGCCAAGAAGAGAGGCTCTAGATTAGTCAGTATTTATGATTATACTACATAGCAAGGGGGTGGGAAGGCAGATGGAGGGAATAGCAGAATTGATACACTAGAGTCAGGCTGTGAAAGGGGAGTAACTATGTATACTTGTGAAGGACAGGTCTCGGTTAACAAGGCACCTGTGTTATCTTGCAGGTCACAGCTAATGAGGCACCTGTGTTATTTTCGCTAACGTTTGATCTTGGAAAATGGTTTCACAGAGTCATAATTCCTCAGCTGCGGTTTTTCTTTGCAATTAGAGATGTCACAACTTCATTGATCCCTGAGTCCTCAACTGTGACAACTGGCAAAGAGAAGTCCATTTCAGAACAGCAGCGGAAAGGTCAATTAGAAGTTCACACTTAGGGCTTGGAGTACTTGTAATCTTAATCAATAGCTGAATTCATAAGCCAATTCAGTAATTGTTGAAGATCAGAAGAGAATTAAGGCCTAATTCTCCTCCTCTGTGAGCACAAAGGAGAAAGGCTCCACTCAGGGGTGATTGGATATTGCCTACTAGGGAAAAGATAAGACAGCTGAGTTTAAGTTGTTTACCAAATAATGTACTAATGGATATTGGAAACCAGATGAATCTTGTGTTACTTTGATTGCTTGTTCCCATGTTCAGGTGGATAAAAGTGAGGTGAGCCAAAGACTTGGGGCTCCTTTGCTTGCCTGCACATTAAGCTGACTGTGTCTCTTTGTCATACATCCTCACTCACTCCAGGGTCAGGGAGTAGCAGAACTAGGTCCAGGAGCAAAGCCAACCAGGAGAGTCGGCTACAGTTGGCAACCCAAACTGGGACCTGAGACCAAGGTCACCCACAAATAATATCTAAAGCTTGCTCCATGCGGTTTCAAGCTGGTCTCCTGTGTTGCAGCCGGTGAGAGAGAACCAACCAGAGACCAATATTAAATCCACACAGGAGTTTATTACCGGCCAGGACCCGAGCCGAGCATCGGACTCGAGCCTCGACTCGGGGTTGACAAACATGTTTTATACACCTTTGAGGCCAACAGTTTCTAGGCCCCCCTATGGGATAGAACTAGTAAAGCAAGCAAAAGGTACAGAAGGGGAACATCTTGCTGTTAGAACATTTGTAAAACAATAGTTGATTAATTGTTGTTTCTAAGAGACTCTCTAAGGGGAGGAGGTTTCTAAGCTTCCTCCTCCTGAGTTCATCTAAAGGGCAGGCAGGTGGGTCAAGCAGCAATATGGAGTCTGTCTTGCTAACTAGGGTCCTTCATCCTGCAGTGGTTTCAATGATCAGTTCCATGATATCTATTGATGTTGACCCCCGCTTTAAGTACTTACTGCCAAGTTGTGTATCTTCTTTGGAGAACTGTTAATTCACATCTTTCCCCTACTTTAAGATGTATTTGAAGCTATTTAGGACTGAGTTATTCTTCTGGGGTAGTTTCATCTTTTTATTTAATCAAGGTTTATTCCAACTATGCTTTTTATAAAACAGTTTCAGTAGTTTTTGTCTAAGAATTTTCCAATTTCACTTAAAATATCTACTTTTTGGATTATTCTTTTGCAGTGTTAAATTAAAATCCCTTTTTATTTCTGTAAGAATACTATAATGTTTCCTCCTTCATTTACGATTTTAGTAATTTGAATCTTTCTTTTCTTGGTAAATTTCCTAAAGTTTTATCAATTTTGTTGATCCTTTCAAAGAGCTAACTTTTGGTTTATTTAATTTTCTCTATGTTTCATTTATTTCCACTGTAATCCTTATTATGCTTGTCCTTCTCTTGTCTTTAATTTGTTTTATTTCCAGCGTTTTAAATTTGATGGCTGCACTGTTGATTGCTACATTAATCTTCTTATAGCTTTTAAAGGTCATTCGCATTTGTTCTTTTGGATACAAATTATAATCTGTTGCCATTTCTGTAGTCTAATAGAGGACCCTTTGTGTGGTTATTGGAAAGGATGTTTCATCTTTTCCATCACAGATCCAGCAACATGTTTATATGCATATTGTTTTATACAGTTTCCTTTAAACTGTCAAAAGCAGTAAGGAGAAAAAAATTCACTATGTTGATTTGTAATCATATAATTACCATTATTGGTGTTCTTTTATGTTGATAGGATTTTAATTATGAACTTATGTTATTTGCTTTCAGCTTGAGATGCTTTACTGCTTTTCATTACTCAAATCTATTTATAAAAGTTATCTTCAGGCCCGGGGATTTAGTTCAGTGGTTTCACTGCCTGCTGCGCAAGTGCAAGGACCCAAGTTCAATCCCTGGTACCAAAAAAAAAAAGTTATCTTCATAGTTTAGTCTGAAAATGTCTTTTTAATCTTTTTCATAAGAGTAGTGGTGCTGAATATTCTTAGCTGACAGTGTGTGTGCGTGTGTGTGTGTTCCCTTTGAAAATTTAATATATCATTCCACTGTCTCCTGAGCATCCATTGTTTCAGATGACAAGTCAGGTGTTAATCTTATAGAGATCCCTTTGTACATATAGTTTAAATATTTTCTCTTTGCTTTTGGCATTCAGAACTGTTACTATGATATGTTTGGACTAAATTTCTTTCAGTTTATCTCATTTCATTTTATTTTTTTATTTTTTATTTTTTTTTTGGTACTGGGGATTGAACTCAGGTCCTTGTGCTTGTGCAGCAGGCGGCAAAACCACTGAACTAAATCCTGGCCCCTATCTCATTTCATTTTAATAAACCTGTTTAATGTGTACATTAATTTTTAAAATAAATTTGTAAAGTTTTCAGCCATTAATATTTTGTATTCATTTGAGAATTTTTCAGCCATTGTTACCTTGCATAGTTTTCCCTGACCCTTTCTTGTTCTCTTTTCAAACCTGTACCTATTATACTTACGTTGGTTCTCTAAAATGGTGTTCCATATTTTTTCTATAATTTTGGTCAATATTCATTATTTTTCTGTTACTCAGCTTATAAAATTTATTATCAATTTATCAATAATTTCCCAATCAATTTTCTCTCAGTTCAAATCAATTGTGAGCCTGACAGAATTTTCATTTTGGCTATTGGTTTTTCACTTCAGGACTTCCATTTGATTCAATTTTCATATATATATATATATATATATGGTCATATATATAAGTAAGTCATAGAAACTCTAATCTCCCTCCCCAGCCAGCATATTGGAGGAGCTAAAAATAAAAATAAAGAAACTCTATGATCTACTATGTCTGAAACAATAAAAAAAAATCTCTTCATCATCATGTTAAATAGTGGATAAAAGACTTCCATTTCAGAAAGTGTCCTGCTCATACCTACGAGAATACTGAAGAACCTGAACAAACTTTGTTGAGGTTCCCAACTATAACTGTTAGCATTATACCATATATTATTTCTCCAATCACATTTTAGCATGTTTCAGTCATGCAGATTTATGAAAAGAAGTCTCTATAAGAACTTGAAAGAAGAGGGTTTGGAGAACTTCCAGAAAGCCAAACATGTAGCAGTTCCTAAAGCATGGTGCATCCAGAGAGGACATGTTTGGACTCTCTTAGTGAAATTTATTGCTTCCTTAATGTGATGCATCTGATGTCACACATTAGAGGTGGTGCTTGCTCTTGCAAGGAGGCACACTGAAGTTGCCCTGAATTTAGCAGCAGCCTCTTTGGCAGTTTCATCAAATCTAGACTCCAGATGTGAGGCTCCACTAACTGCCTGCTGATATAAATTTGTTGTTGTTATAAAGTGCTAGGGCATAAATGGTTCCACAGTCAAATTCAACTGAGCCTGGGCTTATACTGAGAGTTTTCAGGTAATCATTTTCATTGTTTTTGTTGTTGTTGTCTTTGGTAAGTCAGCTGACCATTGGTTTAGCTTTTTGCTCTGAATTAGTTACACCAAAATATTTATTGCTTTGAAAGCAGTCTTAGATTTGTAATAGAATTTCAAATAATGGTATGTATTTTAGAGAAAGCTTCCAATTTTTCTACAAATTTATTTTCAACTGCCTCTCCTTCTGAGCAGAATCACTGAGCCTTCAGTCCAGAGGTGGACACAGGGACACTGCCTGCTTATTCTCAAAATGACCCTTTTGCTTTATGAGCAGGGCACTAAGAGGCAGCATAATCTGCTTTCCTTGGATTGCCTCTGCTAGGATGAAATCTGTGCTCAGTGTGTGATCAAGGCCCTAGTCAGGAGGTCAAACCTCTTTCCTAGCGAGGGGAAATGGGCAGAGAAACGATCCTTTGGTATCTTGACCACAGTTATCAGGAATTTCATTTCTGTATCATGGAGCTGGAAGATGAAAGATGAGAAACACTAGCAGCATGCCCTTCCCATCAGGATACACTATTCCTGGCCTGGGAGCACTTCTTTCTTGGCTAGACCTGCCTGGACTAGAGTCCCTTTCATCTTAATAAATTTGGGAAGGATTAGAAGAGTGTAAGTGTTGGCTTAAATATCAAAAACCCATTTCTTCTTACTGAGCTTCATAGATATTTTTGAGTAAATGTTTCCTTATTTGATACAGAGAGTCCTGCTTTAATGACCAAGGGTCTGTTCCTGAGACTGTTATTAAATGAATTGGTTGCTAAATGAGGAACTGTATATAGTGTGTACATTATAATAGTCAGAACAAAACATGGTCAAAGGAAGCTTCAACTTGATGACTTTGCTTTTATTTGCATAACAGTTACTTTACAAACTTTATAAACAAGGTGCACTATACCAAAAAAAGGGCATTGAGGCTCTATAAACAGTTCTACAGAACCTTAAAAAAAAAAAAGATGAGACTTAAGTCTGAGCAGCAGGCCCTAGTCCAAAAAACACTCCGGGGCCCAATCTGGACAGTCATTAAACAGGTAGATCATTAAATGAGGAAATCTGTATTAGACATCATGTTATCAAAATAGTTTAAAGAAAATTATTTTTTTCTTAAGAAAACATGCTCTCCAATAATTTTTATAATAAAATACAGCAGCCACCAACAAATCACATCAGCTGGGTTCAAGCAGTATTGATCCCTCACATGTCAGAAAAAAGCAGGGATAAAAATATTCAGAAAATGAGGGATATTTTATGATATAGCAATGATATAGAAAGTGTTCATCAATAATCATGGTAGCAAAACAGACACAATCCAGATAGGATCTTCAGCAAATCAATAAAGCATCTATTCAAGTATTTTTTCACATACCCTTTCTGGGCATCTCAGTAGATTCCACGAATTATTCAAGGTTACATCATTGACCACACAGTTAATATTGCTGAAAGCAGTGTTTTGAAAGTGCTATTTTGACCCATTAGGGAAATTAAAATACTACTAATAAGATATCACAGATCCATGAATCTATTTGACTCTGTAAAAATTACCGGAAATGCCAAATATCTTTGACAGTGAAACTAGCATTAAAACCACTTAACAGTTTACCCCAAGTGTCACTCAGGCAGTGCATCTGTTTACATCCTGACTGTCTTGAGTGTTGCTCCAGCAGGTGCCATTTCAAGCAGTTAATTCTCGTAATGAATAAATTTGATAAAATTATATTTTTTATATTTCCTGTTATCTTATAAAAATTAATGAAAAATGCATCTTTTTGTCATTCTGTATTTAAATAATTGAACTGGAAAGTGGTTAATGGAGCCACTGCTTGGCCTCTGGAGTAAATACCTTGGAGGACAGAAAGACATATAAAGTAAGCAGCAAACACACTTACTAGACAGGAGTGTAAGACAAAAAGTATACACATAAAACAATCAAAGAGCCAAGAATAATGATGATAATTTATTCTTACATTCTTTCCTGTGGTCTGCAAGTTTATAAATAACCCTTGAGAAAATATGTGTACCCTTTTGATATGAGACATTTCTACATGTCAAAGAGTTTCATAGGTAACATCATTCCTAATTAATTTATTTATTTCTGTTAATTTAACTGCAAATGAATCAGTTTTATTATCACCTAAGGAACAGTTGGAAGCAAACAGTCCCTACAAGTGAGCCCAACTAAAAGAGTGCACTGATAAATTTTTCTGGCCCTTTGACACAGCTGTTCTGATTGCATCCTATGTGATCAAAAGTCCATCCTCCTCCAAATACTACCTTCTACATTCAAAGAGGCAAACCATATATATTTTCGGATAGGCAGCTTATTTTCCCATATATATTTTTGGATAGGTAGCTTAGTGAATGTGCCTAAAATAGGCTACTGGCATTATTCATTTCATTACTGAGTTCCATTCCTGCGACTAGGTCATTACATGAATCAGTTCCTAAATGAGGAATTATATATAGCATGTTTATTACAATGTTCAGAACAAAGAAATGGTCAAAGAAAACTCCAACTTGACTTTGCTTTTATTTGCATAACACTTACATGCAATACTATAATGTCTAACACAACATAAAACTACAGTGCTGTACTGTATGGTGCAGTAGGCAAAAACTACAATACTGTATAAACAAGGTGTACAGTACATAAAAGACACTGAGGTTCTATGAACAGGAGGTACAGAACAGTATAATAAAAAGACAGGTCATAAGTCGGAATGGTGGGTTGTCAGTTCTGAATACAGCAGGTAAGTCGTAAATCCAAATAGTCATTAAACAGGTAGGTCATTAAGCAAGGAGTATCTATATATGACCTCAGAAATATTTCCAGGAACTCTATTAAATTTTTTCCACCAGTTATGGCTGTTTCCTGGGCAGTAGATACACAGAGATTCTCCTGGCACCATTGTGGAAGTTATTCCTCTTCCTTCTGTAGCAGTCACCAATATCCTAGTTTTATTGTGTCTATTCCATCTGTAATTTGAGTTTTCATATAGGTTGATATCCATGAATACTTTTGTTTTTCATTTGTGTATTCAACAATTTAGATGAGCATAAATTTTCAGCATTTCCTTTTTGGTCTTCATTATGATTTGGAGTGTACGTACAGCTTTAGTTAATGTTAAATTGATTAATTATGATAAAGTTCCCTTATGATCTTATAAGATTGTATTACAATTTAGTCAAGTTGTGTGAACTACGATGCACATTTAACCCTGGATTCGAGGCTTTATTTGTAGGTAGATTACTCGGTGCCTCAAAACACATTCCCATAATCTCCAACCTCCACTGCTACCACATTTTGAGATGTGAATTGCTATTCTGGGTGTAAACTCCACCTTCGTCCTAACTTGCAATAGAAAAGACTGCATATAATTGCAAGTAACAGAAGTAAAAGAAAATCCATTTTAATGTCGCTGAAACAGTGGTATATTTTCCCATGCAACAAAAAACTGTATTGGCTCTCTAAAACAGATGTTCTATAAAACAATCATGGTCCATAGTTTGTTCTTCATTCTTTTCCTATTATCAAATGTGCAGCTTTTATTTTTAATCTGTCTTATTTCATTTCCTTAAGCCTCTCTTTCAATCAAGGAGACAGAAGAAAGGCATAAAGGTTCTACATTTATGAGTTTTTCCAATAATCCCCGTTCACCCAATTCTACTCATATCTCAATGGTTTGAAAAGAGTGACATGGCCATCCTTTCACACAACAGGGAAAAAGAAGTAAGTACCTATAGCTGGGAGCATTAAGTTTTGCTTTACGGCATACAGATATTTTGCTTTCTTTAGAGCTCTCTTAATCTTTGTCTTCTTCAAAACAAGAAATAAACATTGTTTTCACTGTCATACTACCATTATCTGTAGTTAGAGGATGAAAGTGCAAGATTGGGACTTCTAACACTTATTTAACTCAGATATGTTGCTTCAGTCAATTTGATTGTTTTAGATATACTGTTCTACTGGAGCTGGGATTGATGCTAAGCACTTGATTTATCTAACTTTCTCTGGGATCCCCTAGAAAATTAGAGTTAGAAGCAATCTCAAACATCAATTAATTGGCCTTTTTTCTTATAGCTTTGTGAAGAGAAGATGTGAAAGTTTAAGTAACTTTTCTAAAGTTACAGCTGTGATTAAAACCTACTTTTATTGAAATGGTCCATACAGTGCTGTCTTTCACACTTTCAGTTAGTGCTCCCTTGCTTTTGCAATTATACTACGAAGCTGCTTAAGGATAGGGCTGTGACTTAAACACTTACATAGTTCTTTACTGATTACTTTCATTCAACACTCACATCTTTCATTTCAAAGATACTCAATTCATCCTCAGGATCAATTTCCTAGAGTTCACAAAGTCCCCAGGATAAATATTTCATGCAGATTATGAAAATTATCATATAGACACTAATCATCTGAAAACAACTTTGATTTTATAGGACAAGATACACCACATAGAATTTAATGAACATATTATCTAATTTGAAGCAAATATAAACTTGTACATTTTTATTTATCTCACATATATTGCTTCTAGGTCTTTTGGCTAAGATCAAGTGTGTATCTCAAAAGTAGTCAAGCTATCAATAGATCTTTCTAATGCTAATTTACTTATATAAAAAAAGATACAAACAATGCAAAAATGATTAAAACATTTTTTTCAGTGATGTGAAGTTGCAGTATTTTCTTGACTAAAGCTGAAGAACCAAGTCCTATGACAGAGCTTACAAAAGAAGAAGAATAGAAAAAAGATTCAGAGGCCTCCAAAGAATAAATGAGCAGCTTTTTTCACGCTCTGGGTATATATTGTGTGTATGCAATTTATGTTTCCCATAAAAACAAGAAGGAATACCATAAAGAATAGAAGGCAAAAAAAATGGAAATAAAGCTTTTGTAAATAAGGAGGGGAAGAGGGGTTGACGGGAGAAGAGGGAAATGGGGGAAAATGAGGAATCGAGATATATTAGATACAGGTACAAATTCCCTATAATGAAAGTGACCATTATGTTTATCTGTGGTGTACCAATAAAATTAATTTTAAAAGAATAAAAGAAGTAATACCAAATTCACACTAAGCTATTATGAAATCAAATGAGAAATATTTTCAGTTAAAACAGGGCTTATTAGATGACTTCAAGTAGAAATGAGAAAAAATGCTATCTAAGCCTTTGCGTCTAAGGGTGAGTACAGGCTTTTATTCTCTTTTCAAAAGGAGAAAGGATAAGTGTCACTATAAACTACAGCAAAGCAATTAACTCTTTCATAGATCTAAAAATAAGTATTAATTTTTACCATGTATATATACAGAAAATAGCTGTAAGCAAATTGCTTTGAAGTTGAAATTACTATCATTTAAACCTTTAAATCCATTCATAATTTACTCAAATTTATAAAAAATAAGTAAACATACTCTCCCCTCCAACTTATGAAGCTTAAAAATAATGTTAATAACATACTATGGATGTCAGACATTTGGACTGAAATTATTCTGGGGTGGTAGGATAATGCTCACATTTGTTAAATATTTATCTAAAATCAATTCTATTACTTGATTTGTTCTTTATGGGAGGAAAAAAAATAAAAGCATTCATATAGAACTGATCATGTGAAAAATGGGCAAAGTCCTCTTTCCACATTTAAACACTATGCGATGTGGCTTCTGCTTTACTCACATTTTCCTAATGCTGGTTTCCCTCTCTCTGGTGAGGCCCTTGTATCCATGATACTCTTTTTCATTACTTTAGCAGGTCCTCAGAGTCTTTGCACTATCTAGACTAAGCTTTCTTCATTTTTGGATGGCTAACTGTCCATTAGAACTTGGCTCAAATGCCTCCATCTCCAAGATACTTTCTTGCCATTCTGTCAAAAATAGACATCCAAGAATTCTTCTTCATGTCATCATTAAACATCTGCTGATTTTTATGATTATTTATTTGGTAGTTCAATTTATTATTAGTTTTTGCCCCACTGCCCTTACAACTATCAAATAATTTTCTTGACAATAAAGGGTGCTTTTTGTCTTGTTCACGTTATTTCTCTAATATCAAAAATCACCCCCACCATACAATAAGAGGCCTCAGAAATGCTCACTTATCAATAAAACTTGTAGACAGTACACATCCAAAAAGACAAAACCCAAGTCATTTGTCATACAAATATTCTTTAATTCTTCTAACATTAGGTACTACTGAATTCTTGTCCTGCAGAAATAACGTACCAAGTTGTATTGATCTAAAGTGTAGGTAAGAATTCAAAAGTTTATCGACCTATTTTTCTTTGCTAATAATTTTACTGTGAAGAAAGAATAAGGATTAAGAAATTAATAGTGGTGAACAATGAATATTTGTCATCAGAGTTGTACTGAAAAAGACGTAAGACAATTAAGTCCAAGAAAAATGAGATAGATTATTTGGAATCAGTGAAAGACAAAAAGGAAAAGTATGGAAGACGGTGTTATCAAAGTTCATTTAGGGATTTAAGGTAGAAAATTAATTTCAATAGGGTGTTTTTAACTATATAATGCAAAGAATGAGGGGGTAATATATTTGATATTTATTCAGATGATAATAGAGGCAAAGAACTTACTATGCAAGGGGAAAAATGTTACCACTTATCTTTTACTCTCTCTCCAAACTACAATGCTTGTTGAAGTCATTGTGGGGGCTAAATGGTACAGCTATACACGTTTTAAAAATAAATTCGAATGGGGGACAAAGATCTGCCAAAAAAGATCCCGGACCCACCCCTTGCTTAGTTCCTTGTATGCTTGCTATGCCACTTGTTCCCCCATTTGACTCCCATTAATCAATATTACCTGGGTGACTGTACTTGCAGTCTTATTGGTTGGTCGTGGTTTTGTCCCACCTCATGCCCACCTTGTAAATTTCCACTGGGTCTTATACTTTTGTCCCACTTTGTACCCACCTCACCATGTGGCTTTGCTGTATAAAACATCTGAAAAGCAGGGTGGGCGGGGAATCCACTTTTCAGTCCCCCTTCTATCTCTCTTAGGCAGAAGCTTTCTTTCTCGCAATAAATTTTTCCTACTCTTGAAAAAAAAAAAGAATAAATATCCAGGGCCTGGGTTTAGCTCAGTGGTTCTGCCACCTGCCTCACAAACACAAGGTCCAGAGTTTGAGCTCTGGCCAAAAAAAAAAAAAAAAAAAAAGAATAAATTTCCAATTTTACCTCTAATGATTGTGATAATGATTTAGGGAAAAATTCTTTAGGTAGATTGTGCTACAAGCTCTTGACTCTTTCCTCAAAAATGAAAACATCTGTTCTATAAAATTTAATTATGTTTTCCTTTTAGCAAATGAGGAAGCAATTTATGACTTGGGTTTACATTTAAAAAAATGACCAGCATGGTAAAGTTAACTGATTACTAAACAGAAAAGAATATTATAAGCAATACATTTAAGTAATAAGTTAATCCAAAGACATATGTTAAAATTTTTCTGAATTTAAAAAAAGAATTATTAACTTCAATGTTAAAATGCTAATGATCATTTGCCAGTTGGCCACATATAAAAAGGTCAAGTTTGTAATGTGTATATCGGTAGTTAAAATAAAGAATAAAAATATCCAAATATGAAAAATAACATATAAGAGAGAAAAAAATAAAATTTTTAGTTTTTGTCCTTACTTTGTTCTATTGGTCTTGTAGTTTGTAGTTTTCCTTCTATGAATAGATATAAATAATGATCATTTATTTGAATATGTAAGAATATTCACTGATCTTGTGATTTTCCTATATATCTCATGAAAATGCACATAACAACGTGTTTTCTCTTGTACATTAAAGTCTTGCTGCTTGTGCATTTTTATTTGAAAACTCTTAAAGTGTGTTCATGGTTGGCTTTTGTAATACAGAGATCTATTTTAAGGGAAGGAATAGGAATTGTTCATCTCCTTATAGAAGTCATCATGTAAATAACCCAATTATTGTAACATTTTTTTCTTCCCTCTATCATTGAGAGAGAGAGAGACAGAGAAGGGATGAAAGGAAGGGAAGGAGAAGGAGAGAAGAGGAAGAGAGGAAGGGAAGAAGGAAAGCAAAAAAGGAGAAGAGAAGAGAGGGAAGGAGGGAGAGAAAAAGGAAAGGTAGAGGACTGGGAACTTAGCTCAGTGGCACAGGGCCTGCATGGCAAGCGCTAGGCACTGAGTTTGATTCCAGGCACTAAAAAAGAAAAAAGAAGAAAAAAAGAGAAGAAGGAAGGAAATATTATATATTTATGCATACCAAAATATATCTTGCACAACTAAATAGCTTACAGCCCAACAATTCTGCTTTTGAATGTGCAGTACGGCTAAGTCTCCAGAGGGATATGTTAACTGTGATCCATGTGCCATTGAGAGGTAGCCAAGTTGACTTCTTACATTTGCCATTTGCTTCTCTTGGGGTGTCTAGAATTTTAGGGCCCTGCTCTACTGCCCTAGGTTCACATCATTAAAGTTCTCTCTATTTTCTTTCTTTCCAACTTAGTAATTGAACAATGTTATGTGATGGCTCAGGCTTCAAGACAGCAAAATTTGAAGTAAATGGACTTCCTAAGTATATTTTATTTATTTTTCTTTCCTGTTCTCCAGCTTAAGGCAATTTATTAATCCAGCTAGGTTAAGAGTGAAATAAATAATATGTTTGCAAATCATTTACAATAGAAACCAAAAAGAATGAAACAACAGAAAGAGAAACAAAACAAAACACAAAACCTTGCAAAATGTTGCTGGTTCTCTCATGATTTCTGATTTAACAGCCCCTCCACCCTCAAAAAATTCAGTTTGTGAATGAAACTACTCCCGCCTCTCCTTTCTTTCCTATTCTATCAAGTCTTTATTGTTCTTCTTAACACTATATGGATGTTCCTCTCTTCTGTTTTCTCAATTTCATGCATAGTCCTGCCGCTGTCTTTCTTCTGGATTATTGTTCTGTTCTTACTCCATTCAACACCTTTCATACTATTACACACGTCTTGCTAAAACAAAATTCAGTAATTTCCCTCTTTTAATGCCTTGAACAGCATCCTATTACATAAACTATGAAATTTAAATTTCGTATCATTTTACATAAGCCACTCTCTAATCTGTCTCTTGGTTGCTTGCTGTCACTCTTGGGTTCTCGCTGTTGTCTTACAGATAATACAACTTACGCACTTATCTTTCTGACTTATTTGTATTTCCCCAAAGATACCACAGTCATTTTTATCTACTCATCTTTACATGTTTCTCTTTCTCTAAAAAGGATCACCTTTCACTTATTTAAAAATGACTCATGACTCAGCTTAAGGATCTCTCATTCTCTAGAGCTACGCTTGAGAAACACAAACAAAACTGACAACCACTGGGTCTGAAATTTTTTCTGTGCCACATATTTCTAGCACTTCTCCTACTGACGTACATATCACTGCCCTCAGTCCATGCTTAATAAATTAAAAGTAGACATGAAAAAATAAAATACAGCATGATACTAGTGACTATGCATAGCATTTTTTCTAGTAAGAATAAAACTTTCCCTACAAAGAAACTATGATCCATGGACTTGGATGTTTCCTGTAAACAGTTTATTAAGCTGGGCAGAAAGGATTACTGCATAGTTCACATTGTTTTCATTTAGGGCTTTTATGATACAAGTCATAGAAGAGGGTGTAGGTGAGTGGTCTTTACTGCTTATTCAGAGCCTTCTGGAAGTAACAAAGGGGAATGGCAGCAGAGCTGATTATTGCAAAGTCTAATAACAAGTTAAGCTGATAGTGTTGAGTGATTGTTGTGATTCCAAACACCATTGGCAAATGTGCAAAACCCATTACATCTATAAGGTGTTACTGAAACTAAAGATGAGATTCCTATTGCAATGTAATATTCATTCCAAATGCATGCATTTTAAAAGAAGATTACACTAGCTAAGTAGCAAACAAACATTAGATTGTAAAAATGTTTTTAATAAAAAACAGAAACTTTTCCCATACCCAAGAACAGAAACTTCAGCAAATCTTGAAATATTGGTGATGAAAATCAACATGGAAATTTGCAAAGAAGTTTACACTATCAAGCAAAATGTTGGCTTAAAGTAGTGGCATCTGTCTTCTCTGACAGTTACAACGGCTTTACTTCTAATGTTAGATGAACCGATGTTGCCTAGATCAGTTGAGTTTAGGTATGCTTTGGATATGAAGAAGTTTTGTCCCTTGAAGGAGTCCTGAAAATTTGAACGTTTTCCTAAAATACATGTTCTGATTAAACATTCTTTCATAGTGCTCCAAGTTCTACTTATAGCGCACATTTCCAGAAAAATATGTCAGTATTGTGGTACATGAAGAACTATTTCTTGAGTTTCTAGTGTCTGCTAGGAGCCATGCTTCACATTTTTACATATACAATTTTTGAGAACTTGCAATAACTATATACATTACTTATAATTTACATATAAAAAAATAGAAGGCCAAAATATTCAAAATAAAATCCTTTAGTAAGATCACATGTTACCAAGCTGTAGATAGAGGTAGAAATTAAGATCATCTCTTTATGGTCCTTTTAGTTGGGCCTCACAATAAATCTAAGATTTAGACATGCCATGGGAATTTCTGTAGATTAATGACCCAGCACCTGAAGTTCAGAAGGTAAACGTTGAAGAAGAGTTTACTGATAATCATGTGAATAAAATGTCTTAAAGAAATACTAATTATTAAGACAGAAAACTATCAGTAAATTGCTTGGTGCCAGAAACTTTAATGGACAGATTTTCATTATGGTCTTATGAATGTCACATGAATCTCCAAACCAAGAATTGGACATTATGCTTTAAATGAATTAAGGCAGGCAAAGGCAACAAAAGCTATTTCCTCTCTTATACTAGCTTCTTTTCTCTGCTTTGCATTGTCTTCATTCTAGGATCTACCTTGACATGGGAACCAATATTTGAGAGAGAAGGAATGAGAGAATTCCAGGAAATACAGGTGGGTAGGTAAGAATTTTGCCAAAGTAACCCTTAGGACTCTAGCTAAACCTGATTGACGATACAGTCTCAATGAAGAGGGGAAGTATAGCCCTTCTCCCCACTTGAAGGTGAGAAGGGGAAATGAATGACCCACAGTACAATCTCCTATAAATACCTTTGACTAATTTCACATCATGTCAATGAGTGAGATGGATTTAAACTGAGACAGTTCAACTCTAGAGCCAATATTTTTTCTAAGGAAATAACAGACTGAAAAAGGCAACTTATAGAATGGGGAAAATATTTGTGAACCACATGAATACAGAATTAATATATAAAATATATAAGAAATGCCATAGGAAAATAACTTGATTTAAAATAAGGGCAAAGGGCCTAAATAGACATTTCTCAAAAGAAAATATACAAATGGTCAATGGGCATGTGAAAATGTGCTCAAGATTTTGAATCAACAAATACAAATCAAAACCACAAAGAGATATCACCTCACACCTGTTAGAATAGATATTATCAAAATGAAAAACGATGGCAAGTGATGATGAAAGAAAATGCGGAGCAAAAAAGCACTCTTACACACTATTTGTGTAGGATTAAATTTGTGAAGTCACTGAGGGAAAAAAATTATGGGCATTTTTCAAAAAGTTAAAAATAAAGGGCTGGGGATTTGGCTCAGTTGTTCCAGTGCCTGCCTTCCAAGCACAAGGTCCCAAGTTCAATCCCCAGTACAAAAAAAAAATTAAAAATAATACCACCTTATGATACAGTAATACAACTTCTGAGTATATATTAAAAATAAAAATACAATCAGTATGTGAAAGATTGATTTGTACTCTCAGGTTCACTGCAGCATTATTCCAAATAGGTGAAATAGGCAAACCTTAAATGGCTGAAGAAATACACACAAACACACATGAATGTTATTCAGTATTAAACAAGAGAAGGGAATGTTGATATTTGGGACAACATACCTGACCCTGGAGGACATTATGCTAAGTGAAGTAAGCCAGATGCAGGATAACAAATAGTGCATGATTTCACTTACATATCAGATGGACAGAAAAGAGAGTAAAATGATGTTTGTCATGACTGAAGGAGGAGAAAATGGAAAACTCAGGACCAAGGGACACAAAGTTCTAAGATGAGTTTTGGGGATCTGATACGTCAATAGATAGCAGTATTGTGCGGCAGACTTGAAATGTGCTAACGGAGCATATCTATCTTCTGTGTGACTATGACAAAAGAAAAACAAAACGGGAACTGTGTGAGGTGATGGATACATTGATTAGTTTGATTGTAGAAGTTACTTCACAATGTATACCTATAGCAAATATCAAGTGTATACCTTAAATATATTATATTAGTCAGTTTCCTCTTGTGTGGAGAAAATACCTGACACCTGCACATTAAAGGAGGAGATGTTTATTTTGGTGCCATTTTTTCTGAGGATTCAATCCATAGTTGGGCAACTCCAAGGCGGAATAACCTAGTTGAAGTGTGTGACAGAGGAAAGTTGTTCAACCCATGGAAGGCAGGAAGCAGACAGAGAGGAGCCAGAGACTAAAATACACCCTTGCAGGTCACACTGCCATCCGTGTCCATACCCTCCGACCAGGCCTTACCTCTAAATATCAGACCTGTGGAGGACCCTTAAATCTACACTATACCTTAAATAATTACTGTAATTTATACCTTAATGAAAACGAGGTTATGATACAATCAATGGCTTTTTTTACTATTTCCATTACCTTTTATCTCCAAATAGTAATAGCTGACATTCTATGTCTCATGCGCTTTGCTAAAACTTTGTGTGGTCTTTCTGACTGACCTTGATATCAATCTAGTAAATACAGTACTTTTAGTATTATTTTTCAAATGAAATTTTGTTTCCAACACTTGAAGAGGTGAATTATCTTATCCACATTACATTGCTAATGCATAATATCTGACAACAGACCCCAGTCCTTAATGAATGTAAACCATATTAAAAGTATTAAAATATATATCAGTATAGGGCTGGGATTTAGCTCAGTGGTTCTGCCCCCTGCCTCGAAAGCACAAGGTCCCAAGTTAGATCCCTGGTACCAAAAAACAAACAAACAAACACAAACAAACAAATTGATTCCTAGATCTTTTAGTCCAAAATACATCTGTTTTGAAAAGCAGCATGGCATAATCATGTCAGTGCTCAAGTACAGCTACACACTCAGAATTATTATATGGAAGAAAAAGCACTGTCTACATTTTGTCTACTTGAGGTTTAAGTGTTATGCAATTGCCTCTCTAAGCTTTAGTTACTCCCTGTGTGTGTCTGTGTGATATAGCATTCCATCTCTCTAGCTCATTACAACAAAAGTTGGCTACAATGATACTGTATTTTTTTCATACAGTTGAACATGGGCTTTTCATTTCAGACTCTATTTTCAACTTTGTTAATTTTAATTCATCTTGCTAAATTAATGCAGTGTGATCAGCACCATGCTTCACATAGTTCTAGCTTTCTTTCTGGATCCCCTAGTGCTTCCTAGGAATAATAATTGGTTTCAAAAGTGCTTTGATCATAACAGAGTAATTATAATAAAATAATGAACATATATATTGCTTAATGGCTACTATGAACACAAGGAATAACTCACATTATTCTTCCAACGATCTTATAAGGTATATATCATTATTGGCCACATTTCACAGATGGGTAACTACAGGTACAGATTTACATGGCTCATAGGTGAAAAAGCACAGGATTTAAGTTATCTATCTTTGAATCATGTAAGTTTAATGTCTATTTTAAATTGCCTCAAAATTTGTCAATCTCTTTTGGATCAATTTTCCCATATTAGGGAAATAATGCGAAAGAAAATGGAAAAGGTCCATACAAACCATTATATTAATTAACATATTAATTATGTACTATTTGAAAGCACTGCAACATATTAAATAAAGCTAAAACAATTAATGGCATATTGCATCCATAATATCACACTACCCTCAAAAAAGGTTAATCATCAAAGTTACATGTACTGAAAATATTTGAACTTAACTATCCATTGCACATTTTATTAGTATACAACCTTTATTTATTTATTTATTTATTTTTAATTTATATATTAATTGGTACATTTTAGGTATACAATACCTTTACATTTATCATTGGGTGTTTCTACCTTTACATGATGTATCTTGGTTCTTATTATTTTCCCCATTACCTGTGCGCCCTTCACCCCCACCACCTTTGCCTATTTACATAGACTTTGTTTTCATTTTTTTTTTTCCGCATATTTTTTCTTTTCCCTTCTTCCCTTTCCCTTCCCCTCCCACCACTGCTCCACCTTTGGACATTTTCCTATTTCAAATTATCAATTATTTGTTTTAATCATTTTCATCCGGATTTTTTCTTGTATTAAATTCTTTTATTGGTACATTGTAGGTATACAACACAATTACATTTCTCACTGGGAACTGTACCTTTACATAATGCATCTTGGTTCTTATTTTTTCCCCATTCCTAGCCCTCCCTTCACGCCCTCCACCCTTCCCTATTTACAAAGACTTTATTTCCATTTTTTCCATTTCTCAGCATTTTTCCTTTCCCTTCTTTCCTTTCCCCTGCCCCTCCCACTACCCCTACCCCTTTGGACCTTTTCTTCCTATTTTACATTATCCATTATTCATTCTAATCATTGGTACATTTTAGGTATACAATATAATGACATTCATCATTGGAAATTTGCACCTTTACATAGTCTCTCTTGGTTCTTATTTTTCACCCTTGCCCAGCCCTCCCTTCAACCCCTCCATTCCTCCCTATTGACAAAGATTTTGTTCCTATTTTTCCATTTTCTCATATTAATCCCATTCACTTCTATCCTTTCCCCTCGCCCTCTCACTTCCTTCCCCTTTGCCCCTTTTCTTCCTATTTCACATTACCTATTATACATTTACTCCTTATTTACACTTTCAGTTTCTCACATCAGAGAAACTATTCGGTATATATTCACGTGTGTCCTATTTATTTCACTTAAGAGTATTGCCTCAATGTGCATCCACTTAGCTATAAATGTCTTTAATTTCTCATTTTTTATGGCTGAGTAGTACTCCATTTCATAAAAAACCACATTTTCTTTATCTAGTCTCCAGTTGATGGGCATTTGGGCTGTTTCCAAGTTTTAGCTATCACAAACTGTGCTGCTATGAACATGGGTGGACATTTATCACTGTGGTATGATTCTTTTAATTCTTTGGGGAAGATCCCCAGCAGTAGAATAGTGAGGTCAAATGGGACTTCCAGTCCTAGTTCTTTGAGGTATCTCCATAATGATTTCCACAGTGGTTGCACTAGTCTACACTCCCAACAGCAGTGGAGCAGGGTTCCTCTTTCCCCACAGCCCCACCAGCATTTGTTATTGGTTGATTTCATGATAGCAGCCATTCTTTCTGGAGTGAAGTGGAATCTCAGCATTGTTTTCATTTGCATCTCTCGAATGACCAGTGATGTTAAACATTTTTTCATGTATTTATTTGCTATTTCTACTTCTTTGTCTGAGAAATGTCTGTTCATTTCAGATGACCATTTTTGGATTGGGTCTTTAAATTTGGGAGGTCTGATCTTTTTAAATTCTTTATAGATTTGAGATAGTAGACCTTTGTCTGAGGAAGAGCAGGTGAAGATTTTTTCCCACATTGTGGGTTGTCTTTTCACACTGCTGGTGGTTTCTCTTGGTGGGCAGAAGCCTTTTAATACGAAGAGATCCCACTTGTTGATCGTTTGTGCTAGTTCACGGGCAACTGAGGTTTTGTTCATAAAATCTTTTCCTACACCGATGTCTTCAAGGGTTCTACCTAACCTCTGTTCCAACTGGTTCAGAGTTTCTATTTTAATATTTAGATCTTTAATCCATTTTGATTTTAGTTTAGTGCATGGTGAGAGGTACAGGACTAGTTTTAATCTTTGGCAAGTTGAAGCCCAAATTTTCCAGCACCATTTATTAAAGAGGCTATCTTTCCTCCCGTGAGGGTGTTTGGCTCCTTTGTCAAGATGAGATGGTTGAGTGTGTCTGGTGTTTCTGCATCTTCTAATCTGTTCCACTGGTCACCAAGTCTGTTTCTTTTCCAGTACCATGGTGTTTTTATCACAGTAGCTTTGTAGTAGAGTTGCAGTTTGGGGATTGTGATACCCCCTGCCGTGTCTCTGTTACTTAGAATTTCTTTTGCTATTCTGGGTCTCTTCTTGTTCCAAATGAATTTTTTGATTGTTTTCTCAAGGTCTATGAAGTATGCTGCTGGGATCTCAATTGGAATTGCATTAAATGTATATAGCAGTTTTGGAAGTATGGCCATTTTCACTATATTAATCCTTCCTACCCAGGAGCAGGGGATGTCTGTCGTTTTTCTGATATCATCTTCAATCTCTCTTTTCAGAGTGCCATAGTTTTCAGAGAAGAGGTCTTTGATTTCTTTCATTAGGATGATGTCCAGGTATTTCAGTTTTTTGGATGCTATTGTAAAAGGAATTATTTGCCCTATTTCTCTCTCAGTGAGTCTGTCATTGGTGTAGAGGAAAGCTGTTGATTTTTGTGTGTTGACCTTGTAACCAGCTACTTGACTGAATTTGGTTATTAAGTCTAGAAGACTTTTGGTGGAGTTCTTGGGGTCTTCTATATAGAGTATCATGTCATCTGCAAATAATGACAATTTGACGTCTTCATTACCTATCTTTATTCCTTTTATTTCTTTCTCTTGTCTAATTGCCATGGCTAATGTTTCCAGAACTGAATTTGGGGGGTCTGATTTTTTTCAGTTCTTTATATAGTCTAGATAGTAGGCCTTTGTCTGATGTACAGCTGCGAAAATTTTCTTCCCCTATTGTAGGTTGTCTCCTAGCTCTGTTGGTAGTTTCTCTTGCAGTGCAGAAGCTTTTTAATAAGATGAAATCCCAGTTGTTGATTCTTTGTTTTAGCTCCCGTGCTACTGAAGTTTTTTTCATAAAGTCTTTTCCTATTCCAATGTCATTGAGAGTTCTACTTAACTTATCTTCTAGCAAGTTTACTGTTTCTGTCTTGATATTTAGCTCTTTAATCCACTTCAATCTTAGTTTAGTGCATAGTGATAGCTATGGGTCTAGTTTTAATCTTTGGCAGGTTGAAATCCAGTTTTTCCAACACCATTTATTGAACAGGCTATTTTTTCTCCAATGAGGGCGATTGGCTCCTTTGTCAAAGATGAGGTGGCTGAGTATATCTGGAGTTGTTTCTGCATCTTCCAATCTATTCCACTGATCCTTGGTTCTGTTTCTTTGCCAGTACCACGCTGTTTTTATCACAGTACCTTTGTAGTATAGTTTCTAGTTGGGGATTGTGATATCCCCAGCCATGTCTCTGTTGCCCAGAATTACTTTTGCTATTCCAGGTTTCTTCTTGTTCCAAATGAATTTTTGGATTGTTTTCTCTAGTTCTGTGAAGTATATTGTTGGAATTTCAATCGGTATTGTATTAAATCTATATAGTAGTTTTGGAAGTATGGCCATTTTCACTGTACTGATTCTTCCTACCCAGGAACAAGGGATATCTTTCCATTTTCTTATATCCTCTTCAATCTCCTTCTTCAGAGTGCTGTAGTTTTCAGTGTAGAGGTCTTTTGCTTCCTTTGTTAGGTTGATTCCTAGTTATTTCTTTTCTTTTTAGATGCTAATGTAAAAGGAATTATTTCCCAAATTTCTCTCTCAATGGGTCTGCTATTTGCGTATGAGAAGGCTATTGTTTTTTGAGTGTTGACCTTATATCCAGCTACTCTACTGAATCTGTCAATTAGTTCTAGAAGGCTTTTGACCGAGTTTTTGGGGTCCTCTATGTAAAGTATCATATCATCAGCAAATAATGACAGTTTCACTTCTTCCTTACGTATATTTATTCTTTTTATTTCTTTCTCTTGTCTAATTGCTGTGGCTAATGTTTCCAGAACTATATTGAACAGGAGTGGTGAGAGTGGGCATCCTTGTCTTCTTCCTGATTTTAGCATCTTTTTTGTAACTGCCTGTAGAATTTTGCTCTTCTGTTGGATTTCTGGGATCTTGACTATTATATGTCTAGGTGTAGATTTTTTTTTATCATGGCTAGGTGGAGTTCTATATGCCGCACTTATCTGTGTGTCCAATTCTCCACCTCTGTCTGGGACGTTTTCTACTATTACTTCTGTAAACAGTTTTTTATTTCAGTTATACTTTCTCGTTTTTTCTTGGACTCCTAACAGTCTTATGTTATTCTTCTTTGCATCATCTAGCAGCTGTTGGATTGATTTCTCATGGTCCCTTACTATCTTTAAGAAATCTCTGTTTTCATGGTCCTTAACTGCGATCCTGTCTTCTATATCTGATATTCTGTCTTCAGATTCTCTTAGTCTGCTCTGCATGCTTTCAATGGAGTTTTTAATCTCCTGAATATCTGTTTGAATCTGTTTCATGGATTCCATTTCTTTCTTATGTTGGGTGATCATGGTTTCCATTTCTTT
Source organism: Heterocephalus glaber (assembly GCF_053883595.1). Classification (NCBI taxonomy): domain Eukaryota; kingdom Metazoa; phylum Chordata; class Mammalia; order Rodentia; family Bathyergidae; genus Heterocephalus; species Heterocephalus glaber. The sequence goes on from NW_028258463.1 coordinate 3,882,100, forward strand.
CTTATGCTGGGCATTCATGGATTCCAGCATGTTTCTGATCTCATCTATTTTCTTGTCTGTTTCTGCTCTAGAGCCTCTAATCATGTCTTTCACTCTACTCACCATTTCTGTATTTATCTGGGAGATTATTTCTGCTTTGAATTTTTCTAGAGCTTCATGCAGTCTGGCTTTGTTACTTCCTGTGCTATCAGTTCAGGGTGTCCAGGTGGTTGATTACCTGACTTGTCCACCTCATTTCCCCCTGAATTTCCTTTGTGTCCCATGGAAACCTGTGTTTGTGCCTTGCTTAAATGTCTTCTCATTTTTGTTTTTGGTACTGTCCTTAGTTTAATTCCTGGGTTGATATTTCAAAATTGCTTAATGCAGGTATCTTTATTGCTTGTGTTTAAACCCTTGTGGAATGATTGCTTTTCAGAGGTGTCTTCCAGAAATGGCTTGTGTTTAGGATTTGAGCCTCTAATGACTCTGAGGCTATTTTATTTTCCTTATACCAGGAAGCAAAACTGATTAGATCAATCATAACATATTAGGCCAAATGTTACAATCAGCAATATTATAGCATCAAGCACAGCTTAGAAAATGACAGTTTGTGGTAGTTATTAATCTATCACATTTAACTATGTGAAGTATAATCCCCTGTGCCTCTGTAGTGAGGGATCAGGTAGCAGAAGAGCTGTAAGGTGGTGGTGGTGGTGGTGGGGAGATGGAATTGGGCCTTGCAAGCACCCACACAGCTAAGCAGAGCACCAGATGAAGGCGGGGCTCCAAGCCACTCCTGGGACCTCACCGTGCCATGGGCAGGAACCAGAACCTTAGTATCCAACCTTTGCCAAATCTTAGTAATACACAGAACAAGAGAGACAACTATTCATTCTTGTACTTAGATTCTTGGAAACTAAGGACAACAGAAAAGTAAACAAATAAGTAATTACACATTATTATTAAAGATAAAGAACAAGGTCCAAAATTATATCATCAGCTTAAAAAATAGTTATAAAATGTACATATATGCTTTGAACTGAAAGAAATTCAGAATAAAGAAATTTAATGATTTTTATTGGGACATTATACTGGATTTATTTTGCCTTTAAATTTTCAGTAATGTATTTAATTAGTAAATGATAAACACCCCAATTGAAAATACACAAAGGAAATGAACACCTAGTTCACAAAACAATAAATTTAACCAATTAAGAAGAATAAGTAGTAACTTCAGGAAAAATAAAATAATAACCTCAGACCTGCATGTTTAAGTCAGTATTCTCTACTCTTTCCTAATATTGTGCGACATTTATTACTACTATAATTATAAAATCATTTTGGTGCCACTTTATTTTTAATTTTGTTGCCATACTAGATTAAAAATTTTTAGAGAACAGGAACCAAGGCCATTTTGACCTCCTGCCATTCACTGCACCTTGAGTTCCTACACAGTGACACCAATACAGCAGGCAATCTGTGAGATAAATTAACTAAAAATACAGAATTTAAATTAAGTAACTCCAAATTAGTACAATATACTACCTTTTCTCATCAATTACTCTCGAGGATGTATAGAGTATAGAGGATGTAGAGAGTTACTTTCTCTTTGTTTCACAGAAATAAAGTGATAAAAATGCTTTCTGAAAGTTAACTTGCAAAATATTACATGGATTGAAAAAAACTTCTCTTTCAAACAAACAAACAAAATCAAAAATGCAACAGGACATCTGCTCACCTATAGTCCTACCTGCTTTAAGATCTCCTCAATAAGTAGTTTTGTTTACAAACTGAATTGTTTTTTGGGTGGAGGAGCTGTTAAATCAGAAAACATGAGAGAACCAGCAACATTTTGCAAGGTTTTGTGTTTTGTTTTGTTTCTCTTTCTATTGTTTCATTCTTTTTGCTTTCTATTGTAAATGATTTGCAAACATATTATTTATTTCACTCTTAACCTAGCTGGCTTAATGAATTGCCTTAAGCTGGAGAACAGGGAAGAAAAATAAATAAAATATACTTAGGAAATCCATTTACTTCAAATTTTGCTGTCTTGAAGGCCTGAGCCATCACATAACATTGTTCAATTACTAAGTTGGAAAGAAAGAAAATAGAGAGAACTTTAATGATGTGAACCTAGGGCAGTAGAGCAGGGTCCTAAAATTCTAGACACCCCAAGAGAAGCAAATAGCAAACAGATCACAGTTAAAATATCCCCTTAGAGACTTAGCCATAATGCACATTCAAAAGCAGAATTGTTGGGCTGCAAGCTATTTAGTTGTGCAAGATATATTTTGGTATGCATAAATATATAATATTTCCTTCCTTCTTCTCTTTTTTTCTTCTTTTTTCTGTTTTTGGTGCCTGGAATCAAACTCAGTGCCTAGCGCTTGCCATGCAGGCCCTGTGCCACTGAGCTAAGGTCCCGGTCCTCCACCTTTCCTTTTTCTCTCTCTCCCTCCCTCTCTTCTCCTTTTTTTGCTTTCCTTCTTCCCTTTTTCTCTTCCTCTTCTCTCCTCCTCCATCCCTTCCTTCCATCTCTTTTCTCTCTCTCTCTCTCTCTCTCTCTCCCCCTCTCTCTCTATGATAGAGGGAAGAAAAAAATGTTACAATAATTGGGTTATTTACATCATGACTTCCGTAAGGAGGTGAACAATTTCTATTCTTTCCCTTAAAATAGATTTCTTTATTTCAAAAGCCAACCATGAAGACACTTCTGACAGTTTAATATTTAATATACATTTGATATGAGATATAGAAAATAAAAGAGAATTAATGTCAGGTAGAAATATAAAACCGGTCAAAGAAGTGTGAATATGTCCAGATGATAATACAGAACTATGGAAGCTTGGAGGGGTCATCCAGCAAGACTACACAGAAAAGATGAAATTCAATGAGAATCTTGGAGATTTGGTAGAAGGACCTGGGATTATGATGGAGAGGTCGAAAAGGAAGTAGTGTGCATAATTTTCCAAGCAGCAGAACAAATGAGTCTGTGTCCTTTAATGGGAAAGGATGGACCACAAAGTAGAAGCACTGAAATTTCAAACTGGCTACAGCATAGACTGAGGGGAGAAAAACACTGAGATAAACACTTACAAAGAAAATTGGAGGACACAGTTTTGCCCTGTCCCAATGTTGAGGAGACTGAGAGAGAGAAATAATCTTCTCTTGATCTGAACTCACCTTCAGAAATTTCTTAGGTAGTTGTATGTTTGAAATAGGAGGGGTGACTACTGTTTAAAGACCAGTTGGCAGAAAACAAACTACTTCTGTCCAAAAGTCAAAACAATGTTGTGGAAGACTGATAGGAGAGCTGTTAGGAAGCAGAGGGACAGTTCTAAGTCTAGGAATGAATATTGGCAGATAAAGTAGAATTCAAAGATGAAGCCAGGACATCCAACCTGGCTCTGGGGAGTTGGTTCCAGAACCAGAGAAACTCTTGCTGTTGTTTTAATTACTTTTATTATTATTGTAATATTGAAAAGTCAACAAGGCTGCAAATAAAGGTGATACATAATTTACATAATTTGACCAATATTAAATCAAGGCAATGCTAATATATTTGTTGGAAAATTAACCATCACGAAGAAATATGGAGCTAGAGCTCAATTATAAGTCAAATTTAGAGAATACAAAAGACAATAGTGGAAACAGTTTATCACATATTTAAATCTCTAAAATCAAAAAGGGGAAGAGTATTGATCGCATATTAATATACACGTGTGATTTAAATGTATTTCCTTAAGTCTTTCTCTTTTTTTTTTTGATACTGGGGATTGAACTCGGGTCCTTGTGCTTGTGCAGCAGGCAGGGAAAACACTGAGCTAAATCCCTGGCCCTGCCTTAAGTCTTTCTGGCACATAATCTCAAGACACAAAAACCATTTCCTGTAGTAACATGTGCATGATAAGACCCTTGGAATCAAAGGAAATCACAGACAAAACTTGAACATTAAAGTTAATTATACTAGCTTTATTTTTCCAAGGGCAAACAACTTTTAGACATCTTGGACTCCCTGAATAAAGAACAGAGAAAGTCATTTTAAAAATCAAAAAAGTTCTTATTTATCCTGGCACTACATTTCGTGTGAGCTTAAGAATGAGGGTGTTAGTCTCACTGTTCAACATTCATGTCAGAAATCCTTTGATGAAGGAAGGATTCTAGCCAAATCTAAAAACAGCTAGAATCAACCCATTTCCTCAAATGATTATCTTATATATGATGACTACTATATGTCCACATATACTAATATTATATATACCAGAGTTAAAATGACTTTAATGAGAAAATAAATTACTAGGAAATGGCAGAAGGCTTTTTTTATTTGAGAAAGGAATGTTTGTATTTGTTTCTTTTCTATGTATGTATCAGTATACAAATTCATTTTTTCTGAATATAGGACATGATGGGAACAATCAAAATATTATCAAGTCAAGGAGTCCATTTGTTTTCTTTTGTACAACATTAATATATAATGAAAAAATAATGTATAAAATTTCATCACAGGCAGATTCCTAAACCACAGCTATAGAGTCTTTCCTTAGTGCATGATTATATGATAATATCTAAAGTGTCTTCTGCAGATGAATCTCTCATTTATATTTGTTTTACCCTGTCCCTGAAAAATGCTACTTTTATAGCTCTCATAAAATTTTAACTGTATTTGTTGTTAATTATGTAAGATAGGGAAATTATGAAAGTATAAATTCTTTCTTAGTAGGGAATGTCACGTTTCTGAACTCTGAATTGTCAAAATAACCTTAGTAATTTCTGACAAAATAAAGCACCAAAGTTTTGCTTTCTTGGATAAAAAATAAAAGAAAGCAAGAAGGCTGTATAGATTTGTTGTTACATTTTGTATCAGTGTAGTGAAAGCTTCCTTTAATTTTTGGCTTGAATGGAAAATATTCTGATATGCTTTTTTCTCTGGTAACATCCCATTCCTCTTTTCAAACTGAAACTCTTTTCAAACTGAAAGATGAATTTGATTTTTTTCTGGGTTTTTTTTTGTCTCAGCAGAGTTATGTTTTGGGATAGAAATAGTCCTTTTTACAGTATATTGTCTTCAATAATTTTAGATCTATGTGAGGTTATTAGCTACCCAGGAAAAAAATGAGAAAGTGGATAGGTTTTACTCTAGTCCTTAATTAGGTAAAGATAGTTTCCTATGTCAAAAAGAAGGTAAAATAGTAGGCACTTGTGAATTTTTAAGAATTAGATCATCTGAAATAATCAGCAAACATAAGGGAATGGCAATGTAGTGAATCATGGGATATATATATATATATATATATATATATATATATATATATATGTATGTATATATTTTCCTGGAAGAGATTTGTATCCATGCAAGAGGTTTACCCTCAAGCACTGAATGAGAAACTAAAGGAGTAGCTAGATAGGAAAAGATCCTATACACAAATGTAATAGATGCTTCAACTATAACCTGTGTAGCCCAGTGACTGTTATCCAGAAAAACATTGCTTTGACCTAAAACCTGCTCCTCTATCTCCAAGAATATGTAACTGAAATTTAAGATTACAGACTGAAATCCTCAAAGTTGAAGTTTCTTCTTATCCAGATAAAAGAGAATAAGAATTTATATGTCAAAAATTAAAATGGTTTTAGCTGGTCCAGACTAAGTACAAGAAAGTACCTGTACTCAATTGAGTTAGTTTCATATATGCTGTTTTCCCAGGTGATTACCAATACTAGACACAGATTCAGCAGTGGTCCTGCTCAAATAGAGATCTTCTGCCCAGGGAAAGAAAAATCAGCTGTACTTCAGGGTTTGCTGATTGCTGATGTGAATAATTCTGAATGAAAGGCTCAAATATATAGGATAGTGTTTTCCATGGGGGATATTTATTGAACTAAGGTTTCCTGTGGGAAACTGAAGCACTATATTGAAAATTTCTAAAAATCAAAGTGAAACCTCCTCTATATCAGGGACACAAAGAGGAGGGGAAAAAGTATACTATTTCAAGCACACTGCTAGCCTGTCCCTCTGGATATTCACAAGGTCCTGACATTCACAAAATCTTGAAGCTACTTGGCACAACACACTGAAGAAATATAGTAAACAGTTCAGGAAGGCAGAATCAGACATCTTGTGGGCTGTGATGGTTAAGAAATTCAGACTTTTCTCAAGAAAACTTCAGGCCAACTTGTCAATATACTTATAAATTCTTAAGGTATGGAGAACAGAGATGGAAAAAGCGGGTAGGCACTTCCGAAGGAAGGAGCAAAATCTCCCAGGCACTTATTAGGGGTAAGATTTCTAGAATCTCAGAGATCTAGGATTGCCATATTTTTGTTGCAGAGGCAGACCAGAGATAAACAGTGTTGCTGAAACCTTGTTATTTCCCTGGCTAATTTGTTCCCTGATCAATTTTTCAGATTAACAGAGGGAAAAGGAAAATAGCAAAGTCTTGTTTTGCATACAATTAAAAAATTACTAGACAGACATGTGAGGGTAAAAATATATAATCAATAATTCAGAGAAAAGAAATATATTAAACAATGACCCACAAGTGATTCAGATTTTGGAGGTAACAAGCAAGAAATTAAAAACTATTATGCTACTATACATTTAAAATGTACAGAAGAAAGTAGATAAAACAATAGAGAATCTTATCACAAAAGATAGAATTATTAGGAAAAGTATCTAATGAGTAATTTAGAAACTAAAATGCGTGGGATATTTGATGCTAAGAAACCAATGTATCTGTAACAACAGCTTAGACAAGGATAAAACACAGGGATAGTGAACTCAAAGAAAGATTCACCACCCTGAGAAAAAAGAAAAATGGGCACAATTCATAATGAAAGAGAGAAAGAGAGAGAGAATAAAATAACAAAGAATGAAGGACATGTAGAATACTCACAAATGAGCTAACAAGCATGCAATTGGGGTTTCAGAAGGAGTAAGTAAAATGAGAACTATTAACACACTTTTCTTCATAACTGATAGAACAATAGACTATCTGAATAATGCAATTAACAAAGTTGGTCCAACTCAACAGTGAAAAATACATAATGTCAGAGGAGGGAAGATAGAAGGCAGCTCTTCACATGCTAGTAATACTGTATTTCCTAATCTTGAGGTTGTTTACATGGATACACTAAACTTTCTACAAGTATATATATATATATTTTTTGGTACAGGGGATTGAACTCGGGTCCTTGCACTTGCGCAGCAGGTGGAGAAACCACTGAGCTAAATCCCTGGCCCCTCTACAAGTATATTTTAACCAAAGATAAGGACAACCACAACTTGTTGTACAGCAACTTGCATTTGTATGTGATTTGCTTTTCAGAAATTAATTTTTAATTGATGGTACTAATGATATATTTATGGAGCACAGTGAGATTTTTCTGTACATGTATACATTGTTTAATGATCAGCTTGGGATATTTCATTTATCTATCATGTCCGACGTTTATAATTTCTCTGTGATGAGGACATCCAAAATCCTCTCTTCTAGATACCATGATTATACAGTCTTGTTAACTACAGTCACCCTTTTGTGTAACAGTACACTAAAATTGATTCTTCCTCTCTAGCTGTGAACCAGTCTCTCCAAGTTGCTCCTTCTCCTCTGCCCACCTAGCATCTAGTATGAGCTCAGCATTTGTGATCCTACCTGACTGAAACCAGGTAGTTGTTGCTCTGTATTTGACTTACTTCACTTAAGATTACCATCTCCAGGTCCTCCCAGGTTCCCCCAAATGACAGGATTTCATTCAGTTTTCATTGCTAAATAGTATTTCATTGCTTTTCATTGCTGAATATCAGTTTTTATATACACCACCTTTTCTTCACTCATTCCTGTGGTGACAGGTGATCGCTAAGGTTGATTTCATACTATTACAACGTGATGTGCTTTTTAAATTATTCTCAGGCAGGGTTTCTTAAACTCTCTTGTCATCATTGGTAGCTTTTCCTTGGTAATTTTTTTATTTAACTCTCCAAAGGCACGCAATATTTACAGATTCTTTGAAGGAACTGAATTAGAACCTGCGGATTGAAGAGATTTGAAATTGAGAAGCCTGTCAGTACTCTGAGTTTGTTATTTCCAGACATGTGGGGATCCCACCAAGCCATGTTAGACTGGTTCCACGTGAATATGTGTACATGTGTGTAGACACACATATTAGCTTCATTAGAGATATAATTAATGCAGTTTCATAGACAAGACTTTTAGGGATAGTCAAGAGCTACTTATGAAAAAGCTACTGAGTTATTAAGACATGATATCAATTGTTACTCATATAAATCCAGGGCATTATTAAAGTTCCATGAAAATTCTCATTCTGTGTTCTAAGAAATCTGGCTTTTCCAAGTGCTAGATAATTTTGCAAGACTCCCACAGATAATTGGAATTTCTCTACTTTTCTGTAGTACTTTTACTATTCAGTATCAGACTTGTAAGTTTGTGCTATCATTGCTATTAAATGAATATTATTAGTTTTTCTTCATCACTGTCAACCTAAGCTGCTGTCTTTTGATTTATCCTTTCTATAGATGGCATATTTATGCCAATAAGACATGCATGTTTTGCAGTTACAGCATGAATCACTCATAAACATACTAATAGCTGATAATCACTGAAAAATTTATTTGTAGAGACATTTCAGTGTTTATAGTTTGCCTGTGAATTCATTTCATTTCATCTATTGCAGTTTACTATCAAAATCATGGTAATGACTGTAAGGATAAGTACAAATTAAGAATAAGAGGCTTAATTCTCTACACTGCACATAAAGGAAAAGATTCCATTCCCCTACTTTGTCTTAGAGCATTTATTTCAGAAAATGTGTAATTATAAACAGTCCTTTCTCATCTCTTTGAAATGTATATAAATCTTTTTGAAAATTAGTAAGGCCTTTATGACCTAGAAAAGTCTCAAGTACCTAGGAGACATCTCTTTGAAATATAAACATCAAGGGAGATGGTGCCCTTCCAGTTACAATGAAAGGACTACAGCCTAACTTCAGTGGGTGCCTTGGTACTCTCCCTGTCACAAACATTTGAAATGTTTGTTTTTCTTGTGAATGCAGCCAACTAGCTAATACAAATGATCACTCCAATTACCAGGTGAATCTAGGATAAACCCTATGTGTCAAACGGTGCTGTCAATTCCTTTTACTTGAGTACTAGCTAGTACTCATCTTGAAAATGTGTATGTAATGAGTTACATTTCCTTGGCTATATAAAACGGTGATTTTTTTTTCTGTCTTTGCAATCTCTCAGTGGATTGATTATGTGTATCACTTTCAGCTTTCATACTTAGTAGTAAAACTGTTCTCTTTTTCTTCTACATTTGTGGAGAGATTTTTCTGGGTTAGCAGATTTTTTTTAATACCAATCATATTTCTCCAAAATAACTTGCTAGGTATTTTTCAATGTATAGAGTTTTCCAAAACTGATACTCCACATGGTCTGCCAGGTCATTTGCCCTTCCTGTGTTGGATCAGTCAACTGGAGAATAGATGTGCTCTTAACCCTTCCCTCCAGAGTACACCTGCATATTCCTCCTTTCTACCTTTGAAAATATCTTGCTCTTTCCAACATTACCTACAGAATAATTCACAGTGACTGACAGTTTTGCTGAAATTACTAGGAAGAGAGTTTAGTAGGATAAACTTTTAGGCCTGGTACATTCTACTTGGTTGTGATAAATTGAATACTTTTCCTTTGAGCTTTCAGTTATCAGACCAATTATTTGTACAACAGTCATGCAAACATAGAATGCTATAATCAAGTCTGTAACTTACACATTAGGGTTCAATATTAGTGTTCTGTAAAAATTGATCTGTTAGGAAATTCATTTTGTTCATAGATTACTAAAAGGGGCATTAAAATTATTTTAAATGTTTTGATGAAAGTCAAGTAAAAAACAAGATTTGATACTCAATATTTTCTTGTCTTAGCAAATATTTTTAAATTATGTGTTTATTTTAAAAATATTTCTTTAACCATTAAATGCCACTATCATTGTTGTGATGCACTGAGTTGTGTCCAAAAGTGAAATTATGTTTAGCTATGAATATTTTTATTCCAAGTTCTCTCTTGACTCATTTAGCCAAATGCACTTGGCTTTTTAGCAAAACTATTTCACTTCTTATTTATTCTTATTTTCCTCAATGACCAATATCATCTAGGGTATTCTTGAATTCATGCAAGAGAAAGTAAGTTTTCCTTCACAATGAAACTCCATCCAACTCCGAAGCTTCTATTGGGTGCTTACTATATGTCAGGTACCGTCCTACATGCTGAGGTAACTGTGAAATTCAAGAGACAAAGGAAACTGGGGAAAAGAGGTCAGATGTATAGTGAATTATTACTGTTTCGGAGGGAAAGACTAGGCAGTGAACTGTTCCAACAAATGAACAGTTGGCAAAATAGGCAAGAGGGCTGCCAAGGAGAGTAGCAAGTAACTTTCATTCTACTTGAGAACTCAAACCTTTGAAAGCGGCTTTGGAGCCTGGAGGTATTGAGGTATTGTGCTTGGCTTTTCTTCTGTTCAGATTTAAGCATCTTCCCCAAGTGTTAAAAGCAGTTTTTCAATACATTGTAACTTATTAGGATAGACAGTTTTGAGATAGTGTGAAAAGATCCATATGTATATATATATCTATGTGAAAATGTGTGGATAAAGCCCAGAAAGTGTGTCGAGCTGGTTAAATGTACAGTCAAGATCAGAAGTCAGGTAGCCCAATTTCAAGGTCTGCCTCTCCCTCCCCTCCCCTCCTCTCCCCCTTCCTTCCTTCCTTCCTTCCTTCCTTTCCTCCTTCCTTCCCTCCTTCCTTCCCTCCTTCCTTCCTTCTTCCTCCAAGTCACTGTCATATGGCCTTTAAAACAAGCAGCACTAGAGCCTAAAAATAATAACTGAGAAATCTTCACCATTCAGTAAAACTACGTTAACAGGATGGAGAGTCTTGCCTTTGTGTTTACAAAGTACTCGGTATTTTCTCTAAGGGAATTCATCAAAATGTTGACTCTGAAATTGCCAAATCATCATATATTCTCTTCTTGTAGAAAATAGGTTAAAAATGTCTAATGATTTTCTTGTCTTGAATGTGGAGCTACCTCTAGGCCTGTTTACTTTTCCCCTGAAATGTTTATTATGCAATTATACTCTACTGAAATAAAAATCACCCAAAGCATCCTTGAGGGGAGAAAAGAGATTCCAAAAATAAAATTGAAATGAAGGGTGGAATATCAAGGGAAGTTTGGCTATCTCACGCTGGCCTGTATAAAAGAAGTGATATGAAGACCAATCTGTATTTATACCTGGATTGATTTTATTGCCAACTGGCTGTTAGCTCACAGACTCCTGCTATGTCCACAGATGGTCTTCCCTCATGAGCTAGGAATACTGATGATTCCCTGTGTGTTCTAATCTCCTTTTCTTATAAGGACATGAGTAAGCCTTGATTAGGGCCAACATAAAAGATTCACTTTCACTTTAAAGGTCCTATTCAATGCAGCTACATTCTAAAATATTCAGGATATAGCTTCACCACACAATGTTTGACAGGGTGCAATTCAGCTTCCATGTATCCACACATAGCTGAATTTCCATACAGTGGTAACTCAGTTCATAAATTTAATTCTTTCCGTGATTCTGGCTATGAACTGAATTGGATGAGAACTGAATCAAATTTCCCCATAAAGTCGACAATGAACCTAACCACTGACCAGAATTGCAGAAAGAATTAAGTTCATGAAGTAGGCATCACTGTTGTACAGGTTATTATTTTGTGGAGGTCAGCAATGGATTGTGTACTGAAAGCTTATTTATGTTATTTATGAGATGTATAACTTTAACATATATTTAAAAATATAAAAATTGATGCTATTCAAGGTTTCTACAACATAGATTTTGTGAGCTGTCAGACAGAGAAAATGCTAAAATGCTGTATTTTCAGAATACAATTGTCCCTTGGTACCCTTGGGGCAGTGGTTTCAGGAGCCCTGCAATTACCATAATCTGAAAATGCTTAAATTCTTTACAGAAAAAACACAATTTCTGCATATGATCTATTCACAAAATTCTCTGTGTTTTAAACCATCTTTACATTAACAATACTACCTAATCCAATATAACTGTAGGTCATTAGTTATTATGCCATATTGTCCAGGGAATAATAAGAAAACAGTTATGCACATGTTCAGTTAAATATGTAAGGCTGAGCATGGTGGTGCACACCTGTAATCCTAGCACTTGGGAGGCTGAGGCAGGAGGAATGCCTTGAGTTCAGGCCAGCCTGAACTGCATAGCAAGACCCTGTCTCACAAAATAAAACAAAACAAAAATATGTAATATTTTTGCTAATATTTTGATGTATGACTGGTTGAATCCACACATGGAAGACCCAAGGATACATAGAACTGACTGTATTAAGTAATTTAAGGGAAAGATAGTTTTTAAAAATATGTTGTCAACGACTGACAGTGGAAATAAGTAATTAAAAGAGCTAGTCCATTCAATGTGTCTTTGGGGAAGGACGACATGCCCTGTTACTTCTTGCCAGATCTTGTTCTGGTGTCATATTTTTATTGGTGAAATTCTTACTTGCAAGTCTCCTGGGAAACATTCTAGCAGGAATCAGGTTATAGCAAAGCCTCATTTACACGTGTGTTGCAGGCACTTTGGCTTTCATCCCGAGGGATGGAGTTTGCCTTAGAAAGACACTGTACTCTAACCTGAAAGGCTCTAGAATTATACATTACTGCTTTTCTGTTCAGACTTTAGCTACCTTGAGATGCCACAGGATGTGCAAGGTTGCTGCTTGCTTCAATTGAGTATCAGGTGCATCAGATAAATGAATTACTAATGGTAACCCAGTGTTTGTACTGATTTTCCATTGTCTGCCATCTGAAGGAAATAATAGAAACATATGTTCCAAAGACCATTGTTCAATATATTCACATAGTGAAGTTAAAATGTTTGGTTAGGAAATCAATATTGTTATACTAAGCATCAAGTATGGTAAAGTAGAAGAATTAGAAGAAGCTGTGAACTTGCTTAAAATCAATGTGTGTCCAAACCAGGGAGTAACAAAATAGATAAAACTACAACTTTAAATAGTAACCTAGGGAGAGTTAACCAGTATCCTAGCTTTTGCCACTGCAGGAAAAATCAATGAAAAACACAAACAAATAATAAAGGCAATACAATATTTGAGTTAGCATTAAGATTCATCCGCAGTAAATTTGAGGACAATGATTGCTATGCAGTATTGGCAACTATATTGGAATTCTCTGTGCAATGAACACAACATCAGGCACAGGAAGTAAATGAGGACCTAGCTTTAGAACTCCACTTGGGAGGAGTAACAAGATTTAAATACGTGAGAGTGACTTCTGTTAAAATATTGGAAGTCGGCATATAAGATTGTGCTCCAGAATTTAGGCTTTGGAATAAGCAAACTATAGTTTGTAGCAGAAATATACTAAGTTACTTGAGTTTTACATTCTAACTCACTGAATGTATAATGTATATATTGTAGGAATGTGTGCTTAACATTGAAATGTTCCAAGAATGACAGCCACGCAAAAGGGCCAGTATGAATCCTTCTATCAGCAAGTCCCCCCTCCAGCTACCTAAGCTGGAGCCTTTTCCTATCTTCCCTCTAATTTTCTAAGTAGGGCTTTTACTGTCGAGTTGCGCTCCAATTTTAATTTCCATATTTTCTAAAAGCAAGGACTCAAGGTAGATGGCGACAGACTTTGGCACAGCTGCAGCCTTCTCTAGGATTCACGAGGACCCTGTAATTGGCTGAGATGAAACAGCGGATGGGTGAGTCCCCAGCCAGAACATGGGCCCTACAGTTGGTCTTCTAATCCTTTTTCTTCCTTCCCCTGGCCCCTCCACGTTACCTTTCCTTGGGATGCCACAGAATCTGTCAGGACTTCTACTAACTGGGAAATGCAGACTGTCCTGCTATGTTGTTGATCTGTCCCATTTGTTGGTTTGGAGAGGCATTGGTTCTTTTCTTAAAATCTCCTGTATTAGAAACAGATCTTTGGTTGGGCAAAGTATCCAAATTTCTCAGATTTTCTTGTGCTTTTCTCTAGCTGCTGTCTGCTCTGTGCTATTTTTATGCTTCCATTTCTCAGGCAGGAACCCCTCCCCTGTTCTGGTGATTTGTAACTTTCCTCCCTCAGAAAGTGCAGATCCCAAAGTTAATACAGAACTCTTGTGTTCCTCCTCATGGTTTTCACTTGGGCTCAATGAAGGTCAAACCTTCATTGAAGGTTTCACCAGTGCGATTCAGCTGACTTGAGTCAGCAGACTCAGTCCATGATGCATGCATGCCTTCTCAGGAACTTCTATGACTGGCACCTTCTTCAGCTCCAACTCAAAACACTGATCCTTGTCTATCTCATCTCTGTAGCCTCTGTCAGCCCAAAGACAGACTGACCTTGAATCTCTCTGTGCGTCCCAGCATGGCCCATGGCCCTGTCAATTAAAGCTCCTTTCCACCCTTCACCAGTGCTCATCTGATTAAATGGTTTATGGGATGCATGGCCGAGCCTGGTCTGTTGAATGCCCTGGAGCTTAAACTTTTGCCTAAAACTTTGGTAACTAATTTGATAAGGTGTGTCCAGGAAAATGCACACCTTTAGGTACTACCCACTCTCAGCTGACCCTGGATGAAGAAGAAAGACTGGGATGGTCCCATGCAGCTGCTGAAATTAATTTTATCAGGGACATTTTCTTTTTATTTTGGCAACATTTGCTTTCTACCACTATTTAGTACAACAGAAAAATGAGCTCTAAAATTTGATTGGTCCTCAGGTTTAGACCCTTGGTGAGTCCCTTTCTGACACTGGACCTTACTCTTATTTCTGCATCATTTAAGCTTTTTTGGAGTACGGGGTGGAGGCCACTTGAATTTAACACAGAAATTTGCCTTGTTTTTTTATTATTGGGTTTTGGATGCTGGAGTCTGCTTCTAGAGGTAGTTTCTAGGCTCTTTCTGTCCTGAGCAAAGAATTGGTCAGGACAAACACAAATGATAGCAAAGTTTTACATGTTTTGAAGGTAGGAGATGAAAAAAGGTCTGAAGAGCAAGTAAAAGTAGGAAAATAAGACATCTGACCCTTAAATAAGTTTCACAGTAACTATTCTAGAGGGATAATAAGTATCTAGAAAGCGAGACTTTTGTCACAACTATAGGTCAAAGAGTTAAAAAATGAGTTTTAAATAATGTCTTAAAATGATTGAGGCTTTATGTGTTCATCATATTAAGATATCCTAAAGATAATAATGTACATGAACACCACTCAACTAATAATCTAGTAACAATCAGTATTTTTTAAAAAAGAAAGAAAAAAAGAAAGAAAATCTTTTGCTGTAAATAGTTAATAGCCATGACTTACCTGATACCTTAATGGATTTGTTTATATGGCCTAATGCTAATAATAGCAAGAGACACTACAGACATTATCTTGCTTTTCTCTAATAAATAAACTGCTATTTTCCTGCCTGGTTTTTGCTTCAATTGAATACTTACAATGGGGCTCTTAAAGAAGATCATTCTGTTTTTACAGAAAAGCCATGAAAGTTTCAAAAACAAAGATTTGACGTTTTCCCTCCCCGAGTATGTTATATGTCCTTTTCCAGAAGTACAGTGTTTACATCTAGATATGACTCTTATAATCTGGGATACAAATATGAGTAATAACCTGATTTTTAAAACCAGTACTTAAGAATGGGGAAACTTATGAGTGGGGTGGCATAATTGTGTAATAATCCACATTATATTTTTGTTAAATTGATCATATATTGTAGTAGCATATTTTTTGAGTAAAACATTTCTAACTAGAGACACTTTGTTCTAAAAAAATATTTTAAAAGAATTCAAAATATAATATACAGGGATAAAGTCAGAACATTTATGTTTAAAACAACAAGGCTTAGGGGCCCTCAGAGCCTAGCGTTCCTCTACAGAGCGGGTGCCAAGACCCGTGGCCAGAGCCATGTCTCCTGATGGCTGGGCCACCAGCCTGGGCTTGGGCAGGGGCCGGGGCCCCCGGATATGGCCCTCCGGCGTGAGCAGAATGATGGCCCTACCTCCAGCCGCTGGGACGGTAGCACCCAGAAGCCAGACTTTAACACCAAAAGGAAAAAGAAAGTGGCAGAGCTCTACCAGGCTCTGAGCAGCGATCCCACTGATGTGACTGCCCTCAGATGAGTGGCTATCAGTGAAGGAAGACTCCTGACCGATGGGATCAGACAAAAAGTGTGGCCCAAGCTCCTCAATGTCAACACCAGGGACCCACCACCTGCACCAGCAAAGGACCTACAGCAGGTGATCAAGGACTACCAACAAGTGCTGCTGGACATCAGGCGGTCCCTAGGGCACTTCCCCCTGGCATGCCCAATAAACAGAGGGAAGGGCTCCAGGGAGAGCTCCTCGACATCATCCTCCTCATCTTGGAGTGGAACCCTCAGGTGCACTACTACCAGGGCTACCATGACATTGTGGTCACATTTCTGCCAGTGATAAGAGAGAAGCTGGTAACATCCCTGATAGAAAAATTATCTACCCTCAGGGATTTCATGGATTCCACAATGGACAACACCAAGCACATATTAAACTACCTGATGCCCATCAGTGACCAGGTGAATACAGAACTCCATGACTTCATGCAGAGTGAAGTGGGGACCATCCTTGCCCTCAGCTGGCTCATCACCTGGTTTGGGCATGTCCTGTCTGACTTCAGGCACATGGTGGTTATATGACTTCTTTCTGGCCTGTCACCCACTGAGACCCATTTACTTTGCAGCTGTGATTGTGTTATACCGTGAGCAGGAAGTCCTGGACTGTGGCTGTGACATGGCCTCGGTCTACAACCTGTTGTCCCACATCCCTCAGGACTTGCCCTATGAGACACTGATCAGCAGGGCAGGGGACCTCTTTGTTCAGTTTCCCCCTTCTGAGCTCACATGAGAGGCAGCTGCCCAGCAACAGGCTGAGAGAACAGCAGCCTCTACCTTCAAAGACTCTGAGCCAGCATCAGCCCAGCAGAGGCCGGACATGGTGCTTCAGCAGCAGTTTCTGTGACTTCTGCGCCCAGAGGCTGGAACAAAGGATGTCCTGAACAAACCAAGGACCAAGCGCTTTTTGAAATTGGCAGTGATGGGGCTGATGGTGGCACTTGGAGCAGCTGCATTGGCAATGGTGAAGAGTGCCCTGGAGTGGGCCCCAAAGTTCCAGCTGCAGCTGTTCCCCTGAATTCAGCCACAGTGGCCACTTCTGCTCACAGTCAGGCCTTGCCCTTCCATGGAAGGACTGAGAGGGAGGAATTTCCTTGATTGAGAAGGTTTCATCTAAGGGTGTTCTGTCTTTGCCACCCTTTCCTGCCTGTGTTGGCCTTGGCTTGGGGGCAGTAGCAGAGCTGGCTGACACTGCAGGGCCCAGGGCCTGGGCACAGCACTCGGCGCACCAGAGCTCTGTTCTGTCACCTCCCAGCCTGTTGTAAGATGTGGGTTCTTTAGCTCCCAGCTGCTTGAGAGCCTCTGGGCCTAGGCTTCTCCACAGGAAGCGGGTGCCCACAGGAAGGAAGGGGCCACTGCTAAAGAAGTCAGGCCTCAGAATGAAACCAAGAGGGCAGAGGATTCCAGCCTGGGACCCAAATGGGCCTTCTCAATGGCATCTCTATTAGAAATCATGTCAGAAATCAGACATGAACTAGATTACTGGATAAATCCTACCTAGCTTCAGCCTAGAAATCAGGTGGGCATTTCCAGCACAGCAGGAAGGAATATTCCTAGACTGGTTTCTCTGCCTTCTGTGCCCCACCCCCATTCTCTTGTACAAGAGATGTTATTTACAGAAGACACTTATTAATATTTTTAGAATCATATACACTTAATATGTAAGAATGGTCCTCATCAGGATAAGCTTCTAAGCTCCTGAAGTTTATTTTCTACTCAGCTCTTTTAACATTTCACATTTGCCAGAGTTGCTGTTTGTAAACAGCCCCGCACTTCCAAAGTGCCCACCTCCTCACCGCCTTTCCTTCCTTCCTATTTACCACAAATCTCCCTGCTCCTCCCAGCTAGGCCCCACTCTGTCCTGTCATTGTCTTGGTTTGATTTATCTCAACAGCTGGTCTCTCTGCCTCAATGGAAATGTCAGTGGAAACTTCAGGACCCCAGGAAGGGACAAAGCACAGCCTGAAGATTCTGGCAGGAGCCAGCAACAGCTGATCTTGTCCCAGGCTTCTCTGAGGACTCGCAGGGCTTGGGAGCAAGGGGAAGGCTCAGGCCTGGGACAGCTTTCCTGTAAGCAAAGCTAGCTTGGTTTTATGTTAACTTTGGCTTGAAAACAGAAAGCGCCTTTTGCTGCTTTAAAGAATTGGAGTACAAGACAGGCAGGTCTGCGGACGCCTTAGCAACATCGCTAGTTGTGCGGAACGTGCTGAATCAGCCCGCGCCCTGGCAGCAATCCACTGGACAACCCCCACAACCCTGCTCCTCTGTATAGCCACCTATTTCCACACCACAAAGACACAGAGGGCAGAGGACGCCGGACCACCAGACCACTGTACTGGGTAAGTTGGAGTCATCTTCACCTCCCATCAGGAGCGGGACTATCTTCAGGGGTAGGGCAGCTGGAACCTGCAATACAGTTCTGCAGAGTTCAACCCTACAGGGGGACAGGGAGCTCAACTTGGGACTTGCAGCCAGAAATCTGCCTGAATCTCATGGGTCTACGACTAGCTTGCTGAGGCTCATTGACTTATATCTGCACACTGTAACCCGTGTTGTCTATTGTGACAGCAGAGACCCTGAAAGAGGCCCTTCATCTTCATGGTTATTTTTTATTCCCAAAATTAGTTTTATTATTTTGGGTTTTTTTCTTTTTTCTTTTCTTTTGCTCCTCTTATCTTTAATTTTTTTCCCCTACTCTTTGCAAATATTTGTTTTTCTCTCCTTTTTTTCTTTTCTTCTTTCTTTTCTCTTTCCTACCTCTCTCTCTTACACTCACTCTCTTGCTCTCCCACATTGTTCATCTTCCCTTTTTGTCCCTGTTTTGGTCCTCATTCAGAGTTCTTCTTCATTTTCCTATTATTCTCTTTTTCCTTCTCACCTGTGTCCTCTGACCACATTGCAAACCTTCCGCTATCCTTCTTTCCATCTATCCCTCCCTCCCCACCACCTTCTAACTCCCCATCCCAAAGGGTAAAGTTGTTATATTGAAGAGTTTATTCATTATATGTTGGGTTGGTCCTCAATCTTGATTTAATTCACACATCTAAAGGTGATAGATTAATAACTACCACAAAATGTCATTTTTGAAGATGTACTTGATGCAATGGTGTTGCTGATTGTATCACTTGGGCTAAGGTGTTGGTATTGATCTAATCAATGAACCTTCCTAGTATAAGGAAAATGAGATAGCCTTAGAGCCATTAGAGACTCAAAACTTAAAGACCAGCTATATGTGGAAGACACCACTGAGAAGCAATCATTCCAGAAGGGTTCTAATTACAAGCAACAAAGATACCTACAGTAAGCAATTTCAAACTATCAACAGAGGAGTTAAACCAAGGACAGTACCAAAAACAAAAATGAGAAGACATTTAAGCAAGGCACAAACTCAGACTTCCACCCCACCAAGGGTAAATTCTGGGGGAAATGAGATGGAAAAGTCCCATAACCAACCACCTGGATACCCTGAACTGATAGCACAGGAAGTAACAAAACAGATGAATGAGGCTCTAGAAAAATTCAAAGCAGAAATAATTTCCCAGATATCCACAGAGGTGGTGAGCAGAGTGAAAGACATGATTAGAGGATCTAGACCAGAAACAGATAAAAAAAAATAGATGAGCTCAGAAACATGCTGGAAGCCATGAATACCCAGCATAAGAAAGAAATGGAAACCATGATCACCCAACATAAGAAAGAAATGGAATCCACGAAACGGATTCAAACAGATATTCCGGAGATCAAAAACTCCATTGAAAGTATCCACAGCAGATTAAGGGAATCTGAAGATAGAATATCAGATATAGAAGACAGGATTGTGGTTAGAGACCATGACAACAGAGATTCCTTAAAAATAGTAAAGGACCACGAGAAATCAATCCAACAACTGCTAGACGATGCAAAGAAGAATAACATAAGACTGTTAGGAGTCCATGAAAAAACAGGAGAAAGCACAATTGACATAAAAAAACTGTTCACAGAATAATAGTGGAGATAGAGAACTGGACATACAGATAAGTGAGGCATATAGAATTCCAACTAGCCATGATTAAAAGAAATCTACATCTAGACATATAATAGTCAAGATCCCAGAAAACCAACAGAAAAACAAAATCCTACAAGCAGCTAGAGAACAGAAACAAATCACCTACAAAGGTAAGCCCATCACAATCACAGCAGACTTCTCAACACAAACCCTCAAATCAAGGAGAGCCTGGAGTGAAGTACTTCAAGCCCTAGAAGAAAATAACTTCCAACCTAGACTGTTGTATCCTACAAAATTATCTTTCAAAATCAATGGGGAAATTAGATACTTCCACAACAAAGAACACCTGAGAAATTTCATGAACACCAAACCAGCACTACAAGCAATTCTAAACAATATCCTAGAAAAAAGCAATGAAGGTCACAACTCCATGAGGCCCAACAGAGGGAAGCCACCAGGCAAGGTAAGACACTAAAGGGAAAAGAGGAAAAATAAGAAATAAAAGAGCTAACAAAAGTAAAACATCATGACAAGTATAAATCAATATCTATCAATTATAACCATCAATGTTAATGGCCTCAATTCACCAATCAAAAGAAATAGACTAGCAGAATGGATTAAAAAGGTAAATGCAACAATATGCTGTATACAAGAAACACACCTAACTCAAAAAGAAACTCATAGACTGAAAGTAAAAGGATGGAAAACAGTTCTCCACTCCAAAGGAACCCAGAAGAAAGCAGGGGTAGCAATCTTATTTGCAGACAAAGTAGATTTCAAACCAAAACTAATTAAGAGAGACAAAGATGGTCACTACATCCTTGTGAAGAGAACAATCCAAGAAGAAGAGATGGAAATCCTAAATATTTATGCACTAAATACAAATGTCCCCAACTATGCAAAACAAATATTAATAGACATGAAAAACCAAGTAAACACTAACACAGTTGTAGTGGGGGACCTCAATACCCCAGTATCCCAAATAGACAGATCATCTAGACAAAAAGTTGACAAGGAAATTCTAGAACTGAACCAAGCTATTGAACAAATGGACTTAATAGATGTTTACAGAGTGTTCCACCCCACAAAATCAGAATACACATTCTTTTTGGCTGCACACGGATCTTTCTCCAAAATAGACCACATGCTAGCTCATAGGACATATCTAAGTAAATGTAAAAGAATTGAAGTTACCCCTGTATATTATCAGACCACAGTGCAATAAAGTTGGAGATCAATAATATAAGAAACCGCAAAACCCCAACAAACACATGGAAACTGAATTAACACCCTCCTGAACAACCAATGGGTCACAGAATTAAAGAAGAAATTAAACAGTTTCTACAAGTAAATGAAAATGCCAGTACAACATACAGGAATTTGTGGGACACAATGAAAGCAGTTCTATGCGGGAAATTCATAGCAGTGAACCCCCATATTAGGACAACAGAGAGAACTCAGTTAAATAACCTAATGCAGAACCTCAAGGTCCTAGAAAAAGAAGAGCATAATGAATCCAAAGCTCATACAAGAGAGGAAATTATAAAGATTAGGGCAGAAATCAATGCAATGGAGACTAAGAGAACAAAACAAAAAATCAATGAATCAAAGAGTTGGTTTTTTGAAAGAATAAATAAAATTGATAAATCTTTAGCCAACCTTATCAAAAAAAGGAAAGAAAGGGCACAAATACATGCAATTAAGAATGAAAAAGGTGAAGTCACAACAGGTCCAACAGAAATCCAGAGGAACATCAATACCTACTTTGAGACCGTCTACTCCAATAAAATGGAAAACACAGAAGAAATGGGCATATTCCTAGATACATACGAATTGTCAAAGTTAAATGAAGAAGATATAGAAATTCTAAACACCCCAATTACAATGAGTGAAATTGAAAATCTAATAAAATATTTACCAACAAAGAAAAGCCCAGGTCCTGATGGCTTCACTGCTGAATTTTACAAGACATTTAAAGAAGAACTAATGCCATTACTCTTTAAACTTATCAAGGAAATTGAAAGGGAAGCAATACTTCCTAATTCATTTCTGGAAGCAAGTGTTACTTTGATTCCAAAACCAGGGAAAGACCCAACCCAAAAAGAGAACTACAGGCCAATCTCTCTAATGAACATAGATGCAAAAATCCTCAACAAGATACTGGCAAACAAAATACAGAGGGTCATCAAGAACATCATATACCCTTACCAAGTCAGATTTATCCCAGGGATGCAAGGATGGTTCAACATTCATAAATCAATAAATGTAATACACCATATTAACAGAGTCAAGGACAAAAACCATATGATCATCTCAATAGATGCAGAAAAAGCATTCAACAAAATCCAGCACCCATTCATGATAAAAACTCTACAGAAATTTGGAATAGAAGGCCTTTATCTTAACCTGATTAAGGCTATCTATGAAAAAACAACAGCCAACATCATACTAAATGATGAAAAACTGAAAACTTTCACGCTAAAATCAGGAAGAAGACAAGGATGCCCACTATCAGCACTCCTGTTCAATATAGTTCTGGAAACATTAGCCACAGCAATTAGAAAAGAGAAAGAAATAAGAGGAATAAAGGTAGGAAAAGAAGAAGTGAAACTTTCATTATTTGCTGATGATACGATACTTTACATAGAAGACCCAAAAAACTCCACCAAAAGACTTCTAGACTTAATTGACAGATTCAGTAGCGTAGCTGGATACAAGGTCAACACTCAAAAAATAATAGCCTTCTTGTACACAAATAACAGACTCACTGAGAGAGAAATTAGGGAAACAATTCCTTTTACAATAGCATCCAAAAAAATGAAATATCTAGGAATCAATCTAACAAAGGAAGCAAAAGACCTCTACACTAAAAACTACAGTACTCTGAAAAATGAGATTGAAGAGGATACAAGAAAATGGAAAGACATCCCTTGCTCCTGGGTAAGAAGAACCAATATAGTGAAAATGGCCATACTTCCAAAACTATTATATAGATTCCATGCAATGCCAATTGAAATTCCAACAATATATTTTACAGAACTAGAGAAAACAATCCAAATATTCATTTGGAACCATAATAGACCTAGAATAGCTAAAGCAATTCTAAGCAACAGAGACATGGCTGGGGGTTTCACAATCCCCAACTTGAAACTATACTACAAAGCTACTGTGATAACATCAGCATGGTACTGGCAAAGGAACAGACCTGAGGATCACTGGAATAGATTAGAAAATGCAGAAACAACTCCAGGCATGCTCAGCCACCTCATCTTTGACAAAGGAGCCAACCACCCTCATTGGAGGAAAGAGAGCCTATTTAATAAATGATGTTAGAAAAACTGGATTTCAACCTGCCAAAGATTGAAACTAGACCCATACCTATCACTATGCACTAAACTAAGATCGAAGTGGATTAAAGATCTCAATATTAAGACAGAAACACTAAACTCACTGGAAGATAAGTTAGGTAGAACTCTTGATGACATTGGCATAGGAAAAGACTTCATGAACAAAACCTCAGCAGCAAAGGAACTAGCAGAAAGCATCAACAACTGGGATCACAGCTTATTAAAAAGCTTCTGCACTGCAAAAGAAAACACCAACAGAGCTAACGGACAACCTACAGTATGGGAAAAAAAATTTTAGCAGCTGTACCTCAGACAAAGGACTACTATCTGGAATATATAAAGAATTGAAAAAAATCATAGCCCCCAAATTCAAAGACCCAATTCAAAAATGGGCACCTGAAATGAACAGACATTTCTCAGACAAGGAAGTAAAAGCAGCAAACAAATATATGAAAAAACGTTCAACATCACTGGTCATTCGAGAGATTCAGATGAAAACAACAGTGAGATTCCACCTCACCCCAGAAAGAATGGCTGCTATCAAGAAATCAACAAATAACAAATGCTGGCATGGTTGTGGGGAGAAAGGTACCCTTCTCCATTGCTGATAGGAGTGCAGACTGGTGCAACCACTGTGGAAGTCAGTATGGAGATACCTCAAAGAACTAGGACTAGAGGTCCCATTTCACCCAGCTGTTCCCCTGCTGGGTATCTTCCCAAAAGAATTAAAAGAATCATACCACAGTGATATATGTGCACCCATGTTCATAGTGGCACAGTTTGCAATAGCTAAAGCTTGGAAGCAGCCCAAGTGCCCATCAACTGGAAACTGGATAAAGAAAAATGTGGTTTTTTAATAAAATGGAGTACTACTCAGCCATAAAGAACAAAAAACTAGAGTCATTTATAGCTAAATGGATGTATATCGAGGCCATACTCTTCAGTGAAATAAATAGGATACATATGTGTAAATACCGAATAGTTTCACTAGTGTGAGAAACTGATAGTGTAAACAAGGGTTAAAATGATTAAAATGAATAATTGATAATTTGAAATAGGAAAAAAGGTCCAAAGACGAAGGAGTGAAGGGAGGGGAAGGGGAAAGGAAAAGAGGGAAAGGAAAAACTATGAGAAAAGAAAAAAAAATGGAAATGACATCTATGTAAATAGGGAAGGGCGGAGCGGGTGAAGGGTGCACAGGTAATGGGAAAAAAAAAAAGAACCAAGATACATCATGTACAGGCACAAACACCCAATGATAAATGTAAATGAACTGTATACCTAAAATGTACCAATAAAAGAAATTTTAAAAAAAAGAAAGAAAAGAATTGGAGTACAGTATAAAGCAGCCACGTACTTTCATCTGTCTAGTCTTCCTGGCACTGTTCTCTCTGCAGGCGACTTCTCCAAGTGCATCTGCTGTAAGGACTGCACCCCATGCCCCATGTGCCCATGTGCAGGGTGGGTGGCCAGTGCTTGGCAAACGTGTCGCGTGTTAAACTAAATACTTTAAACCCAGACAAACTCACAGTGGCCAGTACCCACAGCAGGAGCCCCACCTGAGGGGAGTGCGACCTAGGTGGATTAACTCAGTGGCAGACTCATCAGGTCAACAGAAAGTTCTTCCAGATCTAGAGGTGACGAGGTGGCAGATGTCCAGTCTTCTCCCCCAGCAAGTTTGCTCTCTTGTCTCTACAAAGGATGCAGCATCTGCTCCTCTGGCCACAAGCACTTGAGTGTGCTTGTAAATCTGAAGGAATCATGGCAGGGGAAGGGAAGGTGTGTGAAGCAAGTGACGTTTGCTTGCGTTGGGGCCCAGAAAGAAAATTCATGTGGTAGCTTTGCTCACACCAGTCTTCTCTGCCACTGAGAAGAAAGCATCTATTTACCTTCAGGTGATTTACTTATTCTGTAAAGAATATGTGTCAATATTTTGTACAGAGCCTGATATGAAATAAACAGTCGTAAGTGGTTACAAAAAATAGGGCTTAATATATTGTTCCATTCTTTAAAAAAATTTACAACAGAATTAAAAGAGAGGGTTTTCTTTTCTTTTGTCAAAATACATGTTTCCTACTATCTTTTGTTACTTTTTGTTTAGGAAAGGTAAGTCTTAGCTAGTTAGGTTTTACTAGTTGTGTTCCACAATTCTGGTAAAATAAACTACCATTATATGTGGTATGCCTAATTTTAAGAATGTAATTGTTCCAATATTCTGGTATAATATAGTCATGATTATAGGTTTATGCTTTAAAAAAAGTAACTAAATTGTTTTGCTAAATTGCTACCTTTTTTATTACTAATAGTCATTTACCTGGCAAGAGCTATACGTTTTCTGGTCAGTAAGAGACCTGGTCAAAAGTATGCATTCTTTGTGAAACAGACATTAATTCTTCTACACTGTAGTCAAAATGGTTGCAGTTCTGTTTTGTTTACCTAAGAAATTCTGAAAGTGTAACAAACAGTAATTCTTAGTCTTGGCATTAGTAAATGATGTACCTTCTCCTGAATAGTAATTCACATTGGTTTACAAGAAAATAGGACGCTAAGCATATGCTTAATGCGACTTTCCCACAGAACAAAGATTGTTTCAAAGGAATATTGGCCTTTAAAAATTAATTCAGTGGCTACATTTCTTGTTAAAATCTACTGTACAGATTAGATTTACTCTATATAAATCTAAAAGTAAAAAAGCAGAAAAATAGTGAAAAAGAGAGCAAGATAAATAAATGTGTAAGAAAATATTTTTGGCAAGAAAAGATCTTGCATGGTAAGATTTTATACTATCAGAATGCAAACAACAAAAAAAGATGTAGGCAAAATCAGAAAACTAATGTAAGTCACACACAAAAGTTTGTGAGAGGTGAAACTTTAAGAAAAATTTGTATGCATGAGTTTACCTATAATTTCAAAAATTATTTAAAGAATATTTAAAATCAATGTTTATAATATTAATGTAAAACCAATTTCTATATTTCAAACAAGTTTTCAAAAGTTTACAAAATCTACAAAATCTAGCCTCAGAAACAAATGTTTGTATTTTATTAAGACAATTTCTTATGATTTCTGCTAATGAGCTTTTGATTACATAGGAAACAGTCTTAAGGTATTCAGGTTTTGTTCTCTTGATTAGTTGATAACTCCAACTAAATGAACAACTACTTTTGAAGTTATTATGGTATATCTGACATTCTATATCTGACACTAGATATATATATACTTCTGGGGGCCAGATATACTCTATAAATAGCACAGTTTGTAATACTAAAGATGCATAAGTTTGATGCACGCACAATAACCAGTAAGGGGTCTGTTGTATACAATATGCCTTGTATCTGGACTTTAAACATATTAAATGGTGAGTAATGGTGTTTTTCAGTACAAGTCAGGTGAGGAAAAACCTGCCATTTGGACAATCCCACTGCTTACTGCCTATATCTATTGTCTTTAATTAAGTAAACATTTTTGCTACTGTATAAGTGAGATGCATTTGTACATCAGGTAATAAGTATATTTTTGGGTCATTTTCACTATCTCCTAAGCTTGTAAGAGACTTAAAGATGTTCTCTAATAATTTGTTAGTACTTTTAAACTTCGTAGATGTGTTAAACACAAAATTACATGATTATAGCTATAATGCTGAGCTACAGATAGCCTTAAAGGTTAAAAGCTAAATTGATATGTAAAAATTTTCATGTAACTGTGATGCTAGTTATTGCTGACTTCTTTTTATGTTAAATACATCTGTATTCTCTAAGTACAAAGCCTTCTACAGTATGGAGCTTAAAAACATCTGGACCTCCTAGTCACCCCTAACCCCCAGAACCAACATTGTTTATAACAACAGGATTTTTAAGACTCATTTTATGTGTTCCTAATTGTATTATGATTGTTAACTATGTCAAAACACTATATACTAATTCAGTGTCACTCTAGTAATTAAAGAACTGGAAATTAGTCACCTATAAAGTATATTTATAAGCAAGGACATTCTACTTTCTAGGACTCTGATTCTGAAAAAAACTAGTTTTATTACATGTCTGCTATCATGATGCTAACTGGATTTCTTTTGCTCTTATTATCTTATTGCATATTTTCCTTGTAAAACCTTGTAAATCGTAGTGTGTTAACATTCTTAAGGAGTATAATTTCTTTTTTAATTTTAAGTTTTATTGTTATACATGTTATAAGTTATATCACTGTACAGGTTTGCAGGACATAGTCATTTTATTCCTTGTGGGGAGCTGGTATATGTATACATCTTTATATTTCTTTTATCCCCTTCCCCTCTTTTCCCTCTCTTCTCTCTACCTCTTGGTTCCCTTTCTTTTTACAAAGGATTTATCTTCTTATTGCCTATTACTATCTTTTCTTTTGCTCTTTATTTAAATTTTGAGTTTTTCTTCTTAAACAAACTATGTGATATCTAAGCTTGTGTGTCTAATTTATTTCTCTTAATATTATAGTCTCAAGGTGCATCCATTTTCCTACAAATGACTAAAGTTTATCCTTCTTTATGACAGATTAGTGCTCCATTGGGTATAAATGCCACATTTTCCTCATCTATTCATCTGCTAATGAACATCTAGGTTGCTTCTATGATTTAACTATTATGAATTGCTCTGCTATAAACATAGATATCCACAGATCGCTGTAATATGATGTCCCTAACTCTTTAATGAAGTTAGCTACAAGAGAAAATACCTGGGTTGAATGCATTTTCTAGTTTTAGTTTTTTGAGGAATCTCTACACTGATTTCCATAGTGGTTGTACTAGTTTTCATTCACATCAACAATATAGAAGGGTATCTTTTTCCCCAATGCCTTCCCAGCATTTATTATTTTGTTTCTTGTTGATAGCCATTCTTTCTTTATAGGACAGATGGAAGATGGGACTGACTCCCAGCACTCCCCTGAATTATAATCAGATCAAGTCCTGCCACTCTCATTTTAAGACTGTTGCAATTGACCTTCTCAGAGTTCACCAAAAGAGGCTTGGAGACCAAAGCTAAAAAACACAATAGGGTAAGGAGGACAACCAATATTTTAGTTCTTGCCCTTTAAGATCAAGCAGAACTCAGGGCACAAAGGGCCCCTGTAAAAGAACTTTGTATCTCCAGTGAATCACCGAGCTCCTGAGCAGGGGGATTTGGGGACTCCCAAGGATGAGTCACTCAATGTTTACTGTACAAAAAGGAGGGTCGCTGAAGAGGGGAATGCCTCCACCCTTCCACGGGAAGACACATGGGCAAGCAAGACCATGGCCCATCTTGGCAGATGACACAACTGTCAAGATCTGGGGGAGTCCAAATGCTCTTCATATGCCTCCCAAAATTAACCCGAGAAGCTGTGACTGACCTTCATAGTAAGAGGAAATCAATTTTGTTACCCACTAGGTCTTAAATACTCAATAGGAAAATACAACCAAAAGGGTAAAATAGTTAATGACATTAAACAGGGAGCAAGAGAGATTTTTTTTCTTCCTCCTCCTTAAGATTAAGAAGGATTAAAGGCTCTCCAGGAGGAATGACACAGTTATAATATTAGGCATAAATTACTAAGCTGGAGAAAGGTGGCTGATGGCTGCTTGAAAAGCAGTGATGTGATATTTTCTCTTCTTTCTTTATTATTAGCTATAGGTAAGATCTACACAAGCTTGAGGTTTCAAACTTTAGCTCAAGAGAATGTAGCACTCAACAAGTATGCTGATGGTCCAGAGCCCATATAAATTTCAGACCATACATGAGAGGATGGAAAAACTTCAAGGTAAATAGAGACGTCCATCTAAGGAGTAAACAAGGACCTACTTCTCACCAAAGCAGGCAAGCAGAGTCCATTTTATTTGTGTAAGACAAATCACATAGTCAGCAATCATTTTAGGAATGGGAAAACAGCCATAATCCTGGGTCCTGACCTGCTGCTCATTAAAAGCATGATTTGTGTTTTCTCCTGGGGAAGCAAGACACTTAAAAGCCATTTTCCTTAAGAACCATGACTCTGAACTTGGGCCTAAAGCCCAATAGGTAACTAAAAGCAGAATAGTGTTTGCCTTTCATTTTTTATCTTTCGTTGCTGTAAAACTGGGGTCAAAATCTCTTTTCAACTGTACATATACAGTAGATGTTAATCATTTACGGAGTGCCTGTGTGAAAACTGGCAAAACAAGGCCCATTAGACCTGAATTTCCATAATCTTAGCCCCTTTCAGATTAAAGAAAGCAGGATGTGTGATTTCCAGGGACATTCAACTGTGCCTAGGAAGTTTCCAGTCATTGTACTGAATCTGTAATCACTGTAAACAAAAGCACCTCCAGCCATAGACTTCAGAACTATGACACCGGGACTGAGACAATGATAAAGTGGACCTCAGCCCACCAGGTAATCCTTAAAAGCCAGCCTCCTGCCTTTGTGGGTGTTCAATCTGAATCTCTGTATCAGAGTGGTGTGCCCCAGCCAGCTACCTAAGCTGATGATCTTTCCTATCTTCCCTCTAAGTTTTCAAATACTGTAAAGCTTTTTAAAGGGGAAAAAGACTCAGTGCTAGATATGCTATTCAAATACTATGGAAAGAATGAGGGTTACCTCTTTGTGCCTACTCTGAATCAATTCCATCTGTGTTCCAATAACGATTTGACTACCACTTACTAGTCTGTGATACTGGGAAGTTATTCAGCCTACTTTACCTTTAATATCTTCCTCTTTCATGGAGATTGTGTACTAAGAGGTGAGATCTACACTGATAATGTAGACTGTCACACTGCAAGACATTATAATTGTTATTATCAAATTATTATAGGAAAGATCGTCTTTACTCATAAATAGCACAGTTTCAGCTTAGCTGTCATTTTCTTATACAAGATCTGTCTAATCATGTTATTTAGATGAATTCCAACCTTGTTATACTTTTCAATTCATGACTCATTACTCAATCTCTTCACAATATATTTATAAATTGCCTCTGTTTTTTTCTTTTCTTCTTTTTGGACAAGTTTGATCACTCCTTAGCTTTCTCCTTTTCTAGTCCCTCATAGGAAAATAAGCATTTTTGTTGATCTAGAGTGGTAGAGTGCTTGCCTACCACCTGCAAGAAACTGGGTTGGATCTCCTACCACATGGCAAGTCCTCAATAAATATGGGATGAATGAATCAAAAAGTGCCAGCTGTGCTAGCCAATGGACTTTGTGCACTCATGTGTATCACTATAAATCTCAACAGTTTTGAAATTGATGTAATGGCAAAAACCTAACCTAAAGCAGCATGCAGCCCCATGTGACAGACTCACTTTACTGCAATAGGTGACCAAGTAAGAGGATCACATGATGTTTTCATTTGAAACTTCTCACAAAATGTAGAACTTCATAACCTGAAATATTTGTTCCTATTATTAATTTTTGCTATCCATAATAGGAAAAACAGCCAGACTGTAATTTTGTCAAATGTGTTCATGTGGGCCACCTAGTCAGTGCTCAGACCTAGCAGTCGAGCTTTGAGCTATTCTCCTCACACAGTAACTCTGCTTTTTTGTTGATAGGCACCTTTTGTTCCTTATTGATGATATTATTATCCAGTGATGGATTTATTTGTACAGATTTATGTAATACAATGTGACATCTCAATATATGTATACAATATATAAGGATCAGATCAAGATAACTGGCATATCCATTTCACAGCAACATGGTTGGAACTGAAGGACATTATGATTAGTGAAATAAATTAGGCACAGAAAGACAAATATTGCCTGTTCCTACTTATCTGTAGAAGCAAAGAAGTTGATCTCATAGAAGTAGAGGGTAGAATAGGGGTCACTTGATCCTAGAAAGAGGGTGGGAGAAGAGGGATGGAGAAAGGATGATTAATAGGTAAAAGGACAAAGCTACTTAGGAAGAAAAACATATAAATCTCTAGAGCAGAACAGGATAACTACAGTTGACAAAAACTAATCAGATATTTCAAAATGTCTACTAGAGAGGATTTTGAATAGTCCCAGAATAAAGAAATGACAAATGTTTGAAATGAGTGATAACATTTCAATACACAGAGAAGATAAGCTGCAACAGTGGTGAACAAACTATGGACCTTGGACCAAATCCAGCTTGCCACCTGTTTTTGCATGACGCATAAAAAAAGAATGTTATTCATATTTTTTTAATTGTTGAAAAAAATCAAAAGAACAATATTTTGCAATAGTAGAAAACTGCATGAAATTCAAATTTCATAAAGTTTTATTGGTATACATTCATACTCATCTGTTTACATATTGCCTATGGCTAGCTAATTTTGTACTACACTGGCAAATTTGATTAGTAGCCAACAATATCCCTTAGCCTACAAGGCCTGAAATACTTAATGTGTTTAATAAATATTTATAGAATATTTACAGAAAATAAATTGTTGACTTTTTACTTAGTATATAATAATATTTAAGAGAGAGAAACATTGTTGGAAATGAAACTACAGAAAGTTAGAACTATTTACAATTGCTGAATGTAGGACCTTGTAAATATATTAGACAGTATAGGATATGGTAAAGATAAGGCAGAAAAAAGAGGTAGTGACATAGTCCATTCATGTGTCAAAGAACAAGGGATTACACTGTCCTTCTAAATGACTTTTAGTTGAACATGCTTCACAACTCTATTGGCTTATTTATATTTACCCATAGGCTTTAGAGAACAGAATTTTAATTTTCTTTGCCTTTATACAGTTTATATTCAGAACACAGAAAATATATCATTGCAAGAAAAGTAAATATTGTAGCTAAAATTTAAGAAAACTTTTAGAACTTGATTTTGTAAGTAGTCATTTAAGATAGAATTTTACACTTGATTTTAGCCAAAAGGGCGAAAAGAGATTTGAGATAGAAATTTTTATTCATAATAGCTGATGAATGCTAAAGCCTGAAAAAGCAATTAAATTGAATCAAACTAATACTATTTTCAGGATATGTTAATTTGTTTCACCATGTTAACCACTGTATGTGTATTCCTTATTGTATACACAATATAGTTTATTTTTAAAACTGGTTCTCCAAACTAGACCACATACTCGCTCATAGAACATGTTTAAGTTAAGTGCAAAGGAATTCAAGTTATACCCTGTATATTAGCAGACAATAGTGCGATATAATTAGAGATCAATAGCAAAAGAAACCACAAAAATTTCATAAACACATGGAAATTGAACAACACACTTCTGAATAACCAGTGGGTCACAGAGGAAATTAAAGAAGAAATCAGACAGTTCCTTCAATTAAATGACAATGACAATAAAACATATCAGAATCTATGGGAAACAATGAAAGCAGTCTTACAAGTGAAATTCATAGCAGTGAATACTCATATTAGGAAAACAGAGCAAGCTCAATTAAACAACCTGATGCTGAACCTCAAGCTTCTAGAAAAAGAAGAGCAGGACAAATCCAAAGCTCATACAAGGGAGGAAATTATAAAGATTAGAGCAGAAATCAATGGAATGGAGACTAAGAGAATGATACAAAAAAAATCAATGAAGCCAAGAGTTGGTTCTTTGAAAGAATCAACAAAATTGACAAACCCTTAGGCAACTGTATCAGAAAAAGGAAAGAAAAAGCCCAAATCGATGCAATTAGGAATGAAAAGGGTGAAGTTACAGTGGACTCAGCAGAAATCCAGAGGATCATCAGTACCTACTTCAAGAACCTATACACCAATAAGATGGAAAACACAGAAGAAATGGACAGATTTCTAGATACATATGAATTACCAAAGTTGAACGAAGAAGACCTAAAACTCCTAAACAACCCAATATCAATCAATGAAATTGAAAATATAATTAAAATCTTACCAAATAAGAAAATCCTGGGTCCTGATGGCTTCACTGCTGTATTCTACAAGACATTTAGAGAGGAACTGCTGCCACTACTGTTTAAACTCTTCAATGAAATTGAAAGGGAAGCAATACTCCCAAATTCATTCCTGGCAGCAAGCATCACCTTGATCCCCAAACCAGAGAAAGGCCCAACTGAAAAAGAGAACTATAGGCCAATCTCACTAATGAACATAGATGCAAACATCCTTAATAAGATACTGGCAAATAGAATGCAGAAGATCAGCAAGAAAATCATACACCCTGACCAAGTGGGATTCATCCCAGGCATGCAGGGATGGTTCAACCTACACAAATCAAACAATGCAATACACTATATCAATAGAGTCAAGGTCAAAAACCATATGATCATCTCAATAGATGCAGAAAAAGCATTTGACAAAACCCAACATGAATTTATGATAAAAGCCCTACACAAAATTGGAATAGATGGTCTCTACCTCAATCTGATAAAAGTCATCTATGAAAAACCAACACGCAATATCATACTAAATGGTCAAAAACTGAAATCCTTCACACTAAACTCAGGAACAAGACAAGGAAGTCCACTACCACCACTCTTGTTCAATATAGTCTTGGAAACAACAGCCACAGCAGTTAGACAAGAGAAAGAAATAAGAGGAATAAAGATAGGAAATGAAGAAGTAAAATTGTCGTTATTTGCAGATGACATGATACTCTATATAGAAGACCACAAGAACTCCACTACAAGTCTTCTAGACTTAATAACCAAATTCAGTAGAGTAGCTGGATGCAAGGTCAACACAAAAAAATCAATAGCTTTCCTCTACATGAACAACAGACTCACTGAGAGAGAAATGGGGCAAAAAATTCCTTTAAAGTAGCACCCAAAAAACTGAAATACCTAGGAATCCACCTACTGAAAGAAAGCAAAGATATCTTCTCTGAAAACTACAGCACTCTGCAAAGAGAGATTGAAGATGATATCAAAAAATGGAAAAACATACTGGGTAGGAAGTATCAACATAGTGAAAATGGCCATACTTCCAAAACTGCTATATAGATTCCATGCAGTCCCAATTGAAATCCCAGCAGCATACTTCATGGACCTTGATAAAACAATCCAAAAATTCATTTGGAACAAGACGATACCCAGAACAGCAAAAGCAATTCTAGGTAATAGAGACATGGCAGAGGGTATCACAAACCCCAACTTGAAACTATACTACAAAACTACTCTGATAAAAAACAGCATGCTACTGGCAAAGAAACAGACCTGAGGACCAGTGGAACAGATTAGAAGATGCAGAAACAACTCCATACACACTCAGTCATCTCATCTTTGATAAAGGAGCCAAACACTCTCATTGGAGGAAAGAATGCCTCTTTAATAAATGGTGCTGGAAAAACTGGGTTTCAACATGCCAAAGATTAAAACTAGACCTATATCTCTCACCATGCATTCAACTAAAATCAAAATGGATTAAAGATCTAAATATTAAAACAGAAATGCTGAACCAGCTAAAACAGAGGTTAGGCCGAACTCTGGCAGAACTCTTGAAGACATTGGTGTAGGAAAAGATTTTATGAACAAAACCTCAGTTGCCTGTGAACTGGCACAAACAATCAACAAGTGGGATCTCTTCTTATTAAAAAGCTTCTGCACAGCAAGAGAAAACACCAACAGTGTGTAGGGACATCCCACAATGTGGGAAAAATTTTCACCTGCTGTTCCTCAGACAAAGGTCTACTATCTAGAATCTATAAAGAACTTAAAAAAAATCAGACCTTCCAAATTTAAAGACCCAATCCAAACATGAGCATCTGAAATGAACAGACATTTCTCACACAAAGAAGTAGAAATGGCAAATAAAGACGAAAAAATGTTCAAGATCACTGGTCATTCAAGAGATGCAAATGAAAACAACACTGAATTCTACCTAACTCCAGAAAGAATGGTTGCTGTCATGAAATCAACCAATAACAAATGCTGGCGGGGCTGTGGGGAAAGAGGAACCCTGCTCCACTGCTGATGGGAGTGCAGACTGGTGCAACCACTGTGGAAATCAGTATGGAGATACCTCAAAGAACTAGAACTCGATGTCCCATTTGACCCAGCTATTCTCCTGCTGGGTATCTTCCCCAAAGACTTAAAAGAATCATACCACAGTGATATACGTGCACCCATGTTCATAGCAGCACAATTTGTAATAGCTAAAACTTGCCAGCAGCCCAAATGCCCATCAACTGGAGACTGGACAAAGAAAATGTGGTTTTTTAATAAAATGGAGTACTACTCAGCCATGAAAAATGAAAAATTAGAGACATTTATAGCTAAATGGATGCACATTGAGGCGATACTCTTAAGTGAAACAAACAGGACACACATGTGTGAATACTGAATAGTTTCTCTAGTGTGAGAAACTGAGTATAAATAAGGACTAAAAGGCATAATAGATAATGTGAAATAGGAAGAAAAGGGGCAAAGGAGAAGGGGAAGTGCGAGGGGTAGGGAAAAGGAAAGAAGGGAATGGAATTAATAGGAGAAAATGAAAAAAAATGGAAACAAAGTCTTTGTAAATAGGGAGGGGTGGAGGGGTTGAAGGGAGGGCAGGGGAAGAGAGAAAAATAAGAACCAAGAGAGATTATGTAAAGGTGTAAATTTCCAATGATGAATGTCATATTGTATACCTAAGATGTACCAATAAAATAAAAATTTTTAAAAAGAATGTTAAAGAAAAAAGACTCATCAAATTTATAGTGAATAAAAAGATAAATAATTTGAAATGATTGAGACCCACACCTCTTTGGTTGAGGCTCATAATTATTCACAGAACAGACAAAATATCAGAGAAATATGTGCATTTGTTTCCAAAATATAACCACTTTTCTACTTTTTTCTTTAATTTGCAAAAGAAAAATTTAAAGATCCAACTTTTCAAAAGCCTATAGTTAGAAGTAAGAAGACTATAAAATTGGAAAGTTTACCTCCTTCCTCCTAAAATTACTGCGTTTAGGATGTTAGTAAGTTTCTTGACTTAAAAGAGTTCGTTCCTTTTATTTGGAAATCTGTCTTGGTCCCTCTTCTTCCCTTCCCTGCCTTCCTCCCTCTTACTTCCTGGTGTGACTGAAAAATTCTTTGTGAAATAATAAGATTTTTTGACATGTGTAATTATATAAACATAATAACTGGATTTATAATTATTGAAGATGGCTTCTACCTTATTCACTTTATGAAAACTCACAAGTCATTGTACAAAAAATACCCACCAATTTAAAGCTTTGATCAAAACAGTATTCTACAGAGTGACAATATATGGATTATTTTGCAGTTTGAATGTGATTTGTGGTGTCTGAAGAGTAATAAATTAAAATAAGGAATTGGCAATTATAAATACCATTCTTGGAATTCTGTAATTAGATACAATTTTATGGAATTAATGACAAAAATTAATCAGTTAAAGAAGTGACTTTCTTAATTTTTAAAAACCAAACTAACCCTCCTTATAAATGATATGTTGTGCACACTCAGATGTACAAGGCAGACAATGCAGTGGTTGAAATACAGCAGTGCTCCCAGAACCTCACCCTAGCTGTCAATCTAAGGGAAGTCTGCAGAGCTATAGAGTTCTGAATAACATAATTCAAAATCACCAAACTGAATTAATCCACTGTAATCCCATTTGCCATGTGAACAATGTCAACATTTATCTAGCTGATTATCTTTGTTACCACCTCAAAGGCTTTGTAGCCCTTTTACTCTAGATAACGTTCACCATTGAGTCAAGGTTTGTATCACTGAACTTACTTAGTCTAGGGCAGGAATCAATAAACATTTTCCACAAATACCCAGAGAGTAATATTTCAGGCTAATTATATATTTGTGTGTGTGATATAGAGTTAAACCTCAGCCCCTTGCATTATTTATAAAAATAACTTAAAAGTCATTAAACAAACTACTATAATGCATAGCAAGCAATAAAAACAAACTCAGGTGGGGAAGGGAGAATCTGATTTGCTGAACTGTCTCACTGTAATACTAAGAAAACATAGCCATCAACAGGTACATGAAAAAAATGCTCAATACCACTCATCATGAGAGAAATTAAAGTCAAAACCACAATGAAATAGCAACTCATGCCAGTAAGAATGGCTAATTAGAAAAAATAAACTAAAGATAACAAGTGCTATGGAGAATACAGAGACACTGTACTGATTGACTAATGGTGCCCGGCTGAACTGAATCAGTGTGGTTGGGCATGGAGGATCCACCTGAGGATTGTTACCTATAGCCATAAAGAAAGAACTGGAGGAGCAGATGGTGGCCTATTGATTTTCTAGGAGAAGCTTGTTAGGGATGGTTTTTCTGATGCAAATTAGGCTATTCACCTCGGAGGAGGAGCTCTCGGGGTCTTGCTGTCACTAGGAATGGTTGCTGTTTTTGTCAGGGGAGCCCTGATCTTCACTGTGAGCATCACTTCCTGGCTCCAGTATGGATCCCTCACCTTGGTGGCACAAATCCTTCATCTCACCGGCACAGGTTTTCCGGCTTCCACCACTGGCCTTTGGGCCTTCCCGGTGCAGATTCTCAATACAGACAAGCATGAGACATTGCTGTGGGCTCTAGCCCACTGGCCGGACTTGTGGAGGACATTGCGTGGGACTCAAAGCTTTTTGCTAGACTTGTGTGGGCCACTGCTGGGATTCAGGCCCTCAGCTTGATTCTTTGGGCCTCTAATGTGCTGTTAATCTCTCTTGCACTCCTTTTCATTTGACTCTTTGGGTAATTATCATAAAATAATCTTATAAATTATACGTCCTGGAGTAAAGGTATTCCCTTGCCCAATCCCCCTGACTACAATAAACACTGATCATGGGGATATAAATTGGTATAGTCATTATGGAAGTTCCTCAAAAATTAAAATAAAACTACCATATAATCTAACAATCCTATTACTAGATATACATTCAAAGGAAATGATATCAGTATGACAAAAAAACCCCAAAAAACTTGCCAATGCATGTTCACTGCAGCACTATACACAATAGCTAAGAAGTGAAAGTAATTTAAGTGGCCACTGACTGATAAATGGATAAAGAAAATGTGGTTCCTATACAGGATGGAATAGTATTCAGTCATAAGAAATGAAATCCTGTCATTTGTGGCAGCACAGATAGAAGAGGAGACAATTACATAAAGTGAACCAAGCCAGGTGTAGATAGACATGTACAGTATAATCTCAAACAAGGGCTGGGAAGAGTAGCAGAGAAATGAGGAGATGGGTAAAGGCCTGTGAATGAGTACTAAATCACCGTTAGATAGGACTGAGAAGTTCTGTGGTGCTGCTGCATAGTAAGTACAGTGCCTATGTATAACAACCCTGTAAAGCTAGGAGACAAGATTTTCAAAGTTTGCACCATGAAGAAATGATAAAGAAGCCAGGCACGCTGACATATATTTGCAATCCCAACATTCTGGTGGCTGAGGCAGGAGCATCACAAGTTTGAGTCCTGCTTCAAAGTAAACAATGAAAAACTAGGGATAGATCTCAGTACAAAATGCCTGTATTCAATCCCTAGTATTGCCAAAAATGAATAATAAATAAATAAGGCGTGATAAATGTTAGAGGAGTTAAATGTTTAAACTTAAAGATTTTATAATGTAGGCATGTGTCAAAACATTACGTGATGTCTCGTTAATTATTATGATCCTAAGTACCAACTAAAACTAAGTATAAAAATGTTGAAAAAATGTTCAATTTTCAAAAAAGACATAAAATGAAGAGAAACAACAAAGTATAACCCATTCATAAGAGAAATTAACAGAAACTGCCCTTGAGGGAACACAAATATTGCACTTACTAGACAAAGAATTAAATCAGTGGTATTAAGCATGCAACAAAAGCTAAAATAACTCATGTGGACACAGCTGAAGAAAAATTCTAAGACATTATATAAAAAATAAAAAGCATCAGTAAACAGATATTATTATTTAAATGTCCCACACATTCTGGATCTTAAAGGAGCAAAATCTAAAATGAAAAATTCACTAGTGAACTGAAATAAAAGTTTAAATGAAGCAGAAGAAAAAAAAACAGCATACTTGGCAATATGTCAATCAAAACATTCGAGTGTGGGAGCAGAGGGATCAAAGAATGATGAAAAATAGACAGATAACATGTCTTTGGGAGAACAGGAAGCATTCTATTAGACTCATACTTCAAGTCCTAGAAAGAGTAAATAGAAGAGAAAAATTTAGAAAATTAAAGCTGAAGAAGTCCCAAATTTGATGAGACATGAATTTACAAATACCAGTTGAAACACATAATCAATTTGTTAAAACACAAGGACAAAAATGATCTGGAAAGCAGCAAAGAAAGAAATGATTCCTTCTGTAGAAGGGATACTCAAGAAGTTTAGAAGACGATTTCTCAGCAGAAGCCATTCAGGATAGAAGGCAGTCAAATCCCTTATGTAAAATGCTGAAAATTTATTCTGTCAACTAGGAAAGCAATATTACTATATTATTGTTTTGTTATTCTTTTTTTCTCTGTGTGCTTAAAAGACAACTGTGTGAAATAATAATTACAGGACTATGTAAAGAACACAAAATGGACACAAAAATATAAAAATGAAATTTGTGACAACAAAAGAATGCATGAGATCACATAGATCATACAGGAAAAGTATTAAATATATTTCTAATGACAAGTTCATATTAATTCTAAATATATTATTATACACTTAAGGGGTTAAATGTAAACCCCAGGACAGCCAGTTACAAATAACTTAAAAATGTACAAAAAGGAAATGAAAATATAATAAAAACAGTATACTAAAAAAGTCAATTAAACACAAAAGAAGTCAGTAACAGAGGAATTGAGCAACAAAAATCACAGAAGGCAAATAGGTGAAAAGCAACAAAATAAATCATTCCTTATAAGATTTACTTAATTATTTAAAAATTTTTATTAGTACATGTTTGTAGGATATAATGAATACATCCCTCATGGGGAATTGGTACATGTACATTGAACATGCTAATTCTATTTTTCACCCATTATCCTTCTTTTGGTCACTTTTTATTTTTAAAAAGAACTATCTCCTGTTTCCTACTGTCATTTATTTTCTTCTTGAATTTATTTAAATTTTGGGTTTCTCATGTAAGAAAAGTCATATGTTATTTAACCTTGTGTGTCTGACTTATTTTGCTTAACATTATAGTTTCAAGTTGTATCCATTACCTTACAATTATCTCAAGTTTATCTTTTTTTTTTTTTGGCAGAGTAGAATTCCATTTATTTAAATACCACATTTTCTTTATCCATTCATCTGCTGATGGATATGTAGGCCACTTCCAAGATTTAGTTATTATGAATTATGCTGCTATAAACATGGTTATGTATGTAAAAAATAAATGTATTAATCTCGAGAAAAAGGGCAGAAATTTTAAGAATGAGTAAACACAGTCCAATGCTATGTTATCTAAACCTTTGACTCCCAGACACAAATAGATGATAAATGTAATAATGCAGAAGATATTTCAATCCCATGGTAACCAAAGAAGACTTAGATGTGAATAGTAATATGAGACAAAATAGACTTTAAATCAAAAATTTTTACAGGAGATAATGTAGGATACTTTATATTGAACAAAAAGTTATGCCATTAAGAATATATAACACATATAAACATATTTACATGTAAAAAGAGAGATCCAAAATATATGACATATAGATTGACAGAATTTAAAGGAGAAATAGTTTTATAATGATAGCTGCACACTTTCTTACTCCATATTCCATAATGAACAGAACAACTTATCCAAAGATCAATAAACATAGTATCTTGAACAACATTATGAAACAAATGCCCGTAACAGATATATAAAGAACATTTTCCCCAATACCAGAATATACATGGATATACCATTTGTTAATTTAAAAACATGTCTCAAGAAGTATTAAAAGATTGATGTATTTCAAAGATTCTTCTGCTAGCAAAATAAAATGGAATTGAAAATAACAAATGAAAATGGACAATATGCAAACATGTAAAAATTACACAGGCCACTTAACAGATATGTCAAATAAGACTTTATATGACACATTTGGAAATACTCAGAGATAAAGGAAAATGAAACACAATATATCAAAACTTTTGGGTATTGTAAAAGTAGAAAACACAGGGAAATTTATAGTTTATAGTCTATATTAAAAGGTAAGAATCTTCATGGACCTTGAGAAAACAATCCAAAAATTCATTTGGAACAAGAAGAGACCCAGAATAGCAAAAGCAATTCTAGGTAACAGAGACATGGCAGGGGGTATCACAATCCCCAACCTGCAACTATACTACAAAGCTACTGTGATAAAAACAGCATGGTACTGGCAAAGAAACAGACCTGAGGACCAATGGAACAGATTAGAAGATGCAGAAACAACCCCAGACACCCTCAGCCACCTCATCAACAATGGAGCCAAACGTCCTCACTGGAGAAAAGATAGCCTCTTTAATAAATGGTGCTGGAAAAATTGGGCTTCAACTTGCCAAAGATTAAAACTAGACCTATATCTCTCACCAAGCACTAAACTAAAATCAAAATGGATTAAAGATCTAAATATTAAAATAGAAACTCTGAACCAGTTGGAACAGAGGTTAGGTAGAACTCTTGAAGACAACAGTATAGGAAAAGATTTTATGAACAAAACCTCAGTTGCCCGTGAACTAGCACAAACAATCAACAAGTGGGATCTCTTCTTCTTAAAAGGTTTCTGCACAGCCAGAGAAACCACCAGCTGTGTGAAGAGACAACCCACAATGTGGGAAAAAATCTTCACCTGCTTTTCCTCAGACAAAGGTCTACTATCTCGAATCTATAAAGAACTTAAAAAGATCAGACCTCTCAAATTTAAAGACCCAATCCGGAAATGGGCATCTGAAATGAACAGACATGTCTCAGACAAAGAAGTAGAAATAGCAAATAAATACATGAAAAAATGTTCAACATCACTGGTCATTCGAGAGATGCAAATGAAAACAATGCTGAGATTCCATCTCACTCCAGAAAGAATGGCTGCTGTCATGAAATCAACCAATAACAAATGCTAGTGGGGCTGTGGGGAAAGAGGAACCCTGCTCCACTGCTGGTGGGAGTGTAGACTGGTGCAAGCACTGTGGAAATCAGTATGGAGATACCTCAAAGAACTAGGACTGGAAGTCCCATTTGACCCCGCTATTCCACTGCTGGGGATCTTCCCCAAAGAATTAGAAGAATCATACCACAGTGATATATGTGTGCCTATGTTCATAGCAGCACAGTTTTTGATAGCTAAAACTTGGAAACAGCCCAAATGCCCATCAACTGGAGACTGGATAAAGAAATGTGGTTTTTTAATAAAATGGAGTACTACGCAGTCATAAAAAATGAGAAATCAGAGACATTTATAACTAAGTGGATGCATATTGAGGTGATACTCTTAAGTGAAATAAATAGGACACACATGTATAAATTCTGAATAGTTTCTCTGGTGTGAGAAACTGAAAGTGTAAATAAGGACTAAAATGTATAATAGGTAATGTGAAATAGGAAGAAAAGGGGCAAAAGGGAAGGAAGTAGAGGGGCTAGGGAAAAGGATACAAGGGAATGGGATTAATATGAGAAAATGGAAAAATAGGAACAAAATCTTTGTCAATAGGGAGGAATGGAGGGGTTGAAGGGAGGGCTGGACAATGGTGAAAAATAAGAACCAAGATAGATTATGTAAAGGTGCAAATTTCCAATTATGAATGTCATTATATTGTATACCTAAAATGTACCAATGATTAGAATGAATAATGGATAATGTAAAATAGGAAGAAAAGGTCCAAAGGGGTAGGGGTAGTGGGAGGGGCAGGGGAAAGGAAAGAAGGGAAAGGAAAAATGCTGAGAAATGGAAAAAATGGATATAAAGTCTTTGTAAATAGGGAAGGGTGGAGGGGGTGAAGGAAGGGCTAGGTATGGGGAAGAAATAAGAACCAAGATGCATTATGTAACGGTACAATTCCCAATAAGAAATGTAATTGTGTTGTGTACCTAAAATGTACCAATAAAAGAATTTAATTAAAAAATTAAAAAATTTTTAAAAAGGTAAGAAATACATCAAATCAGTAACTTTATTTTATACCTTAAAGAAGTAGAAAACACCAGTAACCTAAATACAAAGCCAAGAAAAAGCAGGATCAGTTAAAAGACTAGCGATTTTAAAAGACACTAGAAAAATGAAAATGAGAAAATGAAAAAAAATCTAAAAGTTAACTGAAAATATCTACAAATTCAATAAACATTTAAATGATCGATTCAAAGAGTAGAGGATTAAAATTATTACACAGTCCAAATACTCATAATGAAGGTAATATAATAAAATGAGGTGTATATATATATATGTATATATATATATATATACACAATGAAATAATATTATTTAGATATAAAAGAAAATAAAGTACTGAAGACTGTCACAGAATGGATAAACTTGAGAAATAAGTGAAGTGAAAAAGCCAGGTACTAAGTTCACGTTTATGTGATTCTGTTTACATGGCATACAGAGCTGATAAATGCATAAGGACTGAAGCACATCAGTGACTGAGGATCTGTGGAGAGGGATGAATGGGAAGTAACTGTTTAATGGGTGCAGGATTTAATTTCTGTAGTTTCCTTTGCTATGACTTCTAGTTTCATTGCACTGTGATCTGACAATATGTTTGAGATAATTTTGATTTACTTGGATTATGGATGCATGCTTTACAGGAGCATAAGGTCTCTTTGGAGAAAGATTCGTGTTGTTGAGAAATGTGTTCTGTTGTTGAGGGGAAACCTTGTAGCTATCTAACAGGTCCATTAAGTTTGGTTCAATATTTCTTTCAGTTTCTTCACAGTTACCTATTTGTAACAGTAGGGTACTGAGGTTCCTCAATATATTTGTGTTTATCTGATATTTTATGGCCTGTAGTGTTTCTTTTATGAAATTGAGCAAGCCAGTTTGGTGCATGTATGTTAATAATTGTTATCTCTTTCTGTTGAATTGTTCCCTTAACCAATATATAGTGACTCTCTTTGTCTCTTCTGATCATTTTTGGCATGAATTTCACTTTGTCTAAAAATAGGATAGATACTCCTGGATTTTTGTGTATGTGTGTATTCCTTTAACGTACATTTTTCCTTTACTTTGATTTTTAATACGTTAATTAGATTTTGGATTAAATGTGTTTCTCATATATAATACACCATTGAATTTTGTTTCTTGATACATTGACAAAAATTCCTTATTTCTCCATCGATTGTGAAAGATAGTTTTTCAGGGTATATAAGTCTGCATGGAAGGTTGTTTTCTTTTAATGGTTGA
Organism: Heterocephalus glaber; assembly: GCF_053883595.1. Taxonomy (NCBI): domain Eukaryota; kingdom Metazoa; phylum Chordata; class Mammalia; order Rodentia; family Bathyergidae; genus Heterocephalus; species Heterocephalus glaber. The sequence continues at coordinate 3,926,863 of NW_028258463.1, forward strand.
AACACTGTACTCCAAGCTCTCCTGGCCTTTAAGGTTAGTTTGTGTTGAAAAATCTGCTATAATTCTAATGCATTTACCTTTATAAGTGGTAACAGCTTTTGATATTTTGTCCCTGTGTTTGACTTCTGAGTCTTTTATTATGCTGTATTCTGAACTGGTTCTGTATGGTCACAGCTATTTGGGTTCTATATACCTCACTTTACCTGTATGTTTAATTTTCCCCTATATTTGGAAAGTTCTCTGCTATTATTTCTGTGAACAGGTTTTCATGCCATTTGTGCTGTCTTCTGATTTTAATAATTGCATTAATATTAGATTAGTATTCTCTGCATTTCTCAGCAGCTGTTGGATCCTAACTGGTTCTCATGAACCACATGAACGAATATTTAGGATTTCATATTTCTGCTACTGAAAATAGTACACAGTTTGAAATTTTTATTTGTACATGCGGTTTTTTGCTTTTAAGTCTATTCCAGAGAATGGAAAGTAATTATGGAGTTGTTTTCTGTTATTCTATATTCTCACATAGCTATTTCACCCTTTGCAATGTATTTTTGGACAATGCCTCTTATTGTTCATAAATTAGAAATTGATGTATTGCTCACAAACTGATATATCAGAAAACATGTGGTTGGCTGTAAATTCAGAAAGATTGTACTGTAGCAGCTTAAAGTGCTTTTTTTGTTGTTGTATTATCACTATCACTTGGTAAATCTGGAGGCATAGGAAATACATAATTTGGTTCTCATACTTTGTTTTCACAAAGCTCATGTTCCTAAAAACTGAATCAATTTTCACAGGATATAAAATACTTTACCACTATCTTGCATGAAATAGCACAGGACTTCATACTGAGATGGCAATATATACTCAGATTTCCCTTTCCTGCTTCTAGAGTGTCATGAATATGATCAATAAAATATAAAGGTAGAGAAAAACATTTGGGTCCAAATGGCAACCAAGCAAAGTGTTATTTACTTGTTAATATATTGAGAAATTTTTATGAGATATGATAGCAATATGGCAGATTTAAAGGTTGACCTGCTGCAGCCTCCAGGCCAGTAAGAATGGGAAACAAATTTCTACAGATGCTGATGAGTTCTTCATAACTATTCCCTTTAATGTTCTCTCTGGTTTTACAGTTTTAATAGGAGTTGGAAAGGCATAGTTGTTGAGCTGCTTTTCAAAACAAAAGGAAGAACTCATCAGTGGTATTCGCTCATGATTGAAGGTTACAATAATGTGAAGCTGGAAAATGAGATGTCCTTCAAGGGCCAGCAACTGCCACAAACAGAAACCTACAGGGCAGTAGGTTAAGCAGAAGGTAATAAGTGAGTCTATGCAGCTAGGAGACTGAGGATTTCAAGGGTAATTCTATCTGCGTAGCCAATTACAACCTAAACTTCTGGAATTAGAGGTTATTAATGAATGACTGCATACATAAATCAATTAATGAATATGTAGAATTATTAAATAAATTTAATGAATTGATAAGTATATATATTATATAATATATAATATATTATATAATATATAATATAATATTATATATAATATATAACATATATATGATATAATATTATATATAATATTATATCATATATATTATATATTATAAATATAATATATAACATATATAGATATAATATTATATATAATAATATATAACATATATATTATATATTATAAATATAATATATATTATATATTATATAATATTATATATAATATAATATATATTATATATATTATAAATATAATATATATAATATATATACTTGCTCACTTGGTTTAAACTCACCTTTAAGAAAAATTTTAAAAATTATTAAAGGGCCAGGGATTTAGCTCAGTGGTTTCACCGCCTGCTGCACAAGCACAAGGACCCGAGTTTGATCCCTGGTACCAAAAAAAGAAGTTATTGAAGATGAGCCAATGCTATACTATTGCAATTATAAGATAATTACAGAGAAGAAAATAAGAAAACCGAAATTACAAATTACTAAATTCAGAATGATAAATGATCCAATGAATACTCATTTTTCTGTATTTCCCTTAATCTCACAGAAAAATAAAAGATATAGTAATATTTTTTAAATGGAAAACTATGGAAGATACTACCTAGAGATCCAATTAAATAGTAAAACATTAAAAATAACAAAAAATTAAAGTATTCAGGAAAACTTACAAAACATTGATTCCACATAAAAAACCTTCTGTTGGCTCACAGGTAACATTATTTAGAAATGTGTCTGTGCACAGGTGGAAGATGATTTCTTTTGAAGTGAATAACTTAATATTATCTTCATCAGAACAATATTAATTATGGTGGAACAGTAAAACAACATCTTAAGTTTTTACTTCTACAACATTAAAAAGAAGAGGGTGATAGGAAAATCAGGTAAAGATGTTTGTGGGGAAAGTATTGGGATATGTGTTGATCCGGGTATCCCCGGATGTTCAGTGTGGACCATGAGGAGCAGGATCGCTACTGCTTGGGACATGATTAGGGATGAAGAATGCAGACTCTCAACTCAGATCTGCTGGACAATAACCTACATTTAAGGTGATCCCTGGGTTCTTACGTGCACACTGATTTTGAGAAGCACAGCGCAAGACTACACTGCCTTTGTGTATGAATGCATGAAGAGTACATATTTGTATTTGTTTTGTGCTTGGTCAATTGATTTGGAATTCATTCTCAAAAGTAGGCAAATGTATTAGAAATCTACAAAAGAAATGACATCATTTTGAGATAATATTCAGCATATACTTTAAGTAATTAAAAACAAAACCAAAGAAAACAAAACCTTAAACAATTGCCAATTCATTCCTTTTACTTTAGAGATTTAATTGTTTTTTTTTTTTGGTACCGGGGATCGAACTCGGGACCTTGTGCTTGCTAGGCAGGCAGCAGAACCACTGAGCTAAATCCCTGGCCCAGATTTAAATTTGTTAATAGTACTTTGAACACAGTTCCTCTTGAAGATATTCCTCGCTTACCTAAATTTTAGATTTTATTTTAAAACCAAGTGGATTTGGGAATTAGAAGAGCTAGTTTATAAAACTTATTTTACCTTGAAAATGAAGGTGAACTATTGTAAGACAATAAAAATATGCATTTTGAATATTACATGACATAACAGGATGAAATTATTTTAGTTTTCAAAGTATTCACTATATTAGCATGCAAAGACAATTTATCTGTTTCTGTTCTTTTATCTTAAAAATTAAGTTATTTAGAATAGAACATTTTTATGTTGCAATGTGATTATCTAGTTTAATACAATGAGCATAAAGATGACCAGAAAATAACCTCAAAATCTGTAAAAATACACAAAGACATCAAAATCCCTTTTCCTAGTTTGGCTTGATTTTTAACAGGTTTTACAATTTTTTCACAAATATAAACAAATTTATATAGTTGTTTATAGATTTAATAATTTATCAAGTCATTCAAAACTGGTAAATTTTGCATAAATTTGGAGTTCAATTAGTACTCCCTGTTCGATAGCTTAAACTGCACTTTTACTGAGAGTAAAATCAAAATTACAGGACACAAGCTTCTCCAGTAACGGCCAGAAGCTCTAGATATCACCAACATGAGGAATATATTGACTTAAGTCATATTATATGAATGAAGAATTTGGTACATAATTTTCTAGTGGTAATATAAAAAATTCAGCCCTTCACCCTTCAGAAATGGTCCACTCATGTAATCTTTCAAATGGCTCACAGGGCCAGGCGTGGTGCTGCAGGCCTATCATCCCAACACTCCAGAGGCTAAAACAGGGGCATCACTGCAAGTTTGAGGCCAGCCTGGGCTACATAATGAGTTCCAGGCCAGCACCCCCGCCCCGCCCCAATTAAATAAGTAAATAAATAAAAAGGTTCGCAGGGTCTTCCAAGTCTGTGTGTTTATGTACACGTTACAAACCTAAATCACCTCATTACTTATACCACACTTACAAGCTAAGCCCTCTATATCAAGCATTATAAAAGCTCCTCTTGGGCGGGGGATTTAGCTCAGTGGCACTGTGCCTGCCTTCCAATCACAAGGTCCTGAGTTCTATCCCCAGCACAAAAAAACAAGTAAACAAACAAAAAACTCTTCTTAAATAGTGTACACTATATACTCTTTTTACTTTTAATTATATACCTTTGCAATAATAAAAAAAGGAGATTGTGGGAGAGTAAAAGCGATCAAAATGTGATATGTGTACTTACCAGTTCCTCAAGAAGAATGTAATTATTATGTATTGCAAATAAATATTAATAAAAAAAGGATATAAAGTCACATACCTCCATCCTTGTCACATGTTGTCTCCCACACTCCACGCTGGTTTTTCTGTACCTTAATTTGTAAAACTTTATGAATAACAAGTAACCCACTTAATTGTTCCCCAACTGCATAATCTCTGTTTCTTTTTTAAATGTAACTTAAGAGTTTTGTTAAAGACAAATATATTTTGAGGAAATCAACAGGAATCTTATTATACCAGTATTTGTTGATTTCAAAGTAATAAGATGCCAATTTTAAATTTGTGCAGATATAGCTATTAAATTCCTTATTATTTAGAACTTTCTAAATTGAAGGTATTATAAAATAATTGACTCAGGAACAAAAGAAAGCTTTTTGTCTCTGATAAGTGAGAAGTCCAAGAGCTTCCAGTCCATTTGAGTATAGATGCCCAAAGATGATATTTGATGTTTACTTATTTGTTAAAAGAAAAATTGAGATCAGTTAAATTTTGTTAAGTTTATTTGAGGGAGGAAGAAAGTTCTAAAAATTACAGCATTCCAATCCAAAGACTGTCCAGAATGCCCCACCATACCCCATTAGGTGATATCTAGCCAGAGGGATAAAAGAGACAAACACATACAACCTGATTGGTTCAGAGGATGTTGGTTTTATATGTTCCTGTTTTGGCAGCTGTCAGCCTCTGATTAGCAGAAAGTTCAGCTACTGTCATTGCCTGAGATTCCTTGTTTATACATCATATTAGGTTTGAAATCTATTTTGTTTTTTGTTTTTTGGGAGTACCAGGGACTGAACTGGGGACCTTGCACTTTCGAGGCAGGGGGAGCAGCAGAACCACTGAGCTAAACCCCGGGCCCAGTTTTTTTGTTTTGTTTTGTTTTTTATTTTTTGAGACAGGATCTCACTTTGTAGTGGAGGCTGTCCTGGAACTCACTATGTAGCCCAGGCTGGCCTCAAACTAGTGGTGATCCTCATGCCTTAGTCTCCAGAGTGCTGGGATTACAGGTGTGCACCACCATTCCCATCAAGTCATTTTAGTCCAAACTTAATCACTCATTTAGGACAAATTTATTTTCTTTCAACACATTCAGCAGACATAAATATTAAATGTCTGGGTGCTGTAGATATTGTAGGTGAGAGATTAGAACTGTCAGTTAAAGAAACTAAAATCTTTGCCTTCAAGTTACTTTCATTCTATTTAATGAAACACACCATAAACATAAATAAGATAATTTTCTTGAAAGTCATGGTTCATTATGTAAGGACAAGTGCCATGGAGGAAAATAGTCAGGTATAGTGGGGAAGAACAACTGTGTGTCAGCTAGAACAGACAGGATGGCCTTCCTGAGAAGTTCATATTGAAGTACAGGTGTGATGGGAAGTGAGAGAATTACAATACGGATTTCTAGAGGAGCAGCACACTAGGCTTAGGAATGGCAAGTGGACAAATCCAGAGGAGGCTCACATCCTGGATGTTTACGGAAGGAAATTAGGGCAAAGAAGCCAGAGTAGAGACAGAAAGGGAGGCCATAGATACCATATTTTTTCATCTCTTGTTCCTGCTTCCCACTGCCTTCATTCTCCGGTACATTCTTGGAAAATGCTCCCTACCACTGCCAGTGTCAAGTCTTAGCTAACTGGCAATCTAAGTGGAAAAATTTCTCCTCCTCAGGATGCATAGCGCAAGTTTCAAGATGGTATTCACTGGCTCAGGTTGGATCAAGCACGCGCCTTTGATCCATCAGAGTAGACCAGGCAAATTAGTTCTCTGACCAGACTTGAATACTGCGTCAGCCCCAATGGCCAGTTCTCCCACACTGCGAAAACTGCATCAGAAGTAAGTGGATCAACCCCAGAAAATCAAATTGCTATTTCTTGAAGTAAAGGGGAATGGAAACTAGTAAGGTTCAAAGAGCAATACTTTTACAGTTTCAAATATTCCCTTGTCTCTGTGTTCAGATGAGATAGTTGGTCAAAGAGCTATTTAACACATAGCATAATCTTCATTTCGCCAATATGAGAAAAAGAAGGAAATGAATAAGAAAAGTGTACAACTAAATTAATACTTAGTCACACACATATGTGTTCATCTACAGGTCAGAATGATAAAATCAAATATAATTTTACTTATGGAGTGAGTGGGTTTAATTGTGTTGAGAAGAGATAGCTTATATATAAAATATGTATGACATGGTTTCTGAGCTTTAATGTATGCAGATGCAAGCTCCTAATTCTAAGCAGTTTCTAAAATAGATTACATTTGTGTTTTAATCTTCATATTTTCTAGTGCAACAATTGAATACACAAAGAGTGTAACTGAAATACTAAGTACTGTAGTACTCTAAACAGTGTGCTAAATGCTAAAGCAGAGCTAGAATCATATAATGTTTTCTCAGAGTCATTTCTAATATCTAGGTTTTATTTTTATTATAACCACCAAAATATATTAGATTTTCCAGAACATTTAAATTCCAGAAAAAACCTGCCAATTGTGACACTCATTGCAATGTAATACTCTCTAAAGTATGGAAAGGAATTAAAATTACAACAGGATGGCAATGAATAATGCATTTCTGATACTTAAATAAACAACTGGCCTCCTTTTCCTTTGTGACATAGAGATGTTCCTTCTCATTAGAAAATGTCCTAGTAGGTAAGAAGCTGAAACTGTTTAGGACAAATAATTCACACCGAATAACAAGGTAATCAACATAAAGGCAGAGTACTCATCTCCTTCCATCAGTCCATTATGAATGTCTGTCTAACACAAGTAGTGCCTCATTCAAAAATTAGTTATGTGCCAAAAATATTGGGTAGCAATAAATCACAAAATCAACCTAGAAAAGTTTATGACCAAGTTTCCAGATTTACTTGTAAATCCTACAATACAAATCCCTTGAACACTTAATTTCTATCAGATATTCTTCTAGGCACCAGAGATACAGTAATAAATTAATTCAACAGAAACTTCTGAACAATTATAGCTTCCATTCTATGAGAGTGAGCTCCATAGTAAACAAATAAATAAAACAATGCAGAGGACCGTAAAATTGATTATATGCAAAGCAGGCTGTGAAGAGTTAACCCCACCATTGGCTTGTTTTGAGAAGTAAGTCTGGGCAGTAACTCACACCCAAATTCCTTTCCCACAACTAAAACCTTCTAACTAGAAGGACAATATTCTAATTACAACCATGTATTTTGTCTCTTCTGTTCCTAATTCGAGAACGCTTTGTCTTGTCCTTTATGAGTCTTGTTTACATTAATTTCCATAGAATCTGCACATAGCTCATCTTTACTCCAATTGATTGCCAATAAAGTCAGTGTCTGGGACTGACTAGTGCCTCTGTGGGTTGCACCATCATTGGTCATCCTGGCTCCTCATTTTCTCGCTCTTAATTCTGTCTCTTAGTGTATGTATTTCTCAAGCCTGTGCCATACAGTGGGCAAGGTACTGGAACCTAACTGCAGGGGTCTCCAGTAAAACAGTACCTTTTTCAAATTTATTTTATTAGTGCATATATCCCACATATAATGATTACATTCATTACAGGGAATGTGCACCAGCACACAGTATGTCTTAATTCTTTTTTTCTTCATTCCCCTCGTTATCCCTTCACCTGCTGCCCCAGAATGAACTGAAGCCACACCGTGTCTCCTGCCTCAGTGCCCTCCCACCACACTTGAGGTTGTTTCCAGCCCGCCCTCCTGCGTGCCCTTCCCCTGCTCCTGCCACTTCAGAAGCTGCTGCAGCCTCTCTGAAGGACGAGGGACACCCTAACAAGGCTATGATTTGGGAGGGAGGGAGGGATCTGGGTCCATTATAGACATAAAGATCTCCAACGTCCCTGTGACCCAGTAACCTTTAATGATCACAGCTGGCCCTTCTGAATCTTCTCTTTATCAACTCTGCTGATTTTCACAGAGACAAAACAGCTGTCAGTCACAGCGCCTGTGGCCCCTGTCTCTGGATCACTGCATTGATAGCTGCAGGCTGTCCCAGAAGCCACACTCACTTGAACCAATCTGGAGGCCCGAATTTGAACCAATCACAGGACTGCATTTGGACCCCTTCTGCTTCTCCAGCAAGTCTATGAATGCACCCTCTCATGTACCCTCTGGTGATCCTCCTGAGCTACTCCTCAAGTACTGTTAAATTGTGTGTGGCCTCCCCGCCTGAGCAATATTCCCACTACCCCACCTACCCCCATTTTCTGTTCTGTACCTGGCTGCTAGCTCCATTTCTGCCTCTCTTTTTTTTGACTCTTATAGAGCCTTATGTCTTTTTTTGTGTGTTTGACTAAGAACTTGTGTTTAAATGTGGGGATCATATTTTTCTATTGGAATCCTAATTGGTGGAAGAGATGTCCTTTTAGAGGATATTTTTATTTTCCACTACAACAATACCAGTACTACATAGGCATTTCTTAGCATGAAATTTCCCAGATCTTTCAGAATAGAAGTTAATTTTTACAAACCCCAGGAAAGAGCATGCATGTGATTTCAGATTTTCAGGGGACCTGGTTTCACCACCCACTGACGGTCAGGATGAGACTAATTTTTTCATGTCTCTATTGTCTCTATTTGCTGACAGGTAGGGAGTTTCTGTATACAGCACATCTTTACAAAAATTCACGAGTCCTATCATCATGCATAGGTGCTGCTTCCATTCTACACCTTTGCAGTTCCATATGCTCATCCTTGACACTTTATGGTTAGTACAACCGAGCATTTTGTCAAGATGGTGAAATGCCCCTAGGGAGGGAGCACTGTATCATCCTGTTTATCTCTGTATACAGTTTTTTCTCTTTTCCTTTTTGCTTAACTTTTAAAATAATTCTTAATTCTTTTTCTTTTGAATCATGCAATTAAAAGGGTATTTGTTATGTTTCACCTTTCTGATCCAGATGTTGTCTAAAGGGAGTAACTCAGGATATTTAGTTTTCCATATGGTGTCAATTGACACTGTCATATAAATGGTATGACTTCTTTAGGACTTTTTAGGGAGTAAATATATATCAGGAAATCCCTAAAGAAAGCACTACTATCTGGGGTACAGTGCCTGATAGTTAATCATAGGATACTGTACTTCAATAACAAACAGGTCCTGGTGATAAGAGAGAATGTAAAAATAATCATGGCTGAGATCCCCTTAGATTTCCCAGTACATTGGGATAAACAAATATCAACTGACTAATTATACAATTGCCAATATTGAAGCAAGTGGTATCTGTTGCATGGTCGTGGGAGAAAAAAAATCAGAGCACTTCTGCCTGCCGAATCTTGGTACTGGAGTCACCAAGTGGATTGCAATACAGTCAAGTGATGGATGAACAGAGTGAGATCAGCTTCAATTCTATGAGTCCTTCAGCAGCCAATACAAAGTGGTTCATCTACACACATCCCTCTACTACCTCCAAAGGACCCCTTTCCATACCTGTAGGGAAAAGGTACAGTGGGCCTGGCCTGGCAAGGTGTCCATATGACACACACACTTAAGCAGAACAAAGGAAAACACCATGAGACTGAGACAGGAAAAGTACTCGCTTGCATTTTGTAAACAGAGAAGTAAGTCCTCCTGCTGGAGTGAGTCCTTAAAAATCACTTTAAATAGCTGCAGATATTATACTTGGAGAAGCATATGAAATTAAAGAATTTATTACTTTCACCGAACTCACAGGCAAGAAGCATGGCATGTTGCCCAAGGAAAAATAGAAAATATGTATTAGAGTGGTCAGAAGATAGAAGATGGAAACAAGGAGACGGTTAAAGACACAGTCTTTATTCAGATCTCCACTAGACAAGCAAGGCAGGGCAGCATTGAATAGTTAAGGATCAGCTAGTCTGAACAATTCTGGTGCACTCTGAACTATTGAAATGGTCTCTATTTACTTGTTTCCTGCCTGTAGAATAAGTAAAACAGGAGTACTACCTCCTGGGGTGCATAGCCCCAACAGAGGAAGTATGGCTCTGGACTGTTTAATTTCCCTATTAAGACATGCTGCAGACTGGACCACTTGCTATCTCTAAGAATTATGTATTTCATTGTTGATTTTTTTGTCTAGATGATACGTCTATTTGTGACAGTGGGGTATTGAGGTAAGGAAAGATGGGAAAAGAAAAATTATGAGAAGAGGAAAAACTGGAAACAAAGTCTTTGTAAATAGGAAAGGGTAAAGGGGGTGAAGGGAGGGCAGGGGATTGGGGAAAAAATAAGAACCAAGATAGATCATGTACAGGTACAAGATCCCAATGATGAATGTAACTGTATGGTATACCTAAAATGTACCAATACACTTAATGGGGCAAAAAAAAGAATTACATAGACCTGTCTCAGTAAGAACTGTTTTAGTAGATGTCAAAACATCCTACCATACAGAAAATCCAGAAGTATTTATAATGCACTGTAGGAAATGATAAGTCCAGCACAAGGTTATCTTTACTTCTTAGTAAGAAGTGTAATGGATGCAAGGCATATTCATTTATGCAGAACAGGTGTCCATGACTGTGTGTATTGAGACTGTCTTTCTGACAAAATTTCTAACTAGAATTGTGTTCTGAACACAATATATAACAAGATTTGTGATAAATGATTTGACAGTTACCAGTTTGCTCCAAGAATGAGAAATATATACAGGAGTTAATAGGGAGCTCACTGAACTCTATGCCTTAGTTTTACTCATGGATGAATTGTGGCTAACTTAGTGCCTATCACATTATGTCAGTTCAAAACTTAAGTGAGATGGAAGAAGTACTTAGAGTACTGTTGTATACACAGTAAACACTGATTTGGTACTGTTATTGTTATTGATTAATATTTTTCTGTTTAGTACTGATTAATTTTAGCTACCACAAATGAGTAAAAGTTAACTAAGTGGATATTTATTGCTTTGTAACAAGGACACAACCTCCCCTCTGTCCATGTAAAACAACAGAAACAAAAACAAATTGTAATGGCTTAGGAAAAAATTAATTTCTTTGTCACGTTTCTGTAGGTCAAGGGATAGGGATGCAGCTCTGTAGCAGTGTCTGCCTAGCTTGCATAGGACCATGGGTTTAATCATCAGCTCTACAAATAAAACAAACAAAAAAATCATAATGTATGATTCTGCAGGTCAAGAATCGTGGCTGTTAAATTTATTCCAAATGATGTCATGGAGACAATTAATTGCATTTAGCTGGGACTGAGATTGGCTTAATAGCCCAAGAAGCCTTCACTAATAGTTTGGTGTATCAGTGCTACTTCACTCGACTGCTCTCTCTCTCTGTGGTGGTCTATCTGTTTAGTAACTTACTCCATGCTTCTTTACAACTTGGTGGTTATTTACCTTAGTGACTATCCACAGAAGATAATCTCTAATATGCAAAAACATCCAGCCTTGGCTTGGGAGTGGGATGTTGACCAAAGAAATTCATGTGATTGTATCTCAAGTCCACGTGAAAAGAAACTACAAATGGATGTGAATTTCAGCAGTCCAGTTTTTGAGTGACCACCATGTAAGCATATGCCATAGGGAAAACTGTGAAAAAGGGTTTTATGTACTTAGCAAAGCATGTAAAAGGCTCAGAGCCAGAGAAAAGATGAATAAATTTGAAAGAAAGCCAACAAGTTGAAAGATGAAATTGAGAGACACTGTGGGTTATGAAAAGTAGCTAGAATTCAAAAAACAACCCAAACAATGAAAAAGCACATGAAAGTACTTTGTCTTAATCCTAAAATCAGTGAAAAATAATTACTAGTGTTATTTCAAAATAATAGGGTGGATGAACCTTTGTACTGCTATGTGTTCTTTTTGGTCTACTTTTCTCCTGAATATCTACATGGGTTTTACTCTTCTTTCAGGTTTTAACCCACATCACTTTTTTTTTCCGGTGAGCCTTTTGTAAACACTTGGATAGTTCTTATTCCTATGTCTTCTTTATTTACCAACATTTAACATTCAATGTATTTTTGTCTTGTTTATTACCTTTCTGTCTTTTTAGAATAAAAGATTCATAAAGATAGCAATTTCTGCCTGTTTTACTGAAAATTCTATCCCTAATATTGATGATAGTGGTAAAGATTTGGTACTGGATAATTTCTGAATGAGTGAGGTAATTATGAATATACTGAATGTTACACAGGAAATTCTAGCAATAAATGGTAGAAGCCATGCAAAGTAAAATTTATATGTAATCTTTATTTTACTTACTAATTTGTTGATACTATTTTAGAACAGCTCTACCTAATATTGATAAAAATATCTACTATACTAAAAATTTGGGTTAACCTTCCCTGTCCTTCTTCCCACCATTTTATAAGTGCTTTAAGTCTAAAGGCAGCAACTCAAATTATAAGAGAAAACACATAATGAACATTATATCCACAGAATATAAAATGAGGCTAAATTGTCGAGTCCCATTATCATTCTGTCTGTGCAGACTCATAAAACACACAGACACTGAAAAGAAAAAGAATAAACGGACTCCCCATTCTAAGAGATTGGCTGGAGCGTGTGTGAATGACTGTCTGGTATCCCTTGTCAATCTCAGCACATTGCCCATAAGCTCAGGTTTGTTGGCAGACGAGCTTCTACATTTTTGAAGGTAGAATCTCCCTGATTTGCCATATGCTACCATACTCCGGGTCCTCAACAAACTTTAGTATTGTGCTTCTTTTAAGGATTTACTGTTTTAAAATAAAATGTTAAGGCTAAAAGCCTCCCACCACTTTTCATATAATGTAATTCAGAAGTGTATTTCCATTATTTTCTAAAATAGATCCATCACTGGATGGTTCAAGTTCAATACTATATTCTTCCTCCCCACTCTGCCCATCCTAACCCTGGGTAAAATGATTAAATAACATTTGTTGAGACTTTTTAGGTTTTCTATTCAACTATATGTGTTCTGAGTATATTTTTAGCAGGGTGCTACTGAAGATGCCAATTTCCTCCAATCTCTTTGTATAATAATAAATATATACAGTTCATACCAGGTAATATTTTCTTTTATTAGACCAGGAGAATAAGGTAATTCTTTTAATTTATTTTTGTCCTTGGCCTTTATGATTCCCATAGCTACATTTAGCTGAAATATAGTACTAAGCCGACATTTAACATAAATTAATAATAACCTACTGTATATTATTTAAGTTTCTTTTAAACTTTCTTCTTATGGACATTTTATCAATTATTAGGAATTCTATTTATCATTTTACATATATAATCTAATTTAATTCTCAAAAGGACCATGCAAGAAAGGAATTATTATCATGTTGTTAGTACTAAAACAATTGTTCCTTGGAGTCCTTTGACTTAAGATTTTATGACTTTATGTAAGTGCAACAGTGATATGTGCTTAGTAAAATCTATACTTAGTAATTTGATTTCTGATCTTTTCCTGAGCTAATCATACATACTGTACTTTCTCATGACTCTTGGCAGGGGTAAAAAGCCACAGGTCCCACACAGTCTCACAATCACTAGGGGGAAAAATCAATAATCTACAGTATGCTGCATTCAGTAAGTACTGGAGGTATTAAACACTTTATTAAAAGATATAGGTTTTGTGTTAAATGTTTTTACCCAAATGGTACGCTAATATAATATTCAGAGTATATTTAAGGAAAGTCTAAGCTAAGCTGTTTGGAAGGTTGGTGCATTAAATGCATTCTGATTTACAGTATTTTCACTTATAACAGGTTCATTGGAATATAACCCCATTTTAAGTTGATGACATCCTGTATACACACAAATACTAATGAACACACACAAATAAAACTGTGGATGCATATGTATGCATATGCATACATAAATATATATGGGTATATCTTTTAAGATACAACCAATGATGTTTAATTTTAAATTTGGAAGAAGTATGCAAAATAAGTATAAAGGTCATGTACACCTTGCAATTTTACACAATTATCCCCTTTATTTGATAATATATGATTGTCCATCTTCAATTAATTTATTTTGATACCCTTAAAAGGTGATAAAAAAGGGTCAAAATTTTTAACTTCCAATTTATTTCTACTTTATCTCAGCAAATTCAATTGGATTTCCCATTGTTCATTAAAAGTGATGCTAGGTTTTTCAATTATAACATCTTCTCTGCAACTGTACACCAATTCATTTTAAACTATTTGTGACATTAATATAACTTTTATTTTCTCCTCCTTTCTTTGTATACTCTTTCTTTTCTGTTCTGTAGTCATATTATTAAAATGCAGTCACCCACTATCAGGTTCATTCTACTATCTTGAATATATAACCTTCAATAATTCTGGCATTTTTATTTATTCAAATTACATATTCAAGTATAATTGAGTCCCTGTTCCCTTCATTTACTCTGAGCTAGAGATTTCTTTAAAAGAGATTTTATGTTACATCTCCACCTCCTTGTTACATTTTTTAATACACTGAAGCCGTGGGATACAATTAAATAATTTGGACAGAAGCTGAATAGTTGTTCCCTTGTGTAAATCTTATGTGGAATTGTGTGAAGCATTTTAAGCCAAGAGAGTCCCTAAAAACTTTCTCTTTGTTTTAATTTCAATGGTATTATTAAGAAAGGAAGAGGAAGAATTAATTGCTTGTGTTTTCTATTTCCTTTATATTCAATAATAACCAGAAGAGGGGAAATACTAGTGATTATAGCATCCTTTTAGATGCCTTTTATAGTAACATGTAAAAAATAAAAGTCAAAATTGAGACTTTCTTTTAATAATACAAAATTTTTCACAGGAAGAGGTGATGGGAAGAGATTGTTCTAGAAATAAGCAGAGTTGTATCTGAATATAAACTTCACTTTGCAACACTGGTTAAGTCCTTGCTGCCTATAATTTAATGTCACTTGCCTCTGTGTGTGTGTGTGTGTGTGTGTGTGTGTGTGTGTGTGTGTGTGTGTTGTACAGGAGTTATAACAGTTAAATAAGATCTGGTTTCAGAATTTTCTTTAATTCACCGAATTTCTGTTCCAAAGGCTCTGCAATATGTCTCCTTTCCAATGTCCTTCTCATTAGTCCATTCTGTTGGGATCATAGAGTTTAGAATTTCTGCTTTGAGCCTTTATCTATCTGCTTTTCTCCCTGCATATTATCTACTCTTTCACTACTAGAGTGACTTGTTATATATACACTGGAAAAAGTGAAAAATAAGTTTTAGATTATATAGATCTCTGAGACAGGTCTACGTAGGGAAAAATATTATTTCATTATGGAGGAAGTATAGCATAGCTGCATTTGAACATCACATCTGTGCCAGGCCCTATGAATTCTGAAATATACATACATATATATATATATATATATATATACACACACACACACACACATATGTATACATATAATTATATTCATTTCCAGAGCAACCTACAACTGCTATTATTTTCATCACTGAAAAGTACTGAGTTTGCAATTTAAAAACAGTTCTAAAGATTTATTTCAACAATATAAATGAACCAATAGTTACTGAGATGTACGCTTAAAATAGTTAAAATGACAAATTTTACACTGTGTTTATTTTAATTAAACATATAAAAATGCTACAGAATTAACTGTTTAAATGGACAGTGTAATTCTATGCATAGAGGGGATATAGATACATAAGAACATGTTGGCCTTAAATATTATGTGTATTAGTTGAAGCAAACCAAATTAACTTAATCTGCTAAATTTAGTCATCCACTGCCTTGTCTAAGCAAATATTCAGAATATTTTAATTAAGCAGATTTAAAACAAAAACACAGTAAATTAATATTAAAGATGAACACTACCATCATGGAATTCACTCAATCAAAGAAAATTCTAGATAATTCTATTAAATATTTATTGTAATGATAAAAAAGTTTTTCACATTGCTTAGAATATTTAGTATATAAGAGGCAAGATTAGAATGTGATCTATAGTTATTCCAAAAATAATTATTGCATTATTATGCATTATTCCAAATAATTATGCATTTTTCCAAAACTAATAATATTTTTTGTTAAATAGAAGCACCTGTTAAACAGTACTTTTCCTAAATTTCCAAGAAAATAAAAATTGGTATTTCCTATGCAGGTTCTGTGAGATCCAGAGGAGTGAGTCATTTGAATCATCAAAGTAATATTAAGTGATTTCATATCATGTAACTAATTTTATCATATCTCATTTCTTAAAACACTGGTATTCACCCATGATAAACATGGCAGAGAAATTATACAAAATATTTGATCATTGTAGGAACTTCCTTCAAATTTGTTACTGAAGCTTTCACTGTAGAGATACTGAATCTGAGAAGGAATACAAAGTCATGTTCCGGCTCTGAGCATATCATCATGACTACCTTGTCCTTTCTGGGTAAGATTTCTTTCTTGGATTTAGGTTGGTATATGAATCCCATCTGTATCATCTACAAGGTATTCATGACTATAATACATGGCATAAATATTGATTATAAATGGATTATAGAGGTGGTTCTATCTTTAATTTTTTACTTCAATGTTTTTAGTTGACAGGCAAAAGTTTAAAACTTTTAGAAGACATTATAATCTATTATTAACATGATATATTGGCGACTATTCTCAAGATGCACCTCTTTATATTCATATTTCAAAGACTATGATTTATTCTAGCTGTTCTCATATGAATGCTTCAAGGCTTAGAAACTGTTGTTCCACATTTTCTCTGCCTGAACATGTCTAATATTTTATCTGCTATCAGTTATTTTCTTATGGAACTATAGATAGCTAGATGTCTAACAGTCTGAATGATGAAGATTAGATTAACCAGAATTATAAATTAAATGTATATTGGATTGGATATTAGGAGCTTACAAGGAAGTCTGAAATTCATATAGAATTAAAATGAAATACAAAAGGAGCTGTAATCTTCTAATAAGAATTAGAGAGGACTAATCCTACATAAAAAAGTTATAAAGTTGATGACCAAAGTATTTTGCCTCTAAGGTGGCAGGTAGTTACTGATCACTTAATAACCATACACTGTTCAACACAGCTCAGGGCTCTCATTTACACAGGCCCAAAAGATTAATACTGACCAATAAGAGATTAGGAGAAGCAACATGTATCCCTATGAGCTGAGCCACAGAAAAGCAAAGTCAATTTATCGTGCCCTGTGTTTTGTCCATAATCTCAAGGAAGCCTAAGTATTTCCGGTGGTACTACCACTGTGACATAGTAGAGTTTGTTTTACATGGGTAACCAAGGGATTTTGAGCAGCAGAGCCCTGTACTGACTCATGTGAACACAGAAAAGCAGGAAGCAACATACACAGTAAAATGTTAATGAGTTTAAGCCACTGGATTTTCCTTGTTGTTATTCCAGTATAGCCTAATTTAGCCTAAGACAAGATGAAGTGGGCAGTTGTAGTGACAGAATCTACAATATACAACCTTGATGTAGTGAGACTAATCCTGGAGGTTGAAAAAGTGGTGACTTACACTATACAGTACCAAAATATATGATAAAGATTTTCTTGTAGTAGCTTACATTGCAGATGATATTCATCCTCTCTGAATGAAATGGGAAGTTAAAAAAACAAATTTCAGTAATGTGGGATTATTCAGAAAGCCATATATGCATGAGATGAACTGGGAGAGGACCTCTTGGTGTGTATGCAAAATGGGAGACTATAGATAGTGCAGAAATCCAGGCTTATAAAAAATTGGGGGAAAAAAACCCAAATGTCTTTGGGCCTCAAACTGTAAAACAATGGGCTAAAACATCTTTAAGAGACTTAGAGAAAAGATCAGATTTAGATGTAGCCTCCTCACCCAGTCCAGGAGTTAGGTACTGCTAAGTGTAAGGAGGATGTGGCTTGAGGACGAGGAGACAAATCTGTACAGTGCTTCTGTTAACTGCATCCTGAAAAGAATATGAGGTGTGATCACTGGTATGCAGAACTACCTGAATAAAATGAATGGAAAGATTACCAAGCTCTTGAAACTGGGAAATGTCACTGTTAAAAAAAAAAAAAAAAAAAAAAAAAAAAAGCATTCTTATGAAGGGAAAGAAGAGATGATGAACAGAATTAAAAGATTTATATCTCTGAAACAGCATTAGCTAAACATTCGCATCATTAGGACCTGTCTTCTTAATTGCTATATTCAGTGGCAGTGAAGTGGACACGTTAAATGCATAATTTTAGGCTATTGGTATTATGCTGATAATATTATTATGGTTGTTAAAGGTCAAGAACCATATAGAATAAGAGCTTCATCTAATTAGTCAAGAGTACATGTCATCAATTTATTACTTGTCATTTAATCTCAAACCTTCTTTAACTATTATTTGGAAGTCTAATAGGATGGCAGAACAGAAAATGAAACTACATTCATGAGTAGTGTTATTTAGGTAAGCTATGTAGGCACTCTGAAACCTTCAAACCTGAGCCCATTAAATATTTATGTCAATCATTCTTAGCTCATCAGGTAGAACCCAAAGGGAGGAGGGATGAGACTGAAGCAAGAAGCAGTGCACAGTTCTAAATGGTACCACAAATAGGAAGCAAGTCCTCAGGTCGTGCTGAGCTCGGCTTACTAACTTACTACATTTTCCCTTTATGTAATTATACAAAATAGATCAAAGAGTTCAAGAGTTAATTGATAAATTAATGCTTAGTAAGCTTTTCTACGTCTTTACCTTGTTTGAATGATATTAACTTAACAACAAAATCCATGGACAATTTAAGCAGTAAGGGAAAAGTGATAGCTTTTTCAAATTAATCTTTGCATTTTTTTCACAGGAATATTATTTTTCCCTCAGTCCCCTTCAAATAAAGGGCAGCTTATCACACTGTTCTTTTATAGTATACTCTGTATCCTGATGCTATCAGTGACACAGAAATCATGATTCCATATAAGGATATATTTTATAACACTGCATCAACAAATGTCCTCCTTAGAAATACTGGCAGATTCTCAAAGCTGGCATGTGCCTCAAAAATCTAATTAGACTGCAAGATTATCAGGTTCTTCATAATGTTAATAGAAACAAGACCCTTTCCATGACTGTGTGAACCTCCATTTTCTTCTCCTTGGAACTCTGAGCTGACACCAGCAGATGAAATACTCTCGAGTTCCCTGAAAGTACAATGGGAGGAAAGACATCTATATCAGAAAAATAAAAGATATCCTATGAGACTGAGCAAAATGATTCAGGTTATACTAACCTCTTAATACAGACAAATCCCTGCTTGTCCCTGAATTGCTGAAACATGACATACCAATTTAATCTGTTTTGATCCCCACCATATTATAGAAACAATAGTAATATTTAACATTGGTTGAAGTTGTTATTTATGATAGTAATCATAGGGATTGGTAACTGTATTATGAAAGATGAGGAAATTGAGGCTTAGAGGTATTAAGTAATTTCTAGAAGGTCACTCAGTCATCAGTGGCAGACCCAGTTCTCTTTGGCTCCAAGTGTTGTACCCGCAAAAACACAGAAGCATGTCTCCTGAGAGCCACACCATTAACTGCTGAACTGCATGCACACTGCACACATTTGTTAAGTGTGTATGCACCTTTTCTCCCCAGGGAAGAGGGTGTATCTTTCACATCAGATTCCTGAAGGGGTACACCAATTTAAAAGTTTACTCAATCCTCGCAACTACTCAAATGCTCAAATGTTTGAAGAAGGCGAATCACTTCATTAGCCTGCTCTGATTATTCATTATGTTTTCTGTTTTCAGCTCTTACGGGCTCTCAACTACATCTACATGTAATTGTCCATCCCCAGTGGGCCACTGCAAGTTTTTATATTTGACAGGTATTTAAATTCTCATTCCCTTTAACTTAATACTGTCCCACAAAATTTGTTCATTTTTTCTCTTTTCTCTTCTCCTCTCTTTATATATTGCTTTCTTATGCTATGAAAAAGTGACCTTTTGAATGAACATTGACATATCATTTTGAAAGGCATATTCAAATTTTGAACTCACTTTTATGAGCCAGTAAAGAAATAATTTGCATTAAAATGCAAAAGCATTTAATTTTAAATTTAATATTGGAATATTCATGTGATTCAAAAATCAAAATACTATATGATATAAATATGTCAAGAAGTATTTTTCTACCATCCCTATCCTGCTCCATGCTCGTACAGGTAATAATTTTGTTAGTTCTAGCTGCAGTTCTATGTACAGTATTAATTCTATTTTCAGTTTTTCTTTGTGTAAATTTGAGGAAAAACAAATACAGAAATTTTTAATTTTCTTTCCATACATACACAAAACTGAACAACTCTAATCTCATTAGAGTTTATCTAATATCATTCTAAGGCCCATGTAATTTTTATTTATATTTCACATGATCCCTCCTGCATTTCTAAGTCAGAGTTTATCTAAACCTTGTCCTATCTTTGACACTTTAACGATTAAAGTTATTAAACATCAAAGCACATACTATTTTTACACTTAATTTTTCTTTTGTTAGTTACTTTCCTTTTTGAATGATATCTAAGTTCTAGGATGAATGAAAAACTGCAGCCCTTTAAATATGTTCCTAAGTGGTCTGAATGGATTATCTTAAGGGATGGGAAACCAGTATTTTAAAAAGCAGAGCTATAAAGCCTTATATGAAGTAGAAAAAAATGATTACCTTAATATGCATCTTTCCCATGTATGTGTCAATATGTGAGAAAAAATGACACGAAAACTTCAGAAATTCTCAATGCTTCCCAGTTAATTTGCATCAAGACTTTGTATGCACAGTAGTTCCTCCAACTTAATTAGAATTCTGAGCAGGAGTGCTTCCCTAAACATAATGTGGTGAGAATGTGCAGTGTCAAGACCAGCAGCAGTCAGGAGATTATTTAGAACCCTCTCATTCGGCTCAACATTTTGAGCTTATGGGATGAGCTGCACATCATTCTCTGTCTATTTCAGATGTTGGTGGGTATCTAGGTAGAAACAATCCCAGGAGAATTTCACTGTATCAATACATTTTCTGGAAAAGCCAAACTCTCAGTAAATATAGTGTCTTACACTAATAAATAATGATTAAAAATAGATGAAAACTATTATTAATGGATAATTTAGCATCATAATATCTGCACTTACCCAGAATACTGTCATAGAAAAATGACACAGAGTTAAAAAAAATCTATCCATTTGCAGTTATTTGTCAAGGATCTCTGACATAAATGTAGCAGGTGAAGGATAAAAGAGTTTTTGTTTGTTTTTAAGCACACTTGTTATTAAAAATCATTGACTCTGTTGATAGTACTATAGTACTCTGATTATTAAAGCTACCCTGGAAAATAGAAATGTTAGAGCTAGAAAAAAGTTTGTGAATGCTAAATTTTCATCTTTATTCAATATGCTAGGGTATTAACTTTAATTTATAAAAACACCTTCCCATAGAAATTGATTTTAAACCCATAGTAAATCCTTCTTGATATTTAGAAAATACATTTCCAAGGATAGATTTCAAATGAGTCATTCACGTCAACGATACCTCTGTAGTCACAGATGAGCTCTCAAGTTAGCATAATCAGGTCTGTGCAAAAGCTCAGTTAAGAAAATTTCTGTTCTAGTAAGTGGAATGTCATTTCTTTGGCCCTTTGTAGAATCTGAATTACATTTAATCCCGCCTTGATCCACTGTGTTATTTACAGATGTCTTTCTCCTCTTTAAGAACGACTTTAAGTGCTGTTTATGCCTTTTCCTGCCTAAAATATGGCTTTCTCATTTCAGCCCACAAGGTGAGAATTTATGTTTCATGTTTTTTCATTGCTATCTCCCCTATAAAGTTTTCAATATCCTCCAACAGGTGTTATTTCTCTTTCTTCTCAACTCCCAAATAATTATGTTTGCATATCTTTTGGGGTTGTTGATATCCTCAAACACGTATCTCTTTTCCCACCTGAGGCTCTAAATTCTTTCAGTGCAAGTACAACCTTGCACAAAGTTTTGTGTTTAGCACAATGATCTGCAGCCCCCATCAGCTTACAAAATGGCTGACAAGATGATTTGAATGTAATGCCAATATTCCTGTGATAAAGAGATGGTGGATGCTTTCTATCTGTGTCATACATATTTTTCTAA
Source organism: Heterocephalus glaber (assembly GCF_053883595.1). Classification (NCBI taxonomy): domain Eukaryota; kingdom Metazoa; phylum Chordata; class Mammalia; order Rodentia; family Bathyergidae; genus Heterocephalus; species Heterocephalus glaber. The sequence continues at coordinate 3,949,155 of NW_028258463.1, forward strand.
TAAACATTAATCTTAAAATGAACCACTTGGAATATTTAATAAACATGACTATAATGTACATGAAATAACAAGGCTGAAAAACATTTTAATATGTTTAAAAATAAATACAAATTTCTAACACAAGACAAAGACAGTCATTTGGTCTGACATCTAAATTTTCTGAATGAAGCACTAATGCCTTGTCAATAATACTTGAATAAATACTGATCTACCTCATCACTTTTTGTTACTGAAATTTATTTGGGGTGGCAAAATATAAAGTGATTGTCAAATTACTCTTGGATGTACACGATGGGCACTCAATGTGTGCTGGCTGAGGTGACAGAATTGAAACCACAATGTGAGACCCATTTACTACAGCAGCCACTTGCAGATTCAGATACACAAGAAGAGGAAGCCAAGCCAAATCAGTGATTCCAAAATGATGGATAAATAATAAAAACATGTGATGAATTTCGGTCTCATAGATTTGTGTTGGTAATTTTTTTCTGACATCAAGAAAATTCAAGTACATATTCTTTCCTACTCAGTCATAAGTCATTTTCTTAGCTTTAACTTCCATGGACCTTTTCTTTCCAGAATCCATTTTCCTTGTTTTACTATCATGGCTATCTGATATGAGTTTATGTATTTTTGTTTTATTTTTAAAGAACAGGTTTATTTCTGCTATAATAACTATGCATACTTAAAGAGTCATAAAGTGACAAAATTGGCACCAAAAGGGAAAAAATGCTTCAGATAAACTTTGATTACTGCCTTTCATGTATTGAAAGTAGAAAGTTTTGTGGCTATGTGTGAATTGCTTTAACCTCACCTTTAGGCAGAAACATTTTTGAAAATGTTAGTGATCTAATAACAAGACAACTGACAATAGAAAATAATACCCCTTTTATTAGATTGGGGCAAAGCTTAAAAAGAAATAGTTTAATTATTCTGCACTAAGCATTCCCACATTAAGTAAACCTTGTGTCCAGGAGCTCAATCAATTTTTACTGCAATTGCAGAGTAAGACATGTTGCGTGTATTTTCATAGTTTCAAAAGTGGTCATATTTGTCATCTCTGTTATTCTGATATAACCTTAATTTCTAATAGTATTTCAAACAATGTGTTTTCAGTGAATTAGTTTTGTAGTTGATAAGATTCTGACAATGATCGATGCTTGACACTTCTAATTCATTCATAATTACCTCAGTACTTTGCCTTTGAGAGTAAAGACACAAGGAGAAATGTTCTATTCCTTTGAGGCATGGCATGGTCCTGTACAACAAAAGTCAAATCAATGACAACACAGCTTCAGTAGCAGGACTGAATAAAGTTGAGCTTACCACACTTTATCTTGTATAAATATTAGATCCACAAAAAGGAAGGCATGATACTTTATACAATTATTATGATTTGTATGATTATATAATTGTAATGATGCCCATTAGTTCTTCATGTAGTTCTTTGAAGTATGACAAATTCAGTGTAAAACTGATTTTATCTTGTTGGAGTAGGAATCATTACTCTAGTTTAGTGTTGTACCCCTATTATAGCTCACTTGGTCATATTTTACCTTCCACAGAATATTCAGAATTATCATTATTCTTTTAGATTAAAAACATTGGAATGGTCTTGATTTTAATTTTTATAAATTGAGAAGATGGCTCTATTTCAGATAAACATTTTGCAAGATTTCCCTGAGAGTAATATTTTTGAATCAAGGGAGAAAACAAGTCAAGTGAATAACAAAGGAAGAATTTCCCCAAGAAAGGGAAAGGCTGTGTGGCAGAGACATTTGGAATGTATATGCACAGCAAATATTCCAGTGAGCACAGGGCTCATGGAGCAGCTGTAGATAAGAGTGAAGGGTGTGATAAGGTATTTAGGTTTCATGGTGAATATGACTGGAAACACTTGGGAGAGTTTGAGCATGGAGGTGGCAAGATCTGAGAGATGTTTTAAGCTGATTATTCTGGTTGCTCAGAAGAGAGTAGAGCATAGGGAAGAAAAACAAAAGTAGAAAGATCAGCAAACTATCTACTTCTAGAACTCAAGAAAAGGATGATATATAAGTCACCAACTGCAAGTCATAATCAAGTACATGACAATAAATAGTTAAATCTCAAAATATTGTAGGCTACAGCTAAAAGGAAATGCTAATAGTTTCGATAAGAATGAGAAAGGGAAGGATTTTTGCTGGACAACTAGACAAATGGTAGTATTGTTTTGTTTGGTTTTGGTTTTGGTTTTTGGTACTGGGGATGGAACTCAAGACCTCGTGCTTGAGAGGCAGGCAGTGGCATCACTGAGCTAAATCCCCAGCCCTGGTAGTACTGTTTTCTAAGGTGAAAAATGAGTTTGAAGGATGAATAGCAAAAAATAAAAAGTTCAGTTTGCATGCGCACGTTGTTCTTGACCTAAAGGAATACTGATGCGCAATTCTAACTCCTCCATGATTAATGAGATAAAACTAAATCAACAAATTTATGATACTGAAGTAGAATACCTGGTGCTTAAAGCTATGTGAATGCATGAAATAATCTAAGGAGTAGATGTAGATAGAAAAATATGAAGTCTGAAAACAGGATTTTGTGTGACGTGACACAAGGAGGTCAGGAAAAAGAAAAGAAGACCCTAAGAAGAAGTAGCCATTGTACTTCATAAGGATGGTGCCCCCACGACCTAAACATTCCCCATTGAGCCCTACCCAGCAATACTACTACCCTGAAGAAATACATTTCCTACATGTGAACTCTGGGAACCCTTTAAAACCGTATCAATCAGTAAGGGGCTGCAGAGGAAAGCTGCTCACATCATGCAGCCAGGAAGTAGAGAGCAAGGGGTGGAGTTCAAGAGAGAGATGCTCTTCCAGGTGATGCTATCAGTGACCCACTCTCTCTAACCAGGTCCCACCTACAGCAAGTCAGCTGTTGCTCTTCCATTATTAAATCACCTTTCAAAGCCCTGCCTATGAGGGCATGAGGCTTTGGGGGACATTAAATATAAACTATAATACCTTTCTAGGACAGGTTTAATTACTATATCTAAGTCATGATTTCTTTACCTACAGAATTTGATTATTATACTACTTTCTAAAGTTTTTCTGATAATAAAATAATATAAATGAATGTGAATAGCACAGTATTGAGTGCATGGAAAATGTGCAGTGAAATTTCTACTCCATCTCCAGCCCCAAATTTCACCTTGGGAAAGAAAAATCAGCCAGGGTTTATCAGGGTCAGTTATAATTTATAAAAAGTGAAATTAAGATACATAGATTGTTAGTGCTATGAGGGAGTGTGTATAAGACAGAGAGAAAGGGAGGGGGTGACATACGCAACAGTATGTGTCACTTAGGAAATTTATAGGCTGTAACAAATACTTGTTTGGTAGTAGAAACCATTACTTAGTTGGAATCTTACCTGGAATTTCAAAACTGTCACTTGGGCCTCGTTATAGTTGAATTATGGCCCCTGTGTATCCCCAAAATAGAAGCATTGAAATGTTACCTCTAAATATCTCAGATGTAGCTTGTTTGAAAACAGGATAATTACAGAAATAATTTGTTAGAAATGTGGTCAAACTAGAGGGGGTGAGCCCCGGGTTTAACCCGGTTGACACCATTCCAAGATGGTCATAGGAAGACGGACAACGGAGAATGCCATGTGTCAGAGATTAGAGTGAGGAGGCCGCAAGCCAAAGAACAGAGATTGCTGGCAGGCCACTGGAAGCTGCAAGTAGCGTGGGAGACTCTCAGAAAGGTCGCAGAGGGAGCATGGCCTCTCAGACTTCTTCTAGTCTCTGGACCTGTGAAAGAATATATATCTGTTGTTCTAAACCATCCAGGTTGTGATACTTTGTTATGGCAGTGACTACAAATCTAAAGGTTAGATGCAAATAGTAGAATTCAATAGAAAATAGCTCTGGGCACTCTGCTTTTTGGTGCAGAATCACTCAAAGAGGCATCGTTCCAAACTGTTTAAGGAATTGACCATTGCAAGTGAGAAATGCATGCCGTGTAGAACAGAGCACATAGGATTTCTATTATGCGGAGTGTGAGTTATTGGGTTAGATTTGGGTATTTTTAAATTTACATTTAGAGGGGGGATTTTTTGCTTATCATTCAGTCAAGTAGATGATGTTTCCAAACATTCCTTTATCACCTTTCAAGCCTGGTACTAGTCTACATTATAATTCACTGGATAAACTCAAAATATTTAATTACTGACTCCTCAAAATCAATGGCTTAACTTCATCTTGACCTTTCAAATTCAAAACCTTGAAAACGAGGGCCGGGGATTTAGCTCAGTGGTTCTGCTGCCTGCCCTGAAAGTGCAAGGACCTGAGTTCAATCCCTGGTACTAAAAAAAATCTAATAATAATAAAACACAAAACCTTGAAAATGAAAACAAAAAAAAAAATCATAAATGTGGCAATCACCAAAAGAGCAGTAAATACACTATTTATGAGAGTTAGATATTATCTTACTAAAGATATTATAGTTTACAGAACCACTCTCTTTGCTGATCTTCATTTAACAGAAAACTTACAAAAGATAGGAAAGGTGCACAGTCTTAAATACAAAGTAAATTAATTTTTAAAATGGGACCAACTTCTACATATGCATGTAGTTTGGGTCGGAACATATTAAAGAGAATTTGGAAATCAATATGAAAACATCTTTATAATTGGTTAAAGACATTTCTGTAAATACCCATGGATCACTCTTATACCACTCACATTGATACCAGAATGGATTTTTTTGGTATTCTTCATGGAAGAATGGCCTTCTGATTAGTGCACTTTAGGGAAGGTGTGGTAGTGCCAAAACTGCTGAATTATTAAAGATTTAATATAGTTTCCATATGAGAGGCCCTGCAGGGTTTTCCTAGCAAGATAATTTGGGAAGATAATCAAGCTATGTAGACTGGTAGGTCAGCCAAGAAGGAAATCAGATGTAATATGGGAACCACAGGACTCTGAATTATTTAAGTATGGTTGCTTTATTTACAAATGGACTGAGCAAAATGTCTCATTAGATAAAAAGTAATTTTCCAAGAGAAAGATTAAATATCCACAACATATTATAAGAATAAAGATAACAAATGTCAAACATTCAGCTACAACAAACTGTGAAATTAGTTTTCCTCTGCCTAATGGATAACAAACAATGGCTTTCCATGTTTTTTAGTTATCAATCATGTTCCTCAAGGAACAATTTAATACCACAAAAGATTCGAATGACCATTTTTTACTAGGTTTACTTCAACAGAAAGGCAGAGTTCTGATTTCCATACTTTTAATTCAGTAATAATGTGTGGGCTTTACAAATGTAGATGATACAGTAGGCTTGAGCAGTGTTTTCTAGGGCACTGCAACCCAGACTGTTGTCTGCAGATTCAGGCTACTTGGAAAGTTATTTGTTATCAGAATGGAGGAAGGATAAAAAGCACAAGTTTTCCAGCAATCTGTCATTCTTATGACAGCTAAGCCTGTGGTCAGTGGTCTGTTTTCATTGAGTAAAGTCTAGACCAATTCATGTCTGTTGAACTTGCATGATGAGTTTCATACAGCATGAGTCACATACTAAACATGCATGGTTTGAAAATGAATCTTGAACATGGACAAAAACAGAATTTGTCCTACATCACTCATGCAATGATCTGTGAGAGGGAAGAAAAACAAAACAAAACAAAATCTCTTCCTTTATACTAGATTGCTTGAGAAACACTGGTATATTGAGAATAGCATAAAGTTTGGAGTCAGATCTTTAAATTTAACAACATATTCTTTATCCCATGTGATCTTGAGAATATTGCTTAAGTGAACAAAAGATATACATTGTAATTCTTATCTCAGAGTTTCATTAAAGTCATTGAGAACCTTAAGTGGAACACCTTGACCATAAATAACATGAGTCACTAATGCTTCATATCCAGCTAATTTCAATTCCTGTATTTCCTTTCCCACTGAGGAAGACACTACCATCCTACCCAGGATGGCTACACCTAGTCCATAGGAAAAATGCTACCACAGTAATGGAATCAGTATGATAGAATAGTTACTCTAGACTGAAAGTCTTTGGATATATTTAACATTCAAGTCATCTTTTTATGAGAGTCTAATACATACACTGCCAACAAGGTATTTTTCAGTCCTTTTTTTTCTTTTTATATAGTATATATTTTGTTATTTTATACTAATCCATTCTAATATTACAAAGGCGATTTAGTGGAAGAATCCTTCTTCTGATATTTGAGTCATGTGGACACAAACAGAACTATACATTTTTTAAAAATGTGTGTGGATAACAACAAAAAGACAAGTTAAAACAACCACAAAATAATCGTCCGTTTTTACAGGTGGACACTGAAGTGAACCTAATTCAGTTTTCTTTTTAAAACCCTCCAAAGACAAAAAGCAGCTTAAAATCTAAGATGAATAATAAAAAAAAAAATCAGTTACTGAACTACTGGTCTCCGGCACCGTTTCCTGTTTTCTGTTGCTTTGATGCAGGCTCTTCTTTGTCTGTTTCTTCTCTTGCCCTTTTCACTGGCCCAGCTACACCATTTTCATCACGTTCTGCATCACTATCAAACTTTGTTTTCTTGCCCCGAAACTGTCCTTTTCCTTTAGCAGATCCAGGCTGAGCAGCTTTATTTCCTTTTCCTTTCCCTTTAAATCTGTGACCTTTTGATTTCCATTGTTTAGGGATTCTTGCTGATCTTCTATGATTTTTTTCAAAGCTTCTTTCTCCACCTCTCCTTCCAGAACTTCCCACGTACGTCCCTTCTTTGTTCCTTAATTGTAGGGTACCATTGTTTGCATCTTTGACTTATCCAGTGCTTCGTTGGCTTTTTCTTGAAATAGAATTACTCCCTCTTTTGCTCCTCTGACAAAGTCTATCCATTTTATTTCACCATGATTTGAGAAAAGGACGTGCAAATCTTCTCTACAGGTCTGATCATTTACGTCACCTGAGAACTTCAGCCAGCATCCAATCTTTTCTTCTAGAGATTTCATTTCACCATCTTCTGCTAACTTCTGTTTTTCTTCTGGCTCTTCTTTAGTTCTTAATTGAGCTTCCATTTTATTTTGCTTTATTTCTTCATTTTTTTTTTTTGCAAAATAATCTTCCTTAAAAAGTATTAGCAAGTCTGTGTCTTTATACTTCTGGCCCAGAGTTTCTACAAACTTCTTAGCAAATTCAATGCTATCAAACACAGCAAATACTGATCCCTTAAATGCTTTGTGTAATGTTCTTCTCATCTGGATATTTAGTATTTGACCTTTATCTTCTAGCTATTCTTTGATATCATTAAGGGTTGCATTCCTTGGGAACCCTTTAATATAAACAGATCTGTTTTTTACATCATTTTTATCCTCATCAGTCACTTCAGGGAGGGGTTTGTTTGGAGATCTGATTTTAGTTTTATCTTCACTGATTTCCATGAACTCTGCTTTAGATTTGCTCAGTGCTTCAAGTATTACATTAAAGTCTGTTGTTAGGGGATTGAGCCTGTTGAATTTTATCATTATTTCCAAGGGTACCCAGCCTTCATCCAATTTGATCTGTTCCTTTAAAAATTTGTCCCGTGGCACACTGAAGTCTGCAAAATAATACTCAATTTGATGAGATTTTGGCCTCCAGAGCAGCTAGTTTTTCATTATCACCATTTTCAGCCATTGTGGCTAATCTTTAAGGCCCTGGTCCCGCACGCGCAACACAGGTTCACTAACAACAAGGAAGACCTCCCCACTCCTCAACGCTGCCGGCCTAACTACTTCAATCCTTTAGAACATGTCCCATGAACTCTAATTTTCTTTATAATCAAGCTCTAAGCATTAGGAAAGGCATAGTTTTTCCCCTTGTGCTCCAATCCATTGCTTACTTCATGTGAAAACCTAGATACAATTAAAACTTAGCAGATCTGTTAAAGCCTAAGAGGACTGCTTATATTTTCCACCCTCCTTCAAAGGAACAGCCCCACTGTTCCCATATTTAGCTGCATATTCTTTGCTACTCTTTGCTAGAATTGTGTGGATAAACATTTAAAATGAACTGGGGCCTTCAGAGAGGGTGACAAGCCATCACCATTAAAGCTTGTTTCAGAAGTGCAAGGGAAAGGTCAAGAAATGTGAGATAATTGCGCAAAGCCCGAGATGAGGACAAGAACACAGATAAAATAAAGCTTTGACTGGTATTAAAGTCAAAGTCATCACACAACCTGAGAAACAGCCCTGCAGCCTGCGCCAAGCGGAGGGTCCAACCACTGAGACTCCCAGCCCCAGAACTACAACTGTGTCAAAAGAACCCCAACGTAAAAGTGCAGTGGGTTAGTACAATTTCAAGACATCTGTTTGGGTAAAACTAAAGACTCCAATTACTTATTTTTTCCTCAATAGAAACTGATTTTTAACTAAAAAATTTGTATTGCATTTCCCTGAGTTAACAATGTAAACAGGAAATTCCCTGGAAAAGAAATACAAATGGCCAAAAAATATATGAAGCAAGTTCAATAGGGTTTATAACAAGACATAAAAATTGAAATGGTGATGAAATTCTTCACATTTTAGATTGGCGAAGATTTAAGTGTTTGATAAAAGTATTGTTGCGTGCACACCAGAGAAATTTTCATCTTGTTCGTAAGTGCAATGGACTGAAGGCTTGTGTCTGCAGACTCACATGCTGAAGTACTAAAGCCTCCGTGAGACGGTGGTGGGAGGTGAGGGCTTTCGAAAGTAGTCAGTCATGGGGATGTGCACCCCCACCCTGTGAATGGGATGAACACACTTATACAAGAAAAGAAGACCCCAGAGAACTCTCTTTCCACCATGTGAGGACACCACAGGCAGGAGGCCATCTAGGAACACACGGAATCCGGCAGGACCTTGATCTTGGACTTCCCTACCTCTGGAAGTGTGAGAAATAAATGTTCTTCACACCTACATTATTTTTGTAACAGCATAGAAAGACTAAGTCAATGGGTCTATAAATCGATACAACCATTTCAGCAAACCCTAACCCAAAAGAGCAGTATCTATCAAATTAAAAAATACACATTCCCTTTGATATAGAAACTAAGAATTACTATAAAAATATCCTAAAATAATTTGGAAACTATATATGAAGATGTATATTTTGAGGATGTTATAAATAGAATATTAATGGCATCAATGGTTATGAGAAAAAATTCAACTGCCCATCAAGATAAGAAAAATACAACTTATGTCATGCTCTAAAATATGCTAAAGTAACATGCTGCATTGTATCCCAGTAATGTTATATATGTGTGTGGGGGTGTATATGTGTGTGTGTGTGTGTGCACTTGTGTGAGTGTGTGTGTGTTGTATAGGGGGAGCTCTCTAAATGCACACTATCTAGAAACAGATGGTACACTGGAATTAAGATGATGTGAGGAATATCTGATAAAAGGAATTTTTAAACAAATGGGCACAGTTAGGGAAACAAGAAGTAGCATATATCTCAGTATGTTTTCTCTGGATCCTTCCTTACCTTTAAGCCTGACAGAAAGCAGCAGGTAGCAGTTATCCAAAACTAGAAGTTAAGAGGCTCATAAAGAGTCTGTCTTCAAGAGGTTGTGCGGAAGAGCACTACCGTGTTAGGAAAGGCAACAGGAAAGAACCTAAAAAACAGATCTTAGCCCTCATCATCCTCTCTCCTTCTAATTTCCCTTAGGAGCTTTCATTTGTTCCAATTCAGTTGGAAGCTAGAGGCCGAGGAAGTTATCGAGAGCACTCTTTTGGGGCACAGAAAGGATAGGGAAAGACACAAAGAATATATTCACCATATCATGTATATATAAACACGCACACACATGTGCACATATATTTACACTTTTGAGAAGCACAGAGAGATTTGTGCCTGTCTTTATCACATAGAACACAATACTGACTATGGTTATCTAGTAAAGCAAGATTTGAAATGAATTTAACTATGTTTGCCAGAGTCATGTTTTTCACAATACCAGATATATGGTTTTTAATTTAGAAACAGCAATATATGTATTTTCATTGTAAAAAGAAAAATAAAATGAGATTGCTGGCAGTATACAAGAAAAAGAAAGCAGAAAGAAGACATAATCCAAAGATAGGAACCAGTTTTCTCAACCCCATTTAAGTCTACTTGCCAGGCAGTAGTTCATGTGGTCTCCAGCACTTTGTAGCAAAAGAAACCAAACAAAAGAAAAGCTTAGAGTTAAGAAGTACATTGTGAGAAACCTCCCCAGAGGCAGAAGGGATGAGAATTAAAGACTCAAAAGCTATTTCCACTTAACCACAAGTCATGAGTCAGACTATAGAATACACCAGTACTGTTTTTTCCAAATGAATAGAGATGATTCACTATCAGGATTTATAAAAAGGTTATGAGTCCCAGGACAATATAGGGCTAGACCTCAGGTCAAACATAGAAAAACTGCGTTTATATTAACAATGCTTAATATGAACTGCATTTAATAAAGGCTATCACAAATTTCTGATGCATTTTCCAAGAAAATACCTGTTTGTGTATATAGCAAGGACAGAGGAGAGATGTGAGGTGTTTAAATTTTGATTCAAATATCCACTTTTATAGATGACCTTGAAAACCCATCACGTATCTAGAGTCTAGCATATCCATCAGTATAAGAAGTAATAGGAAGTAATCTCAGCTAGGCAAAGTGAGAACTCTGTAAGAGATAAGGCCATTGTTTTGTTTTCATATGTACTATAAGCAAATTAACCTGTTTGCCCTAATTTAAGGACTATCTCACTACACCTGTGATTTGGCCTTTCAACTCTGATTAGGAATAGAGGATATATGTAAATCTGAATCTCCTTTCTTACTGAGTGATTATGTGTGACCAGCATTAGGGAAATAGACAGCATGGTGCTACAAAGTTTAGGGATTTAAGGCTATCTTGTAAAACATGTAAACTGATACACAAAGGAGAGAGCAGAGTTTATGTGCTGCTTCAACAGTCAGTGAATCCAACAGCCTGGGACTGACTCCTTGTTCTGATACCTTACTAGCTGTATTTACTTAATTTCTCATTCCATCATAGCTCTATCTTCTAAATAGAGCTCTTGACAAGATTCCTAGTGTAAATATGTATCAAGTAGTCAAAACAGTGTCTCAGTAAATACTGTGAATTTTTGTTATTATTAAATATATGTAAAGTGGAACTAATTGTGTTCAAAGGTGTGGCAAAAACAGCATGCATGAGGGACCTGACAAAGTCAGGTAAATAGGACCAAATATATGGAATGGTAAGTGAGGTTAGTTCAGGCAGGACTGTTTAGTTTGGTAAGGTAAAGTCAGGAAGATTGCCGAAAAGACAAGAGGCAAGGTATTAAAAACTCTTTAGAAACAAAGAAATCAGATTTGAATTTGGAAATGACACTTTTCAACAAAGTGCAGAACATGCTGGACCTAAGTAAGGGGATTTGAGGAGCTTTATGAAGAAAAAATTTGTGTGATCACCCACGTGGACTGTGGCCTGGTGCATGAGATGGATATTAGTGAGCACTTCTTCAGACTCTACAAAAATCTATACATTTAACTTCTTGAAGTTTTGGGGGAGGAGCTAATTTTTAAAAATTAAAACCAAAAGTTTACTTTTTGGAGGGGCAGTACTAAGGACTGAAACCAGGGGCACACTACCATTAACTACATTTCCATACCTATTTAAAATTTCAAAAATATTTATCTATCTATCTATCTATTTGCAATACAAGTGACTGAATCCAGGGACTTTACACTGAACTACATCCCAACTCAAATTTATTTTTTATTTTTAGACAAGTCATTAAGTGACCAAGGTAGGCTCCAACTTGTAATCTTCCTGTATCAGCCTTCCAAAGTGCTGAGGAAAATTTTACTCTTAGAATCTTCAAAGTATAACTAAATTTATAGTCCTACCCAGGACATCATTCACAAATTCCATATGGAAGTCGCATAGATCACAAAGACGGACCTAAAGCTCTCCCCACAATCCAGTTTTAAACTTACATATAAATCCTTGATGGGCATAACTATTATCTATTCCTCTATCTCCTTTAATCTATATAGTACCTATGCAATTTCCGTCTTGCCAAACATTTGAAGGTGTGTTCATTTCCTACTGATGCTGTAACACATTAGTACCAACTTAGTGACTTAAAGCAACACAAACATGTTATCTTACAGTTGGGAAGGTCAGAAGTCCCAAAGAGATATAAAGGGTTTAATGAGACTCTAGGGGAAATCTTTTTGTTGTCTTTCCAGTCCCTAGGCCCTGCCCACACTCCTTATCTGCTGGCAATGTAGTTTTGATCTCTTCTTTCATCACCATTTATCTGAATCTGACCTTTAGGTCACACTTAAATGGACTCTTCCTAATTATACAAGGCACACTGGATTAATTCAGGATAATCTTAAGCTATCAAGTTCCTAAACTCAATCAGATCTGCTCAGTCCCTGTTGCAATATAAAGTGTTATGGCATGGATTTCAGGGATTAATTCACGGCCATCTGAGATGGGGAAGGATTACTTTGCTCACCAAAGGAGGATCTGAACTACAGTAGAACTCACCTGAGATTCCAAGAAGTAATCTGCCATTAGTAGTAGAGTAGTATCACATTATAACTTCTCAAAACATATTTGCTAAATAAACGAACAAATTTTGCATGAAATTCTAACATAGCTCTGAATTTGTTCAGTAATTCATGTTTGTATTCTGTGTTTTGTTCCTAAATTCAGGTCTTTCCCTATCCTGACCATCCCTACATCCATACTAGACCTTAAGAACACCCTAACGCCCAGAAAATTTAATCTTCTTTATTTTCTTGTCAGTGTTCCCCAGGGATTGAAATATTTATTTGAATAATTAGATCAGTAGCTATGACCTTCTTCCAAACCTTTTTGAAAGTGAATGCCTGCTTACTTATCTTTCTACATATGTTTCCTTTTCATTTCTTCTCGCACATCTCATGATCAACTAGGACTTCTAATTTTCATCTACTGAAGGACAGCCATGACCAACTGCATGCCTGCACTAGTACCTGACCTATTTCCAACTGAAACACAATTGTGTACAAATTAAAGTCACATCTGTAGAAAGAGTGTGGCTCCAACATGCAGCCCCACATTACTAACCTCTGTGTGCTGGCAGGTTTTAGGGTGACATAAATTTAGTAAATATATGAAGGACATACTGGCCCTAATTCATGGGGACATTAAAGCAATGTTCTTTTTGTTATACTCTGTGGTTACTGTTAGCAGCCTGCAGCTTTACTTCCTACTGGTGTGCCTGGGTTTACCTGGGAATCACTGGAATTAATCCAGTGGGTGAAGCAATTGTTTAGGTGACATTCTCTTTGCACATAGCTGTGGCTATGTGAGGCTCTCCTTACTCTTGTAATACTTTTATTCTTAGATGACTTAGTATCTACTATAAGTTAGAGAAACACAATGTAGACATATCTACACACCATATGTATTATTTATCCAGAATTCATCATTATTATGTATTAGAGTCATTGCTATTAACTATTTTTGTTGCCCTTAGTGGACTCAAACCTTGTAATACTAATTTATGTACCTGGTTTAATCAAAATTTAATCACGATTTTTCATGGATGTTTATCATCAGCTTTGGAAGGCTTATGATTGCTGTTTTTTAATTACGGTTCCTTTAAACATGCTCCATTTGAGACTATGAAATGCTTTCACTGTCCCTTGCCTGGGCAACTTTTGTTATCAAAACATTTCTCTAGAGTAAGCATTCTGAATTACTTTCCACTGTGCTCAGTGATCAAGAGCCTTTTAAGTAGAACAGCTGGCATAATCATTCTAGCCAAAAGCACATATCTGGGTAACAGGTGACCCTCAAACAGCTGCAAGTCAAAGAGCGCCACATGCAGGAAAAGACAGTCCCATGCAGCTTTTCATATCATCAAGTAAAAACTGTTCTGTATTAATGTGACCTGCATTTCCTCAGGCCTCCTCAGATCCTAAATGATAATGTGGCCACTGAGAGATGAATTTTGACTTCATCTGCCTATGAACATCATTTCCTTCTGTGGCCTCTCTTCTCTCTTTCATCCAGTCATTATTGGTTGTCACTTGGGGGTCATGTTTGCAAGTACCTTTTTAACAACTCTGACCAAGCTTCACATGGCAGCAGCAGGGAGATCTTTAGATTCTGTCAAGCTTTCCCTGGCTAATGTCTATGGCCATAAACTCTTCCAGGAGGTGTTTTAATTCCCCATAGGGCACTGGTGACCTTGCTAGGTATCTGCAAAACACTTTTCATCTGGGGACTGCTGGTTCCCTAGAACTGCCATAATAAAGCATCACAACTCAATTGCCCTTTTAAAAAATGCATTCCCTTATAGTGTGGAGGCTCAAAGTATGAAATCAGGTTGTCAGGGTGGTGCTTTTCTCTGAGGACCTTCCTAACTTTTCATAGTTGCTGGAGATTTCTGGCATCCTTGGCTTTGCAGATGTATCATTCCAAACTGTTTCCACTGTCACATGGTATTCTACTGCGTTTATGCATCTGTGCCCAGATCTCCTTTTTATAAGGATGACTGTCACTGGATTAGATACCATTCTAATCTGACTCATTTTAAATTGACAATATTTATATAGACTGTTTCCAAATAAGGTCACATTTACAAGCACTGTGGATTAGAACTTGTACAGATGCAAGGGGCAGGCAGACATTTCAATCCAGTACAGAGACCATGCAGTCTTAAGTGAGTATTTCTTGAGGGCCCCTCTCCTCCTATCCCCTGGCATTTCATCCCCTCTGCCATATTCTTAGGAAGTAGCACAACCTTTCAGATTCCAGGGCTGCATGAGATTAATGGCAAAAGGACAGAAGTACATCTCCTTCGCTTTTATAACTGATTCTGCGATGGGAGCACAGAAACACTGCTGTTTGTGCTTGAGAATCTTACAGAATTATTCCCTACCATGGCTACTTCCTTTTTTACCTCTAGTCTTCATTTACCTGAGGCCATAAATGTGTTTGAATGGGGAGGGACTGGGCCAGGGACAATACTAAGTGAAAGATCTATGGATACTTAGAGGAAAAATAGACATAAGCAAGCACCAAAAAGTATGCTCTGAATTGATGGTTTTAAAACTGAGCCCCAATTCTCTTCCTAGATTCTTTTTTTTCCCTCTTTTTTTCCTTAGGAAATGTTCCCAGGAACAGTCTCCGCCTCTCTTTCAAACTGATTCTTGGTTGTGTTGTTCCTATTCCCAGTTTATGTTCGCCACTTATTTAATTGGTAACATTTAGCTTAGCCTTCCATACAGTCAGCTTCACTTCAGACTATCAGTTCTAGCTTTCATTTATACATGCTAGTGGAGTTCAATAACAAGGAAACAACTAATACAATATTTTGAAAATGGAAGCCCAGTTTCAGAAAACACTCAAATCTTAACATACCAACTTCTGAAAAAAAAAAAAAAGAGAACTGAAGTTGATAATGAGAGCTTACTGTTTGCTACATACTCTAAGGAGTTCTTTATGTACATTATCAAAATCGATCCTCACAGATACACAGAAGATAAGCTGTACTGTCATGTTCATATATAAATTAGGAAACTGGTAAAATTGACTACCGTGAAGAGATTAAATAAATTGCTCAAGGTCTCAGAGCCCCAATCCTGTTAGTTCTTAACAGTTGTTTATTTTGATTTTTCCATTATCATTCAAATAACACAGTCCATAAATTGGTCAAAACCATACACCAAGCTGGGTGTGGTGTAGCATGCCTGTAATCCTAGCACTTGGGAGGCTGAGGCAGGAGGATCACCGCAAGTTTGAAAACAGCCTGGGCTACATAGTGAGTTCAAGGCCAGCCCGAACTACCTAGCAACACCCAGTCTCAAAAAAACGAAACAAAACCACTATAAACTGTACAGATCTGTATGTTTCTCCATCCTTAAAGTTGATTAAATCAGTAATAAAATATATCTTTAATTTCTTAAGAACCTAAAGTGAAAATAAATTAGACATCTGGAAATGTGCTAACACTCAACAAGGGTCTTATGTTCACATTTTCTGCTGAATTGAAAGCATATCACCCTATAAAGTGTCACTTTCATAATCAGCAGTTGAAATGCCTTACACACAAATTGTGTTTCACAATGCAACTTACATATCACTAACGTTCAGGCTCTGCTAACACCTCAATCTGGGGCTGTATGTGGAAATGTTTTATATATGCACACATAAAGTTCCCACCCTCAGATCCAATTTATTGGTATTAACGTGTGCTTTCACCCTCCAGTATGCTGAAAGAGACAATTTATGTTTCATTCTGTGTAAAGACAGAATTAGATGTAAATTCAGAGTAAGAAATGTCTCTGTAGAGCAGTATATCCCCACATTCTGCCTCTTCTTTTTTGCCTCTTCAATTTTTCTAAATGGGTCAGATGAGGCTGAAGCATAACACTGGGCAGCTTTATTTGTTTGACATAATTACATATTCGATAGCAGTCTTGGTGTATGGTTTGACACAATTACAAATTCGATAGCAGTCTCTTTTATTTATGACTGTTATTTTTTTCCATTTTTCCCTTTAACATTTTGCACTAATATCATTTATATTAGGCAGAAGCTAAAAGAAAGCACATGTTCTCAATTTCCAAATTGGTGGCCAAACCCAACAGTTTTCTGTGAGATAAAGAGCTCTGCTTCAACAAATACATCCTGTGTCAGTGACTCAAAAGTTATCCCTTTGGATATCCTTTATTTTCATTCATCCACTCAACTCCAGGATCACTATGGGCACTGGGCATTCATTTATGTCAGGCACTCTGGTCAGTGGTAGGTGATACTGGGTGATTCAAAATCATTCAGACCAGTAGACTTTCCAGTTATTCCTGTGTAACCAAGCAAGATCTCAATGAGAACAGAGACATTTGTGAGCCTGCAGTTCAAGCATACAAAGTAAGTGATGTATGTTTCCTTCAAGTTATGTGACTGGTAACAGTGGACAAGACACTGAACACCTTTCCAAGGGAGGCACTTTCTTCATTTGCAAATAAGACTGAAGTATGACTTCTGAAACTCTTTCCAGATATAAAATTTTATGACTCAAATGGATTAAAAGCTCCCCTGATTATACAGACCTACTTAAGTTTATAAATTTCTATGTATGGTTGGTTTTTAATGTTAAACATATAGCCAAATTCTTAACCATTCTGAAGCTTTAGGATACCAGTGATACATACAGACAGAAAAGATAGAAAAAGAAAAGATGAGTAGTCAACATCTTAACATTTTGTTTCTTCTCATATTTAATAAGAAATTTTCATAATAAAACTATAAAATATATATTTTGGCTGTATAGAGATCTCCATCTGGCATCCCAAAGGCTGATAGTAATTTTTCAATTATTTTATGCATATCTCTAGAAGTTCTTTGGTATCTTTCCAAACTCTACCATGATTGGGAAGAGAAGGAGAAACACAGGCTGTTAGATGTCAGGGTAAATAAGGTTTTCCCGCCAAATTCAAGCAAGGTCTGGAATACAGTTATGTTTGTAATAAATATAATGCTGAAAGATAATAAGGATTAATTACATGACTATTGCCTGGTGATTTTCACAGAAAGATAATTTCACAGTACAAAATGAGAAAATTGAAAGGAAATATCTTGGAAAAAATCCATGCATGTTAAGCTCATTTGAACATTTACTGATTTTGGCTATCTGGACTGATTGGGAGGCAGGGAAGCACCATTTATGCAACAGTGACTTCCAGTAAAATGATTCACAATGAAAATAAATGAAGGTCTGTGTTGAAGCCAAGAGAAACATTTGCTTAGCTGGAAAGTCAGCCAAGTGGAATATAAGCTTGCTCACTTCAGAATTCTGTCCTCTGGTCATCTTGTATTTAATTATATTATAAGGGTGGGGATGTTTATACACTCCTCACTTTGGTACAACTTTAGAATGTTGTAAGCTTTTCAGAACTTGGAAATTCCTCATGCTCTTGGTATATATACTCTTTATTTGGTGAATTATTAGAGTCATAATTTGTTGTTTTTAACTTCTCTTTACTTCAGTACCATTCATAAACAAACTGTAAAGTATATAAACAGGTATTTCCTTCATGGGTGGTAAATGCTGGTATAGCAAGGTGTTTTGAGGGGTGCAGGGGATGGGAGACTTCAGAGTAACCACTCTTGACTTTTCCTTTTAGCCAAAGAGAGTGCTATCAGTTCCTTACAGTAAGTTATTTGCTCTAGATTTCAATTTGGTACTGGATGTGGAGGAGTCCCCCCACAACATGTTGACCTTAGACCTGTGAGCTACATCTGTGTAATCCAAATCAAAGGATGAGTAAAAATCCTCCACCTTAAGAATTTCCAAAAGAAAGCCATAAAACAAATATTGATGTATGAACTGCCTATAGTGCTTGATGATTCTGTAGTTCCCTGTTCAACTTAGTGTGACTTGAATTTATCCTTCACCACTCCAATGAAACTGTTCTCTCTACAGTTCCGAAAGTGTTTTCTCAATCTTCACTCTGACATCTTTGCTATATTAAA
Source organism: Heterocephalus glaber (assembly GCF_053883595.1). Classification (NCBI taxonomy): domain Eukaryota; kingdom Metazoa; phylum Chordata; class Mammalia; order Rodentia; family Bathyergidae; genus Heterocephalus; species Heterocephalus glaber. Next base: position 3,967,695 of record NW_028258463.1, read on the forward strand.
ACTGGTGATCACTTCTTTCTTCTTTTTCAAATACTCTTTCTCCAAGCTTTGGATGTCCATGCGAAGCCTGCTCTGACCTGTCAGGAAATTCCTCAATCCTTCACCTATGATGATACCACTCAACCAATTTTGATAGCACCAAAGGTGCCATCAAGAAAATTGCTGAAACTGTCACAGTCATAACATCTACTCAATAATTTCAAAAGGATATCTCATTGTTTGCATAGGCTACGTTTTTATCAGTAGTGAATTAACACCTCTGAACTAGTCATTTCAACACATTTACATTTAGACTACAATCTAACTGTAGTCTGCAGTGTATCCTACAAATTTCATAAGAATTAAGGATTATCAAGACTACCTCCAAACTCATTTTCAACTCACTCTGTATTATCTCCTGTTAATATCACAACTTTGATAACAACTCCTTCACTTATAATTAACAGTCTAGAGTTTCTACACTAACTTTTTAGTTTTTGAATGTGAGGTTCTCATTCTTAATACTGGCTATGGATATGAATATGGATCCATGCCTGTCCCCCTGATGATCACAATCACTCTGTTGAACAGATCCACAACAAACCCAAAGGTTTTACCATGAATGCACAAGATGCTGGCTCTAATGTATGTACCTGCCGTCAGCATATCACTAGTCATTCAGAACTAATTAATTCTGGCCTTGTTATTTTCTAGTCTGCAAATGTCTTGCCACCCATCTGCTTCACAATAGTTGGAAATGAGAAGCAGAGACTGCTTCAGGTTACTCCACTTAGAGTGTCCTTGTCCTCTGAAAACCTTCTTTGCCAGGTGCTGCTTAACCTGCACTCACAAACCCTCTTGGAAGCTTAAATTACATAATACAGAGTCTCTGGTCTGCAGTTCCTCACCCAGTGACTCCTCTGAGCTTGGATCCCACTAAGTCATTCTTACTAAATGTCTCACACCAGTTTGCAATTTATTTTACTATTATTTGTCATCTCATAGTTAAGGTAACGGATGGAGGTTTTTCTCTGAAAAAAGAGGGTCCAGTCAAGAACACTGCTTAGTTCATCACTACTCAAAAAAGCACTGGACATTCTTTTTACCCGGTTTTTTTCAGAACCCTGTGCAATTCAATCCTTCTTGATCTTAAGATAATTCTTATTGCATTCAAGGCCATCTGGCTGATTTAGAATTGCTTGAGTTCACCTTTCCCATTTGTACAGAAAAAAAAAGTATGAGTATAATTTGTAATAGTATATAATTTGACATCTGTTTACTAAGTATTACTGTGTTACTATTTTATTCACCCAACTTCATCCAACCACGCTTGCCATATTCATTGTTTCACTCTTTTCCTCAAAGTTACATGATTTTGGAAGTGTCAGATTCCAATGTTCTGTCATTCCCTAAATTCATTTGAAACATCAAACTGTGTTGACTCTGTCACATCTTTTTCTTTCTCAAAGCCATTTTCTGAGAGCAGTCCCTAATCATCTCTCTTCCTGATTCATGAAGTAATGTCTGAAGTGTTTCTCACAACCCTTTTTCTCCTGTCACTCATCACCCTACCAGAGTTGCCGCTCCATGACATAGGGAATTTATATTTAGTTGTGTCACAGTTATCTAGAGGCAGAAATGTCTGTTTCTTAGATCCTGATTGCCTGTAGAATAGAATAAGATTTAGTAAGATCTTAAAAGCCTCCATAATCTCCGTAATCCTTGTTACATTCACATCTAACCTTATATTGTAGCAACCATTTCTTATTTTTTGCTCATTCTATTCTCTCTGCTTAGAATATTCTTTTTCAGAAGATCCCAGTCATACCTCAAGGTCTACCTCAAATATGATAATTTCTTTATGTAATATTCCATGATTACAAAGAATAAGAATTCATATTTTTCTGACTATTGCTTAGGAAACATTTAACGTACATCTCTATCATGGCAATTTTGTATAGTAATCCATGTGATACATGGTTTCTCTACTGAATTCAGACAAATTTAATTCTTGCACTGTACACAGTACCTACAGCACTATTTTGTGCAAAGCAGTACACACTAAATATCTGCAGAATTTATTAAATGAAATTACTCGTATAATGCTATTTTAAATAGTGTAAGTAATAAATCTATATGACACTGACTAATTCTGTATTGTTCTAGGGATTTCCTTTTGTTCAATAAAGCTAGCAAAATTTTGTATTCCTTGTCTCATGGTCATTTATCATACTCATTACAGGATCCAGAGCATGAATTTACTTTCTTACATTCATCTATAAAATTAGGATACATTATTGGAAAGGTTAATTTGCTCAATACATGTAAGGTGCATTGCTTCATATATAGTGCTTCATATGTATCAGTTATGATTGATCATGCATGTTAAAATTTAAATATAAAATACTCCTGTGACAATAACAAAGTTATATTCTCTAACTTCCATATTAGATAGGAGTATACTACTTGAGATTAACAAAAGAGCACTAGTTATTCCATGGCACAGCAAAATAAATCCTGAAACATGGATTAAATTAATATTTTCCCAATACCAGGGGGAAAAATGAAAGTAACGGCAATAATAATATACATTAGGAAATTTCTATACACTTTCTCATTGTCTATAAAACAAAGTACTATAGCTATCATACCCCCCTCACAGATAAGAAAGGTAAATTATTGACCTAGGATTACAAAGATCATAAATATAAAATGGGATAATTTTCTAATCCGTCTAATTTAACATAGCCTTCTTTTAACTATATGTAATGTCATTCTATATAATGATTCATTTTTTTATGTCCTTGCTCTTAATAGGCACTCTCTCCAGCATACTTTCTTCTGATCACTATATATTCAAATAATAGTTATGTGAAGGTCATGATAAGTGAGAACTGTCACATGAAGTATTTCTTAACTCTCTACAAAATTTTTTAATCTCCGAAATCTGATACTACTTTCATTATTTTATTGTACTTATTATTTTGATCTTGTGATTATTACTATATTTGTTTTACCTGTCCATTTAATCAGCAGATCTATAGTCAGCTCAGTTTTGAACTTATCTGAATACTTAGTACATTATATGGCATATAGCTGGGATATAATATGTGAGATTTTTCTGTTTTTAATCATAAAATTTTATAACATGTATGATAGGAATTAATTTTCTTATTTTACAGATAATGATAAATATCTTGAAGTTACTTTCATTATATAGCAGCATACATATTTGATTATAGGGCTATTTTTAAAGATAGACACTAAACAATTTTAGAACTAATCTTTTTTTTCTAAATTTTCATGACTATCCTAAAGCTGAGGGCTAAACAATCCCATAAAATTTTATTTCTACAAGTCTTGGTTCTCCCAAATAGAGACTTTACTGTTATGGATGCTACCAGGAAATTAGTTTAAATTCTTGATGGGAACAATTCAAGGGTATTTTTTTCTTTTTTTTCTTTTTGCAAGGTAGAAGCAAAATCTTGATATGTAGATGAAATGATTATCTAGAGAGAAAATACTAAGAAATTTCTAGGAGCCCCTAGAACTTGTATTTGAATTTAGCAGGAGTAGAAAACACAAGGTATATATAAAAATTCAGGTCTATGTATACTTACTACAAATGAAGAATTGGGGGCTGGGGATTTAGCTCAGTGGTTTCCCTGCCTTCTGGGCAAGCGCAAGGACCTGAGTTCAATCCCCGGTACCGAAAAAAATGAAGAATTGGATATTGAAATTTAAGTTATGTGAGTATACAAAAAACCTAGAAAAGTAAAAAGAAAAAAAAAACAAACAAACAGTGTTGGAAGACGTTTAGTACCTAATTTTAAGACTTCTTCTAAAACTACAGTAATCAAGGCAGTGTTGGTGTAAGGAAAGACATATAGATCATTGGAATAAAACAGAGAATCTAGAAATAGAACCACACATATATCATCCACTGAGTTATGAAAGATTATTTAACATTAACATTTTATAGAATATAAACTCAATTCAAGAGCCGAGGAAAAGATAATGTTTTCAGCAAATGGCACTAGAACATCTGGTATCCGTATATAAAAAATTAACCTCAACCCTTTATTTCCATACATAAAAATAACTTGAAGGGATCTATGAACCTAAATATGAAAGCCTAAAAGTATAAAACTTTAAGAAGAGATTATAAGGGAAAATGTTTATGAATTTAAGGTAGGCAAGAACAACCTAGGATACATAAAACATGATGTATAAAATTAAAAATTTGATAAATGAGATTCCATCAAAATTTAGAACTTTAAATGATATCATTAAAATGAAAAGTAGTCCTTAAACAGACCATATTTACAATTCATATAACCTATGACCAGAATATATAAAGAACTCTTACAGCTCATTAATAGACAACCCAATTAAAAAGTAGATATAAGAAGATGATAAATAGCCAGTACAGCATAAGGAAAGGTGTGCAACTCTAGAATCAGAAAAATACTAATCAGTACAATAACAAGATTGAATTATACCCTCATTAGGGAGATGAAGTTAAAAGTTTTAAAAGCCTTGTCATGACTTTTTCTTTTTGTTGGATTCTTGCCCTTTGCATTTAATTTGTCACACCCAATGGATTCATTCTGCTGGGTTTCCTGGGGTTGTGTTCCTCATTGTCTTTTCCTAGGATATTGTCTGAAATTTTTTGGAGTGCTGGTTTGGTATTCATGAAGTTCCTGAGATGCTCTTTATCATGAAAGTATCTTATTTCTCCATCCATTTTGAAAGATAATTTTGCAGGGTACATCAATCTGGGTTGGAGGCTGTTTTCCTTTAGGGCTTTAAATACATCATTCCAAGCTCTTCTTGCCTTGAGGGTTTGCATTGAGAAGTCTGCTGTGATTCTGATGGGCTTTCCTTTATATGTGATTTGTTTCTTTTCTCTCACTGCTTGTAGAATTTTGTTGTTCTGTTGGGTTTCTAGAATCCTAACTATTATATGCCTATGTGTAGATTTTTTTTATTAAGGCTAGCTGGAGTCCTATATGCCTCACTTGTCTGTATGTCAAGTTCTTTTCCCCTGCTTGGGAACTTTTCTGCCATCACTTCTGTGAACAGTTTTTTATGTCATCTGCCCTCTCCCCTCTTTCTTCATTGACTCCAATCAGTCTTATGTTATTCTTCTTTGCATCGTCTAGCAGCTGCTGGATTGATTTCTCATGTTCCCTTACAATTTTAAAGCAATTTTTCTTTTCCTGGTCACTAATTGCAATCTTATCTTCTATATCTGAAATTCTATCCTCACATTGGTTCATTCTGCTGTGCAGACTTTCGATGGAGTTTTTTATCTCCTGGAATTGTTTGCATCTGTTTTATGGATTCCATTTATTTCCTATGTTGGGATTCCATCATGTTCCTCAGATCCTCTATTTTTTTATCTGTGTCCTCTCTAGATTTATTAATCATGTCTTGCACTATGAGCACAATCTTTGCTGTTATCTGAGAAATTATTTCTGATTTCATTTTTCCCAGATCCTCTTTTGTTGCCAGTTCAGAGAGTCCAGATGGTTGAGTATCAGATTGTTCCATCTCATTTCCCTTTGGGGTTGCTGTATGTGATCTGGAAGTCTGTTTTTGAGGCTTGTTTACATGTCTTCTCATTTCCAGGGTGCGGCGGGGGGTGGGGTGCTTCTGGCACCTGTGAGGCTCACCTTCTCCGCCCTAGGAGTGTGGAATGGCAGTGGGGGAGCCTCCTTCTGGGTGCTGGGACTAACTCACTTTCTCTGCTCTAGGAGCATGGAATGGCAGCAGGGGAGCCTCCTTCTGGGTGCTGGGACTGGCTCACCTTCTCTTGGGTATTTTTTTTCTATTTTAGAGTTGTAAATATTCTAAATATATATTAAAAGCCAATCATCAAGAGACTGAATATTTTATCATTGGCCTGATTTTCTAGAACAATATATCTTAGACCCACAATATTACATTCTCTAAATTTAATAAAAAATTTCAAAAAGCATCAATAGTTCTCAAAAGTCACATCCTGTATCTATTGTTATCTCCACATTTATAATTTCCAAGGCTCAAGCAATGTGCTTTCACAGCTTTCTTCAGCCATTCAAATGACCTTCTGAGTTGCCAAATCTGACAGATCTACAAGGCACACTTGCTGTGTACATAAACACATTTCTTTGTTGATAGCTGCACCCTTGAAACCTATTTTCCAAGATACGTTCTTGAATAATGAAAATACAGCTCTTATAAGTCTTTTATAGGATTTTGACATTCAAATTTGCTTAAATTAAACCACTAACAGAGTGAAGAGACAACCTACACGGTGGGAAAAAATTGCCAGTTACTCCTCAAAGGTCTAATATCTAGAATATATAAAGAAATCAAAAAAATTAGACTCCCCCAAATTTAAAAACCCAATCAAAAATGGGCATCTGAAATTAATAGTGACTTCTCAGATGAAAAAATACAATCAATAAATATATAAAAAAATGTCCAACATCACTGGCCATTTGAGGAATGCAAATGAAAACAGTACTGAGATTCCATCTCACTACAGAGAGAATGGCTACCATCAAGAAATCAACCAAAAACAAATGCTAGCGAGGCTGTGGGGAGAAAGGAACACTTCCCCATTATTTGGGTACTATAAACTTATACAGTATGGAGTTTCCTCAAAAAACTGAAAGTACAAATTCCATTTGACCCAGCTACTCCCCATCTAGGTATCTTCCCAAAAGTGTTAAAGACATCATACCACAGTGATATATGCATACCCATGTTTATAGCAGTGTGATAAGGAAACTAAATATTGAAGACAGCTTATACATTCTTCAACAAACGAATGGATAAAAAATATATGGTACTATATTTATATGTAATGGAATACTACTCTGTCATCAAAAAGGATAAGATTGAGTCATTTGTAGGAATGATGCACCTTGAGACCATACTGGTAAATGAAGTAAATCAGACACAGAGCCTTATATGTCACAAGGTTTTTCTTATACAAAAATCTCAATATCTATCTGTCTATCTATCCATCTATCAAGAGTATGAAATAAAAGATAGATTATAGGAAAAAAGAAAAAATAGTATTGTAATACAATGGGGTTAATACATTTAAAAGTGTATCTTGACTTAGTACAATTGTCTTATAAACTTATTACAACTATTTATACTAAACTTAGTACAAATGTTTTACAGGTTCTTTAGCCTATTAGTCTGGTTTTCAATTTGTATATATGATAATTAACTTTATAAGGTCTTACAAATAAATTAATCTGATGTTAAAAAAATAAAAGGAGAGTAGAGAGAGCAGGAAAAAATAAGGGAATTGAAATATGTTACGAATATGTACCAATTTCCTGCAGTAAATATAATCCTTATATGCACAAGTATGTAATAATAACAGTTAAAAAATAAAAATATTTTAAATCACATATTTCTTATAAGACTATTCTACCTTTTTAAAATCAGGAAAACTTAACAAAGAATTCTTTTTTAAGAATGCAAGTTCTATAGTTTAAATACAACAGCAAGAAATAGCAATAGTCCACATTTGACATTACTGTACAATCCTTTGACTATTGTCTTTGTGCTCTTTGTTCTACTCACTGTATTTACTTCCTGTTCTATTTTAATATTTTCTTTTTCTGTGAAAATTTCTGCCTTCAGCTCAGTGACATACATAGAAACAGAAAGGCATCCATTCCTTTTAAAAATATAAGAACAGAGTAAAATATTTCTTCATAATTCTAACATTATCAATTATTTAATCTCTAATATCATTAACAATGCAACAGGCTTTCATAAAAAGAACTAATGGGTTTTAGCTGACAAACAGTTTATGACAAGTTGTAATCTTCTCAGTCAGCATGATTACTATATTTGCAAATTAATACAGAATCAGAAAATACAAGACAATTAATTAAATCGGTATTTAGATGAGAAATGGTTTATGAAACCATTGTCCATGTGAAAAAGCAGTGGATCCATAAGAATTTGTAAAGACTGCTTTGCCAGTCACTTCAGATTGTATCATACAGCACTGTCAAAATTTCAAAACTCCTTTGTGATTTCAAAGATTAGGACTAGAATATACAATAGCCTTAAAGGGCAAGAAAACCTTGTACATATGTTGCTTAATGTATATGACAATGCATTAACATTTAAAATATGTGTATTTTACATATACCCAAATAATAATAATGGGAGAAACTTTCATTTTTTAATTGCTATCTTCTTAGCATTATTACCATCAAAGGATAAATGAGAGTCTTCTGGGTATTTTAAGCCAAAATAGGTAATAAAGAAAGGGAAGTAACTGATTCAAGAAGCTCAATTAAACATAAATAAATGGAAAGGATGTCATATATCATAAGGAATAAATATAACCAAAGTCACAGATAAGCATGAGACACATTTTTATAATATATGATAAATTAAAAAATGACCTGAAAAAAGCTTTCTTTTCAGTACCTTTCTTAATTTTCTTTTAAATTTGAGTTTACAAAAATCATTTATTTATTTATGGCTTAGTTACAATGGAAATCACACTCATGCTCCCCAAATCCAGTGAAGAAGGCCAGAATATTCTCGTTTTTCCTTACGACCTTCACAAATTTAGTGGGGTGACTGTTCATATTCATGAATCATATTCCAGACTGTTGACATTACCCTCTATCCAGCCAGTGCCCTGTACTTCCCACTCTTCAACTCAGCCAGATGGACTGTTACATCATCTCTGGTCTCTCTCACTTGAGCTCTGAGAATATAAAACCCCTCCATCTGCATTTTTCTCCTTCAACCTCCTGGATCACTCCCATAGTTAATCATCCCAGTGAACTTGTTGCTACTATTTTCCATCACCCTCTGCTGATGGCCTTTTCTTGGTAGTGCCCAAATGCTGACCAACTGCCATCTCTCTTTCTGTTGCATTGGGAAGTGCTACTAAATAGAACACCATACTCTCCGTAATTATATTCAATACACATTTATGATTGGAACTTTGCTTGGGTTTTGATGCATCTCAGCTTTTTTCTCCTTGGCTTTCTCAGCCCCTTTTCCTTATTCACACAGTCACTCTTCCAAACTTTCAAAACTAACTTCAAATCTCCAATCCTATCTCCCACTCAGTTATGTCATCCTCAGCAAACAACACAATTTGTTTTACTGAGACACCGAGAATGGACTTTTCAAACTATAAAACTTTACTGGAAAAAGAGGAAAACCATGCAGAAAAAATTTTAAAAGTATACAGATGCATATATATGAATTATAAACATATAAAGAATCTGACTGCATTAAAAATGTATAAAACAATCTCACTGATGGAGTTAGAAAGAGAAATTGTGACCTAAATAATTTTGAAGATAAGGGGAGTCTAAAAGACTAAACACAAAAAAAGCTGCCCAGAGACATACAACACAGCCAGAGGAAGATGAGAAGTCAAGTAGATAAAGGCAAGAAGTCACAAAATTTACATGGAAACAAGTATTTAATATTGTGTATGTGCTTCTTCTATGCTATAAATAACAGTCTTTTCAAGACTTTCTTGAAGCAAACAGTCTATCCTTGAAAAATACTGGATTATCTTAGCTCTGATTAGCTACTTTCCTATCCTTCCCTATAATACTCTAGAAATTACTTATGAGAAGAGAGGAGTTTCTGGTGTTTCCAACTCTTAATTTGCCTTTAATTGATAAATTATAAAATTGACTAAATAACACCAGCATGTCTTCACTTATAATTTGATGCAACTCTGTTACAACACAGCTATCTAATACAAGCAGAAATGACAGATGTTTGAATTATAATTTTTTTTGTCTTATTGTATTGCCTTGCATGGCCTCAAAGTTTGGATCCTCCTACCTCAGACTCACAAGAGTAGCTGAGATCACAGGCATGCAGTACAATGCCCACTTTTTAATGCTCACCTTTTCACTGACACTTACTAATGCAATTTGGACAAATTTTGCATCATATAAGGTGTGAAAGTAAGCTAGTTCACTCTTCGTAAGTCACAACAGTATTCATTTTACTTTATAAAAAAGTTTTTGCTCTCCCTTGACTGCATATATATAATATAATGAGCCATATATTCAGTGTTGTTTTATTCTTTCAAAATTATTCAATCATTTCATTTTATTTTTTGTGATGACCTTTTATTTAATTTAAAAATCTATTCATATATGTTTGCTGTACGTAATGATTACATTCCTCCTGGGGAACTGGCACATGTACATAACACATCATAATTCCTTTTACTTCTTCTTGTTCTCCTCTCTCTTGTCTGAATCCCCTGACTAATTAATGAAGGTAATTTCTTCAAGGAACTAAAGGACGATGGGATGACACACTCCGTTTCTTTGCCATAAATATGCCATAAATCTCTGAAAAAAGGAAACTCCAAACCTTTCATCTTCACCACATTATTATTCTTCTCCACTGTCATTAGAAAAAGCATGAAAGTTGGTATGTTGTATTGTTTTACATTTAATTCTGTCTGATGAGTTTATAACCTTTGTGTAGTATCTATCTGGTTGGATTAAAAATACTATCTTTTGTATTTTTACATTAAGAAAAACCTTCTAATGAGATAATTATATCCTTTTATTTTTTTCATTAATTTTATTGGTAATTTTAGATATACAATATGTGACATTCATCATTGGGAAAGTGTACCTTTATATAATATAACTTGGCTCTTATTTATTTTCCCCATTCCCAGTGCCCTCCCTTCAACCCCTCCCTCCCTATTTACAAATACTTTATTTCCATTTTTTCCTTTTCTCATATTTATTCCTTTCCCTTCTTTCCTTTCTCCTACCTCCCACTTCCCATTTCCCTTTACACCTTTTCTTCTTATTTCACATTATTTATTTACATTTTGATCCTTATTTACACTTTCAGTTTTTCACAGCAGAGAAGCTAATCAGTATTTACACATGTCCCATTTATTTCACTTAAGAGTATGGCCTCAATGTGCATCCATTTAGCTATAAATGTCTCTAGTTTCTCATTCTGTATAGCTGAGTAGTGCTCCATTTTATTTTTTTAAAAAAACACATTTTCTTTAACCAGTCTCCAGTTGATGGAAAATTGGGCTACTTCCAAGCTTTAGCTATAACAAACTGTCCCACTATAAACATGAATGCACCACATATATCGCTGTGGTATGATTTTTTTAATTCTTTGGGGAAGATATTCAGCAGGGGAATAGGGTCAAATGGGATATCTAATCCTAGTTTTTTGAGGTATCTCCATACTGATTTCCACAGTGTTTGCATAAGTCTGCACTCCCAACAACAGTGAAGAGGGGTTCCTTTTTCCCCACAACCCTGCCAGCATTTGTTATTGGTTGATTTTTTCTTTTTTTTTTTTTTGGTTGATTTCTTGATAGCAGCCACTCTTTCTTCAGTGAGGTGGAATTGCAGCATTGTTTTCATTTGCATCTCTTGAATGACCAGTGATGTTGAACATTTTTTCATATGTTTATTTGCTATTTCTACTTCTTTGAGAAATATCTGTTCATTTCAGATGCCCATTTTTAGATTGGGTCTTTAAATTTGGGAGGTCTGAATTTTTTAAGTTCTTCATGTATTTTAGATAGTAGACCTTTTTCTGAGGAACAGCTGGTAAAAATTTTTTCCCACGTTGTAGACTGTCTCTTTGCACTATTGGTGGTTTCTCTTGCTGTGCAGAAGCTTTTTAATGAAATCCCAGTTGCTGATACTTTGTTGGTTCACATGCAACTGAGGTTTTGTTTATGAATCCTTTCCCATGCCAATATCTCCAAGAGTTCTATTTAAGCTCTCTTCCAGCCAGTTTAGTGTTCCTGTTTTAATATTTAGAACTTTGATTCATTTCGATTTCAGTTTAGTGCATGGTGAGAGATATAGGTCTAGTTTTAATCTTTGGCAAGTTGAAACCCATTTTTTCCAGCACCTTTTATTGAAGAGGCTATCTTTTCTCCAGTGAGGGTGTTTGCCTCCTTGGTCAAAGATGAGGTGGCTGAGTGTGTCTGGAGTCGTTTCTGTATCTTTTCATCTGTTCTGCTGATCCTTGGGTCTGTTTCTTTGCCAGTACCATGCTGTTTCTATCACAGTAGTTTTGCAGTATAGTTTCAAGTTGGGGATTTTGATACTCCCTACCTTGTCTTTGTTGCCTACAACTGCTTTTGCTAGTCTAGGTCTCTTCTGGTTCAAAATGAATTTTTGGATTGTTTTCTCAAGTTCTGTGAAGTATCCTGTTGGAATTTCAATTGGGATTGCATTGAATAGATATAGCAGTTTTGGAAGTATGGCCATTTTCATTATATTGGTACTTCCTACCCAGGAGCAAGAGATGCCTTTCCATTTTCTGATATCCACTTCAATCTCTTTTTTCAGAGTACTGTAGTTTTCAGAGTTGAGGTCTTTGATTTCTTTCATTTGATTCCTAGGTATTTCATTTTTTTTAGATGCTATTGTGAAAGAAGTTGTTTTTCCAGTTTCTCTCTCAGTGAGTCAGTTGTTCATGTACAGGAAGGCTATTGATTTTTTTAATGTGTTGACCCTGTATCAATAAACTTAAAAAAACCCAACACCCACTCATGATAAAAAAAAACTCTACAGAAAATTGGAACAGATGGTCTCTATCTCAACCTGATAAAAGCCATTATGAAAAACCAACTGCTTACTTATGATATATACTCTTTTCAGGTTATTTTTCAGCCAAGAGACTTTTTTCTGCTAATTTTCTACAACAGCTAATGTTATTCCTGAACCACTTCAGGTAGAATTATGAGATTATTATGATATTTTTCCCCAACTCCATCTGTAGTGATATCACTGCAATTAGATTTGATGGGAGTTTTACAGTATAGAAATTGGTAAACAGTACAAATCAGATCTTCTCTCTCCCTTCCCTGACAGATGATTGTTAAAGAGATTCCCAGTACACCAATAGCTGTAACAGACGGAAAACTGGACAGCAAGTTTTACATACTATGGCAGGGAGATTCTGAGAGGAAAGCTGTGTTTTAGTCTATCCATCAGGAAATCAGCAGGAGCCATATTCAGACTCAAAAGAGAGAGGACTATGCATAATCAGAGACTCTGGCCTTTGAGTTGGAGAAGGGGCTGGCTAAGACTTTATGTTTTTCCCCTTGGGGAGAGGATGTTCTGTACATGGAAAAAGGGTAAAATAGCTACTTGGTACAAGATGGGAAGACCATGGCAAAAACTGCTATGTGTTTACTAAAACTTGTGTCACCCACTGATCTTGGCTGCACATGGCTACACAATTATTTCCTACCCTTACTTGCAGTTATGTGTGCCCAGGTGAACTTGGCAAATGGAATCTGGTCATAGTTCAAGTTTTATGGCCCCTAAACCCCACCCCAAGTTTTTATGTACTCTCCCTTCTGCCAGTCTGCCATTCAGAAGAGAATTCAGATGAAGAAACCAAGGCCCTAGAGAGGGATGCTATTTTAAGATTAAAACAAAAATTTCCCAAAGACCACAAAAGAAGGCTGTTTTGTGATCTACATACATTAGAAATTAAGTGAACAAGAAATACATTTTAACTGTGTTAAGCCATAATAAGGACACTTATAAGGCATGTGTATTTTAGCAGACAGCATTATTCATCTTAGCTTATACACGTCTCTTGCACCTCAGTGTAGCTGTTGTTCTTAACTGGCTTTGTAAATAGACAAATCCTTATTTATCACTGCCATTGCAGTCTTATTTCTAAAGCATGCCTTATTTCCAAAATTACTTGCTGATTCATTACAGGATTATTTAATAATAAGATGATGTCCAACATTTTAGTATGTTTTAGGGTGTATAAAGGTCTCACTTTGGTCTTTTGGGTAAATCTTCCTTCTTACTATTCAAGTAAAATGCCTCTTACCTAAAGATGTAGGGGAAAAAAGTCATTCCAATTAATTCATATTTCTCAAATTATATATGCTCTCAGTTTTCCATTTCTTTGGTTGTTTTCCTTCCATTCTAGAATTTTTTTTAAGTCTCAGAACAATTTTTCTTATAGCAATCTATTTTGTAAAAGTAGGATAAAACAAAATGAACCAATATTTTCATATCAATAACATATCCTTCATAATATTATAGAGGATTCATAATGTTATTGACTATAAATTCATCAATTATCCTGTGCAATGGTTTGAGGTGTTATATTTTTAAAGTATTGTATTCCTACAATCTAACCTGTATTTACATAGTAAACATGTATTTTCCTTTTAATTAAATAGAATTAATCTCCTTTTAATATTTCAAAAATAGTGATTTCTGCCGGGATTTAGTTCAGTGGTGCTTATGCCTGCCTCGCAAGCACAAGGTCCTGAGTTAGATCTCTGGTATCCCCCCTGCCAAAAAATAGTGATTTTTTTTAAGATGAAACTTTTGATAGTAAGCTCTTTAATTATATATTTAACAACTGTATTGCAGGGCAAATAACAATGACATTGTAATGAAACCAATGAGGTTGCTAGGGAGATTAAAATCTTACCTGATTAAGAAACAAAATTATAGACAATCATTTATATGACAATAATGCTAACTGTATTCTTATTCATTTATTAACTTGAATTCAAAAATTCTAACTGATTATAGCACCATTTGGATAATCAGTTATTATTTCTCCTTTGGTATAATGAAAAAATAATAAAATCAACTTCAGGAACTCATAATTGTCTTTCATCTATTATTTCCAATAATGTATTATCTTGTACTATAATATTATTTTGGATTTTAAAGTGAACTCTAAAAAGAATATTCAGTAATAATCCAAAAGCTATACACAATTCTAATTAAATTAATCTGGGGCAAATTCGGTACGTAGCAAACCTATACATGAAGATACAAATTACATACATAATTCTCAAAATATGCTTAGTCTTAAAACTTCAAAAGAACACATTATTTTAAACTTTTGGTAGATAAAGACTTATGCATTCAGAATACAAAGCATTTTTATTTCAATAAGCACAAGCACAAGGGTTTTTTTCTCCAGCATTTTTTCCTTTGACTGTGGTGCTATTTATTGAGTCTTTTACCCTATCAAAAATGTGAAGAAAATTCAATAAGCATACAAAGTGAATCCTATGAAATGGTCTGACTTAATACATTTTTGTTTGATGCTTACATAGTATATCAAATAGGCTCAACTATTGATTTTATTGTTAAATACCACAGCATGGATGATTTCCTTCATTTCTATAGAAACTCACGAAGATCGTGAACGTGTGTTGTACTATACCTCCACCTCACCATCTAGTAAAGACAATGACGAACAGACATTTTAATTTATTTCTGGCCTATCATGCCAAATATGTTTTGTCCATAAAATTTCAATTGGAAACATTATGGTGAAAACACTAAATTATCTATCTCTTCATGTCTGTCCCTAGCGGAGATGTAATTCTAAATAGAAGCCGGTACACAGGTTACAGAGTACCTCTGCTAAGCTAGAACACAGTATGTAATGCATCTGCTGGGCAGAATATGAGGGATTGGCAATATCAAAAGAGCAACTCAGAAATAAAATGTTTTCTATTTCCTTCGGGTCTTCCTTCAGATCTTATTCCTTCAGGTCTTATTTGGGTTACGGAAAAACATAAAAATATAGGAAAGAATATACAGTGATGGGTCAGAAACCAAAAGAATGAAGACTGGAAATCTTAATATGGCAAACTATTCCAAGATATTACTGTATACATGGTGCCTATGAATTAACACATTTTTTGTTTGAGACAGACTATGTACTTCAGGCTGGTCTAGAACTCCCGGTGATCCTCCCGCTTCAGCCTCTGAGTACTGGGATTACAGGCAAGCACCACCATGCCAGGCAATATGTTTTAAAGTGTACTGAAAAGAAGCAAACTACATATGTTCTTATTATACTGTAGTCATAGACCAGTAATATTTGACAACCTTTTTTCACTGTGAAGGGATTGGGAATCTACTGTTTTGGGATGTCCAAGCTGATATAGAAGGAATTGCCAATTTTTCTCACAATTTCTTTCATAAATGCATTATGATTTTTCAATTCTCCTCAGGCCATTATATGCAATGCAAAATGAAAAATAAGTACAGTAACTATCAACCCTTTTCAGGCCCTCCAAGAAAAAAAAGTCACCTATCATAACTTTCCTAAAGTAGATTTAATCCTGTCAGTGTCACAGTGTATCAATTACTCTGCAGAAACTCTCTCTTCTAAATTCAAAGAAGAAACCTGAAATTATTTGGTTCCTAAAACCTGGGGAAATGGTCTATCTGTTTCTCATCCTTGATGATCATTCCCTCATTGCTATATCAAAAAATTACTCACTTTTTGATAAAGTACACTTTTCTAAGTGGGATCAGATGTGCCTTTCATAGAAGTTTCCACTTGAGATTCAGAATTTACACTTGGTTACAACTTCCACTGACATCCCCAAGCTACAGAGTCAGCTTCCAACTCTCTTGGGCAGCTTGCAGCCATTGATCAACCCACCTGCAGTATGGTAAGGAATTCTTTTATAGTTCTTGATGAGCTGCAAAACCTCATAAGTTACTGTTCTTTTTTATTGTTAGGTTAACCTATCTTCTATATTTTTTATCTCTAGGTTTGTGTATATTCTTCAGACTTTGGAGAGTCTCTAGCTCCTGCTTCAGGCTGCTAATGAGCCTCAACTTTTATGCAAATCCTACATGGGTCATAGGTTCATTTGACAACTTTCATTTTAACCTTGAAACTCACAAGTCACTGGAAAACATTGTTAGCAAAAGGAGCCACAGATTCGACCTTGTAAAACTTGGTTATCTTATCTGTAAGGGAATGTGTGGCAGTAAAAAATGTTATCATTCAGTAGTGAAAACTAGACAGAAATTGAGATGATAGTTATTTTGTCTCCTTAAATATTATGAAGTCTACAGGACGCATCCCAGGACAAACTGAGGTTTTCTTCTATTTTAATTCAATGTGTTCTTTATTGACATAGACCTCAGATTGACCTAACATTGTAGGCATCAGATTTCTTGATTTTTTTGAATTAATACACAATATCTTATTAAATGTAAATTAAATGTTTGCTTAAGGAATTAGACTATTACAGAGCATTTTCATTTTGATGTTTCTCAATGGAGGCTGAAAAATAGCACATTTACAACCACATGGAGAAGATTCTAAATTATAGGGTGTTTCTTTGTTTTCTTTTCTGTTTTGTCTCCTTTTTCAACTCTAAGTACATAGATTTTAAGGAAAAATAATAAAAAACATGTGTAAATATTCACAGAGGTGTATGAAAGGAGTTTCTGTGACACATATTATTCCAAACTGATGTCACCAGGACACTATGATGGGTTTATTTCAAAGCCTCAGGGAAGGAAAAGAGAGATTCCTACAAGACTTGTTAGGTTACAGAATCTCTCTATACATGCATTTTTCATCCAGTGATTTA
Organism: Heterocephalus glaber; assembly: GCF_053883595.1. Classification (NCBI taxonomy): domain Eukaryota; kingdom Metazoa; phylum Chordata; class Mammalia; order Rodentia; family Bathyergidae; genus Heterocephalus; species Heterocephalus glaber. The sequence continues at coordinate 3,985,096 of NW_028258463.1, forward strand.
TATACACGCTTTGGAATTGGTTCTATTATCCCACATGTTTTAAGGATGTAATATAGTACAACCTCTTTAGAAAACAATTTGGTAGTTTCTGACACAGGTAAGTATACCCCTACTGTGTGATCCAGCCATTCTCTTTCTATCTATTTACTCAAGGAAAATGAAAGTACAACCCTGTATAGATAAGGGAAAAGAAGGTTTGTAGCTATTTACTTGTAATGCTCCTAAACTAGAAACAATTAAAATGTTCAGCTAAAGGTGACTGGATAAACAAATTGAAATATCCATACAACTGATTTATACTCAGCAAAGAAAAAACTCTTGACACATACTCACACATGGATGAGTCTGAAAATAATTATGCTGAGTAAAAAATGACACATACCACATGGTTCTACTTATATAAACTTGTAAAAATACAAACAAAGCTATAGTGACAGAGAACAGATCAGTGACTACTCTGGTGGTGGAAAAAGTGGGGAGGAGGTTAGTTGGAGAAACAAATTACAATTGGGCATGAAAAGCATTCTGGAATGATGAACATGCTGTTCTACTGATTTTAGTCATGGATTTCATGACTACATATATGTCATAACATCAATGTCACATATTCATACATACTATGTATGTGTCATATATACTTTATCACAACAAATTACACTGTATACTCTTGAGTACACAGTAATTTTGAATGAATTATATTTCAACAAATTGGGAGTTAAACTTTGATCTAACTGAGTTTTGATCAAGTATAGACTCTCAAAGTAAGTGTAAACACTAAATAGAAACATTAGAAACCAGAATTTTGTAAGATTTAATGAGTTCCCTGAGAAGTACATTTATTTTGAAGTAAATAGTCTGATTTCATAAGCCAGATTCAACTACTGCTCCTAAGCAATAATTAAATATATATATTTACATATTGCTATAGCTAAAATAGAAACAAAATGAATTCATCTAGGAGTGTTTTTACAATTTAAAAGCACAGTTTTTACTAAATTCTGCACAGTTCTATACAGACTGATGCAGCTGTCTGGGGGAACGTTTAAAAAAATTGCACTAAATGCATGGGGGAAGATCATCTCTTTTACTTAAAAATATATATTGTCTAGTTGTGGTGGCACTGTAAGTTTAAGAGCTCATTTTCCTAAAGGAAACTCCCACAGAGTCCAAGATGCACTGGAAGCCAGAGGTCTTGATTGCTAGCACTAAGTACTGACAGTGACACCAGACTCATCAGTCTGAGTAACTGCAGCGGTTAGCATACTAGACAAAATGACTGACTTGTGGACACAACTACATGCCCTCTTGGGTGCATTCCCAGAAATATCAGGAGGGGATTTTAAATGTGAAAAATCATTCACCAATAGGTTGGGCTTACCTTCTCCCTTACCTAAAAAACTGAAAGAATTTAGGTAAAATATGCTGAATGGACATATTCATTGTTTCAAGTTGAAATAACTTAGAAAATTGTAATTTTACAAGGCCATTTGGGCTGCTTTCCTCTACATGCAGCAAGATTCCTTTGAGAGAGGTATCTTTCACATCGAAAAGCTGAGAACACCGTTGATCACTAGACTGGTAAGCGGGACTGCAATGAACAGAAATAAACAAACTCCGAGGTAAACATTACGCAGCTTCTCCATCCTCTGTATATTTCACAGGAACATCCCTAGAATTTACTACCTGAGTCTAGATAGCCATTAGCCCTGACATATCCTTTTGCAAATTAACTGTTCTTTGTTTTAAAAGTATATACTCATGCTTTGGTCATTCCTTCGGACTTGACTCTCATGAAGATCTCCAGGTACATGGAAAATTAATAAAACTTCCATGCTTTTCTCTTGTTAATTAGTTATTACATTAATTGGGCTCCTAGATCCAGGTGAAGACCCCACATAAGAACTAAGAAGGGTAGAAAGTGTCTCATTTTGCTCCTCCAACCTTATTTGAAAGTGGGACTGTGAATATATCCACCACAGTGATTTTCAAATTTTTATCGATTTATTTGAATGACACTCTAGATCATAAAGAAAAGGAAATACTTCAGGAGTTGACGTTTTAGTAGAAAATAAACTAAAACGCTCAGCAATAAAGGGGTAAAAACTCACTCAAAGGAATATTGTACAGTCATTAAAATACTGGTTATGAAAGCAGTAAGACAGAAAATAACTTTTTTTAAAAGCAAGATAAAATATTTTTGTATAGCATGGTTTCAGTTATATGTAAAATCACAGAAAATAGACTCAACAGAAACATCAAACTGTGTTGCGGTGGTAGAAAAATATTTGATTTCTTTTTCTTCTCTGTTTTTCAAATGATTGGATTGACTTTTAACAAGCTGTTAGGTGACAAGCAAAATTGAAGTACTTGAACAAAATATGGCAAGCTCATATTCCAATAGTTACAGTTAATATAGCAGAAAAATTCAATTATTGGTGTGCGGTGTTGTTTAAGGAAAAAAAAAAAAAAAGAATAATTACGCACGTTGAAAGAAGGCTTAGCTTCACATTTACCAGACCACATGTTCATTTGTAGGAAACTCGTTCTCACCCTTCCAAAGCTTTCTGTTATTTTATCTACTTTATTTTATTTTTTCCCACATTGATTTCCCAGTTTTAAATGAAGAAGCACTTCACTCAAGGACGCATTGTGGGGAAAGAAATATGTAGGAGGCGCTACACTTGATATTTAACAAATGCATTATACAACCAAGACATCCCACTTTAAGGGGATTCTTAAATTGAGTATTTTAAGGCATTACGAGCTTCATCTACATGCTCTGAATAAGTTCATTTTTGTTGTTGGTAATTCAATAAAGGAAATTATTTGAACTTTTACCAAAGCAATTACACTTTTGCTTGACATAAGGCTACTTATCAAACTTTAAAGAGTTATTTCAAATATCTGATTAGGTAAACTCTAGAAATTTTTCTCATATGATTTAAGCATAAATGCCTATCTTCCTGACTTTTCTTCTTTAGTTTTCAATTAGTCAGAAATTTTTCCATTTAATGTGTGAAACATGACTATATGTTATTGTTTTTCAATTCCTGTTTATGTCCTGGGGTTTGCATACTCCAAATCTAAGAAACTTACTCTTTAATCCTTCGAGGGGTTTGCTGTCCATATATGCACCTTTTTTCTTTTGAAACCTCATGTTAGTTATACAAAATTTTATATCATAAATATGCTTCCAATATTCTGGTCTTGTTTCCTTACTGGGTATTTATGATCTTATGCATATGAATCTATAACAGCTGTTTTTCTGTGTAACTTCCCATCTTCTCCCATACACCTCAGTTTACCTTAAGGATTCTCAAGCTTGACACACATTACAATCACTGGGAGAAAACTTGTTAAAAAACTACTGTCTCACATTCACCTCAGTTATATTTATTCCAGGGTGCAGCTTAAGCATTGGAGATTCAGAAACTGGCCTTTGTGGGTGGTGAGGATGGATTTAATGTACATCCATGATGCAGAATTGCTCGTTCAATACTAATTCCAGTCTAACCTGACTTACTCTTCTATTATCACCAAAGGTCCACAAGAGGTCTTAGAAAAGAAAAAGTATCTTAGCTTTACAAAATCAGTAACAACATGAGATATTATAATTCTAATTTATGCTAGCATTAAAGGTTTTGGTCAAAATGGCAATATAGTAATTGGGAGATACATATCAAATATATCAATTTGATGTTGTTCTATTTATGTGAATAAGACATAAAACATAAAATGAATATTATCCAAAGACGTAACTATATAATTTGTAAAGACTGAATATCAAAAATGTTTATATTTTTGTTATAAAATTTTAAATTATTTAAAATATTAAAGATGGGTGGAAAGAGACCTTCTGGGCTAAATGCCACAAAGTAGCTAGAAATCAACAAAAGAAACAGAACAATTAATCTCTCTTAGGAGTTGTTAATCTCTCATAAAAAAAATCATTTCTTGGGTAATCTGTTTATTCATTCTCTTTGGGAAATTCTTTGCTTGCATCTGGATGTTGTTAAAAGTGAAACATGTACTAATGAATATTTTCAAAAGACTGATTAAGCCAAGGTGGGAAAGGAGCATATTTTAAGGCTATCCCACAATAGTTAGAAATGTAGTTCTCATCTCTTTTTCTTTCAAATTGGGAAAATAAACCAAGAGACAGAAGTCATATTCAAATATCACAAGGCTAAGCATTACCTTTTAAAAAAAATAGTATTCTCTAGAAGAAAATCTGAAATAACTGAAAATCACTAGCTACAAATCTTAGGATGTAAAAGTATACAAAAGCTCATCATTAATAAAATGAGGGTATATATACAGCTTCACTGTCTTTAAAAAAGTGACTTCAACCAGCCCAAAAACATGGGCTGTGCCAATAGTTTTGAACTTTGACAGCCCATTTCAATTGCTCCCAGAGACTTTAGTTTAATAAATCTGAAAAGTTGAGGTGAGAAGGCATAGGCCTTATAGGAAAAAATTTCTTCAGGTGACTTTCATATACAAACGTTAAGAACAGTAGGGCTCAAGTAATATGTTAGAAATAATATTGAATATATATGCATAAGCTCATACTATAAAATACCTAAAAATTTTCTTGTAAGCATCTCATAATTCAATAATGGTTTTTAGTACCTGGTAAGAGTTGATTTATTTTATAATGTATCTTTCATGCTCCTCTAAAATAATCACATGGGTGAAGTAACATTTATTCAGGCCATCACAATGCCATTTTATTCTTAAAAGAGCCTAACTATGATGCATTATTATTATCATCATTTTCCAATTAGATAACTTGCCCAAGGTTACCCAACTACTGTAAGAACAGGAAGTTCAGTGGTGATAGAGACAGTCTGTAACAACTCTAAACCAACTTTTATACTAAGCATCTGGAAATTTTTTGTGTTAAGTGTCAACTAATGATAATAATATCAGGCATTTTTATTTCATTGTCCGTAAGCACATTGAATTCAATGTATTCATATCTGAGTTCATATATTTCATAACCCTGCTTTCCTACCAATTTATTTAACTCCACATAGTCATTGGTTAAGGACAATTACACCCAATGACACATCTAAGTTAAAACTTAGAACAACTTCAGCTCCCTATTACTCCTCTATCACTTCTCTCCTAACATGAAATAGAACATCAAAACCAACTGTAGCTAACAAATCTATTTTTTTCACTGCTGACCCATGGACGCCATCATTCTCTGACTTTGTTTAGCTTTGAAGCTCCAAAAGCCATACATCTCCCCCTACTATATAGCCCAGTTTATTTTATTTCTTTTGTAAACTTCAGAATTGTGAGAACTAAAGAGTTAATATACAAACTGAGCTTAGAATAAGTCTACAGTCAGCTTTAATTATTACCTATTATTATTCTCTACTGAAGGAGTCTCTTATAAATACAAGCCACTGAAGAATGTGCTTCTTCATTGTCTCTAACAGTGCACACAGACTCTGTTAGAAAGCTGTGACTTTTGTAGTTTTTTTTCCTTGTCTTGGCTACAATTACTAGAGGCTTGATACTACGAAGTGCTGAGTCCACCATCATATTCCTGTTACTCTTCACTTCTTATCAATACAGTGCCTACTACAGTCCATGGTCTGATTCTTTCCCAGGAGGCAAAAATGGCCACTTTTTACTGGACCTGTTTTGGGCCCACTACTTTTCACTTTACCAATAAATAGGTCAAAACATATTTTTTTCCTTTTCCTTATCTCTGAACTACCCTTTATATCTGGAATTGCTATCTTATGTTTGGGAATCCTGAACCAATTTCAATGGGCCTTGTTTCCCCTTTTATGCTTTCTTACCCCATATTATTCCTACTCTACCCTATTGGAATGGCAGAACACATCATCAACATCCTCATTATCAAAATAAGTATTTATAATCCAATAGTGTCCTGAGTACTTGCCAAGAAACATCTCATTTAAGCTTCACAAAAATATTAAGTAGTAGAAAATCTTATTGCACCATTTTATAGCTGAAGAAATGCAAACACAACCTCAACAATGTTAATTTGCCTGAAACCACAGCAATAAGATGAAGGAATGATGGCAAACAAGAAGCAGAGAATACCAGATCTGTTTCAGACTGAAGAGGACCTTCTGTAGAAAGTAGTGATCACTGATTCAAATGAATGGGCAGGTACAGCAGAAATTTATTACAGCCTGAGCTAGATGGCAATAAAATGAAGAGCACTGGTGTAGCATTTGGCCTTCATGATTCCAAGACAAAATGAGTGAACACGTAGTAAGTAGGTTGAATTGGGTGGAGCTGCAGCAACTCAATTTCACCTACAAAATAGGATTCTGTGTAGCTCTCCTACTAATTTTTTAAAAGATGGCCAGAAGTTCAGATGTTCTGTGAAATATTAAAATAGGCAACTGATGCAAACATTTAAAATCAGAATTTTGATTAAAACTAGTTTTTATAAAGTACAAGATAGGTTATCCTAATGCAATCACTTTTTAGCAAGTGACTTGTACTTTAGAGAGAAATATAAAAGCAAACTAGGCCTTATTTTGGTTGAAGGAAATTCTGGAAAAAAGTTTTTGAATTACTTTTGTTTACTGATAGAAGACATAGGAGTTGTCGATATTTGCCTTCCTTTTGTTGTGTACCTATCAGTGATTGAAAAAATTAAAAAGGGATACATTCAAATAGATTAAGGAAAATTATCAGAATTAGGGTATTAATGGTTATCTGGAGTGAAGTATGGAATCACAGCCTTCATTCATTCGCATATTCATTCAATGAACAACCATCTTTGGAGAGAACATACTATATTCTGTGTAACACAAAGAGGGCTTAGATTGAATCTCTGTCCTCAGGAATCTTGCAGTTTAGTAACAGAAATCTGTTAATATAAACAGTATTTTCCTCATAGAGTTTTAAGTGTTTTCTCTTCTAAAAATAAGATCATCTGTATTTAACTCACAACAAAGACCATATTTAATAGTTATTCAAAAATCTTATTTATATATAAAATAGTGTTAGTCCACATGGCAAATTCTTGCTCAACACCACATATATCATAATATATGACATATATAGACATATATTCTTTAACATATATATTCATATATTATATACATAAAAAAATATATATACATATATATTGTTCAAGAGCCTTGGGTTTGCAAAGTGATTCTTCCCAAAAGAATAAACACAATTGTGATACAGTATAAGAAGCTTGAACTTTGAAATTTGTTAGCCTGAGATCCTGAGTAAAGTTACTCCAACTGTAAAACCAAGTCACTGATCTATAGCATGGGTACATTGGCATGTACCTTCAGGGATAGTTAGTATAAATATGTGTACATAACTGGCTGATAAGCTAATAAAAAAAGATAACTGTTGTTATCATTGTTCTCATCATAAACTTTGCCCTTGTCTGTTCATCATCTATAATCACAAGACACATAAAACAGACTCAAAATCAGAAACACATAATAGTATCTCCAAATTTCCAAATTATGTCATTTCTAGTACATAGGGCCAACATTCAGAAGAGAAGTCGGGATTATGTGAAGCTTCTTAAAAATGGATCTGTGAATCTATTATTCACACCACTTGATACTCTTAAAATGAAATGACGGTTGCCCAGTTGGTCTTTAGTAATTTTAAATATATTGCTATTTAATAGATCAGACTATTCCCGAAAAGTGTCTGATCCAAAGTTCCAGTGAAAGACCACACTTTGGTTTTGCAAAGCAGAAGTGGATAGCATTTGACCTCAGGCATAGTTGGGGTTAATCTTACTATTAAGCTGCTTCCGTGACTGTGTCAGATAGTATAAGGTTTTTGTGCAGAAAGTGAACTCTCAGACTTTGTTTCTGGTATTTGGTGATGAAAACTGATCAGGACAAAGTAAATTTTAAAAACAATATTTTGAATATATTCTATTAACTGAGAGGTTAGAAAATTGTATGTAATTGTGCAAAACAAGTAAACAGAAATGGTGTATTCTATTAGAACACATTTGTCAAGCATTTGGATTTAGAAATGTAGCTGATAAGATAAAGGATGGAGAAATACTGCAGAATAAGTTTCCAAGTAGCTCATTGCACATGCTGATTATTTTTCCCTAAAGCCAGAGGCACTAGGAAAAATTTTAAAAGACCCTAGATTGTTTTTTAATTTAAGAGTGAACAATCTAATAAAATTTAATGTATGAGGGCTGGGGATTTAGCTCAGTGGTGCCACGCAAGCCTGGCAAGGGCAAGGTCCTGAGTTTGATTCCTGGTAGCAAGAAAAAAAAGTTTAATGTATGAATGGACTATGCTTTGGATGTTTTTTATATTCAAGTACGTTTGTACGTATGCTCTTTAACTTTTAATTTCACATTTTAAAGAAACTGAGTTGGTAGTCTAGACATGCTCTATTGAAGAAAATATATTTTCATTATTATTAAAGAGGGTTAAATGTTTAGTAGCTTAGGAGATGAAAAACTAAAGATGTGTTTAATTGTGCCTTATAAGATTTTTAAATCTAATGATGTATAGCAAATTCAGTAATTACTAATAGAACAGTATGTTAGGAAATTATCTGTTTTTACATATGCTGATGAGATATGTTTACTTAGGCAGACCTTACTTATTTTTATTTTAAACGTTTAATATTGTTATTTAAGTCTGCTATCAGGCAAACAGTTACATAAAAGAGTATATTTAATTCAGATATTATACATGAGTTAAATGAAATTTTCCAGGAAAAAAGTGACTTTCATAATTTTAAGCCATTTTTTTATTAGAAAGTGTCTTAGTATGTATTTACTTTTCAAGATAGACTGTAGTAAGTCACGGTGATGGAAAGAAACAAAGGTCTATAAAAAGCATTAAAAAGGGATCAATTCTTAGTCAGAACATCTTGGATGCTTGCTAGTTCACTATGTCAATAAAATCATAACCAGGTCTCAAGGGATTTTCTTTTGTTATTGTTGTCCACAAATTTATGTGAAAGGCTTACCCAGAGAGAAAACATGCCTGCTGTGCTTCCATGTTACCTATTTCTGAGCTCTGTAAACTATTTTTACTGTAATTATTACAGTACAATAGGCAGTGCTGGGTTTAAGTTTAATTTCTGCAAGTGTGCTTTTCCCTGTTTTTTTAATCTCAAAGCATCCATCATGCAATTTGGACCTAGCTTTGGATAAGGACCTTACAGTTTAGGGTGCATAATCTTTAAACTTTCACTTTATTTCATTGTTGCCCTTTTTACTGTTATGTCGCTTCACATTCTATGGCAAGAAACAATTTCAGGGAAGCTGAACAGGGCAAAATGCTCAGATGAGATGTCAGTTTGGTTCCCCCTATCTGGGGTGGGGGAAATTGAGTTTGTTTAAATACATGCTGGAATAGCTTAAGAAATATAAGCAGCACACAGAAATTGTTTTACATTTGTACTAATAGCTAAATTTTGTGCTGTCACACTCTAGGAAAACGTAATTATTGAATACAGTGACACTCACTAACAGATGGAAGGGAATGCCATGACAGGGTGAGACTTGTCCTCCTTCTGTATTTTGCCAGTCTTACAAGCTATAGTGTTACCCATCCTTCAGTCATTTGAATTCTTCTCTCAAGAATTTTCCTGTCATTTAAATCTAATCATCTGTTCATTTGGCTCTTTCTTATTTACTTATAGAGGATCATTTTATATGAAAAAAATTGACCTTCATCTGTTTTTATATGTTCACTCTGATCTTTTGTCTTTTGTTATTTACCTTTATTTATGTGTAGGTTTGGAATGTTATTGTGTTACTTTTTCCACTCAGACTTGGAAGTATTTTTCTGTAAAGTTTTGGTTCTTGTCATAATGAAAGAAAACCTTGCACAGTTCTAGATAACAAAAACCAAATTTCCAATTTGCCTTCAAGAACTGTTGTAATAACATATATTTAGTTTTTGATGTTGAAAATGTCTATTTGCGTATATCAAATTTTTCTAAGTAAACACCAAATGAACAGTTATGTTCATTGAAGAGTCTATTCCTTCATATGTTGAAATAGTTCTTTTACAAATATTTTTTACTCACACACATGTACAATTAGTTTACTACACTGATATGTGTATTTTTTCCTCTAGAGTTTTCCATGTTCATACCATTATATTTACTAAGATCTCACTACAAAATTTTCCTTTCTTTCTTCAAAATATTCTTTAAAGTGGTATTTTTTTTTTTTTTTTTGGTACCAGGGATCGAACTCGGGACCTTGCACTTGCGAGGCAGGCACCGGAACCACTAAGCTAAATCCCTGGCTCTTCAAAACATTCTTGGAAAATTTTGGCTATCAGTCTTTTGAATGGCATTAGCTTACCAAACATTAAAAAAAAAATTGAACTGCTCATTATTTTACTAGAAAGGTATTTAATTCACAAATGAATTTTGGGGAGAATATTGATTCTCTCTATTCAATAACATGAAAGGACTCCTCCTATTTTTTATCTTCATGTTTTGCCAAAGTGATTTTTTTCACTTTTGTATTCTTATATGATACGGGCACTCTTTGCTTAGTTTAGCAATAACACACGAAAAAGAATTGCTAGAAAATATATACTTTGTAATTGGACATTTTCCAAATATTTTAGTAGTTGTAAAAGTGTTTACTCTCTTAGAATACAATTAAATACTTTTCTACCACTTAAATATGGTATCCTTATCATTTTAATATTTATAATTTTTCTTTTTGTTTTATTCTTATGTCACTGGATAGATTTAAATAGTGATGAATATCACAGAACATTATTTTTTATTAAAGTTTTCTTTTTTTCTTGTTTGATAATATTCTTATTTCTGTCAAAAGCTTTCAATAGCAACTTCTGAATTAGATCTTATACTTTTGAATGTATTATTGCAATGAGTTGCAGTAACAGATTTTCAAATTTCAAAATCCCCCAATTTCCTAAAATAGATAGTATGTAGCTAATTATTGAACATTTTTGTACATATATGTCTTCTTCTTATTTGTTTTACATTTTTAAATACACAATTCAACTGAATTATGTCCATAGTTAATTTTTCTGGGTTATTATTTTCTTCTTTTGAAATCTGCATTATGCTGTCATCCTAGAGTAAATCTGGAAATGTTTCACCTTAATTATGCTATGAAATATTTTACATATATCAAATTTCTCTAAGTAAACACCAAACAGACAGTTACATTCATTGAAGATTCTATTCCTTCATATGTTGAAATTATAAATGTTTTACTCATACACATGTACAATTAATTTACTATACTGATATGTATATCTTTTTCATCTAGTTTTCCACGTTCATACCATTATATTTACTAAGATCAACACTACAACATTTTATTTCTATACAATAGAAAACATCAGTCTTGGAATTTTTTTCTCCCAATATTCTTAAGCATGTTTCTTTAAAGTTCTGTTATGGCTTCTTATGCTGATTTCTAAAATTTGTTCTATTCCATTCATCTACTTTTTAAAAGATTTATTTTACCGTGACCGTATATTGTTTTGACTTTTATATGTGGTATTTATAAGATATAACAAGAGGTTTTTCAAAGTTTGGAAAACCAGATTTAAAGTGGTTTAAAAAATAACATAAAGACTGCATTAAGATGGCTTTATTGGGTGATTGGGAACTGGCCCAATTTCTCCTAATTATCATTTGTACGATACTTAATTAGATTTACTTCCCTTGTGGTAGCCACATAGCTGTCCACATTCAGGCCTCCTGTTACAAAGCTAAGTGCAAGAACACACCAATATGACAACTGATAATGGGGGCAGTTCAACCACAGTAAAACCATATGGATGACTCACTTTGGGATAGGGGAAGTGATTCAATGACAAACTAATAAGGAAATAAAATGTGTTAAAGAAGTAGCCAAAATCACTTTAGTTGTGTATCTTTAAAGTGTATTTTGATAGCTGATAGCACATAAATACTTTTATAGTTCTTAATATTTTAACTTAAAATAGTTCCTCCATATCTATTTATTTATACCTTCCTGTGAATTTTGGAATCAACTATTTATTAAATACCCTTTTAAAATGTTTCTTAAATTGAGATAACAGTTATAGTAATTAAATGATAATACCTGGACACTGGAATTACACTTTCACACAAGTTTCTCATAGTTTTAACTTCCTACACATAACCGCATTAACCGTGTCTCACAACAAGCATCTGGGAAATAAATAAGCTTTCAGTGCAGTTCTGTAATGTATAATTTAATTGGTTTTGAAGACTGCTCCCTTTATGCTATTTAATAGAGAAAGCAAAATTGTAAGTAATTGAGAATTGCTGATTTCGTTTCTTTTTTACTAATGAGGATCCTATGAGGACTTCGATGCTTGTTTCATTCTGAGGCTTCTGAAAATTACAATAACGATGACAGAATCTCCAACATGCTCAGATAATGTTTGATTTGACTATTTATGGGCCTCACATTTTTATATAGTCATGGATGAATGTGTTCTGAGAAACACACTGCCGTGTGCCTCTGCTGTGACGGGTGAACATCACACAGTGCTGCTACACAAACGTGAATGGAAAAGCCTACTACGTGCCTCTGTGTACTTGTCTCCTGCTCCTAGGCTACAACCCTGTACAAGCTAAACTACTGGCTATTGTAGGCAGTTGTAGCATCATAGTGTTTGGATATGTAGCTATATCTAAACATGGGGAAAGTACAGTGAAATATAGTATAAAATAAAAAAGGTACACCTTGCCTAGGTACTTAGGAATGGAGTTTGCAGGACTGGATGCGGTTCTAGATGAGTCCATGAGTGAGTGGCTTTGGAATGTGAAGACCTAGAGCACTACTGTGCACCACTGTGTATTTTACAAACACTGTGCAGGTAGGCTACATTAAATAGATTAAAAACATTTTTCTTTCTTCAATAATACATTGACTATAGTTTACTATATCTTTTCTGCTTTGTAAATAACATTTAAAACAATTTTTTTCTTATATCTTTCTACTGTAATTTTCTTCTCTTTTTAGGACTGGGATCAAACCCAGGACCTGATGTGTGCTAAGCAGGCTCTCTACCAACGAACCACATTCCGTCCTACTTTTAACTTTTTCTATTTTATGTTTTACTGTTAAATTTTTTGTTCATTTAGTACACTAAGCCAAAAATACACCTTAGCCTAGTATCCAGGTTCAAAGTCATCAACATCACTGACTTCCTCCTCCACATCCTGTCACCCTGGGAAGCCTTCAAAAGCAAGAACGTGTTTGGAGCCACGGTCTGGAACACCTCCTCAAGGAACCCCCCAGGCTGTATTACACTTCATTTTTTTAATAAATGGCAGGAGTGAACTTTGAAATGACACTAAAAGGTGCAGCATAGTAAATACATAAACTAGTCACACTGTCAGTTATTATCAAGTATTAGGTACTGCGTATAATTGTATGTGCTGTACTTTCACTGAACTGGGAGCACAGTATATTTATTTAGTATCATCACCATCCTGGGAGGAGTACGTTGTGGTATGATAGCTGTGACATTACAAGGCAGTGAGAATTTAGTACTGTATGTACTAAAATAATCTGTAAATGTTTGTGATGCTCTTGAAGTGTGCCTCAAATACTGATGAATCTCGGTAAATCTTTTGAGATCAGAACATAGTTGGTGAGGGTTTCATTTTTCTTTGTCATTGAAGAGAGAAAACAGAAACTCGAAACCTTATAAATAATATTTGAGATGGTGGTGGCTTAAGTTTACATTTTCACAAGTATTTCGCTGTGTTTCCTTATGCTGACCTTATTTTCATAGATGTAATTATAATACAAGATTCTGTTTTGGAATGTCTGTCTGAAATTATTGTCACTGATTCTAGAAATGTCCCCCTACACCATCTTTCACTCCCCTGCCCCTCTATCCAGCAAAACAGTGAGTCTCATAAGACAAAAGTTAACTTCTAAATCTAACTAGAAATCTAGCTCATTTTTACCAAATAACTCAGGAGACAATCACTATTCATGAATTCATTCATAGGACATTTACTGTGGTGCATGGTAGACGAGGAGCTCTATTTGATACAAAGAAAACTCAGATACACAAAGTAAAGAGCTCTGCAGGTGACAAGAATGCATGTCTGCCACTCCCAGGATGGTATACAATCATTTAAGAGTGAGCATGTACAAGAAAAGTGGCAGATCCAATTTGCTGTATTTTTAGTCTTCCTAGTACCTTGTGTTCTCACTTTCAAATTACAGTAAAATAAACTCTTTCATGTGTTACAAAAAGAAAAACTATGCCAAGAAGCTTTCAGAGACTGGGTGTTAGATAATAAACGTGGACAATGAATTGGGTTTGGCAACTCAGTGTCTTCATTACCTTGCCTCACGATTCATCCAACTGGGATTGACTGAAGTCTTTGGGGGTCATTTACTGTTGTAACAAGGAAGATGGTTTCTTTTGGAGGTTGCTAAACTGATTGAATGTAGCCCTGTAGCTGCTACATTCCTACAGAGAATTTCCTTTAAAACAAAGCTGACTCAGTGGGAAGCAGAACTGATAGATGAAGTGGAAGCATTAATTCTGGGACCCTGTTACCATTTCTAAAGTCTGGTTCCTGCTACTTCAGAATGTCAGTTTCGGAATGTTTATCGCATGAGCTGGTATTGCATCCGGGTTCAATTTAATTTGTGTTTGTGTTTATTTTGCTTACAGCCAAAGCCCACTAAGATAAGAGACTCAGAGAAGAGAGTGGATACTTTTACAAGAAAGGATCAAAGGACAGTCCGAGAAAACTGTTTTTTTAAATTATTCAGAAAATATTAATTGAATTCTTCTTCTACGCCTTACAATGGGCTACATGTTAAAGAGTACATCCAAGCCATGAGACATTGTCCTTCTTTAATGTATTGCTGTGACAGAGAAAGTCAAAAAGAAGCATAACATATTCAGATATGAGACATCAAGGAAACAAACAGAATACTGATGATGAGAATAAGAAGTACAAAAATATACTAGACACAGTAGTGTTCTTTAAAGGTGGCATTTATACTCAAATTAAAGGATGAAGACAGTCCATGAAGAAGCTATAGTGAACACAGGGAATGTTAATGGGGTGGTATACAAATAATTATATCAAATAAGATGTAAATGGCATTTATTGCAATAAAGACAATTGTGTACAATCAGGCTTATGAAATATCTTTGAACAGAGCCTGTATTTAGTTTCCCAGAACCCTGGGTAATTTACTTCAGCTTGGTGACTTTAGACTGGCTGGATTAGAATTTCTTCAGCTTTTATCTAAACTAATCTGTTTAAATACTTCAATAAGTCCTTTGTTTATAATAGTCAAAGTTTTGAAGAATTCTTAAGAGAGAAAAACCTGTAAATTCTCTCTCTGCCTCACTTGTTAGCTTAGATTTGTCCGAATAAATTTTTGATGCAATGGTTTTACCTAGCCATTTCACAACTACATAATTTCTCTAAGGTACTAGAATTCTATTCAATTTATTGTTGAATGAATTATGTGTGTTCTCCAAAAAATGGCTACCAAAAATTACTGGAGAAAGAGAGGAAGAATAAGAAGGAGGGAGGGAGGGGCAAAATAAAGAGAAACAAAAAGGAGAGGGAGGAATGAGCATGAAAGAAAGAGAAAAATGGGAAAGAAACAGGGGGAGGAGAGACAATGCGAAAATACACATGGCATACTTGAGGTACGTCCTTGGCAAAGTGCTACGAGCATCTTCTCTCATAACTTGTTTCTGCAGAGTAAGCAAGTAAATTCCTGCCTGGAAATCATTTTGTGAGAGGGTCATATTGTGAAAACTGCTGACTCATAACATCAAAATGGTTTTCTCATGTTGATTGTAAGATAAATCAGGTAGACTCTTTATTGGTATTGATTCTGCATTAATCATTCATTTCCCTGTACATCATAGCAATTTTTCTAAAGTGTATGAGCCTGATATTTATTGTGGGAAGATAACATAGAGATCTGTGCCTATTTAGATTTGAACGTGATGATAATAAAATCTATTTTCTATAAATTGCAACTTCAATTAATATAACTTTTTGGATAGCTGGCTTTATTTTACTTTGCTTTTATTGATTTTAAATATTTCAGATTCTAAAAAAATTTGTAATTATAGTGCATCACACATTACTGAAAACCGGGAACTCAGTTGATTTTCTAAGGTATTTATGAATATTGAATGGAAGACTCTTTCTTAGCTGTGTGTCCTAACTTACTGTTTTTATTTTTCAGTCTCTACAAACATAAAAGATAAACTCAGAATTTTATTATAAATTCAACATTCATAAAAGCAAAAAAATAAAAGGCAAGCAAAAGGATAAGACATGTTTGCTCTCAACAAATAAACAACCTCTTAATATAAAAGAAATGTCCTCTCTTTTAAGGTCTAACCTTTAAACCAGTTTATCATGAAAGAGGGAGCATTTGATCAGTTTTAATCTTATTTATTTTCTCTATTTATTGTGATAATAACTGAAGCAATACACAAGAATTTGTAATAAAGCTTGAAAATAAAATGAAAAATAATCCTTCATTAGAATGCAAAAAGTTAAAGTGGTATCTTTTTCCTTAAAAGCTAAAGCCCAATAAACTACAAAAAACATACTTTCTCTGAGCCCATGAGAGAGTTCTTCATGCAAATAAACCATGATGTAAACCCTGGAAAGTGATTTGTCTTTTCTAAGAGAATCTGGACACATCTTTGGCTGAATGATCAGAAAATGAACAATGTGGCATTAATGAGAGTAGAAAGAAACAAACTGAATGGTTAAAATTGTTAAACTACTCTCCAGAGCTGCATTTTCGCTTATATGACAAATTAGAATTCTAAAATCCTCAGACATAGAATAAAACTGTACTCATTCATCAGTTCACGGAAGTGTGGGTCTTCATGAGTAATGATAGGCAGTGCAACAAAGACTGAGATGCAGAAAGGAGAGTTAAGAAAGATACTTAAGCTTTGTGTGGCCTCCAGTAACTATTCAGAAACCAGCTCCTGGAGATGTGGTCAGAGTAGGACATCTGAGGTTCTAAATTCAAGGCACACTGCGATTCACCTCGTTAAAACAAGGCAGGGGCACCCTATTAGGTACACATATGTATTTTTTTCAACTTGTGGAAAGGCTGAAGCAGGTTTGGAGATCAAAGAAATTGTCCAGAAACTGAAAAACTTGTCTTAGCGGAAGACAAAGAGGTAATCCACCATTCAGAATGCTGGCAGCTCAGTTATTAAGCACAGAGATATCTCTAGAATCTCACAAGTTCTCAGACCTCAAGCCTCACAGGAGGGAAAGACTTCAAATCAATCTCTAAACATGTCAAAACTGTAATGAAGTAACACAAACTAAAGCCACTCAAACTATGTGTCATAAATAGCCTATCACACAAAGGTAAATTTCCTTTTCTAAACATAAATACAATTTATTTCTGTCTAAATTTTTTACATACATAAACAGCATGTGGTAACAAATTTATAAAATCCACAAAAACATATGAGCGACAGAGAGAGACAGAGAGAAGATGTAAATTACAGTAAGACCTTGGTTTGTAAGCATAATTCTTTCTGGAAACATGCTTATAATCCAAAGCATTTGTATACCAAAGCAAATTTCTCCACAAGAAATAATGGAAACTCAGATGATTTGTAACACAACCTCAAAATATGGATATAAAATGATTTCAATACTGTAATATAATACAAAATAATAAAGAAAATATAAAATGTAAAGAAAAATAAATTAGCCTGTACTTTGAAAACTTTAGTGGCTGGTGTGAGGGAGACAAGAGAAGAGGGTTATTGTATAGGATGACCTTCACTACCACTAATGGAATCACTGCCATCTATTGGCTCAGTGGAATCTTTCTTTTCATGCAACTTTTACAAGGAACCTATCCAATGAGACTTGCTTTTGCCTACTTTTGAGGATTTTGCAGAAATGTGACATTGCATTGCTATTTAACAAATTCAGTCCTCTTCCTGCTACAGCGTTATTTGGGTGGTGCTTTTCTACGAAATTTTTCACTATTTCCCACATTTTACATATTTCATTGATCTCATTTGAAGCAAAGCATTCCTCTGGCTTTTTCTCTTCCTCCTCTGGAGCCCAGGTCTCCTCCACAACCTCTTGCTGTTGGGAAACAATTGCTCACGATCCCGCAGCAAGACAGAGAAAGGAGAACCATTGACTCAGATATGATCCTGTGACTTTCGATGTCACATCCTCCTTTTACTACAAGACATTGCTCATTTATCAAGTTAAATTTTATAGAGAATAATTGCTCATTGTCTCAGTTACTTTTCTCGTTGCTGAAACAAAATATCTGACACCCAAAGTTAAAGGAGGAAAGATTTATTTTGGCTTACAGTTTATAGAGGTTTCAGTCCATAGACCTCTGGCTCCAAGGTGGGGCAGCATGGCACAGGGGCAACATAGAGGAGAAATAGTCCATGGCAGATCAAGCAAGAGGCAGCAGCAAGCAAGGAGAAGCAGCAGCCTGCCTTCCCTCTTTCCCCTTATATTCTACCCAGAGTATAAAACTATTGATTGCTGACACACACACAACCAGGGTGGGGCTTCCAATATCTATACCCTTAACCCTAGTATCACACCCTTAATCTACATTCACACACATTAATTCAGCCACCTCAAAACTCCTCAACTCTGACCACATGAGGCTTTGAGGGGACATCTATATACAAGCCATAACACTTATCTTGTGGAACACTTGAAGACAAGTTACAATCCAATGTTTTACTGCTTTTTCAAGAAATGAAATAGGTAACAGAAGGAGATGCAGGGATGGGTCAAACACAAGAATTATCATTCAAAAACTTAAAACAACTGTGATAAACTGACTAAAGGGTATAGTTGAAAATGTGGACAATATATACAAATATATAGGGCTCTATCTGAAGCACAGAAACACAGAAAAAAGATTATATTGGAAATGTTATAAATTAAAATTATAGTATCTGAAATGAAAGTCTCCTTACATGGGCTTAGAAACAGATTGGATTATACAACCTCTAAAAACTGGTAAAACTATTTTATGATCATATGATGATAAGAAACAGCTACATTAGGCAGAGTGGAAGAGGGAAAAGGGCCATAGTGAACTTTCTTGGGTGATAAACATCTTTCTTTCATCTGTTCTTTTGTGGGGTTTCAGTGGTGTGTGGAGTTGAACTGAATGATACACTAAGAATCTGTGTGTGATGTTCAGTGAAAAAATTAAACATGTTAGCAGAAAAAATAAGTAATCCGTAGCATTACTGTACCACATAGGAACTACCATGGTTAACCCTCCTCTTTTTGCAATTGCTTCTTTTAATACAGACTAATATCATATTAGTAATAATTATATGAATCATTTTATAGGCCTACATAGCATAGTTATGTGCTGGCTAACTGTTAGGATTTTTGGTGACTCTTAGAGAGACTAAATGCATTTTTCATAATCAGACAGATATAAGCCTTTTGGCAGCTAAGGACGACAGAATGTAATAGTTTAGATTTTAAATATTCTGCAAAAGTCTCATATGTTCAGAGGTGAGGCTTTTGGAAGGTGATTGGACTAAGGGGTCACTGTATTCATCACTGTATTCATAGCTGAATGTGCAGTTAGGAAAAGTGACCATATCAGAAGACCTGGGTCACTGGGGACATAGCCTGGAATGCTGTCTTCTTGTCCCTCCCTTCTCTCTTTGCTTCATGGCTGCCCTGGGTTAAACAGCCTTCTTCTGCAGAGCTTTTCCACCATGCCACTTCTGCCTTAGAGTCAGCCAACTGTGGACTGAACCCTCTGACACCATGAGCCAAAATAATCCTCTCACCCTTCCATTGCAGGTATAAGGTATTCTGTCTCAGCAACAAGAAAGCTGACTACTACAGTGATGAAGGAAAGTGCCACGACAGAACTTCAAGGGAACAGGAATCCCCTCAGCAGGCAGCACATAAAAAGAGCAGAGCCCACTGGTGCCCGTGTAGTCCAGTTAAGCTGCCCAGCCACCAGGTTCCCTGCTTCCTGTTGGTTCCACAGTCATCTGAGGAAGTAGTCATGGAGCAGAAATAGTCGAAGAGGATCCAAGACTTTTTATTGATTCCTCCTACACAAATGCCTTCACAAATACTGCTTATTTGGGAAAACTTCATAATGCATATTTAACAGTAAGTAGTAATGAAATGCACAAACAAAAAAATCTGCACTTGACACAAAAGTACAATTTGATAAAGTAGGAAATAAACAGGAACATTGGGAAAGAAAGGTTCCATAGCAGTAACATTTTGCCAAAGAATTGAGAAGAATGAAATATTTCCTAACTCATTCAAAGAAATCCTACTCACCAGATAATATAAAAAACATGCCCAGAAAAGAACTGCAGGCAATTATCTTTTTCAAAAATTGTTATTAGTACATGTTTACAGGACACAATGATTACGTTTATCTCAGGGAATTGTAACATGTACATAACACATCTTTTCCAATTTTTTTACATAACATATATTTATTAATTCCTTTTTCATCTCTTGCTCATTCCCTCCCTCCCTCTACTCTCCCTTTATCTCTTGTTTACCTTCTCTTGTGCAAAAAATTTATTGCTCTGTTTCCTATTATCTGTCTTTTATTTTGCTCTTTTTAAAATTAATTTTTAATTCATTAAGTTTATTGTACTGTGGTACATTTTAGTTATACAATATGCTGACATTAGTTACTGGGAATTTGTATCTTTACATAATATATCTTGGCTCTTATTTTTTTTACCCCTTTCCCTGCCCTCCCTTCAAACCTTCCACTCCTATTTACAAAGACTTTGTTTCCATTTTTTCCTTTTCTCACATTTATTCCTTTCCCTTCTTTCTCTTTCCCTACCCCTCTCACTTTGCATTTCCCTTTGGACCTTTTCTTCCTATTTCACATTATCTATTATACATTTTGATCCTTATTTACACTTGTAGTTTCTCACACCAGAGAAACTATTCGGTATTTACACGTGTGTCCTATTTATTTCACTTACGGCCTCAATGTGCATCCTCTTTAATTTATATTGTTTATATATTAATTTATATTGTTATGTGTTAATTTACATTGTCTCATATAAGTGAAATCATGTATCTTTCATAAACATAAACAAAGGCCAGGGATTTAGCTCAGTGGTTTCGCCACCTGCTGTGCAAGCGGCAAGGACCCAAGTTCAATACCTGGTATCAAAAAAAATAAATAAATAAATAAATAAACAAACAAACATAAACAAAATGTATAGCAGCATTTCAGCAAATAGAATTCAAGCTCATGCAACATCAACAGTTATAGCATGGTGAAATTGCATTTATCTCAGGAATACAAAGTTGAGCATTCAAAACTCCATAATCCAATTCACCATTCAAAACAAAATTTAAATAATGACTATCCAATTTAACACAGAAAATAATACACTATCAAATTGAACATGCATTTCTGATGATATATTTCAGAAAACTGGGTATACAGACTTCTTGTATCTTATTGAAAGGTATTTTTAAAAGTTTATATCTTCTTAATGGCGAGAAAGATTTTATATTTATCCCTAAGGTCTGGAGCAACTCAAGGCTATCTCTTCCTCTCACTCATATTTAGTATATTATTAAAAGCTACAGTCAGTACAATTAAGTCATGAATAAAAATAAAATAAAAATTAGAAAGGAAAAGTAAAAGTATTTTTAATCTCAGACTGCATAATTATCAAATTATAAACAAATAGAAATATCTATAGCCATTTTTATCATTATACCATGGTAAAGTTTAATAATCACTCATTTTAATTGATGAAAACAGATTATTTAATTCAACAAATATTCATAGTTTTTACATTGCCTCAGATAATACTCTAAACAAAGTATCTATGGAAAATAATAGGTTAAAATTCTCACTCTCTTGGAACTTACATTCTAGTAGGAGGAAGACATAGCAAGCAAATAAAATATTAAGTACATTAAGTATAACAGAAGAGAAGTACTGTGGAAAAAATACAGTAGAGAAAGGGCCTATAGAGGTATATGGGTATTTGTAATCTACTAGGGCAATTTGAGAGGCCCTTCCTAGGAATAGAAGGTGAGGGACAGATCTGCATCCAGTTGTTGGGGGTTAACTAGCTCTGCTCTATTGTTCTCCCTTGGTTTAAACATTGCCAGGCAGGGAAAGATTTGGAGGAAAAAGAAATATATATGTGGAATTTTTCCAATGTCTTTCTTTCTTTGTTGTTAATTTATTGGAGTTGATGGCAAGGTTGAATTGTGAATAAGTTGTAAGCAAAGAGAATCTCAAATTCTACTACCTAGGGGCATGAATGCTGTCAAGTTATTTGGTTCTTTTAACAAAAGGGAAAAGAGAAAAATAGTTTTCAGAAATTAGTAGTTTATTTTCTAAGTCATAAAAAGAAGAAGGTACACATGTAGCCACGTAAATTTTTTTTTGAGTTTTGGAACCAAGGTTTAAGTAGACTTTACTGTTACAAGGGGGATCCCACTGAGCAAGGCCAATGTATGTGGTCTGAGGTGTCGCCATGGAGATACTGAGGTCATGATTAGGGAAGAGGTGACTGGAATTGAAGGACATGATCAGGAGAGGCTGGTCTGGAATGAAGGAGGCTTGATCTGGGTGGGTCAGCAGGGTGGTCAGGTTACAGGGAAGGGAGAGGACAGCCCCTTTCACACTGCTTTTTACAGATCTCCAGGTGTGACAGGACCTGTTTCTTTTGGTTTACAACACTGCAATTGGAAAGTCAGCGCATCATCAAGCTGCACTCAATCCCATAGGCATGTCTCTCTCAGAATGTCACCGAACTAACTGCTCTTGAGCCTTTGTCCCTAAAATGATCAACAGTGCTCTTAACTTTGAAGTGACTGCACCGTGATGTTTTCTGTGCAAGCCCAATGAGAACCACAGAGGATAGAGCATGCTTGCTTCACCAGTGGCTCTAAACAGACATCTGAAGTACCACATTATTGTGAGTGTAATGTAGGGCACAGGCCAATTCAAGGGCAACAGAGGTATTTTAAGAAACCAAAACAAAACATTTTTATATCTTGCATATATCATAAAATATAATAAAATACAAACAAGTGCTTTATTCCACAGCTTCTTAAAACTCAGTCATATTTGATTATCATTCAGTTCAAGTTCATTTTTTTGTAGTGTATAAGATTCTGCAGTATGAATCAAAAAATGACTAGAATAATCAAATTTAATAGCTCTGTTTGGAATACAAAAATACAGATACTAGTTGTTTCTGCTCTAGTCCTCATTTCTGTATTGTTAAGATTTTCAATAACAAGCAGATATTACTTTTGTAATTAAAAAATATTTATTCAAATATTTTGCTTTCATACTCCCATCTTGCTCTAATTATGAAAGAAATATTATCAAGAATAACAATAATGTCAATAACCAGTACTTAATAATGGCTTTCAATGCTTGAACACCCCAAATGTATGATTACTACTTTAACTCCTGGTTATTCTGTTTGCAAAATAGCTCTTTAATTATTTCCCCAATTTCTCCAACTCAAACTTCCTCTATTTCACCTTTCTTTCTCAAAGCACAGACTACAGATTAGTAACCTACAGGAAGATAGAAGTTGTGCAAAAAATGTCTTTGTTTCCAGCCTCAAAATACAGCACTGGTACCTGAACTCAAAAAGCATTCTCAGGTGATTCATGTTCACACTGAAGTGCTGGTGGAAACTGACATATTGCATTTCTCAAAAGCTCGTGGTGATGCTCACACTTCTAGTCTGCAGATATAACCTCCTACACCACTTCATCTGTCCACTTGCTCATGTTCTTTCCCTACCCTAAACCATTTCTTATATTATTGCCAATGGTCACTTTAGAACATGAATCTTATATTCAATATCAAACATATAAAAACAGTATCTTGGTTCTCATACTTTACATGAAAAGACATCATCTTCTCTATATGGCATTTAAAGCCTTTCATGAGTCAGCTGCCAAATATGTATGTGGCTACATCTTTAAACACTGTTCTTGCACAACTGAAGAC
The DNA here is from genome assembly GCF_053883595.1 of Heterocephalus glaber. Taxonomy (NCBI): domain Eukaryota; kingdom Metazoa; phylum Chordata; class Mammalia; order Rodentia; family Bathyergidae; genus Heterocephalus; species Heterocephalus glaber. The sequence goes on from NW_028258463.1 coordinate 4,009,121, forward strand.
AATCTGAAATATTTAGATGTTCCCAAACATGATGTTTTGCAGTTTTTGTTATTATACACTGCTAACTACATGTTTAATTTTTTTCTTCTTGTTCTTTTTATAACCACCATTCATATTTTAAAACCCCACTCCCTTGTTAATGTTGCTGTGAAGGCCTCTTTGATTCATCTCTACCAATGCCCCTAGTACCTGAATGCTTTCTTTGTAAAATCCCCTATAGCAATCTATACTTGTCCTATGTATGACACACATACGTACACACACACACACACACACACACCCACACTGTGTGCTTATATTTTTGATTCTGTATCTCTAACAAAATGAGTTCTTACAAGATATGTATTTAGAAGCCATACCTATTTCTGTGGCTAAGTTTGTTTTTCCTGTCAGAAACAATTCATACTATAAATGTACTTCTCACCACCTTTTACTTCTTACACACACACACACACACAGGAGCACATACAAACACATAATTTTAGTGGAAGAAAGTGGAGTCACACAAATCTGAATTTAAACTAGATTTACCTATTCTAAATATTTATATAAATTCACCTCTGCTCCAAGGAAACAACTATTTATATATTCATACATTAAAGAACTGTTTTATGGCTCAAACTGTAGTCTAGCTCAGTGATTATGTTGTGTGCTATGTATTTTGCTATTGGATGAAGCATACTCTAATTGTCATAGATATTTTAGGTTAATGAAATAAATTGATAGTGTTACTCATATTTTCTATAACTGATTTTCTACTTATACCAATTATGAAGTGTTGACATTCATACCTATAACATACATTATTCTATTTTTTCTAGATTTTTTAAATCACCATAAAAATAAGTACCTGTAATTGAATAAAAACAACAGCGCACCACTAATTTCATTATACACACTACATGCAATTCTCAATTCCAACACTACAGGATTATATCATATCATAAGATCTTTGAATCATTCTGCTGAAATCACATCAGTGGTAATCTATCTGTGCTATCAAGGTCACATACAAAACCTACATTAATCTGGCATGGGATATAACAGGGTTTGTTTAAAAAATCAGAATTAATGTGATCTATATGAAACAAGAGATCTATACAGATTAGACCTTATAAAATTATGAAAACTAGTGAATAAGTCTATGGAGAACCACTGTCTCTTTGCTAACAGAGTCTGGAGTTCTAAATCAGCAAAACTAGTCATCAGAAAGCAATGGTGCACATGAACCAAGGGTGAGTGAAGACAAACTAGTAGCTGTGAGGACAAAATGAAAACATATTGGTCCTCATGGTCCTCATATTGGTCCTCATGGTCCTCGTACTGGTCCTCATGGTCCTCGTACTGGTCCCCATGGTCTGCACTGTAGATGGGGTGATGAACAGAAGCTGCAGCCACTAAAATATATATGAGCTTAGCCTAAGATTCACAGAAGTTGAAGAAGGTGATACTACGAAATCAAGGAGCTACAGGTACTGCTGCTACACTATTATAAGAAAGTAAACTAGCCATGCAGAGGTTATTTCTGCAACAGTGTGGAGTGTCTTACTCTGACATGCAGCAAATGATGGCTTTTCTCCCATGTAAAGCATTTAAACCCCATGTTAATTCCTTCTGTAGTTAAGCATAGCCTGAAATTAAATAGAAAAATTTTTTTCTAAGAAACAGTTCCAGTTAAGGTAAATCTACGTAGTGGTAGACCACCACTCAAGTGGGGATAATAATGGGTCTTGAAATAACCAGTGTACCAAGAGATGGAGGGAGGGGCAAGGGAGAGGAGAAGGAGGGAATAAAAATGATGAAGATATATTATATACATGTTCTAACTCCCCACAAGTAATGCAACTGTTATGTACTACAAACATGAACTAATAAAACCAGAAATCAAAAAATTAATAAAAAGAAATAGCAAATGTAGAAATAATGTCTAAAAATATAAGCTTAATGACTCAAATATATACTGGAATAAGTATTTATTTTGTTGTAGAATGGATTTTTAAAGAACTTTCAGTGTTCAAAATCCAGACATCAATAAGTTCATGTAATGCTGTAATTCAATACAGAAAATTAGAATAATTTCCCATTCTTTTTCAATAGTTATTCCATAATATTAAAGTAAACTTCTACATCCATTTATTTATAGACTTACTCATTTAATGAATCAAGAACCTACTTATATAAAATACTCTAGATATATTTACAAACCTCCTCTTTTATATTTTGTTGCTTTGAAAAAGCCTAGCACAATACTGGATTTCCAGTAATTACATAGCATTTCTATAAAATGCTATGTAAGATAACAAATTTAATATGTTAAAGATTAAGCAATCATCCTGTGGATACGAGGAAGAAATAGTATTGAAATGTTCAATTTCACAATGAAGTATGACTTACTTGACCCAGATTATAATAATTATCTTGTCAAATATAGATTGGGATCTTAAATAGAAACTCAGGAGTATGCACTAAGTTGGTGTGCAAGGAATAAGAATACTATGATCATGACAGCAATAAAGCACTGCCTTTTGTGGAGAGAGACAAAGTTGGTAAATTTTAATAATTCAAAAGTTACAAACAAAATATCACCCGAAATTTTAATATCAATGGCTATTTCAGAAACTTATGGTACATTTTAGAGTTTCCCTTTGAGATTTATAGAATTATCCTTTGAAAATGATAAGATTTAGCTGCACAAAAGGATTGCATTTCCAAAAATACAGCTTTATTTATTTCTTAGCCTTTTAGATTTCCACCGAGATTCAGAGTCAGGATGGTTGCCAACATGCTTCCTATGCAAATGTTATTTGCAGGAATAATTTCCGGTGGGGAAATCTCTATTTCTCTTCAAATGGTTTAGTCATTAAACCTGTATTTAAGGCCTATCTGTGCTAGCGCTCATACAGGTGCTGGAAGCAAAATCCCAGTAAAGTAGGGCTCTTTACTTCAAAGGATTTAAAATTTGGAAGAGGTATGTAAATTAATCAATAATCATAGCATTAAGGTAAGCATAGTCTTAACATAAATGGAAGTATCAATAGGTCTGTACGTCAGACCATTGCTAAATTGATCTGTAAAGAAGTTCTATGCTATACCAAAACTTTGATGAGACTCTAATGCTGGCTATTGCTCCCTTCTTTGTACATTAGATACATTTGTTTTTTATCCAAGTGTACTAGCCTTCCAAAGCATAAAGCTTCTTTTTTTGGGGGGTGGGGGTGGGGTACCAGGGATCGAACTCAGGACAGGCAGGTGTTGGAACCACTGAGCTAAATCCCTGGTCCCCAAAGCACAAAGCTTTAAAAAGACACCTTGGCCAGGGATTTAGCTCAGTGGTTTTGCCGCCTGCTGCACAAGCGCAAGGACCCTAGTTCAATCCCCGGTACCAAAAAAATAAAAAGACACCTTGCCATACTGGTCCCCTCTCCAATCAAAATTGTTTATAATAATGGACTTTTTGAGTTCCTGTATATGTGTTACATTCTAAACAGTATCACTTTGATAATAAAAAGAATTGGATATTAGGCACCTAAGAAATATATTTGTAAACAAAGGAGAGCCCATGAGTACTAATACAATACTATTAGTCATAACTATGACCTTAAAATGTTACATAAAATAAATAAATAAATTATCTTGTCAATTATTAAACTCATCAGAAGTTGAATTATTGCTAATTTTAAGTCTTTTTTCATACAGTTCTTACTCTTCTCTAGAATATTTACAACCATACTGATAAAAAATAAAGCAACAACAACAACAAGAAAATCCCCAACAAGTACTACTAAAAATTTGCTTTTTCTTGGATTATCTTCAATAAAACTGATAAAAGAAAAATCACTTCTTGGTTCAAAAGTATTATGCAAATTCAACCTGGCTTGCTCTGGTTGGTTTGGTTTATATTCCCTTTTTTAACTTAGTAAATATTGTCTTAAACTTCTACAAAAGTACAACTTCCCACAAAGAGCTGAGTCAATGTTTCACAATGTTGACTATCACCTACAAAACAGGTACAATTATATTTAATAATAGATTCCAGGAAACTTGGCCTAAGAGCTACTTGTTATAAAATCTCTTTGTTGCTCCAATGTGGCAGAAAGGGTTTATTACACACACTCTAAATAGACACTCCCCTCCTCCAATGAGGGACCAAATAAAACTAACACCCAGAATGGCACTTCTGCAATGAGGGACAATGAAAATGATGATTAATCAAGTGATCGCTTAAAAAGTTCTCATAAAGACAAGAGAAGATAAAAACACAAAATGTGAAGACTGTCAAAATCATAAGTATCTCTACCAAATGATAGAGACAGAAGCGATTACAAAAGGGGCTTTTAAACCTAAATGCCTGATGATAACTATCTGTACATTTGTCCTAAATCAATTTAAAGGTACTCTAACAGACCTACCAGGAAATTTCAGCTTCTCCCACGTTATCCTCACTTCACCTGCAGCTGGCAAGCTTCAGTGCCTCTCCCTGGAGCTCTCTGAAGGCCTTTCTCAGGTCTCCATTATCTTACAGGCTTTATAAGATCAAATAGAGTCCTTAGCTGCAATGCCCTTCAAAACTGCAGAAGTCTAGAAATTCTAACTGCAGCACAAGGAGATTTCTGCATAGCTTTGGGAGAATAATCCTGTTACTATACTAACCAATCAGGTATTGTACAACAAGCTATAAATACTCTAAATGATCAGACATCCTGATTTAGAAAATCAGGGCTCAATACTTGTCTCTTTTGAAAACCTACTTAGAGCTAGCTCTCCTGGTTACTACCCTTTCTTGTCCCGTTACCAAGCATTTTTCTCTTTTGTTTGGTCCTTGTTTACTTAACTGTTTCACAAAGTTCATCTCTTCTAGAATCCAACAATTCCACCTGCAAAGCATGGTTAAACTGGGATTCCAGCATCGCTCAAATCCCGAAAACTGACTATGCCCCTTCTGACCCAAACCATAAAAAAGTGGTTCAATTTTTCTACCTTATAGCCACTTTCAACTTACCTAATCCACCAAGGCCATGTTACCATGCCCAGCCTCCAACCTAGATCATTAAATCCTATAGGTGAATAGACCAACTCTTTCACCAGGCCCTAAATTGGTCAGAGTGAGATCTCCATAATCCCCTGTAGGTAGGAACAAGAGCTACACTTGTAGGTAGCTCCAAAACAAGAGACCACCTGGGCCAGGGATTTAGCTCAGTGGTTTCTCTGCCTGCTGCACAAGCGCAAGGACCCAAGTTCGATCCCCGGTACCAAAAAAACAAACAAACAAACAAAACAAGAGACCACCAGACTCTCAACATCCCATAAGGATTATAAGAATTATATCTCTCAAGAAGAAGTTGAGGCAGAAGGTACCTAAGGAAAATGCTTGAAAAGAAGGGAGGGTTGGCCTGACTTAGTCCTGCTTTCTGGGCTACATATGAGACATGAGGTTAAAAAAAAAAAAAAAACAGCTGGGAAAAAAAGGAGGGTCCACCTTGGATCTGCTTCCTGAAACTAGATCCACCTGCTGAGTTAAACATTAGCCCAGGCTCAAGATGCCCAGGTCTACACACAGTGAGAAAAGGTAATGAGGTAAATTAGCTTACACAGAATATAATAAACTCCCAGACATACACCCAGTGGCTTTCTGCAGCACTTGGCAAACAGTAATCCTAATTACCATGTCACTGACCACGGAGATTTGATCCTCATGTGGGCCTTTGAAATCAAGACAGTTCCTCCAAAGAACATAAAAGGTCAAAAACTTCCAGCATCTGATGGAAGGGCTAAGTCAAGTCAACCACTAGCAGGAGTCACACCTAAGACAAAACTCTTAATCCCACTCTAAACACTAAGGTTTAAAACCTTCAGCATGAAGTCCACTCACAGCTGTGAATTCTTCTCACTGGCCTGCTCCCGCTCTTTGGAGTGTGTTCTGTCTCCTTTTTCAAATAACTCATTGATTCTGCTGTAGTTCATGGGTGCTCTGCTCAATTTTTTGTTTATGACATCAAGAATTTGGACAAGACACCAACCTGGTAACAGGACCAATGACAATATTCTAGAGGAAGTCACAGGTGAGAGATGAAATATTAGCATAATGGACACTCTAGACACAAAATCCAGTGCACAGAAAGGCATGAACTAGGAAAAACTGGAGAGGAAAGCAGGAAGTTCAGTTTTGTGAAGTCAAAGCAACCAAATAAGTGATGGTGAGAAATAATTTTATAAACCTGGGGCAAGATTGCAGCAGATGTCCTACACTAGCATACCTGGAACATTTGTTGGCATGATATAAATGTGGATTTTATGAAGGCTTCACGGATGAAAGCATTCCTGCATTTAAAAGGAAATTGTAAACACAGGTTGTTATTCCTTTTTTGTCTGTGGCTATCCTTCCTCACTACAGTCATATAGGCTTTAAGGGAATCCAAGATGATATGATGGGCTGCAAGGATAAAATTCTTAACTTGAAAGGATTTATAAGCTGGTCTGGAAGATATAACACATATGAAAACTAATAGCAGACAAGGAAACAACTAGACAAGAGGTAGATATGATAGTGTTGGTGTTGACTACCAATAAGCCAATGTCTCCTGGAGATATTGCTCTGCACTAAAGCACAGTGGCCGGTCATTTCTTTGAGCCTCTATACTCTCAGAAAAATAAAATAGAACTAGTCTATTTTTAAAGAAGGTTAAAGATTCTGTTGGTGGTGTAGATCTGATGTAAATCACATTAAATATTGTGATTTACAGGGTCTGTTGACATGTCACCCCAGTTTTTATTTCATTACCAGTTTGGACATAATGTTATAAATATACTAGTGCTTTTCAAGTGTAGTACAGCATATTTTCATGGCCTTCGCAGTAGCCTGCATTTCTCCAAGATTAAAAAAAAATAGTAATCATCAAACATGGTTGCTTTCAGTCACCTAGCCTTGTAAATAGTTACACACAACTGAGCCTTTTAGCTATGAGGCACTTGTAAGGTGGAAGGAAACTCCATGGACTAGAGATGTGAAAATGCTTCCATTTCAAGCAGCATAATGCATCTGAAGAGATCTTAAACAGAACGGCAGAATGAAGTTGCTGAGAAACCATAAACTAAAACTCCAGGGAGAGTTAATGAGCTTCTTGGCAAAGTGAGCTTTATTCTTTGCTGAGAAACATTGCTCCACATTTAAATTTGGGACCCTTAAATAAAGAAAAATCCGAGAACAAACTCCCTCCTCTGGTCATTGTCTATATTCTATCCCTTGTCTATATTCTACTCCTAAGTGGGTAATACTAAAGGACAATTACAATAAAACCATTTAAAATATATAAAACCAGAACTTTAATTTCTTGATACATAATATTAGATTAGGGTTATGTAAGATATGACAGGTAAAAACACACTGTAAGAATATATTCAGAATAAGAAATTGTATGTCAGGCTAGAGGTTTCTTCAGCAAAACTTCTATCCTTCTTCCTCACTTACATAGAAAGAGTACACTCTCCCATCCCTTGACTTGGAAAGCTAGTCAACAGGACATCATCAGACATAACAAGAACACAAGATTGATAAGTACTTGTGTTACTGAGGTGTGCTGAAACCAGATCAACATAAAGGGAAGTTTTCAGGAATTTTGCAGTCCAGGTGTTAATCAAGCTATGATTAAAAACTAGTAAAATAACAAAGGTAATATATGCTAAAAATTTAATACTTCCTAGCTATTTTACTATTTCCTATTATCTCAAGGTTATTTACATTTATCTAAGTTGGTTGAAATACAGTCTAAGGGCCTTGTGCTACTGTACATATTTCTATTTTCACATTTGAACACACCCTTGGCATTATCGTGATGAAAATAGTCACAAGTGATATGACAGAAATACATATAAAGTGAAACCAGTTTTTCCTATGATAGCATTTGTGCAGAAAAGAGTAAAATAGAGGGCTGCTTTCAAGGCTGGATCTTCACTGGTGTCTGGAAACTTGGACTTGAGGAAGATTCCCAAGGTCTCTAAAACTGGGAAAGGTGGTTCACTGTGTCTAAGCTGCACAAAGTTCAGACAGCTTTCCTCCCAGAACTCTGGAATTTTGGTTCCTGCTAGGCAGAAGGTGTGTGCATGAACCGTGCCAAAGCCCTGAGCCCCAAATGAGTTTTCCTGATAAGCACTACTTCCCTTGTGTTAACACTGATGCCAAAAGAATTAAAATGCATGGTCTATGTGCAACTCCACAGGGTGTGGGCTGACTCTGGAAGCCTAGCCCTCATATTTTTGGACTTCACCCACTGCACTTTTACTCTTTGCTGGTTTAACTTTGTATCTTTTGTTGTAAAAGATTTCTTGTTGATTTTTGTGGATCTTCCTAGTAAACTGGTTAAGTTGGAGGTGGTCTTGCACCTTCCAACACAGAATTACATCAACTTGGTGAATCAATAGAATATATAGGTATAAAGGTGATTTCATCATCATTAAATTCTTACCATGGATTTGACTCTGGCACTCAAGATTAAGATCCGCTTCCCTATTTCATATTTTCAATAATTAAAATTTATATTTTTTCAGATTTATGGAAGTATTTATGTCAAATGAAAATCATATATATTGAAGTTGTACAATGCACATATATATTGTGAAATGATGCCCACAGTCAAGATAATTAATTTATCCATCAATTCACATAGTCTACTTTTACAGTTTACTCCCTAATTTACAGTGTCTGGGGGCTGTGTGCACTAGAGATTTCAGTAAATCTTCAGTTTATGTGCATGAATGGCTTCAAATTTTGATGGTGAATCACAGCTGGGGGTTTCTACTTACATATTAATGCCTGTCAATCTGATCCTCCATGCAACTTTTTTCCAAACAAATATACAGTATACCTCTTTTAATATATTTACAACATAATGAGTTTATGGGAAACATACTATATATATGTTTAAAGACTAAACATAAAAATAGGATGAGTACAGAAATTGACATGCATAATTCACAGACAGAAAGGTGCTATACAAGTTTTGTGCTCCAGAGAATGTTTACATGAAATTTTAATGTTTTTGCATCCTAAATCTCATCATGCTCTTGAATAACACAGAGGAGTATCACATTTTTAGAAGTGGGCAGCTAAATCAGAATTCTGGGCAACTAAATCACAATTTGTGGAGGAGATACATTCAATAAAGTTCTTATAGACCCTGAAAGAAAACTGGACTCAGTTTTCATTATCTTGTGGTTCCAACTATCATCTTTTTAATAATTGTGTTGTTTAAAAGAGTAAAAACAGAATTTCCCCAAGAGGTCAGTTGAAAGCATATCAGTATTAGTGACAACATTTTTATTAATAATAATATATTGCAAAGTATTCAATACTGGTGGTATTTTACATATAAACTATCTACAGTGATATAAGTAAGTATAACAGGGCAATTATTCTCTGAAGGTACCTAGGTTCTTGGCATTTTTTTTAGCAAGTGTGGGTAGAAACTGTTAATATTTCAGTCTTTATTGGTGAGAACAACATGATATATCTAACATACATAATAGAAAAATTTGGCTTCCCAGCTACAGAAAACAAATTGCACATAGTACTCTCTATATATTATACATGTGTGTGAAATTTTGGTAAATTTTTATTTAAGAATAAATACTTTGTTCATTTCCTTGTATATGTAGATAAACTTGGAGTTTGAAGGGCAAGGATCTGAAAAATCATGAGATATCAGACTCGTACTCTTGATGAATTTCTCTAAGAAGAATAATGGCTAATCAAAAAGAATATTCAGGTTCAAGGATATCAAACCAGGGGTAAAAACCAATTTATATTTTTGGTAACTTCTTTCCACTTGTTTTTATCCAAGAACTTTCTTTGTAAAGTGAAATGGGTTTTTTTTTTGATCCTGATATTTTCCTTAGATGTGAATTGATTACCTGAAGATTGATTAAGATCATAACCCATGATCTTTTCAGAGATAAAATCTGAAATAGAGAAAATGCCTTCACAGTCTTAAACTTTAAACTTTTCCTGGGCAGTGAATGAAATTATAATATGTTAGGAGCCACTGGTGATGTCATGTAAAGAAAGTGATCAAATTGTTATGTAGGGTACATGTTACCCTGGTGACACAGAATGCACCTGCAGTAAGGGAAACCTAATTATAAGCAACAACCAACCACCCCTGGGCTCTGAGAGTCTAAACTTTATATATATAATTTTTTTTTGGTACCGGGGATCGAACTCGGGAACTTGCGCCAGGCAGGCAGTGGAACCACTGAGCTAAATCCCCAGCCTTAAACTTTAGAATTCAGCAAAACTTAAAATATGAATCTGGATTATTTTATAATCTGAAACAATATATTCCCTTTACATACAAAAGTGAGAGACTGTGCGTGTGTCTCTTCAGCAAGTTTGCAGTCAGACATGCCTCAGGGCAGGCTCCTATCTATCCTGATGTTCTTTCTGACTTCTCCCTACTTTGATTGAAACTAATGAGCTCCCTCTCTTGACATCTGACCCTCACTTGTATAACTAACTTCAGCTTTAGGCCTTACCCAACTACATGGCTCTTGTTTCTGATTTTGCTGCTGTTTGTATAGCAAATATTCGTTGCATATTTTATAAAAACAACTCTTTAGCATTAACCTGTTCATGACTTTGGATCTGGAGTTATTTTGTGGTGACTTCAGTCTCCTAAGAGCTAATACAAATCAGCATATCAACTTCATCCCTCTGTTCTCCCTTGCCATGCCTGCCCAAACACATTTTTCTGCATACATCCTCAAACTCCTTCTTTCCCAGACTCTAGAATTACTTCTTCAAGGCCTATTAGCCCTTGCTTCGGTATGCAAAGGAAACTCAGCAGGTTCCTGCTTCCATTCCCCTGCCCTGATCTCCACTACTCATTACTGTCTAAGTCTTCTCCAAATGACTGTTAAAATAAATGAAGAAATGAATGGAAGACTTACAACTTCAGAAAAATCCACCAGAATTATATACTCCTTCTTGAGATGTTAATTTTTTCCACTGGACTAAATACTTCCAAATCTTCAACAGCAAGTATTTGCTGCCTGATGTAGCCCAGGAGCGAGTGTTCAAGAAGGGCCTGCATCCATCTCAGTTTGTCTTTAGTGTGACAGTTGTTCTTGCTGCTCTGGGCAGACAGTCAATGTCAGGTTTTGTATTTACAGCTCCAATGAGAGAGGCTCAATTCTAAGAATTCTAATTTGTAATTTGTACTTTCTCAAAGCTGTTATTAGATTCTTCATCCTCTACTAATGTGTACAAATAATCAGCAGTTTTATGCATCTAAGAACAGTTTAAACATTCAGAGGTACTAAATTACCATGCCTGTAAGACCCCAACAAACTATAGAACATTTGATGGGGAGGGTGGAAATAGGAGCTTCCTGATAATCTAAAAATCACATCACATACCACGTACATTGATTCCTAGAAGGCCTAGAAATGCTGCTTGAGATTCAACATGTATATTAGCCCTCGAAGTAAGGTTAAATAAGTGGAAAGGAAAAAACAAGTTACTTTAAGTGTTAGATTTTTATTAAGCATTTATTGAAGAATTCATTGAGCAGTTAAATATGTATAATCAAAGCAGGAAACTTCCTTCTAATTTTACTGTTGAAGTCATACAGAGGACGATAATTGCTCTAAATTACAGGACTAACTTGTATTTCATTTTCTTTTCTTTATACATCTGTTGAATTCCACCATATCTGTTCAACTCTGGCAATTTTCTCTGAGCAATCTTGATTGTATGATGTGTACCAAGTGTCTAAAATAGATGGAAGCTATATAAAAAACAATTCTTTCCTGAAATTGTGGAAGGAGAATCTTCTGACAAATTTCAGTTTAATTTTTGTTGTTTATGAATTAATAGAACCAGTAACTGCATTGTTGCCCTTCTACATTGATCTTGAGACTCGATTTGTGGCCAATTTCAGGCAGTATTAGCTATTTGTGATTCCCAAAATTCTTGACATCTTGGCATATCCCTGTCAGCTGTGGTCAAACCAAACCCAGAACTCATCCCTGAAAAATGTGTCAAAAGAAACTATGTATTTATATGGAATATGTTCAGCTGCTTAAGAACATATCTAACATCAAGAGAAGCATAAGTAATTCTTAAAATTCCACAACTGCATTATGTTTTCATCCAACTGTGAATGCTTTTTAGTACTATCCTGGAACAAATCAGGTTATAAACATCAATATAGTACACATGGAAAAATTAAAATTTAAAATATTTATGCTTAACAAAGACAGTTGAAGCATAAGAAAGTCAGGCAGGAGATTTCTTTTAAGAGAAATAAAATAATATGTTAGATATGGTGACAGATTACTTATCATTCCAAGTATATGTACATTATTTTGGCAGCTTATTCTCATGTGTAACACAGACTACTTTTTCTCCTTGGTGGTAGTTTTGAGTCAGTATTATTCGCACTAATAAGGCATATAAAACAGAAGCGCTGGCTACTATAAAGAAAACAAATGTCTAGTGGCCAGGGTATTCTGGCTGGGACCAAGCTGACAGTTCAATTATCCAAACAGGTTACAAATGACTGCATTGAAGACAAATGCCTGTAGATTTCCCTCTGTGAGCACTGTTCAAGACAGAAAAATGCCAAAGAAAAGGTACTATCTTTCAAAAAAACTACAGATGTTTGTATTTGGGTGTGTCTGTGTGGCACGTGTATTTAAACTACTAAGAGAATCTGGAGTTTTGAACTTTTTCCAGTGGCAAAATTAGTAATATCAGTTAGAAGAAAAGCAAGTAACAACTAAAAAATTCCACTTACCCATCAAATAGATGGCATTACAATGAAAAGTACTGCCATTGCGGGTACTCTGAAATATTACAAGATTTTGAGTAACCCTTGGAATTCCCATGTACAGTATTTTCTCTAGTGTCTAATTTGTGAGTACAGTGATTCTGTTATTGTATGAGCTAGAAATGATCAAATGACATTTAAGTCAATCACTACTCATAATATCTTATTAACAAAATGCCTGGAGATGTAGCTCAGTCCTAGAACACGTGCTTAGCAAGCACACAGGCCTAGGTTCAATCCTCAGCACCCCTCCCTCATTTTACTAATTGGCTTACTGTTTCACTAAAAATGAAAAGCCCAGCAAATGAAATCATTTGGTTAAAACCTTTATCTTTGTTTTGGGGTAGGTACTTTGTTGTTTTTCACTGTTGTTTATTTGGAAGTACGACTCTATCTTAAATTGAGTTTGAAAAGCCTCTATTCCCAGGACTCTGGAAGGCAGAAGCAAGAGAATAACAAGTTAAAGTCCAACCTGACCAATTTAATGATTTAGTAGAGCCCTGTCTCAAAAAAAATTACCTATATAAATAAATATATATATATATGGATGTACCTCAGTGAAAAGGCCTTCAGCTCAATCCCCAGTACAAGTCTTTACCTAAACATGTTGTCAAAATTATACACACAGACTTGATGAAGAATTAATAAAGAAGAAAGGCATTTTAACATAACAAAAAAGGACATCTTTTTTAGTCTAGTAAACTTGTGTTCTAAACAGGCCGTGTAGTCTTGGACAACTTAACATTTCTAACCTTACTTTCATTTGCTTTTAATATGACACAGATGGTATAAGCATTATTCAACTATTAAGAATAAATAAAGTAAGCTCCTAAACTACCAGGCACCATGTCAGAGCATAGTATATGATTTGCTGATGTTTGCTATTATTACATGAACCAAGCAGAGAGACATAGTTATGTGCATAAGGTCTGAGTGAAGTAAAGTCTACTTTCTTTAAATCACATGTGAATTCAAATACCAGACATTTATTGAACATCAACTTTGTCAGATGTTGGCTGCTTTATGGGAGTAAAAATGTTTTTTAAAAAAGAGCAAAATTAGACGTATCAGAATCTGGTAAGAAAAATGTGCAAGCAGAGAAAGAATTTCAGTCAAAATAAAGGAGTGCCTCAGATACTGAGGAAGCCATGAGGACCTAGGTACAAAATCTAATTTGAAGCATTCACCACAGAAACACCAACTGGTAAAGCTAAGGATGAAGGAGAGTATTTGGGGCAAGGAAGAATATCTAGGCAAAAGTTCTGGGACAATAAATGAGGGATATTTTGGAAACATTTGCTAAACACAATTCTATTTGAGTAGGGAACTATAAAAATATGTTTCCTAGGGATAAAATTATCAACAATAGAAGCACAGAATTATTGACTTTTAATAGTTTAATCCAGGACTAGAAAAGGCATGGCCATAAAATTGGAAATGTTATAAATACATTTTACTCTAAATCTTCATATATGGGTTCTTTAGAGATCCTATTTATCTAAAATAAGGAATATCTATTCAGAAAAGCAAAAAAAAATTTCATTTTGTGATAATTAGCATCAGCTATTAAACAACAGATTGGCAATGTATGTGAGCAAATGGAAGTCATTTATGTCAACCTTGGCCAGACAGAGATTTTTAAAGGTTTTGCTCCTTTTACCAGTTGTATTGGTGTACAGGTAAAAGTGAATATTTTTAAAGTGTACAACTGATGTTTTGTTATATGTATACTGTGAGGAGACTGCCACAATCAGCTATTAATATATCCATCAGATCATATAGTTCTAGTTTTGTTTCATTTTGGTTAGTGCTGGGGTATGTGTGTGTGTGCGTGGTGAGAATCACTCCCAGAAAATTAAAGAATACATTTTAAAGTACACAGGAAACCATGCTGTTCATTAGAACCTACTCATCTATAACTGAAAATCTGTTCCCTCTAACCACTATCCCCCTTTTACATCCACTCCTGAGCCTCTGAAGACCACCATTGTACCCTCTGTTGCTATGAGTTTAATTAATTTTCACTCCAAATGTAAGTGAGGTCCTGTACTATTAATATTTCTGTTCCTGGCTCATTTTATTTGCATAGAGACCTTTGGGTTCACCCATATGATTCCAAATACAAGAGTGCATTCTTTTCAAAGACTGAATAATATGCCATTGAACATACACATGTATTAAATTTTTTTGATGAACACTTAGGTAGTTTTCATATCTTGATTATTATGAATAATGTTGCAATAAACATGAGAGTGCAAATATCTATGAGATGCTGCTCCAATTTCTTTGGATACATTCCAAAAGTGGGATTTCTGGATCTCTCAAGTATTTATATTATTTTTAAAGAATCTTCACAATCATTGTAATTATTTATATTCCCACCAAGAGTATACAAGGGTTCTTTTTTCTCCACATCTTTCTCAATATTTTTACACTTAGTTTTATAGTAGCCATTTAATAAGTGTGAAGTGATATTTCATTGTGGTCTTAATTTGCCTTTCCTTGATGATTACTGATGGTGTGCATTTTCTCATAAAACTGGCCATTTGTATGTTTTGGAAAATGGGAATTCCAGTCTTTTGCTAATTTTTTGTTTTTTATTTTTGTGTTTTTTTGTTGTTGTTACTGAGCTATATAAGTTCCCTATATATTTTGGATTTTAATCCCTTATGAAGTGCATGGTTGGAAAATATTTTCTTCCACTACCTAAGCTGTCTTTTCATTCTGCTGTTCTCTTTGCTGTATAGGAACATTTTAGGTGGATGGAGCTATTTTATTTTTTTGTTTCTACTGCTTTTGGTTCCAACTCAAAATAGTCATTTCCAAGACCAATGTCAAAGAGCTTCTCCTTTTTCTTCAAGGAATTTTATGGTTTCAAGCCTTTATTCATAAGTATTTATTTTTCTGTTCTTTTATTATTTTAATTTCACAGTTATATGTAGGTATCAGTACTAAGAAGTATTTATTCATTTATATCTATTGTAATATTAAATTTTCATGAAAGGATAGTTTTATAAAAATATGTATTTATAAATATGGATGTATACTTATATGTATAATATATGTAAAATATATAAAATAAATATACATACATATATTCCTTGTGTATAAAACATAAAATTCATATATTGATATAGAGGATGGTCTATTTAAGTTTGTCAGGTAATGAACCCACCACACTGCATGTTAATTCTCAATCTTATAAATATGACCTATATCCCCAATTTTAAATGGTAAAAACATTAAAACCCAAAAAGGATGAAATAATTGCCCAAAGTCTCACAGCTGGCTAGAAATAACCTCAGCTTCCACCACTGCTTTATAATTCCAAACTCAAGTCTTCTTCTACTACACTAAGATCTAAAAGCAACTAATTAATCACAAACAAATCAATCACCAACTAAAATTTAACTTTAACCTTTGTTAAATAACTTTCTACTAAAAATGAATACCGAATGATACTAGAGTGATAATTACAACTCATGGGCATATGTTTCTCTTGATTTAATGCTTAGTTTAATAGCACCTGCAGTGATTCGGGCACATGAGAATTGATTAGATGTAGCTAGACATTTTCTCCATATGTTTCTGCCTTCTATATAAAAATTTTTATTTGTTTGTCATTTTGTGAAAATTTTTATTGTTTCTCAAACTATTATTATCATTATTATTATTATCGTCATCATCATCATCATCATCATCATCATTCCCATGGTGGTGTGATTAATAAGCCTACATCTAAACAAAATATCTACAGCGACACTGTTAATAGTTCCACTTAGCAAGACTTGTAGTGATATCAAAGTGCTTGTTAATAGGTAGTAAAATTATTACAAAAACATTAAATTTCTGTTCCTCAAATATAATCTGGCACTATCATTATATAGATGAATTTTCTGTAGTCTCTCTTCACCACTAATAAGTCATTTATGGGCTTATGTTATTAGCTTCTGAGTACATTAAGACCTACCTCATGCTCATTTCAGTTATTTCAAAGTAATACTTTATTAAAAAACACTAATTATCATTTTGAAGAATGAATTCATTTTAAGCAAAAGCTCATATATAATGCATTGATATCACTCTAACTTTCACTCAAAATGTTTAAAGAAGGCCATTAAATTTCTTCTTATAGTCATAAAAAGTCACATTAGAAGAATAATTAACTGCAGAGTCTGAATTTGTTTGCATTTCCAAACTACTAAATTTTATCCCTGCTTTCCTTCTTTATGTGCAGCACATCTGCTTCTGTCCACTATGATCAAGTGGGATTGGAAGAACTTACAAGGGCTCCCAAAATTCAGTAGGAAAATTATGAATAGAAAGTAGACAAAAAATGGAAAGATGGAATTGAAAAAGTCCAAAATAACCAGGTATGGAGAAAGCTTTATTTTTAAATTAGAGTCATCCTTCATAGTTTTGGGGAAGGAGGATTCCAGAAGAAATTTCCCAGTTTAGAGGAGATTGGAGCAGCTATCTTTGACTTTGTTTCTTAATATTACAATCTTTTGTGATTCTCTGCATTACTTCTACCCCCCGTTACCATCAATGTAAAAATCCTGGCTTAAAGGTAGGCAAAATCTCTTTCCTTTGGTTGTTCTTACAGAAACAGACATGTAGAGTTTTTGTATGCGTTGAAAAAATGGTAGCCAATGAAACAACCCATTTGTTCATTGTCCAGAATATCCTAGCATAGGAGTAGGAACTCATACAGAACAAAGTCCCTACACATCTCACATCTTTCTGAAACTTTCAATTTCTTCTCTAAGGAATTCTGATGTGAAACAATCTTGTATCTTCAGTAGTAGTATGATGTCACATGCAATGCACTGGGTTTGGGGAACTTAGCTTCTGTCTCATGAAATGGTCTTGCAGTGCAAATTTGGCAGTCAGTCTCCCTGAATACAATTTTCTTCTTGAAAATACAAAATAATATAAATTTACTATAGGATTTTCATAACTTTAAAAAGAGGTATAGTATGAAAATTGACTCGACAAATGTTTGTTTAAAGAAAAAAACAATGACCCACACTCAGGGTTCTTTTTCTTATTTTCTTCTCTTAATTCTTTCATATGAAAGAGTCTGTTAATACTGCATTAAAAATTACTTTACTGGACAAAACAATCCCAGTAGTCTAGAATTCTGATCTTTTTAGCTGATCATTTAGCTTCTGATCTTTACATTTATATTTCATAGTTCAATTTCTTTCCAGACTTGTGCTAATGATATTTTAAAGGCACAATTAAAAGTAAAATAATTATTGCTTTAGTTAATACCTCTGTTCTTCTCTGCAGCATTTCTGATGGTATGTCTAAATGAAATCTTTTCCTCAGTCACCTACTTAGATACAGTGTACCACAATTCAGAATCTAATACATGTAAAAATCAATTAGATTATCTGCTCATTATTTGTAATTTAGATAATTATACTGTATTATGGGCATTTTCAACTCAGTGACTTTCAGTTACCATTTGGATATTGCATAAACCCAGTGCTTATTTAACCATTTATACTTATATATACTTAAGGATATATATGCACATATGTAAACATATTTATGTTCTGGAATTCTTTCAGATCTCCAAGAGACTCACTATGAACTTTTATATAGTTATCTACAAATACTGCTTTAAATTGTATGAGTTTTGTAACCGTCTGTATTTCAGTGGTAGTCTACTGTGTAACTGCCTAGTCACTTATTTTTCTGCTGAAACAGAACCTTACTTCCCTTAGAAAATCGTTTAGATTCAGCTGAGAAAAGAAATAAAACTATAAAACAATCTCAAATCTGTTGACACTACTAGAATTCTACAAGGGCCTTAATCATCTCACATACTGATTTTTCTGCAAATATTTATCCTTGTCCATATATTTGTTCAGCTACAAACCTTGTATGCTGGAATATAGGGTTAACTTCCACTGGTAGTTTGATCATTAATAATAATAATTGATAATCATTGATCATAACATGATCATTAAGGACCCGGAAATACTGGAATCTTTTTGTACCTTTACTAGTGATGTTGCTTTCTAATCTTAGTTGGGATTATTACAAGGACTATATATAAGGAAGAGAAATCATATGGGAAATAAAATACAGTGCTTCAGCAAATCTGAGCATCCTTCAGGAATACCCATGTAGAGTATTTGTAAAAATTGAGTTAGAATATTAATCTTGGGGGCCGGGGATGTAGCTCAGTGGTGCCCCACCTGACTTGTAAACACAAGGTCCTGAGTTTGATCCCAGTACTGAGGGAAAAAAAAGAATATTAATCTTGGATATACAATAATCACACCTTCCTATTCTTCTCTTACTATCTCTTTTATAACATTCAATTTATTTCTTTCTGTTTGAAAGATACAACACAATGAAAGTGATAGATGAAAATCAGATTTCTTTGTTATGTGAAAAGCCTATTAGGCAGATCCACACAGAAAGTTGACACTGTAGACAGAATTTTGGCAAGTTGGAGGGAGACAATTTTAGTATATGGCAATTGAGGTGGTCTTGTGGGTTTCATGACTTCCTTGTGGAATTGCTAATCTGAATAATTTGGGGAGCTTGGGGGCTGTGTCTATTTATCTGGTACTTGGGCATGTAGCCACTGGGGCAGGTATGTGCTGGTTCCAGCATGTGGAAAACCAAGAAAGAAAAGAACTTGAAAGGTGGATTTAATCAGTTGTTCAGTAAAAGGAACTAACTGACTGATGACTGATCCTCAAAACTAGGTCAAGACAGCATCTAAACACATAAAACCATATTATATTATACCACATGCTATTCTTTCAAGACCACATGAAATCTTAAGTTTTCTGGATAGCAACACAGAGAAAGTAAATCAAGGAGGGAAGGAAATACTTTAAAAAGTCTACAGAGCATGCCATGGCCAACGAACTCACCCAGTACATTGAAGAATGGAAGGAGAAGCCAAGAGGGAACCCAGGAGAGCACAGCCACAATTGAATGCCCAACAACTGTGCCCTAGTGCCAACAAAGTCCAGTCAATATCTGAGATCTCCACTAATTTGTAGGCAGCTCGCCCTCTCTTAGGGACATAAGTACTTACACAGGAGTCAGACAGAAAGAGGTATTTATTTCTCTTACTTTTTTTTCAGGATCTTAACAAAGAAAATCAGACTTTAATGACCTGGATTGAAACAACTGAATCAAAGGCACCAGGAAGAAGTTTTTCAATAGAATTGCCTTTACCAACCAATAACTTTTTAGAGAATTGATGCTGACATGGTAACAAACCCTAGTGATTATTTTGAAGTCTGTAGATGTTTAGACAAGAACTTTCATGGCCTAGCTATCAATCTGTTCAGACACCTACACATCATCTACTTGGAAGATGTATGCACTTGCCCTTTATTGTTATTTCATCAGGTGCATAGACAAGTTATAGAGCATTATGGTATAATGAACTGTATTTCAGGGTTAAGCAAAGAATTACTATGCTTAGACTACACTGTGAAGTAACATTTGGTTAAAAACATACCAGTGAGGTTTGCTGAGGTCATAGTATAAAGGCCCATATACCATACTGAAGAATGTGAACATTTTTTTAACCTCAGGGCAATGAATATTGATCAAAGAGTTTGAACCACAGAAAAAATATGACTATATTTGAGTTTCAGCAGTATGACTCTAACTAGTGTATGGAAGATTTAAGTGAACTTAAAGACCAGACCTAAGGTTGTTTAAAGCAGAGATAAGATATATTGATGACCCACTGTAATTTCTGAGGAGATGAAATGCAAAGTAATGAATGGATCCAACAGACATTGAAAAAATAAAAACAAAAAGACCAGATGTCCCCTTGGTGTTGAAGCAAAAGTTTAATCAGTAATGACTGCAAGGTCACTCATTTGAGCAAATACCCTAAAGGAAAATAATCCTGAATCATCTCAGTTGGAAACTCAAGGAACACTTGCTATTTCCTGAGTTTGGAATGTCTTTTTTTTTTTTAACCTATTCCTTGTGTACAAATTCTCCTGGTCCTTTACATTTGGATTAACCATCACTTTTTCTAGGATGCCTTCTCTAAAGTCCTTCATGTCACAGGACTCATAAAGAAAACCTATAATAGCATTCAGTAAAATGCATTGCAATTCATGGCTTCCTCACCTTTTCTCAATATAATCTTGTGAGCATCTTGAAGACAAGTGTTGCGTCTCATCTTTGTGTTTCTGATGTATTGCATAACGCATGCTACAGACTATCAATAAATATTACTTTACAGGTGAGAAGAAATAGGGAAAGGGAAATTATAAAATGGACAATTTTCTCAGTAAACTACCAAATACATCTTCTCTTAACAGATGTTTATTTCTCAGTCACTTTTCATTCCTATGAAGGTTGTAAAACTCTTCTGGAATATCCTATAAGTATCTCTCCTTCAACTGTTGACTCACAGACAAGACTGTTGTCCTCTAGTAGTTAGATTATCTTCTGGCTTTAAGGAAATTTAGTTCATGTGGAGGAAGAAAGCATGGAGAAAATAAACTAGACGCCAATAAACAGAGTGAAACATATCACTGTTAGCCACAATTAACTGCAAGAACTAGACAGCTCCAATCTGAGAGCAAGGCAGATGAATGAATGTAAAAACATTCTGAATAATGTTGATCAATAGCAATCTCTAATGCAGAAGGATATAAAAGGAAGAAAGGGGTTACAGGTGGATGGGGGAAAGAGATGAAAAACTATGTAACTGAATATGACTACAAATCAGAAAATAAGAGTATGCCCTAACTTTGAAAGTGGAAAATTAGTTATACAATGTGTAACAGATTACTTGGTAAGTACTCTGGCAAGTATGCCAAGAACAAATCTATTGTACTGATGCAAATCAAGACTATGTGCTGTCAGGCAAGCACATATAGTTCCAAAATAACTTTCTACACCATCATATGTGTGGTATATTACAACGTGAGTATATCCATGGCTTTACATACTTCTTCAAATATTTCTTTGTTTAACTGTGCTACTTCAAGCATAATAGGTTTGCACTATTATATAACCTGAGTCTTCCTTCCCATTCAGAGAAAGACTAAAGAGTAAAATGTCAGAGTAGCGAAATTTTTGGGTGACATGGTGTCAGATTACTTATTATTCTGAAATGTAACAGTGAGGTATGCAGAGCAGGGATTAATGTACATGTGCTACAAACGCATAGCCCGATCTTCTTTTTGCAGTCATTTAATGTAGTATGGTATCTAGAATTTATACTATGACTTTTACAGCAATATGAACCTTGGTCTCAGGAGATATCTTTACTATGCAAAATATCCACTAGTTATCCATTTGTATTTATATGTTTCAACAGATTTGTTTTGCACATTTATTTTTAAACATAAAATTAGTTTTTTATGCTTGATTTTTATGGCAAAATTAGCATATTCCTAACATTGAAGGTATAATGTCCTTATTATCGAGATTCTGCCTCTAGAACTGCACTTCAGTAAATAAGTCTCAATGTGTGTTCATGAATTGTAACAGACAGCGAGAGTACATGATATGAAACTGCCCAGATGTGAATAGATAGGTATGTACATTAAAGGGAAAATGTAAGTGTGAACCCTAAATCAAGCACATCAAGAGCATTCTGCTATTTAAAAGGATTGACAAAGTAATCCATCAAAACCATTCTACTACTTTTCAATTACCTTCACAGATCCTCAATTTCTTCATCTTATTTACTATATAGTTTTAAGGATACATTAGAATACATATAGAGAAACACTTAAAAAAACTATTGACTGATAAGCTCTAATCATTAAAAATTAGCCCCTGTTCTCAAACTCTTCAGAATGACTATACATGAAGTAATTGTAAGATCATAAAAAAGTAGTCTTATCCGTTTATAATATTTCTATCATGTTGGAAAAGTAAGGCTAGGATTCTAAGAACCCTGGTGAAAAATAACGTATTATTGTGATTTTAGAAAATTTTTATATTACTGTAATTTGACTAAAATTTTATGGAGAGTATTTACATCTCATTTGTCATTTTCTATGATGTAATTTTCCTTTATTCTTTAGGTCTTGTTTTTACATTAATTTATGCTAGTTGTATAAAGTGTTTTGAAGAACTTTTGCTATTTCTACTCTTTGAAAAAACTGTGCATAAAGGTCATAAAGTTCTTGAAATTCTGATAAAAATTGCCAGCAAAATAAACTATGCCTTATACTTGTGTGTGAGGAATGAGAATTTGCAACAAATCATAATTTATCTGTTTGATCTATGTAATGATCATTGGTTTCTTCTGATTTCCTTTTCTGCAGGAGTAAATTTTGGAAGTAAATTATTTTTCTAAGGTATTAGTCATTGTAAGTGGACTTTTACATTAATTGCAATAAGAATTCTATGTATGCTTAAATGAAATAGATATAAAGATAGAAATATGGATCTGTGTTGTAATTTACCTCAATATATACTCTAATTGTTGTATATAAGTTTCTATATATTAAAAAAATTCAAACTATTATTAACATTTAATTTCAGAGAGATATTAAAATCTCTCTGATTTCTAACTTATCAAAATCTATAATTTTGTCTTGAGTTTTAATTAAAAGTTGTTAGATAAATCCTGGATCTGAGTTGTTGCATCCTTCTGGTCAGTAGTTAATTTCATCCTTCTTCCCTTAATAAGGATATTTCATCAGCAATAATGTCTTCAAGGAAGAGTTAGTAGTACTTCCCAACAGCTATCTGTAGTTAGAATTTGTCCGATATTCCTTTCTTCATCCAACAGTGTCAAAATTTTTGAGTCATTATATATTCTGAGTCACTATATTTATTAATATCTTATAACTTACTGTTTTATATCCCATTTGAGACTATTTATCACTGTAATTTTATTCTAGAGATAGTGATTGATGATATATTTCATTTTTACAATCATATAATATTGTGATTTCTACTTATCATACTTACTCTTGATTTCTTTGTTTTGTAAGCTATATTCTTGTTACTGTCTTAGAAATTATATTCTAATTCTTTTATTTTCAAATATTATGGTTTAATTTTAATTCCCTTGCATAATAAAGGATAAAATTTTTCATCTGTCATACTGAATGAAAAACAAATCTGAACTTTAATTCTGATCTCCTTATTCTACTTTCTATGATTTTTTTACCTGAAACATAATATATGCCTTGCCTTACTATCAAGTGGTTGCATTTTGCATTATTCACCTGTAATGCTTATTTTGAATTAGTAACATATTTCCAATTAATTTCCATATGGTTATTAGAGAAAAATCATTAGTTGGTCATTTCCCTCTAATCTGGTTTATAGACACTTACTACTTAAAACTTACTTAGCTCTTTCAGAAATATCTCTGATTATTAAAAATTGCCAGTCACGGGCCGGGGATTTAGAGCAGTGGTTCCAGTGCCTGCCTTGCAACCACAAGGTCCCGAGTTCGATCCCCAGTACCCCCCCCAAAAAAAAAAAATTGCCAGCCACTCTCTGCTCCGGTTCATATTGGAAAGGTACCTACACCCAAATCCCATGTGTTCAGAAGTGAAGCTTTCAGAAGGTCACTGGACAGGAGGGCTGCCACTTTGCCAGTCAGTTACCCCATGGTTGCAGCCATATCCAATGGCATTATTGGGAGGTGATGGAAATTTAGGAGACCTAGTTGAGGGGAGTGGATCCTGGAGGCCTGATGCTGGGGACTCTACCTTGTATCTAGCCTCTTCTTTTTTGGCTCTTTCCCTCTCTGCTTCCAGCTGCCATGTGATGAGTACCTCTCTTCTGCCATGATGTTTTGTGTCACCTTAGGCCCACAGCACTGGAACCAGCTGGGCATGGACTGAAATTTCTGAAACTGTGAGACAAAACAAACTCTTCTCGCTTTAATTTGACTTTCTCAGGTATTTTGTCAATGGGATGAAAATCTAACACACTTTAAATGAAAATAAATTTATTTCAGTTTTAAGTAATGATTATACTATATTTAACATTCTAGCCTGACAATTTTTAAAATATACTGAAAGCATCATTCTACTGTTCTGGCTGATGGAAAATATGGCCATCGGTCTAGTTTTCATATCTTTCTTGAAGCATTTTAAAGAGTCAACTAGAATACATACTAACCTTTTGAGTACCTACCATAGTTTTATAAAAATATATGACATTAGTTTATTTATAACACAAAACATATGAAAGCTATCCTTCCATTCTGATGTCTAGGCTTGGATTTGCTCAACTGTGTGACTGGAACTGAGAAGCTGTGAAGTAACTTTCTTTTCAACACATTTTTAAAGAGTATTGATTCATTGAGAACTTAGGGTCCAATAGTCTGAGTTTCCATGGGAGTATGGATTTTAAGCTTTAAGTGGGTTCAGCAGGAACCATTTATACAGATATACACATACTGAGAGTTATTTTCTTTCTAGCTCAGGCATCCAATTCAAGAAGTTAAGTTCTCAAAGTTCTTAGGACTTCATTTTGCAAAGTGAGTGTTCCATGTGGCAAAGATTCCCTCCTTGATTATGACACCTTCATTTTCGTTTTTCAGTCTCAATATTCTAATTTCATGTAAAAATTATCTATTAAAATAATGCTGTGTGACAAACTCACAAGAAATTCAGTAGGTGAATGCATTTACTATTGATCACATGACCATGAGTTTGCAAACACTCCCTGTAGTTTAGCCAAGTTCATCCATGTGTCTGCACTCTGAGTCTTAAAGGTGGTCCTGCTGATACTTGCTGAGTTTTCTTGTATGTCTGTGTTTGGCTCTTTGTGGGTTGATCTTGGATGGCCTTGTTTTTTCCTTAACTATCGTTTTCACACCCCTGTTGTAGGCTGGTCTGTACACGTTCTCGTAGCTGTTCCAAGAGTATAAGAATGGAAATGGGAATATGCAAGCTATCTTTCAAACTTTTGCTTGCGTCAAATTTGCTAATAACCTATTGGCTAAAGAACGTCATGGTGAATGAGCTCCTAGTCACTCTAGGAGCACATGATCAGAAAGCATGGGTATGAGAAAATTTAAAAACTTGAGTCATTATTGCAATTTACCACCAAATGTGTTTGAGTTTTTATCCTTTTATAAGCTGACTTTTGTTAAACCAGTATTGTAGTGGCTAATTTCTAGCCTATATTTCATGTGAGGAAATTCAGTGATATAAATAATCATATAGATAATAATTGGAGAAAACAGATTTTGAGTTCATATTTTCTGACTCAAACTGCCAACTTCTTTTCTGTTTACTATCCTTTATCTCTTTTTACTTCTTATCTATTTTTATTCTTATTTTTGTTTTCATTTTTAGACTAATTTCTTTGGATTACAATTAAAGGTCAACATCAGTTACACGCATGATAAAACAATGATATTTCTAAGCACAAACTCCACAAAAATTTATTGGTTATTCTTTAGTTTTTGTTTATCTTTCTTCAGGGAAATATAGAGTCCTCCAAAAATGTATACACATTTCAGGAAAAGAAAAACTTGTATAAATATTTTAATACTAAACTTACTGAGATATCATGAGCTTAATACAAATGACCTTTGGTCTCTACAATTACAAGAGGTGCTCAAAGTGGTAGCCATGAGTTTCCACACATTTATTAATATGGTGAGCTGCTGCTTGGGTAACCTTGGTCACTGAGATTGCTGCACATGCATTTTCAATTTCTTCTCTAAGGTCTGGCAGGGTAGTGGGTTTTCTACCATACAGGACATCCTCTAGGGTCCCCCATACAAGGGGAACACCATCTGTTACAAAAACATCATACTATTTTTCTTTTCCTGATGTGTGTACACATTGTTTTTGGTGGACTCCATATGCTAACAATACTTGTCTTGTAGCATTCCAGTGCATTATTTTGTCAGATACTAATATCTCATTAGGACAATAAGTGTCATGGGTCGAATCTTTCTCATTTTACATTTTTCTGTCATAATTTAAGGAATTTTAGGCAGCTATTGTATATTTATGTGCATCAATAAAAATTTATAAAAAAGAATTCTTACATTTATGTTAGCTAAAAATATGGAAGCTAATTATTCTGAGCATTCTGTATTTGCTTATCTAATAAAATATACTTTGAAAATGTAAATAAAACTTATTGCTTACAGGTCATGACCAGGTGAGATCTCTGCTAAAGCAGTAACTTCTGTACTGCTTTCAGCATATTTTGTATTTAAGGTAAAAATGAACTTATTTCATTACAAATGTCATTATTTCTTTCCTTTACTCATTTGAAGCTTCATGCCTTAACAACTGGAAGAATCTTAGAGCTAACCCTTCAGCACATTCGTGCCTTCATGCCTTAACAACTGGAAGAATCTTAGAGCTAACCCTTCAGCACATTCCTGCCACCACTCCACCCCAACCATGCAGCCTTTAGTCTATATTCTCATTCTTCAATCTTTTAAACTATACAAAGAATATTATTCATAATATGTTAATTTTCTCATGTTTTCATCAAGTTCAAAACTCACCAGAGAATACCTGGAAGCATTTCTGTAAACTGACAGCCATCTCATATGTAAACTGATCTCAACATTGTCTAAAATTTATTTCCTTTTCCTACCTTAGTTCATGACTATTACCTTTTGTAAAACCCGGTGCCATCATTTTCCTATCCTTTGAGACAAAGTTATATCTAATGCTGCACTTTTCTTCCCAAACATAACTCATCAATATGTAAATTTTTTTTTTTTTTTTGGTGCCAGGACTTTGCACTTGCCAGGCAGGCGTGGCACCACTGAGCTACATCCCTGGCTCCAATATTAAATCTTACAATTTTATCCCCTTAATCTTTTTACAAATCATCTCTGTATCATTATGCTAACTAATCTCATATTTTAGTCCCTCCATTGTCTCTCACCTATACTACAATACCCTCCACTAGTTTCCTGACTTTTCAACATGTCATCTCACTTGTGTGCATCTCTTCTAAGGCAGCCAGCATTTCTCTGCAAAATGCAAAGCTTATTATTTCATTTCTATTTTGTTGGTATTTACTAAAAATCAGTACCTCAGTAAAATCTTCTCTTAAAATCTTCAGAACCAGTTACTTCCTCCACAACTTTCCATCTTTGCCTTCTATAATTTCCACCCCTACTTCCTGTAATACTTTACTAGGGCTGCTGAGAGAAGGTGCCACAAACTGAATGATGACAGAAATTTATTGTCTCACAGCTCTAGAAACTAGAAATGTGAAATTAAGATGTCTGCAGTGTTGTTTCCTTGTGAGTACTATAGAGGCAAATCTGTTTCATTCTTTGCTCCTGGCTTCTAGTAGTTTGTCAGCAATCTTTAGCATTCCTTGGCTGGGAGAAATGTCACTTCAATTTTCACTAATTGACACATGCATTCTTCCTATGAACATGTCTGCTTCCAAATTCTTCTCTGATTAAATGGACCAGGCATTTTAGATTAGGTTCCATTCTAATAAGCTAACTGGATTTTAACTGGATTATTTTTTGAAAAGACTGTATTTCCAAATAAGGTCATATTCTGAGGTAATTGAGTTAGTTAAGAGTCCAACACACCATTTAAGGACAGAATTTAACTTGTAACATTTCCCAGTGTTTCATAATGGGATGAATCACCTGTCCTCAGAATGTATTATGAAACCTCACACTTTATTTTCATGTGCTATTTTTCTATGTACATTTTCTAATTTCCATATACATTGAGATTTTAACCCTTAATATCTAGCTCAAATACCATCACCTATTATAGGGTTCCCTCCTAAACTACAGAATGTTCTTTCTTCTGTACTTTCTGAGAAATCCTTATACGACTACACATTACATATAAACTATTTTTACACATATATATGTACTTCTACAAATGGAAGTGAGCCCTATCCATTTAGCGTCTGTTTAATATTCATTTCTGCATCTAGAAACTAGCACAATATTAAGAAATTAAATCAGATCTCTCAGATATTTTATGAGAGTTAATGAGTGGATTAATGGATGAATGAATGAAATGACAACAGTACGATTTTATCATATGAATCCACTCCTCAAAACAGTTAACTCTAATTTTTTTGCAAGAATATGTGTGGATTCTTTAATGTCACAGCAGACACTGCATCATATGACAGGTTAAACTCCTGCACTTTCCCAAATAAATTACCTAGTTTGGCCATGCCAAATTCATTACTGCTTTCCCCAGATGCATACTTTATCAAACCACTATATGTTCCATATTCAACAGACATATACATCTTTTCTAGGGAGAGTACAGCTACGTATCATGCTCTCCTTTGGTTGTTATATCAGCGGGTTCCCTCTGTATCTGATAGTCCATCTTCATACCTATTTTCACACATCCCATTATTTTGCATTCCAAGAACCTTCAGCTGAATTTCATATCTTTTCATTCTACAAAAATGTTCCATTTAATTCTAAGCAAAACCATAACTTGTTCGTAGCTGTCTCACTTCTTGACACCAACGCCGTGTTCCACCTACTTCTCCTTTGGAATTCATTTCTTTGTGTGGTGAGAAAGTGGTTATTTTTACACACATCCCAAATAGCTCACTGAAACCCTACTATGGACCAGGTTTGTCAATGAGTAAAAAAGAGAAAAAAAAATTATCTGCCCACGTCTACCTCATATTCTAACAGGGAGAGACAGGAGAATAACAATACATACAGTTTAGGTGGGATTTCAGAAAATAATACAAAACATTAGAGGAACAAGCAGATCAGGGTCAGGTGGATAAGAGCAACTGAAACAGAGTGGTCAGAAGGGGGCTTATTGAAAAGCTCCCATATTGACAAAATATGATGGAGATGATGGAGTCTGCACTATGGGCGAAGAGAGTTCCAAGAGGTGGGGACAATCAATATAAGACCTTAACTAGAGAGAGTGCCGTGTCTAAGAAATAGCAAGGAGCTCTGCAATGGGAGATAAATGAATAGATAGGTAGGAAGGAGAAGTTGAACATGCAACCAGTTACTATTTACAGATCATGTGAGGCATAGAAAATTTCATGTAAAATATCCTTCCTAAAAATATAATCATCAACTTCTACTTCCTTAACCTGTTTTGTTTTTCTCAGAATCTGTTAGTATCTGTGATGACTTCAATTACTTATTCGTCAAAGTTATATTATTTCTCTATCTTCCTAGAATGTAAAGCACTTGCAGCAAGGATTTACTCATAGCCATAATGATGCCTATGATGCAGTAGTGGTTTAAAGCTATTTGTTGAAAACACTTCTGTTGAAGTCTTCTTACATTTTCGAACTGCCACCTACCTACATGGAATTCTTGAGACCTGCTTTCCAGTGGCCAATGTTTAGGCTCAAAATATATTTGCTGATTTGAAATACAATGATGGGAAATGAAAGCCACATAGTATTCCAGCATACATGTGTTTTCAGCCTCTCAGCATAAAAGTTTTCACTATTTATTTATTTTTCATCTGTATGCATGGATTCACTGCAGCTACTAATTGGTAAGAATAAGCCTCCAGCTGCGCTTATATAAAACATGAGCAAGTAATAAAGAAGCTGTTTGTACTTTTCACAAAGAAGTGAAGTTGACACTGGTCCCTATCTCCACAAATTAGACCTCTGTTCAGCTTAGAAACACCTCCTTAGTGGAGAAAAGAACATAAGAAAGAAAAATTTACACAGTAGGACTTTTAAAATTAGTATTTGTTGATTTACAAGTTGTTTGCAACATATAAATAAATGGTGAAATACTGTTACGTAGAACTTAAAAGCGGGCAGGATCTTCCACAGATTACACTGAGGTAGTATTTCTAATTCTAATACCATCCATCTCAGCTTGAGTGTCTTTTGATGGAGAGAGAAAAAATAAGGCCAATCAGGATCAAAGATAACACTGGTAATGCTGCCATTACATGGCAATTTCTAAAAAAAGTAGCTCCTTTATTAAATGGGTAGCTTTGGAAGGTACTATTTATTGGGAATAACCTAAATGGAGTACTAAGGGTTCAAACCAGATATAAGATTTTTAATTGAACATATAAAATTTAAGGTAATCCACTCAATTATTCCTATCAACAAACTGTTCTAGGAGAAATATGATGAAAACCGACATAATTTGAGAAGCAGTATAGCCCAGGATTTCACAGCACAAACACAAAAGCCATCCTGCCTTGGCCAGAGTACTAGCAAAGCTGTTTATAAGAAATGTGACCATGGGCCGGGGATATAGCTCAGTGGTCCTGGCACCTGCCTCACAAGGGCAAGGTCCTGAGTTTGATCCCCAGTAGCAAAAAAAAGAAAAAAGAAATGAGACCATGAGCCTGTTATTTTCTGCACTTTTAAAATGATCATATTGATAGTGCTTCTCTCATAGGTTTGGAATTAAATGCATAATACACTCAGAACAGTTAGACCAGTCAGTGCCTAGTGGATAAGAAAGTATTTTTTGAAAATGTTCACTAGTTTTATACATTGAATGAACAGATGCCAAGATATACCCATTGTCTTATCCAATACTCATACAAACAGAGCCAAATAGTATCACCATTTTTATTTTTAAATGTAAGGAAACAGGCTCAACAAACTTACCTGCTCTTCCCAAGCCTGGATATTTAGTAGATTCTTAAGCCAAAATTTGAACGAAATTTGTCATACATAAAATCTTGTGCTATGAAAACACTTACACATCCCTTCTAAGACAATTATAGCTCAAAATCTATGAAGCTTGATGAATTGTTGGATTTTTGTAGGTTTTCACTACAAATCCACATGAGCTTTTATTTCTTGATCTTTTCTTTAATTTCTGAGATAGTTGCATTTTCTGGATATTGTTTCTTTGAATTCCTCAGTGTGCTCTTCAATAAATTCACATTCCCTCCCTGTACCACCCCGCCAAACACCCAGCATTTGTTGTCCTAAAACATTTTTTCATTTATATGTATTTGCATTCTTTGGCAGGAACTAACAACTACTTCTTGGAAATTCCTCTTATTTCAAGGAACAGAACATTTTTGGTGACAGTACATGCAAGAAGATTTTGCTCAATATAAAACAAACAATACGGTCTTTCATTTTCTTCTTGTTTAACTTATTTACCTCTGTTGAAAGCAAAATATATTCTAAAAGATTTTGGCCACAGTTAATAAAAAACACTACAGACATGCCGAATCAGCCTGCTGCAGACAAGCAGCCACCTGGTTCCATACTACAAAGACGCAGAAGACACCAGACCATGAGATCATGGTACTGGGTCCCGCCACTCCAGGCCCAGAGGTAGGGGCTTCTGAGCTGCCATCCCACTGCTCCTGGTCCAGAGGAAGGGGCTTCCGGGCCACCATCCCTCCTGCTACTCCCAGCCCAGAGGAAGGGGCTTCCAGGCCACCATCCCTCCCGCTGCTCCTGGCCCAGAGACAGGGACTTCTGAGCCTCCATCCTACTGCTCCTGGTCCAGTGGAAGGAGCTTCCTGGCCAACATCTCTCCTGCTACCCCCAGCCCAGAGGAAAGGGCTTTTGGACCGCCTTCTGTCCTGCCGCTACCGGCCCACAGGAAGGGGCTTCTGGGCCACCATCCCTATGGCTGCTCCTGGACACTGTCCCACCTCTCCCAGCTCAGAGGAGGTGATACTCGTGGGCCCCAACAGCACCCCCCACCCCCCCAGTCGAAATGAGAAAACACGTAAATAAGTCTCAAAACCAGACATCCAGATCACCTACAGCAACCCCAAAGGGAAATGAGATGGAACACTCTGATACTCAAACACCTGGACCCACTGAACTGACAGCAAAAGGGGATCTGGAAAAAATGAAATCAGAAATAATTTCTCAGATAACAGGAGAAATTGTGCCCCTAGTGCAAGACATGATTAATAAATCTAGAGAGGAGCTCAGGAACATGATGGAATCCCAACATAGGAAAAAAATGGAATCCATAAAACAGGTGCAAATAGATTTTCAGAACATGAAAAACTCCATTGAAAGTATACACAGAAGAATGAGCCAATGTGAGGACAGAATTTCAGATATAGAAGATAAGATTGCAACTAGTGACCAGGAAAAGAAAAATTGCTTCAAAATTATAAGGGAACATGAGAAATCAATCCAGCAGCTGCTAGATGATGCAAAGAAGAATAACATAAGACTGATTGAAGTCAATGAAGAAACAGGAGAGAGTGCAGATGACATAAAAAAAACTCTTCACAGAAGTAATGGCAGAGAACTTCCCAAGCAGGGGAAAAGAACTTGACATACAGATAAGTGAGGCATATAGGACTCCAAATAGCATTGATCAAAAAAAATCTACACATAGGCATATAATTATTAAGATTCCAGAAACTCAACAGAAGAACAAAGCTCTACAAGCAATTAGAGAAAAGAAACAAATCACATACAAAGGAAAGCCCATCAGAATCACAGCAGACTTCTCAACACAAACCATCAAAGCAAGAAGAGCTTGGAGTGACATATTCCAAGCTCTAAAAGAAAGCAGCCTCCAACCCAGATTGATGTATGCTGCAAAATTATTTTTCAAAATGGATGGAGAAATAAGATACTTTCATGACAAAGAGCACCTTAGGAACTTCATGAATACCAAACCAGCACTCCAAAAAATTTTACACCGGGCCAGGGATTTAGCTCAGTGGTTTCGCTGCCTGCTGCGCAAGCGCAAGGACCGGAGTTCAATCCCCGGTAACCAAAAAAAAAAAAATTTTACACAATATCCTAGGAACAGACATTGAGGATCACAACCTCAGGAAGCAAACCAGAATGAACTCATCTGGCACAACAAGAAATTAAATGTAAAGGAGGAGAACTCAACAAAAAGGAAAAGTCATGGCAATGACAAGTCAATACGTTTCAGTTATTACCATCAACGTTAATGGTCTCAATTCACCAATCAAAAGAAATAGACTGGCAGAATGGGTCAAGAAGCAAAATCCAACAATATGCTGTATACAAGAAATACACTTAATTCAAAAGGAAACTCATAGACTGAAAGTTGAAGGGTGGGAAACAATACTTCATGCAATGGGAACCCAGAGAAAAGTAGGAGTAGCTATCCTCTTTACAGATCAAGTAGATTTCAAACCAACACTGATTAACAGAGATGAAGGACACTACATCCTTTTAAAGGGAAGAATCCAAGAGGAAGAGATGACAATCATAAATATCTATGCACCAAACACTAGTGTGCCCAACTATATAAAACAAATACTAACGGACATGAAAAGTCATATATGCACTAATATAATTGTAGTGGGGGACCTTAACACCCCACTGTCACAAATAGATAGATCAACTAGACTAAAAATAAGTAATGAAATACTAGAACTCAATCAAACTCCTGAAGAAATGAACTTAACAGATGTTTACAGAGTCTTCCACCCCACAAAATCAGAATACACATTCTTCTCAGCTGCACATGGGTCATTCTCAAAAACAGACCACATACTCCCATATAGAACATGTTTAAGTAAGTGCAAAGGAACTGAAGTTATCCCCTGTACATTATCAGACCATAGTGCGATGAAACTGGAGATCCATAGCAAAAGAAACTGGAAAAATTTCATAAAAATGTGGAAATTGAACAACACACTTCTGAATAACCAATGGGTCACAGAGGAAATTAAAGAAGAAATCAGAGAGTTCCTTCAATTAAATGACAATGACAATACAACATATTGGAATCTATGGGACACAATGAAAGCAGTCTAACGAGGGAAATTCATAGCAGTGAACATGAATATTAGGAAAACAGAATGAGCCCAATTAAACAACCTGACGCTGAACCTCAAGCTTCTAGAAAAAGAAGAGCAGGACAACCCCAGAGCTCATACAAGGGAGGAAATTATAAAGATCTGAGGAGAAATCAATGCAATGGAGACTAAGAGAACAATATAAAAAAATCAATGAAGCCAAGAGTTGGTTCTTCAAAAGAATCAACAAAATGGACAAACCCTTAGCCAACCTTATCAGAAAAAGGAAAGAAAAGGCCCAAATCCATGCAATTAAGAATGAAAAGGGTAAAATAACAACAGACCCAGCAGAAATCCAGAGGATCATCAAGACCGACTTCCAGAACCTATAAGCCAATAAGATGGAAAACACAGAAGAAATGGACAGATTCCTAGATACATATGAATTATCAAAGTTGAACGAAGAAGACCTAAAAATTCTAAACAATCCAATATCAACCAATGAAATTGAAAATGTAATTAAAAGCTTATCAACTAAGAAAAGGGTCCTGATGGCTTCACTGCTGAATTCTACAAGGCATTTAGAGAGGAAAAACTGCCACTACTGTTTAAACTCTTCAATGAAATTGAAAGGGAAGCAATACTCCCAAATTCATTCCTGGAAGCAAGCATCACCTTGATCCCCAAAGCAGAGAAACACCCAAACAAGAAGGAGAACTATAGGCCAATCTCACTAATGAACATAGATGCAAAAATCCTTAATAACTTACTGGCAAATAGAATGCAGAAGATCATCAAGAAGATCGTACATCCTGATCGAGTGGGATTCCTCTCAGGGATGCAGGGATGGTTCAACATATGAAAATCAATCAGTGTAATACACTATATCAATAGAGCCAAGGACAAAAACCATATGATTATCTCCATAAAGATGCAGAAAAAGCATTTGACCAAATTCAACATGCATTTATGATAAAAACCCTACAAAAAATTGGAATAGATGGTCTCTACCTCAAACTGATAAAAGCCATCTATGAAAAACCAACAGCCAATATCATACTAAATGGTCAAAAACTGAAATCCTTCACACTAAAATCAGGAACAAGACAAGGATGTCCACTATCACCACTCTTGTTCAATATAGTTCTGGAAACATTAGCCATGGCAATTAGACAAGAGAAAGAAATAAAAGGAATAAAGATAGGAAATGAAGTCAAATTGTCATTATTTGCAGATGACATGATACTCTATATAGAAGACCCCAAGAACTCCATCAAAACTCTCCTAGACTTAATAACCAAATTCAGTCAAGTAGCTGGTTACAAGGTCAACACACAAAAATCAATAGCTTTCCTCTACACCAATGACAGACTCACTGAGAGAGAAATAGGGCAAATAATTCCTTCCACAATAGCATCCAAAAAAATGAAATACCTTGGAATCAACCTAACAAAAGAAATCAAAGACCTCTTCTCTGAAAACTATAGCACTCTGAAAAGAGAGATTGAAGATGATATCAGAAAAACGACAGACATCCCCTGCTCCTGGGTAGGAAGGTTAATATAGTGAAAATGGTCAGACTTCCAAAACTGCTATATAGATTTAATGCAATTCCAATTGAGATCCCAGCAGCATACTTCATGGACCTTGAGAAAACAAACCAAAAATTCATTTGGAACAAGAAGAGACCCAGAATAGCAAAAGCAATTCTAGGTAACAGAGACATGGCAGGGGGTATCACAATCCCCAATCTGCAACTCTACTACAAACCTAGTGTGATAAAAACACCATGGTACTGGCAAAGAAATAGACCTGAGGACGAGTGGAACAGATGAGAAGATACAGAAACAATGCCAGACACACTCAGCCATCTCATCTGTGATAAAGGAGCCAAACACCCTCACTGGAGGAAAGATAGCCTCTTTAAGAAATGGTGCTGGAAAAATTGGGTTTGAACTTGCCAAAGATTAAAACCAGACCTATATTTCTCACCATGCACTAAACTAAAATTGAAATCGATTAAAGATCTAAATATTAAAATAGAAACTCTGAACCAGTTGGAACAGAGGTTAGGTAGAACCCTTGAAGACATCAGTGTAGGAAAAGATTTTATGAACAAAACCTCAGTTGTCCGTGAACTAGCACAAACAATCAACAAGTGGGATCTCTTCTTATTAAAAAGCTTCTGCACAGCAAGAGAAACCATCAGCAGTGTGAAGAGACAACCCACAATGTGGGAAAAAATCTTCACCTGCTTTTCGTCAGACAAAGGTCTACTATCTCGAATCTATAAAGAACTTAAAAAGATCAGACTTCTCAAATTTAAAGACCCAATCCGAAAATGGGCATCTGAAATGAACAGACATTTCTCACACAAAGAAGTAGAAATAGCAAATAAATACATGAAAAAATGTTCAACATCACTGGTCATTCGAGAGATGCAAATGAAAACAATGCTGAGATTCCACCTCACTACAGAAAGAATGGCTGCTATCATGAAATCAACCAATAACAATTGCTGGTGGGGCTGTGTAGAAAGAGGAACACTGCTCCACTGCTGGTGGGAGTGTAGACTGGTGCAAGCACTGTGGAAATCAGTATGGAGATACCTCAAAGTACTAGGACTGGAAATTCCATTTGACCCCGCTATTCCACTGCTGGGGATCTTCCCCAAAGAATTAAAAGTATCATAACACAGTGATATATGTGCGCCCATGTTCATAGCAGCACAGTTTTTGATAGCTAAAACTTGGAAACAGCCCAAATGCCCATCAACTGGAGACTGGATAAAGAAAATGTGGTTATTTTATAAAATGGAGTACTACTCAGCTATAAAAAATGAGAAATTAGAGACATTTATAGCTACGTGGGTGCACATTGAGGCAATACTCTTAAGTGAAATCAATAGGACACACATGTATAAATACTGAATAGTTTCTCTGGTGTGAGAAACTGAAAGTGTAAATAAGGACTAAAATGTATAATAGGTAATGTGAAATAGGAAGAAAAGGGGCAAAGGGGAAGAAAGTAGGAGGGATAGGGGAAAGGATAGAAGGGAATGGGATTAATATGAGAAAATGGAAAAATAGGAACAAAATCTTTGTAAATAGGGAGGAATGGAGGGGTTGAAGGGAGGGCTGGGCAATGTTGAAAAATAAGAACCAAGAGAGATTATGTAAAGGTGCAAATTTCCAATGATGAAAGTCTTTATATTGTATACCTAAAATGTACCAATGATTAGAATGAATAATCGATAATGTAAAATAGGAAGAAAAGGTCCAAAGGGGTAGGGGTAGTGGGAAGGGCAGGGGAAAGGAAAGAAGGGAAAGGAAAAATGATGAGAAATGGAAAAAATGGAAATAAAGTCTTTGTAAATAGGGAAGGGTGGACGGGGTGAAAGGAGGGCTAGGAATGTTGAAAAAATAAGAACCAAGATGCATTATGTAAATGTACAATTCCCAATGACATATGTAATTGTTTTGTATACCTAAAATGTACCAATAAAAGAATTTAACAACAACAAAAAAACACTACAGACATCTAATGATATATAAAGCAGAAATTTAGCATCAATTTTTTATTGTGAATGAATAATAGTGAATGAACTGTGGTTAGCTAATATCCAAAAACCAGATAGTTGGAAATATTAAGATGTCTGACTGTCACTTTAAGAGTAGCTGATTCAGAGAAATTTGGCATAAAATATTTGAAAATCAAAAATTAGCTTCTGTATCAGATGGTGTTATGGCTTATGTTTAGATGTCCCCTGATGCCTCCTTCATGCAGTCATAGATGGGGCTTTTTCAGAGGTGGCTGGATATAGTGTGTGACACTGGAAGTGATTCATGATGCAATGCTAGGTTCAAGGGCACTAGGATTAAGGGTGTGTGTGCTGCCTGCCCTATGTAGTCTGGATATGATAAAAGGGGCAGACAGACGCTGTTAAGGTCCCTTGTTTTTGCTGTCTTTGCCTGGAATGAACTGTTTCTCATGTGTGATGCCCATCTGCCATGTGCTACTCTGCATTGGAGCCAGCCAACTGCGGACTGAAACCTCTCTACATTGTAAGCCAAATAAATCTTTCCTCCCTTAACTTTTGTCTCAGCACTGAGATAAATAACTAACATAAATGGAAATGAGAAAAATGTCCTAGTCATGGCTTTAATTTTAATTTTTGAATGAAATTATAAGGTGATTTTTCTAAATAATGCTTCCTTTTTACTTTCTGTTATTTGTTAAACAAAATACTTAAGCAGTTAAAATATTTTAACCACATAAAATAAATTTAGGCTGGATCTTTAAGTCTAATAAAAGGGATAAGAAAGTAAAAATATACTCCATACTAAGTCTAACAATATATTATAAAAGTTTACAGGGAAATTTTCCAGTAAGCAGTTATAACAGAAAAATAAATTAGAATTCCAAAGAACCTGAAATAGTACAGTACAATAAGCATAATATTCCAATTGCTGAAAATGACATAACATTTAAATGTGATAATGTGTGCTGCTATATTTGACATCAAGCCCACGATGACAGACAGATGCAGTGAAATCTTAATAGTGTCTTATGAAACAAAACTAATTTGACACTTTTCCCTCTT
Organism: Heterocephalus glaber; assembly: GCF_053883595.1. Classification (NCBI taxonomy): domain Eukaryota; kingdom Metazoa; phylum Chordata; class Mammalia; order Rodentia; family Bathyergidae; genus Heterocephalus; species Heterocephalus glaber. The sequence continues at coordinate 4,048,183 of NW_028258463.1, forward strand.
TTACCTGTGACAGATGATGCTTCTGGTCCAGTTGCTGATATCACTGGGGGGGGGGTGGACTTTTTGCATGACGATTAATGATCAAGGTCTCCTTTTTTAAAAGAAACTACCTTGGTTTGAAATTTCATGTTTGCACTTGTGATACTCAATTGCTATCTCCCACTGTAACATTCTACATGAAAGCAGGGCCTTGTTTATTAATGATGACCCTTCCAATTATTTATCTGGCATAAGATAGCAGGGACAGCATAGGAGCCACTAAAAATACAAGCTATAATAAACATTTTCTGAAGTGAACTGAATTAAAAAAAATGTAACTGATACTAAGAAATCTACAAGAAATTCAAAGAAACCTGATTAATTAGTGTCCTAGACAAGAGAAACAAAAATTTAAAGGCTCTGATATGAGAACTATGTTGGAACATTTGAGAAATGACAATATAGCCATGGAGGCTAAGTTAAAATCCACACATCAGAGTTATGGTTACTGGGGCTCAGAGAGAAATAATGGATTGTTCCCACAGGGCATTGTAGGATATGCTATGAGCCTGGATTAGGTCAAAGAATAGTAGAACATAACTATATGTCTGTATCTAAGCGGTTTGTAGAAAACAGGCATGTGATATAATTTACATCTTTAAAAGCAAAGTTGATTGCTGTTGGGTAGAAGAGAAACATGAGTTAAAGCAGGACATTGGGAGGCTGCCTCTGTCTAGTGGTAGTCATATAAGACAGGAGTGGAGAGGGAGGTACATCACGGGGCTAGAGAGACTGAGCTGGCTGGTGAACTAGGAGGAGGAAGGTTAATGACAGAACAAAAAGAATATAATAATCCATACTCTTTGGACTTGAGTAACTGGGTGACTGTAACTCCACTAACGGGCAAGACAGGATTGATTTATTACCTGGCTTATGCACATATTGATTACAGGTATTGTTCTGGGCATGTTAGTGGGGGATGTCAAGTAGACAGTTGTAATTAAGCCTAAAATGTGAAATAGATAAAGATTACCTTAAATATTTACAAAGTATTTTACATTATTGTCTTTACAGTAAAATAATGTAGTTATAACTTTAAAGTTATTATTACTATTTTTTTGTTGTTGTTACCGGGAATTGAACTTAGGACCTTGCACTTGTGAGGCAGGCAGCAGTAAAATTTTTAATTGATAAAATCACTGTGCAAATGCTGGTCTGATTCCCAAAATAAGGTTGGTTGGCTCATTTCATTCTGCACTATTCTGTGTAATTGTAATGAAGGACCAAACATATTCACATGGCCATAAATGTGCTATCAGGGAAAGAAAGGCAATTTTTTGAGGGGGCGGCTGAGGAAATACATGAAGTCTTCCTAAAGGAAGTAGCTGAAAGCAGCCAGTGACTGAGGAGTTAGAATTTCAATCAGCAGAGTTGGAGGAAAATATTTTCTTTTGTCTAAACTATATTTAAAGGCCATATGAGCTATAGCAGAGAAATCAGGATGTCTATATACATATATTTGGGGATTCAAACCTCAGGATAGATCAAGAAGCGAGTTTGGGAATGGAAAGCATAAAGGAGTGGTTGAATGTTGTCACCAGATATAATGGTAAAGAATTTACATGTTAATTCTAGAAAGAAAAACCTCAGATTTTTCAGTAGGACTAAATGCTGCCAGTATAAATGTAATGGAAGGGACATTTCCCTGCCCTATAAAGTGGTAAGATGTCTAAGTCAAGTGGACCTAAAGCTAAGTATTCTACATTGTGGGAATCTGAAAGTTTACCCAGGAAAGATCATATAACAATTATTGGTTAATTTAGAATTGAAAATCAGGCGTCTTGACCTGTCAATATCTTTCCGTATTCACTCAGTGCTATGGCTGATTCCTTATTATCATACACACACACACCCACACACACACACATATTTTATATATATATATATATATATATAATTGGTTACTTTCTAATTCCTCTACCTTCACAATTTTAATCATAGTGCTTTACATTGAAGAAACTCACATGAATTTGTTCTTGCTTGTATGAACATCATTTTTGGTTTTGGTTTTTGTGTCTATTTCTTCACTCCCTTACCCTATAAAAACTAAATAAAAGTTAGGATGGTGAATTCCAAACACCAGACACAACATCTACAAAAATGCTAAGTGACAAGATGTTCCCATAACGACTAGAAACAAATCACCAAGACAACAAGACCTGCATGATTCCAGTGATTATGCAGTTGGAAAGAAAGAAGAATCTTGGGGACCTCTGATGAAATGTCATCCAGAGAAACTTCAAAGAGCCAATGAGACTTCAGTGAAATAGCAGAATCTGAGAATAGCAGAAAAAGCTGAAAAGGATTTTTACAGCTCCAATATGAACTTAAGTTCATAAAGTGGCTAAAGTACATTCAGAAGAATGGCCTGGGCCCAGTGAACTCTCGAAACTAACCAACTAAAGATTCCTTCCAGGATCAAGTCACATGCTGAGAAGATACCACAGGAGATAGAATCCACACTGGCAAAGCAACCACAAATAGGGAAAACTGTTATGATAATATGGGGAGGAAAAGAAAATCGGTATGTCAAAAATTACAAAACTACCTTTTAAACTCTTCATGAAGCCAGCACAAAAGGGAGATTAAGAGCTGTAAAACCACATCTAACTGCACAGGTGGCTGCAGTAGGTAGTAGTCTGGCTTTGTGCCTGGAAGGGACTACTGCCAATCTCTGTGACAGGTAGGTTCCTTCTTCTCCTGGGGCCTCAGCAGCATTTCCTAGCACTTGTACCGATGAAGAAAACAAACATAGATTCATATTTTCACATATGTATATGTAGACACTTTTATATTTAATACCATATTTACATGGTAATTTATTACTCTTATCTTCAGTATGGAATATTTATAACAAAATACTGTATTTCACCCTAAGGAAATTCAGGTAATTTAATTACTTTAAAAATATTTAGTTAACTGACTATAAGACACTCCACTATTTTTTCATTCTGTATTTCTTCTCTGCTACCAAAAATTTGCTTCTAGAAATTAAAAAATGAACATGCTTTCTGATTACAAATTACATAAAAAATATAAAATGATTCCACACTCACAACTATTTTCTAAGGAAAATTTTCTATTGGGAAAACTTGGGATTAAAATGTATATGAAGTGGCCTATTGATTGCTGCTAATTCTAAATCTGCTGATGACCCCTGCCCCATGGTTTCCCCAGAGCATCAGCTAGGGCAGAGTGATTTGTTACAGATGAGTGCAAGGTGAGTCCCTGCACCCTTGAGAAACAGAGGGAGCCAGGCTGCAGCGTTGCACTGCATTGGGCTTCTCAGGCTTCCGTCTCCTCCCTCTCCCGGAATCCAGATGGAAGCTTTGCATGTGCCCCTTCCTGGGGCAAAACCAGTTGCCAGGAAGGAGTTCCCATTGCCTCCTCCTCACCCTACCCTGTGCTGAGCAGGCCCTGGCTTTTCCTCATCCCTCTCTTCTACAGTGCCTGGTAGATAAGTGTTACATTGACGAATGCAAACCTCTTCTTAAAACTTGTCCTGTAGCTTGGTATTACAGATGTGCTATTAGTGCAATAAGGTGAAGGCTGTCTTCCCAGAGAAATACATAATGTATATGAGAAAATAAATTTCACAAACAAAATAAATAAAAAATAAAATATATCTGAAGACTTGTTATGGTTCTTGCTATATCACCTACTTGAGTCTATATTCCCACATGAGTGTATCAGTACCATTTCCTTATATCTTGACTACAATGGATACTGTCACATTTTAAAACACTCTCAGTTTATAGCAGAAGAATGCCTCAATACTCATAAAACTTGTATGTATTTTATAATATTATTATGTGGCCATGGGATTAATATTAAGACTATCAAAAATCAAAATGAAGAATGCAAGTCCACTCAAATGTGAGAGGTACATTCCTTTTTATTAATACAAAAATATAGAAGTATGATTTTACAAATGTTTTTAGAAGGAAAGACCTGTTCATATTTGGCACATACCCTACCCATTTTGGGGGTGAGGATTCAGTAAGAGACGACCTTTTGCTATACACTAGTACGAACCCCATTTGCTTCCTTTTCTGGTTTCTCCTACACAGGATACACTCAGGTCTGCATCACTGGAGCTCATAGGTACTGAACATCAATGCCAGGAACATACATCCATACTAGTCTACAATGTCATCAATTATTAATAATTATCTAATCAGTCTGCCTCAAAGAGTTATTATTAATACCATGGCACATCTGTCTGCCCCAAGGCATTCAGAGATGCAAATAAAGGTAAGCCTTAGGAAAAACTGGAAACAACACTAATTATATTAGGATTTTTAAAAACTGTATTTCTGCTTTTTTAATGCCTGTCTGACTGTCTTGTTTCTTTTCTTCAAGTTGACTTTCTCCATCTCAAGTCCATCTGTTCTCTTAAGTCCCCCTGGCTTGCATCGGTAGCCACATCGTCATGGGACCCAGGTGAAACAGCTCCACGTCACAGTTCCAATAACTGATTTCTGGGAAACACAGGACTTCCTCAGTTGGAATCTGGTGTCTAGTTCCAAAAAAATTTTCTCTGTTAAAGGTCACAGACATATTTACATATGGATGCTACTACTGTAAACATTCAGAGAAACGAATGTTCGGGGATAATTTTGGTGAGAAATCAATTCAGATGGAATGAACTGCTAAAATCCATTTTCTAAGTGATTGTTCTTCCAAATGGACAATTTCATCAAATTCACAAAATATACTCATTATCAAAAATGTTGCAAACAGTTCTGATTAATTCATTAGCACCTTTAACAGGAATAAATGCTTCTGGTCACTAGTGATACAGAATATTATATAACATATACACATCTACCACACACACACACACACACACACACACACATATGTATATTTACCATTAATAATAACTTTAAATTTAAATGTAACTTAATTATGGTTACAGTTAGGTGTCAAAGATAACCCTTTATACATGACATGCCTTAAATTTGCAAAGTAAAAAATAACACTTAAAAGCCTTTAAAGTCTACCTAATGTAGATGAAAGGATCATGTCATTTATAAAACACTGAAACTTTGGTTTCTAACAAGATGGAATGGAAAACATTGACTTATTAACTGTTAGGAGAAAGGTACAATATCAAAGGTCGAAAGTATCCAAGTGAGGAAGCGAGGCAGGGATCACCTGAAGGGGTGACTATAATTGACTCTAGGACTAGAAATAAACTAGGAAGGGAAAGAAGCACTCACAGCACATAATCAATTGTGGCAACTAATTTCTAGATACGGTAAATGAAATATAAATTTCCCTCTGAAATTGCCAAAAAATTCCAAAAGCCATTAAAGATTCCAAAGCCAAAATAAAGATTTTTGCTTTGCTTTTTAATTTACATTAGTTTGAAAAGTTCCATATGAAGTAATGAAACTTTGACTATGTTCCTATTGAGGCCCTCAAATCATTCTGTTTATTTACTAAAATTACAATGACCAATTTTATAAATTTTAAAATCAGTCATTAGTAAAGAGTTCTTCAGTAAGGCTGATTTTTGGCAGAGTTACTATATGGCAAACTGAATCTCGATAATTTGACTTGGTGAATTTATTTTCAGCAAATTGACTTGGTTTCATGGATGGATGGGAACAATTCGAATTCTCATAGGTATATCCCAAACGGATGTCCCAGATCATGCCAGTGATAGATTACAAGCAGACAACATTTCAGACATCCCCGATGTGAATTTTTATGGTGGAATATTATTCAAGTGTCGGTGAGGTAAAAATGCCACACTTCTGAATGGGATTGCTTAAGGAAGTTAAAATAAATGAGCATTTCAATTGTGCCTTTGGAATACTCTTCTGCCCTTTCTAGCCAATCCAGTTTTAGCTCCATGACCATTTTAATTCAATCACTGACTCTGTCACAAGCCTTGCCATCAGGTAGACACAACCATGGCCTTTTAAAAGCCCAACTGCTTCTGCAGCTTGCTTCACAATTTAGCAGAGCCAAGTGGCATTAAGGCCACCGTTTAATACAATTTCAAAAACTCATCAGACAATGATGCATATTTCATAGCCACAGCCAAAATTCCATATCCTCCAGTCCCAAGAGATGACCTCCCCAAGAGAAAGGACATTTTATGTAAGTGAATAAATGAGTAAATGTGTCTAAGTATGTAAGTGTGTGCATGTGTGACTGCTTTTATGTGTTTTTATGTTACAGATATGATATCTATGCATCTAAAATAAAAGGAAATCAGAAGTTGCCTAAATTTGAGAAAACAGCATTTTTAAAGGGGACCATCATTCACAGATTTGGCTATTATAGGGTTTTAATTTAATGATATTTTTTTAAAAAGAGAAATCCTGTCTTAAGAGGCTTCTATTAGAGTGGGAGAAAAGAGAAATACAAAAATATTAACTAAAACAAGTAATGAATGTCAAATGGTAATACACATTAAGAAACAAATGGTACAAGCAAGTGGACAGGCATTGCCTACTTGGATGGTGTATGTATGTGTGCATGGATAGCCACTGCACAGTTGTGTGTGTGTGTGCACACATGTGTACAACTCTAGGTATGCATGTTTGCAATTCTAGATGTTTAATCAGTGTGGGCTTTACACAGAAAGTAAGAGCAAAAGGATCTTAAGACCTGAGACATGGAGATGCCTCGGAGAAAAATGCTTCATGGGGCACGAAGAATAAAACTCCATGCTCTCACATGGGAGACTGTCTGACATATTTCAGGAAGACTCAGGTAGTCAATACACCTGTAGGGAATGGGCAAAGGTAAGAGTAATGCAGGTGATGTCAGGGAGGGGACTGGGCACCAGACTGTGTGGGGCTTCACAGTTGCTATAAGGCATTCACTGCAGGAATCACTGTAAGTACTTCAGCCATCTGACTGTTTCCTCTAAGTCATCCCTGACATTCAATAAATCAAGAAATTCTATAGATCTACTCCAGGCATATCCAGGTAACTTCTTTTGCTTCTCTCTAAAATTACTGCACTAGATCAGCTCTCACCATCTCCTGCTTGTTAATTACAATCGCCACCATATCTGACATCCCGATTTCCTTCATTCTCTGCACTGTCATTAGAGAAGTCTCATTCAGACCCTTTAAACGACCAGGGCCAATCACATAAACACTTAAAGCACATTTCATTCCAACACCATAAAGCCCAAAGCCTAGCACAGTATCCAGGACAGTGAACAGTCTTCTCTCAACTTAATTGTTCAGTTTTATTTTCAAGTAGTACCCTCATCCCTAAATTTCCCACATCTGCAACAGTCCGTGCATACCTCATTTGAATTTGCTAACAGCTTCTCTTCAACATTAGGCCTCAGTTCCTTTGTTCTCAAGTAAAATTTTGCACCATTGTATTGCTTAATACTCTCAAGGCATTGGAGTCTTTGTCCATCTGCTGTTCCTATCTGTGTTCCAAAGACGTTTCCTGCATATGACTTTATGCTGGATTTTCAGCTTAGTAGGTTGCTGCTAGATATATCTGGAAAGCAAGCTAGGAGGATCATCAGTCTACTCCTACTAGAAGCACCAAGACACTTAATGATAAAGAACAATGACAAAGTACTTGTAGCTGACAGCAAATTCCTAGTTGTAGAGAATATTTAAGAATACGGGCCCTGGAGTCAGACTATTTGACAAAGGAAAATGACTTAAATGCCAGTATTCAAACAGAGGGTTAGAAAAGTGTCAAACTCATTAGATTATTGCAAAGATTATTGTGATCATATCATATATGGTCTCAATATGATAAGATATTGCCGGTCATATCATATATTCTCAATAAATGTTAGCTAATGTGAATATTATAAACTGGGTTTGCCCTTGCACAGGATTAAGAATGGGCTGACCCCATTAAGAAAGAGTCAGGTGTAGGAAAAACAGACAGAACCAAATGAAAGGTCTTAGGTGCTTCAAGGAAATATTTGTAACAAGGGATATTTCCAGAATAGGTGAAGCCACAACACTGGTCCCCTAAAAGCAGTATTGAGTTCATGGATTCATTAAGCAGTGGTAGTGTTACTGAGTATCCTACTGACATGAGCCATGGTGGACTGGGGCAGTAACCGGATACCATTTGTGAAATGCTCTGGGGAGTCTTGACTGCTTAGGGCCAACGTTAGTCGAAGAAGAGAAGACATCTGATGGGCTCAGAGCCATAAAATGAGGCTTCTCTTTGTTTTTTTTAATACTTCAGCTCTACCCCCAAGTTGGTGCAGGCGAGGTAATTACTTGCTATTATATATACATTCCTGGAGCCTATTGCAAGGAATGACATATAATGGGACTCAGTAAGTTTTTGCTAAATGAATTAATGCTGAATCCTCACTTCCTCTTGGCAATCAATATTTTAATTACATTGGTGGCAGTTATGGTTAATTCATGAAGCATTAATGTGCAACAAGCACCTTCCACAGGAAGAAAATATAGAACAGAATACAACAAATAGCATCATGGACACCATTAGGTAAATATATTGGTCTCTCTTCTCCCCTGCCTGTGTACTATAATTTGAGTCCCATGTGGAATAAACTAGCAGCGCCTTACACTTTCTCTTAGTTTTGTTTCCAGTCATTTTCCAACTGTTCTTGCAGTCTTCAAACTTAAAAGAAGTGTTGGTGCCAATTTTGACTCCTTTTTAAAGCCTCCTTAATAATGTAATCAGTCTATATTTGTTGAGCATCTACTATATACCAAGCATACTCTCATGTATTGGGGTGACAATGATAAAAGAAAAGGTCCATGTTCTCACTGCCTGAGTTTTGCTGGGGAGAGAGACAAATAAACAGAAAAATGCTAAGTCCTGTTTCTGAGAAAAAGACATACTACTCTGAACATATATAGAACGACACCTGAGCTAGATTTGGAAGGAGAAATCAGGCCAAACCATCTCTGTAATCAATCTTACAGAAATATTTGTTGTCCATACACTTTTTCGGCAATTTCCCAAGATTTTTGTGCATGTGTGCACTGAGGATGGAAACCTAGGTTCCGGCTATGCTAGGCAAGTGCTTGACCACTGAACTGCATCCCTGACCCCAACCTTCCCTTACTTTTAATTCACGCTTTATTTATCTTTACATTCATATTACATCTTACAATACTCTCTCTACCAAGCTGCAAGAATGGCTGCTATTAAGAAATCAACCAATAACAAATGCTGGCGGAGCTGTGAGTAAAAAGGAACCCTGCTCCACTGCTGGTGGGAGTGTAGAATGGTGCAACCACTGTGGAAATCAGCATGGAGATACCTCAAAGAACTAGGATCAGAGGTCCCATTTGACCCAGGTATTCTCCTTCTAGGCATCTTCCCAAAAGAATGAAAAGCATCATACCACAGTAATATATGTCCACCCACGTTCATAGCAGCATAGTTTGTAATAGCTAAATCTTGGAAACAGCCCAAATGCCCATCAACTGGAGACTGGATAAAGATTTTTTTTTTTATAAAATGGAGTACTATTCAGCCATAAAGAATGATAAACTAGAGACATTTAAATGGATGCATATCGAGACCATACTATTTAAGTGAAATAAACAGGACACACATGTGTAAATACCAAACTGTCTCTCTGGTGTGAGAAATTGAAACTGTAAATCAGAACCAAAATGTATAGTGGATAATGTGAAATAGGAAGCAAAGGTTCAAAGGGGACGAGGAAGCATGGGGGGTGGGGGAAAGAAAGAGCGAAAGTAAAGAATACGAGAAATGCAGCAAAAAACAGAAACAAAGCTTTTGTAAATGGGGGGTGGAGAGGTGGAGGGGTGGGAAAAAACAAGAACCAAGATATATCATGTACAGGTACAAACTTCCAGTGATAAATGTGATCATAATGTATAACTAAAATGTACCAATAAAGTTAATTTGAAAAGAATGCAAAAGGCAGAAAAATGATGCATCTCAATTTGATGGGAAAGCATGGTGTACATCTATTATCTGGCTTTATAATTAACAGTGTTCCCTCTTCCACCTTCAGAGTAATTTGACATAAACAATAAATTATGTGGTTAAAACACTGGCCAAGGGCAGGGGATGTAGCTCAGTGGTGCCACTGCCTGCCTCACAAGCACAAGGTCCTCAGTTCGATCCCCAGTACCAAAAGAAAAAAAGACTGGCCAAGGTGGGCTTTATATTTCTTCCAACTGGATTAAATTTAAGACAAGCTTTTCCTGCCTGTAGGCCCGACTTCCCTCTCATTATCTATCCTTACAGAACAGGGAAAAAAGAAAACTAGAGAAGTTCCTCGCACATCTCTTTTCTGAGCATTCACTTTAGAAAATGTAAAACTGTAAATCCTTCCTTATTAGTTTGAGATGTAAATCTTTTATAAGACCTTCTAATCAGTTTTATAAGGTGGGAATGCCTTTCCCATGAGATATCCCTTTGAAATGCCATAAAGAAGACAGTGCCCTGATGTAGGGCTCTGACTTCCTTTCAGTGGACAATTTGCTCCAAGTTGTAAAACTACCTCCTATGATGAAGATGATTTTCCTCTGGGTAAGTTCAGTCAGGGAACACACGCACACTTCCTTGGAGTTCTCCCTCAGCCCCACCCACACACCTCAGGTTTTAAATCTTCTCCCCGGAGGGAAAAATAGACTGCAGCTCTGTTCTCTCTCCTATTCTGAAAAAGCTTTCTTTTCTGCTCAAATTTTCCCAGTCCAACTTTTGTTTTGGCATCATCTGGATATAGAGGCATCAGAAAGAATTGTAAACTCTTCCCTGAACCACAGACTCATGTATTCAGTTCTCCAATGACTTCCTCATTATTTCTGAGAAGCTCTCAACCTTCACATAGCTAATGCCTAACTCACAGAATTTACTAGTCCACCTTCCTCTCAGCCATGAACACAGAAACAACTCTGCCTGGCAATTTCCTCTTGCTTGGGCAATACTCCTTAAAGTCACAGTTTTCCCCTACACCTGATCCACCAGAAAATCCCACTGAGTTAAAAATGTAAGACATCTCTAACATTCGTTTCCTACCACAGAAGTATCTATCGCTCCAGCTCAAGCCATCTTCTTTTTTTAAATTTTGAGGAGTTATTTTAAATACATGCCTAATTTTACTTCTTGCTTCCAGTCTTGATTTTCTCCTGATCTTAACCAACAACAGAACTACCCTTTCAAAATGTTTTAGCTTCGAATATCCATCAGAATAAAAGCCAGAAACCTTCTACAACTTTCATGGTAGACTGTAACAATAAAATTGAGGACACATGTAGAAATAATCAAGAATGTAACTGAAGACCTTAGGACCTCAGAAAGACTTATCTCCCACAATGGAGGTGGTCACCATTATTGCTTTTAGGGAGGTAGAAGATGACTTTTTGCCACATAGGGAGTAATGAAGTGGTATCTAGATTCTCATTCAGGTTTCTCACTTTAGCAACAGATTTACTCCTCTAAGGGCAACTTCAAAAGTCTATTTGCAGCTCCTCTAAAGAAGGGTATGGTTTTGTGTTAACCATGATCATACAGTTTTCTGGTTTGTGAGAAAAATCTCTTCATCACAGTTCCCTGAACTAAGCATTTCCTCACGTTTATATTGTCTACCAACATACTCTCATATACTTACTGTGGCTCATCTGATTAAAATAGAAAGTTACATCAAATAGCATCCCAGTTTTTAGTCATCTTCCAAAATCATTTCCCCACCCACCTCAACAGGATCACTTATCATTAGAATGAAGACATTAAATTGTGAAGTGCTGGAGCTCCCTCTGACTAATCAATATAGATACATGATGACAAGAGGCATCTAATGTTTCATATTAACTTGGCCTCAGATGAGAAAGGCCAAATAGCAATTAGAAGAAAGACAGAGGCAAAGATTGTTCCTTTTGTTTAGTTCATCATGGACTCTTCAAACATATTTCAATAATTTCCAAGAGAAAGCATGAGGGGTGAGTTTTAGGTAATTGGCTCAAGGGTTAAATGTACTTTTAAACCCCTACAGTTTAAAAAAAACAAGTTATAAGCCTTGTAAAGAAAGTCTTGGGAATAGATGAATTGTAAGTGTGTGTTAACAAATGTAAATGTATGCCTGACATATACCTAGTTTTTTTGAGACAAAAGACTTAAAATATTCCAATTGAACTGAATGACAAAAAGGCAGTATTTTCAAAGCACATTGAGCCAGTTTAATCCTTGGTATGCCTACATCTATTTTTTTTTTAGAAATATTAGGCAACTTCAAAAGCCTATTTGCATCAATAATTGAAGTGCTTCCTGCACCATGATTTAATTTCTAGTTTCCATTTTCACCAGAGCTAACATGAATAATTATTATAATAATTGATATTACAACCCTGATAGTACATACAATGCACTTTGTTTCACCCATGGCACATAGCAAGTGCTCCATTAATAACAGCTCCCTTCCTCTCTGGTATCCTTGCCATGGATTCATTATCTTCTTCTGGATCAATCACCAAATTCAACTAAATTTAAAACAATATAATTTGATAATAAGAAATTAACTTTCTCCCCCTTATTTACTAATGCATTAGTCAATACATTGTCTCCTTTCCCCCACCCTGGGCCTTTTAAAAGTATCTTCATTTAAACCACACTATGGTTTGTGAATAAGAGAAAGACAGATGATAGGCACAAGCAACTGTATCTCCTATTCATACATACCGCCTACTTTTATGGCTTCCCATCCATTTCCTGATTCCAATAATTTCCCAGAGAAAGCAGGAGTGGTGAGTTTTAAGTAATCAGCTCAAGGGTTAAATGTACTTTTAAACCCTTACTGCCTACTTTTATGATTTCCCATCCATTTCCTGATTCCATTCCTTTTGACTGTACCAACCTCCTGAACATTCCCAGATATTCAATTCTTTTGATACCAAATGATAGTTTCTGATACCTATCTTGGATATCTTTACAATAATGATCTATTTGAATAAATATTTCTAGAGAAAAATCTGTACACGCCTTGTTATTTCAGTTATATTTCCATTAGTCGTAAATACAAGGGTCATTAAATTATTGATTTCAGTTGCTTCTGCTGGGCTGAAACATTTTAACCTTGTTCAGCAGTCCATCCCAAATAGATGAGCAGGCTGATCGCCCCATCCACATACACACACAACTACTGCATCCAAAGCTGTGGCACTTCTAAGTACTATTTCTTTGATCATGGATTATAATGGTAATATAGTTACATTGCAGAGATTTTCCTCAGCTGTGTTACTCTAACAAAGATTTTAGCCAAGTGACACTGGGGGCTACAAAACGTTCTTGAATTCAGCTAACTTTTGATGAAACAAAGGCTAAAAAAGACAAAAGAAGGAAACAAGGTACTGTTTTCAAAGATTTAAAAGACACTTCTTCAAAGGAAGACTGAAGACACTGTGTCTAATTCTAAGGGGTAGACCTGGCATGAAAGGGGTACAACCCTGAAACGAATAAGTAAGAATTTCAGGGAGGCAGACTGTATCAGATTGTATGTAAAGAGAACTTCTATGGTGATGGAAAAAATCAAACAAAAACAAGATGGTCCATCACATGGTTACCATCTCCTAAAGTCTGACTTAACCAAAGACACTTGTAAAGCATTCTGAACACAGAGATTTTTCCTTGACTAGGACTTCAATTAGATCAGCAGTCCCCATCCTTTCTGTCACCAGGAACTGGTTTGGTGAAAGACATTTTTTTCATGGATAGAGAGGTAGAGTGGCGTTGGTTTCAGGAAGATTCAAAGGAGCACATGCAACCTAGGTCCACTGCAGGCACATTTCAAAGTATGGTTCACATTCCTAGTAGAACCTAAAGCCAGGTAATGGCACTGCTACAGAAACCACAAGACAAAGTGGGGCTCAGGACATAATGGAAGCAAAGGGGAGTGGTTGATTCCCCACTGCTCATCACCTGCTGGAAGGCCATTCCTTACAGGCCATGGACCAGTACCAGTCCATAAGCGGGGGGGTTGAAGACCTCCAAATTAGATGATCTCTAATATCCTCCTCCTCTAAGTTAAGGCTCAAAACAAGCACCTATTTTCCCCTTTAATTACAAAGTCTGTAGAAGGAGAAAAAAATCTTTAGTTAATTTATGCAAAGAGAAATTAATAAAGCACTACATCATCCAAAGTTTTCTATGTTTTGTTGCTTTGGTTTAGTTTTCTTTTGGTGCAACTCCCAGCGAAAGAAAGAAATAGCTTTGAACTCTAGTCACAATATTCATGATTTAAATTCCATAATAGTGAATACTAAATAATAAAGGGATGTATTTATACATCTCTCTCAGACCTACATCAGAAATAGAAGACTTGTTTCAATGTTTCTAAAAATGTCCTAAACATATGCTTCCCTTCTACATGTCAGTTTCATTTACAGTTTTGAAACAATCCAATACTTCCTTTTCTAATTTATTTCATCAACATAGTGTTAAAGATGAAAGACTCAAGAGATCATCAAATCAAAACCATTCTAATATGTGAGGAAATACACTCACAGAAGTGAAAGGACAGTAAGAAAATGGAATTAACATAGAATCCAAATTGGAGATGCTTATTTATTTTTGTACCATATGACCTGCTTTCCTAAGACCCACAGGGTCTTGTTAGGCTCATTCTACAGTTCAAAATAGCCTGGATCCCTACTTAGCTAATATAATCAGACATTAGGTTCATGTTGGATTAAGTGGTGGTGCTGAGTGCTATAGTTTGGATCTTGAAATTCCCCAAAGGCCACAGGTTAACGGCTTGCTCCCTACGATGGTACTGTTTGGAAGTAGTGAAACCTTTAAGAGGGGGGTTTAGGTTTGTGCCCTTAAAGGCACTGTGGGACCATGGCCTTTCCCCATCCCTCTCCCTTTCTTTGTCTCATTTATTCCTGGCCATATGGCAAGTTTTACTTTGCACTTGCTCCTTCCATGTGTTTCCTCATCACAGACCCAAAGCAATGGGCCAACTGATCGTGGACTGGAACTTCCACAATTGTGAGAAAAAACAACCTTTTTTGTTTTTATAAATTAATGATTTCAAATATTTTGTTATAGTTATTTCTGAAAATTAAATGACTGTAGTTAACTGCAAACTGACTAACAGAAAACACATACTTCAACCATCTTAAGCATTAGGCCCATGGAAATACTGTGGTTATGAATCCTGAGAATCTCAGTTCTAAATTATTATCTCTTGGCAAACTTTTATTGAGTGCTTAGATGGCTCAGATTCTATATAAAGTCCCAATCATACAGATATAAGAAATATAAAATATGGCTGGGCATAGTGACATGTCTATAATTTTAGCACCCGTCAAGGCTCAAGCAGGAAGATCACAAGTTCAACCCCAGCCTGAGCAACTTAGAAACTTAATGAGACCCGGTCTCAAAATAAAAAATCAAAAAAGGGGTTTGGAGTTTATAGCTCAGTACAAAATGCTCTGGATTCAATCATCAGTACTGAAAAAAAAATCCTCATATTATAAAAGTTCTCATTTAGAGAAGAAAGGCAGTAGGGAATAAAAATTGTGAGTCTTATAAAATGAACAAAGCAATATGTAACTGATGCAGGTACCAAGAGAAGGTAACTAACTCAGGTACTGTAAAACCAGCACTTCTCAAAAAATGACTGCTGTTTAGAAACTACAAAGTAACACCCTAAAAAGAAGAATGTGCAAAGCCATGAGAAACCAGCTGAGCTCAGTTTGACTGAAATTCAGTGTGCACGTGGGCATGGTAAAAGATGAGGGGGAAACTGACATCGAGCAAGACAGAGAGGCCATGCCAAGGAGCTTGCAGAAGTATTTTAAGTGGGCCAACAATACCTTGGATGCTTGTACGTAGCAATGAAGAAACAATGTGTACAGGGGTGGCGGAGTGGGAAGAGGAGACTGAGTCAGTCACTGGGGAAAGGATAGCACCTGAGAGGTGGACTAACCAGGGCAACCTAAAAAACAGGGAAATGTGCGATAAAGATCCCTCACCACAATGTGTACTGTGTACCCTTATCAGTTGCCACTGTATTTTATGTCACTTATTTCTAATGTGATCCCTGAATATGAATCTGAGTTAATAGACTATGCAATAGACTACTGCAAGATTTGCTTTCTTCTAACTTGAAGTATCCCTGTGAAGATAATGTTAAATCCCGAGGAAAGGGGGATATCCATATTCAGCACCGCGGGCACAGAGTTGTGAGATGTGAGTTCCACACAGCTTGGGCAGCCCCATCCCCATAGCCTTACTGGTTGCAGCCCATGTGGCCTCTCTCTGCTGTGGGGGTGGGGGGTGGGGGTGGGCTCCACTCATGGCCTGAGCTTTCCTTGGCAAATGTTCTATGTTCCTGACATCTCTGACTTTCTGGGATCTCAAGAGCACTATTGGCTTCATTCCCACAGCTTAAAGTACTGCCATCTCAGAGGATCCTTGACTGGCTCCCCAGGCCTTCCTTTGAGATCTGGGTGACAGCCTCCCAGAACCAACAACACTTGCATTCTGAATGCTGATAAAACCAGCATCATGTGGACTACACCATCATCTACTGTCAGTGAGCCAAAGAGCCTGCTCCCCTAGATCCACAGCTTAGTCACCTCTCAGTGCCTAGATGCCTGAGCAAAGTGAAATGAATTCTGGGGAACCAACTCTCTAGGACACACTTCTGGAGCTGGGGTCCGAGGGATTCTCTTCTCCAAAGAAAAGTACATTTTTGTCCACTTGAACCTGTGATGGGAGGAGTCTTGCTGATTTTTGAGATGCCCTCGAGGTATCTCTCTTGGCTACTTGGTTTCTTCTTCATGGTGCTTATCTCTTCTGCAACCACACCTTCTTTGGCCCCAACTATACAAGTGTTTGCTTTGGGGCCAAATTTTTTCAATTTTTTTTCTGTTCTCCTTTTGCCCCATTTCTCACCATAAATCTAGATAAAAGCAGCCAGATGTATCCATCTCACAATCTGAATGTTGGGCTGTCTTGAAATATCTTCTGCCAGGTTAATCAAACAGTCCACCATCCTTAACCTCAGTATTATGCAAAGTATTAGGGCATGGGCAAATACAGATTTTTTTTGTTTGCTTGCCATGGCATAAGACATATAGTCTTCAATCCACTTGTCAATGGACCCCTTGTCCTCAATTGAAACCAGTTGTGTCTGGCTTTTACTATACACACTTCTATCAGTATTCTGGGTCTTCTGAGCTCCTGCCAGAATCACCCATCACACTCTCCCTATAGAATTCTAAAGCTTTTGTAGCCCACATCTCCAAACCTTTCCAAAATCTTCCTGGAAACCAGCTGCAAAGAGTTCTAAACCATATGATCAAGTAAGGATACAGCAATGACCCCGCCCCTCCAGAATCAATTTTCTGCATTGTTCAGGTCTTCACTGCTGATTCACAATATCCCACATCCAGAACTTAGAAGAGGAGAGGTTTAATTTGGCTCAGTTTCAGGGGATTCAATCCGTGGTTGACTCCCTCCAAGGTAGGAACCTCATAGCAGAAGGGAAGTGTCACAGCAAAGATGCTTTTTTTGTTCATGGTGACCGCAAAGCTTAGCAGAGGAGCAGCATCAGAGAGGAAGGGCCCAGGGACCATATATAGTGCCCAGGTCACACTTCCATGGTATACCCAGGCACATCTACAGTGTACTGACTAACATCCTGAGCATTGCTTAATCCAGTCAGGTTGACATGTCATAATTAATGATCACAAAGATGACACATGAAAGAAGTACCAACCACAAGTTTTATATGATATGTAAAGAATATGAAAATCTGTAAAGACCAAAAGTAGATTAGTGATTAGCTGGAGCTGGGGTTGTGAAGGGGAGACTGAGAATTAAAGGGTAATGACTGGGAATGGTATCCTTACTAGGGTGTTAAAAATGTAAAATTCAATTTTGATCACGGCTACACAACTCTCACTATACTAAAATAGAAGAAAATCACTAAAACACTTTGAATGGGTGAATTTTATGGAATGTGAAATTGATCTCAATAGAGTTTAAATGAAGGAGCTAGGATTTATATTGTATCTGACTGTAGTCCTAAACTTCTAACTAATGCACTAATCAATCTACTTCTACTTATTTATGGGGGTTGTCACCATTAGCTGACCATTATAAATTGCAAAAGACTCTGCTCTCAGCGATCATCTTATATGTTAAACTTCACAGTGCAGTGTTCTACCTATCAGGTTAACTCTCACGTCAAAAAGTCAAGCCTTGGGCCGGGGATTTAGCTCAGTGGTTTCGCCACCTGCTGCGCAAGCGCAAGGACCCGAGTTCAATCCCTGATACCAAAAAATAAATAAATAAATAAGTAAGCCTTGTGCCTCATTTACTTTTGTAGGGATAAATTTCTGTTTTCTACAGAAAAGTTCTTTAGCTTATTGGGTCTGTCCTCTTCTGTCTCTTCTATGACATTGATCCATCATTAACTCTTCTCTGGAAATTCTGTTTCTCTCCATTGATTGTTCTCTGTCTTCCAACATTCTCAAGTGATCTTATCTTTCAAAAGTTAACACTGTAAAATAAAATTATTCATGCGCCCTTTCTTTTCTCAATTGTCACCTTACATCTTATTTTTATGGCAGTTAATTTTTTTAGGAGTTCAACTGATAATTCCATTTCTCCAAATTCTACTTAGAGAAATCCTCAGGCTATTACCAGGTGCCAACACCCATAATGATGACCTATTCTACAGGTGCATCATCAAATATCCTCTTAATGATCAAATACAGTAGATTTTATAAACCCCCAAACTGAAAACAAAGTGAGATCTTAAAATGAGAGGGATTAAGGCTCCAGTATTTACATACCAAAATCTGCCACTTTTTGAATCAAAAGGTTCCTATTTTATTAGTATAGTAAAAGAGTAAAGAAATCATTGTTTAGTGTCAGGAACATTTATCAGTTTTACAGGGTGTGGGACATATATCTATCTATGTATGTTTAGCAAACTGAGTTAACACTTCTAGGTCTGAAGGAATAAAGATCTAAATATCAGCTGATTGATATTAAAGTGATATCAACTGTGCCTTCAATAAAATATATACAACGAAATAAAGAATACTATTTTCAGGAAAAATAAAAGTATTTTTGTAGGTTTCCTTTATTTTACCTTTTAATGTGGTAAATGTGAAGGACCTTAATTTGCACAGGTGCAATATACATTAAATTATGTTACAATATTATTTGGTTCTTTCTTACAATCAAGTTCTCATTACTGAACCTTCACTTAAGCAAAGCATACTTGCCGTCCTTATGAATTCTAAATATAAATTTAAATACACTTGAACAGAGAAAAAATCTGAAGTTCTCACTATGATTTTCTAATAATATAAAGCCAAAGCTTTTAAAAATTAATTTACAGTAAAATCTGGCCTGAAGTCATTAGGAGTGGGAATAGTGATTTCTAAAATCCAGTGATTCAACAAAGGCTGAAAATTATATTCTTAAGAAGTACATGTAAAGTTAATTTTAAAAAACAGCAAACCCAGCACCCACTTTAGCATTCTTTATGGGATTAGAGATGTCTTGCTGGAGGTTAGACAGTGAAGAAATGGACCAAGAAGCAATCACAGTACATTTAAGCTTCATTTAGCTCTACTGTTGGTATCAACTTGCTGAGACAATAATTTTTAAAAAACTAATGGAAGGAAAATTTTATGCACAATATAATTTCTTATATTAATTTTAGATTGAGAGCCTGGGGTAAGAAGAATTTTGGCACCCAGAATCTTGACCTCCAGAGTTACTCCTAGGAATACCTAACAAAAGGAACTTGGCAGATGTAATTAAGATTATTAATGACTCAACCTTCAAAATGAAAAATTGGGTTATCTATGCAGGCCTTGTATAATCAAAAGAGCTCTTGAAAGATTTTATTCTGGCTGATCCTAGGAGAGGTGATAGATTTGTAGAATATGCAATCAACATACTACCATTTGCTTAAAAATGAGAGGAGTCTCAGTCCTGCAATTACAAGAAACTGAATTCTTCCAGTAATCTGAGTAAGCCTGTAAGCAGAGTCTTCCAGATAAGGAGCCAGCTTAGACCTTGCAAGACCCTGCAGAGTGTGAAGTAACTGGTTCAAGTCCCAGAACCACGAAACAAACAAAAACAGACCCTGCACAGAGGTTCCAAGTGCACATACACTCCTAACCTATAGAAATATAAGTTAATAAACAGATGTAGTTTTAAGCCACTAAGTTGTGAATGACTTACAGCAGCAATAGAAAAGTAATAGAGAATCTTATCATAATTTTATGATGTGACAAGCTTTGATATGCTTGCCATTGGATGCATTTGACATCAAAAGCTACAGAACATGTGAGTTTTAACTTGCAATCTGTCCATGAATTTCATACCTATGTTACCTTATGGAGAAAACTGAAAGATAGTTTTGCTGTTGTAACTATTTTTTGTGTTTTATATCCTTGGATAAGACAGAAACAATAATATCCCCTTGCAGAATATATATCATGATATTATATTTATTCTTTAAAAATAAAGCCAAACTACCTTTGATTGGAGTATACTTTGAATTCATTCTCTTAATATATAGCCTTTATGCTCCTCCTGAAGATGAACAAATTAAACTTGGTATTGAATGTGTTGATTCTGTTCATGTACTCAATATAAATAGCTGATGTGAAAGTAATTTTTCTATGCGGAAGCAATGGGAAAGAATTTGAATGGCTTCAAGTGTTTCTCAATGTAATAAAGTCTAGTTATGTAACTGAGAAATACAGTCTTTGTCACTCTTTAAAAGATCATGCACTGTACTTGAATCTTAATGGTAATTCCAGTAATGCTTTAAAGAGCCATGTAGCTGTATTTTAGCTGTATAGCTTGATTCTGTTCTCTCAGAATATTTTCAAGAGCCCAGTCCAAGGAATAATTGAATCACAGTCCTTTCATCATGAACAACCTAGTTATCTGCCAGAGAGGAAAAAAGACAACACTCACCAAATTATCACATGAATTGTTCCCTATTAATAATTAAGAGTTTCCGGATCCAAGACATTGATGGAAATGCAGGAAATCAATTCTCACAAACGATTCATTCCATTTTCATCATTGCCAGTATCACCAGTATACTACTTTGAATTTTCATTCATTTCTTTACTCAGTATACATTTATCCAGTGCCTAGTAAGCATTCAGAGCTTATTAAATGGGGAGATGCATATCTGCAAAAGTTACAATTCACAGATCTATTTCAAATGGAAGGAGGAATAGGAGATGGAGGGAGAGAGGAGGGAGAGGAAAGGAGATGGAAAAATTAAAGGGAAAAATATGATAAAAATAGAGCTTTGCAGATGGGAAGGGGATGAAGAGTTGGAAGGAGCAGTGAGGGAGGAGAAGAGTAAGTGATGCAGAAAAAAGAATGAAGATTTATTATGCATATGTACCAATTTCCCAGGATAAATGTAATCATTATATGCTGTAAACACGTACTAATAAAAACATAACTTTACAGAAGGAAAGGCATGCACATATTAATTGAAATGTGACATACGCTAAAATACAGCTAAACATTAGATATAATTGTGTATATAAAACTTCTTACTATCATGTCTTGTGGCAGGATTTCTGCATAGATGAAGAAATATCCAAGGATTTTTAAAAGTAAGAAAAAATTTATCAAAGGTGTATATGTTCATGTCTGGATATGCAAAAGATTTTGAAGATATGATGAGTGTGTTATGCTCCAATGAAACCATTAAAAGATTTTTATGTTCTTCATACAATAAATTTTGCACTATAGGATTGGGGCAAAATCACTAAAAAGTATAAATCAGAGGGATACAAGATGAATTATGTGTTTTAGAGAAATAACTGACTGTATTCTGGAGAATGGTTGAAAGCACTTTTAATCGGAGAGACCAGTTAGGACAGAGAGTACATACTGGTAAGAACTTACAATAGTCAAAATAAAAGGAACAAGGCTGGAGTTCTTAAACTGCTTAATTTCAAAACTCACTAAAAACTACC
Organism: Heterocephalus glaber; assembly: GCF_053883595.1. NCBI lineage: Eukaryota > Metazoa > Chordata > Mammalia > Rodentia > Bathyergidae > Heterocephalus > Heterocephalus glaber. Next base: position 4,070,175 of record NW_028258463.1, read on the forward strand.
AAATTTAAGAGTATACTGTTGGCATTAAAATGGATATGTAGATCAATGAACAATATATGCTTCAAGATTAAACACTTACGTTTATAATTAATTGGCATTTAAGAAAGGGACCAAAACAACTCAATGGAAAAATAATAATCTTTTTTCACAATTGAAGCTAAGACAACTGAATATACATGTGCAACAATTAACAAACTTATGCCACACCATACCCATAAATACAACATAACTATAATTATAGCTAAGTGGAAAACAGAATTAAAGAAAATTTTTGTGTCCTTGGTTTAGAAAAATATTTCTTAGATATATCAAAATAATAATACAAAAATATTTATAGCAAGGATCTCATCTATACTATAAACATCACTGCATTAAAAGACATCATTAAGAATATAGGAAAATAAGATAGAAACCAAGAATATACTTTCAAATCATAAATTTAGTGAAGGGCACTATACGACATAAATGAAGAACTCCTGAACATAAAAAATAAGGAAAAAGTCTTGAAAAAGAAGTAAATGATTATAATATATTGTGCTGAAATATATGCATATAACTAATAAAGTAAGACATTTATTAGTAATTAGAAAAAATACAAATTGAAACCTTGATAATACAGCACTTTACACTCAACAGGATGGCTATAATAATTATAATGAAAGATAACCATTGTTGAAGATGACAATGTCATCTATAGTAATTGGCAATAAATGTGTTCATGAGAGAAAGTGGTACAGTGCCATCAGGGTACTATGAAAGCTACTTGTAGTTAAATTCAGCACTGGTGGTGGTGGTGCACATCTATAATCCCAGCTACTGGGGAGGCTGAGGCAGGATGTTCACAAGTTTGAGGTTATCCTGGACAATTAGTAATGCCCTGTCTCAAAATAAAGCAAAAGGTTTGAGGATGTAGTTCAGTAACAGAACACTTCCTTTTAGCATGAGCAAAGGCTTAGGTTCAATCTCCAATATTGAAAACCAAACACAGTTCAATGTAGAATGTTTGAGAATCAAATTCTATAGGTATAGAAAGTTTTCTTTTGTAAATCAAGAATGTAAGCAATATGTAAAATGAAGAAAAAAATTAAAAGGTATGATTTCCAAGTCTCTACAGCAGAGGATAACACTGCAATGTCTAAGTTGCAATTAGTAAAAAGATTGAAATGAAGATGAAACACAAACGATAACTTGGAATTGAGGCTCCACACTGGGTATATGGAGACAGAAATCCAAGATGTCTCTTTAGAAAATGGTAATTATCATGGACCTGATAAAAGGTTAGTCAAATAAGAAGGGGAATAAAAATTAAATTATAAATCAAGAACTGAAACTAATGCAAAGTCCTTACATAGGATGAGGAGGAGAAAAAAGAAGAAAACAAATAGATGAACAAAATGCAAGCACACAGAACACCGAAAATTGCAATGACTTGAAAGCAAGGTAGAGCAAAGGTTAAAAGAGTTATGAAAGTAATTTCCTTCAGAGCTATTTGCTGCTAATTTCAAAGACAATGAGGATGGTGGATAAAGATCAGAAAGTACATCATTAGAGACATTTAATAGAAAAAATTGATGGACTATATTATAATAATTAAGAATCTATGCTCTGGAGCCAGTAGATTCAAATTCAAATAGTGTCTGGTATTAAATGTTTGCAATCAATAGTTCATATCGTTGACATTAGAGTGTTGGAAAAACAAGCCAGACCTAAATAAATGTAAATAGACACTGATAGTCAATAAGCATATTAAAAGTTTTCTCTTATATTCTGTACTCTTAAGAAACTCAGCAACCAGAGAAAATAGTAATTAAAATAATCTCCACATATGATATACTCAATACACTTTTTATGACATTTTACAGAAAATATTCTACCAAAATATATCCAAGGCAATGATATCTTACTTAACATTTTCCCAGATAGTGAATTATGGTTAATAGCCCATTTTTTGAACTGTTACGGCAGTGCTTTAGCTTGGATTTCATGTTTTCTAATGCAATTTGTGCATATTTTAGTGTGGAATGTGGGACTGAATAAATGCAAGAGTTAGAATGCCATCCATCATTCCAATTGCCATAAATAAAATATACCATGTCAATTTCTATGAATGGCATTTCTATTATTTCTTAAACTACTCCAGCAGTACTGGAGAAGTACCCCTTTGATAAGATGTAATGACAGAATGGACATTTCTGTAGTCTACTTATCTAGTGGAAAGGATTTCAATAGTATGTCAGAGGATGTGAAGAATACTACAGCCTGTCTAGATTACATTTCAATTGACCTTGCTATTGAATTCATGAAAGAATTAGAAAAAATATGTGGTGGTAGTCATGATTTTTCTGCCATCTGCAAGACACAGTAACTTTGTGCATGCTTCTAAACGTATATTATCATTTTTTAAAATTTTAATTATTTTGGTGATGAGACATAATACATAGACTTGAATTAATAAAAAGCATAACCCTTCGCTACTTAGAGCTCCAAAGGAGAAAAGGCTACTGTTGAGGGCCACAGAGGGCGGTATCTGAGGTTAGGGTAACAGCAACCTGTTGCTATTGGAGGCAGCTCACTAAGGCAAGAGGAGTGAGTTTAGCTAACTTCCAGAGCTTCCTGTGAAATGGATAATTTGAATGATATCACAGAACTCATGAACTATGGGCTATTCCTAATCCTTTGGCACCTGCCACAGGGTATTTAGGATGTATGTTAGTAGTCTCCGGTATGAAAACCCAATTGAAGAAATGGTTGGATGTGGATTTAGTTAGTTCCTCAAGAAAGAGGATCAGTTACCCTCTATCCAGGGACTCTAACTGGTCAAGATAGCCATTATATATAATTATAGCAGTTTTTGAATATTTACAATAATCTATGAAATAGGAACAACTCCTAACTTTGTAGTATTATACTTGTAAAAATAGTGAAAAGGAGAAAATAGGTAAATTGCATATAAATCATAACAATTGTGACTGAGAGGGTTTAAATTCAAAGTTCCTTTGTCTAGTGTTATATTCAATCCATACTCTGACATGTAGATGTAGATGGGAGCCTTTGTTTGTTTTGATCTTCTAAATATTCTTCTTCACTCCTAAATTTATTCTGCCATCTTTATAACCAGCACCAAAGGAAGGAGGAGGAGAAACTTAAGGAACTGAACCTAACAATTCTATGACAAACGACTCATTCAAAGATCTAAAATTGGGCCGGGGATTTAGCTCAGTGTTGTTACCGCCTCCCTTGCAGGCGCAAGGTCTTGAGTTTGATCCCCAGTACCAAAAAAAAAAAAAAAAAATCTAAAATCTACATCTTCTCTTTATCATTTTCCCCAGCTGTGATCATCATGTTTCTTCCTGGCACCTAGTTCCAAACTTTCTACCTCACTGCCCTATTTTACTACATATGATATATATATATATATATATGTATATATACATACATTATATATGTATATATATCATATATATATGGTATTGTGAAATACCAACACAGAAGATGCTTAACTTCTTTTTTGAGGAACCAAGACTATTCACAAGAAGGTGCTTGTGTTAGCCTTCCATCACTATAACCAAATACCTAAGACAATTAACCTAAAAAACAAAAGTTTCACTTTGGTTTACAGTTTTAGAAGTTCAGTCCCATGTTTAATTGGCCCCACTGCTTTGGGGCCCTCATCTTAGGGTCTGGTCCCAGAAGGCAAAGGCAGGGAATTTCTGGCAGAAGAAACTGTTTAGCTCTTGGTCAGAAATCAAAGGAGAAAGAGAAGACAGAATGGAGTCTCAAAATCCTCTCCAGGAACTCACCCTCCATGACCTACAGACCTCCCACAGAGCCCCATTTACTAAAGGATCCACCACTTTCCAATGATGTCACCGTAAAAGATCAAGCCTGTAACACATGGATATTTGTGGACACTTATCCAAACCATACCAGTGCCTTCGTGGAATTATGGTAATTTTTCTTTTTTGGGGGGGGCCAGGGATCAAATTCAGGACCTTGTGCTTCTGAGGTAGGCAGTGGAATCACTGAGCTAAATCCCCAGCCTTATAATTTTTCAATGATTAAAGGATCCTCAGCTTTAGGAACAGTGCTTAAAGATACACAAAGGAAGAATTAGTAAATCCGTGTGGCTAAAGAAGAAGAGACATGTAGAGAGAGCATGCTCATGAGAAGAAACTGGACATGTTAAAAAATTAGATCATTGAGGTCTTCCCACATGCCACGCTAAAGATTTTCAACTTTGTCTGTACATTTTATCTTAGGCATCTAATTACATTAATTCAGCATCATGGTCACTGTTACACGTTAGAAATACTGTTCTGTGATAAGGCAAAGTGAACAGTGAGTGAGGCAGAGAGAACAGAAGCAAGACCAGCAGTTCAAAGACTGCTGTGAGAGCCGAGGCCGAGAAAGACAGAGAGCTGAACAGCTACTTTGGGAAGGAGAGCAAAATAAAGATTAACCGAGGGGGTAAAAGAAAGTGCAAATAAAAAGCACAAAAGAGCTTAAAACCACAGACCTATTTATTAGTGAACATCAGGGTTTTGGAGGAGGCTTATCAGTGCTAATAATCACAGGCAGATCTGTTTGGGGCACAATACAACATTTACATTTCTTTATTGTGCAATGAGAACTTTTAGGTCTTATAGCAAGTGAGACCAACAATGAAATTAATATGCTCTTTAAGTATACCTTAGCGATATATATGCCTAAGAACACCTACTGGGTAAATTCACCCTCAAGTTAGTATTTGAAAATATAGGTCATATTTATATCTAAATCAAATTTTATTGCAACAGGAAAACAGGGGAAATGTTTTTACTGTTCCTGGCAATAATGTTATATTTTCCTTTCACTTTGGAGTTTCAGAGAAAAAAAAATCAGTGTGTTAGAGAAAAGAAATTAAATGACTCTGGTGTGATATCTTCTTTGCAGTTTATTATTTTTTATTCCAAATTTCATTCTATGTGTGAGAATTCTGTGAACAACAAAAAGAAATGTAGAGAGATTCAATATCCTTCCTTCCCTTTAGGAGTTCATTTACTGATAAAATGGTTATTCTGTCAAGAATTATCATCATAAAAAGAGATAACAAAAGAATCACTTTCTCCTTTCCTTTTCCAGCAAATTATTTCTGCTGTTCTTTCATGAAGAGCTTCTCTGACTGAAACAAACCCTGCAAAGGAAGACTGCATTTAAGCCATTTAATAGCTTAGTAACTTGGCCCAGTTAACCTATAATGCTGAGCTGTTTAAATGTTTATAATGACATGAAAGACGTGAAAGAACCTGTACTTTCTGAAAAAAGCAGATACTGGATTTTGAGCCATGTGAAGGAGCAGGAGCTGTATCAGGGGGAGAGTACTATCACTGGCCCCTCAGTAGTGCAGTCTGGAAAGAACTGAAACCAGGCTGCCAGATGATTCTTCTACACGAGGTGGTTTATGCAACAGTTGTTCTAACTCAGACTTGTGAATTACTCCTTATAGTAACATCTATGTTACTGATGTTTTTCCTTAAAGTTTTATTTTGTCTGGTATTTACATTGTTGTACCAGCCTTCTTTTGTTCACAGTTGCTAACATGCCCACGTATCTCTTTAAGGACACTATGAATATTTTTTAAGTAACTCTTGGAAATGGCATGTGGTTGGGATTTTTTAAATCTAATCTAGAAGATTATATTGTATCACTTACTCTATTGGCATTTACTTTTTGATGGTAGAATTAAGATTTTTTTAAATTTTCACTTGGCTTGGGTAAAAATTTCTTTATTCCTTATTTGTTTAAAATTTATTTTGCTCCTTTTGTTTTATAAATTTTACAGTATATTTAATACTTTCAATGATTCCACCTAAAATTTTAACATATACAATTTACCATACATATTTCTAAGAACTCTAAAAATACTTAATATCATTCTATTCTTCTCGAGTAGACACAGACCTCCCATTTAAACAGTGTTAAATTACCCTATGGCTTTTTTTTCTAAAAATTGAAGGGCAAAATTGGTTATTACTTTATTGTCAATATAATGTAAGTCTACCACACAGCTATATACCTGGCTCTATACATTTCAGCATTTCTTATTACATTATGTTCCCTGCATCAGACTCCTACACATTTAATTTTTCTTCATGGTGAAGTATCTCCTCTAGTTAATTATTTCTAAAAGTCTATGGGTGATAATCTCTTATTATATATTTTTTTGCATTTTAATTTATTGTAGATATTAGAATGGCCTGTGAATAACATGTTAGCATCACATGTTTTTTTTTTTTTCCATTAAGTTTATTGGTACATTTTAGGTATACAATACAGTTACATTCATCCTTGGGATCTTGTACCTTTACATGACATATCTTGGTTCTTATTTTTCTCCATTCCCCTGCCCACCCTTCCCTATGTACAAAGACTTTGTTTCCATTTTTTTCCCGTTTCTCACATTTTTTCTTTTCTCTTCTTTCCTTTCCCCTACCCCTCCCACTTCCCCTACTCTTTTAGACCTTTTCTTCCTATTACACAATGTCAATTATACATTTTGATCCTTATTTATACTTTTAGTTTTTCACACCAGAAAAGCTAGTCAGTATTTACACGTGTGTCCTATTTATTTCACTTTAAAAGTATGGCCTCAATGTGCATCCACTTAGCTATAAATGTCTCTAGTTTCTCGTTCTTTATGGGGGAGTAGTACTCCATTTTATAAAAAAAAACGAAAAACAAAAAACACATCTTTATCCAGTTTCCAGTTGATGGGCACTTGGGCCATTTCCAAGTTTTTGCTATCACAAACTGTGCCGCTATGAACATGGGTGAGCATATATCACTGTGGTATGGTTCTCTTAATTCTTTTGGGAAGATACCCAGCAGGGGAATAGCTGGGTCAAATGAGACTTCCAATCCTGGTTGTTTGGGGTATCTCCATACTGATTTCCACAGTGGTTGCACGAGTCTGCACTCATAACACAATGACAATGATTTACTTGAGTTCAGAGAAGTTAGGAGTAAATTAAAAGTAGACATATCCTAAAATGCTTTATTTTAGTGGGTACCTTCAACCACTACTCTAAATAATTCCCCAGAATTGAAAGTAATAAAAATATCCAGGTTGGCTTGATAATTAGAAACATAATTCTCTTAGGAGAGCTACAGCGTGGCTTGGGAAAGGCTGCACAGGTTAGGAAACCGAGTCTGCTCCCTGGCAACTCCCTGGAGAAGAGGTTCATAACAACTCATGTCAGTTGCTTTTGTAATTTAGCTTTCTTTTTCCAGACTCAAAGATCTCGCACATCCCTAATTTTAAAGTATGTCTTTCATTATTATTTTTCTTTGTGAGTCTGAATTATTTGTATATCATTCAAACCAAAGTTGGGCTTCATCTGCCTGCAGATCTGAGGTCAAGTAGCCTCCTAGCTTTAACATACTGTGTATTCTGCTGTATTTCCTGGAGATACATGTGAGAGGAAGTATAACGGACCTGCAATTGTTGATATTATTCTTTTTTCCTTACAAGCATTTAAATTATAAATCCTAGACTGTGCCACATACTTATAGTTATGCTCTTACTTCCTGTATCAATAGACCTTGAGATTTGGCCTAAATCTGGCAGGTAATGATCTGTTGACCTGATACCTTTTGCTATCAAAAAGGAGTCTGTGATTCAATTATATCTGAATTGTATAACTGGCCTGGCCACTCCCCAAATAAAAACTACGTAATATATGTGCACACCAGTGTGTGCAACATGCACATCCACACACAAACTCACATCTACAATGAAAGAAGATAAATGTGAATAGGGAAATGACAGCTGAGTAAGAACACAGACAACTGTAAGGTGTTTTGTTGGTCCTCGGTTTTGCGGGGTTTTGTTTCTGTGGTTCGTTTTATCTTTTTTTGCTTTTTTGCTTTTGCTCAATAGTAATACACACTTCCAAAAGTAACATTTTCTTTAATCAGGTCCAATACCTTGAAAGAGAGCCCATGAGAACATAGCTGATGATTGAATTCCCACTGCTTTCAAAATACAGTTTTCCTCAGCAAGCTGTCAGCTGTCAAAGGCAGAAACTGCAGATTGCTAACACATGGCTATAGTCTAAGTGGTGTGGCTTATTCCTTGGTCTGGAGGAAACTGAAGCAGAAATCCCAAATTACTCATAGCTTGCCGCAGTTTCATGTTCAGAAATTGAAAGGAATTTCCAAACGGGAAATTTATGGCTGATGCTACCTTACCACAGTGATAGAAGTTCATACAGAAAAACTATAAACAAGCTCAAGGGAAGGTCTTACCCAACCCTCTAGATTTTATAGCTTGGGCTGAGGACTCCAGGAGCATATTTCAAGTTAACAAACTGATACAAAAAGCCATTCTTGTAGTAGAAAAGGCTGCTATCCCCTAGGTCTATTTAAATTGCTCCATGCCTAAGCAAAAGTAAAAGCCATTTTTTATTGTGTTTTCATCTATTACAATTTCCCTTTTTTTTTTAACCTTACATTCAATTTTTTTGGTATCCACCCTGCCTCCTCCAAGTTTCTTAATGCATTTTATTTGTAAATAGTTCTAAGTTTGAAACCAAATTAAGAAGAAAGTAAAGAGATTTCCTTTATAACCTAGCCTCGATGTACACATAGCCTCCCCTACTACCAATGTTTCAAACCACAGTGAAACATCTACTATAATCACTGAGACTACAGTGCACATCATTATCCCCTAAAGAGCACAGTTCACAATAGGATTCACTCTTGGATGTTCATTCTGTCAATGCTGACAAATGTTTAATGCCATGTATCCTCCAACAATTCATCTTCTATTCATATAGAATGCTTCCATTGCCCGAAAATCTTTGTTCTGGCTATTTGCCCATCCCTGACCCCCCCCCCCCAATGTCTGAGAACTACTGATCTTCCCAGACTTCATAGTTTTGCCTTTTCCAGAATTTTACATAGTTGTAATCACATTGTTTGTAGTCTTTTAATATTGGTTTAACTTAGTAATATGCATTTGACATGTGCTTCTTTCCAGTTTGAGTGCCTGTGCTACTGAGAGATGCTCAACTCAACATCTTTTCATACCTTCATTATTCATTTCCTGAATATTTCACTGTTTGGGTTTACTTGACCATGACTCTTTTATGTACTCATTTGCTAAGACAAATCTTAGTTGTTTGAAATTTTTGCAATTATAAATAAAGCTCCTACAACCATCTACGTGCAGGCTTATGTATGGACACAGATTTGCCACTCCTTTGGTCAATACCAAGGAGCAATAATACTCAATTTTGATGACTTCTGTAAGAAATTGCCAAACTGATTTTAAAAGGGTCTGTGCTACTGCACCTTCTCACCACTAATGAATGAGAGTTCTTGTTAGTCCACATCCTTGTCAGCGTTCAGTTTTGCCAGTGGTTTGGATTTTGGCCACTCTAATAGGTACATGATAATATCTCATTGTTTTAATTTTCAATTTTCTCATGGCATATGTTAAGCATCTTTTTATGTGCTTATTTGACATCTATATATCTTCTTCAGTAAAGTGTTCAGGTCGTTTGCCCATTTTTTAATCAGGATGCTTAATTTATTATTGAATTTTAATGTTTCATGTATTTTGGATAAGAATCATTGATCAGATTATATCTTTTGCAAATATTTTCTCCTGGTATGCTGTTTGCGATTCTCCTTCTCTTGACAATGCTTTTCACAGTGGAGAAGTTTCTAATTTTAATGAAGTCTATATTATTAATAATTTCATAGAATGTACTTTGCTGCTCTATCTAAAAAGCCATCCCAATGTCCCAGGTTATGCCTTTGTTATCTCTATGAAGTTGTATAGGTTTACATTTTACATGTAGGTCTATGATTCATTTTTTTTGTTTGTTCTTTTTTTTTTTTTTTTTTGTACCAGGGATCAAACTAGGATCCTTGTGCTTGCTCAGCAGGTGGCGAAACCACTGACCTAAATCCCTGGCCCAATGATCCATTTTGAATTAATGTTTGGGAAAAGTGTAAAAAAGTGCCTAAGGTATGCTTTTTTTTTTTTTTTGCACTTTATTAAATTCTTTTATTGGTACACTGTAGGTATACAACACAATTACATTTCTCATTGGGAATTGTACCTTTACATAATGCATCTTGGTTCTTATTTTTTCCCCATTCCTAGCCCTCCCATCACACCCTCCACCCTTCCCTATTTACAAAGACTTTATTTCCATTTTTTTCCATTTCTCATCATTTTTCCTTGCCCTTCTTTCCTTTCCCCTGCCCCTCCCACTACCCCTACCCCTTTGGACCTTTTCTTCCTATTTTACATTATCCATTATTCATTCTAATCATTGGTACATTTTAGGTATACAATATAATGACATTCATCATTGGAAATTTGCACCTTTACATAGTCTCTCTTGCTTCTTATATTTCACCCTTGCCCAGCCCTCCCTTCAACCCCTATATTCCTCCCTATTTACGAAGATTTTGTTCCTATTTTTCCATTTCTCATATTAATCCCATTCCCTTCTATCCTTTCTATCCTAGCCCTCCCACTTCCTTCCCCTTTGCCCCTTTTCTTCCTATTTCACATTATCTATTATACATTTTAGTCCTTACACACACTTTCAGTTTCTCACACTAGACAAACTATTCGGTATTTATACATGTGTGTCCTATTTATTTCACTTAAGAGTATGGCCTCAATGTGCATCCACTTAGCTATAAATGTCTCTAATTTCTCATTTTTTATGGCTGAGTAGTACTTCATTTTATTTAAAAAAAAAACACATTTTTCTTTATCCAGTCTCCAGTTGATGGGCATTTGGGCTGTTTCCAAGTTTTACCTATCACAACCTGTGCTGCTATGAACAAGGGCGCACATATACCACTGTGGTATGATTCTCTTAATTCTTTGGGGAAGATCCCCAGCAGTGAAATAGCGGGGTCAAATGGGACTTCCAGTTCTAGTTCTTTGAGGTATCCCCATAATGATTTCCACAGTGGTTGCACCAGTCTACACTCCCACCAGCAGTGGAGCAGTGTTCCTCTTTCCCCACAGCCCTGCTGTGCCAGCATTTGTTATTGGTTGATTTCATGACAGCAGCCATTCTTTCTGGAGTGAGATGGAATCTCAGCATTGTTTTCATTTGAATCTCTCGAATGACCACTGATGTTGAACATTTTTTCATGTATTTATTTGCTATTTCTACTTCTTTGTCTGAGAAATGTCTGTTCATTTCAGATGCCCATTTTTGGTTTGGGTCTTTAAATTTGGGAGGTCTGATTTTTTTAAGTTCTTTATAGATTCGAGATAGTAGACCTTTGTCTGAGGAAGAGCAGGTAAAGATTTTTTCCCATATTGTGGGTTGTCTCTTCACACTGCTGATGGTTTCTCTTGCTGTGCAGAAGCTTTTTAATAAGAAGAGATCCCACTTGTTAATTGTTTGTGCTAGTTCATGGGAAACTGAGGTTTTGTTCATAAAATCTTTTCCTACATCGATATCTACAAGGGTTCTGCCTAACCTCTGTTCCAACTGGTTCAGCATTTCTATTTTAATATTTAGATCTTTAATCGATTTTGATTTTAGTTTAGTGCATGGTGAGAGATATAGGTCTAGTTCTAATCTTTGGCAAGTTGAAGCCCAATTTTTCCAGCACGATTTATTAAAGAGGATATCTTTCCTCCAGTGAGGGTGTTTGGCTCCTTTGCTGAAGATGAGAGGGCTGAGTGTGTCTGGTGTTGTTTCTGCATCTTCTAATCTGTTCCACTGGTCCTCAGGTCTGTTGCTTTGCCAGTACCATGCTGTTTTTATCACAGTAGCATTGTAGCATAGTTGCAGGTTGGGGATTGTGATACCCCCTGCCATGTCTCTGTTACCTAGAAGTGCTTTTGCTATTCTGGGTCTCTTCTTGTTCCAAATGAATTTTTGGTTTGTTTTCTCAAGGTCCGTGAAGTATGCTGCTGGGATCTCAATTGGAATTGCATTAAATCTATATAGCAGTTTTGGAAGTATGGCCATTTTTACTATATTAATCCTTCCTACCCAGGAGCAGGGGATGTCTGTCCATTTTCTGATATCATCGTCAATCTCTCTTTTCAGAGTGCCATAGTTTTCAGAGAAGAGGTCTTTGATTTCTTTCATTAGGTTGATTCCTAGGTATTTCAGTTTTTTGGATGCTATTGTGAAAGGAATTGTTTGCCCTATTTCTCTCTCAGTGAGTCTGTCATTTGTGTAGAGGAAAACTATTGATTTTTGTGTGTTGACCTTGTAACCAGCTACTTGACTGAATTTGGTTATTAAGTCTAGAAGACCTTTGGTGGAGTTCTTGGGGTCTTCTATATAGAGTATCATGTCATCTGCAAATAATGACAATTTGACTTCTTCATTTCCTATCTTTATTCATTTTATTTCTTTCTCATGTTTAATTGCCGGGGGTAATGTTTCCAGAACTATATTGAACAAGAGTGGTGATAGTGGACATCCTTGTCTTGTTCCTGATTTTAGTGTGAAGGATTTCAGTTTTTGACCATTTAGTATGATATTGGCTGTTGGTTTTTCATAGATGGCTTTTATCAGTTTGAAGTAGAGACCATCTATTCCAATTTTTTGTAGGGTTTTTATCATAAATGCATGTTGGATTTGGTCAAATGCTTTTTTTGCATCTATGGAGATAATCATATGGTTTTTGTCCTTGGCTCTATTGATATAGTGTATTACATTGATTGATTTGCATATGTTGAACCATCCCTGCATGCCTGGGATGAATCCCACTTGATCAGGGTGGATGATCTTCTTGATGATCTTCTGCATTGTTTGCAGTATCTTATTAAGTCTTTTTGCATCTGTGTTCATTAGTGAGATTGGCCTATAGTTCTCCTTTTCGGTTGGGTCTTTCTCTGCTTTGGGTATCAAGGTGATGCTTGGTTCCAGGAATGAATTTGGGAGTATTGCTTCCCTTTCAATTTCATTGAAGAGTTTAAACAGTAGTGGCAGCAGTTCCTCTTTAAATGTCTTGTAGAATTCAGCAGTGAAGCATCAGGGCCCGGGCTTTTCTTAGTTGATAAGGTTTTAATTACATTTTCAATTTCACTGATTGATATTGGGTTGTTCAGAAATTTTAGGTCTTCTTCGTTCAACTTTGGCAATTCATATGTATCTAGGAATCTGTCCATTTCTTCTGTGTTGCCCATCTTATTGGCGTATAGGTTCTGGAAGTAGGTATTGATGATCCTCTGGATTTCTGCTGGGTCTGTTGTAATTTCACCCTTTTCATTCTTAATTGCATGGATTTGGGCCTTTTCTTTCCTTTTTCTGATAAGGTTGGCTAAGGGTTTGTCCATTTTGTTGATTCTTTCGAAGAACCAACTCTTGGCTTCATTGATTTTTTGTATCGTTCTCTTAGTCTCCATTGCATTGATTTCTCCTCTGATCTTTATAATTTCCTCCCTTGTATGAGCTCTGAGGTTGTTCTGTTCTTCTTATTCTAAAAGCTTGAGGTTCAGCATCAGGTTGTTTAATTGGGCTCGTTCTGTTTTCCTAATATGCATCTTTACTGCTATGAATTTCCCGCGTAAGACTCCTTTCATTGTGTCCCATAGATTCCAATATGTTGTATTGTCATTGTCATTTAATTGAAGGAACTGTCTGATTTCTTCTTTAATTTCCTCCATGAACCATTGGTTATTCAGTAGTGTGTTGTTCAATTTCTACGTGTTTTTGAAACTTTCCGAGTTTCTTTTGCTATGGATCTCCAATTTCATCACACTATGGTCTGACAATATACAGGGGATAACTTCAATTCCTTTGCACTTAACTTAAACATGTTCTATGTGTGGATATGTGGTCTATTTTTGAGAACGACCCATGTTCAGCTGAGAAGAATGTGTATTCTGATTTTGTGGGGTGGAAGACTCTGTAAACATCTGTTAAGTTCATTTGTTCAAGAGTTCGATTGAGTTCTAGTATTTCCTTACTTATTTTTTGTCTTATTGATCTATCTATTTGTGACAGTGGGGTGTTGAGGTCCCCCAGTAAAATTGTATTAGTGCATATATGACTTTTTATGTCCATTAGTATTTGTTTTATATAGTTGGGCGCACTAGTGTTTGGTGCATAGATATTTATGACTGTCATCTCTTCCTGTTGGATTCTTCCCTTTACAAGGATGTAGTGTTCTTCTTCATCTCTCTTAATCAGTGTTGGTTTGAAATCTACTTGATCTGCAAAGAGGATAGCTACTCCTGCTTTTTTTCGGGTTCCTGTTGCATGCAGTATTGTTTTCCACCCTTTAACTTTCAGTTTATGAGTTTCCTTTTGAATTAAGTGTGTTTCTTGTATGCAGCATATTGTTGGATTTTGCTTCTTGACACATTCTGCCAGTCTATTTCTTTTGATTGGTGAATTGAGACCATTAATATTGATGGTTATAACTGAAATGTATTGACTTGTCATTGCCATGACTTTTTCTTTTTGTTAGGTTCTCCCCCTTTACATTTAATTTCTTGTCATGCCAGATGGGTTCATTCTGCTTGCTTCCTGGGGTTGTGATCCTCAATGTCTGTTCCTAGGATAGTGTATAAAATTCTTTCGAGTGCTGGTTTGGTATTCATGAAGTTCCTAAGGTTCTCTTTGTCATGAAAGTATCTTATTTCTCCATCAATTTTGAAAGATAGTTTTGCAGGGTACATCAATCTGGGTTGGAGGCTGTTTTCTTTTAGGGCTTGGACTATGTCACTCCAAGCTCTTCTTGCCTTGATGGTTTTTGTTGAGAAGTCTGCTGTGATTTTGATGGGCTTTCCTTTGTATTTGATTTGTTTCTTTTCTCTAACTGCTTGTAGAGCTTTGTTCTTCTGTTGAGTTTCTGGAATCTTAACAATTGTATGCCTATGTGTAGATTTTTTTTGATCAAGGCTATTTGTAGCCCTATATGCCTCACTTATCCATATGTCAAGTTCTTTTCCCCTGATTGGGAAGTTTTCTGCCATTATTTCTGTGAAGAGATTTTTTATGTCATCTCCACTCTCTCCTGTTTGTTCATTGACTCCAATCAGTCTTATGTTATTCTTCTTTGCATCATCTAGCAGCTGCTGGATTGATTTCTCATGTTCCCTTATAATTTTGAAGCAATTTTTCTTTTCCTAGTCACTAATTGCAATCTTATCTTCTATATCTGAAATTCTGTCCTCACATTGGCTCATTCTGCTGTGGAGACTTTCAATGGGGTTTTTTATCTCCTGGAAATCTATTTGCATCTGTTTCATGGATTCCAGTTGTTTCCTATGTTGGGATTCCATCATGTTCCTGAGCTCCTCTCTAGATTTATTAATCATTTCTTGCACTAGGGGCACAATTTCTCCTGTTATCTGAGAAATTATTTCTGATTTCATTTTTTCCAGATCCCCTTTTGTTGCCAGTTTAGTGGGTCCAGGTGTTTGAGTATCAAAGTGTTCCATCTCATTTCCCTTTGGGGTTGCTGTAGGTGATCTGGAAGTCTGATTTTGAGACTTATTTATGTGTTTTCTCATTTTGACTGGGGGGGTGCTGTTGGTGCCTGCACGGATTACCTCCTCTGAGCTGTGAGAGGTGGGACAGGGGCCGGTAGCAGTGGTAGGGATGGTGGCCCAAAAGCCCCTTCCTGTGGGCTGGGAGCATCGGGAGGGATGGTGGCCGGGAAGCCCCTTCCTCTGCACCAGGAGCAGTCAGACGGCGGCTCAGAACCCCTACCTCTGGGCTGGGAGCAGCAGGACTCAGTACCGTGGTCTGGTGGTACAGTGTCCTCTGTGTCTTTGTAGTGTGGAACCAGGTGGCTGTACAGAGGAGTTGGGGGGTGGGGGGTGGGGGGGTCCAGTGGATTGTTTCCAGGTCGCGGGCTGATTCGGCATGTTTCACTCGACTCGGGACCTCGGTAGGGTGCCCTAAGTTACTTTTTTTTTGTATGTAAATGTCCAATTGTTCCAGCATCATTTGTTATAAAGACTATTCTTCACTGTAGTATGTTTACACTTTTGTCAAAGACCAGTCAAGTGTATTTACATTGGTCTCTTTCTGGGCTCTCTCTTCTGTTCCACTTGTTTCTGTCTATTCTATTATCAAAATAACACTGTCTTGATTATATAGCTTTATAGTAATTTGTAGAGTTGGGCAGTACGAATCCTCCAACTTTCTTCTCCTTCAATGCTGTGTTAGCTATTCTGGATCAGTTGCCACTTATGTGCTGGGATTTTTATTGGAATTCTATTAGTACCAATCTATCAATAATATTTTGAAAATGTTCAGTCTATCTGTGAACATGGATTATCTTGTCATTTATTTAATTATTTGATTCATGTCGTCAGGGTTTTGTTTTGCTTCACATAGACCCTGGATATATTTTAGTAGATTTATACATAAGTAGTATATTTTTGGTATTAATGCAAAAGGTGTCTTAACTTTGAATTTCATTTATTCATTATTGATAGAGAAATGATTACCTTGTATATATTAATATTTTTATGTTTCAGTACATAGTGATTGTATTAATTATGGGAAGTTGGTCCATGTGCATAACACATCATAGTAATTTTTTTTCATCTTCTTCCCTGTTGCAAAAGAACTCTCCTTGCTTCCTATTGTCTTTTATTTTGCTCAATAATTTATTTATATTTTGAGTTTCGTACATCAGAGAAAATCATGTGATATTCAAGCCTATGCGTCTGATTTATTTCACTTAACATTATGTTTTTGGGGTTTTTTTGTTTGTTTGTTTGTTTTTTGACTCAGGGCATCCACACAAACATAATAATGAAAAAATAATTGCAGGCAGAAGTTTTCCTTACAAAACTATCATAAAGAATGTACGTAGACACATCACCATTCTAGGTGATGTAGCTTCATTCCCTTCTTATGAAACTGGGATGTATTTAGTTATTTTAAATGAACAGAACAGGAAAAGAAGAAAATGGTAACCTTACTGTGGAGAAACCTAGCAAACTCTGTTTTGGGTAGGGGATCAAGGTTCATATTACCAATAATAAATCATGTTGTGATCCTATACCCTTTCCTATGGTGTTATGGGAAAGGTATTTTACCTCTGTGGTAGTGTTTCAAAAATTATAATTCCAGACTAATCATAAGAAGACAACAAAATCAAATTGGTAAACATTTAAAAATGTATTTCGTGTTCTTCAAAACTGTCAAGTATATAAAAAAAAAGAAAAAAAAACTAAATACAAGCTGGAGAGGACTTTAAGCATTTTGTTGGTTTTTAAAATGTAGAAAAATCGAAGCTCTTACATCCTGTGATAGAGATGGAGCAATAACATCACCTGTACATGTTCTCTTTTCCTTCTGTTTTCCCAATTCCAACCTTTGTTTCAACTTCCTGTCCAAATATGTTGCCTTGAGCTTTAATTTTTTTCTTCCTTCTCCAAATTCACAGAAATCTTGATCTCCTTTAATTCCTCATGGTTTTCTATCAAGGCCTAACGAGAAACTTACTATGTGTTGATTTGTGTGTGCAGATGTAGAGAACTCATTATATAAAGATCATACCCTCCTGAGTTAGGACGCCCAGGGCTAAATCAGGGCTCTAATATTTACTAGCTATGGGAGTTGGAGTGAGTTACATAATCTCACACTGCTGCAATGTTCCTTCTGTAAAATAGTGGAAATAATTCCTTCTTGGGCTTATTGTGTGGCTTAAGTGAGGTATACGTCATGTAAAGTGCCCTGCTCTATTAAGTGCTCAGTTTATTTCTAACTTTTCCTTTCCTGGTTGTTGATTATGTTTTTATAAAATGAAGTTCTGGTTAAATAAGGGGTACTGGCTATACTAAAATTATTTTGGAAAAAGTAAATGCTATACGTTTAACATAAATCAAATACTTGGTCCAGAGAGAGTTGAGGCTCAGTTTCTAAACATGTTGCAAAATAAAGCTTACAATAATAAATCATGTTTATTTTCCTGCCTTGCCTTTTTGCTTTAGTGACCCCTTCCTCATCTTTGCATAACATATATTAGTGTTTTGTTTTTTAATATTGAAACTTTGTCTTTTTTCCTTTAGTTCTGTTAAGGTGGTTGTGGTTGGCCCATCATGAAATGACCCAGGAGTTCGTGGAAGGCAGGATGATCTGTATTTACTAGCAGAGGACTGAACTGACATTACCAGGAATAGAGCATGTGTAAGGTGCAATCATAAACTTGCTTTGATGGAAATTCATTTTAATGCTACTCATAGGAATTAATTAATCCTGACTTTTGACTCTGCCAAAGCTAGAATCCAAATGGTCAAGTAACGAGATAATCATGGTTCCCTCAGCACACTAAAACTATTTGTACTAACATGAACCGTGACGATTTTGTCTCATATTGTCCAAGGGCACATATCTTGCTTAAAGGAGTAAAGGGTTCTGCCTTGGAATTGTGCAACACTTGCCAAAACTAAATCTCCTTTGTACCTGTCCAGAAAGTTTAATCTTTAAATCTTTTACCTCAGGCACAAAAGACAATCTTCCTTGTGGAGAGATTGAAAAAGCACAAAGGATTCTGAATGCTTTTGGAAATTATTTTATTTCCTCAAGTTTGGGACAGCTAGTTGGGACTGCCGCTTAAGCCAATAAAGCAATAGTTTCAAAAATATTCTTATGCATTATTTTTGTTCTTTATAAGAATAAGCATTCACAGAAAATAATATTATTGAGGGAAACTATAAAACAAAAGATAAAGAGATAATATGCACACTATGAAAATATTTTTACAAATTGAAAAATAGGTAAAAGATTGAAAAGAAATAAGGAAACAAACAACAAAGAAATAAACAATTAGAAGAAAACTAAATAACTACAATATAATAAGGTAAAATTTGGTATTGATCAGGGGCTTACAAATTAATGTAATATCACTTTTACCCACCACAGTGGCAAAATTTTAAAGAAGAAAAATAAGAACCATTTCTGACAAGGATATGATAAAAGTGTACTCTCATGAATATCTTTTGGAAACATAAATGCGAACCCAGTTTTTAGCAACACTTCCTAAAACTGAAAATTCCTTTTATGTAATCTCACTCCTGAAAATTTACTCCAAAGAGTTAAAGGCCACAGCCAAAAGTATTATGTACTGGCAAATTTATAAAAGCAATGCTCATAATGAAAATAAGTAAGTAAAGTGGATAATTAACAATGGAAGAATAACAGAATAACCATGTATATCCACAATATGGAGTTTTATATAGTCATTAAAAATAGATTTATGTCAGTTAACATGGAGCAATCTATTGGTTATTACTGAATAAACAATTACAACATATGTAACAAATAACATTAATTTTTATTTTTCACTGATGTGTGTATACACAAATAAGTTCACTGTGCTCATAATTATGTATACTTCAAAAATGTATAATTTTTAACTATGTTTTTATACAGCTAAATAAACTGGAGTAAAGTCTGAAAGAATACAAAATTGGACCTAGGTTTCCAAAACAGGTTACCAGTGAGATATGAGGGAAGATGGAAGTGGGTGGAAAAGAGAAAAAATCAAGTGAGAGGTAAGGAAAGAAAACATATTGCTATGAAATAAAGTGTGAGTAATTCACTATTTGTGTAAATTATGCACAATGTGTATATTTATAAAAATTTTAAAATGAGTAAACTGCTATCTGCTGATATAGATGTATATGGTATCTCATCAAGTTAATAAAAACAAGTTGCTCAAAATTCAAAACAGTGGCTCTCTCAGGTGGGCATGTGACATTGGGTAGGGATAACAGGTAAGGGATTCAACTTAAAAAACACCACCTAAGATCTACAAAGCTATTAACGTTTTTGTGATGCTAATTTTTATATATTACCAAAAATGCCATATATTGATCTGTATCATGAAATACAACACAATATTAGAACAAACTTACATGAAATATAAAAGCAAGGAACTGAGGTATACATTTAACATTATTTTTAAACAGAAACTTAGAATTTCTTAAAATCCAAAGGAGCTACATAGAGATAGAAAAATACAAGTACAGCAGGTTTATAGTTTATATGCAATGCATCACCACAAAAAAGGAAGGAGTAAAGCAAGGTCTTAAATATTGAATGTAGTTTGGGAATGAGATGGAGTGTGAGATGGGCAGGAGAAATTCTGTTCTTATCTGCCTCTGCACACATTTCTACTGTATTACCTCCTTTGTATAACAAGCACTACTTGTATTTCCATTGCAGTCAAGGGAATATAAAAAACTTCACAGAATTCTCTTCACAAGAGAAAAAAATGTAATCAAGGTGAGATTCATATATACTTAACTAAAAGTCTTTTTCATTCTTTTAATTCAGCTAAGAAGTCCCTTCTTTCCAACAGCTTTCGTTACACTTCCCTTCTTCTATCTCAGATTAGATTTTCCTCTCTCATTCATTTCATTTGACCATGATGCACGATTACTGCAATTATAATCACCTTTTTCTTACCTGTTTCCTGCACTAGAGGTAGAATTCCAATGCTTTTAATGTCTTTATGTCTCAAGTCTGGCATAGTCCTATGATTCCTGTAGGAGTATAATAAATTCTTGTCTCATCACTTCCAGTATTTTAATGAAATACCAAAGCAACAATGCAGACTAAATTCCATAAAAAATATAATACCAAATCCAACAACAATATGTACTAATGACCACTACAGTAAAAAATTAAAGATGGACTAGCATCAATTTCAGAGGGAGGGTTTACTAATTTATGAGCAAAGGTATCTTAGAAAAATAATTTAATACATGTATGGGTTTTCAAAAGTTGACGCTAAACTACAGCAAATTTTATCATTGCTTTAAATTTTCACTGCCCATCTTGTGAAAAGAACTTAGTTCTTGGCCCGGGGATTTAGCTCAGTGGTTCCGGCGCCTGCCTCGCAAGTGCAAGGTCCTGAGTTCGATCCCCGGCACAAAAAAAAAAAAAAAGAACTTAGCTCTCAATCACACTGATAGCAAAGTTAAATTCATATAGATTGTTGGAGGGAGTGTTAACTGGTAAAACCATTTTGAAAAACTGGCAATATTCACTAAAGCTAAACTTGTGCACATGCAATAACTTAAGTGTTTTTATTACTAGGAATGTGCCATTAGTTTTAGAAACATATGTGTTCACTAATGGTCAGACATAAGAATTTTTTTGTTTGTTTTTTTAAGACCGGGTCTCAGTATGTAGTCCAGGCTGGTCTTGAACTCATGACAATCCTCCTGCCTCAGACTTCTGAGTGCTAGATTACAGGTGTCCTCCACCATGCCCAACAATAAGAATAATTATAGCATAATGGTCTAAATAGTAGTCCAAACTGAAAACTATAAAAATTTTCATCAGTCATAGAAATAAAGAAGATTCATGCAATCGAATACCATACAGGCAATGGATTGAAATATTGCTAGATACAACAATACAGATGAATATCATAAACAATACATTACTTCCAAGTAAGTAGTCAAAAAAGAAGTTCATGCTGAGGAATTCCATCTATCAATTTATAAGCCTCAAAAACAAGCATAACTAATCTATTGTGATATGAATAAAAATAACTACTGGGAAGAAGTGATGAGGAGGGGCAACGGGATGTAATATTAGGGCATTGAGATTACTTCATTTCTTGATCTACATGGTGGTCACCTGAGTGTGTTCTCTTTGAAAATTCACCAACTATATACTGTTGATTTGTGCACTTTCGTGTAGGTATACTTTACTAAACTACTTAACGTAAAATGTCTTTGAATGTAAAGGAAAATAAGAATATGTGCATGTATTTGGAAGTGTTAGACTGAAAATACAAATGTCAGTGGATTTGCTACTTTTTAACACAGTTTTATCTCCTTTCCATCCACAAACAACATTCTTAAATCTGACCAATTAACCAACAGACTACACTGAGAAGATTGTTATATAAGACTAATGAACCAATCTTAAAAAAGCCAAAATATATTCCCATTAGAAAAAAAATGAAAACAACATCTGGTTAACATGGTAGAGTTACATATCAGAGACTGTATGGATATGTATCATAGCATACATAGTGCTATATTATATATACTTCTCAGGGATGCAAATAGCATTACTAAAGTTCCATTAGTGTTATTAAATCATTTCTGAAAACATTCGTCCATACCATATGCTACATACTTTTATATATTATTATACTATTCAACTCAAGTGCTATTGTTATTTTATTTTGGTAGACAAGAAAACATAGATATTTACTATGTGAAGTCCAATATTTTAACATCATTAGAAAATCTGGACCTCAGAATTTACTTCAGGTAGCCTCAGAATCTATGTTATTTCTAAATGGGACTTTTTTTTTTTTTTTTTGAGACAGGGTCTCACTTGGTAGTTCAGGCTGGCCCTGAACTCACTATGCAGCCCAGGCTGGCCTCAAACTCTCGGTGATCCTCCTGCCTCAGCCTCCTGAGTGCTGTGATTACAGGCGCGTCCAGGCTCAGAGAAAACGATTTTTAAAAGTTAAAGATACTCTTCCATTTTTCTCTAAGCATAAAAACAAGTGCACAAAAATTCGTTTACGTAAACATTCCTACTGCAACTTTCAGTAAAATTCCCAGGTATATTTGTGATGTATATTAATTTTTTTAAATCTTTTACTTTTATAAGTTGGGTAATTAAATACTGAAGGGCATTTAGCTGGAAATGATACTGGGGATTTCTACTAGAACTTTCACTCGAACTGGGTTTCTTTCCATGACTTCCCTGTTGTTACACAGTTCCTATTCAAAAGGGTTTCAAAACCAGGAAGAACCCGCGCTCCCCCAACTCCACGTGCAGTGTAGTCTTTGTATTCCAATAATTTCTGAAACTTAATAGGTATTTTAGTTGAAAAAGGTTACAGGAAACGGAAATGTTTTAAAATTATGCATCCAATGAGCACTTGAACCTTCTAATCCTAGCTCTGTGGAAGCCTCCCACTTACCCTTTAAACGTGGAGTTGGCCCCAGCCTTCTCCGGGCTCCTTCCGCTTTCCCAGAGGGCCCCACGGTGCTGCTGCGCCTGCGCAGTTGGTGACACCCCGCCCCTTCCAGGCGCGGGTGTGCCGTAGCCTCAGCCTTTGCTCCTAACCCGGAAGCTACAGATCGCTGTTGAGAGTTTGAATTTGTCTCTGGGTGTTGCACAGTGCTGTGTGGTGGAACACCTGCCTGGTAAGCGTGAGGCCCTGGATTTGACCCCAGCTTGGAAAGAAAAGATTTGGATGGGAATGAGATTGGTGACCTCTGTCATTTGTTAAATCAAGAGTGTCGATAAAAGAAGTAAAACCTCGAAAGGTTTGGGCCTTGCATCTGCTCCTGGTCATTAGCTGGCTCTTTACTTGAGTGCACATGATGTGAAATTGCAATCTGTCTATAATTTTTTTTCCTTTTTTTTTTTGTTGTTTTTTGATACAGGGTCTCCAATGGCCTGCCTATAAATTTAAACAGGTTATGTTACAAAGGAGCAGGAAGCATTGCTGCACACTTGTTTAAGGGTCAGATTGCTTAATGCTATGAATAACAGTATCTGTGAGATACACACACATACACTTAATGAATGTGGTGCTGAATATCTCAAAGCTAAGGGCCCATATTTCAGGCTATTTATCTGTCTGTTTTATCTATTACTCCTTGTTCTTTTCTCTTTTCCTTTTGAACTATGGATTTGGAGCCTCAGCTCCTGATCACTGCCTCAAGCCTAGTTTGGAAAAGAGACCAGAAGCTTTGGAACTCTAATTGATAACTAAATTCATCACAGCAGATACTGAGCTAATCACACTCTTCTCATTCTAAGTGTTTGAAACCTCCATGTCCTCAGGTCATTAAAATGTCTATTATAGTTTTTGAACCCTTCAAGGTAAAGATCATGCTTTCTTGAATGAGCTCTGCTTTTCCAGTGATCTTGAAAAATTCAAGGCATCTGAAAACAGTTTTCTTGTCATCTTGACCAGTGCAGAAGATGTGACTGCTCCTCCTGATATTCTAAGGGGTTTTGTTGCACTGGTCCATCACACTGATTTTGATCCCCATATTTAATCGGCTCATTTATTTCATCCTGTTTCTTTGCTTTTTACCTTCCTAGTGAGTTTAAGACTTTTTAATAACTGCAGTGAAGCATTGGAAACTCTTTGAGACACTTTCTTGAGTTACACTACATGATAAATATTGAAATCTCTGATTGTCACTGTATGTTTTAGGTATTCCTCTCCCCTATACAGTATCTGCAAACTTAGAAAGCTTGCCTTCTGTGTTTCTTTATTTTACAGAAAAGCAAATTACCTGGAATGCAAAGAAAACTCGTTCACTGACTGATTCTTCAGCCTCATTTACTGGTAATGTCATTTCCTCTATTCATTCACTCACTCATTCATTTGTTCATTCCATGTACAGTTCTCTTTTTTCCATAACAAAAGACTTTTTATTTGGGGAAAAAGATGGAAAAGAGCATAGGCAGCTACCTTGAGGTGGTAGGGGGCTTCAGAGCTTAAAGCCCCTTGTATAGTTCTTAAAAGACAGTTATATCAAAGATTGCATATGTACTGGGAACATAAAGAAATAGAAAATAAGTCTTCCATCCCCAAGAAATTCACAGATAAATAGGGTACTAGCAAATGAAAAATATTATTATAGCTAGATAAAAAGTAAGTAGTAGAGTTTAAATGAGACATTTCTAGAAAGCAGGGATTGCTGTTTTTTTCTTTTCTCTATTATAGTTATTGAAACTAAGCAAGCACTAAGTGGATATTATATGAATTTTCATTCATCTATTTATTCACCATCTCCCATAATGAATAATGTCATTAAATTAGTGTTTTTTCCTCATCGCTAAGACTATAAAGCCTTCCCATTTTTTTCAGCAATGATATACAAAACATCACTACGACTCCAGTGAGGTGTGTATCATCCCTTTGCCAAAAACTTTTTCAGTAATACCAATAGCTGTGGTCCAGTAAACCAAATTCAGTTTATCAACACCATCTGTGTTTTTACATTCAGTTTCCTCCTTTCTTTTCCAAAATCACAACATTTGCCTGGAAAATGATATACAACACCACCTGCGCTCCAAGATCTTTAAATTTCTGCCCTAACCTTCAAAATGATAAAGGATACATTTTCCTCTCTAAAATAATTTTCTTACACTATCAATGAGTTTTTAACTGCAGGCAGCAGGAAACAATTTTGTTTGATTTAAGGATAAAATTGTGGTAAGCACATTACAAAATGGAGAGGGAAGTTTTAGAATCAAACATTGCCAAGTGCAAAGCAGGAAAGGCCATGACCACAGTCAAAATTAAGGCACAAAAGCAAGTAGAGTGAGGTATACCAGAATGCTTGCACACTGCCCTGTGAATACTGGTCTCTATGGCTCTACCTGGCCATTGCTGCCTTGAAAGCTCAATATGCTTCTGCTGCCATCTGCTAGAGTGAATGTTTCTGATTGGCCAACTTGGATGATATGCCTATATCCTATTAGCAATAGGCTGAGTTTTATGCAGGTACTTCCACTCCAGAAGGGCTATAATGAAAGAATTGTTCAAATATTAAATGGGGCAGTAGTGAAAAAACAAAAAATGCCTATTACTCACATGTTCTAATTAAAGTATGTGATAAAGAAGAGGGAGGTTATAGTTCTTGGTAAATAAATTCAGAACAGAACATGAATCAAAATTCTACCAAAAAAGCATGCTCCTTTCTTAGATACCAGTATAAGACTCTATAAAAGTAATCTGTATACATCTTTATGTAAGTAATACATTTCATACATGTAACAACTTTTCCTGAAACCTCAGGATTTTCCATATGCATAAAGTTGTAGAATCTTTTTTGGAAAGAGGCACACTCTTATCTTCCAAGTATTACATCTTCTCTGTAGAAGATATTTAAAATACAGTTTTGGTAAAAAGGGGACAAATTTTAAATGATCCTGCCACACACAGACAACTCTGCATACGGTTTGATGGCACTTTTAAATATGTTCCTATGGCTATATTTTACATCTGTATTTGTAGTAGAATGTATGGGCATGTGACTTTCTATTTTTATGGCTTATATTATCAAAAATATCTTCAATCTCAAAATTTCTACATCATTCCTCTGGGAACAGAATATTTTTTTTCTTTTTGTTCTCATGGTTTTTTTAATTGCCCATTCTTAAAACATTTTAGTTTGCCTCTGTCTCTTTAGGAAAAAAAATACCCTTTTGTATTTTTATCTTGAATGGTTTTTCTTTCTGTGGGAAGACATTTTTTTACTTTTTGAATGATAGTGATAAAATCAGGTAGGGAAACCAGTTGACATTTTCACATAATTGGTGAGTTCCCCAGGCAAGAAGACAAATATAACACATACCCCACAGGTGACTGAAACATCCCTGGGTGTTCATACCTCCAGGGTATGGATATGGACTCTCAACCTTTTTGTTAACCAGAAGCAATCCTTTCTCAGTAACTGCTACAGGTAGTACCTGGGTTTTGAAACCTTGAGCCCTTTTGAGCTTCTCCATGCCTGAGCACTCTGGAAAATGCTTCATAGCCTTTCCTTCTCTACTCCTCTGCCTCTAGTCTCTATTAATAAGCGTCAGCTGATTTCCTGTAGAAGAAGGAAAGTGGGTTAAGAAACAACTGTTTATATTTCAGTAAGGTGAGATTTTTGAGATGTAATGGACAGATCACGATGAATACTCTTTCCAGTGTCAGGCAAATCAAAGCTAAAATCTTAGTGCGTCTACTTTGCAGGTGTTTTTTAGTAGGAAAGTTACTCAAATAAGCTGAGTATTCCATGTTCTTATCTGCAAAAAGGGAACAATAATATATAGGTCACAGAGTTGTTGTTATGACCTGTTCATTTCATAAACATTAATTGATATGCAGTGGTAATTAGTCCAGATTGTGTTAATATAACAAACACGCAGAAGCTTACCTTTGCTCATTTCCAAAATTATATGATCTGTTGCTTACTCTTTAGCTTATCATATTTACTGCAGTTTCATTTGGATAGGTAATTTTTTAAATAATAAAAACATTCCCTTAATTGTTTTTACTTTTTTAAAAAAATTAGCCTTTTGGCTGTGAGTAACTAAAAATGTGCTATGAAATAAACTAAAGTTCACTAAAAATATTGAAACAATAGTTATTCCATCTCTCCTCTGTATCTTCAGCTCTTTTCTTAAAAATACACAGAATATCCTGCACTGAATTATTTTTAAATTAACAACTCCCATGAAATGTTAGCTACACAATCATCCTTTCAAATATTAACTACAAATATTAGCCACATACAGGACATTGAGGGTTTGGGTTTTTCTTTTATTCATTTTTAAAAACTTAAGCATCTTAAAATTTGACACAATCTATCTCCTTTCCGTTTGTAGTATATTTAAATTCTTTCTTCTTAACATAACTGGGTCAAACAGTATTTTTTTCTTCTGCTTAGCAAGCTTTCTTGGAAAAAGTTGGCCTACCATTTTATAACCACTGTATCATAATAATAGCTATCATGTGAAAATGAATTAAATTTAAGTTATTTTGTATGTACTCTTGTCATCAAAATCATCCACTGATACATAAAAGGAAAATGACATTTTTATTAGTAGTATTATCATTATAATTATCATCATCATCTCCATCTTATACATGAATAGACTAAACTTATAATCAACTCAAGACCTTACTTGCAATCAGAAGAAGTTGAACCCCAAAATGTTTATATGGATTTAAATTCTCATGAAACTAAACTGCTCTACAGAAGAGGGTATAGCTAAAAAATATTCTTACCTGGGCCAGGGATTTAGCTCAGTGATGCCACCACCTGCCTCACAAGTGCAAGGTTCTGAGTTCAAACCCTGGTACCAAGAAAAAAAAAAAAAAAAAAAACATATATATATATATATATATATATAGCACTCACCTTTCATATTTGAGAAAATCACTAAACATAGATAAATGACAGATATTGATAGGTATAAATATATATATATTATATATATATATCCTTGTGATATATTCGTGCTCTTTTGTACATTATTGAAAATAAATTTTTATTGACAGGGTTTTGCGCACCATAGGTGTTCACCGATTGTATTTATTCATCTGCAATATTAATTATTTTTGGAACTTACTGTTTTAAAGTAACTCAATAAAGCCAGCAGTGGTCATTCTTTGTTTTAGCAAAGAATTCTGCATTTCGAACCTAATGATAGGATTTAAAGATAATCAAAACAAGATCCCTTGGGCTGGGGATTTAGCTCCATGGTTCCGGCACCTGCTTTGCAAGCACAAGGTCCCGAGTTTGATATCCGGTACCAAGAAACAAAACAACATCCCTTATTTGGAAAACTCAAAGTTATGTGAACAATTCTAATTCTGGTTATTTTGTGTAATATATGCACATAATAAACCATGAGAATGAATTCTACCTGTGGAAGTGGTAAAATCTCACCATAAATATGGTAAAAGAGTTCTGGATAAGTAGGTGCCTCCTGGAATATAGGGCCATATGTTTCATCAGATTCTCATAAGAGACCGTAAGCCAAAGAGATTTAAGACGTGTTGATTTTGAATAAAGATAAGTAATGCAAAGGTAAATTGAGTAGGTGAAGGCTAGACAGGAACTGGCTTACATACCAAAGTACAGACCATTGTATGTAGTGAGGAGCACTCAGGATGTTTTTAAACAAAATCATATGATGAAGTTTGCATTTTAGAGAACTCATTTCGGTTACTAGTATGTACAATAGTTTTAAAAATTTTTCAATACGTGTATATCTTAAAACATTCTAATTTGTTTTATTTTCATCCAATATATGTCCACAGATGAGGTTCTGTGTCATAGGACTGCACATTCACATGTAGATACTTATCAGAATTTGATGAAGGACCCATCACATTCAATTAGGATCACTGATCATATTCTATATATCTGCTCTACAACACTGAAAATAATTAATGTGGCTAGATGTAATAGGTTGATTTTCTTTAAGGAAATTCTCCCCAGTCTAATTTAATTCCAGTAAAATATCTCTACCGTGAGTGTTTCTAACAACAGATTTATTTTTTTCTTCATTTGGTTTAGTTAATGAGAAACAGCTTACTTAACTATTATTATTTTCATCTAGACGCATTTGACATTCATTTATTTACACTACCATTTTTAAAAGTCCATGCACCTGAATTAATTTTAAGAATATATAAAATATGAAATACTTCTGGGGGAAATAACCTAACATTTACGAGATATTTCCTATATTTAAAGCAATTAAGTCTATAATCTTATTTAAAGGGACATGTAGAAGTAACAGATATATTCCTTGGAATAACAATCTCCATATAAAATTAGAATATTTACACTAAGACTTGATTTTTGTATTTGCCACTTCCCTCAAAATAATTCTGCAATTGAGTTTAGGGAAATAAAATTTAAACCATGTTTTCCTAATTTCTACTTAGCACCTCAGGAGGTTAAGTCAAAGAGGACAGAAGTAATATCAAAACTCAACTCAGAACACAGCAAGTATAATAAATAAGGAAATTCTTAATTTTAGAATGTCATTTCCCAGGGAGCATTCACCATTGGTTCGCATGTGATCATCCTGAGCATTTTCATCATCCCTAATGGTTCCTGGTTTGATCTACCTACTACCCTGGAGCTCCCAAAGCGACATGCTGTCCAGAGGCAACAACAGCCTTTCAAATCATCACACACTGCTCTGATCATCCCTAGTGTTTCTCTTGCTACTTTAGAAGCAGGTCAAGACGATAGATGTTAGAGCTGTTTGGGCAGATCCCTAAGGGAGAAACCTTTTCTTCTTAATATCTAGTAATACCATTATATTTACTTCTTTTATGTGACTTGGTTTTTAATTTCCTCAGAATTTCATTCCTTGTAGTGTCATTTATGCTGGATGACAACCAAATAGCACAGCAACTAATGCGTTAGGATTTAGTCTAAGTATCTCAGATTACTAATAAAACAAGAACTGTCTCCAAAATAAAAGCTGGATACTTATTCCTCAAACCCTTCTGTCCAAAATATCCCATTTGTAATTCAAGAACCTTTTAACCAGAGATTTTGATTTCAGTGGATATATTTATGTTTTTCTTTTTATTTCATTATTTTATAATAAGATATTGATCTTTTCTGCAAATATAATCACTAATGGCTGGCCATAATATGCCCAAATTACCTAAGAATTCAAGTTAAGACACCTTGCAACTTCACATCATCAAGGTATCAAGAAGAATACAACTATAAAGGTGTTTTCACGAGGTGTTTGGTTGTATGGGTTTTAAGGATAAGCATTTATTAGGCTTAGTTTAATAGAAAATATCTCATAAAAAGAAAATACCTTTGATATAGTTGAAGGTTAGATAAGGCTTAGAAGGTGAACCGAGTATGTCTTAAAGAGTGAATAGCATAAGCTAATCACTAGTGCGTACAAACATAAGAATGTCAGATACTATAAAAGAATCTTATAGGATTCACTTATGGGAGGTTATTTCCTGGGTGTGCCTATAGGATTTATTTAAAAAAATAATAAATAACAGATCCAGTATTCATCAGTGGGGATAAGGTCAATTTTTTTGTATGTGTTTAGAGGATTTTAGTACTAAATGTTTAAATATGTATTGCTAAGACTTGGGTTCTTGCTATGTGAGTAATTTTAGCTTGGTTTGAATAAGTTTTAGACGATGATTATTTAATTATTAAAAGATTTTAAAATTAGGAGATCATAAACATTTTGATGAGTTGAGGAAACTAATCTAGTTAAAATCATACTTTTTAAAATTTTTTTGGATATCCTTTTATTGGTACATTTTAGGTGTACAGTATAACGACATTCATCATTGGAGATATGCACCTTTACATACTCTCTTGGTTCTTATTTTTTCCCCCTTCCCCTGCCATCCCTTCAGCCCCTCCAACCCTCCCTATTTACAAAGACTTTGTTTCCATTTTATCATTTTCTCATATTAATTCCATCCCCTCCTTTCCTTTCCCCTACCCCTCCCACTTCCCCCTCCCCTCTGCCCCTTTTCTTCCTATTTCACATTATTATACCTTTAGTCCTTATTTACACTTTCAGTTTCTCACAGTAGAAAAACTATTCGGCATTTACACATGTGTGTCCTATTTATTTCACTTAAGAGTATGGCCTCAATGTGCATCCATTTAGCAATAAATGTCTCTAATTTCTCATTTTTGATGGCTCAGTAGTAATCCATTTTATAAAAAAAAAACACATTTTCTTGATCCAGTCTCAGGCTGATGGGCATTTGGGCTGTTTCCAAGTTTTAGCTATTACAAACTGCTGCTATGAACATGGGTGTACATATATCACTGTGGTGTGATTCTTTTCATTCTTTGGGGAAGATACCCAGCAGGGCAATAGCTATATCAAATGGGACTTCCAGTCGTAGTTCTTCAGGTATCTCCATACTGATTTCCACAGTGGTTGCACCAGTCTATGCTTCCACCAACAGTGGAACAATATTCCTCTTTCCCCACAGCCCCACCAGCATTTGTTATTTTTGGATTTCATGATAGCAGCCTTTCTTTCTGGAGTGAGGTTGTAATCTCATCATTGTTTTCATTTGAATCTCTCGAATGACCAGTGATGTTGAACATTTTTTCATATGTTTATTTGCCATGTCTACCTCTTTCTGTGAGAAATGTCTGTTCATTTCAGATGCTCAATTTTTGGATTTGGTCTTTAAATTTGAGAGGTCTGATTTTTTTTTAAGTCCTTTATAGATTCTAGATAGTAGACTTTTGTCTGAGGGACCTTTGGGGAAATTTTTTCCCACATTGTGGGATGTCTCTTCACGCTGATGGTGGTTTATCTTGCTGTGCAGAAGCTTTTTAGCAAAAAGAGATCCCACTTGTTGATTGTTTGTGCTAGTTCATGGGCAACTGAGGTTTTGTTCATAAAGTCTTTTCCTACCCCAATGTCTTGAAGAGTTCTACCTAACCTCTGTTCCAGGTGGTTCAGTGTTTCTGTTTTTATATTTAGATCTTTAATCCATTTTGATTTTAGATTAGTGCCTGGTGAGAGATATAGGTCTAGTTTTAGTCTTTGGCAAGTTGAAACCCAATTTCTCCAGCACCATTTATTAAAGAGACTGTCTTTCCTCCAGTGAGGGTGTTTGGCTCCTTTGTCAAAGATGAGGTGGCTAAGTGTGTCTTCAGTTGTTTCTGCATCTTCTAATCTGTTCCACTTGTCTTCAGGTCTGTTTCTTTCCCAGTACCGTACTGTTTTTATCACAGTAGCTTTGTAGTATAGTTTCAAGTTGGGGGTTGTAATGGCCCCTGCCATGTCTCTGTTACCTTATTGCTTTAGCTATTCTGGGTCTTTTCTTTTTCCAAATGAAATTTTGGATTGTTTTCTCAAGGTCTATGAAGTATGCTGCTGGGATTTCAATTGAGATTGCATTGAATCTATGTAGCAATTTTGAAAGTATAGCCATTTTCACTATGTTGATCCTTCCTACCCAGGAGGAAGGGATGTCTTCCATTTTCTGATATCCCCTTCAATATCTTTTTTCAAAGTGCTATAGTTTTCAGAGAAGAGGTCTTTGATTTCTTTTGTTAGGTTGATTCCTAGCTATTTCAGGTTTTTGGATGCTATTGTGAAAGGAATTGTTTGCCCTATTTCTCTGTCAGTGAGTCTGTCTTTCGTGTAGAGGAAAGCTATTGATTTTTCTGTGTTGATCTTGTATCCAGCTACTCTACTGAATTTGGTTATTAAGTCTACAAGACGTTTGGTGGAGTTCTTGGGGTCTTTGATATAGAGGATCGTGTCATCTTCAAATAATGACAATTTGACTTCTTCATTTCCTATCTTTATTCCTTTTATTTCTTTATCTTATCTAATTGCTGTGGCTAATGTTTCCAGAGCTATATTGAACAGGAATGGTGATAGTAGACATCCTTGTCTTGTTCCTGATTTTAGTGTGAAGGATTTCAGTTTTTGAACATTTAGTATGATATTGGCTGTTGCTTTTTCATAGATAGCTTTTATCAGATTGACGTATAGACCATTTATTCCGAATTTTTGTAGGGTTTTTAACATAAATGTGTGTTGGATTTTGTCAAATGCTTTTTCTGCATCTATTGAGATGATCATATGGTTGTTGTCCCTGACTCTATTGATACAGTGTATTACACTGATTGATTTGTGTATGTTGAACCATCCCTGCATCCCTGGGGTGAATCCCACTTGGTCAGGGTGTATGATCTTCTTGATGATCTTCTGCATTCTATTTGCCAGTATCTTATTAAGGATTTTTGCATCTATGTTCACTAGTGATATTGGCCTATAGTTCTCTTTTTTGGTTGGGTCTTTCTCTGATTTGGGGATCAAGGTGATGTTTGCTTCTAGGAATGAATTTAGGAGTATTGCTTCCCTTTCAATTTCATTGAAGAGTTTAAACGATAGTGGCAGTAGTTCCTCTCTAAATTTCTTCTAGAATTCAGCAGTGAAGCCATCAGGACCTGGGCTTTTCTTGGTTGGTAAGCTTTTGATTACATTTTCAATTTCATTGATTGATGTTGGGTTCTTTAGAATTTTTAGGTCTTCTTCATTCAACTTTGGTAATTCATACATATCTAGGAATCTGTCCATTTCTTCTGTGTTTGCCATCTTATTGGCATATAGGTTCAGGAAGTAGGTATTGATGATTCTCTGGATTTCTGCTGGGTCTGTTTTAATTTCACCCTTTTCATTCCTAATTGCATGTATTTGGGCCTTTCCTTTCCTTTTTCTGATAAGGTTGGCTAAGGACTTGTCAATTTTGTTGATTCTTTTGAAGAACCAACTCTTGGCTTCATTGATTTTTTTTGTATTGTTTTCTTAGTCTCCATTGTGTTGATTTCTGCCCTGATCTTTATAATTTTCTCCCTTGTATGAGCTTTGGGGTTGTCCTGCTCTTCGCATTCTAGAAGCTTGAGGTTCTGCATCAGGTTGTTTAATTGGGCACGCTCTGTTTTCCTAATATGATTATTTAGTGCTGTGAATTTCCCTCCTAAGGCCGCTTTCATTGTGTCTCATAGATTCTGATATGTTGTATTGTCATTGTCATTTAATTGAAGGAACTGTCTGATTTCTTTTAATTTCCTCTGTGAGCCATTGGTTATTCAGAAGTATGTTGTTCAATTTTCATGTATTTATGAAATTCTTATGGTTTCTTTTGCTATTGACCTCCAGTTTCATCACACTATAGTCTGATAATATACAGGGGATAAGTTCATTTCCTTTACACTTACCTAAATATGTTCTATGAGCGAGTATGTGGTCTGTTTTGGAGAATAACCCGTGTGCAGCTGAGAAGAATGTGTATTCTGATTTTGTGGGGTGAAGCACTGTGTAAACATCTGTTAGAGTCATATCTTCAATAGTTTGATTGAGTTCTAATATTTCATTGCTTTTTTGTCTAGTTGATCTATCTATTTGTGACAGTAGGGTATTGAGGTTCCCCCACTACTATTGTATTAGTGCATATATGGTTTTTCATGTCCATTAGTATTTGTTTTATATAGTTGAGTGCACTAGTGTTTGGTGCATAGATATTTATGATTGTCATCTCTTCCTCTTGGATTGTTCCCTTTACAAAGATGTAGTGTCCTTCTTTGTCTCTCTTAATCAGTGTGGGTTTGAAATCCACTTGGTCTGCAAAGAAGATAGCTACTCCTGCTTTTTTTCAGGTTCCCATCATATGGAGTATTGTTTTCCACCCTTTAACTTTCAGTCTTATGAGTTTCTTTTTGAATTAAGTGTGTTTCTTGTATGCAACATATTGTTGGATCTTGCTTCTTGACCCATTCTGCCATTCTATTTCTTTTGATTAGTGAGTTGTGACCATTAACATTGATGGTTATAACTGATATGTATTGAGTTATCATTTTCATGACTTTTTCTTTTTGTTTAATCCTCCCTCTTTGCTTTTAATTTGTTGTGTGCCCCGCGGATTCATTCTGCTGAGCTTCCTCGGGGTGTGATCCTTTTGTCTTTTCCTAGGATTTTGTCTAAAATTTTTTGGAGTGCTGGTTTGGTATTCATGAAGTTCCTAAGGTGCTCTTTGTCATGAAAGTATCTTATTTCTCCATCCATTTTGAAAGATAGTTTTGCAGGGTACATCAGTCTGGGTTGGAGGTTGTTTTCCTTTAGGGCTTGAAACACATCACTCCAGGCTCTTCTTGCCTTGACCGTTTGCATTGAGAAGTCTGTTTTGATTCTGATGGGCTTTCCTTTGTATGTGATTTGTTTCTTTTCTCTAACTACTTGTAGAATTTTGTTCTTCTATTGGGTTTCTAGAATCTTAACAATTATATGCCTATGTGTAGATTTTTTTGATCAAGGCTAGTTGGAGTCCTATATGTCTCTCTTATCTGTATGTTAAATTCTTTTCCCCTGCTTGGGAAGTTTTCTGCCATCACTTCTGTGAACAGTTTATATATGTCGTCTGCACTCTCTCCTGTTTCTTCATTGACATCAATCATTCTTATTTTATTTTTCTTTCCATCATCTAGCAGCTGCTGGATTGATTTCTCGTGGTCCCTTAAAATTTTAAAGAATTTTTTTCTTTTCCTGGTCACTAATTGCAATCTTATCTTCTGTATCTGAAATTCTGTCTTCACATTAGCTCATTCTGCTGCATAGACTTTGAACGAAGTTTTTAATCTGCTGGAAATCTGTTTGCATCTGTTTTATGGATTCAGTTTGTTTCCTATATTGGGATTCCATCATGTTCCTCAGCTCCTCTATTTTTTTATCTGTGTCCTCTCTAGATTTATTAATCGTGTCTTGCACTATGGGCACAATCTTTGCTGTTATGTGAGAAATTATTTCTGATTTCAGTTTTTCCATATCCTCTCTCATTGCCAGTTCAGGGAATCCAGGTGGTTGAGTATCAGTGTTTCATCTCGTTTCCCTTTGGGGTTGCTGTAGGTGATCTGGAAGTCTCATTCTGTGGCTTATTTACCTGTCTTCTCATTTTGACACGGGGGTGGGGGGGATTGTGTGTTCCTGGCGCCAGTGTGACTCATGTCCTCTGTGCTTGGAGCCATGGCACGCCTACCCAGAGGCCTCCTCCTGCCTGACAGCTGTGCCATGCTGATCTGGAGGTCTCCTCTGGGCTCGGAGCTGTGGCACGCCCACCTGGAAGCCTCCTGCCTGGGAGCTGTGGCGCGCTGATCTGGAGGTCTCCTCTGGGCTCAGACCCGTGGCACGCCCACCCAGAAGCCTCCTCCTGCCTGGGAGCTGTGGCGCACTGATCTGGTGGTCTCCTCTGGGCTTGGAGCCATGGCACACCTACCCGGAAGCCTCCTCCTGCCTGGGAGCCATGGCACGCTGATCTGGAGGTCTCCTCTGGGCTCGGAGCTGTGGCATGCCTACTGGAAGCCTCCTCCTGCCTAAAATAATATTTCTTATAGAAAGAGAACCACCTGAAATCCCTTACCAGATAATCCATAATAATTCATTCCAAATTCTCAATGTTGCCTGGACTGTCTTGCCATTTTTATTCCATGTAGCAGTGTGTTATGCATGCTTATGAATAAGCACTGTGTGGGATGCTGAATTAAATATGTCTAATAAATATGAGTTCTACTTTCTCAAGAGCCATAATAAAAATGATTGTCATTTATGTGAGCATCAATAAAAGAATAAATTATTACAACCAGTTATAGTGATGCTCAATTCTCAGACACCAATTGCAGATGCATAAAATTATTTCACTTTCTCCTCCTCTACTATTTCTGAAGGAATAGGAAAAGAAAAGGTTTATTTGATTTTTGAATTGCATCTGAAGAAAGATGTGTGGTGTGAATTACTGTTGAATTTCACCCCAAAATAAAGATAAGGAGATGCATCCTACAATTTGGGCAAGAAAATGAAAGTTCAAATATTTACAAATATTTGTTGGAAATAAAAATTTGGTTGGAAATGGCTTCCTAGTGCCATTTATTTTGTTGCAGTTTGCTTCCATAGCAATCTGCAGACCTACCCTGCCAGGAGTGAAGAGCCCCTAAAAGTTGCCATCAGCTATGAATTGGATTACAGGGAGATTAATATTACTAAATACTAGGAAAGATTTTTGCTCAATATTATACATTCAACATATCAATGTTCCCTTGTATGTCTGTGAAAAATGTCTACACATAGTACAGCCCCCAAACTATCTCCCACTTAGAATAGTTAAGAATTCAACTTATACTGCAGAATGTTAGTACTAGAAAATAAGCAAAATGTGGCATTAAGTGTAAAAGTGTATAAACATTGGCAATTTTAGACCCTTGACACTAAATATTTACAACACAACCAGCCAGATTAACTTAGTAGATGTCTAAGTGCAAATACTCCTTCACTGGGGGCGGGGGGCGGTGATAAGCCAATTCTGATATTGGTAGGGCAGTGATACATAAATGAGGCATTTTAGGTAAAATTGTAAGGTCTATAGTTAGAGAGCTGAATCTCTGTTTGATTATCAAAGATTCTTCTAGGTTATGAATGGCTGGCATCTTGTTTGTTATGGAGCATTATAGATACTTAGAGATTTCATGTATTTTCTCTTTGAAGATGAATGTGGAACATAAAGAAAAAAATGTATATATGAAGAGGGCAAAAGAGAAGGTAGAGGAAAATTGATGAGAATTTTTTTCCAGAACCCTCACATACATATTTTACTTTTGTCTTAGAAATTAGCAGTTTTTAAAGTAAAAAATTTAGGATGTACTATCTTTGTTTATGTAATTTCAAAGGACCTCTAAAGCAGTGTTTTACTAGCTTTTGTTAGAGCACATCAGTCTGCCTGTACACTTACACTGAAAACTTAACATTTCCTTCATCTTCTCCTTCTTTCTTTTATTTATTTATTAACCCCTTAATATATAATAGGATTAAGGTAAATCCTCACCTAACTGTAATACACACTTTGGAGAAGCAGATGAGTAAACTGTCAATTGTAATTCAGTAGAGTGAGTACCACAGTAGGTTTCTGAAGGAGATGTAGTTAAGGGCTACAGGAAAGAAATCTAACTCAGCATGAGCATAACAGCAGAGTTTTTGAAATCATGAAATCATTTTCATTTGACCATGAAATGAATGAAAATTATACCTTTCAATAAGGTATAACATGTGTCCAGGCAGGAAAACCACATAGGCATAGACAGGAAAAAATCAAATATAATGAGATGCCTTGCATGTAAACAGCATACTGGCTGTAAACAAACCCAAATAGTATCCTGGAGGATTTTATATTCATTAACAGTATATTGTATATAGTACAAATTTGTCATATTATTTTCTTTCACTTGTATTATTTTGCAGTTTTTACTTAATTGTTGTATTGAAAGGAACAGACAGATTACAGGTTAAAAAAGGAAAGGAAAACATGCAGAGTATAGCTAAAATAAACACATTTATCCATGAATCTCTGCTTTCTCCAAAGATTAAAAAGCAAATCTTCATTAGTGTACATAATGCAGGTATATAGCATAAGTAGTAAATCTGGTAATTACATTCTTTGAATTAGTTAATTGTGACTTTGCTCATCATACAGAAGATTATGCCTTTATGTGTAATGAGTTTTTTATTTTTTAAACAAGATCATATGTATGTATAACATGTATATTTCAGCCTCACTCCTTTTCAATATCTGCACACCCCAACATGTTCATATTTGTCTGTGTAGCTTTCTATTCTTCTTTGAATTTATCTTAAAAATTACTGTTGGATATCTATTGGAAAATGTAAGAGTAACTAACATGGTAATGCTATTGTGTGATAAGAACTGAAAATATAGCTCACAGAACACCTCTAAAATGCAATAGCTATACTTGGGATAGCAAGTCCTTCACCAAAGGAGAGATCTTGGAGGCACATTACAGTGTTGTGTGTTTGTGTGTGTTTGTGTGTGTGTGTGCGCACGCATGCATGCACATGTATTCAAGTAAATATGTTTTTTGGAAATCAGTATTGAAAGTATATGACAGATAACATCTAGCAGTAGTTTTACATCATGTTAACCCCTGTGTTAAAAGTTAGAAATTAAAATAGAATATCCAAAAGTTTCTATCCTCAGTAACCACATGAAATTACTTGACAAGTTAACTTAAATCCAGGCTGAAATGACCTCACACATTAAGGGTCTCAACTATAAGGGATGATGGAAATGTATGGTGAATGTTCAAATTTTTAAAAAATATTACAGTAAAAGAGGCATTACTGTGAATCACCCTCATAATACTCCGTTTCACTTCAAACACACTTAGAACATCATTCTTGCCACTTTCTGAAGCAGTTCTAGAAGACCTTTTTCATGAATGTCTTTATGAGTTTTAATCAAAAATCTAGCGAATGCTGCCACAGAATGCTGTTCAGTGAACAAAAGAAGACTCATAAAAACATGGTGTGTCCTCATCCAACCTAATCACCAGATTGGGGACCTTGTGACTTTTGGCTTTTGCACAAAGTCAGAATGACCCTGAAAGGTAAATGTTTTGAATGGATTCAGGACATCAAGACAGCCATGGCAGCACAACTAAAGACTCTTACAAAAGAAGACTTCCAGAACTGCTTTGGAAAGTGGCAAGAACAATGAGATAAATGTGTTTGAAGCAAGGTTGAGTATTTTGAGGGAGATTAATGGCAATGTGTCTTTACTGTAATATTTTTTAAAAATTTAAACACACCGCATTTTTCATTCATACCTCATATTACTGCTTTGTTGAAATAAATTCATAGCACATTTTTCATAATTGCAGCCTAAGTGACAGTTTCCAACCCTCTTGAAAATAGAAAGAGAAACTTGTAATGCAGGAAAGAAAAAGAGTGATGATGTGAGAGATAGGGGAATAGCAGAGAGCCAGAGGAAGAATTATATTGCTTTTTTAACTAAATTTGGATAAAAGTTCAGTAGGAATCAAACTCTTTTTTTTCTAAGCACAGTGTGGGGAATTATGAAAGACAAGGCTAAGCTGTGCTGAACTTGGCAATTTATTTATAATTTTATAGATTTTTTTATTCAGAAAAAGAGAAAATCAGTGCCACACTTACCACTATTTTCATCCATTTTCTCTTATTTGGGAATGTGTTGATTCCATTGCAAGTAACATTAAATTTAAGTTTTATTGTTTTCCAGATATAATGGAAATTTTAAAACAAAGTTGTACTTTTCAGTTTAAACACTTACCGGTCTAATTATTTAAATACAGAATGACCAGAAGTTGCATATTTTTGTTAATTTTTATAAGGTAATATAACAAGAAATATAAAAATGACAATTTTATCAACTTTATTCAATACAGGAATTGAATGGTTGAAATGACACCTGCCCCAGCACACTCAAGATACCTAGTATGTAAACAAATGGGCTGCCTAAGTGACACTGGAGTAAACTGTTAAGTGGTTATGCCAAGGACAAGGGAACACATTATGAGACTGATATAAGAGTGAAACCATAGAGGCAACCTGCTTTCACTCCAGGTCAAAGGTTACCAATTGAATGTGATTTTATCTCCCAAGACACGTTTGTCATTGTCTAGTGATACTTTGGTTGTCACAACTGGGGGATGCTATGGCATCTAGAGGGTATGATGTTTAACGCTGTCCGATGTACAGGACAGATTTAGCAAAGAAGTGTTAACTCCAGTGTCAATAGTGCCAACTTGGGGCCTGGGATTTAGCTCAGTGGTTCCGGTGCCTGCCTCGCAAGCGCAAGGTCCCGAGTTCGATCCCCAGTACCAAAAAAAAAAAAAAATAGTGCCAACTTGATCACTTCTCGGCCTTTTGGCTAAGACAAAGTGTCACAGTGCCAACTTGAGAATCCCTAACATAGGAGGGGTCCACGGCAAGCATGGAAGTGTGTCACTTGTTCTTGTGAATCACTTTGAAGATGGAAGTTGTTTTTTTAAAAAATGTTTGTCTATTCTCCCTTTTAATTATAAATTATTCATAGTGAATTAATAAAATGTTATACATATGTGGCAACTGGAGACACTAAATTATGACAGTAAAAGTATGTGGTGTGATAAAAAATATAGGAATATTTCAATTTTTAAAAAATCTAACAAGTAGAAGACACGTTGCCAGTAATCCCCCTCAAAATACTCCATCTCTCTGCAAATACACTTATCCCCATGTTCTTGCCACTTTCCAGTGCAGTTCTGCAAGTCCTCTTTGGTGAGTCTCTGTGTTATCATGTTTGCCTTGTGTCCTGAATCAGTTCAAAATGTTTACATTTCACAGTTGTTTCAACTTTAAGGAGAAGCCAGAAGTTGCACGTTGTCAGATCTCATGAATTAGGATTAGGATGAGGATACACCATAATGTGTTCATGAGCTTGCTTTTCTGTTGGATGGCACTTGGTAGCAGCATTCACCATATTTCTCACCACGCCTCATAAAGACATTCATGAAACAGGACTTCCAAAACTGCTTCAGGAAATGCCAAGAATGATGGATAAGTATGTTGGAAGGGGAGGAACTATTTTGTGGATGATTAATGACAATGTGTCTTTTACTGTAATAAACTCTTGAAATTCAAATATCACCTTATGTTTCGATCACATCTCTTATAACATTTTAAAAATGCTTTTAAAATCATACAGACCTGAATTCAAAAGCCAGATTTTCTGTTCACTGACTCTGTTACCTTGGTTAGGCTTCCTATGTCTGAATCCTCCTGTATTTTAAATGTTTATACTAGAATTTACCCCATTTAGGTTTTATAAACTGTAACAGAAATAAGCAGCAGACCAACACCTTCATCAAAAACATACAAATCACACTGAATAAAAATTATTTTTTGAAGATATTGTAAAGCTGCTGAAGGACTCAGCGGTTAAGGTGTCGAGATTCCCAAGAGAGAAGAGTTTATTGAGGGAAACTGAATTCTGCATGCCACTGTACCCCTAGGGGGTTAATTAGTACATAGTATAAGGTTAAGCTAGGAAGAAAAAAAAAAGAACTTTTAACAATTTTACCAGGTAGAGAAGGTAAAAATGAAATTTTGGGCTCTCAAAGCAAGCAGAACTTGAAAAGCAAAGATGCTTGGAAGACATAAGATAGAAAGAAAATGAGTCAAGGATTTGAGCCTGTTCCTCAAGGTATTTGCTATGGATTTAGACCCTGCACTAAGGGCTGAAAACAATACAAACTAATAAATTCTGCCTAAACACAAAAATCTGGATGAATCTCACAAACATAATGTGGGATGGAAATTTCAGCCACTTAATCATACATAAAATAGAAGCTTATCTATTGATGGAATTCACAATGATTGCTCTGCAGAGAAGACAATTAGTGTAAGACACCATCAACTTCCTTTATAGGTGCTGCTAGTGTTCTATTTATTTATATTGGTGATTATTACAAGGTATTTTTTTTAGACTATTACAACCTTTTTACCTGTGATTTGTGAGCTTTTCATATGTGTGGTGTGCTTTGATGATATTTCTTTACAATTAAATGGAATTATCCATTTAATATTTTTTAAAACAACTGCTAATTAGGTAAACACAAAAAGCACTGGACATTTTGTCATTGTTATTGGTATTATGATGTCTTTCAATTTAATATGATGTAAAACACATGCAGGACTCATTTCTAGATAAAGAAATGTTTACATAATTGTATAATTTTTATGGAGATGTTGTATTTTCTTTTTATTGCTAAAGCACAGACTTTGGGTTTCGCCATTTGATCCCAAAATTCAATTTGTCTCCTGAGAAAATTGCTTTGTGGGAGGTAATTTTGTGGCAATTGTTTCTTGTCTGTTTTCCATATTAACTGGGACTTAAGGTGAGCTACGTAATCAGAAAGGTGTAGCTGATTACACAAGCGATCTCAGAAATACTTGTGATGAATCAACACATTTGCAAAGCTCCTTTAGATTTTCTGAATGAAAAGTTTCATAACAGTTGACTGCTAATGTTGGTGAAAATTTTTCTGCAGAGAAATATAAAAATTACATGACCTCCTCAATTTTTAATGAGAAAATGATCAGTAAATCCCAGTTCAAAACTTGGAAAGTTCAAACAAAAAGTAGCCTCCAGTGAGAAATAAAAGATAATTTTAGTGTTCCTTTGATTTATTTACTTGGATAAGATGATGTGTCTCTGAATGTATTTGAAATTCTAATAGATGAGGAGAAGAAGGCATGATTTTAACTCGTTGAGAGAACTTTTACTAACAGAATTTATTAAGCTATCTATCAGTAAGGAAGTTGTTGCATGTTTCCAAACTGAACTGCCTGATAATCTGTTTCAAATCTACTAAAATTATAGAATTTATTTGTAGATTTTATCATTTAATTTGTATGGTTCCTTGCAAAACTGTCTTTATAAGTAAAGAAGAGAAAATTTAGGAAGATTATAAGAAAATCTTCAAATGCTCTAAGCTCTGCTGTGGAATTTCCACATTCCCTGGATTCTCCTTAATTCTCCTGTTACAGTGAAGTCTATTTTTTAATTATAACATTTATAGAGATGCTAAAGAGAATTTGAAAAGTAAATAATGGTGAAAACAGTAAAAAAATGGTATTACTACCCAGTGTCACAATTACTAATAGTTCACTGTAATGTCTATCACTTGATTCTTGTAATATCAGTTAGCAAAGATGTGATAAAACTTTATATGTGTATATATTAAAAACTTTTTTCACTGAATATTATCATATTTTATTGTTATGCCTTTCTCTTGTTTTAATGAATGAATATTATGCTACATGGTTAAAGCATAATATAATTCTCTGTTGAACGCTAAGTCATTTCTAATTTTGATGCATTTGTGCATCTGTATTTGTGATTACGCCTTGGATGGTTAAGTTTTGTTGTCAACTTGACTGGATCGAGAAAATTAATAAAACATGCTTCTGGGTGTATCTATGAAGATCATCAGTGTGGAGGCAGCACACTAAGGAGGGGATGACCCGCCCCAAATGTAGACTCAATCCAGTGATGCTCCATGTTGCTTCCAAACCTTCAACCTCAAATTGGAGCTTTCTCATTGGCACTTCTTGTTCTGAGGATTCCAACTTCTCAGAATGAGAAGCTACTGATTTCCCCAGGTCTCCAGACTGAAGGCCAGACTATTCAGCCTCCAGCCAATCTAAAACATCCCCTCTTAAATAAATAAATGGCAACATAAATATACTATTTATTCTGCCCTCTAAAGAATCTACACCAAAAGAATACTTGAAATAAAATAATCAGAATGAAATGTATTAAGATTTTGAATATGTATTTAATCTCTTTAGGAGATTATTACTGTGGTAATGGAATTATGACAGAATACACTTTCATATTTCTTTGTTTATCAAAGACTTTCAGATGTTGTATATAAGGTATTAACTATGACTATTTTCTACTTAACCATGTGGGTCAAAAAGCATGTAAGAAAATTGCTTTTCTATAGTAATACTTTTAGAATTTATATATTTTTATATAATTGTATATTATTTATATATATCCCTTATTCTTAGAATCAAGAACCATATCATTTTATAGGTACATTTGTAACATCTATTTTGCTGCAACAGGAAGTTAGCTGAATGTATTGATGGATGTATAGACAGTTGGACAGACAAGATACAGAAGAAGGAAGGAAAGAAGAGAGGAAGGAAGGAAGGAAAGAAGGAAGGAAGAAAAGAGGAGGTAGATGCTGTAGTAGTCTTCCCCCTGGCATTTTGTTAATCAAATCTATAAAAATGCCTAATGAGCCAGCTCAAAGGAAAAGTTTCATAAAGACAATGAGAAGGTAGCTCAGTGATTACAAATTACAAATAATTGGTATTATTGCTCTTTAAAACAACATTAAATTTTTGATTAGTAAGGATCAGCTTATAAAATTCATGACCAGGCTATACTGAG
The DNA here is from genome assembly GCF_053883595.1 of Heterocephalus glaber. Classification (NCBI taxonomy): domain Eukaryota; kingdom Metazoa; phylum Chordata; class Mammalia; order Rodentia; family Bathyergidae; genus Heterocephalus; species Heterocephalus glaber. Next base: position 4,115,004 of record NW_028258463.1, read on the forward strand.
GTTGAAATTTCCCATACGTAATAGGAGGGTGAAAGGGAGAGGAGATACTAAATAATTTTAAACAGGTAATTGATTTGGTCAAACAGGCATGAACACAAATTAAAAAAGCATAGCAATGTGAATGACAAATTGAATTTAAGGAGTGAGAGAGTAAGAATAGAAGGTTGTCCAGTGACCATCATGATGGGATTACTATTCTTTTTTTGGCAGTGTATTATAATTTTAGACAAAATATTTAAGAACAAAGACATGAACCCTTAAATGTTCTGGAATGTTAAATTGTCAGAATACCTGCTGGGAGACCACTAAGGTAAGAGAAGCTTCCTTTCAATATTAACATTTGGGTACTTATTAAATAAGTGCCGTGGTTCAAACTCAAGAAAATAATTGTCTTATTTGGCATCTGTCTTTCGCATGTAATGATGAATTTTATCCAAGATCTTAGGTAGGTTTTGACTATCAGACCAACCATGCTGTTCCTCAGTTGATGCTCATTGCTGGCTCTGGGGGCAGATTGGGAAGCCTGCCACACTACTGGTACATTTCCATTCCTAATGACAACTTGGCACACCTGCTGCTTCAGTAAGCTTAGAGGAAACATCTCTGGCATTTAGTACCTTCTACTAGGGCTTTAAGAGTGAGAGTCAACTAAATAATCATCATTAACCAAACCACCCATCCTTTGTTTTAATCCCTGCAGAGTTCATTAGCCAGAATGAAAAGGTTAGATTAATCCTTATTTATAATTACAGTGGTTAGGAGAAAATTTTGAAGCAGTGATACAGTGTAATTGTTCTTACATCTGTAAGTCTGAACTTGGTTATAATAACTCTTGCTTATAAGTTCATTATTAATATTTTCACTTTTCATTATAGTAGATGAAGTATAAACTAGAAATAATGAAGCATAATATCTATTTCAATTGTTCGTATTGACTATAAAATTTATCATTGCTAGAGGTGCCCCATGTTGACAGTATTTGTGCATACATACTGTCTTTGCTTGAAACAATGAGTAATCACAATATTCTTCTAATAAAGGTTGCCAAAACTGAAGACAACTGACTGATATATTAATAATTTTTTATCCAAAAATGGCACATCCTGTAACATTATTCTCAAACATACTTGCAAATATATCGTAATTTTAGCGTTTAGAGAAAAAGAACATCATAAATGATCCAGAAATTCTTACCTTTGTAGGATTAAATAACCTATAAATGATCTATTTATATGGAAGACATCAGGTATATCTTAAATAATAAAACCCTTCATACAAAAGCAAAGAGGGGCTCAGGATGTAGCTCAGTGGTGCCGCACCTGCCTGGCAAGCACAGGTCCAGAGTTCGGTTCCTAGTACCAAAAAATAAAAGCAAAGAACCAACACTGCCATCCCTATAATAAAACCACTCTACATCCTGCCAGATCTGTCTTCTAATAGTTTGTTTTGTTAAACAAATTTCTATGTATGTTCATAATTTTTTTCCATTATCCAATTTTAGGATTAGCACAATGTTGATTTCCTAAAATGAGGGAAGTGTTCCTTTTTTTTCTGCTTTAAATGTGTGATGTAATTTATCAGTTAAGATGTATATGAGCCTGTTGTCATATAGGTAGGTTTTCAAGCTAGGAATATACTTTCTTTAACAGGTGCTATTCAAATTTTATATTTCCTCCAGAGTTAGTTTCATTAATTTGTCTTCCAAGGTACTTCTTAGAAGTTGTCAAATTTATTTCAAAACAGATTTTTGAAATATACTTTCTATATCCTTCTAAATTCTGTAAAATCTGTGATAATTTCCTCTAGATCTTGATATTTTAATTTTAAAAATGTATAATTGATATTGTGTAATAGGAAGTAAAAGTCTAAAGGAGCAGGGGAAGTGGGAGGGGAAGGGGAAAGGAAAGAAGGGAAAAGAAAAAATGAGAAAAGGAAAAAAATGGAAACTAAACCTTTGCAAATAGGGAAGGGTGGAGGGGGTGAAGGGATGGCAGGGGAAGGGGAAAAAAGAATAAGAACCAAGATACTCTTGTAATTGTACAAGATCCCAATGATGTATGGAAATGTATTTTATACCTAAAATGTACCAATAAACTTAATGGGGAAAAAAAAATAAAAGCAAAGAGTAACCATTATTTTGAACAATACTCATTAGGTCTATTATTTTTTAAAATAACTTATTAAAACTTCTATTCAAAAGTGCTATGAAGTCTGGGATAAATAGCACTCGATTTTGTCAAAGAAATATATGAGTAATACTTCATTATAAATGAAGAAATTAACATAATGTCTGTCTCATAATTTTTATCATGTGTGCCATCATAGAACATGATATTTGAGGGGATGTTAATAAAGTTAAATTTTGGAAGCTAAAATTCTGAGACTCAGACTTTGCCCTTGGTGAAATCTAGTGTGAATCTTCTGGAAAGTAATCTTGGAGTTCTGTCTTCGTGTCTGCATTCACCTTCAAACTTCAGCATCTTCTTCATAGATAATATATAAAGCAAACACACTAAACCAAAAGGAAAGGAACTTAGGCTTTTGCCCAACCTTTGCTATCAACTAGCTGAGAGTGCTGGGAAACTTCCATCAACCACTGGAATTTTAATATCATATGGAGCACGCACGTACAGAGCTAAATAATCTTTAATATCTGAGTTCTGACATTCCCTTATGCTACAGTGGATTGAATGGAATAATTCCCCCAAAGTGTCCCAGAGTCCAAACATGCCATCAGTAGTGAGAATAAAATTTGAGTCTCTAATGTTCAAAATTAAAACAAATACATGTTGCTCTTTTGTTCAGTGATCACCATGAAAAAAACTAAAGATGGAATGCAAGTTTAATTTTCAAATAAATGATACTTTTTTATTCTGTTTTCTTGCAAAAATTCAAGAGTATTCATAGCAATAAATTAGGTCATTATTCGTAAGCAGTGTACTCTTCACAGCAACTCTGATACTTGAGAATTAAAAAGAGCCTATGGGCCGGGAATTTAGCTCTGTGGTGCCACTGCCTGCCTTGTAAGCGCAAGGTCCTGAGTTAGATCCCTGGAAGGGAGGCTGCGGGGTGGGGGGGTGGGGGATCCAGTACCCTAAATATGGGATGGATGGAGTAAGAGGTAAAAACGAAAGTTGACCCAGTTTCATGGTATGGATTTAAGTCACAACTTTCAAAAAGATAAAAGAATTGTCAGCTTAATTCAATAAAAATTCTAAAAAGAAGTAGTGAGTTCTTCCCAGGTGAGTAGAGCACAGAGAAGACAATATACAGCAGTAGTAATTACAACCCTAAACAGGCAATGAGGTCTTCATTCAAGGCATCTTGTGGAGACCAGCCTATCAGGGAGTGTCTTAGAAACAATTATATAGACAAAAAAAAGATCCCCCAAAGGTACATACTTTGTATTCTCATTTGTCAAGATCTAGAGAACATAATGCTATGACTGAACATGGTGATAATGATATGTCACTGTAACAGATGGATAGCCCTGACGTGGGATGTTACTAATGGAGTAGGTTGTGCATAATAAGAGGCAGAGGTATATAGGAAATCTCTGTACCTTCTGCTTAGTTTTGTTATGACTTCAGAACTCCTCTAAAAATGGAGTTTATTTAAAAATGAATACTATGTCCTTTTGATATAGGGCACCAAGTAATCCAAACAAGTGAAATAATCCAAACAAGGGAAGAATAACTCCCAACCTGCTAGGTATCTAATACTCAATTTCATGTTCTCTAAAATCCACTAATAAATTCCAGGAACAGTGGAGATTAAGAGCAAGGAATATTTATTGAGGGAAAGACAGCTGCTGCCTGAGAGAAACAGAAGGGAACACCCACAAAGTGGGTTTCCCAGAGCCCTATTTCCCAGGGAGATTTTATGGAGCAAAGCCATGAACCCAGGGAGGTACAAAATGTGACAAAACTATAGCCAACTGATTAAGATCCAATGGAAAAATCACAAGATGGGCATGACATGGGACAAAACCATAATCAACCAGTAAGATTGTAAGGACAATCGCCCAGGTAATATTGTTTAATTGGGATCAAGTGGGAAAATAAGTCATGATGTTGCAGCAAATCGAAATGATCTTTCAGAGACAGGAGAGTTGGGTAAAATAAAAAAGAAGTTTATTGCCAGGCAATGGACAGCCTCAGGAAACACGTCCTTCTAGGCTGACCACAAGTTAAGACAGTTTCTCCTTTTTATACCTTTTACAGGGCAGCTTAACTTGTGGTTACACACCAGAATGTGGTAAGGGCATGATAAAGCAGCATTAGGTGGCAAGGGTAGCATAAGTTGCAATTACAGAATGTAGCAAGGGTCTGGTACAGCAGCATTAGGTACAGGGTACTTAGGTAAGACACACTTCAAGGATAACTTCTAATCTCTCCAGGAGCAAGCTGCCCCCACAACAGGGAAGAGGCCCACCCAGAGTTTTCAAGCAGGGACAATTTCACACAAGTTTCAAACTACACACAAGTTTCAAACAGGGTTTAGCACAGAGTTCATTAGCAAATATTTTACAATAATTATCCATTCCAAATTATGTATGGCAGCTCTTTCTATCTCAATGAATGAACAAGAAGTTTCTGGAAAGGAAATGGACTAGGGAGATTTTAGTCCCCACTTAAGGTGATTGATGCCTATTTAGAATATCAATCACTGCTCTTAATCTCTAGGGGAAGTATGTGAGTGTAGTACTTTTTGTCTTTATACTGCTTACTGCTTACCTTCAGTGCATGTATTTCCACTGTCTTTGGGTTTTTGGTTTTTTGTTGGGTTTTTTTTTTTTGGTACCTGGGATCAAACTCAGGACCGTGTGCTTGAGAGACAAGCAGTGGCACCACCAAGCTAAATCCCAGGCCATCTCCACTGTCTTTTGGATTTATTGGAGAGCTGGCCCTGTCTACCTGCCTACAAGATATCTAATGACTTGGCTGACTTGTATATTTAAATAATGTGGGAAGACACAGGGAAAACTTTGGCATGGGGCAACTCATCCTAGCTTTCAGGAAGAACTGTAACAAGGAAGTCTTAGAATCAAAGAGACAATGGTTATAACTAGAGCATGGGCTTCTATTTTGTTAAATTCCATAATTGTGAATCTAACCAGAGATTTCTTGCCAGTTCAAATTGAGAAGATGGAGAGCAGGGGCAGGCTGAGTGCACCCTGCTCAGTTTAGCTTGCTCCGCCCAATTTTGACCAGGAGACCCTGCTTGTGAGGAACCCCTGGCTTGCCCACCAGCCTCCAGCTTGGCCATGAGCTTGGGCAGAGCAGGTGCGGGCTGAGTGCACCCTGCTCAGTTTGGCTCGCTCCACCCACTTTCAACCAGGAGACCAAGCCCCTACTTGGATCTACACTACAGAGGCACAGGGGAGCATAAAGGCCATTGTCCTGAGCTGCAGAAGTGAACAACAGAGAGAGGACCTCTCTCAGGCTCCCTGATGAAAACTGAAGCCCACTGGAAAGTGAAGAGAATTTCTGCAATAAAGGCACACCAGACCACCATGCTTGGTAAGTTGGAGGGATCATCACCTCCCATCTGAACCTGGACTATCTTCAGGGGAAGGGCAGCTGGAACCTACAGTAGAACCTTGCAGAGTTCAACCCTGCAGGAGGACAGGGAGCTCAACTTGGGACTTGCAGCAAGAAATCTGCCTGAATCTCATGAGTCTGTGACTGGCTTACTGAGACTCATTGACTTATAACTGCACACTGCTGCCCACATTGTCTGTTGTGACAGCAGATTCATACCCTGAAGGAGGCCCTTGATTTTTATCTTTTATTTGTTATTTTCAAAATTACCACTATTTTTTATGCTCTTAAATTGTTTTCTTTCCTACTCTTTTAAAAATTTAATTTTTCTCTTCTTTCTTTTCTCTTTTCTTTCTCTCTCTCTCTCTGCCTTGCTCCCTTGCTGTCCCACATTGTACTTTATCTCCCTTTGTGTTCCTGTTCTGCCCCTAATTAGTATTTCTTTTTTATCTTTTCTTCTCTTTCCTTCTCTTGCCTGTGTCCTCTAGCCTCCCTGCTAACATTCCCCTATCCTTCTACTTACTAATTCCTCCCTCCCCAACTCCTTGTAACTCCCCATCCCAAAGGGTAAACTTGCTATATTGAAAAGTTTATTCACTATAAACATATGTTGGGTTGGTCCTCGATTTTGATTTAATTCACACAGTTAAAGGTGAAAGATTAATAACTATCATAAATTGTCATTTTCTAAGAGTTACTTGATGTTATTGTGTTGTTGATTGTATCACTTGGGCTAAGGTGTTGTGATTAATCTAATCAGTTGTCCTTCCTGGTATAATGAAAATGAGCCAGCCTCAGAGCCATTAGAGACTCAAAACCTAAAGACCAGCTATAGCTGGAAGACACCTCTGAGAAGCAATCATTCCATAAGTGTTCTAAATACATCAACAAAGATACTTACAATAAGCAACTTCAAAGTATCAACCCAGGAATAAAACCAAGGAGAGTACCCAAAACAAAAATGAGAAGACATTTAAGTAATGCACAAACTCAGACGTTCATCCCACAAATGCCAAATTTTGGGGAAAATGAGGTGGAAAAGTCTGATAATCCACCACCTGAACACCCTGAACTGATAGCACAAGAAGTAAAATAGATGAATGAGGCTCTAGAAAAATTCAAAACAGAAATAATTTCCCAGATAACTACAGAGATGGTGAGCAGAGTGGAAGACATGATTAGAGGCTCTAGAACAGAAACAGATTTTAAAAAATAGATGAACTCAGAAACATGCTGGAACCATGAATTCCCAGCATAAGAAAGAAATGAAAACCATGATCACCCAACATAAGAAAGAAATGGAATGCATGAAAGAGATTCAAACAGATATTCAGGAAATTAAAAGCTCCATTGAAAGCAAACAGAGCAGATTAAGGGAATCTGAAGATAGAATATCAGATGTAAGAGACAGGATTGTGGTGAAGGACCATGAAAAAAGAGATTTCTTAAAAATGGTAAGGGACCATGAGAAATCAATCCAGCAGCTGTTAGATGATCCAAAGAAGAATAACAAGACTGATAGGAGTCCACGAAAAAACAGGAGAAAGGACAATTGATATTAAAAAAACTGTTCACAGAAGTAATAGTAGAACACTTCCCAGGCAGAGGTGGAGAAATGGACATACAGATAAGTGAGACATATAGAACTTCAACTAGCCATGATAAAAAAAAATATCTACACCTAGACATATAATAGTCAAGATCCCAGAAACCCAACAGAAGAACAAAATCCTACAGGCAGTTAGAGAAAAGATACAAATCACCTACAAAGGAAAGCCCATCAGAATCATGGCAGACTTCTCAACACAAACTCTAAAATTGAGGAGAGCCTGGAGTGAAGAATTTCAAGCCCTAAAAGAAAATAACTTCCAACCTAGACTGTTGTATCCTGCAAAAATTATCTTTCAAAATTGATGGGGAAATTAGATACTTCCATAGCAAAGAACACCTGAGAAATTTCATGAACACCAAAGGAGCACTCCAAACAATTCTAAGCAATATCCTAGAAAAAGACAATGAAGGTCACAACTCCATCAGGCCCAAAAGAGGGAAGCCATGAGGCAAGGTAAGAAACTAAAGGGAAAAGGGGGAAAAACAAGAAAAGAGCCAACAACCTGAAAACATCATGACAAGGATGAGTCAATATCTATCAATTATAACTCTCAATGTTAATGGCCTCAATTCACCAGTCAAAAGAAATACACCTTTCCCTGTTCCCTACATTTGGTGGCCAATGTGCATGTGAATCGGATCCATGGGTAAACTCACCTGTGAGACAAACTCAGAGTAAAAGAAACAGTACACAAATCTCCCAGGACGATTTCTGGACTGAGATAAGGAACACTGGTGTGGAGCTAGCAGATTCCTGCTGAGATACCTGAGGAATGGGATTGGTGACCTTAGAGGCTATGTCTGTAACCTTGGAAGAGTGGGAGCATCTGGATTCAGCTTAGAGGTATTTCCACAGGGAGAGTTCGCACAAGAATTACCGGAGGATGGTCTTGAATAAATTAAATTGAAAAAGTGCTCCCAGCCCAGAGGCTGGTGCTTTGGGGCTGTGGATGCACTGCACCCAGCTCAGTAGAAGGGGCTTCTGGGCTACCATTCCACCACTCCCAGCCCAGAGGTAGGGGCTTCTGGGCTGCCATTCCACCACTCCCAGCCCAGAAGAGGTAAGCCATGAGGATGCCAACACCACCCACCCCACTGAAATGAGAAGACACGTAAGCAAGTCTGAAAACCAGACTTTCAGATCACCTACAGCAACCCCAAAGGGAAAGGAGATGGAACACTCTGATACTCAACCACCTGGACTCCCTGAACTGGCAAAAAAAGAGGATCTGGAAAAAATGAAATCAGAAATAATTTCTCACATAACAGCAGAGATTGGGCCCATAGCACAAGGCATGATTAATAAATCTAGAGAGGATATAGATAAAAAAAAAATAGAGGAGGTGAGGAACATGCTGGAATCCCAACATAGGAAAAAAATGAAATCCATAAAACAGACACAAACAGATTTCCAGGAGAATAAAAACTCCACTGAAAGTCTACACAGCAGAATGAGCCAATGTGAGGACAGAATTTCAGCTCTAGAAGATAAGATTGCAGTTAGTGACCAGGAAAAGAAAAATTGCTTCAAAATTATAAGGGACCATGAGAAATCAATGCAGCAGCTGCTAGATGATGCAAAGAATAACATAAATCTTCTTGGAGTCAATGAAGAAACAGGAGAGAGTGCAGATGACATTAAAAAAAACTGTTCACAGAAGTAATGGCAGAAAACTTCCCAAGCAAGGGAAAAGAACTTGACATACAGATAAGTGAGGCACATATGACTCCAAATAGCCTTAATCAAAAAAAAAATCTACACATAAACATATAATTGTTAAGATTCCAGAAACTCAACAGAAGAAAACATTCTACAAGAAGTTAGAGAAAAAAAACAAATCACATACAAAGGAAAGCCCATCAGAATCACAGCAGACTTCTCAATGCAAGCACTCAAGTCAAGAAGAGCTTAGAGTGACATATTCTAAGCACTAAAGGAAAACACCCTCCAACCCAGATTGATGTACTGTGCAAAACTATCTTTCAAAATTGATGGAGAAATAAGATACTTTCATGACAAAGAGCACATTAAGAACTTCACGAATACCAAACCAGCATTCCAGAATATTTTAGATAATATCTTAGAAACAGACAATGGGGATCACAACCCCAGGAAAATAGCAGAATGAATCCATCAGGAACCACAAGAAATTAAATGTAAAGGGGGAGAATCCAACAAAAAGAAAAGTCATGACAATGATAAGTCAATATGCATCAGTTATAACCATCAACATTAATGGTATCAATTCACCAATCAAAAGAAAGAGACTGGCAGAATGGGGCAAGAAGCAAAATCTAACAATTCACTGCATACAAGAAACAGACTTAATTCAAAAAGAAACTCATTGATTGAAAGTTAAAGGGTGGAAAACAATACGCCATGGAATGGGAACCCGAAAAAAAGTGGGAGTAGCTATCCTCTTTGCAGACCAAGTAGATTTCAAACTAACACTGATTAAGAGAGACAAAGAAGGATACTACATCCTTGTAAAGGGAAGAATCCAATAGGAAGAGATGACAATCATAAACATATATGCACCAAACAATAGTGTGCCCAACTATGTAAAAAAAATGCTAATGGACATGAAAAATCAAATAAGCACTAATACAGTATTAGTGGAGGAACTCAATACCCCATTGTCACAAATAGATAGATCAACTAGACAAAAAAAAGCAACAAAACACTAGAACTCATTCAAACTCTTGAACAAATGAATGTAACAGATGTTTACAGAGTGTTCCACCCCACAAAATCAGAATACACAGTTTTTTCTGCTGCACATGGGTCATTCTCCAAAATAGAACACATACGTGCTCATAGAACATGTTTAAGTAAGTGCAAAGGAATGGAAGTTATCCCTTATATATTATCAGACCATAGTGCAATAAAATTGAAGATGAATAGCAAAAGAAACCTCAAAAGCCCCACAAACACATGGAAATTGAACAACACACTTCTGAATAACCAATGGGTCACAGAGGAAATTAAAGAAGAAATCAGACAGTTCCTACAATTAAATGACAATACCAGTACAGCATAGCAGAATCCATGGGACACAATGAAAGCTGCCTTATGAGGGAAATTCATAGCAATGAATACCACATCAGGCAATAAAAAACCTAATGCTGAAACACAAGCTTCTAGAAAAAGAAGACCAGGACAAACCCACAGCTCATACAAAGGAGGAAATTATAAGGATCAGAGCAGAAATCAATTTACTGGAGACTAAGAGAACAATACAAAAAATTTATGAAGCTAAAAGTTATTTATTTGAAAGAATAAACAAAATTGACAAACCCTTAGCCAAACTTATCCAAAAAAGGAAAGAAAAAGCCCAAATCGATGCAATTAGGGATGAAATTACAATGGACCCAGCAGAAATCCAGAGGATCATCAATACCTACTTCGAGAATCTATACGCCAAAAGATGGAAAACACAGAAGAAATGGACAGATTCCTAGATAGGTATGAATTACTAAAGTTAAACAAAGAAGACCTTAAAATCCTAAACAACCCAATATCAATGAAATCGAAAATGTAATTAAAAACTTACCAACTAAGAAATGCCCAGGTCCTGATGGCTTCACTGCTGAATTCTACAAGACATTTAGAGAGGAACCACTGCCACTACTGTTTAAACTCTTCAATGAAATTGAAAGGGAAGTAATACTCCCAAATTCATTCCTGGAAGTAGGCATCATCTTGATCTCCAAAGCAGAGAAAGATCCAACTGAAAAAGAGAACTATAGGCCAATCTCACTAATGAACATAGATGCAAACATCCTTAATAAGATACTGGCAAATAGAATGCAGAAGATCATCAAGAAGATCATACACCCTGACCAAGTGGGATTCATCTCAGGGATGCAGGGTTTGTATAACATACCCTAATCAATCAGTGTAATTCATTATATCAATAGAGCCAAGGACAAAAACTATGATTATTAATGATTATGAACAATGATTATTAACAATGATTATTTCCATAGATGCAGAAAAAGCATTTGACAAAATCCAACACGCATTTATGTTAAAAACCCTACAAAAAATTGGAATAGATGGTCCCTACCTCAATCTGTTAAGAGCCATCTATGAAAAACCAACAGCCAATATCATACTAAATGGTCAAAAACTGAAATCCTTCACACTAAAATCAGGAACAAGACAAGGATGTCCACTATCACCACACTTGTTTAATATAGTTTTGGAAATATTAGCCACAGCAATTAGACAAGAGAAAGAAATAAAATGAATGAAGATAGGAAATGAAGAAGTCAAATAGTCATTATTTGCAGAAGACATGATACTCTCTATAGAAGGCCCCAAGAACTCCGCCAAAAATCTTCTAGTTTTAATAAGCAAATTCAGTAGAGTCGCTGGATAGAAGGTTAACACACAGAAATCAATAGCTTTCCTCTACACAAACAATAGACTCACTGAGACAGAAATAGGGCAAACAATTCCTTTCACAATAGCATCCAAAAAACTGAAATAGCTAGGAATCAACCTAACAAAAGAAATCAAAGACCTCTTCTCTGTAAACTATAGCATTCTCAAAAGAGATTAAAGATGATATCAGAAAATGGAAAGACATCCCCTGCTCCTGGGTAGGACAGATCAATATAGTGAAAATGGCTATACTTCCAAAACTGCTATACAGATTCAGTGCAATTCCAATTGAAATCCCAGCAGCATACTTCATAGACCTTGAGAAAACCAAAAATTCATTTGGAACAAGATGAGACACAGAATAGCAAAAGAAATTTTAAGTAAGAGAGACATGGCAGGGCTATCACATCCCCAATTTGAAACTATACTACAAAGCTACTGTGATAAAAAAACAACATGGTACTGGCAAAGAAACAGACGTGAGGATGAGTGGAACAGATTATAAGATGCCAAAACAACTCCAGACACACTCAGTCATCTCATCTTCGATAAAGGACCCAAACACCCTCACTGGAGGAAAGATATCCTCTTTAATAAATGGTACTGGAAAAATTGAGTTTCAACTTGCCAAAGATTAGAACTAGACCTATATCTCTCACCACTTACCAAACTAAAATCAAAATGGATTAAGTATCTAAATATTAAAATAGAAATGCTGAATCACCTGAAAGAGAGGTAAGGTAGAACTCTTGAAGACATTGGTGTAGGAAAAGATTTTATGAACAAAACTGCAGTTGCCCGTGATGTAGCACAAACAATCAACAAGTGGGACCTCTTCATATTAAAAAGCTTCTGCACAGCAAGTGAAACCACCAACAGTGTGAAGACACAAACCACAATGTGGGAAAAAAAAACCCTTCACCTGCTGTTCCTCAGACAAAGGTCTACTGTCCTGAATCTGTGAAGAACTTAAGAAAATCAGACCTCCCAAATTTAAAGACCCAATCTGAAAATGGGCACCTGAAATGAACAGACATTTCTCAGACAAAGAATTAGAAGTAGCAAATAAACCTAGGAAAAAATCCTCAACATCATTGGTCATTGGAGAGATGCAAATGAAAACAAAGCTGAGATCACTCCAGAAAGAGTGGCTGCTATTATGAAATTAACCACTAACAAATGCAGGTGGGGCTGTGGGGAAAGAGGAACCCTGCTCCACTGCTGGTGGGAATGTAGACTGGTGCAACCACTGTGCAGCTCAGTATGGAGATACCTCAAAGAACTAGGACTGGAAGTTCCATTTGACCCCACTATTCCCCTGCTGGGTATCTTCCGCAAAGAATTAAAAGAATCATATCACAGTGATATATGTGTACCCATGTTTATAGCAGCACAATTTGTAATAGCTAAAGCTTGGAAGCAGCCCAGATGCACATCAACTGGAGACTGGACAAAGAAAATATGTGGGTTTATTTTAATAAAATGTAGTACTACTTAGCCATAAAAAATGAGAAATTAGAGACATTTATAGCTAAATGGATTCACATTGATGTGATACACTTAAGTGAAATAAATAGGACACACGTGTAAATACCAAATAGTTTCTCTAGTGTGAGAAACTGAAAGTGTAAATCAGGACTAAATGGTATAATAGATAGTGTGAAATAGGAAGAAAAGGAGCAAAGGCAAAGGAGAAATGGGGAAATTAAAGAAGGGAATGGAATTAATATGAGAAAATGAATAAATAGAAACAAAGTCTTTGTAAATAGGGAGGATTGGAGGAGTTGAAGGGAGGGCAGGGGAAGAAGGGAAAAATAAGAACCAAGAGAGATTATGTAAAGGTGCAAACTTGCAATGATGAATGTCATTATATTGTATACCTAAAATGTACCAATTAAATTTATAAAAAACGAAAAAGAAGTAGACTGACACAATGGATTAAGATGCAAAATCCAACAATATGCTGTATACAAGAAACACATGTAAATCAAAAAGAAATTCAGAGCTGAAAGTAAAAGAATGGAAAACAGTTCTCCATGCCACAGGAACCTAGAACAAACAGGGATTGCTATCTTATTTTTGGAAACATTAGATTTCAAACCAAAACTAATTAAGAGAGATAAAGATGGTAACTACATCTTTGTGAAGGGAACAATACAAGAGGAAGAGATGACAATCCTAAATATATATGCACCAAATACAAATGCCCCCAACTATACAAAGCAAATATTAATGGACAAGAAAAATTAAATAAGCACTAATACAATTGTAGTGAGGGATTTCAATACCCCACTATCACAAATAGACAGATCTTCTAGACTAAAAATTAACAATGAAATTCTAGAACTGAACCAGGCTATTGAACAAATGGACTTAATAGATGTTTACAGAGTGTTCCACCCCACAAAATCAGAATACACATTCTTTTTAGCTGCACACGGGGCACTCACCAAAATAGACCACATGCTAGCTCATAGCCCATGTCTAAGTAAATGTAAAAGAATTGAAGTTACCTCCTGTATATTATCAGACCATAGTGCAATAAAATTGGAAGTCAATAACATAAGAAACCACAAAATTCCCACAAACACATGAAAATTGAATAACACCCTCCTAAAGAACCAATGGGTCACAGAGGAAATTAAAGAAGAAATTAAATAGTTTCTACAAGTAAATGATAATGCCAGTATAACATTGAAGAATCTGTGGGACACAAGGAAAGCAGTTCCTTGTGGGAAATTCATAGCAATGAATGCCCATATTAGGAAAACAGAGAGAACTCAAATAAATAGCCTAACGAAGAACTTCAAGGTCCTAGAAAAAAAAAGAACAAACCCAAAGCTCATTTCAGAAAGGAAATTATAAAGATCAGAGCAGAAATCAATGCAATGGAGATTAAGAGAATGATATAAAAAATTAAAGAATCATAGTTGGTTTTTTGAAAGAATAAATAAAATCAATAAACCCTTAGCCAATCTTATCAAAAAAAAATAGAAAAGTCTCAAATCCATGCAAATAAGAATGAAAAAGGTGAAGTCACAATAGATCTAGCAGAAATCCAAAGGATCATCAATACCTACTTTGAGAACCTGTACTCTAATAAAATGGAAAACACAGAAGAAATAGACAGATTCCTAGATACGTATGAATGGCCATATTTAATCGAAGATATAGAAATTCTAAACACCTCAATTACAATGAGTGAAATTGAAAATGTAATAAAAAAATTTACCAACAAAGAAAAGCCCAGGTCCTGATGGCTTCACTGCTGAATTTTACAAGACATTTAAAGAAGGACATTCATCATTACTCTTTAAACTCATCAAGGAAATTGAAAGGGAAGCAAGGCTCCCAAATTCATTCCTGGAAGCAAGTGTTACTTTGATTCCAAAACCAGGGAAAGACCCAACCCAAAAAGAGAACTACAGACCAATCTCCTCTAATGAACCTAGATGCAAAAATCCTCAACAAAATACTGGCAAACAGAATACAGAGGGTTAAGAAGATCATACACCCTGACCAAGTCGGATTTATCTCAGGGATGCAAGGATGGTTAAACATTCGTAAATCAATAAATGTAATACATTATATTAACAGCCAAGGACAAAAACCATATGATCATCTCAATAGATGCAGAAAAGGCATTTGACAAAATCCAACATGCATTCATGATAAAAGCGCTGCAGAAAATTGGAACAGGTCTTTATCTCAACCTGATTAATGCTATCTATGAAAAACCAACAGCCAACATCATACTAAATGGTCAAAAACTGAAAACTTTCATGCTAAAATCCGGAAAAAGACAAGGATGCCCACTCTCACCACTCCTGTTCAATATTGTTCTGGAAACATTAGCCATAGCAATTAGAAAAGAGAAAGAAATAAAAGGAATAAAGATAGGAAAGTAGGAAGTTAAACTGTCATTATTTGCTGATCACATGATACTTTACACAGAAGACCCAAAAAATTCAGGCAAAAGACTTCTACACCTAATTGACAGTTTCAGTAGAGTAGCTGGATGTAAGATCAACACTCAAAAAACAATGGCCTTCTTATACATAAATAGCAGACTCACTGAGAGAAAAATTCGGGAAACAATTCCTTTTACAGTAGCATCCAAAAAAATGAAATATCTAGGAATCAACCTAACAAAGGAAGCAAAAGACCTCTGCACTGAAAACTACAGCACTCTGAAAAAGGGGATCAATGAGGATATAAGAAAATGGAAAAACATCCCTTGTTCCTGGATAGGAAGAAACAATATAGTGAAAATGGCCATACTTCCAAAACTACTATATAGCTTTAATGCAATGCCAATTGAAATTCCAACAATATACTTCACAGAGCTAGAGAAAACAATCCAAAAATTCATTTGGATCCAGAAGAGACCTAGAATAGCAAAAGCAATTCTAGCCAACAGAGACATGGCAGCGGGTATCACAATCCCCAGCTTGAAACTATACTGCAAAGCTACTGTGATAAAAACAGCATGGTATTGGCAGAGAAACCAACCCAAGGATCAGTGGAATAGATTAGAAGATGCAGAAACAACTTCAGACATACTCAGCCACCTCATCTTTGACAAAGGAGCCAATCACCCTCATTGGAGGAAAGATAGCCTATTTAATAAATCGTGTGGAAAAAACTGGGTTTCAACCTGCCAAAGATTAAAACTAGACCCATACCTATCACCGTCCACTAAACTAAGATCAAAGTGGATTGAAGATCTAAACAGTAAGACAGAAACACTAAGCTTGCTGGAAGATAAGTTAGGTGGAACTCCTGAAGACACTGGCATAGGAAAAGACTTTATGAACAAACTTCAGTGGCACAGGAACTAGCACCAAGATTCAACAACTGGGATCTCATCTTACTAAAAAGATTCTGCACTGCAAGAGAATCCACCACTGATATACAATGAACAATGTGGGAAAAAATTTTTAGCAGCTGTACCTCCAACAAAGGTATATTATCTAGAATATATAAAGAATAAAAAAAATCAGACCCCCCAAATTCAAAGACCCAATTCAAAAATGGACATCTGAAATGAACAGACACTTCTCAGACAAGAAGTAAAAGCAGCAAATAAATATAGGAAAAACTATTCAACATCACTGGTCATTCGAGAGATGTAGATGAAAACACTGAGATTCTACCTCACCCCAGAAAGAATGGCTGCTATCAAGAAATCAACCAATAACAAATGCTGGCACGCATGTGGAGAGAAAGCAACCCTTCTCCATTGTTGGTGGGAGTGTAGACTGGTGCAACCACTGTGGAAATCAGTATGGAGATATCTCAGAGAACTAGGGCTAGAGATTTCATTTGACCCAGCTACTCCCCTGCTAGGTATCTTTCCCAAAGAATTAAAAGAATCATACCACAGCGATATATGTGCACCCATGTTTATAGTGGCACAGTTTGTAATAGCTAAAGCTTGGAAATAGCCCAAGTGCCCATGAACTGTAAACTGGATAAAGAAGATGTGTGGTTTTTTTTATAAAATAGAGTACTACTCAGCCATAAAGAATGAGAAACTAGAGACATTTATAGCTAAATGGATGCATATTGAGGCCATATTCTTAAGTTAAATAAATAAGACACACATGTAAATACCAAATAGTTTCTCCAGTGTGAGAAACTGAATGTGTAAATAAAGATTAAAATGGTTAAAATGAATAATTGGTAATTTGAAATAGGAAAAGGTCCAAAGGTGTAGGAGTGGTGGGAATGGAAGAGGAAAGGAAAGAAGGGAAAGGAAAAATTACGAGAAAAGAAAAAAAAAAGGAAACAAAATCTATGTAAATAGGGAAGTGTGGAGAGGGTGAAGGGAGCACAGGGAATGGGGAAAACCTAAGAACCAAGTTACATCATGTGCAGGTACAAGCACCCAATGATAAATGTAAATGTATTGTAAACCTAAAATGTACCAGTAAAAGAATTAAAAAACAAAATAAAACAAAAAACAAAGTGAGAACGTGAGTAGATCTTCAGGTCAAGGATATGCAGTCTTCCCTTTATCCATGGGGAATACATTTCAGGACTTGCACCAGATGTCTCAAGCTTCATATTAATACTCTCCTTTTTTACTATGTACACATGCCAATGATGTTTATTTTCTAAATTAGTAACTTTCAGTGACTTGCAATAGCTACTAATAAAATAGAACATTTATAATAATATACTGTAATAAAAGGTGTCTGTTATGGTCTTTTTCTCTGTCAGCCTTTCTTATTGTATTGTACTTGCCTTCTTGTGATTACATACTGCTTATGCAAGATGAAGTGAGGTGAATGACATATGCACTGTAATGTATGTAGCATTAGGCTACTGTTGGAAGACTTCTGGTGTATCAGAGGAAAAACCATTGGTTTATTCTGAAATACACTGTGATGAGTGAGACCTCATCTCACTACACAGAATAGGACAAAATATAAAACTTAGGAATTATTTATTTCTGGAATTTCCAGTTAAAATTTTTGGACTGTGGTTTACTATGAGTAATTGAAATTGCAGAAAGGAGAAAAAAAACCATAGGAGTGATTCAAATATATTGGGTCAGAAGTTCATTGAATCCTTTATCAGACAGTGGAAAGGCAGGCAGAGCCAGTCTACATGAGACAATATTAATAGCTACCAATCACCCTTCTCAGGAGGGGAACTCAGACAGCATAGGCTAACAATGATGGTAATATTGTAGATAGGTAAGTTAACTAGATATCTGTAGACAGTTAGGTACTGCTAGCCCACAAGGAGGAGCCAACATGGAGGACAAACAAGACACAGTCTCTGAAGGCCAGCATTGTAAAAGAAGAGAAACTACTACACCTATGAACTACTCCTAGGGATGAATAGCAGTGATTGATATTCTAAATAGCTATCAGTCACTTGGGTGAGGAACCAAAATCTTAACCCACCCCTTCCAGGAATAATCCCTGACCCATCCCCTAGGAAAAATCCTTGTTTGTATGCTAGCTATGTGACTTGCTTCCCTATTGGATCCCCATTTAATCAGTATTACCTAGGTGACTCTTATTGGTTGATCAGTTTTGTTCCACCTCATGTTCACCTTGTGATTTCTCCTTGGACCAATATTCCCTAAGTGACTGTACTTGCAGTCTTGCTAGTTGGCTCTAGTTTTGTCCCACCTTGAACCTGCCTCACCTCATGGCTTTGTCCCAGAAAACACCTTTGAGAAGCAGGGTCAGTGGGCAACCCACTTTACTGTTCCCCCTTCTGTCTCTCTTGGACAGAAACTATCTTTCTCTCAATAAATGTTATACTCTTAACCTCCATTGTTTCTAGAATTCATTCTTAGATTTTAGAGAACACAAATTTGTGCTTCAGATATCTAGCAGGTTTGGGAGTTACATCTAGTTCCCTTATATCAATAACAACCCTATTTAATATGAAAAATAATCAATGAAAATGTTACACATAGAATGCTAAGGTATTAATATAGTCACTCAGAAAGCATACACTTGATAAGCCTATGGTTTTGGGTATAACTGAATTTTTTGAGGTATACGTGTAACATTTATATTTTCTTTATACTTCCTTGTAACACTTTTTAGACTGCAGATTGTATAGTATATGTTTTTGCCTCTAAAATTATTACTAACAAAAAGTATTACAAAATTCCTTAAGAGTTATTACAGGGAGTAGAACATGTACTTATGTTGAAAGTAATTTCAACAAGTTTACAACTGTGTTTAACAGTGAAGGTATATATTTCAGACAATTTTTAGCTTTTAATCAGGCTGGCAATAAATAAACAACTGTTTTAAGGCTAACATTTATGGATTAAAAACAAGCTTATATTTATGGTTTAAAAACAATCATTAATGGAATAACTGAGTTGATTTCACATTTCAACAAATAGCTGTCACTGAAATTTGTCGCTTGTATTTGGATTTTGATCCTTTTTATACAAGAAGAACAGGAGAAATTCATTATAATGATTTTTATATGGACATAGTCTGGTTTCAGACACAAGGGTAGGACTCTCCTTTCATCTATACCACTCTTGGATAAGGATTTAAAAGCATCGCAAGTCAATAAAGATTAAAGTTAAGGCCAAAACAGAAAGACTCCAACACCAGAGTTTCCTATGAAGAGCTTAGGCTGGCTGCTTTCCTTACTCAGTCCACATTCTGTGCATTCCTTGGGTGTAGCTGCTTTTGATTAATTACCCTAGATTATTTTTCCTGTGTGCAAAACTGTATTTTCCAGGAGTTGTTTTTTTTTCAGTCGATGCATTTTCTTTGTCTCTACATGGAAACTGAACGTGCATATCATTTAATGATGCAGATATTTGAAACTTATTATGAAGAGCAGGTGTTCCAGTTTCCTAATAAAAGATGCAAATGTTTTGACTCTTTATATTTTTATTTTGATATTGGTTTCTATACCTCTGTTAACCTGTCCATCAGATGCTGCCTAATTCTAGAGGTGATAGTTTATACATACTCATTTAATGGGTGACTTGTAAATGTTCTTCTTTTCTATTCCAATAAAACATTTTGTTTTGTATTTAATTTTTAATTCACACTTTTAATTTTTTTTTCTAGAGTAAACACCTCACATATTGAGAGTTCAAAGCCTCATGAAATCCACTTGATACCTAACCTGGTATGTGTGGATTTTTCAGTTTTAGGCTTTATGCTGAAAATTTCAACACATCATATCTTGCTTTGTATTAAGTATATTTGTTTGATTGTTTTGGTCTTTCTCTTTCATATTAGAATCTTTTTTCAGATGCCTAAGGACATAAAGAAACAGCTTGTAACCTGAGACCTAGGAATCTGTCACAGGATGAAGAGGAGTTTTGAGAGAGCTGCAAAGATAATTCCCAGTATCAGAGCTCTGTAGCAGGTCTAGGAGCTAACATTTCCAGAACACAGTTAGTCGGAGGACTCCAGAATCAACTGAAGGTATGGATCATATATTGGGAAGGTAGAAAAAGTAATTTATGTAATTGGAGAAAATACATGGGGATGCCCGGAATTTAGCTCAATGGTGCCACCGCCTGCCTCACAAGTGCAAGGTCCCGAGTTCGATCTCTGGTACCAAAAAAAACCAAACAAACAGAAAAAAAACATGGGGATGAATTAGTAAATTTTAAAAATATTTAATAAACATGACCAAAATGATAATAAAATTAAGTGTAGGAATTAAAGGAACAATGACTTGAAAGTGGAAATAATTGTGAAATACTACATGGCTCCCTTAGGAATAGAATTTGAATGACTGTATCAACATGTGTACTGAATACTGACAACCGAAGATATTATATAACTGTGTTGTAACAGGGGTTACTAGAAGGTTGTGTATGCACATATGTATGTGTATTCAATGAGGGGCAGATGAATGAGGATAAAGAGAGGTAAAGTTTCATATCTCTATGTAGGAAGTGAATAGTAATTTTTAAAACAAAAACAGAAATGAAACAGCAGAATAAATATTCTAAGTACAAATACATAGGTAAATAAAAAAGGAGATAAAAGTATTGTAAGTAGTGATTTGGGGGATGTGAGAGATCAAAATGTGTATAGCTGACAGCTGTTTTGCTGATGAGCTGGCAGTACTTTAAACAGCACGCAAGCATAACAAAATTATCTCCCATTAAAACATAAAACAGTTGGAGCAGAAAGAGAAGACATTTCATCTATACCATACATACAGAATTCTACTAAGAGAATCATGTTGAAAAGAAAAACACCTAAAGATTGACAATATGGTGGCACAAATAAGAGGCTCCATAAAATAGCTAAAATACATAGTTCAGGAAACCTCTTTGAAAGCACAGCTAAAAGAAACAGATATAGAAAATAAAGATGATAACATATATCAAAGTGTAGGAGTCACAGTGAAAGATTGTAACAATCAAACGTCAGTATAGCAATACCTGAATGCCAACCACTTTTCCAAATATTTTGCAAAAAAAAATTAATTCACTCAATTCTGCAACAATTATGATCTACATTTGGCAGGTGAGAAATTTTAAGTAAAGAGAGGTGAAGCCATTTGGCCCTTGGACATGTAGGTAGGAAGAACAGGATTTGGGTCCATTGGGCATTATCACTCCAGCTTGTATGCTGTTAACTGCTAAATTCTAATGAAATGCAGATTATTAAATAATAATTTAAGAATATTTTCTAGAATTGAAAGTGTATGAATCCACAGATTTCTAATGAAATGCAGGTTATTAAATAATAATTTAAGAATATTTTCTAGAATTGAAAGTGTATGAATCCACAGAAAAAAAATCTGTTAAATGCCCAGAAGAACAGAAGAAAATAGACCATCCTTTAAATGTTCTTACCCAGAATTTTTGTAGCAGAAAAGATCTAAATATTTATGCAAAATATTATAAATAAAGTATGTATGATACAGTTATGTCAAGATTGCAGAATGATATTGAACTTCTTAACAATTTAGGGATTTGAAAAATAGAATAAAAAATTTAAAATATGGGTAAATTTTATTTCCAAACTAAAATGTTATATTTAGCCTATTTATGCAATATGAGGACAAAAAAAACGTATATTTTCATAGATGTAAAGCCTCAAAAGTTTATCTCCCCACCAAAATACTTTTTGTATTTCCCATGCTTGGGTAGATGTGGATCTATGCATTCTCTTGGATATGGGAAATATCTGAGTAACTACATCCCATTAAACCAATATTACCTTTTTTGCTTTTTTTACTCTCACAAACTCTTCTTTCTTTCCTTCCTTTCTTCACAGAAATTTTTCAGAACCTACTAAGTAAGTGTTTGGTCAATAAAATGGAACCTTGGTCAACAAAATGAAACCTATAAAATATGTACCTATGAAAATATAAACCTATGAAACAGAAAACAATAAATAAATACATAAATCTCCTAAAAATAGATGGAAAACAGTTAGAATGTAGCCTGCACAGATGAAAGTTAATCTCAATAGATTGTCTATTTTGCATCCTTTATGTCTGAAAACCTGTTTTAAAACAATGAGCATTCAATAAATTTTTGGTAAACTGCATACATATGTTGAATACATATGTTTATTTTCTTAATTATAGGAAAACTGTTTCTTTTGCATAAAAATCTAGTGGAAGCAATTTTGGTAGTTTGAATGCACATATTCAACCAAGAGTTTAATTTTTAAGTTTGTTGTGTGTTAGGCCTTTTAACATCTATTTTAGCCGTTTATGTTGCTCTGCCTGTGCACACATTATTTGACTGTAATACGCGACAAAATTTAAAGAATTATCTCTTAGCCATTTTTTGCAGCTGTTCTGTGGAGATGAGGGGGGCAGATGATCTGAGTGCCTCATTAATTCATAGAAAAGATTGCCTTCAACCTGTTTTGCAAATTCTAAACTCCAGGAGCAAACTGCAATCCAGCTATAAGATGCGACAAGGCTGACAGTACCATGCCCAGTTTAACAGTAGATAGATTCATGTGATTAAATGGTGTTCTAAATGAAATTGTGATGTGGTGGGAAATGAGGCAGTGAAGCAGATTGTAATTATTACATAATATGTTACCAAGATTCATATACACTGTTTCTATTTATATGATACCTAACCCTTGGCAACCTCTAAATATTTTAGATATACTAGCTACTAAGTTTCTTGTTCTTCTGTCATGGAACATATACGAAGCCTATAAACTGAAAAGAAGTACTACTTACAGTAATCAACAGAGTTAAACCATGTCTATAGGCTACTTAAGTTTATTGGCAGCTTTACTATTATTTTGTAAATGGCAAGGAATTCCACCTAGTTTTGGAGTTCCTGTAATATGTTCTTTGAAAATAACAAGGGGGTTCTTCTCTGAACACAGATGTTAAAAATAAAACACATACCTGGAAAATATTGAGAAATTCTTTGTATAAATCCTTTAGTTTCTCCAAATACAAAATTAGATGGATATGTATTTTTTGTGAAGAAATAATGTGAAATTAAGTCATATCTTATCCTTTTTCGCTATACATTACTCCTCTCCCATTCAACAATATTCTCTTTAAATCCTACCATCCAATACTTCTGAATTGCATTCAGTTCTATCAATAATTCATGCTTTCTTTCAAAAAAGAAATTGTTCAAACTTCTATTTTCATACAATGGCACCCTGACTTTTATGACAACGTATTTGAACTGTTTCCCTTTTTGTGTATGCTGAAAATTTCATAAATCAGAGGCGCTATTTTTCCAATCATTAGCTTAGTCTGTGCACATTTTTTAAACAAATGGGCAAGGAAGAACTATTAAAACTACCCTGCTATTAAACAAAAAGAAAACATCTATCATTGTTTGACTTTGTAAAGAATTTCAGTATTGGATGGTTGTTTTAGGAGACTGGGACAATGAATCAGTAAATCTTGCCATAGTGGTTGAATGAACTAGTAATGCAGGGTGACTTGAGAATATTAGAAAAAATATCCAGGCATTTATTTGCCACTTGGGTCCATTTTACCAGGATCCTAACTTCAAACTTGATCACTGTGTGTCTGTCCCTTCAAGTCAACCAGACACTGGGATCTATGGTCCAGTCTGCAATACTTATTTTAAAAGAACTGTTTTTAATAACTCTACATGGCACTGAGACCAATGGACATGAGAAGGCCAGTGAGGCTCTGGCGATATTAGCTTTACTCTCAGTTTTCCCATTTTTCATAGCAATGACAAATGCATTTGATGGTTAGCTATGTTACATCCAGAAGCTGTGTAAGGGTTTTGAGTTGAAAGAATAAAATAGCATTATAATTTGAAAAAAGGCTACAGATTAGGGTCACGCAGCATTAACAGTTTCAAGACTTCTCCATTCTCTTCACTCCCTGAATACAACCCTTCTTTCTTACACCTGGCTGATGAATCTGCTTATCTCTTACTGAATAATCTCAGTGTTCTTTGATGTTCTGTTTCTCAACCTCATTTTTCTTTAAATTATGGTTTCTATTTTTAGCATTTATCCTATAGAAAGATTAATAAAAGTAAGATACTCTTATAGACAATCATGTTAATTATAGTAACCTAATAATACCAAAATTTAGGTAAATTAAATGTATAGCATTTGTGTTAATAAGATAAAAATTTAAAAATTAAATTCTGTGTAAAGAGTCTTCTATGTGGAGCTCTTAAAAAAGAGACATCTGGGCCAGGGATTTAGCTCAGTGGTTCCCCCGCCTGCTTTGCAAGTGCAAGGTCCAGAGTTCGATCCCTGGTACCAAAAAAAAAAAAAAGAGAGATAACTATGCATAATGACCAGTCAGGATTAAGAAATCAAACAAAGAACAGTACATATATAATCCTATTAATATAAAATACTAATTAAGAATTTACGGTAATGCATGTTTAGAAAAATAAAAAGGAACTTATCCCAACTTTTTATAAAGATTATCCATAAAGGGATGATTCAGTTAAGGAAGAAATTTATTTACTCTTTTTAAAAATTTTATAGTGTTTAATTTTTCATATATACTGAATTAAATTTGTAGTTAGAAAAGTTTAAAAGATTTAGAAAACTATTATTTGTGTTTGTGAGATCAACTAAATTGATCTCTTTTGATAATCAGATGATATCTGGAAGGACAACAGCATTGGAATAATGATGTGATTCAGCATAAGATAGTCCACTCTTCCTCCTCCAAGGCCCATTTGTCTTTTGTGTTAGCCAAGATAGAGTGTTAAATGGGAATGTGATAAGAATCAACATCTTTGAGCCTTTAAAGTTTTCATGTTGATTCTCCTGTGATTCCACTAGTATATGCTTCTATTTTCTTTTTCAATTGTCCTTTTCATCCAAAGCAGTCCTTCTTACCCTTTTTGATCTCACAAATTCTTTTTCCCCATTTCAAGCATAAGAGGTTGGCTTTTATCCTAAAACACAATAATAAAACATAACCTGTAACTTATCATGTTTTATATAAGATGCTTCGATATACAAATTAGAAATATTTGATCCTTGGGAAGAACTAGATATATTTTTATAATGCCTTTCTCTGGTTCAGTGCAGCACAATTCCAAGGCCCAGAGCCAGGTGAGCTGAATACAGGCTGGATCTCTATTTTCTCTTGCTCTTTCAGACCAGTGCTTTTGGGCAGTGGACGAACTGTGGAACAACATAAGACAAATCAAGTGACATAGTACAATGCAGACTGAAAATACTTTGAACATTGAACAGATCAAAATAATATCCACTAGGGACCAGAGATTTAGCTCAGTGCTTCTGCCACCTGCCTGGCAAGCTCAAGGTCCCGAGTTCAATCCCTGGTACCAAAAATAATAATAATAATATCCACTATATAATAATAATAATACAGTAATAATAATACAGTTTGACCACTTGATCCAGAAAATGGTAAGTTTTTTATTCAAGTCAGTAACATGCATGCATTCTGAGATCGACACAAGACTAACAGTAATCTTACCTCTCAGAGCATTTTCTGAAGGGCAAAAGGATTGGCACATGCCAGGCCTTTTCCTTCTGAAGGAATGGGAAAATTTATCTAGCCCTGTGTCCCAAAACACTGAGAAAGGGTTTTCCTCAGTCACTTTAAGGCACAGGTATCACGTTTGAGGGGAATATATCAATGCATTTCCCGAGCTACCCTTGAGGAGCCAGCTTTTCTTCCAGCTCATCCCAGAAGGGTGCTTCAGCTTATCCAGAATATGTCTCTTCAACTCAGCACTTGTGATTATGTGTTAGCTTTCTTGTCACAAGGATAAAATACACTACATCAGCAACTTAGGGGAGGTGAGGTTTACTTTGCTTCATGGGTCAGCCCTGAACAGGCTGGCTCCAAGGCAGAAATAGAATGGCAGAGCAAAGCTGTTCACCAGGTGGAGACCAGAAAGCAGAGAGAAAACAGAGAAGCCCAGGAAGAGAATACACCCTGTCACGTGCCTCATGTCCCATCACTTCTGACTAGCCCCCACCTCCCAACTTGAGACTTGTCAGGGCATTTCAGATCCAAACCACAGTAGATCCTAAACATTCAATATGGCTCCAAGTCTCAGCACCAACTGATGGGGAACCAAGGCAAAAGAGCCCAGCCGGGAGTACGAAGGTCTGTAGAGCACTCTTTGGGATGTAGCTATGAAATTAACTTTTGAAAACAGCTCTTGACTGGCTAGGGATCATTTTTCAGAGTGGTTATATGTCCCTGGGGCATCAACTGAGTCTTTCTTGGTAGCTCCTTCTGAACGGCCTGTGTGAAAATCTACTTGGCCATTAGATCCAAGTTTCCCAGCACCACGTTATCATGAGAGGGATGTAAGTTACACAGAACATGAACCCAGTTATCTCTTCAAAGTATAATACAGTCACACAAGTAGGTTGCTCACACCCCAGTGAGCCAATTTCTGCTGTAGTGCTGATTCTCCCTCAACACACACTAACAGCCTCATGGGATTCCTTTAGGGCCCTTTTCCTGAGGAATGAAAAGCCTATCCCAGTTGGTTTTATAAGACTTCATATACTATACTATGGTAGTAACAGCTGAATTTTGTAGCTCTGGTATTTTAGTTCCTGGAAAACACTGGAACATCCTCGACTATACACTGTAGTGTCATTCTTGAGAGAAAAACGTAAAAATTAGCAGGCTTGTGGTTCTTCCATAAATGATTTATGCTAACTCCTTACAGGTGGCTAAAGTACCAGAAATCCAGATTACCCTAATCACACGATGATTTTGAACCTGTACTTCAGTGCCTGCAAGGTCGTTTCTCTTCCAAGTTTTCTGGGTTATTGTTTTAAAGGTTCCGCATAAGGTACAGAACTTTTACCAAAAGACTCATCCCTTGACTGGGCACACCCAAATTGTCTCCTTGTGTAACTTGGTCTTAGAGACTTTGAGATTTCTCATCTCCTTAAGTGAGTGTTGTATCAGTCAGGGCTCACTGGAGAAACAAATTTAATATAAAATATATAAATATATAAGGATTTACAACATAAGCAGATAGTGACCACTCACAGAGTCAGTTGTGGAAGAGTGAAAAAGGGCTGTCAAAGCGCTGGAGGTCCGAAGGATCCAGTCACAGATCGAAGGCCTGGAGCTCACTGTAGTGTCTCGTGTGAGTACATACAAAGCCTTTGCACTGGAAGGCTGAGGGGTCCACACTGGAAGCCCAGAGACAGTGTCCCAGGTAAAGGTGTAGCCTGGAGCTCCTCCAAAGAAACAGAAGCGAGCCTTCCTCCTTCCTTTCCCTTTTATTCTATTCAGGGGATGAGCCTGTTGGGTGGTGCCACTCACACCCAGGGGTGTGTCATCTGCAGTAAATCCCTTCAGCCACACCTAGAACTGTGCTGATCCAATTTAGATGAGTGTTTATTACTCAAATTACACAATCAGTTAATTATCATAAGTGTCTTTTCCACATTAAACTTGGATAATGCCTCTTTCTATGATCCTGTAAATCACCTTTCAGAGATTTTTATTGTAAAATGTGACATAGAGATGTGATATTTATATTTGTACATCTATAGAATTATTGTCTATATAAACTAGTTTCTCTGTTGGCTGATAATATATTCCTGCCTTACCTTTTACTTGTTTGTTCATTAGTTTGTGTGTTTTCAGATGTATTTAAGTTTATATGACTGTCTGTGTTACTGTTCTGCACTTTATATTTCTGCTATGTTGTCTCAAATCCCATACTAAGACAGGTCAATGTTTGCAAAGTAGGTTATGCTAATCTATTATATAGTCATTTGTATTCATCTTTTCCAATCTTATAAAAAGGGAATTTCATTGTTGGATGAACTTGTATTTTGCTGATTACTATGAAGTTTGAATATTTTAATAATTTTACTGCCATTCATCATTACTTTTCTTACATAGTTCCTTGTAAGGACTGTAGAAAATATATTTAAAACATAAACAGTTATTTTTCACTCAAAAATAAAAATAACCAGGCAATTTAGCAGTAAGATTTTCTTACTTGGGCCGGGGATTTAACTCAGTGGTGCCCCTGCCTGCCTGGCAAGTGCGAGGTCCCAAGTTCGATCCCCGGTACCAAAAAAATAAAGAATTTCTTACTTGTAATCTGATTTTTTATCAGTATTTTCAGTGTTTAACAGGAAATGATGTAATGGCCAGAAGCTTACCATCTGGATTAATTACTTCATTTAAATAATATACACCCTCAAATACTGTATTGTCCTTTAAAGTTCATATTCACATTTTCTGAAATACCAGGTTAGCTTTTCCACTATTAATATGAATTTTCAAGAACTGATTAGCCTATTCTTTGCTTTGTATTGATAAAATAATCTTAAATTTTTATATTAATTGTTCATCTCCATAACTTAAATTATGGAGATAAAATAAAAAAATAAAAGCATTATGGTTGAGATTTGTATATCACATATTCTAATGACTTGTTCATTCCAACAAATAATGACCTAATTCTTTGTGACAGAAATCCCTTAGAGTATTTCTACTATCACATGAATAAATAGCATTTATTCTTCATGTAGCATAGAATTACACTATAGTATAAATGAACTTTTTTGTGGATAATTTGTAACTTCTGTTAGCTCCTGTCAGAACACTGTCAAGATGCATTTGGCAAATCTTCCCAGATAATTGGTAAACAGAAAAAGCTAATTACATTTGGGATAGTCACAATGTGAATACATGCAAATCTAATCACTGGGTAAAATGTTTTAAAATGCTTTGTGTTTTATCCTGAGTTCTACGTGACACATTACAAGAACCTACATGAATGCCAAAGAGCAAAAAAACCTGACAAAGTAAAGGGATAGCAGTTAAAATTTAACTGTGGGCACACACACATACACAAACACACAAAATAATTCTTGATGGGACACATTGTCTTTTTCAGAAACACACATATATGGCTTGTGTTTCTGTAGATCTTGAAATTAATTGCAAGATGTGTCTGTCTCAAGGGCCAGGAAATGATAACAGTTAATAAGTTTTTTGAGGAATATATTATTGCTTGCTAGTCTGAAGCATTCTTTCATTCTTCAGTCAAAAGAGTCAAAAGTGATTGTAAGAGGAATAAGATACTGTGCATATATATGTGTGTGTGTGTGTGTGTGTGTGTGTGTGTGTGTGTGTATATATATATATATCCATCAAGTATACCAGTAAATTCTAAGGCTGAGAAATTTTGCACTGAGTTGTTACCACTCAATAAAATTTTACATTTTAATATTGCTCTTAGAATAAGTGTTCAAAGCCAAAACTGAATCTAGGGAATGTCACCCCTCCTCCATTGACTGAAAGTTTTATTCTCTTGAAACTTATTAAAATAAGAGTTCTTATTTGGAATCTTTTAGCCCTTAAACAGCTTTGTGTTATTTATAAACACCCTGGGTCTTCTAATAAATTGTGCATATTGTGGGCATTCACATTTCTGTAGAGATGATTTATGGTTTTCATCATATTTCTGAAGTGACTACCATTACCAAAATGTAAGAAATAACTCCTTGTTTAAAATGACCCATTGCTCTTGATTTTTTTTTAAAGGAAAATTACCAATAGAAATAACTAATATCCTGTTCAGAGACTTGTGACATACAATGGCTCTAGTAGTTCTCTTGACTTTCCTGAGGAGATACATGCATTTGTTGGATTACTTGTGGTGTGCGGGAATGGCTACTTAGCTAGGTGAAAGAAATCTGTGAGGATATGTTAATAAATGACAAAGTAATTCTTTATGAACATATTGCTTTACCACAGGAATGGCAAGGAGAAGTTATAAAAACCTGAATATTTGTGTTTGTCTGCGTGTGTGTGTGTGTGCGCGCATGCTCACATTTGTATAGCCCCAGGTTGATAATTATGCCACAAGGGAAATTATACTATGAATATGACACTAACATCTCTGAATGTAAGTGTAAGACATTATTTTCTTCTTTGTATTCACTGCCAATAAGCTGTTTTTTTCCCTGTCTTTGTCTCTGTTTTTCTCTGTATTATACATAAAGTGTGTGTGCATATATCATTTAATAATATTTGGGGCAATTGCATGACAATTTGTATGACTAGGGTATATATTTTGGAGATGTATGTCTTCCTTGTGATATTTTTGTTAGCTACCATATGGATACTGATCCTTCTGAAGTGAATAACTGAAAGAGCAGGTTAATTGTTTTTAAGTTTTAGAAAATAAATCCCATTGTGACAATATTTCTAAGATTTTAGGAAAAAGGATTTCAGTATGATTAAGTTGCAATAAGCTCTGTGCTATACTAAAATAAACAAAAAAACCTCCTCTGTTCATTTTTATTTCTTGATGTTGTACAGGCACTTGTTTTCATGAATTTTACAACCTGGGGAATGGAAATTCACATGTATTTTACATATCCTAATGTAAATACCTCATTGTGCACATGAGATATAAAATATTCTGTTTATCTGTATACCCAAGTCCAGAGGGTCAGTTGGCTAATTAATGTTGAGCCTCACTAAAAGCAACTTATTTTCCTTATGTGAAAGGTATTTTGTCAGATTTCCAATGACATTGCTATTTAAAATTATCAGATCTAGTCTGGCTTATATAACAGACTCTATCATTATCCTATCACTCATGCTGAGGGGAATTATTTATTGAAATCTTTTAGCTTTAGTGGAGTGGGCAGTACAATTTTAATGGGTGGATTATGCTTGGAATTTCTGATTCTTTAAATTTATTCTGTGAAGTTATATTACAGCTTTAGGAAGATCAATGAATTGACTGTACAGTGGTCCCTGGCATTTGTTAAACTTAAGTAGAAGAGTAAGCTGTCCAATGATTTTCTTTAGTATAACATATAGTATATAGTACTGTAAATATTAAATCAATAACAATGATATTATATTCTTACTAGTAATGATAGCAAACTCTTGGGTGGCTTACAGTATCTACCAAGACCTTTAAAAATAATTTTTATATGTGGTAACTCATTAATCCATGACAGTAATCTTATAGGTGAATTCTTTTATTAAACCCATTTTATCAATAGGAACTGAAGCATGAAAGGGTTAAATGATGCCCAAGTTTCTGCTTCTAGAAAATGGGGTAACTTTGATGCAAATCTAGGTTCTCCTGTTTGTGAGTCCATGTCCCAACCCCTCTGCTGTACCAACTCCATGAAATGTACATTATTTCAGAGACAGAATTCCAAATCTGAGCATAATGCAATCTTATAAGTAGACTGGCATATGGATGCAGAGAAAGGAAAACACATTTTTATGCCGGGTGAGTGTGACAGCCTTTGTAAAAGATCTTTGGTTGACCTTGAAAAATAGGTTGAATTTCAAAAGATGATGGTAATTAGCATAATAGGATAATATTCCTTCCTCTTTCTCCACCCCGCCCCCACCCAAGGGGACTTTACCACTGAGCTACATCTCCAGCCCTTTTTTATTTTTCTCTTTGAAACTGGTGTAAAATAAAACTACATTTCCCGGGTGAGAATTTAAAAATCTAACCTCTGCTGGAGTTGGAATCTTCCTGCCTCAGATTCCCAAGTGCTTGAAGTACAGGCATAATCCACCATGCCCAGCTAAATATTGCCTTTTTAACATGTTGGTGTTATTCACTTGCATTCCCACTATTTGCCACAGTTCTATTCACAATAACCAGGATAAGAAATCAACCTAAATATCCATCACTGAGTTAATGGATAATGAAAACATGGCATATACACAATAGACTATTATCCAGCCATAAAAAGCATGAAATCCTATCATCTGCAGCAATGTGGACAGAAGTGGAGGACATTATGTTAAGTGAAATAAATGAGAAACAGGGCCCGGAATTTAGCTCAGTGGCATCCGCCTGCCTCACCAGTGCAAGGTCCTGAGTTCGATCCCTGGTACGGGAAAAAAAAAGTGAGGAACAGAAAGCAAAAACTGCATAATCTCATACATAAATAAAATCTAAATAATTTGATCCCAGAAATTGAGAGTAAAAGTTTGATTACCAGAGACTGGGAACCAAAGGGTGAAGGTTGGGGCATTAGATACAAGTTATTGTTTGACAGGCTGGGAAATTTCTGGTGTTCTGTGATACAGCAGTGAGTATAATTAGCAATAAAGCATTATATATCTCAAAATACAAAAGAGGAAGTTGAATATCCTCATAAAGAAATGATAAAAATTTAATGTAATAGATATACTAGTTACTCTGAATTGATCACTACTCAATGGAAACATGAATCAAAATATCATAGTATTTCATAAATACATACAAATGTTATATCATTATAATATTTTAAATTATAAAAGCATAGAATTGGCAAAAGTGAGAGACTAATGTGTTTATGAAATGTTAGTCTTGTATCTTTGAGAATGTTTAATATTTTTCATGTAACAATAATGTACACAGCTGTTAATGAACTAACACTCTTGTGTAGTGTTTTAAATTCTTTAAATTTTTTCAGTGTTCTTTTATCCTAACATTTTGTTTTTAAATAAACCTTCTTAAATTTGATAACACTCTTAGATTTACAGTTAAACAGTGAAGATGGTCCAAAATTCTCTTTCATGTACCTCACACTGGTTTCTATTGTCAGTATTTTACACTAGTAAGTGTATTCACTAAAATCAATGAATCACATTAAAATCTATGCTTTGTTCAAATTATCTAAATACATACTAATGTACTTTTTCAGTTCCAGATTTATCCAGGATACTGCATCACATTTAGTCATCATGTCCCTAGGTTCCACTTAGCTGTGACAATTTCTCAGAGTATCCTTGATTTTGATGACCTCTACAGAGGGAAAAGTATAGGCCAAGTATTTTACAAATCGTCCACTGAAACTTATGTCAAGTTTCTCTCACGATTACATTGAGGTTATGTGGTTTGGGGTGTAAGATCACAAAAGTAAAGTTCCATTTAAATCACATCGTATTAAAAATCCATATTATAAACAATTTATCATTGTTGATATTACCCTTGATCACCTGGCTGAGACAATATTTGTTAGATTTCTCTACCATAAAAGCACTCTTTTTCCCATGCTTTAAAAGAAGCTCACTATGTGCCACCCACATCAATACTGGAGAATTATGCTCCAACTCTTTTTTTGGTATATTGTCTGCATAAATACGAAATTTCTTCTACATAGGAGACTTGTATATTCTCCCACACATATTTATTTAATCAATTATTTATATAAATATTGACTCAAGGGCATTTATTTTGTATCTTGATATAAGTCAACACAACTTCATATTGTTGTCTACATTGTCTCCGTTTGTCCCTTGCAAGGCCTTTTACTTGGCTCCTGTGTGACATTGCTGTCTCTCCATCATTATTGGATATTTTGGGGGTTGGTTTTGGTTGTTTCATTTTCATTTGTTTACAGTGTCCTTCTGTTTTGATAGTACCAGATAATCCAGGCTTATCTTGTGTGTTTCTAGCTTCAGTTCGATAATTAGCCACTTCTCAAATGTGCCTCACCTTTTATTGGAGAATAGATACAGAAACCAAGATAGAAGTGCTAGATTTGTTCATCCTTAAAAAGTGCCCTGTCTTCTATGAACTCTCAGATGACACAACAAGGAAGTATACATATTTATTCTAACCAGCACACTTAGGTATATCTATAAATATTTTCATACATTGTTATCTGTATCTATATTAAACTGGTATCTCTGACTATAATAAAATAACACAGAGATCAATTCATCTTCCTTCCTAGCTCTTCAATATCATCTCACTCCAGCAGTAAGAAGTCTGCTGCCTGCCTCACAAGCACCAGGTCCCAAGTTTGATCCCCGGCACCAAAAAAAAAAAAAAAAAAAGAAATCTGCTCCCATCATCCACAATTCATTTACATAATACTTCTACTCTGGTATGTATGTGTCATAGTATCACAATTGTTAACACATAACTCTACGTGAAGCAACTCTATCAACTAAAGAACAGTGTTTATATATGTACCTTTAGTTTTACAGATTCTACTCAATTCCAAAATTCCTTAGGTTCATATTATTTTTCTTACCTATTTTAATTATCTTGTTTCCTGAATTTATATATATTTTAATTGATTTATCATAAATTTTCATTCTGTCCTGGGATTCTCAAACCTACAAAATAGCTTTTAAAATTTGCATCTATTAATATTCAAACTTTGACCTGAAAAAATATATGGATATTTGATATATATTTAAATAGTATCTACCATTCCATTATCATAGAATATTTTTATATTTGTAAACTCTAAAAATATCACCTATACTTAGTCACCCTTTTCTCTTTCCCTGAACCACTGGTAAACATTGTGTACATGTAGTGGATTGATTGTGATCCCCAAAATTTATATCCTTGTCCTAATCCCAGAAACTGTGAATGCTACCATATTTACACACAAAAAATTCTGTGCAAATGTAATTAAAGAACTTCAACATTACGAGATTATTCTAAATGGCACAAGTAAGCACTAAATCTAATTACAAGTGCTAGATTATCAACCCAATTGGTCTGAAATCTGCCCAGGGGATGAGTAAAGTACATTTGGATGTGCCTGAGTGAGTGGGTCATAGCAGCATGATCTGGGTTACAATATTTGGTTTCTGACGCCTTCCTCTATCCTTTTGTTCCTTCACTCTGCTTTCCAACCATCATGAACCAAGCAGCTTTGATCCTGTATGCCCTTCTGCCATGATGTTTCTGCCTTGCAGCTAGCCATAGACTGAACCCCATGAAACTGTGATCCAAATTAAACTTCTCCTTTCAGTTGTGGGTGATGGGAAAACCAACCAATGAAAGGAGGAAATTTCATTAGTTTTGGGGTAGAGATTGGATTGATGTGGCTCCCAGCCCCAAAAGGAATCATTTCAGATGACAAAAGAGGCAGGGACGACTGATCCTCTCTTGACTTTTGAGGTAGTAGAGACTTGCTAACACCTCCTTTTAGACGCGACTGCCGGAACGATAAGAAAATATATTTGTTGCTTTAAGCTACAAATTTGTGGTCATCTCTTACAGGATTCATAGGAAATTAACATATCACTCTGTTTTTCTTTTCCCAGAACATCATATAATTGGGCACACGCAATGGTGAACTTTTACAGAGTAGTTTCTTTCACTCAGAAATACGTATCCATTTATGATTCTTCCATGCTTCCTCTGCGTTGATAGTACATTTATTTTTACTATTTGCTAGTTCTTCTTACTTTATTGCATGGATATTCCATAGTTTGTCTATTTTTCTGTTGGAGGACAGCTCATCTGAGTTGGGTTCCAGGTTGTCAATGATGAATTAAACTTCCATTACTATGGACATGAAGGGTTTTTCTGGACATAGATTTTTAAATCAGCTAGATAAATTACCTAGAAATGTAATTGCTGGATTACATGACAAGATTACTTTTAGTTTCTTAAGAAATTGGTAAGTGGAAGTAGTGCTTTTCATTCTCACTAGCAATGCATGAGACTCCTGGTTGTTTCACATTCATCATCAATAACTGGTATTGTCATTTTTTATTGTAGCCCATCTTTATAAATATGTAGTGCTATCTTACTGTTATTTAACTGAAAATTCCCTAATGATAGATGATGTCTATCATTTTTTGTATAATTACTTGAAAATGGTATATTATCATTGCTGATATGTCTGTTCCTATTTTTCCTGAGTTTTAAAATTGTTTTCATTACTACTAAACTTTAATGGTTCCTTACATATTTTGCACAGAACACATTTTTCAAATATGTGTTTTTCAATCATTATGTGACCTTTACAATTTTTAACAGTGTATTTTATAGAGGTTATGTTTTAAACTTTAATCAATTGCAGTTTACTAACTTTTCTTTTATGGATCATACTTTAATTATTTCATACATAAAGTTTTATGTTTTACATTTACTTTTCATTTTAGTTTCTCTCTCTCTCTCTCTCTCTCTGTCTTTCTTTGTTTCTTTCTTTTTGGAGACAGGTCTCTCTATGTAGTTCAGGATGGCCTTGAACTTACTATGTAGCCCAAGCTGCCCTCAAACTCACAGAGATCCTCCTGCCTCAGCCTCCTTAGTGCTGGGATTACAGGTATGCACCACCACAACTGGCATCCATTTAAGTTAGTTTTTACGGGAGATATAAGGTCTGCATCTGATATTTTTTGAATGTATATATGTATGTATATAGTTGTATGTATCTATTTATCTACATATGTACTTATCTGTCCTATCTTTTGCATATGGGTGTTCAACAATTCAGTACAATTTGCTAAAATATTTTCCATTTGGTCGTCTTTTTTTCCTTTGTCAAACTTGACTGTATTTTTTTGCCTATTTCTGAGTTCTGTATTTTGTTCCATTGATCTGTGTGGCTTTTTTTTAGCAATATACTACTGTCTTACTTGTATTACATTTTAATGCACATTATAGTAAAGACATTAAGTATCCTATATGTCATGCTTTGTGCCACTGTCTTTAGTAGATGCAACATGATGCCTTAATTCTTACCTTTTTCTTTTATGGGATTGCCTGGCTCTGCCTACTTTAAAATGTTGATGCTGCTGAAGTTAGCCCAGCAGTCTTCTTCTTTCCCTATTACTTTTAGGTACTACACCCAACACTTCAATTATTCCTCTTCACCTGAATAAACACATATCAATATTTCATATAAAACCTTTTTTTGTCAAGGCATCAATCTGAAATATTTCTCTGCACTCCAGATATATCATCCTGGATATTTTATAAGTATTTATAATTCAACAAGTCATTCTCTCTGGCACAACTTCTTTTCTACATTATTTTGTTTGAGTGAAAAGCCAATATGTGTTTTGAAACAGCAAACATATGCACGAGGCTTTTTCTATTATTTGCACATTTTGCCTTTTTATTAAGCGAACAGAACCTTCTTGAATTTGAAGAGATAGTTCATCCATGTCTCCAAAGGCTCAGTGTTCAGTTTGCAAATTTTAATGACACTTGTGCTCAAACAGTTTTGGATTACTTTGTCATAACATGCTAACTGCTTTTAAAATTCAGCATAATGAAGTACAAGATAGTCCCCTGTGAAAATTGTTTTGGAATAAATCTACAATATGATGAAAAAAACTTCCCAGAAGATTATATTCAGGTTCATTTTAAAAAACAAACAGACAACTCTCCTTATGTTGTTTGGGGAGTTGTGGGGAGTTTGTATATTAAAACATATAAAAATGTGCTTCACTTGCCATAGCTCCTTTCATGGTATTTTAAAATAACCTATCAGGAATTTAGACAATTTGGTTGTGGTCAAATTTTGTGCAAACTTAAGTAGTGTGTGTCCACATCTTTTTAATTTTTATGTGTTTTTTTTAAATAAATGGTTTGTAGTAAGTTTGTCTGTATAAAAGAGAAATTTAAACTTGCTTGAAGCTAATCAAAGGAAGAGTAGGCATCATGGACAGGTTCTGGAGCATCTATTTATTTCCACAAACATTTTAAAAGCACCTATTGTGTGTCACATGCTAAGAATATGAAAGTAAGTGGGAAAAAGGAACATTCCTTTAACCATCTTAAAATCGAGGAAAGAAGCAAGTATGTAATCAACACTCCAGTATTAGATGATATGTGTTATAATGAAGATATCTGAATTATATTTAGGATCAAAATTGCTTTGGAGAAAATCAGATAGTTTATCAAAGGCAGTAACAATTGATTTGAGAGTAAAAGAATGAGTTAGTGTGCTCAATGGAAAATCAAGAGAAATTTTTAGAAGCAAAAGTTTGACCATCAACACATGGATTAAGAAAATATGATATATGTATACAGTGGAGTATAACTTAGCCATGAATGATAAATTTTAGGTATTAGTAGAAAAATGGATGTACCTTGAGATAATAATGCTAAATGAAATAAATTTAAAACAGAAGGTTAAATATCAAGTGGTTTCTCTGGTATAAGAAAGCCAAAGTATAAATAATTTAAAGAGCAAAATAAAAGATACATGAGAAGAAAAAGGGAAGTAGACTTTGTGGAAATGAGAAGGGAATGTGGGGACGAGGGAGGATGTAAAAGTGGGCAGGGGAAGGGGAACAAAAAAGAATCAAGATGTGATATGCATCTATGCCACTTCCCCATGATGAATGCATTTATTATATATTCCAAACATATACTAATAAGATGGGATTAAAGATTCAGTTAAGGCTCTATCTTGTCTTGGCATCAACATGGAACATGAGTAGTTCAGTGTTGTTGAATTTCAAGTCATAATGCGAACTGGTAAAAAGAAAAGATTAAGCTTGTACTACATCATTGGACCTTAATGTTCAATGAAAAATTTTGGACTTGACTTTTAGGAAATAGGGGTATTTGAAAACACTTGAGTACATACTGACACAATCAGATTGAATGCTAGAAATATCAAACTACTAACAAGATGGATGTTTGGTTAGGATGGAAGATATTATGAGAGAAAGAGAGAGAGAGAGAGAGAGAGAGAGAGAGAGAGTCCCAAAATATTCAAAGTTAAATGTGATAAAGTTCAAATGAAGAATGGATGGAAATAAATGAAGACTGCCCGAATGAAAACAAGCACATGCTAGTTATTTGTAGCTTGCTACAGCAAAGGAAGCAGCTATCGTCGCTTGTGTTTGGCAGACATTCAAAGTGAGAAAGTAAGCAGGAAGGCTTTGTATTAAAAAAAAAAAAAAAATCTAAAGAGGGCTCAGGTGGGCTCCAATTAGAAACTCTTGGCATGGGAAGCTGGAAGCAGGTTAACCAGAGGTGGGGTTTCTGTATGATTTATTTGACAAGCATATTTGGCTCCCCAGCTAGCCCTAAATTGAAAACAAGAACAAACATTAGGGAAGCTGGCAAATCCTCACTATTTTTATTCTTTTTTGTTTTTTGTTTTTTTCAGTACTGAGGATTGAAACCATGCCCTTTGTACTTGCATTCCAGATATTTTTCTTTCTTTCTTTTTAATTTTTTGAGACAGAGTCTCACTAAATGACCAAGTTGGGTAATTCTGCAGGCTGGAATCAAACCCATGGTCCTCCTGCCTCATGTATGACTGCTCGCAACAAGTCATGAGTGTTTGTTTTGTTTTGGTTTTTATTTTTTCTTAGTACACATTTGCACTGCACAATGATTACATTCTTTGTGGGGAGTTGGTTCGTGGCCCCAACTCATCTTAATTATTTTTTTCCCATTTCCCTCCCTCCCCTCTCCTTCCCTCCATCTTTTGAATCTAAGTGGGGAAGGCAGAGATTGTTGGTGATAATTTTATTATCATATTTAGTCTATCCAAAGTCCTTTTGGATATGTATACTCAGTTCCCCAAGTGGGTAGAAAGAAAAGTGGATTGTGTAATTAAATGACATAAAACATAACTGTACATAAATTTGAAAAAAATATCTGAGAAAGCAGAACAGAGGAAGAGAATTGAATAGTAGGGTCAGGTAATTTTTCTGTTTTGTTTTGCAGATGGAACCTAGGTCTTGGTACATGCTAATTGTGCATTCTAAAACCAAGACCAAGGGAGAGAATTTTTATCCATGTGTTTATTTTATGCAGTATGTAATAGGAATATTTGTTTTGAGGAATTAGTACAGTAATTATTTTTAATCCCTTTACTCCCCTTTTCCTTAAATTCTCTCCTCTTTATACCCTTCCTCTTCTACACATATTATGCCTTCCTGTTTCCTGCCATCTCTCCTTTATTGTCCCTATTTATGTATTTACTTATAAGGGATTATGTGGTATTTGTCTTGTTAAATTTAGCTTTCTTTATGGCTGGGTACTCTATTGTGCATATATATATACTACATTTTCCTTATCAATTCACCTTGTTTTTTGTTTTGTTTTGTTTGTGGTACTGGGGATCGAACTCAGGACTTTGCGTTTGCTAGGCAGGCACAGTGCCACTGAGCTAAATCCCCGGCCCATCTATTCACCTGTTGATGGGCATTTAAGCTGTTTCCAAACTAACTATTGTGAATTGCACTGCCATGAACATAGGTATGCTTCTATCACTCTATTATGATATTTTTAATTGTTTCAATAAGATATGCAAGAGAGGCATAGCTAGGTGAAATGAAATGTCTATTTTAAGTTTTTCAGGAATCTCTAAACAGATTTCCATAGTAGTTTTATTAGTTTACATCTTTGCCATTAATGTTATAAGGTTCCTTTTCCCCCACACCAGTGCCTACATTTGTTGTGTTCTGTGTTCTTGATGATAGCCAATCCGACTCGGGTAAGATGTGATCTCAGCATTGTTTTGATTTGGATTTCCCTAATGTCTAAAGCTGCTTATTGCTTATTGCTTGTACTTATTGGTCATTTCTACTTCTTTTGAGAAGTGTCTATTCAGTTCATCTTGCTGTACTTTGATAGGGTCATTTTGTTCATGGGAGTAAATTTTTGAGTTTATATATTCTGATATCAGTCGTTTATCAGAAGTGTAATTGGGAAATATTTTCCCCTTCTGTGGGTAATCTTTTCACTCTGTTCATTGTTTCCTTTGCTGTGAAGAAGCTTCTGAACTTGATGTAATCCCATTTGTTGATTCTTGATATCATTTCCTGTGTTATCGGATTTCAGTTCAGGAACTGCTAGGCTATGACTGTGGTTTTGAGTGTTTCCCTTGTGTTATCTACCAGCAGTTTCAAAATTTGTAATTTTATGTCTAGGTCTTTGTACCATTTGAATCGATTGTAGTACAAGGTCAGAAATATATATCTACCTTCAACCTTCTGCATGGCAATGAACAGTTTCCTAGCACCCTTGTTACAGACTTTTTCCTTTAAGGTATAATTCTGGGTTGTCAAAAATGCGTTGTCTGGTAGTGCATGGGATTGTTTCTGTGTGTTATTTTCTACTACATTAGTATACATGTCTGTTTTTGTGTCATTATCATGTTATTTTTGTTACTGTAGCTTTATAGTATAACTTGAAATCTTATATTGGTGATACCACCTGCTTTGCTCTTTTATTCACAATTGTTTTGGTTATTCTGGGTCTTGTCTTATTCCATATGAATTTTAGGATTTTTTTTCTAAATATTTATTGAAAAATGCTCTTGTCAAACATTTGGCTCTTACATTATTTTTGATTCTTATCTAAATTCATTTTAATTAATGTATAAAAACACAAAAATTTGTATTCATCAATGGGGTGCCATATGATATTTCAATACAACTGTAAAGACAGTGTCAGGTTAAATATATGTCTCCTCAAACATCACAATTTTTATGATAAAAATGTTCTAAATCCTTTCTTGCAGATTTTTGAGATGTCCAATAAACAGTTTCTATCCCACAGTCACCTTAGTACTCAATAGCACACTAGAACTTTTTATTTCTATCTAACTGCCACTTACTACTTATTGATCAATCTTTCTCCATTCTCTCCTCCCTACCACACTCTTCCCAAACTCTGCTAAACACCATTCTACTCAGTTTCAATGAGATCAATGTTTTTATATTGCATATGTGACTGAGATTGGGTGGTATTTGTCTTTTGTACCTATTTTATTTCAGGTAACGTAATGACCTCCAGTTCCATCAATGTTGTTGCAAATGTAGGATTTCATTGTATTTTATGGATGAATAGTAACCGTCATTTTTTTGTATCCATTATCCATATCTTTTATCTTTATCTCAAGTCTAAAGAAAAGGTATACATAGGGACAATAGGCTAGTTATAAGAAAAGGAATGGCAGATATG
Source organism: Heterocephalus glaber (assembly GCF_053883595.1). Lineage (NCBI taxonomy): Eukaryota > Metazoa > Chordata > Mammalia > Rodentia > Bathyergidae > Heterocephalus > Heterocephalus glaber. Next base: position 4,157,158 of record NW_028258463.1, read on the forward strand.
CAGACTGAATTAATTCCTGATCACAAATGTAGATGCAGCCTTTTTTGTTGTTGTTGATTTGTTTTGTACCAGGGATTGAACTCAGGACCTTGTGCTTTTGAGGCAGGTAGCAGAACCACTGAGCTAAATCCCCAGCTCAGATGCAGCCTTTTTAAAAAATATATTATTTTGAAAATGAAATTCCCCTAAAATCATCAGATACTGCCTTCTGGAAATTAGTATCTTATAATCAGAACCAGAATAACTTTGCATTTTGTTTGGTTGCCTTTTAGCAGACTTGAAGAGATTTAAAAGGAAGATGATAACATTTTTTCCTTTATATGTGTTCTACTTTTTTCTTTTCTTTTTTTTTTTTTTTTTTTTTTTTTGGTACCAGGGATCGAGCTCCAGACCTTGGGCTTGCTAGGCAGGTGGCAGGAACCACTGAGCTAAATCCCTGGCCCTGTTCTACCTTTTTCTTCAGACTTGGGATTTTTGACTGTAAATTCAGGGGAATGTGAAGTTCAATTCTTTGTAAAAAGAATTCCTGATCCCAAAGTAGAATTAGACTAGGAATGAAAGAAAAAATGAGCAGACTGTCCTTTCCAAAAACAGCTCAGCCTGTCTTCATTGCATGAATAATTTTTCATAGTTTCAAGGGAACTTACACATTATGTATGCACAACATGGGAAAGTTTCTAGATATGCTTCCTAAATGGTCTTAAATATAAGTTAATCTAGCCAAAATCCAAACTAAACTTTCAGATAGTGGGATCATCAAGTTCTGAATGTGTATCTGAATTTCTTCTAACAGCTTACTTGACACATTAGCATGTTTATAGAAAAATCCTACAATGTGTGCAACATTAAGATTAAGAACTATAGAATTATCAAGGTTCTTGCTCTTCAGGTGCTTAAAGCATGAAGATGGTCAGTGGGTGGTCTAATTGGATGTAGAATATATTATTGGGTAAAAATAATAATACAAGAGAAATGAAATCACCAATTAGTCAATAAAGAAAATTATAGATTTCAAAGCCCATAGAAATAAGATTGAACTTTGTATTCAACAAGTCATCAGACAAAAAAATCTAAAAATCTTTGTTCCTATTTTTCTAAGAAATTCAGGAAGAAAATATTGAATATTTTATCTTAATATTTAATGGCATTATTATTTTTTCCAAAAAAGATGATTTGAAAGTAGAGGATAGGTATTGAATATTTTTAAAGGAAGATAGCTATTGAATAATAATTCTTGCCAAATATTGAACCTGTTGCCTTATATATACATGACATCCTTATCACAACCCTTTGGAATGGATAACTGTAACTGTACTTTTCATATGAGAGAAATTAATCCCTCTTTTCTTGAGAAAGAGTCTTTCTATGTAGCCCAGTGTGGCCTTGAACTCATGGTGATTCTCCTGTCTCAGCCACCTGAGTGCTGGGATTACAGGACTGTACCTCCACACCTGGCTTGAGAAATTATTCTGGAAGTCATATTTTTCAGGAGATAGAAAGAGAGCAGTCTTTCAATGTGATAAATAGGGGCCCAGTTGTCATCTTTGTTTTATAAAGAGAAGTTTTTAGAATACATTTTACAATAGAAGAAAGAAAGCAAATTTCTTTAAGGACCCAGATTTGCAATACTATTGTATGACAACAGAGACCAAGATTAAAAACAGACCATCTGGTAAAACAAAACATTTCTAAAAATAAATTTCTATGTTTAATTATTGTGACTTTTTTTTTAGCCTTGGAGGTGAAACAATATAAGAAGTAAAAATTTGCTACTATATTTTTAGTTGTTAATGAAAAGCCAGTAGAATAAATTCAACTCAAAATCATTCCCTTCCTCAACCAAAAACACAAAAGAACTCCCTAGGTTCAAGGTACTCATCTATACCAGGAATATAATAATGAACAAGAAACGTCCCTGCATTTGAATGAGCTTTCATTCTAGCAGGGAGAGTGATCCATAAACAGGTAAAAGCTAAAAATTTAACTTGAGAATATGAAATAAAGTTACGAGATGCCATTACAAATTCATCAGAATGTTTTATCAAGATAATAAAAGAACAAAAGATTGAAAACAGAAGAAAGGAGTGAATAAAAACATCTATATACTGTTCATATAGATTGAAATTCAATGCAGTGGTACCCTGATTCATGAATTTTATTTATTTTATGATTTGGGGAAAGATGGCCATGTTTGTTTGTGTGAGAAAGATGCTCATAATTGTGTCTGTCACCCACGGTTGTGTTTGTCACCTGAAGTGAAGTGTGTGAATGGAAACAAAATTTTGTTGAATGCTTTTGAGAACTTAATTGTTTGCAAACAAAAGCATTTGTGAACCAAGATATTACTGTATATTCATTTTGCAAACTGGTTTATGTATAGCTGAACATGGGCATATGTTATGATCCAACAATTCTATCCATATACATTTCACAGATATTCAAAATAATTATACCAAAATATATGTAAAATAATTTTATTAAAACATTTGTCTTTAAAAAAGTTAGTCTTAATAGCCTAAAACTGCCAAGATTAGATGTCCATTAATATAAAAGATAAACACAAATATGCATATTATAATATTATCATACAGTAAAATATTGTATGATATTGAACCCAAGCGGGTTACACCTATGTGCAATATCATGGAATGAGATCACAAGTATATTAATTAACTTCTAATTGACAGATTTCATGTGCAGAATAATATATACTTCAGGAATACATTTATATCATTTATATAAAATTCACAATAAGCCAAAGATTTCTGGGAAATATTCTATTTTTTTTAAGTGGACATTAATTAGTCATCTTCAGCATTTAACAGCTTTACTCCATACTTATGATGTAGGTCCTCTAATCGTTTTTGTTTTTGTTTTTTTGTACCAAGGATCAAACCTGGGACCTTGCGCTTGTGAGGCAAGTGGCAGCACCACTGAGCTAAAACCCCAGCCTGGTCCTCTAATCTTATGCATCAATATAATGTTCCTATAGTTGCAATCTAAAACATCCCCTTAAAGTCTCCTGTGTTTGGAAGATGGATGAATCATGAGAGTGCTGTGCTCATCAGTGGATTCATTCACTGATGAGTCCTGGAGCGGGATGTGCTTTTCAGAGCTGAGGCCTGGTTGGATGTGGTCACTGGGAGTGTGAGCTCCAAAGATGCATTCTTGTCCCCAGCTCCTCCCTTCTCTCTCCACTTGCTGGCTGCCAAGGGATGAGCAAATGTCCTCTGCCATGCTTTCTTCCATACCATTTTTGCCTTTGAAGCAACTAACTATGGAGTGAACTCTCTAAAATCTATGAACCAAAAATAAACCTCCACTACTTTAAGTTGCAAGTATGAAGTATTTTGTCCTAATGACAGGAAAGTAGCTAATAAAGAAATTGGTACCAGGAAGGTGTGGTCACTGCTGTGACTGTACCTGATCATCTGATTCAGAAGCTTTTGGTTTTGAGGAAGTTTCAAACAGTTTGGAGAAGCTGGCTAGAGAAGCCTTAGAATGCTGTAACAAGAAATGAATGAAAGATTCTCATCAGAACTCCGAAGACCAGTATGCTGATAAGAATGCAGACAGTAAGATATAGATAGGTTCATAAAGTTTTGGATGGGAATGAGGACTCCACTGCCAGTTGAACCAGAGGCTGTGTGTTGTATTTTGGCAGAAAATTTGTCTACATTTTGCCCACATCCTGAGATGTTGCAAGAAACACATTAAGGGTGATTGAGCAATTAACTTGGTGGAGGACATTTCAAGGCAGCCCAATATGCACGCTGTGGCTTGAATACTGACTGTCAGCTGCTTTTGGCTAAATTTACAGTGAAAATTAGGAGGAAAAACAGAGATATATTAGTTTTAAAGTGTGTAGTTTTGCCAGAAAGGAAATAGCTAAAAAGTTGGGATAAAAGGGAGGATAGTTGCTAAAAAGAACCCAGATATTTTGCATCAGGACAACAGAAAAGATGGCTTGAAGGCATCTTAGGATTCAACAAGACCCAACTCATCACAGGATGAAGGGTATAAAAGCGTGAACCTTTCATTTGAGAAGTGAGCTCCTTGACTCCCTGCTGGAGAAGGCTCACCTAGGAAATGGGTTACCTGTGATTCACTTCACTGTGCTCAGTCATCCAGGCACTTAGAGGCCAATATAGGCATAGTTCATCGGTGCTTAGCTACTGCTCCATTTGCAGCAGACCTTGGAATCATCCAAAAATCACTAAAATGAGGAGAATTTACAGGGACCTCTTTAAACGGGTGAACATATGGATACTGAAGCTCTATAAAATCATCAACTGTGAGAAACTATTTCTACTTAAAGGATAGAATATACAGTAAAGGAAATGATAATGACAGAGGACCCCGTGAAAATTGGAGTTATAAAGGAGGTGCTTGATTGCTTCTATTTTACAGCTAAATAAATCCTAGACTCGAATGCCTCTCTGTCAGAAATGATGTTAAGGAAGGAAAGAAATACACTAATTTCTCTCTTCCTTTATGTGAGTTGCTGCTAGTGATTTCCACTGGCCATACACAGGGGAAGCCAGCTTGCAAGGGAATTTAGATATTTTATCCCACAATGCTCAATACCCATTTAAACAAAACAAGGGACACAAGGGTGGAGAATAGGGCTGAGAAGCAGAGATGGGAAATAGAGGGCAATTGGCACAATCATTATATATCCCCCTGTGTTTCATAATTATCGTACAGAGGGATATAGTTCTCTTTTATTAAAAAATTAAATTTGAAATAATCTGAATTAGAAAGTGCAAAAACATCCTGTTCTGGAGTAGTTCAGGCTGATGACAATACTTTTTTTTACATTAACTCTATACAGTGAAAATAAGTGTCTGCCACAGGGTAAGCATTGTACTAAATGCTTTGTATGTAATAATCTAGCTATAAATTATTCCTAGTAAAAGAACCATAGCATGGTAAAATGAATCATTCATTATTTCTTTTAGAAGAAAAAAGAGAAAAACAAATCAGTCATAGTAAATTGCATATGTCATAGCTCCGAAAATGTAAACTCTGTGGTCTGGCTTCAGAGTTGTGGCTGTACAATCAGACAAACAAAAAAGGCAAGAAAAATTACAGTATCAAAAAGTAACTTGTCTTAGAGTTGTGCAGCACCTTGTCTTAGCCTTGAGCAGGATACTATACATTTCTAATAATATTTTTGTTAGAATAATATTTTTAAAATACCTCCTTATGTATTTTCCCTCTCTATAACCTCTCCTTTCCATTCTTTTCTTTTGATGGCTTTCCTGAAAAAAACCTTCTGCCTTTGGTACTCCTTAAAAAGCCATGGGGTTTCTTATTCACAATGTCAGATACATTCACTGAACAGTAAGGTTCTTGGTGCAGAAGAGAAAAAATTATAAGAGAAATTCTCATCTAACGGAAGAGGGGAAAATGAATATGCTCTGCAAAGGGTTATAGGGATGGGTAGATTCTACAATGAAGAGAACATTATTGACCTTATGCAACCTAAGCCTCAAAAAAAACCCAATTTTGAGTTATTATACATCTGGAATTATTTTTAAAATGAATACCTGATATACTGCTCCCTTCTACTCACACAGGATAGATCTTTATAAATTTTTACAGATTAATTATTTGTGCTTAATTCTGTGTCCATAAAACTCATGAGTCCAAAGCCTGGTATTTTTGGTGTATTTCTATGATTATTTATTTAATATTTAAGCTTTAAAAATTCTTAATGTAGACAGACCCAACAGCCATGACTGAACTAATGAATGAATCTTGAGTACCACCACAGAGAAGTAAAGATTATTAGCAAGAAAAAAAAACTTTAAAAATCCATGGTATCAGCAGTTGCATAATCTAAAGATTTATTGCATTTGGCAAATTATTAGTGAGGTTAAAAGTAAAGTTGTTTTCATCAGCAGAAAAAAAGTGACTTTCTAGTGACAGGTGCTCAATATCTTGAAGAATAGTAAAGTAGAAAATCTAAGCATCCCCTAGGTGTTACTAGAAAAGTCATTATAGACTGTCAGTCAATTTAATTGACATAAAGAGAAAACAAAATCTATTCTAATAAAATGCCATGAGTCGATGTTAATAAAATATGGCATAGAGGTCTAGAGAGTTTCTGGAATGTTTCAAATGCAAACCCACTAAATATTCCCTACTTTTGTTAATGCATGAGTTTGACTAAAAAGGGACTTTCCTTCCAGATTTTTAGGAGGAATTAAAAGTGCTGATTCCATTAAGAAGAAACACAGTTATGTGGATTGGTATGGAAAGATGACTATGATATAATGTAAACCAAAAGGATTTTCTGAGCCTTGTGCCAAACAAGATTTCAGTTAAAACAGAAACAGCAATGATAATTGCTGTTCAAGGGTTTTCCTCAACACAACGGTATATAGGTAGATATGTTTATAAAAGGCGCTGATTCTCTTATGGTAAAAGACATATTTCCAAAATTGTTTTTACATTTAGCCACTATTTTGACTGCAGTGGTACAAATTTTCATGCATTTTATATGTGTGTGTGTGTATATACACACACACACACACACACACACATATATATATTTGCACTAAGATCTAATGACCAAAATGGATAGTGGTTGCTGTCACTTGATTTTGTTTTTATTATGCTTCCCTTAATGTTGCACCACTCATCCTCTCAAACTTCTTTATTCCTTTTTTTTTTCTTTTCCATTTAGTTTATTGGTACATTCTGGAATACAGTACAGTTACATTCATCATTGGGATCTTGTACCTTTACATGATGCATCTTGGTTCTTATTTTTTCCCCATTCCCCTGCCCTCCCTTCACCCCCTCCACCCTTCCCTATTTACAAAGACTTCATTTCCATGTTTGTCCTTTTCTTATATTTTTTTCTCCCTTCTTTCCTTTCCTTTTCCCCTCCCACTTCCCCTATTCCTTTAGACATTTTCTGCCTATTTCAGAATATCAATTATACATTTTGATTCTTATTTACACTTTTAGTTTTTCACACCAGAGAAACTATTTGGCATTTACACATGTGTGCCCTATATATTTCACTTAAGAGTATGGCCTCAGTGTGCATCCATTTAGCTATAAATGCCCCTACTTTATCATTCTTTATGACTGAGTAGTACTCCATTTTATAAAAAAACCATATCTTCTTTATCCAGTCTCCTGTTGATGGGCAATTGGGCTGTTTCCAAGTTTTAGCTATTACAAGCTGTGCCGCTATAAACATGGGTGTGTATATATCACTATGGTGTGATTCTTTTAATTCTTTTGGGAAGATACCCAGTAGAGGAATAGCTGGGTCAAATGGGACTTCCAATCCTAGTTGTTTGAGGTATCTCCATATTGATTTCCACAGTGGTTGCACCAGTCTGCACTCCCACCAACAATGGAGAAGGGTTCCTTTCTCTCCACACCCTCACCAGCATTTGTTATTGGTTGATTTCATGATAGCAGCCATTCTTTCTGGAGTGAGGTGGAATCTCAGCCTTGTTTTCATCTGCATCTCTGGAATGACCCGTGATGTTGAACATTTTTTCATATGTTTATTTGCTGCTTTTACTTTTTTGTTTGAGAAATGTCTGTTCATTTCAGATGCCCATTTTTGAGCTGGGTCTTTATATTTGGGAGGTCTGATTTTTTTTTTTTTAGTTCTTTATATATTCTAGATAATAGACCTATGTCTGAGGAACAGCTGGTAAAAAATTTTTTGCACGTTATAGGTTGTCTGTTAGCTCTGTTGATGGTTTCTCTTGCAGTGCAGAAGCTTTTTAATAAGATGAGATCCCAGTTGTTGATTCTTTGTGCTAGTTCTCATGCTACTGAGGATTTTTACATAAAGCCCTTTCCTATGCCAATTTCTTCAAGAGTTCTACCTAACTTATCTTCCAGCATAGAACTTCTTTATTCTTAAATTGAGACCATAATGCTAAGTGAAATAAATCAGCCATACAGTGTTAAATATTGTGTTGCTTTCCTAATGTAAAAGACTCAAAATATAAACAAATTAAAGATCAAAATAAGAGAGAAATGGTAGAAAATAGAGAGGTAGACTCTGTGGAGATGGGAAGGAGATATCAGGGTAAAGAGGGAGGGAGCAGGTGTGGGGCAGGGAAGTAAAAACCATCAAGACAGGATCTGTATAATTCCCAGTTCCCCAAGGTGAATGTAATTATTATGTATTGCAAACATATAGTCATTTTAAAAACTGTGTTAGCGTATTAATTTGAAACTTATATAAAAATAAGTAATGGATTTTGTGAAAGGTTTTGGCTGACTGTTTTATTTTTTGGTACCTGGTTAGAACTCTAGACCTTGCACTCGTGAGGCATGCGCCGTAACCACTGAGCTAAATCCGTGCCCCATGGCTGACTTGACTCTTGCTTTGACTGAGTTTCGTGGATACCTGCATCCTTATTCCTTAAAGTTTTCCAATTTTTCCCCTCGATTGGCAGGCCCATGTGGGTGTTGGTTAAATACCTGTAATTTGTTTTGAAGATGAGGGAGATACTGTTATTTTTGTTAAAGATATGTTGACTACAAATGAATGTGTGATGTAGCTTAATTTCAGATCTATTTAATGAATACAAATGAAGCAGTAGCATAGGAAAATTGGAACAGAATAGCAGTCAGAGTCAAACAAATGAATTTTTGGTCCTGACTTTGGTATTTATTATCTGCATCCTTAGACAACTCATTTACTAAACTGAAATTTATGTAATGGTATCCTCTATAAAGCATCACACAAATACAGGTTTCTTTTTCTTTTAGTATTATTTAGAATTTGTAATTATTAAATTCGAATTTCACAATTATGAAATCATAAAATAATTGTTGAAATAAAATCAATAATCAATTTTAATATCCACAATTTAAAAAAATAAAAACAGGTCAATTATCTGAATGTTTTGGTTTTTTTGGTACCGGAGATCGAACTCAGGACCTTGCACTTATGAGGCAAGTGGTGGAACCACTGAGCTAAATCCCTGTCTCATTGTCCGAATGTTAATCCCCTTTAATTATCTCAAAAACTTTAATAATTTTATTATTTCTCTGTGTATTAATTCTTTTTCCAAAGATAATTGATTGTCCTTAATACACATGGGAGAAAAATATGAGTATTCTTTATGTAAAAATAAGGGCTGGCATTTTTTCATTCTAATTAGAAAAAAATATAAATTGCTGATGTGTAGACATAAATAACTCAAAATCATGTAAAATAACTTCAAATTTTATATAATACAAAGCTGAGAAGATACCTAGGACAATAATCTACTCTATTTATATTACACATGGTAACATAGATAAACTATTTTCTAGTTGAAGTCAGAATCAGAGAATTCTATCAATATATCAGAGTTTCATGAACATGAATATATTGTCTACATTTATAGACTCATACATATTCAGACATAAACACTAACAATTTTATTGTACTGCCTGGATGTTCTGAATCCATTCAAGATGTTTATACAAATTTCTGTTAAATAAAAACATTAGTGTGTTCTCATGCACCTTATTCACCAGATCAAGCACTGTGTGACTTCAGGCTCTTCTTTGCAGTCAAAATGACCATAAAAGGTAAATATTTGAATCAATTCAGGACACTGAGACAGCCACAAAGTACAAATGGAGATACTTAGGAAAGAGGACTTCCAGAACTGCTTCAGAATGTGGCAAGAATGATGGGATAAATATGTTCAAAGCAAAGGAGAGTGTTTTGAAGGGAATTCATGACAATGTCCTTTTTACTGTAATAATTTCTTTAAATATTCTTCATGTTTTCTAATCACACTTTGTATGTAGTCTAAAATTTGGACTGTGAACCACTGCAGGAAAGGAACTCTAGCGTATACATCTTTTATCCTTCATTGTACCCAGCACAAATTTTTCCATGTAGGAAGGGCTCAGTGTGTATTTTTTCCATTGCTGTTAAATTAATGCTGTTTCTTATGTGTAATTATGAAAAAAAACCCAGCTTGCCTGTCCTATAATGTTTTGTTTAATATGTAAAACTTTCTAGATAATCAGATACATTAATACTTTTACATTGTTTCATAAATATTCTTATTTTATTAAATCTGTTCATCATTTGCATAATGTGCACAAAATATACCTGCAAAATTTGAGCGGTAATGTCAAACATTAAAATTAGCGTGCACATATCTCACATTTTAAAAATAAATTAACTTATGTAGGAGTCGTTAATCCTTGATGTCAAGCAATCCTGCTTTTTTTCTTAAGTAATTTAAAATATAATTTCCCCCTGGATTTTAAAAGCACTGAGACATGCTATATTGGATAAAATAACTCTACTTGGGGAAAAAATGACATACTTCATATATTCTGAGAAAAAATTGCCACAGACTAATGTAGTTTCTCTTAGAAGCCATTACAATTCAACCTGTGTATTATAAAGGAAAAGTTTCTAAACCTGAAGTTAATTAGAAGGCACCGGCTAGCAAACTAAAAATCATTGAATCAGTATGCATAAAGTGCTAAAATCTCTTAAAAGTAAAAGATATAATAAAATGATCAAAAGTTATGAAAATCAGTATTTTTATTTCTCAACAAATATATTGCTTATACATCACTTATATGAAGTGATAATACCTGAAGTCATCTGAAGAGTTATCATTGCAATGTGTAGTTGTTAAGCATTGTTTTCAGATGTACATCTGAATTGTTGTACATCTGAGTGGTTGTTCAAAGTTCAAATATAATTTTGCAACAAGAATAATTAATATCAAGGTACTAGTTTATATTTCTACCTTTTAATTGCATAAATTCTTTTTTTCATTAATTCTAATACTTTGATTTATAGGACAACCATGTGATGTGGTCACAAGGTAATAGAGAGCAAGTCCCACTTTTTTATTACTTGGGAAACTGAATTACAAAACAATTTTAAATGACTCTCAGAGGAAAACCCAGATTCAAAGAACAACACTGAAATCACAAATCAATTCTTGTTTTCTGTGAGTTGCTTCATTAGAAGAAAATAATAATGTGAGATATAGACGTATATAGAGACTTAAACACATGAGAACTCACATAATTCATATAGCATGAAAATTCAGTAGCGTATTTTGTTTATTGGATTGGAGTCCATTTATTCAATTCAAATACTGGCTTTACCACTTACATGTGTCATGGTACCATTATTTTGGGGCCTGTGTCCATTTCTGTAAACCAGACACGATAATGATGTATAACCAGTGAAAGTGTTGCAAGGAGGTATTGATGCATCTGAATAAAACTATAAGTGCTCACTAATGATAGCTATCATCATCATCATTATCATCATCATCATCATCATGTAATTTGCTGTTGAAAAGCTATACATGCTTTCTGGGTATCATGGTCTCCAGGTAAAAGGAAACTTTAAAATAATCTTACCAAACTAAATATTGTAGTTAAAACAGATAATCTATTATAAATTCAGAGCTATTGAACCTAAACTTCTCACAAAATAAAGTTAAATAAATTTTAGAAATTATTTTTATTTCAGTATAGTTAATAGATGCAAAATAATTTATACAATATTTGTACAGATTTTGAAGTCTCTACATATATCTTCCTTTTCCATGCCTAAAGGAACTACTATTCTGAATTTTGTGTTTTCATTCCCTCATTTTAGTTTTTTGCCTTCTTTATTGTCATGTATACAGAATATGACCCCAACATATAAAAGCCAAGGATCCAACACAACCAAGATCAAACAACCACAATCCAAATCAAGAAATAAAATAATGGTGATATACTAGAAGTCTCTATAATGTCCTTTACCATTATATAATGTCCTTTTTCATTACCTCCTCCTTATCATTACCTTACTATATTAACCTGTTATTTATTTCTCTTTCTCGCTTTAATATCTGGCTGTGCCTCCTCAAAATATAATTTAGCTTTAATAATTTTATAAATACATTTAAATGAAATTATTAAACATGAATTCTATGTTTGTCATCTTTCACTCTATATTGTGTTTCTCAGATATATCTATATTGTTTTATTTCCAGAGCACACTTGTAGCACTCTCTTTTCCCATTTTGCTCAGCTAACACAGCTTTAACAAAATGTCATAATCTGAGCGGATTAAGAAATGCACACTCATTTCTCACAATTCCCAATCCTGGAAAGACCAAGTTCAAAGTACTGACAGATTTGATTCTGTTAAAGGCTGTTTCCCCAACCTTCAGGTAGTGGCCTTTCTCGTTTGTTATCACATGAGTTTTCCTTGATGTGGCGTTTTTCTTGATTTATAAAACAATGATTAAGATTTCATTAGGAATCTATCCTCATGACCTAATCGAACCCAATTTACCACTCAGTGACCCTTTTCTCCAAATACCACCATTTGGGGGTTAGATATTTAGCATATGAGTTGAGGGGATCGTAAATACTCAGTCCATAATGATTTTATACTTTATTAATTTTTTACCATTGATAAACACTTGACTTTTAAAACTGATCAACATTCACATTTCATGTTCTACATATGTACACATTTGGATTGGCGTGAAATTGTCATCATTACTTTTTGTCTAGGCCTTAAATCTTAAAACCAACCACAGATAGAGTCATTGGTTCTATCCTGAAGGCAGCTTTGACTGCATCGAACTTGATCTGCTTTATGTGCTTCCTCCGTCACGTCGCTGCCTGTTCTGTTTTCGTGACACCAGTCTACCACTCGGAACCTACTTTGCCCACAAGTGTATGCAAGACAGAAGTGTGGGAGAATTGGTGGTGTTGGGCCTCCCTTGAGCATTGGAAGTGAAAGCAAAAGCATAATTTCCTTCTTTTTTCTTTTATTAGATAAACAGTTAAAGAATGTGAGGGTGTTGGAAGATCAATCAAAAGACCTAAATACAGTGTACTAGTCAATATTTATTATGTTGACTTTTCTTGCTCATCTGATTTCATGACCCATCATTTGCTTCTAAAATAAACTTACTCTTTTCAGTTATTTTTATCTCTCTTTCGTTTTGGGAAAATACAGGCTAAATATTTCCTGAATTTATCTCAGTCATTACTCTCTTCTCCATAATAAAATTTGTATTCACTGCTTGTTCCATTAGATTTTTCTAATTTATCTTAGTGTAGGCTTTGAAACCTTGACCTAAGTTTTTATTATGTTTAATTTATAATGTGTAACTATAAGTGATTTAGCATTGTAGTGTTTGAGCCCCCTTGCTAATCACTTAAAGTTTGAAGATACTGATGAATAAGAAAATTTAGCCAGGCGTGGTTGTGCATACATATAATCACAGCACTCTGGAAGGCTGAGGCAGGAGGATCAGTGCTTCTGTGAAAAATTCTTTTGTAAGGCTATGAATTCTCTTCCAGCATAAGTAACTGATTTCTGTTTCAACTATTTCCTCATTCTGTGTGTTTTTATTTTTCATTCCTTTGTTTGACACCTGAGGATGTCAAAATGACATTGTGAATATGCAAGTGATTTTTGTATCGTTGTATTTTGGAGTTCATTTTGCATTTTTTTGTTATAGTTTGAGTATTTTGCTGTCATGGATGATCTGGTAACCAGTGGCCATTAGTTTCCCATAAATTCTCCTTTTGTTCTCCATTATTTAGAAAGACTTTTTATTTGGAAATAATAATGCATAATGTTATATATAGCATATTCCAATTACCAGACAATATTCTCTACACTCTCTATTAATTATTTCACTGTATTTACATCTATTGTGCAAAGTAGGTGCTATTATTTATCTCATAGTAAGGATGAGGAATCAGACTATCAGAGAGATTAAGTATATTACCAAGCCCTGCACAATTCATGTACAACAAGTATTTGAATGCATTGGTATCACTCCAGAGTTGATTTTCATAATTATTATATTATTATTTGGCTCAGTTTTGCATTATATTATACAGTAAATTGGGTAGCTGAGAATGTATTTTTCAAAATAGAATAAAAATATAGTATAAAATGGGTTTATCATGGAATTTTGGAGCTAACAGGCCTAGGGAGAAGGCTATAAGGAGAGACATATTTTTCGTAGAAAGAGATGCTCCCTTACATTGGAAATTTTGACCTTGGAAGGAGAAAATTCATAAATATTTTCTTTAAATGTCTTTATTTAATAAATGAAAATAAGTTCAAAGTTCTAAGGAACAGCCATATTCTGTTCCAAAGAGCAGTGTAGGTGATTCTTAACGCCTTGTCATCTGTCTACTTCCCAAGGTTTCTGGTTTGAGTGCCACTGAATTAAGAGCTATTTTCAATCTAAATCCCAGGAGTTACATGTCATTTCTCCTTTGCTATTTTTCAAACTAAAGGGTGCATTTGTATTTTTGTGGTTCCAGTTAATAAAAGAGTATTAAGGAATAGGGGGGAAATGACCAGAACGGTAGAAGAATTCTTCCAAATTCAGTTCTGGTTTTAGAAGTCTGTGATATTTACAAACAGAAAACTGGATATTAAGGATAGAAAATCAAACCCAGAGAAAAAAAGAGCTCCACCAGAGGGTATTTGGAGCATGTGCTAAGGTAGAAGGTAAGCTAAGAACGACAGCCTGGAGTGGCTGAAAGTAAATGATACAAAGTTCTCAAGCTATGGCAAAGCAGGACTTCCAGAAAGTGTTCAGTAGATTTCATTGGGTGGAAATGAGGTCCCCACAGTAGGAAACTGAGTTGAGTCAGAGAAAGTAGTTTTAAAACAATAACACCAGCATTAATGGTGGTCATCCCTGTCATCTGTATAGCCTGTCATCAGTTTTAGATTTTTAGGAGGTTAATCTATACATTTTTTCCCCATTGAACACTAGAAGTTATATTGACAGAAGGCCTAACAGGCATCTTCATTCTAGCCCTTATACTCAATGACCATGTGACATCAGGCAACTTGCTCAGCTTCTTAAGGTCTGAGTTTATCTCAGGAAAAGTGGGTGAGCTATTGTAGTGACAACTGAATAAAATAGTATAAATACAGTAGCAACATTTCCGTTGTTATGTTTACTTCCTGGTGCTGCTAGCAGTTTGGCAAATGACTTTCATCTGTACAAAATACCCTTGGATGGTTGAAGCTGCCTTTTTGGAAGCTGTCTATCTTGGAGGTAGGCCACCTGTCCCACTTCAAGATCTCTTTGGTCAAAGATGTCTTGAACAATGGGGAGACCACAAAAGCTCTACTCTGTTGCCTCAATGTTGAATACACTCTGGGACTCAATTTATGTTCCAGATTTATATGTGATTTCTTCCACTTTTCCTATTCCATTTTCCTCATTTGTTTATCTGTTTCTCCAGAAAGTGTTCCATTATTAGGAATTCCCAACTGAGATATAGCTTCTAGAGGACCCAAGCTAGAACAACTTGTACAATGCTAAATATAACACTTGGCAAGAAAGAGAAGAAAAGGGCTAAATAACACAATCACATGTAGAATTGGGCCTGAAAGCCAAGTCTTTTGTTTCTTGATCTTGTGCCTTTTCTCTTATAGTTTTGTATACCTAACAGAACTGCTTATAAGAACCTGCTTCTAGAGATACAGTGTTGGGGAAGAGATGCAGATTCTTTGTTTTTTTCTTAAAATGTGTGTAAAGTTTGTATAAGGAGAATATCAAAGTTTTTTTCTAGAAAGTTGCATATATATCTATTTGGTAGTGCATATGTTTACTACTGTTTATTATTTGGAGGTCTTAAAGTTTTCAAAACTCACGGCAACAACAAAATAGACTTTGGGAAATATCTCAGATCTTAATTACTCACCTGGAAAATCATAGTGTGTAATCAAGCTTAATATTATAGACCTCATTTGCCCAAACAGCTCAGCTGAAATAATGTTAAATGCTATTAAATTTTACTTTGAGGGGGGAAAATCTATCAAAGTATACATTTTTATATGTACTTTCTTCCAAATACATTCAAGCAGAAATGGAGTAGATGAGAAATAGCATAAAGTAATGGAAAGATCAACAAATATGGAGTCAGAAAACACAAAATTAAGTGTTCATTTTTTAAGCTGGCTTGTCTGTGTAGAGGTTTATATGAGTGAATGACTGTTTCCAAACTCAAAAGCTGTATACTTAAAGTAGGTGCAAAAATTATGAATGAATGGAGTTATATTTTTTAAAGTACCCTTACCTCTTAGAGTTTTTGTGAGAATTAAATGAAGTCATATAACTCTTGGTAAATGTTGTAAGTCTAAAAGTTGTTAATTACTAGCCTAGAAACTGGTATCACCTGGCCTTTCTTTTGTACTGGCTGAATTTATAAAAGCAAATAATACTTGAAACTAGTCAGCTTTTTTGTTCATTGTCATTTTGGCCTGGAATAAATATAAAAACCAGTTCTGTGTTTATAAGAAATGAAGAATTAATAAAAATTTGACCATCTGGTTATTTGGCTGATTTAGATTCTACATTAGTTGGTGAGAGCCAAACTTAGCTTCTTCAGATTAGCTGTTACTTGCATTTATAAATTCACTTCAAATAACTTTCCCATATTAAAAATTAATTTGGCATACAGCTGTTCATTGTGTATGTTTTTATTTCATTACCATCTATTATATTATTATATTATATTATTGTAAACAGATACTGTCAGTAATCTCTAGGGTAAGGACACACTCTTTTTTCCTGGGCAGCTGTTATACATCCTTGCTTCACATCCATGATATAACACTTTATAGTGAAGGAAATCTCTTATAAAATAAGATTCACTCATTAAATATGTGTGAGAAAGTAATTTCTTAATTGTTTATGAGGATACAAAATAGGTGTTATTTGACAGGCTGTAATAAAATATATTTATCCAATGGAAATATTAAGAAGTTAATGGTAGGCTGGGGATTTAGCTCAGTGGTTCTGCCGCTTGCCTCGCAAGCGCAAGGTCCGAGTTCCATCCCCCATACCAAAAAAAAAAAAAAAAAGTTAATGGTAACATGATATTTGCGACAAGAAAAGTACATTTAAATTTAAGCTATTATAATATAGACTTATGTGATACTAAGAATTGTGCTATTCAAATGCAGAAAGTATGGACACATATATAACTTTGAGTATATAATGTAGCTACAACATAGTAACATTGTATAGATAATTATTAAAATTATACAGAACACTGTAGTTCATAAAAGCTAATTATTTGGTATTGTTTGGTGAGTGCAGGCTACTTCTGGATAACCCTGGCCTAGAAATGATTTATGGTCAATTGCCTTTTTTACAAGTTTGCTTCCCCATGATGCACTTGTCCATTTCTTGTTCTTTGATCTGTTCCCTAAACTAGAAAGAAGAAAAATAATTGGAGGAATTTAATCCTAGGATTAACTGTGACTCTAACCAAATATGTCCAATATAACCTTCCTAGTATGAAATAAAGTAATCTAAGTTTAATAGGGATATAACCATGCAAGATGATATGCCTTTCCAGGGCAAGAGATATCCAGTTTTAGATGTTCCATAAGATTTTCTGGAATAGTAAATGAGTCACACAAAGTTCATTACCCTTTATGAACACCTATTACTAAAGGTATTATTTAAACATTGATATTTGATTTTCATAACTTCTGTCTGTAAAGAATCAAAATAAACATGAATGATTCCAGGATCATGATACAATTTATTTGGCATGTGAAATGTAGCTGTGATTAGCTTCTATAGAATGCTTTCCATATGCCAGACACATTACATATATCAACACATTTCATGTTTACAATGATTTCCTAAGGCAGCTTCTCTTATTATCTGCATTCTGGAGAAAAGAAGACTGAGATATGCTGAAATAACTTCCCTACAATCACACAAATGTTACATTGCCAGTAGTGCAATTTTAACTCAGGTAGGCATACCAATAGAAATAGTACCATGCTAAAACTTGCTTCATAAGTACTATGCTGTAGTGACTTTCTATGATGATGCAAAATGAGGCATCATCAACACCATTTGGGGAGGTAGAAGTGGTTCTGTGGTTGCATACCAGACTGCTCCCCAGGATTATGTTCCTGAGACATGCCAAATCCAAGAAATACTTGCCAAAGAAATAGCTTTTAGAATGGATGTAGTTGAAAGGAAAATGAAACTTCTTGTATTATATATAATCTGACAATGTGCCATTTTTAAATTGTGAGGTCTTTGGTAAATTATTGTAAATCAAAAAAATGTGACATTGAATTAATAATGTGTACTGCTACAAAGGCCTTATATGATAATCATAAATAATGATATGATATTACATGATGCACTTTAATCCACAAATAACCCATTGACACGAAAGTATGTTAAATGATAAAATGATATTGATTCATTTTCAGAAGTTGGATTGAGAGTTTTGTTTAACATCCTGAAATAGAAGTAAGACTCATCATTATAGAGGAAAATGTTGGCAAGAGTATAAAAAGGTTGAGGTCATTATAGTAAGAATAATGATGTGAATAAGAAAGAATAATGGTTAATAAAGCAAATCAAAACACCAAAATGGTGATGAACATTCTTGTTAAAAAGTCCTTACAGCAATGAGTTTTGCATGAAACTTTTTTTTCATATTTGGAGGAGTATGGGATTGTATTTTTACTGATTTTTATATATCTGCCTGTAAAGTGTATATATAGCTAATTACATAAACAAGGAAAAGTAGAAACTGATAATTGGGGAAAATCCATGTATTTATAATTTATATATAAGTATATGATCAATGGCAGATGGTAGTCAGGCACAATAAGCAGAGCGAGTCAGATGATTGTTTACAAGGTCCCAGGAGTAGACCGAACTGGATAGTTTAATCCTCCATCTCTGGACGAATAAAGCCTCTTAGTGATATTACTGATATTAACAAGATGGTAATGAAGCTTAATGGTGAAGATAGAAGGTGTAATTCCAAAGAATGGTCTTGCCTAATACTTAGCACGAAGGGAGGCACTGAAGATATGATAAAGGACAAGAGAAGAACTGAGTGAGAGGAGGAGATGTTTACTTTTCTATTTTTATAGTTGTTCTGAAACATTAGGTTGTACTGCAGTCACAGGGAGAGCTTGATAAACTATAGAACATCTGGACCCTGTGCTCATTTTCTGATCTAGTAGTTGTAACTTGGATCTGGAGTATTTACATTTACAGGTACCAAGGTGATACTAGTCTAGAGGTCACATTACAGAACCTATGAAAAATACTTTTCTATATAAACTACACAGGGCACTGTCTCAGTTAGATGCCCTGCAGGGGAGCTTCTGCATTTTTGAGTGGAAAATGGCACATTATCTTTTCTGATCACTTCACTACTGCCATGTGGAGTACCAAGTCAACAAAGTGGGTGAAAATAAGTTTATACAAATTCTTCAGATCCATTCTTTACATACTATCAAAGTTAAGTTGAGAAATTTGAGTGAATAAAAAAATGAAAATAAGATTTAAGTAAAACAACACAAAGATGCATCTCCTCTTTCCTCATTTTTATAAGCAATGACTTGACCCAGGATGGGTGCATTTCAAAGCTGCACTACTGTTGAAGATAGGTTTCACCAAGCTGTGTGAATTTCTTTATGGTTTTCTTTGTTTACTTCTAAAACTACAAAGATCATCTGGTTGAAAATACTTTATGAGGAAATGAATTATATTTAATAACCTCATTTTTCTTCAGAAGGAAGTGACTAGCAATGATTTAAAGTCAGTATCATGAAGATTTGGACGGGATAAATTGACCAGTTTCTTGGAAGGTGAGCAAGTTTGTATTTTTTTTTCTTAAATTCTTTTATTGGTACATTGTAGGTATACAACACAATTACATTTCTCATTGGGAACTTGTACCTTTATATGATGCATCTTGGTTCTTATTTTTTCCCCACTTCTAGCCCTCCCTTCACGCCCTCCACCCTTCCCTATTTACAAAGACTTTATTTCCATTTTTTCCATTTCTCATCATTTTTACTTTCCCTTCTTTCATTTCTCCTGCCCCTCCCACTACCCCTACCCCTTTGGACCTTTTCTTCCTATTTTGCATTGTCGATTATTCATTCTAAACATTGGTACATGTTAGGTATGCAATATAATGGCATTCATCGTTGGAAATTTACAACTTTATGTAATCTCTCTTGGTTCTTATTTTTCACCCTTGCCCAGCCCTCCCTTCGATCCCTCCATTCCTCCCTATGTACAAAGATTTTGTTCCTATTTTTCCATTTTTTCATATTAATCCCATTCCCTTCTTTCCTTTCCCCTACCCCTCCTACTTCCTTCCTCTTTGCCCTTTTTCTTCCTATTTCACATTACCTATTATACATTTTAGTCCTTATTTACACTTTCAGTTTCTCACACCAGAGAAACTATTTGGTATTTACACATGTGTGTCCTATTCATTTCACGTAAGAGTATAGCCTCAATGTGCATCCATTTAGCTATAAATGTTTCTAATTTCTCATTTTTTATGGCTGAGTAGTACTCCATTTTATTTTAAAAAACCCACATTTTCTTTATCCAGTCTCTAGTTGATGGGCATTTGGGCTGTTTCCAAGTTTTAGCTGTCACAAACTGTGCTGCTATGAACATGGGTGCACATATATTACTGTGGTATTCTTTTAATTCTTTGGGGAAGATCCCCAGCAATGGAATAGCAGGGTCAAATGGGACTTCCAGTCCTAGTTTTTTTAGGTATCTCCATACTGATTTCCACAGTGGTTGCACCAGTCTACACTCTCACCAGCAGTGGAGCAGGGTTCCTCTTTCCCCACAGCCATGCCAGCATTTGTTATTGGTTGATTAAATGATAGCAGCCATTCTTTCTGGGGTGAGGTGGAATCGCAGTTGTTTTCATTTGCATCTCTCAAATGACCAGTGATGTTGAACATTTTTTCATGTATTTATTTGCTATTTCTACTTCTTTGTCTGAGAAATGTCTATTCATTTCAGATGCCCATTTTTGGATTGGGTCTTTAAATTTGGGAGGTCTGATCTTTTTAAGTTCTTTATAGATTCGAGATAGTAGACCTTTGTCTGAGGAAAAGCAGGTGAAGATTTTTTGGGTTGTCTCTTTACACTGGTAAAGTTGGTTGTGGGTTGACTCTTCACAGTGCTGGTGGATTCTCTTGCTGTGCAGAAGCTTTTTAATAAGAAGAGATCCCACTTGTTGATTGTTTGTGCTAGTTCACGGGCAACTGAGGTTTTGTTCATAAAATCTTTTCCTACACCAATGTCTTCAAGAGTTCTACCTAACCTCTGTTCTAACTGGTTCAGCGTTTCTATTTTAATATTTAGATCTTTAATCCATTTTGATTTTAGTTTAGTGCATGCCGAGAGATACAGGTCTAGTTTTAATCTTTGGCAAGTTGAAACCCAATTTTTCCAGCACCATTTATTAAAGAGGCTATCTTTCCTCCAGTGAGGATGTTTGGCTCCTTTATCAAAGATAAGATGGCTGAGTGTGTCTGGTGTTGTTTCTGCATCTTCTAATCTGTTCCACTGGTGATCAGGTCTGTTTCTTTGCCAGTACCATGCTGTTTTTATTACAGTAGCTTTGTAGTATAGTTGCAAGTTGGGGATTGTGATACCCCCTGCCATGTCTCTGTTACCTAGAATTGCTTTTGCTATTCTGGGTCTCTTCTTGTTCCAAAAGAATTTTTGGATTGTTTTCTCAAGGTCTGTGAAGTATGCTGCTGGGATCTCAATTGGAATTGCATTGAATCTATATAGCAGTTTTGGAAGTATGGCCATTTTCACTATATTAATCCTTTCTACCCAGGAGCAGGGGATTTCTATCCATTTTCTTATATCATCTTCAATCTCTCTTTTCAGAATGCTATTGTTTTCAGAGAAGAGGTCTTTGATTTCTTTTGTTAGGTTGATTCCTGGGTATTTCAGTTTTTTGGATGCTATTGTGAAAGGAATTATTTGCCCTATTTCTCTCTCAGTGAGTCTGTCATTTGTGTAGAGGAAAGCTATTGATTTTTGTGTGTTGACCTTGTAACCAGCTACTTGACTGAATTTGGTTATTAAGTCTAGAAGACTTTTGGTGGAGTTCTTGGGGTCTTCTATGTAGAGTATCATGTCATCTGCAAATAATGACAATTTGCCTTCTTCATTTCCTATCTTTATTCCTTTTATTTCATTCTCTTTTCTAATTGACATGGCTGTTGTTTCCAGAACTATATTGAACAAGAGTGGTGATAGTGGACATCCTTGTCTTGTTCTTGATTTTACTGTGAAGGATTTCAGTTTTTGAACATTTAGTATGATATTGGCTGTTGATTTTTCATAGATGGCTTTTATCAGTTTGAGGTAGAGACCATCTATTCCAATTTTTTGTAGGGTTTTTATCATAAATGCATGTTGGATTTGGTCAAATGCTTTTTCAGCATCTATGGAGATAATGATATGGTTTTTGTCCTTGGCTCTATTGATATAGTGTATTACATTGATTGATTTGCATATGTTGAACCATCCCTGCATCTCTGGGATGAATCCCACTGGGTCAGGGTGTACGATCTTCTTGATGATCTTCTGCATTATAATTGCCAGTATCTTACTAAGGATTTTTGCATCTATGTTCATTAGTGAGATTGGCCTGTAGTTCTTCTTTTTGGTTGGGTCTTTCTCTGCTTTGGGGATCAAGGTGATGCTTGCTTCCAGCAACGAATTTGGGAGTATTGCTTTGCTTTTAATTTCATTGAAGAGTTTAAGCAGTGGTGGCAGTAGTTCCTCTGTAAATGTCTTGTAGAACTCAGCAGTGAAGCCATTAGGGCCTGGCTTTTCTTAGTTGATAAGTTTTTAATTACATTTTCAATTTCATTGGTTGATATTGAGTTGTTTCAAATTTTAGGTCCTCTTCATTCAACTTTGGTAATTCATATGTATCTAGGAATCTGTCCATTTCTTCTGTGTTGTCCATCTTATTGGCATATAGGTTCTGGAAGAAGGTATTGATGATCCTCTGGATTTCTGCAGGGTGCCTTGTAATTTCACCCTTTTCCTTCCTAATTGCATGGATTTGGGCCTTTTCTTTCCTTTTTCTGATAAGGTTGGCTAAGGGTTTGTCCATTTTGTTGATTCTTTCGAAGAACCAACTCTTGGCTTCATTGATTTTTTTGTATTGTTCTCTTAGTCTCCATTGCATTGATTTCTCCTCTGATCTTCATAATTTCCTCCATTGTATGAGCTTTGGGGTTATCCAACTCTTCTTTTTCTAGAAGCCTGAGTTTCAGCATCAGGTTGTAATTGAGCTCGTTCTGTTTTCCTAATATGCATATTCACTGGTAAGAATTTCCCTCATAAGACTGCTTTCATTATGTCCCATAGATTCCAATATGTTGTATTGTCATTGTCATTTAATTGAAGGAACTATCTGATTTCTTCTTTAATTTCCTCCATGACCCATTGGTTATTCAGAAGTGTGTTGTTCAATTTCCACGTGTTTATGACATTTTTCATTTCTTTTGCTATGGATCTCCAATTTCATCGCACTATGGTCTGATAACATACAGGGGATAACTTCAATTCCTTTGCACTTAATTAAACATGTTCTATGTGTGAGTATGTGGTCTGTTTTTGAGAATGACCCATGTGAAGCTGAGAAGAATGTGTGTTCTGATTTTGTGTGGTGGAAGACTCTGTAAACATCTGTTAAGTTCATTTGTTCAAGAGTTCAATTGAGTTCTAGTATTTAATTACTTATTTTTTGTCTAGTTGATCTATCTGTTTGTGACAGAGGGGTATTGAGGTCCTCCACTACAATTGTATTAGTGCATATATGACTTGTCATGTCCATTAGTATTTGTTTCATATAGTTGGGTGCACTAGTGTTTGGTGCATAGATATTTATGATTGTCATCTCTTCCTGTTGGATTGTTCCCTTTACAAGGATGTAGTGTCCTTCTTTGTCTCTCTTAATCAGTGTTGGTTTGAAATCTACTTGATTTGCAAAGAGGATAGCTACTCCTGCTTTTTTTCAGGTTCCCGTTGCATGGATTATTGTTTTCCACCCTTTAACTTTCAGTCTATGAGTTTCCTTTTGATTTAAGTGTGTTTTGTGTATGCAGCATGTTGTTGGATTTTGCTTCTTGACCCTTTCTGGCAGTCTATTTCTTTTGATTGTTGAATGGAGACCATTAACAATGATGATTAGAACTGAAACATATTGACTTATCATTGCCATGACTTTTCTTTTTGTTGGGTTCTCCCCCTTTACATTTAATTTCTTGTTGTGCCAGATGGCTTCATTCTGTTTTGCTTCCTGAGGTTGTGATCCTCAATGTCTGTTCCTAGGACACTGTGTA
Source organism: Heterocephalus glaber (assembly GCF_053883595.1). Lineage (NCBI taxonomy): Eukaryota > Metazoa > Chordata > Mammalia > Rodentia > Bathyergidae > Heterocephalus > Heterocephalus glaber. The sequence goes on from NW_028258463.1 coordinate 4,181,366, forward strand.
AAATTCTATGGAGTGCTGGTTTGGTATTCACGAAGTTCCTTAGGTGCTCTTTGTTATGAAAGTATCTTATCTCTCCATCAATTATGAAAGATAGTTTTGCAGGGTACATCAATCTGGGTTGGAGGCTGTTTTCTTTTAGGGTTGGAATATGTCACTCCAAGCTCTTCTTGCCTTGATGGTTTGTGTTGAGAAGTCTGCTGTGATTCTGATGGGCTTTCCTTTGTATGTGATTTGTTTCTTTTCTCTAACTGCTTGTAGAACTTTGTTCTTCTGTTGACTTTCTGGAATCTTAACAATTATATGCCTATGTGTAGATTTTTTTTTTTTGATCAAGGCTATTTGGAGTCCTATATGCCTCACTTATCTGTATGTCAAGTTCTTTTCCCCTGCTTGGGAAGTTTTCTGCCATTACTTCTGTGAAGAGGTTTTTTATGTCATCTGCACTCTCTCCTGTTTCTTCATTGACTCTGATCAGTCTTACGTTATTCTTCTTTGCATCATCTAGCAGCTGCTGGATTGATTTCTCATATTCCCTTATAATTTTGAATCAATTTTTCTTTTCCTGGTCATTAATTGCAATCTTATCTTCTATATCTGAAATTCTGTCCTCACATTGGCTCATTCTGCTCTGTAGACTTTCAATGGAGTTTTTCATGTCCTGGAAATCTATTTGCATCTGTTTTATGGATTCCATTTGTTTCCTATGTTGGGAATTCCATCATGTTCCTCTGCTCCTCTCTAGATTTATTAATCATGTCTTGCACTAGGGGCACAATTTCTCCTGTTATCTGAGAAATTATTTCTGATTTCATTTTTTCCAGATCCCCTTTTGTTGCCAATTCAGTGGGTCCAGGTGGTTGAGTATCAGAGTGTTCCATCTCATTTCCCTTTGGGGTTGCTGTAGGTGATTTGGAAGTCTTGTTTTGAGACTTATTTACATGTTTTCTCATTTTGACTTGAGGGGCAGAGGTAGTGCTGTTGAAGTCTGCACAGCTCACCTCCTCTGAGCTGGGAGAGGTGGGCCAAGGGCCAGCAGTGGTGGTAGGGTTGGTGGCCCAGAAGCCCCTTCCTCTGGGCCGGGAGTGGTGGGATGTTTGGCGGCCCAGAAGTCCCTCCTCTGGACCAGGAACAGTGGGACGCTGGCTCAGAAGCCCTTAGCTCTGGGCAGGGTTTCTTTAAATGCTGAGAACTTGATTAGCTCCAGTACAGTGGTCTGGTGGTCTGGTGTCCTCTGTATCTTTGTAGTGTGGAACCAGGTGGCTGTACAGAGAAGAGTCCAAAGGAGCGGGGGCGGGGGGTCCAGTGGATTGCTGCCAGGGGCGTGGGCTGATTCGGTGTTTTTAGCGACACTGGCAACCTCGGGATTGTGTCTGCAGATCTGCCTGTCTGCAGTGGGCCAATTCAGTGTTTTTTGCAAGTTTGTATGTTGATGGTACTGAAGAGTTACCTCAACCAGAGCTTACCTTAATCGCTTGAGGACTCAGGAATGCCTGAGCACGTCTATGGAACTACTCTGAAACTAGTCCGTTTGAGAGAGAGAAGATAATATTTTTAGTAGGGAAAGTTAATAGAGACAGGTACTTGGCCATGGACTTAGTGTGGTATTCTGCATTTATTGGAGACACAAAATAGTTTTGGAATGTGTATGGGATTGTTTTTTGGCCTCCATGTATTTTCTGAGTCTGAGAATTAAAATTTTAAAAATGCACTTAAAATGAGTTTTTACTACATAGTGATTTAGGCACACCAGGCCATGTGGGCTTGGTGTCTGTCGGTGCAAAGGTCAGTGACTCGAAGGTGGAAAGGCGAGGTTCTGTGCATGTCAGCATGGCACTCTGCATGATGAAACCACATGGATGCAGACAGCAGAGGATGGTGGTGTGTGGCCTGCAGCATGCACAGGAGAAAAGTAATGGCACCGACTATGAATGCTACTCCTCTATTGGTATTCCTCTCACAGACAGGAGGTCAAATGTCTCTCTGTTTTTGTAGTATTCACAGAAGTATAGTCTGTTATGTTTTCTACTCATCCACAGCAGAATACTTATGGGTTTAAAAACAAGACCTACATTTGTTTTATGTACGGGCCTCTCTCCTGACACTGATAACACTGCTCTAATTGTTGATTTTCACCACTAGACAGTGAACTCCTAAAGGATGGGGCTGAATTTTGCATATCTTTATCTCTCAACACATGACACAGAGGCAGTGCTGAAATATATATTTGCATTAATGGGAAGAAATTAAATCTTGGTTTATAATTTTGTGATCTCTAATGTCTCAGACTAATGCCTCCTTTATTAACTGGCTACAGAATCTATGAGAATCCTATGAGGTATTGATAGAGCCTCGTAATTATGAAATTCAGCTTTGTACCTCTGTCCAGATTGCAAACTTCATTGGAAATTTATATTCTCTTCACTGCTACAGTGCTAATGCCTAGATAATAGGGTCAGCTTGGGAAGTGTACACAATTAAAAGATATAGCTACCTCATTATTTCCCCAAAATAAGGAAATTCATGCAGAAAGACCACTCAGCATAGATTAAAAAGTCAATGAATAACACATGTCCTATGTCCTTTAATTCCTTCTTTTATTTCATTTATGAAAAATCTAATTACTTATTTCCAGGATTAAGATACATAATGTGCAATACAAAATAAAAATAAAAACAAATTGATTATTGCTTGAAGTTGATTCATTTTTAAAAGTTCCGTACTCCTGAGAAAATCCAACTGATAGAGCACAGAATCATGCACAGTCAAATCAATTACTCTTTGATAACTATGCTACTCAATGGAGAATATGACTGTGAAATGAAAACATTATGAGATTTCTTGTTAGCATGTAAGGTAAAAAATTCATGTGTGTGTGTGTACGTGTGTGTGTGTAGAAAACTATTATGATTGTCGTTATCTAGGCTTCTCCACAGAGCAAGAATATAAGATGTTATTTTTATGAAATTTGGAGACATTTAGTTATTATTTTATCACTTTGGCAATATCACAGTGACTAATTTGAAAATTCTTCTTTAACAATATTCCTCAAATATATGCAAATAATCAACAGAAAAAACAGATGGAGGTGCTTGTTGAAATATTTTTATACTGAGTCCCATTTCAAGGCCCCCCACTTGGACCAGGAGACTACATTTTAGCAGTTAAAAGAGAAGAACAGAAAATCCTATCATTATTGTCTAATTACTCAATACAGAAGCAAAGATCAATGAAGTCTAGAGAGATGAGATATGAACTAGGCCTGGAAATTGGATAGAAATTTCAGAGTTTTAATAATAAAGTAAACTAACAGTAAAGAAAGTGTTGATGTAGTGAACAGATGCACATATAAATGAATAAATGTAATCTGAGCCTTCCTAAATTATCCTTCATGTAATTACATAAGTATAAATGTAGCATTGGTAGAAGAACTAAGATAGTTATCTGGTAGGTATTTCATTCAACATTTGAAAATGGTCCATGTGACAAAGGTGATAAGAGATCTAGAATACAAATCCATGAGAAACGGAATCTTGTCTTTCTTGTATGACGGCACATCATCTGTGCTAAGGAGTTTGGTTATAGAGGTGGACAAGGTGGATTCTGAGCAAGAGATGAAATGAGTGATTATAAAGTGATAGGAATAAGAGCAAAATAACAGCAAAATCACTGGCTTAAACCACTGTGCATGGAAAAGTAGGAGTAACAAATATTTGTAACACTTTATGATCTTGAAAGATTTTCACTTCCTACATAATTTTATTCTCAAAATCCTTAAAATTTATATACATTTCTCATCTTTTCCGTCCTTTTTCTCTTTCTCCTTCTTCTCTTTTCTTTCTCTTCCTTCTTTTTCCTTGTGTGTCCTTAAAATATTGGACGTTGAACTCCATCACAGTTGTTCCTTCCTATCCATTTTTAAAATTTATTTATTTATTTATTTATTTATGTTATGACTTCCTGTTTGAATAAAGAATGGACCACATCCTTGTAGCAAATCAAGTGTCAAATTATAAATCAGATATTTATTGACTTGCTAAGTAACCAGCCTTTAAAAACAGATAAGTTTAAAACTTACTTCTCCTGTATCTGACACCCAATAACAATCTCTTATTGTCAATTATTTGATCCCAAATACATTTTCTACTAATTTCTGCCTGTGAGAAAGTAGGAATAAGAACTAACAAACTGAATGCTCTGAAAGGTAATGTGGTTTCTTGCGATAGATCATGCAGTGTCCTTTCTCTTTCTTTACTACTGAAAGCAAATCTCATGTCCTGATCCCAAATATCTCTTTTACCTGTGTTCCGATCAATGGTCCAAAGTTTTAAGTTGGAATATTGACTCTGACCTTTCCCCAGATATATAGATCCTGGCTATGTATACTTTTGAAAATTGTGCAGATGGTCAAACTTCTGAAGAGAAATTGCTAGTGATATTTTTCTTACTGTACATTTCATAAAAACTGATAAAACTGCTTACTACCATAGCAGTGTTAGTCCTAATTCAATCAGTTCTTCAGCCATAGAGTGAACCGTGAGGAGGAGTATGTACACTGAATTGATCCCAGGGTACAAACTGATAAGGAGCCAAATGTAGATGATGATTATTTTAGAACTTTTCTAAAAAAGAACAATAGATAATGACTAGATGGCAAAGGGGAAGTGCTTCCAAGAGGGAGGAAGCCCTATAAATAAATATGTGAAACTAAGACATTATATTTGGGAAATAAAGCATTGCAAAGAAATATCTGATTGTAAGCAGGTCTATTATGTGGCCATTTGGGGAACACAAAATTGTGCATTTGATATCTTGTGTTAAATTCGGAACAAATACGGTTACTCCAATGAGTCCCCACATGCAAAACTCATAGTATAGTGATCATCAGTTATATTGACTAAAAATAGGAAGAACTAGATCAAAGTATCAAAGGAAGAATTATTTGAAGAGTAATGTTTGGAGTATTTGAGATTTAAATATCAGATAGGTTAAAAATAATGAATTTCTCAAACTGGGAATGTTAACACAACACTCCACCTAAAAGCTGTTACTTCCGGGGTCAATGATTTCCTTTCCTATTATGCATAGTTCTCAGACTGGGAGAGCATAGGGAGCAATTTTACATTTACAGAAAATTTTCATTGAACTGTTGTTCCCAGTCAGTATTTGCATTGCTCAGACGCTGTATTAGGATCCATTTCTGAACACCGGACTTCCAGTAACACAGAACTCTGCTACCCACAAATTAGGAAAGTATGATATAGAAGGCTCTGTACTTTACTGCACAGCAAGCATCACAGAGTACATCTCATAGCAGAAAAGAAGCAGAGGGAGGAGGTAAGCCTTTCTCTCACAGATAATAGTCTAATCTTAGCTTAGAATATATTAATGCTTTTATTCAAGTAAATAATGAATATCATGTTGACCTGGATCCAGCTCTGCTAAAATTATTGAGAGAGAGAGACAGAGACAGAGACACAGAGAGAGACAGAGGGACATACCTTAAAACAGCAGACTCTCCACCCCTCTTATGTACTGGAAAACTCAACAAAATTTAATCAAACAGCTAAGAATGGAACAAGGCACAAGCAGAGTGGGCACTGCCTTTGAGGACACTGTAGGGAGTAGGGTGATTCCAGAACTTTAGGGAAAGCAACAAAGACTAGAACAAATATGTGCAAGAAGTTCTAAAGGACAAAGTGAACTTATGAAAGATCAATATTCAATTCAATAAATCTGAAAAGTCTTTCATGAGTTAAACAAAATTCACTTCTGTCACCCAAGGTTCTGTGTGCATAGTGCACATTGCAGTCAGCTGAATACTTGGATAAGAGACATTTCAGTGAGGTATTATGTAGGTAGATTGTTTCTAGAGGGAGAATTATGAAATAAATGATCCAGAGCTCCACCATGAACTCAACCGGAATTGGTTATGGCAGAGTAAATGCAGAGGTGTGGAAACACTTGAGGCAATTGTCACTTGATTGATGACACTAAAGTTAGTAAAAATTAAGTTTTGGAAGTTAGAAACAAAACTTAAAATAATCTTTTGTAGATGTGGGAATTGGACAGGTTGGTAATGATATAATAAAACTACAATATAAATAAGAAATTTTCAAAATGACAGCTCTAAGTATTGACTATTTGTATTAGATGACACTTGTTGGTTATCATCCTACATTAGGAAGGGAGTTTGAAATGCCCAGATGACATCATCTCTGCTTCTCAACTGTGATACTGTAAGTGGGAGAGGGAAGGTATTAATCACGTGACTAGTTTAAGCAAGATAACAAGATGCTGGAGTAGCATATGAGCTCTGCAAAGATGAATGTCTCCTGTAGTATTAAAGAGTAAGCTGAAAAGTAAGAATATGGCAGCAAATTAAAGCACATTTAAAAAGACATAGGGAAGCAAAAGACACAGTGAAACAAGGGCATGGTGATACAATAAAGAGAAGGAGCAGACAGATGTTGAATTTTGCTAGGATTGGGGAAAAGGAAGAGAAGAATTAGTTCATTTGTCAGTTATTAACAGTAGAAATGCATTTCTTTGATGCAAACAAGTGCCAAAGAGACCAATATAATCTCTTGAGCATTTTTAATGCTTTAATAATATACTTGTAAATATTTTAAAAGACGTAATTTGTTGTAAAACATCTGGCCAAGTAAATTTGGATTCAATTTTCTTAAACTATATCAAGCATATTAGAAAATATTTCAAGAAATATACAACTATAGTCAAGTTCCTAAATAGTTTTGTTTTACCTCTTGGATAACTGCTAAAGGAAATGGTAGTTTAAAAAATCTAATCATTAAAATGCTGGTATGATTCACATTTTAAAGATGGGAACATTATTAAATAATATGAACATGACTTTTTTCAATTTTCAGCATGGGTCCCTAAGTACCTCTAGATTGATTTGTGAAGCTGGAAAAAAAATAACACCACCACCTTCTTTAACTCCAATACTCAAACTGATAAAAAATTGCAACAATCTCAAAACAGGCTGGAAAATCCATGGCCGTAGAAAGAAAAGAATCAGGAAATACAGCCAAAAACCTAATACATTAGCCATCAAAGTTAAAAGATCATTCATCAAATGTAAAGGAAGAGTAGATAAAAGATTTGTCATATGAAAAAAGACAGGCTTTTGAAAGAAAGGGAAATTAGCAGATGACACTGTGTAGAGTGTCAAAGACAAATAATCCGATAACTAAAAATAGTGATTTCAAGTTATTTCCTAAATGAATATTGGTAGTATATTTATTTATATAATATATATGATGTATGTGCATGGATTTACTCTCATTTCTGAAAAATCTAATGCTATGCATTAATGATTCAGAACACTAATAAATTGTCATCCTAGGTGGTATACCTGTAGAAACAAACTTTTTCTTTTACTTATAACATTTCATTATTATAATTAAAGCATTATGAAGCATTAATATAATTTTAATTTTACTCTCATTATTCAAGGGCATATAGAAAATCTTTTGTGTAGAGAGGGCCAGATGAACAGTTTTACCTGAATTTATCTTTTTTAGGTGTCATAAAAAAATATTGTCTGATGTCAAGCATAAGCACCAACATCTGTATTAGAGGACAGAGACCTTTGGTTAGGTGGCGGAGGGCAGGTGGGGACACCAAGATGGTGGAAAGAAGGTGGGCACAAATTGATATCAGAAAAACAGAAGCTCTTTAGCTTTGGATGATAACTTTAGCTTAATTTCTTCATGTAGAAAATGAAGTCAATGAGATTTAAGGAACTTACAATTTAACAAACTACCAGACTAATACCATGTGGCTTTTTTTCCCAACAGGTAAATATAATCTTAATATTCACTTTGTATCATGCTTTGGAAATAGTTAACCCAGATTGAATATTTGACCTGTGAAATGTTGATTTGCAAATTAATATGCTGAATATATAATATATACATATATATATATATATAGTATATTCCAAAAGAAGTCGTGATTATTTTGTCAAGCTGAAAAGCAAACTTAAAATACTACAGATTTATTTGAAAAATGAAGTTCATATGATAAACATGAATAAAATTACTCTGCAAGAGCTACTTACTTCTTTGGATATATCAGTGGATTGTCATAATGACATGGCATCATACATACCCTTTATGACCATGTCTGAGATATCTCAGTGTGATTCCCATTCAGATGTTTTCCTATGGTGAAACCATATGTCATACAGACTTTCCATATAATTGGCCTAGACAAGCTGGTCAACATGTTTCCATAATATGTAAATCCACCTTTGACTCATTTAAGACAACTAATTACTAGAAATGAGAAGCATGGTGATTTCCAATATATCTGGAGAAGAATATTCTGGGTAAATTGCTTCCCATGAATTTTGCCTCATAAATTAAGAGTGTTTTAAAATTTTCCTAAGAGAGTTAAATGAGGAATATGATTGAGACTCTAAAGAAACTCCATTCTATCAAGTACATTAATAAGGTATTCAAAAATATATCAATCTTCCTCTGTGTTTGTGTCAAATAGGTATTAATAGTTTATTAGATATGACTTAAAATAAGGACAGAAGTTTAGGTACTCTTAAATTTTGCAATTTTTTAATACTTCAAAAAATTAGAGGTCATTCATATATTATAAAATTAGTTTTATTGTGCATTTTAACAGTTTTAATGCGCTTATGTTAAATTCATTCACTATTAACTTCATTGCTGTGCTCATTTTAAAGCAATCATAGATGTATATAAAGACATTTAATAGCATGCCTCTTTTTTCCTGTTTTGAGATTTGTTTTTCAGAACAAATAGTAACATGTCATGCAGCTATAAAGAAAATAAAAAAGGCAAAAAGAGCATTTCTGCACAGCACTTCAAGGTAATTTGGAAAGTCACAGGTTCATCATATAAATAATGGCTTCTGAGATTTGATCCTTAGAGTTTCATAAAAATAAATTGCTTTTCAATAGTTAGTGCTGAAGCATTCATTAAGAGAATGAATTCTAGACACAAGATGAGTTAAGTGCTACATAGAAATATTTTTAAAGGTACATGATAAATGGCAAACATTAACGACCTGATTTGATTTTGTATAATCTTTCAAGAGTCTTAGGAATAAACTTATTGTGCTTATGACTGTTAAGTGTGTTTCTGAGGCATAAGAAATGGTCATTTCTCCATTTTTACCTTTCCCTGACTGTGCTAACAATAGCTGTACAACTTCAAGCTACTTGACTTCAGGGAAAAGTGCTATGCAGCATCAGGATTAGCTCCAAGATGAAAGCAATATTTATTAGGGTCATAAATGCTAAAATGGCCCATGTTTACTACTTAATCTCAAGATTAAAGGTGTTGACAAAGATGGTTACTATGTTTTTTAAAAAGATGGCTTCTACTTATGACAAGTAACAACCAGCGTGTTATATGTAATAATTATGTTTTAATGTGATCTTTTCAGGTCCAAATAATGTGAAATCTTTCTTCTCATTTTTAAAGAAGGAGTTATGGTGGTGGTAGTTGGTGGGGGGTGATTTTGAAAATTGTCAGTTACCCGCTAAACAGTTAGAAAGTGACCTTCATACTTGCTACTGATGGACCGCTAAATTTATCATTTATCAGTGCACTCTGGAGTAATGTGAAATTTCCACAATGGGCTATCAGTAACTCAGCTGACCTCGGTAGGATATTACAAGAAATTCTTTATCACACTTTGAAGGATAGCAGAGTGCTGTAGTATTCTGAACTCGAACACTAAAAAGAGGCAAAAGCACTTGCACTGCCCCTTTGATCTGACATTACTTTAAAAAAGTAAAACTAGAAAATAGCTTCCTTATTTTTCCGCAGAGATCTGTCTAGTTGCTCACAAAGTATTGGCTTTCACCTGATGCCACAGTCAGCCTTCAGTGAATTAAGTACAGAGCCTGAATCCCAGCTTTCTAGTCTCTCGTTGTAACTAAAAAATTCCGCAATCTCTCTCCCCTGGCATTGCAGTCTTCCCTTCCTTGCATTGCCTTGCTTTCCTTATAACAAATTCTCTGTGACTGATAACGCAAAGCAAAAAGCAAAGTAAAATGGGAAAAGAACAGTATAAATTTTATCTATCTTGTTGCTTTTTTAGAAAAATCACAGATCAATCCACTGGGGTACACATAGTTGGAAATTTCACTTCAAAGTATGGAATTTATGGCATTTCATGATTTTGTCCTCCATTTTGAAGGTATTTGGGATAAAAGGTGACATATGAAAATAAATTGAAGGCAATTCATCTTGATAACTATATCCTTGATTGTCCTGGTAAGAAAATGATGTTTAATGTTATGATTAGAATATTTTCTATAATGGTATGATCATTTCATTTCCTGTTAGAAAAGGTAAGAAAATGTTCTTGTATATGCTGTCAAACATTTCAATTTTCTAAGCTATGTTCTGAGGCATTTTGATTTCATTACCTTAATTTGAGAATATGATATGTATAATATGATCTAAGTATACACACTCTAGGAGATGAAATTTGTTTAATTTTCATTTTAACTAAATTAATGTGACTTTACTTCCTTCTTCTGATAATTACATAAACCTCCTCATGTGGGTTAAAAAACGTGAAAGAACTTTAACTTCAGGAATAGGAGTATAAAGTAGGACCTAATGCAGGTGCTGAAGGTTGGAGTGGTGAAGATGATGAAGTTAAAGTGATTGCTTTTGGAAGAAGGGGAACTTCCTACATTCTAAATAAAATAGAAAACCTCTCTCTTTTAACTTCATGGTGATAAAATCATGATAATAATTATAAATGATAAAAAATACCAGACTTCTTTTCCAGAAAAATAACCTACTTTCCAGCTAAATTCTTGCTAATTGTGCATGACAGAGTTAAATAGCTTTATAGACCTTATGCATAAAAAGTCAACATTTCAGTAGCTAGCTGAAGACTACACATACGACAATAAAAGCAAAAAAGTGTGATCATAATAGAACATCCCAAGCATAATCTAAGTGTTTTAAGCTTAGCCTTAAAAACACTTACTTAGCCTATACTAGCCTACCAGATTTCCCCATTTCACAGATGAAATAATTAATGTTGTTTTAGTTAAGAAACTTATCATTATTACAGGAAAGTAAATTATGGAGCCAGGATTCAAACCCAAGCAATCAACCAGCAAGATTCATTGCCATTTTGAACTATGCACATGTAATCTGTGAGTTTTTCCAGAGGACATTTGGGGGTATCTTATAATTTGATGAACCAAGTTTACACCTTTCAGCATTGAGATTCCCAATTAAGTAGTTGGGCTTCTGTTGCAGAAGTCTTCAGGCAGAGTTAATGCTTTTTAAGTTGGGGTTTAATATTATTTTCCCAGATAACTCTATTTAGAATAAAATAAGATTCTAAATGACAACTAGAGATGGTAGAGGAAATGCAGAAAACAGACAGGGATTAAAATTTTTATCAGAATTGAAACTAGAGAGATTTTTCCCCAGCATCCTAGTTCAAGTTAATCAAGAAATTTACCCAAAATAGAATACCAGAGTTTGGTGGCAGTACTGTATTTTGCAAAGTGAGATGGTAGACAGATACATGACTTGTAAATGCCCTGGACCCTCTCCAGAGCATCCTGTTTGAACCTTGAAAAGCAACATTAGACCAGAGTTCACAGCCCAGGGCACCTAGAGCTCTTTTCCGTGTTGTAGCATGAGTGCAGTGCACACACTAGCAGAGGGAAGCCGAGTCCCCAAGTGGAATTTCTTCAAGGGGGCGGGGGTTTCTCATGTTTGAGGAAGTTAGTAATGGAAAGACACCATTCAAAAACAGTCAGTTCTTTAAAAATATGAATGTTTATTAGAGATTCATCACTCAAGGGCCTGCGATTTCAAAATATACTTTATGAAGATCTCACACTATTAGCCCATTGGTCAAGTTCAGTCTATAGAATTACTTTATTTTGACTCCATAGTACTATAAGCTATATTGAAATGATTTCTCATTTTAAAAATTTTCACATACATATATGGATGGCAAGTATTTTATTAGGAATTAATGAAGGTAATGCATTTCTATATAACAAGAATTAACATCATTAGGGTTCAATATTATGTCTGCAGCCATGAAACCTAACATTCCCACACATAGTTTACTTTACACATTATTGTTAACTGCCAGCCACTTGGGCTTTTAAGTCCAACCTTGTCAGTATCTGCTTCTCATTTCATTTCTACTGATGATGTTAATACTGGAAATGACCTCTATACTTGGTTCATCAAATTATAAGATACCCCCGAATATCCTCTGGAAAAGCTCACAGATTACATGTGCATAGTTCAAGACGATAATGCATCTTGCTGGTTGATTGCTTGGATTTGAATCCTGGCTCCATAATATACTTTCCTGTAACAATGATAAGTTTCTTAACTAAAACAACATTAATTATTTCATCTGTGAAATGGGGAAAACTGGTAGGCTAGTATAGGCTAAGTTTAGGCTAATATGAAGTGCAGGTGTACGCATGTGTGTGTGTGTGTGTGTTATAGTGATCCTCTATACATATATATATACACATGGATTCTGCAATCCAAGAGTCAATGAACTGTGGATTTAAAATATTTGAGAAAATGAAAGAAACTGCACCTGTATTGAACATGTACAGATTTTCATTACCCCCTAAACAGTATGGTAAGTGACTATGTTAATATGCTGAATATTTTAGTTTTAAGAAAAGTATCACAGTAAAAAAAATTTCCCCTTCAAAATACTCTCTCTTTTTCCCTGTCTTGCTTAAGACACACATATTCTATCATTCTCGCCACTCTCTGAAGCTGTTCTGGAAGTCCTCTTTTGTATCTTACAAGGTGTGATCAGATAGATGGGGAGTGCTGCTTGAGAGAGCCACCCAGTGGGAAGGCAGGCTTGTGAGGCCATTACACACGGTCCTCACCCACCTCCCTTCACTGGATCTGGCATTGTGCAGCTTCTGGCTCTTTCCTCAAAGTTCAAATGACCATGAAAGGTAATCATTTTGAATCTATCAAGGTAGGACATTGAGGCAGATATTTCATCTCAATTAAAGACACTCACAAAAGAGGACTTCCAGAACCACTTCCAAAAGTGGCAAGAATGATGGGATAAGTGAGCTTTAAGCCAGGGGCAATATTTTGAGGGGGGGGTTAAGAGCAATATGTCTTTTAAAGTGATCATTCTTTTTCATTTAAACATTCACTATATTTTTCGATCAGACCTTAAACATTGTGTTAGTTATTATAACTAAACCAGAGATGAGTCAAAATAGAAGAAAGAGATGCATAGAGTATATGCAAATACTATACCATTTTATCTAAGAGTCCTGAGCATGGAAAAGTTTTGGTATCCACTAGAGGGGGCAGGGATCCTGAAACCAACCCCCTAGGAATAGGAGAGATAACCATATATGCATTCGTACATTATGTATCAATTTGGTATCATTACGATTGTTCCCCACTTTCAGATGAAAGTTGTAATCTTCCATTCTAACTTGAGTTCATACTAATATTTGCAGATAATTCAACAAAGTACCTGCCATATTATGAGCCCCAATGTTCTCAGGGATATAGCTTAGTTGTTTATTTGTTTGCTTGTTTACTTGTTAATTAACTATACTAAGCAACTCTACAATGACTAAAGACCTGGACAATCAGTAGCAGGATTAATCTGTTACAGCAATACCTATGTTAATATCCCTAGAAGAAAGGAAGCATGCCATATAGGATCTATGTCAGGGTCAAAACTAGGACATCCTGTTAACTAGGAGAGTTTTAAATGGTTTAGGCAAATAAATGTTATTAATATTTTCTACTGTGATACTTATTTCCATACTATTCTAGGATTGAACTTATGCCTTTTTGAACAATCTGAAGTCAATTACATTCTTTTGGGGGGGGGTTACCAGGGGTCGAACTCAGGACCTTGCACTTGTGAGGCATGTGGCGGAACCACTGAGCTAAATCCCCAGCCCAAATACATTCTTTTTTTTTAAACAGAAACAACAGGAGCCAAAGTAGTATCAGTAAGGCAGTGATCTGCAGAAGCATTTGCCTTTGGAACTGAAAAAACCCATAGAGTCTGGCCGTTCTCACTCAAGGGCTGGGCAGTCAGCCCATCTGACACTGTTCTCATTTTGACAGTAAAACCTGCCATCTAACCCAAGTAAAATGGCAAGTCAGGTAACAAGAGCTCTGTAACCCTAGGGAGGGGATTTCTTAGAAATGGAATCACACAGAGCTTCTTTCTTGTATACTCAGACAAGGACAAAAATTGCGACAAATTAATTAATTAATTGTTTTCTTATATGAAAAGCTATGCTGCAACAGGCCTTGTCTCTAACAAAAAGCTGGTTTGAACACAGAAAACGGAAGTCCTAGAAAAACGTTTGACAAAAACAGTTGCTTGAGTAGCTCCTCACAAATGCAATGTGAAAACCCTATCTTGCAATTTCTTTTCCTTTTTCTTTTTTTCTTAAATTCTTTTATTGGTAAATTGTAGGTAGACAACACAATTACATTTCTCATTGGGAATTGTACCTTTAAATGATGCATCTTGGTTCTTATTTTTTCCCCATTCCTAGCCCTCCCTTCACCCCCTCCACCCTGCTCTATTTACAAAGACTTTATTTCCATTTTCTCCATTTCTCATCATTTTTCCTTTCCCTTCTTTCCTTTCCCCTGACCCTCCCACTTCCCCTACCCCTTTGGACCTTTTCTTCCTATTTTCAATTATTGATTATTCATTCTAATCATTGGTACATTTTAGGTATACAATATAATGACATTCATCATTGGAAATTTGCACCTTTACATAATCTCTCTTGGTTCTTATTTTTCACCCTTGCCCAGCCCTCCCTTCAACACCTCCATCCCTCCCTATTTACAAAGATTTTGTTCCTATTTTTCCATTTTTTCATATTAATTCCATTCCCTTCTTTTCCCTTCCCTACCCCTCCTACTTCCTTCTCCTTTGCCCTTTTTCTTCCTATTTCACATTACCTATTATACATTTTAGTCCTTATTAACACTTTCAGTTTCTCACATCAGAGAAAGTATTCGGTATTTATACATGTGAGTCCTATTTATTTCACTTAAGAGTATGGCCTCAATGTGCATCCATTTAGCTATAAATGTCTCTAATTTCTCATTTTTTATGGCTGAGTAGTACTCCATTTTATAAAAAACCCCACATTTTCTTTATCCAGTCTCCAGTTGATGGGCATTTGGGCTGTTTCCAAGTTTTAGCTATCACAAACTGTGCTGCTATGAACATGGGCACACATATATCACTGTGGTATGATTCTTTTAATTCTTTGGGGAAGATCCCCAGCAGTGGAATAGCAGGATCAAATGGGACTTCCAGTCCTAGTTCTTTGAGGTATCTCCATAATGATTTCCACAGTGGTTGCACCAGTCTGCACTCCCACCAGCAGTGGAACAGTGTTCCTCTTTCCCCACAGCCCTGCCAGCATTTGTTATTGGTTGATTTCATGATAGCAGCCATTCTTTCTGGAGTGAGGTGGAATCTCAGCATTGTTTTCATCTGCATCTCTCGAATGACCAGTGATGTTGAACATTTTTTCATGTATTTATTTGCTATTTCTACTTCTTTGTCTGAGAAATGTCTATTCATTTCAGATGCCCATTTTTGGATTGGATCTTTAAATTTGGGAGGTCTATTTCCTTAAGTTCTTTATAGATTCAGGACAGTAGACCTTTGTCTGAGGAAAAGCAGGTGAAGATTTTTTCCCACATTGTGGGTTGCGTCTTCACACTGTTGATAGTTTCTCTTGCTGTGCAGAAGCTTTTTAATATGAAGAGGTCCCACTTGTTGATTGTGCTACATCACAGGCAACTGCACTTTTGTTCATAAAATCTTTTCCTACACCAATGTCTTCAAGAGTTCTACCTAACCTCTCTTTCGGGTGATTCAGCGTTTCTATTTTAATATTTAGATCCTTAATCCGTTTCGATTTTAGTTTGGTAAGTGCTGAGAGATATAGGTCTAGTTCTAATCTTTGGCAAGTTGAAACTCAATTTTTCCAGTACCATTTATTAAAGAGGCTATCTTTCCTCCAGTGAGGGTGTTTGGCTCCTTTATCGAAGATGAGATGGCTGAGTGTGTCTGGCATTGTTTCTGTATCTTCTAATCTGTTCCACTGGTGATCAGGTCTGTTTGTTTGCCAGTACCATGCTGTTTTTATCACAGTAGCATTGTAGTATAGTTGCAGGTTGGGGATTGTGATACTCCCTGCCATGTCTCTGCTACCTAGAATTGCTTTTGCTATTCTAGGTCTCTTCTTGTTCCAAAAGAATTTTTGGATTGTTTTCTCAAGGTCCATGAAATATGCTGCTGGGGTCTCAATTGGAATTGCATTGAATCTATATAGCGGTTTTGGAAGTATAGCCATTTTCACTATATTAATCCTTCCTACCCAGGAGCAGGGGATGTCTGTCCATTTTCTGATATCGTCTTCAATCTCTCTTTTCAGAGTGCTATAATTTTCAGAGAAGAGGTCTTTGATTTCTTTTGTTAGGTTGATTCCTAGGTATTTCAGTTTTTTGGATGCTATTGTGAAAGGAATTGTTTGCCCTATTTCTCTCTCAGTGAGTCTGTCATTTGTGTAGAGGAAAGCTATTGATTTTTGTGTGTTGACCTTGTAACCAGCTACTTGACTGAATTTGGTTATTAAGTCTAGAAGACTTTTGGTGGAGTTCTTGGGGTCTTCTATATAAAGTATCATGTCATCTGCAAATAATGACAATTTGACTTCTTCATTTCCCATCTTTATTCCTTTTATTTCATTCTCGTCTAATTGCCATGGCTAATGTTTCCAAAACTATATTGAACAAGAGTGGTGATAGTGGACATCCTTGTCTTGTTCCTGATTTTAGTGTGAAGGATTTCAGTTTTTGACCATTTAGTATGATATTGGCTGTTGGTTTTTCATAGATGGCTTTTATCAGTTTGAGGTAGAGACCATCTATTCCAATTTTTTGTAGGGTTTTTATCATAAATGCATGTTGGATTTGGTCAAATGCTTTTTCTGCATCTATGGAGATAATGATATGGTTTTTGTCCTTGGCTCTATTGATATAGTGTATTACATTGATTGATTTGCATATGTTGAACCATCCCTGCATCTCTGGGATGAATCCCACTTGATCAGGGTGTATGATCTTCTTGATGATCTTCTGCATTCTATTTGCCAGTATCTTATTAAGGGTTTTTGCATCTGTGTTCATTAGTAAGATTGAACTATAGTTCTCCTTTTCTGTTGGGTCTTTCTCTGCTTTGGGGATCAAGGTGATGCTTGCTTCGAGGAATGAATTTGGGAGTATTGCTTCCCTTTCAATTTCATTGAAGAGTTTAAACAGTAGTGGCAGTAGTTCCTCTCTAAATGTCTTGTAGAATTCAGCAGTGAAGCCATCAGGGCCCGGGCTTTTCTTAGTTGATAAGCTTTTAATTACATTTTCAATTTCATTGGTTGATATTGGGTTGTTCAGAATTTTTAGGTCTTCTTCATTCAACTTTGGTAATTCATATGTATCTAGGAATCTGTCCATTTCTTCTGTGTTGTCCATCTTATTGGCGTATAGGTTCTGGAAGAAGGTATTGATGATCCTCTGGATTTCTGCAGGGTGCCTTGTAATTTCACCCTTTTCCTTCCTAATTGCATGGATTTGGGCCTTTTCTTTCCTTTTTCTGATAAGGTTGGCTAAGGGTTTGTCAATTTTGTTGATTCTTTCAAAGATCCAACTCTTGGCTTCATTGATATTTTTGTATCATTCTATTAGTCTCCGTTGCATTGATTTCTCCTCTGATCTTTACAATTTCCTCCCTTGTATGAGCTTTGGGGTTTTCCTGCTCTTCTTTTTCTAGACACTTGCAGTTCAGCATCAGGTTGTTCAATTGGGTTCACTCTGTTTTCCTCATATATGTATTCACTGCTATGAGTTTGTCTCATAATGCTGCTTTCATTATGTCCCATAGATTCCAATATGTTGTATTGTCATTGTCATTTTTTTGAACATTTTTTCATATGTTTATTTGCTGTTTCTACCTCTTTGTCTGAGAAATGTCTGTTCATTTCAGATGTCCATTTTTGGATAGGGTCTTTAAATTTGGGAGGTCTGATTTTTTTAAGTTCTTTATAGATTCTAGATAGTATACCTTTGTTAGACACTGATTTAAAAGTGATGGATTCTACATCCATTGATTCATGCCTAACAGGTGTAGCATCATCTCTGCTTGGGAGAACAATGAGTCTGTCTTATTTTCTTCAACACCTGTAGGTTCTCTTGATTTCCGTGATTTCTCCTCGCCTTTTCTTGTTTTCTGTTTTTCTTATGCTTAGTTCCTTTGCCATCTCCAGGAACACTTTCACTGTCCTTCTCTTTAGTCTTTGTACTATCCTTCCGGTTATGACTCTACCTTGTTGAAAGCTTCTCTGGATAATTGCCACCTATATTTCAACTTCTATGACTTTGTCCAACATAATCTTCTCTGTGACCTCCTATGAAGGGTGAATTCCTCACATTAACAGGTAAAAACCTCTCTGGAGAAAAGTTCTCTCTGTTTTTGGAGGGTCTAGGCTGTGCTCCAGCAGCATACGCTTTATAGTATTTTTCATACCACTCTCTATATTTTCTCTCCTGATAACACTCTTTTTCCAATGGATCTCTAATATCCACATTCCTCCCATAATATGCTTTCATGTCATAAGGTGGTAGAACTTCTCTGTTTCTATTTAAATGTTCACATTCAGTTTCTCCTTGAGGGACATTACGTTTGTTGGGAGATTGTCCCCTAAATGCTTGAGGAGATCTTGATCATGAATGATAGCAGCTATATGGGGTGACCTTGACCTAGATCGATGATATCCGTGGGATCTAGACTGAGATCGGTAATTGTGACTCTTGCCTCTGCCTCTTCTGGGTATGGAGGTGATCGTGAATAGGAACAAGAATGTGAGCGGCTGAGTGATTGAGAGTAAGAGTGTGAGCGTGTTGAACCAGATCTTGATTTAGAGTAAGTATAGGGACTTCTTGAATATGATGACCCACTATAGGGAGATTTAGAACTGGAAAATGAGCACCTTTTGAGTCTTTTTGTATTCCATCAATTCCTTAGCAAAATCATTTGTAAACTCATCTAGCTTGGAGTTTTTCTTTTCCTTTTCTTTTAGTCGGCACTGTTCTCAATAGAATTCCTTCCTGGACAATGGTGGTGCTTGTGTTGTTGGGATGGTATTTGAATGACTTGTCATTGTCATTTAATTGAAGGAACTGTCTGATTTCTTTAATTTCCTCTGTGACCCATTGGTTATTCAGAAATGTGTTGTTCAATTTCCAAGTGTTCATGAAATTTTTCATTTCTTTTGCTATGGATCTCCAATTTCATCACACTATGGTCTGATAACATACAGGGGATAGCTTCAATTCCTTTGCACTTACTTAAACATGTTCTGTGTGTGAGTATGTGGTCTATTTTGGAGAATGACTCATGTGCAGCTGAGAAGAATGTGTATTCTGATTTTGTGGGGTGGAAGACTCTGTAAACATCTGTTAAGTTCATTTGTTCAAGAGTTCGATTGAGCTCTAGTATTTGGTTACTTATTTTTTGTCTAGTTTATCTATCTATTTGTGACAGTGGGGTGTTGAGGTCCCCCATTTCAATTGTATTAGTGCATATATGACCTTTCATGTCCATTAGTATTTGTTTTATATTGTTGGGTGCACTAGTGTTTGGTGCATAGATATTTATGATTGTCATCTCTTCCTGTTGGATTGTTCCCTTTACAAGGATGTAGTGTCCTTCTTTGTCTCTCTTAATCAGTGTTGGTTTGAAATCTACTTGATCTGCAAAGAGGATAGATACTCCTGCTTTTTTTTTTTTTGGTACCAGAAATCGAACTGGGGACCTTGCACTTGTGAGGCAGGTGCCAGCACCACTGAGCTAAATCCCCAGCCCCACTCCTGCTTTTTTTGGGTTCCTGTCACATGGAGCATTGTTTTCCACCCTTTAACTTTCAATCTGTGTGTTTCCTTTTGAATTAAGTGTGTTTCTTGTATGCAGCATATTGTTGGATTTTGTTTCTTGACCCATTCTGCCAGTCTATTTCTTTTGATTGTTGAATTGAGACCATTAACTTTTGTGGTTATAACTGAAACATATTGACTTGTCATTGCCATGACTTTTTCTTTTTGTTGGGTTCTCCCCCTTTACATTTAATTTCTTGTCATACCAGATGGGCTCATTCTGCTTTACTTCCTGGGGTTGTGATCCTCAATGTCTGTTCCTAGGATATTGTGTAAAATTCTTTGGAGTGCTGGTTTGGTATTCACAAAGTTCCTAAGGTGCTCTTTATCATGAAAGTATCTTATTTCTCCATCAATTTTGAAAGATAGTTTTGCAGGGTACATCAATCTGGGTCGGAGGCTGTTTTCTTTTGGGACTTTGAATATGTCACTCCAAGCTCTTCTTGCCTTGATGGTTTGTGTTGAGAAGTCTGCTGTGATTCTCATGGGCTTTCCTTTGTGATTTATTTCTTTTCTCTAACTTCTTGTAGAATTTTGTTCCTCTTTTGAGTTTCTGTAATCTTAACAATTATATGCCTATGTGTAGATTTTTTTTTTGATCAAGGCTATTTGGAGTCCTATATGCCTCACTTATCTGTATGTCAAGTTCTTTTCCCCTGCTTGGGAAGTTTTCTGCCATTACTTCTGTGAAGAGGTTTTTTATGTCATCTGCACTCTCTCGTGTTTCTTCATTGACTCTGATCAGTCACGTTATTCTTCTTTGCATCATCTAGCAGCTGCTGGATTGATTTCTCATATTCCCTTATAATTTTGAATCAATTTTTCTTTTCCTGGTCATTAATTGCAATCTTATCTTCTATATCTGAAATTCTGTCCTCACATTGGCTCATTCTGCTCTGTAGACTTTCAATGGAGTTTTTCATGTCCTGGAAATCTATTTGCATCTGTTTTATGGATTCCAGTTGTTTCCTATGTTGGGATTCCATAATGTTCCTCTGCTCCTCTCTAGATTTATTAATCATGTCTTGCACTAGGAGCACAATTTCTCCTGTTATCTGAGAAATTATTTCTGATTTCATTTTTTCCAGATCCCCTTTTGTTGCCAGTTCAGTGTGTCCAGGTGGTTGAGTATCAGAGTGTTCCATCTCATTTCCCTTTGGCATTGCTGTAGGTGATTTGGAAGTTTGGTTTTGAGACTTATTTACAGGTTTTCTCATTTTGACTTGGGGGGAAGGGTGGGTGCTGCTGGCGCCTGTGTGGCTCACCTCCTCTGAGCTGGGACAGGTAGGCCAGGGGCCAGGAGTGGTGGTAGGGATGGTGGCCCAGAAGCCTCTTCCTCTGGGCCAGGAGTGGCGGGACAGAAGGCGGCCTGGAAGCCCCTTCCTCTGGGCTCTGGAATTTCTCATTAATCTAATTACAATAACAGAGTTCATGCTAGATGCAGAGCACTTATCTAGGAAGAGTTTGATGACCTTTCATTTTCCCCTCACTAAATCCTGTTTTCCTGATATTACCTTCCATTGTTTGACTTTTTATGGCCCACCTATCAAGAATAAGTAGATAAGCCAATAGACAAAGCAAACACACAAAATTTAAAAATTCATAAGAATGATTATGATGTTTCAAATACCTATTAAGTGCTAAGTACTCTGATAGTGTGATTTACACTTTCTAAATGTGATATTCATTTAAATCATCTTATGGGGGCTATGTACTTCTATCATCTTCATTTTGTTGATATGGAAACTAAGACCTACAAGACTTTTAAAACTCTTTTTAGTATGGAAAGCTCATATGTGGCATAGGTAAGACCTAAATG
Organism: Heterocephalus glaber; assembly: GCF_053883595.1. Taxonomy (NCBI): domain Eukaryota; kingdom Metazoa; phylum Chordata; class Mammalia; order Rodentia; family Bathyergidae; genus Heterocephalus; species Heterocephalus glaber. The sequence goes on from NW_028258463.1 coordinate 4,203,227, forward strand.
CTTGCAGTTTGACACTAGACCATGGCTTCTCAACCAGTACTCACATTATTACATTTATTATTTTATTTAGTATTGTACACAATATGACTGTGAACCTTCTAGAGAAGTCCAGAGGAGTTAACTCACTTATCCATTAGTAGCAGTGATTCAAAGCTCTGTTTGCTCACATAAAGGCTAATCATTTCCCTTAAACCACATTTCACAATAACTATACAATATGTCAACATGGATCTATGATGTCATTCAACATGCACCATAAACAGCACTTTCAAATGAATACAGGAACCACATGCTCTAAGTGAGAAATCCTAAGGCAAAGACAGTTCAGAAAGTGGGTTTTCAAAACACTGAAGGGCCTGCATATTCTGAGTGTTTAGCATTCCTTGTAGCAGGACCAGAATGCATAAAAGCACTGCTTTACAAGAGAACAGGTTTTTCCAGACTCAATGAGAATTGAAGGCTGCTTGAGAAATACTATGCACAACTTGGCAGAGAGGGTGGTATTTTGAAAGGCACTTAGATGCTAGTCTCACTGCAGAATGTTAACTTAACATCTAAATGTGCTTAAACACTGTCTTACCATTGAGGCACATTTCTGAACTGGAGCACTGGACCCAATGTCTAAGTTAAAGCTGCTACTAAATATAATACTTGTAACTGAAGATGCTGAGAATGTTTAAACAAAGAATTATTTGTTTGAGTATCCTACATGATTGTTATGTGCCCAGTTCATAATGTACCGTGTGCCGCCTCAGGACACTTTCGTTCACAATGGATATTTAAGCAGTTCTCTCACATGATGCAGTTATGGGCTATATTTGTCCTTCTAAAATAAAGTTGTCTGTATTTGTTCTGATTGAATTCCACCACCATTCAATAAGACAATTCTTTCCACTTGCCCAGAGCCATTTGAAAATGCAATTTACCTGCAGCCTTTCTATTATAATACAAACAATATTACTGTGACTGCAAAATCATAGATAAAATAATGGATCAAATCATTCTCCTTTTTTTGGTCTTGTTTGTTGTCAAATTTAAATCAAGGTTTGTAATTTAATTCTGTGATTTTAGAAAGCATGACAATCTGATGCTATTCATTTGCTTTTTTTAATAAAAAAATTGTATTTACTTAGAAGCATTCAGAATGTCAACAAAACAGCTGCAACTTTTTTTTGCAATTACAGAGTGGTATTCGGTTAACAGAACAACATTTCATATAAGCTGCATCAGAGACAACTGAAGATGAAAAACTACCATCCCCATATATAACTAATTTGTGCTGTGCACCAACAAGAACCTGCTTTAAATTTCCATGCCAATTTACAACCCCCATACTGTACCAAGCAAGGTTAGTGGCTATTGAAATACCACCAGGACAGGGCTATCTAAAGACACATTTGGTAGTGTGTTAACTATACAAAAAAAGACACTGTACAGTTTAAAAATAAATCTTACACAGCCTTACATTTCAGTTTTTTTCTTTAAAAGGAGTGAGTTGTGTACAGGGGGGTTAAATGCTTTATAGACAAGAAAAAAAACTGCACTTGAACCAACTTATTCATCATCATCATCTTCTTCATCTTCATCCTCTTCATCTTCTTCCTCCTCCTCATCCTCTTCATCTTCCTCATCTTCTTCCTATTCCTTCTTTTTCTTGCTTTTTTTCAGCCTTGACAACTCCCTTTTTTGCTGCATCAGGTTTTCCTTTAGCTCAATAGGCAGCGATGTCCTTCCTTTTCATACTTTTCCTTCAGCTTGGCAGCCTTCTTCTCATAAGGCTGCTTGTCATCTGCTGCAGTATTATTCCACATTTCTCCCAGTTTCTTTGCAACATCACCAATGGAAAGACCAGGATGTTCTCCTTTGATTTGGGGGCAATACTCAGAATAGAACAAGAAGAAGGCCGAAGGAGGCCTCTTGGGTGCATTGGGATCCTTGAACTTCTTTTCTGTTTCTCCTTTAGGAGGAATATAGGTTTTCATTTCTCTTTCATAACGGGCCTTGTCCGCCTTTGCCATGTCTTCAAATTTTCCTTTCTCTTTAGCAGACATGGTCTTCCACCTCTCTGAGCACTTCTTAGAAAACTCTGAGAAGTTAATGGAAGCATCTGGGTGCTTCTTCTTGTGCTCCTCTCGGCAAGTTTGCACAAAGAATGCATATAATGACATTTTGCCTCTCGGCTTCTTAGGATCTCCTTTGCCCATGTTTACTTGTTTTCCTCAGCGAGGCAAAGAGTCACCCAGGGCCCGTCCGGCTCTCACTTGCCCCTACGCTGTCTCTATGGAGCTCAGTGTACTGCAATGGCTGTGAGAGCAGGAGCCAGATGCAGCCTCCTCACTCTCTCCGCTCTCTTCATTTGCTTTTAAATAAAATCACATTGATGAATATGTATTGGGAATTAGTTACTTCCAACTTTATGCAACATTGGTAGAACTCAATTGCTAACAATTAAGCCAAAAATAGAGACCAAAAACATTTAAAGAGACACAGAACACTCTAGAGGAAATGGCAAGGAGGGCCATAGCCAAAGCAGTCATCTCAGTAGTAAGTTTTCTAACAGGGTGATAAATATGTGCAGGCAAAAAGATAAAAATGTCCCATTGAGACACACACTTTCAGAGTTAGAAGACATGCCCTAACTGGATACCACCTCTGAGCCAGGTCACATACTCAGGTTTGGAGTTCTAAAAATGAACACTAAATATGTCTTCTGCCTAGGAGAAGCTTTTGGTTTGTGTCCTTTGAGTTGTACCTTGCTACTATTGTGAAAGAATTTCAAAATTCACTCTCATTTACCAGCTCTATCATTTGATGGGAAACAAAAACTTGGCACCAGAGTTTGCTCTGCCTGACTTCCAAATGGAGTTCCTTCTAGCTTTCTAAATTACTTGGCACTGAACAAGTCTCTCCTGCCAAAAAAGTGAATGGCTCAATATTTGCAACTAGGCACATCAACCCAATCCAGATTGAATATTAAATCAATTCAGATAAAGGGAGTCACCTGTACCTGGAAGGAAATCACTTATTATAAAAGATAATGGACTTGGGGGGAGAGAGAGAGAGAGAGAGAGAGAGAGAGAGAGAGAGAGAGAGAGAGAGAGAGGGAATTCTAAGTAGCCTTAGTCAGGTGAAATTTTATAGTAGATGTTGTTGATAGCTCCAGAAGGAACATATTGCCCTAACAAATATATTTAGAATAAAGTACATCACTCAAGCCTTTGAAAAATATATGAGTGACTCTCTGATGCAATATTTCTATTTTAGAGTATAATTAGGTTGATGGTAGCCCAACTGTTATTTTATGCAGGTGGAGAAAAGCAGAAATACCAGTTCTCTTCTAACTAATCAATTATTTGATTATTCCTTATACTCATTCATCTACCATCCATTCATCCATTTAGTGAAACATTCTTTTACTGAAGGCGTACAATGCATCAGAAACCCAGGATACTGAAGATAATGAAAGAGAACTATAGTCTTTTCTTGGAACATAGAGACTACTAGTAGAGAGTTATATGTAAATAATAATTTGTAATACAGGAGTACCTGCAGGTCTGTATTCTTTATGTCTTATGCATGTCAGATAAGAAAATGAACATTTTTATTATCTTGTAATGTGCACTCAAAAGACCTTCCCAGAGCCAGGGATTTAGCTCAGTGGTTCTGCTGCCTGCCTTGCAAGCGCAAGGTCCTAAGTTCGAGTTCAATCCGCAGTACCAAAAAAAGAAAAAGTCCTTCCCAGAGGCTCCTGCTTTGGCACTACCTGAATACAGCAAGATAGTAAGAAATTGTTACTTTCACCCTCAAAGATTACAGTGTGATATATAATAAAATTTCAATCAAATAAAGTTACATGAAATATTTTATAATACTCATTGTGTGGTATTATGTTGGTTCATGTAACGTTACATTTTTCTTAAAATTAAATATTAAAGTTATTTCTTCCATCCTTATTTAAAATTGTATACCAACAGTGGGCCAGGGATTTAGCTCAGTAGGTACGCCATCTGCCTCACAAGCAGCAGGACGCAAGTTCGATCGGCGGTACCAAAACAACAACAACAACAACAATAACAAACAAAAAAAATTGTATACCAACAATTAATAAAGCATGATTCTTAGAGCTTTAAATGCAATATTCTAGGTAATTTTATTTCTAAAACACATGGACATAGAGGATAATCTTATAATACTGATTCCAGAACTAGTATCTATATAACTTTGACCATATATCATGCCATGAAGAAAATCTTTCTGGTTTTTTATTTTTGTTTAAAGAGACCTTTTTGATTAAATACAGAGTTCAAAGGCTTGTTTTTTTGTGGTTTTTTGTGGTTTTTTTGGTACCAGGGATTGAACTCCGGACCCTGCGTTTGCGAGGCGGACGCCAGAACCATTGAGCTAAATCCCCGGTCCTCAACGGTTTTTAACACATGTATATATCCCTGTTAGAATGGCATAAACCACTGGTGGTGAACCGATGCCACGTGTGCTGCAGCGGGCTGTTTGATATCATTGCAGCTCTAAAAGGTTCACCATCACTGGGGCAGACCATTACTAACACTTGGTATTGTCCGTATTTTCTTTTTCCCTCTTTGTAGTCAGTGTGGAGTGGTTTGTGATTTGGATTTTAATTTGCACCAGTAGATTTAATTTTCTTCCATAATGGAAATATTTGCTCTCTGAAATGAACTATTAAGGAAATGAAGCAACAAGCAACAGACTGGCAAAAATACTAGCAAGCCATGTATCTGACAAGAGTTCACCATCCCATCAGAATATAGAAGAATTTGTTGTCAACCACCAAAACCTACTTCATGTTCTCTTCTGTAACTGATCCTCCTCCTCCAGTAACTCCCGAGAGCCCTTTAATCAAATTTAATAAAACTAGCTTAATTTAAAACAAGTAAATTGTTTGAATGGACAGTACATTAAAGATGACACACAAATGGCAAATAAGTTCATAAAAAATATATTCAGCTTCATTGGTTACTACAGAAGTATAGTTTACAATTACAGTGAGATGGGGCCAGGGGAATTAACTCAGTGGCACCACGCCTGCCTCGTAAGCACAAAGTCGTGAGTTTGATCCCTGGTACTAAAAAAAAAAAAGATTACAATGAGATGCTACTCCATAACTGTTCAAATGACAAAAGTTAAAATAAAATTTTAAAACTCTACAATACCAAGTTCTAGTGAAGATGCTGAAACTTGGTTTCATTTATTTGCTACTCTTTTAACCATCACCATCCACGTTGCCTGACATTTTCCTTTTCATAATATCACTTTGATCATATTTTTCATAAAAGTAATAAAAATTAGAATTAGAGTTATATATGTTTCTACTAGAGTTGAATCCCTTTACTTCTATATTATAATATTTTAGAAGACAATATGAATATGTCTCATTTGATCTCTATTAATTCATCCAAGTCCATTACAGCATCTGACACATAGCTAGCCCTGAATGAGTACATTCCACGATAGTGATTTCATACTTTCACTAATAAGAAAAATCAAAGTCCTTCTCAATATCAATTCCCATACTTAGTGGTAGAGGTACTATCGTTCACTCTATTTCTTTCTATCTATCTTTGTATCTCTCTATCTATGTATCTCTTTCACAGACAGAAACAATAAGCAAAGATTGAAAGAAAATTAATACAAACTTGATTTGAATTGAAGCTTATTCTCCTTACTATTAACTTAAAATAATATTAATCACGCAAAAGATGGAGAGGTAAAATTGCAGTGAGTGTGTTCTAAAATCCTGAATAAAAAATATGTTTTGTAATATCTAGGCTCTACAGTAAAGTTATGCATAACTAACAAGCCAGAAATGGAGAATATGAAAATATTTCAGAAGACTAAACCAAGACAACAACAGGAGAGAAACAGAAATACAGAACAAATAGAACAAATTGAAAACAATGTTAAAATGATAGATCTAATCAGAAACAAATTAGTAATGGTATGATAGAATACCTGATTAAATACTGCAGCTAAAGAACAAAAGTGAAAATTAGCTACAGTGGTAACGATATGCTAATGACATGAAGAATGTATTAAACAAATGGATACAAGAAAGAATGGAGAAAAGTATATTAATAAACAATAGTTAAATGAAAGCCCATGTAACTAATTAATATCAGATAAAGTAGACTTCAAGAGAACAAATAAATTAAATTATAGCAATTTTTAATATTAAATGTTTGAACCCCTCAAGAATATATAGTGATTTTATTTTGTAAATAGTATATATAATATATATTATATATAGTAGATACATGTATCTACTATATACATAGTATATGTCTACATATATCTACAGTAGATTATATAGAGAGAGAGAGAGAGAGAGACAAAGTTTTACAGAATTGAAAAGCAAACCACAAAACTAAGAGATAATCTTATTTTTCATATAATTTTCATATGCTTCTCTCAGTATTTGGTAAAATAAAATAAATGGACAAAAATGTTAAGTTTTGGATTACTTGACAAATGCAATTAAAACTGATCTAATTGATATGGACACGTCAATTGGCAACAGCAATTTAAACAGTTGTTTCAAGAACACAAACAACATTTCTAAAAACTGTCCATATGCTGGGTCATAAACCATTTCCCAACAAATCCAAAAGCCTGATATCATGTAGTACTTCTCCAGTCATAGTGAAATTAAGCTATAAAAAAACAGCAGAAAGACACTAGTAAAGCCCCATATGCTTGAGAATTAAGATACACACATTAAAGAGTTGCTTTGATTTTCCCTGGAGTGCTCATATTCTTAGTTGGCCTAATTATTGCTTTAATAGATATGATTAGGTTTAAAGTTTAAACCCAGATCATTGGCATAGAGGCGATATAGTATAAATAGAATAATAATTCATGGAATGAGTTAAATTTAGCTAAAAATGTAAAGCACAAAAATAACCACCTAACCAAAACTTGGTTAATGTAGGTACATTGTCTTAGCATCAATATATGCCAGAGTAAAATTAAGATAATATGAATATTCACTCATAATATTGCCATGAAAATTGAAACAAATAATGTTTATTAATCAAGTCTTTGGCACAGTTAGTCAATTTATATAATTGCACTCATATTAACAATATCATGATTGTTGCATCATTATCATAATTCTGTCTTCTGTGAAAAATGAGATCTCATTTCTGTAAAATATTGCAGTCAAATGGCCCAAAGTCCCATCTTACCCAACATCAGAAGAGTCATTGCTTTATTCATGATACCTTCACCTTATAAAAATCACAGAATTTCTCGAGGTGCATTCTTTTCTCCAGATAATTAGTTTATTTGCTCCTGTCTTATCCTTGAACTCTTCTTTCTCACATAGGTTCAGTGCAATGGAAGGTTACAATATTCCTTTCATACTGAGTTAGTGTGTTCTGGACCCAAAATATTCCATCTTTCATTGTCTCCTCCCATGCAACTCAACTTCTCAGGCCTTTCTGGGCAACTTCTGCTGTTGTGCCCCAGACGAGGACTGCTGTGATTCCCTGATTTAGTGTAGGAGTCAACCTAGTAGTGCAGTTTCTCTTCACCCAGGCTATCTTGCTACCCTTCCCAGATGTTGTGTCATGATTTGCTTTACTGCCATTTAAACCAACAAAGAACAAATTGAGATCTTGGTCTTCTTTATGCAGAGTATTGTTAGGATACGTATGTAATTTTCTGAACTAAAATCAGGCTGGTTAAACAAATGTGCTTTTGCCTTGTTCAAAATACACATAGTCAAACTCCTGAATTACAATCCTCCAGGACCTGGAAATTCATAATTATAGCACCAGCCTACCTTTTAGAATATTTTAATCACTTCCCAGTTAGATTATTTGGCTTAGACCTAGTCTTTTTACTGCCTGGCATAAGAGTTATTACTCTAAGGATTTACATACATATTCCTTTATTTTAAAAAAAGACTAATGTCTTCTACAAACCAAAAAGGTACAGACTTCTTCATGTGACAAACTCCTGGATAGTATCTTAACTCCTATAATATCTTAAAATAGTATCTTAAGATACTATCTTAAGATAATATCTTAACTCCTATCACCACCTGCCAAAAATCCTTCATTTAATCTGCCAGAAGTATCCATTAATTTTCAAGGAAGTCATGAACTTTCACATTCAATTTATTGAAGCATATGGTTTCTTCTACTTAAAATGTCCTTTCTACCTCTATTTGCCTACATGACTCTAATTTATCTATTGTAATGTCTCAAATGTCACCTTCTCAATATATCTTTCTTTAAAGCTTCATTTTTTTATTGACACAGAAACATGAATTACAACAGTTATATATTGAACTACCACCATCCACATGTAGAAGACTCCAGGACAAGGAACTAAGTCAAGCAATCTATGTAAATTATTTATTTTAATGTAAGTATATCTGCTTCCCTCTGAGCTTTAATGTGTACAGATAATCAATTGGTTTATGGAGAGGGTCTATGATGAAATACGTTGAGTGACAGTTGTTCTCCAGGATTGCGAATTAAGTCAGAAAACATCAGTCAACTCTCAATATCCGGACATGTTCATGTAAAAGAAAGTGTCTATCCCAAAGCAAGTACCCTGAGATTCAGGTTAAAAATGAGGAATCATTCAAATGATCTCCTGATTTATATCTTCAGGGAGTGTATTTTTTACAGTTCATTAAATAGAAGAGAAATATAATGATGTGTGCAGAAAATAAAGCTGTGTAGGAACTGAGATTGTGAGCTGGCGTACTTGGGAGGAAGGAATGGTTTTCTTGTTTTAACTTGTCCACTAGAGAAGATTGCTTACAGCAGTGTCAACGTGGGTACCACTAGGAGAGAAGGACAGCAGCAGAAACTGCGGGAGAATTGACCCAGTACAAGATGAAAAGGACCTGTGCCCCGAACTGCGAGCTGTGAGTGGAAGATAATCACACAAAGTAGAGGATAAAGTCACTTAGGATTCACAGGAACTTCTGTGAGTCATTTACCCTTCTGAATTTTTCTTTTTTTATTCATTAAGTTTATTGGTACATTTTAGGTATACAATATAAGGACCTTCATCATTGGAAATTTGTACCTTTTCATGATATATCTTGGTTCTTATTTTTTCCCCATTCCCCTGCCCTCCCTTCAACCCCTCCATCCCTCCCTATTTACAAATATTAATTCCATTCCCTTCTTTCCTTTCCCCTACCCCTCCCACTTCCCCTTCTCCTTTGGAGCTTTTCTTCCTATTTCACATTATCTGTATGTACTATGGGGTACAGTATGCTGTAAACCGCGTCGTGAATGAGAGTAAAGTTACCTTGTAATGGGTCACTCCATAGGCTTAATGTTCACTGTTGTTCACAATTACTTGTGATTCCACATTTATCCTGGATTTTTGTTGAATATTATTATTAATAATTACATTTCAGGAAACTGAATTGCAACAGGTTAGCATCCACATGGAAATTATAATTACTGCCAGGGTCACATCTATTTCTATGTGAAATACATATGCAACAGTAATAAGTTTTGCTTTAATGTGTGGTCCAACCCAAATAATCCTTACCATACACAAGGTAACTCACATCTTACTCGTATAGGAAGTGTGTAACACAACGGTTGACAAAGCAAAATATGCCCAGAAACAAATCGTTCTGAGTAGCTAATTCATGCTTATCGTGGATAGTGGTTGATGAGCTGTTTGATGCTGCTGCTCCTGTCAGATGAATTGTTACTGTTTAAATTTTTTTTTTTTCCTGAGACATGGTCTTGTTAAATTACTGAATTTGTTTCCAGGCTCTTGCCTTGATGGCCTGAAATGCACAAACCCACCAGGTCATTATTCAACAGTCACTGGAAAACAAAAGGAAATGTATTCCAGGACAAAGAGGCTGAGCAAGAGAGCCAAGAGACACACAACTTGGAGCGCACTTTCTTACTGCAGTGAATTTGACATACGTGATGTGACCCTATTACTGCACCGTAGAATTCAAAAATTTTTTTAAGTTGACAGATAATAATTGTCTATATCTTTGGATTCAGTGTGATTTCTTGATGTATATAAAGATTGCAAAAACATGCATTCTAACTTTGTTTGATGTATTAATCGCCTTGCCAACTTCTCTTTATTTCACGAATAGAATGTATATTTTATAATTTAAAATGTATATTTTTATTTAAATTATAAAATATACATTTTATTAACTCTGGTTACTGTGTGACATAATAAATCACTAAGGCTTATTCTTTCAGTCTGGCTGAAACTTTGTACCCTTTGATCAACTTTCCTCCATTCTACATCCTTCTCTTGCACAATTTGGCCCCTGGTAATCATTTTTCTATTCTAGTTTTATATGACCAGGTTTCATGTATATATCAGATGATTCAATATTTGCCTGTTCCTCACTTATTGATTTCTTCTGGTTGTAAGGTTGTAGAATATTCCAGTGAATGTATGCATACATACTACATTTCCTTTATCCATTCATCCACTAATGATACTTAGATTGATAGATAGCTTGGTTATTATGATTGCTGTTGAAATGAAAATGGGAGTGTAGATATCTTTTCATCACACTGAGTTCAGTTGTTTTGGATATACAACTAGAAATGGGATTACTTAATCATATGTTAAGTCCAGAAATAAATTCAAGTCTTTGTGGTAATTAACTTTCAAAATAGGTGTCAGGAATGCATAATGGAGAAAGAACATGTTCTTCCATAAATGTACTGAGAAGAATTTTTTTAAATCAAAGTAGATAAATCATTAAATATAGGACCTGAACTTTTAAAGTTGCTAGAAGAAAACATATGAAAAAAGCTCTATGTCATTGATCTGGGTAATGATTTCTTGGAGAGAACCCAAAAGCACAGGAAAGTACAGCAAAAAAAGGCAAATGTGATGGCATCAAACACAGAGGATTACATACAGCAAAGAAAAAATTAACAATGAGATAATTTTTGAGTTGATAGAAAACATTTGCAAGCCACTCATCTACTAAGGGACTCATATTTAAAATATACAAAGAATTTAAACAACTAAATATCAAGAGAAAAAATTAAAATTCAAAAAAATCTGAACAGACATTTCTCAAAAGGAGAGAGATGAGTGGAGTATAGGTAGATAAAACAATGAAAATTGAAATTACAGTGAAGTATCTGTGAGAATGATTATTAATAAAAAGACAAATGATAGAAACTATTGTTGAGGTTGTGGAGAAAAATGACCCATTTGTACATTGTTGGTGGAATGTAAATTAGTACATTATTTTGAAAAAATAGTACGGAGGATCCTAAAAAATGAAAACTAGAGAATTATATAATTCTACAGTTTTTAATTCATATTTTCATTTTGAATAATTTTTATTCTATAATAAAATGAAGAATAAGCTAGAAAATTAAAGTTCATTTAAAATGAAAATATAAATAATTTGCTCTATTAATAGAATATGCTGTGATGAATTTGTAACATGCACAAAATGTTATTTAATATTTACCATCTTCCATGGGGCCGATAGGAGAGTCATTCATGACACAGGACGAGAACAAAAAACAAATTTGATGAAAAAAAAGAACAACCTTATACTTCAAACATTCTTAGCTGCCTAATGAACACAGAAACTTAATGTTTTAATATTGCATTTAGTAAAATGTAAACTCTTTGTAGTATAACTGTAGATTTAGATTGAATGACTTCTAAATTAATCCTTTTCACTCCTTACACAATTAAATAAAGCCAAATTGTATGAATAACAAGGAAGCTTTCAAATAGAGACATACTTCACTCCAATAATGGTTCCTTTTTATCCAATTCAACTTTTTTCCCAAAATAAAGCTTTAGAAATTTAGTATTATCAAAGCTGATACATGACATACTAGTGTGAATGCTCTTATAAATTCTCTCCTTTTAAAAAATTTTATTAGTCCGTGTTTCCAGTGCACAATGACTACATTTCCCATGGGGAGTTGGTGAATGTACGTCACACATTTTTTTTTTTTTTTTTTTTTATTACAATACTGGGGAATGAACTCAGGACCTTCCATTTGCCAGGCAGGCGTGGTGGTGCCACTGAGATACATCCCCAGCCCTTTTATAAATTCTCTTAAAAATTCCAAAATTAAAAATAAATTTAACTTTTGTTTTTGCAGTGTTAATATTAATAAAAGTTTTGTTAAACAATAGTTTCATAGTAAAAATGTTATTTTAAAATTAGCAAATTCATACTTCGAATAATTTATAGTGCACACTCAACATATTAATCATGTACAAATAAGCTAAAACAGACTATCAGTTGAAACAAAAATGTAATCTGTGCTTGTTTAAATGTACAAATATATATTTGCATTTACATATTCACATACAGAGTTAAAATAACTGAACTGTATATTCTTTGCACTGAAAATGTTATTGAATAAAAAAACAAATTAAAATCTAAGGACATTGTGCTTTCTCTTTTTATCATATAATTACTTAGATTTTTATATATTTGAACTTGATTCTTCAATCGTTAATCTAATGGTATAGGGTATTTTCATAAATTACAGTTATAAATTTTGGTAGCATTCAGATTAAGATATGTATGAATTTATAAAGTATTCAAGGAGAAGAAAAGCAAAACTGTTAGCCAATTACAATTACAGAAAACAAAGTTTCCAAAAAGCAAGGCCTTGAAATTCATCCCTAAAAGTATGAGGAAAGAACTGAATGACTTAAATAGTAAGAGATCAAACTATAAAAGTTTAATTTTTGCTACTCTAAAAATTTACTTTGAAATAAAAATGCACACAAAGATTTTTGTATTATTTTGATTCTTTAGTCAAGCTAGTCTTTTCATTTGGATAAGATTTTTGATTACTTAAAATAAATAGGACTATGATATCATAGCAATTTATATTTTAAGTTAACAGATAAATGGAAAGCTTATCTGATGAGCTATTCAGGTAAAAATATTTGGTGAAAATACATAGTCAGACAATGCATGTAAAATTACTTTGGATAAAATACATAAGTAGTTCAAAACACAGATTACAACTGTGACTATGTTCCATTCTGTAGAATTATCTGATTTATAAAGTATCTAACACTTATAGAAAGAGAATTAAAATATTACAGCTTATTTAAAGAAAGATTGATTTAGTTAGACACCAATGACAATGCAATTTTGAAGTTAATCAGAAAAGATTTATGAATTTTAAAAATTATAAGATCACATTGAGATAAAAATTCAACTCTTTTCAGGAAAAATTCAGTAATATTGTTTTAGAATCAGGTAGAGCTAAGGAAATAAATTCATTAATAAATATCAAATATCTATCCTCCTTATGATGTTTTAATATTTAACTATTGATATGTTAATATAAATTTTAATATTTTATTACTGATAAAATATTTAACTTAGATAATCAATATAGTATTTATATATATATATATGTATGTGGGTCTTAGGACAAATTCTAATTTTAAAAAGTGTTTTATTTGAACAATTTACAAGTTTACCAATATAATCACATAATTTGACTCAATATATTTATATGTATATTTACACATGCTATGTATGTGATTGTGTTTAGTAGCTCTCATAATCAAATATGTTTCAATATGAATTATGCATTAATATTTATTTTTCTGGTCATTAGATTCAGATATGAGAGGAACCAGGGTTTACCTGAGAAGCAGAACCAAATAGAAGTGTTCACTTAGTCATATTGTTGTCCTGGGGAAATACAAGTTTCATGTATTTGTGTCTCTTCCATCACATCTTACAACAGGTTATAGTCATGTAGTCAACACTGTATTTTTTGTGTGTAAAACAAAATAGTAAATAGTTTAATTGTTCAACTAAATAGATGTGTGGCCCTAAAACTTAATTATGGCTTTTTCTGCTTTGGTAACCCACTAGACATTTATTCATTTATGTTATTCAGAGCCACTCTTCGTAGAGATATTTACATATTATATGAAATGATTGCTATCTAAAATGCTGTGAAGACATTTCTGTAAGTAGATTTAGATTAATCATTGCCTTTAATTCTAAAATCCTTAAATTATTTTTGCAAAGTCAATAAAACGCTTATAAGCAAATGAGAAAAACCTTAAAATAAATAAGCATTAAAAATTCACCAAGAGGGCTGGGGATTTAGCTCAGTGATTCCACCACCTGACTTGCAAGTGCAAGGACCCGAGTTCGATCCCTGGTACCAAAAAAAAAAAAAAAAAAAAAAAAAAAATTTCACCAAGTGATTTAATGTATTTTTAGCCATACCTTAAAATATTAATCCATCAAGTCTTACTTGAGGAAATGTTAAAGCAAGATTATTCATGAGAAGAACCAAATTTGAGATTTGTTATGTATATATACATTATTCTTGGTATTTAACCAAAAGATGAAAACTCTTCTGGATTTCCTTATAATTTTCATACACAAATGTAAAGAATGACACAGGGTGATCATTTATTATGGTACAAATTTGTATTAATTCAATAAGAAGCAATGAATAATTACTTAATCTCTATTTCTTAAGGGAAATAATGTCGATATTTTAAAAAGAAACTGAGTAGGTGGGTAGAGTCATAGATGCTCATAAATTTTATGATGATAGAATTAAAAACTGGCAGCCAGATTTGTTGGTACATACCTATAATCCTAGCACTCAGGCTGAGTCAGGAGGATCTCAAGTTTGAGGCCAGTCTGGGCTACACAGGACAGCCTGAATTACATACTAAGACTCTATCTCACAGACAAACAAGCTCCCCCCACAAAAAAACCACAAAAGAACAAAAAAGAAAAAATCAGATTACCCAGATTCTTGAAGGCAAGGACATCAATAGTTTTGAAGAATAATGGAAAATAAAGAATTTGATTTGGGATATAAGTAGTTTTAAGGTCTGTGGTCTTTCTGAAATGAGTACAAATCTAGTTGAGAAAACTGGGATAACCTCCTCCTAATTCTTTCAAAGCTAGTCTTAGTGACTTGCCACAAAAACTTCCATATCGCTGGGATGATATTTCTTGGGCAAGATGTGTGCCCTAGAATATCTCCATATATCCTTATTTGTGTTTCATATATGAAGAGACTACATGTTTTCTTCTACAATCAATAACAAGTACAAAACATACAAAAATATTTTTGAGCACCACATTATTATGCAATTTGTGTGCACTTTGCCATTCAATTCTCATCAAAACATATGGAATTAATAATGCTTATATCCTCAGGGCCTACATTAAGCAACAACTATTAAATACCTGACCCAAGATTCACAGTAAATTTTACATCAAAGTTTGAGCTCATGCCTTGCAATTCTAGGGTGTTTCATTTCATTTTCTTCACTTGATTTAAGCTCATCCTTGATGCATGAATATTTATATTGAATGCAAATATATTTATGTATCACAATGAACCTCAGTTTTCAGAGACCATAAGTATTATCTAGAGGAAAAATAATCAGCTTTCAGCTATGATGAAAAGTTTGAAATAGATCTATGATCCTCGTGAGAACTAATGAAAGAGTCTATTAAAATTAAAATAAGATCGAGAGGAGAAGAGCTGCCCCTAGCACAAAGGAGGTGAACATTTTGGGCTGCGGTACCACCACCCCAGCACAGAGGAGCAGAGCTGCCTCCAACACAGAGGGGGTGAACCTTCTGGGCAGCTGTACCTCCACCCCCAGCCCAGAGGAGGTGAAACTTCCAGCCCACCATACCACCACCCCCAGCAACGAGGAGGTGAGCCATGTGGGCACCAGCAGCACACATCCCTCCTCCTGTTCCCCCACAGTTGAAATGAGAAGACATGTACACAAGTCTGAAAACCAGACTTCCAGATCACCTAAAGCAACCCCAAAGGGAAATGAGATGGAACAATCTGATATTCAACCACCTGGACTCCCTGAACTGGCAACAAAGAGGATCTGGAAAAAATGAAATCAAAAATAATTTATCAGATATGAGAAGAGATTGTGCACATAGTGCAAGACATGATTTATAAATCTACAGAGGACACAGATAAGGAAATAGAGGAGCAGGGCCAGGAATTTAGCTCAGTGGTTTCGCCGCCTGCTGTGCAAGTGCAAGGACCTGAGTTCAATCCCTGGTACCAAAAAAAAAAAAAGAAAATAGAGGAGCTGAGGAACATGACGGAATCCCAACATAGGAAATAAATAGACTCCATAACAGAGATGCAAACAGATTTCCAGGATATTAAAAATTCTACTGAAAGTTTACACAGCAGAATAAGCCAATATGAGGACAGAATTTCAGACATAGAAGATAAGATTGCAACTAGTGACCAGGCAAAGAAAACTGGTTTCAAAATTGTAGGGGACCACAAGAAATCAATCCAACAGCTGCTAGCCAATGCAAAGAAGAATAATGTAAGACTGATCAGAGTCAATGAAGAAACAGTAGAGAGTGCAGATAACATTAAAAAAACCAAAAAGCTGTTCACAGAAGTGATGGCAGAAAACTTCCCAAGCAGGAGGAAAGAACTTGACATATAAATAAGGGAGGCAAATAAGACTCCAACTAGCTTTGATCAAAAAAACCCACAAAACTACACATAGGCATATAATAGTTAAGATTCCAGAAACCCAATAGAAGAACAAAATTCTACAAATAGTTAAAGAAACAAATCAAATACAAAGGAAAGCCCATCAGAATCACAGCAGACTTCTCAAAGCAAATTCTCAAGGCAAGAAGAGCTTGGAATGACATATTTTAGGCCCTAAAGGAAAACAGCCTCCAACCCAGTTGATGTACCCTGCAAAACTATCTTTCAAAATTGATGGAGAAAAAAGACACTTTCATGACAAAAAGCACCTTAGGAACTTCATGAATACCAAACCAGCACTCTAAAATATTTTAGATAATATCCTAGGAACAGACAATGAGGATCACAACCCCAGGAAATATAGCAGAATGAATCCATCAGGAACGACAAGAAATTAAATATAAAGGGTGAGAATCCAACAAAAAGAAAAAGTCATGACAATGATAAGTCAATATGCATCAGTTATAACCATCAATGTTAATGGTCTCAATTCACCAATCAAAAGAAATAGACTGACAGAATGGGTCAAGAAGCAAGATCCAACAATATGCTGCCTACAAGAAACACACTTAACTAAAAAAGAAACTCATAGACTGAAAGGTAAAAGGTGTAAAACAATACTCCATGCAACAGGAGCCAAAAAAGAAGCAGGAGTAGCTATCCTTTTTGCAGATCAAGTGGATTTCAAATCAACACTGATAAAGAGAGACATAAAAGGACACTACATCCTTATGAAGGGAACAATCCAAGAGGAAGAGATGACAATCATAAACATATATGCACCAAGCACTAGTGCACCCAACTATATAAAACAAATACTAATGGACATGAAAAAATCAAATAAGCACTAATACAACAGTAGTGGGGGACCTCAATACTCCACTGTCACAAATAGATAGGTCAACTTGACAAAAAATAAGCAACAAGACACTAGAACTCATTCAAAGTCTTGAACAAATGAACTTAACAGATGTTTACCGAGTGTTCCACTCCACAAAATCAGAATACACAGTTTTTTCAGCTGCACATGGGTCATTCTTCAAAATAGAAAACATACTCAATATAGAACATGTGTAATTAAGTGCAAAGGAATTGAAGTTATCCTTTGTATATTAACAGACCATAGTGTGATGAAATTAGAGATCAATAGCAAAAGAAACTGCAAACCCCCACAAACACATGGAAATTGAACAATACACTTCTGAATAACCAATGGATCACAGAGGAAATTAAAGAAGAAATCAGACAGTTCCTTCAATTAAGTGAAAATGCCAATACAACGTATCAGAATCTATGGGACACAATGAAGGCAGTCTTACGAGGGAAATTCATAGCAGTGAATACTCATATTAGGAAAACAGAGTGTGCCCAATTAAACAACCTGATGCTGAACCTCAATCTTCTAGAAAAAGAAGAGCAGAACAAACCCAAAGCTCATACAAGGGAGGAAATTATAAAGATCAGAGCACAAGTTAATGCAAGAGAGCAATACAATACAGTACAAAAAAGAAAGAGAGCAATACAAAAAAATAAGTGAAGCCAAGAGTTGGTTTTTCGAAAGAATAAAAAAATTGACAAACCCTTAGCCAACATTATCAGAAAAAAGAAAGAAAAGGCCTAAATCCATGCAATTAGGAGTGAAAAGGATGAAATTACAACAGACCCAGCAGAAATTCACAGGATCATCAATATGTACTTCGAGAATGTGTAAGCCAAGAAGACGGAAAACACAGAAGAAATGAACAGATTCCTAGATATGTATGAATTACCAAAGTTGAATGAAGAAGACCTAAAAATTCTGAACAACCCAATATCAATCAATGAAATTGAAAATGTAGTTAAAACCTTATCAACTAAGAAAAGCCTGGGTCTTGATGGCTTCACTGCTGAATTCTACAAGACCTTTAGAAAGGAACTACTGCCACTACTGTTTAAACTCTTCAATGAAATTGAAAGGGAAGCAATACTCCCAAATTCATTCCTGAAAGCAAACATCACCATGATCCCCAAACCAGAGAAAAACCCAACCAAAAAAGAGAACTCTAGGTCAATCTCGCTAAAGAACATAGATGCAGAAATCCTTAATTAGATACTGGCAAATAGAATGCACATGATGATCAGGAAGATCATACATCCTGACCAAGTGGAATTCTTCTCAGGGATGCAGGGATGGTTCAACATACACAAATCAATGAATTTAATACACTATATCAATAGACCCAAGGACAAAAACCATATGATCATCTAAATAGATGCAGAACAAGCATTTGAGAAAATCCAGCACACATTTATGATAAAAACCCTGCCAAAAATTGGAATAAATGGTCTCTACCTCAATCTGATAAATGCCATCTATGAAAAACCAACATCCAATATCATACTAAATGGTCAAAAACTGAAATCCTTCACACTAAAATCAGGAACAAGACAAGGATGTCCACTATCACCACTCTTGTTCAATATAGTTTTGGAAATATTAGCCACAGAAATTAGACAAGAGAAAGAATGAAAAGGAATAAAGATAGGAAGTGAAGAATTCAAATTGTCATTATTTGCAGAAGACAGGATAATCTATATAGAAGACTCCAAGAACTCTCCCCAAAGTCTTCTAGACTTAATAACCAAATTCAGTAAAGTAGCTGGTTACAAGGTCAACTCACAAAAATCAATAACTTTCCTCTACATGAACAACAGACTCACTGAGAGAGAAATAGGGCAAAAAATTCCCTTCACAATTGCATCCAAAAAAACTGAAATACCCAGAAATCAACCTAAAAAAAGAAATTAAAAAACTCTTCTCTGAAAACTATAGCACTCTAAAAAGAGAGATTGAAGATGATATCAGAAAATGGAAAGACATCCCCTGCCCCTCGGTAGGTAGAATCAACATAGTGAAAATGGTCATACTTCAAAAACTGCTATATAGATTCACTGCAATCCCAATTAAAATTCCTGAAGCATGCTTCATGGAGCTTGAAAAAACAACCCCAAAATTCATTTGGTACAAGAAGAGACCTAAAAAAACAAAAGCAATTCTAGGCAACACAAACATGGCAGGGGGTAGCACAACCCCCAACTTGAAACTATACTACAAAGCCACAGTGATAAAAACAGCATAGTACTGACAACGAAACAGTCCTGAAGACCCATGGAATAGATTAAAGATGCAGAAACAACTCCAGAGACACTCAGCCACCTCACATTCAACAAAGGAGCCAAACACCCTCACTGAAGGAAAGATAGCCTCTTTTATAAATGGTGCTGGAAAATTGAGTTTCAATTTGCCAATAATTAAAACTAGACCTATATCTCTCACCATGCACTAAACAAATAGAAATGGATTATAGATCTAAGTATTAATACAGAAATGCTGCACTGGCTGGAACAGAGGTTAGGTAGAACTCTTGAAGACATTGGTGTAGGAAAAGATTTTATGAACAAAACCTCAGCTGCCAGTGAACTAGCAAAAACAATCAACAAGTGGAATCTCTTACTAAAAAGCTTCTGCACAGCAAGAGAAACCACCAACAGTGTGAAGAGACAACTCACAATGTGGGAAAAAATTTTCACCTGCTTTTCCTCAGACAAAGGTCTACTGTCTCGAATCTATAAAGAATTTTAAAAAATCAGACCTCCCAAATTTAAAGACCCAATCCAAAAATGGGCATCTGAAATGAACAGACATTTCTCAAAGAAGTAGAAATAGCAAATAAATATAGGAAAAAATGTTCAACATCACTGGTCATTTGAGAGATGCAAATGAAAACAATGCTGAGACTCCATCTCACCCCAGAAAGAATGGCTGCTATCATGAAGTCAACCAATAACAAATGCTGGCTGGCATGTGGTGAAAGAGGAACCCTGCTCCACTGCTGGTGAGAGTGTAGACTGGTGTAACCACTGTGAAAATCAGTATGGAGCTAACTGAAAGAACTAGGACTGGAAATCCCATTTGACCCAGCTATTCCCCTGCTGGGTATCTTACCCAAAGAATTAAAAGAATGATACCACAGTGTTATATGTGCATCCATGTTCATAGCAGCACAATTCATAATAGCTAAAACTTGGAAGCAACTCAGTTGCCCATCAACTGGAGACTGAATAAAGAAAATGTGATTTTTAAATAAAATGGAGTACTACTCAACCACAAAAAGTGAGAAATTAGAGACGTTTATAGCTAAATGGATGCACATTGAGCTGATACTCTTTTTTTTTTTTTTTTTTTTTGGTACCAGGGATTGAACTTGGGACCTTGCGCTTGTGAGGCAAGTGCCAGAATCACTGAGCTGAATCCCTGGCCTGAGCTGATACTCTTAAGTGAAATAAATAGGACACACGTGTAAATACCGAATAGTTTTTCTACTGTGAGAAACTGAAAGTGTAAATAAGGACTAAAAGGTATAATAGATAATGTGAAATAGGAAGAAAAGGGGCAAAGGGGAAGTGGGAGGGGTATGTGAAAGGAAAGAAGGGAATGGAATTAATATGAGAAAATGAAAAAATGGAAACAAAGTCTTTGTAAATAGGGAGGGATGGAGGGGTTGAAGGGAGGGCAGGGGAAGGGGGAAAAAATAAGAACCAAGAGAGATTATGTAAAGGTGCAAACTTCCAATGATGAATGTCATTATACTGTATACCTAAAATGTACCAATAAAGTTAATTTTAAAAAAAGAATGAGTGATTCAGTCTGATTCATTAAAAAAATTAAATTATGGTCAGATGAGAGAAATCAAAGAAGCTCTAAACTAATGGAGAGCCTATGATTCTGAGTATAAAATCTCAAGATTGTTAAGATGGAAGTTCTGCCAATCTTGATCTATAGATTCAGTGCAATTCCAGTCAAGCAAGAATTCTAGGAAGACACTTGAGGATCTTGACAAAAGGTTTCTATAGTTTATATGGGAAGGCAAAAGATTCAGAATAGCCAACACAGTATCAAAGGAGAACCAAGTTGGAGAACTGCTGGGACCTGCCCCGAGGTTACAATATTCAAAACAATGTGGCATTGGTGAGAAGAGAGAAATAGATCAGAGGAACACAGAGAGCCTAGAAACAGACTCACACAAATATGGTCAACCAATCGCAGAGAAAGGAACAGTTACAATTCATTTGAGAAAAGACACAGTATTTCAAAATGTAGTATTGAAAAAACTAGACATTCATAAAGAAGAAGGAAAGAAGGAAAAAAGGGAGGAAGGAAGGAAAGAAAGAAGGAAGAAAAGCAAAGATCCAGATGTAGACATTACACCTTTCATGAAAGATTAACTCAGAACGGATCACAGACCTAAATAACAATGAATCACAATCCATGAAAGAAAATAAAGATAATTCAGCTTTCATAAATATGAAATTAAAATGAAAAAAAGTCTGCTTTGTGAAAGACACTGAGACAAAAATGAAAAGCCACATGTTGGGAGAAAATATTTACAAAGTACATATCTGGTAAAGGATTAATATCAAAAATATATAAAACTTTTTAAAATTTCTACTAAAAGCTAGACAAAATGTTGAGAGACATTCTATATAATTTTGGAGAAAAATCATTTCATAATTAAAATATGGGTAAAGGTATCTGAGGTCCAATATCATCTTGCCCGTAAGCTGGCTATGGCATGTGGAAACATAACTGTGTTTGGCCTTAGGTCACAAATTGAGATTTCAAAGTTTCCATGCTGCTGTGATGCTCAAGGGCAAGTACATCAGCTGGAGAATCCAAGTTTTCTGAGAACTGAATGTAATAAAAAAAAAAGCAAGGTTTCACCTGGGCAAAGACAAATTTCTTATTAGCTCGCTATATCATCCCAAGTACTATCTTTTCAGATTCTTTTTAATTTAATTTTTTTTTATAACAAAACATTTATTGGTTCAGTTTAGGCATATATTACTGATAACACTCATCAGAGGGAATTTGCACATGTACAAGGTATATCCTGCCTCTTTTTTCCCATTCCCCTAAAAATGCTTTTCCCATCTCACAGTCCTCATTAATGTAAGATCCTCATCAACATAAGATCCTCATCAGCCTAAGATCCTCATCAACATAGGATTCCACAACCCTTTAAGACATCAGATATTCTCTCGGATTATTGTGTGCACCCAATGAATGGTGTAAGCCCTGAGAGTCTTTGTCTTTGCCCACTCTGAGACCTCCCAGCCCCCCATGTATTATGAAATTCTGCAAGCCTCTATTGTCTCTCTTTAGCCCTCACCTCCCCCTTTGTAGGCAGTTGGAGGATTGATCACCCTATGATATCAAAATCTGGAACCTCATCAAAGAAGACACACAGATAAGTATCTGATGATAATATCTGATGATTATAATATGATGATTAAAATAGCTTTGTATTATTAAGAAACTTCAAGTGAAAATAGTAATGAGATACTACCACATGTCTATTAGTATAGTGAAAACCCAAATACAGCTACTGGGGAGGATGTGGATAAACAGGATATCTCATTCACTTCTCATGAACAATGAGGTACTAGTTTGGAGGGCAGTTTATCAAAAGCTTACAAAAGAAACTCTATTCTTATCATATGATACAGAAATCATAGTCCTCAGTTATTTCCTCACACAAAAAGTTTCACATGAATATTCACAGAAATTTAATTGATCACTACCAAAATTTGGAAGCAGTCAAGATCCAAGTTACTCTTAATTGGCAAATCTGTGACTAACTCTCCTACACTGTACAATGGAATATCATTCAGCAATGAAAACAAAGGAACTGTCAAACCACAAGAAGACATTGAGAGTCTTCAGATGCTTATCACCAAGCAAAAGAAGACTATCTGTAAAGGTTAATCACTGTATCATTTCATCTATATGGAAGAAAAGTTAAAACAATGGAGACAGCAAGAAGGTCAGTGGTTGCCAGGGGCTTCTAGGAAGGCAAAATTGAATAGATACAACACAATCAATTTTTAAGGTAGAAAACAGTTGAATATGATACTGTAATTGTGTGTACAAATCAGTATTTTCTTATCAACACCCATAAATGTTTAACACAAAGAGTGAACCTTACTGTAAACATAAACTTAATTAATTATATCAATATCACTGGCTGTATAATTTTATACTTCGCATTAAAGAAAAATGTTAGTGATAGGTGAAACTAGGATGAGAAGAATAAGGGAGCTTTGCTCTTTCCTTTCAATTGTTCTATAAACCTAAAACTACTCAAGGATTACACTCTATTAATCACACACAAACTCACAAAAGGAATCTTGCAAAGGCTGAAACTGGCAGGATTGGAGAACAGAGTTTGCAACCCTTCCAGGAAGGACTTGAAAGTCAACCCTCAAGTTGTCATTTCAGACAGTAGCCTTGGAAGGTGCTGGCAAAATTCTCTAACCAGTATCTCCTTCTGTACACTGGTTCCTAAGAAGACAACTTTATGAAATTCACTGACCTCTACACTCATTTCTGAATTTTTATATATGCCATTGTACTTCAGTAAAATATTTACAAGAAACATATAAAATGCACAAAGCCTTTCAATATTTCGATTAGCTCTAAAGGGATAACAACTATTACTGAATAGGTATAAAGTTTTGTATGTACCTGTGATATTTTGTTTAAAATTTATCTAATCTATATAAGACAGAAAATGTATCAGCAGAAAAATTAGGTCTGTGGTACATCTGGATATTGAATAAACAATTCATTTAAATTCTTTCCTGACTTTTTGAATGCTTAAAATAGTTCATAACTTTAATTACAAAACCAATCAAAAAAATAGAATGCTTGTACTGATATCTTTCAACTGGAATGTTTCCTAAGACCACAGCTTCAGAATTTTTGTGTTCCTTCCTGCCAGGTCCTCTCAGTTAGAATCAGGAATCTGCATTACTACATTTTACAGAGTTATATAAGTTATAAAAATAAAACTTTGATATAATTTCTGCTCTTTATTCCTACTTAGAAATGAAGAAGGGACAAGCCACAGGCAAATGTTCAGACCAGTAGACCCTTAAGGTTGGGGTCATATTCAGAATTACTATAATTATCATATTTGTCCTTAGTATAAATTTGTAGCGAGGAGAGGAAGTGTTTGCAGGGAGCTGAAAATGGGAAGGGGTAGGTTATTCCCTGGGGAGAGAGGAGTAGAGTATATGCCAGTGACAAACTGACCTTTTTCTAGGGAATGAGTTATTTCAGGCAAGTGCCTGGTTATTTAGGGAAAAAATGTGCTATACAAATGCAAATGAGCGAATTAAGAAATTGGCTGCTTCTACCATGGTTTGCTCTCATCTTTTCTTGCTGTGAGCACCATTAATGCAGGTCATATTATTGGGTGAGAAATGAAGGGGTAGAAGTGAAACATTTTCTCCCAGGTAAGGAGGAGTACTGTACTCAGAAAGCAAAAAACCTCCAAGTTTCTTCCCCTGTATCCTGGTCCCCTGCTCACAGCGCTCACATTCTTTAAAAAGTCACCTTTGTAGAATTGATTGTTCAATTCCTCTAGCTACAGTGATGTTGGTGTGAAAAGCAAACAAAGATATTTCAAATAAGCAGAGAGTTGTGCTGATAGCCAGGTGGCTTAGGATTATTACATTATCCTGACCATCTTTAATATTGAAATTTAAATCAAAGTCCCTTTATTTTTAATCCAGAAAATATTATAAAAATCATACAGGCTGAAGATATACACAATAGGGTTCATTACAATTGTCCTGCCATGTACAGTCTTATTATCTGATATATTGCAATGGAAATTTCATCAGCAAGCCTAAAAAGCCCCGTTGTAATTTTTGATTACATAGTTACCTTTGTGTACAGATTCCTTTAGGATCAAATCTGCATATCAATGATTTGGATCCATTCTGCCTTTTCTAATGGAGTCTGAAGTGGACCATGAGAGGGCAGCATATTCATAGCTTCTTTAGACATACAGCTCCACCTCTCTAGAAAGGGGAGAGAACATATTCCAATTCAGCTTCCTTGTTTCCCTACAAATTGAGAAATATTAATTTTTCAAATATGCATTCTTGAATTTATTAATTCATATATTCAATAAATATTTATTAAGCACATACTATATTTCATGAATCATAAGAACTAAGGATGATACCTCAGTGAACAAAATAGACAAGTCTTTTGTCCTTGTGGATTTCCCAAACATCACAGAGAGAATAATTGCATATATAATTGCAAACTGTAATATTCTGCCTATGGAATATAATCAGATGAAATGAGGTGAATGTAAATTTTATCCCAGCTCTACCACTAGTGAAAATTTCTGTAAAACAATGAAAATAACCTGACTTGAATAAATTTATGCATAAAATTGCTTTAGGGTGCCCAGTAATGAAAGGTTACTGGGATGAAAAAAATTCCTGGAGTTAGAGTACTACATTTCACTGGGGAACATTAATTATAAGCAAAAGCACAAATAATGCCACTTTTATATATTAATAAGTACTATAAGTAAAGTTAAAGTAGGACGAAGAATAGAGATTCATGTGAGGGGTGACTATTTTATATAAAGTGATCAAAGAAGACCTATATAAGGAGGTATTGTTTGCACAGAAATTTGAACAAAGTAACAAGTCAGTAGATTTCAGAGCAATTGCATTTTAGGCAATGGAAGAGCAAACACTAAGATCTTAATGTTGTGAGACAGAACACATGGTGTTAGGTAAACTTTTTGAAGGCCAATGTGACTAAAATTAAGTGAGCAAAGGACTGAGAGGAGGTGAATTTAGAAGGTCAGACAGAAATTAAATGGTGCAAGGCCTTAAAAATCCATGGTTAGTTATTCCATTTTTACTCTAAGTGTAGTACAAAACTTTTGTAAAATTTAGTCCATATCTTATTTATGTAAACTCAACCCTTGCACTGATTGCTCTGTGGTGCAGCCAAGAAAGCAGGAAAACAAGCTTTCTTAATAAACCAGTGAGAGAAGGTACAGGAGAGAGAAGGTACAAGTGAGGAAATGTGGTCAGATTCCTGATATATATTATAGTAAAGTGTACAGGAATTGCTGATAGATAGATGTGGAGGGGATAAAGGAAACAACAGATTCCTGTTTTTAGCTTGAAAAATTAACTTCCGTTACTTACTGAAGTAAAGGACACAAGGATTTTTGTGTATGTGCTGCAGAGGGAATCAGGGTTTTATTTTTTACTTTGTACCCAAGCAGATGAAGAATCACACAATTCTATTTGCTGATTTCCTCTTAACTTGGAGCATGACTCTATTGCCTTGCAATTTTGCTACACAAAATCTTGTTGAACTTCTACATTAACTCCTGATCTTCTCAAATTACTATTCTACATGTTTCCTTTTCAAACTGCTAAGACAATTTTCCTACCACTCAGCTTCACTGATTATGTGCCTTGTATTTTTTGAAAAATTAAAAACAAGGAAAAGAATTTTCTCTTCTCTTAACAAAGCCATACTTTGTTAAAGCCATGCTTCTAATGCTTTGGTGACTTCAATTTGCAGCAGAGAAAATGTCACTTATGCTAATAAAAGACAACACCTCCACTTGTTCTCTGAATGGTTTCCACCTTGGAAATTTCAAAGGCTTTTCTCAAATTATCAAACCGTCTTCTTACAATCTTATTTTTCCTGCTTTACATAATTTATTCCAATGTGTATGTAAACAATCTTTACTTAATTGGCCTTAAATCTTCCTTAAATTTAAATTAATTGCCAGCTGCTGCCTTTTTTTTTTTTTTTGATACTCCTCACTACAAAGCTTCCTTAAAAGTAGTTTGAACTTGTTGTTCCTGTCCTCTCACCATCCACTGTTGTCCACAACTCCAGTCTGTCTTTTCTTGTGATCACTTAATAAAACTGTTGTCAAATATTGAGTCATGCACTCATATATTCTTGTTTTCCTCATGTTTTGGAAGGTTTCAGCACTCAATACTTTTTAACATTTATGCTTTTCCCATCTTCTGTGCAATCGGAGGAGCCCACTTGTTTTCTTATCACATTGGCATCTCTTTCATTTATTCTGTTACGAGATCATGCTAGAACCCTAAATTGCAACCCTCCAAAGGCTTCATACCTGACCTTCTTCTTCAGTTTGTGAATTTAGTCACTTGCTTGTAACCCATCAATTAGGATGACCTTGCATAACATCTGGATGTGCATGATGCCAACATTTGACTATAACTATTTATCTCACTCATCTTCCAGACTCATATATTCAACTGCCAATCAACAATCTTTCCTTAAATATACAACAGATGTTTCAAAACTAACATATCTAAAATAGAACTGTTCTACTAACCTTTCACATCTAATCAAATATGATTTCCATCTGAGTAATTGCTTAAGTAAAAATCAAAGTGACCATCCTTAACTCCTCTTCTTTTTCCTCCACATTCATCTTTGATTCTACAGCAATATCTGCAACATAATCTCAAACAATTCATTTTTCTCTATCTCTACTGCTAACACTGGGGTTAACAATTGCCTGAGCTGTAACAATTGCCTCTAAATTATTTTCTTGCTTTCTCTCTTATCATCTGACAATTTACTGTTTATATAGGATTCTAATATTATTTCTGTATATAAATAAAATCTCATATAACACTTAAGACTCTTGGTTATCTTCCAATTTTATTTTGGCTTATAGAATAAAATCTTTATTTGTTGCACATTTCCTACAATAGTATCTATCTCACTGGAGCAATATAAACATTCCTCACAGTAGCATCCTATGCTTACTTTACCTTAGTGTCTTGGGTGTGAAGACACCAATTCTAAGTTTGGACCGAGACTGTATAAACCATATTTCTGCTTTACTAGTTGGCTGCCAGTTTTAGGTTTTGCCAACATGAGGTGCAAAGAGAATGGAGAACTGAAGGAAGGGCAAAGACAAGATTTTTCTTTTTGCTTATAATGTGTGTGTGTCAATGTACCTTGATAGCACTTCTTACCTTGACAGTGGCAATTAATTCTAGTTTCCAGAAGTAGTCTTTTTATGCCCACCCAAGATTCCACTTTTAGCCATACTGTGCTCTTTCTGCAAAAATCTCTCTGTAAATCGCATTTACACAAGGCTTTCTTTCCAGACCTTGAGCTTGTATGAACTTTACTCTTTTGGTTTCTACTGCTCTATAAGGAGAATCCTCCTCCTGCAATAACTATCTCTATCTTCTTTTTTTTTGGTACTGGGGATCGAACTAGGGTCCTTGTGCTTTCAAGGCAGTCAGGAGAACCACTGAGCTAAATCCCTGGCCCTATCCCTGTCTTAATACAGGAATAACTTTATGATATTTTTAGTCTTTCAACACATGATTAATTTAAAAACTAATTTATAATTTTAAAAAACACTAGAAAATTTTCCGTTTCCCTGATTGGGTCCTGTTAGAGAAATAACCCTCAATGATCTCATTTCTTTTTTGTTGCATGACCCAACTGTGCTCCTTCATTGGTGACTTTTCCCCTAGGACTTTGTATGCTGGCTTTTCATAGAACTTGGGTCCCAGCTGGAATATTATTCCCAAGAGAGGTCTTCTCTGATGACACAACTTGACTGTCTTTCACAACTCACTACCTGTCTGAATTACATTGCTTAGTTTTATTTCCTTTATTGACCTTATAAATTCCTAAAATTCTAAGATTCTTTTATGTACACATTTGTCTTTTTCCTCAATAAAACATAAGCAGCATAGGTGCATTTCCACTTCTTAACACTGTGCTTAGCATTTAAATGGTAATCAATGCACATTTGTTTAATGTTTGAATGAGAGAATAGATTCTGAACTGTGTTATGACAGATAACATTGATTTATAGAAGAAGATCGGTTGTTTCTTTGTTAAACAAGGAGCCCTTAATTGGATTTTGAAAATAAATAAAATTAACTTTAAGTTGACCAGGACCAAATAACAAAGGGAAATAGACTGAGCCAGAAAATACAATATGTGTTTATCAAGTGTAAGTATTGGATTTGATTACCTTAAGTGATAGATAAAATATTTACATATTTGCATCTGAGAAACATTTGAATAGTGCTAACTAAATGTAGGGACTGTGCTATGCAGTTTTTTACAATATATATATTTTATATTTTATTCTTTGAAAATAATTCCCTTCCCTCTGCCTACTCTACTCTACTCATAGTGTCCATTTTTTCTTTAAATCTTTTGGAAGTATTTAAAATAGTGGAGATAAAATCATGGCCTATGAATTCCATCAGCCGTGTCATCTCTGGCTATATTTACAATGAGTTTTTCCCACCTGTTTTTGATATGGCATTCTTCTCATGTGTAGTATTTTTTACCATAGGCTGGACATTATAGATGCTATGCTATTAAGATTGTAGATTTTGGGCCCTGCGGCCACCTGGAGGCCCTGCGTGCTGCCTGGCCCGCCCAGCACGCCCGCCCACCCCCACGCCGAGGCAGCCCGCTAGGCCGGTGCTCCCTGCAGGGCCCGCCTGCAGGCCTGGTCCTCAGCATGGAGCCGTCCGGGTGGTGCCCCTGGGGCCTTGAGGCTCGCCCTGGTCACCATGCTGGGAGGGGGAGAAGGGGTCGGGGCCCTGCTCCCTGGCTGCAAGCAAGATGGGCGGCCCCGAGGGAGCGGTAGGGTGGAGGCGCCCGCCCAGGGCAAGGTGGTGTGCAGCAGCTTGGAGCTTGTGCGGGTCCTGCCCCCGACACGCTGCCTGACCGCAGGGTCACCCTCAGACGGAAGCCATGGTAGTAGTGCTTGAGCTGGTCCAGCACCCTCTGTCTCAGTGACTTCTTTACTGCCACCGGAGCTGCTGGGCTCTACACCCTCCTCCAGCTTTTTGTTCTTGACCTTCAGGGACTGGAGTCATGGCTGAGAGGGGGCAGCGAATGCCCGCTACGCACCGGAAGGTACCGGTCCCCCATTGAACAAACCAGCTGCAGCGGGAGTCCATGGCGCTCCTGCCACCACACACAGGTGCTCAGGCCTTCCTGTCCATCTGCTGCTGGGCTCGGCTCTGAGGCACAGCTACAACTTCTGCTATGATATTGAAGAAAAATTGTGAGAAGAGAAATCTTTGCCATATTTCTGATCTCAGCAAGAAAGATTTGTGCCTCTTATCATGCACAGCAGCGATGGTATCCATCAATGTCTTGTAGATGTTCTTTCAAGGTATGCTACTGAAAATGTCCATTAATGGAATGTTGCTCCAAGAATGATGCAGGCAGGGTCAGCTGAAGAAGCCATGATGCAACCAGACTCATGGTCGCTAATATTGAAGATATTTGAAGTCTTTGTATTCTGAGATGGTTTGTTTTGCAGTGATAATTGAACCAGGATGATGATTTCTGTGACAACATCAGGATCGGGGAGTGAGGGGAGGACAAGGAGCAGTGCTGCCTCCTCTTGGACATCAGAGAGCCCCTGTGATGGAGATGGGGAAGCCACACCAGCCCCAGGCACAGGATCTTGCTATGTAGTTCAGCTGGCCTTGAACACAGTATGTACCTGAGGCTGACTTCAAATGCATATCCTCAGTCTCCCGGTGCTGGGATTACAAGCATCCTCCACCACATCTGGAAGCAGTTAATTTGCTGGCAACACGTGACCTGACACTCTCTTCCTGATAAACGCCACTGCTCCCTGCCAGCCGCACAGTCATGAAGGATAAACAAGCGGTGCTCCAAAGGGGACTGTCCTGTACAAGCTATCTTCAGGTTTACCTCTTTGCAGATCCTGAAATCAAGATTTCAATAGCTCAACTGTAAACTCTCAGTTCACAAGAAGTGCCACAAACTTGTCACAATTGAATGTGGGCAGCGTTCTTTACCATCAGAGCCCATGGTGCCAGTCGATCCATCATCCAAGGCTTCAGACCCTGCACACACAGCGATCCCACATAACTTTTCAACTTGTGAGTCTTTAGAACAAGTTGATGAAGAGAATGAGGCAGGGAACACTGGGGAAAATGGCAAAGCTTCATCTGGTCTAGGTATTGAGGACTTTGATTTGCTCTGAGTGATTGGCAGAGGAAATTATGGGAAAGTACTGTTAGTCCAACTGAAAGAATCAAATTGTATGAATGCAATGAAAGCAGTGAAAAAAGAGTATGTCAAAGTTGATCAGATACAGAGAGAGAAACACATTCTAGAGCAGGCATCCAATTGTCCTTTTCTAGTTGGACTACAGGCTTGCTTCCAGACAGAAAGCAGACTGCTCCTTGTTCTAGACTATGTCAGTGGGGGAGATCTACTGTTTCATGTGCAGCAACAAAGCATGCTTCCTGAAGAACATTCCAGGTTTTACTCTGCAGAAATCAGTTTAGCAGTCAACTACCTTCATCGGCAAGGAATACTTTACAGAATTTTAACATTGGAAAATGTATTACTGGACTCAGAAGGGCACATTAAACTCATCGATTTTTGCTTGTGTAAGGAAGGCTTATAGCCAGGAGACACAACCCGCATTTTCTGTGGCACTCCTAATTTCATGGCTCCAGAATTTATAAGAAGGGAAAATTACAGTTTCAATGTGGACTGGTGGAATCTTGGAGTACTAATGTATATCATGATGATTGGAGAGTCTCCATTCAATCTTGATGAGAACTCTGAAAACCCTTAGGAAAACTCAATCGAGCATGTCTTGGAAGTAATTTTGGAAAGAGACATTGTCATACCTCATTTTCTGTCTGTACAAGCTGCAAGTGTACTAGAGTGTTTTCTGAACAAGGACCCAAAGGAATGACTGTGTTGTTATCCTCACAGGGGCTTTGCTGATATTCAGGAGCATCCATTCTTTCAAAATGTGGACTGGAACATGATGGAGCAAAAGCAGGTGGTCCCTCCCTTTAAACCAAATATCTATAAGGGATTCGGTTTGGAAAACTTTGATCCTGAATTTACTAATGAACCTGTCCACCTCACCCCAGATGATAATGACGTCGTGAGGGAGCTTGATGGATATCAATTTGAAGGTTTCGAGTTTATCAATCGTCTTATGATGTATGAGAAGAAGGGGTCTGATCCCCATTTTTCAACTATGCATTTTGCTTATGTTGCCATTTAATTCTTGGAAAAACTTGTTGCCAGCCTAGATAGAATTAACCATTTCAGGGATGTCTGGAAGCTAATTTTAATGTATTGTTTTGAAGCTATATTTAGATGTAATACTTGATTCTTATAGTCTATAATAGAGAATATGGAATTTTTTGTTCATAGATTAGATTTTTATGAACTGATTTAAATAACAATGAGGCAATTGCTTGTTAACCACACTTGTATATACATTCCATTTGTTGAGTGGGACATAATGCCTAATAATTTTTCTTTTTACTTATGATACAAGAAAACAATTTGTCTTTTCAGTAAAATATCTTACCTATGCTAGTTTCTCTCCAACCACACTTTTGAAACTGACCACCTTTTGGGGTCAGTTTATATACTCTTCAGGAAAATCCAAAAAATACGAGGAATTGTGAATAAAAACACATATACTTGTATCTTTTTTGTATGGGGAGAATGCAGTATACAACTACAGGCTTTGGAGGAGTGGTGGTTCTCATGAGGTGGGGCATCTGAAAAGGATTGGAGGATGATTTGTTAAATGTTTATAAATTTTGAATTGTTCTGAATTTGGGACTAGAGCTTTGACTAAAATTAAATTAAACTAAGATTGCACCATTATAACTTATTTACATTTAGATGATGATGGCTACCTTTCACATCCTTGGCATAAAAATGATACTAAAACAGAAGGATGATATATAGCATCCTAATTTTGGTTAATGATCTGGTTTTGGATTTGGAATGATTTGAAATTTGTAAACATTTGGGAAATCATCTTTTGACCATTTTTGGATGCCCCATTTCATGAGAAGTATTACTTTTCCATGGCTTGTACTCGTGTATTGTCTTTTCTTCATATAATTTAGTTTGAAACTAACAAAAACATCAAAGGAAAATGTTTATAGACATTCTCCTGTTCATTTCCAAGGCATGTATGTTTCTCTTAATGCCTGGAACTTGTTTTAAAACAAAAAGCAGTATTCACAACATAAACTTATAGAGAATTCTAACATGTCAGAAATATGTTTAGGATCTTGCTTTTAAGTGTTGCGCTTTTCCATAGAGCATTTCAGAGTGTAGAATAATCACCCAGGGTGTTTGTTTACCATGTTTATTACTGAGCCCACATTAGAACTCTTTGGGACTTTTGAACCTCATTTTGAGAAACACTTTCTTCAAGATATTGAAGTTAAATAGTAGAAAGTGTGTTCATGGTATAATATTTTAAGATGTTACAAGCAGAAATTTACAACTTTATGAACATTTTTGAATGAATTTTACATGAGTGACTTCATTAGATACCTTCCTTGTTGCCCTCAACCAAATCTTATCAGTTTTCTGCCAGTGATATCCAAATGATGAGCATTTTTCTTTGTTGAGGTTTTCACCATTATTCAGAGTGGTCTTTAGCTTTTTTATTTTTTAGGTAATAAGATTAACTGTATATTTTATAGAGAACTGCATTATAAATATGTTTTCAACTATTTTTGTAGTATTTAAGTGTTATGTCAGTTCTCTTCATGTCATACAGAAATTGTCTCAAAATACTCTTTAGGGGAATAAGTCACTTTATAGTCAGAATGGTTGACATTCTGGTGTCCTAAAAAAATTTATTTTGCATAATCCTGTAGTCAGATCATTTTATGCATATGTAGCTTGGGTTAAATTTCAAGTACTGTGTTCAGCACTGGTATATTTACTGTATACATTTGTTTTGTTTTGATTTCTGTCATGTAGAACACTGACTTGGTCATCATAATGTAATCTGTGCTGTGTTCTTCTTTTTTCATGCTACAGCCTTTACAAAAAACATTTAATATAAATTCAAAACAAAAAAACAAAAAGAAAAAAATCAAATCCTTAACTTATATTTTGACCTTAACATGTAGCAAGTACATACATTTGGAAACGATCATTATAAGGTCCATGTTTTACCATGTATGAAATCTTGATGTAATGCAATTATCATTATATTAAAAAACAGTAATGTGTCAGTCAAAAAAAAGATTGTAAATTTTGTTGTATTCTAATAAAACAAATTAACGTTTGTGTTGGAAAGTATTTAGGTGATATATGACTCTTCTTGAGATTTTCAAGCTTACTATAAATTTTTGTTCAGGTGGATTTATAGCATATTTAGTTTGAAAATTTTCTTCGGAAATGACTCCATTTATTTTAAGGAGTGAAAAGATAAGAATGAAAATATAGTACAAATAGAAAAATTTACAAGATTTTGCAAAGATTGTTGCTATGTAAGAAATACTGTGATAACTGAAATTATCAGAAAAAAATAACTGACAACACTTGAATAGCATTTGGAATCAAAGAGTAAGAAGGGAAGCATCATGCTTCTTCCTCACAGTTTTCCAATATCCAAATGGTATGTGAAAAACAATGTGATCACAGCTGATACTATTTTCCCACAGTGTCTATGTTTACAAGGACAGGGAAAGGTATGCTACCTAACAAATTAAACTCTTTGTTTCATTGACAAAAGAAAGAAGTTTCATTCCTTGCTCATAGAAGAGATCCAGAACAAGTTATGGTAGGGCTAGGAAGAATCACTTCCTATCAAGTAAGGAGAAGTCCAGGCTGACATAGACTCCTTTGTCGTATGTATGTCACCTGTCTCTTTAATTCACAATAGAGTAAATACAAACCAGGTTTACAGAGTTGCTTGAAGCAAATAAGTTAAATAACTGGAAAAATACAAGAAAGAAAAAATTTTTGCATATTGGATATTAGGCATCACAAGACAGTAATTTCTGAGACAGACATAACAAATTGAGGCTAATTATTGCCCTGAATTTCTGCCAGAGAAAATTTGCATGTTCAGAAGGAAGGAATTCAGGAGGAGCCTCATGGCTTCACGTGGTTGATAATAAGTTAAAGATCTGGGGAAACTGAGGCAGCTAAGTCTTCAAGGAGAAATACTTGAGAGGGGACTACAAGCTAGGAGAGCTCTGAGTGTCTGCTTCTGCAAATTCTTAATTGAGTACTGTGTATGAGAAAAGCAGCCAAGGCTGGGGAAGGGGCCATCTGAGACAGAGAGTACAATCTCAAACCCCATTCATAGCCAGTCATCATGTGACCCCTTCCCCAGTCCATAAATAAGAAACTCACAGTCTAAGAAACTAGTTTTAAATTATATCTGAAATAATAAAACACCTTTGTGGTTTTACTAAGCAAGAAATATTTGATGGTTTTTTCTTAATTCTTACAGTTAGTCATTCCCTTTAACCAAATTAATATTAAAAATCTTGGGCTCAGACAAGTTAAGAAATTCGCCATTAGCAAGTTTCCAGAAATAGTTTTTAACTAAGAATTTTGAAGACCAGGGTCTGTGGGCCAGAGAACCATACGGTTTTTGTTTTTATATTATTACTATTTTTTGTTTTCCAAGAGAGAAAATCAAAAATATCTAAATTCCTTCTTTTCTCTTGTTTTAAATTTTAATTTCAAATTTGAACTAAAATTTTCCATACCTTTTTTACAAAATGAAGAGGATTCAGACAGCTAAAGCTCACATACTTGAAATAAAAATCTTTCTCTTACAATTCATAGGAAATATGAGTGTATTGACTAAATAATTACAGACTGAGTCACAGTCAATGAGAGGTAATTAATTGTAATTATAGCACTTTGTGTTACCAACCTGATTTTGTGTGTGTAATTTTTCTAAAAGTAACATATACAAAGGGCTTTTTGCTATTCAGACAAGGGCAGTGGAAAGATGATCATCCAAGATAATAGCTTGGAGTCAATAAGCCTAAAAAAAAAATCCTATTTTCAGCATATGAGTATAATTGAACAACTAAGTATCTTCCATGTTAAGACAGTCAATTGTTTCACTAGTGCAGTATTTGAAGTAATTTAATTTTACTCAAAAAGTGATTTCCATAAATTTAGGAAATCTTATTGATTTCTCTCACCTAGAAGACGATATTTACATGAATGCCCTAAAGGAAAGAAGAAAAACAAGACCCAGTATATTTAAAATGCCCTTGTACTGATTTTGAATCACAACTCTCATGTTATTTTTAGAAATAAAAGCACATTTGTCTTTATTTATTAATTATTAAATATGTACTTCCTTCTATGTTTTGGGCATAATACAAAATTCTGGGAACACCTAGATGAAAAAATAGTGTTATTTCTTGCTTTTGGAGGATTTACACTATCGTTGAGGAAGCAAACATGTCACAAGAGACGAGATAAAATGCATTTAGATGAACACCCTATATTCAAATATGTCTTAGCAGATGCAGTTTCATTGCTTCTAAAGGACCAAGCCAAATGCTTTCCCACTCTGTTTGTGTTCCTGGGAAGATGAACTGCTCACACTCATCAGTGGAGTCACCAGCTGGAGTTGGAAGGGCAGAAGCAATTACAGTCGCCATGTTTGTTCTTCCAGGCTCCTTCCTGCAGAGTTTGTCGACTGGCTCAGTACAGTTCTTTGTCCTCTAGGTGTTGGCATGGTAAGGGTGACCAACTAAAGGAAGTGTTAAGGCACTGCACTATTCCTTTTTGGTTTTCCTAAATCTCATCCACAGCATTATAAATGGTTGTTTTATTAAAACCTCTCCAACACTGAGTACCAGTGTGCTGTTTCCTTTTGGATCCTCGTATTTTAGGCATGTCTAAGGTGCTGAGAGAAAATAATTGAGGTACACAAATGAAAGAGGACCAGTACACTCTGTAAAAATATTTAAAACCCCTCCACAGTCAGTCAATAAAATAAAGAATCCTCTACAAGGTCTAAGTGCATCAAATTATATATTTTGTAAGTAGAGAAGTAACTGATAAAAATTAAAGATGGTAGAAAGCCTCTTATTAGTATACCTGAAACATCTTGCAAAAACAATATTACAGTATCATGTTGTAAGAAACAAATGTTCTGTAAATCTGCAAGAAAACTTCATTACAAATGTTTTTAGCATCATCTTCCAATTGCTTTTCAAAACAAAAATCATTGCCAAGATAAGAATTTGATAATTGCACTCAAATTTTACGTTGACCTAAGGGGATTATTTATCATCCTGGTTCACCTATTTTGCCAAGAGTGATGTTCACTAGCTAAAAATACAAAACAACATACAAAAAAACTAAACTTGATTTGCCCATGTTTAATATTTTTTCTGTTTTTCCATCAAAGAGATTTTATGGGCATACTTTCAAGACAGGAGGCCATATAAAGCTTGTAGTAACTATTTAAAATATCCTTTTAATCTTGTTTAAAAAGTCAGGAAAGAGATCTTTAAAAAGGATTTTTACAGAGAAGGCTTTTATCAATTAGATATTGGTGAATATGGATTAAATAATAGACAAAATAGAAGGTGATTGTAGCATCGTCATCTGACACGTGCTCCTAAGGCTAGACAGGGCTTCAAAGGGTTGTCCGTTACAGCTACTTCCAGAGGGACGTGAATGCAGGACCAGTGAAAATATGGAATACCAATTCTGGAAGTAGTCTTAAACCACATATTTTGTCACACAGGACACATTAGACTCAGATGGGCAAATCAGAGGGATAAAAACCATGGGAAAGTCCTGGTCAGAGGTCATGAGTTCATGAAGCCTGGGTCCAATTCAGGAGAGGTTATTCTCTGAGAAGGTACAAAGGCTTCCAAGGTCACGTCCAAAAACCTGGCATGAAGAATAAGACACTGTTCATGTCAAGGTAGAGGTGGTGTAGGGAGGATGTTGCAGATTTGGGACTAAATCATGGATAAGGCAACCACTCAGGTCTGAGGAATAAAGCAAGTCAAAGCCCAATGTGTGTGCGATCTAATATTGAGACGAGAAAGAGTAAGAAAGGAAGAGTAAACATTAATTCAAATTAAAAGATCATATTCTGGGGGGGGGGGGGCTGCCCCACTGATTATGCCCCAGGCAGGCTGTAAGCAGTGTAGGCCAAGGAGTTAACCCCCAAATTGGCTTGTTTATAGAAGTGAGCCTGGCCAAAGCCTATGTGCCAAGGTCAGACTGACTGGCACCCAAATTCTGTTCCCAAAGTTAAAACCTTCTTTACTGAAAAGACAAGGTTAATTATTAACCACAACCTATAATTTGTTCTGTTCCTAATTCAATAATGCTTTGTCGTTACCTTTACAAACCTTGCCTGCATCAGCATCATGTCCATAACAACTCAGGTAGTCCCTCCATGTAGCCCCTTT
Source organism: Heterocephalus glaber (assembly GCF_053883595.1). Taxonomy (NCBI): domain Eukaryota; kingdom Metazoa; phylum Chordata; class Mammalia; order Rodentia; family Bathyergidae; genus Heterocephalus; species Heterocephalus glaber. The sequence goes on from NW_028258463.1 coordinate 4,241,917, forward strand.
ACCTCAATCTAGCTATGATGTCACCAATAAATATCGACAGCTATGGGTGTTCAGGTCCTTTATTTGTTCTGCCTTGCTGGCAGGAGCATGAGCCATCCTGGCTCCCGGTATCTCTGTGTCTTTAACTCTGTCTCAAAGTCTTTCTTCTCACCATGCATCACAGCACGGAGCAGATTAGGACCTGCTGCAGGCCTCTCAATACTGTTCTCCAGGTCAAGTTCTACATAGTTGGAGTTTAACTTTTGTTTTTATCAAAAGAAGGTGTAGAAAACCAGTGTGTGGATACGCTGGGGACAAGATATAGTCAGCTGTTGAAAACGAGGCAGAGATTGCAAAACGATGGTTTGAAAATACCCTTTGCATCTGTTGTCGTGGCTGGAGAACTGAGATAAATACAAGGTCATAAGTGGGAGATGAGAAATGGGACGGTGTAGTCAATGTCATTGGTAAAGAGATAACCTCATGGACTGTACGTATACACAAATGTATCCAGCACACTGCTGGGCATGACTTTTTAGAGTTTGCACAACTGGAAGGTAGTAATTTTGTTTAAATGTTATAAAGGTAGTGGTCAAGAACCTTCCAGAATGGACAGGAGATTCGTAAAATGTCAGATAATTAGAGGAACAGGGCAGCCAATAATCACCTTCCTCCAAGCACTCTTATTTATCTTTTGTGTATTGTGTTGCCTTACAATTTGTTTTTGGAATTCTGGGCATAATGTAGTGATTGAAAAATTACTTCCAGAACAATTGCATCTCTATTTTTAAAGGCACGTGAAAGATTTCAACAAAAAGAATTAGGAGAAATTAGTGATTCTATAATAAAATACGTATTGCAGTGATATACAAACTCTTTCTTTCTTTCTTTCTTTCTTTCTTTTCTTTTCTTTCTTTTTTTTTTTTTTTGAGACAGGGTCTTGCTATGTAGTTTAGGTTGGCCTTAAAATCACTATGTAACTCAGGCTGGCCTTGAACTCGCAACAATCCTCCTGCCTCAGCCTCCCTAGTGCTGGGATTACAGGTGTGTGCTACCATGCATGACTTTTTTGTTTATGTGCTTTTTAAATGCTTTTCTAAACATAAGCAGACATACTCAAATTAGTGACAGATGGCAGCTATTAACAAAGTGTACATGACACACACACGCTGTGAATCCAATCCACCTCATTGGATGTGTTGCTCCTCTGCGGCTGAGCAAAGCATCTTGCATCAGGTGATGTTCAGGTCCTCACCTTTTGTTCAATAGTCTTCTACCTCTCACATTGTTTGTCACTAGGGCCATCTGCTTCTGTGTGATGAATACTTCTATAAGAGTATTTTCTTTCTAATGCAGAATATTCTCAGGCTCTGAATCCTAGGAATTTTCTTCAAATATTTTTAATAATGCACATTTTCTCTCAAAATGCTTTCATACTCTGGATATCTCTTCCATAGCACATGTGCGCAATTATTTTTAAGATTCTGTCCTGTTCTAATAAATACTCATTGTTCAGGTATCAGATGACAATTCTGTTATGTTGTATCTTCTCTTTATATTGTTTTGTGCCCCTAGGTTCAAGGCGGGTGAACCCAAGCCTGTCATTTTACTTCTGAAAGGTCTCAGTTTCCAGCTATGTAGAACGGGACAATAATTATATCTAGCTTATATGTGGGCATGCAGGTAATACTAGAATATAGCATAAGAGAGGAGTGTTATAATTCATAGACAAGGAACTAAATGTTAACTGCTATTGTGTGTATTAGTAATACTGTCTTTGGAATATCTAACACATTTATTATTGTTTAATATTTTAAGGTTTATTTGTACCATATTTTTTTCTACAGATAAGGAACATTGGAAATAATACTCTCAGCAGCAGCTGTATGTCAACCATATACAGAAAGATAATTTCTTCAGAGTTTTGGATTTGTGATCCAACTAAAATTTTATCTATAGATAATATGTTACATTGCTAAGCACTTTTACCCTGGTTGTGTTCTAAGGATTTCAAGTACACAATTATCAAATTTAATTTGCCCAATGAAATGTAAGCCCGGCATTATATTTAGTATCATTTTGTATTTTAGGAAGATGAATGGCGAATAAATAACTAGACTGAATTCAGAGAGCTAATTTGAAATAGAAATCCCATTTCAATTATGACATATTGGCTCCTCTCAGCAATGAATATATGAGTATTTAAAAATAATATTTAAATAATTATACATTCTTTCATAGGCTAGGGAGACCTCCCAGAATGTGTTCCATTTTACTGAAGGAAGGATATGTAGAATTTATAGTATAGTGCCTCACCTCATTTGCCTCACCTGATCTTTATGTTTCCATAGATAACTCAGAAGAATTTTACTTAGAATTTAATCATTTTCTATCACCAATTTAATCATCTCAGCTGTAGTTTCTCAAAAGTACTTTACTGAATATAATAAACCAGTGATTTCCCTCTGTCATTTAATTGCACTATTTATAAAACTAAGCATTTTCCAAATTCATTTAGATATTTTTTCTTTTGTAGATATAAGCTATAGAATAACAATTTTTATTTTGTTTTTGAGAACAACTAGATTATACCTAGTCTCTCAGTCAAAATTCTTTTTTTGTTTACTTTTTACACAGAAGTTATGAAGCAGTCTAGTATAATGGCAAGAATATTGGACACAGAGTAAAAAGTTCAGAATTGACATTTGCCTAGATGTAACACTAGGCAAGTTACTTCAGTCTTCAATTTTAGTTTATTCATCTATGAAATAAGGGGTTTTGACTCTACATGTTAAAGAAATTTCATATGCTATTGCACATCTTTTTAAAGTGTCTCCTAAGACACTAATAAAATAAAAGACACAATTCACCAGTGTGAAGGGTTTTGTGGCATGGAGGGACTACAGTAATAGTAGTGCATTTAACAAAATCATCTGACCATATCTCATTACTTATTTGTAAGTTTGGAAGGGGTACATTAATGGAATAATGGGTGACACTGGAGTTTGAAGTAGAGTGGGAATTTCTTTTTGTTTTTATTCATTAAGTTTATTGGTACATTTTAGGTATACAATATGATGACATTCAGCATTGGGAATTTGTACCTGTACATGATATATCTTGGTTCTTATTTTTTCCCCATTCCCCTGCCCTCTCTTCAACCCCTTCACCCTTTCCTATTTACAAAGACTTTGTTTACATTTTTTTCCTTTTCTCATGTTTATTCTTGAGAATTTCGAACACTAAATTGAGTCATTTGAAAAGGTGGGCACTGAGAAAGAAGGTGAGCATTTATCTGGGAGTATTATTGGAGGACTGAGAGAATGTGAAGCAGCAATCACTAGGGGTACTGTTGCTTACTAATGAGAAACACAGAGAAAATCCTGAAGACAAATAAGTTATTCATGTTTGCCAAAATTTTTACTGGATATGGCATTGTCCATTCATATTCACGAGCCTAAAGACAACTCATTAGCCATGTAATGGGATGGGACACAGTGAAATGGAATACAATTTGGCAGTGTGAAAACACCGAAAGAAATGTAATAATTGTTCTGTCTATGAAATTGGCAGGGAAAATCCAGAAATATTATAATTTTGTAATGTCTATTAATTTTACTTTCTTTTAAAAAAGATATTCAAATTTCCAACCTAATATGCCACATACTGGCAGAGGTATAGATCTTAATGAGAGAGATTTTTATAAGAAGTATTATATATCAGGCTTTATTCAAGACACAATAATACATAGGTAGAAAAAGTGTATCTGATCAAGTATCTATAAGCCAGGGAGCAATTATTTATTTTAAGATTTTGACAACTGAAGGAAGCATTGATAGTAATGGGACTGATACTACAGAACTAGGACTTCATCCCCTGTTGTATGCACAAATATAGGTAAAAACAAATGTAAAAAGCTGAAAAAGATTTTTATCTTCCCTAAGTAATCAGTAGGAAATTATGGTAAGTATAGCTAAAATGTATTTTCTGTTGGTCAGGTCTGAATTCTTTTTTTCGTGTGTGTGTGTGTGTGTGTGCATGTTTGCAGTACATGAAGTTTACACTGATTTTAGGGAGTAGGTATAGGTACATAATATATCTGGATTCCGTTTTATTCCCTTTTCCCTACCACTCACCTCACTCCCTCCAACCCTACATCCCTTCTCTCTATTTTCATTATTATTGTTATTATCATTATTTTTAGTTTGTGTTTATGACATATGTTTACAATCTTTGTGGGTATTTGGCACTTGTACATGACACATCTTAGCCACAGAAATTAGACAAGAGAAAGAAATAAAAGGAGTAAGGATAGGAAATGAAGAAGTTAAATTATCATTATTTGCAGATGACATGACACTCTACATAGAAGACCCCAAAAACTCCACCAAAAGACTTCTACACTTAATAACCAAATTCAGCAGTGTAGCTGTATACAAGGTTAACACTCAAAAATCAATAGCCTTCTTGCACACAAATAACAGACTCACTGAGAGAGGAATTGGGGAAACAACACCTTTCACAATAGCATCCAAATAACTGAAATACCTAGGAATCAATCTGATGAAGGAAGAAAAGACCTCTACTTTGAAAACTACAGCATTCTGAAAAAAACACATCTTAAATCTTTTAACTTCTTGCTCAGACCTCTCCCCTCACTTTGATCTGCCATACCCCTTCCCTTTTACAAAAGATTTATCTCATTTTTTTCCTTCTATGAATCCTTTAATTTGCTCTTTATTTGTCCTTTGCTTTACTCTGATGAGAGATATCCTGTGGTATTTAAGCTTGTGTGTCTGATTCACTTCCATTTGTGTATCGCGAAGCCTCTCATGCCTCTTCCATACCATTCATATTTGCATGCTACTCAAGCCAGGAAGAATCTCAGTTCAGTGTCCAATTAGTCAGTGCCACACCTTGAGCACTGGCTTTGTTAATTACATATGTATGAAGTTTTGTGTCGCAGTTACTTATTTCAGACCATATCCTATTTACTTTCTCCATGTCACCACACTGCTTTCTAAATTTAGTCCACCCGCTAAGTAAATCTTTCTGTAAGAGAAGATTATCTGAAAAAAGGCGAACAGTTTAGCTATAATTAAGATTCATATACAAATTGAAAACAAACACACGACAAAGATTTAATTTCATTCCAATAAGATAGTACAATATGTTCAAAGGAAAATTTAAGCACAAATACATACACATAACATGCCATCATCAAAACTAAAATGAATCTATAAATAAGAGTTAGGATCTATAGGAAAATTAATGCATAAGCTGGTCAGTATCTATAGGGATATATTTGTACCCCAATTAGACAAAATCTATTTGTGTGCCTATGAAGAAGGCTCATTTTCACTGCTTTTTCTTTTCTACAACTGGAACTATGAAATAGCTCAAAGACAGATGGTTCGGATAACTCAGAAATGTGTTGTGTAGAGACATCTAGTTATATTCATTTCCATTTTTTACCAATTTTTATTATATATCAATGCCATGGCCTTTCTTACTTTGCACCATCAAAATATCCTTCTGGCAGCAGCGATGCTGGGAGTGGGAGTGCACAGCAGTAATCCCAGCACTCAGGTTGAGACAGGAGGGGCTCTGTAAGTTTGAGGCCAGGCTGGGCTACTTAGTGAATTCAAAGCCAGCCTGAACTGTGTAGTGAGGCTCTGTCTCAAAACAAAAACCAAAAATCGAACCAAAACAAAACAAAAATAGAGAAGTTCATTGTTTAATTATTTCAAATACACTACAGCCTATGTTACCCAATATTTACATTTTAGGGTCTTGTATGTTTCATTATTTTATATGGGCATGTTCCATTTGCTTCCTTGGTTATGATCATTGAGCAGTAGTAGGGGAGCTATTCATTACCATTTTAGATACACCTTGAAAGTCATGACATCTTCAGCTTGTCTTGTCATACCAAGACTCCCCTAAAGGACATCAAGACTGGAGAAAATGTCCTAATTCATGCTGTCCATGTCTATTGCTTGTTAATTATTCTCAATTTTTTTTCTTTTTCCATGCATTATCTCTTCTCTTCCTTCCTAAGCCTGAGAGATTGCATATAGTTCCTAAGGTGATGTGTGTTCAGCTTGTCACCATTTTATCATAGTTTCCAACTTGAGTAATATTTCCATAGTTTGACCTATCAGCAAGGAAGCCCTGTTATAGAACCTCCATTCTGTTTTGTTTTCAGCAGCTATATCTATCATAATTATTTCTGGAAGTTAATATTTCTTATTTATTTAGGTATGTATTAGTGTTTCTTTTCTATGCAGAAATACCAGCATTTGCTTTCTCTTTAAATGAAAGGATTACAAATAAGCAATGAATAGCTATCTCTATAACCCCCACTAGGATAAAGAAACCAAACGGCCCCAACTAATAAATAACTTATCATGTTAGTTTTTGGCATAGTCTCCATAATCCCAGGCAATTTCGCCAGCTTGCCAGTTGGAAATAATTCAACAATGTGTTAATGAGATAAACACTAGGGGGAGAAAATATTTTTTTTAAAAAAAGAAAATAAAAGAAGAAAATCAAAATTAGAATAGGCATGCCTGTCTTTGAAATAGGGTAATAAATACTTTTATTCCTTCCCACGACATCTGACACATGCAGGAATCACTGCCAGCTAGCCTGAAGTGAAGAGAGATTTAAAAGATCAACACAAATCAGAAGGGCACATACAAAGCCAACATCAAGTTGAGAAGGCTTCTTGAGGGTGGGTTTTCTTAGTTGGGAAACCTGCTTTACCCAAATCAGGTATTTTACAGCTTACTTGGTCATTGGTTTGAATATATACAGTTAGATAGGTTTGAAAATCATGTCTAGGTTTAAATACCCTTTTCTCAGCAGCTGGAACATAAAATTTTTTATTGGAGAAGGGTGGCAAAAACTTCTCAATTAAAATGCTCTGAATATTCAGGTCAACATCCCTTGTTAAAAAGGATTTCTCCAATCCCCTCACTTCTGGAAATGGAAAAGAAGGTAATCAAAATGTTTATTGCAACCACATTAGGCAGTGATGAAATAAGAGCTAAAAGGCAAATCACTCTTCACTTTCTAAGCTATTGGAATAAATTTTAAAATACCATCCTCATCTGCATAAACTGGGGAGATCTAAGAAGTATTGTGATAAAAGAATAGCATAAATTATCATGTTTTAGAGCAAAAAGAAAGCAAGATTGACTATTTCCCTCAAAGCTGAGATTTGGCCCAAGTCTAGAGTGTTAGTGGGAAAAAAAAGCCTTAATTACCTCATGTGAACACACATTTGTATCTGGCACATCAAGAGACTTAAGGTAATCTTTCCTCATGAGAGCCAGGGAGGGAGAGAGACACATGGTCAGGGCATGTGGAAGAGGATTTTATTTGCAGTAGGAGAAGTCAAGATACCATGAGATGGAAGGTATGGAGAAGATGGGGATCTCAACTGACTCACTCATAGCCTAGGTTGTAGGTTTGCTGATCCCATCACACAAAAAAATCTTTTCCAAGCATTCCAAAAGTTTCTTAGGTGGAGCTAAAGAAGTTCATACTCACATAGAATAGAGTGTGAGCCCTCAAGAGAGAAGTGTGCTGTGTGGTCTGGAATTGGGGAGTTATGTGGTCTTGGGCTGTCTTGAAGATGTTTGATAGGGTTCACTGTCTTTCTCTCTGTCAGGTTATTCAATGTGTGGACCATCTTAGACTGCAAACCCTTTGCTTGTGTTTGAATTTAGAGACCTGCTGCCCACTTCATAATGTTGCTGTCTTGTTGATGGAGGTCTATGGGAAGAAAAGCCCAGGCTGAGTCTACAGGCATATTGTAGCTTTAAAACCCTTGGGAATTTTAAAAAAATGAACTTCCTGAAAGCATAAAAGGCACGGTAATGTTGGGTTACTTTGTGTCCTGAAGCTACAGTTTTTCTTAAAGTATAATTTTAATATTAACAGTGTTCCTTGTCTCCATCTTTCTTTCTTCTCTCTTCCTTTTATTGGTAGAATTTTAACTAGTTTTATTTTCTGTTATTTTATACTCAAGTGGAAAGAGTGGGTTAATTTGATTGTGATTGACTTCTACTTTTCTGTTTGCAGCACGGAAGGTTTAGTGTGGCCCAATCAGATCCTCACATTGGGAGGTTTGATGATTACAGAAAGCTGGAGAAATTACTGAAACACAACTGTACATGAAATCGTGTCACGAATGGGGAAATATTTTAGTATAGTTATGCTGAGGAAGAGAAAGGGGATGTAGAAAAAATGGAGAAGATATAACTTGTCTATGTCCAATGAAGTTTATCCATATGAAGAATAATGCAGAATTAAGAAATATATAGTGATTCTATTCAGATAAGTTACCAACAGGTGTGTGTTTGAATTACAGTAAACAAAATAAACTCAATCAAAAGCTTCTATTTACATAGAGATTTGCATGGTTGGATAGTGGTAGCTGGGGAATTGATACTAATTATATCTTGCTATATGGGGCACTGTCACTGAATAAGACATCATTGAGTCCTCTAGCGATTAAAACAATTATTTCCCATTACTATTTGACATTTTTCTCTTGAAATTTAATTTTCATTTGCTTTCTATTTTCTTTAGTTTTTCACTAGTCCAAAAATTCACATTGCCTGAAAATCAGTTTGGATCAGTATCTGTAAACCAGTGGTTGAATTTCCCTTAACCTTAGATCACAAAGACAAGGGAGAGTCTTTAGATAGGGTTCTCCACTGTGAGTTTTTATTAACTTACAGTAGTTGCTGGTTTTGAATGTACCCTCTTCAGCAGACAGCCCTCTCAACCATGGCTCATGCGAGGTATTTTCTCAATTTTTGCTCGAATGTATCTGAACTGGTAGCAAATTTTAGTCCTGCAAATGAGTCTGCAGGATCTTTTGGCCAGGACAAAGCTGGTCAATTACTGGAGAAGTCTGGCTCCCTTCTGGAAACTGAAGTCCTCCGTTAGTGAAACATGAATAGGGAATAGGGGGAAAGAGCAACTCTCCCCTTACATTATAATTTTCTGTAAGATAAATTACAGAATAACTCTTTGACAATAACATTTTAAAAGTATACCTTGCATGATTCTGCAACCTAACTGGCCCACTTTTTATTTTTCTCTTTTCATTTATTTTTGATTTTCTACAAGTTTATTCTGTTTTCACTTAAAGACACATGCTTTACTTAGCTTATTTTTCTTCAACTCAATTTTATATCATAATTTATTAAAAGTGTCCCATGAAATCACAATTAGACTATTTTTAATCTTTTACTGCTACCCATAAGGTGTTAATATATGAACACTTTTCTGATCATAAAGCCTACTTATTTCCTTAAATTAAATCCAAAAGACCTCACAAACTTGAAAACATTAATAAATTGCTTTCTAAGAAATGTTTACTGGTTACCAGTAAATTGGTGATCTTATCAATTTTGACAAATTTTCCTGTATTTAGGCCTTCTCATACCCCTTCGAACATTATTTCCTGATGATCAACCATTCAGCTGTCAAGCCATGAGAAAATTGGTCAATACATTTGCCACATAGTAGAAACTCAACTGCTATTTTTTAAATAGAAATAATTTATGTCCTAATGGTAGCCACATAAAATGTTGCCTAGTGGTAATACCTCTTAGTGTAACTTAAATTTTATCTTTAAAAAATCCCCTCCTATGATTGATGCTAGTAGCATTTATGCAAATCATATATCAGGAACAGGACCTTCTGCTCTGCTACCGTATTTGTTACTGTTCAGAAGGGACCAACATAGAGAAGTCTGGGTCATAGAAATAGCAGCAAGAAAAGGCAAAAGGAATATCTATCTACTCATTTGCAACTGCACATGCAATAGTGGAGGAAGTAAAAGATAATCAAAATTAGAGCGGAAGTGATCCATTTATATATGCTATGTGATTTATATACTTCAATTTTTGCAATAAAAGGTGTAAGGAAGCCGGGGATTTAGCTCAGTGGTTTCGCTGCCTGCTACCCAAGTGCAAAGGCCCAAGTTCAATCCCTGGTACCAAAAAATAAAAATAATTAAAAAATAAAAATAAGAAATGTAAGGAAAAGGTCCAAAGGGGTAGGGGTGGCAGAAGGGGAAGGGGAAGGGGAAGAAAGAAAAGGAAAAATTATGAGAAAGAAAAAAAAATGGAAACAAAGTCTATGTCAATAGAGAAGGGTAGTACGGGTGAAGGGCGCACAGGTGATGGGGGAAAAAGTAAGAACTAGGATACATCATGTACAGGTACAAGCACCCAACGATAAATGTAAATGTATTGTATACCTAAAATGTACCAATTAATGAATAAATTTTAAAAAGTGTAAATTTTAAGATCAAAACCACAAACTATTCAGGTATATATTTTTTAGAAGTACCTGTATCTCCTAGGTAATATCTTAAAAAAATGAAAGTAGCAAAAAATATTATCCAGATCATATCTGTGTAAAGAAAACCTTGGGATTAAGGGCCTCCTCTGTGATTTGTTTTTCATGTGTCTGTTTTGGCAACAGGTTGAGGTAGTCAGCAGTTGGGTATTTTTCACCTGCTTGTGATTATTCACAAACATCGGCTCTCTCAGAAGCTACAAAAACTGACATGCATGTAATAAAGCCACATATAAAGTTCTAAATCATTGATAAAGGGGAAAGATAGAATATGTTTCTATTTATTTTCATTGTGGGAATAATAAATTACCTATCAATCACTGTTATTCCACTATGTAAACCTAAGTATGAGTGCATTATAGGTAGTATTTAGGTAGCGGTAACATATTTGTGGCTCTGTACTTTGTTGTTTCCTACTATTTAAGTAACCTCCCATAAAGGTAAGTTGCTTTTTTTTATGGGGCAAAAGTTTGGGGGGTAATTTTCCATCACCTGAAGGTGTTTAAAGCCAATAGACAACATTTTGGGTTGGGCAGGTAATTATAACCAGCTCTAGCTGGGCTCTCCAAACTGCAGGTTGCTGAAGTAGAAAAAAAAAAATTTCAGCTGTGGACAATTAACACACTCAGTCGACCAGGCAAAAGTGCAGCCGTCTCCTGCACAATTCAGCTGCCAGCAATACTTTGACAGCTATATAATTACATGGACCATAAATTACGCTTGGTAATCACCTTGTTTATAATTTCATTCCCTGTAAATTAGTAGTGTAATGAAATGAGATTTCATAACTACCAGATGCATAGTGAGCTGCTCACTGGAGACTCTAGCTATGACTCAAAGGCAACCCTTTCCCAAGAAATGAGATTTTGGCAGGCTGCTGTTTCCTGGTCAAGCCATGGGCAAGTGACCTAATGCTCCATGCTTGGGGCTGCCAAGGACATTCAAGCAGCTCCAGGTTGGAAGCAGAATGACAGCAGCTGCAAAAAAAACACATGGTGCCCTGTTTGAAAGAAAACCTTGGCTTTTTAAAAATTTTCATGTACAGGAGCTCCATTTATTGACAGGTGCCATGTTGTCTAATGTGTGGCCATAAACCACTTGAGTCTATCTTAAAAGCAGTTGTAATGGGAAATGGTTCCATCACAACAGGTATTTACTTCACCGTGGGTAGGTAGGTGTTCTGTTTTTACAGTGTGGCGACCTAGCAATTGAGCAAAGAGTGAGTAATGTACATAATCAAATCTCCTAATATTTTTTCTCCATATGGATTAATGATTTTTTGAATATCCTTTGTATCATATGCAGAACTATGAAAGAAAGCCATAAGAATGGAAATAATAAAAATGCCAGTCTTCTTTGCTTTCAGGTTTAGCTAGTAACCTAACTTCTGGGATGTAACTCCCTACTATTTCATAATAAAACAACGATAAATCATACTTTCTAGAGTCAATAACACACAATTGGGAATTAGACATTTTTAAGGAAAAGAAGAACAAATGAACAGTTTATAATTTCTGCTGTCTTATACCCAAAGCCTAGACAAGTTATTTGCAAGAGATTTATTAGAACATGAGCCGTTGCTCCACCAAGAACTGTGCTGCAAGGAAAAATACAAATTATCTGCCACTGCTTCTAACAGAGCTAGGAGAGAAAAATGCATGAATCTAGAAGCTTTAATTACCTACAGAAATGTGAGTTGGTTATGCAGTGCCTATTTTAATTACCCTCTGATTAAAATTAATCCTAGCTAGGAAAGGCGAAAGTAGAATAAGGAAACTGCTGTCTGAAAGTTAATGTTTCAAATGCCACCATATGTGGACAAGTAAAGGAGAGATTTGGATGAAAGGCCTTACTGTGAGTGATTACCTGAAATGTAAAATACGTTTTAAAATATTTGGTGTTCAACTTTTTTTATTTTTTAAGTTTATTGGTACATTTTAGGTATACAATATGATGACATTCATCATTGGGAATTTGCACCTTGATATGATATATCTTGGTTCTTATTGTGCTCTGAACTTCTGAAAAAGATGCTTCATTTCACCAAAGGCCTGTGTAGGTATGTTAACATTTCGCTCAGGTAGACACATCCCAGGTAAAAGAAAATTATTCCAAGGTACAAGGTACTTTGACCTTCCCTTCTCAGTGGCAAACCTAGGCTGTAAGTAAACAGCAGCTAATTTACTTTATACCATTCTATAGAGTGATATGTCATGGCTTTTTTTTGAGATGCTATACAATAAGACCCTTATTATGTTTCAGAAATTAACCAATTGAAACTTCTTTGAAAGTCGTGATAAATTCCAAAAAAGCCAAAGTATGTGTGAGTGTGTTTGTTTGTTTATATTTATACCACTTGTGTTGATGACATCAAGCAACCTGGGAATATTAACCAGGTTAAATTTTTTCTTATCTACATTGAAAGGTTAAAAACTATCCCTTGCATGCATAAGTAATTTACAACTGCCTTTCCATCAATAAAATTTGAACTTTGAGTTAGTTTTATATTTGACGTTATGAAGTACACTAAAATGATTATTTTCAGTCACCAATAAATTTGTGGATGAAACTTTAGGATTTTTAAGAATTAGGGTATTGATTAAGAAATTGAATAAACTGGCCAGCTAACAAAAAGCTTGATGCTATATCTTTGGTTACCAATGTAGTAATTTAGTTTATTACACCTAAATGAGAAGCATACTAATCAATACAAGTTCTTTCATTATCCTAATAGTAGCCAAAATCATAAGTTGTTATGAGTTTAGTGATTGAGAGATTGAGGAAAAAATGAAAATTCTCAAACTCATTAACAGGAAGACAAGACTTAAGAAGTATTATATTAATTTTGGATGTTTCCTAGATAAATAGTCAGGGAAGGGTTGGTGGTGAGATCAGGGAACAATTGGAAAGCGAGAGGAATATAAAAGGAAGAAGAGTAGAATATCAATTGCTAAGGTGACTTGCTAGAAACTGACCTCATTACTAGAATTATCACTTGGTCTCATTCTGACAGAGAGAATGGCAACAATAATACCAATTATTCAAACAAGTAATTGAGAAATAACTATTTTTAGAGTTTAAAAATTAGATAAAGGGGGCTGGGGATTTGGCTCAGTGGCTTCGCCACCTGCTGCGCAAGCAGAAGGATCTGAGTTCCATCCTGGCACCAAAAAAAAAAAAAAAAAAAAAAAAAAAAAAGATTAGATAAAGAGTCAATTCAAACCCTAGAGGTATGTATCACTCAGTGGAAAACCCAGTGTCTCACATGAACATCACCTACTCACTGTGACTAGGGAATGAGTTAGCTCCGTGTGGCACATGTGCATTTCCATTCCCTGCTGCACCTGCACCAGCTTGGAGGGAAATAGAAGTGGATGCCAGCTAGTCTCAATTGTGGGAATCATATTAAACTGGTGCAACAACACAAACACAAAACTCTCCCATCCTTGCTCCCCACAATACTTTATGAGACTGCAACAAGGCAATATGAAAATTCTAAAGTAAGAAAAGTACACTGTCCACAAAGTCCTTCAATGCACTACCTCACTAATAAGATAGAGTTGATAGATAACTCAGAATATCAAACAACCCATACCTTTCTATCTGATGCTCTGATGGGAAAGTTCAAACACAGAGCTCCTCTAAAAACAACACATTCACAAAGTAATTGGCCTAATGTAAAGTTCAGATGAAGCTACCTACTCCATAAAAGAAAAATCTAGAATGACAAGTTAAAAATATAAAAGCAAATGATAATGGAAGAAAAAAAAAGATGAAGGCTGATTGGGGAGGGGAAAGAGGAGAAAAATGATTAAGATGCAATATGTATATATATCCATTCTCCAAAATGAAAGTAGTTATTACGTATCTCAAACATATACTAATAAAAAAAAGCAAAAGGATGGAAATGGTAAAATAAAAAAGGAAAGAAAGGAAAAAAATAGTGTAAGTATTGGGAAAAAAATATTCCATGAAATAGAAGAAGAAAAAAAATTCAACAATAGCTTTAAGCTTTTCAAGGAAGTGAGAAAATGCAACAAAATGTTATATGAAACTACTTTAACATTGAAATGGTAACATCATAATAAAATAATAATTGTTAATAAAATGTTAAAAACTGTATCAGAACAAATTAATACTTTAGAAGTACAACAGAAATCATATGGTTGAGAGCTATACTAGTGACACAGAGGACAGGTATTAAAAATGAGACATGGTCCAGTATAAAAAGTCTAAAGCATGAAATGATTTGGAAACGGCGAAAAGGAAAGTAACAAAAACTCAACGTAATATTTCATTACCTGAATCAAAATGCAGAAAAAAATGGAATAACAATGAATAAAAACCTGGTTAGAGAGCGAAGAGATGAAAATTAGTTAAGACATAATTATTATGTAGGTGATCATTCTTGTACACTGTGAAATTATAACACAGGCTCATCAAAGAAATGATAAAGCTAAAGGGACTCTTAGACTACAGAAAGAAGAACTAACCAAATATAACACCCAGTTTTTTACAAGATCACAAAAATAATCTACCCTGTGGTTTTTCCAAAAGAACTACTGATAGAATTAAACAATGAATAAATGCCTATAGATTTTTAAGGGGAAAAAAAAGAGGGACTTACAATTAATACCAAGAAGGTTGTCAAGAATGTAAAAATGCAACTGAAATCCATATACATAAAAGGAACCAGATTAAAACATTTAGAAAATGACCACTTGACAGGAAATTTAGTCAGCCTGAGAATAAAACAACACAAAGGATGAAATATGAAATTGCTTTGTTAGTGTTGACAGCAAAAGAAACTTATTTCAATTAAAAAATAAGTTTTAAATGATAATGGAATTATGATTAAAGGGAGTAATTAAATATAATGAGATTTTAGTGTTTCAGTTAGGAAATTCAGGATAACAGGTTAATGTTTGGGAGGAAAATGTGATAATTTTCTGAATCTTCATGCTGTAAGCCAAAGGCTACATTCAAAAATTTGATAAGTAGAGAGGCAAAGGATTTATTTCACTATGAAAAGTATTACTAATGTAGCTCCCCAGAAGCCTAAAACAAGTAAAATATAGAAAAATTAATCTACTAAGAAGAATAGTAATGAAGAAACTCAGTTTATAAGATAGAAAAAAATTTTAAAACACATATATATATTTGAAATTAATACAAGATTAATTGCTTCAGGAAATACAGAATATTAGCACAGTGTTCTTAATCAAATCCAAATAAATAAATAAATGAATAAACAAATAAATAAATAATACATTTGAAAAGAAATAACATTTCAAGACCCTAGGAATAACTGAAATGTTTGGGACAATAGTTATTAATAAAAACAGAAGCTAGGGCTGGGGATTTAGCTCAGTGGTTTCGTCGCCTGCTGCGCAAGCTCAAGGACCCGAGTTCGATCCCCAATACCAAAAAAAAAAAAAGAAAACCAAAAACCCCCCCAAAAATCCAGAAGCTTCCATTTGTATTTTATACTACACATAAATATGAACTGCAAGTGTATTGAAAACACATTGTTTTTAAAAAAAGCAATAAATTTCCTCTAAAAAGAAAAAAGAAAAAAGTTCAATAAAGAAATCTCAAAAATAGAATTAAACCAAGAAGCTCCGAGACTGGTACATATGGTTATAGAAAACCAGAAATATATTCAATTAAAGATATTTTAAAACTTATACTGGAATAAAATGCTTCAAAATTTTATAACAAACAAATAATGTCATGTTTGTAGAGAGTAAATGCAAATGAATAACAACAAATTCAAATAGAAAATAAGTAAATAAACATGTAATTGGTGAAGACATGCAACTTTTATAATGCTTTTATAATAATGAATTTGTAATATATTGACTGGAAAAGTAACTTTTAATAGTTAAATGTACACTCTTAGTAATGACACCAGAATAACTGATTTATACTGGAATTGTCTCAGAGAAAATAAAACAAAATAAGATCAAATTATTTATAAGACACTGGTTAGAAAATTATTTTGCAAGTCCATGAAAGTATTTACTGAGGTTATTAAACAGGAAAGTTGACTCAGATTAAGAGCACATGATTCTAACATGAAAGCCACGTGATTCAGGCCTTGTTAATCAGCAGAAGATATTCAATCCTTATTCTAGGTTATAAGATAATGAGCAAGAATACTTTACAGAAGAAAAAGACAAGTTAATAAATGTATCATGAGCCATGGAGCAAACCACATTCAAATTATTACCTCACATTTTATTTTTACTTTAAGAACATTTAAAATATCATCATTCTGGTCTGAGAGTTTCACTGAATTTCTTAGCTTTATGCTAAGACATATATTATCTTTGGAATTTAGTTTCCTCAAAGCGACATGAGGTGGTTAAATTTGGTGATGCTTAAGTTCACTCTTATCTCTGATTTTCTGTGATGCCATTACACCAAATCGGAGTCGCAGGATCAAGGACCCCAGGTATCTATGAGGTATTTATTATAAATACATTAAGTGGCAAATTGTGAAACTTTGTCTCACCTTCCACAAACTAATGTTTTCCTTTCTTTTTAGATTCCTATATCATGGCCAGTGGTAACCCAGATCTAATCATAAATGATTTAATATGTCGTATCTTTAAAATCCATTTCCATTTATAGAGGAGAGATTGGATGAAATTATATTCATAGATTTAATTTCTTTTGTTCAGTTTTGTATCAGCAAAAAATCTTATCCATGTAAATATCTAATAGTAGGAAAGGTGATGAAAAACCAGTTGTGACTGTTAATTGGGATTATCAATTTGACTGCAGGAAGAGACACGTAGCACCATAATAAGGGACACTTGTGTCTGGGTGGTTGACAGGGTGTTGACTTGGGGGGGCTATATCTGGTCCCTGGCCCCTTTCCTCTCTGGTGTTCTTCTTCTATGCTCTGCTCCCTGATCACTGTGAACCAACACTCCCTTCTGTCATCACGTCTCGGAGCCAGCTGACCATGGACTAAAACTTCTGAAACTTTGAGCCAAATAAATCACTTCCTCTTTAAGTTGTACGTGTCAGGTATTTTGTCCCAATAATTTCGAAAGCTGACCAATACACCAATTCACTGAAAATTATATTGCTCTTTA
Organism: Heterocephalus glaber; assembly: GCF_053883595.1. Lineage (NCBI taxonomy): Eukaryota > Metazoa > Chordata > Mammalia > Rodentia > Bathyergidae > Heterocephalus > Heterocephalus glaber. The sequence goes on from NW_028258463.1 coordinate 4,259,388, forward strand.
AAAGAAATCAACAACTACTGTACTTAGGTACTTTTCAGAATCTTAAAATTGCAACTAAAAAGGCAATTATGAATATCATGTGGCAATAATATGTGAAAATATTGAAGTAATGTTAGTAAAATAGAATGAAAAGTTGTATCTCTACTATGATTCAAACAGTGGAATTCTTGCTTATGTAAATGGGTAAAAATTTTTACAGAAAACTAGAAAAATTGAAAAACATTTATTTTTATGCTAACACATTTCAAGTTATATTTTTAATTTTTTAACTAGATATTTGTTGAGTTTCTGTTTAGTGCATTGGACATTGACAGCACAAAAATGAATAAGATAATTCTACTAATGTGTTGCACATAGTGGGAATAAAAGAATAAATAGCTTTGTCAAATAATTATTCATAGTAACACATACGTGTAAAATATGCCTTAGTGTAGTGTTTAGGATTTGGAATTTTAGAGGAGTTTGCTTGCCTATGCTCAAATGCCAACTACACTTTTCACTGAATGTTATGTTTGTAATTGGTAGGGATGTTTCTGGCACAGTAGGAAGTTTTTATACAATTGCAGAAACTGCCAATTGCAAATATCTCTATGCAAAGTCAAGACATATTGGGGCTTGCCTAGAAACTGGTAAGAAGTCCATTGAGATAGGAGCTTAGCAGGCACTGTGGGAGGTGACAAGAAATTAAAATTATAAATCTATTGAGGTTACAGGTTAAGGGCTTTAAATACAAACAGGATTTTGCTCTTCACTGAGTGGAAAATGAAAAATCATTACAAACGGTGAATAGAGATTATCTCTACAAGTTTAAACATGTTTGAAAATTAAGCTTTCTCTGCATTAAGAGGGAGGAATGAATATCATTTGCTTATTTTTATTTCCCCTTGAAGCATGGCTAAAATGCAAGTAATCAAAAATTTCATTGTATCTACAGAAACACTATGAATGAGAGTAGACATGAGCAAACAATGTAGTTTTTACTTAAATTTTATTTTGAAATAATTTTAAATTCATGCACAGTTTTAAAAGATTGTATGTAGATTCCTTATACAACATGTGCTTTACCCAATTTTTAAATGATAACATCTTTTAAGACTTGAATAGAATATCACAACAAGGATTTGACATTAATACAGTCAAGGTACAGCACATTTCCACCCCTACAAGGGCCCTGTGTGTTGCTATTTCATAATCACACACACTTCTTACCTTCTGACCCCTTCATTAACACCTAGAAACCATTTTTACTGATTTTTCAGCTCTTTTTAAATTTATTTTCTCCCTCTTGTCAGTGTAATCTCTTTGTTATTTTTCTGTCTCTTTGCTCTGTGCCCCTTTTGATCTTCTTTATGCAGATTCTTCAGGTGAGAGTTTTGACTTTTGAGACTTTCTGTTTCTCCAATATATGCACCTCATGCCATAAATTTCCTTCTCAGAACTGCTTTAGCTACCACATCCTAAACGTTTTGATCAATTGTGTTTTAATTCAGTTTCATGCATGTTTTCTTTCCCTTAAGAGTAATTGTGACTCTTGAATTATTTATAAGTGTGTTGTGTTGTTTCCAAGTGTTGGAAGATATTCTCGCTATTTTTTCTGTTATTAATTTTCACTGTGATTCCATTATGATAAAGGAATATATTCTGTAGGATTTTAATTACTTTAAATTTGTTGATGTTCAATTCATACCCCAGAGTATGGTCTACTTTGGTACATGTTTCATGAGCAACTGAAAATGTATGTTATGTTGTTGGGTGAATTGTTCTATAAATCCCAATTAATCTTATTAGATGATGGCACTTTTGTGTGTGTGCTTTTATATCATTGCGGATTTTTCTAATTGTTCCATGAATTGTTCAAAGGGACCATTGAGGCTTCCGAGTATACTGTAATTGTGAATTTGTCTAAATTCTCCTTTCAGTTCTATCAGTTTTTGTATCACATACTTCGTAATTTTGTTGTTTAATATATGCTTTGTAGCACAATTAGGTCTTCTTAGTGGATTTACTGTTATGTCTTTATATAAGTTCTCTTTCTGCCTCTGGTAACTTTCTTCAATTTGAAGTCAACTTTATCTGATGTTAATACACCCATTCCTGCTTTCTTGTCATTGATATTTGCAAATTATGATTTTTATTTCTTTTGGTACTTTTACTTAGCATAATTATTATATTTGAAATGAGTATTTTGCTGATAGCTCATGGTTAGCTTAAAAAGTTCATTCTGTCATCTCTATTTTTTTTTATTTGTTGGTTTGTTTGAGACACGGTTTCACTGTATAGTCCAGGCTGGCCTCAAACTCACAGTAATCCTCCTGCCTTAGCCTCCCCAATGCTCAGATTACAGGGGTGCACCACCATGCCTGGCCAATGATCTCTATCTTTTAACTGAAATATTTAGAACAATGACTAATGGAGTCACTGATGTATAAGAACCTAAATCTCCCAGTTTGATTTTTTAGTATTCTAATTTTTAAAAAATTTCAATTCTTTTCTTCTTATGTGTTGAGCCACTTTTAGTACTCTAATTTGATTTGCTGTAGCATACTGAGCATATTTCTTTGTACATCTTTGATAGTTGTTGCACTAGGTAGTACATATTTCATACCTATTTTACTGTAATGTACTTGTGCTGAAATTTCACCATTTCAAATGAAGTATAAAGACCTTATCTCCTTTATTTCCTATCTTCTGTGCATAAATAATTGTCATATATTTCCTCTACATGAATTTAAAACCACATCAGACAGGATAATAATTTTTGCTTTAACCATTACATACAGTTTATAAAACAAAAGAGAAGGAAAATATATTTTGTATTCACACATATTTTCTATTACTGTGTTCTTTTTTCCATCTAGCTGTTTAACTTCTTTCTTTTACTGTTTTCATTTAGCTTAGAGAACATTCTTTATCCATTGTTTTAAAATAAAACTATTGCAACAAAATCTCTTAGTTTTCCTGTAATGGAGAACATTTCAATTTACTATTTATTCCTAATGAATATTTTCTCTTGACAAATAACTCTTCTTTTTTAAGCACTTGGAAGATACTTTGTAACTCACTTGTGATTTTGTAGTTTCTAATAAGAAATCTGCTGTCATTCAATTATTTTTCCCCATAAATGAGATTCTCCCCAGCCCCACCCTAGTTGCTTTTAAAATGTGGAAGTGTGTGTGTGTGTGTGTGTGTGTGTGTGTGTGTATGTACATATGCATGTGCCTGCTTAGTTTTCAGACATTTGATTTTTAAATTTCTAATCATGATGTCTCAGTCTGTATTTCTTTTGGACTTATCACATTTTGGGGGTTGCTTAGCCTTTTGAAATTGTAAGTTTTAGATTTTGAAAATTTTTTGGTGTTTTTAGTACCATTCGAGGGCTTTTCAAAATAGTCCCTTTATTTCTCCTCTCATTCTGGTACTCTAAATAGAATACTGATGTCAGATATTCTGGATTTCTACAGGTTTCAATAGTCCTACTTACTTTTTTGTCTTATTTTGTTTTTGAGACTTCCAGTAATTTCTATCATTCTGTATTCCAAGTAACTGAGTTTTTCCTCTCTCCACCTATTCTGTGCTTATGCTCACCCAATGAATGTTTCTATTTCAGTTTTTGTGCTTTTGGTTCCAACTTTCTATCTCATCGCTAAGCCTTTCTTTCCTCTTCTTCTGTTTCAGGTGTGTTCACGAAAGCTTCCTGAATTGTATTTATTATGGATCAATGAGCATCTTTCCTCAAAAGTCAAGCATCTCCGTTTCTTCCTACTAACATATATTTGTTCCATTTTAAAAATTTCATTTGAGGGCCGGTGATTTAGCTCAGTGATTTCGCTGCCTGCTGCGCAGGTACAAGGACCCGAGTTTGATCCCCAGAACCAAAAAAAAAAAAAAAAATTCATTTAAGATTGCCCTAATTCTTGGCATGATACGTTAATTTTGACTTACTTATTTCTTTTCTTTTCTTTTTTTTTTTGGTACCGGGGATTCAACTCAGGTCCTTACGCTTGTGAGACAGGCAGCAGAACCACTGAGCTAAATCCCCAGCCTGATAAATTAATTTTGAGAGGTGAGCATTTGTCTAATATGTAACGAGATTCTGGACCTTCTGTAATCCTGTTTTAGCTGGCTGCTCTAACTCCACTCAATTTGGTGAAAGGAAGTGTTCCTGCCTTGTTCCTACCCGGTAGAGGCTGAAGTCTGCATCCCTTACTGGGTATTTGTAGACACCAGAAGTGAGACACTCCTTGTTTCTCCTCAGCAGAAGTGGAAGATGGGCTCTTTTCATGAGCCCTGGATGGCATGATGAGTATTATCTTAGTGTTTTACCTTATAGGATCTTTTCATGTTTGTTTTATATAAAAATACATTGTTGATCTGGAGCTTCTCTCCATGGGTCAGCCAAGCAGCCTGAGGCTACTCGCCTGTGTTATGGTTCCTGCCCACGGCATGGTGAGGACCCAGGAGTGGCTTGGAGCCCCGCCTTCATCTGGTGCTCTGCTTAGCCATGTGGGTGCCTGCAAGGCCCAATTCCATCACGGCCCCTGCCTTCTGGTTCTTCTGCTACCTGGTCCTTCACTACAGAGGCACAGGGGATTATACTTCACATAGTTAAATGTGATAGATTAATAACCACCACAAATTGTCATTTTCTAAGCTGTGCTTGATGCTATGGTATTGCTGATTGTAACATCTGCCTTAACATGTTATGATTGATCTAATCAGTTTTTCTTCCTGGTATAAGGAAAATAAAATAGCCTCAGAATCATTAGAGCCTCAAAACCTAAACACAAGCCATATATGGAAGACACCTCTGAAAAGCAATCATTCCACAAGGGTTTTAAACACAAGCAACAAAGATACCTGCATTAAGCAATTTTGAAATATCAACCTAGGAATTAAACCAAGGACAGTACCAAAAACAAAAATGAGAAGACATTTAAGCAAGGCATAAATGCAGGCTTCTTTACCACAAAAAGGAAATTCTGGGGGAAATGAGGTGGAAAAGTCGGATAATCAACCACCTGGAAACCCTGAACTGATAACACAGGAAGTAACAAAGCAGATACGTGAGGCTCTAGAAAAATTCAAAGCAGAAATAATCTCCCAGATAAATACAGAAATGGCGAGTAGAGTGAAAGACATGATTAGAGGCTCTAGAGCAGAAACAGACAAGAAAATAGATGAGATCAGAAACATGCTGGAAGCCATGAATGTCCAGCATAAGAAAGAAATGGAAATCATGATTGCCTAACATAAGAAAGAAATGGAATCCATGAAACAGATTCAAACAGATGTTCAGCAGATTAAAAACTCCATTGAAAGCATGCAGAGCAGACTAAGAGAATCTGAAGAAAGTATATCAGATATAGAAGACAGGATGGCAGTAAAGGACCATGAAAACAGAGATTTCTTAAACATAGTAAGGGACCATGAGAAATCAATCCAACAGCTGCTAGATGATGCAAAGAAGAATAACATAAGACTGTTAGGAGTCCACGAAAAAATAGGAGAAAGTACAATCGACATAAAAAAACTGTTCACAGAAGTAATAGTACAAAACTTCCCAGACAGAGGTGGAGAATTGGACACACAGATAAGTGAGGCATATAGAGCTCCACCCAGCCATGATTAAAAAAAAAATCTACTCCTAGACATATAATAGTCAAGATCCCAGAAACCCAAAAGAAGAATAAAATCCTACAGGCAGTTAGAGAAAAGATACAAATTACCTACAAAGGAAAGCTCATTAGATCACGGCAGATTTCTCAACACAAACCCTCAAATCAAGGAAAGCCTGGAGTGAAGTATTTCAAGCCCTAAAAGAAAATAACTTCCAACCTAGACTGTTATATCTGGCAAAATTATCTTTCAAAATAGATGGGGAAATTAGATACTTTCATGACAAAGAACACCTGAGAAATTTTATGAACACCAAACCAGCACTCCAAACAATATTATGCAATATCCTAGAAAAAGACAATGAAGGTCACAACTCCATGAGGCCCAATACAGGGAAGCCACCAGGCAAGGTAAGGCACTAAAGGGAAAAGGGGAAAAATAAGAAAAGAGCCAACAACAATAAAACATCATGGCAAGAATGAGTCAATATCTCTCAATTATAACTGTCAATGTTAATGGCCTCAATTCACCAATCAAAAGAAACAGATTGACAGAATAGATTAAGAAGCAAAACCCAGAAATATGCTGTATACAAGAAACACACCTAACTCGAAGGAAATTCATAGACTGAAAGTAAAAGGATAGAAAACAGTTCTCCATGTGACAAGAACCTGTAAAAAAGCAGGAGTAACAATCTTATTTGCAGACAAAGTAGATTTCAAACCAAAACTAATTAAGAGAGACAAAGATGGTCACTACATCCTTGTGAAGGGAACAATCCAAGAGGAAGAGATGACAATCCTAAATATTTATGCACCAAACATGAATGCCCTCAACTATACAAAACAAATATTAATGGACATGACAAACCTAATAAACAATAACACAATTGTAGTGGGGGACCTCAATACTCCTCTATCAGAAATAGAAAGATCATCTAGACAAAAAATTAACAACAAGATTCTAGAACTGAACCAGGCTATTGAACAAATGGATTTAATAAATGTTTATAGAGTGTTCCACCCCACAAAATCAGAATACACATTCTTCTCAGCTGCACAAAGGTCATTCTCCAAAATATATCACATGCTAGCTCATAGGACAAATCTAAGTAAATGTAAAAGAATTCAAGTTATCCCGTGTATATTATCAGACCATAGTGCAATAAAATTGGAGATCAATAACATAAGAAACCATAAAATACCCACAAACACATGGAAATTGAATAAAACTCTCCTGAACAACCAATGGGTCACAGAGGAAATTAAAGAAGAAATTATACAGTTTCTACAAGTAAATGATAATGCCAGCACAACACACAGGAATCTTTGAGACACAATGAAAGCAGTTCTATGTGGGAAATTCATAGCAGTGAATGCCCATAATGGACAACAGAGAGAACTCAGTTAAATAACCTAATGCAGAACCTCAAGCTCCTAGAAAAAGAAGAGCATAACAAATCCAAAGCTCGTACAAGAAAGGAAACTGTAAAGATCAGAGCAGAAATCGATGCAATGGAGACTAAGAGAACAATACAAAAAAATCAATGAATCAAAGAGCTGGTTTTTTGAAAGAATAAATAAAATTGATAAACCTTTAGCCAACCTTATCAAAAAAAAGGAAAGAAAAGACTCAAATCCATGCAATTAAGAATGAAAAAGGTGAAGCCACAACAGATCCAGCAGAAATTCAGAGGATCATCCATACCTACTTTGAGAACCTGTACTCTAATAAAATGGAAAACACAGTAGAAATGGACAGATTCCTAGATACCTACAAATTGCCAAAGTTAAATAAAGAAGGTGTAGAAATTCTAAACACCCTAATAACAATGAGTGAAATTGAAAATGTAATAAAAAATTTACCAACAAAGAAAAGCCCAGGTCCTGATGGCTTCACTGCTGAATTCTACAAGATGTTTAAAGAAGAACTATCACCATTACTCTTTAAACTCATCAAGGAAATTGAAAGGGAAACAAGGCTTCCAAATTATTTCCTGGAAGCAAGTGTTACTTTGATTCCAAAACCAGGGAAAGACCCAACCCATAAAGAGAACTACAGACCAATCTCCCTAATGAGCCTAGATTCAAAAATCCTCAACAAGATACTGGCAAAAAATACAGAGGGTCATCAAAAATATCATACACCCTTACCAAGTTGGATTTATCCCAGGGATGCAAGGATGGTTCAACATCTGTAAATCAATAAATGTAGTACACTATATTAACAGAGTCAAGGACAAAAACCATATGATAATCTCAATAGATGCAGAAAAGGCATTTGACAAAATCCAGCACCCATTCATGATAAAAAACCCTACAGAAAATGGGAATAGAAGGTCTTTATCTCAACCTGATTAAGGCTATCTATGAAAAACAAACAGCCAACATCATACTAAATGGTGAATAACTGAAAACTTTCATGCTAAAATCAGGAACAAGACAAAGATTCCCACTATCACCACTCCTGTTCAATATTGTTCTGGAAACATCAGCTATAGCAATTAGACAAGAGAAAGAAATAATAGGAATAAAGATAGGAAAGGAAGAAGTGAAACTGTCATTATTTGCTGATGATATGATACTTTACATAGAGGACCCCAAAAACTTGGTCAAAAGCCTTCTAGACCTAATTGACAGATTCAGTAGAGTAGCTGGATATAAGATCAACACTCAAAAAACAATAGCCTTCTTATACACAAATAGCAGACCCATTGAGAGAGAAATTCAGGAAATAATTCCTTTTACAATAGCATCTAAAAATATGAAATATCTAGGAATCAACCTAACAAAGGAAGCAAAAGACTTCTACACTGAAAACTACAGCACTCTGAAGAAGGAGATTGAAGAGGATATAAGAAAATGGAAATATATCCCTTGTTCCCGGGTAAGAAGATTCAATATTGTGAAAATGGCCATACTTCCAAATCTACTATATAGATTTAATGCAATACCGATTGAAATTCCAACAGTATACTTCATAGAACTAGAGAAAACAATCGAAAAATTTATTTGGAAGCAGAAGAAACCTAGAATAGCAAAAACAATTCTGGGCAACAGCAACATGGCTGAGGGTATCACAGTTCCCAACCTGAAACTATACTACAAAGCTACTGTGATAAAAACAGCATGGTACTGGCAAGGAAACAGACCTGAGGATCAGTGGAATAGATTAGAAGATACAGAAACAACTCCAGACATACTCAGCCACCTCATCTTTGACAAAGGAGCCAGTCTCCCTCATTGTAGAAAAGATAGCCTATTCAACAAATGGTATTGAAAAAACTGGATTTCAACCTACCAAAGATTAAAACTAGATCCATACCTATCACTGTGCACTAAACTAAGATCTAAGTGGATTAAAGAGCTAAATATCAAGACAGAAACAGTAAACTTGCTGGAAGATAAGTTAGGTAGAACTCTCATTGACATTGGCATAGGAAAAGACTTAAGGAACAAAATGTCAGTAGCACGGGAGCTAACACAAAGAATCAACGACTGGGATCTCATCTTATTAAAAAGCTTCTGCACTGCAAGAGAAACTACCAACAGAGCTAAGAGACAACCTACAATATGGGAAGAAATTTTTAGCAGCTATACCTTAGACAAAGGTCTACTATCTAGAATATACAAAGAATTGAAAAAAAATCAGACCCCCCCCAAATTCAAAGACCCAATTCAAAAATGGGCATCTGAAACGAACAGACAATTCTCAGACAAAGAATTAAAAACAGCAAATAAATATATGAAAAAATGTTCAACATCGCTGGTCATTCAAGTGATGCAGATGAAAACAACACTGAGATTCCACCTCACCCCCCAAAGAATGGCTGCTATGAAGAAATCAACCAACAACAAATGCTGGTGGGGGTGTGGAGAGAAAGGAACCCTTCTCCATTGTTGGTGGGAGTGCAGACTGGTGCAACCACTGTGGAAATCCATATGGAGATATCTCAAAGCACTAGGACTAGAGGTCCCATTTGACCCAGCTATTCCCCTGCAGGGTATCTTCCCCAAAGAATTAAAAGAATCATACCACAGTGATATATGTGCACCTATGTTTATAGTGGCACAGTTTGTAATAGCTAGGTTTGGAAACAGCCCAAGTGCCCATCAACTGGAAACTGGATAAAAAAGATGTGTTTTGTTTTTTTTTTAATAAAATGGAATACTACTCAGCCATAAAGAATGAAAAACCAGAGTCATTTATAGCTAAATGGATGCATATTGAGGCCATACTCTTAAGTGAAATAAATAGGACACATGTGTAAATACCGAATAGTATCTCTAGTGTGAGAAACTGAAAGTGTATATAAGGATGAAAATGATTAAAATGAATAATTGATAATTTGAAATAGGAAAAAGTCGAAAGCTGGAGGGGTGGCAGGAGGGGAAGGGGAAAGGGAAGAAAGGAAAGGAAAAATTTGAGAAAGAAAAAAAATGGAAACAAAGTCTATGTAAATAGGGAACAGTGTTGGGGGTGAAGGGCGCATAGGTAATGGGGAAAAAAATAAGAACTAAGATACATCATGTACAGGTACAAACACCTAATGATAAGTGTAAATGTATTGTATACCTAAAATGCACCAATTAATGTATTAATAAAAAAAGACAAAAGAAAGGACATTGAAGGACAGATAAAAAAGTACCATTTAATAAACCTGTTCTAAAATAAATTCTAAAAATATAATACATTGTTTTTAGCTTTTCTTTGTAAAAGCAATAGGAAAAAGTACATATGGCCATCTATCTGGATGTGATGTGTGAACATATTTTAGAAATAATGAAATAGGGTGGAAGAATGGTAATTCACTTAGGTTAGTAGAGAAAACTGAAAGTCAACTACTCATAGTGATTTCTAACAAAAAGTAAGTAGATGTGTGTAATGAATTCCTGGCAAGACTTAAGAATTGTCCATTAGTGTTTGTTTTATATAGTTGGGCACACTTGTATTTGGTGCATAGATATTTATGATTGTCATCTCTTCCTCTTGGATTCTTCCTTTTACAAGGATGTAGTGTTCTTCTTTGTCTCTCTTAATCAGTGTGGGTTTGAAATCTACTTGATCTGCAAAGAGGATAGCTACTCCTGCTTTTCGGGGGGTTCCGATCACATGGAGTATTATTTTCCACCCTTTAACTTTCAGTCTATGAGTTTCCTTTTGAATTAAGTGTGTTTCTTGTATGCAGCATATTGTTGGATTTTGTTTCTTGGCCCATTCTGCCAGTCTATTTCTTTTGATTGGTGAATTGAGACCATTAACATTGATGGTTATAACTGAAATGTATTGACTTGTCATTGCCATGACTTTTTCTTTTTGTTGGGTTCTCCCCCTTTACATTTAATTTCTTGTCATGCCAGATGGGTTCGTTCTGCTTTGCTTCCTGGGGTTGTGATCCTCAATGTCTGTTCCTAGGATATTGTGTAAAATTCTTTGGAGTGCTGGTTTGGTATTCACGAAGTTCCTAAGGTGCTCTTTGTCATGAAAGTATCTTATTTCTCCATCCATTTTGAAAGATAGTTTTGCAGGGTACATCAATCTGGGTTGGAGGCTGTTTTTTTTTTTTTAGGGCTTGGAATATGTCACTCCAAGCTCTTCTTGCCTTGACGGTTTGTGTTAAGAAGTCTGCTGTGATTCTGATGGGCTTTCCTTTGTATGTGATTTGTTTCTTTTCTCTGACTGCTTGTAGAACTTTGTTCTTCTGTTGAGTTTCTGGAATCTTAACAATTATATGCCTATGTGTAGATTTGAATAGTTTCTCTGGTGTGACAAACTGAAAGTGTAAATATGGACTAAAACGTATAATAGGTAATGTGAAATAGGAAGAAAAGGGGCAAAGGGAAGGAAGTGGGAGGGGGCAGGGGAAAGGAAAGAAGGGAATGGAATTAATATGAGATAATGGAAAAATAGGAACAAAATCTTTGTAAATAGGGAGGGATGGAGGAGTTGAAGGGAGGACTGGGCAAGGGTGAAAACTAAGAACCAAGAGAGATTATGTAAAGGTGCAAATTTCCAATGATGAATGTCATTGTATTGTATACCTAAAATGTACCAATGATTAGAATGAATAATCGATAATGCAAAATAGGAAGAAAAGGTCCAAAGGGGTAGGGGTAGTGGGAGGGTCAGGGGAAAGGAAAGAAGGGAAAGGAAAAATGATGAGAAATGGAAAAAATGGAAATAAAGTCTTTGTAAATAGGGAAGGGTGGAGGGGGGTGAAGGGAGGGCTAGGAATGGGGAAAAAATAAGAACCAAGATGCATCATGTAAAGGTACAAGTTTCCAATGAGAATTGTAAATGTGTTGTATACCTACAATGTACCAATAAAAGAATTTAAGTGAAAAAAAAAAGAGTTGGAAACTTCACATAATGTATGGGTCAATATAATGACCGTGTGTCAGTCAGGTGTGTGCTAGAAGACAACTCCAAAACTTTTGTGGCTCAAAACAAAATTCAGTTATTATTCCCACATCTCCAAGTGTGCTCAGTTTGGCTGGTCTTGTCTGGCTCAGCCGGGAAGCTGTTTCTCACTGCAAGTATTTGGGAGATCTGGGTCATGCTTTAGGCTGTGGGGTCATGGATGGCTTGGCTTCATGCCCTCTGGATCTTTTTTCAGGAGCCAGGCAATGAGCAGAACACATTTTTCCCATGGGAGAGCAATAGGAGCAAGTAGAGACATATAAAGATGGCTAAAATGTATCCTCATACCCCTGTCTTCTGAAGTTAGGAACATCTTCATGTGGCTCATGTCATGTGTTACCCATTTTACAGCTCATGGCTCTGCCCTGAAGGAATATCCTGTGTGCTCCTTTACCCTCCTTAGCAACTTTGGACTAAGCCAGTGAAAATGGAAGCTTAGCAACTTTACTAAAGTATTCTTTTCATGAAATATTAGCAAGAGTTCTTTTCATGTCAAAAACAATCTTGGTTCCTTTTATTTCAGGTCAGTTGTGCTTATCTTTTCTAACAAAGCTCTCTCAAAAACTCAGTAGGTCTTTTATGAATGTGAGTCTATTCATATCTGTGAAAAGTCAAGACATTACTCTGTATAGATTTAATTCCTAGATTTCGGATATATGGTCCTTTTGTTGGGCAATAATATTACATTTTCTAGCCATTTTTGTTTAATCAAACCGAAAGGGTCTATTTGATGACATCTTAAAGTTTGGGCGTGTGTGTGTGTGTGTCCCCAGGCCAATATCTTTCTGGAAGTTTCTGAATTGGGTTATGTGTCCAGGCTGTATTTAAATTTGAAATATCTTACTACATAGTATACCTGGAGAAAAACAATTCTTATTTTGTTTTCATGAAATTTTTTAAACGTGGCTGGTTCTTTTCTAATTTCATCCCTTGTAGATACCTTATCAGGTGTTTACTCCTTTCAGGATTCCTCCTGGAAACCAACTTGCTACAGATCATAATGTAATAGGTATTGGTTACATTTAGCACAGCAAATGTATCACAGGGATGGATTTACCAAATTTTTGCAATTAACTAATATGAATTAGAATTTTCCTTCATTTCTATGATGATTTATGTCACCTTCCACTTCCTGTTCCAATGTGAAATATTTTAAGATATTTCATTATGGGAAAAATTCTTATACCAATTTCTGTATTAGCTGGCTATTGCTATATAACAAACAAAAAGGTCAATAGCTTAAAACAGCAATCACTTATGATTTATAAATTTAATGGCTCTGCCTAGGTTTAGCTGATCTGGATTTGGTTGGCCAGGGAAATATGTTTTGCTCTTTAAGTGAAAGGAACTGGCACTTTTATACACTTATTTTTTTTGGTAGGGTTTGAAAACTCATTTTAAATTTAAAAATTTGTACTACTAAATTTTAAATAAAATCACAATATGAACAATTTATTTTTATACTTCCTAATTGAAGTGCACCATTAAAAAGAGTACTATACCTAGTATAAATGTACACTAAGTAGAAGAAACTTTTTGCTGTGATACTAATCTGAAAACTAAGAGATTATACACATATATAATAAAAAAGTAAACATCAGTGATTCAATATTTAGGCAGATATATCCAGAAAGTGTTAGTTATTTACTTGGGGTGATAAAATAGGAAATGATTTTTTAATTTTATATTTATATATTTACAACATTGTCTTCAATGAATGTATTAGATTTATAATCAGAAGAAAATAACCTTTGTGAAGTTAATAAAATATATTAACATTTCTTTTTCCTTAAATATTTATGGTATCAGTGTAATATTGTTTTTAATTCACCTCCTTTTTAAATCCCATTTTTTTACTACGCCAAACAGAAACTTGAACAAAAATATTAAACTGGAAGATGGGGAATTGTGGCGCTTAACTTATACACTGAGAACTTAGTAATTAAGTAATAATAGAGGCAGATTAATGACCACGTCAGAAAGTTCATTGCAGTGGGCCATTAACCCTAACAGAGCAATTAATTCCCAAGGAAATGCTTGATGCATCAGAGGTCATTTCTATGATTATAAATTATAGGAACTAAAATCACATCAAAATATTCACTATCAAAAATTAATTAATATGGGAAAATGAAAAAATGGAAACAAAGTTTTTGTAAATAGGGAGGGATGGAGTGGTTGAAGGGAGGCCGGGGGAATGGGGAAAAAAATAAGAACCAGGAGAGATTATGTAAAGGTGCAAATTTCCAATGATGAATGTCATTATATTGTATACCTAAAATGTACCAATAAAATTAATTTTAAAAAATTAAGCATTCCATTATTAATTCTGTGATGGTTTGTTTTATGTGTCTGTTTGACTGGACTTTTTGGTGCTTAATATTTAGTCAAAATTTTTCTAATTGCTTCTACAAGGCTATTCTTAAATCAGTTAATATTAAAAGAACTAAATCAGATTTCTCTTCCTTGTATAGGTTGGCATCATCCAATCACTTGAAGGCCAGAATGGAGCAAAACGCTCACCCTCTTCAAAGTCAGAGGAATCTCCTCTTCCTGCCAAGTCAGTCTCTTTCCAGTCTTCAGACCTAGGGGAAGCTTTGCTGCTGCCTTGGGCTGAGCCTGCCAGCATTCAGACTGCAATGAAATCTGGCTCTGCTGGTCCTCAGGCCTTCAGATCTGACCTGGACCTGCAACTACTGTTGCTCACTTGGGTCTCCCGCTGGTTGCCCAAGATGGTGGAATTCTCAGGCCCTATAATCACATAAGCTAAATCCTTACAGTAAATAATTCCTTTTCCCTCTCTGTTTCTGTTTCTTTCTCATGTGAATTCCCACATTTTATATATATATACACACACACACACATATATGTGTGCATATAAATGTATATGTGCTAATTATATACATACAGGTATATGTATATAAGTGTACATGTATATACACAAATTAAAATATGTCTCAATTTTGTTCCTCTAGGAAGCTTTAATACTACAAGTCTCTTAATCTTATTTATTTATATTTATATATTGAAAGTATATCCAAAAATTTACCAGCTAACAATTTCTTAAGTTTATAATTTTCATGCAATATGCCTTAAAGTTTTATTTAAAAATCTTTTTGAACTAATGTTTTGTCTAATTAAAATATGACAGGTGCATTAAATATACTACTAAAATTAATTCTCAAGGCAAATAATTAAGATGTAAGGGAGAGATTACAGATGAAGAGTAGGCTGTTTAACCAACTCTTATGCACACACAGGAAGTGGCACCTCAGGGGTTCCAACTCCACTTTTTCTGGCTTCAAAGTTCATGATCTTTCTATAGTTCTATCACAATGTTTCTGAAAATTCCCTTTTTAGACTAGTATATGGCAAGAAGCTTGAAACAAAGAGACTTTCACTAAGGATTTAAACCCTAGATTTGAAGAATCATAACTTTTTGTGCAGTAAAGTTCAATATCAGACAATATGACAAGAATGTCCATAGACATATTTCAAGAGGAAATTGATATTACTATCTTTAATTTTACATATTGCAAATATATTCATTGTGTAATACAAAATAAATATGGTATCACCATGCTTCTTGAGAAGATTTCTAGTGAGAGCAACAAGTTAGGAAATAATAGGTATAGTTATCTCCAGGAAAATAAATTACAGATTAACTTTGTGTACTTTAACTTTAAAAAATTTCTCATTTTTTACAAAATTTATATAGCTGTAAATTATAAAAATATAATTATATAATTGTTTAAAACAAGGCATGTATGAGCTTACTTTAACCATAGTTTTACATTAAAAATTTAGGGAGAAAGCTTAATATTTGTTAAAAGATCAACATATCAAGCAGTTTTTTCTTTAATCCAAAATGCACTCATTTGCCAAGAGCCAAAAATCGGTGGTTAGAGAACACTATGACCTATCAAGACTTCAGGAACCTTATTGGATATTTAAGGGAGATTTGAAATTGATTAACACTGGGGTGACATATTTGATAATTACATATTGGACTAAAAATGTCAATAAATAAGTCTGTATATGTTTTAACTTTAAAAAATGTCCACAACCATTTGTCTTATCTGCTTATTTTTTATTTCCTCTAATTTCTCAAGCTCGGGTCCTTTAGTGAACCCACACATGAAAAGGAGTGTAACTTTTATACGTTCATATTGAAGCAGCTTGGGACAGGGGTGGTGGCGGCTGGTAGAGATGAAAACTAAAGGTGAAAGGAACATTTTTCAAGGAAGATAAGTGCTTGTAATTGATTCTCATCTATTGATCAATCATATGTATATCTCAGGAAAGGTATTATTGGATAAACAAAAATAGGAATTTATTCAATAGGAAAAAATAGGAATTTTTTTTTGCTTTATTTGTATGTTGTTGTAGCCTCATCTTCTTTGCTTTTCATTCTTTAAGTTATTGTGGTCTGAGACCTGCCTGTCCGCAGCGGGCTAATTCGGTGTTTTCAGCGCGACTCAGTCTATTTCTTTTGATTGGATCACGTGGTCTGACTGGGTGCTATGCTCCTGCTGCCCAGCATGTGCCCACATGGCACATTGCTAGCCCAGGAAAAGGTATCTTTGAGACTGTACAAGTCCCTCCTAAAACATGATGATGATGACGATGATGATGATGGTGATGATGATGGTGGTGATGATGGTGATGGTCATGGTGATGATGATGATGAATATTAACTGGTACAAACATATCAGGAATTATGAGAACTGATGGGCCGGGGATTTAGCTTAGTGGTTCCGGTGCCTGCTTCTCAAGCGCAAGGTCCCGAGTTCGATCTCCGGTACCAAAAAAAAAAAAAAAAAAAAGAATTATGAGAACTGCTAATCTGATTGGAGAAGGCTCTGTGACAGGCAGGCAAGCCCATCTTAGTCACACTTGCCGCCACCTGGTCCCTCACAGAGGTAGTTTGGGGCATCCTGCCAGAGGAAGCCTGCAAGAAAGCTCAAGACACTCTGAGCTCCTTTTGCAGGTGATTTGTCTCTTCTGCCAGTGGCTGTGATATTTCCAGGCGAGCAGAACTCACTTGTCATCAAGGAAATTCCAGTCAAGATATTCACTGAAACCACGTCATTTGGGAGGAAAAATCACTACCAACAATCTCATGAATGTTTTTGATTTGGAAGAGCCTGTTCATCCTCTCCTCTCTCACACTAAGGATCTATGTTACTGCATATGCAGACACAGAAAAACAGGAAAGCGCAATCCACCAGGGAGCAAGTGACACTTTAACCCCAAGGCCTAGTTAATCACTTACTGCATGACACTCTCTCCAGTCAAAAAGAACGGGAAAGAAAGGTTTCAGCATAGAAGTGCGAATGCATGAAATGATTCCCTTTTTTTATGTAAGGGAATTCCCCTCTACTCTCTATCTACTATCTCACTCTCCAAATCCAAATTGAGTTCTTCTCCCTCTGCTCTGCTTTCTTTTCATAAGTACTCATTCATGCCTCACAAAAGGTGCTGCCTTGAAGATTGGAACTGTCACCCTTTGAAAGGCTCTGACCTGTGCTCAGTAGAAAACAATTAGACTCAGTCATAATAGTAGAACATAGATGCAGATCACTCAGAATGACAGACTGGTAAGTATCCCAGTAAGCAGATCTGATCTAGGAGAAAGGAACTGGTGTATGTTACCTCCTATTCTGTTCTCATAAAGAGAACTGCTTTCTTTTAGATCAGTGTCTAAGAAATTTGCCTCCCCAAGAAATATTCAATCTTTCCATTGCTTTTGGATAAAAGGTGTTCGTAGTTGTCTTGGTAGCAGATCTATAGCCGGTGGACTACCTCTGAGAAAACCCCAAATACATAAAATATTTAATACGTTTCTTTAGATACAACAGAAAAATAATCTGGAAGAGATGACCATTCCAGTCAATCCTCATAGCTCTGAACTTGGATGAAAATGAACAGAGTAAAGGAAGAATTAGTAAAATTATCATACAATTGGCTTAGTTCTTGTTGAACTGTGAATAAGTCCCACAATATCAAATAAAAATATTTTTATATAAATTACCAAGGAAAAAATCATTGTCGATATTATTAGCTGTAATTTTAGCCAAGTCTGCAAAGAAATCTGAAGTCACTCACTGTGTCCTCTGGCTGATAATATGACACTACCACAACGTGAAGCAACCAGTAGAGAGCAACCAAGAAGTTGGTAACCAATGACGTTGCAAAGTTACAGGACACCAAAAAAATCAGAAGATATTTCATCCAAAACATTATTTCAGCAAGATAGTGAAGACACTATCCAATTTGCTTTGCAAAAGAACAAACTACTAGTTGTAGTTGTTTGACAACCTGATATATGAACAATTAGTAGCAGACATGTAACTAGAATTCAGGCAGCATGACCGTCAATCCTAGACCTCACTATGCAACCCTCATCACCAAGAATCAGGCAAAAGCAAAAGGCAAGGAGCACCTGATAGTGCAGGGACTGCTACACATAATCAAATCCCTGTCATGAGTGAATAGTCAATGTCTTTACTCACAGGAGAAATGACTCAGCTAACTATTTGAAGGTAGGATCTGCTTTCATGTTTGAATAAATGCTCAGGCTGAGGATGTGACTCCATGATAAAGCATTTGCCTAATATGTACAAGGCACTAGGTTCGATCCCCAGCATGCTAAAAATAAAAATAAAATGAAATAATTGCTAAGAAAAAGATATTGTGGTCTGTATGTCTGCAAACTATAATCAATATCTAGTAAAAATAAGATCATTGAAAAAAGAAGTGGACTTTCAAATGCATTTATTGTACGTAAGAAAATAGGATTCATCTGCTAACTTAAATTAATATAGCAACTTTTTCCTTTAATATTGTACCCTCAAGATGTTATTTCACAGGCCACATTTACAATTTTCTACATCAAATAGCTGAGTATTTTTGTACTTATTCAAAATATCATGCCCCCTCATCTGTCTCTGCCATAGACATATTATAACTCCTATCATGATGGTAGGTTCTTCATCAAACAACATGAACATTTCTCAGCTGACCCAGTTTTCAAGTATATACTTAGTTTAAATAATAAACTGTCTACCTAATTCAAAATCATGTCATTATCTTGTATTCTCATAATATCTTTGCAAAAAATTGTGAAATCTATTTTGTTGATATGTTGAGAAACAGAGGTAAGGTGACCTAAAGACAAGTGAATAAAGATTGTTTTTAAGAAAGGCTGCATACAGAATACTTGTTTATAAATTAAAACGCAGGTCCTACCTATAATGACATAACTATAAAAATCACCATGCTTTAAAAAAAAATAGTAGACACAAATTGAAGTCTGTTTTCAATATATGAAAGAACTATAGATGCATTGATTCTAGTTTTACCATTTGTGAGGTGTAAAGTTCCTTTTCTTTTTTCTCATTTACTTTTCATATTCCTCTCTCTCTCTCTCTCTCTCTCTCTCTCTCATGAAAGGATCAATGTTTCTCTAATTTCACAAAAATCTTTGTCTTTGCTTTGGCAAGGACTAAACAAAATTCTCATCTGCATTTCACCGTGGCAGCTTGGTAATCAAAATTTAAGCTTCTTCTGAAAAGACCAATGGTTCATGGATGATCCTAAATTAGCATCACATGAGAAAACCAAGTACACTGATAAAATGGGCAGAGCCTTGATGCTGCTATGCCTAATGAAAATTTGTCTCATGACTTTGAATTTCTAACTTAGCAAAGTTATACTTCAATTTCAAAGTTAGCTAAGTTCCATTTTATTTAGGGTACACTGTAAATTTCAATTTACGTAATTTAATTCCCAATTTATTAAGTAATTGGTAACTGGGAGACCTATATTATCAATAATAGATAAATAATGAGTGGCTACTGAGAGGGGATAGTGTAGTAAGCATCAGGCCCAGATTAAAATGTTATTATATTTAAGAAGCAGACTGTTAAACTGCTGTCCACTGAGAATGTGAATGAAGATCATGTGCTCATCAAAACACATGAATGAAGAGATTTGGCAAAATGTTTCAGAAGCTTGGTGTCTTTCTGTAATGTACTGAGAGAGAAAGAGCAAGGTTAAATCTGAGATTAGCTATTGAAAAACAAAACATGACACGTTGTTTTGCTGTGAAGAACCCTTCAATTTGTAAGTCAGATCGTTGGCAAAATCATAAAATCCAAAAGACGGCTGGATTATAAAACAAACAAAACAAAATAAGAGCAACAATGTGTTTTAGAGCTCATGTAAGTGGGAAAAAAGATTCAGGAAACACAAGAGGTTGTAAAAAGGGAACAAGAGGTGTTCAGAAACTCTTGCTGGTTCTATTTTGCCATTTAAAGTTAACTAATTGTACAGTTACGAAGGGCAAAGCGGTTCTATGTGACCTGGATTCAAGCAGACGGGACTCAAGCCATACAGAGAGACAAATCAAAAGGCAACACAGATCGCCTAACTGAAATATCTGGGAAGCTGGGTTGAGCACTGCGGTCCAATGCAGAGACATAAATTACAACGGAAATGCTGGCATTGCGATCCGGGCAATAGTTTTTAATTATCAGCCCATATACTAATCAGAGATCTTCAGAGGAGTAGAACCAATAGGACAGAGACAGATATGAGAAAGCATTTATTATGGGATCTGATTCAAACAATTACAGAGGCTGAGAATTCCCATTATGTGCTGTATGTGAGCGGGATAACCAGGCAAACCAGCGGTTTCAGTTCTGTCCGTGTTCAGTGCCCTGTGAACATTGAGTGCTATCCTGTCATTCCCAGCCCAAAGCCAAAGCCCAGAAGGCAAGAGGCCACTGCTGGCGTGATTCTCAGAATCTGAGGGCCAGAGAAGTTGAGCACCAACTACTAAATGAAAGACAAGGATTTCCCAGCAGTAAAAATAAGGAATTTGTCCTTCCTTTGCCTTTTGATTCTGAGCCCTCATTAGCTGGGATGAGGTTTGTGCCTGCCGATGTTGTGAGGATGATCTTTACTTGGTCGGTCTACTCATTCACATGCTAAGCTCTTCACCAAATTCTTTTCCAAAATTGCTTCTGCAGAGAATTTCTTTTTATTTTAAATAAAAGATGGAGGAATAAGCTAGGAATAAGCAAATGCTTTGTTATTATACCCAGATTCTTAAAAAGTTTTAGGCTGTGATTAGTAGTTTTGCAGGTAAATTTGACTTACCTAAGGGATGGGCAGTTTGCTGCTAAACATTGTTTCTGGATGTGTAAGCTCCTCCTCTTCAGGGAACACTCTCAGCTTTTCATCAGTTTTAAATAAAATGAACACTTTCGAAACTGATTTCTGAACTTCTACAGCTTTGTGGTGCAGTCTATAATGTTTTAACTCCCCTAAAATGATCTGAACATAGGAAAGTGTCTAAAAACAGAAAAGTGAATGGAAATCGTTTTTGCCGTCATCGTTATAATTTATGGGAAGACAAGCTAATCGCAGGTAGGGTGTAGAAAGCAATAAAGAACACAAGCAGTGAAGCCACTGTATTCCAGTGAGAGTGTGTCAGTGAGATGGCTCTTCAGGAGCAAATTTGAAAAGCACAGTTGATTTTGTGTTAAGTTCCATGCTGTAAATATTTCCAACAATCCCAATTTCAGGGTAGTAGTAGCTTGACAGCTATTCATAAGGTTCTTGAATAGTTAATGTGACTGTGCTGTGGCCAAGTAGAGGCCACTATTGAGGAAACAGCGCAGTGCTGATGCCAGTGTACGATTTCCAGGAGAAAAGGCTTGACTGATGTGTGAAGAGAGAATATGAATGGTAAAGCAGAGGGAAAGGGGAGCTTTGCAGGTAGAGCAATCAGCACAGAAAATTATCTAAAGGGCAGAGCAAACATTATTTGGACCAAGTGGCAAAGACTACATTTTGACTTGCTCGTACTTTGAGACCTGAACTAGATAAAAATGAGACCAAAGAAGTAAATATGTTCCAGGTGGCAAATGTTTCAGGTAGTCTCAATAAGTAATTTGAACTTTTTCCAAAGGCAATGGGAGACCATCAAAATGGTTTTTGGATGTAATGTGAATACAATCAGATGTGCACTTCAGAAGGATTGCTCTAATTGCCCTGTGAAATATCAGTTGGAAAAAGACTAAAAGTGGAAAATCCAATTTTAAGAATGTTAAAAATTCAGGCAGAACTGAGGAGACTGTGTTCGAGAACTGTGGCAGTGCAGATGCATAGACATTGAGACTGGAGATTTGAGAATATGTGAAGGAGGCTGTTTAGCAAGGCAAAGGAATGGTGAAGGCAGGGAAGTGTTAAAGAAGATTTCCTAGCTTCTGCCTTTGGTTACAAAATTCATGTTGCAGCTATTTATAAGAAGAATGGACACAGAAAAAAATGTTTCCTAAAACTTTCAGTTTCCCAAATGTATAGAGATTCTCTGGGACATATAGATGAGGACAGCTGTTTAATATAGAGGTGTGGAGATAAGGATCTGAATTTTAAACTGATTCTTCCTAAGTAAACATGATAAAGTTATGGCAAAGATACATCCCTCCTACACTGCTTTATGACCTCAGGAAATATGAAAATGAATAATCCAATAATTCATTTAGTCACAGTGTGAAAAGCATTTCAGTCTGTGAAGTGTATAAAATGTTTTTGCAACTTGTAATTTAGACATGATGAAGCATAGTCCCTTAGAAATTTGGTAAAAGTTAAATAGTAATAAAGAAAGTAAAAGATACTTTTTCACAGAAGCAATAGTAGGTAGAAGGATATACTGAATAGATTCTATAGATTCTTTTTTTTTTTCTTTTGGTTTTTTGAGACAAAACCCCTCCTATATAGTTCAGGGTGGCCTTGAACTTATTGTCTTAGTTACTTTTTTCATTGCTAAGCTGAAATACCTGACACCCAAAGTTAAAGGAGGAAAGATTTATTTCACCTCACAGTTTGTGGAGGTTTCAGTCCATAGTTGGCTGGTTTCAAGGCAGTGACTCATGGTAGAGGGGCATCACAGAAGAGAAACAGTCCATGGTGTGACTGACAGAAAGTAGCAAGCAGCAAGCAGC
This sequence comes from Heterocephalus glaber, assembly GCF_053883595.1. Lineage (NCBI taxonomy): Eukaryota > Metazoa > Chordata > Mammalia > Rodentia > Bathyergidae > Heterocephalus > Heterocephalus glaber. The sequence continues at coordinate 4,282,439 of NW_028258463.1, forward strand.
CTGTCTTTCCTTTTTATCCTATCCAAGGTATAAGCCTTTTGAGTGGTGCCACCCATATCCAGGGTAGGGCTTCTCCCTTCAGTAAATTCATTTGGCCACACCCAGAACTATGCTAATTCCAGTCAATGGACTAATTTAGTACCATACACCACTAATATGTGTATCATATACCCTAGATCCACACATCTCTGAAAAGCCCCACCTATGAGAGCATGAGGTTTTGGGAGGATATCTAAATACAAGCCATAACATTTATTATTAGTTCAAGCTAGCCTCCAACTCACAGTGATCCTCATGCCTCAGCCTCCAGAGTGCTGGACTACAGGCATGGGCCACCAAGCCCAGCATGAAAGGACTCTTGTGCTAAGATGAATAGTTTAACCACTATCCTTGATACAATAGACAAGGAGACATTCAAAGCCATGATCAGTTTTCCATATCAAAAAGATAGCCTAAGAAGCCGTATTGGGTACTGGAGGGATTTGTCAAGATAGGAATAGAAAAGTGTAGTCACTTTCTTTATAAGTTATTGTAACTATGAGTCAATTACTAATGTATAAAATATGAATCCAACCTTCCCAATCGGACAGCTCTTCAGCAAGGAAAATATTAGAATGTATGTAACATCAGCCATCAAGGAGTCAAACAGTTTTGTAAGGGAATTAGCAATATTAGCAACAAAAGATGGCGGAGAAGTCTTGACTGAGGCAGTTCTTTCTTCATTTGTTGTAAGCAAGAATGAGGAATCAGTGCTATTTCAAACACTATGATTAAAGTCTTAAAGCTTCAGGAGCTTTCCCAGCAAAGACTTAAGTAGCAGGTGCTCTTCATCAGCTTAGTGGGAAACATTTATAATGCTTGCAACTAAACTTATTACTATTCTGTTAACAAATGAGGAGGCTGAGATTCACATAGTGACTGCCTGATTTATCTACATCTCAAATGTGTCCCTTGAAAAATAAATTTTATGTCCACGATTGAATGAAATAATGTACATGAAATGTCTACTTCATTGGAAGTGTCTGATAAATGTGAAATCTAATGCTGAGAAGGGTATCAAATGATCTTGGTGTACCTCGATCACACTTGATGTTTGTGTGATAATCACGTTGAGCAGTATAGCTGGCAAGAGGAATCTACTAAACTTGACTTTCAAAGATGGTCCTTAAGATATTCCTGAGAATGAGTGATGTTGCGATAAAAATGAATGATGTTGGATAAAGTGTAGGGTAACTGAGATAAATTAAAATACATGTGTGAATTTTGATAAAGACAAACGAAAATAATGATCTCTTAGAATCCCTAGAAGTGTGAAGTTGTTTTACTATTTACCCACTAGAAGACAGGTCAGAAAGAAGCAGACTGTTTTGGTGTGCTACTTATTCTTAGTCCAAATGTCTTTTAAATATTGTAATCAAATAGCGTGCTAAAGATTCTCATTTCCAAAGGGGCATCAGTCCATTTCTCACAGAGTGTTACTTTATTTACTCTTTACAGATTTTCTACAATGATTTTATTTTCTTTCAGTATGAAATGTAGTTTTTGTAACTCTTATAAGATATTGATAGTAGAGAATATCTTTTGTGTCTACTCTGAGCAAATTTTTAAATAGAAATAGTAGTTAATTTAGAGAAATTACATTTGATAAAAGCCTTTTGAAAAGTATAATTTTACCTGCAAAAATGAACACATCAAATAGTGTTGCCAGCATAGTGTTCATATTATGATGCTAAACAAGATGTCTATAAATGTGAAAACAGTTACTTGGTCCATATAAAGTTTAACTGAAACATCTAAAAACTACAGAAGAAAGCCACATACCTCTTAACTCTATCACTAGCGAATGGCCTACTGATTGCATCCTAACAAGAGGTTACAAAGATTTAACAACATGAGATATGCAGTGTTTACGAAATAAAATGAGCTGAAGATGTAGATCAGTCACCTCATTTTACAGATTAGAAGTAAAACATCTAAATACATTATATAACTTCTCTATAATTGCTCAGAGTCTGGACTATTATGGAGATCCCTTCTCACCTCCAATCATAATTCATAAGTAAATAACAACAACATATAAAAAGCTGCTATTTTTATAATGAAGTATAAACGTTTTCCCGGGGATAACACTACATGAAAAACATTTCTTTAGATCAAAATAAGTGTTAATACAAAAGTTAAAGGGGTGCTTTTGACTGTATATACATTGGTCATAAGTTAATTCTAAATTAGAGCTATCAGTGAAACATCAATTTTTCACTTTGAAACTTATGAACTTTGAGCAAATTAGGTGTCAATCTTAAGTCTCAGAAATTTAAATTTTTTCATTTGTACAATAGAAAATATAATGTATCTTGATTTGTTGTATGAAAGGAACCAGCTAACTTTTGAGAAAGTATTTTCATATCAACCTTTAACATACTATGTTAACTTTTACTTTCTTTTATTTATTTATTACTCTCTTTTATTTATTAATCATCAGAACGGTCCACTAAATAATTATTTGGAAATTCATAGCAAAGTATCTTTTAGGTGCTTTATCTCTCTAAGATCTATAAACCATGCAGAAAATGGTGACATATTTTTTTACTTAGTCCTTAAGGAGATAAAGACAAAATTTTTCTTTCTCAGAAATAGGATGTGGAATATGACGTGCTGATAAAGTCTTTCATTCTGCACAGCTTTTGGTCCAGTGGTATAAACTCAGTTGTTCAGCTGAGGCACCAATTTGAGATTTTTAATTAAAAACCTGGATTGTTGTCCAAGATATCCTTAGAAAACTAAAGGAAGCTAAAAATAAATCCCTGTTGGATGAACACAATAAAACAAAATAACGAATCCAAGCTCCTCAAGGGAGAATTTAGATTCTTCTAGTAAATCTCACTAGAACTGCTATATATTCTGCCCACACATTTGAGTAGGTGTGCAAAGCTCAGGGAAAGAGAATAAGTCGCTTTGCATGTCTCCTATCTCTATGACAGCAAGTATCAAAAATAAAATTTCCCCAAATCCAGTCAATTATACAGCTTGTGTGATCATATCCCTGTGTTTATTCATGGTGGTGGATCAATATTTCTTTCCTAAAGCATTAGTATCATCCAATTCAAACCTTTTTCCAATGCCTCTTTGCTAGGCTTGATATTTACATGAATTGCTCAATATCTTAATTAACAATTTGGATTGCTCCTTCATTATATGTTCATAAATATTTAGCTTTGTGAGATCTGAGAAGATAAGTGAGAATTAACATGTGCTAACCATGTACCTTCGGAACTGTGCTAGAATCCTTATCAGCAGTAGTCCAGCTAATCTCCATAAAAATTCATTGAGAGAGCTCTTATCCTTCTCTCTTTGTAGATGAGAAAGCTGAGTGAGACTCAGCCCTTGAAGGATGTATCCAGGCTTCCAGAGTGAGTTAGTGAAGGTAGATCTGACACCACAACTCGCACTTACTTGGATTCAGACTATTTTCTTGCTGTATTTCTTGTACCATAATAAAACCCCATAATCGGACAGTTTAAGATTCTGCTGTCAGTCACTGTCTGAAAGATGGAAAGAGCCATGTCTAAGGATCAAAAAGGGAGAATAATTCTTATATATTGAGTCCCTTTACCTCCATATGAGACATGGCTTCAATAATTACCACAAATTTAACAATTGAAGTAAAAAACAGCTCATCTTACAGCCCTGGAAGTCAGTCAAGGTCTGATATAGGTCACCTTGGGCTGAAGATGTCAGCAGGGCTGCATAATCTGCTTCCTTGCCTTTTCCACTTTCCAGTTTTGGTTTGCGGTCTTTTTTCTCCATGTTCAAAGCAATAGTAGAGGAGTCTTCCTTGCAACCTGTCATTCTGCCCCTTTGTGGCCAAATCCCTTTCTTCCTCTCTCATGTCTGCCTCTCTTTTTTGCTTTTAAGGGTGCTGTAATTATATTAGATCCAGCCAGATAATATAGAATAAGGTTCTCATTTTAGGATACTTAAATTAATCATATCTGCAAAATCCCTTTTTCTATGTAAAGTAACGTATTTTTACTTTCTTTTTTTAATATATATTCTTCTTAAAATTAAGTTTATTGGTTCATTTTAGATATACATAATGATCACATTCATCATAGGGAATTTGTACCTGTACACGATACATCTTGATTCTTTTTTTCCCCATTCCCCTCCCCTCCCCTCAATCCTTCTTCCCCTCTTTATTCACAAAAACTTTGTTTCCATTTTTCCTTCTTTTCTCATTTTCTTTTTTTCCCTTCCTTCCTTTCCATCCCCTCTCCCTAGTTCCCCTACCCATTTGAACATTTTCTTCCTAGTTCACAAATTTTCTTATACATGTTGGTTCTCATTTACATTTTCAGTTTCTAGACCAGAGAAGCAATGCGGTGTTTACACATCTGTGTCCAATTTATTTCACTTAAGAAATTCTTACTTTCTTGTTCTTACTTTCTGAGGATTATAATATATTATATTTTTGTGAGGTAGGACTTGCTTCTTCCTACCATAATCTACCGAAGTTCTTTACTAAGCGGAGAGTACAGCCCAAATGCTACAAATCGGCATGGCACTTCGATTCTGTTCATCATGAGGTTTTCTGCTTCACCTAAAATTTCTGAATTTTGTCTTACTGAAGCTTTTTCGCAGTTTCCTACTTTTTCATATGTTTATACCTTGAAGTGAAAGTGCCATGCTCTTGATGACTCTTTGCTTCTCTCTCTGCGGACTGTGCACCTTTATCATTCAATTCATGTCACCCAATACCTACTTAGCATTCTATTCCACCTGAATGTTCTCTCATCTGCAAAGTCTTTCTAGACTCACCCAGAGAGGACCAGTTATTTTCTGTGTTGATCCACAACACTTAGACAAAACTTTCATTTCAGTACTTCCCATGCTATTATTGTGATGATCAGCTGAAGTAGCTGTTTTTCTGACATTTATTAAAAGGTCTGGGAAAATTCAATTTTATTGATTTTTTTATTCCCAGTGACAATCACAGAAGCTAACACTTAAAATTTGTTTGCAATTGCACACCAAGATGAGCCAGTTATAAGTTTTCTTGCAATGAACTCTCTTAGACAGTAATTTGCTTCAATGCATGTGATATTCTTTTTTTTCCCATTAAGTTTATTGGTACATTTTAGGTATACAATACAGTTAGTTACATTCATCATTGGGATCTTGTACCTTTACACGATGCATCTTGGTTCTTATTTTTTCCCCATTCCCCTGCCCTCCCTTCACCCCCTCCACCCTTCCCTATTTACAAAGACTTCATTTCCATGTTTTTCCTTTTCTCATATTTTTTTCTTTTTCCTTCTTTCCTTTCCCCTTCCCCTCCCAAATTCCCTATTCCTTTAGACATTTTCTGCCTATTTCACAATATCAATTATACATTTTGATTCTTATTTACACTTTTAGTTTTTCATGCCAGAGAAACTATTTAGTATTTACACATGTGTGTCCTATTTATTTCACTTAAAAGTATGGCCTCAGTGTGCATCCATTTAGCTATGTCTATAGTTTCTCATTCTTTATGGTGAGTAGTACTCCATTTAAAAAAAAAAAAAACACATCTTCTTTATCCAGTCTCCTGTTGATGGGCAATTGGGCTGTTTCCAAGTTTTAGCTATTACAAACTGTGCGGCTATAAACATGAGTGCACATATCACTGTGGTATGGTTCTTTTAATTCTTTTGGGAAGATATCCAGTAGAGGAATAGCTGGGTCAAATGGGACTTCCAATCCTAGTTTGAGCTATCTTCATATTGATTTACACAGTGCTTAAACCAGTCTGCACTCCCATCAACAATGAAGAAGGGTTCCTTTCTCCCCACAACCCCTCCAGTATTTGTTATTGGTTGATTTCATGATAGCAGCCATTCTTTCTGGAGTGAGGTGGAATCTCAGCATTGTTTCCATTTGCATCTCTCAAATGACCAGTGATGTTGAACAATTTTTCCATATGTTTATTTGCTACTTTTATTTCTTTGTCTGAGAAATGATGACATTCTTTTTGATAGCATGAGAGCACTTTGTTGAAGCCAATTTCTTGTATCATTTTGTGTATCTCATGCTAATACTTTTATAAGCTTCCCTTGATCTTAGACTTCTTAGGGCCATGGATAAAACACGACACATATAACATATACACATATTTAGAACTGTGAAGTTATGGAATTTTTATTTAACTGTACTGAGAGCATTTCTCTGAGAATCAAATATATTTAACACCTTTTTATGTGTTTATTAATATGTGAATATGTTTTTCTCAGAAACATTTGCTAAAAACAGTCCATTTTTAAATTTGGTTGGTCATCCTTTTATTATTTATTTATAGGAATTCCCTATATTATTTGCATAATACAAATATCTTGCCAATTATAAGTTCAGATTACTTATTTCCTGTCTTGCCTATTCAAAACCTATATACACACAGAAAAATATGTAAATTTATAGGTGAAATGATCTTTGTGTAAAAGGAAGAATAGATGAGATAGGTAGAGGCATGAAAGATTTGTAAAAGAAATTTGATTTTATTCTCTATATAACTATAGCTGTTGAAATGAGGAAAATACCAGTCATAATCAGCTTTGCATCTTTACATTATCATCATAACTTCTAGGAATTATTTGGAGTGAAGAAATGTAGAGGCAATCTGTTTAGAGGCATTGTCATCTTCCAAGCAAGGGTAATGATTGCTTGGTACAGTTCAGTGTGGTAGTGTGAGGGATCTATTTTGCAGAAAAAACTGACATGACTTTCTACTACACTGGACAGAACATGGGTTAAGGCCTTCCTTAAACCAAGTACTAAGTCCAATTGCTGACTTTTGACTTGAAATGAACTATGCTGTGTGAGCCCTATGTACCCAGCACCTTAGATTCAGTGGTAGATCAGCAGTCTAATTGCAGTTGGAGCTCTTTCTTCTTAAAATGCCTTATTTTAAAATAGTCAGAAAACCAGACTAGTTCATTTAAAAGATCTGAGTACTGCTCTTCCTGGCACATTTTGAAGTCAAGAGTGATCAGGAAGCTCAGGAGAAACCAAATCAAACCTGTTTGTCCTCTGAAAGTTTTTAATATTTTTTTCTCTTGGGCAAGAATGTTCTGATAAACCAGTAATACTGGGAAAAGTCAAATGTGGTACCATCTTTCATCAGTAAACTATTAAAAGTGTTGCAATCAAGCTAAGACAGGAAATGAAGTTCTCAGTTTATTTTCAGTCTTCCATAGTTGAGAACCTTCAAAATCTGCAAGACATATTATACTTTTCCACCTAGATCACACCATAATCATATGATATTCCTTGGTAAATATAGATGCTAATATTTTGATGATATTCTGATACTGCTTATCATATTCCCTGGTAAACTGCTTTTACCAAGTGATAATGAGGGATGAAGCACTGGTAGATTTGGTAGTTCCTTCAACAAAACTAGTCCTATATAAAGTCTGTAAGAAATACTTATGGTAGAGGTGTACAGCAGGGATGTTCTCATATTCTTTGAACACTTCCCAGAAATTCTGAGTCCAGTCTTCACAACATCAGTCCTGTTTGACCAGTAACACAATATAAGCAAGGTAACAATGGATAGTTCATGAATTAGTCTAAAGTAATCCAATAACCTGAATGAATATTTTTGTGCATTTAGTTTTCAGTAATTTCAGCCTAACTGCTAGACAAGGTGATAAAACATTGATTTGTCTTCCATTGCATACAATATAACCAGAGCAACCATCCATTTCTGTGAGAACGGAATTTTCTTCTCCTATGGGATCAACATTCCTGAAGTATCATCCTCTGATAATAACAGTAATGAATCGTTTCTATGTTCCTTGCTTCCTTCCATTCATAGGGAAGTTAGTCTTGTGTTTTTTCCATAATTGTCACCAATTCTATACAGCTCACATTGCCCTGAAGGTCTGTCTCTATAATTTACTCCTTGATACACATTTATGTTAGTTAATGTTCTTTTGAAATACCAGGAACTCTTTCTAGCTGAAGGAAAAAAAGGAGAAAAGAAGATGAGTGTGCACATTAATAAGTCTGAATAACTGTGATTTGACACAAGATCAGAGACAGAATTGGAAAGAGAAAGGATTAGGATAGAAGTTCTGGGCTCCTCAGTAGCAAGAACTACTCCCTTCTCTCTGAGAATCTCCGTGCGGTGATGCAGATGGAGTAGCTCTCAGGCTCTGTGCCTTCTCTATTCTCACTTCCTGATTTCTGAGGCAGAAAATCCAGTCTGGATCAAAGCACCAAGCCCACTAAGTATATCTTAGACCAGATCAAGTGGAACCAAAATGGCCTTGCAGGCTTGTCCTGTGTCTTCAAAGCTGCTCACACAAAGGAGTGAATAGTTGCAGTGGATGACTGTACAGATAGACATTCCCATAGCTGAGGGTTGTTCTTGGAGTTTCAGGCTCCTTATACCTTTAATCTTCACTATCAAATATTGTCACAACAGAAGAAGCTGGAGCTGCCAGGCATCCAACAACCAGCCCAGAGAAAGTGGCAGAGCCGCTATTTAAACCTCATTCTATTTCATTCCAAAACCTCTAAAAGCAGATTTTTAAAAGTCATTCTTAATACTCGGAAGCAGTTGCAAAGATCACTGAAGGAATGTGGTTTGCTTACCTTGAGGATATTAACATGCCATCAGTTGTACAAAGAACATCTATTGACTACCAGATGTTTTGAAATGGAAACTAGATTATTTTCAAGAGTTGGGAGAGAGAGACCTGCTAGATCAAGCACTGTGTCAAAATATATTCTATGAAATGAAAAAATCCTGTTGTAATTCAGTAAAAACAAATTAAATTATCAAATTTAAGACAATTATTTATTAAAAGTAATCATGAAAGGCCTGATGTTTATGGAAATATAAGTAAAAACTGTGGTTCCATGTATTTCTTAAGAATGGGAAACTGCATTAGAATTATGGTTAAATATATGTTTTACTGACTCTAAAGATGCTTATATCCTTTTGTAGTTTGGAGACATTATTTTTCCTCTGAAAATGTGTATTTTATGAAAGAAAAGGAAAAGAGAAATGGCTAGAGTATAAGGAGAGACAGAGAGAGAGAGAGAGAGAGAGAACAACTACTTTTCTTCATATGGTATTCTAAATTTAGCTTTTAGCTAAATTTAGCATTCATCCTGGCCACTTTTAACAACATAAACTTGGTTTCATATGGTATTCTAAATTTAGCTTTTAGTTAAATTTAGCATTCATCCTGGCCACTTTTAACAACTTAAACTTGGTTCCTTCTAGTAGTTCAGCTGTATGACTCCCAAGAGAGTAAACTGAATTTCAGTTAACTTGAACTTCTGTCTCAAATTGGGATTACAGAGTATTTGCAAGATATCTCTGAGGCCCAATTGAAATTCCATTTCTATGGAGATCAGATTAGAACCTGCATCCAGGAATAATAAAACAAAATACTAATGTATTTCTTCTTTCAAGGACTGTTACAGGGCATTTTCCTCTACTTGCTGTGAAGTGTTATTTTGGGAACTTTCACGTTTATTGCATTTTGCACAACACTTGGAGAACAAACCATTTGTATGATTCACTGTCTTCATTAGGGCCCCAGTAATTAAAACCAGTGTTTATTTTTTTCCTTTGAGTTAATTTTTTCTTCCTCCTCCTCCTTTTATTTGTTCATTATTTTTCCTAGATTCATGAATTGTTTGGGGCATTACTAGTGATTTGTGCAAATCTGGGCAAAAAGCCAAATGAGATTATGAGAAGTAGGCCAGAACAATGGGAGGCAGAATGTTTTTTTAATGATTGGTTCTCTTAGAGAAATTTCTTTTGCTATCCACTCACACTCCCTGCTTGAGGTTTGGTATTAAATCAAATTGGTGATACATGGGGAAATTATTAAGATAACATTATTCTACCACTGTAATTATATTAACTGTTTTGTGTAGATGGTGGATTTTTGAATGAAGATACTTCTGGTTACTGTGATATATGAACCACCCTAGAAAGCATGGAGACTATTTTGTTAAGTAATTTATCTAAATTTCAATATAGGTTTTTATGTTACCCATTTGGTATCCTCCCTAGCGCTCTATTTGTAGCTCTTTAATATAAAAATTAACCACAAAGCTCTTGCACTCATCAATTAAAGTTCCTCTCAGCACTTGGAGAGGCTGTTACCATCTCCGCTTTATATGTAATGAAAATAAAGCTCAGAGAGAAGATTTTGCTTCTGCCGTGCCAATCCTATCCTAGTTGTGTCATTTTATTGCCAGACTATTTTGGTGGGGACTAGGTTTCAAAGTTTAATGGACAGATAAAGAGTAAGCATATCTGCCCTTGTTCCCCACCTTAAGGAGAAAGCATTGTATCTTCTCCATTTATATAAGGTATTCTCTCTGGAAGTATGGAGTACATGTCTTTAATCTGTTGAGAACGTTCTGTTCTACTTCTAGTCTCCTGATAGCTTTTACCATGAACAGCTGTGGAATTTAGTTCACTACTTTTTCTCCAACTAGTGACAGGCTCATATGGCTTTTTCCTTTCCTCTGTTTAAATTATGACTTTTAGGGGTGGATCTTCTAATGCTGAACCAACACTGCCAACCCTATAACAAAACCACTTTCTACATCCTGCCAGATCTGACTCCCAATAGTTTGTTTTGTTAAACAAGTTTCTATCTATGTTCATACGTTTTTCTTCTACTATCTTTATCCAGTTTTAGGATTAGCACAATGTTGAGTTCCTAAAATGAGGGGAGAAGTGTTCCTTCTTTTTTCTGCTTTAATTGTTTGATATAATTTATCAGTTAAAATGTTTATGAGCCTGCTGTTGTCATATAGGTAGGTTTTTCAAGCTAGGAATATACTTTCTTTTATAGGTGCTATTCAAATTTTATATTTCCTCCAGAGGTAGTTTCATTAATTTGTCTTCCAAGGTACTTCTTAGAAGTTGTCAAATTTATTTCAAAAAAGATTTTTGTAGTATGCTTTCTATATCCTTTTAAATTCTGTAAAATCTGTGGTAATGTCCCCTAGATCTCAATATTGTAATTTTAAAAATGTATAACTGATATTGTGTAACTGGAAGAAAAGGTCTAAAAGAGCAGGGGAAGTGGGAGGGGTAGGGGAAGGGAAAAAAGGGAAAGGAAAAAATATGAAAAGAGGAAAAAAAATGGAAACAAGGTCTTTGCAAATAGGGAAGGGTGGGGGGGGTGAAGGAAGGGCAAGAGAAGAGGAAAAAATAAGAACCAAGATACTCATGTACAAGATCCCAATGATGAATGTAACTGTATTTTATACCAAAAATGTACGAATAAACTTAATGGGAAAAAAAAAGAAAAAAACCCATCCAATGTCAATAAATGGCTTGACTGAGATCACCTGTCCAATGAGATACAGAGGATGGGAATGACAGCAAGCATCATGAGTGAGCTAGGGAAATGTCCAAGATAAAGTTATAAAAAAAAGAAAGAGTGAAAATAGTTATGAGGGTCAGGAATTAAATTTAGTAAGTGGAAAATTTAACTGATGAGCTGGTTTGAACTTGAAAGAAATGAAGATCTTATGCAAGGTCAGGGTGACAAGTCAGGCCATAGTAGAAACTAAGAAAGACCTCAAATTGAGATACATTTGGAGTTAACTAAAGACAACACAAAATTGATAGACATCAGGAGAATATTTACCCTAAATTTCATTTTTCTACATACAATGATAACATTTACTTTTATAATATATATATTATTTTGTCAACTAAGCATATACTAACTTATAGTCCCATGCTTCATATATTTTGAAATGCTAAAGGAATATATGACTCCCATGGAAAAACTTCAAACCATAAAAAAGTGAGGTGACAAAGTATCTCTTTATCTCATATATATATATATATATATATAAATGTGGTCACAGACATAAACCTAAATATACATCCAAATAGATATCAATGTGAATAAATACCTGGTTTCAAGCAATATAAGTTGACTTTTATTTAAGCAGGAAAGTTTAAAAGGTCATTTGCAGTTTCAAGCAAATTGCAAGAAGTGCTTTTTTATTAAGAATGTTCAGGGTATATATATATATATATATATATGTATACATATATATATATTTGAAAAAGCAATATATATGTGTATATTTATATGAGAAAAAGTAATTTCATCCTACCATTAGGACATTTTCACATCCACTTTCCCCTACAAATATTAGAGATTTGTTGCTACTATTATTCATATATGAATTTATATCTGATTTTAACATATACAGATTTTACTGTATATGTACAAATCTTTATTAGCTAAAATTATGCAATTGAACATTTTATAATTTCTCTTTTTATACTACTTGTTATGTACTGTGGCTCTACAGCCTTTCCTGCACTTTGAAACATCAGTCTTTCGGAAGTTTAGCCCTTTTATTTTTTATTTTTAATTTTTTGGTGCCAGGGATTGAACTTGGGACCTTGCACTTGGGAGGCAGGCAGTAGAATCACTGAGCTAAATCCGTGGCCCAGTTTAGCCCTTTTAATAGATGTGTCGTACAAGCTACTGGAATTTTCATTTGTCCTAATGACTTATTTGGTCATGTATTTTACATACTTGATGTTTTATACATATGCTCCTTTGTGTAATTTCTGTTTAATTTTTGTCCATTTTTATGTTATCGTCTTACAAGTTGTAAAACTGTTTAATATGTTTTAGTTACCAATCCTTTGTCAGAGATATGTATTGCAAATAATTGTCTCCCTCTAATTCAGGTTTATAGTTTGCATTTCCTTTTTTGTTGTCACATTGATGCACAAATTACTGTGTTTTCATTTTTGGTTTGTGCTTTCTGTTTCTTAAGAAGTATATGCCTACTTTGATAAGAGATTGTTCTCATTTTTGTCTCAAATATTTTATGTATTAGCTTTTATATTTTGACTTAATTTTTGTTAAAGTTCTACACTCAATTCATCGGAACCTTACTGAAAAGTAATTGGCCATATATGCGCAGGTTTTTTCCTTGATTCATTATTCTCTTGCATAAATAGGCATTATTTTCACCAATACCTCAGTTAGTGTTATTCTGTGGGAAATTCTAAAATCAATGCTTTGGCATGATTTTTTTTTTTTTGCAGTATTTGATTTGACCATTCTTGATCATTGAATTTTCATACAAATTTTGTAAATATCTTCTTTTGCTTTTAAACAAAAGCCTCTGGTGCTGAAATTTTGAATGGAAATGTGTCAAATATAATGTAAAGATTATAAATAAGTAGATAAATCATGGGACATTTACGTGGTAAAATAGTAAACTGAAATAAAAATGAACAAAAAACTTGTATAATGTGGATGAGTCTTGAAATATTAACCCATGAAAGAAAGTAAAGTAATGACAAAGCATGTCCTTTAAATAAAGTTTATAAATAACTCAAATCATATAGAAAGCAATAGATCAGGATGAGAAACCCTTTGGTGGCAAAAGAAGTTACTGACTTAGGGGCAACTTAGAGAGACACTTCTTAGATGTGAGTAGCATTCTCTTCCTTGACCTGGATGTTATTTGTACATATATATTTGTCTTATAAACATCAATAAAGTTGAACAATTCTCATTGCATCCTTTTCTGGAAATAGATAAATTTCAATTTTCTTAAAAGAAAGGAAATAAAGTAGTCATGCTTTAAATTTCGTGAGGAAATGTGTGTGTGTGTGCGCGCGCGCGCCCATGTTAAAATTTCAGACTCTATGACAAAGATTAAGGAATTCTTTGGTCAGGAAGACTTCTACTTGGTTGTTGAATTACATTTTACAAATTTTTGAATATAGCATTTACCTTTCAATCTAGCTTTAATGAATGGCTTCACTCCTGCTGAGTCATTCTTGCTCAATTAACTCTCATCAATGAAGTTTTAAAAATCTTTTGGATTTCATTCCTCCCATATTACCTTCATAAAACTTTCTGTTAAAAAATTAGAAGACTTCATAATTATGGGGTCTCAAGATTGGAGGGAGAATCTAAAATTTGTATATCATACATTTCTATGATGCACTAATTCAGCCTGTACTTGGACATTTCTAAGGTTCTTCCTGCCTCCCACAGAGCTATATTTCAGACATCTATAATGGTACATTGTTCCATTCAGTCAGCTAAGAAAATAAAAATCATCTTGTATTCTTCAAAGTACTTGAAGGCACACATGCATCTTCTAAAAGTCTTCTCAATGCATTACATCATATTGGATTCAAATGTTCCACATATTTAATAGTGGAGTTTTGTTCATTATCGAGAGCCATTCTACATAATTTTTTTGGGAAAAATCATTTCATAATTAAAGTAGGACTACAGCTATCGAAGGCTCAATGTCACTTGCCTGAGAGCCAGAAATGCATGGGGAAACACAACTCAGTTTTGCCTTGGGTCACAAATTGAGGCCTCAAATGTCCCCTGACACTGTGATGCTCCAGGGCAAGAGTACGTCAGCTGAAGATACCCTGTTTCTTAGAGAACAGAGTAGTAATTAAAAAAAAGGTTTCATCTGGGGGAAGGACAAGTTCCTTATTAGCCTGCTATCTAGTCCCATCTGCTATTGTAAGAATGTTCTCCTTACTGCCCTCATCAACATAAGATCCTCAGCAACCTAAGATCTTCATTAACACAGGATTACTGCAGCCCTCAAGTCACCTGACACTCCCTCCAATTAATATGTGTACTCAATAAATGGCTATCTCAGAGTGTTTTTGTCTGTGCCCACTCTGAGGCTGACCTCCCTGCCCTCCATGTGTTATGATATTACACAAGCCTCTATTGTCTTTCTCTCTTTAGCCCTCGCTGTCCCCCTTCTAGGAATGGGAGGGTTGATCGGCCTCTGATAGTTCATTATCCTCATCTCCCAGCATTGATGAGGATCTGCTTTGGCAATATGTGCCTTCAAGTTTTATTCAAAAGACCCTAGTTACACCATAACATATCTTGGTTTACCAGACTGTTTTCCAAGACTGAAGTAGTGGCTGGTTACTAGTTTTCACTTTCCAGTTGACACTGCACAGGAAACTAGTTAAAATGCATCTGTTTCCAGAAGACTTAGGAATGGTGAAGATGGCAGTATAACTTCCATATATGACTCTTACATTTATTTAGAAGAGTCGTGTTGAAATCTGAGCTTGCCTATATATTGGCTAGGTTACTTTCAGCAACTTCTTTGCTTCCCAGAGCTTCTATCTGCTGACTTAACAAGTAGAATAAAAGTCTAGTATTTGTTGCAATGTTTTAAAGATAGCATATGTGAAAGCCTTTGGGAGAGCACCTGACACATTGTGGTTGTTTAGTAAATATAATTTGATACCATGTCCCAAAAGAACATTAACTCAGTATTTTGGTCATGGTGAACTTTCAGCACCCTCCATAATTATCTCAGATGGCAGTTACTACCTTGTAATTATAAGACTAGACATAAAAAGAAGGTGTACTATTCACGGATATTCATTCCCTGCCTGATTTCACCACCTGCTATATGGCCTGGCATGAAATGTATGCTTGGAAATGGGAATTTTTAATCTTTGGAGTCTAATTTATACTGACACCCACTCTTTAACCAAGTTCTAAGTTTGAAGGGAATATCTACTCATTGGAAATATGATATTGGAAAATGCTAACTGAACACTTAAATATTCAGTTTCCATTAAATTCTAATGAGAGTAAAACCCACATTAACACCTAATTAAGCCATTATGATTAGTGCTGTACAATGTGTACATTATCATCTTGGATTCCTTAACATACTTTTATCTTTGAGGCAACTGAGCTCATTAAAAGCTGCTATTTGCTGAACAAATCATAAGAACTTTATGATGCAGAGTAATTGACATCATTAACCTCTTTATATAGTTTTCTAAATACCTAATACTCTACCAATGGAGGGTTACTCTAAAGAAAAAAACTTTACTTGGACACTTTTTTGAGAGACTTTATACCTAGATAGATAAGCTATAAAGATTTCACTGCAAAGGATTGACAGTCCCTAAGCATTCAGAATTATCCAGCTCTTTGTTCCAATGAGTGTAATTGTCTAGATTAATTTCACATTTTTAAACCAATATTTTACCATCTATAGGGAGATAGCTGGTAGAATCTTATAGGTAGATACATTTTCCTTTTGAAAGAATGCAAACCTATGAAACATTGATTTAACCCCAGATCTATGCTTCTAAGTTGTGGAACTTTTGATTTATAACTTAGACTATCTGAACTTCAGTGTCATTATCTTAAAATTAAGCATAAGGGTGCATATATGATGAACAGACTAGAGATCAATAAAGAAGATAACTCTATGTATGAAATACTCATTAAACCATAGATTATTGTTATTTGCTTATAGGATTAGATTTAGTATATTAAATGTAATCTGAAAATTTTTATTAAGTTTTTTTAGTAAGTTTTCCTTTCTACAAGTGTCTTGTTTTTGTTTTTGTTTTTGTTTTTTGGTACCGGAGATCGAACTCGGGTCCTTGCACTTGCAAGGCAGGCGGCGGAACCACTGAGCTAAAACCCCGACCTCTACAAGTGTCTTTTAAATTGATCTCTCTTATCACCTGAAATTTTACCATTTATTCACTTGGGTTGAAGGTAAATTTCTTCAACCTTAGAGAGAAGAAAGGAGGGAACAAAAGAGAGCAATTATTAGGCATCTGCACCTGAATAAGAATACAGTAAGTCTCCAACTTACCAAGGAGTTCTATTCTGGGAGAGCATTCCTACAAAGTGAGTCTTTCACACCTTGGACACAAATATACATCGTGTACTGCTTTGTGCTTCCTAGCAGTCCCCTCCACACCACCACTGCTTTTCCTGGGCTTTGACTGAGCACTGGACTACTGCACACTATCTCAATGTACAGTAAGCACACAGCAGCACAACTGCAACAAGGTCTGGCGGACACTTGAGCTACTTCCATGATTTGTTTGCATCCATGATTGTTCGTAATGCAAGGTCCCTTCATATCTGTGAAGGTTTGAAACTCAAGTCAGGGACTTACTCTACATTATTTCCTCCCAAGGGTCTTCCAATGTGTGAGTAATGAGGCAATGGAAACTAGGGCAGAGTGTCCTTCTAGGACAGTGTCGAGTAGGATGTTTCAAGGCATGATACGAAAACATTTGAAAATTTACAAATTATGAGGAAGAGAAAGGTGAAATAGAATGAGTAATAATTGAACGCTAGAAGCATTTTATTCAAAGTTGTTGATTAGTCCCCCAAAACAAGCCTTTGTGTTCCTCACCTTTGAAGACCTCCGCCCAGCACGTCGTGCACAGGGAAGCAAGGCCTTCTCTCCTGACATCACGCACGCTGGCACCGCTTCTTATGGTCCAGAAGGGGAAGCTGGGCTGGGTCTGAAACACATATTTACCTAGCACTTGATGCATAGTCCTGGCAGAAACCCAACAGCTTTCTGTAGCTTTCTGAGTTTTGATGTTGCTCCACTTCCTGAGGACGTGAATAAGCTGAGTTTGTCCTTACATGGAACTGTATGTTATTTTAATCCTGCAGCAATTTAGTGTAATGAAATATTAATGCATCATTGTATTTTTAGGTTTTATTTGTAATTGCTTTATAGCATCTTCAGCATAATGCCTTTTTATATGCTTTTCAAATGTGACCATAAAATTAATGTAAAAATATACTAGACCCTTTTGAAATCTTAAGATCACTTTCACATTTCCTGCTCAAAACTCCTCTGCATACAGTTGCTTTTATCATGCTTATTTGACATGTTAGGAACTCAAATAGCAGAAAGAAATGTTCTTGATTCTTCAAATAATTAGTTTGGAGTAATATTACATTTTATAGATTTATTGAGCAGATTTATTGAAGAAATATTTATTGAGTGTCATTATTTTAGTGATTCAGACAGAGAAAGGACCACCTGCTCATATAACTAGTGAGAAAGAGATGAACAAATGTATATGTAGGAAGATATGAAAACTGTAAGTGCAATAGAAGAAAATTGAAATAGTGTATTAGGCTGGATAGATACTAATAAGCTACCTTTCATTAGAGAAAAAAATCCATAGTACTTAAATTGTCTTTCCCCTGAAAGGGGAAATATAAAGAACATTTGATTGCATACATGGGAGGTAGACAGGAGCTCTGATTTTGCTGACAGATGACCATCGTGGTAGTGCCAATGGTTTTGGTCCCTGTGTGGGATGGGTTAATCGGGCATCAGGATTTCACTGTATAGACTCAGCACAAAAGCAATTAGTCTATTATTGCAACAAGTAAAAAGAAGGGAACTGGAATGTCAGGTAGAATCTTTAAGGCAGAAGCACAATATTTTTTCCAGGGATTGAACTTGGGACCTTGTGCTTGCGAGGCAGGTGGCGGCACCACTGAGCTAAATCCCTGGCCAAGAAGCACATTCTTGTGGATAATGCTAAAGTGGCAACACTCAGAAGAAAAGCCCAACTTAAAGGCAGTTGCAGTTTTTCACATTTGCAGAAATAATAAGAGACAGAGTAGACATTCAAGTATTCTTGAAGAATACTTAGCACTGTATTGTTGGAAAAGGCAAGTCATTTTTTTCTTCCTGAGTCACAGACAGTGCCAAATAGGGAATTATAAAAATACCTGCACATAATAGGGTATTGAGGAGGAAATGGGTACATGAAAGTGCTGGGGAAATTACAAAGCTGCAAGGGCTTCTCTGAGGCATGCCCTGACCCCAGACCAATCTGCAAGGCCCTGTGGAGAAACCCACAGATGGTGGAGCTGAGGCTGAGTAGCCGCTTCATGTTAAAGTCGTGACCTCTCCACAATCAATCAAGTTGTAGCAACAAGTAGAGAGTGTCTGTGGCATTTTTTAAGAATAAAATAAAATAAAACAAAATGAAATGATAAGTACAGAAGGAATGGAAAGGAATCATTGAGTGTTAGAATAGATTATTAAATAAGGGAAAACATACACTAATGAAAATAACTTATCTATATATATCTATATCTGCCTATATATAACAAAAAATTTTAAAAATCCAAAACTAATGTGAAAAAAGACGAAAAGAATGAAAAAGGCAAGCTAGCCCTAAGTCATCAATGAAAATTAATATTTAAAGGACAAAAATAGTGAAATAAATCAAAGAAATCTGTCTTTAATGTCTTTAATCATGCAAATTAAAGCAATACAAAGTAGTAAGATGGGATTTATTAAACTCTTAAATCTTTACATTATTAAATTAATAATGACTGGTATGGGCATTGAAGAAACAATATGTTTATTGGTATAAAATGTACACATAATCTGATGAGGCATGGAATTTATTTCTATATATGTGTGATCATGAGCATGAATACAATATAAAATATTGCCTCTACCCCAACTAATTCCCTTGTTTCCCTTTGCACCAATTTCTTTCTGTCCAATAGGCAACTGTGGATCTTATTTATACTGTATTTTAATCTTGCCAGCTTTCAACTTTTCTATGAATGGAATAGCAGGGTACACATTTTCTGTATCTGGATTACTACCCAAAATATACCTCTGAGATCCATGTTGTTACGTTTTACTTGGCAAATCTGAGCTAGTCCTTGTTTGAATATACTGCAGGGGTTCATCCATTTTCTGGTTGGTGGACATTTTTTCCATAGCTGAACTGGCCATTTTCACTGCAGAACTATAAGCTGCAAAGCATTCTTGTATTTTTATAGGCATATGTTTTAACTTCTCTTAAGTAAACATGTAGAAATGGAATCTCTGTGCCAAAGAGTAGGTGTATGTTTAACTAATTAAGAAAGTGTTAAATTGTTTTTTGTAAAGTTACTTTATAGTCTTACACTTTCAACAGCAGAATTCCACATACACCTTACCAGCATTTGGCATGATCAATGTTCTAAAAATCTTTGTTGAGTGTGTGTGTGATTATCTAATTTTTTGAACTTGCGTTCACCTGATAATTAATGATATCCAGAAACATATAGTCATTGGCCTTTTGCATATCTTTGTGAACAATCTGTCCTAGTCATTTATCTTTTTTATAAGATTACTTGTCATCTTCTTATCATCATGGAAGAGGTATTTACATACCTATCTACTCAAGATGGAAACTTTCCGTCAGATATATGTATTATGATTATTATTATTTTTTGTATATCCTTTTATTGGTAGATTTTAGGTATACAATATAATGATATTCATCATTGGAGATATGCACCTTT
The DNA here is from genome assembly GCF_053883595.1 of Heterocephalus glaber. Taxonomy (NCBI): domain Eukaryota; kingdom Metazoa; phylum Chordata; class Mammalia; order Rodentia; family Bathyergidae; genus Heterocephalus; species Heterocephalus glaber. The sequence goes on from NW_028258463.1 coordinate 4,302,613, forward strand.
ACATACTCTCTCGGTTCTTATTTTTCCCCCCTCCACTGCCCTCTCTTCAACCCCTCCATCCCTCCCTATTTACAAAGACTTTGTTTCCTTTTTTTCATTTTCTCATATTAATTCCATTCCCTTCTTTCCTTTCCCCTACCCCTCCCACTTCCCCTTCCCCTTTGCCCCCTTTCTTCCTATTTCACACTATCTATTATGCCTTTTAGTCCTTATTTACACTTTCAGTTTCTCACACAAGAGAAACCATTCAGTATTTACACATGCGTGTCCTATTTATTTCACTCAAGAGTATCGCCTCAATGTGCATCCATTTAGAAATAAATGTCTCTAATTTCTCATTTTTTAGGGCTGAGTAGTACTCTATTTTATAAAAATACCCCACATTTTCTTTATCCAGTCTTCAGTTGACGGGCATTTGGGCTATTTCCAAGTATTAGCTATTACAAACTGTGCTGCTATGAACATGGGTGCACGTATATCACTAGAACTTAAAAAAATCAGACCTCCCAAATTTAATGACCCAATCCAAAAATGGGCATCTGAAATGAACAGATATTTCTCAGACAAAAAAGTAGAAATGGCAAGTAAATATGTGAAAAAATGTTCAACATCCCTGGTCATTCGAGAGGTGCAAATGAAAACCAAGCTGAGATTCCACCTCACTCCAGAAAGAATGGCTCCTATCATGAAATCAACCAATAACAAATGCTGGTGGGGCTGTGGGGAAAGAGGAACCCTGATCCACTGCTGGTGGGAGTGTAGACTGGTGCAAGCACTGTGGAAATCAGTATGGAGATACCTCAAAGAACTAGGACTGGAAGTCCCATTTGACCCAGCTATTCCACTGCTGGGGATCTTCCCCAAAGAATTAAAAGAATCATATCACAGTGATATATGTATTATGATTATTTTATACTTGCTGTGAGTTCACATTTCACTTACCAAGGGATGCCTTATGATGTGCAGAAGTTTTAATTTTGAAAAAAAATTTGAATCCTAGGAAGACTTTCCCTAACCTTAGGTCATTTTTTTCTCCTAAAAATGTCTTTTTTTATCCTTCATTTTTACATCCATGACCCAAATTAATTTTGTACATGGAATGAGATAGGAATTTTTACACAGGAATAGGAAGCTCACCCAGCACCATTTACTGAAAAGCTGCTCCTTTACTTGTTTACTTTTCTTGGTGCCTCAGGTTGTTATTCTCCAATACCTTCAAATGATTATCCATATTTTGTTTAAGTTTTATAGAATTTAAAGTGAAAAGCTTGTTTAGCATGTCATTTCATCATGGTTAAAAATTGAGCATGCATTGTATATTTCTTTTTAATTTCTGAATTTAGTGCATTATACAGCAGTGTTTTTCAATCTTTTTATATTGTCATCTCCCTGAACAGTTTTGAAACACTTTGGTACTTATTCCCCACAACAATCACTGAAATCTTAAAACCACAAGTATATTATTTATTTTGTATACTATGAATAATCGTGGTATACATATAAAGAATAAAACTTTTGTCCCTCCAAAACCAATCTTTATCTGCCTGGAGAATGCATACATTATAGCAAAAAGTGTGAGATTTATACTTATTAATGAAATTTGTATTTTGCCTGTTTAATAGTATTTCCAAATATCCTTATATTTTTCTTGTTTATCTAGAGAGATTTTTTTCTGATCTATCACAATAGTTTCATCATTGCTAGTATTTTACATAAGTTAAATCTTATAATTTGCAATCATGAGTATTTGGCTTATTTAACATAATGCTTTCGAAATTCATCCAAATTATTTCATGTATCAGTGTTTTGTCCTTTTTTATTTTCTAGTATTTTGTTGTATGAATAAATGACAATTTTTTCAGTCTTTTGCCACTTTACATTTGAATTTAAAATGTGGGGCCATTACACAAGAAGCTGCAATGAAAATTTGCCTACACATTTTGGGTTAAAGGTGTTTTCCCTCTTCCTATCTTTTCCATTCCCCTTTTTCTTCATGCTTAGGGAAAAAAATCTCAAGATCATAAGCTCAATTTATGTTTCCACTTAAAGAAAACTGGCAAACTGATTTCCAAAGTGGGTGTGCTAGTCTGTATGTCCACCAGCAACAGGTGAAAATACTACATCTTTGATACAACTTGATAGGCCAGAGATAAAGAAGGGTAAACTTGAGATACTTGTAGCTAAATGGATGCACCTGGAAGCTATACACTTAACTATAGTTTACTACGTGTAAACTTTACTTTATACACGTGTAAATATCACATTGTCTCTCTCATGTAAGAAACTGAAATTGTAAATAGGGACCAAAATGTATAACAGACAATGTGAATAAGAAAAAAATTGCTCAAAAGGAAGGGGGAACAGGGCGGGGGGGGGAGAAAAAAATGAGTAAAGAAGGAAAAAATGGAAACAGGGCTTTTGTAAATAAGGAGGGGAAGAAGTGTTGAAGGGAGCAGATGGAGTAGGGAAAAAAAGGAATCAAGATACATCATGCACAGGTACAAATTTTCTATGATAGATGATCATTATGTATACTTTAATTGTACCAATAAAATTTAAAAAGGTAACTGATAATTTCTTAAATCTTTAAAATATTAATTTTAGCCACTCCAGTAGGTTTGTGAGGAAATCTCACCATGGTTTAAATATGTATGTCTTTAATGATTAAAGATGTTGAGTATCCTTTCTATGCATATTTGCCACCTTCTTGGGTGATATATCTGTTCAATTTTTTCTCTCCAAATGTCAATTATAGTAAAGTAACTTATCCTGTTACTTAGATATCCTTAAATTTATTGTTTTTCAATTGATCAATTAATTCACTGATTATTATAGTATTGAAAGAAATGTGTTAAATTTCTTAATAATAATTAAGTTTAGTTTCCTCTTCAGTTCTATTAGTTGTTGCTTAATAGATTATAAAACTCTTAATGGTTTTACAGCATATGTATGATGATTGTTAAATCTGCTTTGAGAGTTAATTATGATCATTATGAAGAATGCCTCTTTGCTTTTAGTATGATTTCTTGTCAAAACCTAATTTCTCTAATGTTAATATAGGCATTTCAGCTTTTTTAAGCCTACATTTTGGATGTATATTTTTTCCCAGAATTTGACTTCCTATCTATTCATATTATTGTATTTGAAATTGAGCTCTATAGATAGAACATTCCTGCTCCTGCTATGTATGTATGTATGTATGTATGTATGTATGTATGTATTTATTTATCTATTTGGTACCAGGGATTGAACTCAGGACCTTGTGCTTGTGAGGCAGGTGGCAATACCAGTGAACTAAATCCCTGGCCCTCCTGTTCCTGCTTTTTAAAAATGCAGTCTTATAATCTCTGCCATTTGATTTGAGTGTTTGAAACATTTTAAAGTATAATTATTGATATGGTTCTATTTAGTTCAAACATTTTTCTATTTTGTTTTATGTTCCCTTGTTTGTCAATTCTTGTTACCATTTTTGTTAAATATATATTTTGTTATATATATTTATCTATATTTTGTTATATATATATATATTTCTTTTGCATCTATTTTAATTCCTCTATTGGCTTTTTAATTGTACCTCTTTGAAGCTTTAATTGGCTAAGGATTAAAATGTTTCTTAAAATACATGTTAATCTACTCAGTTAATTCTGAATTATCTTTGACAAAATATAAGAAATTTGCTTTGATATATTACAATTACCCACTCCGTACCATTGCTAATTTTTTTGGTCATATATTCCATGTAGCTTGTTAAAAAGCACTTAAATTACATGGTAAACTTTAAAAAAATAACTCTACCTGCCCTTTTAGATATTACATAAAAATTAAATATATTTCTAAAACATGTTTATTTTTCATTTCTGATGTTTTTCATTCCTTCTTAAATATTTTAATTTCTCTTGAATGCTATTTCCTTTTAGACAAAAGAATTTTCTTTAGCTTTTCCTGTATTACTGCTGCCCTGGCAACAGTTTGTGTTTATTTTTTAAAAAGATTTTAATCTGAAAATATATTTAACATTATTTTAAAGTCATATCTTATTGAGATACAGAATTTTAAGCTGACAATTCTTTTTTTCCCTCTACAGCACTTGCGAAGTTTTAGCCTTCATACTTCTGGAGACTGTGATTAAAAGTCAGTGTTATTTCGTTATCTTTCCTCCTGTGTAATCTATCATTTTCTTTATAAGATTTTTCTTGGTATTTAGCTTTTATCACTTTACATATGATTAGAGTAGGTAGGGTACCGTCTGTTTACCTTTACTTACTATTATTGAACATTTTAAATCTGTTAACATTTGAAAGTTTTCAGCCATTATTTCTCCACATATATTTCAATTTTCTTCTCATTTTTTGTTTTCTATTTTTATTTATTATTTTTGTCTACTGTCCTTCAGAGGTTGGCATGGATATATTTCCTACAAGGTCTGGATGGTCTGTCTGTACATTTCTTTTTCAGTAGTTTTCTCTCTGTTCTTATATTAAGTCATTTCCAGTAATCTATTTTGAAGTTCATGTATTCCTCTACTTTCCTAATCTGATGTTGATTCCATCTAAAGATTATTTTTTCCTGTTATTCTAAGTTCTTCAGTACCATATTTATTTCAGAATTTTAGTTCTTTTTGCAAATTTATTCATACTGCCTTTATTTTCATTTTGTAAACATACTTATCATATTTATACATTGGCATGTTTGGCTTTTATTTTAGGGTTAGTATTATTGATTGCTCTTTTGCCTGAAAATGAGTGGTTCTTATCTGTTCACATCTAATAAATTATTGGTGATTATAGTGTCCTTGGTTCTGCTACACTCTGAGCTTTTGGTTTTGTAATCTACCTGGCTTCAAGCTGCTCTTTCCTTGACATATAGCTGCTGATTCTTTGTTCTGTTCCTATTCCTTCCAGTTGGTGCTTTTCTCCCTGGCTCACTGTGGTCTCCTTTGTGGCCAGGATTTGAGCAGAGACAAGGCTTTTCCTCTGTGATCTTCCTGCTCCTAGCAATTCTTCCTTGATTTGCAGTCAGTGTGCCAGCTCTGTGCCCTGTGCTAGCTCAGCTCAAGATTTCTGCTGCCAGAGCTGAGCATGGTTGGAGGATACACACAGATTAGAATCCTCAAACTCCCATATCTGGCTCCAAATAATACTGTCTATCATGAGAAGATTTATTTCTTGCTGCTACTTGTTTTTCTGCCCTCTCTCCAGAGGCCCCCTTTACAAGTAATTTCTTATTTTAATCCGAGAATTTAAACAGTTCATGCTCAAATCTGAGTCCCACTTCTGGGCTAATTCTTCTGGCAAGACTTCCACTTTACATTTTGATCTGTCTCCTACTTCTGAACTGTTTTATTTGAAGTATCTCTATCCAAAGAGGATGCAATGTTTTTCCTTTTGTAGTTTTCCAACAGCTATTGCCAGTAAGATTTGGCCAGATCATTTGACCAGTGAGTCACAGTTTCACAATTCTTACTTGATTGTAATCGCAGGTTTGGGAGAATAAACTCTTCCCTGGATTGAGTCAGGAATTTATTAATTCAGGTGTGTTTTTTTGAGTAGTTATATTCTTTTTAAAATTTCATGCAGTTTTTGCACTGATTGTTTGCTGGCAGTTTGTGTAAGAGAACATATAATTTCTTCATTATTAGAAGTAGTCTCTGTCTGACTTCAATAATTTATTAACTAGGATGCAGTAAAATGTGTTAGTTTTCCCCTTTTATATTCTGCTACCTTTTGCTTTGTTAATTCTAAGGCATTTTGTTAGGTGTTTATAGTCTTCAAATTGTTTCATCATTTTGTGAAAATGTATTCTTTTATCACAATAAAAAAATCCTTAAAAAGTGTTTTGCTTTAATAACATTAAAAATCAATCTTAATATATGTTGGTAGCACCAGTTATTATATTTATATCACTTTTATATCATTTTAATTTTAATCTTTCATTTTTCAAATAAGTCACTTGTGCAAATATGTAACTGCATTTTAAAATTTTAATGTTTCTAACATATGGCTTAATCTATTAATTCTGTTGTTATTAAGTGGAAAATTGGGATTCATTCCCACCATTTCTTTTGTGCACAATTCTTCTCATATTTAATTGATTAAAGTTGATTATTTTATTTATATCTATTCTGAGTGTTTACTAATTTTTTTAAAGCATTCCAATTTTTATCAAAGTGTATTTGATTTAACAAAATTGAAAGCAAATTATTATCTTCATTATTCTTTTAAAATATATTCATCTTGCAGTTGTGCATATATTTGTCTATACTCTGATTTTATTTTATTACTTAAATTCTTTTATTGGTATATTTTAGGCATACAACAAATTTACAGTTCTCATTGGGAACTTGTACCTTTACATGATGCATCTTGGTTCTTATTTTTTCCCTATTCCTAGACCTCCCTTCACCCCCTCCACCCTTCCCTATTTACAAAGACTTTATTTCCATTTTTTCCATTTCTCATCATTTTTCCTTTCCCTTCATTCCTTTCCCCTGCCCCTTCCACTACCCCTACCATTTTGGACCTTTTCTTCCTATTTTGCATTATCGATTATTCATTCTAATAATTGGTGCATTTTAGGTATACAATATAATGACATTCATCATTGGAAATTTGCACCTTTACATAATCTCTCTTGGTTCTTATTTTTCACCCTTGCCCAGCCCTCCCTTCAACCCCTCCATCCTTCCCTATTTACAAAGATTTTGTTTCCATTTTTCCATTTTCTCATATCAATTCCATTCCCTTCTTTCTTTCCCCTACCCCTCTATACTCTGATTTTAATCCCTGTAAATAATCACTGGTATTATGATTTGCTTATTTTATCGGATTCTTTTTAAAATTTCCTATGAAATTTTCAAACTATTTGTTTATTAATGTTTATCAACCTTTTTGTTTAAATTTACTTCTAGTATTTATGTCTTTCTTTTCTATAGTGCTCAAAATTCTGAGTAAGAATATCAAAATGCTAAAGAAAACTGCTATTGCTGTGGAATTTTATGCACAATCACTGGAAGTCTGTTTCTATAAAGGTTAAGGTTTTAGTTAGGAAGAAGAAAGTTGAACTACTATGAGCTTATCTAGTTTAATTTCATAACCCACAGTTTTTATTTTTGGAAACTCCTTGAGTATATTTCAAATTATTCTATTTTTTAAGTTATTTCTTTTGGTTTGCATTATTTATTTACCTTTACCTATTTATTGATCATTTATTTATGAAAATAAATCATTTAGTTATTTTATACTCCTTACCCACATTTCACACCTTTTTTTTCTAGATTTCTTGGGGGTAGAATAATGCTTTTCACATAGTGGACTGTTTTCTCATTTTCTTATAATCACTTATTGTGCATGCGTTATAGGCAGGCATTTTTCCTCCTTAGGGAACCTTGTGCAGCTTGGTTTAGAATGAGTGGCCACATCTCTAAATAACACTTGTAAAAAATTAATTTCTTAGTTTAGTGCTTCCTATAGCATGTAAGTAGGATAATTGTAGTGACTAAGCTTGCATACCTTCAAAGTGGTAGTTTTTCATCAGTTCCAAACAGAGCCAGCACATGCTCAAATGCTATACTTTGTTCCATCAACAGAAGATTAATAATTCTTTTTTGCTAGACTGTGCTCTTTTGCAAGCTCTAAAATTTCAAATCCAATTCTATGTGCAACAAAACCCGAAGCAAAATGATTCACACTGCATTATTATAGGCTTCAATTTTGTTTTTAATTAACTTTATATTTTATCATTTGCCAATATATTATGTAGACATTTGTATGAAGAACCCTAAATTTTTATAATTCATTTTCTAAAAAGCTCAAATACCTTATAGAAATGACTTTATTACCTATCTTCACTCATTCTTCCCCCTTAAGAACTATATTTTTGTTTGAGCTTATTTTATACCAATGAGTATTTATTGTGCCCATATTATTTACCTATAATAATAGATTCACCTTGATTTGATATTGTCTTTAACCTATAAAATAATGAGCTCACTTTCTAATTAGCAGATTAATTATAGCTAATCACATTATTTTGAACTTCATCTAGAGTATAGTATAACTTATTGATATTATAAAGGACAAAAATAAACCAGGTTGATTAAAAAACATTTTCATTAGTCTATATTCTGTAAGAATTTTTATCTCTTTTTTACAAGTTAGCAAAGTGGCACTCATGTAATCAAGCTAAACTTTCTTAATTTCTAATCTATAATTTGCACATGATGGACTATTGAACACAAAGATAACGAAATAATGATTACTAAAACTTAGAGAATTTTTGCCAAAACACAGGCAAATCATGGCCTAATTTATTTACCAATATAAAGTAAACACCATTGCTTTATCCCCTAATATTAATGAAATCACGACCCTTTCACTTATTTTGTGATATTTAACATGTGTTAAAAAAACACACTTTGCAAAGAAAAGAATAAGAGTGAACATTTAGTGAGTTAGCACTCACATGTACTTCTGTATTTCTCAGAATAGCAACTGTGCTTGTGACCTACCCACAAGTAATTCATTTTTACCTGGAACCTATGTGTGTGATCTTATTTGCAAAGATACTCTTTGTAGCCATAAAAATTGGTTATTACTTACCAAACTTGTAAAATATAGCTAATGATCTTTCAAAAATTACCTACTGCAAATAAAGATTTATTTTGGAAGGCTTTAGATATATACCAAACATAATAATATTTACCAATTACTTTAAATAGAAACATCATTATTAACCAATAACTTAATATATAAGAGCATATATAAATCTGGTCCGACCAGAGATTTTGATTTCCATTTAATTAGACATCATAATTAATAGTCACAGATATTCATAACAATTACCAATCTTTTAGAATGGTGGTTTCACAGAATAAAACTTTTCTGAAGCTACATAAAATATGATTCAGCCTTTTCACTGGTTCCTTTTTTATCTAGTGGAAGTTTATGAGAAAAAGGCTGAATCAGAATTTTGTTTTTGTGTGATTCTGACACACTGTATGCTTTTAACACATAGTTGCTAGAAGCCACCATGAAGAAGCAAAAATCTATTTTCATCCAGTTGGAAATTGTACATACAAGAAAGAGAGATTTTACATTCTGAGAAATGTATCTTATCCATCCATATCAGCCAGTTGTTCTCAACACAAATGATAAAGTTTAGAAACCCTTAAGAAAAACTTTGTATCAATGAAAATCTAAGGTTACCCTGCAAATATATTGAAATAGAACTCCTGGGTAGCTACAGGATCTAAGAATCTATTTTAGCAGCATTCTATTATTCACTGTACTTGTATTCCACTTTGGAAAGAACTGGACCGGTGTTTCTGAAGATTTAAGTGAAGAGTTCTAATTTAATATGGCTGGAGTTGGACCTGAAATTCAGCATTTCTAACAACATCTTAGAGAGAGTCAAGGCTGTAGATGTGTGGGATAACTGGAGTTAGCCAGAACCTAGCAACAATGCCTGATTCATAGTGAAATTCAACAGGTCGGTATCGATTGGAGAAGCATCTATATTACTGTGTCTATACTAGCCTTAAGGTGTTTACCACACAATGCTTTGTACAAGGTCCCTCAAATGCCCATGTGTGAAAGGCCTGGCCTGCAGATGGTGCTTTTGGGAGTTATTGAGAGGTGGGGCTGAGCGGAAGATCCTTAAATCATGAGAACAGGCCCTCAAAAACTCTACTCTATCCTCAATCTACTGCTCCGATCGTGAACTGAATAGCATTCTCCACTATACACTATTGGTATGATGTGCTACCTTTGCCAGAGGCCCAAACGTAAGGAGCCACTTATCTTGGACCCAAATCTCCATAAGTGTGAGCCAAATAAATCTTTTCTAAATTAACTGCCTCAATTATTTATAGTGATGGAAAGCTGACTCATTTTCACCTTCTAGGTTACATTAGATTTCTTATATGTGATAAATTCCTTTTCATAGCTCTATCTTGCATGAAGGAAAGGTTCCTATTCTATGTTTGCATCTTAAAAGCAACATGCGTACTATCTGGGAAAATGAAGATAGTTACTGAATTTCTCCTGAATTGATACAAAAATTAAAGGAGAAATAAACTAACCAATGAATCACCTAACCAGACAGTAAAATCTAATAAGGATCTTTTGGGGCCACACTTCTAAACAGTAATTTACAAATATATATATTGCACTCATCAGGTTAGATAGGTTGTTTGTTTGTTTATTTGTTTTGTTTTATTTTTAGAATAACCAAACTTATTTGAGAACACTGGCTAAATAAAAGATTCAACGATATTTATGCATTTTACTACTTCCTTCATTCATATATCTCATACAACTATTAAGTAACTCATTTGTTGCATTTTTTAGTTGAGAAGACCAATGAAAAACTAATACTATGTAGATTTTGAAAAATGAGAAAACTGAATCTCACAGAGGCTGTGTTAGTTGCCAAAATTCAGCAAATAGTGGAGAAGGCAAATATAAAATATCCTGATGTTCTCAGTTATGTTCTAAAGTAGGACAGCCAATCTGTTAAATCAGAACTGTTGTGTCATGTAGCCAGATAAGCTTATTTTACAGTGAGTATCAGTCAAGTCAACAGGGCCATTTTTTTATGTCAACATTGACATGATTGCTTATGAGTGATGATATCTACTAAGGGAAAATGTAGAAGAAATGAATGGCATGGAGGACAGGAAGCTAAGAAATTCCAAGCATAATGCTATGGTGTTGTAAGGATATTTCTTGATTTTCACTTGTAAACACTTTCTAGTTTCTTTATAAGTTTGGCAAATTTCTATCCCTGATTGGGATTATACCATGATATTCATTAAGCTGGATGGGATCAACATCATCATTACCAGTAAAATGTATCTCCGAAATCAAGGACAATTCTCACTGAAGTGTTCAACTTAACAGAATAATTGACACCTTTGTTGCCTTATTTCAGAGGTCATTGTATGGTAATGGAAAACTATTTCTGTTTACATATAAAATGCAATTAGACTGTGGGCTGAGGTAAGCTGATTCTGTAGCACAGCAATTGAATGTCAGAGAAAATAGGGCAAAATACTTTGTTCTATTCCACAGTCTACATATCAGGACCTTTGGCATTCCTATCCCACCCATTAAATATTAGTCACTCTCAATCATTGGAAAACATAATTCAGAAAATGAACTCAAATTTTTAGATCGCTCCCTTGGCAGTTAAAAAGTTCTCTATTTAAATTCTTTTCTGCCTCTCCCAAAGCCACCTCGATATCCTGCCTTTTTCTCTGTTCTCCATCTCATTTTATATTTCTTTTGTTCATGCTCATTCTATTTACACATGATAAACTTACTGGTGCTAAGTTTTGGCTGATTAATGATAATCCAGGGTGGAAAAGTTAAGTTCTGCAGAAGCATGTTAGCTGGGAAGCTTTATGTTGGAGGTAGGAAGGCAGAATGAAACATGTGGGAGGTTTTCCTGTCCCACCCTTCATAGTGTGTAGGTGTGATTATAAAGACCTGAGCTTTACTAAATCTGCTTAATACTCAGAGATGGACAGATCAGGGGATGGAGTTGAATTTTATACCTTCCATTCAAAACACAAACTAGAGCAAGTGGACGGTGAGGACCTCCTCAGTGTGGAGCGGGGCTCCCTCCTGCCTGTGCCCCCACCCCAGCAACCAGTTTAGCCTGCAGCACCCCCCACCCCCACTCCCTGCCTCTGGCCTCCTGGCTGTGCTGGTACCTGGCTCCACACTATAGAGGCACAAGGGCTCATAAACGCCATTGTCCTGAGCTCCAGAAGATAGAGCAGAGGTGAACAACAGAAAGAGGGCTGCTCTCAGGCTCCTTGATGAAAATTGAAGCCCACTGGAAAGTGAAGAGAATCTCTGTAATAAGGGCACACCAGACCTCCATACTTGGTAAGTTGGAGGGATCATCACCTCCCATTGGAAACTGGATTATCTTCAGGGGAAGGGCAGCTGGAACCTGCAGTAGAACCTTGTAGAGTTCAACCCTGCAGGAAGACAGGGACCTCAACTTGGGACTTGCAGCCAGAAATCTGCCTGAATCTCACGGGTCTGTGACTGGCTTGCTGAGACTCATTGACTTATATCTGCACACTGCTGCCCACATTGTCTATTGTGACAGCAGAGACATACCCTGAAGGAGGCCCTTCATTTTTATTTTTTATTTTCAAAATTATTTTTTGCGCTTATTTTTAATTTTAATTTTTTCTACTCTTTTCAAATTTTTCTTTTTTTTACTTCTGTAATCTTTTCTTTCTCTCTCTCACTCTCTCATTTTCTTGCTGTCCCACATTGTACTTCGTCTCCCTTTTTGCTCCTGTTCTGGCCCTAATTTGAATTTCTTCTTTATTTTTGTTTTCTTCTCATTTTCCTTCTCCTGTCATTAGTTTTCAAGGAAAGTAGATACAGTTTCTAGCCTTCCTATTGCTGTTAGGTTGTTCTGTACTCATCTTTGTTCTTTCATTCTGTCTTTTCCTCTTGCCTTCAATAGTTTCTTAGAGTTTGTGTGATCTTCCTGTGTCCTCTGGCCTCACTGCTAAACTTTCCCTATCCTTCTACCTATCTATCCCTCCCTCCCCAGCTCCTTCTAACTCTCCATCCCAAAGGGTAAAGTTGGTATATTGAAGAGTTGATTCACTATGAACATATGTTGGGGTTGTCCTCAATTTTGATGTAATTCACACAGTTAAAGGTGATAGATTAATAACTACCACAAATTGTCATTTTATAAACTGTGCTTGACACTGTAGTGTTGCTGACTGTATCACTTGGGCTAGGGTGTTGTGTTTGATCTAATCAATTGTTCTTCCTGGTACAAAGAAAATGAGATAGCCTCAGAGTCATTAGAGACTCAAAACCTAAAGACCAGCTATATCTGGAAGATACTTCTGAGAAGCAATCATTCCATAAGGGTTCTAAATAGAAGCAAAAAAGATATTTACACTAAGCAATTTCAAAGTATCAACCCAGGAATTAAACCAAGGAGAGTATCAAAAACAAAAATGAGAAGACATTTAAGCAAGGCACAAACCCAGACTTCCATCCCACCAAAGTCAAATTCTGGGGGAAATGAGATGGAAAAGTCTGATAATCAACCATGTGGGCACCCTGAACTGATAGCACAGGAGGTAACAAAACAGATGAATGAGGCTGTAGAAAAATTCAAAACAAAAATAATTTCCCAGATAACTGCAGAGATGGTGAGCAGAGTGAAAGACATGATTAGAGGCTGTAGAACAGAAACAGAAAAAAAAAAAAAATAGATGAGCTCAGAGCCATGCTGGAAGCCATGAATGACCAGCATAAGAAAGAAATGGAAACCATGAAACAGATGCAAACAGATATCCAGGAGATTAAAAACTCCACTGAAAGTATTTAAAGCAGATTGAAAAAATGTGAAGATAGAATATCAGATATGGAAGACAGGATTGCAGTTAGTGACCAAGAAAACAGAGATTTCTTGAAAATAGTAAGGGACCATGAGAAATCAATCCAGCAGCTGCTAGATGATGCAAAGAAGAATAACATAAGACTGATAGGAGTCCATGAAAAAACAGGAGAAATTACAATTGACATAAAAAACTGTTCACAGAAGTAACAGTAGAAAAGTTCCCAGACAGAGGTAGAGATTTGGAAATACAAATAAGTGAGGCACATAGAACCCCAACTAGCCACACACACACACAAAAATCTACACTTAGACATATAATTGTCAAGATCCCAGAAACCCAACAGAAGAAAAAATTCCTACAAGCACTTAGAGAAAAGAAACAAATCACATATAAAGGAAAGCCCATCAGAATGACGGCAGACTTCTCAACACAAACCCTCAAGTGAAGGAGAGCCTGGAATGAAGTATTTCAAGCCCTAAAAGAAAATAACTTCCAACTTAGACTATACTATCTTGCAAAATTATCTTTCAAAATCAATGGGAAAATTAGATACTTCCACAGCAAAGAACACCTGAGAAATTTCATGAATACCAAACTAGCACTGCAAACAATTCCAAACAATATTCTAGAAAAGGACAATGAAAGTCACTACTCCAGGAGGCCCAAAAGAGGGAAGCCAAAAGAAAAGGTAAAAAAAAAAGTGCCAACCACAGTAAAATATGACAAGGATAAGTCAATATCTATCAATTATAACTATCAATGTTAATGGCCCCAATTCACCAATCAAAAGAAATAGACTGGCAGAATGGATTAAGAAGCAAAATCCAACAATATGCTGTATACAAGAAACACACCTAACTCAAACAGAAATTCATAGACTGAAAGTAAAAGGATAGAAAACAGTTCTCCATGTGACAAGAACCTGTAAAAAAGCAGGAGTAACAATCTTATTTGCAGACAAAGTAGATTTCAAATCAAAACTAATTAAGAGAGACAAAGATGGTCACTACAGCCTTGTGAAGGGAAGAATCCAAGAGGAAGAGATGACAATCATAAATATATATGCACCAAATATGAATGTCCTTATAACTATACAAAACAAATATTAATGGACATGAAAAATCAAATAAGCACTAATACAATTGTAGTGGGGGATCTCAATACCCTACTATCACAAATAGACAGATGATCTAGATAAGAAATCAACAACAAAATTCTAGAACTGACCCAAGCTGTTGAACAAATGGACTTAATAGATGTTTACAGAGTGTTCCACCACACAAAATCAGAATATACATTCTTTTCAGCTGCACACAAGTCATTCTTCAAAATAGACCACATGCTAGCTCATAGGACAAGTTTAAGTAAATGTAAAATAATTGAAATTACCCCCTATATATTATTAGACCATAGTGCAATAAAATTGGAGATCAATAGCATAAGAAACCACAAAATCCCCACAAACACATGGAATTTGAATAACACTCTCCTGAAAAACCAATGGGTCACAAAGGAAATTAAAGAAGAAATTAGACACTATCTACCAGTAAATGATAATGCCAGTACAACATACAGGAATCTATGGGACACAATGGAAGCAGTCCTATGAGTGAAATTCATAACAGTGAATGCCCATATTAGGAAAACAGGGAACTCAAGGTAATGGTGAACCTAAAGCTCCTAGAAAAAGAAGAGCATAACAAACCCAAAGCTCATACAAGAGAGGAAATTAAAAAGATCAGTGCAGAAATCAATGCAATGGAGACTATGAGAATGATACAAAAACATCAATGAATCAAAGAGTTGGTTTTTTGAAAGAATAAATAAAATCAATAAACTTTCAGCCAACCTTGTAAAAAAAAGGAAAGGAAAGGCTCATATTCACGCAATTAAGAATGAAAAAGTTGAAGACACAACAGATTCTGCAGAAATCTAGAGGATCTTCAATACCTACTTTGAGAACCTGTACTCTAATAAATTGGAAAACACAGAAGAAATGGACAGATTCCTAGATATATATGAATTGCCAAAGTTAAATGAAGAAGATATAGAAATTCTAAACACTCCAATTACAATGAGTGAAATTAAAACGTAATTAAAAATTTACCAACAAAGAAAAGCTCAGATGCTGATGGCTTCACTGCTGAATTCTACAGGACATTTAAAGAAGAACCATCGCCATTACTCTTTAAACTCATCAATGAAATTGAAAGGGAAGCAAGGCTTCCACATTCATTCCTGGAAGCAAGTGTTACTTTGATTCCAAAACAGAGGAAAGACCCAACCCAAAAAGAGAACTACAGGCCAATCTCCCTAATGAACATAGATGCAAAATCCTCAACAAGATACTGGCAAACAGAATACAGAGGGTCATCAAGAAGATCATACACCCTGACCAAGTCAGATTTATCCCAGGGATGCAAGGATGGTTCAACATTTGTAAATCAATAAATGTAATACACTATATTAACAAATTCAAGGACAAAAACCACATGATCATCTCAATAGATACAGAAAAGGCATTCCACAAAATCCAACACCCATTCATGATAAAAAAAAAAAACTACAGAAAATGGGAATAGAAGGTCTTTATCTCTTTTATCAATTTCATAGATTAAGGCTATCTATGAAAAACCAATAGCCAACATCATACTAAATGGTGAAAAACTGAAAACTTTCATGCTAAAATCAGGAACAACACAAGTATGTCCACTATCACCACTCCTGTTCAATGTAGTTTTGGAAAGATGAACCATAGCAATTAGAAAAGAGAAAGAAAAGGAACAAAGATAATAAAGGAAGAAGTTAAAATGTCATTATTTCCTGATGATACGATACTTTATGTAGAAGATCCAAAAAACTCTGCCAAAAGACTTCTAGACTTAATTGACAGATTCAGTAGAGTAGCCAGATACAAGATCAAAACTCAAAAAAAAATAGCCTTCTTGTACACAAATAACAGACTCCCTGAGAGAGATAGTAGGGAAATAATTCCTTTCACAATAGCATCCAAAAAAATTAAATATCTAGGAATCAATTTAACAAATGAAGCAAAAGACCTCTACATGGAAAATTACAGCACTCTGAAAAAAGAGATCAAAGAGGATATTTAAAAAATGGAAAGACATCCCACGTTCCTGGGTAGGAAGAACCAATATAGTGAAAATGGCCATGCTTCCAAAACTACTATATAGATTTAATCCAATGCCAATTGAAATTCCAACAATATATTTCACTGAAGTAGACAAAAAAAAATCCAAAAATTCATTTGGAATCAGAAGAGAGCTAGAATAGCAAAAGCAATTCTAGGCAACAGAGACATGGCTGGGGGGATCACAATCCCCAACTTGAAACTATACTACAAAGCTATGTGATAAAAATAGCATGGTACTGGCAAATAAACAAACCCAAGGATCCCCAGAATAGAAGACGTAGAAATAACTCCAGACATACTCAGCCACCTCATCTTTGACAAAGCAGCCAACCACCCTCAATGGAGAACAGATAGCATATTTAATAAATGGTGTTGGAAAAGCTGGATTTCAACCTACCAAAGATTAAAACTAGACCCATACCTATCATCATGCACTAAACTAAGATCAAAGTGGATTAAAGATATAAATATTAAAAGAGAAACACTAAACTTGCTGCAAGATAATTTAGCTAGAACTATTGAAGACACTGGAATTGGAAAAGAGTTTATGAACAAATTCTCAGTAGCATGGGAACTAGCAGAAAGAATTAACAATTGGGATCTCATCTTATTAAAAAGCTTCTGCACTGCAAGAGAAACCACCAACAGAGCTAAGAGACAACTTGCAATGTGGGAAAAAAATTTTAGCAGCTGTACCTTAGACAAAGGACTACTATCTAGAATATATAAAGAAACAAAAAAAATCAGACCCCCCCAAATTCAAAGACCCAATTCAAAAATGGGCATCTGAAATGAACAGACATTTCTCAGACAAAGAAGTAAAAGCAGCAAATAAATATAGGAAAAAATGTTCAACATCACTGGTCATTCAAGAAATGCAGATGAAAACAACACTGAGATTCTACCTCACCCCAGAAAGAACGGCTGCTATCAAGAAATCAACCAGTAACAAATGCTGGCAGGGCTGTGGGGAGAAAGGAACCCTTCTCCATTGTTGGTGGGAGTGCGGACTTCTGCAACCACTGTAGAAATCAGTATGGACATACCTCAAAGAACTAGGACTGGAAGTCCCATTTGAGCCAGTTAGTCCGCTGCTGGGTATCTTCCCAAAAGAATTAAAAGAATCACATCACAGTGATATATGTGCACCCATGTTCATAGCAGCACAGTTTGTAATAGCTAAAACTTGGAAACAGCCTAAGTGCCCATCAACTGCAAACTGGATAAAGAAGACGTGGGTTTTTTATAAAATGGAGTATTACTCAGCCATAAAGAGTGAGAAACTAGAGCCATTTATAGCTAAATGGATGCATATTGAGGCCATACTCTTAAGTGAAATAAATAGGACACATGTGTAAATGTCAAATAGTTTCTCTGGTGTGAGAAACTGAAAGTATAAATAAGGATTAAAATGATTAAAATGAATAATTGATAATTTGAAATAGGAAACGATCCAAAGGTGTAGGGATGACGGGAGGGTAAGGGGAAAGGAAATAAGGGAAAGGAAGAATTATGTGAAAAGGAAAAAATGGAAACAAAGTCTTTGTAAATAGAGAAGGGTGGAGGGGGTGAAGGAAGGGTAGGGAATTGGGAAAGAAATAAGAACCAAGATACATCACGTACATGTACAAGTACCAAATGATAAATGTAAATGTATTGTATACCTACAATGTACCAATAAATTAATTTAAGGGAAAATATCACAACCTAATACAGCATCAGCAGCAATGAAGAGTTTTAAGTGGCAAGTCATTGTAAAAATAAGGATATGCACAGCAAATGAAATTAAAAATTATAATCTCAAAGTAATCATGTAGCATCAAGGGATGGCATTAAATGTATTTTTTTAAAGGTGGAATTAAAGCCTGCACTTGATTTATGCTGAGTGCTTCTGCATCGGTATAAGTATAAATAAAGAATCTTGTAAATCTGTGGAATTTATTCTAACCTTTATATTTGTTGCTTTGTAGTAGAGTTCTCTAGAGGATTTAGCTGTAATTAATACCACTATCTTGTCTTGACCTATTTGCAGCTGAAAGCTAAATATTCCTAGGCTTATCTAAGAAATACAAGTCTAAAAACATTCCCAATCTCAGCTAAAGTCCTATACATGTTTCCGCTGTGAGATTTAAGAATGTACTCACTCAAAAACCCAAGTTCAAACTTCTGTCATGTAATAATGTAATCACTTCTCCTGTAATCAAGAACATTTTATGCAGTTATAAGGTATTTTACAAGTTCCCTCATAAGGGTTTTGTTGCTGTTTTTATTTTTCCCTATGATTATGATAAATCAGGTTCAGATTACAGCAGAGACCTTCAATATTTTACAGAGCTCTTACTAACTTCTGAATCTTCATCTAAACAAGGGTTCTTAGAAAACCATATTTCTGTAGACAAGGTTCAAAGGGCACAGACTGATGGTAGCTGGAGTAATAAACTAAAGAGTGAGTGACAAAGAGAATGCTCAAATACCTGTAAGGCTTTTTTGTGATAAATAAGATTGACAAAATTAATCAAGTTCTTTTGCCCTCTAAAACTCTGAGATAGTCGACAAGATGGGGATTGATTTAAAGATTTAAATGCAAGCCATTCTTTTTGGTGGGGCTTCAAGAACAGCTGTTCAAACTATAACACAATCTTTGATAGTTTGATCAATACTAGTTTAAGCAAAGATAAAACTAGCTGCACAGAATGTCAATTTGGTACACAAAGGGGTCAATTCCAAGGCTTCTAAACAATTTTTCCTACAACCAACGTGTTTCACTCTTCCACTTGGAAAGAAATCAGTTTGCAAACACATGCTACCTGTTTTACTGCAGCCTCCACCAGGAGAAAATATACCTACTACGGAATGTAAAGCAAGAGGAAATAAAACAATCACAAACACTAACCAGTATTGTCACTTGGAAGAAATATTGATCACATGCCTCCTATTAACAGGTGCCTAAGCAAAGTAATGTGGAGATGTAAATGGACTGACCCTGGCTTTGGAGAAATACATAACATAGTACCGAAGATATTGAAAAATGTGGAAGGTTCATATTTAAACAGTCAAAACTGACAACAAAAATGCTTAGGATGCAATCAGTAGGAATTAATCAAAAATTATAATTTAGTTGATGACAGAGAGAGTCCTGAGCAATATAGGATGTGAAGCATCTTTTGAAGTACATGCCATACATACATCAAAGGTAAAGAATGATTGGAATAGGTACATTCAATAAATTTATTTATCATGTTTGTTTTAAAAATTACTGGATTTCTACAATGTATGAGACTCTCAGAGACACTAGGAATATAGACATGAACAAGAAATAGTCACTCTCAAGAGCTCATCTGGTCTGACAGAGAATCATAGTACAAGAACTAGAGACAAGATTTCTTCTGGCCTCTTATGCTCTTCACAAATTACTGGACACTGGGGACTGCAGGTTGTGAACACCTCAGATCTACAGACCTTTCAGGTCTCAGTATTTCAGGGGTCTTAAAAATCTCCAAAACTATGGCTTAAAGCTCATATCAAATTCCACTGATGTCTCTGCCTTCTAACCTCTCCTTGACTTCATAGTCCCAACAAAGTCCAGTCTATAGATTTCATTAATTGGGATATTTCAGGAAATAGAGTTATGTATTTTGCTGTTGGCTTTTATTTTCTCTCTGGGACATACACCAGTCAACCACATGGACAAAAAGGCATATTATTCTACCAAGATAATCAAGCAAATGAAGCTTCAACGGTAGAGTTTTAAAAAGTATTTTCAGAGTGCTCTGTAAATAAAAAATGGAGAAGGAACTCTCTCTAAGAAACTCTTCTAAGTATTATTTTTAACTGTAAAAGTAACATTCATTCTCATAAATGTTTTAAACACACACACACACACACACACACATATATATATATAAATCTTTGTTCATTAGGCAGTTTAATGACCTTGTTTACCTAAATCAACTATGCTATTATCTTTCCTGTCTCTTCTTTGTCATATCAGAACTGCTTCACTCCTGAGTCAAATATCAGGCTTACCACTAACTGACCAGTGGTTCTCAAAGTTAATTATCTGTGCAGATTCCAAATTAAGTGGTGGAAAACATCAATAATGTACCATGTCAGTTTTGTATTTGAGTGATCCGCTTTGGAGCTTCTGTTCAGGATAAGACCAAACTGAAATGCAAAGCAGGGGCTGGGGTCTAATTTCAGCTTGGCCTCTGGGTTGTCTTCCAACCTCGTTCATTTTAAGGGGCAAATTCAATTTCCTGCAGTTTTCCTGAAGTCCCTGTTTTATTGCATGCTACAGGGTCACTCTTAAATTACAGAGGCCACTTCCATGTCTTAGTTGGCCCTGTCAAAATATGGATCGTTGCACTTCACAGCCCACAGGAAAATCTCTACTTAGATCCCTAGATTACACAGTCTTAAACAATAAAACATAATAATAACAGTGGCTATCATAGTCACATAATAAAATTTAATCAATGGAGCTACTATCCCAGAACAATCCAGGGGGAGGAGATTATACATCAAGGATCATGAATTTTGGGGCCATCTCAGAATTCTCCCTTCCCTTGCCCTGCAATGGTAGTTTCTTCCATCTGACAGAGGTTTTCAACTCATGCTCCTATTCTCTTCCCCTTTTCAACATCCATGTTCTGCTCCATAATTAAACACACAATGGAATTTAGGAGATAAAGGGAGTTTCTTGATTAGTTTTGTCAATAAATATTTATATGTTAGCTTTGTTAAACTTTAGAAATTATCATTTCTTTCACTTTGATGGTAAGGAAAGTGATTGATGGAGTATTTAAATAATGAGCTCTTTGATCATGTAGTTCTTAAATTGCATATCAAAATTTTGAAGCCAGACCACCTGACTTTTGAAATCCTACACTATTTCTGCTCCATCACTACTTCTACAGTTTTCTTAAAGATGTTGAGGAAGTGAACAAGTAAGGAATCCACCCAAACAATGTGGTCTTGTAGAGTCAACAGACCACAGAGGTATTAAATACATACTGCCAAGGGCCACTCCAAATATGTTAGCATTAATATGATATTCATGTCTACTTGGAATTAATTTATTAATTGTTATTTGAATAACTTAATACTTTAAGTATAGAAATAGAAAGTAGCGAAAGTTTTGAAAAGACCATAAGATTTCCATTAGTAAAGGCAATAGATTATCAATTTCTGAAAAGACCATAAGATTTTCAGTAAGAAGGCAATAGATTATCAGTTAAGTCCCTAGGTAAGAATGAGTAGAATGTGCAAGTGCCTAATGGAATCATCACAGAAGCATTTGGAATTATTGTCAAGTGTAGTTTTGATTTGGAAAATGTTTCTTATCTGAAATACAGGAATCTACTGATATGCAATGAAGGTATAGCAGACATCTCTGCCCAGTATTAGCAGGCTCTGGTTAATTGCGACCCAGTCCCAGTACCCTTTGTTCCCTCCAAGCAAGATAAGCAGTGCTTCTGCCTGCATATCAGCTACCAACAGATGCTTCCAGATACTTCACACTATGTTGCTAGATGTCTTCAAACTATACCCTGCTCACCTTCTTTCCACACTTGCAATCAATAAATACTGGGTGCCCTTGGTGCTCTTTGTCTTTGCTGCAGAGAGCAGCTTAGATCAGCCCCCAAACCCAGCTTTCCCTCTAAGTCTTGTTTTCTCTCTTTATTCTTATTATCATGTATTGTATTGTCTCACAGGATACTGAGACTCACTGCAGGAGTCTTCAATAACACCTCCTTTCCCACTTTGAATAGTATCCCTGTGAATAGATGGATGGATGAATATGTTTTTTAATTAAAAGTAATGCACCTTTTTTTCTCATTTAATTTGGACCTATTCCTTTTTGAGGTCTGTAAAATCATAGGAATATGAGATATGAAAATGCAGTGAACGGAAAAATCAATTGGTTTACAAAAATTATGTAGGCAATGGTCATATTCATTGCATTTTCAGTTAGTATATTTGGTGTAAGTCCAGTTTTTTACATAAAGGTGAAGTGAGTTTTCCTTTTCTTTTAGGAAAGTACTGAACACATGTAAAAAGGAATGATTTATGAGAATAGTAGATCTAAGGTCTCAACTTATATTTTAGCTGCTGCCTCACATGTAGTTAAAATAGATAGAAAGCAATTACAGAGAAAACGTAAAGGTCCCTTCTCCATTATCACTCTTACAGGGCCTCTAACTTGCTTAATTAATCTTTTTTATTACGGAAACAAATTATTTTGCCTATCTGTATCCCACTATGCAAATAGTCCCTAAAACCACATTTATCAGATGGACTTCCATAACATAGGAGTGTAAAAATAATTCATATAATGTTGTTGCTGAAAGACCTTTAGGATTAACAGTAGATTTGAGATTTAGCTCAGCATTTGAATTATTTAAAGTGCTTTGAAAAATGTATCAAAGCTTAAATTGCATCCCTGGAGATTGTGATGTAATTGGTCTATGTAGAATTTGAGCACCAAGTTTTTCTTCTTTTTTTTATTAAAAAATGTCTCAGGGGATTCTGAGACGTAATTGGATCTGGAGGCCACTTCTTAAGACACTTCATCCCAACAAACAAAAGTTGCAACAGATAGTAGTAATTCTTCACTGAAGGTTACCATGGAGCTATCCATTTAACTATTTCTTTGGTTTGTTTTGCTTGGAATTAACCCATTGTTACTAACTTCAGCCAAGGAAATATTTTGTTTCTCTATCATGTTTTCATCTTCTAATAAGAGAGAGATAAATCAGGTCTACTAACCAAGCACATAATGTTGTTTTTAAGACCTAGAGAGAAAGACCAGTTTGGAGGAAAATGCAAACTGAGATATTGACTCTTTGGAGTACACAAGTAGGTGTTAATGTAATAAGAAGTTTTTGAATAGGGAGAAGGAAAACCAAATTTCTTGCTTCTTTCAGTTAGGCTCACTTCCTAAATATGATGATAAAATCATAGATATGTTCACAGGTTTTAGGAACACAGTCATAACTAATTTTTTATGCCATCTCATAAATTACGTTGAAGAGGTAGCATTTTTAAGTTAAATTTTAAAATCTCTTGTTAAAAATAATTTTCAACAAACTGAAATGTTTCTAAATTAGTTTTCTTGTGTTGTCATCTTATATATTTATGTCTTAATTCTTTCTTGTACTATCAATTTCTGTTTCCTAAAATTTCTTTAAATTTCTTTATTTTTATTTTTATTAGTGCATGTTTGCAGTACATAATGTTTACATTCTTTGGGTAGCATTGGTACATCTTAATTCCTTGCCTTGTCTCCCCCCACCCCTTCTCTGCCTCTTGATTTCCTTCCAATTTGAGGAAGATCTATCTCCCTACTTCCTATTATCTATCATTGATTTTTCTCCTTGTTTATAATCTGTGTTTCTTGGATAAAAGAACATGTGATATTTCAGCTTATGTGTCTGATTTATTTCACTTAAGAATAATAGTCTCAGGACCGGGGATTTAGCTCAGTGGTTTCATCGCCTGCTGTGCAAGCATAAGGGCCCGAGTCGATCCCCAGCACCAAAAAAAAAAAAAAAAGAAAAAGAAGAATAGTCTCAAGGTGCATCCACTTTCCTACAAATGACTCATTTCTCTTTATGGCAGAATAGTATTCCACTGTGTGTAATATATTTTATTTATCCATTCATCTGTTGATGGACGTATAGGCCACCTCTAAGATTTAGTTATTATGAGTTGTGCTGCTATAAACATGTGTATGCATGTTTCACTGTAATATGATGTTTTTGACTCTTTCAGGAAGATATCTAGAAGGGGAATAGCTGAGTCAAATGGAATTTCTAGTTAGTTTTTGAGGAATTGCCATACTAATTTCCATAGTGATTGCACTTGTTTATATTTCCACCAACAGTGTACAAGGGTTCCATTTTCCCCACAACCTCACCAGCATTTGTTAATATTTGGTTTGTTGATGATGTCCATTCTTTCTTGTGTAAGGTGGACCCCCAGTATTCTAATTTGCATTTCTCTAATGGCCAGCTATGTCGAGCACTTCTTCATGTATTTATTGGCCATTTGTATTTTTTTCTGTGAAGTGTCTATTCATTTCACTGGCCTATTTTTTGATTGGGTCTTTTATTTCAGTGGGTCTAATTTTTTGAGTTTTTTTATATTCTAAATATTAATCCTCGGTCTGAGGAAGAGCTAACAAATTTATTCCCTTTCTGTAGTTTGATATGTGAAATACCTACTTTTTGAAATTTTAAACTGTTGTTAAACATGAAATTCAATTTGAATTCTTAGAAAAATATTTTTAGCACAAAAAGACACGTGTGAATTCAATGTTACCAATTTTTCATTTATTTGAAGTTTTGTGTCTGATCTTTTAAAAGTGATTATAAAGGACTCTCGGTAGGCTTGTTTCTGTGCATCCTAGCCCTTGAAATTTAAGAAAAATGATCTTTTCTGCTTCAATTGTCTCAACCTCCTGTGAAGACTTTCAGAAATTTACAATTAGGTGGCTTGTGTTAACACCGAAAGACATCTTGCAGCCTAGTAAGAACATTGTTTTAATCTGTGCGCTGTTGTTTGTTGTTCAGACTACTAGAAAAGAAGGTCTTGGCTACCCAGGTAATTCACAAGGAACATAAGAGAAAAGAAATCTCGGTTTTGTTTAATGGGAATCGGACCAAAACTTTGTTGCAAGTGACTGAATACTACAAACCATCTCTAATTTCCAGAATATTTGCCTTGTAGAAAAACATCCAATTAAAATTCAAAAGTAGCCACAAGACCTTCACATTTGGGGAATTTGAAAGGCAGCATTTGCTTTTATTTATTTATTTTTAACCACCAGAAGGATCTTTCTGCACACAGGAGATACCAACACTTTCAACGTTGCATCCTCTTTTTGTAGAAAAAAGTGCTGTCAAAGGTAGTAAGTTCATGGGTCGAACTCATCCCATCAATCAACCTTACGGAATTCAGGAAAGGTCTCTTTATCCTGACCTCCTCCAGATGGTGACTTGCTTTAAATGTGGATGTTTGAGCATGAAACTTTCTTTTAAAGCAATTGATATATTTCTTAATCTGTGAGTCTCTGAATCAAAATATTATTTAACTTAAAGACATATACTGATACAAATTAATCAAAGTTTATAAACTTAATATTTAATACGAAAGATAGCTGTTCTCTAAGAGAGGAAATACTAAAATAAATATGAAAACTAATATAATTCATTGAATGCTATACGTGAGGTAAGTACAGGTTTATTGATGCAGAGAGGATGGAAAGTAGTATGTACTAGACAACATGATGCCCTTTATGTACTTATTCATAGTGTGGTCACTAATGAAAGATCTTTGGAGACTGCTTTTACCTCTGGAAAACCATCTGATAGTTTTGGGGCTTATAGCCACTTCAAAGGCTTAGACTTGAGTAACCATGATAAGCAAGCTTCCTTGTTTACTTGTGTTGACCACAGAGTGTGAACAAGGTAAAAGCATTTTCAACTAGAACAATACTAAGTTTCTTTAATGCTGCATCGTTACCTAGCCCAGTGCTTCTCAAACTTTTATGTGTACTTGGGACCTTAATAAAAATCTTGATCTCAAATATTTAAGCATAAAATCCATGTCCCCCCAAACATCTAAGTGATTCTGCTGTTGCTGAGTTAGTCACTACACCTGTAGCGGCACAACCTGGCTTACCCGGCTAATATAGTGACAGTCATGGAATTGCAACCGATTATCATTATTCTAAATTCAGCATTTATCTCCCAAATGCTTCCAGGGTGGTGTATTGAATTTTAAACTATAGGTAATAATCTTCAAGTGGGTACTAAAGTCAGTGTAGTAATCAATAAAATTATGACCTGAAATTAAAAAGAGAAATTGGAAATAATTAAAGGAATAAAATAAAGTAGAATAGAAAATTAGGTTCCATAAGCAATAAGAATAAATACTGTTTTGTGAAATTTCAAAAACCATATATTCTAGATTACTTGGGGAAATGTGGGACAGTTAAAATGTCTAAATCCAGTGATTTATTGGTTAATGTTAAAAAATGTTTGGAAATGTTTCTTCTGCAATGTTTCCTTGGCTCACAGCTGAACACCTTACCCGGCCTCCCCTGCAGGAAGGTGTGAAGCAACTGTATCCTAGCTGTTACTGCATGAGACATGATATTGTATGCCATTTTTATTCCTGATCCATTGACAATTCCACATGATTTTCCAAGGTCCTACTCCTTTCGGATCTTATGATACCCAGATCGATTTAGAAGACATATTTAGATAAAGGCAAACTCTAAATAAACCTGATTCTCATCCACCTAGAAACACTTTCAGCTCTGTAAAGCAACATGAAATAAGTTGTTTTGGGAGACATTTCATTACAGTAATTGCTATTCTAGCATAAATAATTAGTATGAACATGTCCGACAAAAAATATGTAGTGAGATAACTGCTCTCAGCTCTCTGAAAGTTTCTCATTACTTTGAAATAAAATCTCAAGTAATTGCTATCGATCCAAAAGGACTAAGAGACCTGGAAAGGACTCACACTTCATCTTATACCTCTCCCTTGCTCTGCTCAGTTGGGCCCCAGCCCCATTGTCTTGCTGGTTTTTAACATACTACGAATGTTCCCTTCTGGGGCATTTTGCCCTTGACATTATCTGCCTGGGATTTCCATGGCTTATGAATGGTACCGGGTGTTCTATGCCCAGGTGTTATCTTGTGTTATCTTGTGTGCCTTAATTCTTCTCACTACCACATCCAGACATATTTTCTGCGTGGAAGTCCTTTTCTCAAGGTCTTCTCTCAGCAGAACCTAAATTAAGATACATTCCACTCTTTTGTCTTTTATCTTTGACTTGATGATACACTGCTGTGTCTGAGTGTGGAAATGTTTATTTGTATTGGGATTTACTAGACTTCTTGAATCTCTGGATTTATGGGTATAATCAACTGTGGAAAATAATCAGCAAATATCTCTTCAAATGGTCTTTCCTTACTTTCTTCTAGAGAACCATTTGCAATTGTCTTTTCATCTTGCCATTTGAATAATTCTTTATTTATCCTCAATATTTTTCATTTCGTTTCACTTTTCTGCATTCAGAATTGACTTATTTGCTATATGCCAGTTTTTAAATTTTATTTTATTAGTACATGTTGTAGTACATGAAGTTTATATTCATCTTAGGGAGAAGGTACGTGTACTTAACACACCTTAATTCTTTTTTTTTTTCCTTAAATTCTTTTTCTGGTACATTTTAGGTATACAATATGTTTACATTTATCATTGGGTGCTTGTACCTGTACACGATGTAACTTGGTTCTTGTTTTTTCCCCATTACCTGTGCGCCCATCACCCCTTCCACCCTTCCCTATTTACATAGATTTTGTTTCATTTTTTTTCTTTTCTCATAATTTTTCCTTTCCCTTCTTTCCTTTCCCCTTCCCCTCCCACCACCCCTACCACTTTGGACCTTTTCTTCCTGTTTCAAATTATCAATTATTCATTTTAATCATTTAAATCCATGTTTACACTTTCAGTTTCTCATACTAGAGAAACTATTTGGTATTTACACATGTGTGTCCTATTTATTTCACTTAAGGGTATGGCCTCAATATTCATCCATTTAGCTGAAAATGTCTCTAGTTTCTTGTTCTTTATGGCTGAGTAGTACTCCGTTTTATAAAAAACCCACATCTTCTTTATCCAGTTTCCAGTTGATGCCCACGTGGGCTGTTTCCAAGATTTAGCTATTACAAACTGTGCTGCTATAAACATGGGTGCATATATATCACTGTGGTATGATTCTTTTAATCCTTTGGGGAAGATACCCAGCAGGGGAATAGCTGGGTCAAATGGGACCTCTAGCCCTAGTTCTTTGAGGTATCTCCATACTGATTTCCACAGTGGTTGCACCAGCCTGCACTCCCACCAACAATGGAGAAGGGTTCCTTTCTCCCCACACCCCCACCAGCATTTGTTATTGGTTGATTTCTTGATAGCAGCCATTCCTTCTGGGGTGAGGTAGAATCTCAGTGTTGTTCTCATCTGCATCTCTTGAATGACCAGTGATGTTGAATATTTTTTTCCTATATTTATTTGCTGCTTTTACTTCTTTGTCTGAGAAATGTCTGTTCATTTCAGATGCCCATTTTTGAATTGGGTCTTTGAATTTGGGGGTCTGACTTTTTCAGTTCTTTATATATTCTAGATAGCAGTCCTTTGTCTAAGGTACAGCTGCTAAATTTTTTTTCCCACATTGCAAGTTGTCTCTTAGCTCTGTTGGTGGTTTCTCTTGCAGTGCAGAAGCTTTTTAATAAGATGAGATCCCAGTTGTTGATTCTTTGTGCTAGTTCCTGTGTTACTGAGGTTTTGTTCATAAAGTCTTTTCCTATGCCAATGTCTTCAAGAGTTCTACCTAAATTATCTTGCAGCAAGTTTAGTGTTTCTGTCTTAATGTTTAGATCTTTAATCCACTTTGATCTTAGTTTAGTGCATGGTGGTAGGTGTGGGCTTAGTTTTAATCTTTGGCAGTTTGAAATCCAGTTTTTCCAACACCATTTATTAAATAGGCTATCTTTCCTCCACTGAGGGTGGTTGGCTACTTTGTCAATGATGAGGTGGCTGAGTATGTCTCAAGTTGTTTCTGCATCTTCTAATCTATTCCATGTTTCTTGAGTCTGTTTCTTTGTCAGTACCATGCTGTTTTTAACATAGTAGCTTTGTAGTATAGTTTCAAGTGGGAGATTGTGATCCCCCCAGCCATGTCTCTGTTGCCTAGAATTGCTTTTGGTATTCTAGCTCTCTTCTGGTTCCAAATGATTTTTTTTTATTTTTTTTGTCTACTTCTGTGAAGTATATTGTTGGAATTTCAATTGGCATTGCATTAAATCTATATAGTAGTTTTGGAAATATGGCCATTTCCACTATATTGTTTCTTTCTACACAGGAACAAGGGATGTCTTTCCATTTATATCCTCTTCGATCTCCTTTTTCAGAGTGCTGTAGTTTTCAGTGTAGAGGTCTTTTGCTTCCTTTGTTAGAATGACTCCTAGATATTTCATTTTTTTGGATGCTATTATAAAAGGAATTGTTTCCCAAATTTCTCTCTCAGTGAGTCTGCTATTTGCATATAAGAAGGTTATTGTTTTTTGAGTGTTGACCTTATATCCAGGTACTCTACTGAATCTGTCAACTAAGTCTAGAAGTCTTTTGGCCCAGTTTTTTGGGTCTTCTGTGTAAAGTATCATATCATCAGCAAATAATGAGAGTTTAACTTCTTCTTTTCCTATCTTTGTTCCTTTCATTTCTTTCTCTTGTCTAATTGCTGTGGCTAATGTTTCCAAAACTACATTAAACAGGAGTGGTGATAGTGTGCATTCTTGTCTTGTTCCTGATTTTAGCATGAAAGTTTTCTGTTTTTGACCATTTAATATGATGTTGGCTGTTTTTTTTTTTTCATAGATAGTTTTAATCAGGTTGAGATAAAGACCTTCTATTCCAATTTTCTGTAACATTTTTATCATGCATGGGTTTTGGATTTTGTCAAATGCCTTTTCTGCATCTATTGAGATGATCACATGGTTTTTGTCCTTGACTCCGTTAATATAGTGTATTACATTTATTGATTTATGAATGTTGAATCATCCTTGTATCCCTGGGATAAATCCGACTTGGTCAGGGTGTATGATCTTCTTGATGACCCTCTGTATTCTGTTTGCCAGTATCTTGTTGAGGATTTTTGCATCTATGTTCATTAGGGAGATTGGCCTGTAGTTCTCTTTTTGGGTTGGGTCTTTCCTCTGTTTTGGAATCAAAGTAACACTTGCTTCCCGGAATGAATGTGGAAGCCTTGCTTCCCTTTCAATTTCCTTTTTGAGTTTAAGGAGTAATGGTGACAGTTCTTCTTTAAATGTCCTGTAGAATTCAGCAGTGAAGCCATCAGGCCCTGGGCTTTTCTTTGTTGGTAAATTTTTTATTACATTTTCAATTTCACTCATTATAATTGGGATGTTTAGAATTTCTGTATCTTCTTCATTTAACTTTGGCAATTCATATGTATCTAGGAATCTGTCTATTTCTTCTGCATTTTCTATTTTATTAGAGTACTGGTTCTCAAAGTAGGTATTGATGATCCTCTGGATTTCTTCTGGGTCTGCTGTGACTTCACCTTTTTCATTCTTAATTGCATGGATCTGAGCCTTTTCTTTCCTTTTTTTGATGATGTTGGCTGAAAGTTTATTGATTTTATTTATTCTTTCAAAAAACCAACTCTTTGATTCATTGATTTTTGTATCATTCTCTTAGTCTCCATTGCATTGATTTCTGCTCTGATCTTTATAATTTCCTTTCTTTTCCAAGCTTTGCATTTGTTATAATTGAATTCTTTTTTATTCCCGTTCTCTTTCCCACTGATCTCCTTCCCTCTGTCTCTAGATTTCCTTTCTTCATTTTCATTATTATCGTTATGATTATTATTAGTTCATGTTTATGATGTACAATGCCTTCATTCATTGTGGGCATTTGTACATATATACATGGCACATCTGAAATCTTTTTACTTCCTCTTCCTCTCTTCCCTCCTCTCACCCTCATTGTCTTGGACCCCTTACCATTTGCAAAAGATCTGTCTCTGTTTCCTTCTCTCAACTATGCCAGGTTTTAAATTGTACTTTTGGCTTTATCTCACCCACTCCTTAATACATCCCCTAATTCCTTATATCAATTATTGTTTTGTTCCATTCTAAAAGTTTTAATTGATCTTTTTTCAAGCACATTGACTTTTGATATCACTTATTCCCTAATTATACTTTTGGTGTGCTCTTTTATGCCCTTGAATATATTAAACATATATGTTTTGTATGTTTACGCAAGTTTGATTTAGCCATTGTGTTTGATTAATTTTAGTCATATTGGCTAATTTCTTTGTGTGCTTTATGATTTTTTATAATATGGTTAAATTCCCCAGCACATTTTCTAGGCAAGATATTTTGGCTCACATTTAATGCACATTTCCGAAGGTAGAGCATCAGTTACTTTTGCCAGATGATCACTGACTGCTAGTTTTTTCAGTTTCCTAGTCTTAATGTACCATGGCTCCAAACTCACTGTGATTAGAAATATTATGGGGAAAATTTTTGTTATTATTATTATTTTTTTTGGTCTCCATCCAGTTTTAAGATCAAAATAAGCAGGTCTTCCATTGCATGCCTTTTTTCGTTATTATTCATCCATACAACAGTTGACCTTTTAAGTAGTTTTGAATATTCCCAGTTTGTAGGGACATTTGGGATCTGAAGTCCCACTGTGTGGAGATTACACAGGTGGGTTTCTGTTCTCACACCTGAAGACTTCACTGATTGGCAAATACTCTTAGGCCAAATGCTGGGCTCAGAACTTACTTATTAATTAAGATGTTTCTTATTGTTTCTGATCTTTCCCACAACTTATAGATGTACTTAAACGTTTGCTTTTTACATTTTCTGTATGACTTTATTATGCCCATCTTTGAATGACTTCTCCACATGTGTACTTCAGTTTATTGCAAGAAATGGCTAGTTCCTAGACTTTTATTTTAATATACATATGAAATAAATTCTCTAGAATCTTATGTTCCTATTTCCTATAGAATAAAATATTTATCTCCTACATATGATAACAAAACCCAGGAAATTTATCTACCTTTTATTTCAGACTTGCACAGATATATCTTCTCTTTGCCAGAATTTAACTTTTTCTTTCTATTTGCATTATATGTTCTTAAAGACCTGGCTTTGGCATCAACCTAAAACCCTCCACATTCATCATAGATAAGTATTGTTTCCTCTCTCTCATATGTAATTCAGTTATACATCCTACAATTTTATTAGTTGGTCTTATTTAACTTGAATCTGTAAATTCAGGGAGGTCATTTTTGACTCTTACCGAATTGTTTGTCATATACTCATACCTGAGATTCTTATATTTTATTTTTAATGAAGAAAATTTAACTTAGCTCTACATATCTGTTAGTTCAAATAAAACTCTCTAATATAGACATAATATTTTACAATTTATTAATGATAAATTTTAGGCTCAAAGAAAGCTGACAATTTATTTTAAAGGCCCCTCAAATTATTCTGGAATAGAACATGTTTGACCAAACTTTCATTTTATTTTAAAGTTTATGGTATTTCTATTTGACCAGGGCTTTTATTAACAATTCCAAGTCCCCTCAGAAAAAACTAAATTGAAACCTACCTACCTATGACTGTTAAAATGTTATATAAAATTTGTTGTGGCATTCTCTTTTGACAAGTGTATATTCAAAATGATCCCTAAAGTTTGGTTACTGTTAGAAGTTTCTAACTTCTCAGTGATTTCTGAAAGACTATGGCAGGGTAGGGAGAGACATTTTCTACTATCAGACCAATATTCTTCCTTATTCTCTGCCAAATTGGCTCCATTTTTCTATCTCATAGCCAAGCTCTGATCACATCCCAGTGAACAGCCACATTTTAGCCCACACTGCCTGCCAGCTTGTTCTGCCTAGAATCAGACAAAAGCCTGCAAACAGGCCAATGATTCCAAATGACATGGAGTTGTGGGGTCCTAAGTAATATAATCCTGGAAAGCGGGACAAAAAAAAAATTCTATTTTTAGTTTTTTGAGTAATCTCCATACTGATTTTTGAAGCAGTTGTATTAGTTTAAATTCCCATATATTCTTTCTGATAACCATTCTGACAGGGGTGAGATGGATTCTCAACGTAGCTCAATTTGCATTTCTCTCATGGTTAAAGATGTTAAATATTTTTCATATATGTATTAGCCATTTGTATGTCTTCTTTTGAGAAGTGTCTATTCAGTTCATTTGCCCATTATTTGATTGAGTTATTTGCTTTTGGGGAGTTAATATTTTGAGTTCTTCATATATTGTCGATATTAATCCTATATTAGAAGAATAGCTAGCAAAGATTTTCTCTCATTCTATAGACTTCACTCCATTGTTTTCTTTGTTGTGTAGACCTTTTAAATTTGATGTGCTTCCATTTCTTGATTCTTGCTATTATTTGATGGGGTACTAGAGTCCTATTTAAAAAGTTTTTGCCAATGCTTGTGAATTTTTTCTTCCTATATTATCTTCAATCAGTTTTAGACTTTCTGATTTTGTATCTATGTATTTATCTATTTTAATTTAATTTTAGTCCAGAGTGAGAGATGGGGACCCAGTTTCAGTTTTCTGCATGTGGATATGCAGTTTTCCTGCAGCTATGGTTACAGAGGCTGTCTCATCTGCAGCATTTGTTTTTGGCCTTTTTGAAGAAAGCAGACGGCTGTAAATGCATGGGTTGTTCCTGTGTGTACTACTCTATTCCACTGGTCTTTGTGTCAGTTTTTGTCCCAGGATCATGTTGTTTTTGTTGCAATAGCTTTGCAGTATAACTTAAAATCCAGTATTGTGATGTCTTTTTCCAAAATTGCTCTCAGTATTGCTTCTGCTATGCTGGGTCTTTTCTGATTTCATACAAATTTTAGGATTTTTTTTTCTAGTTCTGTGAAGAATGCTTTTAGTATTTTAATAGTAATTATATTAAATGTATAGATCACTTTTGGTACTATGGCACTTTTACCAATATTCTACCTCTCCATGAGCACTGCAAATTTTTCTGTTTCCTAACAATTTTTTTTTGTTTGTTTGTTTTGTTTTGTTTTGTTTGGTACTGGGGATCGAACTCAGGTCCTTGTGTTTGCGAGGCAGGCAGCAGAGCCACTGAGCTAAATCCCCGACACCTAACATTTTTAATTTCTTTGATGTTCCATAGTTTTCATTGAAATCTTTCACCTCCTTGATTAGGTTGATTCCTAGGTCATTTCTTTTGATGCTATTGTGGATGGAATTGTTTTCCTGATTTATTTTTCAATGGATTAATTACTGATGTACAAGAACACTATTATCTTTTGTTTGTTTTTTTTTTTATCCTGCCACTATACTGAATTTGTATATCAACTCAAAAAGTCTTGTGGCTGAGGTTCTTCTTCTTTTGGTATCCTATGTTAATAATCATAACATATACAAATATGAATAATTTGACATATTTGTTTTCTACTTGCTTCCCTTTTGTTTTGTCTGATTCCTCTGGAAGAGCTTAAAGCCCTGCATTGAACAGGAGTTGTGAATTTAGATGTCTTTGTCATGTTCCTGATTTTAGAGGAAAAGCTTTCAGTTTTTCCCATTTCAGTGTACTATTGGCTGTATATGGCTTTTATCGATTTGAGGAAAGGTCCTTCTAGACCTATTTCTTTAGGGTTTTTTGTTTCCGTTTTTCCTTCTTTTCTCATATTTCTTTCTTTCCCTACTTTCCTTTTCCCCACTCCCTCTCCCCCTTCCCCTTTGAAGGAATGTTGGATTTTGTGGTTAGCTTTATCTGCATCCATAGAGATGATCATGTGATATTTATTCTTGATTGTATTTATGAGAGTAGCACATTTATTGATTTACATATGTTGACCCATCCCTGTATACCTGGGATGAAAGAAAATTCAAGATGGTGATCTCTTTAATGTGCTGTTGAATTCTGTTTGTAAGAATTTATTGAGGATTGTTGCATCTATGTTCTTTAAGGATAATTGCCTATAGCTTTTTCTTTTCTTTGTTGAGTCTTTTTCCAGTTTTGGGATTAGACTAATGTTGGATTTATAGAATGAATTGAGAATTATTCTTTTCTTTTCTCTACATAAAAATGTTTGAGGAGTATTGGATTTGTTTTTATCTTAACTTCAGGTAAAATTCAGCAGTAAATATACTGAGTCTTGGGCTTCCTTTAATAGGTAAAGTTTTTAATATTATATTGACTTCCTTGCTTATAATACATATGTTTACATTTTATATCTTCTTGGTTCAATTTTGGTAGGTAATTTGTGTCTAAGAATTTATCTGTTTCTTGTAGATTCTCAGATTTGCTGGAGCATTAAATTTTCACAATAATTTCTGATAATTTTCTGGATTTCAGTGGTGTTTTAATTTTACTCTTTGGATCTCTAATTTTATTACTTTGGGATTCTTCTCTCTTTATTTTGGTAAATTTTACTTAGAGTTCTTGTTCATGTTTTCAAAGAACTAATTCTGCTTTATTGATCCTTTGTATTGTTCTTTTAGTCTCAATTTTGTTATCTTCTGCACTGATCTTTAGTATTTCCTTCAATTCTTTTTCGGTTTGTTTTTTGTTTTCTAGGACCTTGAAATGCATAATTAGGTGGTTTATTAGGGATTCTTCTGTTTTTCCAATGCAGGCACTCAGAGTTATAGAACTCATTTCCTTGTGTTCTGCAGATTCTGATATGTTTGTTTCTATTATTGTTTGATTCTATAAATTTTTAATTGTTCCCATGATTTACTCAGTGATCCACTGATTGTTCAAGAGAGCATCTATTATTTAATCTCTCTGTGCTTGTGTAATTTCTGTAGTTTCTTTTTGTTCATTTTTAGTTTCATTCCACTGTGAGCTGATTGGAAGCATGAGTTTATATAAATTGTTTTGCATTTTTTGAGACTTGCTTTATGGACTAAAACATGGTCTATTGGAGAAAGCTCTGTGGTCTGCTGAAAAGAATATATACTCTTTTGTTGTTGGATTGGAGACTTCGTGGAAGTATGTTAAATTTGCTTTATCTATACTCAGGTTAATTCTTTGTTGATTTTCTGCCTATTTGTGAATGTAGGTTTCTGAAGTCCCCCACTACGATTGAGTTGAGATCTATCTGTTCTTTTATGTTAGATAGTGCTTGTTTTATGAAATAAAGTATGCATAGATACTTGTACTTGTTATTTTTTCTTGGTGAATTGTTTCATTTTGCAATAAGTAATGAGTGGCCTTTGTGTCTACTGACCAGTTTTAGTTTGAATTCCACTTTGTCAGATATAAGCATAATTACTCGTGCTAGCTTTCAGGCTCTAGCTACTTGGAGCAGCATTTTCCATCCTTCCCCTTTTGGTCTGTGCAGATGTAGTATTTTTCTTATAGACACAATATAGATGCTTCTTGTTTCTTTATTTTGTATGCAATCTGCCAATCTATGTCTTTTAATTGGAGTGGTAAGACCATTTACAAATGTTATCATTGAAATGCACATACTACTTCCTGTCATTTTATTCTTTTTATAGTATTTGATTCATTTGCTTTTTATCCATTTACCTATTCGCCAAATGAGTTTTATTTTTTCCCTTGATCTCTGATCTCATTGTTGTCGTCTTCTTCATTTCTGTTTAGAATTGTAAATATTTTCTGCAATTCTGGCTTAGTGGCTATAAAGTTCTTGAGTTTATACTGATTGTGGAAGATCTTTATTTCTCCTTGTTTTTCAAGAATAGTTTTGCAGGATATAGTAATCTGGATTGGCAATTTTTATCCAACAAGGCTGGGAATATATTATTCCGAGCCTCCTGGTCTTTAAGGCTTCTGCTGAGACATCTGCTATTATTCTGATGAGTTTTCACTTATAAGTGATTTCACAATTCTAATAGCTTTCAATATTCTTTCTTTGTTCTGAATTTTTGGGACTTTGAGTATGATGGGGCACAGTCCGTTTGGAATTCTAAATGTCTCCTTTCCAGGGATAATCCTTCATATTTCCCTGATGTGGGAAATTTTCTGCAATAATTTCAATGAATAGACTCTGTGCGATTCGCCTATATTTCCTCAACATCTAGTGCAATGTACCTTACATTTTTTCTTTTTAATTTATGAGAGCCCTTGAATAAACTGTTGTGAGACCTAACTAACTCCATTTTAAAGTTTGACTCCATCTTAAATATAAGACAGTAAAATGGCCTTGACATAAATTCCACTTCACTGAAGTCAACTATTCCCCTAGTCTTCTTTGTGCCCATAAACTAATGATAAAATGTCCTTGCTGTGGGACAACAGATAAAAAAAGAGACACAGCTCCTAACTCAATCCTCTGTCTGCCCAGAAAACAGATGCTCCCGGGCCTATTATCTATAGAACATTCTGTCAATGTGCTGATTGTTCCTTTTTCCCATAAACTCTACATGTAGCCACCCCTCAACCCCCCATGCTTGCTAAATATCAACCAATCATGTAACTGCTAAATGGAACATCCCCAAACCTTGTGGTAGCCACAATAAAAACCCTGCTGATTTGGAATTCGGGGCTCTCAATCCTGATCCGCTGCGTCGGTGACGGTTGAGTGCCCCTGCTGGAGCTTGAATAAATGACCCTCGTGTGTTTACATCGGAAACGGCTCCTTGGTGGTCTTTGGGGACTTCGCGATCTGGGCACAACACTGTTCACTGAGTCTTATTCTCTGTTTTCTTTATTGCTGTCTGAATGTTCTAGAACATCCACCCTGTCTTCGTGTCCTTATCATATGATTGATCTAGCCTGCTGTTGAAACTTTCAATTGAGTTATTTGACTAATTGATGTTTTCGCTTCCAAGCTTTCTGCTTGGTTATTTTTCAGAAACACTATCTGTTTACTGAAGCGATCTTTCATATCCTTTATTGTGTTCCTTAATGCATTCAGTTGCTTATTTGTATCTTTTTTGATCTCATTGATCATTTCGTTAATTAATTCATTCAGCTATTTATTTAACTATCAGTTTTTAAATTTTTTGTATGAAATTTGATCCAGGGAGTTAAGGATTTTTGCAGGTGTCCTATTGCTTTCTTTTGTCATTATAGAGGTGTTTTATGTTGCAGTTTGCTGATCATTTTGGATTGATATTTATACCTCTACTATGTGGGGGCCTTCTTAGTAACT
Source organism: Heterocephalus glaber (assembly GCF_053883595.1). Taxonomy (NCBI): domain Eukaryota; kingdom Metazoa; phylum Chordata; class Mammalia; order Rodentia; family Bathyergidae; genus Heterocephalus; species Heterocephalus glaber. The sequence continues at coordinate 4,340,908 of NW_028258463.1, forward strand.
GGCTATCTCTGTGATGTGCCCTAAATTGTGGATGTCTTCAAGTGATAATTGCTACTCAGTTGCTTTGGATGCTAGGTTCAGGACTTAAGACTTGTTTGAAAGAAAAGTAATTACCAGCAGCATGAACATTTGAGAAGCTAACCATATATTATCACACAATTAAGAACTTGCTTTAAAAGATCTCTGCTACTTCACTAAGCTTGGGAAAGACAATGAGAGGGATAATATATAATAAGCTAGAGAAATTAAACATTGATAATATTCAGATTAATACATACATATATATGTAAAAGTAAGGGAGAAAATAAGGACTGAGGGACAAAAAAACAGAAGAACATATGAAAGAGGAAGTAAATCAGGCAGGGAAAGAAAAGAAATATAAATGGGGATGAGAGAAGAGATGAGGAGTTTTAATTCATTCATTGAACCAACAGTAAACCAAAGTGAGATATCCCCAAGAAGTAACCACTGACATGGGATTATATGACACAACAACACAGAACATTATAGAAACAAAATCGCAAAACACACATCTGAACCCATACACATACCTATAAATGGATCAAGGCTAATGAAAAAAACAGAAAAGAATAAAAGGGAGCAGTGATGCTGTGCTGTTGCTTACAGTGCTGCCCCAGAGCAGCTGGTCAGTGGTGATGCCTCTAGCCGTCCAGTTGAGGACCCTTTGTTGTTCCCAGAGCTCTGGTGCCACTCCCTCTGATGTATCTGAGCTCAGAGCTGCTGTGCCAAGCTTCTACCCCAGGCTCCACAGAAGTTCAGCCTCAGCTGCCTCCCTCTGTCTCCAGCGCTCTTGGCTCATAGCTGTACCATGATTAACCGAGTGTCTGTCTGGCTCGTGTTCCCAGTGGTATCTCGATTAGGCAGGAGATAGCCCTACCTAACACAATGCTGACCACCACTCTGCTCCCATCTCTCTGCTCTTCAGCTTGGTCAGTATCTCTTGGCTTGTGGTTCCCATGGCATGAGGGATCTGGGAGAGAATATTCTCAGGTAGAGTGCACTGGCCCCTTCTCTCTACTCCCATTGTTCCATTCTGTAGATCACTTCGGCTCTCTCTGGCTCATGGTTCCTGCAGCACTGGGGGCCAGAAAGGCCATAGCTGTGACATACATTATCATCGTCAGCCTCCTCTCAAGGCCCATGGCCCTTGTAGGTGCTTGCTGGGCCATAGCCCTCTCAGCCTCTTTCTGGCTTGTGGAATCAGTGGCATTGAGGACTGCATAGGAGACAACCCTAGCTAGCACCATTCCAGTGGCCTCCGGCTGTCCCCAGTCTTCATGGGTCCCAGTCACCATGGCCCTCCCTCTGAGCGTCAATCTGACTCACTTTTTCCACATCGTCTAACACTGGGCAAACAATAGCCCTAACTAGGACCATCATCCCATGCTTGCCTGGGCTTTCCTTAAGTGCAATTTTTCTGCTGAGAAATCTGCTGACAGTCTGATAAAGAATCCTTGAATATGACAAGCCTTGTGTCTTTTCCTGCTTTCAAAATATTCTTTGTCCTTTTCTTGAGTAATTTGATTCTCTAGTAAAGTCTTTGGGTTAAAAGTTTTGAAGACGAGACTTTTGAATGTCTTACACCTAAAAGTTCCTATCTCTCTAAAGACTTAGGAAATGTTCAGCCATTATTTAAATTCCTCTCTCTCTCTCTCTCTCTCTCTCCCTCCCTTCCCAGGTCTCTTTGTCTCTCTCTGTCCCTTGTCTCTGTCTCTCTGTCTCTTGTCTCTCTCCCTCCATCCCTCTCTTTTTCTAAGAAAAAAAATCTGTATATTATTTTTTCATATGGTACCACATAAATCCCATAACCTTTTTTCGTTCATCTTTCTCCTTTGATTAGATATTTTCAAATTATTTGCCTTTGAATTCACAGATTCTTTCTGCTTGATCAAGTCTGCTATTGAAGCTATTTTTTTTTCATTTTTTATGCATTTGAAACTTTACTTCCAGAATTTCTATTTGTGTGTGTGTGTGTGTGTTTGTGTGTCTGGTTTCTCCCTATGCCTCCCTTGAACTTCTCAATTGACGTGTAGTTTTCTTGATTTTATTGTTTATTAGTGTTTGTTTCCAGCTCTCTGAACTTCTTTAGAATAACTGTTTTGAAATTTTTTATCAAGTAATTTGCAGATCGCTATTTCTTTTGGGGTGAATACTGAAAAATTACTGTGTACCTATTGAAATGTCATGTTGTGTGTGTGTGTGTGTGCGTGCATGCGCACGCATGCTTTGAAGTTCTACATGGATTTTTTCTCATCTAAAGATACAGTCACCTCCTCTAATCTTTACTAACTGACCTTTTAATGCATTTATTCTTCAATTCTGTGCTCCAAATTGTTCTTGAGCTCCTTCTTTGTACTTACTCCCAGATTCTCATAAACACTCCCAACCACAGATGGTCATTAAAAAGGATGTACTGTTAGGAGTCGATGGTAGAAAGTTCCCATTGTGTCATTTCATTGAGGTTAATCAAACTACAAACTTCTTGTATAGTAGTTGTAGCAGCCATTCTTAGCATTTTTATTTGCAATCTCCTCCAAAATATTCTTTTTATCCTAAAGCTACTTTGGGATGAGACAAGGTAGAACAGCGTGCTACTTACTTTGGTATCAATGTGAAATGGTGAAATATATAAGAAAAAAGGGAGTGGTGTTTATTGTGGTAGTGATATGATCATATATAGTTTACTACTCAAGCAATCATGAGGTGATTTAAATATTTTAAATCAGAATATGTTTCTTAGATATTCCTGAAGCTGAAGGAATGGTATAAAACCCGTGAGTACTTCTGTATTTTATTGTGGAAGAGCTTCAGAAGGATGGCTTTCCTTAAAGCTTTTTGTATAACCTTTCCTAGTTTAGACTCTTTTGCTTCTCCTTGCTAAGATATCATCATTAAAAGAAACTGTTTGTTTACTCTTTTGAAGGAAACGACCTTCACTATATCTGTATATCTTTCTACATGGTTTCCCTAAACTATCCATCATGGTCTTAATAAAACCTTTGAATACATCAGTACTAGCAGAGCTAGAACCATGCACCTCATTTTCCTGAACATACAAAAGCAAAGATAGTTTGTTTTTCTGGGCTTAGAAGTCAAAGATTAGGCAGTTTCACTGTTCAATTTGGCAGCTTGAACATCTGGCTTCGGGACATTTCAATATATCTACTGAAGTAAATTATTCAAAGATAGTAGGATACTGTTTCATCTGGTAACAGAAATATATCTTGCTGTCTTTAAAAAATACATTACTGTGTCTTGGAGAATATATAGAGAGCCATATGTGAAGAGAATGTTGCATCCCAGGATCTATAGACCTAATTTTTGCATGAATATAAAGTATTTCCAATCTTTATTAACATTGGCCACATATAAAATAAAGTATCCCAAGGATAACTGGGATCTGAAGACTTAATTTTTTATTTGTGAAGAACAGAACACTTTTTGTCCTTCACGATGTAAGGTAAACCACACAAGCACTTTGAATGTAAACATTGCAGAACTCTGCTTTAATATGAGTTAAATTGGGCAAAGTCAATAACATATTGTGATCATCTTTGGCTTCAGAACCATAGTATCGCTGAGGGAGAGTTAGAGGTGATGAATAATCCAGCTTCCTGCTAGGCTTCTTCATTTAGCCCTAAATTTAATTTTAAATTGTCTTTGCCTTATAGATTATGAAACTGAGATATATGCTCATTCTTTCATTCATTCATTTATTCATTCGTGTTTTACATGCTGTTAGAAAGCTATAGTAGTGGGAATAAAACAGCAATCTACTCATTCAGAACTTTTATTCTAAGATGTGGCACCTGAAGAAAACATTGAAGTAGATATGAAGTATAATTTTAAATAGATATAAATGGCTTTAAAATGAAAAATAGAGTGGTAGTTTGATAGAAGTATGAGGGGATTAAGAAGGAATAAGCAAGGAATACCACCATAAAGACAGGTTGTTTGAGCTTTGGAGTAAAGGGCTAAAAGAAAACAGCACACAGAATAAAAGCTGGAGAACTTGAAAACTGAATAAATTTGCCAGTAAGGAAGGGTGAAAGAATAAAATCATAATAAGATTTTTTTTTTAAAAAGCAAAGAACTGTAAGACAATTATACTAAGGTATACTTTTAGATACATTGTCTGCTGGATTACAATAGCTTTTTTTCCTATGAAGTTAAACTTGTGTGTCTGAGTTAATACACTTAACATTGTGGTCTGAGGATGAATATTTTTTCCTAAAAATGAGTGAGTTTATCCTTTATGGCAGAGTAGTACTCCACTGTGTCTGCTTTTCAATCTGTATATAAATAATGAACTTTATAAGATCTTATAAGATAAATAAATCTGATACTGAAAAAATAAAGTGAGGTGGAGTGGAGGGGAAGGAAAAGAACTGAAATTTGTTATATATGTGTACCAGTTCTCTACAGTGAATATAATAATTATGCACAGCAAATGTGTACTAATAAAAGTTAAAAAAATACTGCCAAGGAAAAGAAGCAGTCAGTATTAGTGGGAATTTTTTTCCTACATTTTTCTACTTCCTGTTTCTGAATACATCCTTGTTGCAACAGGCAAAGTAGATAGATTTATAAAACTTCCCCCGAACCCGTTCATGCTACCACATTTTCCTCAAATTAATTATTGTTAACAAAACTTTTCAGTACTTCCCTAAAAATTCTCTCTGTGAATACACACACACATACACACACTCATACTTTCTAAATGTCTTCAAAAAAACTGATCAGACCTTACATTTTTGCTCTACAAATTGCCTTTTTCATTGACAGTGTCCACAAGTCTTTGATATTAACATGTACTACTACATCTAAGACTATATGAATCCTCTTATTACGTATTATTCCATTGTCTGAGTATATTGCTGAATCTCAACTTTTTATTGATTAGCATTTGAGTTGTTTTCATTGATAATTCTTTTTTAAAATTTTTAATTTATTTATTTATTTTTGGTGCCAGGGATCGAACTCAGGACCTTGTGCTTGTGAGGCAGGTGGCAGCACCACTGAGCTAAATCCCCACCCCACATTGATAATTCCTTAAAGTAATGCTCATCTTATAATCCTGAATGCAGATATTTAGTTCCATGTGCAAGCATTCCTTTAAAAACACTAATAGAAATGGGACTTTTTAGTTAAAGGATATGCAAAACTTTGACTTGGGGAAATATTTTCCTATTTCCATCAATAAGAATTCACAATTTTCATTATTAACAATCATAGGTCAAAATGACAGTTCCTCCACAACCTTCCTATGCAATTTTCAATCACAGATGCACATGATGTTCGCTGAAAAGCAGTGCATACTCAGTGATTGCTGTTTTATTAGTGATTGGTATGACTGGTCCTAGTTCTGTTTTCTCCTTTCATGTTTTTATTTCATTAGTACATGTTTGCATTTCATGCAGTTTAAAATCATCTTGGGAAGCAGCTAGACATACACACCACAGCTTTTTCTTTTTTATCTCCTTCCTCTTCCCCTTCCCTGCCATCTTATCTCATCTCCCCAGCTTATTCTTCTACCCAATTTCTCATTCCTGTTGTTATTATTAATCTTTGCTCATGTTATGTCATATAATGTTTACATTAATTGAGGTTATTATATTCTTGAACATGGCATATCTTTATTCTACCTTTTTTTCCCCCTTCTCCTCCGCTCCCTTCATACTTTTTTCCTTTGAACCTCTTCACTCTTCCAAGAGATCCATCTCCTTATCCTCTTCTATCCATCTTTTTAATTGTTTTTGTTTGTATTTTGCCTGACTCAAATAATAGATACCATACAATATTTAAGCTTCTGTGTCTTGTTTTTTACTCAACATCATATTTTCCAAGGGTATCCATTTTCCAACAAATGTCTCAAGTCTGTCATTCTTTATAGCAGAGTAGTATTCCATTATATACAGATGCCACATTTATTTTCTTCAATCATCTGTTGCTGGGTATACCGGCTCTTTCAACGATTTAGATATTATGAGTTGTGCTGCAGTAAGCATTGGCATGCAGACATCACTGTAGTATGATGTATTAAGCTCTTTGGGAAAGATGCCTACCAGGGGGATTGCTGGGTCATATAACTTCTAATTTCATTTCTTTGAGAAACCTCCATACTGATTTACATAATGGCGGTACTATTCCCACCAACAAAGGAGAGTTCTTTTTCACCACAGCTTTGGCAGCATTTGCTACTGCCTAATTTCTTAATGATTGCCATTCTTTCTGGAGTCAGATGGGATCACAGCATTGCTTTAATTTGCAATTCTCTAATGGCCAGAAATCTTGAGCATTTTTTCATATACCTGTTTAGCATTTGTATTTCCTTCTCTGATGTATCTGTTCATTTCTCTTGTCCATTTCTTGACTGAATCTTTAATTTTGGTGGTTTAACATTTTTTGAGTTCTTTGTATATTCTAGATATTAGTCTTCTGTCTGAGGAGTAGCTGACAAAATTTTTTCACATTCTGTAAGATGTCTCTTCACTTGATTGATACTTTTGCTGTACAGGAGTTTTTTGTTTTTTGTTTTGAAGTAGTTACTTTAATCATCATTATTTTGTTCAAAATCAACAGACAGGAATATCTTTCCCTGAGCACCCACAAATACCATGACCAGGCAGGCACCCACTTTCCATCTAGACTTAGATGTGCTCAGAGGAACCCCTGGCAAACTAATATCCCAGTCCCTGAAGTGAAGTAAAAATGTAAACACCCTGAAGGCTCCTCAGCAGAACTTTTGATTTAAAAGAACTCTGTTCTGGTCAGAATACAACATGATTGAATCTCTTGATGGCCAAGTGAAGGCCAGTTATTCAGCAGGGCTGGAGCTATGGCCACAACCCCATGGCCATCAGCAAGAAACCATATGTCACCTACACTAGCCTTTAAGAGGAAACCATTTATTTGTTTCCAAACCGACAGGCTGCTTTTTACTCTCTAAAGATGTATGAGGCCCAGGTAGCTGGTTCTCAGTGATGTTTGAAGTTGGCCTTCCTCTTCTCCACAAACGCAGTCATTCCTTTTCTCCGGTCATCGGTGGCAAAGGTTGAATAAAAGAATTTCTTCTCCAATTTATTTCCTTCTGTTAATGTCATCTGAAAGGCTGCATTCACAGATTCTTTGGCCATGGCTGTTATAATTTTGGAATTGCTGGCAATTTTTTCTGCACACTGAATGACTTCTTCAACCAGTTTTTCAAAAGGAAAAATCTTGCTTACAAGACCTGCTTGCTTGGCTTCCTGGGCTGAGATGCGGTCACCAGTGAGGACCATTTCCATTGCCAGTGACTTTCCAACTGCTCGGGTGAGTCTCGGGGTGTCCCCGGCACCTGAAATGGTCCCCAGCAGGATTTCTGGTTGTCCAAATTGAGCTTTCTCACCAGTGTAGATGGTGTCACACATCATGGCAAGCTCACAGCCGCCACTGAGAGCATAACCATTGACAACAGCAATGACTGGCTTCTTGACCTGGGTAAGCTGGTCCCAGTGACTTAGGAACTTTTGGGAGTAACAGTCCTGCGGTGTCTGGTTCTGCATTTCCTTGATATCAGCTCCAGCTGCAAATGCCTTATCCCCACCAGTAAGCACGATAGCACCCACAGCTGGGTCTGCTTCAAAGGACTCCATTGTCTGGTTGAGCTCTACGATCAGGCCATTGCAGAGTGCATTGAGTGCATTTGGACAGTTCAACTGGATCAGCCCCACATTGCTATTCTTCCCCTTTGTTTCTGTGATGATATATTCAAAGTTAGCACCAGACACAGACACAGGGCGGGGCAGCTGGACAGAGGCGGGAGCGGGCCCGAGATGCCGGGCAGCAGGGCACGTAGGGCAGCCATAGCGCAGGGGACTACTAGCTTTACTTTTGGAGCTGCACTGCACAGATCTCTGTCACTAGAGCATTACGGAAGCGGATGGGGTACAGGAGTTTTTTAGTCTGATATAATCCCATTTGTTATTTCTTTTTGTTATTTCTTGTGCAACTGAAGTTCTGTTTAGAAAATGTTTTCCTACATCTATGTCCTCAAGGGTCATACCTATTTTATCTTCCAGTAGATTTAATATTTCAGTGTTAATGTTTAGATCTTGGATACATTTTGATTTTAATTTAGTACATGGTGAGAGATAAGGGTCCAGTTTCCATCTTCTACATAAAGATAACCAGTTTTCCCAACACCACTTGCTGAATAGGCCATCTTTCCTCTAACATATACTTTTGGCCCCTTTGTCAAAGATCAAATTGCCAAATGTGCCTGAGGAAGTTCCTGTATGCTCAATTCCATTCCATTGATCCACATACCTATTTTTGTTCCAGTACCACACCATTTTTTATCACAATTGCTTTGTAGTACAGCTTGAAGCCTGGTATTGCTATCCCTTCTACTTTGCTCTTGTTTCTCAAAATTACTTCTGCTACTCTGGGTCTCTTATGGGTTCATATTGATTTGGGGATTGACTGTTCTACTTTTCTTTTTTTTTTTTCTCGGTAACGGGATCGAACTCCGGTCCTTCCACTTGCGCAGCAGGCGGCGAAACCACTGCGTTAAATCCCCGGCCCGGGATTGACTATTCTAGATCTGCAAAGTACGCTATTGGTATTTTGATTGAAACTGCGTTAAATATACATAACAGTTTTTGGAGTATGGGACTCTGGCCATTTTGACAATATTGATTCTGTCTATCCAGAAAAAAGGGACATTTTTCTATTTTCTGATGTCCTTTTCAACAACCTTTTTCAGAGTACTGTGGTTTTCTTTGTAGAGATCTTCCACTTCCTTGGTTAGGTTAATTCCTAGGTATTGTGTTTCTCTTGAAGCTATTGTGAATGAGATTATTTTCATAATGTCATTCCTATCTTGTTTTATTGGATTATATAAATGCTTCCTAGTGACTTTCAGGTATTAATCTTGTATCCTGTAATATTGTTGAAGTTTGTTGTTAATTCTAAGAGTTTCTTTTGGTTGAGTTCTTTGGATCTTCTATGTAGAGTATCATGTCATCTGAAAATAATTATAATTTGAGTTCTTTCTTTCCTATATGTTTTCATTTTATTTTTTTCTCTTGACTAATTGCTCTGGATAATGTTTCAAGTACTATTTTGAAAAGAAGAGAGTAGTGGGAGTAGAAATAGTTCCTGATTTTTTTGGTACCGGGGATCAAACTCTGGACCTTGTGCTTGTGAGGCAGGTGGCAGAGCTACTGAGCTAAATCCCTGGCCCTTGTTTGTGATTTTGAAGGGAATGCTTTTAGTTTTTCCCCATTGAATATGATGCTGGTTTCTCTAGTGTTAGTCTTCCATCCTCTGTATCCTAAGCTTTTGCCTTTTCTATATCTTACCTAGCTTATTGTCTTTCCTAGCATCAAGTTTTGACAACCACATAGCTTTCCTCAAGAAAAAAGTAAATCTTCTCCCATGTCTTGCCCTTGCCCCTACAAAATATCCTCTGAAAACTCTCCGGAAGAACCCTCCAACTCAACTGAAAGTACTCCAGTAATATCAGACCCCACCTCAATCTTTTCCTCTTGGCTACCACTATTTCCCTCTTCAAACCGCCCCTTCAGTGTCTAACACTCCTCAGTTAACTACCTCCCTTTCTCGACCATCCGATCTCACCTACCTCATCGCAGAACAACCACAAATAATAAACTACCATGTTGTGCATAGAGAACAGATAAAGCGGGGAATGTGACTGCAAAGACTATCATATAGAAGTGTTGTAAACTGAATCTGTGGATGCGTTTATAACAAAATGTAATTCTTTTGGCAAAATATGGGGACAGAGTCTGAATCACTCAAACTAAATAATGAAGGAGTAAATACTAGAACTGGGTATACAAAGCTGAAAGTTATTCATAGGGAGGCAATATTCTCCATAAAAATCTCGATATAAGCCACAAACTCTTCTCACTTCATTAGTCCCCAACCTACAGTAACCCCCTCCAAAATAGGAGGGGAAAAATACAGGGCTATATACAATGCTTTTTAAATGTGTAAATGTGATGACTCCAATGAGGAATATTTACCTTATTCCACAATCCAAAATGATAATTCTACCTTTGTTATTTTAATTTGTTCTTCCTTGATAATTAAGTTTTTACAGATTTATTATCTCCAGATATTATCTTCTACAAAGTACAAAATACTGGTCTTTGCCTTGGATTTTAAATTGTGTATATTTTTCCTAAAAATTCAAATTTAATGAATTATTTACATATTCTGTATATTTCATTTTATACAGGATATAAATTCCTCTACTCATGCTGTGGCTTGTTTTAACATTAATTTTCTCTGTACTTTCATAGACAGAGATTTTAAATTTAATATATTGTTACATATCTTGTATTTTTAAATGACTAGTGTTTTGTTTTTCTTGTGAGTCATAAAAATGTTTTGTCTTATTTTACTGTAGAATATTTATGTGTATGTATATGAGTAAATTTGTAGTTTTAGCTTTTTACACTGAGTTGTATGGTCTATCAAAAATTAATTTTTGTTTTTGGAGTGAGATAGTGGTGAGGAATCATTTTTTTCCTACTAGATGTCCAAGTGACACAAGATCCTTATTGCAAAGATGATTCATAGATTATCACATTGCAGATTCACTTTTGACATCAATTGAGGCAGCTTTTTTAAAAATAAAAATTTAAACTTCATTAAGAAGAGAAAAACAGCCAATGAAATATTTGTGGTGTAATAAAAATAAGGATTACTTCTTTCTCTAAAATACATTGCTGTTTAATTTATTTAAAGTGAAAATATGAGACAAGCCATATTTAACAATTTACTAGTTCAAGACATCAGTAATATAAAGAAAAAAAGAGAAGCTTCAAAAGAAAGAATAGTATTCACAGAACTTATTCTAAGAGTTGTCATTAAAATTATATGTTTTTGCAGTGCGTATACGCTATATAGTTTCTGAAATTGTAGTCCAAAATGAAATCTCTTTGATCAGGAAATGTAATTCTTAACCGCACTCATAGTTATTTTGTTTAATAATGAAAGGGGTGTATTTTTAAAAATTATACATTTTATTTTTAAGACTATACATTTTCCAGAATTGAATGTAATATATAGATATTTGCTAAGCACTGTTACACAATAAAAATGATTTTCATATAAAAATATTCATAAAAGAATTTTCATTTATATACATATATATGACATGTTCTGAATGATATATAATTGCACATTATATCATTTCGTAGGTATATACTATGATTGCCTAGGACTCTCATGTCAAGTTTTACTTCCTATACCATATATAGAGTCTGTGATGACATTCTAACTCAGGAGGTCAGAGGTCTAGACATTACCCGCCATTTCTCATCTAGAATTCTCCTTCCCAGCGTTCTGTTCATCTCCTATATGCTTGACGGCACCGTCTCCCATCTTACCCTGACACACGATGCTGCTGTCTTCCAACAGAACACACTGGATGCCTGCAGATCATTTTTAGATTCCATGTAAAGATGCCTATTTTTTTTTTCTTTTTCAGTTTTTTTCTCCACCATCTGTTTCAAAATGCACAACTTCTTGGTTTTGTCACTTAGGGGATTGGCTAGGAGATGTTACTGCTCTGACTTTATCTGATTGGAATATCGTCCATCTGTATTACTGTGAGTATTCTTAGCAATCTGCAGTGGGCATGGCGATTACATTGGGGAAAAGAATCTCTCCCTAGTTAGGCCCCATACAATATACCAGAACATTTAAGAACTTCCTGTTAATGGTCGCTATACAGAGGAATTCGTGGATATATGTTACACTAACATTGCATTGGTACTATACACACCTAGTGAAATATCACATTTTAAATAAGTAGATATTTTAATCCATAAATTAGCTCCATCAATTGAACAAATATTGTCTACTAAGTCCATTCATATACATTCCTTCGTATACACAGGAATGAGTTGGCTTTTGCTATAAATATTTATTTCTTTTCCTCTACTGGGAACACACTATGCAACTGAATGAACATGTACTTTGAAATCAGAAGGACACGATTGTCTTTCTCTGTTTCATCTAACATTAATCAAGTGATTTTGACTTTATGGCAGTCATTTTTTTTTATCTGGCCTGTATTATCTTTATCATTGTTTGACTAAGGTATACACATAGATTGTAGATGCAGGCTAAGTGAAAACATGTACCCATTGACCGACAAGAGTTCCTAGTACAGTACACAGAAACAGTGTATATAGAGTTTTTATTCCTTTTTGTTTTTAATTCATAATCCAAATTTAGCTTTTTAGTTTGAGAATATTGAAAAGATCCAGTGAGGTTTGAATATCAAACAAATAGTCTTAATTTCCTCTTTTCTCATTCAGATGAGACAAGTAATAATATTAGAATGGTCTCCTAGGAAGTATAAGCTGCTAAAAACCATGGCTGATGTAAGAGAGTTTGCATATTTCAGATTTTTATTGAATTTTTAATATTTGTGTAGACATAGTGAAATTTGTCAAAACACAGTTCTTGTTTTTAACTTCAGATTTACTATGGCCAGATAAAGAAGGTCAGGTGTAAAATTTTCCACTGTGGTGTCAAGTTGTATCCAGAAAGTTTCACTATTTGTAAAATTGTGAATTTCAGATTAGAGATACTTGAGAGATTCAGAAATGAATCACATCTAGATCTGATGCCGCTACTTTTTGCTTTACTTTATTAATACAATGCATTGTATCAGGAGATGTTCTGATATTAAAATACCTTCCTTATTTGTTATGTGGGTTATTGAATGTATTACCTTACTATACTCTAAAATGTCAATTTTTTAAAAAAAATAATGCATTTTGTTTATAAACAAGATTACCATATACTTCTCTGGGGGCTGTCATATCCACTTTACTTTTCAAAATTTTAGAATAATGTGATTACTGCATGCAAGAATAGCATTTAAAACAAAGAGCATTTATTTAAACCAGATGTAACTTAGTTTATTCTTACTATATTAATACTAAAACTAACTGAAGATATCTAAGGTGTTATAGAGCTAATTGTGTAACTTTTAAAAAAATTCTTTTTTTGGTATATTTTAGATAGACAATACGTTTACATTTATCATTGGGTGCTTGTACCTATACATGATGTATCTTGGTTCTTATTTTTTTCCCCATTACCTGTGTGCCCTTCACCCCCTCCACCATTTCCTATTTACATAGATTTCATTTCCACTTTTTTTCTTTTCTCATAATTTTTCCTTTCCCTTCTTTCCTTTCCCCTTCCCTTACCACCATGCCTACACCTTTGGACCTTTTCCTATTTCAAATTATCAATTATTCATTTTAATCATTTTAATCCTTATTTAGACTTTCAGTTTCTCACTAGAGAAACTATTTGGTATTTACACATGTGTGTCCTATTTATTTCACTTAAGAGTATGGCTTCAATATGAATCCATTTAGCTATAAATGTCTCTAATTTCTCATTCTTCATGGCTGAGTAGTAATCCATTTTCTAAAAAATCCCACATCTTCTTTATCCAGTTTCCAGTTGATGGGCACTTGGGCTATTTCCAAGCTTTAACTATTACAAACTTTGCCGCTATAAACATGGGTGCACATATATCGCTGTGGTATGATTCTTTTAATTCTTTGGGGAAGATACCCAGCAGGGGAATAGCTAGGTCAAATGGGACCTGTAGTCCTAGTTCTTTGAGGTATCTTCATACTGATTTCCACAGTGGTTGCACCAGTCTGCACTCCCACCAACAATGGAGAAGGGTTCCTTTCTCCCCACACCCCCGCCAGCATTTGTTATTGGTTGATTTCTTGATAGCAGCCATTCTTTCTGGGGTGAGGTAGAATCTCAGTGTTGTTTGCATGTGCATCTCTCGAATGACCAGTGATGTTGAACAGTTTTTCCTATATTTATTTGCTGCTTTTACTTCTTTGTCTGAGAAATGTCTGTTCATTTCAGATGCCCATTTTTGAATTGGGTCTTTGAATTTGGGGGTCTGATTTTTTTCAGTTCTTTATATATTTTAGATAGCAGTCCTTTGTCTAAGGTACAGCTGCTAAAATTTTTTTCCCACATTGTAAGTTGTCTCTTTCCTCTGTCGGTGGTTTCTCTTGCAGTGCAGAAGCTTTTTAATAAGATGAGATCCCAGTTGTTGATTCTTTGTGCTAGTTCCCATGCTACTGAGGTTTTGTTCATAAAGTCTTTTCCCATGCCAATGTCTTCAAGAGTTCTACCTAAATTATCTTGCGTGAAGTTTAGTGTTTCTGTCTTAATGTTCAGATCTTTAATCCACTTTGATCTTAGTTTAGTGCATGGTGGTAGGTATGCATCTAGTTTTAGTCTTTGGCAGGTTGAAATCCAGTTTTTCCAATACCATTTATTAAATAGGCTAAATTTCCTCCAATGATGGTGGTTGGCCCTTTTGTCAAAGATGAGGTGGCTGTGTATGTCTGAAGTTGTTTCTGCATCTTCTAATCTATTCCACTGTTTCTTGGGTCTGTTTCTTTGTCAGTACCATGCTGTTTTTATCACAGCAGCTTTGTAGTATAGTTTCAAGTTGGGGATTGTGATACCCCCAGCCATGTCTCTGTTGCTTAGAATTACTTTTGCTCTTCTAGCTCTCTTCTGATTCCAAATGAATTTTTGTATTGTTTTCTCTAGTTCTGTGAAGTATAGTGTTGGAATTTTAATCGGCATTGTATTAAATCTATATAGTAGCTTTGGAAATATGGCCATTTTCACTATATCGTTTCTTCCTACCCAGGAACAAGGGATGATTTTCCATTTTCTTATATCCTCTTCGATCTCCTTTTTCAGAGTGTTGTAGTTTTCAGTGTAGAGGTCTTTTGTTTCGTTTCTTAGGTTGATTCCTATATATTTCATTGGTTTTGGATGTTGTTATAAAAGGAATTATTTCCCAAATTTCTCTCTCAGTGAGTATGCTAATTGTGTATAAAAAGGCTATTGTTTTTTGAGTGTTGACCTTACATGCAGCTACTCTACTGAATCTGTCATTTAAGTCTAGAAGTCTTTTGGCCGAATTTTTTGGATCTTCTATGTAAAGTATCGTATCATCAAATAATGACAGTTTAACTTCTTCCTTTCCTATCTGTGTTCCTTTTATTTCTTTCTCTTGTCTAATTTCTGTCGCTAATGTTTCCAGAACTATATTGAACAGGAATGGTGATACTGGGCATCCTTGACTTGTTCCTGATTTTAGCATGAAAGTTTTCTCTTTTTGACCATTTAATATGATGTTGGCTGTTGATTTTTCATAGATAGCCTTAGTCAGGTTTAGATAAAGACCTTCTACTCCAATTTTCTGTAGCATTTTTATCATGAATGGGTGTTGGATTTTGTCAAATGCCTTTTCTGCATCTATTGAGATGATCATATATTTTTTGTCCTTGACTCTGTTAATATAGTGTATTACATTTATTAATTTACAAATGTTGAATCATCCTTGCATCCCTGGGATAAATCTGCCTTGGTCAGGGTGTATGATCTTCTTGATGACCCTCTGTATTGTTTTCCAGTATCTTGTTGAGGATTTTTGCATCTATGTTCATTAGGGAGATTGGCCTGTAGTTCTCTTTTTGGGTTGGATCTTTCCCTGGTTTTGGAATCAAAGTAACACTTGGTTCCAGGAATGAATGTGGAAGCCTTGCTTCCCTTTCAATTTCATTGATGAGTTTAAGGAGTAATGGTGACAGTTCTTCTTTAAATGTCTTGTAGAATTCAGCAGTGAAGCCATTAGGCCCTGGGCTTTTCTTTGTTGGTAAATCTTTTATTACATTTTCAATTTCCCTCATTGTAATTGGGGTGTTTAGAATTTCTATATCTTCTTCATTTAACTTTGGCAATTCATATGTATCTAGGAATCTGTCCATTTCTTCTGTGTTTTCCATTTTATTAGAGTACAGGTTCTCAAAGTGGGTATTGATGATCCTCTGGATTTCTCCTGGGTCTGCTGTGACTTCACCTTTTTCATTCTTAATTGCATCGATCTGAGGCTTTTCTTTCCTTTTTTGATAAGTTTGGCTAAAAGTTTATCGATTTTTTTTATTGGTTTTTTTTTTTCTTTTTTGGTACTGGGGATTGAACTTAGGACCTTGCGCTTGTGAGACAGGCAGCAGAACCACTGAGCTAAATCCCCAGGCCATTATTTATTCTTTTGAAAAACCAACTCTTTGATTCATTAATTTTTTTGTTTCATTCTCTTAGTCTCCATTGCATTGATTTCTGCTCTGATCTTTATAATTTCCTTTCTTGTATGAGCTTTGGGTTTGTTATGGTCTTC
The DNA here is from genome assembly GCF_053883595.1 of Heterocephalus glaber. Taxonomy (NCBI): domain Eukaryota; kingdom Metazoa; phylum Chordata; class Mammalia; order Rodentia; family Bathyergidae; genus Heterocephalus; species Heterocephalus glaber. The sequence continues at coordinate 4,357,199 of NW_028258463.1, forward strand.
TTTATCTAGGAGCTTGATGTTCTGTGTTAGGTTATTTATCTGAGTTGTCTCTGTTTTCCTAACATGGGCATTCACTGCTATGAATCTCCCACTTAGAACTGCTTTCATTGTGTTCCACAGATTCCTGTATTTTGTACTGGCATTATCATTTACTTGTAGAAACTGTATTATTTCTTCTTTAATTTCCTCTGTGACCCTTTGGTTTTTCAGGAGGGTGTTATTCAATTTTCATATGTTTGTGGTAATTTTGTGGTTTCTTATGTTATTGACCTCCAATTTTATTGCACTATGGTCTGATAATATTCCAGGGGTAACCTCAGTTCTTTTACATTTATTTAGACATGTCCTATGAGGTATCATGTGGTCTATTTTGGAGAATGACCTTTGTGCAGCTGAGAAGAATGTGTATTCTGATTTTGTGGGGTGGAACACTCTATAAACATTTATTAAATCCATTTGTTCAATAGCCTGGTTCAGTTCTAGAATCTTGTTAATTTTTTGTCTAGATGATCTTTCTATTTCTGATAGAGGGGTATTGAGGTCCCCCACTACAATTGTGTTATTGTTTATTAGGTTTGTCATGTCCATTAATATTTGTTTTGTATAGTTGAGGGCATTCGTGTTTGGTGCATAAATATTTAGGATTGTCATCTCTTCCTCTTGGATTGTTCCCTTCACAAGGATGTAGTGACCATCTTTGTCTCTCTTAATTAGTTTTGGTTTGAAATCTACTTTGTCTGCTAGTAAGATTGCTACACCTGCTTTTTTCTGGGTTCCTGTGGTGTGGAGAACTGTTTTTCATCCTTTTACTTTCAGTCTATGAATTTCTTTTTCAGTTAGGTGTGTTTCTTGTATATAGGATATCGCTAGATTTTGCTTCTTAATCCATTCTGTCAGTCTATTTCTTTTGATTGGTGAACTGAGGCTATTAACATTGACAGTTACAATCGATAGATACTGACTCATCCTTGTCATGATGTTTTGCTGTTGTTGGCTCTTTTATTTCTTATTTTTCCCTCTTTCTCTTTAGTATCTTACCTTGCCTGGTGGCTTCCCTGTATTGGGCCTCATGGAGTTGTGACCTTCATTGCCTTTTTCTAGGATATTGCTTAAACTTGTTTGGAGTATTGCTTTGGTGTTCATGAAATTTCTTAGCTGTTCTTTGTTGTGGAAGTATCTAATTTCCCCATTGATTTTGAAAGAAAATTTTGCAGGATACAACAGTCTAGGTTGGAATTTATTTTCTTTTAGGGCTTGAAATACTTCACCCCAGGCTCTCCTTGATTTGAGGGTTTGTGTTGAGAAGCCTGCTGTCATTCTGATGGGCTTTCTTTGATATGTGATTTGTTTCTTTGCTCTAACTGCTTTTAGGATTTTGTTCTTCTGTTGGGTTTCTGGGATCTTGACTATTATATGTCTAGATGTAGATTTCTTTTGATCATAGATAGTTGGAGTTCTATATGCCTCACTTATCTGTATGTCCAATTCTCTACCTCTGTCTGGGAAGTTTTCTACTGTTACTTTTGTGAACGGTTTTTTATGTCAGTTGTACTTTCTCCTTTTTTTTGTGGGCTCCCATCAGTTTTATGTTATCCTTCTTTGCATCATCTAGCAGCTGCTGGATTGATTTCTCATGGTCCCTTACTATTTTGAAGAGATCTCTGTTTTCATTGTCCTCAACTGCGATCCTGTCTTCTATATCTGATATTCTATCTTCAGATTCCCTTAATCTTCTCTGCATGCTTTCAGTGGAGTTTTTAATCTCCTGAATATCTCTTTGAATCTCTTTCATGGATTCCATTTCTTTCTTATGTTGGGTTATCATGGTTTCCATTTCCTTCTTATGCTGGGAATTTATGGCTTCCAGCATGGTTTTGAGCTCATCTATTTTTTTTAATCTGTTTCTGTTCTAGAGCCTCTAATCATGTCTTCCACTCTGATCACCATTTCTGTTGTTATCTGGGAAATTATTTAGGTTTTGAAGTTTTCTAGAGCCTCATTCATCTGTTTTGTTACTTCCTGTGCTATCAGTTCAGGGTGTACAGGTGGTTGATTATCAGACTTTTTCACCTTGTTTTCCCCAGAATTTGGCTTTTGTGGGATGGAAGTCAGATTTTGTGCCTTACTTAAATGTCTTCTCATTTTTGTTTTTGGTACTGTCCTTGGCTTAATTCCTGGATTGATACTTTGAAGTTGCTTATTTTAAATATCTTTGTTGATGTATTCAGAACACTTATGGAATGATTGTTTCTCAGAGGTGTCTTCCAGATATAGCTGGTCTTTAGGTTTTGAGTCTCTAATGGCTCTGAGGCTGTCTCATTTTCATTATACCAGGAAGGAAAACTGATTAGATCAATCACAACACCTTAGTCCAAGTGATACAATCAGCAACACAATAGCATCTTGTACCTCTTAGAAAATGACAATTTGTGGTAGTTATTAATCTATCACCTTTAACTGTGTGAATTAAATCAAAATCAAGGACCAACCCAACGTATGTTTATAGTGAATAATCTCTTCAATATAGCAACTTTACCCTTCATGATGGGGAGTTAGAAGGAGTTGGGAGGGAGGGATAGTTAGGTAGAAGGATAGGGGAAGGTCATCAGTGAGGCCTGAGGACACAGGTGAGAGAAGGAAAGAGAAGAAAAGAAAAATAAAGAAGAAATACAAATTAGGGCCACAAAGGGAGATGAAGAACCATGTGGGACAGCAAGGGAGTGAGGCAGAGACAGGGAGAAGGAAAAGAGAAAAGAAAGGAAAAAAATAAAAATTTTAAAAGAGTATCAAAGAAAAAAAATTAATGAATGTCATTATATTGTATACCTAAAATGTACCAATGATTAGAATGAATAATTGATAATCCAAAATAAGAAGAAAAGGTCCAAAGGGGTAGGGGCAGTAGGAGGAGCAGGATAAAGGAAAGAAGGGAAAGGAAAAATGATGAGAAGTGGAAAAAATGGAAATAAAGTCTTTGTAAATAGGGAAGAGTGGAGGGGGTGAAGGGAGGGCTAGGAATGGGGAAAAAAAATAAGACCCAAGACGCATCATGTAAAGGTACAAGTTCCTAATGAGAAATGTAAATTTGTATTAGTTTAAATTCCCATATATTCTTTCTGATAACCATTCTGACAGGGGTGAGATGGATTCTCAAAGAACTAGGACTGGAAGTCCCATTTGACCCTGCTATTCCACTGCTGAGGATCTTCCCCAAAGAATTAAATGAATCATACCACAGTGATATATGTGCACCTGTGTTCATAGCAGCAGAGTTTGTGATAGCTAAAACTTGGAAACAGCCCAAATGCCCATCAACTGGAGACTGGATAAAGAAAAGGTGTTTTTTTTTTTAATATATATATAAAATGGAGTACTACTCAGCCATAACAAATGAGAAATTAGAGACATTTATAGCTAAGTGGGTCCACATTGAGGCGATACTCAAACCAGTCACAGACCTGTGAGATTCAGGCAGATTTCTGGCTGCAAGTCCAAAGTTGAGCTCCCTGTCCTCCTGCAGGGATGAACCATGGAAGGTTCTACCGCAGGTTCCAGATGCCTTTCCCCTGAAGATAGTCCAGGTTCCGATGGGAGGTGATGATCCCTCCAACTTACCAAGCATGGTGGTCTGGTGTGCCTTTATTGCAGAGGTTCTCTTCACTTTCTAGTGGGCTTCAGTTTTCATCAGGGAGCCTGAGAGAGGCCCTCTCTCTGTTGTTCACTTCTGCAGCTCAGGACAATGGCCTTTATGCTTCCTTGTGCCTCTGTGGTGTGGATCCAAGTAGCTGGACAGCCAGCGGGGTGCGCTATTGCTGCAGGGGCCCACGCGGCCAAGCTGGAGGCTGGTGGGTGTTCCTGGCGGTCTTCACTGGCTTGGTCTCCTGCTTGGTCTCCTTGCTCTCCTGGTCGAAAGTGGGCAGAGCAAGACAGACTGAGCGGGGTTCACTCAGGCCCGGTGCACCTAACTTTATTTTTAAGAAAATATAAAAGAAGACAAATACATGGAGAATCATGCCATGTTTATATTTGGTCCTGTTCAATATCATGGAGATAAAAATTTCTTCATATAAACTAATCTATAAATTTGATGAAAGTTCCCCCCCAAATTTTTGAAATTATTAGAAAAAAATTATTAAAATTATTGGAAAGTGGTGTTAAAACTGATTATAAAGCTAAGTCCATGTAATAAAGAAATAAAAACAAAACAAAAAAAGGAAGAAGTTTTTTTCTCATGTGATATCGACATCTGTAATGCAATAGTAATGTATTCTGTATGATTGGATTATTGAAAAGGGCAAATAGTAATGAAGCAAAACCGAAAAATAAAAATATAAAACCATAAGTCTAAGTAGAACAATAATGTATTTGTAAATAGGACAATAAATATTTCCTTGAAAAACACAGGAAAGGAAAAATAGATAAACCAGAGGGGATAAAACAAAACAACACTTGTGTTCAACAAAAGACAATGTAATTAAAAATGCAAATGGAGGAAGAATATTATGAGGATTATAATCTGTGTGTAATTACATTCTATCACTTAGTAAGAAAAAAATACAAATTCCCAAACAGAAAATAAAACTAATGATACAGTACACAGGCCAATTTTTTTTTTTTTTTTGGTGATACACAGTGCAAATTTATTGATATTTCCAGCTTCACAATTCTATAGCCTGGAGTTCTGAAATCAGTATTCATGAGGTCTCTCATTCCAGTTATAGACTACCATTTACTCACTTTACTCTCACATGGAAGAAAAAGCAAATCACAGAATTAAATACTCAGAAGATTACTATGTATGTGACATAGGGTTTAGCAACTACAAATTCAATAAAGTAGAATGAAGATAAAATTTCAACTTAAATTTTTTCATAAAGTTAGAGTTTGGGAATATCAAGTGTTAGTGAATTTGTTAGTGAAATAGCACCCATCTGCTGCTGATAGGAGTAAATTTAACTAAGCAATTTGGTAATGTACATTTGAATATAAATTATGTGCTACATATTACCAACTAATTTCACTTTTGAGAATATCTTGCAAATGAGAATAAGAATGAATTTACCAAAAAGGCTATTGTTGTATTATTTATAATAGTGAAAAGCCATAAAGACTAAATTTCCATCAAAATTGAATTAATGGCTATATCTTTAATTTATAATAGTGGCTGAATCTGAGAGACTGTTAGGAGTGGAGAATGGCAGAATGATTTGGTAATTGTGATTAAATGTGAAATTAACTTGCTCTATGTAGTATTTTTTTTTTAAAGAAAATGACAATTATTTTCACAAAAAACATCACAGCAAGAGTAGATAAGTGTTAGTTTGGGGTAATGGAATTGCTATGTTATTAAGTTTTGTCTGTATTTTAAAATTCCTTGAGATCTATTTTAAAACAACAATGGAAGTGATGGAGGAAGGAAAGATGGGAAAGATGAAAAGAAAATAATCTAGAAAAATTTTTTAATTTTTGAAGTATACACTACATCTTTCAGAAGGGCTGATACATATCCATTTTTGTTTAAATGTAGTATGTATGCATTTATTTAAATTCACACTTGGTATACTATCTTGTGCTTTCTTTTTCTGTGAACAACTTTGATTTTTCTCTTTACAAAATATTCAGTACTTGGTACCCATCTCTGTTGTATAATGATGAACTCAGCTTTGTTAAATGTATTAGAAATGGTAGTAAATACTAGCATAGCTTACATAACTTGTTCTTCCTTCAAAAATAGCTGAAGCCTAATTGCAAAAAAAATGTACTTATATGGGATAAGAATCAATTATGCTTCATATTTAAAGGTATGATTATAGGAAATCATTATTCCATTAATATTATAGCAAAACTAATTAATTGGTTTATAAATATTTAATTTTCTAATTCTACTTGCATAATTCCAGTTAGAACAGTCAAATAGTACACCCTACACTGATGCTGTATCCTCACTCTTTTATGTCAAAAAGCTGTGAAAAATTCAAAATTTCATTTTAGTATAGACATTCAGATACATGGGCTCGATATTTTACATTTGATCTACTTCTAGTTACTTTTACAATTTGGACTATACTTTGTGAGTGTCATACTTCTTCTATGTCCTGGGCTCATTTATAAAGTGATTTCAATGTAAGTTACCGTAATGGGAAATGACAGAAAATGAGAGAGAGAGAGAGAGAGAGAGCCCAACCAGGTTGTTTGCTTCCAGGGTCCTTCCCTGCCAGGCTGACAGGTGGTGGTTGCTGTATTCTTTCTTACAATCCCACATCACGTTTTAGAATCTAGCAATGGTAACAATGGTGTTCAATTGTTGTAAATCTATGATATCTCTCCATTGTTTGATTTTTGATCCTTTACTAAACTCTCTTCATTCACTGCAGGGAATTAGCTCTTGCCAGTGTCTTAAACAAAACAACCCACATGGATGACATGCTATATGTAGGAAACTTCTAGGATCTTTAAACATTTTTTATCTCATTTAATTATTTTTAGCTTTACCTTGGACCATCTAACTGTATATCTGTTACAGAGTTAAGGCTCAGATGACATAACTAAGGAATATAATAACTTGCTTTTAACCCACTTGGACCCTTCTTTAAAACTTTCTGCTACATCAAACCACTGAGTAGGTAAAACCACCACATATATACAACTTAATGTAGATAAAATTCGCAATATAAAACCTAATATATATTCTTCAGAGCATCTATCCTTTAGTCAGTTACCTTAAGATTGTTTTGTAGATAAATCTATTATTTTTTTTGCTCCCCACACTGGGAACATTTTCATATTCCATTTTCATCTTTCAGAGATTTTAAATAGTTGTGATCTTCTCACTTTTCTGATAGCTATAACTTCACAAACTGCTCTTTCATATCACACTATTCGCTGATACTCTTTCTGCCCCTCATCTTCTTTGCTAATTTCGATTCCTCCATTACCCAATCTTTCTTCCTTTCTGTCCAGTAAATGGTAGTATAAATCTAATCTCACTTGGTTGATAGCGAGGCTTCTTTGGGATGAGAGGTCGTTCACTTATGACTGATGATGGTGTCTCAAGAATATTCAGGCCGACACACTGTGACCTTCCTTTGATTTTTCAGGGCTGCTTCAGTAATAATTCCACAAGACATGTCAGAGTACACTGCAGATACACCTGTCTAATCTCCAGCACCTTGTTTCTGTCCCGTAATGAACAGAAATTCTCTATTTTGGGTAATTGCCCATAAAGGCCAGGGAGGCATTTGATCAGTACATCCATAGTCACTGTCGCAGCACAGTATTGCAGAGTACTTTTTCTTCCCTTCAAATCCTTCTGGCACTGGAAGAAGGATAAACTTGAACTTAATAGGACAGTAATTGAACAAAATATATTTCCTCAAGTAGTTTCACCTAGGAACGTACCATTTTTATATGACTGTTCAGATTTTACTAGCTATGGATTATTAAGTGAGATAATTCTCTTGTAGTCGAAGAAAACCAACCTTCAAATACAGGAAAATAAACATGGATCCAAGTTTGCTTATGTTATGTGCATAAGTAGTAGAACTCCTTTGCTTATAATTTATTCATCTGTAAAAACTGCTCTGGAAATCTGTGAAACTGCTCTGGAAATCTGTAAAATCGCTCTGGAAATCTGTAAAATCGCTCTGGAAATTATACTCACCAGACCCAATGCTAGTGTTGATAATAAAGAAAGAAGACAAAAAGTAAATAAAGTACCTGCCTACAAGGTGAAACAGTCAATAAAAAACAAGTAATTATAAAATATGGTGTTGCTTCAGTCTTCCAGAGAACCATAAAATGGGTTATAAAGTGGATAAAGAGTGTTCGATAGAAGGGTGGGATGCTCTCATTTCAAGTAAGCAAGTCCTCTGTGCTGGGTGACATTTGATAATGTATTTGTTTCCTATCAGTGTCACAACAAATTATAACACACTGTCCAGCTTATAAGAAACAAGTCTATTCTTTTACAATTCTGGAGGTCAGAAGTCCTCAGATGAGTTAGCAGGCTCTAGTGGAGAACGAGATTCCTTCCCTTTTCTACCTTCTAGAGACTACTTGCATGCCTTTGCTCATGGATCCATCATCCATTTTTCAAACCCAGTGGAACTGTGCCTTCCAATCTCTCTTTCTACCTCTGCTTCTGTTGTCATGTAGCCTTCTCTGACCTTCCTGCCTCTGCTGAGAACTCTTTTGATTACACTCTACTCACTAGGATAACCCTGGATAATCTCCTCATCACAAATTCTTTATTCTAGTCATTTCTCTCAAGTCCTTTTTACCATATACATCAGGTTATTCCTAGGTTCTGAGGATTAAAATTGGGCACCTTTGCGGGAGCTGAAAAAAGTGAAAGGGGGTTTTCTGTTTTTGTTTTTGTTTTTAATTTTACCACAAATGATGACCTGAAAATGTAAAGGAATTAGCCTAAAACTGTCTGCTGAAGTACATTCCAATCTGAGAGAACAATAAGGCAGACACAAAGGTAAGAGTACACTTAGAATTTAAGGAAGAAATAGCTCTTTGGTACTCCTAGACAATAATGAGTAAGAGAGACTGATAGGAGTATCATGAGGGCAGTGCAATGGATTGGATGGCAAATAATGCAGGGACTTAAAGAGATTTACTCTGAGGTATATCAGGTAGTTTTAAGCAGATAAATGATGTGCTTTTACATGGCTTACAGTCCTCTATTTATTGCACAGTGGATCACTTTGGTGCAGAAGAAGAAACAGGATGAGTAGTCTGAAGGTTGTTGGAGTACTTCAGGGGAAAGATAATAGGTTTTATCATTGAGGGCATCATACTAGTAGGGAAAACCAAAAGTGCCCATAGTCTAAAAATATTTTGTAGAGACAGAATTGGTGACAACACACTGAAATAAAAACTATAACAAAAACAGTATAGCATTAAACTTAGATCATTATGTTATAAAGCCCACCTCAAAATTGTAAGGGATGGAAATCATAAGCACTATAACAATCATTAAAAGAAATCTGCATTAATATTTTAAGGCTTGCTTTAATTCCTATGAAACAGGTTTAGAATTATTAGAACTGACAGAACAGTTTTAGAACGCAATTTTCTTTTCTATTAATGAGGTTGGATGCTTGTCAAGAGTCAGTTGTATTTATTCTTAAATCTGTACATGTCAGCTTTACTTGATATGATGAAATATGAGTGCAGAATTACTGCACATATAAAATTAAATGAAATAACTCAGACAAGCTAAGCAGCTGAAAACAAACTTTTGAAAAGACAACTATAAAATATTTGGGGTAACATTTTAAGGCTGTAGGAATCTATATTATATCTCTACCTCTATCAAGAAAGCAAGAGTAGAAATCAAAAAAGGGACATTTTGGGGACAGTTTATGCAATGAAAATAATGGAGAAACTCAATGAGCAGATTCAGGGTCAAAGCAAAGGGATTAACCCTAGTACAAAAGTTTTGCAATTGAATGTGCAATTGTATGTTATGAATTATAGTATTACATTTTATAAGAACAAGGGCTTGATTGATTTATACTCTTGCAAATATCTGATTAAGAGAGTTTATATTCTACTTTTTGGCTTACTGAAAGGGAAAGTACTACCTAGGACATGGAAGAACTAAAAAAAGATGCAAAAGCTGAAAATGATGGAAGATATAGCTACATGAAATTAGGTTATTTTTTAAAATATGTAACATGCTAAGAAAAAGATTTTCCAAAAATACCAAAAACCTCATTAGTCCTCTCTACACAGAAGGACTTACTGATCCATTAGAAAATTCTACAACTCAGTAGGCAGATATATAAAGAAACAAACCACAAAGAAAATGCAAATTGTTGAAAACATGAAAAAAAATCTTCAGCTTCACTGGTAATCAAAGAAATGCAAATCAAAGCAATAAGATTTGATTTCAACTGTTATATTAACAAAGATTAGCCAAATGATATTATGGAAATTGATTGCATGTAGATACAAAGAGAACATTGATAATGCTGGTAGGGATGTTACTCTTTTTCAGTCTTTCCAACTAAATAAAATATTCATAACATTTTACATAATATATCCCTTTCTGGAATATATCCTAGGGGGATACTGAAAAAAGTACAAAATTATTTATGTCCACATTTGTTACATGAATATAGGGAGAAAAAAACAGAAAATAATGTGACAACTCAAAATATAATTATTGAATAAATCATGTAAAATAAATATGATAGTTTATCATCTGAGAACTAAAACCAGGAAATGCCAAAATTTACATGTAATCTCAAATATATAAAAAAGAAAATCCCAACAAAAAGATTAAAAGGAGATGTGCTAGCATTTTCTATTTTTTTGATGTTGTGATATTTTTAGTTTTTCTTTACACTAGTATTTACTGAGCTACAAATTTTCAACAATGATCATATACTGTTTGATGTCAGAATAAAAGAGGAAAGAAAAAATGGATCTGTAAGAGAAGAATTTTTCTTCATCTTACTTCTGCATTTGTTATAAGGATTAACTGTAGAAAAGTGCTGCAAACACTATGAACATATATAAGATTTTGTAAAGTACTGCATAAGCATAAATTATTTAAAACACCTGTACAATATGATTTGATACACTTATCTTACATCTCATCCACCAGTTTGCCCACAGGACTAACATTTGTCATTATTAACTTTTTTTTAGTGATAAAAGCTCTTGAAGCTTTGGTGAAACGTGAACATCATATTGGGAAGGAAATCTTATTTTTATGGTCAGTCTTTATTTTTTCAGAGTGGATGATTGCATATGAATAACTAGAATAATTTAAAATGCCCCAAATTAGATCGGAAGAACTGTGAAAATGCTCAAGCATAAATATGCTGATAAAATTGTTAATTCAGCAGGGGATTTAGCTCAGTGGTTTCGCGCAAGCACAAGGACCTGGGTTCTATCCCTGGCACCCGCCCCCCAAAAATTGTTAATTCAACATAAAATAAATTTTTATTTATGCTCTCCTTCTAATTATATGTTCATAGGTAAAGAGGTCTTTGGTAATCCACAATGATTCCCATGCATCTAGAACATATGTTAAACCATAGTATTACAGAGGTATAATAATACTATCACTACTTCAAAACTATTTTAAAGATAAATATGAGACAAATCATTGCAAAACCAAATGGAGTATGGTCATTGCTATGAGGGATTCTATACTGAACCAAGGGAACTCAGGGGAATGGGAAACAATTTCCCTGTAAGATAACAGAAGAATCTTACAAAAGAGGTAATGATAGCATCTTTTTAATGACGAGTAGACATTTATCCATAGAATAAAGAAAGAGGTAGAGAAACTGAGGACGTTGGAATAGAAAGTTTTAATCTTCTGTCTTTCTGGAACAGGTAAATGTATATTCATTTCTATTCCATTCAGTGCTTCTTCCACAATATCATGAATCTGCTTAATGCTTGTTGAAATTCAACCTGTGCAGAAGTACCGTGTTCACTGCAAACTTCAGGATTTACCAGTATCAGGTATCTATTGCTCCATATCAAATTACCCTTATATTGAATGGGTTAAAATAATGGGCTCTCATTGTTTCTGTGGGCAATTGGAATGGGGGTTCCTGTGGGGTCGCATGACTTCAGTCAGGGCCACCAGGTCATCTAAAGACTCGTATGGTGGAAAATCCACATCCAGATTCCCTACCAGGGCTTTTGGTCCTTGCTACATCGATCTTAAGTCATGACACCTGCTCCTTCCACTGTGAGTGACCCAAGAGAGTGAAAGAAAATACTAGATGAGAAACCACAGTCTTTGTATAACCAGGTTTTGGAAGAGACATCCTGTCACTGTTGCTTTATGCTATTTGTTAGAAGAGAACCAAGAAGACTACCTCATTCAAGGACAAGGGGTCTGGGATACAATCCTTCATCAGTATTTCACCTTTTTGTATTTATTCTGAGTTTTCTGAGTCATCTTTTAAAATACATTAATATATTGCACTCTACTTCTTTGAGGCTGTTTTTAAACTGAGGTGGTGAATATGCTAATTACTCTGATCTGATCTTAATACATTATATATATGTATTGGCATGTCATTCTGCACCACATAATTAAAATAAATATAATTTTAAAAATACTTAACACATATATCACTGTGATATGATTCTTTTAATTATTTGGCGAAGATACCCAGCAGGGGAATAGCTGGGTCAAATGGGACATCCAGTCCTAGCTCTCTGAGGTATCTCCATACTGATTTCCACAGTGGTTGCACAATTTGTAATAGCTAAAACTTGGAAGCAGCCCAATTGCCCATCAACTGAAGACTGGATAAAGAAAACGTGGGGTTTTTTTTTTAATAAAATGGAGTACAACTCAGCCATAAAGAAAGAGAAATTAGAGACATTTATAGCTAAATGGATGCACATTGAGGTAATACTCCTCAGTGAAATAAATAGGACACACATATGTAAATACCAAATAGTTTCTCTAGTGTGAGAAACTGAAAGTGTAAATAAGGACTAAAAGGTATAATAGACAATGGGAAATAGGAAGAAAAGGGGCAAAGGGGAAGGGGAAGTGGGAGGGGTAGGGGAAAGGAAAGAAGGGAATGGAATTAATATGAAGAAAAGAAAAGATGGAAACAAAGTCTTTGTAAATAGGGAGGGATGGAGGGGTTGAAGGGAAGGCAGGGAAAGGGGGAAAAAATAAGAACCAAGAGAGATTATGTAAAGGTGCAAATTTCCAATGATGAATGTCATTATATTGTATACCTAAAATGTACCAATAAACTTAATTAAAATTTTTAAAAAATACTTAACAACAAAAAATGTGTATCGCAAATAGCCTTGCAAGATATAGTATCTCCCACTGGAACAAAAGATAGTTTTGCTCACTTTCTATTTAATAATAATAATATTGCCCTTAGAGGCAAAGATAAAGAGACTTTCTGATGATTAAAAAAAAATTAGATACTTTTAGAAAGATCTAGTTTTTTGTTCCTTTAGTACAATCTACTGCAGACATTACCTTGGAGTAATTGGATCTTAGAAATTAGGTGTGAAAACAATTATATTCTACCAAAAGCTCTTACTACAAATTATAAACTGTACTTTAACATAGAAATCTCATGTCTTCTGTAAGCACCTGTGAGGCTATGACAATTAACTCACAAGTAGGGCAAAATCTCAGCCAATTCAAATACTTAGAAAGGTTACATGTGAATACCAATAGCTGCAGAAGGAAGAAAGGAAGAGAGCAAAGGAGGGGGAAAAAATCTATCATTGAGTTTATATCATACTCTAGGAATTTGAGCATACATTAGTCTCCTTGAAGCTTTAGAAGTGCTACCAAACTACAATAGACAGAAAGAAAGAAAGGAAGGAAGGAAGGAAGGAAGGAAGGAAGAAAGAAAGAAAGAAAGAAAGAAAGAAAGAAAGAAAGAAAGAAAGAAAGAAAGAGCCAAGATCACTTTCTCAAGATTACTTAGCTGGTTGAAGAAAGACACTCAAAATCATGTTTTGATTGAAGTCTCCAATTTTTTTTCTGCTGTGTTTAAGTACAAGAGACACAATTATCAAGAGCTCATATTACTTGTGTCTGATCACTGATACTGGCGTGTCAGAACAGTATACTTTTTTCTAGAATATTATAGACATGGATAATTAATTTTGTCATAATATTCCAGTAAACAATAAAAGATAATAATTAAAATTGTTCCTGTTAGGTCTTTGAATGATATATTTAGCTCTAAGTAATAGCTCAGAAATCTATACCAAAGTTTTTCATGATTGCCTGTTATTTTGGTATAGGGGTTGTTATCATCCACCTGGTGAGTTCTCTGGGTCCAGAAAGAATTATAAGGCAGAGTCAAGAGAGGACTGAGCCAAAGTTTATTATAGAGAAAAAGCAGAAAGCAGTATTTATTGTAAAGTGGAAACAAAAAGCTCCCAGGCAAATGAACCTGGGAGAGGTTCAGAAAATAGTTGTCAAAGAAACTTTTGGAGCTAGGGGTTTTTATACCCCCAAATGACCACACTTTAGCCAAGTTGAGATCAACCTATGAGGTTACAATCAGGAAAGTTTGGTGTAGAAGGGGGCCTATGGGATCTCAGGTGTGTAGCAGGCATACTCTAGCAAGCAACATTAATTGTAACTTTAAACAGCCAATCTAATGAGACTTTTGTCTTACTGAGACCCCAAGCATTCGGGCCTTGATCATCATCACGACCTTCAGCGAATCCTTCTGACTCTTTTGGCTCTGCCTCCTACACGCGTCCTGGCTGCCAGTCCAGTCTGTGGACCTCCCTTCGTCCAAACACTTCCACCCTTCCATCCACTCACAGGCCAGTGCTACTGGGAGAAATCTTCTCACCCTTCCATGGGGATCTGCTCTCTTCAGCCATTACTGCTGGGAACCTGCTGTTAAGTTAGGAAAATGACACCCAAACCTCAGAAAATTGGACTGAAGCCTAACCACCCCAGCATGGATGGCTCATGGCTCATTCTCTCCAAGTCTCTTGTTATTTCCTTGCTTCAGAAATCATGTATTTAATGGAATACTTCAGTGAAGGAGTAGGCTAAACTCTCAGGGTCGTATTGACTTCAAATGCAGGATGATATTATATATATATAATGAGCTGTGGACTTCACAGATCACTCAGATTGTAGCGAACTTCTCAGCCTACCAAGTTTGCTATCAGGGAAGAGACATTTTCATTTTTGAGATTTTCATTCACTGCTTTTCTGTCTCTAATACTTGCATTTAGCTATATCCGGTAAAGGAAGGCCATATTTTTTTTCTATTCTGTGCCATATTTTAAAAAGTGTAAAACCCACAGTCTGGTCTGTTTGGTATCTAAACCTTAGAGGTTCAATTATGTTGAGATTGTGTCAAGCTTTATACTAATTTAGTAGGTCTAATTCAAACAAATATTTTTATCATTATACAACTTTTACCTTTCATCATGAAAAGTGCTTTGTCATACTTTTTACAGCAACTGTGCAAAATTTTAAAGATTTTTCTTTAGCTAGTCAACCAATGCTTGTTTTTACTGATCAATGTATTGAAACTCTAAACTGCCAGCCTTTGCATCCCAAGGAGGAGGACTTGCCACCAACAAACCACCAGCTCCTAGCCAACTCTGTGCCTTCTTTCCCTTCAGCATGAGCTAAAGAGGCAACTACCAAACAACTAACCCTCCTGAGGGCAGGGTCTACTCCCTGGAGAAGAAGGACATTCAGAAGAATCAGCTGCTCCAGGGAGAAATAGTGGATGAGCCAGCAGCATTGGCCCCAAGAAAAGACCAAGGTTGTTATATATTACAAAATGCACGTGGGATTTTGCCCTGAGAGTGGCTTCTTCATGGAGGAATAGAGTTGAAGAAAAACTTCAGCGCAGTACCTGCCATATTACCAAGGCGAGTTTAATCAGGTGCCATTTGGAGAAGTGGTTAACTGTATGGGACTGAACCACAGAATATCTATGGTAAGGTTAAGCTCCAGGACTGAGGTGTTACACTAGTAGAGAGACTGTCTGAGAGACAGCCATGGGACACAGAGAGGGAGAGGGTAAGGGGTGGATGTAGATCCCCTAAGATCTGAGAGTTCAAGCTCAGGCCAGGAAGGATGTGGGGACTGCTTTCCTATGTGCCCATCAACAGATGAATGAATGAAGAACAATGTGTTATTTATACACAGTGGAGTACTACTCTGGCATATAGAAGGATAAAATTGAGGGATTCATAGGTAAATGGATTTACCTTGAGACCATAATATTAATGAAATAACTCAAATACAAATGCTTAAATATTGCATGGTTTTCTTATATGAGAAACCCAAGATAAATAAAGCAATATGAAGACTAGTGGAATAATGGAAGTAGGGAAATCTTTTCCAAATGGGAAAGGGAATGAGAAATGGAAGGAAGAGGAAGGGGGGGGGGCAAAGGGGATGAAAATAAAACAATAGAAATATCAAAATAGAAACAGAGTTTTTGTAAATGGGAGGCTGACCAACAGATGAAAAGAGCAGAGAGAGACGGTAGAGGAAGGGATTGAGGAAAGAATTAAAAGGGTTATACACATGTAACCATGATAAATGTAACCATTTTGTACTGCAGACCTGTTCTGATAACAAATAAACGACAACAACAACAAAAACTGGCAGGCAAAATGATGTACTTTTAGATTCTGCTTTACCTTAAATCAAATTATTTTTTCATACTTGTGAACTCAGCCTTTTCCCCATCTTTTGCCTGTCAAAACTCTTTCTCTTCTATTTTTTAATGTTTGAATTCTTCCCATTCTGTCCCGAAAATACATGGCAAATGTCAATTATATTTTGCTTTATTATAGTTTAATGTGTACCCATAAAAAGTGACCAAATCGTAATGCAACAGGGCTCCTTTATCTTTTCTCCTAACTTCAGTTTAAGTTCTTCCATTTCAATGTTTATTTTACCCATTTGGTAAAGTAATTTTTCTTCTTGACAGTTATGTCAGCAAAAAGCTAGGAATTCCGGGGATTTAGCTCAGTGGTTCTGCCGCCTGCCTCGCAAGCTCAAGGACCCGAGTTCGATCCCCGGTACCAAAAAAAAAAAAAGCTAGGAACTAAATAATTGTGAATTCTCACTGATCTATAACACTACACAATCTATTCAAATCAGCCCAACTATGTCTTTTTTATTTTTTACTTTTTTTCCTTTTTAGTGAAACTTTTATGAGCAAAAGCCAAGTTTGTTTTTGTTTATAATTTTTTGCAACTACTTTGGAGCTTCATATAGCTCCATTTAGTCATATTTATATTTATTAAGCATATAGCCTCACCTTCAGCATTCTATTCTTCTAGTTTTGAAATGGGACAATTAAAACATTTGAAAATTAGTATTTAAATATTGTTTTGGAATTCCTAACACTGGAGCACATATAAAATAAATATCTTCATTTGACTCACCTGTAAACTCAGATTTTTCTCAAACGTGGCCAAAGTAATTGCTTGTTATATGTTCGTTCAGACCTTTATACATCATACAAATACATGTAGTATATGCATGCCTGTGCTTTTTATGGGACAGATGTACATATTTTTCACCAACCAGACGTATTTCTTGACAAGATATTAAAAAATTTCTTTTTCTTTTAGTAAAAATCCTTCTCATTGTTTTAAAGCTATGTCCTATCCAATAAGGCATAATTTACCTATTTACTAACCAATTTGTTATCAGTTTTTAATTATTGTCTTTAAAATACTGTTAGGTATTTCTGGGGGTGGAGAAGTTGGGTCAACAGGAATCTGAGAGAGAGGGAGCCATCTCAAGGACTCACACAAGCACTCCAGAACTCGAAACACCAGGAAGTGACCACGGGCAGGTCAATGTAGCAAGGAGACCCTCAGGGGTGTAGATCCTCAGGCCTCTAACATCTGAGTGCAGGAAAGGAGAACTGAGAGAACTGGCACAAGCATTTGGAACTTGTGAGAGAGTCACAAGCAGTCATCTAAGGCTAAAGAAGGAGCAGGAAAGCGGAAAGGGACACCCATGAGGCAGTGGCTCACAGGAAGGCTGATATCCGAGCACAGGGCAGATCTGAGGCTAAGCTTTGCTAGTCAGGAATTAGTCAAACGTTGTGGTGTACCCAAGCATCAGTAAATTCAAATTAAAATACTTCCCTACAATAACTGCTTGCTAGAAGAAAAGGTGAATTCGTCTTAGGATATAAATATTATTTACTGTGTTCTCTACTGACCTTGACACACAATGACTGGAATTCAATCAAAGATTAGGAGGCATAAACACAAGGGGACTCAAAATCAACAGAAAAAATAATCAGTAAAACCACATTCAAAATTTACATGATTAGATAGGAACATTAATAGCTATGATAAATATTTACAAGAACCTTCATATTATCTAGTAATCTAACTTCTCATATTTGCACAAGAAAAAAATAAAATAATAGGTACACAAAACTGTATTACCCATCTATGTTTGAAGCAGCTCCATTTATAAGAGTGTTGTGCTAGAAACAACTCAAATACCCATGGACAGAGAAATCACTTTACAAATTAATATATTCATGTATTGGAAAACTCACAGCAATGAAAATAAATGGTAGACAATAGGAAGTAGGGAGATCTTTCTCAAGTGGGAAAAGAATCAAGAGATGCAGGAACATGGGGAGGAAAGGATGAAAAGGCATAAGAAAAGAAATTAAGATGTGTTATGTAGTTGTACCAACTCCACATAAGGAATGTAAATATTACATTTTGTAAACATGTACTAATGAAAAAATATGTCAGGCTGGTCATAACTTGAGGGCTCACTGTGCTGGAAAAATTATGCTTTTCATAGTAATTAATATTTTAAGTTTGAACAATATTTAGGGTCATGTATAAATTTTTAGGCAGTATTTCTGAGGATTCAGCTATCTGCATTATGAAAGATTAGCTTAGGCTTTGTACTCTGTCTGAAGTGTGTGTCTGTGTCCCTCTGAATATGTGTGTGTGTGTGTGTGTGTGTGTGTGTTTCCACTTTATAGTCGTATTGATGAGCCTGCAGAAAATGAAAGTTGTTTCATTGTAAGGTAGTTATTTTTTATCAAGGTATATCTTTTAAGACATGATACTTCAAATTAAATATTATTATTTTATGTAATTTATATTATCAGAGCCTCTGGCTGAAGTATCACTTACATTTTAATGTCGCAGCCACCTCTTTAATGTGAGTTGATGCAGACTACCACTTATTCATTATGAATCGTGTCCAAATACAGATAAATTCCTGACAGATTCACAGTCACCATAGCACGAACAGAAATATACATCCCTAATCTTCTTTTATTAAAACAAACAATAAAACTAATGAAACTTCACAGTGCATAAGCCCAGGAAAAAAAATCCTGTGAGGTGTAACAAAGCCAATATCTTCGTCTTATTGTTTGTTCTGAGAGATTGGATTTTTTAAAATAACTATGCATAATTTTTGGAGTAAAAAATGTTTATTTCTTTAACTAAGAGAAATGTATTCTCTCAAATGGTACCAGAAAGAAGAAACTTTTTCAGAAGACGGGCAAATTTGGTATCTGCAAGAGGTGATGCCCTAGAGTGGACTCTTACTAAGTACACAGGAGAAACAGCCACAGGAAGCAGCAGTTCCCACCCCAAACAGTACCCTCACCTTGTGATCCCCATTCCTAGGAGGAAGAAACCCAGGATGACCCACACAGGAAGTCTGTGTCCACAGAGCAGCTTCTGTGAGAGTGCATTGATATTTAATGCCCATAGCACAGCTTCCTACTCCAGGTCTTCCAGGGCAGGATCCTCTTCCATGTGAGATTGAATCTCAGACTTTTCCACACCAGAAACAAAGAAAGATAATGGCAATCAAAAGATGAAAATTCTAAATAAAAAGTCCCTATCAAGTTTTGCAATTTTATTGTACCTCATCTTGCTAAGAACCCCATTCTGTAGTCCTATAATTTAGGGGCCAATAAATGCATTTTCCTTGATTCTGATACAATCTTGGGACAGAAGATCAAGGAGTAAAGGGAGGCTTTCATCTATTCTGGCTGTCCTTTTGGGCTGAAGGCACCAGTGTACTCCTTAGTATAAGACATGGCTAAAAACCACTGCCACAGGCAAACAGGTTTGAATTCAGTGAACATAATTATTACCTCAAATGCTATTTTTAACTTCTTCCTCAAATAAGCAGAAGGTAGATGCTACATATTAAGGACCATTACAAATAGATCTTTGAATGTGCAAGAAAATAGGAGAAATTCATGTTTGGAGAGGGGTCTTATCTGTATTTGAGTATCTATCATAAATGATATAGGCTAATTATATCATTTGTTACTAACTCTGCACTTGGGAATGCTTGGACTGTCTCCTGTGTAAAAATACAAGGGCTTCTTGTCACTAGGTGTGAATATGCTTGAGCTATATGTTGGTCTATATGGCAAGTGTACTGATACCTCTGTGATAGCACTTTCAATTTGGTCAAATCATCAAATCATTGTCCCCTGATAGGTATTAATAAGAAATCCTACTCTTTCCAAATGGACAACCCAAGAACTCATAGTTTCAAGAAATACACATTTAAAAAATATTAGTTGTTTAAGAATAAGAAATTACCACAAGGTAACTAATTGTCTGGGTCCAGATAACTGTCCTAGTGTCAGGGAATGGAATGGGAGGACTGGTCCAACTTCATGGAATATCTTGTGGCCATGCCTCCCAGCACCAGACAGCTCCATTGTTTATTACAGAAGTGATGGTATTGTACTGTGCTTCCAAAATTCCTACTCTTTGAAATCATCAACTGCCAACCCAAATTTTACAGACTGGGATTCTTGTTCTAAAAGTACAGAAATGTAAAGCTTCTATATTACTTTTTATATTTCCTTACTCCTTGCAAGATTTATAAAAACATGTTAGTTTTATAGTTGGAAAAATTAGCACTGTTAAATTATTACAGTCTAATGAGGAAATAAACACATAAATACACTTAGCTTGCCGGTATGCTTTATTTTAGTAAACTGATTACATTGATACAAAAGTAGCTAAGGTTTATAGACCTTCTCAAATATGAAGTAGAATACTACATTATAATTGTCAATGAGCTTTATGATTGGATCATGTACTTTTATCAACACATGTATTTTATATATATATATATATATATATATATATTACTTTACAGATAAAATTAGAGAAAAGAATATAAAGCCATATGGAACCCCAGTCCTTTATTTGATAGGATAGCTCTAAAAGCCAGGTCTTCCTATCTTCTGATGTAAATGATTGAGTTTATGAAGTGACATCTGTAGAATGTGTGATATAAAATTCTGATTAAAGATTTAATTTAATATGTGCATTGTCTCCTGGCCAATAGAATAACACATCATTCCATACTATCAAATATACTTAGCATTAAGGCACATACAGCTGCTCTCTTTTTACCATAAATTTGGTTCCTCATTTAATGCTCACATGATGTGCATGAACTACAAGGATAATTTATTCCCAATTTACTGTGAGGCATTGTATTGGATCGTGGAGTTGAATCTTTCCTTGACTATTCTACAGAGTGTGAAATGTTGAAGTAAAATGTGATTTAAAGGGGATGTGGACTTGGACAGGAGGGAATATTCCTCAAAATGGTGATGAGATAATAAAAAAGTTTACAATGTAAATATCTGTAAGCGACCCTCAGGCAAAAATTAGAAGGCTACAAATTATAGAAGTTTTTCTTACCTGTGTGTACAGTGGTTACTACAGAACACATGTAGGCAAAAAATGGATAATTGAGAAATTCAATGCAAATATATGTCTCTAGGATGGTAGAATATCCATAGGTTTTAAATTTACAGAATCTTTTGAAAGTTTAATTTTCTCTCATTTATCCTTTTCTATAATTATCTTTTATTATGGTCATAGTAGCTCAATCTCCTAAAGAGGAAGATAGTAGGTGTATTTAACCCTATGAGTAGTCTACACCTGGGATGGTGTTAGCATACGGACAATTATTTCATGATTAATTTAACGGAGCTACATTGGAGTCATTCTTGATAGGTATGCAAGAGAACAATCAAAATATACAAGGAAGGTTTACAGTTTGAGAACTTATTACAGTCAGGGACACATTGCCATTATCCTCCTCATCTTAAACACATTTAGTCCATCATTTTAGCCACACTTTCAAGCAGTTTTGGGAGTCCTTTTTCCTGAGTGTCATTATGAAGTGTGATCAAAAATGCAGTGGATGTTTCTGCCACTTGTCACCTAACAGAAAGGCAGGCTCACGAAAATGTAAGTGTGTCCTCCTTTGCCCACCTTTTTTACTGGATCTGGCAGTGTGAGAATCTGACTGTTTCCCCACAGTCGAAATGACCATGGAAAGTAAATATTTTGCATTGATTCAGGAGATGGAGGCAGCAAGGACAAAATAACTGGAGACACAAAAGAGGAGTTCTAGAATTGCTTCAGAAAGCAGCAAGGTGAGGGCCCCTGATTTCAAAGCAAGGGTTGTATTTTGAGAAGTATTAATGGCAATGTGTCTTTTACAGTAATGCATTTTTTAATCTAAACATTCACCTTATTTTTTGATCACACCTTATGTAATGGTAGAGCTCTCTGTTGCAAAAGTGTTAGAGACATCACATCCTCCGCCTTCCGTTTCATCTGTTAAATCTTAGCCTGAAATAGCCTCCTTCTCTTCATACCTAACATCTCCTTTGAATGCTTTCTGAAAATACACCTTGTCTCTAATGAGAAACTGTGTATTCCTTACTCTGTTTATGGAACATTAGCTTTTCTTTGAGCTGAAAATGAAACATTTTTGCAAAGTATTTCAAAATATTAATCCTGAAATTAAGCGTACAATGTTTTGCAATGATGCTAAGTCATTTCCAATGTTATTAGGGAATCTAAGTGAAAAAAAAACAACCTAAGAGCTCTCTGTGTGTGTGTGTGTGTGTGTGTGTGAGTGTGTGTGTTTCTGCAAATTGAATCCAGAGTCTCTCCACTGAGCTACATCTCCAGACTTATTTTTATTTTTCATTTTGAGAGAGGGTCTTGCTATATCACTAAGTTGCCCAGCTGGGTTCTAATCTGCAATTTTTCTCCCTCAGGCTCCTAGTGTACTGGTATTATAGGCATGTGCCACCACACGTGGCTGCTTCTTATTTCTTTTATATGGATTTTTAAAAACAAACATAAAAACCTACAAGGTTGAGACATTAGATTTTATTAAGAAATCAAGGAAAAAATGAACAAAATTTCCGGCAAAGCAAAACTTTAAGAGAAATAAGTTGATAATTTTGAGTATTTATTATATATGAAGCCTTACTTAAATAACTTTATATGAATGGATTTTTGGTCCTAATAACAAACTTTTGAGTTAATTTCTAGTATTATCCTCATTTTAAAAATGTGATACAGGAGCTCTCGCCATGCACTAAACTAAAATCAAAGTGGATTAAAGATTTAAATATTAAAATAGAAACTCTGAACCAGTTGGAACAGAGGTTAGATAGAACTCTTGAAGACATCGGTGTAGGAAAAGATTTTATGAACAAAACCTCAGTTGCCCGTGAACTAGCACAAACAATCAACAAGTGGGATCTCTTCTTATTAAAAAGCTTCTGCACAGCAAGAGAAACCACCAGCAGTGTGAAGAGACAACCCACAATGTGGGAAAAAATCTTCACCTGCTCTTCCTCAGACAAAGGTCTACTATCTCGAATCTATAAAGAACTTAAAAAGCTCAGACCTCCCAAATTTAAAGGCCCAATTCGAACATGGGCATCTGAAATGAACAGATATTTCTCAGACAAAGAAGTACAAATAGCAAATAAACATATGAAAAAATGTTCAACATCACTGGTCATTCGAGAGATGCAAATGAAAACAAAGCCAAGATTCCACCTCACTCCAGAAAGAATGGCTGCTATCATGAAATCAACCAATAAGATATGCTGGCGGGGCTGTGGGGAAAGAGGAACCCTGCTCCACTGCTGGTGGGAGTGTAGACTGGTGCAAGCACTGTGGAAATCAGTATGGAGATACCTCAAAGAACTAGGACTGGAAATCTCATTTGACCCAGCTATTCCCCTGCTGGGGATCTTCCCCAAAGAATTAAAAGAATCATACCACAGTGATATATGTGCACCCATGTTCATAGCACCACAATTTGTAGTAGCTAAAACTTGGAAGCAGCCCAAATGCCCATCAACTGGAGACTGGATAAAGGAAATGTGTTTTTTAAAAAAAAATATATAAAATGGAATACTACTCAGCCATAAAAAATGAGAAATTTGACATTTATAGCTAAATGGATGCACATTGAGGCCATACTTTTAAGTAAAATAAATAGGACACACATGTGTAAAAACTGAAAGTGTGAATAAGGACTAAAAGGTATAATAGATAATGTGAAATAGGAAGAAAAGGGGCAAAGGGAAAGGGGAAGTGGGAAGGGTAGGGGAAAGGAAAGAAGGGAATGGAATTAGTATGAGAAAATGAATAAATGGAAACAAAGTCTTTGTAAATAGGGAGGGATGGAGGGGTTGAAGGAAGGGTAGGGAAAGGGGGAAAAACAAGAACCAAGGGAGATTATGTAAAGGTGCAAATTTCCAATGATGAATGTCATTGTATTGTATACCTAAAATGTACCAATAAAATAATATTGAAAAAAGAATCTCAGAGAATATTTCAACAGAATATCTTGGATTATTTAAAAAAATGTGGTACAGGAGTCTCAAGGAAGTTAAATGACTTGTTTCCAGAACTCCAACTACTAAGATGTGGTGATGGGATTTGAATACTGACCAATTTCAGAGTTTGGACACCGTGTTCCTGTCTTTCCCACGCTAAGAATCATGGAGCTGTAGCAACATGCCTTTCATAGGTTGTGACAGAGAGAGTCATGAATAACACTATGGACTTAGGAGGATTGAAATTCAATTGTATTCTTATCATCCATTCACTTTCATCAACCTTTAATATCCATCTGTATAAAATCAAGGACGTATGGTACATGTTTTCTAAAGTTCCTTCCTGCCCTAAACGTCGTTTTGTATAATAGAAATCCTAATGATGATAGCTCTGAGAACAAGCACCATTCCCATTTACTGATTTCTATTAGAACAAGGCACTGTACTAGGTAGTTTTTCACATTTATGTTTAACCTAAAAGTTAGGCTGTTTCTTAAATATGATTATGACCTCTTTTTCAGAGGAGGAAATTAAGGCTTAAAAAATATAAGTAATTTTTTTAAGGTTAGAGAACTTCCTGATAGTTGAGATGAAACATATGTACCTCTCTGTTCTCATTCTAACAAGCTATTCTATCTCTCATGTGGACTTATATATCGTATTGCTTTTCACTTTCTTCACAAATGTTAACTGAATCATGGAATGTCTATATGAGAAAATCAGTCTTTTAAAAAAATTGTTCTTCCTTGTAATGAATACATATTGCTCCTTAAATTGAGTATATGCTATGGCTTTTCCTAATCATATACCATCCAGGGGAGTAAGCTATAACTGGTTATGTAAGTTAACTATAATAGATAAATTTTGAAGACTGAAAATTCTCTTCCTCTTCTTTGAAATTTGTTCTGAGATTTAAATAAATCCAAACAAACTTCTAAATTACCTAGGCTTGCTGTTGACCTTCATATATCCTAGTTCATAAGAGAATGCACAATTTCACATTTACATATTGTGTGAGACTGTAAATTATAATTCTTATAGTATTGTATATACTTATTGAATATATAATTCCTGAAAGAATAGACACAAAAGCAGAGAAATTGAGGTATGTTTAGAATATTTCATTCTCATATTAGACTTCAGTGGCAGAATTAGTAATTGCCAAGAAGTTTTGGAATCAGGTTTTAAAACTGTTTTTTCTGGCCTTAATGTCTGGCCTCTGATTCACCCTGAATTCTAGATCTTGTGTTTTACCAGTTTGGGAGTTTTCTTGGGCACCCAATCCCTCACACTGGTGGCAGATTCACACATGTTATTTCTCTAATGTTACTTTTTCGTGCCCCATTTACTATCAGACAAAAAGTGGTCAATGAAGCTTTGTGAATTGACTAGTTTGAACTTTTCTCGGTTTGGAAATAATGGCATGGAAATTATTTTTTAGAAAGGAAGAGCATAATCCTTGAGACTTTCTCAGTGGTGATTTGTGTTGGTCATTTTAGAATGTTCTCATTTGCCTTATGAAAGAAAGATTCTCAAAACTAGTAGTGGAGCCAAGTCCGGTTTTCATCCTCCCACTGCCCAGTCCCAGCTGCATTGGACAGGAGTCCCGATCCCCTGGTGCCATGGCCAAGTACAATATTTGACAGGTTGCACTTCATTAAACTCAAAAGACTGACTGGATCATGCTTCCATAGATTAAAATAACAGAGTTCAACCCCTCACATCACATATTTAAGTGGAGGCAGAATTGGATTATCTGTTATGAAAGAGCATTTAGGGGTAGAAACAATTTAGGAGTTAGAAGACTTGGAAATAGAGAACCACAAGGACCAATATTAAGGCCAATTTTTTTTCCACTTTATATGTTAATGACCTGGAAGAAAGAACGTGCTGCAAAGTAGCAAGAATTGCTGAGAGGGCAGAAGAGAGGTGAGAGATGTCAAAGATAGGAAGCAAATAACAATATATGGGGAGGTAATGTGGTGCACAATGGGCTACCCATCAAGGCTCTGCTTTAGCAGTTGAATGTGAAGGACTGTGAGGTAATGAGGTCAGAGACCAAAACAAAGGAAGTTAATAAAAAGCTTAATAGAGGCATGCTGCATCACACCAGAGAGTGGGAATGGGAGAGGGTTGACCTGGAATAGCTGGGGTGGGTATGCATTAAAACTTAGGATGCATGATCAAAATAAAATGAACAGGCTGTGGGAATGGTATCGGGAGGGTTGTAGATGTAAAGCAGTAAGTGACACGGCTAATTCATCAGCATGTGAATGGTGGGCTTAAACAGAGGCTGGGCAAGGGAAGCCAGCTGCTCCAGGGTAAAATTAATTGAAAATGCACTATTCACAATAACTTCTGTGTTCAGCCATTCTTGAATCCATAGAAAAGAAGACAAATCACCTGCCATGTACGTTGGAGGACAGAGATCTTGTTTGAATTTCTTTTCCTAATTACTGAAGATTGGGAAGTGACAGTTCAATGAGAAGACTTTCTTACATTCTGAACAGAGGGACAAAGGGCTGAACGCTATGCTTCTCAAACTTGAATGTGTTTATGAAACCTCTGAGACTCATATTAACCTGCAGATTTTCACTGAGTTCCGGGCTTACTAGGGGTTTGCTGAGACCTTGCCGTTCAAATATCTCCCAGGTGACCTTAGTGTCACTGGACCAAGAACCACATTTTGAATAGCAAAGTTTGTATTTCCTTACATTTTTCAAAATTTCTAAATCCTTATTTTTCCTTACCAGCCAGGAATATCTGAATAAAAAACCTAAGTTATCTACTACCTGAGAAGCGCTAAAATATACTTTTTGCTTTTCTCTCCTCTTGAGTCTATTTAGGGTTTGTAGAATTATAGTACATACATGCAGGTGATGATTCAATAAATGTAAGGTTTGTTTTCGTTTTTGTTTTTTGGTATCGGGGATCAAACTCAGGTCCTTGGACTTTCTCAGCAGGCAGCGAAACCACTGAGCTAAATCCCCGGCCAAAGGTATGTTTTTCTACAAAATTACTAAATAATATATGGGTTTCAATTGTCAACTACTGAAAAACAATCACATTGTAAGGTAATTTCTTATATATACCACAGCCTACTCTCTTTCGGTGTAATTTCTTAAATGAACTCTATGTCTTTGCATAATTAGGCAGTTATGTAAATAAAAGTTGAGTAACAAGAATATGAAAAGAGCGAAGAGTATTGATTTTTCAATTTTCTAATTTCAAAATTGTCCATATCTTGTCTTTTAAATGGTGGTGAAGTATTTCACAGTGAGCTGACTTGCAAATTGTATAACTGGAATGGAATAGTGTTCATGAAATGCTAAGAAGCTCAATCAGGAAGAGCAAATGTTAATGGCCAATTTCTTTCCTAACCCTTTTATACAATTCTCACCCCAGCTTTAGAAAGACATAATTATGATATGTTTTCTTAGTGAATTCTCACAAAAGCCATACAAGACCCTCAGAAATGACTTGTCCAAGTTAATAATTGTTAAATGTACATTAATGTTAGCAGTGAGAACCACTATATTGTAATGCTGATAAAGGAAAGGAAATTTATTTTAAGGAAAGGAAATTTTCCTTTATGCCTTGTAACAATAAATAATGAAAGAGAAGGAATTACCAGACTCTAAGTTCCATTCCATGCAAAGAATTTCCCAGTTAATGCATGTGAGATCATGTATTTTAAATAGATTCATTTCTCACAATTTTAGAATTGGGTTTCATAACTTGCTAACAACTTTATGACCAAGAAGTAATTGGTCCAAGTGGATAAATATCTTCCCTCCCTACCACCCACATGCACCCAAGTCAAATCACATATGAACAATAGAATCAAAAAATTAGAGTCACAAATTCAT
The DNA here is from genome assembly GCF_053883595.1 of Heterocephalus glaber. Classification (NCBI taxonomy): domain Eukaryota; kingdom Metazoa; phylum Chordata; class Mammalia; order Rodentia; family Bathyergidae; genus Heterocephalus; species Heterocephalus glaber. Next base: position 4,385,244 of record NW_028258463.1, read on the forward strand.
TATTTGACAATAAAATAGAACACGATTTTGGTATTACTAATAAGGAATTATTATCTAGCATAAAATTGCAAGTAGTGATATTTTTCAAAATGATGCACCAATTCATTTTTCCTATAGAGTTTAGAGTATCTTGCCTTTTACAAAAGCCAGATTATTCCTTGGTGAACAGCGGAAGGTGGTTTGGCTTATAGATTTCATTGTAGGAGTATTCAATTTTTCATATGTAGATAACAATTGAACTTGAATTTGTTCAGACATTGCTATGCTGTACCAGAAACAATTGGACTTCAATAAATAATCATATAATCCTTCACAGCGATTTACTTGGATCACATATGTGAATGGAATCTTGGGCCAAGGGATGCCTTGTCCAATTTTTCTTTGCCTAAAGCACTTATACTAAATTCCATGAGCAACAAATAATAAAGAAACAGCATGCAGAAGAGCCCTCTGTACCCATTTTATTTTTGTGTGATCACAAACATGACAATATAGTGGAAGACATAGATGTATATCTCTTCAAATAGCCTCTGCTATCATTAAAATAACCGCTGTCACACCAGAAAAAGATGTGCTTTGATAAAATAGAAGACTGTAAGTTAAGAGAGGGAAAAGCAAATTATGACAAGTCTATTTCACCATTTTCTTTAAATTTCAGGCTAATTAGTAAATAATTGCTAAATACCTATTAGTTGAAAATCACTCCAATCAATACCTAGTAATAGCTAATAAAACCCTATATTTATTCAAAACATTCTGTGTATCAGGTATGGCTAGAAATATTCTATATATTTTACTCAATAATACAGTAAATAATTTAAGCATCCACAGCATAAATTTTCTAACTTGTTAATATCAGACAGCAAGAATATACAAAAAATATTTTAGAGTCAGTCAATATAGGTTTGTAATCAGTTCAGCTTCTGATTACATCCTGTAGGTTTTTACCACAGTGCTTACAGTGAGGCGTGCCCCTCTGTAGCCTTGCCCTTTCATAGTCCTACCCACATTAACACTGGGGTTGGTCATGTGACTTGCTTGACCAGGTGTTAACAGACTGACACAAGGAGAATCTTAAAAAGTGTTTGTGCATTGGTACATGCCTTCTCTTTTGCTGAATTTAAAACTCAGTGATTTTGTGACAACACTAAGTCAGCCTGTGAGAAACCAGTGACTTAGTCAATAGTCCTAGCCAACTGCTAGATCACAACTGAGGCCACCTCAGAACATACAGCCCCATCAGATGACATCCATGTAATTAAGCAGAGAGAGAGGTCACATGAAGATCCCAGACCGAAGTGGTTATCTATACCATCCTTCAGGAGGAAAATGGTGCTTTAAATCACTTTCATGGTGGTTAGTTAAGCAAAGATAATTGATTTTTCTAGTTTAAGTTACTTCAACCTTACTGGTCTCAAATTACCTATGTTTACAATGGAAAGTTTATTTTGAACAGTTGTTTCAGTTATTTTGTAAACAATACCTGTTTCTGACTCACTTTCTTGTTTCTGAGACAATATCATGTACTCACAATTTAAAGGAGGAGAAGTTTATTTTGACTCACAGTTACAGTTCATAGGCAGTGAGCCCCAACATAGAAATTGTATCATGGCAGGGCCTGCCAGGGAAGAAAACTTCTCCCATCATGGTGGCTAGGAAGCAGGCAAGTGAAGTGAAAAGTCAAAGAGGAAGACATAGTCTTCTAGGTCATGACCCAAGTGACCTGCCTCTTTTGATCAGAAGCCATCTCCTAAGAGCAAAGCAGCTGTATGGTCCCAGTGATTCAACCACCTTCTCAAAGCCCTGTCTATGAGTGCATGAGCCCCTCAGGGAGCATTCTGGATCTCAACCATAGCAAAGTGTAAATCAATCAATCACTGTGCTTGGCACATGTTATGAATCACTAAAATGGAGTTCCCATATTCTGTTGTGGCCACTGAATGATAGAAGAACTTCTCTTTGACTATATATATTTTTTTTTCAAAAATGAAAAGAAGGTATTTACCCTGTGACTATTGATAAAAATTGCCTGGTTATAACCTGATTCTCCGTTGGTGGTGAGGGAGAAGTGGCAGGCAGCACAGGAAAGTGGTTGCAATTACCTTGGGTGTCTAGGGGATTGTTTGCTCCAAGATTAATAGCTGCAGAAAGTGTGCCAGCTCTAGCATTCTAAATAAGTGAACTAAAAGAAATTGGTAGTCTTCAAGGCTTGTAAAGGACTGTTAGTCCAGGTAGTCATGAAAGAAAAAAAAAAAGTAAGTGAATTAGAAAAATCACTGTCATAGGCAGCTTAAATGTATAAGTACAGGAGCGTAAGTGCAAAGGTTATTCATTCTTTAACAACTACTGACACTATGACAGAAACTTCTGGTGGAACTGCGCTGCCCAACTTACTGTTCCCTTATCTCTTCCCCCTTTACGGTACTTCCTGGGCTGTACGTAGTGGTGCCTGTTTTGCATTTTCAGTCAGACACTCAGTATCTTAGAATGGCTATGTATACCTCTGTCCATTTCAGACACTTGACTGAGAAAAGTAAAAGGCTGCCAGGTCTCCTAGTATTTGTATTGGAATAGAAATGCAAATAAACATTGAGTGTTACTTTTGATTATTTCTAATGAGCGAGACATCCATAAAAATAAGTGATTGTTGTGACACACTGTAAGGAAAAGACTCAAATTTGGACATGCAACATAGAAAAGGAATACCTAGATCAGCAGGTAAGTCTGGAGAAATAATTCAGGAAAAAGAGAAGCTTACAGCACAAAGACAAGCAAAACAGTCTGTTCAAAGAAAGAGGAAAGTGTTGTACTAGGCAGAAGGTAATATTCGAGCCCAGAAATAGGCTGGTGAGTATGGGCAAGTAGGAGAAAGTGAGTATTACTAAAGCCTGAGGACAAGTGGCCCATTATAGGAAAGAAGCAAAACAGAATATAGAGAAAAGGATATGGAGGGTTTCAAGTGAAATGCAAAGTTCAATTCACAAATTAGGTAGTGTGTGGCATGGTCCCTAAGAGCTGTGAATGATCTGGCTGGCATAGAGAAGATGGGAATAGAGAATTATGTGTTTATTCCTTTTTTTGGTACTGGGGATCAAACTCAGGACCTCATGTTTGCCAGGCAGGTGCTGTGCTCTGAGCTAAATCCCCGACCCAGTTATGTATTTATTGCCTTCCTTCCTTTATAAGGCTTCAAGTTATTGACCTCCTCTGATTACTTTTCCTCTTTTTTTTCTGGTAGATATTTTTCACAAAAAAATTTCTATCCCACGAGGTTCCAGGTTTGTATCAATCTCAACCTTTTTTGTTTTAAATTTCTTTAATTTCTTTAGAGCAGTGACAGAATGACAGTCCATTATCCAAACACTTCCTCCTATTTTTCATTTCTCTCCTCTCTTCTTCCAATCTCACTCCCTAATATTTCCATAACACTTCTACAATCCAGCCCATTCTCTTAAATCAGGCTTTTATACTCAGTTCCAGCCAAAAACATCTATTATTGATCTACAAGTTTAACTCAAATATTACTTTTTAATTAGAAAGAAATATTGATTCTTGACATTTTACTAGTGATCTTGGAAGTGTTTGATGACAATCAAGTACTTGCTCTAAGTGAGCCCTACTTTTAATAAATAACTTCTAAACTGGGCATGTTGGTGAATGCCTGTTATCCCAGCTCTCAAGAAGCTGAGGTAGAAGGATTACCATGAGTTTGAGGCCAGCTTCAGTGAGTTCAAATACAGACTGAATTACTGAGTGAGACCTTGTTGCAAAAATAATAATAATAATAATAATAATAATAATAATAATGATAATAATCTCTAGTTTTCAATTTTATTTTTGGTGAACCTGGAACCAATTTTATTAAGTGCCCTCAAGTTTCTAGGTATCAGTTGGATAGTTGGAAAGTGCCTATCTCAGAGGTCCAAGTCTTGGCACCATAACACTATTTCTGATTTTTAGCTTTGTACAGTCTCATCTCCAAGCTCCTAGTTTCTGGAGATACCAACTTCTTATCTTTATTTCCTGTAACATGGTGAAGGAGGACCAATGGGGTAGATACAGCTGCCTACCAGTTACTATTTATAATACCGTTTTTTCTCATTTTTTTCAATTTTCAACTCATTAACAAATCTCTTAAATTATCTCTGTCAAAATAGTTCACGTATACTCTGTTTTCCATTCTGGACTCTGACACACTAATTTTATCTAAGCCTATGGATTTCTCTTAATAAACTGTCATAGCCAGGACCATACATTCTCTCGAATTTGAAATTCAAAAAAACAGAGACAGAAAGCTTGCAGCTTCATTGGAACTCCTTCAAGTTGCAGTAATGACTCACATGAGAGCCTCTGGATGCTTGATCTGATCCTTCACAGATTGCTAGGTGCAGTCACTGTTCTAATGCTTTATTTATATTCACTCCTTTCAACTTTAAAGTAACTATGGATGATATCAATGCCATTCTAATTTTAAAGATGAAGAAACTTAGGCACAACTAATTCAAGCAACATGCCTTAGGTTACCCACCAGAGAACTGATTCTACAAATCTGAATCTATACAGATTGGCTCCTAAGCTCATTTAAATCAGAAGCTAGCAAGTTCTTTCTGTAAAGGTCCCTGTCATAAACATTTTCTGCTTGTGGGCCCCAGCATCTCTATTACAACTATTCAACTGTACTTATGGTGAAAAATTAGCTATGGACAAAATAATTTTTTAAAGTTCCAGTAACACTTTATCAAACAGGTGGTAGGTTGAATTTCTTAATATCATAGTTCCCTGACCCTGATCTAAATTATTATGTGATATTTATCAACAGAAATGTACAAAATGTCACTTTACATAATGACATATTGTACTAGCAGGCTACTAGATTCAAATTTAAACCTTTTAATGAGTATTTTTTGTCAGAATTGTTTTGTATCTTCCAGAAATTCTTTTCTCTGAGAACGTATATTTCCAGGTATATTCTAGGTACATTTGCTAGTATTTTGCATCCTAAGAATCTCTGTTTTGTTGAACTCATCCACAGGGGATAGTTTCATAAATTATCTATTTGTGTCATAACTTTCTGACAGTTACAGACATTTAAGAGGTATCTGTAAGCTTATTACAGTATGGACTTATTCCATACTATATCTAATTTTATATGCCTAAAATTGTTTTACTCCAAAGCCATTTGAATCATTAACTATTTTGCTGTGAAATTCATCACCTATATTTCAGCATGCTCTATGCCTGCCATCACTCTTCATAACATTGGGGGATCCCCTTGGGAGGCAAAGGGAAAAGATATCAATATTCTCTTTGTAAATAGTGTCAATATTTTCTCTAATTCCCCTCTTTCTTTTTGATGAACTTTGAGAGCTGTGCTTTTCTTGTTGTTGTTTATTTCTATGATTAAGAAACTGTCATACAGCAAGGCAAGAACCTACCTTTCTTCTTTTTCTAAAATAAGTCCATTCCACAGTTAATCTTCGAAACTATGTATCTGTGATTCCAAACAAGCTAGTTCTTCTCTGTCTATAGTTTTTGGTGGTGTGACTGAAGGGAAGATTTGAGGGGTGCAATTTTGGACAATCTGCTGTCATTCATTACTGTATAATAGGTGGCAGTTGGAGATTTCATATTACCAATTCTATTTTTGCATCCTAATCATGCTAGATATTTAGTCTTCAAAAGGCTGACACAACACCCATCACTAGGACTTTCCCATCTGGATTATATAAGAATGAAGACATCTTTGCTAATAAATTTACTCTGACAGCTGCTAAAAAATTTACCAAGCTTGACAACAGACTCTGAAAGCAAAAGAGAAAATAGAAACTTTGGTTGATTATTTACCCAAAACATTTATCTTTTGGGGAAGTAAAAAAAAAAGAGAGAGAAAAGTACATTTAAGCATATATATAAGAAGGCGTTAAAATACTATTTTGACTGTCACTTTGTGGTCTGCCTTGGAAAGTCTGTTTTTCGCAGGCATCCCATTTTTCATGAGAAGATTAAATGGCTTGAAAAAGTACATGCCAAATCTGGAATACAAAGTCAATCCCTCCTAGCTCTCTTTAGGGGAGAATGAGTTTTCCCATGGAGACAAAGGTGAAGCAACCCCTTGGGCAGTGATGTTTATGGTCAATCTGGTGAAGGTCATGCCACCAGCAAAAGTGAAATTCTAAGCAGCTCTTCTTGTGTTGCAAACAGAGTAGCGCTCACAGTTACCTAGACAGATGTGAATCCATCCCCCTTGTCCTCTTAATGCTTCCCTGTTGCTAATGGTGTTCTGCAGATAACTGGGAAGGAAAATAAATGGCTAGACTAGTCGCTGCCTGGAGCTGCCACAAGTGGAAAGCCTGCTGGGTATCAGTTGTTTGGTGGCTTTCAAGGTAGAGCGGGGCATTGATTTGTTTAAATGCTGCAAGTGTATTAGTGTTTCTTATCTCCTCCCAAGCCTTCCGCCTCATCTCATTCAGAAAATAACCTACCTTATTACAGAGCACATGTGCTATCCAGTGCCTTGAAATATGATGTACTGAACTGTATTGGTTTTTTTAAACTGATCTATGCTTCAGAATTACTTTTGAACTGATTTTTTGGAATCCTTCACTATAAGGGAAGGAGATGAAGATTTGGTAAGAAAGTACAGAGTATATAGACAGGCATACTGGCTAACTTTGTGATATTGGGAATAACTTTCCCAAACTGGCAGCCTGGGAAAGTCATCCTCTTTCCCACTACTTCCTACCCTTCCTCCTCCTCTATTGCTCTCCATAATGACATCTCATCTGTGAATCTTGTACCCCATCTCTTACAACATAAATCATTCATGATAAAATACTCCAGAACCACAAATGGAAAATAGCTTAAGAGACTACTGTAGAACTTACGGGACAGTGAGGAGCATGAATGCAAGATGCTTTTCAGTATCGGGGCTGCTGCCACCAGGGAAATTTTCTTCTGATCCAGACTAAAATAGGAATTCGTGTGTATCTTCTCTTCACAGGATCTTAGTGAGAGGCAAATACTTGCCTTTATACATTCTTCACCTCTTCTTCACCACCAATCTTTTTCTCTATCTTCAACTTTTTTGGGTTTACCTTTATTTCTCTTAGTACAACAGAAAAAAAAAGACAGCAAAAAATGAAATCCAGTGGGTACAATTTTTGTTAGCACCAAAATCAGAATGGCAAAGATCTACATTTATTCAAAAGTATGCATGTACATTTTATAAGTAAAAGTACCTTGTGTTTAATATATTTATTTATAAATATAGAAAAATCAAACATTTTTTGTTTCCCAAACTTTGTAATTTAAGTCCTCATTTTATAAGAAGACCATCTTGTTACTACCAGATACATAGTTCAATATAATGGTTTATCCATCAATTTGGATTTAACCTAAACAAACACAAGGCTTTCCTTTCTCCTGCTTCTCTTTAGTATAATCCCTCAGTTCCCAGAATGCTCATGTGAAATAGTGGCATTAGGGCTAGGTGTGAGATTTTTTGATCTTGATGCTCGGTCTTCAACAATCTGCTTCTAACTCCCCTGGTATCTGCAGAGATGGCTAGGAATTCCCCACAGGGTCCTCAAAGCCAGGTCTGATCTGGACACACAAGGTGCTCATCAGGATGGTAAGACTCTTTGGGTCCTCAACTTCTCCCTCCAGCAAGCTGGTTTCTGCCTTGGAGCATGGGAAAATCTTACCATTCTCCATCTGCCAAACAAAGTCTTTGGAACTTTGAAAGATTACTTACACACCTAATGTACTCTTCTCCCAGATTCTATGCTGGAAAAAAGCTTCATTTCATTGCTGGGGCAATAACTCTTGGAAAACAAAAAATCCCATCTAGTAGATATTCATCTATATTTCTTTTAAGTTCAGTCTCAGGATCACAAAATTTCTATGATTTATGGATTCTCAAAATCATACTGAATTTTGAAACTCTAAAAATCCACCCAATTATTTATTTCTCTTTCCTTTTCTTTTTTTCTTTGGTGGTGGTCTTCATTGTTTTATTTTTTTTATTACCCCCCCCAAAAGCAAAATTCTATAACAGTAAGAGAATAGCAAAAGTGAATACATTAGGTGTCATTATCTTCAAAGTAGTTACTTAGAAGGTAAGACATAGACAGAAACGGTTCTTTCTTACAGAGTGCTCTTTGGTTTTCTTTTAGAACAATCTTACTCTTCTCTGATATATGATCCAGTGAGAAAGTCCCCAAATAAGGAGAGAACTATAACTAACTTCTTGATATTTCCCATGTATTGACTCCCTGGCCCCGTTATGCTGGTGGCTGACTTCACAGCAAGTCCTTACTTTAAGGGGGTCAAGGTAACACAGTTCTGTGTCAACTACGGAAGACTTGATGAGAAATACAAAGCAAAAAATTTTTTTAAAATGAAATTGTAATGTACACAGTCCAAAAGGAAAGCATGAAAGATAAAGCACAAAGTGATTCTGATAAGACAAACTTTCAATTTTACCTCAGAATGAAATACAAAAATGTGTACCATTGATATACTAGGTACAATTAGCTAAGTGCCCTCATTTAAGAGTTGTCTTCCAGTAGATGAGAAGGGATTAGGAAACAGATACTTAAAAATTAGCCATTTTCTAAGAAGCTCCCAATATTTGAAGGACTGATCTTTATACTGGGTTTCTGTCTATTTTCCTGTCATTCTGAATATGTTTCAGCAAAGTATTTGCTTTCTCATCAAATGTACAACTGTCATTTAACACCAACATTTACTAATTTGTACTGTGGAGCCCTGCATTCAAAACAGTCCTTGCCCTGAAACATTCTGCCTAAATGGGCTTGAATACTACAAGGGCTTGTTCACCTCCCCTCTCTTCATTTTCCAGTTGATAATGCTCTTATTTGATGGTCCTGTGATGAGCATGAATGAGATATCATTCAGTCCAAAAATTCATGCTCAACATCGGTAAGTAGGGAAGTCATTTATGGTGTTCAACTTTCCCCTCTCAAAAGAATAAGAGTTAATTATTTCTGTTGAAACCTTGAATCTAAGTGTTTCACTTTTCATGAAGTATGGCTTTCCACCCTGCTGGGAGGAACATCCAGTGTTGCTATACAGAAAATATAAATTCTATAACCATGGGTAGGACCCAGCTCCATGTGGAGAGGTGCTGCCTGTCAGAGCTGTGCTCTCCTCCCTCCCTGCTGGAGCGGACAGCTGACTCTCACTCCTGAATCCTTTCCCAGAAGTCACAGAAGCAAACAATTTGTATGAAACTAGAGCTACTTATACTACAGCCAGTGCTTCCTGTGTGGCCTAGCACAGTGCCATTCGCCAGGGACTTTACCCAGGGCTTCTCACTGTGGTGATGATGAAAGAAATATCATAGCCCTGAGTAATAGTGGTAAATGAAATATTAAACTTTTATTTTTATTTTTATTTTCTTTTTCTGGTACTGGGAATAAAACTCAGAACCTTGCACTTTCCGGGCATGCTTAGTGCCACTGAGCTAAAACCCCAGCCCAAACGAAATATTAATTGACAACCAAAAATATGATTCAGGGCTGGGAATTTAGCTCAGTGGTTCTGCCTCTTGCCTCGCAAGCACAAGGACCCAAGTTCAATGCCCAGTACCAAATATATATACATATATATATATATATATATATGTATATATGAATCATTATGCAGTGTTTGTACTATTATATTTTATTCATTTTTTTTCAAGATCCAGGAACTTTTCTTATATTTTCTTTTTTTCCAATATGTCACTGACTTTACATTATGCCAGAGGTATAATAATTACCAGTGCATGTTGATTAGCTGCATAGCTTCATAGAGTATCAAATTGTTTTGTGCCTCCATTTATCAAAATAGGAAGCAAAAAAGGATGCCCAAAGAATTTTTCTTCTTTTTTTTTTATTTTTCCATATAAAGAATGACTAGCTCCTACAGAGTAAATTTTTCACAAGGCACAGTGGGCTGTCCCAAAACCCAGGGCATATAGGTCTTTCTTCCAGGATTGAATGTGAAAGTGACTGTAGAATCCATCCTTCACGAGAGCTACAGAACTCCCAAGACAGATTTGAGTCTTGGGGCACTATGGAATAAAGACATTTACACAGATTAATTGCCCTGGCAGTCTAAACAAGTAGAATCTGAAATAAAGAATGTTGCTAAAGTCAGCCTATCTTATTATTTTCTTGCACTTAAAATCCAAATTAATGACTAACACAGGGTTAGTAAGAAAGGTACAGAGAGTTATAATGAGTGGATAAGGAGAATAAGCAATACCTTGAGCTGACTCAATTTGTGGATGATTGATTAAAATTCTTGACAAAAATATATTTCTATAAGTAAAATTGTTACTACATAGTTATATAAAAAACACTGGGCTTTAAATGAAGAAAGACAAAGATTCAAATTCTGGTATGATTACAAACTAATAGAACATTCTAGGAAAGTCTTCCTGAGTTTATTTTCAAAGTTCAGTGTCCACTCTCTCACCTGACATAGCATGTGTTCAACATTTTCCAACTTCTCCTTTTTATATGATTTATCTGTGCTGTATTCTCCAAGGAGTTTATCAATAGATTTATGAAATTATACATAAAATGATGAAATAACCGGCCTTGATTTATAAGCATTGATTATATACAATTTCCAATGATCATTATTGTTGAAAAGCCAATATTGAAAACCAATTACAATAAACTTGGGATGGGAACACTGGGATGTTTTGGAGGGAAAACTACCTAAACTGAACTTTGTGGCAATCCATGGTTTTTGTTTCTTTTGAAATATATATGATAAAGGAAGTTCAAAGAATCGATTGCATAACCGATATAACAATGGTTGATAAATTTTTGTGATAGTGAGCAAACTCCATCTGGCAACAGAGACTGAAAACAAATGGGAGAAAAAGACACACAAGCAGATCTTATCACATGGAAGATCTAGAAAATAAAGGTAAAAAGTATAATCAGTCTGTTTAATCTTTGGAAGCCCCAAAGAATTTGTTCTAAAAAATTTCAGGAGACACAAATAGTAATGTCCACTTATCCTAGGATCCACTCTCTGGGAAGATTGGTCTCTTGTGAACTACTCATCCAGTGTTGGAACCGGGAAAATGTATTTATAAAATCTGATTTTAAGTACCTTCAGTACTTTCACTTTTCCCCACATTTTTGGCAGAATACTGGACATAAATATCTCATCTGAAATGGGCCCACTTTATAAGTCACTGCATTGGGTTACCCTTTTGCAACATAAGCATTCTGAAAGAGAATGAATATTCTTGGTAAGGAAGAAAGACTGAAGAGAGAATGAGACAATTAGAGAGAAAAAGAGAGAGAAGAGAAAGGAGGTAAGAAAAAAGAAAAGAAAATATGAACTAAACAGGAAGTAAACAGAGATAGTTTTCTAGAGAAAACAAGAAAATAAATCTGGTTTCTGTCATATCTCCACTTCCCAATCCAAGTCTTCCTAAATTCTTCCCCCAATGTTTCTATCTTGGGTTACTTCATTATACTTTGCACCTTTATATTGCATTGTTTATTTTCTTTATTTTACTCAGAATAGGACTTTGTGAATTGAAATCAAGAGGCCATTAACTGAGATAGTAATGGTGGTACTGTGTAGACTGGGTGAAATAGAGTCAGACAAGGAAAACCAACTGGAAGATGTTTGTGAAGGATGAAATGGAGGAATCAGCAAAGCCCTTGATCAAGGAAAAAGGGCCCAGTGAAGAAATATTAAGGAAAATATAACGTGAATAAGTGGGTGATAATGGATGAAATTGGAGAAAAACTAAAAATTTACCATGGCAATTAAGGCCATGTTAAGTATATATTACATGAAATACCATAAAGCTGAAAGGATCAATGAAGAAATATTGACTGTCTCATTCATCACTATTTACCTATCTACAAAAAAATGCCTAATGAGTTCTCTTTGCTGAATAAATATTTTTGAATATTGAAAGTGTGCTTACCATAGGGGCATGATGGACTGGAAAAGAGTTAATTTACTTACTACTCATTTTCTGTTTGAGTAATTGGTGCTAGAAAAATATAAATCCAATGAAACATGGTAAATTCTAATAGAAACTCATAGTCCCAAAAAGATAGAGTCATAGCTGAGAGTGCAGATGTAAGGTGTTTTTGTTTTTGATTTTTGATACAGGAGTAGCTTTCAGATTTTCAGAATGAAGGGTTTTGGCAAAGGAGTACTAGTTTATCTTTAGGGAAATTTTTGTTTACTATTTTATTACCTTGTTTGAAGCATCAGAACACTGTTGGGAGCACTGGTTGTTTTGTAATCTCATATGCAGTGCTTAGGGTTTTGGGGTGAGTGGCTTCTCTCTTTCTAGTATCCATGTTTGATAGTCACCCCTTATTGATGTTCATCTCCCACATCTGGAGACCTGGGGATAGTATTTCTGACACTGTCCAGGTGCTCCTCTCAGAGGTGTCGCTAGATTTGCGGGAGATCCAAAACACGAAATAAGATGCTGAGAGAAAAGCTTGGTGCGTTCAGTCCCAGGAGGCTGTGTGTCATGGAAAGTGTGTGACATATGTGAGCAGAGCCAGGCTATCAGTAGGGATACCATGCTGAATGGTAAGAATAAAGAGAAAAGTAAGAAATGAAAGAGGAGAATACACTGAAAAGGAATCTGATCATGGTAGTATCATGACTAGAGAAGAACAAGTTGAAAAGGACCATTCAGACCAAAGGATTTCAATGCTAAAATCATACATGAGCTCAACATGAGCTCTATACCTCCTTAGTTATATGTATACAGTTGTAATGGAGTCTATGACCAAATAGGTGATGTGTATCCTTAGAAACCCCTCAAGCTACTCTAGAGATATATCTATACTCATACATCAATAATTATTCATTGAATGCATATGTAAGACATTGGGAACTGTGGGAGAATTAATTATGAATCTAACAGGAGCTCTGTCTTCAAAGTAAAAATTAGCAGAGTTTATGAGAGAGACACACTTAAATTAGTTTTTAACTTCCAGTACACACTTCTACATGTGGGAAGATTTTACCTAAAGTAAGCTCATTTCTAAAGCATAGTAAAGTCTCTGTTTTATGATTACTAGGGAAATTTCCACTTAGAATGAATGAAGGCCCCAAGCCTATAGCTATGCGCAAGAAAGAGGAAAGGAAAGAATGGATAGGAAGTCAAAAACAGTGGGGTAGAAATTTAAAACCCTATTAAAAATTGTAAGAAAAGCACGGGAAGCAATTACTTTGCATGCTTCCCTGCTGATTCACAGGAGACTCACGATTAGTGTTGGCCAGAGCAGAGGTCGGCTACAGGCTCTGCCAGGCCCCTTCCTGGGTATGGCCTGGAGTTAGAAGCTATGGAAGAATTGTCTGCACCATGGATGGAGTCCACACGGTTGCTGTCCTTTTGCTGCTAATGTCTTCTAGCTCCCACAGGGCTCGGGCTGCTTTGCCTGTAAAGCTGAGCTGCTGGCAGGAGGCAGATTGCTCTCCACAGTGGAGACCAAATACGGTCTTAGCTGTTGTGACAGCAACTCCAGCAACAGCTGCATCAGAAAAGGCTCCACCCTCAGTCTTTTAAGGATAGGCTAGTGACTAATGTGCCCCCTTAAAGCCAAAGAAATTCCAAGCCCTCTGCTCTGCAGAAAAGATTAAGTCAGTGGGGAATCCAAATAATGAGAACCCCGAGTAACCATTTGGAAAATCAGAGGAAACTAAAAGAAAAACTTAATATAACATCGTTTTAAAAGAAAAAGAAAACTACAGAGGCTTAATAAATGTCTGTAACCTCTTACTGTATTGTACAGCCTTGAAGTGATAAGTAAATGGAAGAGGGAATGGTACAAAGGAGGAAAAAATATTAGATAGTGCTTGCGACTCTGTAGTGCTTGCCAACTTAGATTACAGTGCTGAAGAGCTTGGTAAAGGGGCTGGATTGATTTGGGGACTCCCTGGAATGTGCAGGAACAGGGAGATGAAGAAAGACTACCCAAGCTGGGAGGGAAAGCAGTGGGAAAAATTAAATCACTAAGTTTGCTCTTCTGGTTTCAGAATTACCATCAGCAAACACTGCAACAGAGAGTTTAAGGGGAGGGTATACACTCGAGATGCAAATGCAAAATAGATGAGGCTGGACCTGAACATCTAAAGCTGGTGAGTTCTGAAGATCCTTACTCAACTTCTAAGTTGCCGATGCTCACATCTCTGGGGCTCTGGAAACAGAGCCAGCTCCAAATCTTTGTGCCATGTCTTACCCTTGCAAAGTGGGAGAGCACAGAGGAAGGGTCCACCTCTGTATCTGGACTTTCCACTCTCCTGGTGCAGTTACTGTGCTGAAATTTTTAAAATTTGTACTGTAGTTTTTCTTCTTGATTGTTTGGGGGGGGTCTGGCAGATACACTGAAATATCATATGGTAGAATGGGTATCCATTTCTGTTTTACTTCTTTAGTGGAAGCTCAGGATTCTTTGAATGAGACCTAATAAAATATCTTTAAAATCCTCCAAGTCTTTCTCACTTCTCCCTCTTGCTTCTCTCTAGGGACTTGGCTCAAGCAACCCGTGTACAACACGCCAGTGAATGCTGACTTTCACATGGAAAGACTGGGATGAATTGAAGACCTTCCAATGTTAATCAGCTCACTTCAAGGTTATTACCACAACTAACAGTGTCAGCATCTGCAATTTCTCGGTGTATTGTAGAGTGTTGTGGGAAGACAAGATGATTAAAACAGTCTGTTCCTCAGGTGATACAGTGGAAAGTGGACAGGAGGCAGTCAGAAGAGAGTCAACCTGACTCTGCTGCTATAACTAAGGCTGCCTGCTTCTTCATTCCACTCTAGAGTAGAGCCTGTTAGCAGCCCAGGGTGGCACGGTGGGCCTGTTCTATTCTGTGACACCAACCCATGCAGCCAACCAAAACCACAGGCTCTCAGCTCAAGGACGTGCTTGGGTGAAGGTGATCACCTTCTGCCTCTAAACTGTCAATTTAAAGTATTAGGCATTAGAATACTGGGCTTAGCACCAGCATCCGTATAACACACAGGCAGAACCAAAGAAAGCTGAGGCTGAGAGGTAGAGAAACCAAAATCATAGCAGAGGCCAGTGTACAGAGAAATAAATATCGCAGGTCCACAGGAAGAAGAAAATATGCGACAACTATTTAGAGAAAGCAAAACAGAAGGTAAGAAGCAGAGCAAGAGATGTGGGAGTGGAAGCAGAGAAAAGTGACTTATCACGAGTTTTAAATTCTTACAAAGTATTCTGTGACACTTCTCACATTCTTGTCAACACATGTTTGACTTCATCTTATATATATTTTTGTTCTTTGGAACCAAGAGAATATTAATTACAAGTGTCGACTGGCATATAACTCTAGCTCTTCACTCAGCTGTAACCTAATTACCTCAGGATGGGAATATGAATATCTCTCCATCACAGAGCTCAGGAGGACACAGTTGAAGACGTTAATATGCTTGGCACTGCCTGCTCTGTAAAGGGTTGCTGTACCTAAATCTCCAGCCAAACCATTAGTGACAGAAAGTTTGAAGGCATCAGGTCATGAAGAAGGTAGAGGGTCAGGGATCTTTGGGGAAGATAAAATGGTGCTGGATACAATGGGGAAGCAGGGTGGAAAAAAAGTGAATTCAAGATGGTGGTAAGCTCGGAGTGGCACTTTTGGATGCAGTGTGGGTCTAAAGATGGAAAACGAAAACTGGAAATTTGGAGAGTGACTTCAAGATCATGTGAAGGGATTTGAACTTCAAGTTCTTGGTTTTAATATCTTTCAGGAGTATCCAGTCTATAAAAAGGGTGGTAGCTCTGGTGGTGGTATAAAATTTAACACAAGGTTCCACAATCTTTTATAGTCATACCAGTGCAACATCTGCAGTGATTTGCTATAAATTTGCAACTACGTTATTGGGGTTTATATAAATTTATATGGTATTATTTGGTATATTTTAAAATATTATCCCAGCACCTAATCCTTCCCCTCATTTAAGAATCACCACATTTGAAATGCTAGCCTCGGGAGCACTGTATACCTTACCCATTATCAAAATCAAATGCCATTACCCAAGTCAAGGTAACTCATAGATGTGATCTAGTGCAGTGTTTGGCAATAAGGGTTCAGTAAATATTTACTGAATAAATTAATCAATATTCCCTCTTAATTTCCCATGATGATTAACAAGCTTTATTAGTTCTTTTGCTCCAAGTACTCTGATTCTACGTAGAAGGAGGATGAGGGAAAAGAGTAAGTGAATGAGAAGGAAAAGTGACTTTTGTATTTCTTGAAAAATATCAGACAACATTCCAATTATAAAAGCATAATATTATTTGAGTACAATTAGTCTGTCCCTCCATTGTAATGTCCAATATCTTATGATCTGTATCACTGCCCACACCTTACTGATACACTGATACTCATTGGCCCCAAAGAAAGAAATATCATTATTACATCATTTGATGTAAGAAGAATAAAAATGAACTGTTAGAAAATCAACAAAAATCTTTATTCAAGTGATACAAATGACTCTCACTTGTAGAGAAAATGGAGAACTAAACATCTCAAAGCATTAACTTATACATAGGAAAATAAGGCAAAGATAACATATATTTGTAAACAGCGTAGAAAAAAACCACCTAGAACACCAAATTTTCCCACCCCTGGAATCCCTGTGGCTTACTACTGTTTGTTTAAATTAAGTACAGGTGCTAAAAGATGTGAACACATGGTCTTGGTGGTGGTTTAGTTGATAAAGGATTGCTTTCATTATCAACCACCTAGGTTTTTTTCCCCCCCATTAACTTTATTAGTACATTTTAGGTATACAATACAGTTACATTCATCACTGGGATCTTATATCTTTACATGAGTATCTTGGTTCTTATTTTTCCCCATTCCCCAGCCCTCCCTTCACCCCCTCCACCCTTCCCTATTTACAAAGACTTTGTTTCCATTTTTTTCCTTTTCTCATAATTTTTCTTTTCCCTTCTTTTCTTTACCCTACCTTTCCTACTTCCCTTACTCCTTCAGACATTTTCTTCCTATATCATAATATTAATTATACATTTTGATCCTCATATACACTTTTGGTTTTTCACACCTGAGAAAGTATTCGGTATTTACACATGTGTGTCCTGTTTATTTCACTGAAGAGTATGGGCTCAATGTGCATCCACTTAGCTACAAATGTCTCTAGTTTCTTGTTCTTTATCAGCCACCTAGTTCTTATAATGTCTCCCACACTCTCCCCAAAAACCTGCAGAGATAAGTATCCTGTCTTTCCTGGAGTCTCCTTTATTTTTTCTCCATCATGGTAAAAACAAAAGCCTACTTCTGTTAAGTGTTTGAACTTTGTGAGAAAATAAATAAGAAGGGTGAAATAACATTAGTGGAGAAAGTTTAAAATTCACCACGTTCATCCTTGGTGTTTCCAATAGATTTGACTCCTGATTACCTTATAGTAATAGACAGGAGGTTGGGTAGGCTGATACCTCCCAGTACTTTTTCTGGAACTAGGCAGAGATGTTTCCTCCTTGGCATCTCCTTAGCAAAGGCATTCCCTGAAGTAGGTTTCCATGCACACCAGGTGTTTGCACTCACAAGAAATGGGAATGGAATAAATCACTCTCTCTACAGTGACACTAGGATGGACTATTGACACACAGTGAGTAAAATGTTTATACTCTGAGAGGGAGCCCCTCCATGCTCAAAATTACAGGCCCTCAAATCACCACTAAATGTCTCGCCCTAGAAACTTTGCAGAGATAGATAAAAAAACAAGGGAGTGACAACATAGTAAGCAGCAGCAAATAGCTGTATTTATAGCATTGTGTCATAATACAAACATCAATCACATTTTCCAGGGAAACCACTGAAAATCCTAACCATAATATTGTCCTCCATTCGACTGCCAGATTTGCTTATAACTTATTCTTCCAAAAGCCAGAAGCTCAGATCTCAGTGCCATACAAAGTACAACCTGAAGATGAAATTGTAAACATTTTCTAAGGCTCGTTTAACACAGAAAGGGATATTTTCAGGCATCAACCCATTGATTTCAAGGTTGGTCTCTGAGTAGTTCTCAGGTATGATATATAGGATAAGTGGAGGTAAACTCCACCACCTTGATTCCTATTGGCCGTACATTAATTATCCTATTTATTTAAGCATTTAGAAACCATTATAAATTTGGCACACAGCTACTTGGGCATCAAAAGTCTCTAGAGCAGAAACCACCCTTAAGAGAATCTGCTTCTGTTTCACATTTATGGAAACTAATTTGGAACAAAGTCTAATGTTGTTTTTATATTTAGAAATGCAGTCCTTTTCCAACCACAAATCTTTAATCCACTAAACAGGCCATTCACAAATTCAATATTGTATGGTTGCCAGTTCATAAAGAGTTCCACAAAACCAGATAGTCAGGAGGTTGTGGCCTGCCAGAGCAACATATGGAGACATTGTTTCAAAATAAAAAGAAATACCATATAGCCAGGTCTGGTGGTTCAGGCCTGTAATACCAATATTGTAGAGTTTGAAGCAGGAAGATTGCAAGTTCAAGCCTAGACTGGCAATTTAGCCACATAGGGAGACCCTGTCTCAAAATAATGAATGAATGAATGAGTGAATGAATGAGGAAGTTACTGCTCAGTGAAAGTGTCCTTGGGTTCAATCCCCACTACCACACCACAAAAAAGAAAGAGCTTCAAAAAAATAACTAAGCAGTATCTGAGGACATCATCTAAATATCCTGCCTTTAAAAATCTTTAATACAGTTGCCCTTTCTCCAAACAGACCTTGAAAATATCAACTTCCACTAGGTAGATGTTTCGGCTTCAGCTTTTTATTTTTCTTGAATTTCAGATTTCACATAAATCAGTATGTGAGCATTATAGCTTCTGTCTTCTCCTTCCACATTCACCCCAAAATTGAGCTTTATTCTTTATAAAAGGAATTTTATAAGTAAAAATTAACTATGCATCCCACTCCCAAATTTGGAGAATTCTGTCATTTGAGCTAGAAATGTCAAATTTATTTTTGTCTACTCTTGCATAGCCCTATTCCATGAGTCCCTGATTCATAAAATCTACATGTTAAACTCCCTCTTCTCCATGTGTCCTACGTCTGCTTCAATTTTGTTCCAGATTGCCTTAATACTATTTCACTTTTCATCATTGCTCATAGGCTATCTTTTATTTTATTTTATCTTTTTGGTACTGGGGATCGAACCTGGGGCCTTACGCTTGTGAGATAGGCAGTGGAACCACTGAGCTAAATCCCTGGCCCATAGTCCATCTTTTAAAATGCCTCCAAGTTCTAATATGTTCTAATATGTGTGACTGATCATGTTGCTCCCAGATGTAATAAAACCTCAATGGTTTCTAATGTTCAACTAGATGAATATAAATGTCCTTAAAATAGCATTCAAGTTCCTCTACACATGAAAGTCAATGTACCCATGAGGATGCAAGTTCTATTTGAGTATTTTTTTTCCAGTTTTGTTCACTGCTATATTTCCATTGCCTTTGAACTGTGCCTGGTAGGTAGCACATTGCTAAGTAACTCTTTGCTAAATGAGCAACTATGTTTATTCCTACCCTTCCTGCTCTCCCCCTGAATGTCTCGTGTTGACTTTTTCCTGATAAGCCCCACTCCTGTCTTCTACTCTCTTCTTGAAATCTTCAGTTCATCTCCAGTCCCAGGTTTAAATGTTAATCATTTCTAAGAATTTATCTACCTTTTACATATTTATTTAAATATTTATAAAATTTCTGCTTCCCATACAATCTCTATAAACATTTACTATTCCACTTAATAACTTTTACTACAAATATTTGGGTATATTTTTAGTGGTTATCTCATATACCTTCCCACTCCCAAATGCATCATCCCACACTTACTGAAAGAATAAATGTGTGTGATATAAAGATCTTTGAAAAATAAGTATTTTCAAAAAAATTAAAAAATGCTGAGCCAGTATTAAAAAGATATGATTTTATTTAAAGAAAAGCAGATAATATGATGTTAAAAACCATGCCACATACTGTAATAAATCTGAGTGAAGGCAGAATACAGCATCAATATTTAAAAGAAAGCCCAGACAAATACTGACTACTTCTAAATGGACTGTATTCCAAAAGTTATTTTGAAAATCAGTTGTGTAGAAATTGCAAAACATTTCTTAAAAGAAATGGAAAATAATGCTTTTAGTCTGAGGCCATCCCATTGAACATAATTCAATCCAAAATGTAACAAAGTGTACACATATGGTACTGCTGAAAAAAATAAAATTAAGCAACATAGATTCCTCTGACCACCTGTTTATTGTCTTTTCTCTGGAGAAATGTTCTGTGGCAGAAGTTTTCCATTGCTATAAATGATACTTTACCGATCTGGCTTTGTTCTGATATACAGGATAGATGGGTGAAAGAATGCTAATCTTTCATATATATCAAAAAAGTGCTCATGGTTGGAAGAGGGGCTCTAGATTCCTGTCCGTATGTGTAGATACCAGCATTGGGTTCAAAATCCATCAGGCAACTCTAGTACCATTTCAGTCCAGGTGGGCCCACTGAAAGGTAAGAGGGCATAGAATTCTTCTTAACCCTTTAAAGAATTTGCAGAGAAATAATTTCCAAGCCATTTCTTGTACCTCTTTCATAATAGGCTTTAATGAATGCTTTAAGTAGATGTCATGGGTGATGTGCTTGCTTACTTGAAATTGCTTGTCAATTGTGATCAGTCACCTGGGAATTAATTATGTCCAGGTACTGGTATGATAATGAGTATCACTCATGACAGAAGTCAGTTTCCTCTACGTCTAAAGAACTGAGATAAGCCATCATAAGGAGAATTAAAAATTAATTCAGTCCCCAAGTAAGCACTTCTTTTAATTAAAAAATTGTTTTTGATACTGGGGAATGACACTGGGTCATTGCACTGAGCTTCACCTCTAGGCCTTTATATATATATATATATATATATTTTTTTTTTTTTTTTTTTTTGAGACATAGTCTCTAGTAGCCAAGTGGGACTTGAACATGTGATTCTCCTGACTCAGCCTCCCAACTTGGATTATAGGCATGTATATCAAGAAATATTTGCTATCAAATTTATATTATTTCTTCACTCTTTTCTTTTCACTTTTTTCCTTTGCCTTTTCCTTCTTCTATATGTTTATGGTTCTTCTGACTCCTGCCTCATTTAATGAGACAACACTTGCGATATTTATTCTGACACTGAATCAGCGCTATCTTTCACCAGTGTCTTCACCTGATAGCAGTCTGATTGAATAGTTAGCATCCTTTCTCCCATTTATCCTGTAGTTCAGAACAAAGCCAGAGCACCCAAGCCATGGCAGTCGCGACTATAAATGTTTCCATGAACTCCAGAAGAGAAACACCATTTCCTCCTAGTCTTCATCATTTTCCAGTCTTGGGCATGTGCTTCATTAAATATCCCTCCTAAACTGAATGTTCAGTGGGTGGAAACTCAGACCACTTTGCTCAGTGGAATTAAGGATGAGAAAATATGCAGCCATAGGATCTCGTAAAGCTCTGGGGGAAAGGATTACATAGACTTCTTGATGGTTACCTCACTTCCCTTTCCTTTCTCATTAAACTTAAAATGCTTGTCTACCTTTTTGAAATGGTGCCTGCTTGCTTTTTCCCTGCTTTCTTCCTCCCTGGAATCCCTCCTGCAGATGGTGTGATGAGCTGCCAGCCAATTTAAATTAATTTTGCTAAATTAGGAAGAAGCAAATGTCCCTTTTTGAGACAACAGAATTTCTCCTCCAGATCCCCAGAAATAACTCAGGAGAATGATTAGTTTGTAAGAGATTCCCGAGATGTGTGCCTCTCTTACACTGTCACAGATGTTGGCTACTAATAGGATTTTGTGTTCCATGCCAAACATGCTTATGCCACTGTTACTTTTTTTAAAAAACCATAAAATTATGACTAACGTATTTGGCTTGCATTTTCAAGAAACTAATTTCTTCCCAGAGGAGAACTTGTGGGGAGAAAAAAAAACACTTTCTAGTGAATAAAATAATTTATTTCTTAAATATTTCATTGCAATTTTAAAAAAAGATGCCACTACATTCAATTTTTAAATAAACTCAATTGACAAGGCAAGAAGCATTACTTTAAATGAGAAAGCTGCTTAAATACTGAAACGGAAAATATGGGTGCCATCATCAAAAGTATTTTAATGACTGCAATCAGTTAGGATCCTTGATGTCATGCAGTTGGTAAAGAATAGAGAGAGGACATCATCAGGAAGGCAAAAACCTGAGTTTGGAGGTGGCAGGATACTTTCAAAGGCAGTTGATACTATTCTTTAGAATTATAAATTTTATATCTATGTCCATTTAAGGAATTAAGATACATTTCGGGACAACTTTTTATCCAAATCCTTTAAAACTTCAAATAGTTAGATCATATTCACTTGTTCAGTGCAAATGAAATAAAATTTCATTTTCTGCAGTTTAATGCTCTTATAAAAATGTTAGGGGAAAGAATGCCATTAAGAACCATCAATATTAAACTCTTTCTGTTAGAACATGTGATCAAAGACCGAATTAAAGTTTACTTTTGCCCTATCATAATACTTTCCATTTTCTAGTACTTTTAGCTTACAAAGAACCCCTGTGTAGATGATTTCCTTTATTTCTCACACTCTTTAAGAAGTTGTTGGATGTATTAGTCAGGTTTCTTGTTTCTGAGACGGAATTCCTGACACCAACAACTTAAAGGAGAGGATTAATTTGCCAGAGAGGAAAGGACCAGGGGCTAGATATAGATCCCAAGCTCAGGTTTCCATGTGTGCTTTACCAATCCCCTAGGTTGTTTCCCAGCCAATCAAGGGCAAAATTAAGCTTAACTATCACAGGGGTAGTTTACACCAGTTTGCAAAATGAAAAATAAAAGACTTCATGGGAAGATAGAGCCAGAGTATTAGACATGATATCTAGACAATTTATATAATGTGTACATACCCTTCCAAGCCCAATAAAAATCACTCCTTGTTAAAAGTTGCTTTAATCAAGAAAGTAGGTTTTATGCAGAAATATAACAATTTTTATGAAAATACGGATCACTGACTTCAGATGTCGGCCAAGGTAGAGGAACTAGTAATCAACGTGGTCTCCTATTAAAAGCAACTCTAACATTGAACAAAATATAGGAAGCAGCAATATTTGTCTACTTTGAATAACAGTAGCCCAGGACTATCACTGTTAGAAGTGAGGTGGGTTTATCAGTCCTAGCAGATTGCCTTGATTTTCTATCCTGATTACTTTTCCAAAGTCTAACAGGAAAACGGCCTTGAAGTGGAGAAGCAGTGTAGGTGAACACTGAAGGCAAAGTCAGCACTTCCAACATACTGTAGTAAGCAGCAAAGATTTCTGACAGAGTACCTGAAAACTTAGAAAGCAATATAAAGGCATCCTTGTAAGTCTGTGTGAGCATTTACATGCTCAGAAAACAAAAGGAGAAATGAAACAGGAGTATATAACATAGCTCCACATGTGTGAGGTTCTAGGAGAGGGAAAATTAATGTATGATTTCAGTAAAATGAATCCTTTTGGGAGAAGAGTGGAAAGTAATGTGAAACCACAGAAGAGAGCTTTCTGTGAAGATAGAATTGTTTTGCACTTTGAAGGTGTGGGTTGCATGGCTATTAACTTTTCAAAATTTACCTAATCACAAATTTTTTTGATGTGCTATGTATAAAATTTATCTCAAACAGAAAAACTCTAAAAACAGTGAATTCAGATTCAGATTTATTTTGTTTTCCATAGTGGCATGTGTTGGCAAATCTAAAACTATTTTCTGATTATCCTAGGGCTGAGCTAGAAAAATGAGGATAATGAGATCCCACTGGAGAGAGAGATTAAAAACTAGGTTTTGGAGGGAAAATTATATGTTGTGACACAGGATGTTTTTGCAGATAATATGTATCTAGTCTTAGTCTTTATTTCTGTGAAAGCCTAGAAGCATTGCCACAGAAGAAGAATGTGTGCACTCAACCCCCAAATTGTGTTTTCTAAGCACCATTCTGCATTACAAGACATAAATGTTGCTGTATGAACCTATTTTGGAATGTCTTTTTGTAGCAAAACAACAAAATCAACAAACAACATTGTCCTAAAGATTGGTATCACAAGATAAGAAAAAAATATAAGCGTCTTGTTGTGATAGAACAAAAGAGTAAGGATTCAAGGAATGAAAGACTATATAGAAAGAACACAGTATCTAGCTTGGAAGGCCCCCAGCTGGCCATCTATAGAAAAATTTGATCTTCAAAGTAATGACAAAAGCCAATGGTAACTAAAAAAATAAATAAATAAAGATGGTAACTCATTTAATAAAATAAGAGCTTACAAGTCCATATTGATAGAAATAAATGTATCAGTAATAATTGGAGAAAGGAAATTTCTTCTCCAGTTTGCCTGCAAGGTTGCCTTTACGTAACTTTCGAAGTTTTATGGTACTCTCTCTTAAATTTTTGCTGCTTTACTGCAGTATGCTGCTTGACCCTGCCAAAGACAGAGAATAGATGGGAAGTTTAGAACAATATCAATGCATGCTAATGAGACATACCAGAAGTTTAGAAGGAATAATATGTTTACAATTCAAGATTATTGTCCCATTGGTTATTTTTTAACTACAAAGGAAAACGCTAGCTTTACAATGAATCCAGTGGATGCTGCTTTAAGCAAGTAATCAAGATTAACATCACCTATTTTTACAAATTAACATCAATTATGTCTCCACATGACCACTCAAAAGTAATAGGACCACATATGGTGATATCACGAGTAATAACGAATTACTTAAATTTAATCACAAAAAATCAGACAAACCCATATTAAGACATCTTCAAAACATTAAGCCTGTACTGCAACAAATATTAAAGCATACTAGGGAGACATGTGCAGGGCATGAAGTTGCATTAGATCCTAGCTCAAGGAAAAGAATACTCAAAAAGGTTATAAAAGGAACATCTGAAAGAAACGTATTTAGGATATAGATGAAATACTATAATTTCCACATATTGATAACTGCTGTGTTATATAGGAAATGTTCATTAAAGTGTTCTAAAGTGTACCTGTATCTCCATCCAACTCTCTGATGTATAATACACCTCCAATAACTCTCAAATGGCTCATATATGCTTTAGAAAGAACCATAAAACAAATGTGAAATGTGTAAGTTAATAGTGAATCTCAGTAAAACTACCTGGAATTTTATTGTACTAGTCCTCATTTGTCCAAAAGGGTGAAATAATATAATTGGAAAAGGAGACATTTTCAGACATGTATTCTTGAAGGTCTAAAAAGGATGGGAACTAAGCCCTTCTATTATTTTAAGTTGTCAATTATTCATCAGGAGAAGGATGAGAACTCCTCTGCCTTCTTTGTTTATAAAAGACATGAATAAAACATACATCCCTAAAAAATATAATCAAATTAAAAATGATGCTAATAATAGATTAGCATCTTCATATTTTAAAGGTCAAGATTTTCTACCAGTATTTCGCACGTTCATGATTTATGTGGTTGAATGCGTATATAAAAATAAGTTTAAAACTTTCTTTATAATACAGATATTTACTTAGATGGATAAGTATCTTAATGAAGAAATTACTATGAATTAATTTGCTTAGTATCAACCCAAATTGTTTATAGATGGGACGACTTCAACATAGTTTTTCAAACTTACATTGTACCTTTTGGGAATAAAAATATGGATTCAAAAAATTTAAGAAATTGATATCAAATTAAACTTCCTAAATTAAAAAGAAAAATGTCTCCCAATTTCACTAAGTAAATCGACAGTTTAAAATTTTTACAGAGATAGGAATGGGGAATAAAAATACCTCGCTGTGTATTAAAATCCTGTATTTTAAAATTCATGCCTTACAGTGTGGAAATAAAGTTTAACAAGTCCTCTTGGGAGCATTGCACTTGGAAAAGAAAATGTTAGAGCCCCAACTTAATTCACTTCATTAAACATAACTTTAAAATGATTTCTTAAAAATAGAAACATGACAGTTATTCTAGAATTTTAATTTACTAACAGAAGCTGCAACATCAATGATCGAGAGGTGTAATTGGAATAAGCCCATGGATTTAATTCCAAATCCAAACATTGGTGAGAATTCTATTCATTGTTCAAGCTCGAGCTAGGATTTCATCTACTATACACAGGAAAATAACTAATCAATTCTGAATTGTGGTTTTATCTAGGTTGGTCCTGGTGAAGTTACTTGTTTACATAAGAGTTCCTGACTATTTATTAATATGCTGGTGTGTTCAGCCAGATGATCCGTGTCAACATCAATAGTGGTAACAGGGACCAGGATTTAGTTCAGTGGCACTGCACCTGCCTTCGAAGCGCAAGGTCCTGAGTTTGATCCCTGGTACCAAAAAAAAAAAATAGTGATAACATTAAGAACATCAGAGAAGACTAATACAACAAGCAAAAGCAGGGGTAAGTACAGTAGACTTTTCTTTCACTTGAGTTCTCTAACTTTTTTTTGATGGTTAAAACAAATATTGAAAGAGTACTTAATATGAATATAAATCCACATACAGAAATATTGAAAACACATCTTACAAATAGGGCAGGAAGGAACATAAAAAGAGGTAAGGTATCTAATTTATACTAAATTTATGCAGGATTTTGCAATGTGCTTCAAATAGTGAAAGAAAGCTTGGTATCTATTTTATTTTATTTTTGCTGGCATTGAAGATCAAATCCAGGGCCTTGGCCCGGGCCCTAGCTTGTCTGCTTTCTTTCTCTTTCCTTCCTTCCTTCCTTCCTTCCTTCCTTCCTTCCTTCCTTCCTTCCTTCCTTCCTTCCTTCCTTCTTTTGTTCTTTCATTCTTTATATTTTGAGACAGAGTTTTGCTAAATTGCCTGGGCAGATCTTGAACTTGCTACTTTTCTGCCACAGCTTCCTAGAGCGCTCAGATTCCAGACATGAGTCACCATGCCCAGATCATAGAGTCATTTTTATCATTAAAATGATCTACAGAAATGAGGATACTTCTTATTCTGCTGTAAATAAATCTTAAATGTCTCCAGATATGAATCAGCTCTCATTTATTCTGACTCACTTGAAGTCTTCTAGAACACAGATCAACAGTCTGAAGTTATAGGTGTTCCCCTTCTATTATTAATTTTATTTACCAATCCTTAGCATTATGTAGAATAATTATTTTCCCTTATTTCCCCGTTATTTTGTCAATTAGAAGACAACTGCTTTTTTTTTAAATTAAGCCAACAATATTAAACAAGCCTTATTAAGGTTTTCCCAAGTCATGTTATTGAATTTATGCATGTTTCTTTATTTCTAAGTCAATTTAGAACTACCTGGATAGTATAAACACACATGTATAGACATAAGCACACCTGTGATATACAATATACAGACATACACAAACATACACTAAAAAATATAGAGAAAATGAAGCTCTTATAGCTTTCACTTGGATTCTTCCTGTGGTAGCTTTCAGAAAGTTTTACTCCTTTCTTAAACTGTCCACATTCAGACCACCTTATCCTTTGCCCTTGACACGATTTAACCCCAAAATGCTGCTTCAGCCAGTGTGTATTTATTAGAGCCTGTGTCTGTTTTCCAGTTACAGACAACAGAATTTCTCCTATGATATTAGTAAGGCTGATAGACAAGATGCCCTTGGCACTCTTGGAGCACCTCATGGGAAGATGCAGGGTTGTCTGTAGAGCACTGAAAGAGGGAAATGTAAGGAGGGAGTTGCAATTTCTTCTGAGTGACCAGAAACCATCCCAGATCCCTGAGTGGAAATTAAACCAAGCCCATGGCAGTCAGATCACTGATCTTAACCAGCCGACCACCAGGGAGCCCTGGCAGTGGCAGTGACAGGAGGACAGTGCTAACAGCGTTGAGGAAATCTTTATTTTG
This sequence comes from Heterocephalus glaber, assembly GCF_053883595.1. Classification (NCBI taxonomy): domain Eukaryota; kingdom Metazoa; phylum Chordata; class Mammalia; order Rodentia; family Bathyergidae; genus Heterocephalus; species Heterocephalus glaber. Next base: position 4,413,206 of record NW_028258463.1, read on the forward strand.
TTGGTTAATTTGTAGGAATTATGGTCACCTGTTCATATGGCTGAACCTTTGAGATTTGCATTTACAAATCTTATGTAGATGGTGGACCGAAATTTTCAGGGGCAGTATGTACTTTAACAAGTGTTTTGTCGTTGTTGTTGCTGGGGTTTTTTTAGTCTAAAAGAGGCTAGTTTTTTTTTTCTCATTTTCTCAGTCTCATATGAGTTTAGGAATTAGATATTGGCTGCTTCCATTTTAGCTAGGACTGGCTGAAGTAAATCATCAAGCAGAAAGAGTCAACATATGCAAAATAGGAAAAAAGTTAAAAGCTCTTGATATGTTAACCCGATAATTACAATTTATTAATTATCTTAAAGGTTTTCACAACAAACTTTTAAATTAGATAGCATAATCAAACAAAATATTATACTAAGCATGGAGAACCAAAAGTGAATTCAGGGAAAAAAGTCATGAGATGTTATGGCATGCAGGAAAAATCATGCCAGCTAGGAGCAGTGTGACCAGTGGGAACTCCTGCCAAAATCGTTCTAGGAATGCCAATGGCAGTTTACCTTGATGTGTTTGAATTAAATTCTTTCTAAAGCTGTTTCCAGGACCCATTTGCAGGCTATTTCTTTCCTTATTACAAAGAACATTGGTGCCAGGTAGTAGCTGAATGTCACCCAATTTTGGAGAATACAATCCAAGGGCTGCATGTGGGGACAGAATTAACATTTTTCATGGCTTCAGAATTGAGACACGACCCATCAGAAGCATAGGCTTGTGTTAGTTATGCTGGAGCTTGAACCAGATCTCAGAAACCAAATACACTCACAAAGGTCAAATTGCACAAAGACGTCCTTTCAGAAGTCAAACCAAGACCTTCATGATGAAGGCCACACCAGAGAAAGAAGAAATAAAGTTGGGCATCTAGTTACTCATACCAAAGTTATTCATTGAATAAAACATCTTTGCAATCCAGAAACTCTTCCCTCTCTCTTTGTTTTTATTCCATTAAGTTTATTGGTAAGTTTTAGATATACATTATGATCACATTCATCACTGGGAATTTGTACCTCTACATGATATATCTTGGCTCTTCTTTTTTCCCCATTCCCCCTCCCTCCCTTCCACCACTACACTCCTCCTTATTCACAAAAACTTTGTTTCCACGTTTTCCTTCTTTTCTCATATTTTTCCTTCACCTCTTTGCTTTCCCCTACACCCCTCCCTACTTCCCCTTCCCTCTTGGATGTTTTCTTTCTATTTTACATTATCTATTATATATTTTGGTCCTCATTTACTCTCGCAGTTTCTCACACCAGAGAAACTATTTGGTATTTACACGTGTGTTTTATTTATTTCACTTAGGAGTATGGTCTCAATGTGCATCCATTTAGCTCCAAATGCCTCTAGTTTCTCATTCTTTATGACTGAGTAGTACTACATTTGATTAAAAAAAAAAAGCCACATCTTCTTTATCCATTCACCAGTTGATGGGGATTTAGGCTGTTTCCAAGCTTTAGCTAATACAAAATGTGCCATTATAAACATGGGTGTGCCTCAGTCACTGTGATATAACACTTTTAAATCTTTTGGGAAGATACTCAGCAGGGAAATAACTGGGTCAAATGGGACCTCTGATCCTAGTTCTTTGAGGTATCTCCACACTGATTTCCACAGTGGTTGCACCAGTCTACACTCCCACCAGCAGTGGAGCAGGGTTCCTCTTTCCCCACAGCCCCACTAGCATTTGTTATTGATTGATTTCTTGATAGCAGCCATTCTTTCTGAAGTGAGAACGAATCTCAGCGTTGTTTTCATTTGCGTCTTTCGAATGACCCGTAATGTTAAACATTTTTTCATATGTATATTTGCTGTTTCTATTTCTTCATCTGAGAGGTGTCTGTTCATTTTAGAAGCCCATTTTTTGGATTGGGCTTTAAATTTGGGAGGTCTGATTTTTTAAAGTTCTTTATAGATTCTAGATCATAGATCTTCGTCTGAGGAACAGCTGGTAAAAAAAATTTTTCCCACACTGTAGGTTATCTTTTCATGCTGTTGATGGTTTCTCTTTCTGTGCAGAAGCTTTTTAATAAGATGAGATCCCAGTTGTTGATTCTTTGTGCTGGTTCCTGTGTGACTGAGATTTTGTTCATAAAGTCTTCCTACACCAATGTCTTCAAGAGTTCTACCTAACCCACCTTTGACAAAGGAGGGAAACTGTTCTCTCTTGTGGAAATGAGGTTGAGAGCTTAAGGTCAGTGGTGATGAACAAGGGAAAAGTCCTGAGGGATGATCCCTGAGACATACAGTACAGGCAACCGCTTTTGTCCATAGGTTCACAATTCTAGCAAGCAGCTGATAAACCACAGGCAAAGGTTTCATAAGTGTTTGCTTTTTGTCTGAGCTGAAAATTGCTAACAAACCAGGCTCATTTTCCCATTGCACAGCATGACAATTGGCAGATCATGAGTTTTGCAAAAGAGAGGTCATGTATGAAGTGTCCATGCAATGGCAAAAATGGGAGAAAAAGCTGCAAATCTGTTGAAGACATAGACTAAAGCATGGAGAGAAGGTATTGGAGTTTAAGTAAGGCAAGGTACAATACTTTAAGTTTAAAGGCTTTGAGTGAGAATTGTATATTATTACCAAGTGGGACTTATTCTGGAGATCAGAAATATATCATCAAAGAATATACATATTAAAAGGCTAAAGAGGAAAAAAAGACATGATTGTATAAACTACAAAGGAAACAAATTACGGTGGTGCCTTGGTTCACAAACTTAATTTGTTCTACAATTTTGGAAAAGATGGCCATGTTTGTGTTTGTGTGGGGAAGATGGCACTGATCATGTTTGTTACCAGATGCAGAATTTGCAAATAAAAACAAAATTTTGCCAAATGCTTCTATTTGCCAACCAAATTGTTTGCAAACAAAAATGTTTGTGAACCGAGGTGCCATTGTATTTTGGTAATTTTGGTTTAAATTGTTTTTTATTTCAAATTAACATATAATAAGTGTACATATAAATATTAATCTGATCAGAGTAATTACTATTTTTTTATTCTTATAATTCCAGGAAGTTTGGGACTACAAGCTCCTCTCTTCTCATTCTTCATAAAATATATAATAGGTTATTGTGAACTTTAGTCACTCTACTATGCTATAGAACCTTAGAACTTATTCATTCTGTTTTATCATTCCTGTTATCCAAACTTCTATTTTCTTTCCCTCCTCTGCCCTTTCTAACCTCTGGTAATTGACATTCAATTCTTTTTTTTTTTACCTTGAGATCAACCTTTGTCTTCCACATATAAGAGTGAGCATAAAGTTTTTTCCTTTCTGTGTCTGGCTTATTTTGCTTATTTTCATCCATTTGACACAAATGACAAGATTTCGTTGCTTTTTATGATTTAATAATATTCCATTATGTCTATATACCACATTTCCTTTATTCATCAGTTGATGGATACTTACTTTATTCCCATTTCTTGATTAATTTAAATTGTGTTTTAATAAACATGGGAATACAGGTGTCTCCTTGACATACTAATTTTATTTCCTTTGGGTATACTCCCAGTAGTGGAGTACCTGGGTTGTATAACAATTCTATGTTACTTTTTTGAGAAACCTCCATACTTTTTCCCATAATGGTTGTACTAATTAAAATAGCCACTGACAATTTGAAAATGGTCCCTTTAATAAGCAATACATTTTCTCTCTCACAGTTCTAGAGGCTGGAAGTCTGAGCCCAGAGATGCACACTGATGGTGCCTTCTGTACCCTGACAGGGAGAACAGAAAGGCAGCTCCTTCACCCTTGGTGATAAGGACACTAATCCCACTCATACACAGCCCTCAAGAATCAATCATTTCCAAAGAGTCTCAGTGAAAATCTTGCTCCTTACTACTGTCACGTTGGGGATTTGATTTTAACAAATGAAGTTTGGAGAAACACAAACATTCAGATGTAGCAAGATTAAATAATCTGTGATATATCCTGTTTTAGTCTAGTTTCTCCAAAGAAGCAGGAGATAAATGGATGATAGATAGACAGATGATAGATAGATAGATAGATAGATAGATAGATAGATAGATAGGATATCTTACAGAAATTAGTCCATGTAATTATGGAAGTTAAGAAATCCCATAATCTGCTGTCTCTAAAGTGGGCCCTGGAGAAGTTACTGGTGCATCTCAATTCAAGTTTGAAGAACTGACAACCTAGAATTCTGGTGTCTCAAACCAAGAGAAAACATAGGTACTCATTACAGAAGAGAGAGTGAACTCACCTTTACTCTACCTTTTTGTTCTATCTGGTCTTCATAAAATTGGATGATGCCCACACACCTTGAAGCAGGTCACCCACATTACTCAGTTTACTGACTCAAATTTTTTTTTGAAAAATATCCTCACAGCACAATAAAATAATGTTTTACCAGCTATTCAATTATTTTTTTTTTTGGAGACAGGGTCTTGCTGTACATTCAGGCTGGCCTTGAACTCACTAGGTAGCCCAGGCTGACCTCAAACTCACAGTGATCCTCCTGCTGCAGCCTCTTGAGTGCTGGGATTAGAGGTGTGTGCCACCATGACATCTGGCTATTCAAGTATTTTTAACCAAATCAAATTGACACCTAAAATTGATCACTACGTATGCATACTATCAAAGACTACTCACCAGTAAAAGGAAATTACTGAGTCATAAAATAACCTGGATGAATCTCAATGAATGAAAAAAATTCAACTCCAAATGGTTACATACTATATGATCTCACATATAACACTCTTTGAGAAGATTACAAAAAGAACAGATTAATGATTTCCAGGAAGAAGGGAGAAATTGGATGAGGAATAAGGGAGAAATTGGATGTGATTGTAAACATATAAGCTGAAGGATCTTCCTGACTATGAAAATATTCTGCATTATGCCCTTATCAAAGTCAGTATTCCAGTTATAATAATAGTTTATTATAGTTTTTTAAAAAATTAATTTCATTGATATATTTTTGACACACATAGTAATCATATTTTTCATAGGGAATTTGTACCTGTACATAATATATCTTATTTGTTTTCAAAAAATTTACTATATTTTTTCAAGGTGTTAAAACTGGTACATGGAAAATTCTTTTAACAATTTGTACATGGTTCTGTAATTATGTCAATTTAAAATGTTTAACTTTTAAAAAGACCTCTAGAAAAAAGTATGTTAGAGTAAAAACATACCTACTAACTGAGGAAAACAATAAATAAAATTTGAAGTTCAATTTATGGATTTAATAATTGTCCTTCGTGGCTATGATCTTAAATTTTGTGTATGTTTGGAATGCCTGTGGAAGTTCAACTTCGTTTACAGATGCAAACTCATATATAACACATTATTCTATTTGTGGTTTTATTAAAAGTCTTGAAGTATGTTAGATACTTTTTGATAGTAGTGTTCCTAGTACAATGCCTGGTATAAAATTGGTACCATTTTATAAAGCATCAATCGTCCTGACTCATAAATCAATAACTATCAACACATATTCTTGCACACACTGAGAAACTGTGACGCTGAAATCCTAACAGTGGGTCAGGACACACACAGATAAAAATAAATGTAGCTGATGGTGTTGACATTTTTTCAGAATCTGTTTTGAGGAGTCTTTGTAGAGGCCAAATCCTTGAAGCAAAACCTACCATGGAGCAGTACTTTTTCCCTTCAGTCACCAAATCATTTCAAAATTTCTTTAGACATCTAGACTTTAACCTATAAGCAAAGTGATGGAAACTTTGTATAGTAAGGTAGCTTGAATTTAGAAGAAATGCCCTAAGTTGTAATTTGCTTTGTGTGATATTACTTGAATGAATCACTGAATTAATTTCCTTTAGTTCGTATGCCCACCCACACTTGGGTGATGGCCAATAAGAATATTAGGCGTCATAAATAAATGAGAGGCCTCTGGTTCTTCTTCAAAATTAACCTGAAATGATAGAAAAAGAAATCTGAGATTGTTTAAACTACTAAAATCCAGCGAACAGTTAGACAGTGTTTTTTTGGGTTTATTTGTTTATTTATTGCTGTTGTTTTTGAGACAAGCAGATGTTGAAGATTACTGCCTTCCTCACCTCATTCATCCACATCTTGTGCAATACAAGCTACTAGAGAAAGTATCTAAGTCTGAGTATTTTAGCTTTTTCCTCATTCACTTTGGAAATCAGAGGGAGGTAGCAGTAAAATTTATATATATTTAATGTGCATGTGACAGTTCACTCAATCTGATATAAATAAAATAAATATAGCCTTAGTTCTGAGTTTTTAAAAAACTAACTTAAAATATGAAGTTTTTAAAATGAGAAAAATGTACCAGTTTATATTTAATGAGTATGCTCCTTGAATAGCCTATTTAAGTGTAGTTTATAGCTCATGATTTACTCATAGCATAAAAGACAAAAAGAAAAAAGAAAAACAGCATTGAATGGAGTAGTGTTTTCACACAAGTAAAGAAGAAACTCTGCACATAGTCCCAGTTTTCCCTAACCAAATCCAGTTAGAAGATAAATAAATCTGAAACTTAAATAGAAAGACACATTGCTCATTTTACCACTGTCTCGTCTCAAGTTTTTGGTTTACTGTAGGAGGTGTTATGCAGATAGAGGCAGTGAAGTCTTGCATTTTCTCATTGCTATTAAATACCTGCCCAGTGGTGAATTTGAACTTAAAAATGCACGATAAAATATTTGAAGTTCAACTGACTTCTTCCAGCTGAAATATATAACAAGGAAGCTAAACTGCAAGAGGTTCATGATAGGGCTATAAACTCAATCTAGTTAAACTGTGACTTAGCCATTGTTCAACTTACTAAAGGAAATACAGAAAATCAGCACCTCATTACAACTTCCAGAAAAAGGCATGCACATTGTGGTACATAGGCAAGATTATACTTTCTATACTTTTGTCTCCATTTTATTTTACACTCAATACCTGTAAAAAATAAAACAGCATGCAAAAGTAGTAGGCAAATATGATCCATAATTAAGAAAGAACATGGGCTACAAAAGGTGACTTGTAGATTACTCAGTGTTAGACAATGGCTTTAAAATAATAATCATATATATGCTAAAGTGGGTTAAGATACATGAAACAGAAAATGTTAAGTGATGGGAAAAGTATGATTTGTAAATAACGTGATGAAGAAAGGAGCAGGCTGATTCTTCGTACTAGAGAAAGAATAGAAGAAAAAGATGTCTTAAGGTATGTGGAAAGACTGGATGGAAGGACTACCTGTTCAAAAGGCAAGAGGGCTGTCTGCTGAACAGAAAACAGAAATATTAAATAGCATAAATAAAATGCACCTGGACTTAAAAAATATCAAGAAGCATGTCATGTGTTTTTATATATATTCTCAATTCATGTACATCATAATGTATCAAAGATTTATATTTTAGACTTTTGAAAAAAGAAAATAGAGAAATTAATTTTACTGAACATCTGATATAGGCACATATCATGTATATGTATTACACATATTGAATATAATTCTAGTGTTCTTCCCATAAACCACACTGCCACTGAAAGGACTCACAAGAGAAAGACGTTGTATGGTGTATATATGTTTCGGGTGAGAATGTGACATGGAAATAATATACCAATGGGAAATGTATGTTAATAATTATTTTTATTTTTAACTATAAGTAGCACCTTTACAAAGTCAATTTTCAAAAATTCTAACAGTAGAAAATTAACCAAGCCTCTGGATTTATGAACCCCTATATAAGGTGCACCAGCTGTGACATCTTTAAGGGTCCCTGCAGTGCAATTGTTCTTAGTGGGCTGTAACTTGTCCCTCAGCAGACATTCAAGAACATGTGGAGACATTTCTAATCTTCACAACTATGCGGATGGAACTGGCAGCTGGAGAGGAGAGTGCTTCTAAACATCTGAAATTACATGGGCATCGACCTTCTACTACAAAATGTCAGTGATGTGGAGGTGAGATTCTGCTACAGAGGAAAAATTCAAGGGGCAAAGCCTGTATTAATTCAAATACAAGCATCTTTGAATGATAAATACTTATTTATTATTTTTATATGTTTAGTTAAAATTAAAGGAATTCCATCCCTTGAGTTAATTAAGAGTTATCCTTCTTCCCCTTGTCTTCTCCATAATATAAACCAGGAAGGGAATACAAAACAAACAAACTTCAGGCAAGGAACAGGGTACAGTTTCTAATCAAGAAGCCCAGCCAGAAGGAGATACCACTGGAAGCCTCGTCCAAGTTTTCACTTCATAGTCAGAGGCCGTGAGGTGAAGAAGAAAACGTTCATGTCATTATTTGTGTGGGCAACACTATCGCTTTGTCAAAATTGATAACTATCAGTATTATCTTCCTGCCCTCTCGCTCTTTGAGAAGAGGAAACTTCCCTTACTGGCAAATCTGATTTGTCTGAGTTTTAAATCAAATTCCTCTCACCAGATACATCCTCACTAAATGTCTTCAGTCCCCATGGTCTCATCTTGGTCATAATTATCTGGATGGAACGGCAAAACAGCATGTTGACTACAGCTAATAAATGAGACGATAGTTGGCAAACCCTCCAACTCTAAGGAACAGAGCAGGTACTTAGAAACTGTAGTTTTCCCCTCCTAACATCTCACGAGAGTGAGCAGAATCTTTTGAGACCATCTTCTGATGATTTTTATGACTAGTTTAGAGACATTGGGCTCATAAAACACCTGAAGTATAGAACACTACTGGAAAAAATTATGCACAATAGAAACAATGTATAATTATAAAGAAATCCTGTGTTCTACTGTGATATCTTTCTTGGTATAACTCTATGGTAATATGCTTTACAGAAGGAGAGAGAAGGGGGGGATTGATTTAAAATAAATGAACTCCATTTGAATTTTATATCTGTTTGACCTTAATGTTTGTCATTTATATTGTTCAAATATATTTTTTCTGTAAAATTTATTTTGAATAACTTTAGTTTTACAAACTATTAGTTTGTAAAACTTTAGTTTTACAAGCACATTCTTTCTTTTAATATATGCAAAAATGATTTCTGAAATCATATTAAGGAATTTATGTGACATTCCATAGGGTGTAATTGTAGAGTCATGGAATAAAGGGATCTGGAGCGATATTTTAAATTGGAATGGTGACAGTGTCGAGAGCTTGATCTCAATGAATTTACCATAGTTATCTAGGTTTCCATTTGTGTTTTATATGACTTACCATTAAATTTTTCCAAAAACTGAATCTGTTTAGAAAATTGGAAACTTAGCTAGGCTTTAAGCATTAAGAGAAATCATGAATGGTATAATCTTATTTAAAAATTGCTTCATTAATAGTTTAATTACATATATATCATATTTTACTAAGGATGAAAGGATCACTTATGTTTATCTAATCTCCTCCATAGAGTTTAGAGGAGAAAAAAGCTGAAGTGTAAATATGGGAGGTTACATATCTAGTTATACAGCTCAAAAATGGCAAAGATTATTCTGATCCCCTATTGTCCTCACTCTAACTTCAGGGCTATTTGTATAGTCTTCCTATATTCATAAAACTTTGAGGTATATATAAAGTCTAATTATCAACACAGATTCACAAGTTGTCATCTTTGTTCTATTCTCTCAGCTTGTCCAACAGTGATGTGAATATACACATGATTATTATTTTTAGGTGAAGCAAGATCACTAACAGAAAAGTAAACTCTTCTGTAGAACTTATAATTGGTCGACAGAAATGAACTTCTGTTTCAAGAGAGGTTTTTATTATTTGACCTTAAATAAACATTTCCTACTACCTATAAAAGTAAATCTAATAACGTATTGGGAATTCAAGAATAACATTTCTGGAAAATGGGAAAGGCATCTTGTTAACCAAGTAGACAGTAAAAGAACAACTTATTGCTTTCAGAAATTACTAGATGAATCTATAATACAAATAAGAAAATATTACATTATTGCTCTCCATATTTTTCAACAAAAGGATAAGTTACAGCTCATCAGTAATAGGAATTATTTTTAGCTCAATTACAGTAGGGACTTGGAGAAAGACTAGGCAAGAACTTTTTAAAATACTGTCCTTGGCAGATAAATCTTTATATACCTTACATAATACAGAACTGGCTTCAGGCTTGTAAAACAGATTTTGAGGAGCTCACAGATGAAGGGCTAACAAGTCACTGACTTCCAAATCTTTTTTTTTTTTTTTTTTTTTTTTTTGGTACTGGGGATCAAACTCGGGCCCTTGCACTTCCGCAGCATGTGGCAAAACCACTGAGCTAAATCACCGGTCCTAACTTCCAAATCTTGATTGTCTTCACGTACTTTCACAAATTGTTTCTGGGCACTTAGGTGGAAGTGGGAATTTGAACTAGATTGATTTTCATCTACTGTAAACTTATATTTACTTTTTAAAATAATTGAAAAATCACAATTTCATTAATAATGAAATGAAAGTGAAAAGGATTAAGTCATATAACCTAACCTTGAAAGGAATATAGAGTTCACAATGATTATCTTAGTTTATTGGCTTCTGTTCCTCCAAGAATTATTTCTATATTAGTAAAGTGGTGAATTAAGGAAACATATCCAGGAAAAATGCACTACCTGAAAATGAGTTGAAAGGAAATATATTTTTACTTAAAAATCCTGAAGAACAAAGTTTATTTCTGAGCCCAAGAAATACATCATTTTGGCTAGAGCTTTTTTTTTTTTTTTCATCGCACAATTTCTAGAGTCCTTATTTTAGAAAGCATTTTACATATTATTTTTACATATTATTTTTTGCATGAATTTTCTTAACCTCTGTTTCTCTCACACCCATTTTTTTTCGGAACCTAGCCTTTTTCTATGGACAGGAAGCTCATAGAAAGGTATCATTTCTCTGTAGCTCTGATTGTTTTTCTCCAATGATCTTTTGTACCCTCCACTCCCACCAGACTCTTTCTCTTCTCTTTTCATACTCTTGATAAAGAGGCTTCCATGTATCATATGCCATCATGAATGAGCTCCTAGTGCCCCAAAAGATTAATAGATAGATATAGTTGTATTTCATAGAACAAAACATATCCATAAGACCACATTGATCTAAATAGATAATAAAATAATTAAAAATGGAGTGAATTAATAGTTCTTTCTTATAGAACATTTCAGTTAAATATAGAAAGAATGTTAGTGTAGAAAAATCACCCTTTGACAATTACTATAGTAATAATCTTATTAATAGATGATAAAATTTTTACAATATGTTCTCTAATCATAGTACAAGTCTATTATGAAAGGCCATTAGCAACATACCTCATATTAAGAAATGTATTTCTAGTAGTTGATGAGTTAAAGAAAAGAAAGGGAAAATATTGGTCTGAATAATAATGCAAAATATAGACACCAAAAGTTGCAGGATGTAGCTCATGTGGTACCCAACAAAGTGATGTAACTATAAAGATATATATTAGATAATGTGGGAGCCTGGTAGTTAATGAATGAAACATTCCTCTCAGACATATAGTAAAATAAGAGAAAAATAAAATAAAAACTGTAGGTGGTAGGTAGAATTCTGATGCCCAAAGATGCCTAAGTCTTAATCCCAGAACTGATTGAAGTGTTCTTTTATATGGCAAAAGGAAATTAAGTTTACAGATGGAATTAAGGCTCTGATCAACTAATCTTAAAATACCTAGATTTTCTTGTATTACCTGACTAGGCCTAATATAATCACAGGTGTTACACTGATTAGCTTTCTTGTTGCTGGGACAAAACACTTGACATCCACAGTCTAAAGAAGGAGTGGTTTATTTTGGCTCATGGTTTCAGAGGTTTCAGTTCATTTTTATGAGGCAGAAACATCATGATGGAAGAGAGTGATGGAGGGAAGCTGCCCACCTCATGGCATCTGGAAAGCAGAGAGCGAAGAGGAGCCAGAGAGGTCAAGGACAGACCAGTAATCGTCCCCAAGATCACACCACCATGATTCACCAGACACACCTTGAAGCATGTTTAAATAATCTAGAAATCTTTCAAATCAGTCATGGTAACAAGTTGACAATCAATGTTAAGTATCACAATGGCCCTTATCAAAGTGGAAGAGAAAGCAGGAACTGAAGTCACAGTAAGGCAATATGAGGATTTGGCCTGACATTGTTGATTCTGAAGATAGAGTAAGCAGGCCACAAGTCAAGGAAGATGAGTATCTTCAAGAATCTGGAAAAGAAAAGGAACCAGATTTTTTCCTAGAGCTCCAGAAAGGATCATGGAACCCTGATAACACCATAATTTTAGCCTACTGAGAATACTGTTGGAATTCTGACCTCTAGAAGTGTAAGATAATAAATTTATGCTAATTTAAGCCATTAAAATTGTGATAATTTATTACAACAATGATAGGTAACTAACAAAAAGTATTAGGGAGAGAATAATAAACAGGAAAACTGAAAATAAAAGTATCAGGAGCAAAAATGAGAACACAAAAAGTGGACGTAGACCTTAAAAATAGTTTGGATAGTATTAACAATTTTTAAAAATATAAATTAAGCAGATACATTCTTGGAAAAATGCAATTTACCAAAATTGATTTAAGACAGAATTAAAAAGTTGAATAATTTTTACATACTAAACAAGATCAATCAGCAAAGTTTTCCCTCAAAGGAAGCTCCATGTGGGTTGCTTACCAGTGTGTTCCACTAAAATGCTGAAGTAAACCCTGACTGACTGTACTCAACATCTTCCAAATAATATGATGTATGACCAGAAATTCATGAATTCATGTAATTACAGGCTAAAATCTTACTTATGCACATATGTGCAAACATCCTAAACTTTATTATAAAGTCAAATACAGCAGTAAATAATGAGTAGCATGTGTTCTAAACAAATTGAGTTCTTTTACTAATGAAAGGTTAATATTAGAAATTAGACTGAGTGGTCTCTATAAATTCATGAGTCCTTTCCTCCTACTTCCATTATGCATCAGTTCTGAGGTTTGGTGGGGAGGAGATTTCCTCTTTACTGGATCAAGAGCTATGCTCTGACGAGCATAAAATTATGAGGATAGTTTTAACTTCTTGGTTACAGTTGAGAAATGTCTGAAGCCAATTGACCAATTAATGCATCACATTCTAAGGCCAACAGTAATGATTGTGGGGAAGAGGAAAAAGTCCAAGTGAATTCAATTAGAGTATAAACCAGCATTTCTCTTTGATGTCTCAGAGGAGAAACACTATGTTTTTTAACCTGAATGCAAAAACATGTAGCTCTTGGAGACGAGGCACACTTTTGAGACCCTGAGAAGTTGAAAATGTCACTAACTTCAGGAAAGTGAAGTGAAAACAAAATAAATAACACCAAATACTTCAATGACAGTCCTGAGCTACTGATACAAAACAAACCTCAAGTTTTCCCTACCTCTGAAATTTTCAACATTTTCATGAAATAGTACATTTATTTCTTAATGTGTGTAGTGTAGGTTTTTAAATTTTTAAATTTAAAAAATGTTTAGGTGATTTTTAAAAGAATTGTACAGGAACCTATTCTGCTATGGAGTGAAAACCAATTAAAATAGGTACATTAGATCTCAGGATGGACATTATTGAAACCTTGGTTAAAAAGCAGAGCAATGAATGAATTTCAAGTATGGAATTAGCAATTCTTTATATGAGATCAAGATTTAAAAATCTACATACATAAAAAACAATTCTCAATGATATAAACATTATGCACCGCAAACATATATTAAAAAAAAGGAAGGTAACCAAGACCCTGATTGAGAGGGAGAGAAGGGGAAGGGGATGAGAAAAGGAACTAAGATGTGTTATGTACATGTTATGTACGTGTTATGTACATGTACCAGGTCTACACAAGGAATGTGAACATGATGTACTACAAGCATGTACTAGTAAATCAAAAAATCACATTCAACATTAGTAACAATTGTCTTTGATGCAATAAAATGTTAGCTAAAATTTAATATTACAATAAAAATGAAAATGTTATTAACCATGTTTTAATCTATTTGAGAGTGTTCTTCATAAAAAGTTTTCACATAGTACAGAGTAATATAATATGATTTTTGACAAGATCCATTGTTCCTTTACTTTCATATATTTTTGCAGGAAGTATGTTAATTCCAATACATATTTTCATAAGAAGTGTTTTCATGTTTTAAGGCATGGGACTTAAAGATATTCTCAATGTGTATGAAGCCCTAAGGTTATAAATAAAAATAATTATTGTCAAATAAAAACATAATTGTCCTGAAATATGCTCTGTGATGCTAAGACTTTATTAACCTTAATAGTATCATATTAGCATTTAAGAAAAACTTTCGTGTCGATCCAAAGGAATATCTGAACTCTAAAACCAATAAAGTGGGCCTTCTTAGAAAAAAAATATAAAAAACATATTTCTTTGCAAGGTAAAACATGCTCTCCAAAAACATTATTCTTAACCCTAAACAATTCAGAATTTTTAGTGAGTAAAGAAGTTACATAAGAAGGTAAAATATATGTCAATTTGTTCACTATTCTCAGCACCATAGTCTGATTATTACCACCTAAAGTACCCAATAGAAGTCTAGTATTGTGTTGTAACAGGTCATATCATATTAATCAGCTATAAACTAGGCTACGTTGTTTTTTAATAGTAAACGTTACCATATGTAACTGTTGATGGTGAAGTTGCATGCTATTGACATTTGTTGCCAGTGGTGATGGTTCTAATGGGTAGACTGAATACAACCAATGAGTTTCTTTCTATTGCCTATCAAAATGCTATTGAAGTAGAAGAGACACCCTCAAGAGGAAAAGAGACATGGATTCTCTGGCCTCAGTCAATGACCTATTACCCACAAAAGTAGAGATATATCTTTCTCCCTATCTTCTCTTGATAACAATGCAAGAAATGTGCTGCCCCTTATCTCCTATTATTGCAAGAACTAGTTGTACTGTAATAGCAAGGAGGTACCATGTTGTCTCTAAGGATAAGAAGAGTAGCTCATCTATGTCTTAACTAGGAGGACATTTCCAAAAACACGAGGAAAATGTATCAAAAATTTCCATACTCATAACCAAATAGAAAGATATTAGCCCCTAGCCAACCCCAGTGCTTCCATGAAAATCTACTTCTATTCTTTTGTTAATGGGCAAGTCTGATTCTCCTCTTCAGAGCTGTGCTTTTTCAGCTGCTCAAACTGAAATCTGTTCCCTATTTTTTTTTTTTTACTTTGTAACCCTGCCTAATAAATCTAGTCACACCTTTAACACATCTTGAAATGCTTTTCTGTAACAAAGTTGAACCTACTCTGTAGGGTGAGTTGAGATTCCCATCTCCTCTTTGGGAGATCTTCACAGATTCTGACCATTGGCACTCTGACTAGTGCTAAATTTTTTAATATTTTTCTCATTGCTTACTCACCTGGCTGAAGAGGATTCTTTGGTGCTGTATCTAAAATACACTATAAAGGTTTTTTGTTCAAAGGTGGGGCCTGGTACGAAGATGTCATACTGAAGGTATGACCAGGAAAGTTATACTTTTCTCCTGTGCTTTCTTCCCTCTTGACTTCCTGGATATCATTATGTGAGCAGCTTTTTACTAACAGTTTCTTTTACAAATGCATTTCTGCCTTTTAACCAACCACACATGGTCTGAGCCTAGTGAAACTGTGAGCCAAAACAAAACTTTCCTTCTTTAAGTTGTAGATGTTGTTTATGCCAGTGACTGGGAAGTGACTAATACAAAAAAATTGGTGCCAGAAGAAGGGTTTTAGCTGTGACTGTACTTGACCATGTCGTTCAGCAGTCTTTGGAACTGTTTTGTAAGAGGAATTTGAAATGTTCAAAGATCTGGTCTACAGAAGCCCCAGAATGTTAATTTTTGTTATATGATATTCACCAGAGCTCAGAAGACCAGAAATGTTGACAGGAATGCAAACAGTACATGTCAGGCTCAGTAAATGGGAATAAGGACTCAACTGGCAGTTGGAATAGATATATGTGTTACACATGAAACTAAAAATTTATCTTCATGTTGTCTATGTTCTGAAACTTTGAGAGAGACTGAGATTGAAGGTAAAAGACTAATTAATCTGGCAAAGGAAATGTCAAGGCAGCTCATGGGTTGGCATGGGTACTGCTGCCTGTTTTTAGCCAGAACTACAGTGTGAAACAGAAGCAAATAGCAGAGTTGAATGGTGTGAAAGGTTTCAGTTTTTCCAGAAAGGGAGCACCTGCAAAGTTGGAGCAAAAAAGAGCATGGTTGCTGAAAAGACTAGAATTAAAATAAAGCCAACAACATTGTACAGAAAGAACAGATCCCTTGAGGGCATCTCGGAATCAGCAAGACCCTAAGCTAAAGGATGAAAACTCTAAATCTTTCATTTGAGAAGAGTCCCTGAGATATCTGCTCATTCATGCTAACAATATGGTGCTGGTTTTTAATCACATGGAATTCAAGAGTTGTGGAGTCACGGACGCTTTTAACTAGATAGCAGAAGCATAGAGGCCAGGCAAAAAAGTGTGACAGGGTCAGAGCCACTGCAAAGAACCCTTGAAAGGGCAATGCATGAAGCTGTGAGAGTGTAGCCAAAGGTGCAGTGGAGACAAGAGGAAGATGATAGTAGGAGCTTGCAACATCAGGTGAACAAAGCTACAGGCAATGAGTGAAACCAGCCCAAGACAGAAGCCATGAGGACCGTACTCTGCAAGCCCAAAGGGACAAAGGTGCTCAAATCCTTTTGGGTTCATATGTCATCACAACTTCTACTGGATGTTGGATATGCAGTTACAGAATTTAATGTTTGCCCTGCTGAGTTTGGTTTTGCTTTACTCCAATTGCTTTCATTCTCCCTATTCCTCCTTTTGAAATGGGAATATTTACCCTGTGCCACTGTATGTTGGAAGTATTTAACTTTATTACTGAGTTTTACAGAGGATCATAACTAAGAACAAGCCTTGAGGCTCAGATGAGACTTTGGACTTGGAAATTTCAGCAATGCTGAAACTGGTAAGATTGATGACTCTTAGAGACAGATTAAATACATTTTGCATAATGAAATGGACACGAACCTTTTGGGCTCAGGAGTGGAATGTTTGGTTTCGATCTAAAATTTCCCCCAAAACTCTTATCTTCAATGATGGAGCCTGGTTGGAAGAAGTAGATCACAGAGGGTGTGACTTAGAAAGGTATATTTTTGTGTCTGCCAAGCTTCTGTCCTCCCTCTCTGCTTTCTAGCGACCATAATGTGTGAAACTTCCCTCAATCAGGCTTTTCCACCTTGCAGCAGACTAACTATGGATAGACTCTGCTGAAACTGTGAGCCAAAACCGTTTTTCTTTTTTAAGTTGTAGGTACTAGGAATTATGCCCCAGAAAAGGAAAAGTGACTAAAACATTTTACAACCCTAGGTTGTAGGGAACAGACATTTTGAATAGGGTCTCATTTGAAAAGGGAATTAATCCACTGAGTGAAAGAAGATCCTCCAGCCCCAGTTAAATTTACTAACCCTGCAGCTCTCATGAACACTGGGCTATTGTTTTGTGAGTCATATCAAGCCAGAACTACTTATCTAAGTTTCTTCTAAATATAAAATCAACACAAATATTACTAATTGAAGCCACAAATGTTGAGGTGATTTTTACATAGTTATATAACTAATAATTGTGCTCATTATAGAAGTATTTCACTAAGAGATATTGAGAATAATTAATTTAGTTCAATCTCCTCATTTAACATTAAGGAAAGGAAAGTTTGAAAGACAATTAGTGGCATAGAATTCTCCAGAATCTCAGTTAAGTCCATATAGTCTGTTAATTGGGAAGAAAAATAAATGCGATGATTTATAAACCAAGGATAATAAACATTGGAAAGACATGCACTAACACATTTGCACATGTAGGCTTTTTTGTTCTCCATCCAGCTAACAATGTATTTGACAGTTTCCTCTCTAAGTTCTAAACCCAGCAAAATGGTATTTTGAAATACAAGTCATTAGTAGAACAAAAAGGCACACTTTTGATCTCTTGTCTTGGTGCAAGTAAAACTTGTTAGGAAACAATGATTTCTCTTCCACACATTTATAGAAATAGAAACTAAAGAATTTAGAGTTGAAGTGAAAAGAATAGGAATGTAAATTAGAAATGAAGATAAAAGACAAATTTCTAAACTGGTGTCAGAAATATTGAATGGGAATTAAGCAAGGAGGGATATTAGTTAAGCTAGGTTTTCCTAAGAATTGGGTTCTTCCATGATAGAATGAAAATGTCATGCTTGTTTATCAGGTTACTATGCTGTAAGGATTATTATAGCTTTATAGTAAAAATGCTTTTCACTACAAACCACCATAGAAATCAATATTTCTAATATTATTTCAAGAATGAAGTCTGTTTTTAATGGAATTTAGCAATTGAATTTTCACAATGTTGAATTATCTTCCTGTCTTGTTTGGTGCTTAATTTTTAAATACTGACAAAAATATTCAACAGTTCCCCTAGACTATTTTATGTGCTATCTTGGTATCTCATGACCATAATTTTATGGGCTGGGAGATGCCTGAGAAGCCTTGCGCTCATAGGTAAACAGAACTCTAATCTCCTTACCTGGACTCTGGTTTGCAGATTCGGAAGACCAGCTCAGCTGATGCACATCACTTCCATCAAGAATGTGTGATCATGTTACTTTGCAGCCACCAGTAGAATTTAAAATAATTTTCTATAAATTAGGTGAATTTAAGTTTGTTTATCATTTATGAGCATTTATATTCCTAGGCATCATGTGTGACACCTTAGTTTTACATAGACACCGATTAAAAGTGACTCATTAATCAGTCATGTGAATAAATGAAAGATATTTATCATAGAGAACATTACCTTAAGGGGCACTCTTTGTTTACTATTTTGTTTTGTTTTTTTAAAATGGGAAATGGATGCAGTTCACCAGAGTAGGAAGTTGGAGTTTTTCTATAAGTAGGACAATGCATTCTACATTAGAAAATATCAGTGTGAAAAATGAGATAAAAATGCTTTTGGTTTCAGAAAACATAAATGGGCAAATAACTGTAAAAATCTAAGAACTGCATGAGAAACCAATTTGAAAGTTGAACAACAGAGAGGACATTCATTTTTCAAATTGCTACCACAAGACAAGTATAAAATTTATTTGATGTAAATATAATTTCTGAAAGGTAGCTAAGACTTTCCCTCTTCAAATGAAAAATGAAACTCTAACCCCAGAGCTTTTGCATACAATTGCCTTATATTATTGCATTATCTGTGCTTTCCAAGTATTTTGTATCACTAGATCCAATGAAAATGAATATAAATATCTTTCTCTCTTGGTAAGGCTAAATTTAATAATAATTTCATGCAGAAGATTCCTATCAACAATAATGGAAATTCTAATTCAAAGCAACAAAATCCCAGCACCTCGGGTAATCTGAACATATCTTTGTTCTTTGCTTAAGGAGCCTAGATAAAATATGTATGTGATTAGTACATGATTAAATATGATTTTCCAGACTACCGAGGCAGCATTCAAACAATTCAAAAACATTAAAGCAGGTATAGGGGGAGTTGGGTGGGAGAGTGCGAGCATTGGGAAGGGGGGAGAAAACAAGTGGGATAAAGCATGAAGGTCCATGGGTGTGAAGGGGGGCAAAGATTAGTGAGAAAATTAAGCTAGAAACCTATGTGAGAAACAGTAGTCTCTTCTTTCATAAATATCAACAATTTTACTGGCAAGCATGATTTAAAAGAAAAATAATAGTATTTATAGTCTTTGGAAATTTCCCTGGGGTACAGAGCAAGTTTGCAAATACACATTGAAGAAAATCTACTAAATCTCAAAAACAGTGAGAGTTCAATGTTTGATACATGGCTCTCTTACTTACCCCTGAACTGTAAATATGTGTTAAGGAAACTATAGTCTGGATGCACTATTCTGCAAAGGTACAGGCTGGAATCCAGGATTCCTTTCTCCCATCTCCCAGATTCCAGCCTAGGGTTATTATGGTTTCTCCCTGAGAGGGAAAATAACTATCACTGACATTTCTCTTCTTAATTCCATGCTGCCGAAGTTCAACTGTAAGCAAACACAGCAAGAGTATGAAATGCAACAGGCAAAAGAATACTGTGGTCCTGTGCTCACTTGTACAGCTGAAGTTACATGTTAGAATGGCCTAGTGGCCTAGTGTCTGGCTGTAGAATAAAGGAGTTGCTAGAGAGAAAGTGAGTTTTCAATGCTAGTTCTGGAGCAAGCCTCTCAAAAAACAAAACAGAAGCAGTCCATAGGAGGAAGACCTATATACCTATATAGCTCTGCAGCAATGCCTGAGGCACTGGCTTTATTTGCAACACATCAGAGAGAATCCATATTTAACAGTGCTATTGAAAACAATGGGGATCTTGGTTGAGAGCATAATGGCAATACTCATGGTAGCTCCATGAACAACTAAAATGCTATAGCTTCAAAAGTATGGAGAACCAGGAAAAATTGTAGCAAGCTAGTCACCTCTGAAGATCACAGTCAACTCTAGGGGTGGGGTGGATGGTCAGTGAACATACAAAACTAGATTTTCTCTATTCAGGATCTGTCAGAAGAAGATGAAGTAAATGTGAGAGCATTCTCCAAACCCTACACAGACCCATCCACACAGATAGAAGCCTCAGTGGCACAACCGAATTAAACACATCCTGTGTGAGTCAGCTTTTCATCACTGTGATAAAATACCCAGGGGAGGGGGGATCTTAAAAGAGGCAGTATTTATTTTGGCTCATGGTTTCAGAGGTTTCAGTCCATGGCTAGCTGGCTCCCTTGGATTGGGCTTATGGTTAGGCAGAACATCATGGCTGGAAGGCTTGGTGAAGCAAAGCTGCTCAGCTCATGGCAGCTGGGAAGCAGAAGGAAAGGAAAGAGACAGTAAGGAAGGGATACCTACTACTGCCTTCACATCGATTCCAACTCCTGTTTTCATCAGATATAGCTTATCATGAGCTGCAACAATATATTACCACAATGCCAGCTTTCAACCACTACAACAACAAAAAAATAAGATATGAAGAGAAGGAGAAAAGCATGAGAGAGAGAGGCAAGAAGGAAATAAATCTTTTGCAATTGGGAAGGGGAACAGAAGGGAGGGAGGAGGAAATGGAGGGAAGGGGATGAAGAAACAATTAAGATGTGTTATGTACATGTACTGGCTCTCACAATTAAGATAGTCATTATGGACTGCAAACATTTACTAAAAAAAAGTTTCAGACTGGAAAACTCCACAGAGGCTATATTATAAATTTACCATAGTCAGGTTAGTTATAGCATTGTTTTATAATAGGAATAAGGAGAAATAGGAAAAAAAATCATGTGATTCTTAACAGGGAAATATTGTGCATTTTTATAGTAATTATAAAGCTGGTCTTGTAAAAGCCTTATAAAATATATCTGCTGATCTAAAACCTCCACTAGGTTGTATTCTTAAGATACATCTAGTTGTGGGCTAGAATATATTGGATGTTTTAATTTTTTGAAAATAAAATGTATATCTAGCCATATGTTATCTGTGTTTTAGGCGCGTAGTAAATTTCTTGAGAAGCCTCAAGGAAGTGTCATTAGTGTTGAGTGCTGATCTAAGTACTATATCTGGGATGTAAAAAAGCCTATATATTTTCATATTTTGCCTTCTATGAACTTATATTTTTGTATAGATTATTTTAATTAGTAAATACTCTAAAATTAAACAAAGTATTCTTTATTTTCAACAATGATAAAGTTGAAAAGAGTATGACTCATGTTTTTAATTATGTTGGTAACATACTATTCATCCTAAGAATCTTATGCTGCTATAATTTACTAGTTTTATAGGTCACATAGTTATAAGTTTATGCAACTATATTTCACTTGGGAAAATTCTTAAGGAAGATGTCTAGACAAAAGAAAGTGTCGCTAAAATCATCACCAGAACATCTCTGTCCTTATTCCATTTATCCCTTTTTCTTTCTACCAGTTTCTGACCTCCACACAGGCCCTTGAATATACCATGAACTCAACAGCAGCAAGTTCCCTGTATCTGTTATTTTCACTGAGCTAATTGCTCTTCTACTCCCTTTTCTACTTATCCTAATATATTCCTGTCTATCCCTTTGGACGTGTCCAACATGTAGCCCACCTAGCCAAGCCAATTCCTCTCTAAACGTACAAATGTGCACACGCACACACACACACACTCACACACATGCCAAGTAGAAGATAAGTCACAAGTTGGACACGCTCGTGAGGATCTTGAATGTACTCAAGGTCTCATATGTCAAAGGCTTGCTCCTCAGGTGGCTCCATGTGGAAGTGTTGGAAGTTTTAAGAGATGGTGTGTACTGAGAGACTCTTAGGTCATTGGGGCCATACCTTCAAAGAGGATTGTGCCCCAGTATCTTCCTCTTTGTCTTCTGTTTCTTGGCTATAAGTTGAGTGGTTTTGATCCACCATTTGCTCCCCCTATGATGTACTATCTTTCCAGAGGCCAAAGAAATATGGACAACTGATCATGACTCCCACACCTGCGAGACAAAAGAAAACTTTTTTCATTGTAAATGGATTGGGTCAAATATTTCACTATATTGAACAGAAAGTTGGTTGATGTAAATTCCTCATAGACAATAACATGCAAACTTAGAAATGATTTTTTCAATGCTTTGGAAGAAACTAGAACAAGTTTGGCATACACAAATGTGTCAGTATAAAAAGAAAATGGTGTAAACTAAGGACTTAATGTTTTAAAAGCTAGACATTTTACATAAAACTCCTATAAATACTGTGAGACTGAACAACAATTACTCCATTTTGTCATAGGGCCCCAACTTGTCTGCTTCTGTTATGGATCACCAAGGGGACATCAAGTTCCAGGAATGTACTTGTTGTTGTTCCAGGAAGGTCTGTTGAGTGTGCAGTGTTCCATCATGCTTACCAAACTCCATCACAGAACATGTTATCTTAAGAACAATCTGTAAAATCCCACTCCTTCAGTGTTTCACTTTTGTATTTCTGCTTGCCAACTTCCCTCTAGCATCTGCTATAAAAGGACCTCAGGCTCTGAGCCGGGCAGCTCTCTAAGCTTGGTGCTTGGGGGGTGCCGTCTGGCCAGACTAATAAATGTCTGTTTTAAGTTCACAACTTGTCTGGTGTGTTCCCTCCCAGGTGATCCTCACTATAGCCAGCTCCTCAGAGCAGTTGGTGAGACGCACGGTCTTACAATAGTCTTAAGAGGGATCCAATGAACAACACATTTATACTGTGAGCAAGCATAGAATAAAGCATCATAACTTATGGATGATCACTTAACGAAAAAAAGAAAATAATATGTCTATAAACTTCCATGTTAGAGCAAATTACAAATTTATCTTTCAGTGATTTTCATAAATGTACCTCATCCCATGAAATAATAAAACTATACCACCACAGCATTGTGTTTTGTACTCTCTAATACAGTATTTAATATGCAGTAGTTGCTCAATAAATAGGATTTGGCATATTACTTTAAAATAGAAAATGATAGGTGAATAAAAAATTCTATCTACCAACCACATATGCTTTCACTTTGTTTCTCTGTGCTTATTTTCTTATGCTGTGTAACACATTTCTCATACACTATCACATTATTTAAAACATCTCATTTAAGCATGTTAGAATTATACATTTTGGTTTCTGTAAACAACCCACTAATATCAGTGTATAAATGAAATTCCACTTTCACATAACCTGAGAAATCCCAAAAGATGAATATTTTAAGTATCAAGTTCTTTTCTTTGCTACTTTTACTACTGGAATCCCAAAAGACATTGTCCCTCATGGGTTTCTAATTCTGAAATGTGAGCTCATATATCTAAATTTATAAGCCTTATTTTCTTATTTTTTAAAAACTTTGTCTATTTTTCTTTTTATTTTAGATTTATATGATTATTTTTACTTCTTAAAAATAATGGACCAATTTAAATTGGATATAGACAAGGTATACAGGATGATGATTTGTAATACATACACATTCTGTCGTGATTACCAGAGTCAAATTAACACATTCATCACCATCCAGAGTTACCATTCATGTCTGGATACATATGTGTACTGAAAATCTGCTCTTTATTAAATTTTAAGTAAACAATGCAGAATTACCAGTAGAACCATTATACTGTACATTAGATACCAAGAATTTATTCATTATAAAACCAAACATCTTTAAGCTTTGATCAACATTTCCCCACTTCATCATCCTCCAGATCCTGAAAATACCTATTCTTCTCTCTGCTTCTCTGAGTTCAATTTTTCAGATTCCACATATAAACAAGAGCATACATTATTTTTCTTTCTGTTTCTGGCTTATTTTACTTAGTGTAATGTTCTTCTGGTTCATTCATGTGTTGCAAATGGCAAGATGTCTTTTTATGGCTCTCTCATTCTCTCTTTCTCTCTCTTTATGGCCACATATGGCCATATATATATTTCTCTTATGGCCACACATATATTTCTATCTATACATATATATGTTATGTATCTTTATACCACAGTTCCATGTCAAAAGGGTAACTTTGAGCCTATGTCACAAAGAGCAATGTCACAGTTCACCACAGTGGCACAAATGATGAAAGTTCCCTCATAGATCACTCAGAGTCAATGGTCAATCCAAACTCCAAGAGGGTCCAGAGGGGCTGCCATTAACTGAGACCTCTCAGGGTGATAGAGTCTGCTAAGGACAACCCCCGTCTGAAGTCTCTGTGGCTTTTTAAAAACAGGAAGCAAGGATAAAAGAAACATGAAGGACGTATGAGCAGAAACTCATGTAGGGGACAGGGGAAGAGCAGGGGAAGAGCAGGTTGGTCTGCTTAAGGACCAACCTTGGGACCAATCTAAATGATAAATCTAAGTATGGGGAGAATGAGGGCCGGAGCATTCATTCCTTCAGGCAGTGTGCTTGATCCTACTTTGACTTGTGGGCCTGTAGGCTATCTTTTAATCTCTATCTATGGATTCCAGGAGGTTTTGGGTGTGTGGCTCC
The DNA here is from genome assembly GCF_053883595.1 of Heterocephalus glaber. Classification (NCBI taxonomy): domain Eukaryota; kingdom Metazoa; phylum Chordata; class Mammalia; order Rodentia; family Bathyergidae; genus Heterocephalus; species Heterocephalus glaber. The sequence goes on from NW_028258463.1 coordinate 4,438,210, forward strand.
AGAAGTTCCTCACCTTTGCATATCCGTCTCACTCATACCTCTGGCCAAAGCCCCCACAGAACAATACCATTTCTACATGCTTCTTTTTCTCTTGGGACATGGGCCTTGGGATCCCTGAGTCTAAATGCAAGAATTTCAAAATCCTGAAGCCACTATTCTGAAAAGACCATGTGGAAAGATCACATAGAAATATAAAAAGAAATTCCAGAAATCCCAGCTCCCTCATAGCCACAGGTTTCAAGTTTCCTAATCTAGACACCAGATATTTGGGTAGGTTTACTTCAGATGATTCTATCTCATAGCTTTCAAGCTATCCTAGCCAAAGTCCATAAGTAGCCTCCACCAATGGTACTCACACTCCTAAAAAGAGTAAATATCGTTTTCAGTCATGAAGTCTTTGGGTGGTTTGTTATATAACAATAAATTTCTGGGACTATTAGATTTCTAGATCCAAATATTTTATGTCTTGATGTTGAAATCATCTGACTCCTTACTAACACCAGGTAGAGACCTTAACTCATTTATTTCTAGAATTTTTTAGTTTAAATGTAAGAAGTTAACTTTAAATTTTGGGAGCAAATGCATGTAATTATTCCTCTCAGATTCTCACTATCAAATTTAATAAGCATATTTTTCATGTTAAATTTAAGCACTGTAAATAAAACTACTAAGAGAGAAAATATAGTAATGTATTACCTAAGACTCAGTTGTTTAATCCCTGTTAAAGTTGTTTACAACCTATTAAAAAAACAGGATCAGGAACTATAGCACACCATTTAAACATGCAGGAATCAATAACATGCGAAGGATTGTATTATCTCAGTAGATGAGTATAAGGCTCCAACCCTAAAAAATGTCACATAAGAGTGAAGTCCATTACTGTAGCAATGGCATCATCATCAACCTCTTGCAAACCTATCATCAGAACATTTGCCTTTCCAATTTATTTTTTAACAAAACAATGTTTAAAATCCAAAAAATGTTTATTTACTTTCAATTACTTTTTTTTTGTATTAAATTCTTTTATTGGTACATTGTAGGCATACAACACAATTACATTTCTCATTGGGAATTGTACCTTTATATAATGCATCTTGGTTCTTATTTTTTCCCCATCCCTAGCCCTCCCTTGTAAATAGGGAAGGGTGGAGGGCGTGAAGAGAGGGCCAAAAAATGTTTATTATGCCACTGTCTGGGCAGTTTCAAATATATCCCATTGCCATTTTTCCTTTTGTGTAACTGACAAGTACTATGTTTAATCAGGCCAAAACTAAATAAATGTCAGTGTAATAATTAAGTTTTTATCTTACATTTGAAATATTCCTTTATGTCATCAAATAAAAAAGTTATACATTTCTTTTCAAGTGCAATTATTGATTATTGAAAATAATGTAATGGCACAAGGAAACAAACTGAAATTTAATTTTCTGGCCTGTAATATTCTCATGGAATGAGATTAATGCAGATATAGCCAAGTTAAATTATTTAAAAAGTTTTAATTTCTGAGAGCTCTTAGTGACAGAAGCTAAATTAAATACAAATATTAATGTTCTTGACCCAGAAAAACAGGACCATAAATCCCATTGCATATGCTACCCAAGTATTTCAAATGATGTCCTGAAAGCCATTTGACCTAAACAAAACAGCAAGAATTACTCTCTGGGTTGATAAGGACACAGAAACATACAAAGTCAAAACACCAAATTGATTTGGAAATTTGACATCTTAGTGAATCTGCATGTGACATAGTATGTATGTAGCTTAGGCTTTGTCTAAGAACAACTAATACTTTTTCATTCTTTCCTTATACAGAAGTTTCAAGTGAGAGACTACTCTTGAATTTCAAAGTGGGTTGTTATGGATTTGGTTCTTTATTTCTTTCTCTAGTCTTCACAATTCAAGTCGCTTTTCCCCTACTCTCCATCCTCCTCATTCCTTTTTAAGTTATCCTTATTTTTAGGTACTTGGTTTATATATACTGTGTACCTTCTTTTTCTTCTTACAGGATCAAGGGCTGTGGGATATAACCTACTCTTAGAAGCAGATATAGTATCTATGTCAGATACAGATATAGTAGATAAATAATAGATATTTCAATAATTAATTATAATTATAATAGGAAATCAGAGAAAATACATCAAGTGGGGGTAGGATCAGAGAATTTGAAGTGAAAGAGGTTGACATTCGTTTAAACTTTGTAGCGTAAATAGAAAACAAAAGAAAAGGTAGAGAAAAGATATCAGTTGCATTCTGAAGCAATGGAGAGAGACTTCCGGGGAAAGAATTTAGAAACAATTATTATCCAAAAAGGAACCTTACGGAAAATATGAGAGCTGAGTGGTAACTTCAATGAGACATGTGTAAATAATTAGAGAAGGGTAAGTTATCTTCAAATTTGACTGACTATTGAAAATCATAGCTGTTAAATTGATATTGGATTTAACAGGTAAAAAATACTGTAAGAATCAAAATACAAGAAACATGTCCAGAATCACTGGAATGGGAGAACTGGGAATCATATATAGATAATAAGCATGGGTAAGAATAGAGGAAACTTGACAGTCATGGAATGATGTGTGGCGCTGATGTTCCCGATAATGAAAAGACATTATTAACATTCACAGGTTTCAATTTGATTTCTATGTAGATATTTCTTCGTCTGAAAGAAAGAAAAATGACACCAGAAAAAAATAGCCTTCCTCAAATAGAACTTCTCCTCGGGGCCACCTTATTCCTTTGAATTCTCATGTTGAACCCCTTGCAAGGTGTCAGACAGAGTCAGATCCTACAAGACATGATACAAGTACACTCATTAGGAATGTCATTTCCCTTGCCATAATGTATGGGGAAGATGTCAGCTAGGAATTACAAGATGTAATCCCAAAGGGAAAGGTTTTTCACAAGATATATTGTTCATGGGTTAAATGCTAATGTGCTCTGAGATTTGGCTGGTAATTAAAATGGAAGCTTAGTTACAATATGTCAACCTCTTAGTTATACAAGAACAGGATTCTTCCAAGCAAATTATCCAAACTATTTTATTCAACAATGTTCTAAGTTTGCCACCCTTGAAAATATCAGTTCACCTTTATTCCTCAAAGCAGAAATATTGCCAAACTATTATATTTGGGGAGATAATTTCCCCATCTGAGATAACTCTTCTCTAGTTTGTAGGTGAAATGGGAAGCTGTGCCATATTATTTTGTTAGAACAGCTCAGGTGGAACTATGCTGACACCTATTGGAACAGTCACAAAGCTATTCATGATCCACTGGCCTAAAAGGCAAGTTACTAAGGATTCAGCACCAACTGTATTCCATGTATTTTCTTTGATGAGAAGTTTTATTTTCACTATCAGGGCTCAGTCTCTCTAAGCATTATGATGAGCAATGGATTTGTATTGGTTGACTTATAATCAATAGGTTAACCTAGCTTGAATTGCTCTGTGACCTGCGTTCATGCAAGAGATAATCTTAGATTACCAGCTAAACTTACTTCCATTATAAGCTGCTGAAATTTTTAATTGCATTTAGAAAGTTCATCCTGATACATGAATATTTTCAAAGGACTTGGTTAGAATTTTTGTTGTAATAAGCAATCAGAATTACCAAAGGAAGACAATTCATTCATCCATTCCCTCAACCATTTGTTTTATAAACATCTGTATCAAAATTCACACACTAGTGGCTAATGAGCTACATTCAGAGCCCACACATATTATTGCTCTCCTCATCTTTTGATTGAGTGATTCCTCACAAAATTTTCAAATGGGAACATTTCATCTAAGGATCTCAGGAATGGTAGAAAAATCAAAAAGTCGAATGACACTCTGCATTCCTGAAAGGCACAATTGGCTGGAACTCAGTAGAGATTGTCTTCTACAGAAGACAGCCTGTCTCACAGGTACCTGTGAGCTCCTGTGTTGGCTCTTCTTGCCTCTTTCCAATTCCTCCTTAAATTTACAAGCACACATTTTTCAGCTAAGCATCCAACTGTGTTACATGTCTGATTTTGAATACTTAGGCTTTAAAGAATTTTTCTAGAAAAGAGTGTCCCATTTGACCCAGCTATTCCTCTGTTTCTTTCCCCAAAGAATTAAAAGAATCATACTACAGTGATATATGCACACCCATGTTTATAGCAGCACAGTTTGTAATAGCCAAAGCTTGGAAACAGCCCAAGTGCCCAGCAACTGGAGACTGAATAAAGAAAATGTGTTTTTTTTTTAATAAAATAGAGTACTACTTAGCCATAAAGAATGAGAAACTAGAGACATTTATAGCTAAATGGATGCATATTGAGGCCATACTCTAAAGTGAAATAAATAGGACACACATGCAAATACCGAATAGTTTCTCTGATGTGAGAAACTAAAAGTGTAAATAAGGATCAAAATGTATAATTCATAATGTGAAATAGGAAGAAAAGGTCAAAAGGGGTAGGGGAAGTGGGAAGGGTAGGGGAAAGGAAAAATATGAGAAAAGGAAAAAATGGAAACAGGCTTTGTAAATAGGGAGGGCAGGGGAATGGGGAAAAAATAAGAATCAAGATACATCATGTAAAGGTACAAGTTCCCAATGATGAATGTAACTGTATTTTATACCTAAAATGTACCAATAAATTTAATGGAAAAAAAAGAATGCAGCTTTTCAGATAGGAAAATGAATGCCTTTTGTTGGCAAAAGGGCAGTGAAGTACTCTATGTGCCTGAGGTGTCTGTGACAGTTACTGAGTATACTGTCTCTGCCAAAAACTGCATTTCATTTTCAGAGGAAGAGGGATGAGTTTGACCAGTTTTTGTAAAATTCTTGTCATGGATTCCTGATCCATAGGGATAGCTCCTGGTAGCCAGAATCATGTTTTGTCACCCAGCTTCCATTAGGAAATAAATACAGTCTCAAGCTAGGTCAGCGAGATTCTCTCTCCCAGGCATTGGGATGCAAAATTTCAAAGCTCTCCGTTGTCTACATGTGACCAGAACTGTAAACTGGACTTCTACAAGGTAGCCATATTTCACAGCATGGAACAAACAGCGAGGGAACCAGGTTAGAGCAACAAAGAAGATTTGCAGAGGGAAATTTGATTGAGAAATAAAATCCCAAAGACTTGATTCCTATTTTGATTTGCTTTTCCTTTCTTCGAATTTCAAGAGATTCCTGTGTATATTTAAAATAAGTGTCTTCCTCTTACTTACTGGGCTTAATCTGCATTCTTTTAAACTAGTGTGATCTAAACTAGAATATTGGAAAAGGAGAAAATCTGTTACATGGACGCTGTAACATAACTGACAACGATCTTGACCTTCTTCACCACCTGACAAACTTAAGGGGCAAAGGGAATAAATAAATTCATTTACTTAGTTTAATTCTATTTCTTGACAATCTTCCTGGTTTTCTAAAATCAAGCCAAACTCTGTACTAGAGTTGTTTCCTATTTTAAACCTGCAGAATTGTAAATCATAGTTTTATTACCACTATGTTATTCTGCGTTATTATTTGTTTCTCCTAGTTTGAATGTTATCTCTTCTAAATTTAAATGCAGCAAGTTTTAGACATAAATTAATATTGATTTTATTAGAGCTCCAGTAATAGTTACAATGACATTGAATGTTTCCAAGGTATTTTAAAAATGTTATTCTGAGCAAGAAATTGAGACAGTTTCTTTTCATAATAAAAAAGAAAAAAAGCTTCTCATTATTGAATTATTTTGCATACAAAACCCATACAGTCCTAGTGTGGGAATCATAACCATTATTGATATAGGTATAATGCAGTAAGCTGTGGTGATAGTCAACTTCAGTGACTATTTATTTAAATCAACCTTAAGATGCTTTAGTATATCTTTTTTTTCTTAATCTTAGATAAATCTTATATTTTAGCAACTCATTGTTTAATTGGAAGGAGTGGGGGGAACAACTTAATTGATTTAATAGAAAATTAGCATGTGCTTAAATATTTAAAAGGTAGTTGTTTAGGTTGCAAAATGATCTCTTATTGCAAAATTTTAGTGAAAGATTGTTTTCATTAGTCCAGCACTCACTATGCCTAGAGACAGGTACAGTCAGAATACTTAACTTGACTATATGTTGCTAGGTAATATCAGAGTAGGACTAAGAAATGAGTCATTTTTTCTTTTAAGTAAGCATCACTAATTTCTATTAACAACCTTTAAAAGGTAGAAGGAAAGTGTATTGTCTTTTTCTTTATTCAATCTGTCTTTAATAAAAATTACAGCTAATGAATAATGAGCCCTTCTTGTAATACTATATATTTTAAATTTCTTTTTCTTATTTGTCACAAGATCTAATTGTTAGCTATATTTCACAGAAAGGAACACTGATGCTTCAAGAAATGAAATAATTTGTTGAAGATCATATAAATAATAAGTGATAGAGCAAAATGTCAAACTACCCACAAAATTTGGAAGCCAATGTCTGACCCTGCAGAACCCATTGTAGGAATCACTGCACAAAATCATGCCCATGTCTGATGTTTAAAACTAGTAGTCTCCTTTCATCATCATAACAAACTGATAGAAAAGAACAGATGTTTTCATTAGCACCCTTCATAGGTGAGGCTCTTCAAGAAATTTCCCTTACAGAAGCAGTGTCCGTGTTGTAACCTAAATTCAGATGTTCTGATTCTGTGCTCATAGAATCGGCAGTATCTATATAAGTGAGGGTTCTTGGCCACAGAAATCCAATTCAAACTGATTTAAGCACAGAAGAGGAAATGTATTAAAATATTCATGTGTTCTCGCAGAGCAAAAAGGAGATAGGTACTCAGATTCATGAGCAAATTTGAAGCCAGTTTACAAATACCTAGTAATTTCGTCTTCATGCTTTATGCACATGAGTTTCATTTTTTTCCTTCTGTGGCCATGTTGTCCTGTTCGCCTCGCCTTTCTTTGAAGGGTCACCTTACTCTGTCTCTTTCTGCTTTCTTGTCTCAGTTTACTCCATGGGTCAGAAAAGTTTTGCTGTAAAGAGTGAGATTGTAAATATTTTAGGCTTTGCTGGCCAAAGAGTCTCTGTGACCACTGATTCACTTTGCCTTGTGATGTGAAAGCAGCAACAGACAATACCAAAACAGACAGATACAGGTGTGTTCCGATTAATCTTGATCTAGAAAATCAGGTAGTGGGTTACATTTAGCTCAAAAATTGCTAACAAATTTCCAAAGTGAGACAGTCTGCCAGTGTGAATTGAAGTGTTCTGCTCTCTATATTTACAAAAATTTGAATACAGACAGTAAATGGTGCTTTAGCCAGTCTCACTAATATGACTAATCAGGACTGCTCACATCATAATAAAAGTCAGGTATGTTCACTTTCCCCTACTATATCCTTAACAGGCCCATTCTGTTTTAGTCTGTTACTTGAAGCATTTTTCTCTTAATTACATTTTCCACTCAAATAAGGCTTTTTTGGGATGGCAAGAGCTTAGGAGTTTAAATAAAAAATTATATAGACAAAGGAAGACATTTTTAAATTTTAAAATTATATTGACATAATTAGGAAGTATTATATATCATTTCTATACATGTATGCACATATAATAATCAAATCAGGGTAATTAGTATTCTAGCTCTAAAATATATCACATACATGTGTTAGGGAACTTCAGACCTTTTTGGCATTCTTAAGAGATAATAGTATGCTTTATGAGATCTACATATGCAAATGCCGTGCTCTCTCTCTTTTCTTCTATTGGTTTCACGACCCTATCTACAAGGATACCTCCTTTATGTCCACTGTGCAACAAACTTAGTCTTTGCCTCCTTCTGGACTTCACCTCCAGTGGAGTTCACATCCAGTCATCCAGAGAGAGATACATTCCTCAGCTCCACCTCTCAGTTGCCCAGCAAGGCACCTGACTGGGCCCCCTGGGATGTGAAATTCATGTTGGGCCACCGAGCTCTGTTCAGCACACTGGGTTAGTTTGGAGAATGGCTGTGTTTGCTGAAAGGTATGGAAAAGGGAGCAGAGTGTGATTTCTAGAAAGCCAGGCTAAAATGAGAAAACCTATGGAAATGCACAGTGAGTACATTCAATATTTTAAAAATACACTTTCTATTTGACATGTCATCAAGCTTAGACACATTTATTCAAATACTTTGAATACCCACAAGTACCCCTAAGTTCATGTATAAACAAATTATTGAGATCCTAGAAAGCAGAAATGAATGCCATACATCTTAAACTGTGATTGTTATAATTTAAAAGGAGTAAGTTCATTTACTAGTAAAAGCTCATTGCAAAACAAACAACAAATATACAGTGTCTTATAAATAAACGAGGAAGACTTACTTTTTTTCTCATATGAAGTCCCCAGTGCAAGCTGTTACGGAGGCATGAAGAGTTCCACAATGTCAACACAACCCAGGTTCTTTCCTTATGGTCATCCACACCACGTGTTCATCATCTCTCACACGAAGGCTGACTCACACGAAGTATTAAATCTTTACCTCAGGAAGAAGGAACTGTAAGACAAAAAAAAAAAAAGCCCCCACCAGTGAGTCAATTCACTTCTTAGGATACATACCTAGAGATCCCACCTAACAACATCTGCTTAAATCCAATAAGTGTTAAGTGTGGGCCAGGAATGTAACCCAGTGGCACAGCACCTGCCTAGCAAGCACAGGCTCTGAGTTTGATTCCCAGCACCAAAATAAATAAGTAAGTAAATAAATAAATAAATAAATAGATGAGAAGCTGAAAATACAGTGGAAAGTGGAGAAGCTGGAGAGATGGAATGTCTTCTGAGGAAAGCTGCAGTAGTGAGTGGAGCCCTAAGAGAGGCATTAGTGGCTGTAACCAGTAGTGCCAAAGGGAAGGGCCACCTAAGCTTTTGCCCAGAGTATCAGACCTGGAGCTACAGGATATAACATATGTTTTACTGGTTATCAGTCTTGCTTTGTCTGTTTCCTTTCTATTGCTTTACTCCTTCCTTTTGTGAATAAGAATGTTTAGTCTGTGCCATTGTGCATTGGCAGTGTTTTGCTTTCCTTTTGATTTTTACCTTGTCTAAGAGTTTGCTTTGTCTCAGAGAATTTGGATAAACTAAATGCATTTTGCATAAAAAGATGCACATGAGTCTTTTGGGGGACAAAGGCAGAATTTTATGGTTTATATCTAGATTTTCCCCCCAAAGTCTCAGAGAAGGGGCTTTCGGAAGGCATTGGATTATAGGGCAATGGTTGGAAGAGGCAGGTCACTCGAATTACAACTTGGAATGGTATATATCCCCTTCCCTGATCGCACCCTTTGCTCTCTGCTTCCTGGCTGCTTTGAAGTGAGCAGATGTCCTCTGCCCAGGCCCTTCCATCATGCTGCCAACCATGCAAAAATTGAGACTGAAAATATGAGCCAAAATAAACCTCTCTTTCTTTACATTTTGGTTGTGCCTGAAATTTTCTCTCAATGACCAGGAAAATGAAGAAGATGCACAACACACACACACACACACACACGCACATGAAATGCTAAGTTAGTTTTAGTTCACAGTAGTACTTAGTGGTTTGGGTACCAATTCTCCTTATGGAAGATACTTCATTAGAAGACTGCAATTATTGAAAGAGAAAGTGCTTAGGAAATACACCTATTTATTATAAAAGTGAAATCTATTCTCATATAAGATTGTCTTGACTTTAATAAAATATACAAAATGAAAGCAAGAACAATAAAATACAGGTTTCTAAATTCTACTTTAGGATTATAAGTAAGCCACAATAAAAGAACATTCAAATTTTCTGTTAAGTTTGATCTGATTATTTTTTAGCAATTGAAATAATTCCATCCTCCGTTTTTGACATTTCCTTCTATTTTTACCATGACTTAAGTCTTGGAAAGTGAGCACCTAAGGGTCTGTCCAAATGAATCTCTTTCTATTGTTTCCATCTTCAATGAATATTACCTTCATGGTTATCCTTATTTAAAACACCTCACTCCCTCAAAGAATTGCATGGCCAATCCTATTGATTCTACTTCTGGTAAAACATTTTAGTTCCTCTGTTGTATTCAATTTTCATCTCACTTACTCTGAATTTCTTGTTTGAATATTATAATATATTCTGACTAATCTGCTTCCTTTCAGTTTCTCCTGCCTCTTTCAAATTCATTTTATGAGTCTTACTTTCTGTTTTTATTTTTATGTGATTGACTGATTGATTGAGTTTTTTGAGACAGGGTTTTTCTATGAATTTCAGGCTGGCCTTGAACTCACTGTGGAGCCCAGGCTGGCCTCCAGCTCACCGTGATCCTCCTGCCTCAGCCTCCTGAGTGCTGGGATTACAGGTAGGTGACACCATGCCTGGCTTTTACTTCCTGTTTTTAAAGAATGTCTTTAGTCATTTTACTTCTTTTGTTTTTCAAAAGTATTCATTTCTTTCTGTATCATTGGATATTTTATATGCAGTGTGAAGTAACTGAAAATCATTAACATAACATTAACTCATTCATTTAGTAGATATTAATGTCTTATATATAAAATATAATTGCCCAATATGTTCAAGGCTCTGTGCTAGGCTCTGGTGATTAAAAAGATAAAATGTGGTACTTACCTCCCTGAGATAGGATCTAAGGGAGAAGAGAGACATAAAACGAATAACCAAGATTGGAAAGCTATAGGAGGTTTAATATCTTTCATTATACAACCTAAATTCTCTATAGATAAAAACTTCTTACGCACATTTCATGGAAGCCACATTGCATCATTTTCCTCTCTCTGAAAATGCCTAATCATTTCTTGTCTTTGTTTATTTTTTCACCTCCATTCGGAGTATCTTTCTTCCATTTCCCCCACTTAAGATCCCACTTATCTTTGAAGACCCAATTCAGAAGCCTTCCTTTACTTACTAAGCCAGAATTGATTGCTCCTTCTCCTGCACTCCTGCAGCATATCGAATTTCAATTTGCAGAGTGACTGACTTATTACTCAGGCCCACTGGATCCCTCCAGTGGGAGAGCAGAAGCCGTGCCTGCCATTACCAGCATGACATCTTCTGCACAGCATAAATTTAAATCATCTTTGTTGAATAGATGAGAAATATAATTTAAACTTATTTTTCCTTGCCTTGCAGACAAAATAGCAGTGGTGATTATATGTTTTTTTTTTTCATTTTTTAACCTATTGCTATAGAGAATTACAGATAGGGAAAAATAAGCCTACTTCCAAACACAAATTAGAGTGAAGAACCAAGGCCTCAAAAATGTTCTTTTTCAATTATACATTAATCAAAAGTAATCAAAATGACAAGTGATAGCTATTTCTGAGTTTGGGGTAATTATATGTGTAGCATTTCATTAATGAATTTAAATTTAATTTAAATTTATACCTTAGCTGATCATAGCTGCAACTGAGCTGGGTTTTGTTTCTCTGTAATAGTTTGGTCATTTAGGCTCAAAATTTTAGCATCTAAACTGATGATTTAATATTCTATCATTTCATAAGAAACCTCACGAGCTTTGTCAGTCAAAACTCTGAGGATAAAATCAACGGAAAGTAACTGCAAATGGTGAGGAAGAATGATAACAGAAAAGGCCTTATCATCATATAAAAGGCTATGGTGTTTGCTAAACCATCAGCCTCATTTATGTTTTATTTAGGGTAATAGTGAAACTTGAAAATCCATTAGTGTACTGAACATGTTATTTTTTATTTTATTTACTTATTTATTTTTTGGTACTGGGATCGAACTCGGGTCCTTGCGCTTTCAAAGTGGGCGGCAGAACCACTGAGCTAAATTCCCGGCCCTGAACATGTTAATTCCAGTGATTGCCACAAACACAGCTGCTGGCATGTAAAATTATCTCATGCATAGCCTGACACTAGGAAGCCATTTTGGGCATCAGGATGTGTGTTGGTAAACCATTAGGATGCAGCTGGGTGAGACAGGAACACTAAAAACTATTGTAAAGTAAGAGCCTGCAAATGAATAGGAAAAGACAATTCAAACATTCAAGAGTCTGAAATGAGAATCATCAAAAGTTAACCAGATAATCAGCTGCAAGACACAGAAAATAGTTTATAGAAGAGAAATCCTTGAGGCACATGAATAGTAAAACAGAAGAATAAAAATGAAAAAAAATGCCTGCTGCTGGATTTCTAAAGCTGTCTTGATTTATCAATGATCACCCAGACCTAAAATGGATTTTATTCTTCAATATAGGCTGGCTGAGGTGTAATTTACGTGGTCAAAGTCATTCTTCCTAGGTGTAGGGTTCTGAGTTTTGTTGCAGTTCCGAGATTTGACTGACAAAGCTCGTGAGTTTCTTGTAAAATGATAGAATATTAAATCATCAGTTGAGATGCTAAACTTTTGAGCCTAAATCACCAAAATATTACAGAGAAACAAAACCCAGCTCAGTTCTAGATATGATCTGCTAAGAGATAAATTTAGATTTAATTTAAATTCATTAATGAAATGCTATCCATATAATTACACTCATAACCACCATCACCATTAGGGTATAGAATAGTTCTATCCCCTCCAAAAGTTTTCTTATTTAATTCCCAGCTCTATTGCTCTTCTTGAGGAGCCTTTTTAATTCCCGTTCAGTCTGAGCAAATTGAGCCCAAGAATTCAGACTGAACAGTGTGTGCACTGCACGATCCTATTTATCTATATTTAATTACTTAAGATTTATTTATTACAGTTATCTATACTTATGCATTCTTCTGTAATGTAGGCAGTCAGGATAGGTTTTAATCTTCGAGTCTTGATATATGACTAATGATTGGAATGAGGCCTGAGTGGAAATTGTAGGAAGTTGATAATATTTTGATATGGTTTCTGGTTATTATGGGCATATTTAATGTATGAAAATTTATTGATTTCTATGACTTTGACTTTTGCAATTTTCTATGTATGTTAATAGAGAGGCTTACCTCTCTCTCAGGAAAAAGCAATTTCAAAAAATGCTACAAAGTTCCAGAGTCAAAGTCAAATTCTCCATTACAGGCTAAATGTCCCTGTGGTGTTCTGGCCTCTCTAATACCCTTGTATCTTTGCCCATTCTTTCCCAGCCATACTGGCCTCTTTGCTGTGCTAAGCAGACAAAATACATACTTCTCCCTCACGCCTTTGTACTAACTGTATTGTTTACAACACTTTTTATCTGTAAGTGTGATGGACTTTTTTTTTCTAGACTTTGTTCAAACATAGTAAAGTTTAGCTCCACTACCCCTTTTAAATGCAGGAAACTAAATATACCACAGATTTAGTAGCATTTATATATGTCAGATGTTCAGTTATTAACATAATTTGCTTTTCTGTTAGTCATCAAGTGGGAATATGGAGCAACCAGCTATGTGTATAAATCTGAATTGTCATGGGAATAAAGAAAAAATTATTAGAAAGAGGAAAGTGATCAGCTATGTTAGATCCTGCTTCAAGTTAGCATAGCCACATAATTTGTTTTGCAAGTACTTCTGAAAGGAAAAGCAATTCATATGTTGAGCAATTGCTTTAAAACAGGAACTGGAAGATGCAACAAAATTTTCTCAGTTTGAGCCTTCAGAAGGAACATGACCCTCCAAACACCTTAATTTCAGACTCCTGGATTTAAGAACTTTCAAAGAATGAATTTTTGTTATTTTATTTAGTACTTGGTTAAGGCTCCCTTAAGAAACTAATAGCGAAGGAAAAAAAGCATATTGGAATAAGTTTAATAGGGAATAAGAAAATAGAAATTAGAGTCAGGTAATAAAAATGCTGTTGTAATTGCCTTACAAAGCTCAAGGCTTTCTTCTATTCTTGCTCTTTTCCCACTTACTTCCTATTTTTTAAATGGAAACATTTCCACAATAAGCACTTGTAAAAAAAACTTCATGCCAGTGTTTGCTTTTGGGGAGTCTGATTCAAGGCAAGATATAGCCACCCATAACAAAGAAAAAAATTCATGAAGTAGTTTCCTATGTCTAATGCATTACTATGACATTAATTTAATAGAAAAAATGGCCATTGCTTATTAATAAATTTTGAGAGTATTTTTAAAGTAAAATTTCTCTCAGGAGCAAAAGCTTAGCTTTGGATGTAGAAGTATAATTCAAACTAAATTAATATATTTTTTGCTTGACTATGAACACTTTGGTTTTTTATGACTTTTTACTTTGCTAGTACATTTATGCACATATATTTGCAATTTATAAATATGCACATATAAATTATAAATATATCATAAATTTGGTGAAGTATTACATAAGTATAATCAAATATAATTTAAGAACACCCAATATGTAGGAAATGGGAAAATAATAATTGTGAAGTATTCTTTCCTTTAGACTTTTAGAGTAAAGTAGTTTCCAGTGGAGAATTGAGCAAAATAGAAAATAATTTCCAGGAATTACAACCAATTTAAGTTTTATATAATAAATTTAAGGCTCATATTATTCATGTCTGCAATTTACACTTAATGTAGCCTTAACAATATGAAGTACTTGTGCCTTATTCTGAAATATGCTTATTTAGGAGGAAAAATGTATACACTGCTCTCTTGCTAGTTGATCTTAGGTTATAGTTAAGGTTAAGGTTATGGTAAAAATAAAAAAAAAATAGGAGTTCACATTACCAGAACATGCCATGTTGATGTTTTCCATCATAAATCAAGGCTTTGTATAAAAGGATTGGATATTCTGAGAATCATCTCTTACTTAAAATTATATCCCTACCTCTCTATAATTAGTTTTAAAATTAGTTTATAAAATTTATAATTAGTTTTATAATTAATTTATAAAGTTTTAATATATTGTCAAAGCTATCTCTACTACTTCCTCATGGGTGTTTGGCAAATAGTCACAGGTTTATGTTGAAACAACCATCATTTGGGTCCAAAGTCCAAGTGCAGACTCTCATTCTACTTGGAAAGCCCCTAATATTTCCATCTTTTTCCTACTGTGGAAGAAGAATTTAATGGCCTAAAATCACCTGTACTGCAAAGAGAAGCTGAGGCCAAAGATTCTCAACAGCGGTGATATAATAACCGATATAAAGCTATCTTTTTGCTGCTTTGTGGAATTTTGGGGGAAATACTCACAAATCTCTGCTTTTGCATGGGTGACAGAGTGCCAGAGCTAAATGGGACCTCAGAAATCCAATGAGTCAGAACTCTTTTCTCTAAGTCATGAAGATTCTTAGGGGTCACAGCCCATATGCTTTGTAAGCTGTGAAAAATCAAATGAACAAATGAACAGAAAAAGAAAAAGCATTTCTATGATGTTAGTACAAAATGTATTGACAAGATGTTAGTGAAGATAACAAATTTTCTTGACTTTGTTTTTTTTGAGACAGGGTTTCACTATGAATCTCAAGCTGACCTCAAACTTACAATTCCTCTGCCTCATCCTCCCAAGTACTGCAATTATAGGCATGCGTTATCATCCCTAGGAAAGATAACAATTTTAAAAGGGAAAATATTTTGTATGAAATGAATTTGCGTAGGACAGGTAGATTATGCAGTGCTCAAGCATTTCTGCAATGAAGTTATATTATAGCCAAGAACTGGAGAAAAATATCCCCTAATATCTAATAAATTACACCCATTTACTTCCCAACCCTAACAACACAAGATGAATGGAAAGTTTACATCAGCATTGAAATGTAAAAATCTGGCATTTAGATATTAAGTAGTTATCAGGCCGATTTTGGTATGTGCAGTTGATAAATGTTAGAATTGTCAAATTGAAATTAACCCTCAGGTTGTGAATATCTTGACAGGAACTTTGTGAGTTTGGGCTCTCAAAATGACATTCATTGTCAGATATATGCAGCATTGAAATGTCTGAGTGTCATTTTTGCTGTTGCCATTTATATTATTTATCTCTTTGTCTTTATTTTATATTGACATGGTCACATGATTCAAACTCTTAGTCATTTAGCTTCCCATTCCCAGAAGATCATCATGAATGTAATGAACAGGAGGGGCATTCTTCCAAGCTTGAGGAGCAGTATTTTGCCACTGTCATTGAGGTCCTGAGACTGGGTCCATTCTAAGTGGTCTAGCCACTTGTCTATCTGACCTCAGGCACTAGTATGTACTCTTGAGAAATAACTGTCAAGTCAGAGTCCTGGTAGACAAGCCAGGTGTTTTACCACAACTGACATCAGCTCTTTTGCTCTTCTATTTACTACTTTATCTGTGATACTTTGATAGTAAGTTTGGCCTAGGGTCTAAAACTGGAAAGCTCTTCCCCAGAGATTGCAAACCACATTCATTTCTTGAGAAGCTAATCCTCAGTGAGGGATTAAAGAGCTTTTCCTCTCACAGCCAAGAAGAACAGCGCCTCTCTGATGCTACCTGAGGTAGATGGACTCTTTCCCCTTCCTGAAAGAAAGCAGAATCTTCTGTAGTTTAAAAAATTTATGAATCAACTTTCTAAAGATTGAGTTTTATATGGGCAAATAACTCAAAAGACAATTCTGAACCTCACACTGCTCTGATAATGAATATTTTAAAATAGTGGTCAAGGAAGAGAATGTGATTGAAACAACCACAGAGCAATGGGGAAAGTCACATGCAAGAGAGTAATCCACCTCGAGGAAAGTGAGCCACTTGCATTCCTGAGAGGGCTTCAGGAAAAGGAGACTGTTCCTGGCCACTCCTGGGGAGGTAGATGCTTTCCAATTTGTTTTTGTTTTCCAAGCCACTCTATGTGTTGCTCTTCTAGATTCAACCTACTGTCTTTGATGTCTTTATTTCTATGTTCATAGAAAAACTTGTGTAACCCACTTATAGATCTATAGTATGTCTTAAAGTGTTGAGTTGAAACTTAAGCTAAAAAGATTCTGCTTCAATATCTTTGGGGCTATAATGAAAGCTACATGATTTTGGGTTTTGCATGTAGTTTTCTGTGCCTGTTGACACTGTTAATCTTCAATACATGCTGTAACAGCTTGTTGTGATTTGTGCCATTCTATTCATTTGTTCTCTTATTCCGGTCTTTATGGTTTCATTCCGGAGAAATATAAAATTGTAGTATTTCAATATTAAAATGAATTGGCCCATTTGTGCCTTGAAGAAACAAAGTAGATGTCAGGGTTTGATGAATGAGACTCTCCCTTTTCCTTAAATAACATTTCAGTGGAATTTCACTTGGTCTATGTAATGGAAGACTTGGGGCTGTGCAAAACTCTGTGATATTGGCAAAAAATTATTTTAACATTTACAAGTTTGTTTGGTTATTTTGTACCTGGGATCAAACTCTGGTCCTTGTGCTTGCGAGTCAGGCAGCAGAATCACAGAGCTAAATCCCCGCCCCAACATTTACCAGTTTTCAAGGTAAACATTTAATATACCAAATAAATGTAACCCAAAAGATGTTCAAGACACTTAGAGGGTATTATGGCTTATATCAAGATGTTTATAGTTCTCCTAAAACAAAATTAAAGAGTACATTAAAACAGAAAATAAAATCTGATTATGAACAACAAAGTGGCTAAGGATTTGTAAAACTAAGGAGATTAACATATGGCCATACTGTGGAACTAGAGATAGCATCCTGAAACATGGTATGGTGGACCCTTGACTTAGGAACTCAACTCAATCCTGAGGACTGGTTATAACTCAAGCTGGTCAGTTGAAGGCTCAGGCTCCTCTACACAGCCTTCAAAATCTCTCTCCTGTACACAGGCAGATCTCAGTGTCCTTAGAGAGACACTGGCCCGGGATTTCTCCATTAACCCCCCATAGGAAAGGATGTCGTCATGTTCCTTCCAGAACTCTCTCTTTAAGGGTTAAATATGTATCTGAGACTATTTGGAAGTACAAGTGGTTGGAATTCTGGTTGTAACTAAAAACTTTGTTCATAAATTAAAACTGGGGCCTGGGATTTAGCTCAGAGGTTTCTCTGCCTGCTGCGCAAGCTCAAGGACCTGAGTTTGATCCCCGGTACCAAAAGAAGACCCACCAAAACCCAAAAAACATACATTAAAACTAAACTTCCAGTCATAACCCAAGTTGTTCATATGTCAGGCCAGTCATAAGTTATGGGTCTTATCTATCTATCTGTCTGTCTGTCTGTCTGCCTGTCATTAAATCTATTCTTCTAGAGAACCCAAAATCATACATCTTCATTGCACCATAATCCTGGCTCTAGCTTCTTTATATTCACCCACCCATACTCTAGTGAGCTGGTAGTATACACCACACTTGGAAAGGTCAGAGGTGAGAATTATGGTTATAACAAAATCAAGAGTTTTCAAATGAGATCAGCTGGGTTAAAAGAATATGCAAAAGTGTGGCTAGGAGAGTAGACTTTTTAATACTATGGAGATATTGCTTTTGAATGGAAATTAATGGGAAAGAAAAGCTGTAATGGGAGAGATTTCTTGGCTTTCTACCTCAGTGTTCTGCCTGGTGAAGTGGCATGATAGGAATCCTTAGTCTATAGATGGGAGGAAACCACTTGAAGAGCATACTTCAGCAGAGCTGCTCTCCATTTGCAATTGTTTAACAAGAGAAATAGAAGGGGGCTCTGCCTTATCCTCAAAGGCAAAACTACATCCCTCTAACCAAATGGTAAAACAGGTTATAAGAGTACCATGCAAAATGGGAGTAATAGCAGTGAGCATGTCACAGGATTGCTAGATGGGCCAATTGTGTTAATAAACATAAAATACTTAGGATATATCCTGGCCATAGTAAATGGTATGTATGTGTTAATTATCATTGTATTGTTGCACTTCAATTTATTTATCCAGAGTGAAGCCTGATATCCCATTACAGTAATAACGTCATATTTCTGCTACACTAGGATGGTTTGGAACAGGGACACATCATCAAAGAATCTGGCTTTTATAGTGTGGCAATATACAATATCAGTATAAGAAGATTGCAAATCATGCAAAACATGATATGTTTGAGTAAAAGAATTTATTTCCAAAAATTCCTAAAAGCCTGATAATTGATAAATGTATATAACAAGCATGAACAACTCAGAATTTTAATTTATAGCACATTTCTGAAGGAAATTTCTAAATTTTTACCTACTGTTGCAAAGTCCTCTTCAGTCCTGTTAAAAGAAAAATTCATTCATACTATTTTGAACTAGCCAATTTAAGACATGTAAAAACTAACAATGTTTGCCAAGGATTTAGATCAGTGGTTTTGCCACCTGCTGCGCAGGAGCAAGGACCCAGGTTCGATCACCGGTACCAAAAAAAAAGCTAACCATATAATCAGTAGAAATAGTCAACATTGAAGAACAATTTTTTACCCTACAGATATCAATTGAGAAGCTGAGAAAATTCAATGAGTTTCTCATCAATGCTTCTAACCTTTTAAAAATCTTCTTTCACTTAGGAAAAGCAAACTTTAGTTTAGAGGTACCCCAAACAACTTTAATGTTATCTTCTATGTCATTTTAAAATTAATGAGGTTAAAAAATTATTTATAAACTGACATTGAAGAATTTTAATAAAATTTATAAGAATTGTGTCCCTTCATTGAATTACAATAGCATAAAGGGAGGTGCTGGTTCATCCAGTGCTTCTCAAAATGTGGTCCCTGAATTGTCCCGAGTCTGCAAACTGTTACAGAAGTAGTAACAAGATATTTATGCAAATAAAATGAGCAAATAGGAATCTGTATAGTAGTCTAACACTGCAGCGACATTCAAATATGTGATCATTTCCCAGCCATTTATTTGATTGTATGATCCCATGGGTTTGTGGCTGTTTGGAAATATTTTTAAAAATTGAAAACATGAAAAAAGGAGACTGGCAACTGAAAATGAAAAGCAATGGTAGACTCTAACCTAAATCACTGAATACGAAATAGGATTCTTGACTCACTTTTAGGAGAAGGCATGAGAATGGTCATGGGAAAGAGGGGTAGCTTTGATGTGCAGACATGGTGATAGAGCATTCACACCTATTTCTTAACTTGAAATTTGTACTGAAATACAGAAATGTAAGCATGGTCACAAACTTCAAATGTTCCCTTCATGCTAAGCCTATATAGCTTGATCAATTTGGTACTGGAATTACAAATCACCTTCAAGACCCCAGGCCCCTTTACTAATGACATTAGAAGCCGTATTTTCCTGGTTTTCTGCCTCCTCCTTTATCATTTTATCATTTTAATGTGTGAACTTGAGTGGTTCTCAGACTAACTCAGCAAAATGACATATAGCATTGACCACTCAATCTTGTTGCTAGTTTTGGAGGGGATTTTTATAACTCTATTTTCCACAATTTTCTAGCTTTCGCTTGTAACTATCAGGAACTTGATTTTGACTTTTTTTCCCCATGTATTAAGCTTTTCAAAACTACCAGAGCCCAGTACTTTTCTTTGATTTATCTCCATGTGCTCTAGGGAAGTATACCTCCATCTCTGTTCTCCAATTAAGGTGCATCACAATGGCTACATCTCATACTGAGGTTTCTACAATTCTGTAAACACAGAGTGCCCAATTTCCTGGTGCACAATGTCCTGATAAACCAAAAGAGAGTTAAAGATTGTAGCTTTGGACTTGAGAATGACAAAAGTTATCTGTTTCCCTTAGTGTCCTCATGGTATTTTTAGAGGTGGAGTTATTATTTGGAGTTGACCAAAAATTATTCTATGATGTTTCATTTGGCTTTATAAAAGATAATTTCTTCTCTCAGATAGAGCATGAAGCTTGAAGTCAGAGGATATAGTTTCCTACTCAAACTATCCTGCCTAGAAGGCCACTGGCTTTGGGTATATAGCTCTGAAATGAAGAGATTTTTTTTTGTTTTTAATACATAAATCTAGGCCCAAAGTACTCATTGCCCTTGTTTGTAGTGAGGATCAGTTGAAAGGATGTTATATGAAAAGTTATTATATAAATACTAGTTGATATTTAATCCATAATTAATACTTAAAACATAGGATTGACATTTAATTGAATAAATGATAACCACTGCAAACTAAAATGTAACTTATTCAATAAATTTATATGCTTTCTAAATGTATAGATAAATAATACTTTTCCAATGAATAGTGCTAGATAAATAGAGACAAAGAAAGAAGACTTTGCTCATGGAAGCATGTGTTCAAAGATGAAAGAAGGATGTACTCTGAATGATGCATAGGAACAACGCATAGATAGAGACTGAATGGCCCAGAAGAAAACAAAAGTGGTAGCACAGACTTCACTATTTCTAGTTAATAAAATCCTTCAGTAGGACCATGAGTAATCTATTTCCTTGTTGCTATTAAAATGGGGACTTAAAGGTTGGGGCTTCAGATGCCTAGTGGTAACTAAGAACAGAATAAAGCTTGGAATCTCTGCTTTCATTTTATCTGTCTCCTTTATACTTTAAAGCTTTGGGCCAGAGGATTCCTGTTGAGGTCTGCATGCAGGCATGTGAATCATTTAAGGTCTGTCTAAAAACTGTTAATACAAATTTTATCAGGTCTAAATTTATCAAACTCATGTCATCCCTCTTCCAATGGAGAACACCAAGATTGCAGTAAGTGAGGTATTTTCAAGATTTGCAGGAACATTCAGTTGGCAATTTGCACTAGTCAGCTATCCTGTGGCTGGAACAAAATGCCTGACATCTGCAATGTAAAGGAGAGATACATTTTTGCTCTTGGTTTCAGAGTTGTCAATCCATGATCAGCTGGCTTGAAGGAAACAAAAGAAAATTGTGACAGAAGGACATGGGAGAGGACCATTGCTCAATTCATGGTAACCAGGAGGCAGAGAGCAGGGAAGCACCTGAAAGGAGTCAGAGATTGGATAAAGTTCCCAAGGTCATGCCCTCATAACTCAAACTAGGCTTCACCCCTCACATCCCATTCAGGAATGAACTTATCAAAAGATTAGCCCATTGATGAGATCTAGTCCTCACAATCCAATACCGTCTTCAGGAGTGTCTTCATTCAGTATAGTTAACAGTCAAGATTAACTAGCATAACAGATGGTATCAAGTCCTGTTTCAGAACCCATGGAGCAGCAGTGAGAAACTTCCACCCATTGCCCTAGACTTGAACTTTCCTGAGATTTCAGACAAAGCAGAGCCTTGAAGACTATCTCATAATGAGATCAATGCTGTCAAGTAGGAACAATCATCTCACTGGAACTGCATTTCCCTTTCAAGTGACAAGGACTTCCCTGGAGCCAGCATGACCACTCTTGACATAACAATCAACCAGACTACAGCTTGACTGCATGAACTACCCTACCAGCTATGCAAAACCCCAAACACTGCTTTGTTCTCCTTTTCTGTAAAACCTCACAGTTTTGGTCAGCCCCTGAAAGGTAGATCTTGAGCCTCTTTATTTTTCCTTGCCAGTGTGCCCACGCTAATTTAAGACTCCTTCTCTACCTTTGTCACTGCTCATGTCCTTGACTGCATTTTGAGGCAGGTGGCCCTGTCTGGTCTTCAGATTCTGGGGAGCTGAGGTTTTTGCCCTAAAGCTAGTAACACTATTAACTTTAGTCTGTAAATAGCATTATAAGCATTTTTATATCAGAATTGATAAAAATGGTCACTATATCTCCATAAAACTTTGTAGGAAATCCCTTTATTGTAAATGTGACTAGTGAATAGGAATGTGTGATTTTATTCTTTGATTTTTTTATAGAATGAATGAAAGTGACAAAGTAAAATAGCATTTGTATGAATATCTCCTATTTATAGTGTTCTTAGTATGAAACACCTAGTTAAAAAGTATTCAGTTATATTTAGATGTAAGATTAGTGGATCTAGCCAAACATCAGTAAAGCAAATATAGTTCAGTGCCAATTATTTCTTGGTTAAAAATGATTAGCTAGTATAAATTACAGTATGCACTTTCTCACAGTTCGAACTGTAACTTTTTTGTGAAATGCATGACTACACATTATTAACCATCCATTTATTTTATTGTCTTAAGCCACTATAATAGATAATCAGCTTTTCCTGTAATGAGCAAATCTGCTAATCAATAATTAGCTACCTGCACATAAAACTAGCAGTCTTCAGAATTACTGCTATGTGCTCAACTATTAAGACCCTGAGGCAAATATTACATTGTCTGTATTGTTGAAAGATACTCATAAAAACACAGAAAGGTGAAATACATTTTCATTTTATTGTTCTTAGTTATTTAATATGTATCTACCACAGCTTCCAAGTTCACTGAATTGAATTATTTTAAAGTACATAAAGCATATAAATTTGGAGATAGAAAATCCACGTTAGCTTCTTATAAATAACTGCCCTTGGTGATGGCACTCTAATTTATACGTTATGAAAATTCAGATGAAAATAGTTTTCATAAATTTGATGAGGTCTCATTTTTAGACTTTTAACTTTTAACAATTCAAACATATATCCATTTTTAAAGGGTAGGACTAAAATGGAAATATTTTGCAAATGGGACGAGAGTCACACAACCATTTCTAAATTTGGTTCTTCATCTTGCCATTTTAAAGCTGGACACACAATTTTAAAAGTTCTTATGTAAAGAGAAATTTTCCTAACCATTTTAAGCATTTTGATGTCAAAAATTGATAATACAGATGAAAGAATTGGTGAATAAAATTTGGCTCAAAATTTAACTATTTTATGTCAGAAATTTTGTTACTATTTTCTTTGAAACTTTTAGCTTTTAAGTGTTCTAACCAATAAGAAAGTTGAAAGAATTGTAAAATTAAGGCTTCATCTGGATTACTAATTATTGTTTTATCATATTTGTGTTTTCTCTCTTTCTATGCACACCCATATACAGAGATACAGAGAGAGAGAGAGAGAGAGAGAGAGAGAAAGAGATGCTTTATATGTGCTTTATATTTACTTTTGCTAAACCATTCAAATTAAGTAAGTTTTACGTGGCAATATAATTCACCCTGGATAATTCAGCATTCAGATTTAAAAACAAGAAATTTTCCTGTACAACCACAATACCATAGTCCCTAAGGGAACTAATTTAATATTCCTTATAATAAATGGCACACATTACATATTCTGACTTATTTCCAAAATGTCCTTTAAAACTGCTTTTTGTTTTTCATGTTTGTTTGCTTTGTTGTATCTTAAAATCAGAATGCAAATACAGTTGATCTATTAACAGAATTTTCATTTTTACATTGAAAATAATATAATATCCTTTGTACTTTTGATAACCCATGCTTCCAAACTGTATTTCTGACCCAAGAAAATGATTAATTAAAGAGAGACATAAACTCGACTCAATCACTGGTTTCACAAATCTGCATTGAGAGGTGCCACACTTGGTTCTAGACTTGAAAATGTAATGGTGAGTGAACAAGACAGAAAAACATTTTTCCTCCTAGAACTTGATCAAGATAGACACATACAAATTCATAGAACATATTCAGATAAAGGTAAGTACTATGAATGAATCCAACAGGATTCTATGACAAAATAGTTTTGTTCTCTTCTTCAGTTAACAGGTTGTGAAAGAGTTTTTTCTTTTGAGAAAGTGTTGATGAAAAATGTAATTTAAGACCCAGAAGGAAGCTCCCCTGCTGCCATCCCAGGCTCCTAGAGCCAAGAAGGTGAGTCGGTCCCAGCACCTGGAAGGAAGCTCCCTGCCTCCATCCCAGGCTCCTAGGGCAGAGAAGCTCAGCAGGTTCCAGCACATGGAAGGAAGCTCCCCTGCTGCCATCCCAAGCTCCTAGGGCACAGAAGGTGAGCCGCATGGGTGCCAGAAACACCCACCCCCCACCCCCCACCGTGGAAATGAGAAGACACATAAACAAGCCTCAAAAACAGACTTCCAGATCACCTACAGCAATCCCAAAGGTAAACGAGATGGAACGCTCTGATACTCAACTACCTGGACTCTCTGAACTGGCAACAAAAGAGGATCTGGGAAAAATGAAATCAGAAATAATTACTCAGATAACAGCAAAGATTTTGCTCATGGTGCAAGACATGATTAATAAATCTAGAGAGGACACAGAGTAAAAAATAGAGGATCTGAGGAGCATGATGGAATCCCAACATAGGAAACAAATGGAATCCATAAAACAGATACAAACAGATTTCCAAGAGATTAAAAGCTCCATCAGAAGTCTGCACAGTAGAATGAACCAATGTGAGGATAGAATTTCACATATAGAAGATAAGATTGCAATTAGTGAGGAGGAAAAGAAAAATTGCTTTAAAATTGTAAGGGAACATGAGAAATCAATCCAGCAGCTGCTAGATGATGCAAAGAAGAATAACATAAGACTGATTGGAGTCAATGAAGAAACAGGAGAGAGTGCAGATGACATAAAAAAACTGTTCACAGAAGTGATGGCAGAAAATTTCCCAAGGAGGAGAAAAGAACTTGACATACAGACAAGTGAGGCATATAGGACTCCAAATAGCCTTAATCAAAAAAAATCTACACATAGGCATATAATAGTTAGGATTCCAGAAATCCAACAGAAGAATAAAATTCTACAAGCAGTGAGACAAAAGAAACAAATCATATACCAAAGAAAGCCCATCAGAATCACAGCAGGCTTCTCAATGCAAACCCTCAAGGCAAGAAGAGCTTGGAGTGATGTATTTCAAGCCCTAAAGGAAAACAGTCTCCAACCCAGATTGATGTACCCTGCAAAATTATCTTTCAAAATTGTTGGAGAAATAAGATACTTTCATGATAAAGAGCATCTCAGGAATTTCATGAATACCAAACCAGCACTCCAAAAAATTGTAGACAATACCTGAGGCAAAGACAATGAGGATCACAACCCCAGGAAACCCAGCAGAATGAATCCATTGAGCATGACAAATTAAACTCAAAGTGGGAGAATCCAACCAAAAGAAAAAGTCATGACAAGGCTTTTAAAACTTTTGACTTCATCTCCCTAATGAGTGTATAATTCAATCTTATTATTGTACTGATTAGTATTTTTCTGATTCTAGAATTGCACACCATTCCTTGTGCTATACTGGCTATTTATCATCTTCTTATGTCTACATTTTAATTGGGTTGTCTATTAATGAGCTCTACGAATTCTTTATATATTCTGCTCATCAGTTATATGCATTGTAAATATGGTCTGTTTAAAGACTACTTTTCATTTTAATGATGTCATTTAAAGTTCTAAATTTTGATGGAATCTCATCAATTTTTTTTCTTTTATACATCATGGTTTTTGTATCCTAGGTAGTTCTTGCCTACCCTGAATTCATAAATATTTTCCCTTATAATTTCTTCTTAAAGTTTTATACTTTTAGGCTTTCTTATTTAGGTTCATAGAGCCCTTCAAGTTATTTTCATGTATGGCAAAAAGGGTTGAGGTTAATTTTTTATATACAGATACCAGGTGTTCTAGTGCCATTTGCTGAAGACACTTTCTCTTCCTTGGCTCTTGAATCAAGTTTATATTCGACAAAATGCTAATGTTAAATAATCTTTCAAAACTCAGTGGACCATATGCGTGTGGTTCTATTTCTAGATTCTCTGTTTTATTCCAATGATCTATATGTCTTTCCTTACACCAACAGTGCCTTGATTACTGTAGCTTTAGAAGAGGTCTTAAAATTGGGTGCTCAATGTCTTCCAACACTGTTTTTGTTTTTGTTTTTGGCTTTTCTGGGTCCTTTGTACTCCTATGTAACTTTAAATTTTCAATATCCAGTTCTTCATTTATAGCAAGTATACACAGACCTGAATTTTTATACACACCTTGTGTTTTCTAATCCTGCTAAATTCAAGTACAAGTTCTAGGGGCTCCTAGAGATTTCTTAGTATTTTCTCTGTAGATGATCATTTCATCTACATATAAAGATTTTGCTTCTGCCATGCCAATCCTATCCTAGTTGTGTCATTTTATTGCCAGACTATTTTGGTTTAGACCTATGTTTCAAAGTCTAATGGACAGATGAAGAGTAGGCGTATATGCCCTTGTTCCCCACTTTAGGGAGAAAGCATTGTATTGTCTCCATTCACAGAAGGAGTTTTTGTTGGAAGTATGGAGTACATGTTTTTGATCTGTTGAGAAGGTTCTTTTCTACTCCTAGGCTCCTAATAGCTTTGACCATGAACAGCTGTAGAATTTAGTCCAATACTCTTTCTCCAACTAGTGACAGGATCATATGGCTTTCTCCTTTCCTCTGTTAAAATGACTTTTGGGGGTGGATCTTCCAATGCTGAACCAACACTGCCATCCCTATAACAAAACTACTTTCTACATACTGCCAGATCTGACTTCTAAGAGTTTGTTTTGTTAAACAAATTTCTATCTATGTTCATACTTTTTTCTTCTATTATCTTTATCCAGTTTTAGGATTAGCACAATGTTGAGTTCCTAAAATAAGGGGAGAAGTGTTCCTTCCTTTTTCTGCTTTAATTGTTTGATATAATTTATCAGTTAAAATGTTTATGAGCCTGCTTTTGTCATATAGGTAGGTTTTCAAGCTAGGAATATACTTTCTTTAATAGGTGCTATTCAAATTTTATATTTCCTCCAGAGTTAGTTTCATTAATTTGTCTTCCAAGGTACTTCTTAGAAGTTGTCAAATTTATTTCAAATAATATTTTTGTAATATGCTTTCTATATCCTTTTAAATTCTGTAAAATCTGTGGTAATTTTTCCTAGATCTTGATATTGTAATTTTAAAAATGTATAACTGATATTGTGTAACAGGAAGAAAAGGTCTAAAAGAGCAGGGGAATTGGGAGGGGTATGGGAAGGGAAAAAAGGGAAAGGAAAAAATATGAGAAGAGGAAAAAAATGGAAACAAAGTCTTTGCAAATAGGGAAGGGTGGAGGGGGTGAAGGGAGGGCAAGGGAAGGGGAAAAGAAATAAGAACCAAGAGACTCGTGTAATGGTACAAAATTCCAATGATGAATGTAACTGTATTGTATACCTAAAATGTACTAATAAAGTTAATGGAAAAAAAAAGAAAAACAAAGAAAAATGTAATTTAAAATGCTGGTGGAAAGTCCTCCATATTGAAGGAATAGCTTGTACCAAAGTTCTGAGACACACAGTGCTTACAAAATGTGCTAAGGAAGGGTTTATATTTATATCAAATTGAATATTGGACAGTCCAGTGAAAGATATCATTATCTGTAATTTATATCATGATGCAGCTTTCTCCAGAGTTCAGACAAAGCTTCATTATATACTCTGCTATTCCATCGCAGCTGGGCACTGAAGACAAAGCTGGCAGTACTCTGCAGCATTGCAGTCAACCACACACCTTGTGTATCTTCTCACAATGTGGCAGGAAAAGGTAACACAGCAGAAGGCAAATGAGCAAATATCAGGACAAAACCTGAAGAGCTATTTTCTCAGAAATTAATTTCCTGAGCCAGGCTTGGTGATTGTTGTGGGTTATGTATACACATCCCCATAAAGCCTCATGTGCTCATAGGTGGGCCTTTTGAGAGGTAACGGGATCATGGGTATCTAACACTGGATTAGTCCACTGATGGATTTATACCTGGATGTCATTCTGGGAGGTGAAGCCTGTTGGGGGGAGGGGGGGTCACTGTGGCTATGATGTGGTGATATATATATGTATATATATCCCTCCTCCTGCTTTGAGTACTTGCTGCTTCCTCTCTACCCTGTCATGGACTGTTTCTCCTCTGCCATGGCTCCTTACCATGCTGCCCTGCCTTGCTACCAGTTGACTGACCATGAACTGAAATCTCTACAAACTCTGAGCCAAATAAACTTCTCCTCCTATAACTTGTGGGTGTCAGATATTTTGTCCTAGCAATGAGAAAGTAACTAAGGCAGTAGTTCATATCTGTAGTCTCAGGTACTTGGAAGGCAAGGAAAGAGGATCACTTAAACTCAGGAGTTAAAGGTCAACTAGGGCAATACAGTGAGAAAAAATGTAACTACTTCTGTTTCCATTCCCTCTTCTCAGTCCCTGTCTCTCTCTCTCTCTCTCTCTCTCTCTCTCTCTCTCTCTCTCTCTCTCTCTATATATATATATATATATACATATATATATACACACACACACACACACACACACACACACACACACACACTCTTACTGGGGCATGGCACCCAGTTACAGGATTGAGAATGTAGATTAGTGGTAGAGGTCTTAGCCAGCACATGCAAGGTCCTGAATTTAGACTCCAGCACCACAATTAATTTCTCAATTAATTATTTTTCCTTACTTTATTCAGAGATAAGGCAGATAACTTTCTAGGCAAGCGTGGATTTTGGAATCAGAGATTGGAGATGTCCTAAGAGGGAAAATATAATTAACGAGAAGTTTTGGAAGACTTGAGGATAAAAGAAGATGGAGAAGATAAAGGTATATCTCAGGTAGACCAAGGAATCCTGCATACATGACAGGAAGTATGGTCAAGAGAGTATAAAATATATAGGAAGCTGTTTAAATATGACATTTTACTTTTAAAAATTTTATGAGTATTAACACTACACATTTACAGGGTTTATTTGATGAAGTTGATACATGCATTGAACTTAATCAATGTCAATCCCACACACACTCCTTTCTTCTCGCCTCTTACTTGTCTCCTTTCCTGTGTGCAAAAGTCTGCCTTCTGCTTACCTATCCTCCTTCCTTTAATTATTTATTAATTTATATATTTTGGGCTTTCCTATATAAATCACGTAATATTGAACTTTCCGAGTCTGGCTAATTGTATCTAACATGATGGTTTCTAGTTTCATCCATTGTCCTGCAAATGACATGATTTCACTCTTTTCATGACTGAGTACTGTTCCATTGTGCATAGACAGCACATTTTTTTTAATCTATTCATCTATTGACAGGCATCTAGGCTACTTCCAGAGATAATCTGTTGTGAATTGTGTGCTTATAGCCCTGAAAGTAGAGCACAGGGAAATTAGACATTATTTCATAGAAGTCAACAACCCAAAAAATCACAATGGACAAAGAATCAAGGATTTCAGGAAAGAGACGTGTATTTGTGGTTTCATATCACAGCTGTGCCCTATTCTCTTCTTTGTCATTCAGAGAGAATCCCATTTCTTGATTCCCAATGGCCTTACAAACTTAAATTTTCAGGGCTCATGGACTTGAGTGATTATGGCTATGAGGTTTACTGCCTGTGGAATATGTATCAAATACATGACTGCAAGGACTTACTTCCCTGTACAAAGCTCTGCATCTGCCTCTCCAGTTTACTGATGAGAATAAAGGCACCTGGTAGAACTGCAAAAACGCTGAGCAATGTGCCTGGGGTTGTCATGTTAGCCCCACACTTATCCTACATTCTATTCCCTTGTTTTTCTCTTAAATGGAAGTCCAGTGTATGTATGCACTAATTTAATGACTATTTTGGAGACTTGCAAGTTTGTATCAATATTATAAAATATGTTCCTAAATATCTCTCTAGAAGACACTTTCCCAAGAGGAAATCATGTCATGATTTATGTTTTATCAATATGGAATTTTCTAAATTTAGAGAGAAGTAGCTAAAATTGAATGATATACATGCTTTTTACATTTCATGTTGAAGAAAGAGCCTTCTGACTGTGCTGAAGAAAAATCACAGGCATGAAAATGTTTAAGTTCAAAAGCATGTTGGTGATAGGGTGTGGTGGTCAAAGGGGCCCTTGCTGTTAATCCTGTTGGCCAGATTCTTCACTGCCTGAACCTAGGGTGAGAAGTAGTGCTCAGTGTGACTTTGTCAAAGTCGTTTGCTCCTTGTATCCTGTTTTCTTATTGTTCAGACATCTGGGTTAATATAACAAACAAAACAGGCAGATGGGCCAAGCATCAAATCCAGTTGGAAGATTTGTTTAATATGTCTATGATATTTTTTTTCTTATGGTACCGGAGTCTGAATCCAGGTCCTTTGCACAGAACTACACCCCCATCCCTTGTTTTTTTTTTTTGTTTTTTTTTTTTAATTTTGTATTTTGAGACAGTGTTTCACCAAGTTACTAAGTTGCCCAAGATGGGCATGAACTTAAGATTTTCCTTCCTCATCCTCCCAGATTTCTGGGGCTACAGGTGTGCACCACCAAGCCCAGCTGATTCTTAAAGTTTTGAGAGACAACATCTTACAATTGGCATATGGAACTTTAAAAATCTGTGCTTCTCTCTAATTAATGTAACAAGTATTGTAACAACTTCACGCCTGTGTCCTCTTTGCCAACAAACTATTGGCTCTGAGAAGCTTTCTCTTTTTCAGATTGGGAGTATATATTCCAGGTCCCACCACTTCTAAAATTCATGAACTGTACCTATCTATTTCCAACCTGTTTGAGCCAATTATATTACCTGTTCAGCTCACCCAGCATCTGAAATTCAACCTAAAATTGAAAGATTTCAAATTCTTCCAGATAAAATTTACAAAATGTATGCATGTGAATGGAAATATAACAGCCAACTTAAAGGGGTGCTAAATTTTATGTGGTTGAAAGCAGGAAAAGGATTTGCATGTTAGATCTATCCTTTCAATAATAGCTACTAATATTTATTTGGTATATTGTCCACAACTAGCAACTCCAGGAAGCATTTTATATGCAGTATTTTATTAGCTGTTTTAAACAATTTCACATGGAGAGAGGGCTTTGAGAAGTAAATAACTGGGCAAGGTCACTCTAGCTAGTATGAGTGGAATTCAGCACTAAAATTTTCCTGTCTCTGATTCTAGTGTAGAATTTCTGGCCATCAAGAAGAAGCTTTAGCGCTGCCAATTTGCTACATATCAAACCTAGGAAGCTTCATTATAGTCTGTATATAATTCTATTCTTTTATTTTTAGTCAGGATTCAAAGGATTCCAACTATCTAAACTTAGATTGTTTACAATGACTAAATGATACATGGTACTTGAAAAAATAAACAGGAATTGGTACATAATAGGAATTCAACAGTATCTTTACTTTGTTTAGGCAAGACACTTCCAAATATCCATGACTGCCTCTAACATAGAACTTTTCTGGACTGCAAAGAACCTGTTACATGAAAAACGCCTTAGGCTTCCACTGCTGTTAGAACAAAAATTATTTATGGACATTAGAAAGATAGCAACAGGGGATCTGTCTAGAACAGAATGAATAAACACATGCACTATCAAGTGTCCACTTTGAGAGAAGCAGTTGTTTTGAATAAGCACCAGGTGGACAAACAGCATGTGTAAATCTGCCATTGATCTGCAGACTTTATCAGCTTAAAATGAGAGTCTGGGAAGAGGGAAAATACATCCTGATTCAGCCAGCATATGGTCAGGCATAAATACTATGGCACAAGCCAAAGAAAGCAGATAAGTCTGGGAATATTGCAAATAAAATTGTTGTCACATTATGCTGCAATCCACCATGTGCTGTGCCCATGCAAATAAAATCAGATTATTCTAAACCTTTCTGCAAAGAAATGTGTAGAGATACATCTCTTAGTTAAGCAAGATTTGTGAACTGACTTGCTATACAGGTGGTTACAGGGACATTATTTCCTTTAGTATAAAGGATATGCATCTGCATATCTTGAATGACCAGTGATGTTGAACATTTTTTCGTATATTTATTTGCTGCTTTTACTTCCTTGTCTGAGAAATGTCTGTTCATTTCAGATGCCCATGTTTGAATTGGGTCTTTGAATTTGGGGGGTCTGATTTTTTTCAATTCTTTATATATTCTAGATAACCCTAGAAAGAATGGCTGCTATCAAGAAATCAACCAATAACAAATACTGGCAGGGGTGTGGGGAGAAAAGAACCCTTCTCCATTGTTAGTGGGAGCGCAGGCTGGTGCGACCACTGTGGAAATCAGTATGGAGATACCTCAAAGAACTGGGACTAGAGGTCCCATTTGACCCAGCTATTCCTCTGTTGGGTATCTTCCCAAAAGAATTAAAAGAATCATACCACAGTGATATATGTGCACCCATGTTTATAGCGGCACAGTTCGTAATAGCTAAAGCTTGGAAGCAGCCCAAGTGCCTGTCAATTGGAAACTGGCTAAAGAAGATGTGTTTTTTTAAAATATAAAATGGAGTACTACTCAGCCATAAAGAATGAAAAACTAGAGTCATTTATAGATAAATGGATGCATATAGAGGCTATACTCTTAAGTGAAATAAATAGAACACATATGTGTAAATACCGAATAGTTTCACTAGTGTGAGAAACTGATAGTGTAAACAAGGGTTAAAACGATTAAAATGAATAATTGATAATTTGAAATAGAAAAAAAGGTCCAAAGACGAAGGGGTGAAGGGAGGGGAAGGGGAAAGGAAAGGAGGGAAAGGAAAAACTATGAGAAAAGAAAAAAAAATGGAAAAGATGTCTGTGTAAACAGGGAAGGGTAGAGGGGGTGAAAGATGCACAGGTAATGGAGAAAAAATAAGAAACAAGATACAGCAAGTACAGGTACAAACACCCAATAATAAATGTAAACGAATTGTGTACCTAAAAAGTACCAATAAAAGAACTTAGGAAAATAAAATAAAATAAAAGATATGCAAATAGACAGATTGTAAATAATTTTTGAAAGGCTTTTTCACCATTACAGTTAATCCATAACTGTAACATAGTTTGATATGCTTTTCTTAATGACAAAGAATATTCTATGTGAATTCAAGAATAAATAATACAAGCTGTTTATTATATACAACTAACACAGAATACAGAGTTGGCAAATTATAGCCTGTGAGTCAATCCCGTGTGTTGCCCAGTTGTATAATAAATGGAACAGAGACATTTGCTTACACTGTCTATAGTTCCTTTCACAATGACCAATACAGAAAGGGAAGAGATGAAATGACAAAAAGACAAGGAAGGGAATGAATGACCTAGCAAGCAGTTTCTTATCAGAATCATGTGGCCTCTAAAATAATTTGTTGGAAGCCTATTTCATACAATCTGTCTGGAGCAATCAGTCCTTTGCACAGAATATAGTTTGGTTGAACTTTCAGATATAACCACAGTTCAATTGGTCTAATTAACCCCCAAAACAGAAAAAGCTGCTGAAAAATAACATTGTGTTTAGTCCTTGCAGGGACTGTTCATAGCTAAGGTGAAGATCAAACCAGACCCTCAGGATCAAATAGGTCTGTCTCAACTCTAGCGTTAGGTGTAACTCTAACAAAGACAATTTTTTTGTATGTAAGCAATATGCAGAGATATTTCAAGGTTACCCACAAAAGGCCATAATATTATTAGGTCTTCTCTAGTACATTGCCAGTGAAATTATAGCATATCTGAAGATTGAAAATAATCTACCAAATAAGCTGGTACAGATCCCTGACTTCATCCAAGATGAGAGTCTACATGTGATACTTTGCTTTGTCTAGTATTTCACATTGTCAGTACTCCATGTTCTTCTTTTGAATATTTAAAGTCTAAACAACATATAAGATAATTTTATTTGTGAAAATCCAAATGTATTTATATTAATAATGCAATTTTATTCTTACTACAAGCATTCTTGAAAGAAACACAGAAAAAACTAGAAAAAAATGTCAGTAGTCTAGAACCCTCTGGCTAAGTCCAACTAGTACCAGGTTTTAAAAGACTTGTAAACCATGAATATCTTCTAAATGGTTCAGAAAATTTTTCAGTTTTTACTCAATTTTCTGTCATTTATTTCCCAGAAAGTATACACTAGAGTACATAATTCTTCCAGGAAGCAGATTTTAAAATCTGAAATCAGTTACTCAATAAACATTCATTCATTCATTCATACACTGCAATTTTGTGAAGTGAATTTTGTAAAACACTTATACCACTAATAAAATCCCATTAACTTGAGCTACAACATAAAAAGAAGTCTATTACTTTTTACTTGTATTGCCAAACATAATGTCTGACGTGTAGCAAGTTCTTAACATTTGTGTGACTTAATAACCATGTGGTTTCTGTATCAGAATTGCACACAATCTGGTAGAAGAGAAAGTATATAGCAATCTTTCCCAGAGATCCATGAATAAGATACAGTGAACCATCGCCTTATGAACTCACTTTGTTCCCAAAGCCTGGTTATAACTCAAGTTATCAATTGAAGGCTCAGACTCCTCTACACAGCCTTCAAAGTCTCTCTCCTGTATTCAGGCAGATCTCAGTGTCCTTAGAGAGACATTGGCCCAGGATTTCTCAATTAATCCAACACAGGGAAAGACATTGTAATATTCCTTCCAGAACTCTTTAAGGATTAAATATCGTATCTGAGACCATCTGGAAGACCAAGCTCGGCCATTTGTGTCATAATTCAATTCTTTGGTTGTAAGTTCAAACTCAAATTCTGGTTATAATCCAAGTTTTTCATATGCCAGGCCTGTTGTAACTTGAGATTCCACTGTACATAACTCCTCTATGGTAACAGAGAAGTGAGTTTAACAATGGCAACAGATCAGAGGGGTTTTCAAGAGCAGGGAACTTCCCCTGAATTCTATGCACCATGTGGGAGGTGATGTAATACCTGATTTGAGGTTTAGAAAGCATACTGGGGTTAACCAAAGTATAGCAATACAGAAACTAGTAAGGCTCATCTGGAAAAGGCCTGGCAAGTACACACAGAAGAGGAGGAATTAGCTATGTACAGGCAGTTGATGTTGATGAGAATGTTTTGATAAACAGAAAATTGTCAGGCTTGGCTGGATTTAGGACATTCCAAGTAGTCCAAAAATTTGGCAACAGCAAAGCATATAGCAGAGTCTCACCAAAAGGATTTGAATTGCTGAGACAGTTACCCCCTACCTGGCCAGTGAACCGATACCCAGAGCCTGTTGATTATGATGACAAGTGATAGACACCTGTCTAAGCCTGCAAGATCCCTGAGAAATTCAGCAAGCTTAATAAACAACTGGGAACATAAAAAGAAGTGGCCCTAGGATGGAGAATCAGCAGAGAATTTGTCAGACAGGCCAGATGGAAGGTAGTAAGGGGCATAAGGTTCATCAACAGGAAATGAGGTTCTTGTCCCAGACTGTAAACCAGGCGACATTGTAGTTCACAAAGACTCAAGGGATTAAGACGTCATACTCAACTAAGAGAGACTGGCTATTCAAACACGTTACCTAGATGCGATATCATACACACATTTTCTCTTCTTCCCTCTCATACACCTCTCTCTTCCCCACCTCCCCTCCCCTTTCTTTTTTTCTTCTTCTTCTTCCTTGGTTTCTCTGTCTCTCTCTCTCTCTCTCTCTCAAGTGATGTTGGTGGCAGATATTTGTCCAGAGAAGTAAGGCAAATGTATGATTTGAAGCATATTAAAAGGCATTATACTGAATTAGATATGAGGTAAGACAGAGTGTAAGAAAAAGCAACTTTGACTTGATGCCAACTCATTGGGTTATTGTGCAGATAGTCTTTAAATGTGCTTTGATCATGAACAGTCACAAAAATGTGCTTTGATTCCAGATCCTGTCATTAGATTTAGTCTACATTTAAAATTCAAGAACTCTGATAGGGAAGATTGACGGAAAATGAAACAAAACTCCAGGGAGATTTTATAACATAAAAATCAAGAAATAACAGCTATAAAATCTTAGTAACCTAGACAAACATTGAATCACAGCTAAAGCCTGTATCACCTTTCAAGCCAGAATATGTAGAAGGCAATGATCATCAAACGCCACATTGAGCTGGTTGGTCATATGAAAATTGTAACATATTCACCTTATCTTTTAAAAATATTTCATAACTTGCTTGACAAATACTATGAAAAGATGCAAAATAACTTCAAATATTTTAAAATTGTATAATATTGTAATGAAATGATTAAAATGCCTAATAGTTCCAATAGATGCATTTGCAACTGGTGAAAAATAATTTATTGAAGATTTAAAGGTAAACAGAAAAACATGTTTAAAAATGTGTTTCAGAAATTGACCCTTGATCTTCTCTCATTCCAACACACTTACCAAGAACTTGTATAAAAAACCATCGTGTATATATATATAAATATTTTTAAAATTTTATATATCTGATAAAATTGGAAGAGAAAGCTGGAAAGATAGAAGGAAGTATGATAATAAAACACACCAATGTTTAGTATCGGGTTGATGGACAATAATCAAGTTTTAAAGAAAATGGCACTCGGCAATAACTTATGTGAAAAATATTTGTTCTTTTAGGTGACCATAAGCTTAATACAAGTTGACAATGTAATGTGGCAGCTCAAAAAATTTAATGCAGTTCTAGCCTGTAATAATAAGAATGTAGGAGCTTATTATGAGAAGTAATAAGCTCACTGTACTTCTGGATCTCCTCGCCTAAGGAGAAAAACTCAAACTAGGGCCCTTTATAATAGAGCAAGTAGGTAAGCAAATAGTTTAAAGACATGCATGTGGAATGAGTTATTTGTATACTTCACATTCCAAATAGAAATGTCCCATAGTGAGTTGAATATAAAATACTGTGTTTGGTATATATTTAACAAAGCACATCAGGGAGTCCACAGAATCAAAATAATGTAAGTAGTTGCATTGTCTGAGAAGTAAAGAATAGAATATCTGAACTTGCATGTTTATTGCAATACTATTCACAATGGACCAGCTGAGCCTAGATGTTCAAGAACAGATGAATAGCTAAAGAAAATACTGTATGTATATATAAAATGGAATATTACTTGGCCATTAAAAAGGCTATTTTGTCATTTACAAGATCACAAATGTCCC
The DNA here is from genome assembly GCF_053883595.1 of Heterocephalus glaber. Classification (NCBI taxonomy): domain Eukaryota; kingdom Metazoa; phylum Chordata; class Mammalia; order Rodentia; family Bathyergidae; genus Heterocephalus; species Heterocephalus glaber. The sequence continues at coordinate 4,475,713 of NW_028258463.1, forward strand.
TGCAAGACATTATGTGAAGCAAAATAAGCCAGGCATAGAAAGACAAATACACATGTATCTCTCATATGTGGAATCTAAAAAAGTTGATCTCATAGGAGTAAAGACTAGTTAGGTGGTTACCAGTGGCTGAGGGAGGTGTGGGTGTGGGGAAGAGTTTGGGAGATATTCACCAAAGGATGTACATTTTAGGAGGTAGGAGGAATACATTCAAGAGAGCTATTACATAGGGTGGTTACTGTAGTTGACGGTATGCTGTACTCGTGAATAATACAGAGATGGTGGGTTTTAGACATTCTCAGCACAACGTTGATAATGTATGAAGTAATACATTAGTTACCTTCCAAGATGTATTTATAGTTAAGTATATTATTTTGTGTACCATAAATATACACAATTGTATATATAAAATGTTATAAAAATTTTGAGAAAAAAGAGTAGAATTGAGGTGAGGGCTTGAAAAAAATCTATCTCTACTGAATTCTTGAAATCTACTTTTCTCTGAACAGAGGAAAAGATGTAAGAAAAAAAAAGGGAGGAAGACAAGAACAATTTGATTAGTCATGTTCTCTACTTATTTCCCCAAAGTGTACAATTAAACCAAAAACCATGCAAAAGCTATAATGTTCTAATATATTAGGAGAAGTCCTAAGCTTCCCAGGAAAGGCAAACTGAGATTCTTGTATAGTTTCAGGGCAGAAAGACAGAAAGTGCTAGACTTTGAGATGTTAATGGAAAATGAAAATTAGTTTTACCCATTATTTTTAGATTTGATGAAACAAGTCAGTAAAAGCTAGAATTTTCTAACATTCTTCCCTTTAAGGGCATAACATGAATGGTGCCAGTGCTGGATTTAACTGAAAAGTTTTCCTCAGATGCAAAGACTTTTTTCCTTCATTCATTGTCTAAAGCAAAATTTGTCCTCTCTCCCCACTATCAGCCCGAATCCTATTCGTAAGATCACTACTAAAATTCCCTTGAGTAGGAACATACAAAAGGAAGACAGATAGATGACAATTTCTTTTGAGTTTGGGCAACATTATTATCAGGCAAAATAAGCAGGGAAATGTGAGAAAATTGAGCAGCTACCTGCTCTCTATGAAACCTCATGGGTGATGACATGAACTAGGTGATTCTATCGATGTCTCCCATCACTAAGTTGTATGAGATGTAAGTCTTTTGAGACAATGTTCCAACTAGAGAATTTTTTGCAAAATTTTCTTAAGGAGCATCAACTTAAGCTTATATCTTTTACTGTACTTTGGTTCTTTATTTTTCTACAGTAAAATGTTATATTGAAGAGGGATAGTTGTAAATTACTCATTAGGAAGACAGCTTACTATGACTGTCTTTACAACTAACTCCTTATGCCCTTAGGTAAGGAAGAAATGCAGAGGAAAAGGAAGAAATATTGATTTTGTATTTGCTACATTGATGCTTCTGTTTATGCATTCCAGAAGCACCTCTCTATATATACTTTTTTCACAAACAATAAAATACTCTAATTATACATAGTCATAATAAATGTGAAAATACTCCACTGGAAGAAAGTAGACCACAAATATTCTTATGCAATGTACAGTAGATATTGAAAAGCTAGTAGCTAGCATCCCTGGGAGTATAGTCAGCTGTATGGTGGTAAACAGGCACTCTTGGGGAATAGAGCCTTTGGCTGTTCATTTTTATTGTCAGCATGGCATGTTTCAAACTTCCAATGTAACATCACTGTACACAGTACTGCAGAGTGGTGCAGAATTAGCTCTTGATAGATGGTGTGAACAAGCCCCATTCTACCACTATCTCTAGGAAAAGAGTCGCTTTTATAAAAATTAGTGGCATATTTTAAAATTCATTTTTACAATAACCTTCTAAATGACAAACATAACTAGAATTTCATGTGTCAATTAATCATCAAGCTATGTACACATGGAAATTTCTGCACAGTAGAAATTGTATCTGTCAAAGATTGTATCTGTCATTACTTATACACCCGGAAGATATTTTTGCAACCTTTTCCACAATAGTGAAGTCAAGTAATTAAATGTTTGCATGAATTATATTACAGCTCTACTATAAAAATAAGAAAATTATATTAAAAGAGAAATACAAGGAAGGAGAAAAAGAAAAGGGAGAAAAGAGAAATTTGAAAGGGTCCTTAATTGATTTGGAAGATTCAGCAGAAACAGTTATAATGGAGGAGCTTTCTAATTTAACACTTTATTTTTCTGTAAAATTTCATTGATTTAAAGACACATTTTATTACAAATATTTGAGATAATAAAATAATGCTTACTCAAAATCATATTGAAAAAATAATTTTGAGGCATTATAATATGTAATGTTCATGAATTTCTATGTTTCTATGAGCTTCAGATTCTTTTTATCCTATCATTGGAAAATTCCTATATTTCTTTATCCTGTAATTACAAAATTATTTATCATGTAATCATAAGAATACTGTAATTTGTTAATCCATTTTTTTATTTAATGCTTGTGATAGGATTCTGGTTCTGACTTGTATTGGCTCTTGGGGAGTTGACATTTAAATTTTCACAAAATTTTCCAGGCATCAGTTTTGCACAGCCACTATTGTAAATAAAGTTGTAATTATACTCAAAGCTAAAACTGGCTTCATTTAAGTGAATGAAATGCTTAGGCATGTAAGAAATGTTACCTCCAGTGGCCTGAGTTCTAGAGTCCTCAGGCTCACCCTACCTGGGCTTGTATCTCTCTTCCATGTAGAAGGAAGAAGAGGAGTTAGAAGACCAGTGCAAAGCAAAAGTAGCTTTACTGTAGATATTGCAAGAAGAAGGGGCACAAAACCAGTCTGGAGGAGTGGGGGAGCCCAGAGCTCATCACTGTCCAATCTAGGCCTTTAGTCCTGTTTTATGTGGTAGAGGCCCCTCCTCCACAGCCTTGAGGTTCGGTACTTGATTGATTGGATACTGGACTTATTGCTAGGGGTCTGGGTATTGTGGACTAAGGAGAATTTGGGTAGGTAGGGCACCCCACACAAGGAGAGACAGTGTCGGCTCCACAGAAGAAGGTGTTAAACCACAACCTGCCAGCTTTAGAAGAAAAAACACACAACTGCTTGAAAAGTATTTACTGCTCATAGGCACACAGAGCCTGCTTTTTCCCTACTCTGGAAAAGGGTCTTTATTTTAACTCTCCCTAAGAGTCCCTTCTGTCCCTATAGAAATAGTTTTAACAGTGGATCAATATCAGATTTAGTAATAATATATTTATTGAGAAAAGAATGCATTGGGACTGAACTCCATCGCTCCTGGTGAATCTCATCTGTAGGTTGCTCATGAATAGGTAAGTTATCTATTCTACCTGTATAAATATTTTTACTTGAAATTTATGCTCCATGAATGCAAGCTGCACAAAAAGTAATGTGGGTTAGAAAACCATGATGAATCTTAAGTGACAAAATAAAATATTTTTACATGTTTTAATAGGTATATTGAAATTTTATTTTAAACATTCCTTTATAAAACTCCACCAAAGCATGTTGGAGTAACAACAAATGGAGCATAAGATTTAAACTACTGGGTATAAAAGTGATGAGTAGTAAAAATTACAGAGCAAAATTTAAATCCATTCATAGTATGTGTATTGAATATCGGTTAAGTATACAGACTGTTGGGTACTGAAGATACAAATATTAGAAATCCTTTTTTAAAATTATTAGTACAAGTTTGTGATACATAAATATTACATTCAGCTTGGAGGTTGATACATGTATATATCACACCTTGAGCATTTTTATTCCTCCACCTTCCCCAGATTCCCCTCCCACCTGTACAAAATCTCTCTCCTTGTGTATCATGACCACATCACCCTGAATGTGCCCAGATTCAACTGTCATCTAATATTGTTCTGGAATCGCAGAAAGAAATACACAGAGACACAAAATTCAGGTAAAATAATAAAAGTTTACTCGCAAGGAGGCAGGACTGCCAGAAACTGGTCTGGTCACCCTGCATTTTTTGTCCATCACCTTTTGTACTTTTGTCAGTCATTATCTCATCCCTAGTGGTCTTTTTTAAGTAAATAAAGTTCCAATTCCTGTTTAATGGTTAGACACAGGTGATTTCTGTCACTGATTACAGTCCTGAACACATGACAGTTAAGGCACATATATCACAACTTTGTTCAAGGATTCCCACTTTGTTCTTCAGAGCTAGGATGTTATCTATAGTGGAGCTACAGATCAAAGGAGCTATATAGCCTTCACTTTAAACAACAAAAGCAATGGGCTAAGGCAAGCTTTTAAAGGATACACTACCTATTTTGCTTCCACAACTACTTTAATAGCTAATATACTAAACTTACTTTAAAACTTTTCCCCATCTATATTAGAACCTAAGCAAGATCAGTCTTGGTTAGTACTTAGATGGAAGAAAGACTTTTATCTCTGCCATTAAGTGGGCCCATTAAGCAAAGAGAAACAAAAATCTGGTGAATTCTATAGTATAGATAAGAACAACATGTTCAGGAAGGACTAAATCTCTGCAAAATATGTCTAACAAATTCTAACAGGAATAACAAAATATTTTAAAGAAATAAAACAAACCAAAAAAGTTATTTCCATAATTTGAAGAACCTTCCCAGCTCAATTAATAGGAAACTACAATGCCATCTTATTCCATGAGAATGTTCACATTGAAGATTTTTCCTTTGAATATGTAGGAAATATTTTTCTGCAAAATTACATATCCTAGGTGATTACCTATTTTTTCTTTGTTATGATTTTTTAAAGTAAACAGTGCCATAACTAGCCCTGAAATACTTGATAATTATTTAGAACACAGTTGTTGATGAATGACAAAGTCCTTCATTCCACAGGGGAAAATAAGCATAGCTATTTCTTTAAGTGAAAAATTGTTAGAATGTATATTTTAATTTCTATATGCTCCAAGTGTTTCAGACTTATAGATTAACATCTTAATGGGGAGCAGATGCTCTCAGAGGAAAATATAAGTAATAATTTAATGAAAACCAATAGGAGGAAGAGTATAAATTCATTATGGTAAGGAAGTAATATTTCTATATTTGCACAAATTATTCAAATAGAAGTTGATAGTGTGTATTTTAAAATATTATTTTTAGGAGTATTGACTTAAATAAGTTTTTACACACTAAACCAGAAGTAGCTCCTCAAAGTTCTAATGGAAATGAATGACATTATACTAGAATGCAAGCTGAATGAAGCCAGAAATTCCAATTTCATTTACTGTTTTTAGTTAACTCTATTTTAATATTTATAATCTTCATTTACTTTGCATCTCTTACATTTTGATGTGTCAGCACATAATAGGAAATCAAATATTTCTAGAATGTATGGAAACATGAGTAAAAAAATAAAAGAACTATATAACTATGATGGCTACAACTACCCTCAAATTTACAAATATAATATACTATATTTGTGAATTAATTAGCTATTTAACATATTACTTGCTTCATATTTTATTTAAAACAATTTAAAGCTGACACTACTAAACATAGTGCCTGGATGTTGTAGAAAATTTGCTGAGCACATTCTAATGTTAATTTTGTGGAACTCATATTACTAAAAGAATGAACATTTGAAAAACATCCCTTCTCTTTCTTTTATCATATTATTATGAAACTTGGAGGTCTGTTAGCATTCCTTTTATTTTTTTTTCTTTACAAAGAAAACAAAATTAAATGCATAGGCATGTACACTGTCAGTTGCTGAATACATATTTTAAAAAATTAGCTATGTAGCTCCAAATTAGATTTATATCCATTCTTTTTATTTTTCACCATACCTGTAGACTTGTATCACTTTACTTTTTCTATGTTCTCTTGAGTCTCCTCCCTCCTCTTTTTCTCAATCTTCCCTGTGTAGTATTCTAAAGCACGCTGTCTTTGCAATTCCAATTTTGTTTTTATTTTTAATTTTTTCTCTATAGTAGATGCATATTTGCATAAGCTATTGGCTAGATTTTTGTCATTGGCTTCCCTTGAAGAAAACAAAATATATTCTGAAAGACTCTAATATCCACAGCAACATCACTTTTCTACAAAAGTTCTTTCTTTTTTATCTTTTTTTTTTTTTTTAAGGAGATTGGATGCTTACATCATAGTATTATTGCAAAGATTGATCTTGTCAGTAAAGCATTTGGGGTATCGAGGGCTCCTTGCTATTATCATGGGAAAATGCAGTTTGAACATGTCCCTCATCACTTGACTCTTGTGGTTTATTTTGTTTCCTCCTCAAACAAGTTGGCTCAGTCTTCTGGTAACTCTTAGAGTCTGGGAGGAAAAAGGTACTCAGGTCTTCTGATGATGCATTTTGCTGAAGGAGTTTCAAGGTTTTCTATTCTTATGCAATGATGGTATTTGTTCCAGAGAATCACCACCTTTGGGTATGTGTGATATCACTGTGGTTCTCAGTGTCTAGGCGATCTGAACTCCTGTGGTGAGGCAGGACTGGCAGGAAGAGTGAACATAACATAACTCCTAGGAATTCCTGGAGCCTGTCATCTAGGCTGCACAGCTTTTGCTTGACCTGGAGGCAATGACCTCACTACCTAGGCATCACTGTAAATACAGTTTCTGCCTTGCTTGGTGCCTGGTACACAGTGCTTAGTAATTCTCTTTTTTGTGTTTTTTTCTATTTTGGTACTAGGGATCAAACTCAGGACCTTGTGCTTTTGAGCCAGATGCTGGAACCACTGAGCTAAATCCCCAGGCCGCTTAGTAATTCTTTTTATAGTTCTTTTATTTTTAAATTTTATTTATATATTAATTGGTACATTTTAGGTATACAGTACATTTACATATATATTTGGGTGCTTGTATCTGTACATGATGTATCTTGGTTCTTATTTTTTCCCCATTACCTGTGCATCCTTCACCCCCTCCACCCTTCCCTATTTACATACTTGGTTTCCATTTTTTTTCTTTTCTCATAATTTTTCCTTTCCTTTCTTCCCTTTCCCCTTCCCCTCCCACCACTCCTCCACCTTTGGACCTTTTCCTATTTCAAATTATCAGTTATTCGTTTTAATCATTTTCATCTTTATTTACACTTTAAGTTTCTCACACTAGAGATACTATTCAGTATTTACACATGTGTCCTATTTATTTCACTTAAGAGGATGGCCTCAATATGCATCCATTTAGCTATAAATGACTAGTTTCTCATTCTTTATGGCTGAGTAGAACTCCATTTTATAAAAATAACCACATCTTCTTTATCCAGTTTCCAGTTGATGGGCACTTGGGCTGTTTCCAAGCTTTCTCTATTACAAACTGTGCTGCTATAAGCATGGGTGCACATATATCACTGTGGTAAGATTCTTTTAATTCTTTGGGGAAGATACCCAGTAGGGGAATAGCTGGGTCAAATGGGACCTCTAGTCCTAGTTCTTTGAGGTATCTCCACATGGATTTCTACATTGGTTGCACCAGTCTGCACTCCCACCAACAATAGAGAAGGGTTCCTTTCTCTACACCCCCCTGCCAGCATTTGTTATTGGTTGATTTCTTGATAGCAGCCATTCTTTGTGGGGTGAGGTGGAATCTCAGTGTTGTTTTCATCTGCATCTCTCGAATGAAGAGTGATGTTGAACATTTTTTCATGTTTATTTGCTGCTTTTACTTCTTTGTCTGAGAAATGTCTGTTCATTTCAGATGCCCATTTTTGAATTGGGTCTTTGAATTTGGGGGGTCTGATTTTTTTCAGTTCTTTATATATTCTAGATAGCAGTCCTTTGTCTAAGGTACAGCTGCTAAAATTTTTTCCCACATTGTAAGTTGTCTCTTAGCTCTGTTGGTGGTTTCTCTTGCAGTGCAGAAGCTTTTTAATAAGATGAGATCCCAGTTGTTGATTCTTTGTGCTAGTTCCCGTGCTACTGAAGTTTTTGTTCATAAAGTCTTTTCCTTTGCCAATGTCATTGAGAGTTCTACCTAACTTATCTTCCAGCAAGTTTACTGTTTCTGCCTTGATATTTAGCTCTTTAATCCACTTAGATCTTAGTTTAGTGCATGGTGATAGGTATGGATCTAGTTTTAATCTTTGGTAGGTTGAAATCCAGTTTTTCCAACACCATTTATTGAACAGGCTATATTTTCTCCACTGAGGGGGATGGGCTCCTTTGTCAAAGATGAGGTGGCTGAGTATGTCTGGAGTTGTTTCTGCATCTTCTAATCCATTCCACTGACAAGTGTTCTTTCTTTAGAGGTCTTCTAGAAGAATCAGTATATCCTTAAATTCCTCAGAATTTAGGTTAGATTTATTAACTGTGAATTAATCCCATTAAAACATATTGAATCTCAGCTCTGAAAAGCTCTGCTGTTTGTCATTTACCCTCTTCTCTACCCAACTAGTTCAGCTTCCTTAACTTTGGTGTGGTTATAATTTTCTCCCCAGATGTACTTTCTGCTTCTAATTCTCCCAGAACCAAGAATAAAATGATCATCTAAGAGACAAGGCACAGACTCACATATCTGAACCTGTACTCCTGAGCATGAACTTTTTCAGATCTAACTTTATGACATAGGATGCATGGGCCATGCCAACTTCTTGCTATTTGGGTCCTGGAGGCATCAAGCTGTAGACACATGAGTGCAAAATCTTTGAGACGATTCCAGCTCTTGGCTTTGAGCTGTTGACCAAAGTGCCAGCTGGAATGATAATAAGACTTCCCCACTGTCCATAGTCCAATTTCTTATAGAATCAGTGACTTAAAAAATGGTCATTTCATTCTACATTTATAAAGCATAGAAACTAGAACACAATGCTTTAAAATTTTTACTGATTTTCTGTCTAGCTTTTTATTTATAAATATATTGTCAGGGAGTTGTTTTTATATTATTGATTTCTTCTATTAGTTTTTCCTGCCCTTTAGTTTTCATGCCCTTGTATTTAGGTTTCTTATTGTATTTTATTTTATTGCTTAAATTCTTTTATTGGTACATTTTAGGTATACAATACATTTACATTTATCTTTGGGTGCTTGTATCTATACATGATGTATCTTGGTTCTTATTTTTTCCCCATTACCTGTGCACCCTTCACCCACTCCACCCTTCCCTATTTACATACTTCATTTCCATTTTTTTTCTTTTCTCATAATTTTTCCTTTCCATTCTTTCCTTTCCCCATCTCCTCCCATCACCCCTACCCCTTTGGACCTTTTCCTATTTCAAAGTATCAATTATTAGTTGTTAATCCTTTTAGTCCTTATTTATACTCTCAGTTTCTCACACTAAAGAAACTATTCAGTATGTACACATGTGTGTCTTATTTATTTCACTTAAGAGTATGGCCTCAGTATGCATCCATTTAGCTATAAATGACTCTAGTTTCTCGTTCTTTATGGCTGAGTAGTACTCCATTTTATAAAAAAACCACATCTTCTTTATCCAGTTTCCAGTTGATGGGCACTTGGGCTGTTTCCAAGCTTTAGCTATTAGGTTTTTTATTATTTTTAAATGTAGAATCATATCTCTTTTGTAATACAGTCATGTAAAGAAATTCAGTTCCTTTTAAGCACTACTTTAACAATACTCCACCAACTTTAATGTACAGTGCTTTAACATTTATTTAGTCCAAAATATTTCTAAATTTCTGCAGTTGCGTTATCCTGTGGGCTATTAACAAATTTATTGATTCATTTATTGTTTTTATTTTTGTTATTATTATTATCATTATTATAGTAATAGTATTGTTATTCTCTTGTGATGCCATTCTGGCCTGAGAAAATAATCTGAATTATTATAAATTTGTTGAGATTTATTACATACCATTATTTTTCTAGTGAATATTTCACATGGAATAGAAAAAAAATTCTGCCATTTTTGTACACATGTTTTATAAAAAGCTTTTATAGGTTAACTTGCTTCCTAGTTTCATTCAAATTATATGCATCATTTTTTCTCTAAGTGCTCCAGTAATTAATGACTGACATTTTCTAGGGTGTACACAGATTTGTCTTGTTCTCTTAGTACATACTTCATGTAGTATTGAAAACTTTGTTGTTTGGTACTTACACATTTCAACTTATTATATCTTCCTGATGAATATATTATATTATCATTTGGAAAGTCCTTCTTTATCTTTGATAACATTTTTATCTTAATTAGATATATTCTATACTCCAGATTTTAATGCACTTCCTTATTTTTAATATTAATTTTTCTATTCTGAACATTGGACAATTTTCTTTCAGAAGGTGATTTTTTTTAGAATGACAACTAACCTCTTGTTAATGTGGAGCTAATTAATAATTCTTTAAATTTATTTAAATGATAGTATTTATAGTTGCTATATTTTCCAAATAAAAATGTTTTATTATATTCTTTTGTGTTTTGATGTTTTATAGTGCTTCAGCCTACTTATCAATAATTTCTTGCATACATATTAGCTCAAATCCTTTAGAACAATAGTATTTCTCACAATGGCATCTTTTGAGTCTAATTCTTGACTCATGTTCACAATGCATTGTTATTTTTCTTATAGGGACATGTCTCACTAGTTTTTTTCCCCTAAAATTATAAATTTCCAGTAAACAATGTTGTGAAACTGATTGTATATTTGTTTCTAACAAACCCCTAGTGATGACAGAAACCACTAAATAATATTTATAATACTATTTTGAGAATGCTTGTACTATGTAGGTAATGCATTTCTTAAACTTAATTGAGATATAATTTGTATACAATAAACTAAACACATCTTAATAGTATGTTTAAATGAATTCCACAAATGTACACAACCATGCAAGCCACATTAAAATCAAGATAGAGGATTTTCTGTCATTGGAAATGTTTGCCTCATTCCCCTTAATATTCAATTACCTAAACCATCTGCGACCAGGACCCATAGATATGTTTTCTGTATTTATACAGTAATTGAAATTTATCTCCCTTGAGTTTCAAATGAATAATAAAAGAGTATCAAATACAAACAGTGTGATTCTTTCAGCGTTAGAGTCTTTCCTGAGCAGAATATTTTGAGAATCTTAACGTGTTCTTGTATCAACTTTTATGTTTATATTCGTGAGTAGTATTTTACTTACCAAATATATTACAATTTGACCATCTACTCACCCACTGAAAGACATTTACTTTTATTTCCCTTTTGAGGTAATAATGAATAAAGCTTTCAAGATTATTTTTAAGCCCTAGTGTACACATTTCATTTCATTTCTCTGTAATATATACTTGGCCTTGAAAACATCAGGCTATGTAGTAACTGCCAAATTGTTTTTCAATGTGGTTGTATCATGTTACATTGCCAAAGGAAATGCCGAATAGTTCTTCAACGTACTCCATAATATTTAGCATTGATGACATCTTTAATTTCAGCAATCTTAATGGCCATGTAGCAGTATCTCATAATGGAAATTGTTAAATTGTTACATAGAGCAAAATTCACCCTTTTGATATCAGTTAGTAAACATACAGTCCTGTGACCAGTACCAAATTCAAGATACAGGGAAATTCTAAACTTCCTGCCCTTAAATTCATCATGTTTCCCATTATACCTTTTCTCCCCTCTCCAAACTTTGGCAACAGTTGCTTTATTTTCTGTCTATATAATTTTGCCTTGTCCAGAGCATTATATAAGTAGGACCACGTATTTTGTAACACTTTGAGCTTGACTTCTGTTTCGCTAATGAAATTGGGAATTATCAATGGTATGGTTTTAGAAGTTAATTCTTTAATTGCTGAGTAATATTTGAGAGTATAGACAAATCACAATCTGATTTCTCTATTCAGTCAAAGAGGACTAACTACATTTCCAGTCTTTGATAATTGTAAATGAATTCTATGCTAATTTATCATCCATTGAATTTTCAGGATTACCGAGTCATTTGTGTTAAAGTTAGGACACTGATTAGGAAGAACTGAGACCTTGAAATTTGGAATAGAGATACCTGCCTAGACATATGTAAAATGGAGAGCTGGAACTCATTGAGCCTTCTTTGTCAACAGCAGGAACTTTCTCTCCTGTGCTCAAGTGAGACTTAAGTGAGACTTAAGCATTCTGTTCACAAAAACATATCAGACACATCTTTAAACGGCATCACACAAATGTTGTCCTTAAAATAATAAAACAAAACAAAACACAAAATAGCTTTATGACTGGACATGTTTCTTGTTGAACTGTAACACTAGATTGGAAAATTCAAAATAGGAAGATGCTAAGATCACTGTATAATTGGGAAACTCTAAAATATATGACATCTGCATTTGGGTCAGTAATCATAGCTTTTAGACAGGAGAAGTGTCATGACAGCCAGAATTCCTCTTGCTCCGTCTCAGCACATTCCCTAACCACATCATTTTCTTGACTAGTTGCTCCATTTTTCTGCTAAATCACTAAATCTAGGGCAGTGTTGTCTCAGGTGTGCTATTGTGGTTCATTCATATGGGCCTGCTGCAGCTGAATACATGATAACGTCCCTTTCTGTTCTCTTTTTGCCCCTTCTTCAGTGAAGATTCCAAAGAGAATCTAAATTTTAAGAACAAAGTATCTTTCATTTATTATTCTGGAGATAACTGAGAAAAAGACAAGCAGAACAGCAACTGGGCTCCAAGGTTCAAAACTCAGCTCTACCCCCGTTTTATGCAATAAAGTTCTCTGAAATGTTGAAATAAATATTATAATATCTGTCACACAGCATTATTTTGAAAAGTAAAAGAGAGACCACTTGCAGCCGCATCCAGCCCACACACTAACACATAACACCTTCAGAGTATTTATTAATTAGAACTGCATACACTGAGAAAATGGGATAGGAACCTGGATTTGACTATGTATCTTTTATACATTTCTTTAAAGTATAATTTATATTTAAAATTATAGTTTAGTTTTTATGAAAAAAAAATCTGCACTTATTATTTACCAGACTGTTGATGGGTTTATTATTATTAATATGATACTGTGAAAGTCCCAGGGTGGGGGATATTCATTCTAAAACAAATAGCAATATAATAGGAAGGATGTTATGAAGCAATATATTCATAATACTGTAGGGCAGCTCATAATCATGAATAGCAGTTATTCGGTGCATTTTTTTGCCTACCATACTCTTTTTTTGAAGAAGAGCCCACATCTGAGGGTGCAAGTGCAGAAATAGGAGTATTGGGCCAGGGATTTAGCTCAGTGGCGTCACACCCGCCTGGCAAGCACAAGGTCCTGAGTTCGATTCCCAGTACAAAAAAAGCAAAAAGAAATAGGAGGTGTTATGTCCTTTGCCATCAAGGATCTTACAGTCAATCATCTGTAGTGAGGGTGCAGTTTTGCACTATGGGCAAAAGATTTTTCCAATAAGTCATGGCATGTAAAAGGATGCAAAAAGGAAAAAACTATCAAAGCAATAATGGTTCTAGAGAAATGTAACATTTCTTTTTAGTTTGAAGTCAAATTATGGGAAATTATTGCTTTTATTAAAGTACAAGACAGAAGAGAAGGTAAAACCATGGAAATGCTTTGGAAATTATATTTGGTGAGCAGATTACTTTGAGAATCTAATGTGTGAGAAAGAAAATGGAGAGTTCTTGAGTGGAAGAAGTTACAGTCCTAATGTACTAAGAGATGAGACATAAAGGACAGCTTTTCAGTATGAAAATTCAAGTGGCCAAGAGCTACTGGAAGAGCTTAAGAAAGTTCTTTGTATTTGGTCACATTCATGAAAATTTTTAAGCTATTATAGTACTAGATTGTGTCTTGAAAGATATTTTACAATTGAGTCATTTAAAGGGAATTTGGCTTTGAGGTCCTTAGAAATTTGCAATATAACCATCTGTATGATTATAAAGAATCTAGGCTGGGAAACTCAGAGCTATGGAAATGTATAATTTTATCTCCAGATACAAAATCATGTTCTGGCACTGAATGATGTTATCATCTAAATACTGAATGTGTGTACTGAACAAAAAGGTGAGCAGTCTTTCCCTGGCTTCTTAACTGACAGAGTATTTTTTTTGTTAAAAGAACAGTGCACCTTTTTATTTTGATCCAAATTAATGGCTTAATAGAGATTTATTTTTTTCCTGTGACACAGATACAATAACCCTGCACCTCAACAAGACACACATTAATCCTCCACACTTATCTTTAAACTAGTTCATTTCTTCTACCTCCATTTTCAGAATTCAAAGGCATTAAGCCTGTCATTTAAATCCAGACATGTTTCAATATGATTACTATAAGTTGCTTTTCCCGAGCTGTAAATCGGAGTATAACAGAAACACTGGATAAACCCCAATCAAGAAAAAATTCACTGACGAGAAGTGAGCATTTAAAAGTTTCTTATCAAGGCTGTTAAAGTACTGTGCCAGATTGACTGAATTAATATTTCTGAAAACAATACCTTCAGTAGTCTGCTAGTCAAAACACATCTGTGCTTATTCAGCGCTGGAAGAGAAATTAGTTAAGAATGAATGAAAGGTTAATATATGCAATGCTACCTTTTAGAAAGGCTAAATGGATTTTATATTTGGAAAAGCCTACATAATAATAGTAGATCTTATTTCAAGTGTATAATTTTAATGACATTTTGGCAAATATTACTAATATGATACTACATTCTGTAGAAAATAGTTTTTACACCAGTGGTGTTGCTATGGTACTCATTTTTTTCTATCTCTAGGAATTCATTATAAGATTGCAAAACTGGAATAGGAGTGTAGCTCTGTAGTAGATGACTTGCCTAGCATGCATGAGGCCAGGGGTTCAATCCCTAACAAAGAAAACAAAGAAGCCAAATTGATCTATAAGGTGACAACAACAAATTTAAAAGAAGAATTAAGATAATGACTGTCTATGAGGAACACTGATGAAAATGTACCCTTCTTGAAAAATGGAAAAATACTTACAATCAAATGCGGATATAAGTTTCTTGGCTAGAGAACTGATTCATGAAATATTGATATAGACAGTATGCCAGGGCCTAAGATTAGAACTAATCAGTTTAATTTATAAGTGTACTATTTATAGAACTTAGGGGAAGTTGCTTCAGCTCTTTGTGTCTCTGTTTTCTCATTTCTAAAATGCTAATGGTAATGGTATTTGTATCAGAGTTGGTACCCGAGATAAATGAGTCAACTATCTAAAACCCTAAAGAGTGCCTCAGATATAGAGAACTTTGTCTTTACATGTGTTAAATAAAAACATAAAGATCCAGAGACAGAGGATTAAAAGTAGGCTGGATGCAGTCTTTGTGCATTTAGGGACCACAGAACATCAGTTCAGAAATACGCAGTTTATGATGAGATGACTCTACGGAAATTCTCAATATTAATAGCAAGCTGTGCCTCCTAATTACTCTCAAATAATTACACAGATGAGAGAAAATAAGAAAGAGAGATCACTAAACAAAATGAGGTATAAGGATTAAATCACCCAGGATTGATCTTTGCATCTTGGATTCTCTGGCAACTAGTTGACCTCCTCATGAGCAGAACATTGTAGGAAACAAGATGTGCTTGATGGAAACCAGAAACAGCAAGCTGTTCCAGGAAGCTGCTCTTGGTAGAATGTTGAGAATGGATCAGGTTGCAAGCCACATTATGTAGCCACCATTACACATCCTAGACATTTGATGATGCCATGGAAGGGACTGGTACTTGAAGTAAGGGCTGGGGGCTGTGGTTTGGCCACACCATCCTCTTGTGATGACAAGATTGCTGACCAAGCTACTGACTGTGTTGAATGGGGCAGGGCTGGTGTTCATCTAATCAAGCAGATTAAAAGCTTCAAAACTCAAGAGCTGGGATCATCTCTAAAACTCTGTTCTTCCACCTTGCTAAATCCCGTGTGTTGTGCTAGACCATAAGAGGCTGTCAAGGAACCATGCACCAGTTGCAGCTCTTGTGTCTGTGAGTTTGCCCTCATGTGTTTGCTATCTGATGATTCTCCTTTGTTTGTTTGAAAGAGGTTTTCAGCACTATCAAAACTTGGCCCATTGTCTTCCTTCTAAGTTTCAAATGTACTGATGAAACGGATGGAATATAAGCTTCTTTATAGTGCTGAGGCCATTCATAAAATATCAAAATGCTGCATTGCTAAGTGCCAAGGAATCTTCCTCAGGAGGTGGACTTAGCTGTGTAGACCACTAAATCAAAGTAGTTTTAAGGGATACAGACAATGAATTTAAAAGAAGGAAAAAAAGATGGAAGAAGGGAGGTAAGGAAAGAAGGATGGAAAAAGAATGAACCCCTATTGATGTTTTGCGCACAGAAAACTTTTGATTTGCAATTTTAATCCTTGATATAAGTGTCATATATATGAGAATGGCAATACAAAGGACTGGAAAAATTCTTTGAAAGAATTGGGTTGAGGATTTAACTCAATGGCTCTGTGCTTGCCTTGCAAGTGCAAGGTCCTGAGTTCGATCCACAGTACCAAAGAAAAAGAACAAATTTATGCATTAAATTTATGCATTATTAAATTATGATTATCAATTTTTTCATTATTGATAATTAATGCTCATTATTGGTAATTAATGCATTATATTATTATAATTATTAAATTATGCATTAGTGGTACCTGGGTTCACAAACATAATTTTTTCCAAGATTCTGTTTGGAAACTGAATTACATGAGAATGGAATTAAAATTGGTTTGTGACCAGAAACATGGGAAAAAATAAGTTCATAAATGGAGAAACCACTTATTCTCTAAGAGTTTTAATCAATCATGCATCTATTAAACGAACATTTTCTGAATCTTTATGATATCCTTGATGCTCCTTTAAGTACTGGCAAAAAAAAAAATCAAAATATTCTGCCTTATATGAACTTTAGTGAGAAGATGCAAACATAGTTTCATGTGCATGTGTATACGTATATGTATGTGTATACACACATATCAACTGTATGCTACATCAGATGGTAACAAATGAAGGAAATGAGAAGGAATTTGGATAAATGGATCCAGAATGCCATATTTCAATTCCACATAATGGCATTTGACAATGTGAATTTTGATCAAAGATTTGTAAGAAGAGTGAGGACTTAGCATTGGATGCATAGTGGGAAAGGGTCCTAGACAGAGAAAATAGGTCCAAAGGCCTCTGGGAGAAGAGAGTAAAAACTGTACTGAGTGGAAAATAAGATAGCAGAGTAGGGGAAGAGAGTATAGCAGAAGGCAGGGAAGTGAGTCCTCTAATATAGGGTCCTTTGTGCCACGGTATGCACTTTGTTTTCCTTTCTGAGTGAGATAGGCAGCAGTTGGATGAGTTTTTGTTTCTTAAATTCTTTTATTGGTACATATTAGGTATACAATACAATTAAATTTATCATTGCCTGCTTGTACCTGTACATGACGTATCTTGGTTCTTATTTTTTTCCCCATTACCTGTGTGTCCTTCACCCCCTCCGCCCTTCCCTATTTACATAGATTTTGTTTCCATTTTTTTCTTTTCTAATAATTTTTCCTTTCCCTTGTTTTCTTTCCCCTTCCCCTCCCACCATCCCTACCCCTTTGGACCTTTTCCTATTTCAAATTATCAATTATTCATTTTAATCATTTTAATCCTTGTTTACACTTTAAGTTTCTCACACTGGAGAAACTATTCCGTATTTACACATGTGTGTCCTATTTATTTCACTTAAGAGTATGGCCTCAGTATGCATCCATTTAGCTATAAATGTCTCTAGTTTCTCATTCTTTATGGCTGAGTAGTACACCATTTTATAAAAAAAACCCACATCTTCTTTATCCAGTTTCCAGTTGATGGGCACTTGGGCTGTTTCCAAGCTTTCACTATTACAAATTGTGCTGCTATAAACATGGGTGCACATATATTTCTGTGGTATGATTCTTTTAATTCTTTTGAGAAGATACCCAGCAGGGGAATAGCTGGGTCAAATGAGACCTCTAGCCCTAGTTCTTTGAGGTATCTCCACACTGATTTCCACAGTGGTTGCACCAGTCTGCACTGCCACTAACAATGGAGAAGGATTCCTTTCTCCCCACACTCCTGCCAGCATTTGTTATTGGTTGATCTCTTGATAGCAGCCATTCTTTGTGGGGTGAGGTGGAATCTCAGTGTTGTTTTCATCTGCATCTCTCGAATGAAGAGTGATGTTGAACATTTTTTCATATATTTACTTGCTGCTTTTACCTCTTTGCCTAAGAAATGTCTGTTCATTTCAGACGGCCATTTTTGAATTGGGTCTTTGAATTTGGGGGGTCTGATTTTTTTCAGTTCTTTATATATTCTAGAAAGAATTCCTTTAACTAAGGTACAGCTGCTAAAAAATTTTTCCCACACTGTAGGTTGTCTCTTAGTTCTGTTGGTGGTTTCGCTTGCAGAGCAGAAGCTTTTTAATAAGATGAGATCCCAGTAGTTGATTCCTTGTGCTTTTTAATAAGATGTGATCTCGGTAGTTGATTTTTTTGTGCTAGTTCCTGTGCTACTGAGGTTTTGTTCCTATGGCAATGTATTCAATAATTCTACCTAACTTACTGTCCAACAAGTTTAGTGTTTGTGTCTTAATATTTAGATCTTTAATCAACTTTGATCTTAGTTTAGTGCACGGTGATAGGTATGGGTCTAGTTTTAATCTTTGGCAGGTTGAAATCCAGTTTTTCCAACACCATTTATTAAATAGGCTATCTTTCCTCCAATGTGGGTGGTTGGCTCCTTTGTCAAAGACGAGGTGGCTGAGTATGTCTGGAGTTATTTCTGTATCTTCTACTCTATTCTGCTGATCCTTGGGTCTGTTTCTTTGCCAGTACCATACTTTTTTTATCACATAGCTTTAGTGTAGTTTGAAGTTGGGGATTGTGATACCCCCAGCCATGTCTCTGTTGCCTAGAATTGCTTTTGCTATTCTTGCTCTCTTCTGGTTGCAAATGAATTTTTGGATTCTTTTCTCTAGTTCTGTGAAATATATCATTGTAATTTCAATCAGTATCACATTAAATCTTTGTAATAGTTTTGTAAGTATGGCCATTTTCACTATATTGGTTCTTCCTACCCAGGAATAAGGGATGTCTTTCCATTTTCCTATATCCTCCTCTATTTCCTTTTTCAGAGTGCTGTAGTTTTCAGTGTAGAGGTCTTTTGTTTCCTTCATTAGATTGATTCCTAGATATTTCAATTTTTTGGATGCTTTTGTACAAGGGATTGTTTCCCTAATTTCTCTCTCAGTGAGTCTGCTATTTATGTATAAGAAGGCTATATTTTTTGAGTGTTTATCTTATATCCAGCTACTCTACTGAATCTGTCAATTAAGTCTAGAAGTCTTTTGGTAGAGTTTTTTGGGTCTTCTATGTAGAGTATCATATCATCAGCAAATAATGACAGTTTAACTTCTTCCTTTCCTATCTTTATTCCTATTATTTCTTTCTCTTTTCTAATTGCTGTGGCTAATGTTTCCAGGACTATATTGAACTGGAGTGGTGACAGTGGGCATCCTTGTCTTGTTCCTGATTTTAAGATGAAAGTTTTCAGTTTTTGACCATTTAGTATGATGTTAGCTGTTGGTTTTTCATAGATAGCCTTAATCAGGTTGAGATAAAGGCCTTCTATTCCAATTTTCTGTAGGGTTTTTACCATTAGTGGATGTTGGATTTTGTCAAATGTCTTTTTTACATCTATTGAGATGATCATATGGTTTTTGTCCTTGACCCTGTTAATATAGTGTATTACATTTATTGATTTACATATGTTGAACCATTCTTGCATCCCTGGGATAAATCCAACTTGGTCAGGGTGTATGATCTTCTTGATGACCCTCTGTATTGTTTGCCAGTATCTTGTTGGGGATTTTTGCATCTATGTTCATTAGGGAGACTGGCCTCCCTTTTTGGGTTGGGTCTTTCCCTGGTTTTGGAATCAAAGTAACACATGCTTCCAGGAATAAATTTGGAAGCTTTGCTGCCCTTTCAATTTCCTTGATGAGTTTAAAGAGTAATGATGGTAGTTCCTCTTTAAATGTCTCGTAGAATTCAGCAGTAAAACCATCAGGACCTGGGCTTTACTTCACTGGTAAATTTTTTATTACTTTTTCAATTTCACTCATTGTAATTGGGGTGTTTAGAATGTCTAGATCTTCTTCATTTAACTTTGGCAATTAATATGTATCTTGGAATCTGTCCATTTCCTCTGTGTTTTCCATTTTATTAGAGTACAGGTTCTCCAAGCAGGCCTTGATGATCCGCTGGATTTCTGCTAGGTCTGTTGTGACCTCACCTTTTTCATTCTTAACTGCATGGATTTGAACCTTTTCTTTCCTTTTTTTGATAAGGTTGTCTAAAGGTTT
Organism: Heterocephalus glaber; assembly: GCF_053883595.1. Taxonomy (NCBI): domain Eukaryota; kingdom Metazoa; phylum Chordata; class Mammalia; order Rodentia; family Bathyergidae; genus Heterocephalus; species Heterocephalus glaber. Next base: position 4,495,978 of record NW_028258463.1, read on the forward strand.
ATCAATTTTATTTATTCTTTCAAAAAACCAATTCTTTGATTCATTGATTTTTTTGTATCATTCTCATAGTCTCCATTGCATTGATTTTTGCTCCAAACTTTATAATTTCCTGTCTTGTACAAGCTTTGGGTTTGCTATGCTCTTCTTTTTCTAGGAGCTTGAGGTTCTGCATTAGGTTATTTATTTGAGTTCTCTCTGTTGTCCTAATACGGGCATTCACTGCTATGAATTTCCCGTGTAGAACTGCTTTCATTGTGTCCCATAGATTCCTGTATGCTGTACTGGCATTATCATCTACTTGTAGAAACTGTCTAATTTCTTCTTTAATTTCCTCTGTGACCCATTGGTTTTTCAGGACGGTGTTATTCAGTTTCCAAGTGTTTGTGGGAGTTTTGCAGTTTCTTGTGTTATTGATCTCTAATTTCATTGTACTATGGTCTGATAATATACAGGGGTTTACTTCAATTCTTTTTCATTTACTTAGACTTGTCCTATGAGGTAGCATGTGGTCTATTTTGGAGAATGACCCATGTGCAGTTGAAAAGAATGCTCATTCTGAATTTGTGGGGTGGAACAATCTGTAAACATCTATTAAGTCCATTTGTTCAGTAGCTTGGTTCAGTTCTAGAATTTCGTTGTTAATTTTTTGTCTAGATGATCTGTCTATTTGTGATAGTGGGGTATTGAGGTCCTCCACTACAATTTTATTAGTGCTTATTTGGTTTTTCATGTCCATTAATATTTGTTTTGTATAGTTTGGGGCATTCGTATTTGGTGCATATGTATTTAGGATTGTCATCTCTTCCTCTTGGATTTTTCCCTTCACAAGGATGTAGTGACCATCTTTGTTTCTCTTAATTAGTTTTGTTTTGAAGTCTACTTTGTCTGCAAATAAACCCCTGCTTTTTTCTGGGTTCCTGTTGCATGGTGAACTATTTTCCATCCTTTTACTTTCAGTCTATAAATTTCTTTTTCAGTTAGGTGTGTTTTTTGTATACAGCATATTTCTGGATTTTGCTTCTTAATCCATTCTGCCAGTCTATTTCTTTTGATTGGTGAATTGAGGCCATCAACATTGATAGTTGTAATTGATAGATATTGACTCATCCTTGTCATGATGTTTTACTTTTGTTGGCTCTTTTATTTCTTATTTTTCCCCCTTTCCCTTTAGCTTGTTACATTGCCTGGTGGCTTCCCTCTGATGGGCCTCATGAAGTTGTGACCTTCATTTATTTTTCTAGGATATTGCTTAAAATTGTTTGGAGTGCTGATTTGGTGTTCATGAAATTTCTCAGGTGTTCTTTGTTGTAGACGTATCTAATTTCCCCATCGATTTTGAAAGATAATTTTGCAGGATACAACAGTCTAGGTTGGAAGTTATTTTCTTTTAGGGCTTGAAATACTTCACTCCAGGCTTTCCTTGTCTTGAGGTTTGTGTTGAGAAGTTTGCTATCATTCTGATTGGCTTTCCGTTGTATGTGATTTGTTTCTTTTCTCTAACTGATTGTAGGATTTTGTTCTTCAGTCAGGTTTCTGGGATCTTGCCTATTATATGTCTAGGTGTAGAATTTTTTTTTTTATTGTGGCTAGTTGGAGTTTTATATGTCTCACTTATCTGTATGGCCAATTCTCTACCTCCGTCTGGGAAGGTCGCAACTATTTCTTCTGTGAACAGTTTTTTTATTTCATTGTACTGTTTTTTCATGGACTCCTATCAGTCTTATGTTATTCTTCTTTGCATCATCTAGCGGCTGCTGGATTGATTTCTCGTGGTCCCTTACTATTTTTAAGAAATCTCTGCTTTCATGGTCCTTAACTGCAATCCTGTCTTCTATATCTGATATTCTATCTTCAATTTCCCTTAATCTGCTGTGCATACTTTCAGTGGAGTTTATAATCTCCTGAATATCTGTTTGAATCTGTTTCATGGATTCCATTTCTTTCTTATGTTGGGTGATCATGGTTTCCATTTCTTTCTTATGCTAGGCATTCATGCCTTCCAGCATGTTTCTGAGCTCATCTATTTTTTTTTTATCTGTTTTTGTTCTAGAGCCTCTACTCATGTCTTTCACTGTGCTTACCATCTCTGTAATTATCTGGGAGATTATTTCAGCTTTGAAATTTTTAGAACCTCATTCATCTGTTTTGTTATCTTGTGCTATCAGTTCAGGGTGTCCAGGTGGTTGATTTTACAGACTTTTCCACCTCATTTTACCCAGAATTTACCCTTGGTGGGGTGGAAGTCTGAGTTCATGCCTTGCTTAAATGTCTTCTCATTTTTGTTTTTGGTACTGTCCTTGGTTTAATTCCTTGTTTGATACTTTGAAATTGCTTATTGTTAGTATATTTGTTGCTTGTAATTAGAACCCTTATGGAATGACTGCTTCTTAGAAGTGTCTTCCAGATATAGCTCGTCTTTAGGTTTTGAGTCTCTAATGACTCTGAGGCTATGTCATTTTCATTATACCTGGAAGGACCACTGACTAGATCAATCACAACACTTTAGCCCAAAGGATACAATCAGCAACATGGTAGCATCAAGTACTTCCCATTATGGTGGTCTGGTGTCCCTGTGTCTTTGTAGTGTGGAAGTAGGTAGCAGTACATACAGGAGGCAAATGGCGGGGGGGCGGGGGGCGTGTTGGTTCCTGCAGGCACCCGCGAGGCTAAGCGAATAGCAGCTGTGGGCGTGGCCAGTGGTGAGGGCTTCACCTCACCTTCTGTCTGGTCCCCGCTACTGGTGTGCTTGGCGTGGGCTGGATTGAGCCGGGCTCCCAGCGACCTGGTACCTCTCTCCAGCATTTAAGTCTGGATGATTTTAAAGAGAGGATTGGTGTGACTGTGATCTTACTGAGCTATATTTTTAAAGGTTCATTCCACAGCGTGTAAAGAGGACAGACTGAAAAAGGCTTGTTAAAATAGTCCTGATGGTGTTGGCCTCTTCCACCGGGGGAGCTCTGAATACTATGAGTAGTAGGTGCTGATTTTGTCTTTAAAGCTCAGCTTCTGTGATTCACTGCAGGGTTCATAGGGTCAAGTTGAAATGTTTGTAAATATGGAGAGTTGACTGAGAGGGTGTAAATACTGAGAGCTTGTAAATGCTAAGAGTTTTTCTTTTCATAATATGAACAAAACTTCTAATCTTCATTGTGAACATACAAATCAATATTACATATTAAATCAGTTATTTACAACAAGAGGGCTTAATTCAAATTTTGGAAATTCTCTAGACTACTAAAACAATGAATCGCACAATAACTGCATGATTCATTCCTTTCTACTTCTCAACATACTAAAATGACTTTTATTAAAAGGCAAAAAAATATTTCAAAACAAAAATCTAAGAAAAAACTGTATTATTATTAGCATTATTGTTTTCATGGTAAAAAGGAAACCATTTTGAAGGAAGAGTGGGTCCTTAGCCTTTCAACTGAGCAACTGACTTAGTAAAAACTTCTAAACTGTGGGTTTTTACCATAAATATCTGCTCCAAGAAACCTGAGGAAACAGGGTCTCCTACCTTTAGATTACAGACAAACCATTCCAGTAGACTGACCTAATTTATCACCTTCCAGCAAATGTCTGGCAGGCACATCAGGGGCTGAGATTCCCTGTCCTTTGTGGGGAGACAGAAATAAATGTGCTCTGCTCTGAAAATGTGTGGATTGATAACCCTACAGTCAACCAAGCAGGATAAGGTCAGGAGAATGACCCAGTAATGAAATACTAATGTTCACCCACAAAGATTACTTTCTGCACAACCCATCTGGAAAAAGCATATTTTAGTGAAGACCTGTTAACTTATCCAGAAACACACAATTTGGGTATGTCCACCTCAGCTGGTAGATACACAAAGATGACAAGGACAGGGTTTCTGACTGGAGAAGTAAATAACTCATTGCAGTACAAATAAGAAGCACTATGTACCTGACATCCAGCTTAGAAGCTGAATTAAAGTTACACTTAAAGACTTTGTTTATACAGTGCTTTATTCACCTCTTCTTCTCTCATCAACGTAGTTAAACATTACTTAATTATATGCATACTGCATTTGTTGTACAAGCATGTAAACTTAAAAATACACATATTATTTTATTCACTTAAAATTGTATAAATGATATCACAATGGAGGTATCTTTCCTCTTTATCTTATTAGTTTTTTAAAAATACAGTATATTCTGATGCAAATGAAGGACATTCATTGAAAGTACTATCAAAAATGTGGTATACACCAAGAGACAATGGGGAAAGGGAGGGCAGTAGTAGGGGAAATAAAAAGATTAAGATGTGTTATGCGCAGGTACCAACTGCACACAATAAAAGTAATTGTTATGTACCAGAAACATGTACTCATAAATTTCTTAAAGATTTTAAATGTGTTACATATGAACAATAGAATACTATTCTGCCAGAAATAAGAAGAAAATCTTGTCCTTTGTAACAGCATGGGTGAATCTGGAAGGCAGTATTTAGTGAAATAAAGCAGACACAGAGAGGCAGATAGTACAGGATCTCATGTGGGAAGGAAGTGTAAATCATAGAAGCAGAGGGCAGTGGAGAAGGTTGGGGTGATATTCGTCAAAGGATACAAAAATCTCAGTTAGACAAAAGGAATGAGCTCAAGAGATCTATTTCACATGATGATGACCACAGATAATAATATATTGCATATCTAAAAATTGCTCAGTGTGTTAACCCAAATAAGTACGTGAGATAATGCTTATATGAGTTGACTTGATTTAGACATTCTACAGTGTATGCATATTTGAAAACATCATATGACACATCATAAATATATCATTTTCATTAGCCAGAAATAAAAATAAAATGCTGTCCAATACTCAGCTACTTAATATACACAATTTTCTTTTTAGCACTCCATCAAAATGGCATTTAGAGTATTTACTCTGGTTCACCATTACAAACAATGGTACCTCAAGTATTTTCTTTCTACACAAGAAGGATTATCTTGAATACACAGCTTACTGAAATGTCTGAATCTAAAGATACTGAATCTTCAGGTTACCTAGATACTGTTAAATGAAAAGAGGCATGTAGATGTGTCCCAGAACTCAAAGGAAACTCCTGAAGGGCATTTTAGCAATGCGCGTGCATGATCAGCTTTCTGCTTTAGAACTTTCTGGCAGAAATATGCAAACTTAATTTGAGTCAAGGAAAAACTTACGAAGGCCTGAACCAGAGGGGCCCAAAGGAGGTGGGAAAACAAAATGAAACAAAAATTACCAGACTTTACGTAGCTAAATGTTGAAAAGAAAGCTAGGAAATTTCGCTTAAATGTTTATTACTTGCCTGGACTCTTTCCTTGCTCTTTCTTCTGCATTTCTTCATGCGCTTAGTTAAGTTGATTATCATTTTCTCCTTCACATATTAAGTTGAAGTCAGAGAACTTCCTAATCATCTCTGTGTGGGACATTTTGAGGTCCTTTGGGAAAGTGTATTATAGCTTTTAGGTACTTTTCTGGAGTCAATTGACTGAATTTGAATCTCTTTAGGATGTGTAATGTCTCATTACTTCTCTTTCTTTTTCTGTAAAACAGAGATAATATTAATGACTACCTCATGGGGTGGTCATTAATATTAATGGAGTTGTTGCACATAGAGCATTAAAGAACATCTAAAGAATGGGTTGTATCTGGATGGTACTGATAAGGGTTGGCTGTTGTTATTTTTTAATCCCTAAACCCAATCTGAAAGGAGGTGATAACCTTCTCTACTGAATGTACTGAGATCTAGAAAATTTGAATAACTTAGCCAGAAGCTTAGTTTGAACTCAGTAGTTTTAGAACATGCAACTATGCTGCCCACATTGTCATTGATTTGTCTTTATTTATTTCTGTTTTTCTTCTTTCTTTTTTGGAAGGAACAAGCAGATTGCACATGCAGGATTTTAATTTCTTATTCTGTGGATCATTCCTCTTTACTCCACCGTTACTCTTAGACTAATTAACTGGTTCTTATTCTTCAATACATAGTTTTTCCAATTTTGAAGAAGTAAATTCAGGTTTGTAGCTTTTTTAAAAAAATAATGATCATGAAGTTTCAGGAGAGTCTAGACATGCACGACTTGTCAGATTCCATCTTTTCCTTGCCAGAATAAAGAGAAAACAGTCAGCGTTCACTATGATCCAGGTGGGAGGCTCAGGGGAGGCCATAGGCTGACACACATAGAAAATCCACTTGGATGTGGAAATATAGAATATAAAATCTGCTCGGTGTTTGTAACTTTGCTCAATAATCGAACTGAAAATCTGAAAAAGCCTGTACAGGCTGAGAGTGAGTCGAGCATAGCATCTTGCTGTGGACACAAAGGGTGGTGCTTCAGTGTAGGTGCCACTGTCTCCCAGGTAACATAGAGTGTTGTGTTAGTGCATTACAGCATTCTTCATTTTGCTCTTTTGTGTGTGCGTGTGCTTTATTGGGGTAAAATATCAGAACCATGGCTCCAAAGAAAGTCAGTGATACCAGCAGTAAAAATAAGAGGAAAACTGAAAAGATACAGTTAAAGAAAAAAAATCATTGTGGAATTTGTTAAAGTCCTGGAAACTGCATTAATACATGTAATTTGGGGGCCTCAGAACCAATTATTTGGTTTTCCAATTTTTTTTGGTACCAGTATTGAACTTGGGTCCTTGCAGTGAAACCACTGAGCTAAATATCCTGCCCCTGGTTTTCCATTTTTTAATAGGAAAAATATTTTCAGTTTTTGAAATTTTCAGTGTTCAAACACAAATTTGGAATTCATTGAGTTCAACAACTGAGGTATCATCACTGTAGTCCTGTGATGATTCAGATGAAGTACAAGTGAATAAATCGATATTGCAAATGGATAGATATAGGGATAATTTAATATTTTTATTGATGAGTAAAAAAAAATATCTTCCCATATATTCATAAGTTTGTCATGGTTGATGTCATGTTAGGAGATCTTCCATCATTTTTTTTGCAAAGTTTCACTTTGAAAATTTAACAATTGGAAGTAAAATGCATGGTGGTTACTTCACTGCTGCAAGTTTCAGGTGAAAGTGTATTTTAATATTACCTTGTGTTCTAGGCAGTCCTGGGCTAATTGTGCAGACGGTTTTGTTGTCCTGGTTACAGGTGACTACTAGGGGAATCACCAAAGTGTTTACCATAGAATTTGCTGGAATCTTTGAGCTGTCAGCCTGATCACAACATATAAAGTATTAAAAAGAATTTTGTTTGGAGGCTAAGTGTTAAAATACTGCTTACAAACAATAATAATACTAAACAAGGCATTTCTTCTCAGTTACAATTAGAACATGGATAAGTACACATTGTTCATAATGTCCCTCTGGCATTAAATCATGAAATGAAAAATGGTCACATAGTTAATTATTTCATTACAGCCTCAACATTTAAAATACAGTTTCATAAGCAATTAATCCAAACTGGATGAGTTTGGACAGAACTGTGATAAATAAAATATCAACATATTTTGCATAAAAATATAACTGTTCCCAGCACGGTTAGGTACTCCTACCACTTAAGCATCCTGTGTTTTTTATCTTTCTCATTTTTGTCATTGTCATCAATATTACAAAGAAAAATAAGCATTGTTCAGACAAACATAAATCTACCTTATGTTCCCTGATCCACCTAAATGATATTGATTTCTCTTGCATTTCTAAAGTAATATTTTCATGACTTCTTATAAAAAGCCTATTGCCTTGATTCTAATCTGTGAGTCTTTATCATATACCACTCTGAAATACATCTCATTTATCCCTTATCATTTCTCACTACATCATTGCCTTTGATCTGTTCTCTTTCCAACACTTTTTTCTTCGTATGACCAGATATCATAAATATAGCTCTTTGCACATTAGTTGTGTATTTTAAAACCACAAATTTTAACCCTTGGCCAGGAAGATAAAATGTTCAATGGGACACTCATAGCTATTTGCATCCTGCCAAAAGCCTAACTATCTAGGTTTATTCCCACACATTTCTTTCTGTCTTCTCTGCATTTTTTTTTTTTTTTGTACCAGGTATAGAACTTGGGACTTGCAAGGCAGGCATGGCACCACTGAGCTAAATCACCAGCCCTGTCTCTGTATTTTAACTAGACATAAGAGTTGCAATGAATGGACAAAACAAGTAATTGTTTTTCAAATGCATGTTATTTCCTTTCACTTGAGCATTTCTCACATGCTCCCTTTAATTAATTCATTTTTCTAGGCTCATTTCAAATACAATAGGCCCTTGAGTTAAGACCGGCCTTATATATGAACAACTTGGGTTGTGACCCAAATTTTAGTTTTAACTTATGACCAAAGACTTGAATTACAACCCAAATGCCAACCATTTGTGCTTCCAGATGGTCTCAGATACAAATTTAACCCCTAAAGAGCTCTGGAAGGAACATGACAACATCCTTTCCTTGTGGGTTTGAGAAATCTTGGACCAGGGTTTCTCTAAGGACACTGAGATCTGCTTGTATAAAAGGAGAAAGACTTTGAAAGCTGTGTAGAAGAGCCTGAGCCTTCAACTGACCAGTCTGAGTTACAACCAGCCCTTGGGAACAAATTGAGTTCATGAGTTAAGGGTACCCTGTCTCTGGATGCTATCTCTAGTTCCACAGCATGGCCGTATGTTAATCTCTTTTGTTTTACAAGTCCTTAGCCACTTTGTTGCTCATAATCAGTCTTTGCTTTTCTATGTCTTGAGGCACTCTTTATTTTTGTTTTAGAAAAACTATAAACATTGATAAGCTGTTTATTTAATTTTTGTCAGTTATTAGTTTTCATAAAGACATACACTTTTTTGGGAAATAAAACCTGAATGACACTCATTTGTCTTTATGGTGTTGCAATGGATATCAAAAGAGTACACAGGAAGAAGTCTTAAGGATTCTAGTAATAAGCCAGGTTGTACTCTCACCAGATAACTGGTCTCTGACACACTGGGTGGGTACTGTAAGACAGAAACCATGTTCAATCTGAAAGTCCAAATTCTGTGGATGAAGCATATGGACCTTATCCTTTTCCTTCCTTTGTGGCATATATTGTAAAATTACATGGATGTCTTACCATACTAAATTTCATAAGTCTGCAGCTAACTGTAGAGGATATTATAAATTATTTCAAGTGCAAGGGGTTTATTATTATTCCATAGGTATTTTAGAAAAACCCTAAGTGAATATTGATTAAAAAGGCATAAGCATTTAATAGAAAGGCATGGTTATTTAATAGAATTGTAATACCAGCCACAAGTGTCATAAAATAAGCTATCTACATTAAATAAATGTTTAACAATACACAGTATAAATTTTAAGTGACTGGCATAAAATATGCATAAAACATGGTACTTATTTGTAGTATTACACTGTTTCCTTTCTAAGAAGCCATTAATATCAGGATGACCTTAATTATACAGTAATAGGCTTTAGAGAGAGCCATCCATTAAGCCATTCCAAATTTAATGAAAACAGAACAAATTTCATAATTATAGATGCTCCACGACACAAACATGGAATGAAGAAAAAAATTAGGGGAAAAATCTGTAAAATGGAAAGGGGCTGCAGGTGCAGCTCAGTGGAAAGCATTTGCTTAACAGATGCTGGCCCTAATAAAGGACTTGGGACTTCAGGGTAATGTGGAAAATTCTCTGGTTCGTTGTCCTCTGTGCCCTGCTTTACCATTCCATCATGCTCTCAGTGTGTATAGCTAATGAGCGTTTCTACACTTGCCCCTTTTCTCTCTCCTACTCTAAATAACATGTTTTGTTTTGGGGTTCCCCCCACCCACTTGTCCCAGAGGAAGTTTTCTGGGAGTTACAGCTAATCACACTGAAGAACTCCAGCTTCCCGAAAAAACAGCCAAATTTTACAAATCTGTTAAAACAAAACCTCACCGATGCTCAGTTCGCTCAGGTAGAAAATTGGAGCATAGTACTTACTGTGCCATAAGATTGATTCAAGCAGTAAATAGAAAATGCCTAAATAGTCTTACTGTAGTTATTGTTTAATAAACATTATTATCATGTTTTCCTTATTTTTGGCTTTTTGTAGCCTAAACCAAGACTCTAAGGAAGTAATATTTGCAAACTGAGCACAATTTTACAGTTGATATTTTCTCAATATATAATAAGGTAGGATGAATTTTGTAACTGCAACCTTCTTTATTCATATACAAGATATAGAGTTTATTTTGTCTAGGCAATATGATTAATAGCTACTCTCTAGAACTACACACTGTCTGATAAATTAGCACTCTGCACATGTGGTAATTGAGCACAATTATAAAATATGGCTTGTCCAAATTGAGATGTGCCAAGAGTTCAAAATGCACACCAGATTTTAAAGACTTAGAATAAAAAATGCAAAATATTTCCTTTTCATGTCGATCACATCATGAAATGATAGTGTTTTGATACACTGCCCTACATGAACTACTTTATCAAAATTAATCTCATCTGTTTCATTTAGTTTTTAAACTGTAGGAGATTAAAAACTACATGTGTATTTTGCATCATATTTTGATTAGGCAACTCTAAGATACTCTGGTACAATGATATTACTAGGGGTAGACCAGAAGATGTGATGTATTTGGTTGGAAGGACCTAAATGCTTTACCTACCTCAAACAACCCATGTATTCTCCAGAATTTCATTTCTGAAGGTAGCAGTCCGGTAGGTGGTTATGGCAAGAGCCACATGTAACAAAGATTCAGTGTAACAGCGATGGGAGCAAAGGCAGACAAGGGAGTAGTGAGAATTTGCCTTGAGGTGGGTGAAACTCAGTGGCCAGAGAGGGTGCAGGCCTGCTACTGAAGCCTCAGAAATACCACCCAGCTGAGGCAAAGACTCAGAGAAAGAGGGCAGTATCTAAAAGAAAAAAGAGTGTCCCAAAAGCAGTTGTGGAAATTTATTTGGGGACAATCTCATGATTTGATTCACTCTATCCTTTCACAGACAGTTTGGCACATTCCAAAGAAAATCTTAAAATTTTCTACTGTCCATGAAACACACTAATAATTAGTAGATTGGTAATTTAGTACTAAGAAATACTAATGATAAAATAATATTAGCTTAATAGGGATTAGCACCAACATTTATGGAGTGTTTGTTATGAACCAGGCATTCTGCTTAAGCTTTTGAAGTTTATAATATCATTTATACTCCCTCAAAATCCTTCTTATGTAGCTAATATCCAGTATGTTTCAGTGAATCCATCTGAGATTTAGCTAGGCTACATGATTCACTTAAGATCCCTCAGGTAGCAAGATGTGTTTTGCAATAAAGAAGGAGTTGAAAAAAAGAGCCTGCGATTTAATTTCATAATTGAATTCCAAAGCTCAATACTTTACTACAATATACTATGGTAAAAATGCATAGGCCAAAATTCTGGTAATTCATTAAAAATTTCTAATGACAGCTAACTCAATATCTCTCAGGATGCCTTTTCAATTTATTTTTATTTTTTTAATAGAAAAATTACGCATATACAATATTAAAGACCAAAACAAACCCTTGTTAGATGATCTCAGTGTTTTATCTTCTTCCAAAATTAGAACGTCAATATTTCAACCCCCACAGTGATAACATGAAGAGGTGAGGCACTCTGGGGTGATTAGGTCATGAAGGCAAGGCCTTCCTAAATGGCATTAATGTCTTTGGAATAGAGATTGAAAGGGCTTGTTTGTTCTTCCATCTTAAACTTCCCAGACTCCTAAACTGTGAAGAAAACAAAAAGCTGCTGTTTATAAGCTACTTGTTTTATGATATTTGTTATAGCAGCTCAAATGTAGAGTGTTTACTCCAAGGGAATAGTGAGAATCTAGCTCCCTCCTCCTTATCTCTTCTGTGTCCTCATCAGAAGGACCGTGTTCCTCTACCATGGTGTGTCATCATGGGCCCCAAACAATAAGAGCAACTGATCATGAGCTGAATCCCCCCCCAAAATTGTGAGCCAGAGTAAATATTTTCTCTTTACGAGTTGATTATTTCATATAATGAAAACCTATCTGCCTAATATATCAAGCTTTCCCATCTTTTGGATGATATTGACTTGCTGAGGCCAGTTTAAAAGTTGTTTTGCAGAATGTTCTATACTGTGGAATTGGCCAATTATTTCATAATGGTATTCAACTTGCTTTACAACTACCTGTATTTCCTGAATATGGGAAATTAAATCTAAAGAAATGATTAGATTCAAATTCATTATTTTCCTTAGGTCTGAGTAGTCTATATACTCATACTACCTCAAATCAGGAGGTTTATAAAGTTTATAATGTCCATTTAAGTGATGTCAAAGTGAGTGAAGTGTTCAGATATGAGCAGCCTGATCTCTTCATTGTAGTTGCCCCGTCATCTCTGCATTAACTTATTCTATCATGGATCATTAAGAATCCACCCCAAAAGTGGAGCCACTTCATTGTAGGAATGTAATTTATATAGCCAATGAGAGGAGAACTGGAAAGGCAAATGTCTGGACAAATAGACACAGGAGCAAAGAAATAGCCAGTAACCAATTGGTCTGAAATGTTTTTGTAGGGATATCATAGCGTCCATGCATTGGTAGAGAAAGAAGTTGGATAGGAAGGAGACTCAGGCAGAGGATTGGCCAGTCTGTGGGAAACCAAGCATTTCCTGGTATTCACATCCATGCAGCCTAGTGCCTTATGGTGACCTGGGGCCACAGCTGACTACTGGCTCTCAGAAAGATGAGCTATATACAAATCAAGGGAAACTGGGATGTAAGTGGCCTACCGGAAAGCTTGCATTGGTCTGTCACCATGTCTAACCACAGTGAACATCTGAAATTGTTTTGGTTTTACATTGCCTTCTCAATTGTGGGCAAATTACTCTTTTATTCAACTCTAAAATGGGCCCATACAAGAAAGGAAATTCTAGTAAATCTATTTCTTAACCTCAGCCATGCTGACAAACACAAGCCAGAGTACCATGTATCGATAATATTTAATTAAGAGTTATAAAACTGTCATCTAATTCTATAATGCCACATTCTAATTTTACATTTATTTGCACACTTATTACTCCCAAATTGTTTTTACTTAATAAAAGAACTTTTATCATTCTTTAGAACTGTTTGCTACTTCTGAAACAGAAAAGTATATCACAAAGTAGACTATATATCAAAGAAATAGAATAAATGTTCATTCCAATTAATCACAAAGTGTTCAGGGCAATGAGTGATTTTCCTAGAAGCATTCAGTGGTGTCTGGTGTCTGATGCTTTGTTCTTCTTACTCATTTTTATCTCTTCCTTTTCTCGGTAATAGAGGGGGAGGTCTGTATTTTTGAGTTCCAGCATTTTCTTATTTTTCCTTCTCAAATCAACTGTTATCATTGTGCAGACTGTCCATATCTGACCAGCATTTCCTTTTTGTCATTTTGTACTTAACTTCCAAGATGTGCTTTCTTTTGATTGTTCTCAAATTTGTCTTTTCAGATTCCTACCCTGCATGTGGTTTTCTCCTCTAGGGGTGGTTATATTGGCTCACAGAACAGTTCCTTTTGTTTTCTTTTATCTTTGACACTACCATTATATAGTCCTGGCATTCTGTAAATCATGTTACTGGTGGCTAATCTGCTCAAAACTATCCAAGTCTTGAGATTCCTGGGATTAAATTATTTCATCTACTTTTGTTGCAAATACCATTCATGGTTTCCTTTCAATATTTTATTTGTTCTGTTTCATGAAAGAATTTATAAAAAATCTACACTGCCACCATATTCCTTCTGTAGTGGGATTGTTTATAATCTTTGGATACCTTTAACGCTTTAGAAATTAAAAATCAAATTTACAAGAAATCTATTCCATTGAACCTTTCTCTGAGATAATCAGCCTTAATTATCTACCTCTGGACCCTTGAAAGAATAAATTTATGATTTCTTGCAGAAGATACATCCTTAAAAACCTACCCAAAACAATGACTGTGGCCTCATTGAGTCTTTTTCGCAGTTGAGACATTTCCTTGCCTCCTTTAAACATTCTTTATATAGCCAACAAAAGGGTTGTGGGAAAATCTGTGGGTCCATGCTGGGAACCCTGTGGTAATAAGGCTGATATGAAGTTTATTTACTTTCATCAAAACCTAGAATTTCCACTGGGGAAAAAAATGGAAATACATTGTCAAAAATTCATGAGACTGTGTGTGAGTACACGTATATATGTTTGAGGGACAGAGAGAGACAGAGAGAGGGAATATGTGAGCTAGTAATTTCTATAAGAATCAATCTTATGTTGTCTGTCTCACTTGAACTAAGAAGTGAATTAAAGACCCCTTCCATATTACTGGTCATCATTGATAATAGTAATCATTAATCTTCATATTTTTAATCAGAATTTAGCAAACTACAATCAATACAAAATTTGGTCTTGGTGTCAGTATCCTAGATGGGAGGGTGTCTGTATTCTACCTGCTACCATAAATATTAGGTATAGTAAAATCTTAAATAGGCCAAGAGGTTTATAAAATTCAGGGAGTTAAAAATCATGACATTGAATTTAAAAATAAGAAAGAACTATGAAAAATTATGTCAAATACCAACATTTTCATAGGAAGTAAATAGTTGGGAACCCAAATCATCTTTGTAATGTACTCTTTTGCTTCTTTTGTTCTTTTAAATGTTAGAAAGATACTGATTTCTATGGAAAAAATCAAACCCTTTTAAATGAACAGATATCTGCTAATATAAAGTGAAGACCCATACATGTTGAAGAAGAAAGTGTGATTGATATTCACTGGGAATAGGTGTAGTTTATATCCATATAATTTCCTCAAAATAACTGCAGAATTTCTACTTTAGTTTCTTTAAATTTTATAATATAAGAATTCTATTTTATTAAAATTATTTTAGAACAAACAAAAAGTTTTGTGACTATATGAAAGTTAAGTTTTTTATTCTGTTGAAAATATTTGCAATGGTCTTATACCAAGCATTTAAGGGATTTTTATACGCAATAGATACAGCTATCCAAATCCCAGGAAAATCCAGTGAACCTCCACAATTTGGGTCAGAAGAAGTGGTCTTATACGATATTCAGGACAAATCTTGTTTTTATACAAGGTGGAATGTGTCAGTTTTCTATTGCACTGACATCAAAGAGCAGGCATCTTCCTAGAGTTGATGGCGTCAGGATACAGTCATAGAACCCCACAAACAACTCTAATGATTTTGTCAGTCATTTGCTGGGAAAGTGTGTGGGGAAAACAGGGCAGAGTTATTCAGGGGCAGTCATGAAGGTTACAATTTATGTCTGCAATTAGGTTGCTGTGGGTCCTTACTTCACCTCACCTGACGTAGGATGGATGGAATTGTGTGCTTGTCTTCAGGGGCAGTTAAGGAAGAGGGAGCCAAAGATTTCACATTCAGCTTCACAGTCAGTTCTGGAAAAAACAAAATTAGAACAGTTATAGATTGGGAGGTAAGCAATTAGAGTTCCTGCTGCCTGCACCAAGAGATAAAACAGACCTGATAAATAGCCCTAAACCTTCATGATAAACAGCTAATGCCCGGATCCCACAGGCATACATTTAGGCTCCAAAGACATTCTGAAATATTATTTTTAAAATGAAAAGTTATCTGAAAGCCCGAAAATACATTGTGCTCCAGTTGTTCCATGACAATTGGAAAAAGTAAGCAGGTACTGATGTGGGATTTGGGGGAGGAGAAGGCAAATTAACAATGCTACCTTATGATCAATTAAAGAAAAATCAATGAATCAGATTCCGAGTCAGGGTAT
Source organism: Heterocephalus glaber (assembly GCF_053883595.1). Taxonomy (NCBI): domain Eukaryota; kingdom Metazoa; phylum Chordata; class Mammalia; order Rodentia; family Bathyergidae; genus Heterocephalus; species Heterocephalus glaber. The sequence continues at coordinate 4,511,728 of NW_028258463.1, forward strand.
GATGAATTTGATCTCTCAAAATCAAAATTAATTATAATTCTTTTCACAGCCTCAGAATTTAATTCACCTGCATCCTGATAAATTAAGATGCAACAACATCGACACATTTTTGGACTTAAAAGTTGGTTTAAAGTAAATACTGATAGCTTTTATTGACAAAACAAACACATTTTCAGATAGTTAAGGTGGTTTATATTAAAGAAGAGGAATACAGTAAGTTGAATGTTTTTCTTCAACTTCTTAAACATACTAGAATCACAGGAATGTTCATGTCTGTTTCTGCACTGACAGCCTGGCCAAAGTTTTCCCAGAGCAAGCAAAAAACTAAAATTAATTTTAAAGTGTTTCTTCAAATGGAAAAGAGAATATAACCAAAAATTGCTATTCAAAATTAATTTCTATTAGGAGTTGGCTAATATAATTACAACTTTAAAGAATTCAAGTTAACTCAGTAACTTGGTTTGTTAATAAATATAAAAATGGTGGCAAGCCTGGTTATCATACAATTTTTAAAATTACTCTATATCATGTTAATAAAGTTTTTCAATCTTAGCTTGTTCAATTTTATATAAATAAAATTTTGTCTTCCCTGGGTTGCTGTCAGTGTTTAAAACACCATGTGTAATTTGACTGTGAACTATCAATGGGGAAATCCGAACCAAATAAACACTGAAATACTCAAGAAAAATTGGTTCATCATTCCTGTTTCTCCCATTTCCTGGACTGAATGAATGTAATTCATTTTAACTGATTTTTTACTGTGCTTTAGTCATTCAAGCAATAAAGTCTTGGGTATGAGATAGTAACTCTCAAAGATACTTTCTGTTTAGCATATGTATGAGGCAGAGACAGTAAGAAGAGAGCAAACAGGTAATGATAAATATATGACTACCAGAATTATTACTAATGATAACCACAGTATTCAGCAGCCTATCAATGCTACTATGAATAATACCAATCAATTTGTGCGAGTTTAACTGAGGAACATTGTGCTAAGAATTTTATATTTTAAGATGTTTATTTTATTTACTTGACTTAGCTTAAACCAAAAGAAGAATATATTGAATTGTAAGTAGTAAACAAGATTCAATCTTGTGACAATCAGGGATAAGATTCCACTAGACTCTCCTAATCTCTCATTCTGTTATTTTCCTTACTGCCTTTTCTCTCTATAACTAAGAGCTCATTTTTCTCCAAGGATTCAAGACAAAAGATTGCCAGAGTCCTGATGCTTACATATGCCTCAGCTTTACTACCAGGTAAAGAGAGATTTTCCACATCCAACTCTGCAGAAGTGGAAAATCCTTCAGAAAGTGTCCCATGGTTTTTATTCTAAACCAATTGCTGTTGGGCTAGAAAAGATTGGATAGCAACCTTTACAACAATTACCATAGCAGAGAAGCAGCACAGTTCCTATATGTATCTCATCATAAAACACATATATACTGTGTTGAGGTGGGCATGAGAAATTGCCATGCAACACACTGGCTCAGTCGTAGTTGCTGTGGACCAAAGCAATCATCTCAATATTTTTCAATCTTACTTATGATTCTTACAAGAAATATTTAAACTACAAACAGAATATTATGTGAGAGAATAGTAAATTTTGGACAGCCCGAACACCAATTTGTCTATTGTTGTCAACCATACCATTTTAGATGACAGCCATGCCCTGCCTCAGCCCACACCTGGCAGACCTCTATGTCTCATTTTGTACTGACATCTAGGAATCCAGCATTCATAGTGGCTTCCTAAAAAATGTGCAAGTCTCCTTAGGGTCTGGGTTTGGCTAAGGTGGTGGCAACATCCTAATGGGATGGATTCCTGTCACTAGCTCTTGTTCACCTACCCTTATATTTCTTTCCAACCTCAAGAATATAGCATCTGAGGACCAGAGTGGACGGCAGTCAACCTTAACTCTGTTGCTTATCTTCTACCCTATCCCCCCACCAATACCCAGGACAGTGCCTCTGACCTTTCTATAAGCTATTCCATACATTAATAAATCCTTTGGGATGATCATACTCATTTCTCCTGAGGATTTTCTAGACTCTCCACAGTGCCACAAGTTAATGATCCCATTCTGCTTCAGATCAATGTGGTGACTTTTTAAGTTGTCCTGGGTCTTTCTTGAGGTGTTCTAGATGAAAGATTGGAAATCCTTAAGCAAAGGACACTACTCTTTTCTCTCTATCCATAGGATACTACTCTAACCATCCTGCTGGTAATTATCTAGAAGGCAACTGTGTCATCACATGGAAAGAGAATGCTATAAAAGACAGCCTGAGAAGTTGGAGATTTATTTGGAAGATAAGTTATATCATTACAGAGGTTTAAATTCATATGATAAGAAAGAAGTTATCTTTTACATTTTCTTGCATTAAGTCTTACCTTTGTAGCGATCGTCAACAAAGAATAGTAACAACTTTTGAGAGTCAACAGAAGCTAGTATTCAGAAGAATTTCAAAGAAAGATTCAGTGTAATGAATAATACAGTGATTGGCACATAATAAATGGTATTAAGGAACCACAGAGGCAAGAACACCAATACTGTCTCAACAGAAACAGGTTCCAGAGAACCATGACATTGTAACAGTAGCATTGCAAGACTTTTTTTTTTCTGGTAGGAGATATGATAATACCCTAAATTAAATTAGCATGTTTGACAATGAATTGGTTCTTGAACTAGAATAGAAAGAGGAAAAATCTTTACAAATTGTGATGGGGAAATGAACACAGAATTACCTCTCCTCTACCCATGATTCTAAAAATGTATTGACAGTTACCATTTCTTACATGATTCTGTCAGGTTTTATGACTATGCCCAGCTCCAAAGATCTTCTTTTATGTGAAAAAATTACACCTAAAAGTTTCAGAATTCACAAATGTTTCTGAAGAATTTACTATGCCAAGGAAGTCACCTATGAAACATTATGTTTTCAATTAATTCTAAAAATAATCCTTAGTGATAAATAATAGTTAACTCAGTTTTAGACAAGTCATGTACATTATGATGTTTTGGAAGTATGTTTGTGTTCATGGTAGCAAAGCCAGGAATGAAGTGTAGATATTAGATTTCCTTCACATTGTTCCTGTAAAATTTATGAATGTAAAATAAGGGGTCAAATTTTCATAAAATTCAGTCTTGTGGCTGAATGAGTTTCTTCATAATCAGACAGCAGAAGGGAAATTTTCCCAGCTCTGCCTCCAAGTTGAGATGTCAAAGAAAACCGGAATTAAATATTACTACTGTCACAATACTGTACTTAAAAAATGCTAAGAGAATGGATGTTAAGTGTTCTTAACATAGAAATATTAACTAGTTGAAGTAATGCAAAATTTAGTCATTTTATAATGTACACATATTGCAAAACATGTTCTTTGGGATAAATGCATATAATTTTATCTTTCAACAGAAATTAGAGTAGCATAATTTAAAAGAATAAAGGTATAGAAAGCTAATAGTATAAAATGAAAAAATATATCTAGTAAAAATATTAAAACCAAATAAAACACCAAAGTGCAGAAATATTGGTAGCTTATATTAAAATTAGTTCATATTTACAATAGTTTTAAAGCTTTTTAAATATAGAAAAATATTAACTAAGAATGTACTAGAAATCTGATCTTCCAAAAATGGAAACAGAAATTTACTACATTAAAGATTCCAAACATCACTTATAATAAGACAGATGCAATTTCATACTTCATTCATTCAGAGTCAAAAGTTTGATAATTGGCTATTAGCTAAAGCAGTGAGAGAACAAACCTTCAGTCACTGTTACCAGGAATGGAAAATGTCAGCACTCCTATGGTGGAGACTTCCCCATATACAGAAAAATTAGATGGCAAATTTTCTGAAAAGACTGTTCAACTAATAGCTGTAATAACAAAATACTGAATGCAGCCCAATTGTTTGCTCATAAGTTATTCATTGAATAAAATATGAAAACACAATACAATACAGCTAGAAGAAAAATGCAGTTGGAAAAATTGTATGATATCTCTGTGCATACAAAAATTGAATAATATTCAGCATTTAAGGCTGAGATGGAAATAAGTGTTTAAAATGTTTTGGCCTTTGTAATAAAATACATGCATACATACATACATACTTGTGATCATGAATATTTATAAAGAGATGCCAGATATTAACATAAAACAATAAAATATAGAAAAAATAAAGCATAATATTAAAACGGTTTTAGCTGTAAGGAGAGGAGGAAATAGGCAAATGAAAGAGGTTACAAAAGTTAATCAATTTCAATATGTATGTTCTTAAATAGGAATTTGGAGCTAGATATATTTTGCATAACCTTAAAATATATGAATAACAAATTAAAAAATATATAAATGCTAGAAACAAAATGAACAAATGATCACACCTTGAATCAAGTGATGATATACCCATAGACCAGAACAATTCCTAATGCTTATAAAAATACCAAGACTTGACTATATATACGTAATAAGGTTTATCACAGGTGGTATATGCTCTAAGGATGAAATGAAGTGCAAAGAATATTTAAAAACTTTAGATATCTTTTTGTCACCAGTGTCATTTTTCTTTAGGCATGATAGTGTCAATTTTGAGGGTTTATAGGTAAGATTATTTCTTTTGGTACCTTTGATAACTGATTTTTGGTATGGAAGAAAATAAACAGTGGAACGATGAAGAAGGATAAGTAATAAATTAGAAATATCAATATACATTCATAAACATTTATCAAAAATTAAAAATGCATTTATCTTAGCTCTGTCCACTGAACTGATAAAGAAACAGAGACTGACTCAGTGGCACTAGTAAATCTAATATCTAGATTTTGTGTACAGCTATCACAGTTCTCAGAAGAGCCAGAACAAAGTGCAAACGTGTAATGTCAATTCTAAAGCAGGAAATGCATAAGATAAACATGGAACATCTTATCAAATAGCAAGCAGGAAATCTTTAAAATATTTTTAGGAGTTAAAAAAGTTCAGGAGCTTAATAGGATAAAGTTCTCTGGACCAAAAGTGACACATTTTGTTGATCAAGAACTGCAGTGAATTGAAAGATATAAACTATGTTTAAATTCTTTAGAAAGTAATACAAATAAAGATAATGAAAATGTGTATTTCTGAAGGATGCTAAGAGAATAACATACTTTGAGAACTGTTAAATAAATTTTTAAATTTTTTATTTGATTTCCAATAAAAACCATAACTCAGGAACTTAAAAGGGCTGATCAAATAATGAATGCTCAAATTTTTAAAAATTACAGTAAAAGACCCATTGTCATTAATCCCCTACAGAATATTCCCCGTCACTTTGAACACATCCCATTGCTCTTGGCACTTTCTGAAGCACTTCTGGAAGTCTTCTTTCATAGTGTTTTTAGAAGGTGTCCTCACAAAATATGGTGACTGCTGCTGCTGGGTTGCATCTAATGAAAAGACAGGCTCCTAAGGGCGTTATGCTGTGTTCTCACCACCATATTCACCACATCTGGCACCCTGCACTTTCTGGCTCGTCCTCAAAGTTAAAATGAGCATGAAAGGTAAACTTTTTGAACTCACTCTGGACATTAAGCAGCCATGACAGCGCAACTACTAAAGACACAAAGAAAGACTTCCTGGACTGCTTCAGAAACTGGCAAGAGTTATAGGATAAGTGTATTTGAAGTAAGAGGGAGATTTTTTTGTTGTTGTTACCAGGGATTGAACTCAGGACCTTGTGCTTGCGAGGCAGGCAGGGGCACCACTGAGCTAAATCACTGGCCCAAGAGGGAGCATTTTGAGGGAAATTAATGGCAATGTGTCTTTTACTGTAATATATATATATATTTTTGTAATTTAAAAATTCACTGTATTTTGTAAACTGCTGAAAAGATGAGATTTTTTCTTAAAGAACTATTTCAGTTAATAGAAGATGAGGGTGTGATTTGATTGGACAAATACCACGTTTCAGTCAGGAAAACAAAATGGAGCAGATGATGATTACCAAAGGCTGTTTACATCATACAAAGAAGGGCCAGACATTATATTCCTCTTAATGGAAATATTCTTAAAACTAAAGAAAGAAAATCACACCAAATCTGATCAAGCTTCAAGATCTTATTGCCAATTTGCAACAGCAGTAAAGTACAAACAAGAACATAAATGAGCACCACAGGGAAGCAATCAGCAAAATTCAGATTGTGAGAAACTATAGGACAAACTCAATTTCATGAACAAATTAATTGCAAAGAAAAAAAAAAACTTCAAGGATGGTTCTATAAATTAAGATACTCAAGACATCTGAACTAATCATCATAAATGGACCTTTCTGAATTGATTTTCAAATAAGAGTTATGTGTGTTAATAGGATTAATAATTCAGAAAATTTAAAAGACTGAATATTTAATGGCATTAATAAATTAGCACAATATTATTAGCTTCAATAAGTATTGTGGTTATGGTCCTAAAAATTCTAACTTTTGAGAAATACTTACAGATATATTTATTGATGAAATGATATAATGGCTAAAATTTGTTTAAAATACCCAGGGTCAGAAGTACAAAATATGATAGACCTTGAATAGATAACTACTAAACACCTAGAGGTTCAGTGTACTAATGCCTACACTTTTATAAACACTTAAACATTTTCCCAGTGAAAAAAATTAGCATATGTAGGGTTTCATTCTCATCATAGTCAAGGTTATTCATCGGTTGTTTTGTAAGCCTGGTAGTTAAAGTGATACACATGTTGGAGGATAAAGTCAAGAACTTCTCTACGAGATCAACTGCAAAGTGACAGTGCGTGGCTTCTGAGTTCTTTTTCACTTTCACAAAAGCATTTGCAAAGCTGAAATGAGAATTGTCTCAACCATCCTTCAATTTAATTTCATGCACAGTGTCTTTCCAGCTCTATTGTAAGAATATCAGAGACTTTCTGTACTGTTAGGTCAATGAGCAATCCAGTTTTGAGATAAGAGTCAATGTGAGCACCCATGATCTCACATAAAAATGATGCCCCAGTTTTCTTATGAAATAGACCGATACCAATGTGAAAGGTTTGAATGAGTCATTCACGGACCAGCCATCCTTTTATCTGTAGAGAAATGGTTTATAGCAGATCCTTTTAAACAAAATTTCCATCAAGAACCAAATGAGTCAGTCACACGTAGGAGCACACATCTCTATCAGATTAAAGGAAAGCCTCAAAGTATCTTCTTTGAGAATTGAAGACTAGGGAGTTTGACATTTGTTACTGGAGTGATTCATTCTTTTGTGGAGATCAAAAAACACTATCCTTATTTTGCTTTTTTACTAATTTGGAAACCTCTACAGTTTTAAATATTTTTGACTTTTAATCCCACATTTAAATACATGAAAGAAACAGAGACACTGTGAAAACATCAGGAAGTATCCCTTTTTTGGTTCACTATTTTTAATGTATCTTGACTCTAAAGAAAACTAAAAAGCATCTGTGGGCCATTTACCTTCAAGCTGAGACTGTTTTTAGGAATTAAATATATTAGAAAGTCCTCACTGCTTCCAAAGCTGGGGATTTGAGCAAATTTCAAAATCCTCTAAATTTTGGGAATACCATATATGTAAATGAGTCATAAAGCAATTAAAAAGGAACTATTATTTGATTAATTTAAAACAGAAAGCTCAGGCTTTAAGGTGCACTGTTTCTTTCATAACTGCATCACATATATCCCTGTTTAAGGGAGTCTAAAAAATTACACTGCTGATCATACTTCTTTTACCAAACAAAACTTTCTCCAGACCATTCATTTAGAGTTAAACTTGCTTATTTTTCTCCTGTAAAAATATCCATCACATGACAAGTGTACAACAGTGCATGTAAAAATAGAAAAGAAATGCATGTACACTGATATGACATATGAAACAGATACAATTATTTACATTGGTCCATTGGAGAATGCAAATTTCATTTTCAAAAGTCAAATATAGTTTCTAATGTGGGAAATAGCTTACTGAGACTTTAATCTTCAAATAAAAGTGTACATGTAAATGGAATTGTTTCTGACCAACATGAGTAGACGTTTTACAGAGAAGAAACCCTTAGAATTACCACTTGATAATTGTTCAGATTTAGGGATTCTTTTAAATTAGTTAAAAGTAATGCAATTATTAGCTTTCACTTGCACAGATCAAGAGTGGGGAAAACCCATGAGAATTAATTTAGTCATTTTCCTCAGGCTTTCCAGCTTCACAATGAAAGAATTTCACTAAAGAGACTCAATTCTGTGGTAAGAGAGATTTCAGTTTCAATTATTAGATATGCCACTTACTAGGTGCAGGGATTATATACCATTGATCCTGATCATTACTCCCATACATGTCTCTACTCTTTTTTATATTATTTTCAGTTCCTCATACTAAAGGCACAGTGTGTATCTCTGCTCACCAATGTTTGATCAATTGTGAGTACAAGTGACATGGGCTAGCTTGGGTACCAGTCATAACTCAGTGAGGGTCTGTACTAATTCCTCCTCCACTTCTCCTTGAACATGGGAAGAACATGCTCTGAGAAACACATGCTCCCAGAAACATAAGAGATTCATCAAACTCTCATGATGTAGTCTTTGGCTGGGAGCTCAACTTTCCCAATGCCAACCATGACAGATGAAGCACTACCAAGATCCACATGCATAGGTAAAAAATCAAGTCTCCCATTATTTGTTACATTGTTGCATGTTGAGTTACTTTTTATGCACCATTCCAGTGACAAATACTGACTAATCTAGATCAAAAAGGTAGGATGTTCTTGTTTAAGAAAAACCTGAAGAGAGAAGCTGAGCCGGTCCCAGCACCTGGAAGGAAACTCCCCCGCTGCCATCCCAGGCTCCAAGGGCAGAGAAGCTGAGCTGGTCCCAGCACCAGGAAGGAAGCTCCCCCACTGCCATCCCACCCTCCTAGGGCAAAGAAGGTGAGTCTCACGGGTGCCAGAAGCAACCCCCCCCCCCTGGAAATGAGAAGACAAGTAAACAACCCTCAAAAACAGACTTGTGGATCACCTACAAAAACCTCAAAGAGAAACAAGATGGAACAATCTGATACACAACCACCTGGACTCTCTGAACTGGCAACAAAAGAGGATCTGGGAAAAATGAAATCAGAAATAATTACTCAGATAATAGCAAAGATTGTGCTCATGGTGCAAGACATGATTAATAAATCTAGAGAGGACACAGATAAAAAAATGGAGGAACTGAGGAACATGATGGAATCCCAACATAGGAAACAAATGGAATCCATAAAACAGATACAAACAGATTTCCAAGAGATTAAAAACTCCATCGAAAGTCTGTGCAGCAGAATGAACCAATGTGAGGATAGAATTTCAGATATAGAAGATAAGATTGCAATTAGTGAGGAGGAAAAGAAAAATTTCTTTAAAGTTGTTAAGGAACATGAGAAATCAATCCAGCAGCTGCTAGACAATGCAAAGAAGAATAGCATAAGACTGATTGGAGTCAATGAACAAAGAGGAGAGAGTGCAGATGACATAAAAAAAACTCTTCACAGAAGTGATGGTAGAAAACTTCCCAAGCAGGGGAAAAGAACTTGACATATAGATAAGTGAGGCATATAGGACTCCAGCTAACCTTAATCAAAAAAAATCTACACATAGGCATATAATAGTTAGGATTCCAGAAATCCAACAGAAGAATAAAATTCTACAAGCAGTGAGAGAAAAGAAACAAATCACATACAAAGGAAAGCCCATCAGAATCACAGCAGACTTCTCAATGCAAACCCTCAAGGCAAGGAGAGTTTGGAGTGATATATTTCAAGCCCTAAAGGAAAACAGCCTCCAACCCAGACTGATGTACCCTGCAAAATTATCTTTCAAAATTGATGGAGAAATAAGATATTTTCATGATAAAGAACACCTCAGGAACTTCATGCATACCAAACCAGCACTCCAAAAAATTGTAGACAATACCTGAGGAAAAGACAATGAGGATCACAACCCCAGGAAACCCAGCAGAATGAATCCATTGGGTGTGACAAATTAAATGCAAAGTGGGAGAATCCAACAGAAAGAAAAAGTCATGACAAGGCTTTTAAAACTTTTGACTTCATCTCCCTAATGAGGGTATAATTCAATCTTGTTATCGTACTGATTAGTATTTTTCTGATTTTAGAGTTGCACACCTTTCCTTGGTCTGTACTGGCTATTTATCATCTTCTTATGTCTACTTTTTAATTGGGTTGTCTATTAATGAGCTGTAAGAGTTCTTTATATATTCTGGTCATAGGTTATATGCATTGTAAATATGGTCTGTTTAAGGACTACTTTTCATTTTAATGATGTCATTTAAAGTTCTAAATTTTGATGGAATCTCATTTATCAATTTTTTTCTTTTATTCATCATGTTTTGTGTATCCTAAGTAGTTCTGGCCTACCCTAAATTCATAAACATTTTCCCTTATAATTTCTTCTTAAAGTTTTATACTTTTAGGCTTTCTTATTTAGGTTCATAGATCCCTTCAAGTTATTTTCATGTATGGAAATAAAGGGTTGAGGTTAATTTTTTGTATACGGATACCAGGTGTTCTAGTGCCATTTGCTGAAGACACTATCTCTTCCTCAGCTCTTGAATTGAGTTTATCTCTTATAAAATGCAAATGTTAAATAATCTTTCAAAACTCAGTGGACCATATGCGTGTGGTTCTATTTCTAGATTCTCTGTTTTATTCAAATGATCTCTATGTCTTTCCTTACACCAACACTGCCTTGATTACTGTAGCTTTAGAAGAACTCTTAAAATTAGGAACTAAACGTCTTCCAACACTGTTTTTTGCCTTTCTTTTCTTTCTTTAACTTTTCTAGGTCCTTTGTACTCCTACATAACTTTTAAATTTCAATATCCAATTCTTCATTTATAGCAAGTATACACAGACCTGAATTTTTATATATACCTTGTGTTTTCTAATCCTGCTGAATTCAAATACAAGTTCTAGGGTCTCCTAGAGATTTCTTAGTATTTTCTCTGTAGTTGATCATTTCATCTACATATAAGGATTTTACTTTGACCTTGCCAATCCTATCCTAATTGTGTCATTTTATTGCCAGACTATTTTGGTTGGGCCTGGGTTTCAAAGTTTAATGAACAGATAAAGAGTAAGCATATCTGCCCTTGTTCCCCACCTTAAGGAGAAACCATTGTATTTTCTCCATTCATATAAGGCATTCTCACTGGAAGTATGGAGTACATGTCTTTAATCTGTTGAGAAGATTCTGTTCTACTTCTAGTCTCCTGATAGCTTTTACCATGAACAGCTGTAGAATTTAGTCCAATAATTTGTCTGCAACTACTGACAGGATCATATGACTTTTTCCTTTCCTCTGTTAAAATGATGACTTTTGGGGGTGGATCTTCCAATGCTGAACCAACACTGCCATCCCTATAACAAAACCACTTTCTACCTACTGCCAGATCTGACTTCTAGCAGTTTATTTTGTTAAACAAATTTCTATCTATGTTCATACTTTTTTCTTCTATTATCTTTATCCAGTTTTAGTATTAACACAATGTTGATTTCCTAAAATGAGGGGAGAAGTGTTCTTTCTTTTTTCTACTTTAATGGTTTGATATAATTTATCAGTTAAAATGTATATGAGCCTGCTGTTGTCATATAGGTAGGTTTTCAAGCTAGGAATATACTTTCTTTAATAGGTGCTATTCAAATTTTATATTTCCTCCAGAGTTAGTTTCATTAATTTTTCTTCCAAGGTACTTCTTAGAAGTTGTCAAATTTATTTCAAAAAAGATTTTTGTAATATGCTTTCTATATCCTTTTAAATTCTGTAAAATCTGAGGTAATGTCTCCTAGATCTTGATATTGTAATTTTAAAAGTGTATAATTGATATTGTGTAATAGGAAGAAAAGGTCTATGGGAGCAGGGGAAGTGGGAGGGGTAGGGGAAAGGAAAAAAGGGAAAAGAAAATAAATGAGAGAAGGAAAAAAATGGAAACAAAGTCTTTGCAAATAGGGAAGGGGGGGTGAAGGGAGGGCAGGGGAATGGGGAAAAAATAAGAACCAAGATACTCATGTAATGGTACAAGATCCCAATGATGAATGTAACTGTATTGTATACCTAAAATGTACCAATAAACTTAATGGAAAAAAAAGAAAAATCTGAAATATGATAAAGTGGTTGGAAAAGGGGTGAGAGAGGTGAGAAAATCAGCATTGGGTGCTGGAAAACAAATTAGCTGAGTGGCCCAATTTACTCTACCACAAAATTGGAAAAGAACTAACAGAGACAACAAAAATATTTAATTGGATAATGAGTATCAGAGGCTTAACTAGTCCTCATTATAACATGCATATTATAATCAATGTTTTAATTTTAAACATTTTAAAATTACATTTTCTAGCTGAAATGCTCATTAATGTCTAAAATAAGCATTCCAGGAATGATTGTAAGCATCCTAAATACTGTGAAATAAAATACTGTAAAATAGAGAACAGGAAGCACCTCTCATCGACCTGCCAAATCCTATCAAATTATTGCAGCCCTAGTGTCCTCCAAATCAATTAATTTTCTGACATGCAAGCAATAGGCTCTTGTAAGCTAGTTATCTATTAAATCTTTACTGCATGCTAGCAAATATGATGGAAGTATGTTGAATATTAATTCTAGAGCAAATGCATCAGGTGGGTATGATGTTGCACTATTACTATGATTGTTATTTCCAGTTGGTGATTAAGAAACTAAGACACAACAAGCAAGGTAACTTTCTCTTAGTCCCACTCCGAAAGGAGCAGGAGCGTGACTGAAACCAGGATCATCTAGATGCACAGTCCCTACGAATGCCCTTGGTTGAACTTATATCTCTGGAATATTGAGATTCTGAAACCTGGCTTCAATGGATTGAAGAGTTCAAAAATATGCCAAGACCACCGTGGCTTCATTGATCTGAACTGAAGCCAAAGATAAATACATTTTAATATCTTAAGTGATTTCAAATACAGCTATGATTGAAAATGTGCAGCACAGAGGGAAGAGACTGTACAGCACAGTGAGTAAGGCCTTGGCCACTAAGTTCAGTCTGTGCAGGTTTGAGCCACAATTACCTATGGATACGTTGGTTCACGTTTTCCCCATCTAAGTGTAAAGTGGAAATGGGGAGTATGATTTTATCGACCTGATTAGATTGTTAAGAGGACTGAATGACTTAATATTTGTAAAGTATCTGGAGATAATAACTGCTATGTTGGTAATTGTTAAGTAAAGAAAGGACACTATGGAAACAGATGATTTGCTTCAAACAGATATTGACAAATTCACTTACCTTTTAATCCCATAAACTTTTCACTTACAAAATGAGAATAACTGAATCTTCTTATTTACCTCTCCCACTTTCTCCTCTTCTCCATGAGTTTAATTTATTGCGATTTTATTTATTGTTTTAGAAAAAATATTTAACCACAGTAATTTATACTATTTTATTTTTGAAGTATATTGGGAAGTTTCAAAGTTGATTTTTGAATTCTTTAAAAACACCTAAAAATTTTAGTATTTACTGTCATTTGTAAATTGCTCAGTTCATTCTCACCATTTGGGCAGTGCTGGGGTTCTTTTCCATCCACATGAATGGATTAGTGAACACAGGAAAGCATTATGGGAAGGATATAGAACTTAGGTTCCCTTGAATTTTTATTAGTTCATTTACAGAAAAGCACAATAACAAACTGACACCGAAATAAGATAATGTTCTTCTTTTTCAGAGGAGGTTTGTATTGAGCTATATAGCCTTTCTTTTTCTTTGTAAAGAGAAATACAGGAACTAATATTATTTGGGCCTCGGCAACTTCCAGGCAAAAGTTGCTGATAGAAGAAAACACATGATAACTTCCATTTTTGTGGAGGTGGGATAATTTCAGTTTAGAAGATATATGCAAATATGGGAGAAGGGAAATTTATTTCCAGATCTGTTTTGCAAGGCTAAATACCTGCTGAATCCATGATCTGTGCTTTTTTTCTACACAATGTGATTGGATTGGTCCAAGACAGGTAAAAGTAATCAGGTAAGTCTTGTATTTTGCAATATTTGTGTTAGGTGTTATTTCCATAAGCCTTGAAAGTATTGTTTTGTTATGCTTCAAATTTCTATGCTACATCAATTTGTTTTATAAATATTTATTCATATTTTGTTTTCCCCATGAGACCACAAACTCCACAAAGTTTATGTCTATGTCTTCTACAAATATAAACTAATGTATGAATGTGTCTCTGAGCTAGGTGGTGAGATTGCAATTTTTATTCAGAGAGATAAATTATTGATTTGGAAAGATTAAAGATTGGGGAGAAGGTCAGAAAATCATATGAAGGAAGGACACAAACTCTTGTCTGTCCTACCAACATACCTACCTGAATCGACTCAGGTTTTTCTAGCCAAGATCCATATGCAAGGAAAGATTAAAAAATGTATACTTTTGAGGTAAATAATACAACATGCATTGGAAGGGTTGGAGCCAGCAGCCTAGACTGTATACTCATTTAGGTGTTCGATGGAGAATCATGGTTCAAAAGTCCTGCATTGAGGAAGGAGAAGAGACTGGATCCTCTGCTACAGCAACCATAGGAGTGTCCAAGGGAATGGATTGCTTGAGAAAACATGGAGAAATACATTGAAAAAAGTTGTAGAATAAACCACACTTAACTGTGTATAATCCTGAATCGGGTACTATTTTTGCTCCTTGAAGAAGTACAATAGTAGCCAATTGTCTTCATTAATGGCAAGGAGTAGAAGGACAGGCTCAAGTCCAGCCATAGTATGTTTTTGGTGTTTCTTCTATATTTGCCATCTGACAGATGCAGAAGTTGCCAACAATGACAGCACTTTCTTGTGCAGGTTGCATGGATGACACCAGGCCTCAACATTAGACAGAGGAAGGGCAGCATTCCAGCAGTTTTGCAGCACAACAACAAAGGAACAAAAGTAGAGCTACTTCAGAGCCTTGTTTTTAAGGGATCAGTACTTTGGATGCAAGAATGTGTCCCACCCTACTATGCAGCAGATGCAGAAAAAGGATTTTTGTTCTTGCTGTTGTTGTTTCAGGCTGCCTAGGTGCCCCTGGAAATACCAGACCTCCTGTCTTGGCAGGATCAATGCCAGCTTTGATGGCTGCTGTCGAACACCCTTTGTGAGAAACAAGCTGGTGAGTGCATGGGTATTGAAGGATGAATCTGCACTCCTGATTTATTGACAATGAAGAAGGGTGCTTAAAGCAACACAGAAAGAGTCAGCAGATGTCCTGACTCTGTACACACTTGGATTTCTGAAGCTGTGATACAAATTGGATATCTTGCACACACACACACACACACACAAAACCCTTGGAAATAACTTTATTCCCTTTATTTAGTTGAAATGATGCTCTTAGTTCCTGAATGAGACATTTCCATGGAGCATCACAGGGCTACTTAGGATCCCCTGACTTGGCTCAATCAGCTACTCCATCCCCATCTTACTTCTTTTTCCCTAAATAAATTGTCTTAGATGCCTTTGTCTTTCAAAACAATCCATGTATATCTAAATCACTCCTTTCCTTTTTTTTATTCCCTACTTCTTTTTTACTATCATAATAAATGTACCTAGCATACCTAATTTGAATTAATTATCAATTTTTATAACAAAATAGTACCTTTGTTCATTCTATTTTTGGATAAATCATTCTCTAACTCTTCCAGGGAAGTTAAGCATACTTCTTTGTTATCATTGTTTTATTAGAAACTACTTTCTAAGAACAGTTTCAGGTTCATAGCAAAATTAAAAAGGTGGTAAAGAGATATTCCATATACCCCTTCCCATTCTGAAAATCTCCCAGTAGAGTGGTCTACTTGTTACAACCAGTGGCCCTTCATTGATACATCATTTTCCCGCCAAGGTGTACATTAGTGATCACTGGTAGTGGTGTACATTCTATCGGTTTGGAAAACGTAAACTGACACATATCCACAATTCTAGTATTATAAATAGCTTTTTCTCTCCCCTCTAAATCCTCAAACACATTTTCATCTTTACTTCTCTCACTACTTCTTACATATACTACCACCCTACTGGTCCTGATATTATTTATATTGCATATTTGTTTTCTCTTGGACTATTTCCTTAACAATAGGAAATAATGTCCATAATTTTATACTGATGTACTTAACATAGCAACAAATCCATCCAGTTATCAAAAATAGCTTTCCTTTGGGTATCAGTATGAGACTTCAGTTATGATTTGAGTTTTTTATAGACAATGGTACAGCCCAGAGGATGAAATTAATATTTCAGAAGGCTAGTCAATCCAATTTCTTTATTAGTCGCTTCAAAACTCTACAAACAACCTAGATTTGAGAGATTACGTAGACAACATGAGATCCAATTTAGCATAATTCTAGGTTTGGAAGAAATAAATTTATACATCAAGGTGATCTTGCTTAAGGAAGAAACAAAACAAAGCAAACAGAAGAAGCTGGGCTTGATGGAACATGTCTGTAATCTCAGCACTCTGGAAGCAAGAGGCATGAGGATCTCACTTTAGTAATCTAGGAAGACCCTGTCTCAAATAAAAAAGAGGGCCAGGGATTTAGTTCAGTGGTGCCCCTGCCTGCCTCGTAAGCACAAGGTCCTGAGTTTGATAAAAAATAAAGATATGAAACAAAACAAATTGTAAAACAGATTTGGTACAGGATCTTGGGAAAGGCTCCTTCTTCTGAGGAACTCTCAGCCTAGACATCATTTGCTTCCAGAAAATTCCCAGTCTCTCTACCATGTATAGAGTTTCCTTTACAGTACAAGAATGAAATGTATTCTGGTAAATGTTACATAGTTTCAATATAAGACATAGTCATAAATAGAATAAAGGAACATTTTATCTTGAAAGGAAGGAGGAGCAAAATTACTGGATATTAATTTTCTACATAATCCCTCATATGAAGATATACAAGGAATTTTCTTTTCTCAAAGCCCACACCAAAGTATGACCTATTTCTCATTTATGAATTGCCTGTCTCTTCCTAATAAAGAATGAGGATTTTATGACCCATTATATTTCTCATTTTCTTTAGAAGCTAGAAAAATGAGGTGTAATGCTAAATTTAGTTATTGTAACTCCACATAACCTCAGTTTCCTACATTTCCTTTTCCTTCTCTTGCATCCATTCAAATTACTTGAATTTTTGTCCTTTATTATTTTTCTAAAATATTATAAATCTTAATGCATTTATGCTTATGTGAAGATACCTCAGATCACCTAGCATAAATATCCAAGTTAGTGTGAATTATTCAACTAGGAATGTAGCATCTGAGGAAAAAAAATCAAGTGGAAATGGAAAAGGTACAAATCTTGAGAAATGGTAAGGACAGAACAGTTGAACTTTCTCCCAATCTCCACTCACTCAACAAAAATCAGAAATATCCTTTTTCTCCCTCTTGTAACAGGGAGACCTAGGGTCAGTGTGAGGGACAGAGGATGAGATTAGCCTACCAGCTGTGTTTTTTACAACGTCACAGCTGGCAGTAAGATGTGTCTCAATGGGACTTGCAGCAAAGCTGAAACTGAGCAGACTGGAAGCTGGATTAGGCAGCATTGGGAAGGTCAGATAGGTAGAATAGAAAGTGACAAGAAAGCCGAAGTCAAACATAGATACCTGAAATCAAAGGTCCCCGATGTGAAACATAAAGAATGGAACAGAGCAAAGAACGGAGAAAAAGATGACAGAGGACAGGCTGAAGCCAATGATTGACACTTATTTTTTCATCTGTCCTGTGATCCATGGCCAGCGTGGCTATATTTAAGGGAATAGTGTAGGACGGACTCAGAGGACAAGGCACATGGTTTTCAGAGTCATGATTCCTAATTAATTCACACGTGTACACAAACATAGAAATGCTTTCAGAAATTGGTCACCCTGTAGGTTGTTGAAACAACTCTATGATTTTTTACTCTGTCCTCTTCAGAAGTCTTCCTAGATAAAAGCAATTGAACTGCTGGTGGTTCAACAAGTTTACCCGGCTTCTTCTGCATCAGTAGCATTTTGTATTTTCAATAATTTCACAGCTACTTCACTGCCATAATTATCATATAAATAACCAAATAAAGGCTTTGGCTAAGCTTTAGTGTACTCCAAGGGAAAATATTTAGTACATACAGCATTGCATTTATTTTATTCTATATATGGTGTTAAAATTTTTTCTCAATCATTAGGTGCAAGAATTCCAAAATAGAGCTATTTCATTAGTATCCAACCTTCCTGTCCCCAGATAGATTAAGTGACTCATGTCTGCCCATACAGCTATAAATAGTTTGGAGCAAGGACTCTTGGTTTTATTCTAAACTGTATGTTCTTTTCTTCATACCACAAGAGCCTCTATAAAGTTGTTTGGACTGCAATAACTTAAAGTTATGACCTTAAACATTATGAGCAGCTAACGACTACTTTAAAATCCAGCAGTGATGAGCAGCCATTTTTCCATTCAGTCTCTCAGCCAAAACTGAGTAACATCTGTGTACCAGGCAGCATATTAGCTGCTGAAAAGTGGACTTCCTTGCTTATTAGGCAACATGCATGAAACAGGAGGGCATCTCCTTGTCTTGGGATAATAACAGCAAGAATAAAACTTGAAAAGTCCACTCCTAATATGCAGAACTCTCATAAAAGCAAAACATATGGTGTGGTTCAGATGTTCACATCACCAGGTTACCCCGAAGCTAAGTGAACAGTGCTTCAGTGCATATGGCCAGCTCTGGAATCATAGAGATGGCAGCAACAAGACACAGAGGATTGGCCCGGGAGCCCCAGGAATCTCCCCAGCATCACTGTGACTACTTCTGGCTTTGGAGACCATGCCAGTCCCAACTACTCCTGCAGCTGCCTCTGCAGCCTGGGTGTCACAGCTTTGGCTTTTGGAGAGGGCTCACGAATAGGTGGAATTTAGGGAGTGCAAAAAGTTCAGTGGAGTAGATCCAAACGCAGAAAGGCTGTGTCCAAGACAATGAAGAAGGAAGGCCAGTCTATCCTCTCCTCTTTGAGAAAGACCTCATGGTTCAGCAAAGAGTACTGAGCGTGGAATATGGTAGACTTGGTTCCACATTCTGACTCTGCCACTGCTCTGTGACAGTGAACAAGATTTCCAGCATCTGTTGACTTCTGTGTCTTTAAGTAAATGAGTACAATCACACTTTCTCAGCATGTTTTTTTTTGTTTTATGTTTCTTTTGGTATCAGAAATCAAACTCAGGACCTTGTGCCTGTGAGGCAGGAAGCAGAACCACTGAGCTAAATCCCCGGCCCTCTGCATGGTTTATTTAAAAGTGAAATCATAGGGATGGATGTGCATAATAAATGGAAGGGAAAGAAGCCAGTTGTTGATAGGCAGGTATGAGAACATTTAGTTTGTTTTAAAATGAGTGCTGAGTGGGAATGCAAGAAGAGCAGAGATAAACAGGATGTGATCTATCTATAAGGCTTTAGGAGAAACCCTTGAAAACTCTAGACCAAACTAGAGACTGAAGTAACTAAAGACTGGAACTTTTCCTTCATATTTTCAAGTTGAATTGTGGTAGATTATGAATGAAATGTTGCTCTGTGTGTTTGTGTGTATGTGTGTTTCCATGTCTGTAAATAAGTATATGGCCGGGGATTTAGCTCAGTGGCATTGTGCCTGCCTTGAAAGCACAAGGTCTTGAGTTCGATCCCAGGTACCAAAAAACAAAAAAAAAGAAATATAAAAATTATAGTGTATATTTAACTTAAAAGATTTAAAAAATGTAAAAGGCACATTGTCATTAATGCCCCTCAAAATACTCTCCTTCACTTTGAGCACATTTATTGTATCCTTGCGGCCTTTCATCTCTTCTGAAGCAGTTTTGAAGTCCTGTCCTTTTTTTGTCTTTAGCTTCACTTTCATTGTTTCCTTGATGCCCTCAATCAATTCAAAAAGTTTACCTTTTGTGGTCATTTTGAGTTTGGGGAAGACTCAGATATTCCATAGTGCCAGAACTCAGTGAATAGAGTGGATGAATACACACCATAATGTTTTGCAAGCCTGCAATTGTCTTGGATGGCATTTAGCAGTAGCTTTCACCATATTTTTGATCATATGTAGTGAGGATACCCATGAAAGAGGATTTCCAGAACTGCTTCAGAAAGTGTCAAGAACAATGGGATAGATATGTTGGAAGGGAGGGAGATTATGTTTGGTGGGAGTTAGTGGCCAAGTGTCTTATATTGTAATAGTTTAAATTGCAACATTCAGTGTGTATTTCAGTTTAACTGTTTTTGTAACCTATAAAGAGAAGTAATAAATTCTATGCAGATAACTGTATAAAGAGCTAGAGCACATTACATGCCTCTATGGATAAATTTGCTTTTTTTTCTTTGCCATTTAAAGTGATAACATTGGGGTTTCTGGTTACTGGCATCTTCCATAGGAGATGCCACAAAACTGCTGAAATTGATGGGCTATACCTGGGAAATTGATGGAGTATAGAACGTTAGACTTAAAGGAAGTAGGAGATACTCCTACAAAAGGGACTGGTGTTATCCAAGCGGTTGAAAATGATCATGTGACTGTCTATTGAGGAAGCCTATTCAGTTGTTCTGCCAGGAAACCTCAGAGTAAAAAGGAAAGAGGAAAAGACTTGTAATTCAACATCTTCGTTTGAGCTCTAATTCTACAACACAAAATTTGCAAGTCATGGGACCCAGATGTGCTAAGTTCCAAATTTAAATGCTTCACTTGTTTTTTCTCCTCTTTAGGTGTGAAACAAACAATATTACAAAAGATCAAATGAAACTGTAGATTTTAAAAGTGTATTCATTCATTCATTCTTTCTTTTCTTTATTCAATGTTATTTGAGGTCCTATAAAGGGATGCCAATATAACAGTTTTCAAAGTCTAGTGGAAGAAGGCACTTAAAATACAATACAGAACAAAATTTCAGATGGGGCAATAAATTCAAGAGATATACTCTGGAACATGGTTAACAATATATTGTTTTCCTGAGCACCTGGAAGGAAGCTCCCCACCACCATCCCAGGCTCCTAGGGCAGTGAAGCTTGGCCAGTTCCAGCACCCGGAAGGAAGCTCCCCTGCTGCCATCCCAAGCTTCTAGGGCACAGAAGGTGAGCCTCGTGGGCTCCAGAAGCATCCCCCTCCCCCCCGCCACGTGGAAATGAGAAGCCACATAAACAAGCCTCAAAAACAGACTTCCAGATCACCTACAGCAACCTCAAAGGGAAACAAGATGGAACACTCTGATACTCAACCACCTAGACTCTCTGAACTGGCAACAAAAGAGGATCTGGGAAAAATGAAATCAGAAATAATTACTCAGATAACAGCAAAGATTTTGCTCATGGTGCAAGGCATGATTAATAAATCTAGAGAGGACACAGATAAAAAAAAATAGAGGATCTGAGGAACATGATGGAATCCCAACATAGGAAACAAATGGAATCCATAAAACAGATACAAACAGATTTCCAAGAGATTAAAAACTCCATCGAAAGTCTGCAGAGCAGAATGAACCAATGTGAGGATAGAATTTCAGATATAGAAGATAAGATTGCAATTAGTGAGGAGGAAAAGAAAAATTTCTTTAAAATTGTTAAGGAACATGAGAAATCAATCCAGCAGCTGCTAGACAATGCAAAGAAGAATAGCATAAGACTGATTGGAGTCAATGAACAAAGAGGAGAGAGTGCAGATGACATAAAAAAACTCTTCACAGAAGTGATGGTAGAAAACTTCCCAAGCAGGGGAAAAGAACTTGACATATAGATAAGTGAGGCATATAGGACTCCAGCTAACCTTAATCAAAAAAAAATCTACACATAGGTATATAATAGTTAGGATTCCAGAAATCCAACAGAAGAATAAAATTCTACAAGCAGTGAGAGAAAAGAAACAAATCACATACAAAGGAAAGCCCATCAGAATCACAGCAGACTTCTCAATGCAAACCCTCAAGGCAAGAAGAGCTTGGAGTGATGTATTTCAAGCCCTAAAGGAAAACAGCCTCCAACCCAGATTGATGTATCCTGCAAAACTATCTTTCAAAATTGATGGAGAAATAAGATGCTTTCATGATAAAGAGCACCTCAGGAACTTCATGCATACCAAACCGGCACTCCAAAAAATTTTAGACAATACCCTAGGAAAAGACAATAAGGATCACAACCCCAGGAAACTCAGCAGAATGAATCCATTGGGCGTGACAAATTAAACACAAATGGGGAGAATCCAACAAAAAGAAAAAGTCATGACAAGGCTTTTAAAACTTTTGACTTCATCTCCCTAATGAGTGTATAATTCAATCTTATTATTGTACTGATTAGTATTTTTTGATTCTAGAATTGCACACCATTCCTTGTGCTATACTGGCTATTTATCATCTTCTTATGTCTACATTTTAATTGGGTTGTCTATTAATGAGCTCTAGGAATTCTTTATATATTCTGCTCATAGGTTATATGCATTGTAAATATGGTCTATTTAAGGACTACTTTTCATTTTAATGATATCATTTAAAGTTCTAAATTTTGGTGGAATCTCACCAATTTTTTTTCTTTTATACATCATGGTTTTTGTATCCTAGGTAGTTCTTGCCTACCCTGAATTAATAAATATTTTCCCTTACAATTTCTTCTTAAAGTTTTACACTTTTAGGCTTTCTTATTTAGGTTCATAGATCCCTTCAAGTTATTTTCATGTATGGAAAAAAAGGGTTGAGGTTAAAAAAAAGGGGGGGGGGTGAGGTTAATTTTTTATATATGGATACCAGGTGTTCTAGTGCTGTTTGCTGAAAACACTATCTCTTCCTTATAGAATATAGAGTTTATATTCTATAAAATGCTAATGTTAAATAGTCTTTCAAAACTCGGTGGACCATATATGTGTGGTTCTATTTCTAGATTCTCTGTTTTATTCAAATGATCTCTATGTCTTTCCTTACACCAACACTGCCTTGATTACTGTAGCTTTAGAAGAAGTCTTAAAATTGGGTGCTGAACGTCTTCCAACACTATTTTGGTTTTTGTTTTTGGCTTTTCTAGGTCCTTTGTACTCCTACATAACTTTTAAATTTCAATATCCAGTTCTTCATTTATAGCAAGCATACAGAGGCCTGAATTTTTATATATACCTTGTGTTTTCTAATCCTGCTAAATTCAAGTACAAGTTCTAGGGGCTCCTAGAGATTTCTTAGTATTTTCTCCATAGATGATCATTTCATCTACATATAAAGATTTTGCTTCTGCCATGCCAATCCTATCCTAGTTGTGTCATTTTATTGCCAGACTATTTTGGTTTAGACCTGTGTTTCAAAGTCTAATGGACAGATGAAGAGTAGGCATATATGCCCTTGTTCCCCACTTTAGGGAGAAAGCATTGTATCATCTCCATTCATAGAAGGAGTTTTGTTGGAAGTATGGAGTACATGTCTTTAATCTGTTGAGAAGATTCTGTTCTACTTCTAGTCTCCTGATAGCTTTTACCATGAACAGCTGTAGAATTTAGTCCAATACTCTTTCTCCAACTAGTGACAGGATCATATGGCTTTCTCCTTTCCTCTGTTAAAATGATGACTTTTGGGGGTGGATCTTCCAATGCTGAACCAACACTGCCATCCCTATAACAAAACCACTTTCTACCTACTGCCAGATCTGACTTCTAAGAGTTTGTTTTGTTAAACAAATTTCTATCTATGTTCATAGTTTTTTCTTCTGTTATCTTTATCCAATTTTAGGATTAGCACAATGTTGATTTCCTAAAGTGAGGGGAGAAGTGTTCCTTCTTTTTTCTGCTTTAATGGTTTGATATAATTTATCAGTTAAAATGTATATGAGCTTGCTGTTGTCATATAGGTAGGTTTTCAAGCTAGGAATATACTTTCTTTAATAGGTGCTATTCAAATTTTATATTTCCTCCAGAGTTAGTTTCATTAATTTGTCTTCTAAGTTACTTCTTAGAAGTTGTCAAATTTATTTCAAAAAAGATTTTTGTAATATGCTTTTTATATCCTTTTAAATTCTGTAAAATCTGTGGTAATGTCTCCTAGATCTTAATATTGTAATTTAAAAATGTATAACTGATATTGTGTAACAGGAATAAAATGTCTAAAAGAGCAGGGGAATTGGGAGGGGTAGGGGAAGGGAAAAAAGGGAAAGGAAAAAATATGAGAAGAAGAAAAAAATGGAAACAAGGTCTTTGCAAATAGGGAAGGGTGGAGGGGGTGAAGGGAGGGCAAGGGAAGGGGAAAAGAAATAAGAACCAAGAGACTCGTGTAATGGTACAAGATCCCAATGCTGAATGTAACTGTATTGTATACCTAAAATGTACCAATAAAGTTAATGGAGGAAAAATAATAATAATAACTTTTTTAAAAAACCAAAAAAACACAATATATTGTATTCCTTAAATCTGCCAAAAAATTTCCATATTTCATTGTAATGTAAGGTTTTTAGTATAAAATATAAAAATTACTTCAATTAAAATTATTTTCTATATGGGAAGTGTTTAAAAATACAATTTGGTAAGAGCCATAAGGGTATTGAGGCCACAAGGAAAATAATCATAAGGAAGAACTACATTTTCTTTGAAAACTATAAAACATTTATAAAAATCATACATTGTTTTCTAGTGGAAACAAGCTTGCCTTGTATCTACCCCAAAGAATGATTTGCCTATGAATTACCAAACTTATTGCGTTTTGCATACATCTCAGAAAAAGATAAATGTTGGTTTAATCCTGTAGATTTTAGACAACTTTCTATAAACTGGAAGTGGCAAACCTATGGCATGTGTGCTGCGGTGGGCTGTTTGCATCATTGAAAGCTTTAAAAGGTTCACCATCACTGCTATAATAGACCAGCACATGAACTGTTGCCTCCACAATCTAGACACACACACACACACACACACACACACACACACATACACACGCACCCACTTCTGAATCCCTTCAATTCTTCTTCTTTTTCTGAAATAATCTTGTTACTTATAATTTGGTCTACAATCATCTTCCAGATACAGAAATGACTTACTTTTTAAAAAACAATTACTTGTAAAGCAAATGTCCTGCAGCCAGAGCAGCTCCAGATAATTGGGATGATTGCCTAACTGCCAGGGTTTTGCTGCCCATTAGGATAGTTTTATTATCCTAGGCACGGGATGGAGATTCTCTGTCAATTCCTCTCATTCTGTTAGGCAAGATCTGAGAGCAAATAGAATTACCACCGCCACAACTGTGAGCCGTCTTTCTGTCTGGGCCTTGATCAGACTCACAGATGTCTATGAATGTTTGAGAATGTTTTTCATTTCAAACAGCAGTGCTTGTGAAGGAAAATCAGCATCTTCGGAGATTCTCAAGATAAAGATAGTTAACCCTTCTTCAACAAACCTCAGGGACTAACCTCTGTGCCCCTGATCTTAGAAGCTACAAACTTCAGGCTTCTAATTGCCTGGATACATTATAAGATTCCCTTCTATGTTAATAGCTTTTACATTTAGAGGGAAGTTTTCCATATCATTAATCACTTCTGACAAAGGAAGTGCCAACCTTTTTTATAACCCATGAGCACTAATACTCATATAGCTGATTGTTTTTATGTATAAACAACATTTTCCTCATTAATTCTATGAAATATCAGCTCAAAATGATCGCCCAGGTTTAACTGTGTGGAGCTCAACTAACCTTCCTATGTAGTTTTCTAGACACTTCTTTCATTGTATTATTTCCTTTGAGTAGGTAAATAAACTTATTTTTTAATGTGTCAGTGGAATTTGGAGTAGATACGAAACATTCAACCTCCACGAAGTCCCTTGTTTGCTGATGTCACTATTTATAAATACTCCATTGTTTGACAATAAAATAATTACAGAGCAGACTTTTTTTTCTACTTTTACCATCTAAGTGGTACTTTTTTCTCACTTAAACCTTGGGCTGAATATAAGATAAGATGATTTAATCTCATTCCTATGCTATTTCCTTCTCTTCTTCATTTTAGCAAATGGCATCATCATCTCTATAATTTTTCAAGTCATAATTCTAGTCGATTTCATTGAATTTTATTTTTCTCCCTCGTTCTTCTACATCCACTCATCAACAAACTATGCCAATTCTATTTGTTCAGCATAAGTGGAAAGCAAATACTTTCTCATTGTCTATCTACTGTCAACAAACCTGACCTGATCACCACTGTGTTTCATCAGAAATCCTACAGGAAGAGTCTTTGAGCGAGTCTTCCCATTGTTCTCTTGTCTCCTTGAAATTCTTTCTCCAATAACATTCAGGGACCTTCTATAATATCATAACTCTAAATACTGACTTTTACCTAGTGGCAGTATCACATGTCAGACTGTTAGAAATGCACAATCTTGGGTCCCACCCCAGACCCACTGAAACATAATATGAATCAAGCAATTTCTTGGGATTTATGGATGCAATAAATTTGAAGGGCATTGAGTTAGAACATCAATCAATTTTGCTTCAATCTTTCAATGTCTTCTCATTTTAGCTATGATGTAGTCAATGAACCCCCAACTATTTATTGTGGTTCATGAATCTCCGTCTATTATGGCCTTGCTGCAACCTCTGACCTCCTTTTATTCCTTCCCTCCTTATAAATAATAGCTACAAGCTACAAGAATGATCTTTCTGCACTTACAACATGTCTTGATGTCTGTGTGGGGCCTATTCCTTCTGCCTATAATGCTCTTCCTTCATGCTTTTGCAGCTGGCTCTTTCCTGTCATGTCGATTATAGTTTATATATAATTTGGCCCAGAAATATTATAGTTTTCTTTATCCAATCAGAGTAGTCACAAGATTATCTGTTTCTGAGCTCTAAATTAATTCTGTTTAGTATTTTATTGGCATTTGACTTTTAAAATCTGTTTGCTTATTATTTCTTCCTGCTTTCTATAAAATTCCTTGTCAATCTTACTCTTTGCCCTAGCTGCAGCACTTCAAATGGTACAACTTGCTATTGATTGCAGGAAGCCTGCCAAAACATATTGAAAGGACAAATGAACAAAGGAAAGAAATGTTGTAGCAATGAGCACATAGAGAACATTTCAAGAAGGAGTCCAGGCAAGAGTCCTGGAGAAACTAGAAAGGAGCCGGAACTGGGGATTTCTATATCTATGTCTAATTTTCTTAAATCCAGGATTAGAGAAGGGTTTTAGTATTTAAGGAACAATATTCTGAATATTCCATACTTCCTGAATTGTAGATTTGCTTTACTACTACACCCCCTTGCCCACAAAGAAACACTGTATGTCCTTTATTTTCTTAAAAATTTTTCATAATTTATCAGAATTTGGACTGCTAAATGGTAAATGATAAGTGGTAAATGGTCTGTGATGGATTGTTCACCTGCCATGTCAAGTGAATGCAGACTCATTCATTGCCTTTCATAAGCTCTCTCTAGCTCTAGCCCTGTAAGTACTTAGATCAAATAATCTGAAATATCTGTAGGGCCCAGGAAAGTGGCATAAATTCTATGCAGTCGAGAAGCTGTGGTAGAAATTGTGGGAAAGGGAAAATGTAAACCTACTACTAGTCTCTCTTTTCCTTCCCCAGCTTCGAACCTATCCCAAAATGATCTAATGGGTTCTCATATGTATTGCTTTTACTTCAGGACAGAATAACCCATTCACCTCTGTGAGGCCAGGGCCCTTACTTGACCTTTTCTACTTCTCCTAGAACTAGGACACGAATTGGCCCTAAACAGGAACTCAATCCATATATACTGCATGAGTGAATTAAGGGGATATGTATCTGCTAAAGAGTGTTTCTGAGAGAGATAGGAAGGGTTGAAACAGAAGTCTAGGAGAAGGGATGTCCCCTTCAATGAGACAAGACAGACTTTCAAAACAGCTATCACTACAGTACCATATTTTTAATGGTCTCTTTCTATATTTTTAGCAGAGGAAGAAGTGTGCCAGACACAATTCACATTCCATTTTAACATCCACTATTTACCTTTGGCACAATTATATTCTGTAAGTAGGCTTCTCACTCAAACTCCTAACTCTTGCTTCTGACAGCATCAACTTTTACGGGTATAGAGAGAATAGAGGTAGGCTTTCAGATGGCAGAAATGACTGGAGGCTTTATGTAAAAAGTCAAAATTAATCACCTAGCATGTGCAAGGCTTTGGGCTCAATCTGCAGTGCACGCGTGAGCGCACACACACACACATACACACACACACACACACAAGTAATGATGCAAGACCTCACCTATTGGAATGTCTTGTCTTAGGTATGCTAGGTTTAACCTAAAAAAAATACGTCAAAGATCTGTCTAAGTGGCAGGTAACTGGCAGCAACACTGTTCCTACAGTCCAGATCCTTCCCTTTATACAACATCATGGTAACATCTTGGAATGCCTTTCAGGTAACAATATTGACATTAAATCACTGACGATGCTATTAGGAGCCACAGCCAGAAACAAATGAGCAATCAGTTAAACAACCCTATATTGGTAAATGTGATGCTTGGTCAAAGAGAAGAGATTAAAGTATGTACTAATAAATAATTTCATGAGAAAGTACTAGAGGTTTCTTAGGATTTAATCTTAGAATGGAAAACAAATATTGCATGCCCATTCTAATGTTGACTACAGATGAAATAGATGATTTTCTACCAGATTTTGGCAAAGCATAGTGAGGGCAATGCTATTTAGAATAGGCTAAGGGGAAAGCAAGCAAGTAAACAAAAAAACAAAACTTGCATCAAACGACTAGCTCTGGCAAATTTGAGAGGTGTGAATTTAGAGAAAATACTAAATGTCTGAGATTTTTAAAATTTGCACCAAATGTGGCTAATAAAATTGTTTACCTCTTTGTGTATGTGGATGGCACATAGAAATGGACAGAGAGATGCCAGAGGGGGAAGGAATGAGAAAATGAGTGTTGAGCATACAGCATGTACCACACAAATTGTGAATGTTATTTTGTTATAGTTAATTCAAATACAGTTTGCACTATGGCAAATATATAGATATAAAAATAACATAATAAAATGACCAGCGGTTGCAAGTATTTATTATTAAAAACATGGCTGTGCAAAATTTTTCTTGTTATTTTCCTAAGGGGCAAAAAATCATCTAAACTAAATGGGTCATAACTTTCCCCAGTTATACATAGACTAAATGCGAACAAGTTTAGCTATTATTATTCTTATTATCATTTGTGGATATTTCAAAGCATTACATGACAGCATGTCTCCTATAGATCTTCCCAAATCCAACTTGGTCATATTTTATAAGCGCTTTGATTGTTATCATTTTTAAATCACATGACAGTTTCTTTCTTTTCTCTATTATTTTAATGTAAAGTTGTAATAGCCACCAATCCATACTCCTGAAAGTCAATGAAAATCACTTAAGGATGTCTGGTTGTGATGTTTTGTGATTACTTTTTTTAGCTGTGTTTTACACATTACTTTTATGGGTAGATAGGGAGGGAGGTAGAAATTCACCATTAAAATATTTTTAATGGTTGCTCTTGGAATATTCTCTTTTTACTTCTTGCATTTAACGTATTGTTTTACAATCATATGTATTGTTCCAATTTTCTCAACTAGATTTAAGAATAATAATAGCAAGAATATCATTGGGTTTTATTTGTTTATTTTTCCATTAAGTTTATTGGTACATTTTAGGTATACAATACAGTTTCATTCATCATTAGGATCTTG
The DNA here is from genome assembly GCF_053883595.1 of Heterocephalus glaber. Taxonomy (NCBI): domain Eukaryota; kingdom Metazoa; phylum Chordata; class Mammalia; order Rodentia; family Bathyergidae; genus Heterocephalus; species Heterocephalus glaber. Next base: position 4,541,444 of record NW_028258463.1, read on the forward strand.
TACCTTTACATGATATATCTTGGTTCTTATTTTTTCCCCATTCCCCTGCCCTCCCTTCACCCCCTCCACCCTTCCCTATTTACAAAAACTTTGTTTGCATTTTTTTCCTTTTCTCACATATTCTAGAAAATGACAATGAAGGTCACAACTCCATGAGGCCCAACAGAGCAAATCCATCAGGCAAGGAAAGAAATTAGAGGGAGAGGGGGAAAAATAAAAAAGTGCCAACAACAGTAAAATAACATGACACTGATAAGTCAGTTATAGTTATCAATGTTAATGGCCTTAATTCACCAATCAAAAGAAACAGACTGGCAGAATGGATTAAGAAGCAAAATCCAACAATATGCTGTATACAAGAAATGCACCTAGTTTAAAAAAAAACACTCATAGACTGTAAGTAAAAGGATGGAAAACAGTTCTCCGTGTGACAGGAACCTGGAGAAAAGCAGGGTTAGCTATCTTATTTGCAGACAAAGTAAATTTCAAACCAAAACTAATTAAGAGACACAAAGAAGTTCACTACATCCTTGTAAAGGGAATAATCCAAGAGGAAGAGATGATAATCATAAGTATATATGCACCAAATACTAATGCCCCCAAGCATACAAAACAAATATTAAGGGAGATGAAAAACCAAAAAAGCTCTAATTCAATTTTAGTGGGAGACCTTCAATACCCCACTGTCACAAAAAAAATCATCTAAAAGAAAATCATTGTTTTTGTTTTTATAATCCACTTATTCAGCACATATATGAAAACATAAAATAGATGTCCAATAAATATAGTTTATTTAAAAATTGCCCCATATTTCACAAAATATTACAGAACTTTAGATTCCGTATCTGTAAAAAACAGTATCCTATATTATAACATTAAATTCTAGGAAGGGTTTAGACAGTGAACATGTATATTGACCACATGATCTGGCATATAGTAAAAGCTTAGTAAATATAGACATATACCCATTGCCTAGGTTCTGAAAAACATGGACCCTTGATTTCTTAGACTTTTTGCTAGAATCACTCTTCCCTCTAATGAAAGCTGTCCTGTAACACCAGATCCCCATTTCTACTGGGAACATCAGCTTCCTTCACCAGACTCTCTGCCTAGCCTTTGTATAACCATTTATTAATCTCTTATTTTTTATTAATCCTTAAGATCTTTTTGTTGTTGTTTCTCTACAATATACAGTGAGAGACACCATCCACTGGTTGAAACCGAAAAAGAGCATGATACGACTACTGCACAGATAATCTGCTAGTATTTTAGGAAATGGATTCCAAATATGTCCTTTAAAATATTTATACAGATTAACTCAGATTTGGTAAAACTAAGAACAATACAGAAGAGCATGTTTGTTCTCTTTTTTTCTGGCTTTCCTTGCCTTCTCCTGGCATAGAAACCTCACCAGATGAATGAAAGATGGTAGTGCAGAGGGAGGAAGGACTTGTAAACTCCATCGACACAGGCTAGTGACTGTCTAGAGGACTGACATTGCAACTACAACACATAGCTCTTTCTGCAATTTCAGAGATCACAAATTTAAAATTTATAAAGCATACAATGCCTCTCAGGCAAAGGATATAAAGAATTTTGTTTTCAAGTAATATCTTGGCAGTAGATGCAAGGCTAACTATTATAGAATAACAGATATTGCTAGCCATGTTTGGAGATTGTTCTTTGAGAAACAAATTCTCTCCAGCATTAATGGGATTTACAGAAAACAAGAGGATCCTCAGGTCAAGGAAGTTAGGAAAACACTTAATGGTTTTGGTTTTCATGAAAGCCTGTAAGACACAGATGTGAAATGCATATTCCTAAAGAGGGGGATATGGTGAGCCATTTCCCATATGTTTTGTGCAAATTGTAAAATGAACATTCTGTACAATACGATGTTATAAAGAATTATTGTTAAAACATAAGCACAGCAGCATTACATCTTGTGTTGTACAATAATCATCATTGCATCTGTCTCCTCTGTAATTGGCATTGAGCTTCAAGCCAGAGACCATGTTTATTTTTCTCTCCCACACCATTTTTAACATGGTGCTAAATAAGTACTTAATAAATGTTTGAGGATTCGGTGAGTGAGTGGACAGATAAATGAGTAGATGTATATGAGATCTGTTCAACAGTCACAAATTAAGTACAAGTCCTCTGGCACTGGGACTTGGTACAAGGCATGGTCCTTCTATGTATCAACAGTGATTGTAGTGTTTCTTTATTCATCTGGAAAACTGAGATGTAATATTCCCCAACTTGTAAGGGTACCATGAGACTAACATGAAGTATAATATATGTTCATACTATTACAATGTCTGGCACAGAGTTATAATGAAATATCTTTTATTAAGTGCTATTAATATTAAATATTAAATTAATTAAACTATGGCCCAGAAAGATACTTGAAAAAGACATGATATAAAAGAATGAGCAAACATATTTTTGTTTACCTTACCATTTTTGTTATTACCTTAAATACTTTCACTTAAAAGCTACCTCTCTGTAGACTAAGATGTTGGAATGTTAGATGAGCTATAAAACAAACTATTAAGAGTCTATAATGTGATACTTGTCAAAATGTTTAATCTTAGTGGTATTTATTTTAAGTGCCATTATCAGATTTCCCCCTGGAAGACTGTTCTTGCTGATTTAGTAATGAGCAGTAGTGCATATTGCATTAAAAGGAATGTATTTAAATATGAGAAGTGTCTTATGTAACATAATAGGAAGAACTTTGAAATGTAGACTTTAACCTGGCACCAAGTTTTGTTTTTGTTTTCTCTAAGGCTTAGGCTATGTGGCCCCTTTCCCACATGTGACATCTAATGAAGTCAGAAATTTTAAAGCTATGTTTTGCACTGGAAAGGAGGATTCTCTGACTTAAGTTATTAAATAACTGATAACCAATCCAGAGAGATGCATCTGATTCTTCAGTCACTAACCTTGATGTGTGAATAGTCAGACTCTTGAGAATCCCATTATAATTTAGGGCATCTATTTTAATGGTTCTTTGGGTAAGTACTGAAGGCACTAAAAGGCTTTCAACATCAGTGTGACAAATAAAATCTGTGTTTAAATTGATATTGTAGCGAATGATAGTATGAAAGCTTATGAGGGGCAGTTAGGAGTTGATACAGAATTATGACACTAATGCCTTAAGTGACTACAGAGCTCTTCTGCAAAATTTCACCATCTTTCATTCATGAAAGTTAACTTAGTAGCCTGTATACATGTGTCAAAGTTGACATTTCTTAAACCCTCATTTATAGGAAAGTGGAAACTCAGTGAATTACAGCTTTTCACTAAACTGTCCATCTGAGGAATTATGAAGCCTCCTTTAATATATCTAGGAGGAAATAAGATAGATCTAGTTTGAATCATGACCCTACCATTGCATGGTTGGACATTTTCAGGGCATGATTTCTGTTCACCACTTCAGTTTCCATGTCTGTCCTGTGACATTTTTATTAGGAAGAGATGAAGACTATGGGCTCTGCTGTACTCCTGCCAGGGTTTGAGTGGCAGCTACTCTGCATGCAATAGTTTGACTGCTGATGCACCTTCCCTGCCACTGAGAGTCACTAGTTACACTCGTTTGCTGAGGCTTCTGTAGAGAAAATGCAGAATGAATGAGTCACACTGCAGACATTTATTTTCTCACAGCTCTAGATGTTAAAATTTCAAGGCCACAATAACATGTTTGGTTTCATCTGAGGCCTCTTCCTTTGGCTTGCAGGTGGCTGCCATCTTGCTGCCTCCTCATACAGGCTTTCCTTAGTTGTAATTCCTCCACTTAGTGCCTCACTTGTGCTCAAATTTTCTCATTTTATACAAGATTGTTGGATTAGGGCCCACCCTGTGGACCTTATTTTAACTTAAGCATCTCTTTGAAGGTCTTTTCTCTAAATATAGTTAGATTCTGGGGTTTGCGGTGCTAGAGTTTCAATATATGACTTTGTGGGACACAGCTCTGACCATGAGACTCATAAAATTGGAAAAACAATGAATTCTACCTTGCAGTGAGAAATAAATGAATTAGCATATTGAGTGGTTTATATATTGCCAGACCTTTAATAATCACTCAATAAATATTGGCCATTTTTGTTGCTACTTTGGACAAATAAACTAACCTTTATAAGCCTTATTAAAATAGGGATAATACTAGTACATCCTTTGAGAGTGTTTGCATTAACTAAACATCTAGTGTGAGAAGGGCTTACCTCAGTGCCTAGAGTATTACAAACTCTCAATACCAAGTATTCTTATTAATATCAGTTTTATTATAATTGGCATTTTGAATTCTTATCTCCATGTACCAGATATGTATACTTATTATTTCAAGTTATGTGTTGAAAATGATTTTGGATAATATTGCTCTCTATATTTTTGTGTACAAGTAAACTGAGGTTCAAAATGCAATGGGTGTAATGAAATTTGTATAGCTTATAGAAGACAAAACCAGGTATAACCCTGTATAAGTAAAATCCAATTGATTGATGCCTGCACAGCTTCCCTTTTTGAAGAAACAAAAGAATGTATGCCATTTACTCAGAAAGTCTGATGAAATTGAACTCGCAGCATTTTTTATAAATATACCTTAATTATTCTTATTCCAGTGAATATTTTACATGAATTCAAGTCCATCTTCTCCAATTGTTTTTGTCACTTTTACCACCAACAGTTTCACTGTCTTATATCACATAATTACCTATCAATTTCTCCCAGTAGATTGTGAGCTCCTGAAAGAAAAGAGATGTATCTCGTTCATTTTTAAATTCAAGAAGCCGGTCATCAAATACTTGGTTAATAAGAGGATGAAACACAATTGAAGCTCTGAATGTGCATGAAGGCATCTTGGTGATTGTTTTGAATTTGAGAGTCTGCTACTTTGTGCTCACTATTTCTAAATCAAAGTATAATTGAAAAAGTATTTTCAAGGACAGCACAAAAAATACTCTGAGAATAGGACTTTTGCCATATTCATCAGTTCTTCAACATGAATCTGGCTAAGTTATTGTACATCCGATATGTTTGGTTTCAGATCAATTATAGCTTACTATCCAAGACTTATGGCAAGAAATTTGAAATCTGTAGCAAATGTCATCTTTTTTTCTGAGTCTACTTAACACTTACAATTAAGAAGCCCAAAACTAGTTTATTTTCATGTAGTCTGCAAATAAACAATGTTATTTCTGAGTTTTCTATCTAAAAGGAATCAGTAAAATTTATACTGGAAATTCAAGATCAAGGGTCCATTTGTTCTCATGAATCATGGTGGGGATTCTAGTGAAGAGGTATGATGAGTGGAGTTTAATTCATGCATTCTATGTGGTCATCTAATCTTGACAATTGGGAGAAAACCCCATAGCTATTGCCTACAAATATCGTGTTGGAAATATTGGAAAGTGAGGAAAGTGTTGGTTAAATCTGGCCAGCAGTGTGCTAGCTGTTCTGCAAGGATTAAGTTAGTCTATAGTATGTTAGTGAATGATACAGGAAGAACAATGACTCTGGTCATCCTTTAAACAACAGATTCTGGGCTATGTTATAGGTACAGATGATAAGTTGATCCCTGCAGTGGTTTCAGCAGGAGATCTTTTCTAAAGATTTAAGAAGAGATTGTTGACACAAAACTCTTAACTGCTCACAAAATCAGGGTTGACTTATTATTGTGGCTACCTCCCTATACCATTGGTTTTGTCCAAATTTAATAAATAATGAAAGTGATGGCTCATTCTCTTATGTTTTGAATGCATGTGTTCCTCCAAGTTTTATATGTTGGAACTTGGACCCAACATGATGGTTTTAAAGGTTTTAAGGAGATAATTAGGACAGGATGGTTTGATCCTCATGAATGGGATCAGTACTATATCCTTATAAAAACGGCTTATGAGAGGTGCCTACATCTTCCATCTCCTTTGGCATACAAAGAAACATCATTCAGCCTCTTCTTCCAGGTTTGTACACAGAGATGGAGACATCTGTGAGACCCATGCCCTCACCAGACACCCAAAAGGCCAGTGCCTTGATCTTGGGCATTCCAGCTTCCAGAACTGTCAGAAATAGATTTCTGTTGTTGATAAATTTATTGGAGTGAGGTATTTTGTTACAGCAACAGAAACAGATAAGTCACAGCCCCAAAACGTCCTCAAATCAAGGATATTAACAATCCCTATGCAGTCTTAGAAGAACAGTTTCTCCTTTCATTGAAAGCAGAATGAAGTAATAAAACCTCATGGTTTATATCTGAATGTCTCCCCACAGCCTCATGCACTCATACGTGGGGCTTTGGGGAGGTGATTGGATAGGGGCCCATGGTATTCATCAGTGGATTAGCCCACTAATGGGTTTACAGCTGGATGTGATTTGGGGAAGTGTAGCCTGGACTGAGGAGGTGAGTCACTGGGGGCGTGGCCAGGAAGGATCCATCTCCCTTCCTCCTCCTGTGATCTCTCTCTGCTATTTCTCCTCTGTCATGCCCCACTGCCATGTTGCTCTCCTTTGGAGAGCAGCTAAGGAGCAGCTGAGTATGGACTGATATCGCTACAGACTCTGAGCCAAAAATAAACCTTTCCTCCTTTAAGTTGTGTCAGATATTTTGTCTTATCAAGGAGAAAGTAATTTAGGCACCAAATTATATCAGATTCCATGCACTTGTAACAATTAGCATTTCTCCTTTCATAGATGAGGACATCGAGTCAGCATTCAAGACTAAGTCCCACTTATTCTCTTGCAGTCAATAAAACCATATGTGTCTAGTGTCTCCATCATCCTGCCTGTTCAGTTCTGTGCTGGAAAGGATATAGTCCTTTCTTTCAAGGTGAGAAGAGCTAGATACTGTGGACATGATTCCATGTCTGTGTCTAGTCCACTTCATCGTAAACCCTAGGGACCTACTTATACTCCAACTCTGTAATGACAATTGCCCATAATTTTTCAACGGCTTTAAATACAATTTTTGAAACTGTAGGCACACCCAATTTTTTGTTCACGCTTTTGTTATTCTGTCAGAGTTTGGGCAAGAAATCCATTCTGTGGACCAGAAAAGAAAAGGCGTTCAGTTTCTGAAGGGGTTCCTCTGCAGAAAAGTGACGACAGGGATTAGAGACTAGAGACAGGTGAACTAGGTATTTATGTGTTGTCTCAAATCTGTGACTCATTGAAAAAGAAGAAAGGCAGATGACTGCGAGTAGCAGTCTTGAAAGCAATCTGGGTTCGTGTGCGGGTAGTTGAATGAGATGATAACAAAAAAAGTTCGTGGCTCGTGAGTGAGCAAGGCTATTTTCATGATAGTTTTACAAAACTGCTTTTGTTTTAAAAAGAAAAAAATTCTAAATGGATTAGCTTGGTTTACTACTTTCTTGTTTCCTTTATAGTAGTGAACCACAGGTAAGCAAGTAGAATAATCCTGGTGTCTCAGATTCAGAACTGGATCCATGCAGCAGCATCATTGGCTTCATCTGGTATTTTTTAAGAATCACAGAATCCCAGTTTTACAAGATGTCCGGGTGACTCCCATCCAAATTAGAGAGGCACTGTGGGCACAGCATTGGTCTTACAAGGAAAGATTTATCAAGGGTTGCACATTTTCACAATAGCCTGGAGTAGATCCTGTCCAGATCCAAATAATGGAGTGGCTTGAAAAGGAAGCTGCTTGCATTTCCAGACAAAGCAAAGAAACTCTTCCAATTGTGTGTTCTCTCTGACCACAGTGCCTCATTGCCAGTGATTGGTTTTGATGGGCTGCCAAGTAGGCAGGATGTTCTGCAGTTCCTCTTCTAAATGTTCACCCCTGTGAGGCAGATGACAGAGATTTTAGCAGTTTCCCTCATGTTTTTGTGAATTCATCATGAAAGACATATTAACTAGGTTATGCATTGGTGTTGCTATAGGTTGAACCTTTTAATAATGGTGGAGGTAGCAGATAGTGTCACTTTGTTTCTGTTTTGTTTTTTAAGTAAAAAAAAATCATTGGCATTATTTGACAGGTAGTAATGTTTACACAAATTGCTGAGAGGAAAGGATTTAAGGTATATGAATTCTCTTAGGATCCTAAAATTGTATGATTCTCCAAATGCAACACAGTGTAAAGGAAATTAGGAAATCATACCATTTGAGATTTAATTCCCTTATTTTAACCTGATGAGCTACATGAGTTCAAGCAAGTTACTTAGCATCCCAAAGTTTCTACTTTTCTTATCTGTAAGATGGAGATAAATACACTTACCTTGAAGGAGAGGGATAAGATATAACGAGATGATGTATATGAAGTACTTAGCGTAATGTCTACTTCCTGTTTAGCCCCCTTATAAATGTTAGATTTCTTCATTTATTATAACCCTATTTCTCTAAACTGATGAAAGTGTAGAGAAAAACCCACTTGAGCTGCTTATTTTCTTATTATATCACCTTGGAAAGTGCAAACATCCACGGAAAAGAGATTACATAAATGGAATGAACATTACATTTTAAACATGATGATATCATATATTCCAACAACAGTGGTAGAATCATATTACACTGGTAGCCCATTATCGTACTGTTCTTAAAATCCGTGCTATGAAAATACCTAATATGCTAGCTTATGAGATCCCAAAGCAATACCAGATATGTTTTTCAAAGAACACGTTTATTTGCAACCCACAGTCTACTTCGAGCTTTCACTTTCTCAGGTGGGTCCCACAGTGAGCCTGTGTCCAGCAGAACCCCCATCTTTCCCGACTGCCATGGGCACAACCAATACTCTAGACATCAGTTTTTCTATTCCTTCTCCTCTGTCCACCTCAGGTAGCACTGCTTTCAGTTATGAAAATAATAGGTTATGAAACAAAGCAATTCCTATTCATAGAGATAAGTGACATATTTACTTTACCTTAATAAGTCAGTGTACAAATTTTAGCAGCTATATAAGGTGATTTTCCAGCCTAAAATAAGAGCCTTAAATGCTGTCTAAATCAGTTATAATACCAAAGGCGTGAGAGGTTTTTGTTTTGTTTTGTTTTGTTTTCTGAGTCAGGGTCTCACTGTGTAGTTCAGGCTGCCCCTGAACTCACTGGGTATCCCAGACGGGCCTTGAACTTACAGTGATCCTCCTGCCTCAGCCTCTGGAGTGCTGGGATTACAGGGATGCACCAGCATGCCTGGCAAGGATGAGAGATCTTAAAGAAATGGACTACAATGGAAACTTTCAGCTCTGCTTTGATCCCATACTTTTTATATCATGGTTTGACTATATGAGCCAATATTTTGTGATCCAATATTTAAGTACTTTTACATCTAAAACAATTTATTTTTTCAAAAAAATGTTCAGAGTACCTGCCCATGTATTATCTTGTCAATTATTTTTCTCTATAAAATATTAATCTTAATGATAAGTCAAAACATTTTCAGTCTTTTAAAAGAGGTTGTAAAGCTTAGATATTTTGATAAATATTGTAGCAGAGATACTGATTAGAATACATGTGTGAAATTTCTTCACAAAGAGAGGAAATTTCCATGCTAAGAAGGAATTGATGATTACAAAAACCATGAAACTCTTTCTTCTAAAATGTTGGTGGATGAAATATTTTTTTTCTTACCAAATACACACTGAAAAATGGCAATGAAACCATTTTGGATTGACAACTTGGGTCTTATTTAACAAATGACAACATTCAACATTATAGTCACATTAATAGATTGTATTTTAAAACTTTAAAGTAGTATGTTTATACAAATGGTTTTGAAAATATTTATAATACTTTAAAATACTCACATTATAGTATTCACATTACATTAAAAACGTAGAGGTTTGGAGATAAACGCATTGTTTCAGGTTACAGAAGACCCTTCTTAGTTGTGAAAAGCCCAACAATTACTATATATTATTATTATTATTATTATTTAATTTTTGGTATCATGGATCAAACTCAGGACCTCATGCTTGCCAGACAGGGGCTGTGCTACTGAGCTACATCCCCACCCCTATGTATTATTTAAATTCAACATAAATATTATGTTTTACTTAAGCCGTTGTTTATTACTCTTCCCTTTTCATTAGAGGAAAGCCTCATATTATTTTATTGTTGAACTGACTGACCATATGCTTCACATTATGGCTTAGATTTAAAATGTCCCCCAAAGTTTCATGTGTTCAGAGGTGGTGGTGTCAGAAGATGTTTGGATCATGAGGGCCCTAACTGCATCAGCATATGAATTCATTGATAAGATCATTATGTGATGGCACTACTGGAAGATAACGGAAAGTTAGGAGGAGGAGCCTAGGTGAAGGCAGTAAGTCACAGGGTATGACTTGATGGATGAGAATTTGTATAGACCCTCACTCATTATATATTGTAGGTATATATTAGCTAATTGGGTATTTTTCCACAGGAAAAAAAAGATTGATTTTTTTTTGCCTGCATAGGTGATATCTGAATAAACAAGTAGAGACAGGGTAGAGAGTAATATTATGATATGAATGTAATTAGGAAAATGTATAACATTTATGGTATCTGAAAAAAATGGAGGACAAGAAGGAGTAAAAAGGGGAAAATGGTACTAGCAAGGGATATCTGGGATGAAAGAATATCCACATAACTTTCATCAGTTCTTGGTTAAAAGATCACTTTGTTAAGTGTCGAGGGCAGAAGGTGGCTATTTACTTGAGATTGGTGAGAAGGGCATTTATTTAGAAAGTTTGGGAAATCAAAATGTTTCTGTGGTTTACCATCAGAATCATTCAACTACTAATACAGTAATTTCAGCATTAATCTGCTATTGCAATTTGGAGAAGAATTCAAACCCAAAATGATTGATTTTACAGGAAAGAAAAGTCAAAGGTATATGATATTTATTACTACAGTAAATAGTCCTCTAGTGAGAAAATCAAGACCTACTCTATTCCAAAAAACTGTAATGAAATACCTAAACTCATGCACACATCCATTTCTTTGAATATATTCTACATCTTGGAAGGAAGAGAAGACAGAAAATGCTAGCTTATTACAATTCCCCTTCTTTAATGGTCAAAGCAGAAAGAAAAACTGAGGAATAGAATGTTTTCAGTATTGGATGGTGGAATCAGACTTTTTTTCTAGAAGTTTAACAGCCTGCCTCATTTGTATTGAAATGAATTAAATGATGCATCACAAGGATTTATGAATGCTCACTGTCTGTGAAAGAGTTTTATTTCAAAATTTTAATGTGACTGAAATTTAATTTCAACTTAATTTATTTACCAAAATAAGTCACTGTTTACTTATGCTCACGTTCTGATTGAAACACTAGGCCTGTGACAAGGTTCTTCCTTAAACAATTACTCTTGGCATTGACCTAACCTAGCATCATTCCCTCTGGAAGAAACCGTCCAACACACAAGAGATTCTTCTTGGGTTTTGATGCATAACTTTACTTTAGATATATAGTCTGTACCTTCTTGGAGGCAAGTACAGTCTGGGGAGGATGGATGCACATGGGATTTTTAAGTTGTAGAGGGATTTAATATTGTGTTTTAAGAAAACTTATTTATGAAAAATAATTTTAGGATTACAGAAAAATTTGTAAAGAGAATTATCCAGTTTCCCTTAAATTTTACATCATATGAAACCATGATATACTTCCTAAAGCTAAGAAATTAATTGCATACAATTCTGATACCTATACTACATACTTTATTTCAATTTTACCAGCTTTTTCACCAATGCCCTTTTTCTATTCTAGGGTCTAACCTGGACATATTATATTTAGACATCATGTTTTTTCAGTCTCCTGTAGTCTTTGATAGTTTTTCAATGTTTACTTAGTTTTCACTACCATGGGCCTTTTAAGCATACTGATTGGCTATTTGTCCTAGTGACTTTCAATATGAATTGGTTTGATGCTTTTACATGACTATACTGTGCTTCCTGATTATTGAGAAGAACACCACGAATGAGAAGATCCCTTCTGTCCCATCATATTGGGAAGTCTGACACCAAGATTACTTACCACTGATAGTGTAAACTCAGTAACTCCATCAAGGTGATGTCTTCCAGGCTACAGCATTCTAAAGTCACTTTCTTCCTTTTATACTTTATTTGTTACAAGTAAGTCACCAGTGTCAGTTCTCAGTTTAATGAACAGTTTTTTGAAGAAATGATAGAAGTACCTCCTTGAATCTATGCTGTGGTCATTGTCATGGATGCCGAAGCTATGGTAAAGTCGAGAGAGAGAGAGAGAGAGACAGAGAGAGAGAGAAGAAAAAGAAACTGGAGTCTTTGTGAAAGAATGACTTAGTACAACTATCTTATGTATTTTATATGTTTTTGACCTATTACTCTGGTCTTTAATCTGAATATATGATAATTAACTATAAGGTCTTGTAAGATAAATAAGTGAATCTGATGATAACAAAATAAAAGCGGGTGGATGGAAGAGGAAAATTTTGAAATGTGTTATGTACATGTACCAATTCCCTACAGTAAATATAATCATTATGTACTGCTAACATGTACTAGTAAAAGTAAAAAAAAAAGTAAACTGCATAGACAATGGAGCACTAGCTAGCTAGTGCTCAAAAGTCAGGTAGTTTACAAAATGGACATGGAGTCAGGCAGGTCTCTGTAATCGATTTGAAACCAGGTAGTACTGAAGGCATTTATTTTAAAATGTAAAGAAAATTTGCACATGATTTAGCATAAAATTACTTCTGGTGGTTCATTAACTCTACTTCCAAGAAGGCAAAAATAAAATAAAATCAAGTACCACAAACAAAAATCAACAACAAACAAAAACAAAAGGGAGAAGAAAGAGATTTTATTTATTTTAACCCAATCTCAATTCAAAAGTGGCTAGAGTTTTTGAAAAAGTTCTTTCTACTTCTTAATGTCTATCCTTTATTGTCCTTATTTATAGTTTGGGTTTCTCATACAAGAGAAACAATGAGATATTTAAAATTGTATGCCTAACTTATTTCACTTAAAATTATGGTCTCAAGATGCATCCATTTCTGTAAAAATTCCTCAAGTTATCCTTCTTTATGGTGGAGTAGAACTCTATATAAATCTCACATTTTCCTTATCCATTCAGCTCTTGATGATAATATGGGCTGTTTCCAAGATTTACCAAATGGGAAGGGGGACAAAAAATGGGGGGAGGGGATGAAAAGGAAAAATGATTTTTAAAAAAAGAATTGAAGGAAATGGAAATAGTTTGCAAGTGAGGAAAGGAAGAAGGTTTGAAGGGAAGTGAAGGGAAGGGGAAAATTAAGAAGATGTGTTATATACATTTACAAATTCTCCATGATGAAAGTGAGCCTTATGTATTGCAAACATGTACTATTAAAAATATAAACAAAACCAGAATGAAAAAGTGGCTCAGTCTCACAGAGAGAGGTAGAGAGAACTTCAAACAGAAATTAAACAGTGGTTTACTCCAACTGCTGTTGGACTTTGGAAACAAAAGTATCTCTACCTTGCTGTCATGTGTTTTAGTGTAATACACAGAAAAAATACAGAAAAATCATTTTCCCTATTTCAAAAGAGCTCTGTGGACAAACCAAAGGATCAAATGCATTAGTCTGGGCAGCAAGAGGCTGTACACCAAATACATTCCAGGGCTGGTGGAAAGAGTAGAAATTACATACAGGAGTGGACATCAATCAAGAAGTATCTGCTAAGTGGGTGCAATGGTGAAGAGAAAAGGGAGTAAGGAATGAAAGACAGCAAACCTGTATGGCTTAACACTTGGGCTGAGGGATAATGTTTAAGGAGAGGAGCTGTAAGATTTGGAGGCTCGTTACAACAACTTCGTTAAATCTTCTAGATTCTTGCAACAATAGAAGAGGGGCATGAGGAGAAGAAGGTGAGCAGGGCAGTAATGGAAGCTCTGCATCACAATACAGGGGCAAGAGACTCTAAGTAAATCAATGACTCAGTGGGTGTGAGAAAACTTCATTTGTAACACACAGAGAAGGGTGCACTTGTTAAAAGTCAATCTTATCATTTTGTCACACTTCATTTTTGTTTCATTAGGAAAGAGTAACCTTTAAGCTAGGCCTGTACTCATAAGTTTAAGAAAGCTTGTATGTTTTCCCTGCATCGAATTTTTTTGTTTTCCTTGAGGGAATTCTAAGGCTCATAAGCTATTTTAAACAACAGCTGACAATGTAGCAAAATAAGAGTAGGAAATAATTCAATTAGAGACACTTTTGTATAGATTTTGCTTTCCATACAATAAGTCTAGCTGCTCTAAAACTTTCAGAGTAATAATGTGCTCCCTAGAAGTTTTGGATATTCAATGAAGATATTAAAATACTTTCTCCAGAATCTGCACCCAACAAGAGAAATAGAATCTTTATACTGTATAATAAATAAATACAAAACCACTCAAAACCAGCTGCATATTTTTATTTACCTAGAAATGGGGAGGGATAGTTTCTTATCATATCATATGCTGGTTATAATTCTTTCTGTTCAAAATCAAATTATTAGGCTCTGGAAATGGCATACTCTGTACACATTGGTTATTCTGTCAAACACACACACACACACACACACACACACACACACACACACGGTTAATAACAGTATTTAAATGTCTAGCCAGGTTGGATGAAAGGCAAATACCTCAGGTGTTTGAAGTAAAAAAGAAAAAAAAAAAAAAAGAACAGTCAAACTGTTAAAGTAGGGATCCAAGATGTGTTTAGACCATGAGGAGATTCTAAGGATATGAAAATGGATGGAAATTACATGGAAAACAAGAGCTTTTGTTCCTCCTTATATCAGGAGTCACAAAATACAATCTATCTTCATAATATTAAAACAATTATCCAATATACCATCAAAGATAACAAGAACTGGGAATCAGTGAATACCTAAAAGTAACTATAACATGAAAACTTTTAAAATGGTGACAGGGATATTTTGAAGGAAAAAAAACAAAACTGAAAGAATGGAGATCTATTTGTACTCCCATGTTCATTGTAGCACTATTCACAATATCTGATATTTGACATCAACCTAAATCATTCAACAGGTGCATAGCTATAGAAAATGCATTATATGCAATGCAGTACTGTTTAGCCTTAAAAAAGAAGGAAATCTTGCTAATTGCAATATATATGATCCCAGAGATGATTATGTTAAGTAAAAAAGCCATACATAGATAAATACTATCATTAATACATGGAGTCTAAAATATTTCTCTCCTGTGAAGAGAGACGATGATGACTGGCAGTACATGAAAGGTGGTGTGGAAGGGATAAATGAAGAGGTGTTGCTTAGGAAGAATGCAAAAATTTTGAGCTAGGATGAATAAGTTCTGGAATACATTTCATATTTGAGAATTGTGGATAGTAGGCCCTAAATGTTATGACCACAAGAAAAAATGATTAAGTATGGGAGGTGATGGATATATTTATTAAGTTAATTGAATCATCCTACAATCCATACATATGTCAAAACATTGTATTATAGACCATATACATAAACTTTTACTTGTCAGTTATACCATAACAATGAAGCTGGGGGCAAAAAATATAAAATAAATGTAGGCAGAATTTCAATGGATGCACACTGAATTTCTAGGCTTAAAAATATAATCATTGATTTTTTTTAAATCCCTAGGCAGATTAAACTGAGTGTAAGGTCTCAGTAAATTAGAAGATTGAAATGAGAGAATTGGAATATAGCACAAAGGAATAAGTATGGAAACATGAAGGAGAGGTTTAAAAACTTGGAAGGCAGTAGATGAACTATGTAATTTTAATTCAGCTTCATAGGAAAAATGATGAAATGTTTTTGACTGAAGGACTTCACTGAAGAGAAATTATCTATAAATTTTTATTAAATGAGTAAATTCGTATGTTCTCAGAGGTAAGAAACCCATTATTCACAAGGTGAATAAATAATAAAGCCACATCTGGAAATCTCGCATTGTAATTGCATAATACCCCAAACAAAGAATATTTAATTGATTAGAAAATTGGAAAGAAAAACTATTATTTAAACACAAAGTACAAAAAATAAAAGAAAATTTAAAATATATCAGTAAAAATGGTTGAGAATATCTGTTTTTAATTTTAGAATAAAGTGAATTTAAATATTCCAATGACTCATGCTTAATTAAAAGGACATTTCCACTAAATGAGTAAATCAGAGCCTCTGAACTGAAAAACGTGAATGCTGTACTTCTCAGGGCAAGTTGTCTCAAGCCAGCATTATGTGAAAGCCAATAAGATGGTTCCCCCACACCCAATTCAACTTAAGCAGGTATGTAGGTATCAGGCTTATATATTGATCTTCTGAATATCTACATCTTGTTCTATTACTCCATGTGACTCTTTTAATGCCTCTTCCATTTATCACATTCCTAGACAGATATATATGGGGTTGATAAAAATAGAATATTAACAAGAAGAACAGAAGAAACAACTATCAAGGATTATATTGTTTATTAATGAATATTCAAAATAACTATGTATTAGGAATTTTGTCTGGGTGAGGGGCTCAAAGAAATACGGCTCAAAGAGTGTAAGAACCATGCAAATTATCGGACCTAGCAAGGAATGGAGATAGAAAGTAGCATATTTTCAGACACTGGGATTTTAAATGTGTGTGCATTGTATTGACCTTTAACCATCCAGTAATATTTTTTCACTTCAAAAGAATTCACAGATATGAGAACACCATGCATGTCTTGTACTATAAACATGCTTGTTAAGTCTGGTCTCCCCTTTCATAAGTGGTGTTAACCTTTCTTTAATTATCTTATTATCTATTCTACTAATGAGTAGCTGATGTATCTTGTAGCTATTCAGCCTTATCATGGATTTTCTTCTACATGCATAAGAAACAAACTTTTATATGTAGAAATGGTCTACAGTTGGGATTGATATGCCCTTTTTGTGAGCATTATGTTCTGAAGGACTTGGAGAAGACTTTCTTTTGATATCTAATTCCAGAATAAGACATATTTTGCTACTATGGTTTCTGAGATGTTAGGTAGACTGAAATAAATATTCTGTAGCCTGAATAAATATTCTGCTACAGAATAAAGTCCAAGGAGAAATGGACTTTATATACGAAGACATTGATGTTTGGAGGTTTGTGAGTTACCACAACACAACCCAGACTATCATGGGTATTATAGCTTGTATCTAGATGCCCGCCCCCCAAAGCCTCATTCACTCATAGGTCAGGATTTGGTATGTGAATATGGATTAAGGGTGTGTACATGATAACAGGATTAGTCCCCTACTTGGATAGGCAGATTTCTGAGTATGGTTGAATTGATTTACTGAAGAAAGAAGTCCCCACCCCACCCCGGGCTGCCCACACTCATCAATGGATTTATAGCCTGGATGGAATGTAAAGAGAATGTAAAGAGAAGGGAAGAAGGCTCACTGCTTCCTGCTTCCTGCTTGCTCTTTTCTCCTCTCCTATCCTTTTCTACTATGCTGCTCTGCCTTGGAACAAGGTGACCTTGCACTGAAACTTCTATAAACCATGAGCTGAAATAAATCTTTCCTTCTTTAACTTGTGGGTGTCAGGTATTTGACCCAGCAATGAGAAAGTAACTTAAGACAATGGCATTGACAGTAGCAATTGTCACATGATACCCTGATACTCTTTAAAAGCAAGGTGTCATTATGCATGTTAATATAGGCTTCTTTGTGAAGAGGGAGTCATTTGAAACATCTTCCTTTCTGCCTGTTTTATGCAATGAGTAGGAAACATAAACAATATTTCTGCCATAGTTTGTTTTCTGACAGCTGAAAATAAATAAAAGAACTTGTCAATGGATAATGTCATTTGTTACTAAGATGAAAGAAGAGAGGTTTTAATTACTATAGTTCCAGGACTCAAGCAAATTTTTCCCAGAGGAAAGTGGTTCAATAATTATTTTGCCAAAGAATTGCTGTTGATTCTGGAAAACAGGATCCAAGTTGTGACTGCAGAGACAGTTAGATACTGAAATACCTTTAATTTAATTTAATCAAATGCACATTTCAATCATCTTTATAATATCTTGTATTTTCTTGTCTTTTCACACATTTTCTGTTAGTTCCAGTCAACAAATGATAGGAATTGAGTGCCTACCATAGAATGGGAATGTCATGATGAATTAGATATAATAAATTAATGATCTTCTTTTACCCTCTAAGAGCTTATAGTCTAGCAGGACAGTGAGCACACTGAGAAATAATTCCAAAATAATAAGAAGCCTTTCACAGGGATCCAACATGAAGGACAATGTTATTCAGCCTGTGCGAGGAGGGGGAAAAAGAAAAATTCTGTGAAAGATCTATGGAAATTAGAAAGTTTGTCAGGGGACTAGGATCTTTAAATAGAAAGAATAGTATAAACAATAGCATAAAGATTCAATAAAATATCCTGTTCTGAATCTAAGTAATTTAGTACTGTTGGAATATAACATTCAAGGTATAGATTGTCAAATGAAAGAATTCTAGAGGTCTCCTGTTATCTTGTCATCATGAGAAGCTACTAAAACATTCTATTAAGAGAAAAGTCACAATCACATTTATGTATCAGGCCAATCATTAATCACGTTGGTAGCAAGATGGAGGATTCACTGGAAAGTGTATCTTCTTAAGAAAATGATTTTTCTAGGAAAAAAACCACTTCATGAAACACTAAACATTTCATAGATTTATTTACAACATGTTGAGGTTTGTTTCATGATTTATTAAAACGTGTTATTCTCAGAAAAGACACGCTGAACACATATTAAAATAATAACCAACTCAAATTATCTCAATTACTTTAAACTCTAGCAGGCTGTAAAGTCTTTTTCTATGCACATGCAAATATTTGATGAGCCAAAGCTCATGCGTGGTTTAGCCAATGTCAACACTCCAAAAGTGAGTGAAAACCTGTGAATCAGATCACTGCGGAAACCAGACTGAATAATTCAGTCTCCTGCCATAGTGTTTTCTTACTCTTTTCTTAAAGCTTGAATTATTAATCTTCCTCAGCTTTTCCAGCTAGATTCTACCATATGGATAAATATGTCTACATATAAATATATTTTCTGAATGAATAAATCATAGAAAATAACACATTTCATAATCCAATTTTTAATATAACTTAGCAAGTAAGTAATGATTACTCTAAATCCAAGAATGTATACAATGATATGAGAGACTTCAAAGAAGCACTGCATATATTAATTAGCTTAATCCACAATGTATGCATATTCCCACATGCAGTGATGTGTGATATATTTTTATTTAACAATTAAAATAAATTTAAAAATTAAAGAAAAAACAATAGAATACAAATCTTTTGAGGAACTTGCTCTTTTTAAAAATATTTTTTAAATACTTTAAATTTTTTAAATAGTATTTTGAGTGCTATGAAGATAGTACTCAAATGTCAAGGGATGTATCTATATCAATATTTAAATGACAGTTACAGTCTAAAAACATGAATGGAATGGATGTTTAATAATTTAAACATCTTTCATCATTTTAGCAAGATGGGCTAGTTGTCTCCCAACCATTCCCTTTTTCTTCTTGCTACAAACTAGATAATATTTATCAGATTTTTTTGTGAAAGTTTGGCTAATTCAATGTATATGGAATTGATCTCTGTCACTTCCATTATCAGTCCATTGACAAAAAATGTTCCATATAATCTTTCATATTTTCATATTCATAATCTTCCAGATTAATTCAGAATCACTGAGGCCCATTATGATCTCAGAACCAATGCCATAGAAGGATTGTGTTTCACCTGTTGAACACCCTATTGAATTTTACATGACCTAGACATAGCACCAATTGGATTAAATTATTACAATTTGAGCATCAGTGCTTTAATGTAGCTAATGTTATATGCCCTAAATAGTACGCTTACTTCAAGAGCTGATCTGCCTCTTAGGAATGTGTGTATGTATACAGTCATATATATTTTATATATGCATAAATAATAAACTCAACAAGACTAATGTATAAACGAAATGATAATAGATAATTTATTGTAAAAGGCTAATGTAAATTATTCAT
The DNA here is from genome assembly GCF_053883595.1 of Heterocephalus glaber. NCBI lineage: Eukaryota > Metazoa > Chordata > Mammalia > Rodentia > Bathyergidae > Heterocephalus > Heterocephalus glaber. The sequence goes on from NW_028258463.1 coordinate 4,561,437, forward strand.
TGATATAAAGATAGTATAAATAGTGCATTTTCCCTGTGAAAATAGACATAGATGGTAAGATAAATTGTATTCAGTCAATTTTTTGGGAGGTGTGGAGTATTATGAGAGAAAATGAAAGAACTGAAATAAAAGAACAGTAAGACAGACCCTGAGGATTAAAGTTATTAGGAAGACATAATTAGTGAGAGCTTGCCAGAAATATTTAAAGAAAAAGTCTTGTTTTTAAGTAAAATATAATTTATCGCATTTTGCAAGGCAAAGCATAAAGACAGCCAAGTACTGACCTATCAGAGAGGAGTAAGGAACACATAAATTTAAGTTTGCAAACCATGTAAGTGCCCACAAGGGAAAACAAGGGAATGAGGGCAAGAAGGGAGGAAAGTAGCAAGGATGAAGTGCTGTAATTAAAGCGTCATCGACATGTAGGTTACACCAAGACTCTCAAGGTTATTCTTTTCTTCAATTTTGTTATCTGTATGAATGCATTTTTACAGTGTCACAAAATTAACCAAGCTGAGATGTAGCTGTTTTTCTATGCTCTTTCTTAGTTCCATCATATTTATCATAGTACTAGATGAGTTACTGTGCTCTTCATCTCTATAATTCTGTTTAGTACTTTCAAAATTTTCTGTCTCTTTGTTGAAATTCTCAATTTGTTTTTACATTGTTCTCTAGACCTCAATGAGCATTTTTGTAAGAACTGTTTTCGATACACTGGAGGTCTATCTTGGTCTTTGTTAGGAACATATCTGCTCGAATCTTCATTTTTGCTTGACTCTTCATGTTGTTATGGGGACATTACATGAAACAAGCATTTCCTGGTCTTTGTACACTGAATTTATAAAGAAGAAAATCCCCACCAATTGGCCCAGGCAGAGGTGGGGAGAATTCTATCCATTCTGCCCTAGGCAGGAGGGGCAGGCAGCTGTGTTTTATGTTTACTTTGTCTGTGCTGAGCGAGTGGGATCCATGGCTGTGCTGCCTACCAGCCCAGATCGACACCTCTTTTCTCCCTGGTGTGGCTAATGTGTCACACCCATTCCACTTCTACACCTGGGGAGACAGATGCCAGTTGCTTGAGAAGCCAATTGGGCTACTGGCTGCATCGGTCAATTCTTTCTCTTCCTAGCAGTAATCTGAGAGCCGGATTTCTTTCTCAGTCCCTGTGCTCTCTATTAAGTGAAGGGGAGAATCAGTGGCCTCTTCCCTCTCACGCTGTTCTCCTCAGAGTGACTGGTCTTTCCTGGAGACATCAGAGCTCTGCGACTGACAAGAAAGAACTCAGGATTCTGAGGAGGCCCCTTGAAAGAAGTTAGGACACTGGATATGAAAGCACATCCCTTCACTCCCCCGGGTGAAGATTGGATTGCTTCAAATAAAATCACTAAAGGTAAGATGGTTATTATGGCCTAATAAATCTTTTTTGTAATTTTTTACTAGATGAGCAAAGGCAAAGAATGAAAAAAGTACATCAACGTGATATTTTTCTGTGGCATTATAACTGGAATAACTGAGAGTGTCACAAATTCTTAACCTTGCTCTGCCTGCCACATGTTTGCTGTTTTGACCACTGTAAAGTTAAGCAACCTGTGCCACATTTTCTACACCTGTGAAATCAGTTTATAGCACATTATTAAGTCACTCTGGAGATTAATTGAAAAGTATACAATATTCCAAACAAATCCCTAAATATGGTGGAGCCACCAGTTAACAGCTGGATAAACCAGTGATGATTATGAAAATGCTTTTTAGAGGAATTTCTGAAACCTACTCTGGGAATTCAAAGAGATGAGCACATCCATTTGAAAAGGAAAACCTGTCTCTATTAAATTATGAAACATTGGCCATAGCACTTTTTAAGTCATAATTTGAAAATTTTTTCCATTTAAGTATTTCTTGAGGTAGAAGCAAACTCTTGGCATTATAGTCTCAGAAGCATCTAAAAGCCATTATGTGAAAAATGTTGACACCTACTTTCCCTAGTAACAAATGTCTTCCAACATGCCCCAAAAACACATACTAGAAAATTTGCAGTAAAATGCCACAACATATAAGAAAGGTAATAGGAAGTAAGCATTTAAAGGAAGAAAGGGGACAAGTTTAAAGGAGCTAAGATAGTTACCGTAATTAAATATTAAACATTCCAATGTGTTGCTACTTTGTGAGAACATTTTTTTCCAAAAGTTTCATGCAATTGCTGAGTACAATGGCCAAGCCCTCCATAATCTGTTATATGAGACTTACTTCTACTATGTAAATTAGATTATAAGGATTAATTGGTCAGGAAGAAGGACCCCATCCATAGTCCAACCTTTAATTTCTAATTATTTTTGTATCATTGAACAAATTATCGTATTCCTGCATCTCAGTTTTCACTTTGGTTCTGGGAGATTGTATTGCAGAATAACCAGTTAAATTATTTTTATCCCTAATAACCTATGCATTGATTAGTATATATGTAAGATCAGCAAATTGTGTAATTTCTAGAGTCAGTACTTTGGGTTTGCAGATCACATTGGCTAAGTGGCAACTACTCAGCTCAGCCTTTGTAGAGAAAAAGCAGTGGCAGACAGCACATCAACTAATGGGCAAGGCTGTGTTCCAAGAATATTTTATTTGGTAAAACAAGCTAGACTTTGAATTTGGTCCTTGGGCAATAGTTGAACAATTCCTGGACTGTATTAACACAGTATAAGCTTCCCATTAAGTATTGGGTCAAATTTGATATGGATATAAATTTGAAAAAAATGATTAATGAAAATGAATGCATAACTGTGAAGCTTAAAACTGGATTTGTTTCATGGGTTAAGTTATGACAAAATCTTCTGCCAATCTTATTTCCAATGGGGACTTTGAGATCTTATCTTGACTTATTTGCTATTCTGTCGATATACAAGGAAGACAAGACATAAGAGAAATTGGCAACGTGATTTATTTTATGCTATGGTATCAATTACACACAATGCCTACATTAAAGCATCTATAGTTAAAGAGAAGTTAAATAATCATCTGTAAATTAAGATCAATGCATGCAATCTATAGGAGTAAATCAGGCCTCCCAAGTTACTTTCCCGCAAAAGAAAGTTATACTGTGATCATTTAAGACTGATAATGGAATGGAGGACAGTATTTCAGTTTAAGGGTAATGTCTCATTTTGGTTTATTTTCTCATCTTTTCTATGCTTATTTCTTTCTGACATTTGCAAAGTAGACTAACAAACAACTATGACTGAGTGATCATATAGTACAGTATTCCATGAGAATTTTCCACACTAGAAAACTAAGCAGAGGTGGAAATATTTCTCTTTAGAGTTTATAATTTTTCAGACATCAGAATTAAATATAAGCATTTATATGAATATTTATATTCATAAACATTTATTTATAAATATAGTATATATTTATTCATATATTATAAATGCATTTATATATTATAAATATATTCATATTATATATCATATATTATAAGGATTATTTCTCTCCTATAATGTAACCCTACTTGCAAAGATTCAGAATGTTTAGTTTTTATGGGATTCTGTAAGCAGGCCCATTAGTCTATGTGCTTCCCTGTAACAGTCACTTGTTCTATCATCCATAATTTATACTGTTGTTAAGTATTTATTGACTGATAGTCCTTCTTGCTATGGAGATTTATAGTAGTAACACTCCAGAATTCAGCATCTTCAGAGTAATAGTAAAGAATAAAGTCAATGCACTCGAAAATTTTATAAGAAATATACATCATCTTTGCACAATCAGTGTTTGGGGATTCTATTTTTTTATGAAGTCTTATCTTATAAAATTCTCTTTAAAGGTTTTTTGACACAAAACCTGGTTCCCAGGAGTTATTTTTTGAACTAAATGAGACATTATGCATGTTAGTCACCTCTCTCATCTTTGCTTTCCTTTGATTAACTCAATTTATATTTCCTCGTGACCTTTTTAATCTGCATGACCAGCCTACCCAAATGCATCCTTTGATAGAATTTTGTGTAACTGCTGGATTTTAGAAGTAAAATTCACCCTAAAAGTGATGATGATTTTTGTGTGATCACATAACTACTTATTGGTAGCATGCTCCAAAAACTTGTTCTACTTGATATCAGCAAATACTACTGAAATTCACTTCAGTAATTTAATAGGCATTTGGTAACAGCTTTCTTCATGTATAGCCTATGTCAACCTTTGTGAAGAATACAAAGAAGTAGCAAAATAATCTATTGCCCTTAGGAAATTGAGGATATTATTGAGAAAAGAGGTCAAAGGCAATATGTGGAGAACCACCTGATCGACTAAGAACTGGGGTGTTGAAGATGAAGCAATACGATGAGCAGAAGAAACATCATCAATGACCAGAGAAAATCAAGAAAACAAAGCTTAAAACTCAATAGGTTCCTTGTGTATAGGCACTGAACCAATTTCTATAACCTTTGTATTGTAAATAATTGTATCAATCTATTTCCTCACTGTCTCTATGAAATAGTCAACACAAAGTTACAAGTCACCATGCCTTGAAGATAAGGCTAAAATAGTTCTATGGCTGACCTCTGTTAATAAGTTTATTGTGACCAATGAGCATACTCATTTCTACTTTTAGATTTGTTAAATTACCAAGAATAGTTATATATTTTTAAGTTAAATTAAGAAAAAAACCACATTTGTGGGGATAATGTCCAGGGCTATGACACTAGTTGAGAACCATAATTCTAAAAAGCTGATGGTATCTAAATATACTAATATCAAAGTATAGGTTATACCAAGAAACTCTTATACAGTATTTCTGAGATAATTTCAAAATAATTACATTTGAAACATACCTATAAATAAGAGCATAATAGAATATGATAAAGGACAATAATGAACACAGTTTTTCTAGAGTCAGTATAGTAAAAGATCAAATGAAGTATTATTATGATCTAAGTTTTAATATCAAACTAACATCTGCCTCTGCTAACTTACATTAGCAAGGTAAGCAATTCTCTAATTTTTCACATGCGTAGTTTAAAATTTAAATCCTAATGGAAATCTTGAAAGGGTGAAATGAAACACCCTAAGTGACATAACACAAAAATAATTCATTGTGATTTGGGGGGTATAAAAATAAGTCAATGGTAACGCTTTTTAAAGGCTAGTGAGCCAGACCAGTCACAAGTCTGTGATGATGCAGCTGAGCCTCTAAGAGTAAAATAACATAAAAATGCAGTGAAGTATCCAATAACTTGCTCTACAGTAACCTGAAGTATGAGAATAATCACAAAGAAGAGAAGAAGTTTACCATTCAAGCTGCAACAGGGAGTGGTAGCACATGCCTGTTATCCCAGCACTTGGGAGGCCAAGGTAGCAGGATTACCATGAGTTTGAGGCCACCCTGACACACATAGAGGGACCCTGTATCAAAAACAACAACACCAAAAAAAGAAAAATCAAGCTGAAATCCAGCATAAAAAAGAAAACCAATGTATAGTAAAGAGTAACTCGGGAAAAAAAGAAATACAGATTGACCAATTTATGAGTGCAATGATCCAAGACCACACTTTTTTAAAATAGACAATCCTATAAAATATAGGCAGTACTGTACACAACCTCAACATATCCCCAAACTGCTACAAAGGAAAGGGTGGAAATGCAGCCTTGGGCAAACCTTCTTTGTGCTCGACCTTTTCTACAAGGTAGCGAACATAAGAAGAGTACAATTTATCTATTCAGCTTCCTGGGGGCTGAGAACTCATGGCTTTTTGATACAGTATGGAATGCCAAGGACAGAGAGCAGAATGGAATCAGCTGAAATAACAGGGAAATTTGCATGTGCCTGCAATGTATAGGGATAATTTGAGTGAGTGCCTCCCAGAAAACGAATGGTAAGGAGGGACAAATGGACAAGCAAACATGAAATGTCCTGTAGAAATCCTAGACCCTACTAGTGCATGCTGACTTTCATCATGGAATTTTACAAATTCCTAGAATGAGACTGAATGCACAAGCTAACTCTACTTATAGAAACTGGAATAAATTATTTTAAGTGACTCATATCTCCATTCTTTCACTTGTAAAAGAGAAATAAGAGCATGAATGGCTTTACTTAACCCTGTAGAAATTAAACATAATGGTTTTGAAAATGATTCCAATGGAAATCAAAGGAAGCTTATCCTGTGGCCTTCAAAGTGGAATAAATTAGATGGATGCAAAGCTTATAGAAGAAAAAGCAGAACATATGCATGTTTGTATATATATGATTATTCATTGTGTATAGTTTATTCTATAATATACCTAATACAATAGTTTAATAGTATGTCTACATCCTGTAGAAATATTTATGTTTGTGTGTTTCCTGCTCAAAACTGTCATGAAATCAGTTCGTATCTGAAAGGCTTTGAGACCATCCTGTAGATATTCCGAATTCTATGGCCAAGTTGCTTCCATAATCACAAACACCTTGATCATCTTGGGATTGTTTATATTATCTTACAAACACTTGAAGATATGTTGCTGGCCCAGGAGTATGGAGTTTAGGAAGAATTTTTTGGAGCACTCCAGGGGCATTTCGTAAAGTCCTACTCCCCTGCATTGTGTCACACTGCCAGAGTGGTGTTGCTGATGACCTCACACCAGGAGGCATCAGGTTACTCAGCAGATCACTTCACTTTGATGCTCTCAGCATTTCTACTGAACTCTCTGAGTTCAGGTTCTCATCCATCACTGCCTTCGGACATACTAGACCTTTGCTGGTCCTCAACTTGCATTACATGTACGCAATCACTCCTCCTCTGCTTTTTTTCTTTCTCACAGTGAGGGCCCTCTTGTAGTAATTATTATCAATACACTTAAAGTATTATTTATGTGTGTCCATGGCTCAGAGGACACAGTTAATGTCCAATATTTTTCAGTGTTTCCCACTGAGACATACCACTTTCGATGAGAGAAGACAATGGACCATGTGCAGGATGGTTCCAAAGATTGCTGAGGAAAAAAAAAGCAAGCCAAGGAAATAAAATAATAAAAATTGTAGTATGGGTCTCAGTATAAAGCCTAGGGGTAAAAATAGTCAGTAATGGATTTCTCAGCTTGGATGCTTCAGACAAAAGAAAATAAAGGGGGACAGGATTTTATAACCCTTCTTTTCTGTTTGGCTATTGCTCCATTAAGAGATAGAGAGAAGAAGGATTTAGCTGGTGTGGCTCTGAAGCAATATTTGGATTCCAAGCTTCTGGGCATGCATGCTGTGGTTTATGGCTGTGCCTGTGATTGATAGATCCTTACTGTGACAGCAGTGTTTACACCACCCTTCCAAGCTGACTCCTGGGAGAGCTCTTCAACCCTGGCGCTCTGACACTGCTGCCCGCCATTGTGCTGGCTCTCTTACCTTCTGGCAACTGAGTGCTATTGTCAGCATCTACAGATTTCTGAGGGGAGGGTTAGGAGAGACATCTACCCTATATCATGTTCAGCAGAATGGCTCCAAGCTGCAGTTCCTCACAAGTAGAAAACTATAATCCACTTCATTCAAACAATAGCGTTCTACTTTGTCTCTAAACAGACAAGATACAAAGTATGTGCATCTTTGTGTATGTCATTTATCACCATTGTTCATAAATGAATTCTGATTAAAAAATATTTAAAGACATCCAAATATCATATGTTTTAGTTACAAGAGAGGTAGCGATTTCATATATAATTTCTATCAAACAAGACATGTTTGCTGTAACTGAAATTTTTCAATGAGTAGAATTTTAAAATGCCATGAAATGAATGAGCCATATAAACCCACTTACGTGCACTTCTACACAGTACATACACATGGAACAGATATTTTAATACTAGAGATCGAACTCGGGTCCTTGCACTTGCACAGCAGGCGGCGAAACAACTGAGCTAAATCCCCACCCCGAGATAGCAAATATTTTAAAGGACACATTGTTAGAAACAAATACAAATGTAAAAGGTTCTTCACATGTATCTTACCAAGAGATTAATGTATAAAATACATGAAAAGTATTTGAATGGAGGAAAACATGTAAGAAATCCAGCAAGTCACAGACAGGCAGGTCTGTGCACGCCCTACCGAGGTCCCAAGTCATGCTGAACATGCTGAATCAGCCCACGCCCCAACAACAATCCACTGGACAGCCGCACCCCCACTCCTCTGTACAGACACCTGGTTCCACGCTACAAAGACGCAGAGGACACTGGACCACCAGACCAAGGTACTGAGTCCTGCTGCTCCCAGCCCAGAGGTACAGGCTTCTGAGCCGCCATCCCACTGCTCCTGGTCTAGAGGAAGGGGCTTCCTGGCCACCATCCCTCCCGCTGCTCCCAACCCACAGGAAAGGGCTTTTGGGCCACCATCCCTACCACTGCTCCTGACCCCTGTCCCACCTCTCCCAGATCAGAGGAGCAGAAGAGGTAATCCATGCAGGCGCCAACAGCCCCCCCCCCAGTCGAAATGAGAAAACATGTAAATAGGTCTCAAAACCAGACTTCCAGATCACCAATAGCAACCCCAAAGGGAAATGAGATGGAACACTCTGATACTCAACTACCTGGACCCACTGAACTGGCAACAAAAGGGGATCTGGAAAAAATGAAATCAGAAATAATTTCTCAGATAACAGGAGAAATTGTGCCCCTAGTGCAAGACATGATTAATAAATCTAGAGAGGAGCTCAGGAACATGATGGAATCCCAACATAGGAAATAAATGGAATCCATAAAACAGATGCAAATAGATTTCCAGGACATGAAAAACTCCATTGAAAGTCTACACAGCAGAATGAGCCAATGTGAAGACAGAATTTCAGATATAGAAGATAAGATTGCAATTAGTGACCAGGAAAAGAAAAATTGCTTTAAAATTATTATAAGGAAATATGAGAAATCAATCCAGCAACTGCTAGATGATGCAAAGAAGAATAACATAAGACTGATTGTAGTCAATGAAGAAACAGGAGAGAGTGCAGATGACACAAAAAAGCTCTTCACAGAAGTGAAGGCAGAAAACTTCCCAAGCAGGGGAAAAGAATTTGACATACAGATAAGTGAGGAATATAGGACTCCAAATAGCCTTGATCAAAAAAAATCTACACATAGGCATATAATTGTTAAGATTTCAAAAACTCAACAGAAGAACAAAATTCTACAATCAGAGAAAAGAAACAAATCACATCCAAAGGAAAGCCCATCAGAATCACAGCAGACTTCTCAACACAAACCATCAAGGTAAGAAGAGCTTGGAGTGACATATTCCAAGCCCTAAAAGAAAACAGCCTCCAACCCAGATTGATGTACCCTGCAAAACTATCTTTCAAAATTGATGGACTTTCATGACAAAGAGCACCTTAGGAACTTCATGAATACCAAACCAGCACTCCAAAGAATTTTACACAATATCCTAGGAACAGACATTGAGGATCACAACCCCAGGAAGCAAAGCAGAATGAGCCCATATGGCATGACAAGAAATTAAATGTAAAGGGGGAGAACCCAACAAAGAACCCAACCCCCAAAAAAGTCATGGCGATGACAAGTCAATACGTTTCAGTTATAACCATCAACGTTAATGGTCTCAATTCACCAATCAAAAGAAATAGACTGGCAGAATGGGTCAGGAAGCAAAATCCAACAATATGCTGCATACAAGAAAAACACTTAATTCAAAAAGAAACTCATAGACTGAAAGTTAAAGGGTAGAAAACAATACTCCATGCGATAGGAACCCGAAAAAAAGCAGGAGTAGCTATCCTCTTGGCAGATCAACTATATTTCAAACCAACACTGATTAAGAGAGACGAAGAAGGACACTACATCCTTGTAAAAGGAACAATCCAAGAGGAAGAGATGACAATCATAAATATCTATGCACCAGACACTAGTGGACCCAACTATATAAAACAAATACTAATGGACATGAAAAGTAATATATGCACGAATACAATTGTAGTGGGGGACCTCAACACCCCACTGTCACAAATAGATAGATCAACTAGACAAAAAATAAGTAATGAAATACTAGAACTCAATCAAACTCTTGACAAATGAACTTAACAGATGTTTACAGAGTCTTCCACCCCACAAAATCAGAATACACATTCTTCTCAGCTGCACATGGGTCATTCTCCAAAATGGAACACATACTCACACATAGAACATGTTTAAGTAAGTGCAAAGGAATTGAAGTTATCCCCTGTATATTGTCAGACCATAGGGCGATGAAATTGGAGATCCACAGAAAAAGAAACAAAAAATTTCATAAAAATGTGGAAATTGAACAACACACTTCTGAATAACCAGTGGGTCACAGAGGAAATTAAAGAAGAAATCAGACAGTTCCTTGAATTAAATGACAATGACAATACAACATATCAGAATCTATGGGACACAATGAAAGCAGTCTTATGAGGGAAATTCATAGCAGTGAATACACATATTAGGAAAACAGAATGAGCCCAATTAAACAACCTGATGCTGCATCTCATGCTTCTAGAAAAAGAAGAACAGGACAACCTCAGAGCTCATACAAGGGAGGAAATTATAATGATCAGAGCAGGAAATCAATGCAATGGAGACTAAGAGAATGATACAAAAAATCAATGAAGCCAAGAGTTGGTTCTTCAAAAGAATCAACAAAATGGACAAACCCTTAGCCAACCTTGTCAGAAAAAGGAAAGAAAAGGCCCAAATCCATGATATTAGGAATGAAAAGGGTGAAATTACAACAGACCCAGCAGAAATCCAGAGGATCATCAATATCTACTTCCAGAACCTATACGCCAATAAGATGGACAACACAGAAGAGATGGACAGATTCCTAGATACATATGAATTATCAAAGTTGAACAAAGAAGACCTAAAAATTCTGAACAACCCAATATCAACCAATGAAATTGAAAATGTAATTAAAAACTTATCAACCAAGAAAGCCCGGGCCCTGATGGCTTCACTGCTGAATTCTACAAGGCATTTAGAGAGGAACTGCTGCTACTACTGTTTAAACTCTTCAATGAAATTGAAAGGGAAGCAATACTCCCAAATTCATTCCTGGAAGCAAGCATCACCTTGATCTCCAAAGTAGAGAAAGACCCAACAGAAAAGGAGAACTATAGACCAATCTCACTAATGAACATAGATCCAAAAATCCTTAATAAGATACTGAAAAACAGAATGCAGAAGATCATCAAGAAGATCATACACCCTGATCAAGTGGAATTCATCCCAGGGATGCAGGGATGGTTCAATATACGAAAATCAATCAATGTAATACACTATATCAATAGAGCCAAGGACAAAAACCATATGATTATCTCCATAGATGCAGAAAAAGCATTTGACAAAATCCAACATGCATTTATGATAAAAACCCTATAAAAAATTGGAATAGATGGTCTCTCCCTCAAACTGATAAAAACCATCTATGAAAAACCAACAGCCAGTATCATACTAAATGGTCAAAAACTGACATCCTTCACACTAAAATCAGGAACAAGACAAGGATATCCACTATCACCACTCTTGTTCAATATAGTTCTGGAAACATTAGCCACGGCAATTAGACAAGAGAAAGAAATAAAAGGAATAAAGATAGGAAATGAAGAAGTCAAATTATCATTATTTGCAGATGACAGGATACTGTATATAGAAGCCCCCAAGAACTCCACCAAAAGTCTTTTAGACTTAATAACCAAATTCAGTCAAGTAGCTGGTTACAAGGTCAACATGCAAAAATCAATGGCTTTCCTCTACACGAATGACAGACTCACTGAGAGAGAAATAGGGCAAATAATTCCTTTCAATATAATAATAATTCCTTATATAAATATATAAATAATTCCTTACAATAGCATCCAAAAAACTCAAATACCTAGGAATCAACCTAATGAAAGAAACCAAAGACCTCTTCTCTGAAAACTATGGCACTCTGAAAAGAGAGATGGAAGATGATATCAGAAAATGGACAGACATTCCCTGCTCCGGGGTAGGAAGGATTAATATAGTGAAAATGGCCATACTTCCAAAACTTTTATATAGATTTAATACAATTCCAATTGAGATCCCAGCAGCATACTTCAGGGACCTTTAGAAAACAATCCAAAAATTCATTTGGAAGAAGAAGAGACCCAGAATAGCAAAAACAATTCTAGGTAACAGAGACATGGCAGGGTGTATCACAATCCCCAACCTGCAAGTATACTACAAAGCTACTGTGATAAAAACAGCATGGTCCTGGCAATGAAACAGACCTGAGGACCAGTGGAACAGATTAGAAGATGCAGAAACAATGCCAGACACACTCAGCCATCTCATCTTTGATAAAGGAGCCAAACACCCTCACTAGAGGAAAGATAGCCTCTTTAATAAATGGTGCTGGAAAAATTGGGCTTCAACTTGCCAAAGATTAAAACTAGACCTATATCTCTCACCATGCACTAAACTAAAATCAAAATGGATTAAAGATCTAAATATTAAAATAGAAACTCTGAACCAGTTGGAACAGAAGTTAGGTAGAACCCTTGAAGACATCGGTGTAGGAAAAGATTTTATGAACAAAACCTCAGTTGCCCATGAACTAGCCCAAACAATCAACAGGTGGGATCTCTTCTTATTAAAAGGCTTCTGCACAGCAAGAGAAACCACCAGCCGTGGGAAGAGACAACCCACATTGTGGGAAAAAGTCTTCACCTGCTCTTCCTCAGACAAAGGCCTACTATATCGAATCTATAAAGAACTTAAGAAGATCAGACCTCCCAAATTTAAAGACCCAATCTGAAAATGGGCCTCTGAAATGAACAGACATTTCTCAGACAAAGAAGTCGAAATAGCAAATAAATACATGAAAAAATGTTCAACATCACTGGTCATTCGAGAAATGCAAATGAAAACAACCCTCAGATTCCACTTCACTCCAGAAAGAATGGCTGCTATCATGAAATCAACCAATAACAAATGCTGGCGTGGCTGTGGGGAAAGAGGAACCCTGCTTCACTGCAGGTGGGAGTGTAGACTGGTGCAACCACTGTGGAAATCAGTATGGAGATACCTCAGAGAACTAGGACTGGAAGTCCCATTTGACCCCACTATTGGGATCTTCCCCAAAGAATTAAAAGAATCATACCCCAGTGATATATGTGTGCCCATGTTCATAGCAGCACAGTTTGTGACAGCTAAAACTTAGAAACAGCCTAAATGCCCATCCACTGGAGACTGGATAAAGAAAATGTGTTTTTTTAATAAAATGGAGTACTACTCAGCCATAAAACATGAGAAATTAGAGACATATATAGCTAAATGGATGCACATTGAGGTGATACTCTTAAGTGAAATAAATAGGACATACATGTGTAAATACCAAATAGTTTCTCTGGTGTGAAAAACTTAAAGTGTAAATAAGGACTAAATGTATAATAGGTAATGTGAAATAGGAAGAAAAGGGGCAAAGGGGAAGGAAGTGGGAGGGCTAGGTGAAAGGATAGAAGGGAATGGGATTAATATGAGAAAATGGAAAAATAGGAGCAAAATCTTTGTAAATAGGGAGGACTGGAGGGGTTGAAGGGAGGGCTGGGCAAGGGTGAAAAATAAGAACCAAGAGAGACTATGTAAAGATGCAAATTTCCAATGATGAATGTCATTATATTGTATACCTAAAATGTACCAATGATTAGAATGAATAATCGATGATGAAAAATAGGAAGAAAAGGTCCAAAGGGGTAGGGGTAGTAGGAGGGGCAGGGGAAAGGAAAGAAGGGAAAGGAAAAATGCTGAGAAATGGAAAAAAATGGAAATAAAGTCTTTGTAAATAGGGAACGGTGGAGGGTGTGAAGGGAGGGCTAGGAATGGGGAAAAAATAAGAACCAAGATGCATTATGTAAAGGTACAATTCCCAATGAGAAATGCAATTGTGTTGTATACCTACAATGTACCAATAAAAGAATTTAAGAAAAAAATTAAGAAATGCATCAAGTCAAAGCTTTAATGCTCATTTCAATAAAAGCTTCTACAGAACTGTTTCCTTTCTAACCCATTGTCTCACCTAAAGAGTTAATAGCACCTGTCTCAAAGTGCTATTGGAATAAATCCAGAGAAGAAAATCTTTTGTATATGCTTGTATTAATAAGCATGAAAGTTCTCACATAAGTAATGTAGTGTGAAACACTAATTTTCTTATTTTGCAATTTCCTCTGCAGCCACAAATCTAAAAACAATAAATAACAAATACTCCCTCTATTTATAAGTAAATATTAGACTTATCCTGTTGGGATTTACTGGAAGAAAATAAAAACATCCCTGCAAATTCTGGTCACATAATTTGTCCGTATAATAAAGCGAAATAAGATATTTGAGAGAAAAATTCATTCAAGCAGGAGAGTGTGTAGAAGGTGAGAGGCTGTTTATTTCCCTCTCCTACACGGTACAGCAGGTGTACCCCACCCAACCTGTAGCTAAAGAGAGTTCTCAAAGAAATACTCATAGAGATATGAATATTTGCCAAAACAGAGATCTCCATCTCATTGCCCAACTGGATCGCTGTGAGCTCTGGTGACTAAAAGAATGAAGCAGCTTAGTGATCAAGGTCCAAGGGCACAGTAACATGTATCTTCAGAGTTAGAAAAATATTAGGGCAGAGATTTAAGTCCAGTGACTGCTCCTCAGCTGGAGAATCCCGAGGCTAGGTGACTGACTGGAATAGACACATGGCAGGGTAGAGCAAGGAGAAAGGAGAACAGAGGAAGGAAGTAACCAAGACCTTTGTTCAGAATGCAGATGGATGTTTCCCATGGACCAGAGAAACTCAGAGGAAGTAGACGAGCTCTCTTAGAGAAGATGCCTATGAGAGACTTGCTTACCAGTGTAAGTAAGCCCTAGCAGAAAGAAGCTAGAGAAGGACCTCCCGTGCCCAACAGTGGTGGGTATCAAGTGATGGAACAGATGAATGTGATCAGATGCTGAGAGTCCTCTTAATAGGAAAGGACACATTATAAGTGGAGCTAGAGTCTCTATGACCTGTAGAAGGAGTCAGTAGTGAGACTGATACAGGGCATCAGGGCCAAAGAGTTTGCAAAGTAAAACTTATTTTTGATCCTCTTTCTTGCAGTTACTGCTTTTCTTTCTACAATTCCATCCTCTTCTAAAGATGGGTATCATTAGTATTTTGACTTGTTGAATCCCTTTTATCTGTATTTGCTTATTAAGTGTTATAATAGGTTGCATATTATCCTTCTTAATTGACATAACATTACTTTCTATGCTTTCTCAAAGTTCTTACATAGCCTTAGTGAACATTTCAGCGATTATTTAGGCAAGGTACATGGAAAGTTAATCTCTTCAATTCTAATGAAACTGAATAGGAGGTAAGAAGAAATGCAGGAGGATCGAAGACTCAATCTCCACTCCCTCACTCACAGCAGGTGCCTAAATCAAGGATTAGTTTGAGCTTGACTGAGTTGTACAGCCTTAAAACAAGACTGTTTTTACAATCAAATGGGACTAGAGATTCATGAGATCCTCCAACAGTTCTGAGAGGAGAAAACAGTTCATACTTGAACGTAGTTGTAGAAAAAAAATCTGTATTCTGAATTCTGATTTAACAAATTCAGTCTAATTATACAACATCTCTGGCTCTCTCCCCTCTCTCTCCCTCCCTCTCTCTCTCTCTGCTTCTCTCTCTCTCTCTCTCTCTCTCTCTCTCTCTCTATATATATATATATATATATATATTCTTTAACATATAGTGAATTGTCTTCTGACCACATATAATATTAATAATAATAATTAAAGTCACATGCTTATGGATATAAACAGAATCTACTTATTTATCAAGAGAAAAAGATTAGATAAGAATAGTGTGCACATGTATTTTAGTAACTTACTATAGTGCTTTTTAATGTTTTAGTCTGCCTCTTCATCTATAACTGCTTTGCATAGCACCTTAGTTTGGATTGGGAAGCAACCATTATCTACTCTCTGTCTAGAAAGCTGCATATCCTTCCATCTTCAAGACTGAACATGTCTCAGATCTGTCCATTCAGTGCATTTTTTCTAATCTTGTTCAGATCATTTAGCATTGGACATGTGACCCTTGAAAGATCACTCATAGTCAATAAGTTTGACTTCTAAGAATTTGAGGAAGTAGGCTTTTCTCCATAGGACTTTAAGCAAATTTAATGTTAGCATGGTGATGTTAATAACTGTCTTATGATCATGCTTATGAATTCAATAAAAAACAGTCCTGTAAAGCATAGCAAAGACTGTTAAAGAAAAACTTCTTGGTGGCTAATTGATCAAGCTCCCATATTTTGTTGTGCCTGGAACTAACTAATTGAGCAGTTTAAAGTTCTATAATTGATTTATTTCTTTTGGTTAAATCAGTTTGAGATATTTCCCAGTTATAATTAAAACAAGTTTTAGAAATATCCTCTCTAAAAGTTAAGGAGCTTCAGATGAACACTGTTGATATTTGTAAAAAATAAGAATAATAAGTAATAACAACAGTAGATATGTAAGTAGAGGAGAATGATTAAAATTATTTTTTCTAGTTCAGTAGATATCATCTTTACAAGTTTATCTTGTATCTATCATAATAAAATGTCCACATATGATTAGATGTACATTTCATAATCTTCTTGCTTATTCATTGAAAACATGCATCTTGTCTTAGGATTCATAGACAAGAGATATTTTAGGGTCACAGTATTTTTTACTCTGCAAGTAAAGTTACTCTTTGAGTCATTAAATATTTTACACATTGTGGTGGCATTAAAATACACTAACCCACGCTATTTGAATTTTATTTCCTGACTTTTTGAAGGTTTTTTGGATGTTTATAAACCAGTAGAATAAATAATTGACACAAGCCAATCTATTAAAGTTTGATTTTTTTTTTTTTTTTTTTTTTTTGCCTTGCTGCTGGGGAAAGTGAACATACCACAGAAATGGGAATGGAAGCATTCAGCAATTCTGTCAAGTTGAGCATAAAATTTGTAAATCCTCTTGCCACTGGAGATAACTTTGGAAAGTGAAATTCTATTGCTTTTTCCTCACACCCATTGGTTTGAAAATAGAAAATAAAGTTTTGGAACTTTTGATAAGTGGGTTTTCATTGTATTTATAAAAAGTTTTCTGAAAGTCCATCATAAAATTACTACTAATCAAAATATAAAAACACAATACAGAAATGGAGATCATCCATTATCTAATTATGAGTACTAGTTAATTACTATATAATTTGATTGTGGCAAATTTTAAATTATTTTCATGTGCTAATTCATTTATTAAAATAATACTTTATGATATAGTTGATATTACTTCCAAATTTACACAGTTGAGTAAAAAAGACATCATGTACTTTGCCTAAATAAATTCAATATAACATAATGAGTTACTAGGTCATATAGACTCATTTCTGTTCCATTGACACTGTGTAACTACTACTTTTCTTGCTATCATTCCATCCTCTTCCAAAGATGGATATCATTATTAATTTGATTTGTTGGACCCTTTTTATTTCTATTTGCTTATTAAGTGTTACAACGGACTATATATTATCCTTCTTAACAGTATTTCATAAGCTTTCTCAACGTTTTTCATAGCGCTTATGAACATTTTAATATACCCAAATGACTGAGTCAATTAATTTAACTGATACTATACCTTGGAACAGAGTTGTCTTTGAATTTTTAAAATTAGAAATATTGTAGTTATAATAAACATAATGTTTAGCATAAAGATCTTTCTTCATTTTAGTTTATTTCCTCAGAAGCATTCCCAGACTGAGACTTGACAGATAAAGCTGGTTTGAATCACATGCTACCAAAATGTTTATTTCAAATAATTTGGCCCAATTTATACTTTCAAAGTCTGTTGACATTTCCTTTTGTTATTATTATTATTGCAAGGAACTGCAGACATTTTAAATGTAACACTGATTTAGTTAATTTTCCCAAATATACTAGAGATGGCTAAGCTCTCCTGTGAATGTCTTTTGAAATTATTACCTCACCTGAATGGTGCACACAGTGCTAAATAAAAAGCATTGACCTAAATATCCTCATCCCCAAATCTTCAAATATTCTTGTCTCAAACTCTTCCCCATTGCTTTCACTTAATACAGTGTTACTTTGAATCAAAACAAAACAAAAACTTATATTTCACTATTTAACAATTTTAACTCTCTTGAATAGTTATTTTTCCTAAAAGCATGGTCCAATTGTTTTCAGAATTGTATTTTTTTTGTAAATACTATTTGATGTAGTTTGGTTTCTCTTTTAGAGCATTATCTCTCATGTAGTATTGACTAATTTATTTTTTTCAGTGCTTGTTCTTTCCAGATATTCATTTGTCTTTTTGAGATTAAAGTTTATCCTTATGAAAGTTTTGATCTCTATCATTAATGGACCTGAAACAGGCATCCAACTCTTCAGATAAAAAGATAGATATCAGAAAGGGAAAGCTGAAAGGAGCTGAACTCTGATTTCCCCCAAGGATGTTCCTTTAGTAGTGACTCAAGTGGAAGAAAAAATGTCTAACAGTCACCCAGATCTTCAGCTGATTCTTGTCTCCAGCGAGAAGAACAGAAACACATAGTTCACTGGACTCCTATTGGGGTATCTGTCCCTATCAAGATGCTACACTAAATGCTACTCTAGTTCCATTTAACAAAGATTTAACAAGAAGCAAAACAGTGAAACTGCCTTCAAGAGTAACTGTAGAAATGTAGGTCTACCCAATACCTAATTGAGTAAAATTCATAATGTCAATTGCCTAAGTAAGAGTCCCCAAGGCAGAGTAGTAAAATAAAAGCCATAATCTAGAAAATTGATCAATCAATAGTGACCCAGAAATTGTAGGTGAAATAATTAAGATATTAATATTAGTAGTTATTTAGCAATATTTTATGTTGAGGAAGCTAGAAAAAAATAAAAACACTTAATAGTCATTTAGAACATATAGGAAACATCCAAAACCATGTTATAGAGATAAAATGTAGAATTTTTGAGATGAGATGAAAAATTCAGTACGTGGGATTAATGACAGATTAGGCATTGCAGAAGAAAATACAATGAATTTGAAAATCTATTAATAAAAATTGTCCAAAATTAAATGCTAAGAGAAAAAGAAATTAGGAAATATATAAACAGACCATCATTGACCTGTGAGCCAACTTCAATAAACCAAATATATATGTAATTTCTTTCTAGCATAATTTTTCTACTGCAGGATTTCTGTCCGTATATCTTATAGTGTATGACTATTGATGACAAATTGGCTGAGTATATAAATAATCACTGTATTGTCTTCTTTTTTATAAATACATTTTTAAAAATACTAATCTATTATCTTTTATTTTGCATTGTTTCTCCTATTGATATTACTTTTTTCATGTATTATATGGTATCATCTTATTTCATCACTCTGTAAGTAATGTATCTTTTTTTGGCTGCTCGTAAGATTTTCTCTTTAATCAAATCCTAGTAAGTTTCAATATGAGGTATTTTGGGAAGGCAATTTATAAAACCAACTCAAAAAGCAGAACTAAAAGATTTCCCTTAGAAACTAGAAAATAAGAGCAAATAAAGCCCAAAGAAAGCTTAAGAGTGTAGAAAAAAAAGCTGAGTGGAAATAATTGATATACAAAAGAGTAAAACACAAGAGAAACCCAATGGAAAAAGGTTAGTCATTTGATGAAATTAATAAAAGTGTAAAATTCTAGGTGTAAAATTCTTGGGAGAAACAAAAGGAGAAGTACAAAGAAAGTATAAGAACATGAGAGGTGGTATAATTACAGATTTTATAGTTCCTGGATGCCATACCACCCCCTCAGCACAGAGGAGGTGAGCCTCAGGGGCTCCAGCAACGCCCCCCCCCCACATCAACATGAGAAGACACATAAACAAGTCTCAAAACCAGACTTCCAGATCACTGAAAGCAACCCCAAAGGGAAACAAGATGGAACATTCTGATATTCAACCACTTGGACTCCCTGAACTGGCAACAAAAGAGGATCAGAGGATCAGGAAAAAATAAAATCAGAAATAATTTCTCAGATAACAGCAGAGCTTGTGCCTACAATGCAAGACATAAATAATAAATCAATAGAGGACACAGATTAAAAAAAAATAGAGAAACTGAGGAACATGATGGAGTCCCTACATAGGAAACAAATGGAGTGCATAAAACAGATGCAAACAGATTTCTAGGAGACTAAATACTCCATTGAAAGTTTATGCAGCAGAATGAGCCAATGTGAGGTCAGAATTTCAGATATAGAAGATAAGATTGCAATTAGTGACCAGGAAAAGAAAAATTGCTTTAAAATTGTAAGGGACCATGAGAAAACAATCCAGCAGGTGCTAGACAATGCAAAGAAGAATAACATAAGACTGATCAGAGTCAATGAAAACACAAGAGAAAGTGCAGATGAAATAAAAAAAACTGTTCACAGAAGTGAAGGCAGAAAACTTCCCAAGCAGGGGAAAAGAACTTGACATACCGATAAGTGAAGCATATAGGACTCCAAATAGCCTTGATCAAAAAAAAAAAAATCTACACATAGCCATATAATTGTTAAGATTACAGAAACCCAACTACAACCACTTAGAGAAAAGAAACAAATCACATAGAAAGGAAAGCCCATCAGAATCACAGCAGACATCTCAACTCAAACCTTCAAGGCAAGAAGAGCTTGGAATGATGTGTTTCAAGCCCTGAAGGAAAACAGCCTCCAACCCAGATTGATGTACCCTGTAAAACTATCTTTCAAAATTGATGGAGAAATAAGATACTTTTATGACAAAGATCACCTCTAGGAACTTTATGAATACCAAACCAGCACTCCAAAAAATTTTAGACAATGTCCTAGGAAAAGACAATGAGAAACACAACCACAGGAAGCCCAGCAGAATGAATCTGTTGGGTGCAACAATAAATTAAATGCAAACGGGGAGAATCCAACAAAAAGAAAAAGTCATGACAATGATAAGTCAATACGTATCAGTTATAACCATCAAGGTTAATGGTCTCAATTCACCAATCAAAAGAAATAGACTGGCAGAATGGGTCAAGAAGCAAGAGCCAGCAATATGCTGCATACAAGAACACACTTAATTCCAAAAGAAAATCATAGACTGAAAATTAAAGGGTGGAAAACAATACTCCATGTGACAGGAACCCCCCCAAAAAGCAGGAGTAACTATCCTCTTTGCAGATCACGTGGATTTCAAACCAAAATATGAAACACATCTGGTCCCATGAATTTCAAATAAGGGATAATCAACTTGTGTGTACAAATCTATTGTGAACATGTGTTTTCATTTCTCTTAAGTAAAAACTTAAGAACAGAACTATTGGTTCTTGACAGTAATACAAGAAATTGTTTTCCAAAATGGTTTTACTATTTTACATTCACATCAGAAGTATTAGAAAGTTCTAACTGGTTCACACCTAATCTGACATTTGTTCTTTTAAAACTTTTAATTTCATCTCCCTAATGAGTGCATAATACAATCTTGTTATTGTACTGATGAGTATTTTTCTGATTCTAGTGTCGCCCACCTTTCCTTTTGCTGTACTGGCTATTTATCATCTTCTTCTCTCTACTTTTTAATTGAGTAGTCTATTAATGAGCTGTAAGTGTTCATTATATGTTCTGGTCATAGATTATATGCATTATAAATATGGTCTGTTTAAGGACTACTTTTCATTTTCTTAATGATGTCATTTAAAGTTCTAAATTTTGATGGAATCTCAGTTATCAATTTTTTTTCTTTTATACATCGTGTTTTTTGTAACCCTGGAAATTCTTGCCTACCCTAAATTCATGAACATTTTCCCTTATAATTTCTCCTTAAAGTTTTCTAGTTTTAGCCTTTCATATTTAGGTTCATACATCCTTTCAAGTTATTTTTATGTATGGAAATAAACAGTTGAGGCTAGTTTTTTAAACACGGATAATAGGTGTTCTAGTATCATTTGCTGAAAACACCATCTTTTCCTCTGCTCTTGATTTGAATTTTTGTTCTATAAAATGTTAATGTTAAATAACCTTTCAAAGCTCAGTGGACCATATATGTGTGGTTCTATTTCTAGATTCTCTGTTTTATTCTGATGATGTATATGTCTTTCCTTATGCCAACACAACCTTGATTACTGTAGCTTTAGAGGAAGTCTTAAAATTAGGTACTAAATGTCTTCCAACACTGTTTTTTTTTCTTTTTCTTTTTCTTTTTCTTTTTTTTTACTTTTCCGGGTCCTCTGTACTCCTACATAACTTTCAAATTTCAATATCCAATTCTTCATTTATAGCAATTATACATAGACCTGAATTTTTATATATACCTTGTGTTTTCTAATCCTGCTATATTCAGATACAAGTTCTAGGGGCTCCCAGAGATTTCTTAGTATTTTCTCTGTAGATGATCATTTCATCTACATATAAAGATTTTACTTCTTCCTTCCCAATCCTTTGCTAGTTGTTTCTTTTTATTGTCAGACTATTTTGGTTTGTGCCTATGTTTCAAAGTTTAATGGACAGATAAAGAGTAAGCATATCTGCCCTTCTTCCCCACCTTAGGGAGAAAGCATTGTATCTTTTCCATTCATATAAGGCATTTTTGCTGGAAGTATGGAGTAATGTCCTATCTGTTCAGAATGTTCTGTTCTACTTCTAGTCTCTTGATGCTTTTACCATGAACAGCTGTGAAATTTAGTTCAATACTTTTTCTGCAACTAATGACAGGATCATATGGATTTTTCCTTTCCTTAAAATGATGACTTATGGAGGTGGATCTTCCAATGCTGAACCAACACTGCCATCCCTATAATAAAACCACTTTCTACATACTGCCAAATCTGACTTCTAACAGTTTGTTTGGTTAAACAAATTTTTATCTATGTTCATACATTTTTCTTCTATTAACTTTATCCAGTTTAAGCATTAGCACAATGTTGATGTCCTAAAATGAGGGGAGAAGTGTTCCTTCTTTATTCTGCTTTAAATGTTTGATATAATTCTTCAATCAAAATGTACATGAGCTTACTGTTGTCATATAGGTAGGTTTCCAAGGTAGGAATATACTTTCTTTAATAGGCGCTGTTCAAATTTTATGTTTCCTCCAGAGTTAGTTTCATTAATTTGTCTTCCAAGGTAGTTTTTTGTTTTTTGTTTTTTGTTTTTTGGTACTGGGGACCGAACTTAGGACCTTGTGCTTAGGAGGCAGGGGACAGCTCAAGGTAGTTTTTAGAAGTTGTCAAATTTATTTCAAAAATCCTTTTTGTAATATGCTTTCTATATCCTTTTAAATTCTGTAAAATCTGTGGTAATGTCCTCTAAATTTTGATGTTATAATTAAAACAATTTGTAATTGATATTGTGTAATAGGAAGAAAAGGTCTAAAGGAGTAGGGGAAGTGAGAAGGGTAAGGGAAGGAAAGCAGGGAAAAGAAAAAATATGAGAAAAGAAAAAAAAATGGAAACAAAGTCTTTGCAAATCGGGAAGGGTGGAGGGGGTGAAGGGAGGGCTGGGGAAGGGGAAAAAATAAGAACCAAGATACTCATGTAAAGGTACAAGATCCCAAAGATGAATGTAACTGTATTTTATACCAAAAATGTACCACTAAACTTAATGGGAAAAAATTACATATTTTATAGATATTAAAAGGATTTTTTAAAAAATGCTATGAACAACTTTATAAAAATAAATGTGATAATTAAAGTGACAACTTATGTTTGTTGAAATACATAAAGCCAATGCAACAATAACTCACTCAAATAGAATCAGACAACTTTAATAATCTTATATTTATTACATATGATAAATTTATAGCAAAAAAACAACTTCCTAATCAATGACAAAAATCACCAGATCCAGGTAGCTTTGATGGTGCATTCTACCAAATATTTGGGGAAGATATAATACTATATTTAAAGAAAGTCTTCCTAAAATTTGAAAAGTAGCAAACAAAGTACCTAGAAACTCATGTTAAGAGACCAGCTTCACACTACTAACAAACCTAGACAGAGACATTTTATGAAAGAAAACCTACAATTTGATACACTTCATGCAAAGATGCAATAATTCTTAAGAAAATTGTAACAAAGGGAATTTTACTATAAATACAAAGATAGACTATCAGTACTAAGTGAAATTTATTAAAGACACATGATTTCTTTAACTTTGAAAATCAATCAATATAATTTACCATATTAATAGAGTAGAAGGAAACTAAAAGAAAACCCCTATGATAATTCCAGGGGATGTAAAAAATATATTTGATTAATTTCGGTACCCATTACTAATAAAAATTATTGGAAAAGTACAAGAGAACTCCCTCAACCTTCATAGAATGCAATTATTAACTTTTTAATTTTTGGTCTTGGAGATTTAACCCAGAGCTATTGCACTGAACTTTACCCCAAACTCCATTTGATTGACTGATTTAAACCATGTCTCACTAATACACTAATTTAAATTGGTCAGGCAGGGATGAAACTTGAGAACTTCCTGCTTCAGCCTCCCAGAAGGTGGGATTGGGAGCATGTGCCACAATTCTAGACTTTAACATCATTTGGATAAGGAGTTTGAAACAAGCTTGTGCTGTGTATGGCAGGGTGGCCTTGAACTCACTATATCACCAAATCTGGCCTCTAATTTATGATACTCTTGCTTCAGCCTCCTAAGTGCTGGGATTATAATTGTGCACCACCACATCCAGCAACATCATTTTTAATAGTGAAATCCTATTTGTCCTTCCCCTTAAATAAAGAATAAAACAAGGATGCCCTCTCTACCACATCTATTTGCCAGTGTCCTTCATCTTCTAGGCAGAGCAATCAGGCACAACAGCAAAATAAATTGTGTCCATATTAAAAATAATTTAAAGAACAAACATTTTATTCTTTATTCTCAGATGATATGATGATTTATACTGAAAACCAAATGGAATCTACAGAAAAGCTGCCTAGAAAGGAGTTCAGAAAGTTTGTAAAATATGTCCATATATATGATTTATTATATTCCTATATATTAACAATGGACAATAAAGATCATATTCAATACATCCTATAGAAAAGAAGCAAAATATATGAAATTTTTGAAATAAATCTGACAAAACAAATACATTTTTTTAAACTGAAAAGTATAAACATTGTTAAGTGAAATATTTACAGTATATCTTAGTAACGGGGCAAATATATTTTCATAGATCAAAAAACTCAGTATTATTAAGCTGTCTTGTGTATGACACCAAAAGTAAAATCCACTACATAAATAAAACATAGGCAGATTAGACATCATCAAAATAATAACATTTGTTATTACAAATGCACTAGTAAGAGACTAGAAACACAAATCTCAGACTTGGAGTAAAATTTTGTAAATTACCTAGTTTATAATAGACGTGTCTCCTGAATATGTAATATTTTCTCAAACCTTAAAACAAAAGAAGATATATGAATGGGAAATAAGGGCCTGAAAAGATTCTCAGCATCATTAATATTTTAGAAAAATGCCCATCGAAACTATAAGATATTACTGCCCATCCACAAAAAGAGCCAAAAATAAAATGTGTGACCCTAACACTTATTACATAGGTTGTAGAGTAATGGGAGTTTGTATCCACTGGTGTTCAGAATGTAAAAGAAGCAGCCAATCTTGAAGATAATTTGATAGTTCCTGAAAAAGTTAAATACAAGCATAACAACTATTCTATTCATTGGCATTATAAACTTGCATCTACAGATATTTATACATAAATGGGGATGTTTGTCAAATCTAGGAAACAACCCAACTGCCCAGCAGTCAATATACAAACACATTGTGAGAGAGTCGTACAGTGGAGTTTGCTAGCCAATTTATGAAAGAATTTAATTTGGTATTAACCATTGCACAGATCAACTCAAATTATTCTAAAAGGGGGGGGGGGTTCCAGGTAAAAAGTAGTATCACAATGCATATGCAGCTTAATTTCTATCAAATTTTACAAAATGTCAAGCCATCTAGAGTGACAGGAAGCAGGATTGTGGTTATTTAGAAAAGGAGAGGAGAAAGGCAAACAAACAAACAAAAAACCCTTTTTGGTGTGATGCAGGTACTCATTATTGTGATTTATGGTGATCATTTCACAAGTACGTATGCATACAAAGCTTCTCAAATTTTATACTTTGAACATGAAATTTATTATATGTCAGTTATATGTCAAAGAGCTATTAAAATCAGTTTGTACTGTGATAATTATTGGCGTGTGAATAGAGATTGGGATTGAAGATGTGAAAGTTCAGCCATTTTGCAAACATATACTAATAAAAAAGGAAAAAAAATAACAAGTGCTGGCAAAGTTGTGAGGAAAAAGGAACATTAGTGAGTTTTTGGTGGGGATGTAAACCAGTGCAACCACTATAGAAATCAGGACAGAGATTCCTGAAAAGAGCAAAAATAGAAATGGTCTTTGACTCAGTTGTACATGTCTCGGGTATATTCCTGGAAGAGTTAAATTCATCATACTATAGTAATACACACAAGTCCATGTTTGTAGCAGCACAGTTCACAATAACTAAGCTCTGGAAACAGACTGGACACCTATCAACAGAAAAATGGATAAAGAAAATGTGGTATTTATGTACATTGGAATTTTATTCATCTTTAAAGAAGAATGAATTCAAATCTTTTGCAGGAAAACGGATTGATCTCTAGGTCATATGTCAGATACAGAAAGTTAATACATGATTTTGCTTAGAAGAGAAACCAAAAGTATAGATAATAAGTAAAATAAAAGATAGATATTAAGAAACAGGAAGGCAGATTTTTGGAGAAATGGAAAGGGTCTA
Organism: Heterocephalus glaber; assembly: GCF_053883595.1. Lineage (NCBI taxonomy): Eukaryota > Metazoa > Chordata > Mammalia > Rodentia > Bathyergidae > Heterocephalus > Heterocephalus glaber. The sequence goes on from NW_028258463.1 coordinate 4,588,239, forward strand.
TGAGAAGGAAGGAGAATTAAAGTTGAAGGGAGAGGTATTGCACAAGGAAAGTATAGGAACATATATATGATATATAACAAATGCAAATATTATATATCTAATATATCAATAAAAAATAAAAATAAAAAAGAAGAGTCCTGAATAACTGAAGCTAGGAAGAAAATCATGCACTTCTACATAAAGTTTCTCTAGTCATAAGCCAAATAAATGGAGAAAAAACCCAGCTGTTTAAAAAATTTCCATAAAAAAGTAAATATCCCTATTAGAGAAAACAGAAAATGGAAATGAAATTTCCAAAAGGAGAAGTAAAAATTGGCCCATAAAAAATACATGCGTAAACACAAGTATACATACTAATTAATCCTAGTGTCAAGTAAATATAAAGCATGAAGACATTAGACAACATGTTCAGCTGTAAGCTTTCCAAAGATAATATATTTTTAGTCATAATGACTAGTGTTTGAAAGGCTGGAGGTGAATGGACCTTTAATTAATATATAGAAGTTCAAGGGCCTGGAAAACATGCATCTGATAATATGAGCCATAAATTTTCATTAGAAACCCCTTCTGCCATTTTTGAAAAATAATTCTTCTTGTAGTACTTATGTACCAAATTGTTTATCACAATATTAATTTCATAAAATATTAGAAACAATCAAGTGCCTAATAATAACGAATTGGTTAAGTTACATTATCTTATAAAATGCAGTATATTCGTAGGAAAATGTTCAAAAGTATTCCAAGGAAGAATACATAATGAAAGGATAACTTTCCACTATATATTAATAATTAAAAAACAAATTATATATGGCATGTAGAATATGATCTCAGGCTTTTGAAGAATTATTGGAAGACATTAGAAAAATTGAAACAAAGCGTATTTCTAGCTAGTTTTGAGTAAGTTTCATGCACTTTTTGTGGGGTTTTTTTCTTTACTATGCAAATATCTACAATAAACATTTATTAGTGTTATGAACATTATAGAACCTATAAAAGCCATTTTCTTAATAAAAATGTTTGCTTAGCATTCCTCTTCTTTATTTCTCCTTTGCTTACTGGGTAGATTATAGTAGATGGTGTGTTTCTAATTTAATGTAATAAAAATGCACATGCCTTGGGGTATTTCATTTTATTATTTTCACCCATGGGGCCGCTACCTTCTTGTTAAGTTTCTTCACTTAGAAAGAACAGTCAATACAGCAATACAGGGAGAAATCCCTTCCCTAAGCAAACACAGTAGGAGCATCGAGAGTAGCTACTGGACAGAAAGGCTGACGTGGGGAATTCCACAGTTAGGTCTCCAGCTTCTTATTCCAAGACATGGTAGGAGACTTTCACAATTGGAATCCAAAATTAGAAGGAATCATCTTACATTTCCCCAAAGGGAACATGGTAACATCTTCCCATAGTCCAAGTATGTGTGGCGCAGCAACCAAAATACAAAAAGGAAAAGCCCATGGTTATCCTGCTGGCTGCTCAAGGAGAGCTCTTTGAACCTCTGTTCCTCATCTGAGAGTACATGGACACACTGAATTCAAATTCGCATAATTTTTGAGGATTAAAATGAAAATGTAGAAAGCACCAGGCTTCTAATTGAGCTTTATTATAGTAGGTCTTACAATGTGACATCCTTGGCATGGCCTGAAACTGTATGAAACTGTTGCTGTCTCTAGCAATGGCGCAGCAAGCTGGAGTGGCCCAGCAGTGTGCGATATGTGTGGATGTGAATTCGTGAGCCTGGTTTCCTCTTAAGCCATATGCAGGGCATTTCATGACTTCAGAGTCACTTGTACCTATCATTAAAAGATATGTGTCTTTATAGTTTAATACCTCTTCTCAGACTCTCCTCAAATCCAAGAGTGGCATAAAATGGCACTGCCTCAGGCAACCCCTCTGATTGATACAGTTGCTGACAATGCTCTTATTTAACTCAGTAGCTTTGTGTTTAAATGCTGTGTGCTATTATGACATAAAATAAGATTTTCAAAATACAGCGAAAGGCTATGGGACAAAACACGAATATATTCTCAGGAAACATTGTGGCGTAAAATTTCAGCAAACACTCACATAGCTTCTACATATTCTATCTACTGACCAGTCTGGGCTAAGCAGTCAGCATAGTCTCCTAAAAGATAAAACCACTGGTAGATCACAGGTCATCAAACATACTTCCCTTGATGTTCACGAGTGTGATCTTGTTGGGTATATTCCTCTTGAAATATTCGTATTGTTCCACCTGTGGTTAGGATGTACATTAAAATGATAGTGGGCTGGTCCACAGAATCTGAAATGGAGAGTTATATATTACTGATCTACATGAGGTATGGGGAACAAAATGTGTTTACATGCTTCTGGGTACATAGCAATGAAGGACAGATATCTGGATCTGATGATTTTTTAAAAATCACATTCACTCATTCATTCACTTACAATGATCACCCATTACTCATTCAGACACCTCGTGGTGCTTTATTAATTACATTATATAGGGAATTAACTTTGCCTTCAAAAAGACACCATGTCTTTGTTTTACTTACACTCGTGCCTAATGACTCTGAATGTTCTGTATGATGGATTTTTGCTTAACGCACTCACAATTTTATCCGCTTGGAGGAGCAGAAAAGAAAAGCAAGAGAGTGTTAAAAATATATCACAATTTTTCCATGTAGGAATATATATATGCTAAATATTAATACAATTTTTCTACTTTTTATCAGCCAGTCAGAACTGAACCTGTCTACTTGTGATTAAAGATGCTATACTCAGCTCTACTTACTGTTGCTGAAGAATTCCCCTTCTGCCTTTTCCCCCTGCCAGTCTGAAGGATATTTGTTCATTCTGACCCAGCTCACAAACTGCATTGCTGCTTGGAGATTTTCAGAACCACTAAGATTGAAAACAGTCAGATGCATGAAAATATGAACAAAGGTGGTTCTTAGAAACAGAGTGTGACATTCATTCTGCTTTATCGGCATGTGTGGGGAGGTGTAATTTTTGATATAAAGGCCCAGAGTGGGAAGATTTTGAAAACAAGTCCACTTGTTGTATTTCATGAACTAGAATTATTTTTCCTCATTGTTCAATTTTAAATTTTCTTCTTTCCCTTTCCTCAAGATTATTTAGGGTAACAACAGAATACTATGCAGGCTGTAGATTCAAATGTGAGAAGTGAGTTATGATGAATGTAAAGAAGTGACCATTCTCCAGGGTGCCAGCTAATGTTCCTGTCCCCTGTAAATGAATCTCTCTCAGTCCCTTGCCTCTTCCAGTGAGCAGTGGATATTTGTTAGAGTCACAATGTCTCTGCCTAAGTTTAACTAACATTGTGTTTTTAATATAAGCAAAAGCAATTACTAAGTCATATGCTTTTCTTTTTACCATTCCTCACCATTTGAACAGCTAATATGAAATACCAAACTGCCACTAATTGAAAATTGATTTTGGAATCAATTAAACAGCCGGCTCAGTTGAGAAGAACACATGGAGAAGCTTCACCAACTGCCTCTGTCCCCAGTGGAAATCTCTGTTAAATTTCTCTGGCGGTAGCCTAAGTACTAATTCACAGCGCTCCTGCAATCTAAAGAAAGACCATTTGCGAATTTAGCTGTTGAACATAGAGAGAAAAGTACACTGAAGGACTGATTTCATGGTTACCACAGGTCAAATGAATTATTCCTGGGGAAGGATAATCCAAGCATGGTTTATTTGAGATGTGATCAAGGAAATCTATTTAAGTATGGTGTATCCTTCCCATTCCAATCCCTTTGAATTTTGCAATTATTGAGTGTCAGATGAAATATTTCACACAACAATCCTAATGTGTGGGCTTTATCATTCCAGTTTAACTTGTGAAAAGGAGGAAAATAATGTGGCTCAAATCTGGAAGAATTTGTCTGCTCCTGATCCACCAGGCTTAGAAGATTTATTGTTTCCACACTCAATTCTAAGTGTGTGGGTGCATTATCTCATTTACTGGTGATATAAACTCTATTGTGTATTACAACTGCTTTCTAGTATTTTCTAGATGATAAACCTGAGGTTTCGACAAGGAAAGTGTTATTTCTAGTATTATACAGCTAGTGAATGACAGAGCAAGAGCTTTTAACCAACCTTTGGGCCTATCTTCTTCATTCTCAACTATTAGACTGTCCCATCAGTGCTATCTAATCTCTATTTGAAAATGAAGTTTATAAAGAGTGTTATTAATAATGGAAGGGCTATGTAGACTACGAGTAACACCAGAAAGCTTAAGTGAATGACAGTGAAGGCATATAGTAATTCAGCACTGAGAAAGATGTACAAAAGTGAATTAAATTATCAGAGTACTTGGGCTGTTAGAATGGCAGGACTTATGGTTGAAGGGGTAGAGCAGACAAAGTTTTTGATTTTATAGTGATTCTTATTCTGCTTTTTCATAGTTGTTATCTGTTGCAAACATATACTATTGTGCAGCAGAGTTAAATTAAGTAGACTTTGTCCATTATATATACTTCCAGGGGGAAAAAAGACAGCCTTGCTGTCTTTGTCAGTGAAAAGTTAACAGTATTTTTATTTTTTCCTTATGTGCAGTCTAGATGCCTTCAGCATAAAAACAGACACATAAGCCAATGGAATAGAATAGAGGGCCCAGAAATAAATTCACACTTCTACAGGCAATCGACTCTCAACAAAGGAGCCAGATGGCCCAAGAAGGTCCCAAGTTCAATCCCCAGTACCAAAACAAACAAACAAAACAAAGGAACCAGAAACAAAGTTTGGATATCCACATGTAGACAACTGAAACTAGATGTCTCTGACCCTGTATAAAAACCAACCGAACATGGATGAAGGACCTCAATGTAAGACCTGAAACATTAAAACTACTGGAAGAAAACATAGGGAAAGCACTTCAAGATACTGGCATAGGCAATGATTTCCTCAAGAGGACTCCAATAACTCAGGAAACAGAAGCAAGAATTGACAAATCGAATTATATCCAAATTAAAAGGCTTCTGCACAGCAAAGAAAATAATCAACAAAGTGAAGAGAAAGCCTACAGAATGGGATATAATTTTTTCCAGTTATTTATCTGACAAAGGATTAATATCCAGAATATATAAAGAACGCCAAAAAAATCCAAAACATCAATATACAGAAGAGAAACATGCATGTGTGCAGAATCAGTCAAGATGCCTGTCCACTGATAAATGGCCAAAGAAAGCATTATCTAAACAATGGAGTAGTATTCAATCCTAAAGAAGAATGAATGTCATTTGAAAGGAAATGGATAGAGCTGGAGATTATCTTGTTAAGTAAAATAAACCAACCACAGAAGGACAAGTATCACATTTTTTCTCTCATATGAGGAAAATAATATAAATAGATTAAATTAAATTAAATGACTGGTGAATTAAACTGAAAAGAGGAACTATTGGGAAAGGATAAAGATATCAGAGGAGTGTAGAGAGAAAGGAGGGCAAGAGAGTATAGAAGGGAGGGTGGACAAGATCAAAGCATGCTATATGCTTGCATAGAAGTCCCACATTAGAATCCATTAATTTGTTCAATTAATATGCATTTATATTTATTTTAAAACCCTAGATACTTGGCACTTGTGGCATTGCCTTTGCATAGTGGAAATGGAAGCTGTAATTTGAATAGACTAGACAAATCTGTCAGTATTTCTTTCTTAAATTAACCAGATAATAGGATATAGGAGTTTCCACTGGCCACTCCAGCTACAAAGGCAGGAAGCTGATAGATGACAATAGTACCAGGGATGGTATGAAAATGCTGAATTAAGTGGGAATTTTAGAAAGTCTCTTAAGAGATTTTCTAGAACATAAATCTTCCATCGGATATCGTAGTGCATGTTTGTAATCACAACACTGGAAGCTGAGGCATGGAGATTGTCAGTTACCCTTATTAACCTTGTCTGGGTTACAGAGTAAGACTTTATCTCATAAAAAAAGAAAAAATACCTTCCTAGCTGGGGGTATACCTCAATCACAGAGCATTTCCCTACCATGTGTAAGGCTTGCAGTTTGAACTCCAGTACTAGAAAAACAAATAAACATCAAACCAAAGATTTTCCATTTCACTCACTCGCTTTAGCTGCATCTAATAGAAGGAAAAAGCCATTAACATGGCATAAAGCCATTTCTTCCCTGAAGAAAGTTCTGCCGGTGTATATTTCTGCTGGTGATTATTTGTGTTAAAATAAAATATCAAAAGTGAAGGATTAAACAGCAATGGTAAAAGATTATTATTATTATTTAATATATGGATTGCATGTAGCTTTGACAATGGTAACTTCTGAAAGACTATGCTCCCACACTGCCACCCTGGGCAGATTGGTCAGATGCAGATGCACATAGACACAAGTCTATGATGGAAGTTTCCACAATTAACTCTTTCTAATGCAGTTTTATCACACAGTATTAATATAATTTTAACTCAAAAGAATTGTTACTTCCTCTCTTTGCTGTAGGTGACTTGAGTTGGATGAGATCCCTACATTTTTCTTAAACGTTCTCCATTTGTTCAAAAGAGCTCAAATGGCCATGTGAATGTAAAAACAAAACAAAACAAACCCCTACTTTGCAAGTTGTTTTGATTCTATGGATTATTTTTGCTTTTTCATTAATGAATTTTATTGGTACAATTTAAATATGCATAAATGATCACATTCTTCAAAAGGAGTTTGTGTCTGTACATGATATAACTTGATTCCTCTTTTTTTCCCATTCCTCTTCCTTCCCTTCAACCTCCCTTCTCCCCTTATTTACAAAAGCTTTGTTTCCATTTTTTTCCTTCTTTTATCAATTTTTCCCTTTTCTCCCCCTCCCCCTCTCACAGTTTCCCTTTCCTTTTGAACAGTTTCTTCCTATTTCATACTATCTATTATACATCTAGGCCCTTATTTATCCTTTCAGTTTCTCACACTAGAAGAGACAATGTGATATTTACACATATGTATCCGGTTTATTTCACTTCAGAGTACAGTCTCAAGTTGCATCCATTTAGCTATAAATGTCTAAAGTTTATCTTTCTTTATGGCTGAGTAGTACTCCATTGTATAAAAAAACGCATCTTGATATTTTAAGTCGATGATAGTACAAAGAATATATTTATGGACATCTTGGTTACAAAAAATCTCGACCCTTGATCAAAGCCTTAAAAATAATAGAAAACACAGCAACTCAGATGGCAAAATAATACAAGAAGTACTGATTTAAATGCACTCAAAAGTTAAAACGGTAACAAATACTTACTAAGCATTGCATGTGCGCCAGATCCAATGCTGATGCTTTCAGGATAGTCATATAACTTTACCACACTTTTATGAGACTGGGAGCATGGCCAGACTTACTGTGTCCCTCAGGAAACTGAGGCTTGAAATGGTGGTGTTAACTTGTGCAAAATGGCACAGCCAGGAAGCAATAATCACTATTAAATACATATATTCCATCTCAAGAGTTCAAACTCTTAAACAACATACTAATTTGAGTCTACTTTCCATTATTTTTGGGGAAGGGAAGTCTTAGAGAAAGCAATGTTCTACTAGCTCTAAAATACCACCCCCTAATTCTATTAAAGGGTGCTTGAAAATCATCTGCAATCAAAGGACTCTATTGAAATTAAATTAGTGCTACAGTGATGAAAACTAGTAATGGACTCTTTCTGCGACATATTCCTAAAGGTGTTGCTTATAAAGTGCCAGAGAGCTATGTTAAGATACAGATTGCCCTTGTGAGAGAGAGAGTAGAGACCAGTGTATTTTCAGACTCTTAAATGTGCTTTTCAGAGGCAAATTAAAGTCATACGTATAGAGCAACTGAATAAGACATCCATTTCCTGTGTATATAATGTGGAGAGAATTGGTTAACCTTTCTAAACCTATTTCCTTATCCGCACAAACATACAAATCTCCTGCAGCCTAACAGTGTCGTGAGGCAGCGGAAATGTCTGTGAACGGGAGTCCTGCTGCCACGAATGACATAAGTCCTTGGGGCCCATCCTCCGACAAAACACAAGCAGACAATTTTAATTGAAAAAAAAATCTGCTTGAAAGCATCAGGGCACTAATAAGACAATGAGGAATGTCTGAATGTGGATGCTGGAGTCAGGGACACCCAGAGAAATAAGCTCAACATTTCAGGCTACTTTTCTCTCCCGCAAAGAACATTCTCAATGAAGTAGCTGAGCAGCTGGGCAGACGAACCCTGATTTGGACAGACCCTTGAGAATAAGGGTTTAAAATTTGGAAACAAGGGCCCCTGTGACTGTGGTTTAAGAGCCATAAGTTTATGTATCAGGAGTAAAGCCAAGAGAAAGAAAAATGAGATTTTTGCAGGAACTGCAGTTCAGATTGGATACAGGAAATCAGGGCTTGCTTGTGAGCCAAAAGCCAAGGTCATTAAAGAAGATAGAGTGTTGGAAATACTTTATTCTTGATCTGGATGGTATTTGTAAGAATTACTGCCTTCATGGCTATTCACTCACTTGTGCCCTTATTATTTACATAATTTACTAGTTATGTATCTCAATAAAACATCATTTGAAACATTTATTTTTCAGGAAACAAAAACAAAAATTACACCTCTTCAATATTCTCTGCAGTCTTGCAGACTTATTCCATCTCTGGTGTTTTCAGGATTTTTGCCAGTAATATATAGGTCATACAGGTGATATATGTGCAATACCAAACTTTTCTTCTTTAGGGCTTGACTGTGTGCACAGCACTTGCTTTTGCTAAAACAGAAGACATAGGATTAGAAATTGTGTACACTGCTATCAGCTGTCAAACAGGGGAAGAGAAGGATAAAAGAAAATACAGTCCCCAAAAAACAGACCCCAGAACACTGAAATCAGTCTTTTTGTAGGAAAATGCCCAGCCAGGAAAATGCCACCCTACCTACTTCCAAAGACATCTCAATACCTTGCTCTCTCCTAGAGGCACAAATAGTATATTTTACTCAGTCATTCAGAAAATCTGAACACAATTCATTAATGTGAAAGCCACTTACCAAGATTTCTGGAGTAGCTCGATGTTGTAAGTTTACTTTTATTTTAAAAGTGTTCATATCTCTGCTGGTTAAATAATCTCAGTTCTTCCTAGAAGAATTTAAAGTGACATAGAAAAGAAATGCCAGCTATCTTCAGAAGAACTAGATAGCAAAAGTCCCTTCATTTGTCATCCATCCTAAGAATCTACCAATTTATAGCTGAACTGAAAATGTCAATTTTTTTCGTCTCTAACTCTATCCTCTTAGAGGAAAGCATTCTTGAATGCGTTGAACATGGTATTTAGAAATCAGATCAGATTAAGTTCAATACATGTCCTGCCAGTTAACTCCACTTTGAAACATGAGGCAAGTCATCACCTATATTTCCCAATTTGCTCTACTAGACATTATAACAATGAGTTCTCTGATTTAATTTTAATCCATGAACAGCACTAAGAAGTAGGTTTTGTAACATTAAAAATTCTTAGCAAATGAAATTTGCCTCTTTTTCTATTTCTACAAAAAACAAAAACAACAACAAAAAAATAACTGTGCTGTAGTTGTGCTACTATATTCCAAAGCAACCAGTTGTTTGAATCAATGCAGATTTTGAATTACAGTTAGACCATGACTATGATAAATCAAGTAGAATACCTTCTGTTTTGAAGTCCAGGCTGCATGGTGATCAAAATAGTTTTAATATTCCCTCAGTGAGACTAATCTTTAAATGGGCTTCTTCTAGGCTCTAGTCTCCTAATCCCCCTTTTCTTAAAGCTTTTTCTTTAGAAAACTTAATCATTCCTTTCTCTGCCCTATTGAGATGTAGCCCTCTCTTAGAAAGTCTACCAGTTTTAAAATACAGGAATGTGTATGTCAATTGACACTAGATATAAACGTATGCAGCACTGTAATGATTAATCCAAATCTGCATTGCATACTTCCTGGAGCAGAAAGACTATACACCATAATAAGCAGAAGGAGCACAATGTATAAATCAATAAATAAGGCACTGATTTAATGTATTGGTGAGTTGATGAAAGAATCTAGAAATAGTACATAAATTCAGAGAATTTGGAGATATTCTGAGACTTCCCCACCGTGAAGTAGAATCCATCTCCCTGTGCCTCAGTCTCTCTGTCTCTCTCTCTCTCTGTCTCTCTCTCTCTGTTCACTTTGCATCTGCATATATAAATAGTATTTTAAAGTAAATAAATATGCAAAGTAAACTGACAATTCAAATATTAGCAGCAAGCCTTTCAATTGGCTCACTCAGTGTTCAGCACCTCAGACAGGATCTGCTCCATTGTTTATGACAGTAACATAAACTCCTTTTCCTCTTCTTTCACTCACTTCTTACGGGGGTGCTGATCTTGATCCAAGCTCTGCTTACTAAGCATGGGTGTCATCACTCACCTTTGATAAGTCTGTTGGCCCATTTGCTTTCAGCAGCAATACTGTCATGAATGTCTCCCAAGACACTTTTCTCCCTAGGACAGACATATTAATAATTAGTGACTTGCACCTGTTCCATCTGTCACATCAATTTCATTGCTTTCATATCAGCAATCCACTGACAGGCTGCACAGGAATCACAGAGTCTTTCTATTTATTATTTTAAAAATATCACTCTGTTAAATCTTTCACTGAGTAGGCAGGGCTGTATCTAATATCTGTGGGATGTTGTTGCTTTTTTAAAAAAAGAGATAGAAATCAATGCCTGTTTGTTCAATAACAGGGCAAAAGAGAAGAGAACACGTTTGCAAACAGCAGGTGAAGCTTTCAATTTGGAAAGCAATCAGAGAAGCAGTTTGCTTTCAAGGGCAGAGCTTGTAGGTGTATACCGACACAGGCGAAGAGATCCAACTGCAGCTCTTCTTTATTTCACGATTTATGCATTTGCAAAAAACATTCCTGACACCCTTACTTATATTTAATTCTGAAAACTTATGCAGTGAGACCCTACTTTGATTCTCAGCAGTCTGCCTTCCCTTGTTGGTTGCTTCTGGATATATCTTAAGATGAAATTTCAAACTGAATTCACAATAAAGAATGGTGAACTTTAAAATATGGGAGTATGCTAGCTGTCAAGAAAAAGAGAAGAAAAAAATCCCATTAGAATTTGCAGAGTTCCTACTCACGGGCAGGCACTGCAGCAGACACTGAGGACTTAGACAGATTATGCTTTTTAGGAATGTCAATGAGGTTAAAATCTAATCGAGATTATTCCCTGGAAAAGCATAGTCCTATATAGAAAGTCAGAAATACCATATTCTCCAAGTGTACTACAAACAGAAGCTTTTCTGTAAAAGTAACACATGAGGAAATGAAAGTAGACTAAACGTCTTTATATGGTATTGAATTTTCATTGAACCCACCGGAATCATATCAGCACCATGGGAATCATGATTCACCAGGTAAAGGGAAGGGGGAGAGACTCCGGTGCTCGCTCAAGGTTTTCATAGGTATGAGAAATAACGCGTTGGGCTCTGAATAAATGCGTAAGCTGGATGTTGAGTTTCTTCCTGCAGCAACCTGGGAACATTATTTTCAACACCACACTGTTTACCAAAGGCAGTCTGGTTTCTTGTACTTAAAACAAGCAAGCTGATGACTCGAACCCAGGAATTCTGACAGGGATTCCTATTACTTCTGCATATTGAACAGGGTCCTGGCATAGCATATTCACCTTGTTTGTGTCTAATAAATATTTGTCAATGGGATTTATTTATTCTGCAAGTCTCTCCCCTATTTCATGTATGTATTTCTGGTACATAAACTTTTAAATATGAATGAGACGTAAATATTCTGTTAGACACATAAACATAAGACAAGCATGTAAATCTTTCTTCCTAGAGTTATTATGATATAAATTAAATGCAAAAAGTATAGGAAGAAAAGAGGAGATTTCCAATCTTTCCTAGCTAACGTATTATACATATGGAAGATCCTGGCAAGAAACATAAAGCACAGTAGAATTGGAATAACTGAAAACTTAATAAAGGGGTTATCCATACAGATAGGGGTAGTTTATAACAAACACCAAATTGGGAATAGACATGAAAGGAAAGGGCAATACGTAGAACTCTTTTAATTTTAAAAAATTTTTGGTAAAATTTTTCCTCAAAGACAGCTAAGTTCTTTGTTGCTTGGAATACACACAACATTTTCACATAACATCAAGCACTCATTTAATCTAGAAAGGTTCTAGATTACCATATCAAATTATTATCTCTAGTTATCTAATAATTTAAAGAGTCATTAGATCTTTCCATAGTATTTATTTTTTCTTTAGTAGAAATTTAAGGTAACAGAAGAAATTAATTCACCAGCATACAAATAATGTGCTTGAATTGTGAATTGAAGGGATCTCTTATCTCTCTCTTTTTTTTTGGTCCTGGGGATCAAACTCAGGATGTTGCACTTGTGAGGGAGGCGCCATGCCACTGAGCTAAATCCCAGGCCTCTTATCTCTTTTTATGTGATCTAAAATCTGTTGTTTCTACTGGTAGTCATATAGAAAAAAAGTAGTGATTTAAACAATTACATGTGTCTCTTGATGGAACATTTATTTTTAAAATAAATCACAATTTCAATTACATAAAACTTTCTTAGAAATACAATTAGTGCTGTGAGAGAAATTGTTTTATTAGTATACTGCTGGAACAGATTGAATTGTGTCCACCCAAAATTCATTTGTTGCAATTTTAACCCCATACCTAGAATGTAACTTTACTTGGAAATAAGTTTGTTACAGGCATAGTTCATTTTGTTGTAGTCAGAATGAAGTAGGTGGGCCCTCCTCGACATTATATGATAAGAAATACATATTTTGATCATTGCCCATTCTTCTTGACCCGTTGCAAGTAAAATCATTTTAATTTCCTACGTAACTAGAGCATGAAGACTATATTTATAATTCCTTGGATTCTGAAGCTGAAGATGAAAGAAATATTTTTCTCTATTCACAGTAAGCCCCTTTCAGTCACCCCGAAGTTCCTATCAGTGAGTTGATTTGGGGGAAGCCTCTACAGAACCACAAGCTGGGGGAACCTAGCATACGATTGGAAGTTTAGAACTTCTAGTCTCACCTTCCATGGCCCTGACAGCAACCCAGTCTTGGACTTCTAGACTTCAAAAATATAAGCCTATAAATTTCTGGTGTTTAAACCATTGAGTGTGATTCTTTGCTACATCAACCCTAGAAAATTAATATACTTTCTAAAGGTGGTCAGCAATGATAAGTTCTAATATTCAATTACATTACTCTCACTCATGAGCAACTCATTTAAAAGAATGTTAATAAAACAGTCAAGAGTGAGTAAACCGATAATTTTTCTAAGATTGACAATACTGTCCAGGTTTCCAAGTCAAAATACACAGATCCTGAGGTCTGATTCCCATAGGAACCAATAATATGAAAGAAGCAACAGGTGGAAATAGTTTAATGTCACATTGAACTATAGATTAGTATCCATGAATTCATCAGAACCAAAACTTTACCCCAATCAATAATTTACACCCTTCTGTGAAGATAAGAGAGTTGAATGTTTGAGTAGGTGAATTTGAAAAACACCTACTTCTACAAATGTCGTCTCGTCAGATTTTTTTTTTTTTTTTTTTTTTGTACTGGGGATCGAACTTGGGACCCTGTGCTTGCGATGCAGGGGGCTGCACTACCTCGTCAGATTTTTCAAAGAACCTCTTGCTCCTGCTTGTTGGCTGTTATGAACACCATTGCTGCATGTTTATTACCAAAATGTCGATTGGATACCTGCTAACAAACCCTTAATGACATCTAGACAACATTCAAATTACAACAGCAAAAATAACCTAAAATATGAATACAATCTTGGACCAACAGGAAAATTTACAAATAGTTTCTACTTCTACATATTTGTGTCAAATAACAAAATTTTATTTATATATATATATACACACACACACACACACACACACACACACATTTGAGAGACAACAGTGATTTAGGGCATTTGTTTTTCTTGCTTTTAACCCTACTGGGATATTACAATATAAATTAGAGTGTATTTGTGTTGTATTTTGCAATACAAGAATCAGTCAATTTTTTCAAATAGTGAAAATTTTAATCATGAGTTAATGCATGCTACCAGAGATCTGTGCCCAACAGTGTATAATTGTTTTTGATGAAAAATCCTTCATGTAATGACTTTTTTACTATACTGAAGGACAGCATTATATAGACTGGATGGAAATTATATAGACTATTTTTCCAAACAGGAAACAGATGACAAATTTAAAGGGGTAAATGGAAGAGAGTCTGTTGAAGAAATTGTTACCAATGGACAGAATTAAGAGAAGCAACACTGTAGCAATGCATTCTCTAGACCTGAAGAAGCAAAGGAAGAATGGTATCACCATGTGTGGGTGAGATCTGTGAGTGTAGGTGAGGGTCTATTCACCAGGGACCCTGGTCTACAGTGGAAAAATAGAGCTACTGCTGAAATCTCAGGTTCTGTAACGTAAGAGAAAGGTGAATAAGCATTCTGAACTCCCTCTCCTTTTTTCTTTATCTTTTGTTGCTTTTCCCTAGGGTACAAGGAAGCCCAAAGGAAGTATCTCAAAGAGACCAGCCTCCAAAGGCACACAGGAGGAAAAAAACACAAAGAATGGAGCCAGGGGCTCAGTTGTTTGCTGTATTTAGTAAAAGATGTTGCCGCAGATACTCCTCACTGAAATGCTGCAACATCCTCTTTATGGAGGCCCCCTGGGGAGAATGTCCCACAAGTTTTTTTACGAGAGTAACTCTGCTCACTTTATACTTCGCCTTATCTAATATATTCTCTGGGACTTGGCTAACTAATCACATTTCTTATTTGTTTTGGTTTATAGAAACTTTCAGGTTAAATGTATGCCCTTTGTCTAGTTAAATATGCAGAGTCTTACGGCATCAACTAGATACAAGATTTGTTATTTTTGTGTGTGTTTTTTTGGGGGGGGTACTGGGGATCGAACTCAGGTCCTTGCACTCCTGTATTTGTTTTTAATGACCTCACTTTCAGTTTCCCCTAATTTGTCACTTGTTTTGATGTGCTATACACACTGTGTGAGCACCTTGAACCTCTATTTTGAAATAAGACAGTGGTATACTAGTTCGTCCAGGGTGCCATAGCAAAATAACATAACCTTTTTGGCTTCAAAACAGATCTGGAGGCTGAAAATCTGAGGACAGGGTGTCAATATAGTTCATTTCAGATGAGGGCTCTTTTGCAGCATCTGTGTGGCCACTTTATTGCTGTGCCTGAGAAGAAGAAGGAAGGGAGGAGAAAAGTAGGGGGAAGTGGGAAAGGAGAGAGAGAGAGAAAGGCCAGGTCCCTAGTGCCTTTTGGTATAGAGCCCCACATTCATGACCTCATCTAACCCCAAATATCATCACATTAGGGATAAAGGCTTCAGCATAAGAGTTTTGCATGGTGTTTTAATTTCAGATCTTTAAAATGCAGAGCACACTTTCAAAGACTAGGAAAGATACAAATGGAAATAAAGGTTTTATTACTTATAGGTCCTGGGGATATATGGCAAATCCAGAGGTCACACACATGGAGGTCAGAGAGACACAGAGAGAGAACAAATCCATGGGCCAAGTCTTTATTTGATACCTGAAGTTATCAAAACACATTTCCATAGGGAGCTTTAATTGGTGGATGAAAGAAACCAGGTGTAAGTTCCAAGCAGGGGAGAAATGAGATGTAGTCACTGAGGCGGATCTGCAGTCTACTTGATACTGCATGGGGAGCCAAGGAGGATATATGTAGCTGTCACCTAGGAAGGGGGAAGTAGAAGCACATATTTAGATTGGCCACATTGACGGGCTGAGTGAAGGTGTAGAACTGGAACCTGTGTAAGGTGATTGAACCCTGCTTCTGGAAAGAGAAAGCCTAACATATTCAGAACGGTGCAAAGGCAACATGAAATCAGAATTTCACTCAAGCATCACAAACGTTCAGTCCATAATAGGTAGTACTTAGAAATCAGAAGTGCTTAAGCAGTTTGTATTTAGCTTGACACACAATTAGGAGACGCAGTTTGATCCAAGATGGACAGTGGTGTTGTGAGTCACAATTTATCATTTAAGACAATCGGATGTTTTAATACATTTCAAATACAACGTTTTGACTCTCAATTATATAATGAGACCTATTTTGTGGAAGTTTGTAGACAATATCTAAGGTATTTTTAAATGATTAAAAACTTCTAAAGGAAAAAGAAGTCTAATTTTTCTCAAAATTTTTAAATTCATAAAAACAATAGAAAAAATGTACTTGAAACAATAGTAATTTAGATAAGACATAAAGACTTCGTTGTTTTTTCCTTTCAGTACTGAGAAATAAACCCAGAATCTTTACACTGAGATGCATCCCCAACTCATTTTTAAAATTTTTATTTGAAATCAAGTTCTCTCTAAGTTGTCCAGACTCTGCTCAAAATTGTGATCTTCCTGTCTCAGGCTCCCAGAGTGTTGGCATTACAAATATGTACCACCTCATTCATATTTTCTTTTCTCTCCTTGTATGGTGGTACATACCTATAATCCTAAAACTCTGAGAGGCTGATTCAGGAGTATCACATGTTGGAGACTAGCCCAAGCATTTTAGTGACTTAGTGAGACCCTGTCTCAAAGTAAAAAATAAATGTAAAATAAAATGTTTCTTAGTGCAAAGGTCCTGGGTTCAATCTTCACTACTGAAAAGAAGAAGAAGCAGGAGGAGGAGAAGAAAGAGGAGAAAAAAGACAAGGAAGAGGAAGCAAAGGAGGAAGAAAATAATAAGAAAGGGAAGAGGAGAAAGAGGAGGAGGAGGAGGAGGAGGAAAAAAGAAGACATTATTTACCATGAAAGAAATTCCTATGAGAGAAGCTTATGAAAGTAAATCTGAAACTCTTTAAGAAAGACAAAACTATCTACTTGGAATTATTATTATTATTATTATTATTATTATTATTATTAATGGTAACCTAGACTTATTTGTGAAGTTAGGTTGATTTAATTATTTCTTAATAAATTCATTCAGAGAAATAATATGAAAATATATTAACCTTGTAAATTATGGATTTACAAAACTTGTGGTATGAACTAGGATCCTCTAAGATTCTGAATTCGACCTCTTTGAATTGAGAGGAAGATCTTACTCAAGGAAAGAGAAGTCAGCTGTCTCCTGCTATATCATATCTGATGGTAAACTTAGGGTTTCTCCTTCACTTACTTCATAGTTCACCACATGTAAATCTCAGAATCATTATGTCTATGACGGAGCCCACCGTCACTTGTTGAACAGTACCTGAATGGGGGAGTGAGGATGAAGGAAAATAAAGACAAAGAGACAGAGTCGGGAGGGCTCTCAGAGACCAAGCTGCTTTATTGACTTTACTGCTCTCTTTTATAGCACTCAAGAATAGAAAACATCTTACATAAGGCACATCTGGAAAGTCCCCAGGCCTTGAGACAGTCCCGTGATTTCTTTTCCCTAGCTCCGTGTCCTTGTGCTGTTCTTATCACTTTCTCCTATGCCTAACTTCTTCAGAGCTGGGCAGCAAGCTCTACAATATTTCACTTAACCCTTTCATAGGAAATCCGAGTTGTCCATCTTAATACTTGTAGAGCTGTTGGCTCTCCACATGTCTATATTAAAAGTTTAAATAATATCTCACATCAAATTTTCAGTTTAGGGTGCTGTTAACCCTCAAAATGAAAATAATAAAAAAATGGAATGTTTGTTTTAGAAACTAGAGGGCCAATTTCTTCTGAAAGACATGTAGTCAAGTGGCTGAAATATGACAGTAAATTCTAACAAGAATTGTTAGTCATTACAGCTCTGTCACTCGGGTTTCTTCCAAGAAATTTTGGTGGGGGAAAAGCAAAACAAAACCAAATTAGCTGTGTGGTAGTTTGGGAAAAATCCAAATGAAAAATCTAGAAATACCTCTAATGGTGTTACTCTAAAAATCTCAAGAAACTCATGTTCCTGGATATGGATGTGAAATAATAAGGCATCTGGAAGAATATAAAGGAATATCATTGTAACATCAGCATAGTCAAGATTTCCTACAGTAGAAAACATAGTAACTATGAATGGAAAATAAAGACAATTTGCTCATCAAAATTTAAAACAACCAGTCACCAAATAACCATTTAGAAAATAAAAAGACAAACCACATTCTGAAACAAAATATTTGCAATACATATATCTGTCAAAGAATATTCATGTAGAACATTTAAAGAACTCATACAAATCCATTAAAAAAAAACTTCAACAGAAAAAGGAATTGAGTAGTTCACAAAATATAGGAAGTCTAAGGTCATGTAAAATAACACACACTCTTATTAGTCATCAGGGAAATGTATAATAAAACCACACTGAAATATTACATCAAACTCATAAATGTTTAGAAAGAAACAGCACTATCAAATGTTGGAGAAAACATGAAGTATCTGAAACTCTCATTAATTACCAAGGAAAATATAAAATATTGTAACCCATTGAAAAGCATTTACCCTTTTTTCCTTTTTATAAAGCTAAATATATACCTATACCAAGGACCAGTAATTCTATTACTATCCATTTGCCTAGGGTAGATGATAATATATCTGTATTAGATTTGTCCTAGAAAGGTCTTAAAATATTTACACACAAAAACCATTGTAATACAAAAGCTTTAAGAAATTTATACACAATAGGTAAAGTCTGGATATAACTGTAATGTCTGTAAACAAAAGGAATGGATAAACATACTCTTTTATAATATGGCATAAAGAGTACTATTCAGTCATAAAAGGAATAACATGAATAATATACATAATAGAATGATACACACAATAGCATGAATGAGTAAACTTTTTGCTTTAGCTTGGAATTGGAACGTTCCCCATAGGCCCATGTTTTAAGGCTCAGCCCTAGCTTGGGGCTAATAGGAGACAATTAAAACTTTATGAGGTGAGAGTATTTCAGTGGGAGATTTTCTGGTCATTGAAGATATGCCTTTAAAGGCAACACTTGGACTTTAATCTTTCCTTTTTCTCACTTTGAATGGTTTTTTCTACTAGGCTCTCCCTCCGTGGTGTGTTGCTTCACTGTAGGCCCCAAAGCACTAGACTGATCAATTATGGACAGAACCTGCAAAACTGTGAGCCAAGGTACAAACTTTTCTGTTTTTCATTTGATTGTCTCAGGTATTTTGTTACAATAATAAAAAGTTAACATCTTATCTTATGAAAATAAAGTCTTACACAGAAGAATAAATCCATATAATTCCATTCATGTGATGTTTTACAATTGACCGAATAAATCTATTGGAGGCCGATCAATCCTCTGACTGCCTAGAAAGAGGGAGAGTGAGGGCTAAAGAAAAAAAGACAATAGAGACTTGCATAATTTCGAAGTATATGGGGGGTCTGGAGGTCAATTCTTCAGAGTGGGCAAAGACAAAGACACTCCAAATTAGCCATTATTTATTAAGTACACACAATAATTGGAGGGAGAACCAGCTGACATAGGGGGGCGGAGGTAATCCTATGTTGATGAGGGTCTTATGTTGATGAGAATCTTAGGTCATGAGGATCTTATGTTGGTGAGGGAGGTAAGGAGAGCATTCTTACAATAGTATGTGGGACGAGATAGCAGGCTAATAAAGAACTTGTCCTCTCAAATGAAACTTTTCTCTTTTTTTATTACTACTTGGTATTCCAAGAACCAGGCTATCTCCAGCTTATGTACTTTTGCCCTTGAGCATCACAGCATCATGGGGCTATTGAGGCCTCAGCTGTGACCAGAGGCAAAACGGAGTTATGTATCCACATGCCATAATAGCTGGCTCAAGGGCAAGGTGACATTGAACCTGAGACAGCTGTAGTCAGACTTTAATTATGAAATGATTTTTCTCCCAAATTTATATAGAACAGCTCTTGACACAAATCTGTGATGAGAGAAATCAAATCAGTAATACTTCTGGGAGGCTGGAGAGGCAGTTGCAAAAAGAGGCACTAATGCATTGGGATTATGGAAATATTGTAAATCATGATTTATGGAGCTAAATTCCTCAACTTTCAGATCCCTACATACTTTAAGGCATGTATGTTAGCACTTTTTGTTAGCCATACACCATCGTTGGAGGTCAACTTCTTTTAATTCATTTTTAAAAATATATACTGAGCAACTACTCTGAAAATGGCCCTAAAGGATATTGGTGAAATGGAGACAAAAGAAAATTCTTCACCATTGGGTAATTAGTATAATAGGATTTTGAAGGAGCCACAGAGAACTATTTTAAAGATAATTTAAAAATACTAAAACATTAGCTAATCATGATAGTAGTCCTTGTTCCTAGCATAGTGTATAGTGTGTAGGATACAGTATACAGTGTCTGGGAGGAACTTGTAAAATTGAGTGTCACCAATGAATAAATAAAACACCAGTTTAAAGGGAAGTTAGGAAAAATTATGTCTAAATACAGAAACTTTTAATTATCATTTGAGTCTTTAGGTATATCCACCTATCCAAAACTATTGGTCATAATACCTTAAGATAGCTATAAGGCACGAGGAAAAATACAAAGAATTAATAATCTTGTATTTTTTGTCACAAATGGGGAAGAATTTGCTGAGAAAGAAGGATTGAACTATCTAGATAATTTTATTGGTAAATGGGAATGTAAGTGTTTTCCTTTGTAGGCTGTAATCCAACCTATTATTTACTTTCTAGATAAGAAAGCAAAACACATTTAATGCCCACAATAATGATATTTACAGAAAAGTGGCCAAGTTGAAGATACTTTTTCCTGGCAGTGCCACTTAACTTCTCATCTGAGAATGAGAATAAATGAAGTCCCTCACCTACATCATGGATTTTCTGAAGACAAAGTATGTTCATTATATAAACAGAGAAATTCCCTAGTACATAAGGCAAGTAGGATATAAGAAATAATGATAGGCAGACAAGATACGAAGAAAAGCATAATTTTAAAGCCTTACTTTGTGAAGACTGTGACTTCAGGGAGTGAAGACCATTACCTAAGATTATCTATATCTGTACTCCATATCTTTACTCTCTAGGCTTATTTATGATCCCTAGGTTGTTTTTTTAGTTTATTTTTTTATTCCAAGTCCATTACACTCAAATCCTTTAAAGATACTATAAGTCTATAAACACATCAGCTTGATCAGGTGAATGTGCCATCACCTTTTACCTGTAAATTGGACCTGTACTGTAGATAGATTCACAGATTCCCATCCCAAAAACTACATAAATATTTCCCAGATCCAGACAATATTATGCCTCTCTCTCTCTCAAAGGCCCGCACACTATTTTTTCTTAGCTTTAATTCTGCTTTATAAAACCTTTCTACACTTCTAACAGATGCATTTTGAAATTCTTTACTGTGACAAGACTCAAGAACCTAGTCAATGGGCCAAGGTGAAGTACCCTTTCCTCTTTGGGGTAAATATTTAGACCTTGTCAGTTGACAATAAACGCTAAAAAGTTTTTATTATCATTATTATTAAAATTTTAAATAAAGTTCTTTCATATTATCTGGCACTTGGTGATAGCCTAATATATATTGCTTATAAGAATGTTCATTATTTTAAATGTTATTTTTATTAACAATAATAATTTTAACCTCAGAACTGTCCATAATGCTCAGAACAACTAATGTGTTTGATGAATGACCAAACACACATTTTTAAAAAAGCAAAATTATCAAATGGCCCTTTTGAAAAAACTCACCTTTCACAACAAATACAGAGCATATAATTAAATGTACATTAAATGACAAACAGAGAAAAGTGAAATAAAAAGAGATATTTTGTGTGGTTACAAAAAAGAGGAAAAACCTTCTCATGCAAAGTGGTCTAAATCGATCAGGAGAGATAATGGAATAGAGAGACCTTTTTAAAAGCAAAATCAATACTCTGATGGAAGAAAGACTATAGCTCATTTTAAAGTGAGAAAGTGGATAGATGACATAAACTAGAAAATATGTGAGAAACACTGTCACTGTTTCCTAACACAGGAAACAAAAGTATGATTTGTCAAAGGGAGAAAGAATCAGCCACTGAACTTGTAATAACAATGGCTCCCCCAAAATTCGGATGAAAAATGACACAAGGAAATAACATAATGCTGAAAAGAGTTTATAAAGGCACAGGTTGGGGTGACAGAGATGTAACTCCCAGCCCTGGCCATTTGCTTGTTGCCAGATTATCTGGCTGCAGTTTTCAATCCTGACTATCACCCAGTGGCTTTTCTCAGATTGCCAACCATTCTTACAAACGACCCTGAAGGGAACATGAAATGCAGATCTTAGAAGGCACAACTTTAATGGGGATCTGGAAACCTCTTCTTCCACAATATCTATGAGAAGAGCAACAAGTCGCCTCCCCTATGCAAAAACAGCCATTTAGGAGGCCATTAGAAGACCTATCCTGGATACTTGATTTGAGAGCTACAGTAACATGTACCTAGGGTATTAAATATGATCCTACTTTCTGAGAATCACATTATTTGTGATACGTTATTATGGGAAACATTCAACTGGCAAATTTTCCTAATGTTGGAAATTTAAATTTTTAAATTCTTCCCTATTACCAACAATATTGTGGTAAATATTCTTATCTCAAAGATTTTTTCCACATTCATTATTGTTTTGTAATAATAAATTCACAGAAGTAGAAATATTAGGCCACAATTTATGCAAAATTTAATGGTTTTGGCAAATGTTGTTAAGTAATGCAGGATTCTTGAAGTATGGGTATTGTCTGTAAGTCTTAATAATACTGTTGTTACATTAACTTTACAGAATGTGCCTGTGTGATGGGGGAGGAGGAGTATATATTTTTTCAGTTTGAGTCAGGATCATACCCTTGGGATGAGGTAGGAATGGGTGGATGTACTATAGTCTGGTTAAGCAAGTGGCTAAATCAATAGTTATCTAAAAGAGAATAAATTTATTAAAAGAACAGAACATATATTGGACAGAGAAAAGCAATGCATGCTTTTTCTAGGGAAGATTTTAAAATCTAGCAAAGCTTTATTTCATTCTTTCCCCCATTTATAATTTTATCTTGGCTCAATTATCATGTTTATTTTTTATGAAAAAATTTAGAATGATTCTTTTGAGGACCCTAAAAAATAATGTTGGTAGATTCTAAATAAATTTGAAAGTAATCATCAAGGATGAAGGAGCCAAGATCTGAATATGAGGGAAGAAACCAAGTTGATATCTAGATATGTGGAAAAGAAAGCATTCTTGAATCATTGTTAGGAGACACCCCCAGTACCGAGGAGGAGGTGAGCCAGCAGGGCCACCATACCACTGCCCCCAGAACTGAGGAGGAGTCTTCTGAGCCACTGTAACACCACTCCCAGAACTGAGGAGGTGAGCCACATGGGTGCCAGCCACACAGCCCCCTCCCCATTGAAATGAGAAGACATGTAAACAAGCCTCAGAACCAGACATCCAGATCGCCTAAAACAACACCAAAGGGAAACAAGATGGAACAATCTGATACTCAACCACCTGGACTCCCTGAACTAGAAAAAAAAGAGGATCAAGAAAAAATGAAATCAGAAATAATTTCTCAGGTATCAGCAGAGATTGTACCTATAGTGCAATACATGATTAATAAGACTAGAGAGTACACTGATAAAAAAATAGAGGAGCTGAGGAACATGATGGAATACCAACATAGGGAACAAATGGAATCCATAAAACAGATGCAAAAAGATTTCCAGGAGATTAAAAACTCCACTGAAAGTCTATTCAGCAGAATGAACCAATGTGAAGACAGAACTTCAGCTATAGAAGATAAGATAGCAATTAGTGACCAGGAAAAGAAAAATTGCTTTAAAATTGTAAGGGACCATGACAAATCAATCCAGCAGGTGCTAGATGATGCAAAGAAGAATAACATAAGACTGATTGGAGTCAATGAAGAAACAGGAGAAAATGCAGATGACATAAAAAACTGTTCACAGAAGTGATGGCAGAAAAATTCTCAAGCAGAGGAAAAGAAATTTACATACAGAAAAGTGAGGCATATAGGATTCCAACTACCCTTGATCAAAAAAACTACACATAGGCATATAATTGTTAAGACTGCAGAAATCCAAATGAAGTAAAAAAATTCTACAAGCAATTAGAGAAAAAAAAATAAAACAAATCACATACAAAGGAAAGCCCATCAGAATCATAGCAGAATTCTCAATGCAAACAATTAAGGGAAGAAGAACTTGGAATGACGTATTTTAAGCCCTGAAGAAAAACAGCCTCCAACCCAGATTGAGGTACCCTGCAAAACTATCTTTCAAAACTGATGGAGAAATAAGATACTTTCATGACAAAGATCACCTTAGGAACTTCATGAATATGAAACAGCACTCCAAAAAATTTTAGACAATATCCTAGGAAAAGACAATGAGGGTCAGAACCCAGGAAGTCCAGCAGAATGAATCCATCAGGCATGAAAAAAATTAAATGCAAAGGGGGACAATCCAACACAAAGAAAAAGTCATGACAATGATAAGTCAATACAAATCTGTTATAACCATCAATGTTAATGGCCTCAATTCACCAATCAAAAGAAATCGACTAGAAAAATAGGTCAAGAAGCAAGATCCAATAATATGCTGCATACAAGAAACACACTTAATTCAAAAGGAAACTCATAGACTGAAAGTTAAAGGGTGGAAAACAATATTCCATGTGACAGGAACCCCCCAAAAAGAAGGAGTAGCTCTCCTCTTCTCAGATCAAGTAGATTTCAAACCAACACTGATTAAGAGAGACAAATAAGGACAATACATCCTTGTAAAGGGAACAAACCAAGAGGAGGAGATGACAATCATAAATATATATTCTCCAAACACTAGTGTGCCCAGCTATAAAAAACAAATACTAATGGACATGAAAAATCAAATACATACTAATACAATAACAGTGAGGGAGCTCAATACCCCAAGGTCACAGATAGAACAAATAGACAAAAAATAAGCAATGGGATACCAGAACTCAATCAAACTCTTGAACAAATGAATTTAACAGATGTTTACATAGTGTTCCACCCCACAAAATCAGAATACACATTCTTTTCAGCTGCACATCCATCATTCTCCAAAATAGACCACATACTTGCTCATAGAACATGTTTAAGTAAGTGCAAAGGAATTGAAGTTATCCCATGCATATTATCAGATCATAGTGTGATGAAATTCGAGATCACTAGCAAAAAAACCCCACAAGAATTTCATAAAAACATGGAAAAAGAATAACACACTTCTGAATAACCAATGGATCACAGAAGAAATTAAAGAAATCAGACAGTTCCTACAATTGAATGACAATGACAGTACAACATATCAGAATCTATGGGTCCCAATGAAAGCAGTCTTATGAGGGAAATTCATAGCACTGAATACTCATATTAGGAAAACAGAGAGAGCCCCATTAAACAATCTGATGCTGAACCTCAAGTTTCTCGAAGAAGAGCAGGACAAACCCAAAGCTCATACAAGGGAGGAAATTATACAGATTGGAACAGAAATCAATGCAATGGTGACTAAGAGAACAATACAAAAAATCAATGAAGCCAAGAGTTTGTTCTGCAAAAGAATAAACAAAATTGACAACCTCTTAGACAACCTTATCAGAAAAAGGAAAGAAAAGGCCCAAATCCATGGAATTAACAATGGAAAGGATGAAATTACAATGGACCCAGTAGAAATCCAGAGGATCATCAATAACTACTTCCACAACTTATATGCCAATAAGATGGAAAACACAGAAGAAATTGACAGATTCCTAGATATGTATGAAATACAAAATTGAATGAAGAAGACCTAAAAATTCTAAACAACCCAATATCAATCAATGAAATTGCAAATGTAATTAAAAACTTGCCAATTAAGAAAAGCCTGGGTCCTGATGGCTTCAATGCCAAATTCTAGAAGACATTTAGAGAGGAAATACTGCCACTATTGATAAACTCTTCAATGAAATTGAAAGGAATGCAATACTCGTGAAATCATTCCTGGAAGCAAGCATCACCTTCATCTCCAAAGCAGAGAAATACCCAACTGAAAAAGAGAACTATAGGCCAATCTCACTAATCAACATAGATGCAAAATTCCTTAATAAGGTACTGGCAAATACAATACTGAAGATCATCAAGAATATCATATACCTTGACCAAGTGGGATTCACTCTAGGGATGCAAGGATGGTTCAACATAAGCAGATCAATCAAGGTAATACACTATATCAATAGAGCCAAGGACAAAAACCATATGATCATCTCAGTAGATACCGAAAAAGCATTTGACATATGCCAACACGAATTTATGATAAAAACCCTACAAAAACTCATAATAGATAGTCTCTACCTCAATCTGTTAAAAGCCATCTATGAAAAACCAACAGCCAATATCATACTAAATGGTCAAAAACTGAAATCCTTCACACTAAAATCGGGAACAAGAAAAGGATGTCCAATACCTGACAAGGATTACCATACCTATTCAATATAGTTTTGGAAATATTAGCCATGGCAATTAGACAAGAGAAAGAAATAAAAGGAATAAAGATAGGAAATGAAGAAGTCAAATTGTCATTATTTGCAGATGACATGATACTCTATATAGAAGACCCCAAGAACTCCACCAAAAGTCTTCTAGACTTAATAACCAAATTCACTCAAGTAGCTGGATACAAGGTCAATACACAAAAATCAATAGATTTCATTTACATGAACAATAGACTCACTGAGAGAGAAATAGGGCACACAATTCCTTTCACTATAGCAATCAAAAAACTGAAATACCTAGGAATCAACCTAACAAAAGAAATCAGACTCTTCTCTGAAGACTACAGCACTCTGAAAAAAAGAGATTGAAAATGATATCAGAAAATGGAAAGATATCCCTTGTTCCTGGGTAAGAAGAATCAACATACTGAAAATGGCCATACTTCCAAAACTGCTATATAGATTCAATACAATCCCAATTGAAATTCCAGGAGCATACTTCACAGACATGGAGAAAACAATCCAAAAATTCATTTGGAACAAGAAGAGAGGTAGAATAGCAAAAGCAATTCTAGTCATCACAGACATGGCAGGAGGTATCATAACCCCCAACTTGAAACTGTACTACAAAGCTACTTTAATAAAAACAGCATGGTACTGGCAAAGAAACAAACCTGAGGACCTAGAGAACAGATTAGAAGATGCAGAAACAACTCCAGACACATTCAGCCACCTCATCTTCCACAATGGAGCCAAACACCTCAGTGTAAAAAAGATAGCCTCTTTAATAAATGGTGCTGGGTAAATTGGGTTTCAACTTGCCTAAGATTAAAACTAGACCTATATCTCTCACCATGCACTAAAGTGAAATCTAAACGGATTAAAGATCTAAATATTAAAAGAGAAACGCTAAACCATCTGGAACAGAGGTTAGGTAGAACTCTTGAAGACATTGGTGTAGGAAAAGATTTAATGAACAAGACCTCAGTTGCCCATGAACTAGCACAAACAACCAACAAGTGGGATCTCTTCTTATTAAAAGCTTCTGCACAGCAAGAGAAACCACCAACAGTGTGAAGAGACAACCCACAATGTGGGAAAAAAATTTCATCTGCTGTTCCTCAGACACAGGTCTACTATCTCAAATTTATAAAGAGCTTAAAAAAAATAAGACCCCCCAAATTCAAAGACCCAATCTAATAATGGGCATCTGAAATGAACTGACATTTCTCAGACAAGGAAGTAGAAACAGCAAATAAATACATGAAAAAATATTCAACATCACTGGTCATTCAAGAGATGAAAATGAAAACAAAGCTGAGATTCCACCTCATTCCAGAAAGAATGGCTGCTATCATGAAATCAACCAATAACAAATGCTAGTGGGGCTGTGGGGAAAGAGGAACCCTTCTCTATTTGCTGTTGGGAGTGTAGCCTGGTGCAACCACTATGGAAATCAGTATGGAGATACCTCAAAGAACTAGGACTGGAAGTCCCATTCGACGTAGCTATTCCCCTGCTGGGTACCTTACCAAAGAATTAAAAGAATCATACCACAGTGATATATGTGTAACCATGTTCATAATAGAACAATTTTTAATAGCTAAAATTTGGAAGCAGCCCAATTGCCCATCAATTAGAGACTGGATAAAGAAAATGTGATTGTTTTCAATAAAATGGTGTACTACTCAACCATAAAAAATGAAAAATTAGAGACATTTATAGCTAAATGGATGCACATTGAGGCAATACTCTTCAGTGAAATATATAGGATACACATGTGTAAATACTGAATAGTTTCTCTAGTGTGAGAAACTGAAAGTGTAAATAAGGACTAAAAGGTATAATAGATAATGTGAAATAGGAAGAAAAGGGGCAAAGGGGAAGTGGGAAAATGAAAGAAGGGAATGGATTTAATATGAGAAAATGATAAAAATGGAAACAAAGTCTTTGTAAATAGGGAGGGATGGAGTGGTTGAAGGGAGGGCAGGGAAATGGGGAAAAAATAAGTACCAAGACAGATTACGTAAGGGTGCAAATTTCCAATGATGAATGTCATCACATTGTATACCTGAAATTTACCAATAAAATTCATTTCAATCATAAAAATCAATTTAATGGGTATATCAATTATTATCATTTCTCCACCATTAACATCTTGCCTATATTTTATTTTTATTTATTAATTTTTTCCCCATTAACTTTATTGGTACATTTTAGGTATACAATACAGTTACATTCATCATTGGGATCTTGTACCATTACATGAGTCTCTTGGTTCTTATTTTTTTTCCCCTTCCCTTGCCCTCCCTTCACTCCCTCCACCCTGCCCTATTTGCAAAGACCTTGTTTCCATTTTTTTTCCTCTTCTCATATTTTTTCCTTTCCCTTTTTTCCCTTCCCCTACCCCTCCCAATTCCCCTGCTCTTTTAGACCTTTTCTTCCTGTTACACAATATCAGTTACACATTTTTTAAAATTACAATATTAAGATCTAGGAGACATTACCACAGATTTTACAGAATTTAAAAGGATATAGAAAGCATATTACAAAAATCTGTTTTGAAATAAATTTGACAACTTCTAAGAAGTAAATTAGAAGACAAATTAATGAAACTAACTCTGGAGGAAATATAAAATTTGAATAGCACCTATTAAAGAAAGTATATTCCTAGTTTGAAAACCTACCTATATGACAACAGCAGGCTCATAAATATTTTAACTGATAAATTATATCAAACAATTAAAGCATAAAAAAGAAAGAACACTTCTCCCCTCATTTTAGGAACTCAACATTGTGCTAATCCTAAAACTGGATAAAGATAGTAGAAGAAAAAAGTATGGACATAGATAGAAATTTGTTTAACAAAACAAACTCTTAGAAGTCAGATCTGGCAGTATGTAGAAAGTGGTTTTGTTATACGGATGGCAGTGTTGGTTCAGCATTGGAAGATCATCCCCCAAAAGTCATCATTTTAACAGAGGAAAGGAGAAAGCCATATGATCCTGTCACTAGTTGGAGAAAGAGTATTGGACTAAATTCTACAGCTGTTCATGGTAAAAGCTATCAGGAGACTAGAAGTAAAACAGAACCTTCTCAAAAGATCAAAGACATGTACTCCATACTTCCAACAAAAACTCCTTCTATGAATGGAGATGATACAATGCTTTCTCCCTAAAGCGGGGGGGGGGGGGGGGGGGAACAAGGGCATATATGCCTACTCTTCTTCTATCCATTAGATTTTGAAACATAGGTCTAAACCAAAATATTCTGGCAATAAAATGACATAACTAGGATAGGATTGGCATGGCAGAAGCAAAATCTTTACATGTAGATGAAATGATCATCTACAGAGAAAATACTAAGAAATCTCTAGGAGCCCCTAGAACTTGTACTTGAATTTAGCAGGATTAGAAAACACAAGGTGTATATAAAAATTCAGGTCTGTGTATACTTGCTATGAATTGGATATTGAAATTTAAAAGTTATGTAAGAATACAAAGGACCCAGAAAAGCCAAAAACAAAACAAAAACAGTGTTGGAAGATGTTTAGCACCCAATTTCAAGACTTCTTCTAAAGCTACAGTAATCAAGGCACTTTTGGTGTAAGGAAAGACATATAGATTATTGGAATAAAACAGAGAATCTAGAAATAGAAACACACGTATATGGTCCACTGAGTTTTGAAAGATTATTTAACATTAGCATTTTATAGAATATAAATTTGATTCAAGAACCGAGGGAGATATAGTGTCTTCAGCAAATGGCACTAGAACACCTGGTATCTGTACATAAAAAATTAACCTCAACCCTTTTTTTCCATACATGAAAATAACTTGAAGGGCTCTATGAACCTAAATAAGAAAGCCTAAAAGTATAAAACTTTAAGAAAAATTAAAAGGGAAAATATTTATGAATTCAGGGTAGGCAAGAACTACCTAGGATACAAAAACCATGATGTATAAAAGAAAAAAATTGATGAGATTCCATCAAAATTTAGAACTTTCAATGACATCATTAAAATGAAAAGTAGTCCTTAAACAGACCATATTTACAATGCATATAACCTATGAGCAGAATATATAAAGAACTCTTACAGCTCATTAATAGACAACCCAATTAAAAAGTAGACATAAGAAGATGATAAGTGGCCAGTATAGCACAAGGAATGGTGTTCAATTCTAGAATCAGAAAAATACTAATCAGTACAATAGTAAGATTGAATTATACACTCATTAGGGAGATGAAGTCAAAAGTTTTAAAAGCCTTGTCATGACTTTTTCTTTTTGTTGGATTCCCCCTGCCCTTTGCGTTTAATTTGTCACACCCAATAGATTCATTCTGCTGGGTTTCCTGGGGTTGTGATCCTCACTGTCTTTTCCTAGGGTATTGTCTACAATTTTTTGGAGTGCCGGTTTGCTATTCATGAAGTTCCTGAGGTGCTCTTTATCATGAAAGTATCCTATTTCTCCACCAATTTTGAAAGATAGTTTTGCAGGATGCATCAATCTGGGTTGGAGGCTGTTTTCCTTTAGGGCTTGAAATACATCACTCCAAGCACTTCTTGCCTTGAGGGTTTGCATTGAGAAGTCTGCTGTGATTCTGATGGGCTTTCCTTTGTATGTGATTTGTTTCTTTTCTCTCACTGCTTGTAGAATTTTATTCTTCTGTTGGATTTCTAGAATCCTAACTATTATATGCCTATGTGTAGTTTTTTTTGATTAAGGTTAGCTGGAGTCCTATATGCCTCACTTATCTGTATGTCAAGTTCTTTTCCCCTCCTTGGGAAGTTTTCTGCCATCACTTCTGTGAAGAGTTTTTTTATGTAATCTGCACTCTCTCCTCTTTCTTCATTGACTCCAATCAGTCTTATGTTATTCTTCTTTGCATTGTCTAGCAGCTGCTGGATTGATTTCTCATGTTCCCTTACAATTTTAAAGAAATTTTTCTTTTCCTCCTCATTAATTGCAATCTTATCTTCTATATATGAAATTCTATCCTCACATTGGTTCATTCTGCTGTGCAGACTTTCGATGGAGTTTTTAATCTCTCAAAAATCTGTTTGTGTCTCTTTTATGGATTCCATTTGTTTCCTATGTTGGGATTCCATCATGTTCCTCAGATCCTCTATTTTTTTATCTGTGTCCTCTCTAGATTTATTAATCATGTCTTGCACCATGAGCAAAATCTTTGCTGTTATCTGAGCAATTATTTTTGATTTCATTTTTCCCAGATCCTCTTTTGTTGCCAGTTCAGACAGTCTAGGTGGTTGAATATCAGAGTGTTCCATCTTGTTTCCCTTTGGGGTTGCTGTAGGTGATCTGGAAGTCTGTTTTTGAGGCTTGTTTACGTGTCTTCTCATTTCCATGGGGGGAGGGGTGCTTCTGGCACCCATGCAGCTCAACGTCTGTGCCCTAGAAGCTTGGGATGGCAGCAGGGGAGCTTCCTTCTGGGTGCTGGGACCAGCTGAGCTTCACTCAATAAAATTCTTTTCAAAAAAAAGAAAGTAATCTTCAAATTATACCATTGAAACTTAGCAAAATGTGATCCCTGTCATTATATTTAAAAATCTTCCTTTTATGCCTTTCAGGAGAGTTTTGAGACATCAGATCAGTTCTGTATATTTCTTTCCATTATCACAATCTATTTTGGGACTTTGTTCATGTTATCCCTTCTTAATAACAATTTTGCTTATCGTTTATTGCTTGTTAATGATACTACTGAGCACTTTAACTGTATTTATTTAATAATCATAACAATCCTTTAAATTTAGTGGGAATTAAGTGGAATCCACTTAGAGACTGTGAAACTGCATCTTGGCTAAATTAAGAAATTTACCCAAAACTATGCAGCAAGCATATGACAAGATTTAAAACTATTTCTTTCTCCATATTGTAACATTTGTTTTGGTATCATTGCCATCTTTGATTTTTTTTAAGTTTTATTTTTTTAACAATATATGTTTGTGTTATATAATGACTATATTCATTGTGTGGAGTTGTATTTTTTATGACTATACTACTGGTATTATACTCTGCCTCATTGATTTCAGAGTCACATTGTTGACTGATACCAAAGCAATCTATAGAAGAAATTAAAATTTAAAAAAAGAAGCTGACTGAGGGTATAGGGAACGTTACTGATGATCCCTTCAGTGGGTCTCAATCTCCTGTGAAACAATCTGACCCAAGTTGAGAAAGAGAAAGAGAACCAAGACATGGACAGAGACTTGAGAGAAGAAGCTGGGTCTTGGGTTGATCTAAGCTGCTCAGGGCACCAAGGACATCCAGTGTTTATTCATTAGAAGTGTGGGAAGGAGTGGGCCTTGGCAGGCCTCAGGACACCTGCTGATAACAAGTATCACTGGAAGGAAGTATCACTGAAGAGAACAAATGGATAATTCAGAGGAGAAGAATTTAGTTGGAGTCAAGTTGATCTTGGTTGGAAGTGAACTCAGCAAGGCCCTGTTACTTTTAATGTAATATGGCTAATTATGGAGGGGCAAGAATAGCCTGGTGCCACGATAGCCTGGTAATACTGGGCAGAAATGTTTGCTATATGAGGCAATCTCAAAACTTCAGACCGAGAAGACATGAGAGACTTGACTTTAGTTATGTCCACCTCAGAGAACTTTTTACCTTACAAAGATGAACATTCACTTCCCAGCACTATACCAGGCTAAAATTTGGTATATCCTGTAGCTTACATGTTGAGAGCTATGGATGCCATCAAAGGAGAACATTCTAATTCTAGAGATACCACCAGTGCTGCCTAGGTTTCAACTCCCTTTCTTTCCCAAGAATTTTCTTTATTCTTGTCCTTCTCCTCTTCCCTTTCTGAGCATTGCTTTATGTACATTCCCTAAGCTACCTGAACCCTTTCTTACAAGATAATTTGCTGCCCTGCCTGTACCAATCTAGATTCTTGACCAAAGACAACTGGTATAATCATCTTTCCTTTTTGTGGTTTTGCCTTTAAATGTTCTTCAAAGTCTGTAAGACTCTGAAGCACTTACTCAGGCCTGCTTGGATTTGTGTTTTCCCAAATTACAACTCTAATTAGCTCAGATAAACACTGTTTCTTAATCAACCTGTGCCTCAATTTCTCCTAAGGGTCTATAAGTTTGAAGATATTGTTTAGAGAATAGTCTGACAAAATTAGTCTTATGAATCTATCAGTTAATTGACTATAAATATTTTCCATTGCACATCCTCTGTTATTGCAGGTGGTTGGGGGAATCAAATAATTGCACTTATTCATACTTTTCTAGGTTATACCTTTACCCTAAAAATCCCCTCAGATGTAAGTTAACAGAAAAAAATTATCCAAAATGATTTAAGCATTCTACCTAATAGTTCTCTAATCACAATGCTATCCCTAGTAATAAACCTTTGGAAGGAATATTTTTCAGGTTTATATCATTGGGTTTACCAGATGGATCTAAGAAAGGGAAGAAATGAGATCATTTTGCATTCATAATATAGCTTTCTCCAGAAATAAGCTATGTGACTACAAAAATTCCAATCAACTGCTGTCTTTGTTAATTTTCACAGCTCTCAAATCAAGACACAAGGCAACAATCCTTTTTATTGCAACCAAGATATAACTGTTAAGCTTTGTTGTTCATCAGATGTCTCTCAGTACCATTCTTATTGGCTGAATGAATATGAACAATTTATTGATAGTATGATATTGCTTTTGGTAGTTTGTTTACAAACTTGAAGCTGACATAAAAGCATAATTATTTATTTGTTTTATAAATATCCAACCGCCCTAACTTAAAAAAAAACTCCCATTGCATATAAGAAAATTACTTTAAGATCTATCCCATGCTATATAGGAGCTATCAGGATTATTATCCACATAATTTGGTTCACAGTATGCAAATTTCATGGGTAATAAGCCTCAGAGGTGATGAATACATGATCAGATTTTACCTCCAAGTCATAGAACCAACGTACCTGGGAAAACATCATAATACAACCACACTGATGCAATTGTCAATTCTTTACAGTTTCTTTTAGAGTCTATGAGTTCTTCCAGCTATTCAGTAAAAATCTGTCTCCAACAACCAAAATGAACTCTACATTAACTGTGTGCAAAGCACTGTTTGAGACACTCAAGATATAGATGAATTTGAACTGGTCAAAACTATACAAATGTATAAAACAAAGTGGCAAATCCCATAGAGAGCAAATATAAAGTATTACGTTAGTAATGAATGATGGAGTAAAAGGAAGAATAAGGCATCCAGGAGAAATAATGGAATCACAAGTCTCGTTTTTGGGGGAAATACTAGAAATCCTATATTTATCATCTTCAGATATTGTAGGAACAGAATGTTTGGGATGGGACAGTCTGACAAGAGGAATATTATCTTTAAAAGTAAGGCTAAGAGGTCAAGAGAAATTGATCGTGATCTTTGTATTGTGCTCTACAAATAAATGTGTGAGAAGCGCCTGTCTTCCATTTGAATGGAAAGCAGCAGATGGGAAGATTAATGAGTCAAAGATAATTAAAGAAGTAATTGTTTTGGGTGATGTGCTCTAAGTATAGAGGTGACTGTACACAGGCTAAAAATATTATAGCTTTAGCAAATAAAATTGTACAGAGGAAAGGTAAGTAGAACAATAAAATGCCAAACATATTAAAATGTACCCTGTTTATGAGAAAAATAAATTGTATTATGGAGTTCAATGAAAACCTAATTAAGGTTGATTTTGGCTGGACTTCACTGTTGTGGGCAACTATTGTTACTTATTAATCGTTCTCTAGGGTCCAGAAATCTCTTTACAGCTTGGGGTATCTGAGACCCTAGCTTTCCTAGAAAGTAGTAATTGGGCACATAGCTTTAAAATAATTTGAAAATGTCCAAAATGCTAATGAAAATTGTACCTCTATTTAAGATCATACTGTACTAATGAAGACATCAGGTTTCTTTGCTTTGGGGTAGAATTATACCTATGCACAGTGGGAAAACTGGCTGCTTCAGATATTTGTATTATATGCTTTCTATTAATGAGGATGGGAAACAAATTAAGTATTCCCTAAACAATGCAGTTTGGTAGTCAAGATTTTTCTAAATATGGTATCCGTTTATGTGTGGGAATAACAACGGGAATATGTGTCAATAAGAATACCTGTAACATTATTTTAAAGTTTATTCAAATTTTATAAAACCCAAACCTCTCAGCTACTTGAAGTCCTCTTGGTTTCTCTCACTCAATAAAGACTTTGACTTGCACTGTTGACATGAGTGAAATTTCAATAAGGGATGATTAAATGAAGAATAATTTTGAGTAAACAAATGTTATCAAGGCAATTACTCTGCTATTGCCTAAGTAGCTCTAAATGATTTGGACTTCTCTGCTAGACTCAAATAAGTTATCCAACTCATTTACAGTATGTAGGCTGCACTTTACAATTCTAGGAAGAAGTCTGTACACCTTAGAAGACAGATGAACAAAATTAAAGTCACCAAGCACAGCAATATCTGGACACTTCCTAATAAATTAAACAGAAGTTCTCATCGATTTTCTTTTAGCTACAACCTGAATAAAGTTCTTTGTATCTCTCTTTCCTGCTTCCTCCAGTGGTTGGGCACATGTACCAAAAAATCCCTGTCCGTAACAAAAGAGCATAAATTAAACACTTGGCCCTCTATCAACATTGTCGCCAGAGGTGGTTTAAAAACCAGTTTAATTGACTAGCATTAATGAACATGAAAACAAAAGAAAACAATAACAATTATGTTATGCGAGGGGTAGTTCTTTCTTATAAAAATCCCTGCACAGAATCCAAAGCTCTTTCAGGAAGCCTCATCCCCCTCTTGTCTCTGCATTTGATGGAGACATCTTTTATTCTGATCGCGGCATACCAGTGGCCCTGCATTTGACCTATTTGTCAGCCATGTGACTTTTAATCAGAGGGTGCGCTAGCTGACAATTACATGGATAAACATCGATTTATCTCCCATTACTTCACCAAGTTACTCAAACTTGTGTCTTACTGCCCGGATATTAGCCTGCAAAATTTCTGGTCCCCAGCTTCCAAAAGTACTTCGTAAGACTTCTGCACACTTTATTTTTCTATTTGTTCTTTTGCTCAACAGAGAGATTCGATGGCATTTTCCTGATTTTTGCAACAAAATATCACCAACTGCACACTAGGTTCTTTCTTTTTCATTTGCAGCTGCTCCACCAAAGGGAGCATGTTTTCCCACATCATTTATTTTCCAGGGGAGGGCAAGTGTTGTTTCGTTTAACTGTCGTCCTTTGGTATAAGTATCCTCAGTGGACCTGTGTTCAGGATGAAAAATAATTCAAAACACATGCATCAACTCAAAACTTACAGCTTAGCTTTAGGCTCAAAATATGATCTTTTTTACAGCAAGTGCTACATCTTTAAAACCCAATTCTCCCATCATCAAAACAAAGAATTTCATCCACTCCCTGGTGAAGAGGAACTGGGCCAGCAGGTAAGAAATTAAGAAAATTTCTGCCAGCTTTTTATCTTTTTGCAAAAATCTCTACTGCAGAACTCCATTATGGAAAGGAAAGACTAATGTAGATTCTTTCAACTTTACAAATCTGTAGTTATGAGAATTTTAATTTAAATTTTATAAAGTATTACTAATATGTTATAATTATTATATTATTATAGCCTTATATATTATTATAATTATTATGCTATAATTATTGTTAATATGCTATAATTGTTACGGGCTTATGAAAGTATGCAGTAATAAGAAAATAAATGTAAATTGGAGGTCCTAATATTGGCTAAACATATTATCAATGAGGAAATGAGAAGTTGAAATCTCATTGTTTTAATAATAGGGTGAACAAAAAGATGAAGGCAAGGTCTTTCCTAGACTTTGGATAGGTCCTGGATTTCCAGATCTAGGATAAGATGAAAAACTCTGTGTAGGTGAAACAATAACAAAGGAGACTCAAAGCCAAAGAAAGCCAAGCATCATTCTGAATGCAAGGAAGGTGAATAAAATAAGGTGAAAGATACTGCAAAAAAGGAGGCAAAAGAGAAGGAGGAATTAGATTTAATCCAACACAAACAGATAATCTTTATGGTCTCTTTGCGGTCATAGGACATTGGTTTTCCATGAAACAAATCTAGATCGGACACTAGGATATCATCTTCAGGATAAATGCAACTTCTGCATGCCCAAGTTTCACCAGAAAAAAAACCCCTCTGTTTCAATTTACACTATATGCTTTTGAAAAATAGATTTAGCAGTGCTCTGCAAGTTTTAGTAATTGCTTAGTAAGTTCCCTAGCCTATTTCAAATTCAATATACAGTATTTCTGAAAAGCATCATGTATGATAATTATACTGCTCATATATTCCTTTTAAAGTTTGCAATAACCAATGAGAAATTAATGCAAGAGAAGAAATACAGATAATAATACATTTCTTTGCAAGACATCTCTCCCCAAGAACAATTCTGGGCACTAACTATAAATCAGTATACCTATTTAAAGTGTTATAAAAATAAAAACTAGTAGGTAGCAAATGGGGATTTGTGCCACATGGACTGTACTTCAGAAATAAATAGCTTCTCACAGAAGAGACATTTTCATTTAGAAGAAATAATTCCAGACTAGTTTTTCTTTATTTGATAGAGCAATGTTGTTATGACCTTCATGCACATTGGGAGTTTGGTAATATTTTCATTTATATCTTCTCTTCATAAAAATAAATGATTCCGACCTTGAAATCTCAGTTCCTATATGAAAAAAATCACTTTATAAATACTTCAAATACTTATGCTTGTCGCAACAAATGCTCCAATATAAATACAAAGCAACATTCTCTGTCAAAAACAGCAATATATAACTTGAACTCAGAGGATAAGAGTCCCTTTATGCATCTAGTTCATATTCCATTCTCAGAAAGTGTATGTATAAAATTGCTGAAAATTGAATTTCCCATATAATCTGCACAGAATGAATGATCAGTTATATTCTTTAATGGTGGTATGATTGTATATATTTTGTGTTAGGAGCTGGATAAGCTGAATTAACTTGGAAGTTTTATATCGCTTTATTATAAGTATCTATTTACACATTCACACAAATGTATCCTTTGCACAAATCTTATCTGCCATGCACTGTGCCAGGCCTAGAAAATACAAAGATAAGTCATATCTAATATCTTTTAATCTTAATGACTCACCTTCAAGTAAGGAAAACAAAATGCACTGTAATTCAATGCAGCAAATCAACTATGAAAATATATTGCTGGCACTGTAAAATGAGAGAGAGAGAGAGAGAGAGAGAGAGAGAGAGAGAGAGAGAGACACTATAATGGAAATGCTTTGTCTTAATTTGAGTTGCCACAAAAGCAGACCCTCAGTAAAGATTTGGGTTCAAGTACCTTATTATGAAGTTGATCAAAGGAAAAGCTCTGAAGGAATGACTTGCAAATAAACTATCTTCAGTGGTCCGCAGGGTAGGATTACAACAGTGGTCTCAAACCTGGGTATTTCAGAATTTCTGGGAGAGGTCGCTAGAGCAAGATGGCAGGACTTCACAACCAAACCTTCTGATTAAATGGGGCTGTATTGGGGTTTCCTTTTTCATAACTTCCTGTATGATGCTGATATTGGTAATTTAGAATTGTATTTTGAAAATAACTGACCTTGTAGAAGTTTCAGAGCACTATGGTATAAGACACACACACACACACACACACACACACACACACACTTTGAAATCCTTATTCTTACAAAACATTGCTGCTTTCTCATATAGAGTTTTAGCTAGGCATGAACCTAGAAAGTCTTCTCTTGCCATTAACTAGTTATTAAGTAGGTGACTAAATCTAAGGAGTTAATTAGAAAATGCTCGGCTTGGACAATGCACTTGTATATTTTAGTTTTTTTCTGTGATGCCTATAGCTAAAAACTAAATGTCCATCTCAGATTTTAAAGAAATACTATAAAAGATGGCATTTGTTGCACCAAAAATACCCTCTGGGATAATTCATGTGAAATACCTTTCAGCTGCTTATCTATATGGAATGTGTGAGTAGTGAAAATGTTTGTGCATGTGTGTTAATGACATGTGCATGTTTTCAAGAATAACTGTTTTGTGTTTATAAATATTTGATAAAATTCTTCCAAGCATGAAATCAGAAGTTGCTCTACACAGGGAAAATATTTCTGTGCGGTTCATGGACTTGGAATAAAAGCTTAGGTCTCATAAAACAGTTTGGCAAAATAACTACACCTATACCTTACTGCTTTTGAATAAAGAGTGTTTTGTGGGAAATTTTTTTCCCCTCTGGTTCTTGCCTGCGTCTACACTACAGGTAAGAAAGCCATTTGTGGAGGGCCATTTTGAGAACAAATGTATATTTGTACTTATGTGTTGGAGTACAATAACAAAGAAATACATTGAACTTCAGGATGCTATTTGTTTCCACATAATACACATACAATTTTCTATTCTGAGTGCACATTTAAATCCACATAAAAAAGTACTTTATTTTTCCAAGGACCCTGAGTAGAATAATGCAAACTAACTAAAAAGAGATGAACTGAACTGTTGCATTGATCCTGGACTTCTAGAATTATCAGAATCAGGAAAGCTAAGTAGATAATATCAACCACATAATCTTTTCTTTCTAATGTATAGTTTTACATGGGAAGGGTCTGGGATAACTACATTAAGTCCGTCTTTTCGCTAAATATTTAGTTATTTTAATGACATTCATATAAAAATATGATAAATAAAACATTTTAAATAAGAATGCCCCGACTCTAAATATCAATGTATTTTATCTGTTAAATTCCATAGGTCAAAAAGTTAAAGAATAACAGAAACTTTTCTCTTATTATTAGAGATATGCAATGTGTCTCGCTTGTAAAGCAAATTAAATTCTTCTTCAAGGTCAAGATATATATATGGAATAATCCTTTCTCCCCAATTTTCTTTATTTTGAAGTGTATTCATTTCTTTTATGATTGAATCTTCCTGTAGCTAAAACTCTAGTTATTTCAGTGTTCTCATTTTTCAACCATTTGTTATATTCCAATTCAGTCCCCTGCTTCAAACAAGGTGTTTCTTAAGAGACGCCTCTGAGATCTGCCCTGTCCTCTCAGGTTTTGCTGGGATTCAACATAAGCCAGGGTTTTAAAAGCTGATATATAAATAACTTCACTGGTCCTTCATTTAATGGCGAGAATTTACAGCCGGAACCTGATAGGAAAAAAAAAAAAGAAGTATAACTTGTGACTTGACACATAGATATATTGACTTGCTGGTCTTTACTTGGTCCCAGTTGCTGTAGTGTCTTTTCGGTGTGTGTCTTCGCATTAAATCCAGACAGTGCCGTCCGCAGGTTGGTGTTGACTCCATATGGTTTATTCAGCAAGCTCATATCTGTTCTAACTGCGCCCTCTCTCCAAGCCACTCTTTTCCACTCTCAGCTATTTGTGCCCTGATTAAAAGCAGTAGCTCTAAATATGGGGCCCTTAAATAATGCCCCTTTCTTAAGGACGGTACAGCATGACCGTATTCCCAACACTTTACAAAGCTGAGATAGGAGGATTGCAAGTTTGGGCCCAGCCTGGGCAACCTAACAAGACACTATCTTAAAAATAAAGTAAAATACCAAGGATATAGCTCAGTGTGAAGGCACTGGTTCAATCCCCAATACCACCAAAAAATTAAAAATTAAAACAATGTCCCTTATGCCCTCTTCTTTATAAAACATTTATGAAATACTCTTATCTTTCCTACTTCCCACTATGAATAATCCTGTGTTCTGTTCTCAAGGAATACTGTTTACACATAGTTTCTAATCTGTATGACATCTCTTATCATTCTGAATATAGCGCATAATGGATGTACCTGCTAAACCACAAAGTTCATGCATTACTGGGATAATGCAAAAAAAAACAAACTATGCCTATATCTTAATAGCTAATAGGGAACTAAAGTTTCCATAGACTGCCATCTTCTTTGTAATCCAGTTCTTCTCAGATTAAGCAATATTTACTAAATGCCCACAATTATGCCAGGATATTATGAGATAATATCTAGGAATTCGATAGAGGTGACAAGTGTGAATGCAGGCTATTTGAATAAAACAGAAATAAGGTGAAGTTTTCCTGGACAAGAAGTGTTATATATAACGTTATATATCACAACACAAGAAAAGAAGGTGGTGGACTTTAGATTAAAAGAGGATGGCAGTATCACTTCCAGGCATCAAGAGACACAGTGAGGGATAAGAAGTACTCCTAATAGAGGCGGTGACTAAGCCTTGGGAATCCTTTGAATCCAGAAAGCATGTGTTTATGTGTGCACATGTGAAGACATGTGTATGT
Source organism: Heterocephalus glaber (assembly GCF_053883595.1). Classification (NCBI taxonomy): domain Eukaryota; kingdom Metazoa; phylum Chordata; class Mammalia; order Rodentia; family Bathyergidae; genus Heterocephalus; species Heterocephalus glaber. Next base: position 4,630,122 of record NW_028258463.1, read on the forward strand.
GTGTACACATGCATAATATGTATGTGTCTATGTGTGCATGTATGGATGTAGCTGCATGCACAAATGTGTGCACATGCTTATATGTTTATATATATAAAGAGTTGTGTGCCCAAAATTAATGGAGACTTGATAGCTGAAGATAAGCATTGCCCAGAGATAAACTTTTTCCCAGTCAGTGAAATAACAGCAGGGCTAGACCACCAACATGCTTTTATCCAGCTGAGAGCAAGCAGAGTGGTGAGCATGGCATGTTTCAGCCCACTAGCCATCTGAGGGCAATTCAGTCCAGTCAGCAGTGGGCCTGAGCAAAGGCTCAGGAGCCCAGACCACCTGTGCACCAGACAGAGGAGCTAAATTCCTTCCAGTGCAGTCCTGGGTCGTGATTCATCCTTGCTCCATTTATAACGTTGCTCCCTCATGATAAGAGTGATGAACTTTCTCCATTTGGACTGAACAATTACCTTGCTGATTAGGTAGTAGGAAGTCTTAAGTAGCAAAAGTTAGGGAAAGAGTTATTAATTTGAATAGAGAAAAGTTCAAATTAACTGGCAGTGAATTAGGAACAGCCAGTTACATAATGCTAGTGATTCAGCCAGACATGTTAAATGCTATTAAATATTTGCTCAGTACTGTTCCAAAATCTTTAGTCAGACAAGTACATTTTTAAGAATCTTAAACACATGTTATGTTTGGAATGAACAGTGATATCCATGCATCGGAGTCTCCAATGTCTCCTCCTCTCTGTTTTACAGGGGGCTCACTTTTGTCCCTTCTATTACCTACTCTTTCCACAGTGTGCTCTGTATAGAAGGCATTTTTTATTGCCATTCTATGACTATTTTTTAAATAAAGAAGGAGTAATAAAGTGGAAACTTATTGAAAATGAAATAAAATTATAGTAGAGTAGTGGGGGAAAAGAGAAGGACAAATGTGTGGACCAGGGCTAGGTAGGAAAAGTTTTTTGTTGGTGGTGGTGTTTTGTTTTGTTTTGCTTTAGAAATCTTAACAGAAGAAGTGCCTGGGAAGCTGTAAAAATGAAGGATTTAGATATAAAAAGAATGAGACTATTAAATGAAGATTGCAAATCCCCTCTGTTGGGTTTAAGAAACACAAAGAACTGAAAGGTTTTTTTCTTTGTCAAATCTATCTTTTCACGCTTGACTATATGTTTTCAACTTGAGTAATACTTTGAGACACTACCGTCTGGGTTTTAGTTTCAGTAGAATTCTATGTTTAATTTCTTTCTCCGGGAATTTCATGTTGACTATATGATTTCACTCACATGCCTTGCCACAGTGAATGGGGATTTTACATTAGAATTAAAAGAAACTTCCAAAAAAGTTCTGTCATAAGAGAATGGGTCCAACTTGCAGTAGTTTTGTTCATTAGAAAAGTGAATTAAAAATCAACACCCAAGTGATAGAATTTATTTTTCCAGAAACTCATAAGAATTGATAGAATCTTTCTTAATCCTAAAGTGTTAAAAGTATAGTCTTCCTGACAGGAAGTTTAGAAGGGCCAGGATACTTATGCTAATTTAACAAAACTCAAAGTTTGTATATATATATTGCATTCTTTGAACAGGTAAATGGACAGAGAGCCAATAGAAGCTACATTTTGTTCTATCTACTCCTATCCACCCTATGTGAATCAAGTTTAATTCAGAGGATTAATTATGCAGTAAATATTTAATAGATTTTTCTGTTTTTTAGAGGATTCTGAGGCCTACTCATTTTTAAAGAAGACTAATTTATGCTCTGTTTGATCTCTTTAAATAACGAGTGATATGCATTTGCTTCTTCAACCAAATGTCTTATTTCTTAAAGTCTACTTTTGTTACTTTTTATTTTTTCCACCTTTGTGTCCTTAATGCATGTCATCATGCTTGGCATTGCAAGTATTTCGGGACATAGTAGACTTAGGGATGCATGGATCAGTGAAAACTGTCAAGTTCACCATATTTTGCTGAGGAAGTACATGAAACTTCCTGAATGGATGTGCAAGTGGCTCTTGTGCTGATTGCTACCACTTGTTCATGGAGATCCTAAATGGCTGTGTGGCAGTGAAGAAACACTTGTTTACTGTATTTGATACTGTTGAATGATTTCAGAAGTCATCTTGTCTGACAAAGTTAGCTCAGATGTTACAAGGCTGTATCTGTAATTATATGCCTGTGATACAAAAGTAGAATTCTCTAAAATGCCTTTGAGAAAGAAAGGAATCCTTAACAATTCGGTGTCAGGGACATGAAGATTCTTCTCCATTGACTGTCAGAGTCATATCTTGAACTTAGCTTCTCATAAGACCAATGACTGGCTCAGGAAGAAGGAGCTAGAGGCCTAAAGGTCCTTTGAAGGCAGTTGTTGGCAGAAAAGTGTGGTATCTAAGTATAAACAACTGATGTCCACATAGGGAGTATTTCCTTCAATGAAAAAGTTCCTTTGCGCTTGTCCAAAAACAAGGGGCAACATAAAAACAGAGTCCCCTGGGCCCTCATCCCTTGATAGTGCCCTTGATAGAGCCATAGTATGCCTCATAGTGTCCCCTGACCCTAGAATTTCTCTCCTCAGGTCTACAGGGATATACAGGAACTATTTGCCTTCTCTCTAAAATCAATGGTAGCTTTATAAGTTTCCCCAATGCATCTTGTTCCCTAAAACATATCTTGTGACATAGTGGATTATGTTCCAGTGTTCAAAGTCTTGATGAAAGATAGATGGTTGTCGTTGGTCTCTCTTGAGGGAGACCTGAGACCCGGGAAAGCACCGACTTTTAAAGAAAGAAAAGGAGACAGCCTGGGGAATGAACAGCAGTTTAATTCCTCTGGCACTATTCGACAATCACAAAGGGAAGAAGCAAGGCTTTTCTACATGTAGGAAAGCAGTTTAGTTATTCTGGCTATTGTCTTTCTGATTTTCACCTCTGATGATAACCAGTGACTTTAAGTGACTCATAAAAGCTACAGGAGAATTCACAAGTGCCCTGTTTCCATTCACCAATCCCGTACATCAAAGAGCACACTCCAGCCCTCTTCTTATCAGATGGTATCAAGAGAGCAGGAAGACTTTAGCCAAAAATGAAGCCCACCGGCCCACCATAAACATCACAGATATGCATAGTGAGTCATATCTCTCTTACCACCCGTAGAGTCATTGGGTTGTGGTCCTCTGATCCCAGAAAATGGTAAATAAGAAAACTAGGAAAACCTGTTTTTCTCCAGTGAGACTTTTACAAGGTCTCAAAGTTTTCTGGCATTCTTTTAACAAACAGACTTATGGATTTTCCCAGAAATGACTTAAATCCCTTAGTTAACAAACTTCTTGTGATCTATTCTTACAACTAGATAGTGGAATTCTACCATTTCCCACAGATGGTGACTTCAAACAGACTCACATAACAGGAAAAATTGATCCCTTAGATATGATCATTGCCATTTTACTTTCCATTGGTCAGGGTGAAGGGAAGAGTTAAGTTGATATTTATCTTTTGCAATAAAACTCCTTCTCAGAGAAGTCACCTTTCAGCCTTTCAAAAAAGTATTTTCCACCTGGGCATGGTGGCTCATGCCCTCAATCCCAGCACTCAGGAGGTGGAAGTCAGAGGATTGCTGTGAGTTCAAGGCCAGCCTGTGGTACATAGTGAATTCAAGTCCAGACTGAAATACATAACCAGGAAAATAAGTTTTTTGCTTCATCCAATATGAAGACAGTCAGAAACTGTTATCCAATCACTGTTACCTATTTAGCTCTTTCCAATAATAAAATTAGGATTTGAATTCTCATCTGACTCTGATTCTAAGCTCTCCAGTTCTTGTTAAAGAATAGCCCTTACACAGCTAATCATTGCACAAATAGTGATAAACGATTCTTAAAGGGTCAGGGGTATTTTCCCAATCAAAGCAACATTTTCCTTGCTCTCTATTAGAATAGGTAATGGCACATAGTTGTAGATACTCATTGGTACATATTAAATTAATACACATGTAAAATTATGCATAATAGTGAGGTGATTTAAAGAGATCTTAAGGGTAATAGTATAGTATTTCAGGTAGGATGCACAATGAAATCAGGGAAATGGGTTTATGTTCTGTCTCAAACCTTTACTAAGGGCAACCTCACTTTCTGGGTCCCCTCCTGCCTCTCTCAGTAGCTGTTGCTCTCTTAATAAAATGTCCTAATCTTGATAAAAATCAAACAAACAAATAAACAAAAAACCTTTACTAAGTAGGTGACTATAAGCCCATTTGTAGGTCTTTTGATACACATTTTCTTAATGACACTGCAATCTTCATGAGCCACATTAGTTATTTCTGGCTATATTAGTGTGGATAAAACTTCAGTTGTACACATATGGTCTGGGGATCTTTTTTGAATGCTGATGATTATTTGAGAGGGCTTAGGCAGAACTTGAGAGACTCTGTTATTAATATACTATTAGTTGATGTTGATGCCGCTAGATTTTGGATCACATTTTGTAATAAGGGAAGGCTTTTTTACTCTCAATACTCTTGAGATTTTGGGCCACCAAATTCTTTGGTATGGATGTTATCCTGTGTATTGTAAGATGGATATTAGTTTTACTGGCATTTTTTAAAGATACAATGGGCATTGAATAAATATTTCTTTTCTTTTACTTCATCTTCTATTTTGATTTGGTAGTAGTCAGAAAGCTCAGACTAACAGTCACTTCCAGTTGGTTGTTTTGGATTTTTTTGTGCTTTGGGGGGTTTTTATGGTACCAGAGATGGAACTCAGGACCTTGCTTTTGCGAGGCAGGCACAGTGCCACTGAGCTAAATCCCTGGCCCTAGGTTGTTTGAATCCTCCCACAGGAGTCAGGAAAACATCTCTCACAGGCCAAATCTAGCCTACCACCTAGTTTTAAGAAATCAAGGGTATATCCATAGCTATTAGTTTACCAGGTTTTTATAACTTCTTTTGCATTTACAGCAAAAGAATTGAAGAGTTTCAGCAGAGACTGTTTAGTCTAGAGATTTAAAATATTTACTACCTAGCCCTTAATAGAATAAATTTGTCAAGCCCTGTTCTTAAAACATCAAAACCCTGGACCTTTCACTTATCCAAGATACAAAGGCAGACTTTCATGGTGGTCCTCTGAGTGTAATTCAATAGATGCTAAGTCAAAAGCCTGTTCTCTGGGTCAGTCCCAAAGAGACTGACTAAACACTTTCCATTTTTCAAATGAGCCATTGGCTTGCAAGGCTTGAGCATTATGCAACCTCTTCAGAAACAATGGAAATAAAAACAAATCCCAGGTGCCAGAGATCACCAGGTAGGTTTCCTTTTAAAGGATCTTTTTCAAATCATAGTAATTTATGTGCCTAATTATAACTGACAAGAGTCAGTCATGGTCCTCCATGGGCACCAGCTTTATGTAACCTCCTGTGTTTATCCTGATGATTGCAAATTTGCATCTGTACAAGGTCTCACAAGTCTTAGAGGAGCAAGATTACTGTTAAAAGCAAACTCAGAAGATTTTGAAGGGAAAACACGTAGGTAGGGATTTTTCTGAGCAGAAATGATGAAGGTTTTGTTCATGAAGTAAAATTTTGTGGGAATGATATGAATACGCTGCAATCATTTGCCACATGTAAAACAGATAAAGAATGGGGGGCTAAAAGTACAATCTAATTCTAGGGTGACCTGTGAAGTCCTGTTTAGCAGAGTGATCAATATTACAACTGTTTTTGCACACTCTTGAACTTCCTCTGAAGTGGGTATTAAAATAAGGTAGACCAGGATTGCCCAACCTAGGCATTGTTGACATTTCCTACCAGCTAAATCTATGTTGTGAAGTCTGCACTGTGCACATGAAATGCTCAGCAACAACCGTGGCCTTTATTCACTAGATGCCACTGGGAGCCCCTTCCCCAGTTGTGACAAACAAAACTGTCTTTGCACATGGCCCAGTATCCCCTGGGAGATAAAACCACCTCTATTTGAGAATCACTGGGCTGTATTATGCTGCAGGAAGAAAGAACTCCACTGTCTGAGTGGCTTAACACCCCTCACATTTATTTCTGGCTTATATGAATTATACTGGGCAGCTTTCCAGGAAAAATGTCTTCTAAGTGATGACTCAGGATTCTGAACTACTCTGATTTAATGATGCTTCCAAACAGCTCATGCTGCTTAGTGCCTCATGGAAAATAAAGGAATGTACAGTTGAGTAAATCTCTTAACTATTTATGCCCAGAAGTAACATATTCCACTTCTTTTCACATTTGATTGATCAGAACAAGTCATATGACCATTCCCAACTTCAAGAGGGTGAGAAGGAAGGATTTACCCCAGAAGATCAAGATATTGTTAAACAAGGTTATGTCTAGCATAGGTATTATCTGTTGGTTTCCATATCTTCAGTGAACTTTGGCAGTTAATGAGAACTTCAGTATTGTTAAGGGAAGAGAGACAGGACAGTATCATGATTGAAAACATTGGGTTTTGAAACCAAAGTACTTGGTACTGAATCTTAGATATACATCTGTGATCTCAGACAAGATAGATAACCTCACAGCATCTCAATTTCCTCATCTATACAACAACTGCTAATAAAATTTGCTTCTTTAGAGGGATGCTGTGAAAAATAAATATGTTAGCATTTGCAAAGCACACATGCAGCACATATCACACATATAGTAAATAACTTAAAATAAGTAAAAAATGCATATATAGTAAAAAATTCTATTTATTTTCTATAAACATCATATTGAGGGACAAGAAAAAGAACAAAAAGTAGCATGTATTCAGAGGAATTTCTTGATTCTCAACTAGGACATCTCCATACCTGTAAATTAGAAATATATTGTATAAATGTAAATGTAAAATAAAATGGAAAAATGTAAATGTAAATAAAACCAAGACAAGTTTTCCAATACAACTTGGAGCTGTTTACCAAGTTCAAAAAAATAAATCAATATTGTTAAAAATTCTTTGATATTTCAAAAGTTCAATCTAGGCAAAATGAGATAACAATATACTTACTGTTTGTTTATCAGCACATTCACATCTAGTACTCCTGAAAATATTTAATGCTAACAATAGACAAAAATTGCATATTATAAGAACGTCACTAGACATTTTCCCCAATCATCATCAAAGTACTAAATACCTAATTATTTGATCAGTAGTAGCATTTCTGCATTTTCTTTCATGTGAACTCATGAATGTTCTGTGACCATTCAAGGATGGTGAGGCTCATTAATATTGCCACACTACCACTTCCAGCCAGACTGCAGAACTGTACCATTAATACAAAATTTCTAAGTTATAGCAGACTTTTCTGTTGTGGTAGTTATATTTTCTGTAAAGAGTCATTAAAGAAATTATTTTCACACTAACTGCATAAAAATTAATATTTTTTCACGTGCCCAGTATTTTAACTCAATTTCTTGTTTCCCAAATTCAACTCTGTTTCAACTCTCGAATCATTCAGCATGCTTGGGCATCAACTACCATTGTGTTTGCCATTGTGTCTTTATGTCTCCTTTTCAGCAGAATTCACATCCAGTTCTTCTGATCTTTGCCTTTTTGATCTTAGAATCATGAAAACCCTCAGATCAACAAATTCCCTATTACAACCTAACTTAACATTGCCCTGCCTGAGCTGAGAAGATAGGATTAAGAAAGAGGAAAAGAAATCTTCCATTAGGTCATGTTTTTCAAAATGTGTACCAAACAGCATCTTTGTTGGAATCATATGATGAGCTTGTTCAAAATATATATTCTAATTATTTTTTATATATATATTCTAATTATATACGCCAAAGTAGCTAATAGTTAAGATTTTGAATGTTCCCAATTCAAAGAAAGTATAAATGTCCAAGATGATAGATATCCCAATTATTCTGATCTGATCATTACAGAGCATATTCATATACTGAAATGTCACACTCTCTCAAACAAAAATGTACAATTACTATATGGAAATTAAAAATAAAAATATATTTCAAAAACATATGTTCCTAAGGTTGAGTGTAGACTTAGTGAATCAAAATCTCTGGGAATGAAGCCAAAAATCTGTACTATTAACAAATTTCTGCACACAACACATCACGGCAGCTACATTCTTTTAAGAAGCTGTCTTCTAATAGAATTCTGCTATCTTTCTAAAATTCCTTTGTAAAAAAAAAACCAAGGTAAACATAAATTGTTTGAAGTATTTAATTGTTATAATAAAATTATTATATTTCTTTCACAATATTATATTTATTTGTATTGCATCATAATTAGTCAACCTTCAGGTCATTATTTGTATTGTTCAATATTTTTCTGATCAGTTAAAAAAAATCAGCTGAATATGCTTAAAGAAAAGAAAAACAATAATATGTCTGTGATTGTGTGCCTAAAGTTTTTAGTATATTTTCCACTTCCCTGTGGTTTTGTCTTCACAAAAATTTTAGAAACATTTCTAAATAATAGATCATAAGCTTTGTGGAGAAGAAGCAGTATTTCCTTCCATCTGTAAAATTTCCTAGTGCGATGAAATGTCCTGAATTCTTGTTAAACATCAATAGTGGTAAGCAAACTCTTCTAAACAGTCCTATTCCAAATCATTGTTACCAGAATTCCTCTTGAAATGACTACCTAGAATCCATTTACATATTAGTGTAATTGACAAGGGGAAAAAGACTACTTATCTGAAGTGTCTTTTGACATTGAGCTGGAAATTTACTCCTCTTTTAATAACTAAGGTCTTGGTTTTGGTCTAATTAAATTGTAAGAAGAAATACATTAGAATAGGGATAACCAGTAGTTTTAAGATCAGCTTACCAAAGTAAATTTGAACAAGGATATGAGGTTATGACTGTTCCTGAATTATAACTTTTTCTATAATCAATCTTGCTGTGTATTATCTGAAAATCACAGCCCTTAAGTACCAAAATTGTTAGAAATATGAATAAAACCTACCTTCACAATTTGAAGGTGTTTGTCCTGGAGCATCTTATTGGGGTTTTACTTTCATAAGAGTTCTGTTCCCGATGGTATATCATCAGCTCATCAGCTTTCTGAAAATACACTGTTAGAATTATTCTTCGATTTGATGGGTCTTTCATATACGTTCAATGTTAATAGCTGAGATGGATCCTAAAACGAAAATAATCATAGATAACAAATAGGGAGATAAAAGATCAAACTCTTTCAAAAAATATAGAAATATTTGAAGACAAAAATAATGTAGGTTAGATTTGTATGTTTCCTAGCAGTACATGAGAAAATGCAAAGTGTTAGAGGGTTTTCTTTTGTTTGTTTTATATTTTAGTTAAATAACCTTGATTGAGGTTCCTTTTTTTATTTTTTGGTACTGAGGATCGAACTCAGGACCTTCCGCTTGCAAGGCAGGTGGCAGCACCACTGAGCTAAATCCCCAGGCCTCCTTACCAAGGTCATCATTTCAAATGTGGCAGCAAATGCTGAAATGTGTTAACAATGGTTTTTAACAATGACTGGTGCACAATAAAGGCCAGTAAATGTTAGTTTGATGGAAATATATATATATAATATATAATACATATTATATGTATTATATATTATATATAATAAAATTTGTCTATTGACTTAATAATCTGTCTTTTATTTATACACACAATTCAAGTCAAGTTTTAGAAAAGTACAAGTAATTTTCTACGAGATCTGATTGGGATAAAAATTTAAAATGTGTGTGTGTTGAAATATATCACTATGGATAGCTTTAAATTTAAAATTCCCACCAGTATGTTCTCTAAGGGATTGTATCCTCATATTCTCCCTGAAACCCAAGTACACTGGGTGCCATGAATGATGTATTCTTAGCAGATGAACCATTAGAAGAAGATGAAACATGGGGCAATTTATTGTTATTTTACTCCTCTCTGTGAATCTTGACTATCACTGTCTTGATTGAGCTCCTTATCCTTTCCTAGAATTTCTGTAATGGCCTCTGTCCCATCTCCATGCTGTCAGTCTTTCTCTTGCACTAATCATTTTCTGTATTTCAGCTCTGTAATCGCTCCTGCTTAAAATACTTTTGTGCTTCCCCAAAGTCTTTAAAAAGAAGAACCAGATCCTTAGTGTAACTTAGAAGACTGTATGAGCTGAATCACATCCAACTGTGTGGCTACAGACTTATTCCTCATTCCATCAATCTTCCAGACACAACTTGCATGCAGATAAACACACATTGTGAATCCTGCCTTGTCTTACTGCAGATTTTTCTAAATGTGCTGTGGTCATGTTTTGGGGTTTCTTTTCACACATCTCCATGCTATATTCCATAGCCACTTCTAAAGAGAATCTTTCATTTTCTCTCTTCTACTAGCTGAATTTTATTTGTCATTTGCCACTCAACAACCACCCTTGGATAAAGAATGTTCTGAGCTAAGCAAGATTAATTAGGTTCTCTTCCTCATAAGGCTTTAAGACCTGTAGGTACCTCTAGTAGAGTATTTCCCACATTGTACTCGCTGTACTAAAGGATTTGCTGACTTTTGTTTGTCTTCTACAAGATTGTGGGTTCTGCAGAGGTATGGAATGGCTACTCTCTGTTGCTGTCTCCAGAGGTTGTTTGATGCCTCCTAGGTAGCAGAAATTCAATGAATTGTCACCTAGGGAGTGAACATGAAGAGTTCTTGATTATCAGGAATGGGAAATGGGTTAAGAAGAGGGATGTTAGGAAGACACAGCTGAATTGCAAACGCAGCACCCTTTATTTCTCCTCAGAGCAATTTATGTAGAATGATAAATGTTCACTGGGGCTTGTGAGCGTTACTAGGCCCCGCAGTTTTTGAGACTATAAGCTCAAGACCCTTGAATGAAACATAAGTTTTCAATCTACCACTGTTCAAAACTTTTGTTGTTGTTGTTTCTGTGGTGCTACAGATCCTAAAACATGGTTGCCATGTGCACTATCGGCTTAATGAAGGTATCAGATTAGTGACTATCATATGATCAGTTTGCTACCCTAGTATTTCTGAAGTTGTTTCCCATGGAGTACTACCTTCCTTGTTATTATTACAGTTGTTTCAAAAAGAAGATAGTGAGGTATTCTGTGATCAGGTATATTTGAATAATATTTAAACACAATTACACATATTACTGTAGTGCAGGATTGTGCAGTTTTGGTTATGTAACATTGTAAATCTACAAGTAAGTAACAGGCTAAGCAATGAGTTCCAAATCTGTTTGACTGTGAATATCTTTGCTCTTGTTTGTTTTCACCCCAGGCGGATTTTGGTAATTGTAGATTCTATAGAAACATTTTAGAATTTTTGGATGAATGCTTTCAAGTATGAATCAATGAATACAATACAAATTTTTCACTTTTCTGAAACTCCCTTACTGAGTTTTTGTTTGCTTATAATCTCTACAAAGAAAACCTATTTTAAAGTAGCATCTTAACCCTTTGAACTCTTCCTTTTGCTTTGCTAACTTGGCAGAAGGAGGGTTGTTCAGGCTAGAAATCAGAGGACCTCATTGAATCTCAGTCCTTCCTATTTCTAATTTCATGATAGAGGCAACATTATAAGCCCTTTCTGATTTTCATTTCTGCTTTTTATTTAGTTTTGAATTAATCAAGATATTACCTGACTCATTGGATTTTGGTGGGGTAAACTGAGGCATGCTATGATAAAGTGGCAATGTATCTAGTCAGTGTCTGAAATATTTTAGATACTTGGAGTCCACCAGTTCTTCAGTGAGTTAGATAATTATCTATCCATTCAATAACCTGTAAAGACAGCTCTCCTCAGTAACTTGTTCCCACTAGAGCACTAGAGCCAAAGACAGCTGGTCATCTCCACTGGTCTCTCTCTCATGATGGTCAAAAGACATCTTGATTAAACACTGATTGCACATTATCTTTCTTCATACTACTTTTTCTAAAGAATACTTCTTTTATAATGAATTAATTTGATGGACAAGCACAATTCTATAATCTGGCTTTATACTAGGTTTTATCCTCTTGAATATTTGGGTATTTTTAAAAATAGAAATAATGATAAACCTACTCTTTAGAGGAATTCTCTCTTCTCTTAACTTTCTTGCTTATTGTATTTTGAATAGAAGGAGAAGGGAGATAAACAATATAACCCTTGCTTTCATGGCTCAGTGATGTTTTGTAAACAAGGGAAAGGAGGGCAATGGATATTCTTAACACATTCCATTGCTGTGCAAGGTATTTTAAATGTGAAATTCCATTGGAATCCTCCCAATTTAATATTATATCAATAGGTATCTCCACTCCATTGACCAATAAGAAAGCTTAATGTTTGAAGTTCTGAAAGAGCCAGTAATCTGCTGATATCCCACAGCTAGTGAATGACAGAGATGACATCTAAACCCAAGTTTATCTGATTCAAAATTTACCCATATTACCCTCGACCACATTGCATCAAGAGGTCAAACTGAAGCCAGAATTTAGCCTCTGCTGACTCTATGCAACTGATACATTTAACCAGAAATTACTATTGAAATGTTTCTGGAAGTGTTCACCTAAAGGTGAAAACTTTATCAGGAAGAGAAAAAAATAATAAAACAAGAAAATTGAGAGCAAAATGAGAAATTGATGGAAAGCAATTAAGAAACTCTATTGAGATCATAAAAGGAGGGTGATTTCATTCCACAGAGTAAACTCATTGGACTGGTTGGCCTTAATGAAAATTTCAACCCTCTGTGTTTTATCATGTTTTGTGGGGATGGTGCTTAATTCCTTGATCATTTCACAGCCCATACTAAATCATGCACTGATTTCAAATTTATGCAGCTCCTGTATAGTTAATCAAGTTTTTAATACTTCAGACTTTGTATAATTATTTTAATGGGTGTATAGAAATATAGATCTATCAAGCATGATAGTTTTATAGGCTGGTTAATATCTTAAACTGAACATTGTATCGTACTGAATTTGGAGAATTTTTGAACTTGGAAAAAAATCAGGGTATTTGAGTTTAGAAACACAATAGGCTATCGCAGACTATTGTCTTGGGGTTGTCTCAGACATAATGGAAGATGAATCAAGTGGTCCTTTATCAAATAAGTCAAAACAGCTTTCTTGCTAAAAGAGGAGTCTAGAATGCAAGCTGAAAGAAATTTAAAATAATCTGGAATCTGTGTAACCTTAGTTGATAGAATACATTCTAAGCTGCATTTCCATGGAAACTAGGTGAAAAGATAGCAGAGGATTTGATGGAGGTGAGAACAAGGTGGTGAGGACAGAATCGTTAATGCAGGTGATGTGTTCAGCCGATCACAGCAACGGCAGCCCTGTGTGGCCAAGGGCCCAATCCCATATACAGAAAATCACAGAAACCTTGGATCTAATGTTGTCCATACCACAAGCATTCCTCAACAGCAAACCCACCAAGCCTTATGTTTTTGTCTACTGAAATTATTGCAAAAAGCCTAAGGCTCCTTTTCTCTGTGGTATATCTTAAGATTTCCCCAATTCTTATTCTCAAACAACTACTCAGATTTCCCCTTTATCCTTTATCCTTTCCCTGCTCCCCCAGACTCTTACGCTGGGATCATTGGAATTCTCACCAAGACCATAATTCCCTTGTATCTTCATCTTCTAAATTCCCCCATGTCTCTGAACTACTGTACACCTAGAGTTCCATGAATACAATGTTTGCCTCCCGTGAAACTGCATTTTTTTCTTACACTCTATCTCAGGAACCAGAAGTAAAGTAAAAGTCCTTGAAGCTGCCTGTTGTTGCTTTGCAGACCGTTAAGGGTCCTTGCTTTTGTAGAAGGCTTATCTCACTATAACTCACTCTCTTCTAAGTAGTGATAACCTGCAGACTTCCCTACCAGATCTCTTCTCCCCTTTTATTAAAGACTTCAGCATCTAGCTCATTAAGTCAAGTCCTCTCCAATTCCTGTCATCATTGTATATGTCTCTGATGGAAATCCAGCATGTTACATCTATCTCCCCTACACTTTCTCTAAATATATTTTTCCACTCCATTTATTCCAAGCTTATTCCATCATTTTTTGTCTCCACTAGAGTCTTTTCTTCCTTTGGAGACATGAAGTCAAACACCTAGCCTCTAATCCCAGCATTCTGCCCTGTCACTGAGTTGTTCAATAGCTCTGAACAATAATCATCAAACCTCATAAGGACACCCAGTTCATCATCTTGATATTTTTTGTATATTCTCTAGGCCACTATTATATATTCTGATCTTTTGTCCAGCTTAAGATCTGTTACTCAACATTATAATCTCTGCATTTTACTAGCTTCAACTACCTTGTCACACTCTTATTTCATTGAATCTAGTTTTCAAAACTTTACCCTAAAATATAACCTAGTCATCAATTTTATTACCTTCATTTATGATCCTATACATGCTGATAGAAAAATTACAAAAGCAAACAGGTTCATGTTACTAATAATTTAAGATATTTCTTTCCCCGACTCCAAAAAGCACTTTAAAAATGTTTTAAAAATTTTCATAAATTCATACTCTTATACTGTACTATAATTATTTGATGTCTGTCCCTGCTTTTCTTCCCATTTTACTTTGACTAAAGGAAAAATTGTCATCTTCCAAGATCCACAAAACTCTCTTTTTAGAACATCTTATATTTCTACCCTCTTATTGCCTGAGAGTAATTTTCCTGTACTTATCAGAGTCCAATCCTTCTCTAGCACCTATTAAGAAAAGGAACCCAGCCTTGTCCCACCCCATGGACAGACTGCAAGGCAGGAGATACATGCAACTGGTTTCTGAGACTTCAACACCACATACAAAAAATGAAAGATTTATGAAGCAGAAAGAAATGATCTTAGATTATTCAAAAAAGATTAATCAATAAGAAGAGTTACTGAAATGTACTCAGAAATGTTAAAGCCAAATCTTAAAAAGATCTTCAGGAAGGAAAATAACCTAGATAAGTCTTAAGGGTTATAGCAACTATGAGGACTGACACGTATCCATTGAATGTTCTAATCAGTAGTTCATTGGAAACTTTTTCAAAGAGGTTATGTGTGGCATTATAGCTTGATTTGGTATAGTGATGGATAAATGAAAATACTACCAGTAACAGATATTTTTACAAGTCATTTTAGTTGGAATGGGGAGGAGGTAGGAAAATAACTGGAAAGAATGTAGGAAAAAGGATTATTCTTTTTTTTGTAAGTGACTTGATGGTATCTGATTGCTAAAGCAAAGAAGCCAGTCAAGTGGTTAAGTTTAAAAATAAATGGAGGCTTAGTTATTGATGAAACATTACCCACAGGGGTGCAAAGAGGGATTTAATTTTTATTAGGAATTATCTTAGAACAGTGGCTTCTAAATCCACAGCACCAGCATCAGCTGGAGCTGGTTAGAAGTAGCCACTGAGCCCACCCTAGATGCAGAATGGCCAAGTGTGTAACCCATCAATTTATTTTGGCAAGGTCTTCCGAGATCCTAATGTAGGTTATGTTTGCTAACCAAAAGGTGAGAGAAATGAAGTTTCCAATTCCACCATAAAAGAAGGATATGGGGAAAAAGTAAAAAATATAGGTAAGTTTGAGATGTCATATGAAGTGGGAAGATTTCCAACCATAAAGGTATATTGTCTTAGTAAAATAAATGGTGAGTTTATCTAACATAATTCAAGGGTACCAGTAAAATTTTTAAGGAGATTTAAAGTCTTGAAAAAGCTGCAATTTTGTGAAAGGGCTAATTCTGAACACAGAATAGAATTCTGGGTCAGGTGAGAATTTACCTGAGGTTAAAGATCAAGAGTCTTCTTTTGATAGGGAAAAGTTTTAAAGTAAATTTAGTAGATTAGCTATTAAAGTAGTTATGGAGGCAAAATAGGTAGTGTATCCCTTTAAAAGCTTGCCTTAGCCCTTTGTTTCTGCTGTTTAAAGTGAAGGTTATATAGTTCCTTTGATCTGTAGCTCCACTATAGATAGCATCCTAGCTCTGAAGAACAAAGTGAGAATTTTTGAACAAACTTGTGATATATGTGCCTTAACTGTCATGCATTTAGGGCTGTAATCAGTGACAGAAACCACCTGTGTCTAACCATTAAACATGAATTGGAACTTTATTTACTTAACAAAGACCACTAGGGATGAGATAATGACTGACAAAAGTATAAAAGGTGATGGACAAAGAACGCAGGGGGGACTCGGACCAGACCAGTTTCTGGCAGTCCTGCCTGCTTGTGAGTAAACATTTTATTTTACCCAACTTCTGTGTGTCTGTGCGTTTCTTTCTGCCATTCTGGAACACTTTGAATGGGATTCGCAGCGTGTTTCATTTTGCTTATTTTCTAGAATATTTAAAACAACACGTATGTGAGAAGAGAAGACAAGTGAATACTGAGTTAAAATTGATAATGAGTTGAAAAGTTTCCATGGTGCCTCTGAAGCAGCTTTTAAATCCTGGAGAATCATGAGAGAATAATACAGTGATGGACTTCTAACCTTAGATGATTCGAGAAGAAAATGAACACAAAGTGGTCCAGACAAATGGCAAGAAAATAGAAAGGCCAAGTGCTAGCCTTCTCAGTGAGCAGAGAAACAATAGAGTGAAAACCTCAGACAGTCCTGTTGCCTTTGGAAGTGTTACAAGAAAATGTACATTGTAGAGAAAATGGTGTCTCCGGGTAAGAGGTAGTTTTGAATGATGTGTACTTTCAACAAAGGAGTTGAAAATATATAAGATTGTGTTTACATGGGATGAAGGTTCCAATGGGAATTGCTGAGAAGGAAAAGAACAATAAAATCCATTTGAGATGAAGCATAGAGCAATGGGAAAATCGTGAAACAAAAAGAGATGTACGTGTAAAGAGGTTTAGTGTGAGATATGAACAATGAAAAGAATGAAAATAAATTGTAGAAAATAATTACTCAGTATGACCAATTGATTAAAATTACAAAATGCTCAGAAAAGATTATTTCAAGCCTTTATTTGTCAGAGTAGATTGAAATATTTTATGTCCTTTTTAGCACTTTGCTTACATTCAATTCTATTGGGGATTTGTTCTGATTTGTTCTCTACCAATAAAAATAATGCCCTTGACATAATTTTCTTAAATTGTAAAATTTTGTTTGTTGTACTCTTGAGTTTTCTAGAATAAAATTGGTCCAAAATACATATTTTCAAGGAGCAGAACATACTATAGGAGTGCTTATGAAACAGAAATAGAGTTTATGTCTATTTCCTAGTTTCAAATATCAATAGAAACAGAAATTTTGTAAATAAGGAGGGAAAGAAGAGTTGAAGGAAGAGAAGAATGGGAAAAAATAATTAAAATATATTATGTACAGATATAAGGGCTGGGGATTTAGCTGAGTGGTTCTGCTGCTTGCCTCACAAGTGCAAGGACCTGAGTTCGATCCCCAGTACCAAAAAAAGAAAAAAAGAAAAAAGAAAAATGTACAGATACAAATTACTCATGATGAATGTGATCATTATGTATGGCAAATGTGCTAATGAAAATTTAAAAAATTAAATAAATCACGCTGTATATTTTCCAAATTATTTGCTTTTACATTTTAAATTCATCATGAATAGCAGTGAGTAATTTGGTTATTTTCTCAACTCATGCAATTGCATATTTGTATTTCAAGTGATTTGATAAGGCTTTATACAGAAATAAATTTGAGACTGAATCTTTTTGTGTATAAGAAGACTCCATATCATGAGGTTATTCTTTTACTTCAAGTTAATCTATGGATATTAAGCAATTGAGATAGAAATCTTAATACAATTATTTCAAATAATTCTGGAAAAGCTAATTCTAAAATGTATAAATAGTTGTTAAGAGCTAAACACCACTAAGATGATTGAAGAAGAATAAGAAGAGACTTAGACAATTAGGCATTGATAGTTAGAAAAGATTAAATTAGCGTTAAATTATTGTCACAGTATATAATGCAGAGCCCAGTGAGAAATAAAAGATTAGAATAAGTAAACTTAGTAACAGGCAGCAAACATATGGACATGAGTGCTTGCTAATTGATAGGGGTTTTGATAGATGATAAAAAACTTTTCATTGAGGCTTTATAAGCAATTATTTAAAATTAATATTTCTGATGAAAACATGGTAAAACTAACAGATGAGTTGTTAACAGGATATAACAAAAAACATAAGTCAGTATAAAGAAAATAGTCATGTGAATAAAAGGTTAACTTACATAGGGAAACTGTTGAATTTATAATGAAGAAATATAAAAATATCCAACCTTCTTCTTAATCATAAAATTTGCTAACTAGGATAACATTCTACCCACCACTATTCATGATATTGTTACCAATTAATATCACTAATAACAAGTGTTAGCAATAAGAAGTGGAAATTGGGACTGTAATACATTGCTGATGGGGATATAGCTTGCTGCTAGTAACTTGGAGAACAATTGAGTAATTGGTATGAAAATAACACATGGTTAGTCTATTACCAAGCAATTCTATTTCTTTTGGCTTCCCCTAAAGGCATTTTTGAGCATGTGCCCAAGGATAGTTATTGCAGAATTATTTAAATGCAAGGAATAATAGATGATATAACTTTCTCAGTAAGGGGGCGAATAAGTGTACTGTGATTTATTTATAATAGATCAATTTCAGCATTTAAAAAGTGTTAACTAGCTGCACGGAAAAATGGAAATTTTTAAAACTGTAATTGTAAGTGAAAAGGAAAATTGAAAAACTAATAATATGGCATTGCTTATATAAGCTTTAAAGATACACAAGAGTATCACTATGTATAAGCATATGTACTAAAAACAAAAATACATATGGATGATATATACTAATATCAGGATATCAGTTATCTCAGAGAGAAAAATAAAGGAATTTAGAAATACAATATGAGGCTTTCAATATGTCTAAACATTCTCTAAATTAAAAGATACTAAATTAACACAAAATGATTACTATTACTGGTAGTGGGTAAATATATATCTGTTATATTAATTTTTGTCTGGGTAAACTACTTGATAATTAAAAAACTAAATCAAACTTGGCAAAAAAATAATCCTGAAAACAGCAAATTATGTGTCCCTCACACACTGATCTACAGCAAGAGAATAAATAGCAGCCCATCTCAGTAGTTCACAATTCACTCTTAACAGCTTTCCAAGAATCAAGGTTGGAAAGGTCAGGGAAGAGAGCAAAATTAGGACTCTGGACATGCAATTTTGAAGATGGTACTTCATTCACCTCAAGCTATGGAATTAATATGATGATTAAATGAATTCGTATCTGTGTAGAAATTAAAACTGGCTGGCATAGTGTACAGTCAATAAAGGTGGATTATTATTGTTATTATATTTCTAGAAAGAGACTGGAGAAGAGATTCATTCTGAAAACCACTAAGAACAAAACCACTGCACAGTGCAGCTATGACAGGTTCTTGATACTGCCAGACATAAGCAATCTTTACTTCCATGTCACTTAGTCTGCATATCTCGGGCAAATCATTTTGATGACCAGATGCATGACTTTATTATCTTGTAAACAACTGAAAGGAATAGGAACAGAAACATTGACATCAGCAACAATTCAGAGCCAGCAGAGTGGTAGACTGAAATCTAATAATTATGCACATATTATCCCTCCCAGCCCTGGCAAAGTGCAAGTATTGATAGTCTTGAAAACATGGAAAAAGTGCAGCTTCGAAGTTGATCATTTCAAGATTCAAATCAGAATCCAATTTTCTTGACTAGGCAAATAATATTTTTTAAATGTTTTAAGTAATCTGGCTTTCAGATAATTCATCTTATAAAAATAATGACATCACTAACTTCCCACAATTGTAAGTTTAGAGTAGAAAGCATAAATATAAAATGACAAACCCAGAACCTGGTACTGATGGGGATAATGTTAGTCCCCTGTCTTAGAATATGATCTGTCTTCACAATATTTAGTGTTTCATTGCTAATATCCACCATAATTACAACTCAGTCATTTCTGTAAAAATAACTTATCAATCACAGTCAACTGAAAAAAACCCTTGTAACTCATTATAGCTATATACTTTCATGATACTGTCTAGCAACTGCATATATATTATTAAATATTTATTATTGCTATAACCCCCTTTTCTAATTTACAGCATTAGGCAAGCACAGAGACACATAAACATGCACACGCAGGGATTAGGTTAATTTTAAGTTTTAAGAAAATGTAAATTCACTGACGTAACTGTAGCTTTGCAAACCTCTCAATGTGTAAGAGATAATATGTAGTGTCTCTAATGGTATTTTTCTTTCCATGTGTGGCAGCAAAGAAAACCAGCGCTGTTGCTGATACTCTCTCATAGTCTCCTTCTGTGCTCCTCACTTGTTTTCTCTCCTGTGTTCTTCACTAGAAGCCAGTGCCAACAGAGGAGAGCACCCTTTCTGATAGCTCCATCCATGCAGAGTTGCAGTATGGCTGCTTCTGTATCATAGCACAGAAAGCATTCACTGAGAAATGTATATATTACCTTTTAATGTATTAAGGGCGCAACAAAATAATATCAGTGGCCCTTCCTTCTCACAATTTCACTGCCGATGGGATCCCTGTGTCATTATGCGGGTTTCCATTAGAGGCAAGTAAACTGACAACTGTGGCCTTAAAAAGAAATTTCAAACACACAAAGACTTATATTTTAAAATGTGAAAGGACAGCAATTTAGATATGAATTTTACCAAAAATAAAATACAAAAATGATGAGAACTCAGTGAGAAACTGAGAACCTATATAGTAGCATTTGTTTTCCCTAAATTGAAGCCCTGAACTACTAAGGGTTCCCTTATCACAAAGAAATGCATACTCTCAATAAATATGTAGGCATTGCAGGGTTCTCAGCTTAACTTTTGTTCTGACAATAACAATTAATTAGCTAAGGGCCATAGTTAATTTCATTCTAAGACAATTTTTACACAAATCTGTGAAAAGTATATCCGCTTTCTTCAAACTAGACAACCATAAAATCTTAAAGGTGGAAGGAAAGCTAGAGGATATCAAATCCGAAGTCCTTGGCAATACAAAATGTGTCTGTAAGCAGAATGGCAGAGCCTAACAAAAACCTTGCTCATAGTTAGTGTTCGGAAAGTATCTTCCTCCTCATATTTGCTTATCAGGCTGTAGACACTGGACTATTAGGGCATGGATTAAGCAGAATTTTCAAAAAGGAACTGAAGACTGACTTGTTTTGGTTGAATTTTTACCAGTTAGAAATTCTATTTCCTTTTCTAAGAGTTTATTGTCCAACCTGTTTATAATCTATCTAAGAATTCATGCAGCTGTAACCATCAAGACAAATCAAGAAGTTTTCAGTTTCTCAGCTATTTAAAAACTCTCCCGTAGCACCCTATCTTCCTCTAATCTTAATTTTAACTCCCTCACCATGCACGCAACTTCTTGAGCAGGTTGTTTATCTTTAGTTTCTAGTTTCAGTTCTTTTTTCTTAGTTTCTGCTTTTTCACACTTTTTCATGCTTTGTGCTCTCAAATAATATCTTCAAGACAGCCAGTACTGGAAGTGCCATCTTGGGATTGTTGATTTTGTTTTTGGGGTGTCACTGATTAGTTTACCAAGGAAGATCTCTTGAAGACATACCATTTCCTGAGCCCCAATTTCCATGCCTATATTGTTGCCTCTATAATGACTGTTCCCCATTTGTTAGCAAACCCAGAAAGTGTCTTAATCATAGAGAAGTATTGATAGGAAGCACATGGGGAGTAGAAACTGGTGCATGGACATACATCATCAGCCAAACCCCAAACTACTTTCCTTTCACCTTATTTGATTTGTCCTCAGAAAGTCTATGTGTATACATTGAACAGAAATCACTGATGGAACGAATGGTTGAACTCCTCTAATTTATCTTAAAAGCAACTTCTGCATTCATGTCTTTGTTCCAACGTTGAGTCCTTATCATAAGCACTTGACGAGAAATAATGAAAGATAATGTCTTGGTTACTTTCTCATTGCTGAGACACAATATCCCACACTCACAAATTGAAGGAGGAAAGCTTTATTTTGATTCAATGTTTGAAGAGGTTTCAGTCCATAGTTAGCTGACCTCAAGGAAAGGGAGAGGAGAAAGAGCTCATGACATAGTGGCAGGAAGTAGAGAGACTCAGGGAAGAGAGAGGGAGTTAGACTCTGCCAGGCCATACACCCTGTGAGCCATGCCTCCAACCAGGCTTCACTTCCCAACATCACACTTAGCTACAAACTCACCCATGGACTAATTCCCTGATGAGTATCATGCACTCATGAGGCAGTCACCTCCTAAAGCCTCACCTATGAGCACATGAGGCTTTAGGGGGACATTTAGATATAAACCATGACAGAGAGCATATGGGATGATTGTCAACTCTTCCTCTAGGAGTGTATGATGTTTCAATGTGGTTGCACAATTCATTGTTTTGCTCAGTTTTATCCATCCTTCAGGTAATTCCTTTCAGTTATTGAGATTTCACCTTTTTTCTGATGAACACCTTAAAGTATTTGTATAAACAACATGACAGAACTATGATGGAACACACAATTAAAGTTCCGCATTTCAGAATCCACTCCTATATTCTTCCCACAGTTCACCCCCAGTGCACACATGGATTTGGCTAATTATATGATCAGTTTCATCATTTTCCTGTGGCTTCGGCTGCTGATTTCCACCTGAGAATCTGAGTTGGCAGGACAATTTGTTTCATCACTTCCGTCTCCTGTCAGCCCAGTAACCAGTTCCACATACCCACATATCCCTTAGCATCTATTCTCAAAAATGTAAGCAACAGAAAACAAATTTGATACATAAGCAATAAAAAGACAGCTTCCAGAATCCATGAAAGAACTAAACTATTAAACCTGAAGGTGAAATCAATATGCAGTCAGTGAGTCTGACTTAACAAGGGTGGGTGGGCTGTTTTCTCTGTGTGCACTTGCATTCTTCCTGGAACCCCTAGGTGTCTTGGGCTGCTGTGTTAGTTTGTTTTTCAGTTGGTTGCCTGTACTTGTTATTTAGCGTTGGGGCAAACAGTAGGGGTTGGAAGGTTCATTCTGAGAACAGGGGACTTATGCAAATGTTTCCCTCTTTCCAATTAATTTATCTGTTGTCCACACTATGATTGGGTTTTCCTTTCCTCTAATTCCAATCAGCTTTAATTATTCCAGGCTTGTTT
The DNA here is from genome assembly GCF_053883595.1 of Heterocephalus glaber. Classification (NCBI taxonomy): domain Eukaryota; kingdom Metazoa; phylum Chordata; class Mammalia; order Rodentia; family Bathyergidae; genus Heterocephalus; species Heterocephalus glaber. The sequence goes on from NW_028258463.1 coordinate 4,653,233, forward strand.
GGATGAACAATCTACTCCTTATTGATGATTTCTTCTTTAGCCAAAAGCACCCCCTCAAGGTAAATGGTATCATTTTCCTTCCATCTTCAAGAAATTCTCTGCCATTGTTAGTTTCAGGATACCTTCCCTGCCTTTTCTGAAGAGCTATGGATTTATTTTATTTATGTATTTTTCAGGTCAGTTACAGTACAATTTTCTTAGAAAGGAGTCGAGAATGTATTGTTTAACTGTTAGCTATCTTAATCAGATACTGATATGAATTTTTTTAAAAATCCTGTTTAGTTGCTAAGGAATTAGATCACATATTGTATATATGATCTCATAGGGGGTTGATGTTTTTCATACTTTGAAGATGCCAAAAGGAAAAAATATCAATTTCAAACACCTTTAACTTGAACAAGAATAGATTTGCTACAATGTCAGGAAAAGATTTAATTATGGTAGCAAGACTATTATTATCAAAACCATCTTTGCTGAAGAAAATGCCTTGTAATTATGAGAAAATAGACTGGAAATCAATTATCTGACTGCAGCAGTCCATGCCCAGGTTAAACATAGCATGAGTGAGGGTGTGGGGGATTGTGTTTGGGGGGAGTGTGGGTGTCGGGGAGTCCTGAAAGCAGCTATGGGATGTGGAAGACAGCATAGGATCTAAGTGAAAAGCAATGCTGAACTAATAACTGAGACATTTATGTTTAAAAAAACCTCTTTATCATGCAGGGAAGTGGTTCATAAAGGGGTTTAAAAAGATAATGAGGTTTTTAATGGGTGTTTTATAAAGATAATAAAGGAGAGAAAAAATAAAATGCTTATTTCAGAGAAAGCACTTCCATTACTGCCTGTGTTGAACATGCTCAAAGGACTAATGACTGACTGGACTTGGGTTGATTAATGCCCATCCCAAAGTCTTTCAGATATCTGCTAAACTGGGTGTCTGTTAAGTGGGAAAGGAAACTACACCAAGCTTTTATAATATTTGAGTCCTAGGAATGGAAATGCATTGAGAATGGGAGTTTCTGGGGACTGGGGGCTGGATAAAGTTCTCACTTGTGCTCACCTCAGCATCAGCCTAGAGGGCTCCAGTCGCTCTTCCTGCCCTCTTCTCTGCCTCCCTGTGTGTGGTGACAGCAGAAGGCCACAGCAACTGGCAGGCACCTAGCTCCATGACCCTGACCTAAAAGTCAATATGATAATAATGGCAGTTTGAAGTCACTGGATTTGCTTTACCCACGAAAGCAGTGCATCAAAACAGACATTGTACCTTTGATGAAATTGTGAAGATATTCTGGAAGATTTCAAAGCAATGTAGGTAAAAATTCCAAATGAATTCCCATTTCCTTCCTGAGGTTTTCCAGTGTATCTGATTGACAGTTCTTCAATACAATAGAATTATGGAGAACTTGATCAGGTGGTAACTTTGACTGAAGTGAATGTTCCAAATATAAACACTGTAATGAAGCAAATTAATAAAGCCCTTAATATTTAATATGAAATAATAGATCAGAAAAACGGATTTTTGTCCAAATTTTAGAGTACATTTTCACTTAATCAAAACAGAAAAATACAGTTAATATCGTGATTTAGGTATACATCAATTGCCTTCCATTTTTCTTACAGTACAGAACACAAGGACTGTGATTATCTCAATACTTACAAGAAGCCCTCTTCAACTTATGAGAAGTGCTGTGATAAGGTCTAGAAAGCTGTATGTGGTGTATATCATAGAGATCTCAGCAAGATTCATGCATCATGTAATTAAATACACATCCTTGGAAATCATAAGTTATGTAGGATAAGTCCTCCAAAGTGAAGGCAAATCGAATGTTTTTAATCTTATTAAAATACGACCTCAAAAGTGAAGGATATATTTCTTAATAAGGGTATTGTCCATGGCACTCCCTTTCACTGAGAAAAAAATTGGAACGTCTACACAAAAGTCTAAATTTTAAAGGCAGTTACTAAGACTAATGGTCTTATACACACACTTGCAGATGTAACTCTTTTTAAATGTTGCACATGGAATCTAAATATCATAGTAACTTGATACCAACCAGCAACTATTTATAATAATATAATAAAAAGTTTCCTTTCAGTACCCATGAATAATACATCTTTACTTATTCTCCTAGAACTTGTATTTGCATTCAACAGCTCTTACAGAATTGGATCATCATAAAATATCTTTTATGCCAAATTATTTCATAAATCAGTCTTATAGTTCTCTAGTACAAAAATATTTTAGTATTTTAAAAATTTATTGATTATTAAGCCTTATGAATTAAATAATTTCTTCTATAACTTCTATTGAGTTATTGTAATATTTTAATTAATATACAACTGAATAAAATTACACACATATTTTGTAAACTGAAAAATTATTAAACATATCATGGATAACTTTATTAGAAATTCATTTTAATAAAATAAATAGGTTGTATTTTCAATGAATTTAGGTATCTGTGAAAGACTAATAGTACAAAAATGAGACAGAATTAAAGATTAATTTTGTGCCTTTTGTTTTTTAAAATAGCTGTGCAGAAAAATATTATTCATATATATAAATTCATGGAAAATGAAGCAATTTCTTATTGTATTTCAATCAATTCTTTGAAGTCCTTGTGAAATATATAAAACTCCAAAAACAAAAAGACAAAGCAGTGAGCTGTTATCAAAAATTATTCTTAATTATCTAGCAGCAGGCAACAAATTATGTCCTTTCCATTTTGTTAAGAGTAAATAATTAAAAGCCCTATTACTTGCAAAAAGATATTTCCTAAAATCTCAATTATTTATACAACTCATTTTATAAATTTTAAGAAGGCTTTACCAAAAGTTATTAAATGACTATTGGTTATACTTTTCATTTTTTACCTAGAGGCACTTTATCTCAACTTGGTATATCCAGAAAGAGTTGGGAAAATTGCCACGTTATTCATTTCCAAGCATTGTTTTCAATAAAATATTTTGATAGACTGTTTCCATATTACTGTGATAAGTATATTTTCATCAGCACTTTGGAACTACATTTTATTCAATTTATGGGGTGTGCAAATTTGCAAAAGAAACCCAGATACTTAGTTGCTCTTACACTTCTGCCCTCAGGCTGGCCTTGTTCAAATTAGTTGAGTAATCTCTCTGATTAATTGGCTCCTATGCGATGCTAAGTACTATTCTTCCCTGTATTTAGTGATAAAATCAGTGCACATTAGTAGTCAGACTAATCTATTACTAGGTAGTGCTATTCCATTTTAGATTTCCAAATCTAACAGAAATAAATATGGAGATGGACAGCAAAGCAGAAGAAGAGAACGAAAAAAGATAAGGAGGAGCAGAGAAAGAAAAAAGACCAAGAGAAGAAGGCAAAGGAAAATAAAGGACATCAAGTAGAGTTGTTAGGGAGTTCAGCATCCAAATGAAATAAGTCATCTTCAATATGTTTTAACAATGCTTTCCTTGGTTTTATTTTACATTACTCTTCCCTGAAAAAAATTCATGTTTTGACTTTGCTCTGGGGGCAATAGGTGAGAGATTTGATGCTGTCAGATAAAAACAGTCATTGCTGTTATTACCCTGGCCTATACATCATTCCTGAAAATACTGTATTATGCCAAAATATCCCACTCATAATGTTTCATTTAAACCTTAATAGAAATATATTCAGAGAAATGTTTTGTATGTTTCTGGTACACCTTGATTAGGTAAGATTTCCCCATAATAGTATCTGAAATTGTCTCTGTTTTGAGTCCCAAAATGAGGAATCATAACATACCCTAAGATGTATGGGAAGTATGCCTTTTTTGTATAGTACGGGAGATGGGTGGTCAAGAATAGGAAGTAAGGAAAAATGGGAAAGAAAAACCTGCCCGATGCATCAACAGATGTATTTTCAGGCAGATTCATTCATCTCTTTAAAAAAAAAGTCGTAGAGGGGAGTGAAACCAACGCCTGGCTCATGGCAGCCACCGCTGAGGTCTCTGGCCAGTGTCACTTCCAAGAATCCACAAGGATGGGGAATATCTTCGCGAACCTCTTCAAGGACCTTTTTGGAAAAAAAGAAATGTGAATTCTCATGGTGGGCATGGATACTGCCAGGAAGACGACGATTCTGTATAAACTGAAGCTTGGTGAAATTGTGACCACAATTCCTACTGTAGGTTTCAGTGGTGAGACCGTCGAATACAAGATCAGCTTGACTGTGTGGGATGTGGGTGGCCAGGACAAGATCTGGCCACTGTGGCTCTACTACTTCCGGGACACCCAAGGCTTGGTCTTTGTGGTGAACTGCAATGACAGAGAGCGTGTGAACGAGGCCCGTGAGGAGCTCATGAGGATGCTAGCTGAGGACGAGTTCAGGGATGTCTTCCCCAACACGATGTATGCAGCTGAAATCACAGACAAGCTGGGGCTGCGCTCTCTACGCCACAGGAACTGGTCCATTCAGGCCACCTGTGACACCACTGAGGATGGGATCTATGAAGGACCGGACTGGTTGTCCATTCAGCTCTGGAACCAGAAGTGTGCCAGAATCCCCTTCCCCTCACTTCTTCCTCTCCACCCTCTGCTTTCCTCTCATGGCAAACAGTGCAACTCTGGTCCTGAGTGCCAGAAGCTGTCTCCATGGGTTGGTCACAGTGTGCACGCACCATGCTGTACATGTGCAGTCGCAGCCTGCAGCCAGGTTTTTATTTAATATAAACAGTTCCTGTTTCCACTGAGGCAGTTTCTGGCACTCCTATGCAACATTACTCAGCTTTTTTTACTGTTAAAAAAAAGAAGAAGAAGAAGAAAAGAAAAGAAACAAAGAATCAACTCACTGTCAGTGCTGAGAAGGGATTTGGGTTGGCCTCCGGGAGCCACCGGGCTGGCTGCAGATTGGTATCAGGATCCACTCGGTTTTTAACCCAAACTCAGTGCATTTTTAAAAATAGTTAAAAATTACAAGATGAGAACACTTGAACACACAGGAGACTATGCCTAGAGTAGGATTTGCAGTTCCGCCTGAACACTAGTCATCAGATCGGCTGTTGCACTGGGGACACAAGACGTGACGAACAAACGCCATCCACAGCATAGTCAAGGTAGAGACCCCGTGGCCTGCCTGTCTTTGGGTCACCTGCCTTCCCCAGCGTGCTTGTACTCACGTTCTCACGGTGCCCCCAGGGTGGGCGGGGAGGGCTGTGATGGGGGCGTGGGCGTGGGGACCAGCCTCCCCCTGGCGCAGTGCAGCTGGAGTGGCAGCTCCTGTCCTCAGTGCCCACTCAGACACGTTGGCCAAAGTCTAGATCTCACCAGCAGGAGCGCCTGCAAGCTGGGTTGGCCGGTCCATTCCAGACCGCAGTCCTGGAGCACCCCCACCTCTATGTGTGAAGCAGCTTCCTCCCTCAGCCCGTAAGGGTCCGATTTGCCATCAGAAAAGACGACCTCTATTTTTTCTTTTGTATTTTGATAAACACTGAAGAAACTGGAGCTCTTAAGTTTATCTTGGGGAAACTTCAGAGCTGGTTTATTTGGTGTTGTGAACCTCTTACTGCTTTCAATACACGATTAGTAATCAACAGTTTTGTATACTTGTTTTCAGTTTTCATTTCGACAAGCACTGTAATTATAGCTATTAGAATAAAGTCTCTTAACTATTAAAAAATGTCATAGAGACTTGATGAGATAAAAATTAATTTCCTTATCTAGGCCCACAATGACTTTGTATCCTTAGTTAACCTTTGGGAATGCATGTACCCCATTTTACATCTATCAGTTTTAGGATTCAAAACAAAAGGCTACAATCTAACTGGTGACTATAGTTTAAATGGTTTTCCTTTTGTCACCATATATACCATTAGACCCAGTGATATTTTAAATGTCTGCAGTAGTCTTGAATACAAAACAGAGCCCACAGAAAGTTCCATAGGGAAAAGGAACAGATACTCGCTAAAATTTGGTATCAAGAGCATGTCATTAAGCAAGTGATTTTTCTCTTTTCTTATATATCTAGCATTTTCTCCATTCTTTTTTTTTTGGTACTGGGGATTGAACTCGGGACCTTGTCCTTGTGAGGCAGGAAGCGGCACCACTGAGCTAAATCCCCACCCAATCCATTCTTGACTCTAGCCTTCCAAGCCTAAATGTCTGTCACCTGCCACTTGGACATGTAAAGTCTCTTGAAACTTTGATTTTTAGATTCCTCTGATTGGTTACCTAAGATCAAAACTTTATTTATAAGCTTATAAGGGCAAGTCAATTCCTTCCTTATAACCCTCGCATTCTTCTTCATTATACTTAAATAAGAACCTCATTACTTTTTTTCAGATCCTCTGTGATCTGGCTTCTGCTCATCTCTCCAGTATAACATCAGATTATACTCACTTTTGACACTTTAACTACAGGAACTGCTTTTTGTCTTCCCAACACTTCCTATTCATTCCAGCTTTACATAACTTGCTGACCTAATGGTTCCTTCCAATTCTCTACTTTTCATTCTCTGTTACCAGCCCCAATTCAGTTTATTTTTTGCATATACTAAAGACTGATGTTATACAAGTATGTATGTATGCATGTGTTTCATTTAATTTCCCTCATCATCCCTACCTAGTGCTTAAAACCTGGTAAATGATTAGTGCCTAATAAATGTTTTGACAACAAATTTGAGAAATTAGTGAATGCATTTTTTGAACTTCTGTATAGCCTCCCACTAGATTTACTACGTGAGATATTTAGTCTAGTTCTTCTCCATATTCTTAACAAGTCTAGTTCTTCTCTATATCCTTAACATTCACAATATTGTTTGTAATCATTGAAAGAATGGAGAGCTAGGAATAATGATAATAACAGCTAATACAAATTGAAAACAAGGTTCTATTCCATATTTCTTATTTAATCTGCATAATATTTATAGTAGATCCAAAAACTATCATCATAAGTAAATGAGAAACTAGAGGCATAGAATTAGTAAGTGTCAAAACATACATTTGAAGAAAGAATTGCCTTATTCCATAGCCCAGCCTCTGATTGCATTCTATGAGAAAGAACAAGTGGTAGTTGAGGAAGACATACACTGTTCTGTTTGGATTCTGTTACCAATAGAAGAAGACTAAGAAGGAATATAAAAGTAGAGTGCCAATATCATTAACAATGTAGCTAGATTTTAAGAATCTCCAAAATATATGCAATCTCAGTCTTTTATTGTTAGATTGGAGAGTGGAACTGCTATATGGGATGAGAACAACAGTGCTATCTTTCTTCACCTATGTCATAAAACCTATCCATGGGAAATAGAGTCTACAAAGCCAACTCTACATGTTACCAGCTGGAAACCTGGCAAGACATGGTCTAGCTATGATCTAGCTATGACCATTTCAGAGAGAAAATGTAGTAGGGAGAGGCTGGTCAATATAGCCACTATCTACACCTCTTCTGCCCATTAAAATGAGTCAGTTTCTTTGCAAGACATGAATAAAGAAGTTCAGAGAAGAAATAAAATGCTAAATCTTATCTTTTCTAGGTAGAATGAGACAGAGAAAAGGGGGAAAAAAGGAAAAGAGGGTCCTAATAAAGTTCTTTTGGAATGCTCATGTTGAATGTCATGTGATAAAACCGGTACAGCCACTGGTGGAAACCAAAGGCAGAACAGAGTGGAGAACAGGCTTAAGTGCAGCCTTTATTGGAGTTTCCCAAAAAGGATAAGGCCAGGAATCACAGCCATGTTAGGACCCGCTTATTTGTATAGTTCCTGAGAGTGCTGCATTATGGGATTGTTCACTAGTTGGCAGGTGCAATTTATGGTCAGAGAAGTATTAGTTTGATGTATGAGAGTTACCTAAGGAAGTATCTAAGAGTGTACATTCTCTTTTGGCTGATTTGCATGACCTGGGAAAACTTCTATTATCTTAGGAATTAGCTAACTTGAGCAAGGGTAGTATATCTCTTCATATCTGTAAGGCTCACAAATACCAGAGCATCCAAAATACAGCATAAGAGAAAATACAACTAACATAATTAGCCTAGTGATGAATAGTTGCCAAATAGCAAATATAGAATCAAAGAAAGCATGATTAAACAAGTTCTTATACTACCAGCAGCAAAAGCCATGAATCTTTGGGTTCAATTATATGTTTATGATACTTACACACCGATAATGTAATTTATAAAAGAAAAGAAGAATATAAAACATAAGTGAATACATTAGCAAAGATTATGCCCAAAGTGTTAGAAATAATTATCAGAGTTTATTTTCAGAATTCTTAGTTTTCTGGGAATGGAGGGACTGTATATCATGTGTATGTGTTGTTCACATGTAATTTCTATGCTGTTTTCAGAAATGGAACATCTATTAAATAAGAGTTTTCAGTGGAAAGGGCCATGGTCTTCTCTTCAAGAAATTTTCAATTTTATAAGAAAAATCACTGGATATAGTACAGTGGACCCTTGATTTATCAACTCAATCAGTTTCTGAGGGCTGGTTGTAACTCAAGTTGGTTGTAAGTCAATACAGTGGAGATCTAGGTACATGCTATAGATAACAAGAGTCAGATGACTTTTCCAGTAACCTAATTAACCCAAATTGTTAGAATTTCTAGGCAGTTCTAACTTGAGGGTCCACTGTAATGTAAATAATATGAGAATCTAAAGCAAAAGTTGTATGACCACTAATATATGCTGTAATTCTGAAGTGGAAAAGTAAGGAGAGATGACATCACTGAGTGTTGAGAAGCGGGTAATATTTGATAGACAGGGAATTACAGCTGAATGGCATTATACATGGGAGAAGCATACACAAGGCAGGTCACAGGCACAACATGTAGTGGACATTCTTGTAGATGGGATCTAGGAGAGAGCAGTAGCAGGTCTGGCTGAGACACAGTGGGGATCCAGTGTTCCAGCTCTTTTTTTACCCATTAAAGATGTTTCATGTTATAAAATGAGCAACATATGGGAGAGATGGCCAGTGCTTGAGAAACCAAATTGGGAAGATGGAAATACAGATAATCATCATTTTCATTTTCTTTTTTTTCCCTTTGCCTCTTACATCTTTTTTCTCTTCCTTCCTTCCTTCCTTCCTTCCTGCCTTCCTTCCTTCCTTCCTTTTGCTTTCTTCCTCTCTCTCTTTCTCTCTCTCTCTCTCTCTTTCTTCTGGCTACAAATTGTTTTCAAAAAGAATGAAGGAAATTTTACAATATAAACATCAATCCTTTCTTCCTCTGCTCAATCCCATTTGCTTCTCCATTTTACCATAGCCAACTGTATTTTTAATTCATTATATATGCAACCTATATGTTTCACTTCATTCCTAGACAGATCTGTATCCATTTATTCAGCAAAGTGTTTTTGAGGTTTATATAAATTTTGTTGAAATATATACATATATATTTAATCCTCGTTATTTGTAGTTAGGTTTTCTTGAGCCTCTGGTCACAATCAATACAAAAATTTATGTTTGTTTCTATTTAAGGATAATTTATGTAATATATAATTTTAACTTGTTAAAATTAAATTCATACCCTACAGCACTATGACTTGTGCCTGAACAGAACTTATTTAACATGTGCATTTTCTCCATGCAGGGCACATTGCAGCCTGCCTATGATAGAAATACTAGACAGCATTTTAGCACTACACTTACAGAACATTTGAATCTGCAAAATTATCCCCTAAAAAATACAAAAATGTGACCCTAAATATACCATGAAGAGAATACTCGAAGATGGGATGCAAAGTAATACAGTAAGGCAGAGAATTGTCTTGTTTAACCTCTCATGGAAACCTGTGGGCAGGGACATTCAAATTTTGCTCTACATATTCTGATCATCATAAATATTAATTTAAAGTTACTAATAAATTTTAAATACTAGACAAATTAGCAAAGAAAGGGTCTAGGAATTAGAAGGATTAATTCATTGAGACACCGTTGATTCATGGTGTCTCCTCATTTTCTCTCACACAAACACAAACACATTTATATATTCATTTCGTATATATGCATATCATTTGATGGTGCTATTGTAACTCCAACATTTTTTAATCAACATCTTATTTTTCAGACCTAACCTATCTATGTTGATGTCTATTGATCTAATCTCTATTTTGATGGCTCTGTGGTATCCCATCCTTGACTCAATTAGTTTAACATTTCTCATATTGATGGACTACTTTCATTATACATAAATATATATGTATATATACTTAAATATAGATACATAAATATATACATATATATTATATATACTTTCATTATACATACACTTTATATGCTTTCATTATGTTATAGTATATTATAAATATACTATACTATATATACTTTCATTATATATAAATATATATAATATATAAATCTATATAAATATATATAAATATATAATTTATATATATATATATCTCCTCTTGCGTGCAAGGATCACCTTCCTGTGGCATTATTTAAAGTTATACACAGAAAGGAATAAATTTTTCATTATGAAGAAAGCTTTGCATGAGTATTAAGCTTCAAAATAAGGCATAACTAAAGAGGAAATGTCAAACTCAAATCTGTACAAAAATCTTTTTGTTGTTGTTGTTGTTGTTGTTGTTTTTCCCACATTAGGGATTGAACCCAGGGCCTTCTAACTGAACTCTATCCCCAGGACCCTTTTTAAGGCAGGGTCTAAGTTGCTAAGTTGCCCAAGATTGCAAATGGGAGAATTCCCTGGGAAATAATGTCTGAGAAATATAGATGTGCCTTCTAGACTCAACAGGGTTACTTAGACTGACAGTGCTTTATACACTAAGACATGAAAATGAAAAACGGCATGGCCCCCAAAGAGAGTCTTAAATAAGTCAGGATGGTTAGAATGTAGTTAGTGAGGTACAGAGCAGTGAGTGAGGAAACTGGGGACATATCCTAGGGCCATACTACTGACAACATTTTATCCCAAGAAAATCCCAAGGGATTTTATCCTGTAGACCAATGGGAGTTTTTAAAGTGTTTATAAGCATGGAAATGGCTTGAAATTTAGGTGTGAAGAAGATTATGATGGTGACAGAAAGAACAGATTGGAGGGTGTATTTGGACAAGGAGCCAGAATACCAGGTAGGAGACTATTACAGTAGGCCAGGCAAGGGAAAATGAGGGCCAGAAATGAAGCAGTATTCTCTCCTGATGGAGGTGCAGTCAGTCTTATAGCAAACTCTAAGAATGAACGGAGTTGAGTTTACATTATCAGTGCATCACTCATTTGTTGCTTTTGTAAGCAGCGTGGGCCATTATTCTTTCAAAATTGTATTTCTCCATTAAGCAGACTCTTATCCATCTCCACAGGTAGAAGGTTGACATCTCTATGGGCCATGGCAAACATATTATCTCTAAGTTATCCTTCTTTTATTGCATCATTTAAAGATTTATTTGGTCTTCATGCTTGACTGCCTTTACCCTCTACCTTTCATGAAGACAAGTTGCTATTTTTTAATGCCCAGCCCACATCATTCAATTTGGCTTAACTCTCCTCACCATCAAATATCAAAAATAAAACTAAATGTCAACGCAAAAGAAAACATATTTCCTCCTGAAATAACTACCAGCCAAACTCAGATACTAATGCTGGTGAACCTTTCTTTTTCCTCTTGCAAGATGGTTGAAACTCTTTTCTAGCTATTGGTGGAAAAGCATTCATTATCCTTTAGATAGGCGCGCAAAGGATAGAACCTTATAGGTAATGCCAGACTGGGCTCTGGCTCTGAGAACCTGTAACCAGAAGTTGTTTGGATTAGCTCCAGGTCCTTATTAATTTGTTTTATTTCCTCACATCATTAATGATGGCAGCAATTCAATCCCTGGATTAAAATCCAAGTCACTTGTCACCAGTGCTACATTTCTACACTGAATTATCTGCAGGATCCAGAAATCAACTGCACATTGACATTATTCATTTTTATCTTCCATCCCTTTCACACAGGTCTTTAGATAACTGCTTCTTGTGTTTGCAGCTTTAATTACTGTCCCTTGCAAACAAGAAATTCAGTTTCTTTATAATCAGATCACACACTAATCTAATATTTCAGCATCCAAACTATGATTGGAGTCTAAAACCTATAATAGCCTAGTGTAAAATTCTTTAATTGAATCACAAAGGAGGAAAAGTTATAATCCCATAAATCAGCCTCAGGAATTTGACATGCTGAGAATGCTTTTCTGGAACTTTTTAATTGCATGACACGGCAGGCATCATAAGTCTATACAAGGGGCTGTATTTCCTATAAGCAATCATGTTACATAATTTAAAATGTCATGCTAATAGTACTAGCTTTTGACCCCAGTGCATCATCCTTGTTAATCAAAACAAATCTTTCCGGCTTATAAAAATGTATGTGTGAGCAAAAGGATAGATGCTTATTGAGTAAAAGATATCTGCGATAAGATCAAGGTCCCAAATTCAACAGAAAAAAGATGATCTCTGGAGAAAAATTCGAGCCCTGGGTCAGCTCTTCTACTTTTTGCCATGCGGCTTTGGTCATTATCTATCTTGAATGGGCAGGAACAACCTCAGAATTTCCATATGAGCAGTAAGTACACATGCATAACGGTTTGATAGAAAGGAGAAATCAGAGGCATTGTCTTAAAGCTGTCTTTGCAAGAAAAATTTGCTGTTTTTTTTTTTTTAATCTCTATTACTGGTTTATTTTGGATGCCTGGATGGGAAATATGATGCATACATAGGTAAATCATTCAGCTATTCCTCGGTCCTATGCTTTGCTATAAAATTTTAGCACCTACAGGTTAGAGGTTGCCAGAAATATCTAATGCATTCTGTGCCTAACACAGGCTATGAGCTCAATAAAGCTCAATTTCCTTCCATTCTGCTCTCTTCTCTTGTCTCCTTGTCCTCTGTGTACGTTTCAGGTGAAACATTTGGTAGTTTTGTCTCTTGACCAAGGACAATTTCCTTTCTCTACCACCCATGTTGGAACTTGTGATACCAATGACCAAAACAGCAGCATACTATGCGATGAATCCCTTTCTCCATTAATAAACCTATTAAAAATTACCACTACTAAGCATTTGTGCCCTAAAGAATAGCACATTTTGGGAAGATGTATTGAGTTGTTTCTTGCTTCTTTGGACTACTACAAAAAAAATTATAGATTAAGTAGCTTATGAAAAACAGAAATTAATTTTCACATTCTTGGAGACTGAAAGTTCAAGATCAAGGTACAAATGCATTCACTGTCTGGTGAAGCCTTATATCCTAGTTCATAGATCACGCCTCCATGCTTCACATGGTGGAAGGGACAAATCAGTCAGGTCTATTGGGGTACTTTTGAAATAACACTAATTCCATTCATGAGAGTTCTACCCCCATAGTCACCTCCCCAAAGATCCCACCTTGTAACGTTCTTAGAGGTTAGAATTTCAACATAGTCGTTTTGTGGAACAAAAAGCCTTGTGTTTATAGCAATTAGTGATTCAGAAAATTAAACACGGGACAGAAACCCTACAGTGGTACTCAGATTTGCTTATTTATTTATTTTGTGTCCTTTTACCAAATAAGCTAATAGCATTAACAGTGCTTGAATCATATTGAAAATTATCCTTTAAATGCACACTAGATATGATCCAAGACAGATCTTGAGTTAGCTCTTTTTAAACGCCTTACTCCATAACTCCTTTATAATGGATAATGAGCTTTACCGCATGGCTTATATTGAATTTCAAACCAAAATGACCCTTTATTTAATTAAATTTGTCAAAATTGTCTGACAGCCCTTTCAAAGGGTACTTATAATATTGGTCCCATTTAGAAACTGCCTATCAATCAAGATTTATTTTTACTCAGTAACATATATATCACATGTATGTGTGGATGTACATAAACACTCATGTAAAACATATATGTGCAAATGTTATATGTAAATCTTCAACAATATACTTAATGAAAGCCATTTGGCCCCTACTGAGCAGAGTGAATAAATTCCTGAATTTCTTTTAAATCACATATTTCCCTCCTTCTCTTAAAGATCCTGTATTACTTCATGCGTGGTTCTAATATCAGCTCTCTTTAGATATCTGCAGTGTTGATAATTACCTTTTTCATGCCAGATGCAATTTATTTATCTTTCTTTTAGGTTCCCACAAAATTCATAATTACTAAATGGTACTTATCATCCTATTTTATGATTGACTGTAAATCCTTCTTCTTCTTGGGGTAAGTGCTCTTTAAAAGTTATTCACTGACTATAAGTTTCTTTAGTGGATTCTAGGAATGAAGCCCTCTGCTAGGCATTGATTCCCGACTTCAGGAATCTTTGATCCTCATAGAAGAGAAAAATGCTTATTAAATGTTCACACAATTCATTATAAAAGCACAACTCTAATTAGTGTCACTATTATAGCAAGATAGATTACTTGTGAATGCATAAAAAGATAAATCAGAGCTGGTTATAAGTATGAAGGAAGGCTTTCCTAAATAAAAGACAAGTGAATGGAACTGTGAAGAATGAGTGAGCAGGCTATGAGAGAGGAGAGGTATACAACTGTTTTGTCTCACAGTTTTTCAATGACAAATATTTTTGCAAATATGCATATACACATATAAAGGATCACAGGGCCATGTGTGGTCACACAGCTTCAAGTACGCTGCCACACAGAGTGAGCAGCTGGCACATTTGCTCTTGGCTCTTTGTTCTTCTGCATCTTTGGTGAACTCTCCTCACGCATCCTGGCTGCTGTCCATCTGAATCTTACATCTTTATTTACTTTCAGTTCCTAGGATTTTCTTTTGCTCCCCAGGAATTTGCTTTACCACAGTGGAGCAGCCTAGAAAAATACTGATCGAATGCTGCTCCCAGAGGCAACCAGCATCAAAAGAGTGACAGAAGGTAGCAGATCAATACCAGTGCCTGCTTCTTCAGTCCATCCAGAGCCAATTCTGAGATGTGTCTACCCAGTTCCTTGGAGAATACCAGTGGAATAGAGCTCCACGGTTTCTACTCACTGCTGCGCTCTTTCCTGTGTTGCCTCCCTTCCAAGCCCTGCTGCCTCTACTCCTCATTAACCTCTGCTTCTTGTAGTCAGCTTCCAAATAAATGTCCTAAGCACAAGTCCTTGTAGGCTGTTATTGGGAGGTGGGGGTGGGGGGTGGGCAGGGGCTCAAACTAAGAATATAGAAGATCACTGTCACTCAGAAAAACATGACCAAATTCTAATTTCTATCATATATAAGGACAAGCTCTGTAAGAGGTTTATGTTTAGTGCCCTGAACTTTATCATAAATACAATCACAAGTGTTGTTAAGCATTGCCTAATCTTTGCATGAGTCCTATTGCCATATTAGTCTGCAAATTTGTTCTTTATTACATATTTCAATACAGTGTTCTATCTCTTCCCTCTATCACCTCTGGGAAGTTAAAGATCTGACTGTGTGCTTGGCCTGTGCTTCCTTGGATCTCCAAGGATCAGATAAGACCTGAACAAAAAGGCTGGAACTATTGTTCAGGTTGTAGGACATGGAGGTTTTCAAAGAGAGTTTCATGCATTTTCTCTGAAGTGTTTCTGTGTCATTTCCATGTTGAGGCTTACTGCAGATGGCTCTGGTCTCCTAAACTGTATTCTGGACGTGGGAAGGTGGTTACTCCAGAATATCACCTTAGAAGGATTTTCCTCTGAGGGATGAAGGATAGAAGGGAAAAAAGTCCTGATATAATGCAATTCCTCCTTGACATGATGAGGGTATGTTCAGCCCACCTATGTCTTAACACATACTCGTGTAACTCCTTCCATCTACTATCAAACAGTGAATTTTGAACATTTCCTGTTTGGTCTTTGTGAAGGTTCTATCTAGCAAACTAATGTTAGCAAATGTTGACTTTTCATATACTCAAATTTAGCATGTGTTGAGTGTCTGTCTTATGCTAAGTAGTGAGTGTAGGAATTTTGTCTGGATGCCTCATTTGATTCACATGCCAACCATGAAATAGACACGTCACCATCTCAGGTTACACATAAAGAATGTGACTTAGAATAGTAAAGTTGCCATAACTGGCAAGAGCCATATAAGGAGTTGAATGTAAACCTAGGCTTTTCCATAGCCCTTTTTGCATCAATAGATCTGAACACATAATCTAGTGAAAAATCAATAGTGGAGTTACTGTACTTCTCCTTTTTTGGACTATTGGAAAGTTGTTTCTCTTTTTAATTATTTCTCTTATCTTCTGATGGAGATAACTCTTAAAATGATGTCTTATACGAGGATTTTATATTCAAACTAATGATGCAATTGAGTCTCCCACATCCTCAAAGTAGAACATAGCAGTGCTGTTTTTACTAATGAAAAACTGACAATTTTGGCTGCATACGCACAATAAAATTCAATCACAAAATCCAGCTGATGGTGAGTTTCAAAGACCAAGCAAACTATGCAACTATAAGATGTGAACTACAATTTCCAGCACACAATACAGATCTTCACCTAAATAACTGCAAACTTGCTGCCCCCTGAACAGACTCAGAGTTTTGAAGAGTGTAATTGTGTCTAAATATTTTAATAAGCATGATTTATTATTATGTGCTAAATGATAGCCCCATAAAAATAAACATGCTATTTATGGAGATTAGTGTAATGCGTTCTGTAGAATTTCATGACAATAGGCCCCCTAAGACAATATAATATATTGTCCAGAATGTTAATGTTTGCTAAGATACACAGGATTTTCAGGAGCTCAGATTTATATTTATATTTTTCATATTATTTTGTTTGACATATGTGAGATCCCTGAGTAGAGTGTGAAAATCAATCTTTTCCTTAGTGTCATTAATGTGGGAAATGTGTATTAAAATTTCTCAGAAATTGACTTTGAAAGTCTTCAGTTCTTTCATTTACAAAAACAGACAGCAGATTGCTGCATAGAGACCAAAATTAGAGTATGGATCACCACTGGAAGATTAAGAGGAGTTTAGTAACTTGTCTTGTTAACTCTTTCCTCCATTAAAGGGAAGAGTCAGCAGAGAATGAAGAAACTACTTAATGAATACAATCTGTCCATAAATTAAAACCAGAAACCAGCAGTTATCAGGCATAATTCTACTTGGAAAATTAAATCTCTTTATTTTAGGATATAACATTTGGCAAGTGAAAAAACTAATTCATATTATGTATTTTTGTGGAAAGGAAGTTGCTACCAAAAGAATCAGTTCCAGATGGCTAGGCATTGTTGATATGTCCTTGAAGGCTCATTCCTATTGCTTTTATTAGAAGAACATGCTGGTTATTAGCATCTAAATTTTAAATGAGTGGGTAATGTAGGTTTTTAAGTGAGAAAGCCCAATGATACAAGAAGCATTGTTTTAAAGGACAATAGAATTTTTAATATCAACAGGATATTCAGTTAATTCCAAAACTGAACTGGATTCAGTCGGCTTGCTGGACAATCCAAAAGCTTATCAGTTCACAAATTTGAATGTTAACGTCAGATTTGGAATGTAGCTCAGAGTAGTGGAAAACCATGATCTTCCTGGATTTTAAATTGTTTTAAAAAACATGGTAATACAACATCATAGAGAAAATCCTCAATTCTCAAGTCAGCCTGGGGGCTAATCCTATCTCTTAATCTACCAGAGAGAACATCGAGTTATTTACTCAGTTTCCATTTTGTTATTTATAAAACTTTCATAATTATAAAACATATTCCATGTAATTGTTGTGAGAATAAAATGTGATAATAGAAATAAAACACTTTATCCACACAAAGCTATCTGTTGCTAATTCTGTTCATAAGAAAAATCTATCCCTGCATTATCCTGGGATAAAATGAGGGCAAAGGTGATGAGGACTGATTCTTCCTCTATCATTGTCAGATGTCCATGTGTGTGCCAATAAATGGCAGCACCAAATACGGAGAAATATTCCAATTACAGTAAAATATAAACCATAACCATATTTCTGACTCAGATATGTAATTATTGAATCATGTAAGTGAAATATCCAAATATTTCATTTTAATGTAAGAATCACCAGTTTAACTATTGGGCTTGAAATCAAGACCTGCATTTAAATTTTACATTCACCACGTATGAACAGTGTAACATTTGCCAAGTAATTTAGTCTCTTAGCTTGTTTATCTTTAAATAGATTATGAAAAACATCATCTCATAGAGTGTTTGTGAGAATTAATGTGATAATCTTTGCAAGTCTATAGCAAACTGTCTCATGCAGAGTGGGTATTCAGTTACTATACTATATCATGACTCTGAATCTAGAAGATAAAACAGTGAGGAATACTTAGCTTCCCCCCGAATGTACCTGTTTAAGTGAAGAACCCAGTGTCATCCAGCACCAGTGACAAAAGGGAAGGATCCATGGTAGGAGAAGCAAACAGGCTACTAGAGAACCCTCTGTGGGTCTTGTTAGCAATCATCATTATGCATCTGAGTTTATGAGGCTCTCACAGCAGTATCTCTACTACTCTCTTTTTCTTGGTAAAAAATACTACTCACCCTTCCATAGGTGAGCATGTGGTTCACATTTCCCCAATGGTAGATTTTTCCCATGATTTTAAATGAAACTAGATGAAGACTCTTCTTCTGATTGCTCAACTGCAAAAATTGTAAGCTGCTAAGTGCACAAAGTGCTTTCTTTTACTGTGAGATGCATTCTATTGGCATATTATGGTGCTTTTGCAGTCTTGAAGATTTATAGAGGAAAATGGAAAAAGTTCGGCAATATCTGTTACATCAGCTGATGGAGCAGAAGAGGCCATTACCAGAGACAGCTCTAAAGTGCTTTGGATCAGGTACAAAGTGGAAAGAAGATGATAAGTGGCCTAAGAAGAACTGATGAGGGGACTAAGGAAAGACCTGGCACCTACAGTCTCAAATCATAACTGTATCCTCCGTGCAAGGTCACTGAACAGGCTTGTTTGGAAAACCAGCTGGTGCACTGGCATCAGGAGTTTGGTCCCATGCAGCTGACTGAGATATTATTATTATTCCAAAAATAACCTTCCAAAGTTAAGGTGCTCAGTGAAAGATCAGCACATACCAAAGCCAGTGCTGCAGCAGCTCCACCAAGGGAAGAGGAAGAGGGAAACAAGTGGAAGTGGCTGGTGGACAGAGACCTGAACAGGCGGGCTATGCATGGACAGATGTTCCCCTGTTGCCTGCTTTCCACTGATGTAAATAAAGGAAGAAAAGCTCATCTTCTTAGCCTCAGCTCTTCCTCAGGATTCGTTTGTGGCAATAAAGTGGGTGACTGGAACAATCAGAATTTCCTTTGTCGCTTGCTAAAATAAAGTCACTGGGCCCCATCCTGGCCCATGAATCTGCAATCTAACAACTTCCTTGAGTAAATCTTAGGCACACTAAACACTTGGAAGTCTTGTTCTACAGTTTTAGATAAAGGAAATGACCTGAGAGCTAACTGGAAGGATAGGTATTGAATCTTCTAGCTTCTTTAGAAAACAGTGGTTTTGGCATTGTTAGTGGAATCTAATTCAGAGATTTAATCTCAAAACCATTTTCGTGAACATTTTGTGTTCTCTGAAAAAGCAAAGACTATTGAGGAGGTCTGACTTCTTACCTTCTTCCATGAAATAAAAGAAAAACAAAGATTCTTTAAATTGCTATTCTTGCTGGTTTAGCAACTGAAGACATGTTATTCTCCTTACTTATCACTTAAGTGGTATGGAAAGTGAATATCATACTTCTCTCACTGAGCCTGGACCCTGGTCATTTGTTTCCACCTCAGAGCCACTGGTACATACTATTCAGCAGGAACCCCAGTTTTATCCACATTTCCTCCCTGCAATCAAAACCCTGCCTGTTCAGCATCTTTATAATCTCCCTGTTCCCATTCAGAGAGGCAGGAGTCTTCTTTCTCTACCTGCCACTTAGGAAAAGTATCCAGCATGAGTGACAAACTCTCCAGTCCCTGACCCTTCCTATTTTGACAAGAGTTTCCTAATAGCCCCCCTTTGCTTCACATCTCTGCTAAAAGGTGAATATATGTTGACACATCAGATGCTTTCTGGACACCTCTCCAAAAGCCGTCATGAAGAACTTGTATTTCCTGCTTGTTTCACACATTCTGTCATAAAGCCCAAGAGAGTTTTTGCTTTCTGGTTGTAGTGCAATCCACACTCTTGGAGTTTTTCTGTTTTGTTTTGTTTTTTCTTCAAATACTAGTGGTAATCCTAGTTACTAAAATGCTTTTACATTTGTTCTAATTCAGGGTTATTTCTTGGACATCTTTGCTGCTCAAAGGATGTACAATAAAGTCAGAATAAATAACTTCATTAATTCATGTACTCATATTGTTCCTGATCTTTGCCTTTGTGTTAACCAATTTTTCATTTTTCCATTTTTATGTGTGGAATGGATGCTTATATGATAATGGAAAACCAGACACCTGTTGATGAATATTTCAAACCAAAAAATAAAACTTGATGAACTTAAAATAACTATGTGATAGATGAATATATATATATATATATATATATAGAGAGAGAGAGAGAGAGAGAGAAGATGCATGAAATGACACACTATAGCTAATCAAGATTTAAAAGCCTTTAAATATTAATCTAGAAATAACATTAATACAGGGTGAGGAGTAAAACTATTATGATTTAAAAATAAAAGGTTGAGGCTATTATTCAAATTATAAATTATGCCTGTGGAAAGAATAAGTAGAGAGAAGATGCAAGGGAGAAACCAAGAGGGGAAAAAAGGAAGAGGAAGAAAGAAAATGCCAGGGCGGAACTGAAGGAACAGTAATTTAAAAGACATAGACTAGGGAGTGAGTCCTGGTTAATGTGCTGACCCCTTGAGTACATTAAGTAGCATCAGAGAGTAGGTCACCCACAATTTTCTTTTTTTTTTTTTTTTTTTTGTTGGTACTGAGGAACAAACTCAGGACCTTGAGCTTATGAGGCAGGTGCAGCAACACTGAGCTAAATACCCAGTCCAGGTTTTCTTATTTTTAAAATATAAGTGATAACTCCTATTCAACAAGAGTTCTTAAAAACAGATACTACTTTAGCTAAATTACGCAAGAGTATAATTTGTTGGTGAGATATCAAGAAATTCCTGAAGTCTTAAGAGAGATGGAAAAAAATAAGCAAAAAACAAAGACATTTCCTGCAGCTTTGATTCTACCATGATACGTCCCTTGTGGAGCAGTGGCTAGATGGTTACTGCAGATTATCTGTCACATCCACTAAAAAATGTCCCTACTGTGGTAATACAGCTTATTTGTGTCAACTCTTTTGGCTTGGGAACTGCCTAGAGGATTAGTAAACCACACTTCTGGGTGTGTCTGGGTGGGTCATCAGGGGTGACTGATAATATATATGGTCCCCCACCACTTTCTTTTTGGCACTGTTCTCCTGTGCTGCTTCCCAGCCACTAAGATGAAATAAGTATCTTTGCTCTGCCAGGCCTTTTTACCATGATACATCTGCATTTGAGCCAGCTGACCATGGACTGAATCTTCTGAAACTCTGAGCCAAATTAAACTTCTCCTTTAAATTGCAGGTTCCAGCAACTAACATACCTGCACCTTTGAATAACCTCAAGATTTAATTGGACAAGTAGGAAGACAAACTTAGATGCTCTACATCCCAGACTTTGAAAGTGAGAGGTGAGTCCTGCCTCACTTCTGTTTGGAGTCCCACAAATTTCTATTCCACTGTATCACAGATTATTAAAAAGGCAACAGTATTAAAAGAAATACTTTGATAAAAGTACTTGTTACCTAATATATATTCAACAAACAAAATTTGGATGGTTCATTTTCCTGGTAGTGCATTCACATTTTCAGATATGGAATAAGAATTGCTGTTGACTATGAGAAAATGAGATAATGTGAGTATTTGACCTCAGTCATTTGGTAAATTTATGGCACAACTCAGAAGGAGCTTCAGGTTTCTGAGTAGTACTTAGACTTTCTTGCCCCTGAAAGAAGGACAAAACAGCTAATGTTACTCCTAATATTTCTACCATTTAAGTATAAAAAGGATTCAAATTCAGATTCATTTCTTTACTTTCTATCTTTGCTCTCAGTGCTTACTGAGAAGAGACAAAGATGTTTTTGTAAGGAACAGTTATGGGGCATGATGGTAAACCTTTTAGAGCTTCCCATGAGACAAACAGCCCACTGAGGCATGCACGCCATAGGTTTGTCACCACTGGTATAGGGAGTCTCAGATTTCTTGTAATGAACAGTGCAGCAGCAAAGCAGGGAAAAATTATGGTAAAATATTATGGTTAATATTCAACCATAATGTATCTGACTACCAAGGGACCCATCAATTCATGGGGGTACCTATAAAGTTCCCAGATTCCATGTTTCCTGGAGTCCTTTTAAGTGTTTGGGATCAGTAGAAAAACACACCTTAATGTAACATTGATGACGAATAATTTAGTCTTTACTGATATCTAAGCTATTCAAGTAAATTAAAGACAGATACAAAAGCAAAAATGAGAAAGGAGGGATTACTTACTCAATAGTTATTTACCCCTTAAGAGCTCTTTTTACTGTATAACCATAGGTATAAATAAATGCATTACATTCTTTCACTTTTGGATAGCATTACCCTAAATTAATATAGTAAGCAATTGTGTCCTATTCAACCACCTAGGAGTCATATATTTAAGTAGTATGCGTGTATTTAGTCATAGTCTTCTGATGAAAAATGAATCGCATATCCTAATTTTTCAGAGTTGTATGTACTGAGAACTGGCTAGCATTTCTCTGTATGACATCTCTACCACCCTGTGCCACGAGGTACTTCACTCTGTCTTAACTGCTTCTCTTGGTCTTTGTTTCCTTTGCCAATCATTCAGTCTGCCCCACTAGTTCTCAGAGGCTGTTGCCAGTGTCCCTGTGATTATTGACCATGATTGTCAACTCCATTGGCATGAGAGATGCCTAGAAAATTAGTAAAACATACTGTTGGAACTGTTGAGATTTGACAGTAAAATTACTACATTTTTGGCTGTATACAGGATAGTTATATCGCTTTAGGTAGAATTATGACTTGTTATTGACTCTATTTGCTTTAAGGAGATGTGTTTGGGTATAAAGTTGACAAGCAGTGGACTCATGATGGTTAATCTTGATGTTCAACCTAATTAGCTTGATAGACATCTAGAAGATTAGTAAAGCACAATTCTGGGTGGGTCCTGGGGGCATGACCTTGGGGACTATCTGGTCTCTGGCAACATCGTCTCTTCCTCTCAACTGTGCTCCCTGGCCACCATGAGCTGAGCGACTTTCTACCACACTAACCTTCTGCTATGATGTTTCTGCCTTGAATCCAGCAGACTATGGCCTGATGTCTCGGAAACCAGGTGCCAAAAGAAATCTTTTCTCCTCTAAGTTGACTTTTTCAGTCATCTGGTCACAGAAACACACGTGCATGCACACACACACACACACACACTCTTACACTGACTAATATAATTTCTCTCAGCTGACCATTGTTCCAAAGGACCCTATGTTTCCACCTTAGATGCCATTGCTCATCATGCTGTCACAGGTGCTGCCAGTCAGCTGTCTATGTGCCAAAAGCTTCTTGGGAAGGAATCTCTACTTCCTTTAGCAATATTTTGCTTTAAGGATCCTAGAAGTATATTCCTTTTGCACAGTATTTTATAAATCCTAATTAAACACATCTCCCAATTTTTATCAATAACACTATCTTCCTTAACGAGGTCAACTTTGGAGACCCCAACTCAATGAATTTAAATTTTGTATACAACTGAGAATTCTAAATCCATCTCTCTCCTTGAAGTTTTCATACACACACACACACACACACACACAAAGCATACTCACAATAATAAGTCTTCCTGGCCTTTTTCTAGTTGAATTCTTGATCTGTCATGCAAATAAACAAGCCGAGTGTCATTGAAATTCCAGGCATGAACGTCGCTTACACTTGGGCCGGAACCCTTTCATTTTCCATATCCCATAGTCTAACAAATGAGCATCTAATAAGCCTGTTTGATATCAAGAATGCTTAAGGGCTTTCTGGTGTTTATTTCTGGTGACTTTCCATTACAAGTCTGCGCAAAGGAGTAGTTGCTTCATCCTTTGGAATGGATCCTTTGAACAGTGCTGTCCAACTGGACTTTCTGCAGGGCTGACCAGGCTGCTCTGTATCTGCAGTTCCAAAGAGTAGCCTCTGACTACATGTGGCTCCTGGGCACTTGAGATGTGCTCCAGTATTACCAAGGAACTCATATTCTACTCCTGTTTAATTTTAAATATGTTAAGTGATTTTAAATAACTACATATATGTAATGATTAAAACATTAGACAATACTGCTGATGAAAAGAGAAGGCATTTTCACTCTTGAGTCCAGTAGATATAGCTAGTAAAATAAAAAACTAATACATATATACCTACTGAAGCAACAGTAAAGAATCAAACAAAAATCTTTAATTTTAGTAAGACCCTTACACTATTTACACATGAAAGCAGGAAAAAAAAAGAAATAAAATGAGTAAGATTGCTAAAAAGACTGTGAACAACCCATAGTTTAAACAATACATTGTCAGTAAAACAAAAGAAGTGACTATTTGGATTTAATAGTACTGTGCAAAGCATGAAATAATTAAGAGAAATTGTTTCAAGGAGTAAAATAATTTGGTCTTGAAGTGTAATGGGTAGAAGTAATTGCTTTGTCTGGCAGGCATCTATCTAATTTCTGGATTTTAATGTCTTAAATACAAGACATGCAAGCACTAAACCCAATGTTAAATAAACCCAGATTTTTTTTTCTTTTTTTGGATATCAAGCACATTTAAAATGAAGAGGTCAAAAATAAAGTGGAAGGAAAGGTAGCAAAGACCAGCATGTGACATGTCAAGAAAGCCAAAGCATAATTAGGATGCACATCAACTCATAAAGGGAGCAAACACTTATCCCCATCCACAGAATTTTAATTATTCCTCATTATATCTGATTTGTTAGAATTATTCTAAATGCAAAGCTCCAGGTCACACCACTTTGAAATCCTGAGGTGTAAAGCTCCAAACAATTTAAAAATTGAAATCCAGAACTCTGATGTATGCCTAGGACATGAAGTTTGCTTCTGATAACTCATGAAGAGCTATGCTAATTTTTCTTTTTCTAAATTCTGCCATTGCCACCATAATAGCACCGGGGTGCTGTGAGGATTATTCTTTTGTGCTTACAGTTCATTATGTCTTAGCTAATTTTTACGTGGCAGGGAATTACAGATGTGGCACATTGTAAAGTGCAGAGAAAGAGTTGGTAGGGGGAATAAAGATCAGTCAAGGCAAGTGGCTTTGTTTGCCCTTTCTCTGCCTTTGCTGAGTTTGTTGCATTGCTCTGAATCCCAAGGGGGTAGGAGGAAGAGCAAAGGTGAGGAAGAGTCCTATTCACTGTCCTTGTACAATTTTTCAGAGGCTAATTGATTATACAGATCTCAGTTACTGGAATTCAGAAGAGAAGCTAGCAAAATATTATCCTCCTTGCAGAATAGTGATAACCCAGCACTTCATTTCAGACCAGATACACTATTAAAAATATCTTTCTATCTCTAAAATATTACATTTCAACTTCCAATTAAATGAAAATTTTTTAAAAGTCGCATAATGCAACAAAATTTTAGGCAGTGTGATATAGTGAGAATAGTTATTTTGGAGCAGCAACATATGGGTTTTGACATCTATTCAATAGTAATACTTTGGAAATATTTAAGGAATTTACTTAAATCCTTTGAGTCTCAGTTTACTCTTCTGTAAAACAGGGTTAAATACTTTTCTTAAAGGACTGGTGTGGATGTTAAAAAATAAAATATCAAAAGCCCATTTCTGGCCCACTGTAGGCACTGAACTGAGGTTAGCGATTTTCCTTTCCTGTCATCTGACCACCAGGCACAAGCCCTAAGGGGACGAAGTCATTTGATACAAATGTCTAATGTGTTCTCCTTGTCACAGCTGGAGCCCAAAAGCATGGCCACCGTCTTTACCCTAGTGAATCAAGCTACAACAACTTCAAGGAAAGCTGAAGTTCTCATTTATCAATTTCTTCTTTAGCCTAGAAGCGGAGACCAGCTTTGAGCAGCAAGGCCATCTTAGCTTTCCCCTGGCTCTTTCTTCAGGTCAGTGGAGCCAAGACTATAAAGCAAAGAAAAAGGCACTGCCAGTCCCAGAGCCCAGTCACTGAAGTCTCCTCAAACCCTGCACAATCAACAAGAATCTCTTCAGGCTTTCATGAATACTTTTGACCCTTGGACTTCCTGTAAAGGGAGACAGTTCCCTTCCTGGAGTAAAACCCCTTCTGTATCCCCAAAGAAAGAAAAACAGCAAATGTCTCACTGTCTGCCAGAGCTTCTATTTGAAAGCAGCTGCTGGTTTCCTGGAGTTTTTCTCTCTTTGCTCACTGGGCTCTTCCACGTATCTGTGGGTGCCTTTATATTCACAGAGAGAGCAGTGAAAATGCTTCAACTCTCTACTGTGTGATTTCAGGGCCCCACAATGGTTGATTCATATACTTCCAACAAATCACTAATACATAGAATGTTAATTTCGTATCCATTTTACGTGGAAGTGAAATTGAACTTTATTCATTTGCTGTTTCATAGAGTTAATAAATGACAAAACTGCAGCTCAAATCTTGATCTGAAATCCATCCTCAAGGTCTCATTGAACTTTGCTTTTAATCTCCTTGCTTTTAATCTCCCCTAAAATGATTTTGGCTTCTGAACATCATATCTTCTATTTGGTTGGGGATTTAGCAATGAAGAAAGGTATAGCTTCCTCAGGAAAAATTAGGATGCATTCTAGGGTAGTAGAAAGTAGAAGGTGAAAAGAAATTAAAAGTCTGTCACTGTCAATGTGATCTTGAAAATATCTCCTTTTAGTCTGAGTCATCTTGGTTTGATCTATACATGTAGTTGATAAGCTCTTCCCTTCTTACCACAAAGGTTTGTTGAAAGAATCTAATAAACCATTTAATGTGCAAACTTTTGGCAAACCCATACAATCTTATGCAATATCTGTTTCGTTATTAAAATTAAGTAGTATTAAATTTAATATTCCCCTGGTAGGGGGCACTGTACCATCATCCACAGATTATCCTGAACAGAAATAAATTTCTTCTTCTTTTGTTAACATTTTTCATTCATAAGAAATCTGCTTTGGCCATGAAGCTGGAGGTCATTATAAAAAGATGGCAGGATTCGCAGTTTGGCTGACTTTAAAATGTATACCAGCACCAATACTTGGGCCCGGGATTTAGCTCCGGTGTGCCGCACCTGTCTTGCAAGCACAAAGTCCTGAGTTTGATCCCTGGTACTAAGAAAAAAAGAAAAAAAATGTACATTAGCACTAACACACTTCACTGCTACAATAATTTACATGATCTCTGTCTGTTTTCTCTGGTTTCTATAATTAAAATACAATTGCTCACTTTCACAGAAATCCTGTGAAGATTAATGAGATAACATTGCAAACTATTGACTCCTGGGCTCTGTACATGGTCTTACCCTTGGTTATTACCCTTGGTTAATAGCTTTGAGCCTTTTTCTAGCCTTACTTACTTAATGTGGGAAGGCCATATTTTTCTTTAACTAACATATAACATTTTACTTATTTATCACAAACAATCTGATGCTTTGAAGCACTGACATGTAAACTGAAGCTAATTAATATACACTAATGTATCTTATGTTATTTAAATCAATAACTCAAGGAGTAACATGGCGGGGGGAGACACACATGGTCAGCTGCACCAGATCATGTCTAAGGATTTTATTTCTTATTTAAAACACAGATAATCCAGCCCCACATGCAAATTCTGATACTCTAAACCAGGAGTTAAGGTTTAGGAATATGAATTTTAAGCAGGCATCCAAAGCAAATCTTGTGGGAGAGTAGTTTTGGGAATTCTGCTCTTCCCTAATAAGGATGATATTTCTGAAATGCTTGTAGTTCTTCCTAGTCTGCCTTATCCTGGACAAACTTTAGAGAATAACTTACATCAGTGTGTTCCTTTGCAGCTTTAAATCACTGAAAGAATATTTTCAAGTGATCATGCAAATGATAGATTTTGAGAAGCAATGGAAGTCAACATGAAATTCCATTTTCCTTAATTTTGTCACTGGAAGTCTTAGAGGGAAATTTTGTGAGTAACTCTCCTTCCACCTTGCAGTCATGTTGGAAAAAACAAATTCTCTGAGATGCAACAGGTTCTTATTCCTTCTAGCACTAACTTCTCAGTTTTGTGTACATTATGATTTTTCAGGGACAGTATAGTTACAGTGGAGATATGTCTAGGTTTTTGGTAGATTGGCAGTTTCCACTTGTGCTGTACTTTTGCTGTTGTGAATGAAAAGCCACAAGAAATAGTGAAAAGTTGTAATAAGGTTTTCCAAGTCTTGAAATGTGTCTCACGTTGACATAGCAGATGAAGGCAAGGGAAGATGCACTTCAATTCCTCCTTCTTTCCTCTAAATTTTATCTTGTCTTCACTTTTTCATGGCAAAATTATACGACCTAAAGAAATGGATTATGCAGTTTTCATAGAAATGTTTCCTAAGAAGTGTTCTTGACTACCCTCATATCCTTGAGGGTCTAAAAACCAGTATGACACAAGCATTTTCTTAATATGAAAGTGTGTTAACTGAATATTTTTTATAACTCATCAGAGAAACTTTCTTCTTTCTCATGTTCCTAGGAATTTGATTGAAACACAAGGATCAATGTGTTTGTTTCCTAGGGATGTCATAACAAGTTACCATGGACTAATAGCTTAAAACAATAGAAATTCATTCTCTTACACCTCTGGAAGCCAGAAATCCAAAATCAATACGTCAACCTGGATAGTTTCTTCTAGGACTCTACGGTCATGGCAAGAAAGTCAATGCCATGCTCACTGCCAGATTTCCATGTTTGCTGGAGGTCTTTGGTTTTCCTGTTTCCGCAACAGATAACACTGTCTATTCGTTCTCTCTGCTCTTCTCCCATGTAATACCAGTTATTAGATTTAAGGTTCATACTAACCTAGAAAAATTTCACACACAGATACTTACTTACTTTTGCAAAGACCATTTTCCTAAAAAGACCACATTCATGAGTCATTGGAGGACATACCTTTGGGAGGATTTCAGTTTAACTCACTTTAGTGAGTCACCTGCAATCTCCTATGATTCAAGGTTTAAGAATAATGATGACATTGAACTGAACCAAAAATTAGGTCGTACTAGGACAAAGCAGGAGTTGGGAAACCAAGGACCAAGAGTTGTAAAGACTATGAGAATTTTGAGTGGAAGATCTAGACAATTTAGCCAGTATTAATTTAATCCTCACAGATAGCCCCCCTCCATGGTCTAAATCCATTCAAGAGTCTTGAATTAGCCATTTGTAAACAAATGCATTAACACTTTCCTTTTTTATTTATCACTGACATCTAAACCCCCTTTTAAAAATCAGAAGTGGATAAGTACTCAAATCTTTTATTTCATGTTCCTCTTTTCATCTCTCCCTCCCACCTGGGTCTGGAAATTAAGAATTCACTAGCAACCCATCTCCAGGTGCACATGTAAAAATACACATTGTGTATTTTTACACGTTCACCTCAGTTTCCAGCATTAAGTCTCATGGTAAATCATGTTTCTAGCTGTACAATTTAAATGTGGGCTTGGAAAATGAGGTGACCTTACCATAGTGCATTACAGAAGTAGAATGGGAGCTGTCAGGGGAGCTGGATGTTCTACCTAATGCTGCCATCACAAGGACTGAGGTACTATTTTATATCTCTCTACCCTTTCAGTATCAAAAGGAAAACATGTTGAGCTATCAGCTGAAATAGAAAATATATTGATGAAATGAAAAGGTAGTAACAAACCCTTTACAGTTATTGGTGATGTTTCAGAAAGTATTAAAGTGTTTTCTTTTTCTTTCTTTTTTTTTGAGGGGGGTACCAGGGATCAAACTCGGGTCCTTGCACTTGCACAGCAGGCAGTGAAACCACTGAGCTAAATCCCTGGCCCTAAAGTGTTTTCTTTATATTAATCCATTTTATCTTTATCAATATTTCACATTCCAGATATGGAGACTGAAATACAGTTTGAGTAGGTGACACAGCAGCTAGAAAATATCGTGCTGGGATTTGAACCTTGACATCCTGAGTTTAGAGTCAATGAATTTCACCTTGCTATGGCTATTTCATCATACTTGCTGCAGATATTTTGTTTTAAAAAATAAATTTGAGATTTCTATTTTCATTCTGCAGAGGACAGTGACATCATGCATGCACTATGTATGTGGTAGATGTTTTTATACATTTTGTACAGATAATCTAAATAAAGACTCTAAGAAATAAAAACAATTTGATCTAAAATTGCTTTATTTCATTTCCTTAAAGTTATATAACTGGTATAATTTCAAGGACTATTCTGTTAATTGCTGTATCCACTAATTGTTGTTTTTTTTAAGATCAGGCTCCTGTGGAACAGTAAGTCTAGATCTCAAGTCTTATGTTAATGGAATCACTATCCACAAAATATCTTGTCCCAGTAATGCTTTTCTCTTTCTTTTCCATATCCCATTTACAAACATGAATATATGCTGTGGACATTTGGAGATACTATTCTCTCAGCTAAGGGGGTAGAGTTCTAATTCCTGACACTGTGCAGTGATATAAAACCTTGCATCTGATATATGAAGTTTGAACTCAACTCAACAGAAGTTAATTCTGAGCTACCCTTGTCCCTTTTTAGTCACAGAGTACAGATAACCTGTGGCCTTTCTGCACTCACTGCTTAACATTTATCTGTTGAATGACACTTACATTGATTCTGCATCTGTGAATAATGCTGCAAATGGACACGACAGTACAGCAATCACTTAACATACTGATTCCATATTCTCTGGAGATATTCTCAGAAGTGCAATTGCTGAATCCCTACAGTAGTTCTATTTTTAAAGTTTGGAGGAATTTACATACTGTTTTCCATAATGACTGCATTAATTTACATTCCCCCCACATAGTGTACAAGGGCTCTTTTCTCTCCACATTGATGTTGCCACTTGATATCACTGTCTTTTTGAGAAGAACCATTTAGACAGGTGTGAGTTAAATTCTCCTTGTTTATTTTCATTGGTGATATTGAGCATTTTTTTCCATATAATATGTTAGCCATTTGAATATTCTTTTCAGAAATATCAATTAAGGTCCTTTGTTTTTAAAATGTGCTATTTGGCATTTTGCTATTGGTTTGGGTCCCTTAAATATTTAAATATTAGTATTTTATCAGGTTTATAATTTGAAAATATGTTCTTCTATCTGGACATTGTTGCCTCAGTCAGTTGTTTGTTCCTGTTGCATTGCAGAAACTTTTTAATTTGATGTAATCTTAATGTTACTTGTACTTTCACAGTCATATCAAAAAAGTCATTGGCCAGATCAATGTCTGGAAGCTTCTCTCCTAAGTTTTCTTCTAGTAGCTTTATAATTTCACATATTACATTTAAATCATTAATATAATACATTTTGAATTGATTTTTATACATGTTGTGGATTAAAGATCTAATTTTATTCTTCCTTGTGTGGATCTCCAGTGTTCCCAATATGATTCATTGAAGAGACTGCCCTTTTCTCACTGTATTTTCTTGGCATTTTTATCAATGAGAAGCTGAGGCAGGTGAACTGCAAGACAGTGCCTAGCTGAACAACTTAGTGACTTAGAAATTCCTTGTCTAAATAAAGGGTGGGGTTTAGCTCAGTGGGTTCAATACCAGTAAAGACAAAAAATCAGTTGAACAAACTGCATACATTTATTTTGGGGTCATCTATTTTGTCCCATTGTTCTGTGTTTCTGTTTATATGCCAGTGTCTTGCTGTTCTGGTTATTGTAGCTTTGTAGTATGTGTTGAAGTAAGGTCATATCTCTAGTCTTGTTTATTTTTTTCTCAAGATTAGTATAGCTATCTAAGGGTTCTGGATAGGCTGTTGGTAATGTCCACAAGCAGACAGGGTATGGTGTCTGCTCCTCTAGTTGGGTAGGACTGCTGCCTGTGCTTTAATGTTAAAGGGAGCTGTTCCCTGGATATTGCAGTCAAATCAGATCACTGGTTGATCTCTATGGTCAGCTAGGGTTGCTCCCTGGGCTCCTCAATCATCTCCGGTCATGCTACATCACAGGCTGTATATCCTAGATAGCTGATACTGCTAACTGGACTCTCCAGTTGGGTAGGGCTATAGTTAGACCCTGTCATCACTTTTGGTCTGCTAGGGTTCCAGCACCCACTCCCTGGTCAAATGGTGCTAAGGGGTGGACTCTATGATAAGTAGTACTGTTAAATGGACTGAAATCATGCAGCATCTCAGGTTGTGATCTTCCATCAAGGGACTGCAGGTCTGTGATGGGGTGCAGTGCTGGGCTGTGCCTGCAAATGGGCAGGGTCACCTACTGGTTCCCTGCTGAGGAGAGGGCATGAGCATCACTCCATATTCACTCAGGGAAAGAGGCTACAACCTATTGAGGAAGGAAGGCCATCTCTTCCACTGGGCACACAGTTTTGGAAGGGATGCTCATGAGGTGGTAAGGGAAGGAAACACCTTAGCCAGACTGATCAACAGAGTCAACACTGGTGTTCAATAGAGTGGCGGATGTTGCAGCCACATTGCCCTCCTCCTGAACCTCTGTGCCTTGCCTTGATTGCCTTTTTTCTATACAATTGTATTACATCAGAGACCCCAACAGCACAGCTACCAATTTTTCCAGAAAATGCTCCATGATTATTTTCTCTCCTCTCCTCTCCTCTCCTCTCCTCTCCTCTCCTCTCCTCTCCTCTTCTCTTCTCTTTTCCCTTCCCTTCCCTTCCCTTCCCTTTTCTTTTTTTCCAATAATTTCCTTTCTTTCGGTTTCTCAGTCTCTCCTCCCTCCTCTCTCTATTTATCCTTGTTTACAGTTCTTGAGTTCTAAATCAGGGCCTTGTGCATGATTAGGCAACTGTACCACTGAGATACATCCTCAGCCCTAGTTATTTTTTCCTAATATTGTGTGTAGGTAAATATTTATAATTCTGAAATTGAAAAGTGTAGAATACCTGGATAATTTTTATTCTTGTTTGAGAGCAGGGAGGATTTGCATGCTCTGGTTTTCCAGCAGGAGTAGTAGGCACATTTGTTGAAATTGAATATGAGGTAGAGTATGTGCCATTTGCTAAGAGTGAGAATTTAGAGTCTTCTTTAGGTTTATGGGTAGGGTTAAGGCTAGAGTTAGGGTTAGGAACACATTGTCTCTCAACCAACCCTTAAGTGTTCTTTTACCGTGGACCCTTGACTTAAAAACTCAATTCATTTGCAAAGGCTGGTTGTAACTCAAGTTGGTTGTAAGTCAAGACTATTTTCCCCATAAGAAATAATGCAAATACAAATAATTCAACCCAAACTTCCCAAAACACCCCTTAACTAACCTTTTCATAATAAAAAGGAGTTGTATAATGTATGTAATTTACCAGAAACTCCAATAATTTTCCTAATGTATTCACCAAAAAGTTATAAAATGTGCCTAGTTTACCAGAAACAACAATTTCACACTGTACTCACTATTCAAGTTGACTTCTTTGGTTTGCAGGAAGGGAGGATGAAATGGAAGGTAGTTATTTTTTGGAAGAAGACTCCCCTTCCATAAGAACAACCGGAATCTGGTTCTCTGTGTCCTTTCTCTCCTTGGGAGAGTCTGTAGCCCACTAGGACCTGCTTCTGGATCACTAGGTCTCAACATTTTTGACGAAAATCTGTCTTAACCAGGCATTTAGCTCAGTGGCACCATGCTTGCCTCTCAAGCCCAAGGTCATGAGTTCAATCCCTCGTGCAAATAAATAAATAAATAAAAATGTAAAACTGTTTTAAGTTGTCTGTTTCTGTCTTTTCTTTAACACTGTTCTGTAGGGCAAGTGAATGCAATGATTGACATTTTCTCTATCTGGGTGGGTCTTCTCTACAAATGTTTGTAGCTCTGTCCATTATTTCAGGATTTCCTTTATTTCAGAAGAATTTTGAAGCAGGCAGTGGAAACACTGAACTAAATCCCCCCACAGAAGAATTTTGATGCACTGATACTCCCTCTCTTCTTCAGTAAGCTCCTCAGCTCTCATTCTCTGTTGTTCAGCCACAAGCTATTGAGGTTTCTTTGTAGACAGTTTCTCTGAATGTTCCTCAACATCACCACTCTCTACCTGCAAGTCTATTGGCTCTGCCTCAGTGACAATGTCATCAACTACAGGGTCAATTGAAGGCTCAGACTTCTCTACACACCATTCAACATCTCTTCCTGTATAATTTTAGGCAACACTTTCTTCCAGGGAGATCTCAATGTCCTTAGACTTTGCCCAAGAATTTCTCAATTAGCCCCACATAGGAAAGGATGTTGCGATGTTCCTTCCAGAACTCATTTAAGGGTTAAATCTGTATCTGAGGCCATCTGGAAGCACCAAGTTCCTTGGTGTATACCTTCTTAAAGTCAACTATAACCTGGTGCTCCATTGGCTGCAATAGAGGAGTTGTGTTAGGTGGGAGAACTCCAATGACAGCCATGGGAATTCTTCAGCCAATTCTTCCAAATCTCATGGGTGGGCAGGAGCATTGTCCATGATGAGGAGAGCCTTGAGTGACAAAACTTTGTCCTCTAGATATTTCTTAACAGTAGACAGAAAGCTTCTCTGATCCACTCATGAAAGTACTCTTATTACCCAGGCTTTTGCATTAGATTTTCACATAACTCCTAACCTAGTCCTCATGACTTTATGTTTTCTGAACACTCTAGTGGTCTCAGAGTGATAAACCAAGAAAGGCTGTGTCTTGAGGTCATCACTCACACTAGTACATAGCAATAAGTTCAGCCTATCCTTCATAGGCTTGTGGTCTGGCATTTTTTTCTCTTCCTGGGCAAAGCATGTTCACCTGAGCATTTTCTTCCAGAAAAGGCATTTCATTACAGTTGAAAACTTAATGAGAGCAAAAACCATTTCTCTATGTCATCACTTCAAAGTGGTGTATGTAATTTTCAGCAGCCCTTTCATCAGCACTGGCTGCTTTACCATGCCTAATTATGCTGTGAATCCCAGTTCTTCCTTTAAAATTGTGAAACCACTCCTTATTGGCAGGAAATGCTTCACTATTATCATTCATTGATAGATTATCCTTTGCAAGATCTGCATTTATAGCCCTAGCTTTTGCACAAAGTATAGACTGGGGCTATAAACTGCCATTGCCTTTCATTTATCCAGACCAATAATAGCCTTTCTGCCTCTTCTAACATTGTTGATTGTGACTTACTATTTTGAGCAGCACCTTTATCAACACTAGCTTCCTTATACAAATATTTTCTCTGTAAGACTTTCAAGATGGTGGATTTTGACCTGCTGCACATATTAACAAGACTGATCACATGAGCGCCACTTTCATATGTCTCTACAATTTCCTTCTTTTTGATCGAGATTGTTTTCTTTACCTTCCTTAGTTTTTTCTAGTTTTTGGGGGGCCATTTTGATAGCAGTAATTGTAGTAGCTATACAAAGCACTGACCAAAATCACATCCACAAGCACATGCATCTGGGCTCAGACCAATGCTTACATACACTTACATACTCTTTTCTGGCGTTGCAAGTCTTTGTTTACAACTACACAAGCACCCAGCATTCAGGTTGTAACTCAATACTATTCCAGTCATAACCAAAATTATTCATATGTGGGGCTGGTTATAACTCAAGGATCCACTGTATTTTGCAGTTACTTTATTTTTTAGGCAAAATCCAAGAGCAGTATTCCCAGGAGAAAATACAGAATTCTTGGTTAAACTTGAATTTAATTTAATTTGAATTTGAATCATTTTTAGTATCCATATGACTCAGATAATATGTGGAACATACTTATATTAAAAGATGATTTCATGTTTATCTGAAATCCAGACTAAACTGAGAGTATTGTATCTTTAATTAAAAATTTTAAGAGAATTACAGAATCACATGCAGTTTTATGAAACACTGCAGAGATACCCTTTTCTCTTTACCCATTTTCCCTCCATGGTAACATGTGGCATGACTTTATTGCAGAGGCATAAACAGGAAGCGTGACATCGATACAATCAAGACAGAGAGCAATTCTGTTACCAGAGTTATACCTTCTGTCGACCTTGTATAACCACATACTTCACCTCTCCCTCCATACTAAAACCCTGGAAACCACTATTCTATTCTCCACTTCTGAATTTTGCCATGCTAGGAATATTATCTCAGCAAACTCTTGGAGTGTGTATCTTTTTGAGACTGGAATTCTTTTTCATGTAGCAGTATTTTCTTGAGGTTCATCAAATTGTTTTCTGTATCAATAGTTCTTATTTTACTGTTCTATAGTAGTTGTGCATAATGCAGATATACCTTAGTTTGATCATTCACCCTTTAAGGGTATTTGATTTGTTTCCATTTTGAAGTGTTATTAATAAAGCTGTTATCTACATTCATCCAGGAAAAACACAAAACTATAAACAAAGAAAAACCAAAAAGGCTACACTCTGAAAAATTATAGGGTCACAGTCTTGTCTCTTTATCCAGGTTGGACCTTAGGATGCTGGGCTTCAAGATTTGAAGGAGATATAGTTTAAAGTCCTGGGTCAGGAGGGACCAAAATCTATGAGCTGCAGAAATGCAAGGTAGCATAATTACCTTCCTGCTTGAATGGGCTTTAGGCTGGGTTCCAAGGCTGAGTGGGTCCAAAGGTTATGCATCACTACAATGCAAGGTTATTGCTTGTTTTCCTGCATGGGCAGAATCTTAAGTACAGCTTTATGGCTGGATGAGGTGTCCAGGCAGGGAATGAAGTCAAATAGAACCTCCAACCATGCTTTTGAGAGCAGCCACCTCAGCTCTATGGTTGAGGTGTGTGTTTGCTGGTTTCTAATGGTTGGCCACCATTGCTGGCAGAAATAAGATGCAGCTGCCAAGATATGTACCTTAACCACTGTGAGCCCCATTCCCTACTTCGTGTCTGTCTAGCTACTTCCTGGTGTTTTAGTCCTACTGACTAACCCAGTCACCCCACCCGAAACAATACAGAAGTAGGCATCTAGGGGAAAAGCCCCAATTGCTGGGGAAACTGAATCTCTTTTTCCACTAGAGAAACCACAAGCCCAGGGAAATCCTGTCACTGTAGGCCTTGTGCCAGCTTGGGGGTGGAAGACCATGAACACTCTCAGTGTAAAACCGTTCCTCTTACCTATCTAGTGAAGGTTTTCATAGTTTTTATGGTTCAAGAAGATACCTCAGCCTCACTCCTGAGTTGTGGAATTTTCACAAAGGCCTTCCTATCTGCAGAAAATTGTTAGTTTTACTCTTGGGAGGAGAATGAACATCAGGATCCTCTTGCTGCTCTCTTGCTGATGTTCAGATAGGTACTTTTTTTTCCATTAAGTTTATTGGTACATTTTAGGTATAAAATACAGTTGCATTCATCATTGGGATCTTGTACCTTTACATGATATATCTTAGTTATTATTTTTCCCCTTCCCCTGCCCTCTGTTCACCCGTTTCACACTTCAATATTTGCAAAGACATTGTTTCCATTTTTTTCCCTTTTCTCATATTTTTTCTTTTCCCTTCTTTCCCTTTTCCTTTCCCCTACCCCTCTCACTTCCCCTACTCCTTTAGGCCTTTTCTTCCTATTGCACAATATAAATTATACATTGTTTTAAATACAATATCAAAAATTAGAGGACATTACCACAAATTTTACAGAATTTAAAAGGATATAGAAAGCATACTACAAAAATCTTTTTTTTTTTGGTACCAGGGATCGAACTTGAGTCCTTCCGCTTGTGAGGCAGGCAGCGGAACCACTGAGCTAAATCTCTGGCACAAAAATCTTTTTTAAAATAAATTTGACAACTGCAAAGAAGTACCTTGGAAGACAAAGTAATGAAACTGACTCTGGGTGAAATATAAAATTTGAATAGCACCTATTAAAGAAAGTATATTCCTAGCTTGAAAGTCTACCTATATGACAACAACAGGCTCATATATATTTTAACTGATGAATTATATCAAACATTTAAAGCAGAAAAAAAGAAGGAACACTTCCCCCCTTATTTTAGGAAATCAACATTGTGCTAATAGTAAAACTGAATAAAGTTAATAGGAGAAAAATTATGAACATAGATAAAAATTTGTTTAACCAAACAAACTATTGGAAGTCAGATTTGGCAGGATGTAGAAAGTGGTTTTGTTATAGGGATGGCAGTGTTGGTTCAGCATTGGAAGATCCACCTCCATAAGTCATCATTTTAAGGAAAGGAAAAAGCCATATGATCCTGTCATTAGTTGCAGAAAAAGTATTGAACTAAATTTCACAGCTGCTCATGGTAAAAGCTATCAGGAGACCAGAAGTAGAACAGAACATTCTCAACAGATAGGATATTACTCCATACTTCCAGCAAAAACGCCTTATATGAATGGAGAAGATACAATGCTTTTCCCTAAGGTGGGGAGCAAGAGCAAATATGCCTGCTCTTCATCTGTCCATTAAACTTTGAAACATAGCCAAAACTAAAATAGTCTGGCAATAAAAAGAAACAATTAGGATAGAATTGGCAATGAAGAAGTAAATTCTTTATACGTAGATGAAATGATTATCTACAGAGAAAATACTAAGAAATCTCTAGGAGGCCCTAGAACTTGTATTTGAATTTAGCAGGATTAGAAAACACAAGGTATATATAAAAATTCATGTCTATGTATACTTGCTGTAAATGAAGAATTGGCTATTGAAATTTAAAAGTTATGTAGGAGTACAAAGGACCCAGAAAAGTAAAAAAAAGAAAAAGAAAAAAAACAGTGTTGGAAGACATTTAGTGCCTAATTTTAAGACTTCCTCTAAAGCTACAGTAATCAAGGCAGTGTTGGCATAAGGAAAGACATATACATCATTGAAATAAAACAGAGAATCTAGAAATAGAACTACACATATATAGTCCACTGAGTTTTGAAAGATTATTTAACATTAACATTTCATAGAACATAAACTCAACCCAAGAGCAGAGGAAAAGATAGTGTTTTCAGCAAATGGTACTAGAACACCTGTTATCTGTATGTAAAAAATTAACCTCAACCCTTTATTTCCATACATAAAAATAACTTGAAAGGATCTATGAACCTAAATATGAAATACTAAAACTAGAAAACTTTAAAAAGAAATTATAAGGGAAAATGTTCATGAATTTAGGGTAGGCAAGGATTTCCTAGGTTACAAAAAACATAACGTATAAAAGAAAAAAAATTGATAAGTGAGATTCCATCAAAATTTAGAACTTTAAATGACATCATTAAGAAAATGAAAAGTAGTCCTTAAACAGACCATATTTATAATGCATATAACCTATATCCAGAATATACAAATAACTCTTACAGCTCATTAATAGACAGCCCAATTAAAAAGTAGACACAAGAAGATGATAAATAGCCAGCACAGCACAAGGAAATGTGTCCAACACTAGAATGAGAAAAATACTAATCAGTAAAATAACAAGATCATATTATACACTCATTAGGGAGATTAAGTTAAAAGTTTTAAAAGAACAAATGTCACCTTAGGCGTGAACCAGTTAGTAATACTGCTAATATGTGGGAGCAGCTCACCTCCTCTGCACTGAAGGGGATGGCAACCGGTGGCCTGGAAGCCTCCTCCTCCATGCTGGGAGAGGCTCCCTTCCTCTGCATTGGAGGAGGGGGTGGTATGGTACCCGGAAGCTTCTTCCTGGGTGCTGGGAGAGGCTCACCTCCTCTGCCTTAGATAGGTACTTTAAAGCAAGATCTCAGTGTCGATCAGACCACAAGAATGTCTAATCTCTTAAATATGATTTTTGAAACCCAATGTTTTACCAAACTAGATAGAAAATTGGTTTGGTAGAACTAATGGCTGGACACACTCAATAAACCGACCTATGGTAACTCCTGAATCAACTTTGACGAAGCCTACAGCATCACAGAGGGTAATGTTGAAACATTTCATTTCATTGTGTTTTAAACTCATTTATCAATGATTTCATTGGTTCAAATGAATTATGCTTTAGTATCTTCTGTCTACAAATTTGTATGATAACTAATGCAACTATGGATTCATTAAGCTTCAGTATTTTTATTATTCTATAATTATTGCCAATCCAGTTAAAAACTTAATTTTTGTTCTAACTTGGTTATTTAGTGATGTTTGGTGCTGTTATTCATGCCTTAGACTGAATTGAACTCAATACTTTTACTTCCTCATGGAAATTGCGTGCTAAATATTTTCTCTCTTGGTAGTGGTTTCTGAGGATCAATTCTTTTTTAGAGATGGAAAATTAAAGTATTAACAAAGTGGATTGTGAAAGTTTGATATTTCTGAAATCATTCATCCTAATCTATTTACGTGTATACCCAATCAATACAACAAATGAGAGCTTGTTAGTCTCATTGCAGAAAGAGACAATTATTTTTGGAATAATGTTCAACTACAACTGAGCTCTACTTGGGAGGCTGTTTTACTAGATTCCCTAAAGTCCTACTTCTGTGTCTCAAGGTGTTTCTTCAACATTAGGTACAGAGTTCACTGGACTGGCAAGATTTTAATATTTTGCCTGTTGTAACTAACTACTATGATAAAAGTTAGCATGCACATTTACATGGCTAATAGTTTTTAACATTTAGAAGAAAAACAAAATATTAACTGTGATGCAGAGACACTTGAGATTAGAGCTTTGAATGAGACTTCTTCAATTATCTCTATGCTTATATTAAATTGTTTTCTTTACATGAAACACTGAAAAGGATTGCTTTGAGTCTGTATTTCATTAAGTGTAAGGCTCTAAATTTGGGGAAAAGTAAAATATGTATTTGAGACAGAGATTGCTTTTGCTTTAATTTATCTGTTTAACATCTTGTATGTATTTGTTCATGCAGGAAAGCAAAATCTATGACAAAGTATCCTGAAATTTTTGGTTTCCAGAACACTCATTCTCCACATTAAGACATGATGTTTTACCTGGTTATTCTCTCTGTTTCCTTGTTCTTGATGTATTATAAGGAAAGTGATGGCTATGTCAATAAAATGGAGGGGGGACACAATACACATGGAGGTTTATGTTGCTGGTTACATTCCAAAAGATCCATTTAAGAGGTCAGTCACTGGAAAGATATATCTCATCACCTCATTTATTTCTGTGGAAAAGTGGCATGTCTCACAAATCTTTCTCTTGGTTCTACTCCTTGTGGCGGCAGAGGAAAGGACCACTGGCTTATCTTGCCAAACAACAATCAAAAGCTAGCTAGGCATGTCCAAAAAAGAATTGTTTAAAAACAGTCTAATAAAAACGTTCAGATTAGCAGGTTTTAACCTCCACTTCCACTATTTTGGTTTTTGTTGATGAACAAGAATGATTCATTTGAAGCTGGCATGCATTGTTATTCACCTGGTTTTCTCAGCCTCCACCACTTTATTTTCCAAATAACTTGCTGAGTCTGACTTCCATTTGACATAGTTACTGCTTTGGATGACTGAAGATTTATAAGAGAAAAGAATGAGTCTCCTCCTTCTTTCCTGAGATGTTCCAACAGTGAAAAACCACCTGCTGAGAAAGTCCTCTAGCTCACAATTTCGATCTAAATTACAATAATTTACTTAGACTTTCATACAGGAGAGGAACAAAACACATGACCTGGTATTTTCTCTTGTGTAAAATAAAGATGATCAAAATGGAGAGACACATTTAGACAGCAGCATTTCATTTCCAGCCCTTGGAAAAGTGACACTCTTACAAATATGAGGATTTGAAGAATCAATGAAGTTCCTGGTGCTAATAATTAATGCCATGATTTATCACATGTAAAATGAGAAGAAGTGTGGGGAAAAAATGTGATGGGGCATCCTCCTGCTTGAACATCAACATTTTCTTATTTGTCATTATTTCTATGAAATACAGATATATTAATTCCCAATACAAAAATCAAATATATAATATATATAATAAAAGTGAACATCTGAATAACATAATCTGATTAGACTTCAAATGATAATTTTAATATAATTCAGGTTTAATTCTAATCCCAAGTCTTGGTGTTTGTTTAATTTTGAAGTTATAGAGAGCTTGGTGGCATGACAATCAGTAACACTGACCTCTTCGTTAAGTTCCTTCATATAACCCCTTCTCCCTTTTCTCCCCTCGCAATAC
This sequence comes from Heterocephalus glaber, assembly GCF_053883595.1. NCBI lineage: Eukaryota > Metazoa > Chordata > Mammalia > Rodentia > Bathyergidae > Heterocephalus > Heterocephalus glaber. The sequence goes on from NW_028258463.1 coordinate 4,695,417, forward strand.
TATGATTTAGTGCTAGGATTTTTTAATGGGAAAATATATAAAATTCACCTTCTCCAGCTACTGTGTAACAGCTGCCATTCCAAGCCAACTCTGACAGCAATCACCTCAAACCAAACACATTTTGGTGTGCATGAAGAAGATGTTTGCATACTGTGCTGCACTGTGAAACATTAGCTCTATTGTCCTTTATCGTCAATCTCTGGAAGATGAGTTGTGTGCGTGTTTGTCTTGAAAGATTCTGGAGCTGTTTTGCAATTACTGCAAAGCAGAGGAATACTAAATGAAGGTGGAAAATCATGCCTACATGTGGGGACATATGGCCTTGGCATGTAATTCCTGGAGCTGTGAGATTGCATGGTTGTGTGTGTGTGTGTGTGTGTGTGTGTGTGTGTAACAGAGAAAGAGAGAGAGAGATTGTTCCCTGCATAGCAGTTGCTATTAAGGAAGCAAAAGTGCTTATTAATACATTTATAGGATTGTTTTCTTTCTTCTCCAGTTGCTAGAAAACTGCTGATTAGAACATAGCTTTATCTCTATTTCTGTAGTAACTATTCTCTTTACACTCAGGAATTCTTAAACAAATAAAAAGTTACCTTATTGGTAGAAGTGTAGTCAATGGGCCACATACATCAGTATCACTGCACAACTTGATAGAAGTGTACAACCTCAAGTCCTACCCCAGACCTACTAAATACAAATCACATTTTAGAGAAAGGTCCTACAGTTATCTCCATTCATGTAAGATGTGAGAAGTATTTTTGTCCCTCCAGTTTACAGATGAAAAGATATAGAAGTTATTATACATGTGCCAAGTTACATAGATAATTGTGTAATTGGCAGCAGAATGGGATGTAGAACGCTGAAGTGGTGTTGTAAACAGATTACCCTGGTTCAAATCAGAAATATGCTATATGTTAACTTTTGTTTGTAAGCAGAACATATACTGTGACCTTGCCAGGATCAGCTTCCTCTTTTTTGAAGTGTGAAAAACTTTAGGTAGCATTATAGAAGCAAACAACCCAATCAAACACAAAACTTCGAACAAATGAGAAAAGGGTGAATGCGTGGTGTTATTTAACCCCACCTTGAAAGGTAGTTATGAAAATTATATGGAATGACATATGTGAGTGTTTATAGTACCATTTAAATGTTTTCCTGATTCACAGCGTGACACATTTCCTTAGACAGAGAACATCTTCCCCATAGGCAAAATATAGATTTAACCAATGTTTCTTTGGAGCCATGTTGGCCACAGTTACCAAAGAGTGAGAGCAAGAGAAACAGACGGAGAACTTCCAGCAATGTTCTGTTTTCCTGTAGAGAAAAAAGGAGCATCTATGTTTAGATTGTATTTTGCAGATCCTTTCATTTTGTGAACAAATGATCCCAACAGGCATAGAAATCCAGGTAAGTGAAAATCTAGAAGAGCTTGGAGAATTAGAGAAAATTCCTCTACAGCAAGGACTGGCATGGATCATCTTGGTATGCAGTAGTGACTCGGACTTGATTCATTCCACACAGTTATCTAACAATTATTGCATGGCAAACACTACGTTGATGGCTAAAACACAAACTTTGCCTACCAAAGCTTCCCATATGACATAAAATAATATAAACCAAAACAAGTAAGATTCATTTCAATTGTGCAGAAATTAAAGAAATGTACAAAGTCCTCTGAGAACAAAGAAGGAATCAGAATAAAGTTTTTCAAAGCGATTGCACTTGATTAGTCTTAATGAAATTTGGCATTATATAAAAAAGCAGTTTGCTACTCAAATGGCAAGTTCTCCTGCTTTTCCCCATCCTGTATCTCCTCTCTTCCCTCCATGTTTTGCTTCTGTTCCCTCTTAGAAATTTAATCCAACAGTATAACATGAAACAATCTATTGCATCATTAGGGCTAAAGTCAGAATTTGTGAGACGGTATGAAGACCAACCTATTTCTTCTCTCCATGGGAATAGCTAAGTAAAAATAAATAATTAACTTTATTTCAGTGAACTCTCAGATTTTAAATGAACTGGCATTCAGTTGTTGGGGTTACATCAGTGAATAGCTGGGTCAGTCTTTGTCTTTGTCTTTGTCTTCTCTCCAACAGTTAGACATTCATCCTCCACTCGCAAAGTTGGCTTCAGAAACTCAAATTATGAACCAAGCCTAAGATTCATTTTTAATGATAGGCCAGATATTTCAACTAAAAGCGAAGGAGATAATTTGCATATATGAAAGTTTTATTAGTGAATTTTAAATGTCTTTTCAATAAAAAATAAGACATCATTTCATCACTACATAAACAAAATTCCTCTCCAAATTCACCTAGAAGAATTATCATACAATTCATCTTAAGTCTTCTTGTCTTGTTTTTAATTTGTGTGCTGTGATGTCTTCTGCTTTGTAATCAATTTATAGAAATTAACATGCTATACATTATTTCTAAGCTTTTGCTTATGATATTTAAATATCTGTATACATCATTGTCTTAGTTACTTTTCTCATTGTTGGGGCAAAATACTGGACACCCAAGGTTAAGGGAGGAAATGTTTATTTGGCTCACAGTTTGTAGAGGTTTCAGTCCATCATTGGCTGGCTCTAAGGCAGGGTGGCATGGCAGACAGGCATCGCAGAGGAGGAATAGTTCATGGCAGGCAGAAGATAGCAAACCAAGCAAGTGACAGCCACAACTCTTTCCATCCCTTATATTTTATCCAGGCTACTTAAAGCAGGTAGCACTCACACCCTTAATCCTAATTCCCTTGATCCTAGCATTGCACCTTGAATCAACCCCGGTATCACACACTCTAGATCCAGCTACCTCTGAAAAAGCCCCACCTATGACTACATGAGGCTTTGGAGGGACATCTAGACACATGCCATAACAATCACTTATCATCTTGATTTATACTAACTTTGTCAACAAACTAAAATACTATACAAAATTGAATAAAGATAACATATTTTTATTTTACAATGAAAAATATTTTTTGTCATTTCCTTCTTCACATGGACATTCATACTGTATTTATAAATAAAACCTATATTCTATATCTTACTTTAAAAGTTTATTTTAAATGAAGATAAAATAAATATTAAACAATACTTTATGAGTAAAACAATTTGAGCCATGAACCAATACCAAATTATTTTGCAAGCTCAATTTTAATGCTAATTTTCTATTCGCTTAAGTTGTGAATTGTTAGAACATCTCATTAGTAATTTAAAACATAGTTACTTTTGTATTTCTCCTTTCAACTTAATGTGAGCTGTTACTTCACCAACACAATTTTATCATTGAAATATACTATATTAACACATCATTTTTGACAGTTGGTGAAGATAATCTTTACTTTGTAGTTTCTAGTCAGCATGTTAAATAGTAGCTGACAGTGAAGAACACATATTTTTATTGTATAAATTGTTAAGAAATGTAATATAAAGGAAACATTCTGGTAAGTGTTCCCAGTTTCCAAAATTTAATTTAAAACTTAACTGAAAATTCATTCATAATTTTTTTTTTATTCATTAACTCTATTGGTTCATTTTAGGTATATAATTTGATGACATTCATCAATGGGAATTTGTACTTTTACAGGATATAGCTTGGTTTTTATTTTTATTTTAAAATGTTTTTATTTTTTATTTTAATGTAATACAAGTAGATATTAACAAAAAATATAAAAGCTGTTCTATGAAAAAATAATTTTCATAACAAATATACTTAGAGAATAACAATGGTAAATACACTGTGTCATTTTAAAAGAATATATTTTAATTTGCTAATCTATCTCTCATTCCCTAATAATATTACACCTTTTTGCATAAAACATTTTAATTATTAACAAAGCATCTCATGCTCAATATAATTTTGAACAATTTCTTCCTATTTCACAATATCTATTATATTTTTTGGTCCTTATTTACACTTTCAGTTTTTCACACCAGAGAAACAATGTGATATTTACACATGTGTGTTTGATTTATTTCACTTAAGAGTATGGTTTCAAGGGGCATCCATTAACCTAGAAATGTCTCAAGTTTATCCTTCTTTATTGCTGAATCATACTCCATTATATCAAAAAACCACATCTTTTTTATTCATTCATCAGTTGATGGATATTTGGGTTGTTTCCAAGAATAATATCTTTTAATATATTTGCTGCCAGAGAAGTTGTGCCTACACATTAACTTGGGGAAAATCAAACAAAAGAAAGAGATTAAAATTAGTCTATCAAGACACTAATTAGAAAAAAAATTCTAACTGAACCTGAGGCTCTAAAGTACTCTAAGTCCATGTTAAATCAAATATATAAGCATATAATTAATAATAGCTATTTTTGTCTTTTTCCACCTTTCATATATACCCATGAATTGTTTTAAAATAAATCCACTATGTTATGTACATTTTGTAATGTGTTGGTATAAGAATTTAAGGTAATAAGATCCAATAAAAATCTGATTTGATGATTGTCATTCTTATTTTTAGTGAATGATTAACTTTTTATTGAGAATGATTATTATCTGAAAAGTATAATACCTTGAGAGAGAACTCAGGTCTGTGTTAAAAACCAAAAGTGAAGAAGCTAAATCCAGAACTGGACTATCAACAGATGAGTGGGCAAAGAAATGTGGAATTCATACACAATGGAATACTACTCTGCCATAAAGAAGAATAAATTAAGTCATTTGTAATAAAATGGATGCCCAATGAAACTGTACTGTTAAGTGTAAAAACTCAGACACACAAACTTAAACATTGAATATTTTCTCTTATATGAAAAACAAAAATATAAAGGGCAAAAATAAAAGATAGATAATAGAAAACAGGGAAGTAGAGTTTTGCAAAAGGGAAGGTGATCAAAACATGGAAGGAGGGGGAATAGAGGAGAAGGAATGAGATATAAAAAGAATTAATATGTGTTATGTACATGTATTAACTTCCTATGAGGAATATAATCATTGTGCACTGCAAACATGTACAGTAAGAATAAAACTTTTTTAAAAAGTGAAAGAGCAGCATTAGGGTAAAAATTATTCAGTAGGGCCTTGGGAGTTGATGGTTACAACTCATGAGTTCTGTCTTTCTTTTTTACTTCCTTGTATGTTGTATTTTTACCCTGTGACCTGATGTATAGCAAGAATCAGGAGCAAATTTTGCAGCGTGGCCAGAAAGAAACTGTCTGTAAAGTTGGAGCCAAATAAAGCATGGTGGCTAAAAAGATTATCATTAAAAAGAGACACAGGAAAATAGGAAACATGGCTTAAAGACATCTCAGGAATCACCAAGACCCTACCCAACACAGTCTCAAAGGTGACAAATTATAAACTTTTCCTTTGCAAAGATAGCCCCTGAGTATCTGCTGGAGATGGGTTCCTCAAAATGCATTTCACCATTCTAGCCATCCAGGCACTCAAAGGCCTCTACAAATATGGTTCACAGGGACCTGGCTCTTGCTCCCAGTAGTGGCAGACTTTGATATCCACATGGTGCTGGCTTTATAAGCATATAGAATGCAAGAGCTATGGGATCAGAGAGGCTTCCACCGAGATTTCATAAGAAGGCCTGGAAAGCTAGGCAATGTGCTCAAGGATAGCATTAAGCTGTGAGAGGAAAGCCAAATGTGCAATGGAGACCCCAGGAAGCTGAAGATGCCAGGACTATGGAATGTGTACTGAGGAAAACCACAAGTAGTGAGCACATCCAGACCAAGAGAGAAGCCATGTGAGCTACAATCAGCAAGGCCAGAGGGGTAGTGCCACCTAAACTCTTTGGAGTACGCTGGATGCTAAACATGGAGCATAGGGTTGCACACTTGATTTGTTGTGATTTCTTTCTGTCCCATTATTCCTTCTTTTTAGAGTGGAAATGCTCATCTTATTCCATTGTACATTGGAAATATTTAACTTTCTTGTGGGTTTTCATGGGGTCTCACATCTAAGAGTTTGCCTTGATTCTCACAGAACAATTTTGGATGTAGACTTTTCAGCAATGCTGGAACTTTTAAGACTTTAGCAACTCTTAGAGCTGGAAAAGTGTGCTTTGCATAATGAGATGAACATGATCGTTTTGGGGAGCAGGGGAAGAATGTTATGATTTAGATCTAAAATGTACTCCAAATGTCTCATGTGTTTGGAAGGTGATTGGATCACATGGCACTATACTCATCAGTGGATAAATCCACTGATGTGTTCACAGCCGACTATGCTGTTAAGAGGTGGGGCCTGATCAGAAAATGCAGATCACTGGGAGTCTGATGTGGAAAGGTATGTTTCTGTCTTCAGCTCTCTCTCTCTCTCTCTCTCTCTCTCTCTCTCTCTCTCTCTCTCTTCCTTGCTAGCATTACATAATCAGCTTTCATCTACAAGGTGTTTTCACCATGTGCTTTCTGCCTTGAACCCAGCCAGCCATGGACTAAACCCACTGAAACCATGAGCTACAGTAAACTTCTCCTCTTTTAAATTGTGGGTTTGGGGTATTTTGACCCTGCAAGGGAAAAATGACTAATAGAACAATCTTAATGTCTTAACCATTCACTAGGGACAAATTATGGAGCTTCTAATTGGTTAGCAATTATTGAGTTATAACTAGCTAAACCCTCATCAGTCACTCACTCAATGATGTTATGTTAACTTTATGATGTTATTTAAAGCAAAATAGTCCAACATTGACCATTACAGAATTAATTCAATGACACAATGCAATCAAGTTTCTATGAATTTTTAATCTTTCTCTTCTGTTTCTCTCTATATTTTGATTTTTAATCATCAGACTTATTTCATGGTTGCAAGGTATTTTCCTAGCTTCTTGTAACCTTAGTCTCACATATTTGTGTTCAAAGCATGAAGGAGAAAAAAAGCTTTCTATTTGTGAATTCTCTCACTTTATCTAGAAAAATGTCTTTCTCAAAACACACAGAAATTTCCTATCTCCACTATGCCTAATCCTTGAATCACAAATACCTATTCCTTTTCTGTCTCTTAAACGTTAGTGATTATGCTAAGGAATGCAGCCATTTGATAATTTTTGTATATTTTTTCCATTTGAGTCCATCTTTCTTTAACATAACTTTTTTCTCTCTAACTCAGTGACTCACAGATGTACCACTCAAGCTCCTGTTTCTCTTTCAAGTTCAGTCTCACAGGCAATTGTCTATGGGAAAATCCAGGAGAAGTCCCTGCACTCTCAAACACATTATGATCAAACAGTTCTCATCATCAACCTCCAGCCCATTTGCCTTCTTCCTTTTCAGTGAGTCATCATCACCTCATGAAAGGGACAGATGCCCCTTCTTCTGCCCTTCAATATTGACTTGTTTACCAAGGGTAGTTCAACATACTTTGTATAGATCTCAGGAATCTGTATATGTTTTTATGTAATTACTTCCACTGCCCTGAAACAGGACTTCATTGTTTTCCTTCTCTTGAACTATTTCAATAGCTTCCAGACTTGTCTTTATATCTGTAGTCACAGTCTACACTGAAGTTTTCTGCACCTTTCTGCCAGGGTGATATTTCTAAATTGTAATTTGTGTTATAGGGCACTCTTCTTCAAATTTTGAGGGCCTCCTGGGAATGTCAAGAGAAATTCCAAAATCCTTACTGTGTATTGTAAAGCTCATCTGAGTTTGACCCTCTTCTAGTTTTTCCAGCCATAAATTCCTTCCATATGTGCATATATACTTTCTTCATGAAATTATTTTTTATTTTTGGTATGTAGGAAAATTATTTGTATTTGTTTAATAGCTGTTTTCTCTTTGCTTGAAAAATCATTTCCTACTTGGTCTTCTTGCATAATTGATGCTAGGAAAAAATAACCTTGAATAAACCTACTATGTTTCTTTCCTTTTCTCTTGTAGAATTAAGTATTAATTACACATATTGCTATTTCAAATCATCTAATTATTATTTGCATGTTACCATTTATATAAATTTAAAGTCCCCCTGTTTTATAAATACATGTTAATAACTAACTTGTCCTATTATTGTTTATAAATATATGATATTAAGAAATTAGTCACAGTAAAAGCTTTGGTGGCCAAAAGACACTAAGGGCCTATTTTTGCTACTGACCAGCTTTGTGAAGTTAAGAAAATTATTAATATCTTAAGCTTATTTTTTCAGTTATTAATCATGTAAGAATAAGTTACCTGTTGGGAATGAGGATATGTATTCATCATTTCTATTTCTATTGAGGAAAGGAAGCTTGATGTTTACTTTGTATGGATAAAAGTCATTGAGGAAAGACTACCAGCTACTCTGTCACTTCATTTATTCTTCCTGAGATAAGAGAGTCCAATCTGATTAGCAAGTGAAAAAAATTACACAAGCTTTTCCATCTCAAAATTTTCTTGGTTCTCCACAGCCATTTTGTTTCCGAGTGGCAAATGTGCTAGTTTGTTGTCTGCCGTGCTTGTTGTAAACATAATGGAGAAAGTACTACCACTTTTAAGAGAGGCCTCGTGTTGTCCAATTCAGCCAATGACTAGGACAGAATTCCAATTATATTTAAGCTAAACATTAACTATACCTTTTGTTCACAGGCCTAAAACTATTATCATTCAATCAGCTTCATCAGGATTAAAAATGATACTGTGCTTTCCATATGCCCTAGTCTTGTATACTACATCTCATTTGATTCTGAACTTGGACAGAAACATATTGTACCTTCATTAAATCCCCCCATCTTTGTGCAGATTATTGTACTGATCACATAAGAAAAATGTAATTAAAATGCCTATTCCAAGTTACAGTACATCCTTTGAGCTAAGTTACTGTTATTCTCATTAAACATAATTGAACATTTTCTATACACATTTTTAGTAGCAAAAGTCACCCTTAATATCAAAATGGATATCAATGGAAATATTATGGTTACTTCATCAATAATAGTATGCCCTCAAGAAAGCACTGATCTGATTTCGTGATGGCAATGTGTATTTGGAACTTGCCAGACCACAGGTGCTAAATGCTTTCTGAACCAATCATCAGGACAGTGGCTCAAGGGTTAATTGTCATGTGGATAATTTGGTAGAGTGGAAGAGGTAGAATCCATGAGAATCCACCCTTGGATAGGTGATAATTAGATTCACTTCCTCCTGAAATTAATATTTCTCCACCAGGATGTGTTTTTTAAAGTTGCACAAGTATTGTACTACTTCTCTGTTGTGTCCTTCAATTTTTATTATTTTTTCTGTTGCCCCAAACTTGGACATATTTCTATCATTCGATACTATGAACATCAAGTGCCTCTGGCAGTTATCACTTTTAAGCAGCCTTTCCTATAATCACCATCAGGAGCAGTAAACTCATAAAAAGTGTCAAAATGATGGATGACTCTCCCCAGCGACCTTTGATGCCTCCAACATACTGGGCTGTGTGGAGACGGGAAATGAGGAATCACACATAAAGCAATTTGGAGCAAGGGTGTGCAGAATCCTTCTAACCAAAACCCAAAAAGCTCTTTTGTTATTAAAAAATAAAATGAAATGAAAAAAGAAACAAATGAGGATAACAGAGGTTGTTTTAAATAAATATCACTAGGATGTTCCTTTACAGAAAAAGAACCATTATCCTCTAAAGCCACAAGATGAGTAAAATAAAGAAATGAATGTTGTCATTGACATGTACTATGTGAAGGTCACAATGCTTAGGATGTTCTCCTCACAATGGCTTGAGAATGCATGTATTATCCTCCCTCTTATTAATATATCCTGATACTGAAGCATAGGTAAATTAAGCAACTTTCCAATGTTACCAGCAGATAGGTTTGAAAAACAAAATTCAACACCAAAATATCTCATTCCTGGGTTGGTTTTGGAGATTCAATGAGTATACATTTGTGGAAACCTAAAACAATATCTGGCAGAATCCGTGGTCATATTATTATTGTTATAGCTCTTCCTAAAACATTTGACTGAGAATCCGTCAAATATTAGAATATATAATCATGGTTAGCAGACACTTAAGGAATGCCTACTTTGGGCCACAATATGAGAGTCTAAGTCAGCTTCCTGTCCTCAAACTGCATACCATCTATACAAGATTCTTATATGAATCTATGTTCAAACATTGTGAAAGAATTAGAATTTGTGATCAATCTTGGGTTATATCTTCATTAGTGTGCAAATACACTCCTATTAGCTTTGATGTTATATTGCTCCTACACACACCAAAATCTAAATCCCTGCTCAATTTCCCATTTTTCTCATATAGTTCTGGAAATTCCCAAGGGACAATCACTGAAATCCTTGAACAACATGAATTAGCTTGTTGCTGTCCTTTTCTACTAGGCTTCCATTCCTCCTCCACTGTGTTCCACAAATATGTATCTAAATGTCAGATGCTACTGTTCTCATACATCACTACCACTCCTAGCCACCCAGTCTCCCTGGAGCTTCCGAAACTGCAGACTGTTTTGGGTCAGAAATAATACTGTGTCACTCAAGTCCTGACAGAGACAGAGGTAAATCTGTTATCTGCAGCTATGGTGAACATTCATCTTTCTTCACAGGCCCAGCCATACCTCCTGTGATTGGGCTGTAGACTAGAATCATGTCCCCACTCTCTTATCTGTGTTTATCCATGACTTCATTTATCCAGTACTGATACATTGCCTATGCCTGACCCAGAGAAGGCCTCATAATAAGTATTTAGTGAATAAATGTCCTGTGCTTAGGAGAAAAGGTAGAAAATGTAAAGTAGAGACACATTTTGAACAGTTAGAGCTGTGGATGTGAATTGTCTCTTCCATTCTTATAAAAGTCCAGTTGCTGACTGACAATGGAGAAAAGAGTTGATTACCTAAAGCTTTCTTGGAGAATTTCACAGGAAAAAGATTGATTTGTACCATAAAAATGGAAATGTGAAGCTTCTTTATGGGTTTATAACCCCTACAGCTGTAAGGATATGCAAGAGGTTGTGACCTGCAATTATAATTATGGTTGCCATCAAACTATGAGAAGGAGGTCAGCCACTGTAAATACTATGTAGGCTATAATGACATGGAAATGACTTTTAGAAGACCTATTTAAAGGGAAGGAAGTGTAATCTGAATTTTTTAAAATGAAATTTTAAAAATGGTTGAGGACACATTTCACTGCCATCATACATCCCTCAAATTATACCATTTTTTTGGTGATTGCTAATGTTTATAACCCTAAAACAGCACATTATTCCAATCCACTCATGTTTGATGTGAACTATGAGGCCTAAAACTAATACTGTACTACATTCTAACCTATAAGTCAAATTTCTTTCCAGCCCTCCAAATATTGAAATGTGAAGTGTAAAAGTATAACACACTCATATTCCTTTATCAGTGATCCTCTTCAAGCAGTTAACATGGTCTATCTTGTATTATATTATATTTACTTCATCTCTCCTATTTCTTTTTATAGTAGAGAAGAAAACAAACAAGGAGAATCTTAATCTTTAGCTCCTGCCTCCACACCTATCAAAGGTGTGGACTCACATATCCATTTATAGTTTACTCATTTATCAAACCAGAAAATGATACTTCATCATAATATTGCACCAATGGAATAAGTAATATATTTGAAAACACAAAAACATTACACTGAGTCATAGTAACTAGTATAGAAAAATTTCCTTTCCGTCTTTTTTTCCCTAGAGGAAAGTATCTTTCTGATTTATCTTAATTTCTATTGTTAACATTCAGTCTTGTACCTAAGAAGTGTCTGGTTTAATAATATTTACAGACTGAAAAAAAGAAAAAAACCCTACTTTCTGAAGTCCAAGAAAAAGCTTAACAGCAGTATTCTCTTTAGAACTCTCTGTAAGTAGAGCTGCAGTTTAGAATTGATGAAATTTGGGACCATTCTTCTGTACTTACACACTTTATATGATATCACTGCGAACTTATGAGAACTTAGTATAAAACTCTATTAAAATTTTAAATTGAATGTACTACCCCAGAATTCCGGAGTATTTTTATTGACTCATTTCCATTTGTTTAGTGGGAAAAAATCAGCAAAAGATGGTAGCTTTTTTTTCTCAGAACTCTGAACTAATTATGATAATTTATTCTGGAATCAAAATGAATTTAACATGTGAATAATTTACTGAATCCAAACTATGGCTCAGAAGAGTATAGTTTCTGAAAATGCAGTATCTATAGAGAGATGATATGCTGGTCAACTACATAGGCAAAAGGATCATTTAAGTCAACTTGCAGTACACATAGTTTAAATGTTATATTATCTGGAAACTTACTACGAGATATTAATTATTCAGTAGAGGCAATATGCAAATTTTAATATTTCCTTGTAAGTATCCTTACTGACATTTAAATGAATTTTATATATTCACAGTTTTACTACTACGAGACATCTTATATAATGTAAACTATTAAAATGTGGCTATGTGTGCTTCTTGTTTGTTTATAGACCAGAAAGCTCACTGCATGCTAATGCTACTTATTTTTATTAATAATAATATTGAAGAAAAAAAGACCAACATCCTTTCTGTTAGAGAAGATTCTTTCTTGTTTATATGTCTGTGAAACTTATGCTATAGAAAATAGGAGTTGCTCTAATATTCAAATTAATCTCTGAAAATTACATTTTAATTAGTTTATCAGAAAAGTCAACCTCCATGCAGGTATAGTTGATGACATAATCCAATCAAAGCAGTTTTGATATTCCAACTGAATTATAGTTATTAAAACAAAAAGCTTTGTTATGGGTTTCATGTTAAATGCTAAGAATATGAAGATGAATAAGATACAATTTCTGCAGTTGAGCATCTTATAGAACTGGCAAGATATAGAACATATATTACAACCACCAAACCTGATTGTTAGTTCCATATTAAAGAAACTACTGAAGAACTGACATGTAAGTTTAAACAATATTTTTTTGAAAAATCACTAAATTTTAAGACTTTTATAAAGTTTAATTATTCCTCTGTAAAACAGCCTCTTCATGAACAAGCAGTCAAACGCATCTATATTCATTGAGGAGAAACTATGGGGAATTGGGATTTTGACCTGATGAGAGAAACACAGAATTTAGCTTCCTGTTGTATTCTCCAAGGATAGTTGCAAAGTTATGTGGATAGGCAGCTTGTCTTGGTAATAGTGTCCAAGTGTAGAAGTTGAGTGCTTAACAAAAATGACAAAAATTGTAAAATGATAACTTCTCTCCATAACTTCTGCCCATTCTCTTCTGAGAACTCTTGCAGTACACATAGCCATCTGCCTTATAACAGCCCTCCTTGATCTATGCAAGTTGAGGCAGAGAAATGTATTGCAAGGCATATTTTTCTCTCTTCTTTTCCCCTCCTTCTAGTCTATTCCATTTAATACTTATACCACTCAAGTTTTAAAGCTTTACTCTGAAATTACATAGCTAACTGGAGACAAAAGATACCCTCTGCTCCCTCCCTGTGAACCATGGGAATCAGAGATTCACCACAGGAAATGAGAACATTCACAGCTTGTACGCTGGCCAAGCACACAGGTCATTATGAATGCCAGGAAACTGTCCCTTCACTTTGGCCGAAGAAAGAACATAATAAAATAGAAAAAAACCACTGGAAGACAGACTCTCATTTTACTCAAATTTCATTTTTGTGAATGTTTCAAAAATAATCCTGACAAAGGAAACTCCCAATTTTTATCCACCTGCCCCAATGAACCCAGGATTAAAGATGTCAGAGTGCTAATGAAAGGGGCTGAGTGAAGGAAATGATAGAGTGAACAATGGAAGTCCTTTTTAAACACAGCTTTCTATAAACCTTTGTAGGAATCCTCTCCACTCAAGACCGAATCAAAAAAGAGTAGCTTGTTAAATCTAAATACTGCATTTGGAGTTGTTATGGTTATATTAGTGAAAAATAATTATAGAGTCTATTGTATATGAAAATGAGGGAGTTTTGTAAGTAATCTGTTCTAAGCATGGAAAACAGGCAGCTTTTAACAGTAATTACTATATTTTGGATGTGGTTTGCATAAATGAAGATACACACATGCCTAAAATCTTCCTGAACAGAGATACTTATACACATAGGTTTAGATATGCAAATCACTGATATTTGTTAGGCAGTGTACACCGGCCACAGTTTTTCAGGCATTATGTAATTTCAATCTTATTCTTTGAAAAAAAATGTTGTCTTCATCTAGTAGTGGGTACAATCACTTTATTTACATGAGCTTGCTTGAGAATATAGAGGCACATAGATTATAAATGTATCACCTATTTACACACACACAGGCACACACAGGTGTATATACACTAGTGCCAATTCATGTCTCCAGAAGCAGATAGGGATGCAGTTTGGGATTCTATATGTTTATTAAGAATCAATGTCTGTGAAGGGAAAACCTAAGAAAGAATGGAAGCTAGCTGTGCTTTGTTTTACATGCTGAGGAAAATTTTGATTCTGGTCCAACGAAGCAGTAAGTAGTTTGACATGAAGCATAAAAATGTCCTAAATCTAGGCAAAATGACTGCAGCTTTCTGCTCTCACCTCAGTCTCTAGATTTGAGCTTCCTCTAGAAGGGCATGCCCTTGGGCACTGTGGTTCTCTACAACTGGGTAGACCTTGAAGGAGCTAACATGTGGAGGTTGTCTACTGACTGAACTCCCCGTGACTGAGCAACAAATTCTTCCAGAAGAAAGGTTTAAAGGGCACATGGGTGTCTATACCACACCCCACATCCCTCTGCAGACACATATAGTGCTTATATATAGGCATGTTATGCTCTGTTTCACTGTATCAATGTGTAAAACATTTAGTAATGTGACATGCTTGTTTATTTTGTTCTGCTCTCCATTTTGTTCTTTGACAAACTGCTTTTCCCTAAATGCATGTTGATTGCTTAAAATTACAAGTTGGAAGTAGATATTTCCCACTAAATTTGTCAATTAAGGAAAAAATAATTTCAGATGATGTGTGTGTCCAGATTTTTAATGACAAGTTTCTGTACTTTGTGTACCACTTAAAAATAAAGCATGGCTCATTTCCATTCATTCATCCACAGGGATGAATGAATTCCCATTTGAATTTAGTTGATTTTACTAGACTGTGGACTGCTAGAAACTGGATCCCATGTCAAGGTATAACAAAGCTTGCAGCAGTCATTGAAGCATAAACAGGGATCCATATGAAAAGTTAAAGAAATCTTAAAATTTAATGCGTATTACCATAATCTGAAAGGCTTATTAAAAAGCAAATTATTACACCTCACTCACAGAGTTCCTAAAGAATTTGCATTTCTTAAAAATATCTCAAGTGATGATGATGTCTGCCTGGAAACTGCACCTGAAGTACCGTTGCTCTCAAAAGGTAGTATGAGAAATGAATATAGAGTAGTAAAATTGTCATATGAGAGTATATTGTTCTAATGACTTTATGGATTGAAACTATGGAAAAATATCACTTAAAGTCAAAATCCTACCTAAGGTAGGAGATAGCTCAGGAATCAACTGGCAGACGGTCTCTAATTGCAAGCATGAAATGAGGTATTTGAACTGTTGTTGAATCAAATGAAGCTACCCTAAGGTAATGTATATTCACTTGAAGCAAGGAGCTTGGAGAATTTCCCAATGTAGAGGTATTTCCTGAAAAACTATCTTTTTTGTGAAAGTCCATCAAGAGTCCCCGTAATACCCCTAGGCCACGACTTTCACGGGTTTTACAAGTCAATCTTCCATTCTTCTCCAATATGCAAATCAACCCAATTGAAGCGGTACCGAGAGCAGTTTCAATGTCTCGTTCTCAACAACTAGAAACACTAACCCACTTGTCACTGGATCTCCTTCACTTTTAGTGTTGTAGCCCATCCGTGTATGGGGTGCTTTCCACCCTTCCATAATAACATTTCTACTGCTTTTCCCTGTCACCAGCTCTTGGTTAGAAATATTCTTTCTAGTAGTTATCAATCAATTGAAAATATTAGAGAGAATAGGTCGGTGATACTGACATCTTTCCCTGGAGTCTTCATAGACTTGGTCCATCCTCTCCTCGTTGACCTCTTCTGACCCACAATTACATACTCTTCCGAATTCCTATAGAATATATCTACAATAATAAAAAAGAAGAGGGACATAAATCTCTAGTTGTACTCCTTTTGGAGGCATACCTCTTCAGCTCTTGTTGATGAATACCCCTTTGCTTTGCCTGCACTGTCATCTAGAAATTGGTTGATTAAATTGTAAGATGTCTCCCTTCCTCTGGTATGAGGAATGTGTTGTCTCTGTAATATTTGTTAATGTGACAGAAATCTATCAGGCAAAGTATCCATTTGAACATAATTAAAGGTGGCCATTTATTGTAGGATATCCATATCATTTCAGACTCATTTATCACAGATAATTTCAATGGATGATCATGCATGCTATGAACTAACCGAGGCAAAGCTGAACTATCTGCTTGCATCCATTAACACTGACTTCAAATGCCTCAATTTTTTGTAATTACTTAAGGTGACAGAACACCTGCCCTTCCCCTTAACCTAGGTGGTATTATAACCTATGTCATATTGTAACCTATGTGGTTTCTCCATTTTTATTGTTTCATTCATTTCCTAATTATCACACCAACAAAATGTAGTACTTGTAGCATTCTCACATTACTCTGCAGTCCATTGTCAGGATATTGGGAAGGTTTAATACGCTGTTGAGTTAGAATTATGTAGCACAGGTGCATGTTTTAGATGCTACATGTAAGTATCAATTAAATCTTTAAAGTATAATCCCCCATACCTCTCCTAATCATGGTGCATGTAAAAAAAGAAAAAACAGGGAAAATGATTAGTGATTTTCTCAGGCATAATATCCTTGTGTCTAAGTGTTAGAGCCAATTCAATAGAACATTAACTCATCAGATCACTCCTGTTATGCTGCAGGAATGGCTTACAGCTGGGGTAATATCTCCACAAGGATACTTTCAGTTGTATGTACTAGAAACCAAAGTCTACTCTGACTGAATAATGTAGGAACATTTAACAGGCTTGTAGGAACAAAGATGAATGGACTTCAGGCATGTTTTGACAAGAACATCATTTCTCGACGCTAGCTATGGTTCTGCTCTCTTTACAGCAGCAATGACCAATGCTTTATTTATTACATTTCATGAAGCATGAGATAAAATGTAACTTTTTCCATTTGATTGGACCAATTTATTTGACCAGATCTATCCAGATCCAGCTACTAATATCACCAGGAAATTGATTCTAATTAAATTATATATGAGCTCTAAAAAGAAATTATCAAGGGGAAAACAATTACATTTGTTTACTTATATTAATCTGAGTTATTTCAAAGGCATAAGATAAAGTCTTAAGAAAATCTTACAGTTTAAAATGACTCCAACAAGGAAGAGATAGAATGGAGATCAGGAACCAAAGCACCACATTGGACTGAGTGAATGAGATTTTGTCTTTATCAATTCCAATTTCTGAAATCTCTGCCTCCATATTCATTCCCATGGGACTTGTCTCATTTCCAACAGGAAGTTGGCTAACCTGTATTCAGCCTACATAGGTACATAGGTATGCTCTTTCTTCACATTTTATAGGACCATGCTATGTTCAACTCCAGGTGAATTGTTCAGTTTAAGTATATGTTAACAAAATAATTATTCCTGAAAATTTCCTGAAGGGAATATTCTTGTTTGCATTGATCCACAGTGCCTCCTAAAATTATTATTTAAGGAAACTTTTAAGGATTATCCAATAACAGTTTATTGAAACTTATGACAAATTTAAAACTGACCTAGTTCTAACTAGAGGAATAATATTTGAGATCATCCTGATTTCATGCACAAAAGGCATTGAAAGAGAATAAATGCTCCTATGAGAAGCAATGAGTGGTGGACTATGGCAGAGTTCCTACGGTCATTTTCTTTGCGACATTGTGCTATCATTAGTTACCTTCTGCACTCCATTTCTCATTGTATAAGACAAGCATGTAAGCATGATTAAGCGCCTCTGAATCTTTATTCCTCTACTCCTTCTTCCAAATTTTGTCATTTATATTTTTATATTTTTTTCTGACATGTATACTTATTCTGAGATTATATTATCTAAGTTAACTCTACCAACTGAGCATCAATAATGAAATTTTATTTCATTATAATTTTCCAATTATATTTTTCTACAGAGGCTAATATTATTCTTTGATGAAAGTCACTTTCTTGTATAGCATCTAAGATTTATCTGTAATTTTTCTAGCCATCCTTTTTATTTATTTTATTTTTTAATCTAGCAATCTTCCCTTATTGAATTATTTAACTATTTCAGTGTCTTGGTGATATTATCTAAACCATGTAATGTTTCTCTTTTTCCTTCTGTCTTTTCAGGACCTATTTCCCAAGTTCTCTTCTGAATTTCTAAATTGACCAAATCTTCTATGTACTATATCACACCTATCCAAGCTTCATTGAATTCCTTTCCTGAATAGTTGTCTGATCTTCCCTAATTCATGCATTTATTTTGCTGACATATATCCTCAGGTAAACTTTTCAAATCAAGTATGTCTCAAAGTAACTCTCTCTGACACTTCTACTACATTAAATCTATAGGTAAATTCAGAATTTGAAGTAGAAAATTAAGATGCCCCCACACTTAAAAGGCATTAATGTAATGCTTTTGCTTCAATATAGTTCATTGATACTATGTATACTAGTATTAGTATACTAGTATAGTTAATAGATGTATGATGTTCTGATTCTTTTTTATTGAAACTGTCTGTCCTAACCTCTCACTTCTTCTCTCCAGTTCCTGCTTCATCCTCTCATTTTCTTTCATCTTTAGTGGTCTGTAATTTCATAACAATATATTTAGCCATGGGTACTATCCATCCTTCTTGATTAGACATTGAGAGTCCTTTCACTGTTGAAACTAAACTTGCTCTTATTTTTTTTTTTTGCATAAATTCTTTTATTGGTACAGTTTAGGTATACAATACATTTACATTTATCTTTGGGTGCTTGTTCCTGTACATGATGTATCTTGGTTCTTATTTTTTCCCTATTACCTGCCCACCCTTCCCTATTTACATAGACTTTGTTTCCATTTTTTTCTTTTCTCATAGTTTTTCCTTTCCCTTCATTCTTTTCCCTTTCCCCTCCAACTTCCCCTACTCCTTTGGACCTTTTCTTCCTATTTCAAATTATCAATTATTCATTTCAATCCTTATTTACACTTTCAGTTTCTCACACTAGAGAAACTATTTGGTATTTACACATGTGTGTCCTATTTATTTCACTTAAGAGTATGGCCTCAATATTCATCCATTTAACTATAAATGTCTCTAGTTTCTCATTCTTTATGACTGAGTAGTACTCCATTTTATTAAAAAAAAGAAACCCATCTTCTTTATCCAGATTCCAGTTGATGGGCACTTGGGCTGTTTTCAAGCTTTCTTGCCCTTAATTTTTAAAAATGTTTTTCCCACCAGGAGGGATGCCACGCACTTATAAGCCCATCACTAGAGAAGCTGAGACAGGAGGATCACCATGAGTTGGAGACCAGTTTGGGCTACAATACTTAGTTTAAGGCACCAGCCTGAGGCACACAGCCAGACCCTGTCTCAAAAACCAAAAGAAAAAAAATTTCCATCCTGTTTCATGCTATTATTTTCCTTTTTTGCAATCAGTTCTTAAATAGCTGTCATCTCAATTTTTTTTAAAGTCTCTTATCTTTATAAACTTTTTTTTTTGTCATGTTCCCTTCATGTCAGAGTTCTTCAACTTTTCCTTCCACTCTTTCTGGTGGGCTAAATTATTTCAGCAACTCTACTTTTATAGCCGTCATTCTTTGTTGCGCTTTAAGTGTGGTTTGACTGTGTCCCCAAGCGTTTGTGTGGAGGCAGCTTCGTCCTTAGTGTGGTGCTGTTGAGGTCCCAGGAACTTTTGAGAACTTTTGAATATGGCAGGAGGTCCTTAGGTCTTTCTGGGGATGCTGTTCTTGAAATGGATGTAGTTCTTGGGGAAACCTGAGTTAGTTTTCTCAAGAGTGGGTTGTAAAGGAGTGAGCCTAATTCCTAAGTTACTCTTTTGCTCCCTGTCTGGTAATGCGGCCTTTCTCTCCTGGACACAGTCCCACTATTGTGCGGCTATTCATCTTGAAGGTTTCACCTGAGCTGATCTGATTCAGGCATCATACTCTTGAGTCTCCAGAACTGGGAGCTTAAGAAATCTCTTCTTTATTAAGTAGGCTGCCTCAGGTACTTCATCATAGTAACAAAAATAATGCACTGATACACTTTTTATATTCTCCCCTCCACTTTTTAATTATATAATCTTATTTTATGGATACATGAATATTCTCTGCAGATACTGGACCCAGTTTACTTATCTTCTTGAATTTTCTTCTTTTCTACTGAGAAAAGAAGTTGTGTTTGCAATTTGGTTTTCATGGACTTTGTCTTTGTAGTGCAGATATTTAATGATCTCAGCTTGCCTTTTTGTATTTAAAGGACAATAGGATACTGTAATCTAAAAGTTTAAGAGCACAGCTTTTCAATTTAACAATTATACTTGGAGAGAATGAAGAGGAAACTGACAATGTGCTACCAGATTCCCAAATGACAGGAGGTAGAAGTGTTTCCTCTAGGGCCTCAGTACCCCACAGTATTTCCTAGAGACCCCATAAATTCATTTCCTTAGAGAATTCAGTGTGGTTTTTTTTCTGTTAGGAATAAATCATTGGTCGTGGGATGTTTTGCCTTAAGAGTGAGAGAATATCAGAATAAAGATTATGAAATATCTTATTCCACTCTGATGTATGTGAAATTTC
The DNA here is from genome assembly GCF_053883595.1 of Heterocephalus glaber. Classification (NCBI taxonomy): domain Eukaryota; kingdom Metazoa; phylum Chordata; class Mammalia; order Rodentia; family Bathyergidae; genus Heterocephalus; species Heterocephalus glaber. The sequence continues at coordinate 4,716,170 of NW_028258463.1, forward strand.
TGATTTGAGATTTGTACTGAGTTTCTGTCAGCTGCTTCCTTTCCTCCCTGAAGTCTTCTAATTTGTGTCTTTGTAATGCTATTCTCTAGTCGACCTCACTCATCTATTTCTGTCCTCAAAAACATGTATTGAAATCAGTTGAGGATCCTCTTTCCATTCTAATGATCGATATATATTTGTGCATTTTTAGTTCATTGGTGTTAATTTATTTGAGCACTAGAAGAAGCATTTATACACATGTGTGTTTCCTCTTGATTAGTTTTTTTCAACTATTAAGTGACTAAATAAGTAGGGTTTTGTGTTTGTTTGTTTGTTTTGGTACTGGGGATCAAACTCAGGTCCTTGTGCTGTGAGTCAGGCAGCAGAACCACTGAGCTAAATCCCCTGCCCAAAATAAGTAGTTTTATTGTATGTTATCTTTCCTAATAATTTAAAATCATATCTGGTACAAGACTCATTATGCAGCAACACATAAAAATATTTGTTGATAAACATTCATTAACAATGCACACTAGTAAATTGTTTCCCGATGGTGGAGCTAAAATGGAAGACTGTGAATTAAAATAGACTTTTCAAAGAAGAAAGAAATTTGAATAAGATCTTCTGGCTGGATCACTCTCCAGGAAGAACAGCATTTGGTAATATATTCCTTGGGTTGAGGGAGAAACCATGAAAATTAAAAAGCAGAAAAGCCTAAGCATACACATTTTCAGTGAACAGGTTCATAAAAAAGGAGGGAAATAGTTCTTGAAATTGCTAATAGTTGAAATCCAAATATTTGGAGTTTAGTCTCAGCAATCAAGCTATTTACCAATATGACTGACAGTGTGTGACCTTCAATTTTTGGTGTCTTTGTTGGACAACAAAGATATCTCAGAGCTGAGTATTAAATGAGATAAATGAAAACACAACACAGTTCTGGAGGCAAAAATGAATATTTAATTAAGAATTATATTTTTTATCATTTTGTTGGTAATGCCTCTCACATTATTTCTCTCCTCTCCATTTTTCCAGCTCTAATCTTCTTACTAACAGTCACCAATGTTCCTCTGTCACCTGGTTGGAAACCCCTTAGTGGTTTCCTCATTAGTAAAATTACAATATTTATATCTTTCTCTTCACACACAAAATATGCAAAGGTCTTCTACATTGTCTGTCTGAAGTGTTCAGATTATGATATAAGGTGCTACTACAAGTGAATTTAAATTTTCTATAATATTGATGTCTCCTGCTGAGCAATTGTCAATAGATTATCATAGAATGATGCAGAAGCAAACACAATTTTTTTTCCCCCTCTTTGGAGCAGACTTTGCAAAAACTCCTTTTCCAGGTGTGCTGAGTTAAAAACAGAAATTATGTTCCACACTCATTTATCTTATACATATTTAGTTCTACTCTTTTCTAAATTTTTATATTGTTTTAGTACTTCTGCAGTACATAATGTTTGCATTCCTTGTGTGGAGTTGGTACATGTATGCCACACATCTTAATTCCTTTTTTCATCCTTTTTCCTTCCCCTCCTTTCCCTTCCCTCATTCTCTTGATCTCCTTCCCCTTTGGAAAAGATTTATCTCCCTATTTCCTATTGTCTACATTTCATTTTACCCTTTACTTATATTTTGGATTTCTCATATTAGATAAAACATTTGCTCATACTCTGTACCCAATTGCTAGACTGCCTCAACACTGGCTCAGGAATCAGATGTGTTCATGGTTCCCTGATCCCCCAAGCATAGTGAGTAATTCCTTTCTTTGCATTAACTCACTGCCTCTGTCCATATGAGTATGATCTGTAAGAGGGCATTGGCCTTAACTCTTTATTTCCTTTTAAATTTTTATGTCATTAGAACCTAGTGCATAGAATCATGGATAGTAAGTGTCCAGTTAATAACCTAGAATTTGATGGAAATTAAATAAAAAATAAAAAATATAGATTGACAGATTTAGCTAATAAATTTAATAATATTAATTTAATAGATTTACAGAAAAATAAAAGATATAGATTTTTAAATTAGTACAGCACAAATTTTACTAACAGATTTCTTATGTGTGGTTTTTTTTTTGGTACCAGGGATCAAACTTGGGACCTTGCCCTTGCAAGGCAGGTGCCAGAACCACTAAGCTAAATCCCCAGCCCAAAAACTTTTTTTTGGTACCGTGGATCGAACTCGCGTTCTTGTGCTTGCAAGGCAGGCAGCAGAACCACTGAGCTAAATCCCCGGCCAGATTTCTTATGTTTTTAAGAAAGAAAGTAAAAATCACAACAATTAATATCTTCTCATCTGCAAGAAATTATTCAGTTATTTAATTAACTATAACTTCTCATTTCTATAAGTTTAGATATGTCATCCATTAGATGCATTACTGAAACATTTGGATAAAGGTTTAAATAAGCTCTTCACAACTAGAATCAATAAATAGAATAAAATCATTGAATTCATAGAATACTACCAAATATTATTAATTTTAGAATATTTTTGTATGAGAAAATTTTACACCTAGGTATAATATATATTTGATCCTTGCTATTGTTTTAGTTATCTACTGTAAAGTCACTATGAACACTGAATTAGCAAATAAAGAATATTGATGAACCACAGGGTTAGGTTTCTCCAAGCTTCTGTTACAAAATTAATTATCAATACAGTTTTTAAAAAGTATGTTTCTCATTAAAGACACATTATGTTATATAGATTGTCTATACATTCACACTGAACTCATGGCCAACAATACTGTCACTCATATTGGAGCAGATCTTATCCAACACTTCTCTATTTTTTCTGTGAGACACATCACAGCACTTAGGAACACCAGACAGGATAGCCAAACCAAGCTTGAGGGTCATTTTAAACAGCAACATCACTAACAAAAAGGACAAAAATGTGAAAACATAACATCAAATAGTACACAAAGAGGATAATCATTCGCAATATGAGCACTAAAATCAGGAGGCAAAATATTGCCTTGTTAAATCTCAGAATACTCTAAGAATATACAGTTGACCCACTTAAATTCTTTGACAATTTGCACAAGTCCCCAAATGACTATTAAAGTGCTGCCAGTATGGATTTGGGGTTATTGAAACATTTTAGCAAGCAGACCAATTTACAAATGGAGTATCTGGGGAAATGAAGACTGACCATATCCTTGTCATCCTACTTGTGCACATTGAGTTGATCCATCAGCATTGTTCTTGTTTCTTGTAAGACAATAAGCTTGCCATTCACAGGACTTGACAAAATAGTTATATGCTATTAAGAAGGACTAAATTGTTGGTGGCATTGAAAGGTGGGAAAATACATTGAGAGTCTTTTCTTAAGATTTGGCTTCTTTAGCTACTTGACCCTCTCTAACGTGAGTTATGTAATATGTAGTTGATTTTCATTATTTGTGAGAGTTATGTATTAAAAACACCTTGAACACTGAATTCATGGGTAACCAACATTTATCTACATTGCTATGTCCTCTTTCACATATGTAGAAAAAAATATCCAGTCAATGGACTGAAATAAATTTGATTTGTGAGCTAATCTAGAAATGTATAATAAGATCAAGTTTACATTTACGCAATCTAAGGCAGTTTCAAAACCATTTTCTGTTGCAGCACAGATAGCATTTTAAAATAAAAATAAACCCATTTTATACCACTTTGAAAGTTATGTACAATGAGCTGTCACTAGTTAGCCAAAAGTAAGCTGTCAATATTCTTCCTCAATCACAAATTATAATCAGACTAAAATTTCTACAGGGCAAATTTTTGTTACTACAAACTAGAACCTTGCATTTGTCTAAACTGTTCATATTTCCACTATTATTCTTGCAATTCTTTTATAAAAATACATGGAATAAATATGGTTTAGATTTGTTTCTAGCCCACTCCAAAACATTGACCTGTTCTTATGCATTACATCCTCTAACTAATGGGGTTATTAGTTGATTTGCATTATAGGAAGCTTAAATTGATTCTAAAAGCATTTTAGAATTCTGAAAGATAATTTTGTTAAGCATTTGTTTGCCCTAATTTTCTTCATGATTATTTTGCAAGATCATCACTATTTTACACTGTCTTAAGTACTTTCCAATTTATATTCTACCCTGTGATAAACATGTGTGTCCATAGCTACAGACCTTTTATGGAATAAAGATTGATTTGTTTAATTATTTTAATAATATCAATAGTGATATAGTGACAGTATAAAAGACAACCAATACAGGGCATATTTTGTAATGAATATTTATCATCTTTATTAAAACAGTAGTACTTAATTTTACAAATGAAATCAGAGTATATGAGAATTAGTGTTAAATTAGTATTTGAAAATTGAATATAATAAAAAGTATTGAAAACTAATGAAATTGGCAAACAAAGAGAGTCCCTGACTTTCATTTCAGAGTAATATTGCATGAGGAATATGACTTTAAATCTTCAACTCATGCATTCATCTGCAGATTTGCGTGGAAATTAATAATTACAAAGAAATATTTGATTTGCAACACATCTTGGGAAGATTTAGGAACATAGGCTCATTGAATGGAATGGCAGACAAAGTTAAGTTACTTCTCTCTTAGAATCAGTGGTAATTACATTTATGTGATAAGTTACTATATTTTCACTGAAATATACATCGCATGAGAGGCAGATTTTGCTGTGATTTAAGTCACTCATGTCTACTAGTACCTAGAACAATGTCTGCTACATACATAACTGGTACTCAAATATTTATTACATTTGTGAGTGCAACTCTATGTACAAAATGTGAACAAGAAGCTAAATACATCAATTCTTTCCCTTGCTTTAAAAATACAGACTAGACTTATTTAAAATCTGTTCTTTAATGGCTTAAACATATTCACAATGAAAGAAGCAACCCAGAATACATTAAGCTGACTATAGTAAAAGGTGCCATACTTCATCTCATATCTAAATACACAATCAAAAAAATCATCTAAATGAACTCATCCTCACAGAGTTGACCTTATACTTTTAGACAACCTTATACAAAAACATCTTCATGACCTTGAGCTAGACAAAAGGATTTCAAATGCAAGACCAAATGCATGTTTTAGAAAAGAAAATAATATGATAGATTGGACTGGGGTCATTTTCACATTTTCAAATCACTTATTTGGCCAAAAATCTTGCCTGAAGAATGTATTTTAAAAGTCTAAACTCAACCAAAATAAAACATTTTTTAAAAACTGGGTAAAATATTTGGACAATAACATATCAAAGAACATACTGAATAGGGAGGACAAATAAACATGTAAAAATGTTCAAAAACATTTGTTATTAGGGAAATGTGATGAAAAATCACAATAAGTACAGTAAGGTACAAGGACCTTTAAGAATTGGCAAAAATGAAAGAAGACAAAAAGTAATATCAAATTATTGTCAAGGATGCAGAACTACTGACAAGACATGGATTGTTGGTAAGACTGATATAGATGTTTTAGAGATTGGTTTGGGCCATTTCTTTCTAAAGTTTAAATAAACGCCATAAAATAGATTAATCCAATTGCTAATTATTTATCCAAGAATAACAAAACTTATAATCACATAGAAAGTTGAAAATGAACATTTATAGCATCTCTATTCTTAAATGTCAAAAACTAGAGATGTCCAAATGCTCTTCCATGAGTGAATACATAAACAGTGTCATATCTTTGCAATTGTACGTTACTCAGCAATAAAAAGGCAATAATGTGGATGAATCTCAAAGTCATTATATTGAGTAGAAGAAACAAGTCTCAAATGGGCATAGCTCCATGATTCTATTTTATTAACATTCTAAAGACTAAATATAGTAGTAGAGAGCACATTACTCCTGTCAGGTGTAGGTGTGAAGCAGCATTCAGATCATAATCTGGTAGTCAGGGAAATATTTTAGAGTGATAAATCTTCTCTATCTTGACTGTGAATACATGAATCTATACCTGTATTAAGTTTTACATTCTGGTTATATATTCCAAAAAGGCAAGATTGCTAATCTGGAATTTAAAAAAATAACATACAATGGTGTGTGTGTGTGTGTGTGTGTGTGTGTGTGTGTGTGTGTGTGTGTTTAAATATGAGCATCTTTGGAGAAATAGGGCTACCTCAAGAATTAAAACTTGGAAGGGAGTTTCTCCTATAAAGTGCTTTAAAAGAACACTGTGCACTAAAGTGAACCCCATGAAAGTAGTCTTGTATGATTGCATCCCTCAGTCTTCACCAATCCAGACATAGAATTCATGCGATTTATGTTAATAAATCTTCTCAGTTCCAGGCCATCTTTCTTTCCTTTTGCAATTTTAGTCCCTACAAAAATTTTTATTTTTTTACTCAAATGTTTATAACCCTCCATCTTTCCATTCAAAAAAACTATTTCAGTGCTTATTCTGAGGTGACACTGCCCAAGTCAGACCTCTATCCTGCACTACACAGCCAAAACAAGCTGTGTTCACTGGCCCAGTAGTAACCATTTCAGTGCTACCCTAGCCGATGCCCACATCACTACAGATGTCACACTGGGCCCCTAAAAGACTGAGGTCCTGACTGACTCTCTCCATTCAAGGATCTGCCACCTTCTTGCAGCCTATTTTCTCTTGCCAGCCCCCAGGGCACCATTTCATTTCCTCCAGCTATGATTGTTTACAGCTGAAATCAAATCCCGATTAAAGATCTCTTTCTTTTCTCCCAAAAGATTTCTCAGACATTTGTAAATCAATACTATAAACCATTGCAGAGATGTGAGTGAACAGATAATTTTATGACAAATACAAGACCGAGTTTTTTATAGCTGTTCTGAATAATATCTTTGGGCGCAGACTGAACATGCACCTAATTGAAACAGGTTACTCTCTGTGGTCATGTGGTTCAATCAGGTAAACCTGATTTTTCAGAATCAGTGAAAATGTCTTTCAGAACAGTGAGAATGAATGAATTTCATATTCTTTAGGCTATTTTCTTGAACTATTTAAAAATGACCTTTGGGTGAGGGTTGGGTAATGACAGATGGGGAATTTGAAATTACTGGTTCTGCCACGGATCTAGGGTATACATTGACTATAGAAGCATTTACAGAAACAACTGCATGCTTTGAGAAATAAGCCAAAGCAAAATTTTGAATAGACATGAGTAAAGAAAAAACACAAAAAATGGAATCATTATTCATTTTTAGAAATTAACTGATGAGCTTCTGGAAAACCATTTAGAGAGTAGCAATATGTTTCATAGGATTATAGGGATAAGTAGGGTGTAGTGATTAAGAAAACAAAGTAAAGAACTCAGCCAGACCTAAGTTGGAATTCAGTCCCAGATACTTGTTGACTATATTAATGAATTCATAGACAACCTGAGTAATGCATTAATTACTGTATGTCAGTCTCACTTTCTGCCACAAGATGTGGAAGTAATAGCAGTACCCTCCCCTTAGGTTGGTTAAGATTGATTTGAAATACTGTACACACATAACACTTTTAGTGTAATGTTTTGAATGAATAAATGGTGAATAAATATTACCAAATATCAGTAGCATTTTGCAAACATACATGATCAGATCACAATTAAATCACAATCTAATCATAATCTTGTGAGTAAATTAGTTTTGGAAGTACTTGGGTAAATTAATTTAGGTTGGCATTAAAAATAGTGTTCAGAATCTTTAAAATATTTGCATGCTCTGTGAATATTAGAGGGTAGTAAAGTATTTCTCAAAATGACTTAAATCCTTTTTTTCTCAGAGCATCCCAAAAAATCTAGTGTGTCTTAGATGCTACTTTAATAAATACAGTTGAATGCCCTAGGAATTTTCCATACATTTTTCTCATAGTAGCCACTTTTGTTTAGTAATTTTCATGCTATCATGTTTATGCAAAATATATTTTAATATTAAGGTTTGCCCTGGTTGCATCAAAATGGCTCATTTCAAGAAATTATAAGGTAATGTGCACAGTGCAAATCACTGACTCTCAAGCACTACAATGTTCACTGTCTAATTTATCCTTTTCCACACAATTTCAGAAATTTTACGTCTGTATTTTTTTTATAAACCAGAAAATGTGTTAAGCTTATTTTTATTTGGCAATATTTTCTCAGTTCTTTATCCTATCATTTTGAAGTTTATTGATGACATTGTATTTAGTGAAACAACTAAGAAAAACATTTAATTGAGGATTAACTATACAGTTGACAGCTGAGCCTAAGAGACCTCTTTATGGAATCATATAAAATTTCTGCTCTCCTTTCTATTTGAGTACTTAATATGCATTCAATCAAAAAAATTACAATTAGGAATCTTACAAAAGGCAGATTAATTTGTCCTCTAGGTTTTCAAATGGAAAGCAAATTCCATTAGTATGCTGAAATTATTATTAGAAAATAAATAACTATGACCATAATAACATTTATAAAGTAATTAGTGCATATGAGAAGCAAATCACTCAGAATATCAGAGAGTTGTTAGAAAACAAGTAAACATTCTGCTTAAAATTATTGAAGTGCATTTCTGAATTAAACTGGTGTAGCACACATGTCTTCTGCTAATACATAATTTGACACAGATGCACCAAGATAATGCATCCTCCCTCACCCCAACTCTGAGCAAAACTCCTTTCTGACCTCTACCAACATCTTGAAATGCATCCTGATCATCATCCCTCACCCACACTGTGTCTTGTCCCTCACCATCTGTAGCCCAACTTTCTGTTCAAGGCCCACTTCAGCACCAGACAGGGTTCAGGATGGGATGAATTTCGGGGTTGCATCAAGGTATGAACTTAACATATTCTCTGTTTTCAAAACACCACATGTTCCCATTGTTTTTATTTCTCTGATTAGTGATTTTCAGATTCCTTTGCCAGTTCATCCACATTGGCTAACTTTTCAATTGTCCCTAGATTGTGTATTTGTTTATTTTTGTTTTGTTTTGTTTTGGGGCTTTAGGCCAGTGCTAGCTCCCCGTATCGTTTTTTGGTCACATTAGCATAGCAAGGCCATATATAGATCTATATACAGTGTATGAGGAGTAAAAGTCATATATGTGTGCATTTGATATCCAAAAAGAAGTGAAAACAGTTTTTCTTTTAGGCTCTTAGTGATAGAATTTATGTTACATTTTCCATGAAACCATGTTCACAAATTCATAGATTTCAACTCTGTTAATTACAAGCCATTCCTGGAAGACCAAGTACATTTCCAGACGCATTTCAGAGGTAATGATTCTATTGTTAGTAAATTACTAGATCCATGTCAGGTCATCCATCATTAACATATTTATGAGGAGATTTTATCAGATTATAATTTTTTTCTTTCTTGAGATGCTCCCCAGTCAAGGGAAAGAATGGATTGCAAACCTGAGCTGAACTCACTTCTTATCTACTCACCCATGATATGATGATAACAGATTGTTCAAATTCTCCATGCCTCATTCTTTGCTTCTGAAGGCCAAGGGTAATAATAAGAGTTTCCTCACAGTGTTTCTCTGAGAATTAAGCAATTAGAAGACCTGAAGGTTTAGAAGAATGCTTGACGCTGGTGAGTACTGCGTAAATAAATTTTATGGGGCGGGTTCGAGAAGGTCCCCCAAAGAGGAGATAGAAAACTCAAGCTGGCCTGCAAAGTAGGCTCACTAAGTTTTGTCACAGGAAAAGGATTTCAGGGTGCATCAAATTGAGGCATAGGCAGGTCTATTTGGCAAAATTAAGAAGAAGGGAAGCATAGGAAAAAGACTTCAGCTTCAGTAACTGCAGAGGGGTCATGCTGGCGAAATTCAAACTAGTTCATTCACTGAAGAACACATCAGGGTTTAAGGATCATTGGAGGTAGGCCATGGTCTGCTTGATCATTATCCCATTTCTGGGTTTCCATAGTTGCATTCCCATGAGATGATTGTCCCTGCTCAAGAGGGTGAACTCATCACACTGTGGTCTGTGAGATTTTGCTTTCCTGGAACTCAGGTGAGTACAGGGTTAGAACAATGGCTGGAGACTTCTAGGCATTGCTCTAAGGGTGGTGGTGGTGGTGGGAGGTGAACTGGAGGTTGTAAAAGCCGGTAATGTCCCTGTAAACCCTGAAAACTATGTATCCAGGTGTCATCAGTCTTGGATGAAATACACTAGACAAATTTAGGGCTAAGAAAATTTGTTTTGCCAACTTTTCCTAAATGGTTAATGTTTTTACATGCAGAGCTGAGCAGGAATTGGACTTGGAGTTTCAAGGCAGTAAGTGGGATAAAGTATTGAGTTTCCTTGTCTCCTTTCTACCCATCTTTTTGTTAATCGTACATTAGCTCCAGTCTTAATCCCTTCTCTCAGTTTCAGCCTCACGTGTCCAACTGTGTGTTTGACAACTCTACCTGGATATTTCACAGAGAGTTCAGATTCTTTTATAAAACTCAGTTCATAATCTCTTGCCTCAATTCTACCCTGTCCACAGATTCTGCTTTCACAACAATATTAGTTCTCTTAGTAAATATTCATTTGTATAACTCATGAATCTTTCAGGATTTCTTTTTTTCCACATTCTCTGATACCCAATTTATGATACTGTTCAGATATGTCTCCTTCTCTAATTCATTTGCCAACAGTCAGTCCAAACTCCCTTAGTCTCTCTTACCTGGATTGCTTAGCCTCTCAATTAGTTTTCTCGAATTCATGTTTTCCCCCAGATACAAACTCAATCATATTGCTTTCCTACTTTAGGTAATTAGTGGTTGCCCATTGTTTTTAAAAATATAGACCTAAATCCACAATATAGAAACATATCTGCATATCTGGATACTGTTGTTCTCAGGAGACTTATGTGTTTTTCTGGCTCCTTTTCACACTCAGTGTTTTCCTTCAGTCCATTGGATGATCCATTATTCCTCTTGCCTGAGAAACCTATTCTTTTCCAGAACAAGTACATTCTGCTCTGTATTTGGAATGATCCTGCTAGTCTTTCACACAGTAAATCCACCTTCTTTGCCTGAGCTGGGCACCAACACCTGTCCTTTAGCAAACATTACCTTGACTTCTGAAAAATTCAGGTATTCCTGTTAGGAACCTGTAGTTACCTTCATATCTTGCATCACAAGAAAATTAAATTGTTATGTAATTCCTAGTAAAGTTGTGTTTCCCCAACAAAAATTAAGTTCCATGAGGAAAAGACCCTATTTTATTCATAAATATATTCCTGTTTTCAGACATAGTTAAAATATTTGTGTGTGCAAATCACATGGAGGCAGCTGCATCAAAATGTCATGACCAAGAAAAATACTGTAATATTACAAATAGGAAATATTATTTTTGCTGTATAAACTCCTGGTGAATTTTCTAGGAAATGTTGATTGTATGTAATTAAATTAGTTGATAGGCTATATAGAATTTTTGAAGATAAACTATACAAGTAGCTGAATCCTGCTGCTCAAAGGATGATTTCTGTTTTGGAAGAGTTGTTTCAACCCACTGTTTCCAAATTGCATTAGATGAAGTGATAAGTGATCCATAATGGCTATTTATTATTTAAGATGTGTAACTATCATTCATTTGGAAGAGAATAGTTATTTTCCTGCCAGCATTACAATAGACCTTGAATCTTGATGTGCAAAATATGATTTCATATCACTGGCATAACCAATTTTTTAAAAGGGGAAACCAGCTAGGAAACAAACATTTTATAAACCAGTGTCTTGTACCACTTCAATATTCAATCTGCCCATCAATGATTCTGGCCCTTATCATTTTAATGGCATGTATACTCTGTAAAATTGTCATGATCCAGATGCTCATTTCGAGATTTTTATTATTTATTACTCCATTACTTGCCATCTGAAATCAGACTGAAGGAAACTTAGCAGAGACAAAAGCATGCTAGAAATAATTTCATTTTGGTCCTAATAGATTTTTCTATACAGTATTAACAATAGTCATTACTGATTATCTGGTTAAATTTGGCCTCTTTCTCAGATGTATGCTGTCCTGATAAACATAGATTAGCAACTTTTTGTAAAGGAAACCAAGTACAATTTAATAGCTGTGTCTAGAAAATTAATGAGATTGTAGAAGGGTGATCCTTTTTCAAAAACAATGACCTCTTATAAAGGCTATGCTTAAGTTCTTTATCAATAAGGTCATGATAGTTGGCAATATTTAAACCCTTTCACTAGAGTAGACACTGAACCATCTGCATAACAAGAAATCTTCACAGGATAATCTTCTAAAGTTGAGTTTCATAAATTGTGTTACCATTACTAGTACCAAATCAAAAAGAAGCCTGGGAACCAGGAAAGTTCTGAATGCTTCTTCTTCACTGTAAATCTGAAACATATACACTTCTCACTTTTTAACATTCATTGAAAGCTAAGAAGTATATTTTAATATTTCATTCTGCCTAAAGTCCAAAGCCTGAAGTTACTTTACAAAGGTTCTCTGATTTCCTTAGTGATTTCTTTTTGAGACAGAGTCTCACTGTGTAGTTCAGGCTGGCCTTGAATTCACTATGTAGCTGGCCTGCAACGGGGGCAATCCTCCTGCCTCAGCCTCCTAAATCCTGGGATTACAGGCGTGCATCAGCAAACCCTTAGCTGACTTAGTGAATTGTTTTTGATAAATCTCTGATAAAAAAAGTGAAAATGAAACATACAAAGAATGTATTTGTTATGAAAAAGAAAATAAGTGCACATACGTATTCCACCAAGAGTATAGTAAACATTTGAAGACAGGAATATTTGTCATGTTTTAAGTATCAATATTGTGTAGATGTAAAAAAACATAACATGGTATCCCGTAAATATGTAACATTTTTATGTCTTCATATATTTGTTTAAAATAAATTTAAATTTAAAAATATAACCTTCTCTTGGACAAACTTCAAAATGAGAACACTGTAGAATTTGTTTATTAATCAGTGGAGACTGTCTCAGAACCCAATCATCTCCCTGTACAAACTCAAGTGGTCTTTTTTACAGTCCTTCAGTAGCATTTTCAGTGTTCTTGAGTCAAGAATGTATCCAGCTTTCAAAGCCTTCAGTGTGATCCCCAGATTCATTTTTCTTTGCTCCTCCACGAAGTTTTCAGTTCCCTCTCCCTCCAAAGTGATTTCCCTAGCTAGCCACTTTACAAGGGAGAATTTTACCTGCCATGGTGAATTAAATTCAAAGAGAACAGTGAAATACACAACGAATCATTTATCATACTGATAAAGCAACAAAAGCACTACCTCAGTTCTCAGAACACTCCACATTTTTCATTAATACTAGTGCTTGGAGGATAAAGCACAGAAATTATTAATTAAACTCTTCATTTACTTTTCATATGTAGACATCCTCCATTTCTTTGCCTCTTATGATTACTTTCGTTATTTTTCCTTCTTCTACAATTAAATTATATATTCTTTTATGAATAGACTGTTTTGGGGAGAAGAGGGCGATTTTTCAAAGTTAGTATTGCCATTTTCAAGATTGTTCAAGGCCATTACTTTCTGATAGTGAAAACGCTTAAAAGAAAGCAGCAACTTTATTTCAATACCATTCTTTTAGTGTGATAGAAGATAAAAAGATGCTGATCTATTATTAGTATATGAACCTACTACTTGCACTATTGAAAACTGTAGCCAAAAATCTTCAGAAGTCAACCATGCTTACCATAGATGGCAGCCATAATCTAATATGTTTATATATGTATTTATCTAAAACAACAAAAAAACACAAATATACCCTAAATTCCACAATGTATTAATTCCCTATATCGGGCTGTCTTCTAGAAAAATAAATAAATGCCTTAGGTAATTTGGGGAGAAAACAAAAGGGACAACATTACAGGTAGACCAGGTCCTATGTATACTCTTCTGTGGGGGTTTTCTGTGTATGACAGAGTCTATTGTAACTCCTTACAACTCCTACTGCTCAAACAATTTGTTAAACCTTTGTCTTCTTAAGAAATACAAGAAATTCACTCCTGATCCACAAGAATGTGGATACTACTGTGGAATAACACTAGGTCAGAAGTTGTTGACTATAATGGTTAATCTTGGGTGTCAAGGTGACTGGATTTAGAGATGCCTAAGGAGCCAATGAAACACATTTAGGAGTGAGTCTGGGTGGGATTTCTGGAACTGAGGAGGGGAGACCCACCTTGAATGTGAGGAGACCCGTCCAATAGACTGGGGGCCTGGGTGGAGCAAAAAGCTGAAGAAGGAGGAAGACAGGCTCCGTGTGTGAGCGCCATTCTTCTTGACAGCATTTTGGATTTTGATCCTACCATCACCCAAATACACTAAACTGCAGCTTTTTTGGCTTCTGAATGTAGACTCACATTAGTGACTTTGCAAAAATGTTTCAGCTTTTCATCCTAGGACTGGGGCTGCATCATTGGTCTATCTTGTTCTGAAGTTTCTAGCTTCTTTGAGGAGCTACTGTTTTATCAGCACTCCAGACTGCAGGCAGCTATTGTGAGACTGCAGGCAGCCATTGTGAAACTGCCCAGCCTTTGATTGTGTAAGCCACTACAACCTCTTTTATAATGATATGTGATTCTGTTCATTCTTTCCTCTGGAGAGCCCTGACTTATCTAACCTTCCTTGTTATGTAAAGATGGATGCTCCTAGTGTATGAGAATGATTATCCTTGACTAGGAGGATTTAGAAGCTATAAATTCTCTAACAGTGCTACCCAAACATATTGTGAAGGTTACTCTAATAAACTTATAAAAATCTTTAAGGCCCACAATCTCCTGTAGGATGTCCCAAGTGTGTGGAGTGCCTCAGTCTGAAACTTCTGCTGCACTTCTGGGTCAGATTTTTCTCATCTTCTATCACACTGCCTAACTGGAAACCTGAATTACACAAGGCTAGGTCTGAAAGGGCTCGGAGTGGGAGTTCAATTCTCCCACCTTGTTTGATCCAATGATGAAATTGCAATTACTTTTTCAATGTCACACAGCATTTTTGACATAGAATTGATTTTACAATCTATGGCAATGTCATGTATTCCTTGATTATAAGATCTTTGTTATTCATCTCTGAATTCCTAGAACTCAACACAACATCATATCCCTTGTAGTTATTTTTGAACGAATGCAATCACCATTAATGACTCCTGCTTACCATGACAACTTTGATTTCCTTACTCAGTTATTCTTAGGATATGGTCCCTGAGCCAGTAGCATCAACAACACCTTAGAGCAAAAATCAAATGACAGTCACAAATACACATATAGTGATTTGGACATTAAGGACTTTAAATGTTCTCTAATGATTCTGAGACAGGGTAACATTTGAGAAACAATTCTGGCAGTGTGGTCAACCCTACACATACATTAGAACTACCCAAGATAATTTTAAAACATAGCAATACCTTGGACTCACCCTAAAACATCTGAGAGTGGTTTTTTTTTCTCGATATTTGTTAAATCTCCAAGATAATATAATTACCTATGGCCAAAGTAGCAAATCACAATTTTGAAAATTACAAAATTCTTTGGTGTTATATTTGTATGAAATGTATATCTAAGCCTCAAAGGCTATGAGGTATATTTAAATTAATTTCTTATAGTGGCTACAATCACCATAAAATCATAAAAATTATTGACTTTGCCTTTCTCAATTGTAGTTATTTCTTCAAACTACATTCTTCCTGAAATCTCCCTTTCTTGTAATCAATCTATTGCAGTAACCCTGAAATCATAACCCAATATCTCTAGTCAAATTTATTTTAAAAGTTGTAAAGGTATATTCCTAAAAGATTTAGAAACAAATATTATTTGTTACACTTTAATATTGTGTCTAACCTCATCAATAACTTTTTTCAGATATTAAACTAAATATAATTAAATTTTATTTTCATATTTCTCTCCCAAATAACATATCCCAATAGGTTTAGTATATCTTTTTAAGTTATCTCATTATGAAATACTGCATCTTAAAGTGTTTCATTAACTACAATAGTTTGTTTAGATGTAAGGTGCTGTTACTATTAAATGTAAATAAGTTCCTAGAAGACATAGAATATGTTTATTTACATTTGTATTCTAACATTTCAAAAAGTCCTGGAGAATTCAAGCTCAGTTATCTTATTTTTAATAATATTTCATTGATTAATTAAATTCACTGTAAAATTAAAGTCAACATAAGTAGAATTTTGAAAAGTTGATTTTAATAACTCAGTTTCATTACAATAGACATAGGATCAAGTATAAACCACAATGAGTGTAAAACAAAAGCAGGATCTTTGCAAAAGTTGATGACAAAATGTTAATAGATATAATTATAATTTGAAAAATAAAAGATTATGTACAAAAATATTGAAAAGATATAATTTGAAAATATATTACTTGTCATTTCAAATTATTCAAATGAATAAAAAAGAGGGCAAGGAAAAGAAGAAACAGGAGAAAGAAAGGCAAACATGATGAATATACTCACCAATCTAGGCTAAACAGTGTTTTGTCCAAGAGTATTTTTACCAATAGTTCCAACCCCCTAACAAATTATGAATAGCTCTATAATTGAAACATTAAAGTCCTAAATATTTAGAATTAAATTGTATTTATGTTCTCCATTTTCCGTGTGATTTAAATAAGTTTAAATTATTTTTCTGAGACTATTTTTCTTACATTGATTATCATGGAATTTACATAAGGTGAAGTACTTATTACCTTGTAGAATGCCTAGCCTAAAATAGAAACTCAAATAATCTGAGTTTTCCTCCCTCTTTTCCCTTGAACATATTAATATATACATATAAGTAAAATAATAAATTTTATTTTACTTAAGTGTATTTCTGTTTATTTGTGAAAGCAATATTTAGGACACAGTATCAACATTTTAATAGCATTTCTAGACATTGTTTTATAAACTTTTGTTTTAAAGATTATTTTCTGTGTTCTTTTACTGATTGCTGTTTCATACTTGTGTGACAGAGATAAGTTTGTGAATTGAAATAATGCTGAACTCTACCTTATTCATTTACTATTTCAATATTCAGAGGATTACCATTATCGCCTATTATGAATTGGTAAAGAACTGTGAAAAGCATTAATTCCCTATCCCTTCCCAGAATATTGTATTTGAAAAAGCACAGTGATTCAGAGTAAAGCAGTTCCTCCTTATATTTTATCAAGACCTCTTTGACCTTCTCTAGAACATTTGGGCTCTGAAAGAAATAATTTTCCCTTACTTTGATGTGTAGTACAAGTTGTCTTAAATAATTTGTCCTGAAGATCTTTTTGCAGAAACAAAACCAACACTAGCAAAGGCTATTTCCCATTATCAGGATGGAATGCCTGGGACTGCAGATGAGAAAGTGATTTATATAAATGAAAGAATATCTTAAGACTATATAGAAATTTTTTCAAGTGAGTTTCATGACCTGGATTATCTCTGCTTGATATTTCACAAGAAAGCAAAAACTAAGTTGCTCTTCCCTAATTTTCAGCAATATTTTGAATATCAACTAAAAAGAGATTCATGTCTTTCAAATGAAAGCATCTCAATATATTCTGAATATCTCATTTTGGTCACTATTTGTTGGATTTAGGAATGTGTCAAAGTGGAAATGGAAAGAAGGTTAGAATATGAAGACTTAGCTGTATTTTTGGTTTTACTCTCTGAGTAGTTAACTGTATTTCTGGGTTGAGAATGGTTCATTCATAAAGTGAGAAGATAGGACTGTAGGATTTAAAGCAGCATTTCCAAATTTCAACATTCTGGAATGCAATATGACTCACCACAATTTGCTCATGTCCTTGATTCAGCATTTGCCTTGGGAATCTCTAAATCATTGATCATTGTTTTGATATTTGAAAACATATTAAACTTACCCTACAGTATTCAAAGCTTGCCATCTCTAGTTGCAGAATTACAAATACACTCCAGTGATAACAAGGCTATTTAATCTAAAACAAGCATATGCTTGGGTATTACTCACAAAACTAAAAAGGAAATGAAAGGGATGGTCCAGTGGGCTTAAATTCATTAGGTTCTGCCTGAAGGTTTTACATACATGCTTCTCCTGTGAAAGGATAGGAGAATTCAGCTTCCCCTTTCCCCACATTTCTGAAAAGCAGAACAAAATGCCATTGTTTAATGTTTAATAAATTCCTACAGGTAGATGGCAGAAGCCAATTTATAATTAGCAAGGTCAAAACAGAAGAAAACTCTAGAGGCCCAGGAAAGCACTGAGTATTGTTAGGAGGAAGGAAAATACTAAAATCTGTTAAACATTATGGATGCCATTGAGCATTTCTCTTGAGATAATATAAAGGTTGGGATTCGTTCTTGGCAGGTTCCTTTTTACTTCAAGAACCTTAAGGGAAGTAGGAAAATGTGAATTTGTCCTGTGCAAAAAATGAAAAGGGAAGAACAATGACTGTGTATTAAAGAGTTCATAAAACTTGCAAGGGAATTTTGTCAAGACAAAACAACTCATCTTTCAACATTTCAGGGAGCTGAACAGGGGAGAAGAGAAATGCGAGAGAAAGGCAGATCACTCACAGAATTCCCATGTCGTTCTTAACAGAACCATGGGTTAGGAATGAGGAGATTCCAGGAGGACTATCCCAGGGCTGAAAAAGTGGCTCAACTTCCAGGTCACATCCAAGGAATGAAGGAGATGTTATATAGAAGACAGGAAGGCAAAAAGAAGGAAACACTTGAGGATGGAGGAAAAGTGAATATTATACTATGATGCAGATGGTAATTATATATTCTTGGGCTAACGGGTTTAAACAAAGAATAACACTGAAAAGATATAAAATATTACTGAGGATGTAAGATATTGATGATACGGAAAAGTTTCAGATAATTTAATAGATTGAATATTAAGGTAGTTGTAGAAGCAAAATAAGTAATGTGTTCTTTTAAGATTTGCTTTTCCCATAACTCCTTGTTTAAGGTGAGGATTAGCTGACTGTAACCTGTAACTTCATTTACCTAACAAAGTTACCATGCCAGGGTGAATTTACAATGTATATGTGCCTATCTTGTGTCTGTGATTTGTAAATAGGAACTGGAATTGTATTTACACATCAAAGACCACTAGAGATGAGATAATGGCTAAAAAGGATATAAAAAGGGAAACACTGAACAAAGGGCACAGATACTAGCCAGACATTTTCTGGCATTCCCACCTGCTTGTGAGAAGAAATTTTATTATTTTATCTGAATTCTGTGTCTCCGTGTATTTCTTTCAGAGATTTCTGCAACATTGACAGTGGAATTAACAATCATCTCATCTTCCAAAAGCAAGTAGTTTTCATTATTTTAATTTATTTTATCGGAGTAGGTTAATAGTTGTAGAAAAATTAGTAAAATAAAAATAGCATTTTATATAGCAATTGGAATATTAATGCTTCTCATTTGTCTCCTAACTGAATACTTGCTTTCATTCCAAGATAAAGTTAAGAATGACTGGAAAGGTTCAAAGCACAGTAGTCATTTTTCACCTGTAGCAAAGAAATCAAAGTGGGTGTTCACAATGATTGAGTATTTTATGATTTATAAGTTGTAATTACTCTTTTCTCACCATCTTCTGAATGCATCTAGTATTTTATTTCTTAAATGAAATACAGTGATGTTAGAAATAGTCTATAGTTTGACCTCTCCCAGCCCAGAGGTAGGGGCTCTCAGGGTGCCATTCCACTGATCCCAGCACAGAGGAAGTGAGCTGTGAGGACAACAATGGCACAGCCCCCACCTTGGCAAAATGAGAAGACACATAAACAAGTCTCAAAACCAGACTTAAAGATCACCTACAGCAACCCCAAAGGGAAAGGAGATGGAACACTCTGATACTTAACAACTTGGACTCCCTGAACTGGCAACAAAAGAGGATTTGGAAAAAATGAACTCAGAAATAATTTCTCAGATAACAGCAGAGATTCTGCCCATAGTGCAAGACATGAATAATAAATCTAGAGAGGACACAAATAAAAAAATAGAGGAGCTGAGGAACATGATGGAATCCCAACATAGGAAGCAATGGAGTCCATAAAACAGATACAAATAGATTTCCAGTAGATGAAAAACTCCATTGAAAGTCTACACAGCAGAATGAGCCAATGTGAGGACAGAATTCCAGATATAGAAGATAAGATTGCAATTAGTAATCAGGAAAATAAAAACTGCTTGAAAATTGTAAGGGACTATGAGAATCAATCCAGCAGCTGCTAGATGATGCAAAGAAGTATATCATGAGACTGATTGGCATCAACGAAGAAACAGGAGAGAGTGCAGATGACATAAAAAAACTATTCACAGAAGTGATGGCAGAAAACTTCCCAAGGAGGGGAAAAGAACTTGACATACAGATAAGTGAGGCATATAGGACTCCAACTAGCCTTGATCAAAAATACTACACATAGGTATATAATTGTTAAGATTCCAGAAACCCAACAGAAGAACAAAGTTCTACAAGCAGTTAGAGAAAAGAAATAAATCACGTACAAAGGAAAGTCCATCAGAATCACAGCAGACATCTCAACTCAAACCATCAAGGCAAGAAGAGTTTGGAGTGGTGTATTCCAAGCCCTAAAAGAAAACAGTCTCCAACCCAGATTGATGTACCCTGCAAAACTATCTTTCAAAATTGGTGGTGAAATAAGATACTTTCATGAAAAAGAGCCCCATAGGAACTTCATGAAGACCACCTAGGAATAATATCCTAGGAATAGACAATGAGGATCACAACCCCAGGAAGTACAGTAGAATGAATCCATTGGACATGGCAAGAAATTAAATGTAAAGGAGGAGAAACCAACAAAAAGAAAAAGTCATGACAATGATAAATCAATGCGTATCGGCTGTAACCATCAATGTTAATGGTCTCAATTCACCAATCAAAAGAAATAGACTGGCAGAATGGGTAAAGAAACAATATCCAACAGTATGCTGCATACAAGAAACACAATTCAAAAAGAAGCACAGAGATTGAAAGTTAAAGGGTGGAAAACAATACTCCATGTGATGGGAACCAGAAAAAAAGCAGAGTAGCTATCCTCTTTGCAGATCAAGTGGATTTCAAACCAACACTGATTAAGAGAGACAAAGAAGGACACTACATCCTTGTAAAAGGAACAATCCAATGGGAAGAGATGACAGTCATAAATATCTATGCACCAAACACTAGAGCACTAAACTATATAAAAATAATAATAATGGACATGAAAAGTCATATATATGCACTAATACAATAGTAGTGGGGGACCTCAATACCCCACTGCCACAAATAGATAGATCAACTAGACAGAAAATAAGTAATGAAATACTAGAACTCAATCAAGCTCTTGAACAAATGAACTTAACAGATGTTTACAGAGCGTTCCATCCCACAAAGTCAGCATACACATTCTTTTCAGCCGCACATGGGTCATTCTCCAAAATAGACCACATAATCAATCATAGAATGTGTTTATGTAAGTGCAAAGGAATTGAAGTTATCCCCTGTATATTATCAGTCCATGGTGTGAGGAAATTGGAGATCAATAGCAAAAGAAACCACAAAAATTACATAAACACATAGAAGTTGAACAACACACTTCTGAATAAATACCCAATGAGTCACAGAGGAAATTAAAGAAGAAATCAGACAGTTCCTTCAATTAAATGACAATGACAATATACAACATATCAAAATCTATGGGACACAATGAAAGCAGTCTTATGAGGGAAGTTCATAGCAGTCAATACGCCTATTAGGAAAACAGAGCAACCCCAATTAAAAAACCTGATTCTGAACCTCAAGTTTCTAGAAAAAGAAGAGGAGGACAACTCCAGAGCTCATACAAGGGAGGAAATTATAAAGATCAGCGGAGATATCAATCCAATAGAGACTAAGAGAATGATACAAAAAATTAATGAAGCCAAGAGGGGGTTCTTCAAAAGAATCAACAAAATTGACAAATCCATAGCCAACCTTACCAGAAAAAGGAAAGAAAGGGCCCAAATCTACACAATTAGGAATGAAAAGGGTGAAATTACAACAGACCCAGCAGAAATCCAGAGGATCATCAATACCTACTTCCAGAACCTATATACCAATAAGTTGGAAAACACAGAAGAAATGGACAGATTCCTAGATACATATGAATTACCAAAGTTAAACAAAGAAGATCTAAAAATTCTAAACAACACAATATGAACCAATGAAATTGAAAATGTAATTAAAAACTTACCAGCTAAGGATTGCTCAGGTCCTTCATCCCCAAAGCAAAGAAAGACCCAACTGAAAAAGAACTATATGCCAATCTCACTAATGAACATAGATGCAAAATTCCTTAATAAGATACTGGCAAACAGAATGCAGAAGATCATCAAGAAGATCACACACACTGACCAAGTGGGATTTATCCCAGGGATGCAGGGATGGTTTAACCTATGCAAATCAAAAATGTAATACACTATATCAATAGAGCCAAGGACAAAAACCCTATGATTATCTCCATATGTGCAGAAAAAGCATTCGACAAGATCCAACATGCATTTATGATAAAATCCTATAAAAAATTGGAAAAAACAGTCTCTACCTCAGTCTGATACAAGGTATCTATGAAAAACCAACAGCCAATATCATACTAAATGGTCAAAAACTTAAATCCTTCACACTAAAATCAGAAACAAGACAAAGATGTCCACTATCACCACTCTTATTCAATATAGTTTTGGAAACATTAGCCACGGCAATTAGACAAGAGAAAGAAATAAAAGGAATAAAGATAGGAAATGAAGAAGTTAAATTGTCATTATTTGCAGATGACATGATACTCTATATAGAAGACCCCAAGAACTCCACCAAAAGTCTTGTAGACTTAATAACCAAATTCAGTAGAGTAGCTAGATACAAGGTCAACACACAAAAATCAGTAGCTTTCCTCTACACGAACAATAGACTCACTGAGACAGAAATAGTGCAAACAATTCCTTTCACAATAGCATCCAAAAAGCTGAAATATCTAGGAATCAACTTAATGGAAGAAATCAAAGAACTCTTCACTGAAAATTATAGCACTCCAAAAAGAGAGACTGAAAATGATATCAGAAAATGGAAAGATATCCCTTGCTCCTTGGTAGGAAGCATCAACATAGTGAAAATGGCCATACTTCCAAAACTGCTATATAGATTCAATGCAATCCCAATTGAGATCCCAGCAGCATACTTCACGGGCCTTGAGAAAATCATCCAAAAAGTCGTTTGGAACAAGAAGAGACCCAGAATAGCAAAAACAATTCTAGGTAACAGAGACATGGCAGGGGCTTTCACAATCCCCAACTTGAAACTATACTACAAAACTACTGCGATAAAAATAGCATGGTACTTGTAAAGAAACAGACCTGAGGACCAGTGGAACAGATTAGAAGATGCCAAAACAATTCCAGACACACTCAGTCATCTCATCTTTGATAAAGGAGTCAAACACCCTCACTGAAGGAAAGATAGCCTCTTTAATAAATGGTGCCAGAAAAATTGGGTTTCAACTTACCAAAGAATAAAACTAGACCTATATCTCTCACCATGCACTAAACTAAAATCAAAATGGATTAAAGATCTAAATATTGAAATAGAAATACTGAATCGCCTAGAACAGAGGTTAGGTAGAACTCTTGAAGCCATTGGTATAGGAAAAGATTTTATGAACAAAACCTCAGTTGCCTGTGAACTAGCACAAAGAAGCCACAAGAGGGATCTCTTCTTATTAAAAAGCTTCTGCACAGCAAGAGAAACCACCAACAGTGTGAAGAGACAACACACAAAGGGGAAAAAAATCTTCGCCTGCTGTTCCTCAGACAAAGGTCTGCTATCTCGAATTTATAAAGAACTTAAAAAAAAAAATCAGACCTCCCAAATGTAAAGACCCAATCTGAAAATGGACATCTGAAACGAACAGACATTTCTCAGACAAGGAAGTAGAAATAGCAAATAAATACATGAAAAAAAATGTTCAACATCATTGGTCATTCGAGAGAGATGCAAATGAAAACAATGCTGAGATTCCACTTCACTCCAGAAAGAATGGCTGCTATCATGAAATCAACCAATAACAAATGCTGGTGGGGCTGTGGGGAAAGAGGAACCCTGCTCCACTGCTGGTGGGAGTGTAGACTGGTGCAACCACTGTGGAAATCAGTATGGAGATACCTCAAAGAACTAGGACTGGAAGTCCCATTTGACCCCACTATTCCACTGCTGGGGATCTTCCGCAAAGAATTAAAAGAATCATACCACAGTGATATATGTGTGCCCATGTTCATAGCAGCACAGTTTGTGATAGCTAAAACTTGGAAACAGCCCAAATGCCCATCAACTGGAGACTGGATAAAGAAAATGTGGGTTTTTTTTTTTATAAAATGGAGCACTACTCAGCCATAAAAAATGAGAAATTAGAGACATTTATAGCTAAGTGGATGCACATTGAGGCGATACTCTTAAGTGAAATAAATAGGACACACATGAATAAATTCTGAATAGCTTCTCTGGTGTGAGAAACTGAAAGTGTAAATAAGGACTAAATGTATAATAGGTAATGTGAAATAGGAAGAAAAGGGGCAAAGGAGAAGGAAGTGGGAGGGCTAGGGGAAAGGATAGAAGGGAATGGGATTAATATGAGAAAATGGAAAAATAGGAACAAAATCTTTGTCAATAGGGAGGAATGGAGGGGTTGAAGGGAGGGCTGGGCAAGGGTGAAAAATAAGAACCAAGAGAGACTATGTAAAGGTGCAAATTTCCAATGATGAATGTCATTATATTGAATACCTAAAATGTACCAATGATTAGAATGAATAATTGCTAATGCAAAATAGGAAGAAAAGGTCCAAAGGGGTAGGGGTAGTGGGAGGGGCAGGGGAAAGGAAAGAAGGGAAAGGAAAAATGATGAGAAATGGAAAAAATGGAAATAAAGTCTTTGTAAATAGGAAAGGGTGGAGGGGGTGAAGGAAGGGCTAGGAATTGGGAAACAATAAGAACCAAGATGCATCATGTAAAGGTACAATTCCCAATGAGAAATGTAATTGTGCTGTATACCTACAATGTACCAATGAAAGAATTTAATTTTAAAAAAGAAGTAGAAATAACAAATAAAAATGTGAAAAAATGTTCAACATCACTGGTCATTCGAGAGATGCAAATGAAAACAATGCTGAAATTCTACCTCACTCCAGAAAAATGGCTGCTATCATAAAATCAACCAATAATAAATGCTGATGGGGCTGTGGGGAAAGAGGAACCCTGCTCCATTTCTGGTGGGAGTGCAGCCTGGTGCAACCACTGTGGAAATCAGTATGGAGATACCTCAAAGAACTAGGACTGAAAGTCCCATTTGACCCAGCTATTCCCCTGCTGGGTATCTACCCCAAAGAATTAAAAGTATCATACCACAGTGATATATGTGCACCCATGTTCATAGCAGCACAATTTGTAATACCTAAAACATGGCAGCAGCCCAAATGCCCGTCAACTGGAGGCTGGATAAAGAAAATGTGTTTTTTTATAAAATGGAGTATTACTCAGTCATAAAAAATGAGAAATTAGAGACATTCACAGCTAAATGGATGCACATAGAGGTTATACTCTTAAGTGAAATAAACAGGACATACATGTGTAAATACCAAATAATTTCTCCAGTGTGAGAAATTGAAAGTACAAATAAGGACTAAAAGGTATATTTGATAAAGTGAAATAGACAGAAAACGGGCAAATGGGAAGGGGAAGTGGGAAGGGTAGGGGAAAGGAAAGAAGGGAATGAAATTCATATGAGAAAATGAAAAATGGAAACAAAGTCATTGTAAATAGGGAGGGATGGAGGCGTTGAAGGGAGGGCAGGGGAAGGGGAAAAAATAAGAACCAAGAGAGATTATGTAAAGGTGCAAATTTCCAGTGATGAACTTCATTATATTGTATACCTAAAATGTACCATTAAAATAAAATTTTAAAAAATAGCCTCTATCTTGATTGTATTGGTGGTAACACATCTATGTAAAAATTATTGAACTACATAGTTTAAAATTGGATTTTATAATATACTCATGTTATATGTTAATGAACATGACTTTTGTGAAAATTCTAGAATTCTGGTAAGTATATAGTAATATAAGTTAATATGTTAGTAGAGGTTAAGTAACTTGTTTTAAAAATTAGTTTTAATGGATTATTTAAGATCACAAAGCAAAAGGTGAATGGTACAAAAGAACATATGGGAAATTTTTTTTCTTAACTTGTTTCTCTATCCACCATTTCTTTTCTATAAGCAAGTGCCTTATTTGATGAGACTTCTCCTAGACCAAGTATTTTATTATATGCAAGTATTCTTTTTTTTTGTGAGTATTCTTTATATACAATGATATACACATACCACATATGTGCACTTACGTGTTGTATATTCATGCAGGGAGCATATGCTATACCTTAATTTTTGTAAATAACATGTTTTGGAGGTGATTTATTATTACATATAGAGCTAGCATTGATTCTAGTAGCTGTTAAAGCATTTATTTTTGCCATGTACTAGCAAAATATTTTCATCCAGTTACTTTTATATTATCACTTAGTGTTTTGTTACAATATTTTGCCATCACATGCCAAGTCAAAATGAATGTACTTAGAAAGATGTTTGTATATATGAAGGATAAAGTTTTAGAAGTAAAATGCTGAGCTCAAATGCTTGCATTTTAATACAAATGGAAACAGTATCCTTATACGACTTGTGCTGCTTTGCCACCCTACTTGCAGTTTTAATCATTTATTTATTTATATTCTTGCCCAAAACAGAATGACATTAATATGAGTAAAAATGAGCATAATTTTATATTTTCATAAACTCTTTGAATTTCTGGATGGTAATTGCCATACGTTTACTTTATACTAATTTATAAAGTTGTAATTTATCATTTAATTATTTATTTGTTTAATGATTTTAAAATTTCATTTTTCAGCTTCAGTTTCTTCTTAGATTCTAGGAAAAATTGTATTTCTGTCCATCATATGTACTTGCACGTATGACTGCTAGAAAGTGGAAATTAGAAAGAGGTCCTATTTCTTTCATTTCTGATGTTTTGCTGCCAAATATGACTATAGAATCACTGGACTTTCTGTTGGCCTTACAATAGATCTCAGTAGAGTTATTTACTTCAGGAACATGAAATGAAGTTCATTTTGCTTGATGCCTGTTGGAGCAAATAAAGTCACCAATCTCTAGATAAAGTGTTTTTACATTTCCTGACCAAATTCTGACATATGTAGTATCCTTTCGTGTCCCAGACTGATACCTCCCAGAATATGTGTGTTAATCTATACGTGAATTAAGTTATTCCTAGACAAACTATCTTCAGAAGTCTTGTGTTGAGAGAAGAAATAAGATAATTAGGGTGTGAAGGAATTTTTCCTAGTACTAGTTAAGTTATTTTGAGGCACAAAATTGTGTGTTTTAGTCTTTATTTCTCTACTGCCAAATAAAGTAGTTTTCTTCCTTCATCTTGCCTCATGGAGAAAGTGCTTCCTACAAGTATGGGATGTTTCCTCCTACGCTGCTAACCTAAAAAAGCTCCCATAAACAAATCCCAGTGCTTATATCCATTCTTGTAAAAAAGGGACTACTAATTTTAACTTGCAGGATAAATCACCTCAGATCAAATCAACTCAGATCAGACTGATTTCATTTGGGAACTTCTATTGTACACGTCTCTTCTAGTGTCTCCTATGTTCATTGACAATGCTGTTCATTGCTTAGGGGAGGAAAGCGGTGTAGCACCAATTGACTTCATTGTCTTGTTTTACCAACTTCCAACAGTGTATATTATTTATCTCATAAACACATCACAACTTTGTTTTATGAGAATAGTTTAGATTAGAAGAGTGAATATATATCTATTCATTTTTAACTCAGGATTTAAAGAATGTGATTAACAATAAAATAAACAGGAGGGATTGAGATTGCAGAAAATATATCTTTAGCATTTTCAGTTTTGTTTTGTCAAATTAAATCTATTTTTTATTCCAAAGAACATTCCTTGGTGCCCAGTACAGACAGACAGACAGACAGACAGACAGACACACACACACACACACCATGGTAATAAATACCATTTTGTTCTTGTAGCTTTCCTGATTCCTTTATCCCCTTCCTCTTTTTTAACTCTTTTTTTAAACTGCATGGAAATTGCCTAAATATATAGGTGTCCAAGTCATACTCTAGACTTAACAAAATACAATCTTCAAGGATGAAGCCCTAGCAAAATAATTTAATAAAATACTTGGGTGATTCTGAGACCCAGGCAATTCTGAAAACCACTTCCATAGATTATGCAATGTGAAGTCACTGAAAAATTCAAAGTGTCTTTCAAATTAATTTCATTATATATGATATATTATATATACATTCATATTCCAAGTATTGTATATCATCACTAAGACATAAAAGCTGAGCTTGAAAAACAACAGTAGTCATTTCTCTCAAACACATCCCATTAAAAAGTAGCAAAGAGACAGATATTGACCCTTTACAATGACCTGGATTTTTTCTGCTATAACAAAACTGCCTATTTTGCTTTAGGTGTTAGTTTCTCTTAGGTCGTTGCCTCTTCTATGCTTGAATCTTTACTTAATCCTCTGGCACCTCAAATATTCTTACTTTTTATTTGATCCATCTTTTCACTACTGGTCATTCCCACTTCATCATATCCTCAACCATCAAATACATGCATACTCTGGGATCTTGGAGTGATATCAGTAACCTGAGGACAGAGACTGGGGTGGTTTGCATCACCTTTTTGTAGTGAAGCTGTTCTGATTGTTAAATATTTTGGCTATCACCTCTAAATAAATTTTAAGAATCCAAAGTGATTGTATGAAATAGATAAGCAATAGTAAATTCCTTTGAGAATCTATAAAAATGAAACATATATGAAATAGATATTAAGGTCCTAGTGAGTTCAGGATACCCATTACAAAATATTTCACAGCGCTGTTTACTGCAATTCCATCAGTAAACTCCATTAAAGTCCATTAAGAGTACAAAGAGAGATGAAGAACTGTCTTTAGTGGAACGAAAAGTACACACAGAGTCTATGAACTTAGCAGCTAACTTAAAGCTCTTTCTTCAAAAGTAATGTTAGAATTATTTTAATACATATTTTACAAGCTTTGTATAAAGATTGAATTGAAATAAACCAGTGCCCAGATCATAGATGCTATAGCAAATATTAGTGTGTCATCCTCCTTTGACTACACTGTTGGAGAAGAAGGAACTTTAGGTGCTGTTGTCGGTCTCAACTTACAACAGAATACCTTTGGCTTCATTGTGTATGTTGATGTAGTCCACATAAACACCACCGATGGCAGTCAAATCAATTATCCAGCCCCCAGGGAAAAAAAAAAGAAAATATAAAGATGCTAAGCACTAGTTTGAAGTATTTTTCCATTGGTAACTTGTACTCAGAGGAAAAAAATATAGTCAAAAATGTCAGAAGTAATCCATTGTTTATTCTATGCGCCATTTGAAGAATGGAAACAGGCATTTTATACATTATCAAAGTGGCACCACATACTTGTTCACATTACTGATTTGAGAAACAAGATTTCCTGAAAGAAAATCAATTCCAAACATAGAGCAATGCTCAATCTTGCCATAAAACTACAAATCTTCAGCTAGACACTTTGAAAACCATCTTCTATATCATTAATTCACATCATACCGTGTCTAGCAATCTGGCCTACATTTAACACCTCATAGCAAGAGGTCACTTAAGAAACAGTACAAAAATAATCATAGCAATTCGTTTACCAAAATGTTTAATACTTACAGTGCTTATTTCCTGGAAATGTGATATGAGGCTATAAACTCCTATGTACTCTTATAGGCTTCCTAAAAATATTTTATTTTATTTTCTATCATTATGCATTAATTACATGCTAATGGGTCTAGCTGATGTCTAAACCCATACTGACAGCAGGTACTAATCAAAGCCAGCCGCCCTCTATCCATCCTCTCTCCCCAACCCTTCTCAACCTCTATCGCTACTATTCTATATTAGGGTGTTTTTGTCTTCCACATATAAGAAATAATGTGTGGTGCTTGTCATTCTGTGTCTTGATAATTATACCTAACACAATATTTTCTTTTTTTTATATTTTTTTTATTAAATTCTTTTATTGGTACATTGTAAGTATACAACACAATTACATTTCTCATTGGGAATTGTACCTTTACATGATGCATCTTGGTTCTTATTTTTTCCCCATTCCTAGCCCTTCCTTCACCCCCTCCACCCTTTCCTATTTACAAAGACTTTATTTCCATTTTTTCCATTTCTCATCATTTTTCCTTTCCCTTCTTTCCTTTCCCCTGCCCCTCCCACTACCCCTACCCCTTTGGACTTTTTCTTCCTATTTTGCATTAGCAATTATTCATTCTAATCATTGGTACATTTTAGGTATTCAATATAATGACATTCATCATTGGAAATTTGCATCTTTACATAGTCTCTCTTGGTTCTTATTTTTCACCCTTGCCCAGCCCTCCCTTCAACCCCTCCATTCCTCCCTATTGACAAAGATTTTGTTCCTATTTTTCCATTTTCTCATATTAATCCCATTCCCTTCTATCGTTTCCCCTAGCCCTCCCACTTCCTTCTCCTTTGCCCCTTTTCTTCCTATTTCACATTACCTGTTATACATTTAGTCCTTATTTACGCTTTCAGTTTCTCACACCAGAGAAACTATTCAGAATTTATTCATGTGTGTCCTATTTATTTCACTTAAGAGTATCGCCTCAATGTGCATCCACTTAGCTATAAATGTCTCTAATTTCTCATTTTTTATGGCTGCGTAGTACTCCATATTATTAAAACCCCCACATTTTCTTTATCCAGTCTCCAGTTGATGGGCATTTGGGCTGTTTCCAAGTTTTAGCTATTACAAACTGTGCTGCTATGAACATGGGCGCACATATATCACACACAATATTTTCAAGTTCCATCTATTTCATTGGCAATGACAAACTTTCTTTCTCTTCTATGGCTGAATAAATATGCCACTGTGTATTTATATACAACTTTTTCTTTATTTATCTGCTGATGATACCTGGATTGATCCATATCTTATCTACTGTGAATAATGTTTCCATAAATATGAGTATGCAGTGATCTGTCACAAGCTGATTTCATTTCCTTTACATATATTTTAAACTTAAATCACCTCCACATACTATTGGTACTACCATTTCACAAGTGATTGTGGTGTTATCACAAGATTCTACAATTGATACTTTCATTCCCAATATGGTGGCACTACCACTCAATGCCATCTGAATTATAACTATCACCTCCATTGTCTACTTTTATCACTTTTCTTTTTTTCTTCTTCCTTGAGTAGTCCTTCCCTTCTACAATGTTGAAATAGAATAATAATATCTCTTGTTTCATTATGAATACTTCCCACTGTTTTTCCCAGTTTCTCAAGCCCAACCTAAAGCCTATGCTCTGTCTTATCAGGTAACTTAGTGCAAATGTGCTTAGAAGAGATTTCACAATGGAGTTATGAGCACGGTACCTTATATATGAATTAATGGGATCTAAGACTGTCCATTTTGCATATCATTTTTTCTTGTCCCCTAATATGACATTGGCAGTGAGAATGGAAATGTTCTTTCAACAATAAGCTTTTCCTTGGCTAGAAACCCAGTTTTTTTTTTTCTACTTTTGTGTAGTTAATCAAAGCAATAAAGAGAAAGTTTCCTCCCTACACCAATGTTCACAGGGAGATTACCCATGTCTGAAGATTCAAATGTATAAAAGCCTATCCCTAAGTGTCAAATGAGTGAGTGGAACAGTGGTACTTTTCATGGTTCATTTTTCTTTGGTATTATATCATTCTCTTTGATAACCAGCAGGAGCTCTGTATATTTTCACTGACTTTGAATCTAAATATAGATTTACTCACTGAAAGATTTCCCTTTTTTTTAAATCTAAAAGACTTATCCCATCAAGAATCTGTGAATTTCAGATATTTATTATCAGGAATTTAGCATGAGGCATTGACTACTGGCAAAAGTCTAATTATCCTATTGGAGTCTGGAACATCTTCATCTCTTCTTGCTTATAGGTTTTGCCTAATGAAGATAAAATACAGAAAGTTAAAAGGGGGTCTGGGATTTATTTCACTTGCTTAGCATGTATGAAGTCCAGGGATCAATCAATCCTCAATGTTACAAATAAAACCCATAAATAAATAAAAAGCTAAAAAAGAGATTAAAGTATGTCTTTAAAAATTGGGTGGTAAATTTAAAGAAAGTAGCTGCGGGCCAGAAGCCTTACGTCTACCTTCCACTATGCTCAGTTGAGGACAAACACTCCTGGAGCAAATAACTAGTCTAATTTAAATGTCAAGTCAGTCACAGGTAGAAAAGAGCATGGACAATCCTGCCCTCATCCTAGTTCCCGTTCTTTCATTTTCAGCACACCTTATTCAGCTGAGCCAGGTTTATGGATCTTGGAACCCCACGGTATTTCTTACTGATATTTGAGGGAAAAAAACACCATTCATGGATATATATTCTAAAATTAGATTAATTCTTCTAGCAGAGAAGATAAGTTTTGAGTTAATACACAGTGTTAAAAAACTCCTTTGAAAGAAGAACCGTACCCTCCATAACAGCCCAGTCAGCCATAACATGATATCACAGACAGCACGTCTTAACTAGTAGAAATAACAGAAATTTGTTTTCTCATGGATAGGGAGGCTGAGGGTTCAGTACCAAGAGGCCAACATGGTCAGTCTGTGTTAAAGTCTTTCTCTCTAGGTTCCAGTGGCTGCCTTCTTGCTGTGTCCTTCTCATATAGTATAGAGTAAGATTTTTTTGGTATGGCTCCTCATGAGAACCCTTACCTCAGTAGATTAGAGTACCATCCTCATGACTTCACTTAACTTTAACTATCCCCTAAAGGCCTATGTCATAAACCCTCACAGTGTGGCTAAGAGCTTCCACATGTTTCAATTTGGGAGGAAACAATTAAGTCTATAGTATGCCTCTATTTTTACTGTATGGTTTCCAGGATGGTTGCAGAAGAAAGAGTGAAGGAGAGTAAGACTGTATCCACAGGCTACTGGGGGCCAGGTCTGGCAGGGTGCTTCTCACCTTCTTCTTTTTTCATGATCAGAACTCAGCCACATGACCCTATGGCAGACTCAGGCAAAAAGTCTACCTTCATTTCAGAAGAAAAGGAAGTAAGTTTGCTAAGAGATAGCCTGCCTTTGTTATCAGAAATCAAAAGAAGATAGATAAGTAGTGGCTGACTCAGGAGAAAGCAGATAGCAAAACCTGATAGGGGAAAAGGGAGAGAAGGAAAATGTAGTGGAAAACTAAGCTCAGTTAAACTCAGGAAAGCTGAGACAGAGGACACTTAGAATATCTGAATCATACAGTTGAGCCAGGGCTAAAAGGTGAATATGATCATAATTGCACACGTACCCCAAGTCATCTTATCCCATTTCCCTCTCGCCAAGTGACTACTTATTCCCAGCTCCAGAGAAATAATAAAGTTTATTTCATAGAGATGTTGGTATATTTGAGAAAATAATTGATAGCAAAGATATTTCTGAAAATCA
The DNA here is from genome assembly GCF_053883595.1 of Heterocephalus glaber. NCBI lineage: Eukaryota > Metazoa > Chordata > Mammalia > Rodentia > Bathyergidae > Heterocephalus > Heterocephalus glaber. The sequence continues at coordinate 4,749,712 of NW_028258463.1, forward strand.
AAGTACATAATGCTTAAAACTTGCCCTATTACCTTTATTAATCTTAAAAACTACTAACACAAAATTATACCATGAAAAGCTCTCAAAGAATCATATTAAGATTATTCTCTGGGTACAAGGCCCCAAAATACATTCCTACAGATATTTAATTGTGGGGAGCCCTTCCAATAAAAAATAACCATTGTTGTCTAATTGCTCTTTAAATAAAATTATTTACCCACACAACAAGTGGTCTTATCACTGTGTCCTTCTGTCAAATTTTCAATTTGACTGGGTTTCAGATATTTGCCCCTGAACTATGTATCATTGGTCACAAATAAACATACTGTTTGAATTATTTTTCTCATTTCTGAGACAAAATACCGAACACCCAAACAAAGTTAAAGGAGGAGAGGTTTATTTCAGCTCACAGTTTATAGAGGTTCCAGCCCATAGTCAGCTGGGTCTAAGGCAAGATGGCATGGTAGAGGAGAAACAGTGCAGGGCAAAGCAAGCCAGGCACAAGGCAGCAAGCAACCACAGCAGCCCTCTTTCTGTACTTGTTATTCTTTAAATTTTTAAATTTTAATATAGGTAGATATTAATAAAATATAAAAGCCATTCTATGAAAAAATAATTTTTCATAACAAAAATGATTAGAGAATAACAATGGTAAATACACTGTGTATCATGATCTAAAAAGAATATATTTTCATTTGCTAATCTCTCAGCTCATTTCCTAATAATACTATATCTTTTTTTTTTTTCAAAACTACACAGAATGTGAGATACTTTGGGAATACTTAAAAAGTCCCCTTTATTCTATCTAGGCTCACACCCAGGGTGGGGCACCCTCAATCCCAGCATCACAAACCCTAGATCCAGCCACCTCTGAAATACTCTACCTATGACTGCATGAGGGTTTGAGGGGACATCTGGACCCAAGCCATAGCACATACATTAGAGGGAAATCTCTAATGTGAAACTGCAGAGCAAAGCCAATAAAAAATAGAACAAAAGAGATAGAGAGGAGAATAAAACATTTTAAAGCTGTCTAATATCCTCAGGTAAAATAGAACATGCATTAAAAAGAGCAGAATAGAAAAATGAACACTTGGAGCCCATAGAAAGTTAAAAATTGACAGTAGAAATAATATGATGATTGACACTGAAAGAAGACAGGCACAGCACGGATTAGTGATGAATGCTAAGCTTCACTTTGCTGTCTTCCTTTTAACATCAGGCCTCCACATCTGGCTTACAATCACCCGTAGAAGGTTCCAGTTACTGGGACCCTTGATAGAGATTCAGACCATGTACCAAAATGAAACCATTTTATCAAGATTCTGTTTCCTATTTTGGCCCCATCTCCAACTATATGTTGTGTATCTCGGTGCCCTTTCCCGTGTTTTATCATTCCTGTGACCCTAAGGCCAAAGGGCACGGGTTTAACAGTAGAAAGGAGAGAATAAGATTGGTTATGCTGTTTTACCCAGTACCGTGACTAACACAAAGAAAACTGCTAAGCAATTGAAAATTGTCTTGTCTTTCTCCCTGATAAGAGTATATAAAATTCTATGTACCATCTTTGAATAGGAGACCCAGTGTCATCTACATTAATGCATACTTGCTGAAGGTTATTGCATTTGTGTTCCTCAATCAATCGGTTTATTATCATCAGAAACACCCAAAAATTTGTTTCACTGATTTTCTTAACCACGTGAATTGCTTACTTAGTTGGCACTGTCTACCTGTAGTCTAAATTAATTAGAAGTTACATGAATTTAATTCCCTTTCCTTTATGATTTTTTGGTCAAAATTGCTAATAATGACACAACAAATTTCTATGATGCTTCCAAGAAGGTAAGTGATTGATTTTCAAGGGCAAGTCCATAGTTGTTTTAATGTATGTCAGCTTCCTGTGTGGTGTGTCTTTCTCTTTCTTATAATGAAGACAGAATGAGGTTCATTCCTTCTATTTGCAAATAATATTGAATTGAGTATTATCTTTCCAAATTCCACACCTAACAAATAAATGCTTTTTGTAGCTATCTAAGGAACAGAAAGAAATATATTAAGTAAACAGAACTGTATTCCTGCTTCATCTTGAATGAATAGAGTCCTATTATTCATAGTATTTTGCCCTATGTACTGTGGGCATAGAACAAATTGCTAGCATTTTGAAGAAAGCCAAACTGCAATTTTCTTTTCACTTCACATGCTTGTTTGAGAAATTCATTAAAGAAGACTGCAAGGTCATCAGTCCAAGCCCACATATCATAGGGGAGACAAGGTCTGGTCACTCCAAAAGCCACCATGCCTATTGTACTCAATAACCACCTTGCATTCACATCAGAAAAAGGATTGCCCTCTCTGCAGCAGCTAAATAGATAGTCAGAAACTACCTGTGTCACACAGAAGTGGAGGTTTTATTGTTTTATTTTAGTCCCAAACACAGAGCCCGGAAAGAACGTGGAAAGAAGTGAAGGCTACATTCTGCTCCCAAGAGCCAAATGCTGCTCTCTTGCTTACCCAAGTGAGAGAGGGCATCTTGGAACTCAGTCTAAATAAGATCACAAGCCCTAATTGAAAATAATAGATACCGCTGGCAAACTGAAGCATCTAGTTTTAATGAGGTTCTTCAAAGTTATGCGTCTTTAATTTGATCTCTTTTCATAAATCACAACTCTGTATTTTTGTTCTTGTTTTCCCATCTGCTGCTGTGTAGGTTAAACTTAAAGAATGTATTTGATGGATGGAACCATAGGTTAGGCATGGAACAAAAGGTTCTTTGCTAATTCTACCAGTGAATTTAGAAAATTGGAATTTATATTCTCAGGTTGGGTTTTCTCTTTTTACTAAGTTATGTTATAACTAGACTTCATTGTGCCCACTTTTCAACATGAAGCTGTGAACACTTTTTATTTTTCTTCTCCTAATGTTGAGCAATAAGGACTTTGTGTAATCACATATCACACTGAAATTATTTAAAACCCTGCAAATGAAACACAGTATTGATAGCAAAATAAAATTTCAGAGTGTTCAGGTGCTCTTTAAAAAATATATTACTCTCTCATTCAAGACTTACTTGATCCAAATTTGGCTCCGTGTTACACATGAGAGACTGTACCTGGGATTATGAATCATATTGATTGTGTGTTGCCTTCATGGAGTTTATGGGTCAGTTGGAAAGAGGGGCTTTGAAAAGCAATTAACATTTCACACATTCTATAGTGGTAAAGATCAGGATGTCATGAAAGTGCCTAGTTGGAGGAGAATAGGTAAACGGTGAAGAGTTCAAGAGAGATAAGGGATTCTCAAAACTAAGACTTAGCAACAAATATTTATTGATCATCTTCCTGAGAAAACTTAGAAGGAGTGATGAAAGTTAGAATCCAATGATAATAGTTTGAGAAATGATTTTAAAGTGAGAAAATTGGAACAAAAATAAGGACGAGTATTTAAAGAGGTTTAGGTCTAAATGGAGAAAATAGAAAAGAGGTGCTAACTAAAGTGGGGTAGGGAGAGTGTTTTGAGTTTTTGATCTTTTATAAAATACTCTAACAGAGTAGAACAGGAACATAGAAGTTCTCAAGTATTATACAAATTAATATTACACAAGTAATGTATGTGCATTGTAAAATATGAATAATGAAAACTAGTTATGTGTAAAATTTGCTTATAATCCTAATACTTCAATATAAATAGTACCTTATTGTTTCATTGTTTGTGTACAGATATTTGGGTATTTACTTTTTATCAATATATGTTGATCCATTATATATTGTTTTATAACAAGTTTTTAATCAAAAATGAATATTAATTTTTCCATGTCAATAAATGTATCTAATTAGTCTAATGCATTATCTTGTACCATACAGTTGTCACTATTCTATTTGTTCATCTGTTATTAAACAATTAGGATATTTTCAGGTCCTCATAAATATAAGCAACTCAATTGAGTCATACACTTGTGTTGATTTACTGAGATAACTGCACATTTGTAGAATTATTTCTTTGATTTAAATTCCTAGGAGTGTTTTAGATTTTTAAAAAATTATTAATTTTATTGGTATATTTTAGGTATACAATATAATGACATTCATCATTGGGAATTTGCACCTTTACATAATCACTCTTGGTTCTTATTTTTTCCCCATTCCCCTACCCTCCCTTCAACCCCTCCACCTCTCCCTATTTACATAGACTTTGTTTCCATTTTTTTCATTTTCTCATACAAATTCCATTCCCTTCTTTCCTTTCCCCTACCCTTCCCACTTCCCCTTCCCCTTTGACCCTTTTCTTCCTATTTCACATTATCTATTATACCTTTTAGTCCTTATTTACACTTTGAGGTTCTCACACCAGAGAAACTATTCACTATTTACACATGTGTGTCCTATTTATTTTACTTAAGAGTATCACTTCAATGTGTATCCATTTAGCTATAAATGTCTCTAATTTTTCATTCTTTATGGCTGAGTAGTACTCCATTTTATTTTAAAAAACACATTTTCTTATCCAGTCTTCAGTTGATGGGCAATTGGGCTGTTTCCAAGCTTTAGCTATTACAAACTGTGCCGCTATGAACATGGGTGTGCATATATCACTGTGGTATGATTCCCTTTGATAAAAACCCTGCAAAAAATTGGGATAGTCTCTACCTCAATCTGATAAAAGCCATCTATGAAAAACCAACAGCAAATATACTAAGTGGACTGTTTTAGATTTTGCATTAAACTTTTGCAGCTGAGTTTGAGCATTTACTCTAAAGTTCCACAGTGGCATGTATTTCAGAAACCAATAGCAAAGTAGCTGAACTAAAGTCTTAACCAACTCATGAAGGAGCCATGCTTGGGGGGGGGGTGATAATAAGGTCTCAATGAACACTGATTGGAAAACTATATTTGGGAATGGAAGAAGTTATAACCAGTCTACCTAATACAGTGTTATGGCAGAGGATACACAGACAAATAGCTAATTAAACAAGGTGCCCTTGAGAGAGGACCATAGGAGTGTAGAAATTAACAGGACAAGCTAGCACTGACATCTGCAAAATATGGAGCACATAGCATTTCCTGCATGAAAATGAGATGATTTAACTGGGTTGTTGCAATAACATAATTTTGGAAATAGAAGAGTGACAGGCTGTCAATTGCTTACCAGTTACATTTTAGGACTGTTGGCTTAAAACAAGTTCAGCGTTTGACTACATTGGCTGTGGTGACTCTAGAAAGAGAAATAACACAACATCTAACCCCCACATATTTCTGAACTACCAGCCTTATTTCCAGTGTTTTGGATTAGACAATGATTATGAATTTGCCCTTCTTCCACAAAAGGCCATGAGTACCAAAGTATGTTGTCTACCAGTCATCACAGAAATCTTTAAATATAATAAAAATTGAGGAAGCCATTTAATTAGAGCAACAATGACAAAGATGCAAGAAAAAGTTTTGTTTTTATATTTGATAGTATTCATTACTTTTAATTGTTATAACCAATTAAAATATGTTCAAACTGAAAATGCATTCATGTCTTCCAAATGCATTTCTGGAGTACATTAATTCAAAATGAATGTAGAGGTAGAAAAATGCCAACATATTATACAGCTAGATTTTTAGAAGTCAGCATTTAAAAATCATATTAACACATAAAATGTTTAAATGGGCTATAAAATTTCACAGAGTATAATTTCTTACACATAAAGTAGCACACAATATGATATCACTTTGTCTTTGTTTATAATTATTATAAAACCTTTTATCTATGAAAGCTGTACCCACGTTAATGTAGATTTTTAAAAATGTATAGGTCAAGGGTGCTGTATGTATTTTGATTTTATGCTTTGCTGGTTGTTTTACTCGGTATTTATCAAAGGAGAAAAGCAATATAATATGTAGAATCTGGGGACATTTTAGTTCATATTTTAAAAATAAGCTCGAGATATACCAGAAACTCTGTACTCCACTTTAAAATCAACAGTATGCACTTTTTAGAATAGTTGCAAACATCTTCAATAACTTCCATTTTCCAAATGTGTACAAGGTAGTATCAGGCCTTGGTTAGCTTCTTTAAATGTATAATAATAACTAATTGCAAAGTATATATTTTCTTTGTTTTATAGGAAATAAAACAGGTTGATGAAATAATTTAATTGTGCTGGTGTGCTAGTACCTGTATAGTGACAGCTTAGGGAGACTGAGAATCATAAACAGCTAACGTGAATGGTCATGCTTTTTCTGTAACATGCTTCCATAACTGAAAAATAAATAATTTATAAGGTGCATAGATACATATACAGTGAGTGATTTCATTCAAGACTTCAAAGCAGGACTTTGATTCAGGACTTCTTGTGCAATTAAAGCCTTTTTTCCACTAAGAATTGAGAACTATCCCAACATGAGGAAATGCGTCTCATCTGGACACATGCTGCTTACAGCATTATTAGCTGTTATCATTCTCCTTTGCAATTAGTTTCTACACCATGGATCTGCACAGACAGGTGCAGGTCAGAGCCCACTGAAGTCTGAGGTGGTGTTTGGCTCATCAACTGCTGATCAGGGAAAAGCTGGACTGGAGCATACTCTCCATGGGCAATAGCTGAAGATCTGAGTGGTTTTAATTAACCCTGAGGGCCAATTTAGCAGACTCCTCTCCTCTGTCTTTACCTATATTAACACAGCAACAGAATTCCAAATTTTTCACACTTAACATTAAAAATGCTCTCCCTCCCCAAGTGTACTTTCTGGTCTTTAGCTTACTGATGATTCCACTGGGAGGTACAGAAGCAGACTCAGACTAAATGTAACCCCAATTCCAAACTCCATTGCCCGTTACAGTTTCCTCCAAATTGCTAATAACCATTCTAATATAATTATTTCTCTGATCCTTCAACAATCTCATTGGTTCTAGCATCCTATTCTCTACAACCCTGCAAAATATATCATTAGCTAAAAAACAAAACCCCCACAATACAAATTTATGCATATATGTACATTCACAAATATAAATATACATGAAGAAACATAGAATTCCAAGGTACAACTAAAAAGTGATATTTTTACACTGGGGTACTTTTTCTTAATTTACTAGTTCCTAACTAAATGAGAAGAGGAAAGTTTTCATTTTAAATTTCCACTCAAGCTATTTTTCCAGTTTTACTCCAAACCTTAAATGTGACCTTTTGTCCAAGTAAATTTTAACATACAGGTAGTTATCATATAATTTAAAATATTCTTTTACAAATGTCTTTTTTATTTAAATCACAACTGTTTTTCTTAAAAACCATCTTTCTTTGAGTAAAAATCAATTTACTGTTACCTGTAGCAATAAAGAATTGGATTAATGTTTACTTCATTTTATATTCTACAGGAATAAACAGCAGACATTTCATGTCAAGCAGTTGAGACATACACTATTTGGACAATTCAACCCACAGCATTAATCTAGTCATAAAGGGCCTGCAGTGCATTTTTAAATCCCATAGTAGTACTTAAAGAAATAAAATATGTAAACAGTAAGAAGATATGGTTATTTAAAAAGTATTCTCTGATCCTCTACCACTGCATAATGGCTTGTAAAATGTGTTAAGATTTTGAACTCAGAGGACATAGAATATACTATGAGAAATTATATCAATCATTAAAATCTGCCCATCATTTCTTTAAAAACCTTTACACTTCAGTCATCATAATAGTTTCCTTAGACTTTTAAAAGAATTCTAAGGTAAACTAGGCAGCCTATCAAAATATCTTTTGCTGACACGTACCACTGAAGAAAAAGGCCCCGTGGCATCTGCAATTCTACACCCAAGTCATTTTAGGCTCAATGATTTTATTATCATTACCACCATTTTTTCCAATGGTTTATCTTCAACTACCAAAGCACAAATGGATCCAAACAGTGGAACATTTCTCCATTATTTTGCCTTTTACTTTTAAGCAATCTTCTCCTTTAAAGGCATGAGAGGTGTGACAAGACAGCTATTCCTGGGTATATATTTACAGATTTATCTATTTTATCTAATGACCACAAATGTGCTTTTATTTTATATGCTCGAGGCCTGTAATTTTATAATAATAACTAGAGTCAATTTTCTACAGCAGAGTGTTTTTGGTACCCAAAGATCCATTTAATTCAATGAACATTTTAGCGATCCTTTTGGCCAAGTATTTTCTTACACTCAGAGCACACAGAGAAAAATGGGACCCACTCTGTCTCTATCTTCAAACATCTTGCAGTTTAAAGACAGGAATGAGTATACACAGTGTCACAGGACAGCTATGCTCATACCCCTAAGAGGTCACAAAGAATATCAACCCCAGAATTAGAGGAACCAAAAAGCCAGTTTTCTAAGCCTTAAAAGGTGAATGGCAATTGGCCTTACTCCAGAGAAGATACTCTAAGCAAAATATAGTTAAGTCCAAATATAAGAACTCGTGAACACTCGCAGCACATTTGGAGAACTGCAATTAGTTAAGAATGACTGAGCACTGTAGCACCAAATAGGGAAAAAGTCAAGGTTGGGTCCAAGTTCAATGTCTGAAGATATTTTCTTCCAAATTGATGTCAACTCATGAGTGGATCTTGAGATTGACAATAGCATATGTCAAAGCTTCCCTTAAAGCCCCATAAATGGCTCATAATTTGTGGAATGTCTGCCTTTTATCCATTCAACCCAGTTCAGTAATGTTTTGGTATAAATGCAGACAAATGATGATGAATTGAAAGTGGCCATTGGACATATTCAAAAGATTTGGTTTCCTTTCCTCTTACCAGTACCACTTGTAATTTTTATCTCTTGTAATTATGTAAGTCAAAATCATACAGGTTAACTGCATATATAATACAACACCATTTTCATCTAAATTATTTTAAAAGATAGGAAATTTCCAAAAGATATGAAGTATGATAATTGCCATTTATAAAATCATCCATTTATAAAAAAACTATTCCTGCAGACTTTGAAAGGATGGGGCTGGTAGAGACACCCTGGTTAGAAATATGATAAAACTGTCCAGTCAAAATGAAACAGGAGATACCAGTAAACCCTAGTAGCATTTGTAGGAATGTCGAAGAGGACATGGCTCTGGGCTACATCAAAATGGTTCAATAAATCAAATTTTCTGATTAGATTTGGGCATTGAATCAAAGGTCCAAATCTGTGATGATATTTTAGTTTCCCATCCACTCAGTGACCAAAAAATATAAGCCACTGTTAGCGATATATATAAATCATGCTTACCATATTCAACTTGGTCTCCAGATGCCAAGGAAGCACATGTGGCATAATGTTTTATTGGAGCAGCCTATTGCAGGAAAAATAGGGAAATGAAGGTCAGACAGACATGGAGGAGAGAGAAATATAAGGGCATCAATTTCTTGTGGGCTGTAAATTTTCAGGCAAATGTAACCATAGCTCAGTGTTCTAATCAGGAAGGCTTCCAGAACATGCTATGTGATATCATTGAGGCCAAAGTCCTTGATGAGTAGAGGAAGGAAAATAAGCAATTTGACTTCGAGTTGGTTTCTACCTTTGTAATCATTCAAAGTGTGAGAAAAGTGAACACAAATAGGATGTAGCTAAAGTAGTGTTTGAGATTTTTTTTTTCTTTTTTCGCTGTGCTAGGGATTTTACTTAGATCCTACCGATTAAGCCATGTCCCCAGCCTGTTTTTACATTTTGTATTGAGATATTTTGGGACAAGTTCTTGATAAATTGATAATTTGTCCAGCTTGGGCTTGGATTTGGGGGCTTTTTGCTGCAGTCTCCTAGAGGCTGGGATTATGAGTATGCCCCAGGATGCCTAGCTATTAGAGGGAAATGTATAGCTGCCAGTGCTATATTAGAAATGCAAGTTGATTTAAATAACTTAATCTTTCATCTTAATAAACTAGAAAAATTAAATCTAAATAGGAAATTATAACTAATACAATTTATAAAGCAAAAATAAATCAAATAGAGTAAAAAATAGTGAAAATCAACAAAACCAAAAGTTGGTTCTTTGAAAAGTTCAACAAAAGTAAGAAAACTCTCACAGATGACTAACATCAAAAAGGAGAGAAGGGGTATAGTATGATGAGCTACCTCGTAGAAATAAAAAAGTAATAATTATGAGAAAATACTATGAACTACTGTATTCCAACAAATTAGATGCCTTATACAAAACGGACTCCTAAAGAGACACAAACTATCAATATCGATCTAAGAAAAAATAGAAAATCTAATAGACCTAACTTTTAGAATTTGAATTAGTAAATAAAACACTTCCTACAAAGAAAAGCTTTGGCTTCAATAGTTTCATCAGTGAATTTTACCAAATATTCAGAGCAATTGAAGCTAATCTTTCACAGAATTTTCCAGAAAGCAGTAGAGGAATAAAATGTATGTCCGTACAATGAGATGTTGTTTGACAATAAAAATAAATGAAGTTCTGAGGAAAAAATAAGAACCAAGATACATTATGTAAAGGTACAAGTTCCCAATGATGAACGTAACTGTATTGTATACCTAAAATGTACCAATAGACTTAATGAAAAAAAAAAAGAAAATAAATAAAGTGCTAATACATGCCACAAGAAGAAAAATCTTGAAATCATGATTCCGAATTAAAGAAAATGAACATAACAGACCAAATATGATGTGACTTGGATTACATAAAATTCTGGAATAGGAAAATCTGTGTAGACACATGAGACTACTGAATTACCTAAGACCGGAAGGGGTGAGGAAAAGCAGAGATAGTGGCTACTGTGCGGGGAGTTTCTTTTGGAAGTGACATAAATATTCTACAATTAAAACTTGCTGATCCCTCCCCCAAATTCAGCAAATATACTAAAAATCACCGAATTTTAAGTGAATGAGTTTTATGATATTTAAATGAAACTTTAAAAATTAAGTTAGTAAGTTATAGGGACATGTCCAGGAAATATAATATGATTTGTAAAATTTGAATCAAATGTACTGTATAAGGGGAGTATCATTGATTAAACAAGATTAACCATGAGTTAATTGTTCAGGTTAGTTGAGATATCTGGGAGCTAATCGTACTTTTCTTTCTAGTTGTATCTATGAGCAAAATTTTCAAGGAAAACTATTTTAAAAATGACTCCCTATTCATTGCATGAAGATTATACGCATGTGCTCAGAACAATTGATTATACTCAGAAAATAATGGTTGTGTCCTATGAGATGCTGCCACATTGTGTCACATTGACAATTGGCAGAGATTAAATACATTGGATATATTAAATAAAAGTTCCAGAGAAGTAAAATGAGAAAATTTACTCTCCTAACAGTAGAATGATTATTACATGATCTTTTTGGTGATCAGTCACTTTCATATCAGAATGGAGCACTGAGATACTAAAGTCTCTCTGATTTTTTAACGGTGGAAAAGTTTTACATTTATTAAATGTAGGAAAGAAAACAAAAGGATAGGGGGAAGATGGGGTCCGCAAAGCAAGCATGGGCTGAGTAAGGGAGGAAAAAATAAATAAAAATACACCCTAAGCTGAATATGGTGGCACATGCCTGTAGTCCCAGCCAGCACTGGAAAGGCCGAGACAGGATTGCAGTGAGTTCAAGGTCAGCCTGAAGTACTTAGTGAGATCCAGCCTCAAACAAAACAAAACAAAGCAAAACGAAATACACCCTAAGCATAGGCTAGGCTATCACAAAGAGGCATAATAGCCTAAATTCTAGGTTTTTTCTGTATTTTTTCACATATAGAAAAAAAGTGAATTCTATGGACAATTTCTAAAATTTAAAAGCAAATAAAATCTATGTTCCTTCTCTTAAAGGATGTCTATAATGTCCTCTGAAAGAAAATGTAGCCTTTCATAAGGGAATCAAGCCTTATTTTCTTATTAAAATAGAGAACAAAGCAGAAAATCTTTACTTCTTTTACCACTTAGCATTTTCCAACCATATTTACCTTCAAGCATTGAAGTCCAAACCAGGGCAAGTGTTATACGAATGGCAATTGCTAGCATCCATGTAGGGATTTCTTATTTCTGTATTTCTGTATCAGGACAGACATTGCTAATTCACCTCAGAATTCTTCAGCTGAGATTTTTATCATTGCTTTAAAAAGCTATGTTGAGAAAACACTGGAATTTTGCTGCCTTTGTTGTTCTTGATGCTGCTGCTGCTGCTGATAATAAGCACACAGTTAAAATAAGGTTAAGATTTAGCTTCAGTATGAGAATAAATGTTAATCCTAGAATGAGAGGCTTTTACTACATTAAGTATTATTAGCATGAGCATTTGCTTAAAATTAATACTAGGATCAGATTTAGTTTTTAGATGGCATAATTTCAATTTCAAGTGAGGTTTTTTTCTCAGAATTTTTTGCTCAACATCTAAAAAGAAAAAGTTAGATTAAGTGTATTTTACTGTAAAATAGCCAGAGGATGTCCTGAAATATAGTAAAACTTCCACAAGCTCAAATATTTCTACTCTAATATTTAGTATATATCATGAATGAAAATTAATGAAATAGCTAAAAGAAGCCTTAGATGCTATTAAAATTAAGCTACTAAGCTCTTAAATTATAGTTTTATTCAGCAGACTATCCTATATGACTCATGTATTTTACGAGTTAATTTTATTATTTGCCTAAAAGAACTATCGCAAAATGTTTCAAATATCCTTTCATCACCATTTAAAAAAATCACAGTGATCAAAAGCCACTTGTAGGCCTGGGGATTTAGCTCAGTGGTTTCGCTGCCTGCTGCGCAAGCACAAGGACCTGAGTTCGATCCCCGGCACTAAAAAAAAAAAAAAAAAAGCCACTTGTAAGTTGACAAATGTAGAGGAATAATTAGCATATCCAGTGAAATAATGAGTCAACATGACTAGTCACATCTGTGCTAGAATGGATGAATTATTTTCCATCCATGTAAGATTTACATCCTGTGAATATGTTTGAGAACATCCATCCCACACACATTCCTGCTGAATCCCACCAAACTTATCCATTCTCGTTTCAAAATAGAAAGCAAGAAATTCTTCCTAGGTGTTAGGAATCATGATGAACAGAATCAAAATTTAAATCCCTTTGAGAAACTTTTCAGTTTAATCTGTTTTTATAAAATAGAGAAAGAAAGAGACTAATAGACTATGATTGCCTTAATTCATTTCCAAAATGATTTTAAACATAGGCAAAGAACTGTGAGTAAAATCCACAAAAACAAATATTTACAAAAATCAAGTTTGGGTAAAATGTATTGTCAGAAGTAGAAAAAATATAGTAATAAAGAGTGCATGCTAAGAGATTTACAAATGCATCTAAGATAGCTGCAAATTGATCTCAGAACTCAATGGTTTACAGATATATTTTTAAAAAGCAAGAGGTGATAAGATTCAATTTTAATAATATATTAAAGAAATATAATGGGATATGACATATTACCAAAATATTATACTTACCAAATGAATTAATGAATATGCATTTACTCTTTCTCTTCATGAATCACTCTGCTCATACATGCTCGTATGTGTTAAAAGAAGGAAAGATAAAATGACATTATTTTCAATACCTATATTTTCCTTTAAAAAAAAACACTCCAGTATCAAAATAAAGTTACCATCTATTCAGGTAAATTTCTTCAAGGAAGGTAAGAATCTGTGGTAAAATAAATCTATTTCTAGTCTTATAAAATTTCAAGCTAATATAAAATAGTATCATTTTATGAAGGGCAAAGTTTCATGCCAAACAGTGTACAAAATCTAATAATACTCAGCAGGTAATAGAGGCAATTCATGGAAAAATAAATACCATATAAAAATTATTACCAGGGACACTACCGCTCTAACTGAAAATTCTTGAAGTTCTAACCATGTACACAAGAAAAACCATCAAAATTCTACATGCTGCTTGTGGAAAGTGCAATTTTCTCCATAGTTTTCCTTTGTATTTTCCTTCCACCCAATCATACAGCTTTTCTAGGCTTGACCAGTGGAGACAGAATCCTGGAAAGAACACTTACTGCCAAGCATAGCACCAGAGCTCATTTCCACATCTTAAAAAGAGAAACCAGTGATATTAAAGTTCACACTCCAAATCTACCTTCTAGTACTTACATGAGTCAAAGCAATGTACTTAGCCTTTCCTACTCTTTAACACTTGATCTGTGAAGGGATTCAAGCCAGAGTCTTACAGAAATTGGGGAGGATTGAATGAGTTCCCACATATGGAAAGCCTACCAGATACAATACAATATGTCTCCCTAACATATTATTTCATCTTTCTTCAAATCCCTTTCTCTTTGTGTTTCTCTTTCTTTTTAAAGTCTCCTGAGTTCCAAAATGTCTGCTAATATTAAGAAATAATTTCCAAAATGTCTGTTAATATTAAGAAATAATAGCTGCAAACTAATGATTTACCAGCATAGAATACAAACTGAGATTACATCATTTAGTACACAAGTGAAATTATACCATGGTTATATCAGAGTGTTTACAAGGATACTAGTTTTTCCTACTTTTGAAGCTCCCAGAACTAAGAAAAGTCTACAAACCTCAGGGAACTACTTTGGTCCTAGTTTCTCAAAGAAGGGAAGAAAGACAAAGGAAAACAGTCAAAGAAAAAACTTTGTGTGCTCAATTCACCAAACTCTGTAATTTGTCGTGTATATGTAGCTGCCACTTAGCACCTGATACAGTGCTTGTTAGGTGGGGTTGCCCAAAATGTACACTGTTAAAGAAAATGAAATCCGGATACATGTTTTATAAGCATGTGTGTATGTAGTCATGCAGGAGGGAAGGGAAGAAGAAAGGAAATTCCTTCTCCCCAGTTGCTATGGTCCATATCTAAATGTCACTCTAAGCCCTCAAGCGATCATATGCAAGACTTTTTGCAAAGTGACTGAATTATAGGTCCATGATAGCTGGCTTGCTGTTAGAAAGAGAGTCTGGTAGAAAGAGGTGCGTCACCGTGGTCACATCCACAAAGATTCTATTTCCCTTTCCCGTCCCTCCCTTTATTTCCTCTGCTTCCTTCCCAACCGTTACGCCATGAGCAGCTTCCCCTCTGCTCTGTCCTTCTGCCATGCCACCCTCCCTTGGAGCCAGTGGATTATGAAATGAAACCTCTACAAACCGAGAGCCAAAGTAAACCTTTTCTCCTTTAAGTTTAGATGTGGGTATTGTGCCCCAGCAACAAGAAAGTGACTAAATGAATGGTAAATTCAAGCATCACTACTATATGGGAGTCCATGCCTAATCCGTGGTGTGGCCATGATACACCTTTAGTGCGCCCATTTTTTAAGTGTGCATTCCTATACTTACAACCATTTTTCTAAAATATGGCAAAGGATGCCTGAGTAACTAAGTGGAAGAGAATTCTAGCAATATCAACACACTATGCCTAAAACTTGCCTTCTCTTTGAACAAAGAGTCATTCTGTTTTGTTTTTTCTCATAATTTGCTCAGTGGGTCTGAGTCTAAAGGACATGACCCTGAGGTTGGGGGCCTCATCCACTACTACTTAAGCAGTCATAGGAAAGGCAAGGTTAAGAAATAAGTTTAAAATAATTATTGCTCTTCTGTAAATCTATAAACCACCAGAAGTTCTCCAAGACTCATCTAACCCCTGATGACAGGCCTTCCCAGAGCTGACCATGTTCTACCTTAGCGTGGTCAGCTGGAGGTAATCCCCTGATCTTTACCTTCATGGCTCCTAAAAAGAAAATCCCCAAAGAAGTATTATCTATCTTTTCAGAGAAGGGCTCTTAATTTTGTCATTTTGTCATAGACATAGAAGCAAATCTTAATATAAACAAGTGGCTCTCTTTCTCTGATGGTAGCCATTAAAAAATTAGTCAGAATGTGGCTTGTTTATACCAATAACAAACTAAAACCTCTTTAACTTGTGTCCTCCTCCCTTTGAACAGCTCTGGCCTTTCTGCCTGTGTCAGATTCTACTTCAATGTTCCCATTTCAGAAATCCCTTTAGAGAAAGGGAACTCTTTAGGCAGTAATGAGTGCACTGAAATTGTTTTTCCAAGAATGATTAAGGCACTCAGACTTTCTACAGTAGTGGTAATTGCTCCCCACACTGCCCTAGCAGGGAACAGAGCTGTGGGGAACAGCAAACACTGGTTATGTAAGGACTCTTTATTTTCTGTTGTTCCACTGCCTGCTGGCTCTCAAGGCAGTAATGGACTCTGATATGCACCTATGAGAGAGCCCTGAAGCTGCTTAAGGACATGCCATTAGACAAGCCACAGAAAGGAAATCAGACATAACCTGGAAGCAGAGAGACAGAAATAAAGGTCAAGTGAGAGATACTGGAGGATGCAGTATCAACAATTACACCTGTAAGGGAAGGCACATTATCAGCTGTAATCTGGAATCAATTGATTTTGGTACCCAGCTCCCTGTTCAGCAATCTTTCTACCTTTTAAAATAGATAAGACTTAGAGGAAAAAGGGAAAAACCATCTTTGGTGTTTCACAGACCTTGAAACCATGGAATGGAGACATCTACTCCAGCCCTGTGGACTCAAATAGTGAACATGAAACACAAAGCTCTATGCTATGGTGTCAGCAACTCATGACAACAGTGAAGAATGGCTTAAATGCTAGAATTATAGAAAATCAAAACAGGTAATGCAAAAACAAATAAACACAAGGCATGCTATTTTGGAAAAAAAAATCAGGACTCAAATCCTACTTGTGATTAGAAAATCAAATCACTAGTTTAAGTGAATTTAAGTGTCAATTTCAGTGATTTAGAAGCTAAAGTAATATTTTATTCCCACCAAACAAAAGTTTTGTAACAGTTGAAGAATGAGTGGGAAAGAATATTTATTGAACATGTACTATGTGTTCGGCACTTTTGAACAAGCTGTCCAATTTATCTAATCATTTGAAACACTTGTAACTCTCTCAAGAGAGTTGAGGACTTAAAGCCTTCAAGATTTAAGTAAAGTGCTCAAGATCATAAAAGCAAGAGCAAAGGAAGAATCAAAGTGCTGTGTGGCCTCCCACAATCCATGAGACCTGCCTGAAACCCTCCTGCTACCTTTACAGGTTGGGACATGAGAAAAGTACACCCAGCTCCCATGGACACCTCTGACCTAGAACACCTGTTGTCTGCGTCGCTTGCTAGGCACCTGGAAGTCACCATTTCCACCCTGACTTATCTTCGGAAGCATCTCTCTTGTCTTTCCTTATTTGCTGACTCAACAGTGGCTGAGTTCAATGACTAAGGCTATCTTTTAACCAGGCTGTTCCTGCCGTTTGGATCTTAAATAGCCTCTAAGGATCCATGGCCACTTGTTCCACAAGGTGGAGCTACTGGAGGTGGTGGAATTTGAAAAGGTAGACTCAAGAGACTGGAGGCATCAAAGCGGGTAGAGAGATCCACCCCTTCCTCTCCCTCTGGCTTGTTTTCCAGCCATGAGATGAGCAGTTTTGCTCAGCCAGGGTTTCCCACCACGATGAGCTGCAACAGACCCAAAGCAATGGGACAATTGATCGGAATGAACACCTCTAAAACTGGAAACCCCAATATACCTTTTCTCCTTATAGCTTGATTACTCCAAACATTTGCTAAGTGACAGAAAGCTGACTAACGCAATGCTCATAACCTTTCTGTGGATCAATCGGCTCATTTAAAATAAATAACAACATTATTTCAAATGAGAAGTAGGGAGATAATACAACAAAGACCCTACCGCAGGATTTTCCACAGATTTCCTCTCCATACTCTTGGACAATTTCTTATCATCGTGTTCAATCTCCAGTAATGCCGGGTAACATCAATTACTGTGTTGTCCCTTAAATCTTCAGATATTAATAACAATATTAACAATATTATTGAAGGCAAGAAGATTTTCTGTGTTCTTCTGAAAAGTCACACAATTTTTCTGAAGTTTAATTTGCAAACTTAGGTGAATGATAGTAATGAGAATCCTCACCTTGCACAATTCATCCTAAGAACTGAGTGAGTTAATATATGTGATGAAACCCAGGCATAGCAGGGAGATTGTACTTGAAAAAAAACTCAAAGGATTCTGTTCGTTCTTTCCTTTGTCCTCTTAAGTTTATTTTACACTTCATAAAGCATTCTGTTTTCTCTCTTATGTTCTCATAGTACCTTGGAATGCATCTATTTTAACATCTTCACATGAGGAAATTGTTCGTTTGCTTTTTTTTTATCTGTCTCATAAAACTCTCAGTTCCCTGAGGGTAGGAACTATAGCTTATTTATCTTTGACTTACTGGTGTTCAGCACAATGATGAAATATAGTGAGAGTGAAGAATAAATAAGTAGAAAATAAGTCTAAATATTTTCAAACTTAGAGAAAGAATGAAAACAGACTAAAAAAGAGATTTAAAAAGGAGAGTGGGAAGAAAGGAAGAAAGGCAAGAAGAAAAGAAAGGAGGGTGGAAGGAAGGAAAATACACAGTGATACAAAATTGAAGGTGCAATATAAACAACAAAACTCTGCTAACCGATAGTTCTAATAGTTCTTTAGTGTGAAAATCCATATGGCATAGAATAAAGTTATATGCATAAGAATTAATGCTTAGCTAGAATCTCAATTTTTTTTTATATTTCACATGGGGAAACTTGAAATCTTTAGATTTTTCCCTTTAAAACTTTCTACCACATGTACAAAAGTTATATATAATATAGTATATCAAATATTTATTTACTTTCATTTACCTTCCTCTTCATCTTGGAATTGATGAGTCCATTGCTAAGAGCAAGAGAAAATGGTTTTCTTTGTCATCTTTATCCTAACACAATTTTTATTTCAAGCTACTTATTTTGAAATGAATGGAGCCAGTATCAGTAGATTGGAAGCAAATGAAAGGCCTTAGATTTTTGCAATGGGCTCATTTCTTTTTATTTTTAAAAATCTCTATAAGTACATGTTTGTAATACATAGTTAATATATTCATCTTGGGGGTTTGATACATATACATGTAGCATCTTGATCATTTCTACTGTGCCATACCTCTGTTCATTCATTTCCTGGTACAAGAAGGGTAAGGAATTGAGGTAGCGGGAGGCACCAATAGCTAAGTAATATTTGTTTTAACAAGGAAATTTATGAAATATGGAATATAACTCATTTTAAAAATAATTACAATATTCACCCTATTTACAAAATATTTCACAATATTTGCCTAATATTGAACATCCACACATGGAAACAGACAAAAGCCCTTTATTTTGATCCACTTCAGGAACTCATAGCCTAAAGTAGTTGCAAAATAAATAAATTATAGTGTCAAGGGATAAATACAAATCTGAAGTTTTCAAAGGAGTGTGTGCTTTACGATGCAGCATGGAAAGTGTTCTGGAAAGGGGAGCAGGTGAAAGGTGATCTGATGGGATAAATTTAAGTAACAGGAGGAAAGGATGGTAAAGGCTTTTCAGGTGAGGAAAGATACAGGTCTTTAACTCATAAATGTACAGTTCGGAATCCACATGAGTTTGAAAATACTGGAATGGAAATAGAAAGGAAGGAGCTGCGAGGCTAAAAGGCTGAAGAACAAGAACTTCAGCTTAAACTTTATCCACTAAACCATCGATAAACAGCTGATATGAAGATTCACAGATGGATGCACGATTACGTTTCAGAAAGAAAACATCGTGTGTTAATGACCCTAAAAGTTATTTACATATTTGGCAGGTAAAATTCCCTATACTGATGTTTCTCAAGGGCAATCACATATTGCATCATTAGGGGATCTTCTTAAAAACACCAGTGAAAATTTTAACACAAACTCAAATCAGAAACAGGCATGGAGCCCAGACATCAATATTTTGTGTTTTGCTTATGCAGCTGGCCTTAAGCCTCACTGTAGTCAATCAGTAGCCACAGTGCTCCATTTCAGGGAAGAGATGCGGCATGTTGGGGACCAGCTGATAATTTATTAGTATCACAATTGGCTTATTGATGTTTTCATTTTTGAGAACAGGCAAAGGAAAGTGTAGGAACCTATTTGACAGTGATTGCTTACTTTGGCAAACCCAGACATCTACTACTGGATGTTAAAACATTGAAGTAATTCCACTTGACATGTTAATAATAGTGTTCTCTAGGAAAAGGTATGAGATTAGGAAATGAACTGGAAAAAGAAGAATGCTATAGGAAGATAGAAAACTTCACTGAAAATGTGGATAGTCTGAACACAACAGACGGGTTCCTAACTTATTCACAGGGACGTGCAGGTGTCAAGCTTGATACTCTTCCATCTCTAGTTCTCCCTTTCTCTCTCACTGTTCCTTCTTGTTGGAGTCAGGGTTTGCAATGGAATAGACACAGGACACATAATTTATAGGATTATTTTTAATATTCACCCAAACAGTCAAATGCAGAGGAGTGCAAGAGATCTGTCCATGAGCTAGAGACCCAAAGAATCCAGTCAAGGGCCTGGATTCCACAACAGTGCCCCCACGAGTCCAGCCAAAGGCCTAAAGCCCATGGCAGCGACCTCCATGAGTCCACCTAGAGGCCTAGAGCCCACAGCAATGTCTCATGCAAGTCCTCTTTATGCTGTTGACAGTAATTTCAGCTAGGTCTTCCATGCTCAGAACCATGCTGATTCAGTTCAGCTGGTCATTGCAAGTTGACCTTTAGTTAATCCACTGCACTTCTCTTCTTGCCAATTTATGAACTCTCTTCAGTTGACTTTGAAAGCTGTTGACCTACAACTGGCCACAACGGAATGATTCCTGCTAATAGAACCATTTGCCTATATATATGATATTCTCCATAAACCATGTCTGTCTTCTCCCACCAGTTAATATATAATTAACATAATTTTTTAAAAATTCACAAGAATCCTCACTATGCAACAAAGTGATTGAAAAAATTTTCAAATTAATATCTTTGTTGGCTTTCTGTTACCATAACAAATACGTTAGATCATCAAGTTATAAACAAACCTGTGAATCAAGAATATATCATTGCTCCCTGATTATCAAATTTTATAAAATTCTACATCTTATTTTCTTTAGTGGTACATATTTGCAGTGTATAATAATTACATTCTTTGTGGGGATTTGGTACATGTACACAACACATCTTAATTCTTTTTTTTTTTTTCATCTCTTTCCCTTCCCCTCTCTCCAAAATTTGGGGCCTTTTCTTTTTTCAAAAGACCTATCTTCTTGTTTCTATTATCTTTTATTTTGTTCTATAATTTATGTATATTTTAGCTTTCTCGTATGAGAGAAATCATGTGATATTTAAGCTTGTGAGTCTGATTTATTTCATTTAACATTATCATCTCAAGGTGTATCCATTTTCCTAGAAATGATTCGAGCTTATTTTATTTGTCTAAAACTTTTAAAAATGAGGTACAGTACATGAGAAAGGAAATATCTACAAGCTCTAAAAAGCAGCAGCAGTAGTCTAAGTCTCTAAGACGGAGACCCAAAATACTGTCTAAGGAAGTAAAAGCAGTTTAAAGGCAAGTAATTTCATGTGTGATAAATATCTTAATTTTGCTTAGGTAAATAATTTGCTTAAATTGCTTGAATAAAAATAGGTTTAATAATATCTATATAAAATGTTGTGTAGATTATAGAATAAGAAAATACGTAACACAGCACCAGACATATTATTGATCTAAATATATTACTTTGAAACACAGAAATAATATATTTTACATCACAATTTAAAACTCTACGTGTGTGTGTGTGTGTGTGTGTGTGTGTTTGTCTGTGATGACTAATCTTGACTGTAGTATTTAAGAGCTTGACAGCCCCCAGGAGAATGGTAAAGCACATTACCGTTATGTCTAGAAAGGTTATGGAAGCATCAGCTTGACAAACATACCCGGTCTGTGGGGCCTTCCTCTCTGGTTCTTCCCCTAGTTTCTGCTTCAGAGTTTTCATATGTTAAGCAGCTTTCCTCTGCTGTGCCTTTATGCCATAATGTTGCTGCCTTGGAGCCAGATGACCATGGACTGAAACCTCTGGAACTGTGAGCCAAAAGAAACCATGTCCTCCTTTAAGTTGTACATATCAGGTATTAGGCCCATGATGACACACTAGCACAGCTCCTAAATGTGAATGTAGTTACATAGTTATCCATTGGTGCATAAATATTACTTCAGAAGTAGCTTAAAATAATAATAATAAGCATTTATAATTTCTTAATGTTGCTGGTCAGCCATTTGAGGGTAGATTAGGTGAATGGTTCTGGCTTCAAATCTCCTGCAATGTTTCAGTCAAGATGGAGGCAGGGGCTTCGGTCACTGGAAGACTCAAGTGAAATCAGAGGGCCAGCTTCAAAGGAGGCCCATCATATGGCTAGGAACTCAGTGATAGTTTTTATGACAAGCATCATTTGATCTCACAGGAACTGCTCCACATAGCTTCTTGAGTAACTTTGTGATGCGAAAAGTGGTTTTGCAAGGAAAGAATCATCCAAAACAGACCCTCCAAATTCCATTATATTTCTGCCTTCAGAAGTTATGTTCTGTCATTTCTGCTACATTCTGTTAAACAGTACCCATCAGCCATGACTTAGTATGGGATGAAGAAGCACAGGGAAGCCAGTAGGATGAGGCAAGAATCATTGGGGGCCATTTTGGAGAATGACTGTCTTCTTTCCTCTTTCACTCTCATCCACCTTTCTCTATATTATCTGCCTGCCTATATATGTTATCACTCACAGAGACACAATTCATGTACACTGAGTGCACTCTCAGTACACACTGCTGGGACACAATTCTTCCAGAATAATCTGTACAGTTGGATATGCAGCACATATGTATGTGTATTTAGATCCTGGCATTATCTACTTTATTTCTATGTTGCTTTTAAGCCCCTCTTTGGAAACATTATGTAGTTTTAAAGACATGCTAATTGGTCGCCACTCATATCTGAAGCATAATTATGTGTGCATTATTAAACACAAAGTTATTGTCCATTTTCTTAGTAACATACATGGAAAATGTTTATTGCTTTTATTTTTATGCAGATAACAGTATGAAGTCATTAAAAAGGAAAAGCCTTTAAAAATAATAATAAATATTTATTATTTCTAAGTGTTGGTGGATCAGGCATTTGGATTTTTAAAAATTTTTATTTTTATCAGGAAATGTTTGGAGTACATGATTTCATTCATCGTGGGGAATTGGGATATGTCCATAATACATCTTAATTCTTTTTAGGTCCCTTTCCCCTCCCTACACTCCCAGATCCCTCCATATATTGGTCCCTTTCAAATTTACAGAAGTGACATCCCATAACATTCTCAGTCAGGAAAAAAATGCCTGGACTATTTTACTCCTCCTTATTGCTCCTGAGGTTACTTGTCAAAACAGGGAAGCTGTTGGAAAGACAGAGTGTGCAGAAATAACAGGCCACAGATACAAGACACCTCAGTTTCTCAAAAAATAGTACTCAGTATTGTCTATAGTGTGGTGAAATATTTACAGGTCCAGTAACAGAGGATTACATAGCTCATTGTCCAAACTGGAAACATAATAAAAGAGAAAATCATGACCAATTCTACTGGGCCAAAAAACAAAAAGTAGAACCATCCCAAGTATACCTGGATGTATAGTTATTACCATAAACATTATATTTGAGAAGTTTTGAGAGATAGAAGATATATACTCTATTATCTGGAAATAGTACTAAGTGCCTTTTCAAAGGCAAATGTAGTTCACTATCTATGTGTAAAACTTAAATGAAGTAGTGTATATAAAATACTGAAAAAAAAGTCTATATCCCTTGACCAAGTGGAACTTAGTTGACAGAAATACCACAAAATTGAGAGTTTCTCACTTGGGCCATTTCTTCTAGATAGCATGCAAACCTAGCTAGCTTTCCTTTTTCATTGTTGTTGGTTTTTTTTTTTTTTTTTTTTTTTTTGGTACTGGGTATCGAACTTGGGACCTTGCGCTTGCGAGGCAGACACTGGAACCACTGAGCTAAATCCCCAGCCCAAACCTACCTAGCTTTAACATCATCATTCTATGGGCTTTATACATGGTGAGCATCTCAGTTTATGCATTTTTTAAATGTTTGCAAATCTAAATGAAGAGTTACAAGCATATTAGGCTTCTCTTCCTAATTACAGCAATAAAATTAGCATGTCTTTACTCTTTTTTTTTTTTTGCTTAAATTCTGTTATTGGTACATTTTAGGTCTATAATACATTTGCATTTATCATTGGGAGCTTGTACCTGTACATGATTTATCTTGGTTCTTATTTTTTCCCCATTACCTGTGTGCCCTTCGCCCCCTCCACCCTTCCCTATTTACACAGACTTTGTTTCCATTTTTTCTTTTCTTATAATTTTTACTTTCCCTTCTTACCTTTCCCCTTCCCCTCCCACTTCCCCTACCCCTTTGGACCTTTTCTAGTGTGAGAAACTGAAAATCTAAATAAGGATTAGAACATTTAAAATGAATAATTAATAATTTGAAATAATATGTCTTTACTCTTAAAGAATAGAAAAACGATTTCGAGGAGGTAGATAAATTCAAAAGTGAATACAAAATATTACTTTAAAAGAATCATCTTTGTGGTAGGCACAATATTAGTTTACTCACATATCCTAAGTCCTGTTCTTTTAGATCTAACAAATTAAATTGCAGTCCATGTAGATCAACCATGGGGTTCAGAGGCAAAGTAATTTACTTAACTTCTATAGTAAGTGATAATAGTGTGATTGAAAACCTACTGAAACCCTTGTCACCTGATAATTGTACCTTACTCTAGTAAGGAAGTGATTGAATTTCTTGCTAGTTCATTTATGTGCATAAAATCCAGTTTCTGAGCTATGGGGCCTCTCTGACCATGTTTGCATTTAATGCCCTCTGTTCCTACTGCTTACACTACAGCTGCAGTAGAGGGAGGGCAGATGTTACCCAGCAGCAAGTAGAGTAAGCGGTTGCAGACAGTCTCCACCCTCTGATGCCAGGCTGCCATTTCCTCTGGAATAAATAAATCTGTAGGAGAGATTCTTGCCATCAACTGTCAACAATCCTAAAGGTAGCAACTCAGTGAAAAATTAAAATCAAAATTGTTGCTATGGTTTGTCTACACATGAGAATGCCTAAAGGGCATATGTTCCTCTCTGCCCCACTCCTCCTGCATGTGTCTGATGGAGAGAAAGTGAGCCAGTATAGAACTGAGATACAGAAAGAGCAGATTTTGTATCTTTCATGCTCACCAGTTGCTTCTTTTAGTTCTAGAAGGATGCAGGTCCCGAAAGGAATTTGTCCTTTAGCTGCCTTGCCCTCCCCTCTTTGGTGGATTACATATACTGCACTTGCAGGTTTCCTAGTTAGGGTTGTACTCAGTGCTCAGCCTCTCCTCTCCATGAAGAATTGCAATCTGTTTGGCATATTGTTTTGGAGAAACCTAATAACCTCTATAAATGTAAGTTGCCTTACTACAAAGTGGAAGGTGTTAATAGCATGGGTCTAATAATTCTAGCAGAGGGAAAAAAACTTGTAACTTACTATTTGGAGTCATTTGGCACCTCTGGGTCTGTTTTGGATAAGATTGTTTAAATGAGACAATAAGAGGAAACCAATTTACAACTTGAAATAAGCAGAGCTCATGTTTCCATACCGCTAAAAGGCAAGGTTAGATGAACACTGTACAGTTATCATAAAATTTTTATCAAGAAGCTGCAGTACCTTTAATAATTCATTCTTTTACCTTTCAAGAACTCTTCTATATGATTTTAAAATGTTGTTTTCATTATACTAAAAGAACTGGCTTTATAAAAGCATCTTTGGGTGGAATCAAATCTATTATGAAAGAGTCATGATTGGTATAAACTAATTTTTATCCCTCCCTTTTTATACATTTTTCAATTGATTGTATTAACACAAGTGTCTTATTTCCTCCTTACATCAACTTAATGACATATGGAGGTAAAATACAAAATTATATATTCAAATAACTCGGAGAGGCTTAATAATGCTCCAGTTAATGTGCTTTGCGAAGATCTAGCATTAGAAGGCATGTATCTTGTTTCACCCACAAAGAAGAAAATTCCTTCCAATATCCTAATAAATGAAAATCTGTAATTTGTGAATATATAAGCTGTCAAGAACCGAGCAATCCACTTTACATGCATGTAGTTCCAGGTATGGTATGCATGTAGTTCCAGGTGTGGTATGCATGTAGTTCCAGGTGTGGTATGCATGTAGTTCCAGGTGTGGTATGCATGTAGTTCCAGGTATGGTCATACACTGATCAAGCTGAGTATGTCACCTCCGCTTTGATTCAAACATGGACCTGGTTGTCCCATCATTCCTGGATGCAGAGAAGCCAGTGGTCCTTTGTTAGATATAATTTAATTGCACAACACAGCTGCCTAGCTGTCATCCTGTCTTCAGTGTATCTTGTCAGATTATACTTTAAGGCATTATCTGGCAGCTGAACTACATGGTGTCATAAAAACAAAAATATGCCTCCCAGTGAGGAAGACTAAAAAACCCAACAATTTATTAAATTTTAAAAATATAAAGCTGGAAGCTTGAATCCATAATAAAAAAATGCTGACCTGAGCTTAACATTCCCACATTAAACAAATGTGTGTTGTTAAAATGTGTTGCAGGATTCCAGTATCCACGCCATGGCTTGATAATTTCAAAATTATGGATTATGCAACTTCATTAACCCAGGGAATGACACAAAGCAAAACAGTGCAGCAAAAATAAGCAGTACAGCTTCCTAGTTTGGTGATTCCCAAAATAAGCCAATAAACGTTCACAGAAAATAAAAGCTTTCTGTTATGGCACTATGTCTATCAAATGAATGCTGAGTGTTATTACCTATGATAAGAATTAATTATTTTTCTATTTTTATGGAAAAATATAGCAACTATATGTTTTCAACTTTCATCAAAAATCTTGACTTCAGTATTAGAGAAATGGTTGGCATGACATAAATTCAACTCTGGCCTTGCCAACCCTCATGTCACAGTATGCTACATGTGATTTGCTCATTTAATGAGAAACACCACACAGGATGTCTACCAAACCAAAGAACATTTACTGAGAGACCAAACGGAGAGGCGAGGAGTCACTGAGCAAGGGTCCAAAGACAGCTTTTGTTGTTGTTGTTGTTGTTGTTGTTTTTTAAAAAAATGGTATTTTAGCCTCAAGATAAAAACAGAAGCCGTTTTAGCTCCCTCCCTTCACTTCCTCCTGCCAAAAACTCCCCCACCTGCAACCTGAGTCAGAGGAGAACGGCAGGACCCTTCCCTTCTTCCTGAGCCAGCAGGAGGAGGGTGCGGCTTGCCACACAACTCTCCCACTCATCCACCTCGCTTCTCCTCACACCCCCTTGGGCCCCAGAGGATGGACAGAGTAGGTTGCTTCTTGCCTCAGTGTCCCCTGCCGCATTGGAGGTTTCTCTGTGGCTGCTCTGCAGGCCTCTCTGACAGGAAGCACAGCTGGGATGTCAGCTCTGGGGCTCCTCCCACACTCCTGCTCTCTAGAGCCTGAGAAAGTAGACAGGAAATGGCCTGTCGGCTGGCAGAGATCAAAGAAGGGTTCCTGCTCATTATTCACAGATAAGAGATATAACAGCTATCAACATCTTGTTGAATGGCTGTCATGATAGCTCCTGCTGTCCTAGGTGTTCTGCACTCGTTGGGACCAATCACAAGCCTTCACGTGGGCCAGTCATTAGGTTTGAATTTGAACCAATCATAATTCTACACCTGGACCAATCAGCAGGCCTAAATTTGTACCAGTCATAGGCCTGCTGTTACTTTACAAGTAGCACTCCGCTCGTACTCCTCAGGTTATTCTAGGAACATTTCCTCTGGTGTAATACCAGCTTGTGTTGCAGCATAGGTTCGGTTCAAATAAAGCTTTGCTCTAATGTCCTCGTAAATCAGCTTGTGATTTATTTCTCAGGTTGTGTAGGCTTAGAAGGTCCTGTAAAATCTACTTGGGATTCCTATTTTGAGTAAGAGGGACAGATTGGTCACTTCAAAAGAGAGCACTATTACCACTAGGGCCTCTTAGCCCTGAAGAGCTCCACAGAGAGACCAGCAACCAGCAGAGATGACCAACAGCATGCAGAATTAATTGATGTTGACCAGTGGCATATCAGGGCCACTGGTAGAGCTTCACTTTGCTGATTTGTGATTACTATTTCAATCAAGCAAAAGAACTTTGAATTGATTGGTGACAGGCTGATCTGAGAGGGAAGAAAGGAACACATGGAAAACTTTTCTATGGTAGTGCTAAAGAATGTGTGTGTGTGTGTGTGTGTGTGCCTGCATAAATACATGCATGCCTGCAAATGTGTGTAGAGAAAAAGGCAGAAATTTTGTACATACATACATATGAATAGGGATTATATATTACAAATATATAGATTGTGTATACTTATATACTTATAGAAATTGTATATATGCAGTTAATATAGAGAAATTTGCTTGCCCTTGTGTTTATGTGTGTGGAGAGAGAGAGAGAGAGAGAGAGAGAGAGAGAGAGAGATTGATTTTATCAGCTAAAATGTGGGCCTCTGTAGATTACCTGAATTTAAATATGTCTTCTCAGTTTATTCATCAGTAATATGAGGTCATATTAAAACCTAATTTTTAAGATTATTATGAATGTAAAATAAGGTAACCATGCAAGTCTATAACAATGTTATGTCTAAGTGTTTAATAAATGTTATCTTTATGGAATCTTCTCATCTGTTAAGAGCAAGAGGTTCTACTTGGAAGTGTATTCACCTTTCATTTGTTATCCATCATCTTCTGTAGGCCAGACAGTGTGCTGTATATAAGTTGGGAATGTACCTATGAACAAGATATATACTCTTGAGTTCTAGAATTTAGTAACAAATTATAGCTGGTAAGTATCTGTAACATTGTATTTGATATACAAAAAACACCCAGAAGAAAGGTGCTATGAGAACTTACAAAATAAGGGCTTACTCTAATCAGTAAGTGTGGGAGAATTCTTTATGGATGTGAATTTAAAGCAGACTTGAAGACTAAACCAGTAGCTCATATGAAGAGAAGGGAAAGATGTTCAGGAGAGGGGAATTTGAGTGGAAGTTCTGTGGGCATGGAAGCATGTCATATGGACAGAGTGTGCTGGTGAAGAACATCAGGTACAGCTGGAGTACTGTTGGGGAGGCCACCTCAGCAGTGATCTGAAGTGTTAGAAGCATCTACAATGGTCTTAACCATGAATATGACCAGATTTTCATTTTCAAGAGATTTTCCTGGAGAATGGATTGGAGAGGAGAAGGGGTCAAGCTGGGAGACCCATTGTGAATCTAACACTGCTGACCTGGAGAGAGATGGTGACTCTGATGAGCATAGTGGAGTAGTAGAAGTGGAGTAAAGTAGATTGACCTAAGAGAGGTGGTAGAATGCACTCTATCTAACTGTCCTATTAAATGTACATGGTCATAGCAATAGATGATCAATCTGCTCAGGAAGATCCAAGTGAATCACGGAGGAACAATTGGAATTGTCTGGAATCTCATTTTCTAAGAGACTGCGAGAAATGGGGGAGAGATTCTGAAGAATTATCAAGTGACTGGACTTCAGGACAAAGGTCAAGCCTCCTGGTACCCATGAAAAACTAACAT
Organism: Heterocephalus glaber; assembly: GCF_053883595.1. Classification (NCBI taxonomy): domain Eukaryota; kingdom Metazoa; phylum Chordata; class Mammalia; order Rodentia; family Bathyergidae; genus Heterocephalus; species Heterocephalus glaber. The sequence continues at coordinate 4,779,267 of NW_028258463.1, forward strand.
AGTAAATCAATGGCACGAAAGTGGCCTCCATCTGTGGCTTTTGGATAAAATCAGAACTGCAAGGAAGGAGGGTGATCAAAGTATGTTCCAGGGATGTCCAGACACAGGTGCCTAGAATTAAGTAGAAAGGGGATGGAAGGTAGAGGGTACGAGACTCAAACATCCAGCCAGACTGTCTGGGTTCAACACCTGACTCTGTCACGTAATCTGGGCCAGTTATTTAACCTATCTTTGTTTCAGTCTCTCTCATGGCAAAATCAGAATGCTAATATGTGCCTCAGAGAGTAGCTGAGGGGACCAAATGAGCTCGTGATTCAAGTATTGCCTCACACATGCCTAAGGAAATAGCAAGCATGAGCTCTTATAATTCATTAAGCCCAGCAGTTGATGGATCTGAAAGTGCTCTGCCTGAATCAGAATGGGCTCATGAGCTCATAGAACTGAGCCTAAAGATGGACAATATCAAGACCCATGATTGAGTAGAGAGAACTGAGTGAGACAGGTGATAAGCAGGAGCAGGAATAAAGAACCTGTGTTCATTAGAGAGACTAACTCTGACGAGCTCAAAGAAAAGGTGAGACCTTTGCTTTCTGGGCCCATACATTGTCCTTTGATTGGAAGGGGTGGACACCTGAGTATAAGGAAGGACCTGTGAGATTAGTTAGTGGTTTGGAGATTATGGGAATGGAGAGATAAACTGTTCAGTGGAAGTGGTGTAATAGTTTTCTGCATTATTTTGCATGAAAAAATAATCTCTTGTGAAAGTTGATTTCATTTTCCAAAGTCCAAAGCACTTCAGTTACCTTGTATTTTTGCAGACCATAGAGCTTAAGATCTCAAACTTACTGTTAAAAATACAATTAAAAGAATAAAAATACAATTTTAATCCATCCTAAGAATTTTTGCAAAGGTATTGCATGTCAGGGGGCAAATTAGCAAAGAAAAAATGATTTCAGAATAACTCATGGAGTTTGTATTTAAAGGAATCCTTTATGAAAAAAATTCTGATTTTCATCTAAAATCCCCAGTGCAGACTCTGCAAACTGAATTTCCTTTCCGTTTCCCAGAAGAACATTTTCCTGCTCTAAAACAGTCAGAAATTTAGCATTTCGTGGGTGGCTGGGTCTGCAGCCCTAAATAACGATTATTATTGTTTGGAAATGTTAATTAAAATGACAACATTTTCTACAAATCTCAGCAAGAGACTTTTATGTCTGCCTTGTAGCTGCAGTTTGTCTTTTGCTTAGGATTCAGAGAGAATATCTGGGCAGCATTAAGCTGGCATCATCATCACTCCTGTCACAATAGACGGCTGTGGGGGCTGCTAATGGGCTTCGGAGCCACCCACCTCCAGGTCACCAGTTCACATATGGTGCAGGCAAATAGCGAATGAGACTCATTATTCTCTCCATGCTATGAAAAGCATTTTCTAGGATAAGCTTGCAGTGTCTGGCCAATATCTAGGGTAAAGGGGTTCTAATTACAGTGTTATATTATATTAATTAGCTCTACTTTAAAACAATAATATCGGCTCTCTGGAAGTGAAGCAAAGGAAATGATCCATAGGTGTTTTTAGAGTAATGGAACCAAATCTGTTGATGTTTACTTTCCAGGTGAGTAAAAGTGAGGAAACATGAAAGAAAAGAGGGAGTGGCTTTATTGTTAGAAAGGAGTTTATCTCCTACTGACTATATACTAGATAAGAAAGGGCATAGGCTAAAATAACCTCAAGGAGTACAGGTTCAGAAGCAGGGTACCCTGATCAGTTTCACCAGCCATGTTGGATTGAGATCATGGTGAGGAGGAAATAAACTGTGTCCTATATAATTCCAGCTCTGTGCCACATTATCAAGGTTAGGTCATCAGGGGGCTGCACATACAACAGGGATCTCATAAGACTGCTTTGCATTTGAAAAACTCCTTTTTCTATGTAACATCATAGCCATCCTAACATTATAGCCTTTCACCGACATGTTTGCTGGTGAAGCTGGTGTAAAATACCCTAGCACATTGATAGTCATAGAAGTAGAGCATGAGCGCTTATGCACAATTTGTAACTCTTGATAATAATAAAACAACTGTGTCACTGGTTTATGTATTTACTATACTATACTCTGTTTGGTGCTTAAGTTCAATCCAGGGCCTCATGCATTCTAGGTAATTGCTTTACCACTTAGCTCCTTCTTCAGTTCTTTTTGTGTTTTTTATTCTGGGGCAGAGTCTCACTAAATCCCCCAGGCTGACCTCTAATTTCTAATTCTCTTGCATCAGCCTCATGAGAATACAGTTGTTTGCCACCATTCCTGGCTCTATACTAGACTTTAAATCACTGTTTTAGAGTATACTCCTTCTACTTATAAAATTAGTTTATTGTAGACTAGTATGCCATGTTACACTGGCAGTAGCCTCATAATCTTGTATTTACCATATTTCTTTAATGCATAAAGATGCCTCGATGTGTGACTGACTTGAAGCACCTGGGTTTGTGTGAGCACACCATGGTGCTTACATGACAATGTGACCTCCAACAACCCATTTCCCAGACCACAACCCCACTGGGAAATGATGCACAATAGTACCACACGTCACTACTTGCCTCCCTCTGGTGATGTACAGGATGAGAACAAAAATAAAAGCATCAAGTCCTCAGCTTGTGACAAATACTGAGTAAAAGCATGCTTGTAAAAACTTTAGCAAATTGCATGGTTCAATATGTGGGTGGTTATGAGGATGATGATAAAATGAAAACAATGACAAAGATAATGATGACAACTGACTGTATTTATCTGCTAGGTCACTTTGTGCAAAATTGTTAGAAACATAGGGCTCGTTACATAGTTGAAGCAGATATAGAACATTAGACAATAAACATTCAATCACAAATACTTTGAAGAAAAGTTCAAGAAAGCCCACCTTGCAGCTTGACCTATAAAAGCATTCTGCAATCAGTGAACAACTTCTATCTCAGAAAACACATATTGACATCTATTGTATGCGCATGCATTGGGATCTAGGTGTGGCACATCCTTTAGAGTTCTGATGTCAGTGCATTGCGTTTCCAGTCAAAGAGCCAGCCATGGATTCTAACTCTGCCCCTGGCTTGAAATATTTTTGTATTTGAAATAAAATCAAGAGAGGCACCAAAGGAATGAAAATGAGATGAGAAAACTGGTAGTACACCTGCAAGAGATCAATGTGGGAATAGGCACAGGGCAGAAGCCAGACTAGGGTTCAATTGTAGGGGAGGCCTCATTCTCAGTCTGTTCCTTCAGAGAGCTGCACAGGAGCCGTGTAAAAAGATCTTTGTATGACGATGAAGGTGTTCTATGTCCATACTGCTCAATTTGCTAACCAGTCACCACAGATGTCTGGGGAGCACTTGAAACGTGGCTAATGCAACTGAAGAAATTACTTTTACTTTATTTAAACTTGAATAACCACAAGTTCTGAGCAGTTTGTCTCTGGAACACATATTCCACCTCAAAGTTTATTACTCCACCTAAAGCAAAGAAATTAGGCTTTGATATTCCCATACTAGTCAGTCATTGGCTATTTCCTTAATTAAAAGATCCCCTCCACCTGTCCCTCTGCAGGTAGTTTATAGGTCCAAAGGAAATATTCAGGTTGAAGGAACACATGCAGAAACTGGAGGACAGGCACACAAGATTGAGGAAATAGATTGAATGTTATCTGGATAGGGCACCAGCATAGTCGCCCACATCTGATGACCATTAAAACTCTTTCAGTTAGTATTCCACATGCAGGGATTTGATTCTTGAAGCCATAGTTCTCCCAAGTGACACCTTCGATTTACTGTTTTATTGGCTACTTGGCTTTCCCAACACAGACCTGGTTCTTCTCACACTTCCTGAATCTGCTCTCACTAAGGGAGAGAAGAGCAGTAGGTCACCTCCTCAAGAATTGATTGCAAGTTATAAAGTCCCTTAAGTTAGTCACAGGATTTCAATTTTTTGGTCAACCCTACTATTTAGTTACTTGTATTAGGTTGTCTTCTCAGTCTTTTCTTCAACACACACACACACACACACACACACACACACACACACCATTTTTTTCTCCACCGAAGAATATGAACAGGTTGCTCTGGAATTTAGTCCATTGGTGTATTCCTGGAAACATTAAATGTTTTGCTCAGATAAAACCTATAGTCTATTCCTTAAAAGTTGACCAGTATCTCAAGAAAGTGCAAGGAAAAAAAAGAACCATTGATCTGCTAGTTAAAGGCAGTTCCCTACATAACTAGATCTTACTTGGAGAAGTTATGGGCTCTTGTGTAATACTGGTCAAGAAACTTTACTTCTAGAAACATCAATTCAAATATTTAAACTGTTGTGCTTGAGACTGGTGTGTGTCTTGGGAAACCCATGAGGGAACCGAATATAGGATACGGTTTCTTGAAAACAGGGCCAACTTTGTTAATCATTAGACTGAAAGCATATATTTGACTGAGACTTTTAAAAAATTGTTTTCAAGAAATTTATAAAGGAAGAAAATTGATTTTTGTGTTTCTAGAAGGAAATTCAAGACAAAAATCATGACTATAATCATTTGTGATTGATGCAAGAATAAACTATGCTGTTTCTAAAAAGGTAAGTATTTAGAACATAAACTATTGAGCAAAATGGAATGTGGTTCATTGGTTTTTTAAAATAATCATCTTTTTGTTGTTAAAGTAGTTATTTATACATAATGAAGAATGTGCCCCCAACCAGGCCTACAAGTAACAGGTGAACACATGGGTACATATATCCTAAGTACCTGTTTAATCTCCACATCATATCAGAAATAATAGAATTAGAGAAGTGGAAATGTCCAAATTGAAAAAAGTCCACATTCTCAAAGGGCTTCATGTTGTTCTCATTCCCACAACTCTACTCAGCTCTCAAACAAAACTCATAAATGAGCTTTAATTGTCCATCTTTCAGTTCCCTCCTCTGGAAAAGTAAGGAAGGATTGTGATCTTTTCCTTTCATAATTTTTTTATGTTAGTTTGTAATTTAGTAGAAATTACACTGCACTAGAGGCGGGAAGGTCTCCTACAGTCCTCACGCCAAGCGTATACTTTCAGTAAGAACTGGGTAATTCACCTCCCCATATATTGCCCTCATCACTGTTCATATGACAAAAAAGAGCAAGAAAAGAAAAAACCTGAGAAGAAAGAATACAGAGCACTCCCATCTCTTCTGTACTTGTGATTATAGTGATTTTTGTCTCCAAGCTCAGTTTTTATTTATGCTAAACGTATACATTTGCTCTGTTGTATTCTAATACAAAAAATACAAATGATATTTACTGGTTCATATAATTATTATACCCAGGGGAAGTTCTTATTTCAGCCATAGCTAGATCTGTGGACTTATCTTGACTTATATAATCCACTGGACTCAAACAATGTCACCAAGACCTCATATCTTGCCTCTTTTGGCCTCCATCTTCCATCGTTTGGGAATTTATTTCTAGGTAAACCATGACAGTGCCTATCCAGTTTGACTTTCCATAAATACACATTTAATAGAAAAGACAAATTTCTATTTCTCATCTGTTAGCTTCCAAACAGGTTTTGAGAAGCCCCAACATAGCCCACATGAGTGTCCCAAGCTAGCAACTGTGCTCAGCAGAGTGCAAGCCTCTGGTGTGTTCTAATTAGAGGCTCCACTGCTAAAGGAAATAAAGCTAAAAATATAGCTAAATAAGAAATAGTAAATACTATAGAATGTTTATGATATCAATCACATTTCTTTCTCTGAAGAATGAATAAAATGCATGTCTCTTGAGAATTTATTGTGAGAATTAGCAAAGTTCTAAAGAACTTGGTATTCTGCTTAGAACATTAAAAACAACCATTACTAGTTTTCTATACATAAAAAAATCCTAGACTTTGGGAGTGTGTATCAAATTATCATGACTCTCTTAGATTCCCAGAACTTCCCTACAATAAAGGCAATATTAATATTATAAATGTATAAGGTATTCGATAATACAATAATGTCTACACATCCAGAATGAGAAGCCTCCCCAACCCATATCTGTTTTCAGCTGTTGCCTTATAAATGACTACGAATGGAGTGATTTAGATTTAATTATTATTAATTAATTGTAGCAAATTTATTACACATTCACAGCTTCCATGGGGTAAGAGTCCAAGTATGGCTTAGCTGGTTGCACTGCCTAGGACTCATCAGTCTGCTATCATAGTCATCCAATCAGTGTTCTCTTCTGGGTGCTCCCCTAGGTGGCATCTGCTTCCCAGCTTACGAAGACTCTGGCTTTTTGGTTATACTGGTTGAGGGCTGCTCTCAGGTCTACATGTTCTGCTCCCTATGCAGTTCACAGCATGGCTCTCAGCTCCTAGACAAGTGAGAAGACCTCTTCTCTCAGTTGGCTAAAACTTCTATAACCAAACATAGTATTAGAAGTGATAGCTCATAATTTTGTGGAACTGATTTTTTTAACAGGCCACAGGTTGTGGGTCACATTTCAGGGGAGGGGGATTACTTGAAAGCATGAGTCCTTAGCCTCTCTCACAGGATGTATCCACAGTCTCCCTCCAGTGTAATAACCTTTTACATGCTAAATTTTAAAATAAAAAATACATTATTAGACTACTGATCCTCATAAAAATACTTCAAATTCGATACATTGGGGTCTATTTGACATATTTTAAAAAATAAAACTGAGGGGTGGGGGTTTTAGCTCAGTGGTTTCACCGCTGGCTGCACAAGCGCAAGGACCTGAGTTGGATCCCCAGTACCAAAAACAAAAACAAACAAAAAATAAATAAAATAAAAAAAAATAAAACTGAAATTGAGAAAGGTGATTAAATCATCTGTTTAAAAGCATAGGGAATTATTAACAAAGTTGAGAATTTATAACATGATTTTCAGTACCGTCTTCTTTCTGCCTTATCATGTTATATTTCTGTGATTCCCAAATGTCAGTCATTTGAGCACCACCTTCATAAATCTTCTTCATATGCAGATGGACATAATATTATGTAGGTAATTGTTTTAAAACAATAATCATTCACTATCTAAATATGTTTCCATACACAGCAATACTTACAGAGGTCCCACAAATGCAAGACCATCTTTACATGGCAGAAACAGAAGGGAAGCAACAAATAAATACCATATGTTAAATTTAGTCTTATTTATTTGTGTCTTGCATAATAAGTTCATGCTGCATGACCATGTAGCATATGTCATACTGGGGATCGGTCAATACATGTAAATTGAAAATATATCTCAAAAGACATTCTCACTTCCATTTCTAATCATATCTGAACAGGAAGAAGTAGAGGTACATGGTACCTGATCCTGCTTTACAAAGATATGATTTTTATAAAGAGGCCAAAAAGCCCAGCACATGCTCTGGGCAGTACTCCTGGATGCTTCTGAAAGCAATAGCAGCCTCTACATCAGGAACAGCTATGGCTCTGGGTGCAGGGTCATCAATAGATGAGAAACAATTAGCAAATACAATTAGCTCTACCAGATTGAAACATGACCCTTTCCTTTACCATCTTCAAAGCTATACAAAACTTTCTGCATATTTTGCCTATAAAGCAATACTTACATGTTCGTGCTTCCTCCTCCCTTCTTGCTATTCTCAACACCCTATTCATGATTCTTTCCATGTGTGAGCCTTCAAAAATTCTGGAAAAATGCCACAGAGAAGCATCATCCTTATTCTGTCTCTTCCCATCATCCCCTTTCCCACAAATGATTTGTCCCATGCTTTCCCCTCTCTGGGGAGATCTCTATTTCTGTTCCAGTTCTCTTTATAAAGCATCCACAACAGCCTTTCATGTCATTTCTTCCCTTTGTGCTGCTTTTTAGTGCAGACCCCTTCAACTGTTTTTATTATTGAGATTTTATTTATTATTGAGATTTTATTCTATCAGGCTCACCACTGACTCTTAGGAATAAGCTTTTCTAAATCAGCATTCCTATCTTAAGTTCATATTTTTGTCACAACAAATGGGCCAGATGTGCTAATTCTATTCTCTTATCTTTACTGATGGGAAGTAAGTTCATAAAAAATAAATATATATGCACAAACAGGGACAGAGAAAACATGCTGCTTATGTATAATAAGCACATTTGAATAATTAACCGACTCCTGCTAGTTTCTGTATAATTCTCTTAACCACTAAAGAAGCAAGGAAATACATATTTTCCGAAGTTTAAAGAGAAAAGAGGATCTCCACAATATCAGTGTTTCCTGTAAGACCAAGATGGGTCACTTTTATCAAGAATAGTAGCAATACCCGGCAGTTACATTGTGAAAGTCTTCTCGATCTATGCCATGCTTGAATTTGCTTCTTGGAATAACCCTGATTTGTATTTGTTCAACCCATAACCCCTGAAATAAATCAAAACATTCCTGGAAATCCAGCTGAAATAGCAGGCTCTGGATGAGTACTTGCCACCCCTATGCATATTTCTATTCTCTCTCTCTCTCTCTCTCTCTCTCTCTCTCTCTCTCTCTCTCTCTCAAACTTTCCAGTCTCAGACACAGGTGTCCATTTCTGGAGCACTTATTTACTTTTATGACTAATACAGATATTCTTTGTTTTTCTGCCACACCCTAATTGGAACTCTGCACACTTCTTTAATTTTATGCAACCAGACTCTGGCACAAAAACATAATTTTTATTAGCTTTAATGCTATGGAACTGGTAGACTAGATTAACTACCATAATGAGCCTCTAGCAAAATCAGAGGCTGTACTTATGTATGAAAAAGCTTAGAATCATGATAGAGTAAATGGTGCAGTTATTTTGAATGCCAAGATCAATAAGGGTTGGTGGTTAGAGGGGGGTAAAGAAAAAAATCACAAAAGTAAATGACTAAAATTAACTCTGAATGGGTTGACAAATTATCCATTTGGACTTTGAAGTCATTAAGTTTGGCAAGAATTAATAACATAGAAGAAGACAGTGACTTGAGAGCTAAATCATATTTAATAAAAAATAGTACATAAACATAAAAAGCGTGGGCTGGAGATATAGCTGGGAATAGAGTTTGTACCTGGTAGGTGTGATGCCCTGGATTTAATCTTTCTCAGTACACACACACACACACACACACACACACACACACACTCCCACCTGGCTACTAATCATTAAGTTTCAATAATATGGACTTTTATAAAAACCCAAGACTTTATAGAGATAGGAAAGTAAATATCTTGGATAAAACAGTAAAAAGAATCTGCAAGCCAAGAGGTATGTAGACTACAACACAAAAAATGGGTATCTACTCATGGGGACAGAAGGCAAAATTCAGGGTCAGGGTCATTCTTACAGGTGGTTGAAATTGTTGAAAATGTGAAATTTAGAACAAAATTTTTAGGAATGTTCTTTGAGGACTGGAAGATTGAGTAAGAGTATAGAAATATCGGGTTAGAATGGGGTACTTAGAAGGTCATGGGCTTCTGTGGAAGACTGAAGCCACATTGCAATGAGGCATGATGAAGTCATCCTAGCGATCACTTGGAATTGCCATGCAGTGCGAGCCATGGACCACCAGCAGCAGCACGACCCAGAAGCTGATGGAAATGCAACTCCTCACACTTTGCCTCAAAACTGCCAAATCAACTCTGGGAATAGTTTTGTTGAGAAAAAGAAAGTCACTGAAAAAATCAGCAGAATGTGGAAATTTAGTAGGAAAGGTAATCTGAGTTCTTTTAGTGACGTTTCTAGAGGTTAAGAGTTCACACAGGGGATGCAGATAAGCAGGTGTACAAATCTTAGCTCCTACATCCTAGCTGGTGACCTAGGATTGGTTTTGCAAATTTTCCATCAGAAAATAAGAATGATAGAAATATTTTCCTAGTATGTTTACTGTGAGGATCAAATAGCATGATCCTAGTTCAACACTAGATGAATATTATCAGTTTCTTTGACTTCAGCTTTTCCCTCCTTTTTCCATCAAAGATCATGAAGATCACAGGCAGTCAATACAACTTCCTTTGTATCCAGATAATGGCTAGATTCAGGTTCTGAGAAATGTGTGTCTGAACGTGGTTACTATGCTCTCTTCCAAAATGATCACAGAGGAGCCAATGTTAAATTTAACATTATCTAGTTTAAGATAGCAGATTGAGGGTATTTGTTTCCTTCTTATTCTAAAATCACATTGACAAAGGTAAAAATTTGAAAAAACGTTATAGCTCCTGATAGTGTAAGAGATCATTGTACTATAAATTTTCAGAAAAATCAGAGATCAGGAAAATTAAATTTATGAAAATTTTAGAGTAAAGACAAAATTCAAGATAAAATAAATACAGAAGAAAGATATGAGAAAAATGAACAATGAAGAAATGTCAAGTTCAGGGGCAAGTACAGGTTCCAGAGTAGGCAACTGAATATCTTTACTTTAAAGAACACGTACAAATACTTCTTCCCACTTAAATTCCTTTGAAGAGTTTGGTGTTTGGGGAACTACATCTTGAAGAGAATGTCTTTTGTGGGAACCAGGATACATTTTCTGTATTGACTCAAAATCCTAAGGAGATTGAGGAAAGCAAGGTGAGAAGAAAACTTTCATTATATAAACTTTCTAAAAGCTTCTGATTCTCTGTTTAGATTTCTTCTTTCTGAATCAGATGGAAGTGGATTGAAGTATGCACTTTGTTATTTAACAATGCGTTCAGCTGGCAGGTTCCTCCACTCTGATAAGCCTCAGTTTCTGCTAGGTGAAATCATGATGCTAATACCTACCCATTAGAGAAATCAGACAAATCACACAAGATTCTATATGTAAGATGCCTGTCATATTTGATCTTCAATACATGTGATTTATTTTTGTTAGAGCCTATTCTTGGGAAGATTTGAAACACACTAAAATAATTTTCTATCTCAGCAATACTTTGCTGTGACATTAAGGTAGCTGGTAACACTGGGAAACAGTTTTTTTATCATTGATTCCACTACTTTTCAGAAATGGTTTCTTGATCCCTGCCTCTCTTTCTTATCAAATAAACAAGTACACTCATCCTTTGACCATCCATTCTTTTCCTAAACTACAGTCTATATTTTAGATCAATATTCTTTCATACATAGGTCTTTATTATTAGCTCAAAAATATCTTCAACTATATGTGGACAAAAAGTATGTGTGTTTTTAGGTGAATCAAAGTTGTCATGGAGGGAAAGGAGAACATAAAGAGACGTTGGAGCAGGAGAATGCTAATGGAAAGTAGAAACAACTCAATGCTTTTAAAAAGCCAGAAGAACAAAACGGGATTTTTCCCTATGAAGGAAAATCTCCATTTGCCTTTTGAAATGATACTTCTCCGGGGTGACAGGGACACTCAGAAGTCCTCACCATAGCAGCATAGCAAACTGGTCTTCTAATGCTAGAGAAGAGGCACCACATTTTAAATCACAGCCATCTAAATACTAAAATATAACTCCCACTTCTATCCTGCCTAGCTCTGGCCCTCCTGGGAGTTGGTAATGATATTTTAAGAAATGGATTTTTGTATACAGTCCTTGCATATTTGTTGAATGCATTATGTACTTGAAAGAAAAATTCTTAATGTATATGGAAAAGACCAAATTTTGCAATTTAAGTCTGATTTAGAATTCAATGTACTTTTGCCTTTTTTTCCAACTCAAAATTTGTGAAATTATTGGCTCAATATGATAAAAATATATTCAGACTTCCTATATCTGATGCATCAGGAAAAATAATAAGAAAAGTAAAATTGAATCACTCCAAACTAAGGAAATAAGATATTATTTAATTTTATTTAATCTTTGAAAGCACTGTGTATGCAAAGTTTAACACAGTTTTATAGCTCATCAGAGAAAGATTAAAATAAATGTTGTATTTATATAGTATATAGTTCCCTTTAATAATATTGGGAATATAAATATATAGGCCTATTCTGAGTCTTAATTTAATTTATCAATTCTTTCTTCAAGCTTTAATTGAGCACAGATTTTTTTTTTTTTGTAGTATTGGTGATTGAATTCAGGGCCTCAGGCATGTTAACTAAACACTTTACCACTGAGCAAGACTGAGACTTTTTTATTTTACTTTATTTTTTATTCTGAGACAGATTCTAGCTAAGTAAGTCATCCATGCTGGTCTCAAATTTGTGATCCTCCTGCATCAGCCTCCTGAGTTGCAGTAAATAAAGATCTTAATCTATTTCTCTCTGTAGTATTGTTGGTATCAACTTGACACAGGCATTGATTATCACTGCCCTCATCTGAAAGATAACTGTTGGTATAATAGACATCAAAGAAATCAAGGCAGACAAAGGTGCTAAAAACACTGGTGGAAATGGAGAAAATACAGAGTCATTCATTCTTTCAGGATCTCTGGTTGTAAACTCCATGAAGGCCAAGATAAACATTATCTTTTTAATAAAAGCATTCCCCTGCATTTAGCATGGTGTTCACTTACCACCATTTAAATGTGGTAATTAAATAATTAAATAGATCAAGTACTTGTTCAACAGATGAAATGAATAATTAACAAAGAACAATTGCTCATAATTAGTCCACTACAGTAGCTGTCACAGAAGAGTACATCTACCCAATGACTATTGAAAGGCTTCTTGATACCTTGGAAAGGTCAGCATTCAATTTGCATGTCATTAATTTGATTATCTCTCCTCACAGGAAGGAATGTTGAAAGTGTAGATTGTTCTTTAGTGTGTAATGAGGGATCAGAGAACTGGAGTTTAGACTCCTTTTAAACCTTCCTTAAAAAAACATTATCAGAGCCTTTCTGAACCTAGCATTCTCCTCACAATCACCCTCACTTTTATGGCACCTTTTAAATTGATGCCATCCAATCACAACTATCCAATCATAATGATGATACAGCTGAATAAAGACCACCATTAACATAGCCCTTGTCAAGCAGTGAGCTCTGTGATTTATAGGTATTGTTATAACCTGCAGCCAACAGAGGAGGTAGAAACAATCATTGCTCTTGTTTTTCAGGCTGAAAACTGAGAATCCAAGATGTTCAGAGACTTGCACTAAATTAATGGAGTCACTGAGATTTGTAACTCAGGCTATACGCTACAGGAGGACCAGCTCTTCTTTAGTTCCAGGATAGAAATACTGACAAATTCATCATTAAATCTTAATTTTGTGGCTCTGACTCATTCTATTTGATCTTTTCGGAGTTTTGGGTTGTTTGTTTTTTTTTTTCTTTAATCACTACAATAATCTATATGGTACTATTTGACTCCTACTTTATGTATAACGAAATTAGGGATAAAGAGTTTAAATTACATGATCAGGAGCACAAAATGAAGGAGACATAAGAACAGATTCAAATAAAGTATACTGGATTCCAAATTTCAGGCTCTTTCCACATCCTTTTCACTGGTGATGATTGCCTCTATTAATGCTATCATGTGGTGAATCTGACAGATTCCAGGCTCTGGCATATGGCAGGCAAAGAATTACAAAGTATACACTCTACAGTGAAAGAAAAGCAGTGGCGTTTATTGAAGATCATGAGCAGAGAAAGGGTGCCTAGGTGATAGAAAGGCACACAGCACCCCACGCAGACAAATCAGACTTTCGTGCTCAAGAGCAAGAGAAAGAGTATACATTTTTGTCTGGGATTACAGAGAATGGTCCTATGGTGTCACCTCAGTCCCCATTGTTCCACCTGTACTGTTATTATACAAATTCCTTGGTTTTATACTGCCACTTTCCCATTCATTAGAAATTATATTTCATATATCTTCTTGCATTGTACAAGTTAAGGTAGGTTATTTGTCAGTAACAAGCTCATCAAAGAAGCTAACTTATGTTTCTTACTTGAGCTTTTTTCTTTTTCACATTACATAGGCAATCTGGTTCTAATGGAGTGCAGGTAGACATCAGCTTCCAGTAGTTCCCCAAGCACATCAGCCGATGGAACTGTCCATCCTTGGAAATGTTGCTGGTCACCATGACAGAAGAAGAAAATACCTGTGAATCTTAAACCTAGCCCATCATTAGCCACATGGCCCCTTCTCTTGTCAAAAGGTCTTGGGATGTACAGGAATACTTGGAGTGTGGTTCTTCCGCTAACCAAAACTCTCTATACTTTCCTTTTCCACATCTAAAACAGAGTCTCCTTTGAACAGAGAGTCCCCAACAATCCTCCCGAGTCGCATCACCTCAAAACCTAGGTTGTCTGGGGAAGTTCAGCAGCCTCTGTCTCATACTTAGTTAAAATTCTTCTTGGTGTAAGGCCAGGAATTTAGCCCAGTGGTTCCAGCACCTGCTTCACAAGCTTGAGATCCCAAGTTTGATCCCCAGTACCAAAAAAAAAAATTATTCTTGGTGTGAAAAATTACTAATTAAATATATAAGAAATCTTCACTGTCCTTCAGTCTTCAATACAGGGCATTGAATAACCACAGTAAGTGATCAAAAGTTCAATCAGGCAGTTATCATAGTTTCCACTCTGTGATGTCACTGGGCATGACACCACAAAAATCAACAAGCCTGGGATATGAGGAACAGTTGTGATTTGGCCCTGATTATTTCTTGGAAGATTGCCACCTTCATAGCTCTTGCTCACTGGTTCATTATCACCCTTGCCGTATGCAAAATTAACTGTTGAGATAACTTATTGTCTCCCCAATAGAAGTTGTGGTCCAAAATGTGCTACTTCAGGCTCTTGGTTTCTTTGTCACTGTCTCAAAAACTTAGTAGACTTTGTATTAATTTGCTTCCTGTCATTTCCAAGGGCAAGTAATCATTACTGACACTCCTCCCAAAACACCTAGTTCTTTTAAAAAGTTGGTCCTGATGTTTATTGTAATTTTTTTTGCAGTCATAACACCAAAATGTCTGTGCTTTGTTAATGGTGAGGATAGTGACCCTTTCTGAAGTAAGAAATAGACTTCATATAACCTTTGCCCTGAGGTAATTAATTGGTATTCTTTCCTGGACAACATCCCTTGAATTCCATCCTTGTCACCTGGTACTCTATTCCTTGAAAGATTTTAACAACTGCTTTGAATGCCACATCCTTATTGTAATCTTGTGGAGAGTCACTATTGTCATTCAAATGTAGTTTTTTCAAGATTGCCAGGTTATGTTTTTCTGCTATTTTTCCATTTCCTCCCATTCTTGCTCAGAAACTTCCATGGGTTTATCTTCTTCTCTCTCTATAATCCCAAACTAATCTCTCTTTCCCTAGTCCCCAACTAAACTACAGAAAAGAGCCACAAATCCACACTACTACCATTTTGCATTTAACTCTCCCCTCAGAGGTGTGATTCATCAAATAAGATCTCTCCTTCAAAGTTGCTGCAGAGGACAGTTTTGCCAAATAATTTGCTATTACATAACAAGGATTGCTATTTTGCTAGTACTTTTCCCTGGCATTCTGTCCCTCTACCAACGCTGTGACCACGACACAACATTAATATTAATTTTATGATTAATCAAGGCAAGCTAGATGCACTTTGTTACCAATTAGGTTCTAAATGCCAGTATCTTAATGGAGCAAGTGTTTATTTCCTCTACACATTACATACCTGACACAGTCTGAGACTGGAGGGGGAAGGCTCCCTATGGTCTCCCAGGGATCCAAACTGGGGAAAGCTGTGCCTTCTGCAATCCAACTTGCCACTGCTTTTGGAAAAGAGAAGTCTGACACTCACACTGCTCTTCTAGGCTTTAGCCTGAAAGTACTGCATGCCACTTTAGCTCAGAACAAGTTGTGCATATCTTCTTAACTGCATGAGTGTTAGAAAACACAAAATATTTGATAAGCATACCTCCTCTTGTCCCATGCACTTCCAAAAATCCAAAGACAGACCTAAACCCTGAAACCTCCTCCTCAGAACTCAGTGTCCACAAGAAAAATAGGATCTCTAGACATCTTCACTATCAACTCACAAATTGGCTTTCAAAATTTGCTCCCAGTCCTGTGTTTAGAATGGACTTGATTTTTCTTGCATTGAAAAATGCCTCAATAAAAATGAATGGTTTTGCCTATACTGTAAATGTAGTTTAGGTTCATTTGACTAAACCTTGAGTATATCCTCAGACATTTTGAAGAATTTCCTCCTTTTAATGCTGCTATATTTACCGACATTTCCACCCCCTGGGAATCTGGTTCTCTTGTTTATTAGAGCCTCTAAAATGAGAGTTTGCCACCTGATTAATTTTAATAGTTTAGCCAGAAACCTGTGGATAATGTATATTGGCTGCCAAGCTTGAAATAAATTTTGTTGGCTGTGCTGCAAAGATTTTGGCGGAAATAAAGTCTGCCCTTTGCTAAAGAAGCACAGAGGAGCTGAAGGGATGGAATTTCAAAAGCAAGTGTGAAGCAAAAGATGGTTTTGTCTTTCTTTGTGACTTCCCACTGCTGTGGGGATCTGATAAACCCATTCAGCAATTCTGTTTTAGACCTCATATGTTTTATTTTAGCATTATAGTTCAGGAAGAAATGTAAGCCTTTTGTGAAGAGCTGGATCTGATTCAAAGTCAGAAAGACTTCAGAGGCAGCTTGGTGAGGCCAGCTGTCAGTTGTGTTTTTTAAAGAAATCTGGACGACTAAAAGGTTGCTGAAGACACCAGGAGTTTCCCACAGGGGACTTGTATTGGGAGAAGCTCGCTGTGGGGACATTTATCCACATCCTATAGCTTTTTTGTTGTTGTTTATCAGTTGTTAAAATTTTACTATATTTGCTTTCTCTTTAATATACAATTTTTAATGACAGTTTTAAAAATACGGAACGCTTCACAAATTTGCGTGTTATCCTTGCGCAGGGGCCATGCTAATCTTCTCCGTATGGTTCCAATTTTAGCATATGCGCTGCTGAAGAAGTGAGCACTCACATCGTATAGCTTTGTGCAATGCTATTTTTTCAAGACTTGCTGCAGAACTTGTACAAGTATAAGACAAAAACGGTGGGGCTCTTGTTCCAAAAATCAGAGGGAAAGTGTCATTAGAAGTATTAAAATATAAAGCATTTTCTTTCCTTTTGTGGGCTCCCTCTCATATGTTGTCATGGTATCTTGTATTTGCTATTTAATCCTAAGAAAAGAAAAAAATAAAAATTTAAACGTGGATCTTATCATCCATGTTTATCTTATGCAATGTTATTTCCAAATACAAATGCCTGAGCATTTAATGTGCCTGCTGAATCAATGAAATGATCCAATTCTCATTTTATAACTGTCTCCAGATAACTCCCAGAGATGGCGGAAGAGAAAAACACAAACCAGAATAAGGGCGCTTAGAAGATAGAAAAGCGGATACTTGGGGTGGAGTAGGCTAGTGAGGCACCCTTCAGGTATGGGGATCCATATAGGGTGAGCCAGACCCTCACAGGTGTCCAGCTCTCCTTCAAGTGATACAGACTGTGTACTCACAAGCTCTGCCTCACAGCTGCCTGAGGTGCTGACTGTGCACTGCCCCAGGAAGCATCTGCAGAAGTTCAGGCTCCCTTTCTTGCAGTGAATTGTGGGTGGATAAGTCCCAAGGGCATATGACCTGAACACCAGTCCCCTGGGTACCTGGACTGCTGGGAGCTGGAAGATTCTCCACTCATTCACCCCAGGCTTTAAGCCCCAAGCAAGCACAGTCACCACCATGCCTCACCTCTCTGGGTGTTAGAGAATACTGCCATCGAACCTAACCACCTTGCATTCTCAGGTCCCTGTCTGGGGCAGAGTGGAGAGGAACCAGGGTGGAGAAAGGGAGGCCAGACAAAGCAGGGGACAAGATTAAGAGCAGCAGACAGTTGATAATTCATCCTGGAGAGGGAATTGAAGTCAATTCCATGAGGGATGAGACAAGATTCAGATTCATGCTCCACTGTCCCACCAATTTTATTTACAGAATAAAATTCAACGATAAAATTTTTAAGAACTTCAAGACAGCAACCATAGAACTCAGGATTTTCTGAGGCAGGGATGTGTCCAACTGCACTGGCCACTTACCCAGGAGGCCACCTGTCTTAGGAAGTGTTTTTTGGTGTATTTGCTTGTTTGTTTGTTTGCGGCCTTTCAGTAGTGCTTTTGTGATAGCCAGCTACTGAGCTTCTGTTTTTCCATGTCAAGATGTGAGATTTTAGATGCACTCAATAAAAACTTTAAAAAGCCTGCTACAGGAAAGTAACACATCTTTAGATAACATTTTCTGCTCCTTTGGAAGTATAGCTTTTCAGATCTGTGCCGTCTTTGGCAGGATAGGTTAGTGATTTGGAGTGAGCATCACTCTGGTGCTCTGATCTGCACTGAGCTCAGGGATTCAGGCTGCCGGAGGCCCCACCTTCTGTAGCTGTGCCTTCGGGGCTGTGGTCTCTGAGGTCCCATGGCAGAGGGAGGGAGGGAGGGATCGTAGGTAGTGCACTGACATAGAAAGATTCCTATCAAGCTGCACATTAGCTAGAACTACTCAGAATCAGTACACCAGTGCCATCTAAAAGAAGCCTGGGAAATGTGAAGAAATGTATGCATTTGGTGAACAGAAATTATTTGTGCTGCTCACTATGGGGCAGAACATTAAATGCCATGTAACTTTAGGGATGCTGCATTGGTTATATTCAATGTCAGAAGTGAGTTCTGGCTCTCTCTGGCTCTCTCTCTCTCTCTCTGTGTGTCTCTGCCTTCCTCCCCTCTCTCTTAATATATGTAACTATTCTAATATCTTCAACTAATTCTGAACCTAAATTTCTTCATTGTGAAATAAGGCTAATAATATATACTTTACAGGACTATTACTAAATAATAGAAGACTATGAAAGTACTTTGTAAGCAAAAAAATCCTACTCAACTAATGAAGTATTATTGTGAGCCACACTGAAGAAAAAATACCCAAAGAGATGTATTTACCTTTTTCTAAATTTCAAAAAGATATTTAATAGACTATTTCTTTAATCACTGCAGCAAATCTCATTGTGATTTATGAACTGAGTCTCAGAAGAGTTGTTAGACAGAGATGGTGACATAATCATGGAAAGATGGATATGTAAAATTTAAGAAATAAGACAACACCCAATATTTGGCAGAACTTCTTTGCATTTCACCTACATGTTAGAAAATGCTGAGCTTCTGCTTTGCTATCATGCTGTGATTAGAAATCATAAACTTTGAGTCCAATTATAAGTTTGCATCACACTTTAAGAAAGATCTTCTCATTTCTAACACCCCAAAGTTCCAAGAGGTCTGTGGTCAGGTTGTATGGATATCTTTATTAGATTTGTTCAAAGAAACATGTTTCTCCTCCCTTCATTTGGGAAGTAATTTGTGACAGAAGTTTTAATCAATTAGGAGGGCCTCTTAGATACAGTGGAGTTCAAAAATGTCGGTTGAATGTTCAGTAAATGAACAAATAAACATATTAAATAACTTCTACTTTAGAAACCAGGTCTGTGATGCTTACCAAAAAAAATCATATGGTGTCTCCTAGGGCTCATTCCAAAGAAATAAGGATGCAACTGCATTTATGCTAAAGAACCAGAAATTAGCAGTGATCACCAGAAGCTAACTCACAAGTTCAACACGTAGGCTTTCGTGGAAAAGCGTGCTTCCAGCTGAAATAGATCAAGTAATGCATTTTTCAAGAGCTAGTTGTGAGGAGGGCTTTCCCCTAATTATTTACTGGAAGAGGCACTACAAATATCATTTATTCAGCACCTTCTGAGATACAAACCCATAGCCCCAGAGCAAAGCAGAATTCTGTCCATCTGCTTTGAAGCCACAGAAGTTGCTACATCCAGGGGACTAGGAAAGAACTGGAGCATCCACCTAGAACCTCCAGACACAGGAAATAATGTCACACTGTCAAGGAAGACAGGGACACTTGGACAAGGACACATTCTTGAAATTCTGTGATGTTCTCTCGCTCTTTTGACACCTGAATTTTTTCAGAGTGCTGAAGTAGCCACATTTCCATTTCCAATTACACTCTCTTATTCATTCAGAGAAAATTGCTTCATGGCATTCACATCTTAGATGAAAACATAAGGGGCAAAGTAGATCCCAATTCTAAATATCTTCAAAGAAGAAAATTCAGATATTTACTGGATCTCAGTGATCCAGGACAAGGAAAGCAGGAAATAAGATAATGTATCTTCCTGTTGCGAGTTGCTGCTCACAACATCACAATGTGTCCTGCATTCCTGGTCCAAGTGGCAAACAAAGCACTGTGCTCAAAAGATAGCAGCCTAATTGTGACTGTGGCAGAATCAAAAGTAAAAGAATCAACAAAGAATTTTTACCCGTCAAAAATAAGAATTTTTTTAGCATTAATCTTAGCATATTGGAAAATCAACATTAGCATATCTGCAACAATTTTGTATTTGATCATTCAAATAAGACTTTAGCCATTATTTTATGATATTATGTTAATTATAACTTCCTTGGTATCTCTAAAAGAGCATTGTGCACTATCCAAATGGGCGGGGAATTGGACTTCTATTTTCTTTTTACTCCAACTTCTTCCACTCAATATTGTAGAACAGCAGATATGTAAATGTTGATTGAGTTATACTAAAACATGAGCTAATTAAGAATCTAAAGATAAATTTAAGCAGCCTTCTCCTTAGCATCTTGTTCTAAAATATCGAAAGGGTAGAATTTTTGGTTGGGTCTTTGCTATATTCACAGAGGAAAAAAAAACTTTAAACATCCTTTCTTCTAATTTTTCTCATTTCTACTGTTATACCAGCACTATTACCAACATATTATTCACATAATTATTCTATATAGAAGTTAGTGTAGCTTATGTATAACTTGGACATATACATCTCATTTTATCACATAATTACTGCTCATAAAATATTATCCAAAAGTATATTAAAATATCTCTCATATTACATTTTCATTCAAGAAAAATGTACATAGATATAGATACAGATGTTATACATATTTGACATTACAAACATCTTGTCTGACTGCATCTTTGGGACTCTATTTTGTTTTTAAATCAGCAGACAATTATGATAAAAAGCATTTTGTAAAGACATAAAATTTATTAGTTTTTGTTTACTCTCATTTGGAAATTTTTAAAATTGAAGTTGAAAGTGAACAATAATTTTATAATACTTAAAACAAAAGAGTAGAGCATCATCTCATGATAAAACATGGTAAATTTAAAAAAGAACAACAGCTTAATAGGAAAAACAATACTATCTGCCTAACAATATGAAAATTACTATTAGAATGTATAGCAATATAGCATCAATAGCACAAATAACGGAGAGAGATAGATAAAGATACATTGTTTAAAAGATCTCACAGTGTCAATACAGTGGGACGGAATAACAGCTGAACACACACACATGCAGCAAGAACAGTAAGCCAATAGTGGAGAGGTGAACTGAAAGCTAAAAAAAGAGTAGATGGAATAAATAGAAAATGAATGGCAGAAACTCAAATTAAACTGTAAGAATAATTACTTTCAATGCAAGTATCTAAACACTTCAATTTAAAATCAAGGTTATCAGATTGGATTTTCAAATAAAGACCCCAATAGATGGATGGGTGGAAGGGGCACAGAGAGACAGAGAAGGAAGGTACAGGAAACAGAGGAGGAGGAGCAAGAGGAGGAGGAGGAGGAAGAAAAGAAGAAGAGAAAGAACAAGAAGAGAAAGAGGAGAGGAAGGGAGGGGAGGGAGGGCAGCTCTGTCATTTAACCACTAGCAAAAGGAAGTTTCAGTGCATACGTTAATATTAGACTAATGACTTCAGAACGAGGAAAATAACAAGGGATAAAGAGAAATATTTTATAACAATAGAGGAACCAATTCATCAGTATAACGTAGCCTCCAAATTTGTAGGCCCTCAGTAATAGAGATACAATAGGTACAAAACAAACTGAACTTTTTTTAAAAATTGAAAGGAGAAATAGAAAAAGCCACAATTTTGGTTGACTACTTCAGCACTCCTTTCTTTATGATCAAGGAAGCATGGAGAAATAAATACTATTATTAGAAATAGTTGAGAGAAAATCAATAAGGATATCGAATTACTTAACACTTTATCAACCCATTGAATTCAGAATATAGGACATTCCACCCAAAGACAGCAGAACATTCTATCTTTCAAAATACAAAATATTCATAACAATAGACCATATTTAGGATCATAAAAAGTTTAAGCTAATTTAATAGGATTACAATCATACAAAATATTTTCTTTTTCTTTTAATTTAAAGATTATAAAATTGCTTTATTGTAAAAGCAATTCAAGAATAACCAGTTAAAATCTTATCCCCATGCTACCCAATACAAACAAGAGGCATTAAAACACTTTTACATTAGGAAAAAGGACATAAAGCAAGAAAGACCACATTAAGGCTGTGATTCAAACTCAAAGAGAGAAAGGACTCTTAGATCTCCTTCAGGTCAGTACAAAGGGTATGATAAGATCAAAGCACTGTGTCAGGTACACAATGCTGCTACAACACTGAGGTATAATTGAGCAAATTAAAGTCCAGGGGAAATGGAGACTATATATTTTTGTTTTGTGGGTATATTTAAGCGATTGAAATTTTAGCATCAACTGCCTTTAATGACAGCAAGATGGAAGACAAATCTTTACTGAAGAGAAAAACGTTTATAAAGTTTTCTGTCAAGGTCCCACTAACTCTGCACAACCCACACCCACCTTCCCACCCTCCCACTAAGCTAAAGCTACTCTGCTGATATATACATATACATATATATATATATATATATATATATATGATATGATCTTAATTTGTGTCTTACTGGCAAATTGTAGGCACTCCTTGTAAGTAGCTTTGATCTGCACTTTAACAACCATCACAACATTCTGCATCATCCATATGCTCAAAGTTGCATTCTAGGTAGAATTTCATTATTGTTCTAAAACTCAATGCATCTGCACAGTGGCCAAATTCCCCCAGACTTAATTCAAGATTGAATCTTTTTGCTTTTTTACATAAATTGTGTAGTCAATTACGATGAATGATCAACCTATGAATCATTATATACAATACAATGACTGCATTACTTTAGAGCACTGAAAGTACTTAAAATTAAAACTTCTTACTTCCACTTTTGTACTCCTCCAAATTGAAGGGTCAAAATACTTAGATTTTGTAACTGGAAAAAAAAACCCCTATCTTCCCAAGCTGAGGCTTTTCATAGAAGCTTTAGCCAGGAAAAGAGAATTTGTCTGTTATAAACCCTTGAAAATAAGGGCTTATTTTAGGAACACTGAAAGACCCTTAAATCATAGAGGGGCTAGCTGGTGCCACTATAATTCACAACCAACTACTACTTCATAGCTTCTATTGAAGAGTTAATTCATACTCATTTTGTTCCTTTTAAAAAATATTCTTTGGAAATCATTATTACTTCTGTAGACACATACTCTAGTTATATCTCTTCCTGTAAAAATAAAGGTCTAATCACGATTATCTCTATTTCTTTGCAAAATTAAGCTACCAATATACATTTATTAATCTGATCACTTTACCAGCTAACTCATGACCTTACAGTATTCTACATACTACCCAGGTCAATTTTCAGCATACAAAAGTAGCAGCAAGTCTTATAAAATCTTATTTCAACCTACTAGTATTTATTGTGTTCATTATAAATGAGACCTAAGGTACTAGAATTTACTTCCAAAACTATGGTGAAGGTAAACTTCCAAAGTTACTGGAAGGTAAACCACTAAAGCTTACTTCTGCCATGTACATTACACACCTACTCAGTAATTTCCCATCAAGACTCAAATTAGTCCAAGGAGGAGATGAAGCCATTTCTTGTTTGCCCCTTTTCAATTCATCAGATAATATTTATCATGCGTCCAGAGGCCACAGAGTAGGCCTCTAGGCACTATCCATAGTAATACCCTTTCTAGAATACTAAACTACCTCAAATAACTGTAGATTTCTCCAAGAGAATTAAACTATTTGTGAAATATAAACTATTAGCCGTGTATTCTAAATGCGTACATTCAAAGCTACCATTTAAAAAATAAAATGGAAAGTAGGGAAGCCTAAAAAAAGATACATTCTGCTATCACATTATTATAAGCACTGTAACTGTGTGAGTGAATATATATAAAAAGCAGATAATCAAGATTTAAATAAGATGGCAAAAACCAGGAAATACAGATTTTACCAAAGAACTACAATAACCTTTCCAAGCTACAATTAGAAACAGGTTCACTAATTTAGTAATTTGCCTAGGTTCTGAAAAAAGAAAAAAAAACACCACCAACAAAAAACCCAAACAAAAAATAAAACACCCACAAAAATATGCACCCAAATCTATACTAGAGTATGTGGCAATAATTAATGGATTTCCATGGAAATTGACTCATGCCTTATAAGCTCCTAAAGTAAAATCAAGGTCACTATGTGACTAATGATAGCACTAGGGGGACAAAAAAAAACCACTGAAAGTAAAACAGTCTTCAGCCTTGGTTTCAGCTATCTCTCCAAATCAGCATTAAGTACTTAAATCAGGCACATCGTTTTTTGGCTTGTCAAACCAGTAAGACATGTCTTGCCACTGGCCAAAGGCAGGTGAAGAAACAACTACTTGAACAAAGTAAATGCTGTGACAATGAAGCATTTGACTTCCAAGTCTAAATAGTTAAAATGATCAGTGAACATCTAACTGGGCAAAAGCAATGACATTCATCATCCAAACAGGCTCATTTCCCCAGCCCCCACAACGAACAGTAGTTATAGTAGCAAAAGAAACAAAAAAAAAACTTTTTTTTGATTCTTTAGGGCCAACTGTGAAAGAGGTCAGCACTATATTAACAGCAGCAATGGACAAGGAAGAGCAAAATAATGGATGAAAGAATCTTGCTGGACATTTGTTCATCTTTTTCTGTATTAGCCAGAAAAATTTAATGGGCTTATTTGGAAATTTCAGGTATACATGTCTCATCTCCTTAAATCCTTCACAGATTTAGAATTCAGTCTACCTGAGGGCTCTATAACCACGTAAGAAAGCTTTCTTTATCTAGTTTGGTGGCAGCCAAAACAGACTCCATGTCATTAAGGATGCCAGAACGCAAAGCTTCCTGCAGACTGGGCATTAGCTCCTCTCCTTCTACGTTCATTCCATCTCCTTCCATGTTCCAAGGTCCACATTTGTCCCAGGAACGGCTTCAAGGTAGTCTGGGAGACGGTTCTGCTGTGAGGGGAGGGTGCTTTCGTTGATGGTATCACCTGGATCCATTTCATCAATGCTGTTTAGGAAGTCATGTGGAGTCCGAGGGACACTGTGGCTGCTCATGCTTAGCCCACATCTGTACTCTCATCTCGAGGGATATAGGTGCTACTGTTAAGAAAGGGATCTGAGCTATTGGTCGTCACTGTTCTTAATTCCTGAGACATGCCGGGAAGAAGACACTGGAGTTTGAGTTGCACCATCCTGCTCCAGTGTTGGCAATTGGCTACGAAGAGCTAATTCCTGCCGAAGCAGCTGTTGCTGTTTCAACTGAAGTCTTTGCTTCTCCATCATCAGTTGTTGGAGACGCATCTGCTGCTGTTGGTTGGAGTTGCTACCACCCATAACATCTCCCTGTGGGCTCTGGGGAGCCAAGGGCGGTGGCTGTTTCACTGGAGCACTTTGACTGATTCTCTGGCTCATGGCTGAGGCCGAGTTCATCAAATTCTGCTGCACTGGAGGACTGGTGGGGCCTGTAACATTCATCTGAGAGAGAATGGCCTTCCTGGGGTTCTGACATGTTGTTGTCTGATCAATGTGATTTAAGAAATATCTCGGACCAGAAGATGTCTTGGCCACCTCCCAGGCTGCTGGCTGGCAGAGGTACGTCATCAGGTGTCTCAAAAGAAGACTGGTGAAGGTGTTGGGCAGCGGGCGTAGCTGCTGGGCCAGAGACTACTCCGGTGGGGGTCAACGTCCCAGGAGAAAGGGCTCCCAGCTGCAAAGACTGGAGAGGAACGAGCTGGAACATGTTGTGGAGTCCGGGCTCCTGCAGTGCCTGCATCGGTACTGGGCTGTCGGAAGTGGGATTTGGGCTCCGGCGGCTTAAAGAAGGAGTTGAGCAGCTTCCGGAGCCTCATGGGCACGGTCTGGGGCACGTTGGCCGTCTTGGGGTTCACGACAGCGTTGAAGAGCGCGTCCAGGTCGGCCTCCGAGTCCCCCGGACATGCAAGATCTGGTGGCCGCCCGGGGCGGGGGGCTGCGGAGCCGCCTGGGACGGAGCGGGCTGGCGGGCGGCTGCCCCGGGCCCTGGGGCGCCTGCTGAGGGGGCGGCTGCTGCCCGGGATCCTTGGCTCGAGCCTCCCCAACGCACGCCCCTGGCCAGGCGGGCGAAGGCTCCGCCCCGACGCCGCGCTGGAGGGGCGAGAAGAGGAGCGGGCGTAGCGCTGAGCTCACTGTTAGGGCGGGAGCTGCAGCCCCCACCCGGGAGCCTCCGCCCCTGCCCGCGCCCCTGCCCGCGCCCCGCTCCACTGGACTGGCTGGGGCTGTGGCGCCTGGCAAGGGGCGGGGAGAGGCTGGGAAGGCGGCGCCTCAGAGCTTCCCCTCAGCTCTTTGGACAGGGGCCCGACGACTCGCCGCTCCATACAAAATATTTTCTGTGAATACGACTATACTAAAAATAAGTAACAGAATAATATTAGAAAAACCCTAAGAATATTTGGAAATTGAACAAAACACTTATAAATAACCCAGGCATTAATCCAAAAAACACAAGGAAGCTGGAAGATATTTTCACGTGAAAAAAACTGAAATATATCTGAATTTGTGAAATGTAGCAAAAGCAGGGTTTAAAAGAAGATATATAGTACTAAATTTGAATTTAGAAAAGAAAGTGACGTTCGAACAAAAGACCTCGTGAATCCATGAAAGGATATCAAGTTAACTCCAAGATATGAAGAAGGAAGAAATAATAAACACAAAATTAATGCAATGAGGGACCAACGTGCAACGGAAAAAAATCAGTGTAACTGAAGCTGCTTCTTTGAATAAAAAATTCAGTGGTTCCCTGAGACTGAGGAGCAGCAAGAGAGGAGGCTGATAGGAAGTTGATCAGCACGGGATAAGTTACACTGAAGAGAAATAAACTCTGGTGATGCACAGTAGGATAACTTAAGAAAGCAATCATGTATTGTGTATTTCACAAAGTTAGAAGAAAAGATTTTGAATATGTTCACCATAGCAAAATGATAAATGAGCAAATAGATATGGCTAACCTTGTTAAACATTGCAGAATGTATAAACATATCCAAACATCATGGAATACCCCACTGATGTGTACACTTTTTATGCTTTTACATTTCAGTGAAAATTTTAATTTTAAAAAGCTGAAAAATATTAAATTTCAGAAAAAAATATGTTGACTATAAGATTAAAGCCGTAAGAAATTTTTAAAAGTCAGTAAAATTGATTATCTCCTAGCCAGCATGACGCAGAAAAAATGAGACACAAATGAGCAATATAAGAAATGAAAAAGACATTGCTGTAAATCCTATAGACAGTAGAAGATGATAAGGGAATATCAAATAAAAATCATTATGCCAAGAAATTTGAGAACTTAGGTAAAATGGGCATATTACTTTGAAGACATAAACCAACTCCAGAAAAAATTAGATTACTAGTTGCTCCACTATATTAGTTGAGTAATTTTATGTCTATTAAAGAAATTGAATTCAAAGTTAAAAAGCATTCCCCAAAGATAACTGCAATCAAGGTGGCTACAAAGGCCCATTTTATCAAACATTTCAGGAATAAACACCAATTCTTCACAATCTTTTCTAGAAAACCGACAAAGAATAAAACATTTCTAACTCATTTTATGATGCCAGGATTGTCATAATACATAAAATCAGCAAATTTTTGAACCAATTCATGTAACTCTTTCTTCATGAACTCTGATCTATTACCCCCCTTCCTCAGTTTCCAGGCTATCCTGAATACTGTAAGTTTATCATTGTGTGTACCATATATAATTTTCTACTTATTTGAAAGTCTCACTTATTCATCTAACGTAAAGTTTAGTATAAGCCCTATTTCTCACTCATGCTTATATCACAGCATCTAACACACAGTGCGTATTTGAATTCACAAATAAATGTATCATGTGTATGCTGTTTCTGAGTAGAAAATTCCCCTTTCACTGAATTTTAAAACCAGTTTACATTCACTTGTAATCAGCTATTTTTTTCAAAAACTCACTAGGTTTCTCTACAGTTTTCTAAATAGTTATGTGTTTTGATGAATATTTTTTGGATTTTCCAACCAGGGATCATTGTTTGACTAATAAATCCTTTATTTTCCATTACTCTCTAAAACTAATAAAATAAATCTCTCTGGTTTGAGATGGAAGGATATTGTTATTTATAGTCTTGTGTGCAGCAATTTCATTGTTTTATTGTATAGCTTCCTTCACCTATATCTAGATCCTTTTGGAACAATCAAAGCTCAGATTCATTTTCTTGTCTTACTATATCCCTCTAGGTGCAGATTCAACTGTTTTAAAATAGTTCTTCTAGTTTACTATTCTTGTGCTGTAACTCAAATTCTTCCAGCTATTAATTTCAAAACACTGGAGAAACTCATGCATCTCCCCGACTCTCCTTTTGTCTCTGTACTCCTACAAGAGAACTTGCTTTACTTGATATTGGGCAACTGTCTTGCCTTGAGTCCACCTCTTCATTAGAGAAAGATTCAAGTTCCCCAGAACTACACTTACGTGGAAAGTTAAATGGAAAATTCCCTTAGCTCTTTTCATGGTAAGGAGTGTTAAGTGTATTTCAAGAAGAAGGGGGTCACACACTAATAGACAACAAATACAATATGGAAATAGGCAGAGATGAAAAGATGAGTAGCTAAGACTTAATCAGATTTAAGTAGTTTTCATTGATCCCCTGGCCTAGACAAAACATCTATTCCCTTTTATGCCTCTATCAAATGAAGTTATCTTTTGTATCTGTGCATGTCTTTACATGTGATATTTTAAAAAATATTTAATTATTAGTTGAACAATTGTTCAGTGTTTCTTAACTTGCCTGGTGGTTTCCCTCTGTTAGGCCTCATAGAGTTGAGATCTTCATTGTCTTTTTCTAGGATATTGCTTAGAATTGTTTGGAGTGCTGGTTTGATGTTTATGAAATTTCTCAGGTGTTCATTGTCATGGAAATATCTAATTTCCCCATTGATTTTGAAAGATAGTTTTGCAGGATACAATGGTCTAGGTTGGAAG
Organism: Heterocephalus glaber; assembly: GCF_053883595.1. NCBI lineage: Eukaryota > Metazoa > Chordata > Mammalia > Rodentia > Bathyergidae > Heterocephalus > Heterocephalus glaber. The sequence goes on from NW_028258463.1 coordinate 4,808,448, forward strand.
TTATTTTCTTTTAGGGCTTGAAATACTTCACTCCAGGCTTTCCTTGATTTGAGGGTTTGTGTTGAAAAATCTGCCATGATTCTGATGGGCTTTCCTTTGTAGGTGATTTGTTTCTTTTCTCTAACTGCCTGTAGGAGTTTGTTCTTCTGTTGGGTTTCTGGGATCTTGACTATTATATGTCTATGTGTAGTTTTTTTTTTGTCATAGCTAGTTGGAATTCTATATGCCTCACTTATCTGTGTGTCCACTTCTCCACCTCTGTCTGGGAAGTTTTCTAGGGGCTGAGAAGAGCAGAACTGTGAAATAGCAAATAAGTGTCCATTAGGGAGCTCAGAGGACCAGCTGAAGGACAGCAGCTAAAACTGGAAGGGTTTTGTCCAGACTTACAGTGAATTGTGCGAAGGTTTTGCACTAAATGCTGACTGAATTGGAATAATCTACACCATATGAACATTTAAACCTATTAATCAGGATTCTGTGTAGTTAAAAGCCTTACAGTTAGGAGAAACTGATGAGGATAGAATAAAAATTAAGGAGAATTGTAACAAAAAGAGGTCCAAATGAACAATGTGGAGAGGAAGAGAGCCCAGGCATCTGAGAAATGCCATCATCTTTTTGAACACTCCAGGGAAGCAAAGAAGATAAATCCCTGTGAAATTACAATAGCTGCTCTGAACCACATCTCCTAAAAGTTCAAGAAAGCCAATTTAAAAAAATAGCAGTAGGGAAATATCAAAGTCACATCATAGAATAAAAATGTTTCATAGGAGAAAAGAGTATAATATACAGTCAAAAATTTTTATAAATAACAAATCACACCAGAAAAACTTGCTAAAAGAACAGCTCAAAACAAACTGCTGTACTGAAGAGATAATAGGCTTTAAGAAACCTAAGAAAAAAAACAATGGCATAATTCAGGATTAGGAAAAACACATAAAGCAGATAGCAGAATGATAGCCAACCTCCAAGGTGAACTCAATGACCCTTGTCTTTTAATATTTTACTTCCTGTCATATTCTTTTTTACTGCTATAGTACTAATCAATAGAGTACAGTGGGAAACATGGCATGTGAGCTATGAGATTAGGTCATGAGAGGGTATTGCATTGTCATTTGGCCCCTTTAATCTCCTGGTCGAAGGGAAGCCATCTCCCGTGTGGAGTTCAGCACTTTGGAAAGGACAACTTGAAGAGCAGCTGAGACACCCTGCCAGTAGCCAGCACCAGCACACTGATATGCTCTAGGTACCTCAACAGTCAAACCTTGCAATTTTATCAAATCTTCAGACGACTGCCCCCTCATAAGAGACTCTGAGTCAGAATTGCTCAATCTAACAATGTCTAAATTCTTGACTCAGGAATATAGAAGATAAATTTTAGAGTTGGTTTAAGTCATTAAGTTTCATGGCAACTAATTATGGAGCAGCAGAAAACCACTACAAAGACCAAATTATTAAAAGCATAATGGGATAAACAAGATGATTGTGTCACAGGGACATAAAAGTTTCAAATAAAGGGAATTTGAAAAAACAACAAGAAAAAAGAGATTAAAAGATTCCCCAAAAAAGTGAGAAATATGAAATGTAGGTAGAAAAGTTCCAATGTGTAGATAAAGAAAATAAAAAGAAAATAAAAGAAAATAGAGCAAATACTAAACTATAGTTTAAGAAAAGAATATTATATTAAAAACTCTTGAGACTACATACCAAGAATGTACACCCACACCTAAGTATAGAAAAATATCAAACTTTAATTTTCAAATGGAAAAGGAACAAGAAATGGAAGGAGAAGGGAGGGACAGGAAGAAAAAGAACACAAGAAGGATTAAGATGTGTTATGTTAGTGCACCAACTTTCCACAATGAAAGTGGTCATTATGCACTACAAATACAGTGGACCCTTGAGTTACGACCAGCCCGACATACAAACAACTTGGGTTATGACCAGAATTTTAGTTTTAACTGATGAACAAAGTCTTCAGTTATGAGCCAAATCCCAGCTACTTGTGCTTCCAGATGGTCTCAGATACAGATTTAACCCTTAAAGAGTTCTGGAAGGAACATGACAACATCTTTTCCTGTGGGGAGTTAGTTGAGAAATCCTGGGCCAGGGTCTTTCTAAGGACAGTGAGATCTGCCTGTGTACAGGAGAGAGACTTTGAAGGCTGTGTAGAGGAGCCTGAGCCTTCAGTTGACCAACTTTAGTTACAACCAGCCCTTGCAAACAAATTGAGTTCATAAGTCAGGGGTCCACTGTATGTGCTGATAGAAATAAAAATAAAAAATAAAGATAAGTAATAAATATAAAACCTCCATGGCTTCTAAGAAAAAGAGATATGTAAGGTAAGTAAAATTATATAGCAATGTTGTATGCTTGAAGAAAATGAAATAACATGTTTCAGTTTTTTGTTTCTATGTTTTGCACTATTGGGGATTGAACCCAGGGCCTTTCCACTGAATTACATACTCAGCTCTTTTTTTATTTTTTGATTTTGAGACAGGTTTTCACTAAGTTACTAAGTCACCAAGGCAGGGCCCCAACTTGTGTTCCTCCTGCCTCAGTCTCCCAGAGTGTTGGGATTACAGTTGTGCACCACCATGCCCAGCTTATCTATCAGACATTAAGAGATATTAAGGAGTGAAGATGTGAGCCAAAGATTTTATATCTAGCTAAACTAACTCTCAAACATAAAGGCGTGAACTGTTAGCAACAGACAAGTACTCAGGAAAATTTATTCCTAAGAACTTTTCCCAAGGAACTTAGTAGAGAACATGCTTTTCTCACCCAAGATGAGTAGACTCATAAGTCTGAGAATGAGCTGCAAGCATTAAACATAGTTGCCCACAGTGAGCTGAAGATCAACAGGAAGACAGTATAGAAAGCAACGGCTATAGTTTCAGGTAACACAGGTATAACAATTATTTTTAATGAGAGAGAACATGTGAAAAGATATTTAACTGTTCTCAGTATATATAAAAGCAGTAGTATTATTGTTACTGTGGACTGTGTGTATGTAATCATTAAGTACATAATAATTGTTCAGAATTGTAATGGTAACATCCTTTGTGTCCTTGAGAAGTAGAATTTTCATTGTGAAAATAAAAAGACAGAGATATAGAAGGGATGAAATTAAACAACAGCATCAGCATGCTAAACCACACCTTAAATATGTTCAGTAAAATGCAGACTTTAGGAAAATCTATAGACCGAACAAGTTCCCCTCTTCAACAAATAAATTTGAACAAGAAAGGCATAAAGAAGGAACCTGTAAATTAAGAGATTTAACACACATAGGCATCCCCCCCATGAGTTCTAGCCTCTAAAGATGAACATTTGGATGAAATAAATTGTTAAGAAAGGCAAGCATGTAATTAATGTAAAAGTGAGGTAGTGAGCACATTTGAGGGAGGGACTAGACTGAGAATCAGAGGGAAACATAAGCATCAGAGGGGTTGATGGGAATGGTTGTAAGGTACTTGAAAAGAGATTTTTACCTTATCACAATTCATTACATTGTACATTTGCTCTATGTTTTCATTTATAATTAAATGAATTTTAAGAGTTTTGTGTTTTTTTTAATAAGAGCCTAAGAATTCAGTGGAAGCCTGGTATAGGGGCGCATGCTTATAATCTCAGCACTCTCTAGAAGGCTGAGGCAGGAAGATGACAAGTTTGAGACCAGCCTGGGCAACTAATTGACTTAGCCATACCCTATTTCAGAATAAAAAATAAAAATTGCCGGGAATGTAACTAGTGCATAAGCCCTGGATCCAAACTCCAGGATAAAAAAGAAAAAAAGAATTCAGTGGCCACAGTACTGAGAATTCCTAAATTCCTAAGTTAGTCAGAAAGTCAAATGCACCATTTCCTTAGAATCTTTTTGAATGTTTTCCTTTGCCAAACGTAATTTCTCAGATTTTCTATACATTCTCCTAGAAACCTAATTTATTTCCAATTAAATATATATCAAATAAACCAGGCTATTTGACTTTTAGAATTTCCCACTCTCCACATTTTGCTTACTTCATATTAACATTATAATATAACATGTTTTCAGGTTAATATATGATATGTATGGTCCCACTTCTTTATTCATTATATATTTATATATAATTATACATAATACGTATATATTTATATCTCAATCTTAGTCAAGTGGCTCAGGCTTCATTAGTCTTGTTTTCTTCATCTCTATAATCTGCTAACAGGACTTACTTAATGTAGTACAATGCAAAAACACTTAAACTCCAAGTAATTGCTCACAGATTTGCCTTTTATTATTGATGTGTGAAAGAAGCATACAGGATGATATGCAATTCTTCGGGTTTAGGTGGTCAGGAAATGAAGCTGTGATTACAACAGAGCATCCACGAAGAGAAAATATGTGGGAAAAATAAATTCAACTTTGCACTAATGAAATCCACACACTGACAACTATTTACTCATTGATTACCCTAAGAAAACCCTAAGATCAAATAGAGTACAGATTGTAGTTCATCTTCTGAGGTGTCAGCTGAGTGCCAGTGTTTAGACTTCCAACACGTCCAATGCAAATGCTCAGATTTAGTCCTGTCTCTTGTCACTACAACAAGGAGATTACTTAAAGTGCTTTCTGTGGGATCATTAACCTACCAATTAACCATGAGTCTTTGATTTGGTCATTAGCTACCCTATAATTAGTCAAACATACCAGAAAACTGGATAACAGAAATCTAGCTAATGAGTACTCTGCCCCAGTTGGACCAATGTCACTCATAATGGAAAGAAAACAGCATCGATGATTATGCAGCTCATCAGGACTTTCTGTTCCCATCACTCACTCTCATCTCACCTTGCATAACTTAATCACCACATGAATCTTCAGGTGTGACCATCTTTCTTCTTTGCAGTACCTTTAGTACTTTCACTGTTCACCCGCCACCGTGTAGTAATCAGGTATTGTAATGTAGTGGCTGTCCATTTCTGATAACCTAAACTCACTCCTGAACAGTTTATTTTGAAAATTCACGCAATGCAAAGTGCAGCCCAGCCCCTTCTGTAGCACACATGATCAACCCAACCAGTTACTGCTGCAAATCATTTATGATTTGCATTTAACATAGATCACGATAAGACAGCATTGAAGAACTGATAATTTGCCTACTGGTTCATACACATCATCAATCACATATTTGAGTATGACGAACTACTACTCGCATCTTTAGATCACTCTATTTTAATGACTTTTTCTTTTTGCTCACTATTCTGTATTTTAAAATATGTGATTCTGCCAGGCGTAATGGCATATGCCTGTAATCCCAGCACTCAGGAGGCTAAGGCAGTAGGATCGCCGTGAGTTGGAGGCCAGCCTGATCTACATAATGTGACCTTGTCTCAAAAAAAAAAAAAGTGATCATCTCACCTATCATGTTAATGTTGTTTATCTTTTATCTCCATATCTTCTCAACCTTCCCTCTCCTATTAGTCAGCAAATATAATATTTAAAAAACATGAACCTAAAAGTATTCTGTCCACAGGCTAACGTATTCTCCCATTTTAGCCTATCATTTTGTCCACATTAAAATGAAGGAAATGTGAAGTCCATAATCAGTGACTTGATTATTGGTCATAGGGAGAGTAATGAAGAAACCCGGTCTAGAATATAAGGCTCCAGGTTAGATTTCAGTGCTACTTACATGACACTAAGCCATAGGAATTACTCCAAGTACACAGTACTACATTTTACTGCACCTTTTATTGTTGAGAAAAGATTTGGGGAAATACAATTTTAAAATTGTCTTCTCCTGGGTTACAGAGCTACTTTCTCTCCTTGAGATAAATTGATATCCCTGGGGACTAGGAAAAATCAGACAGCACAGTTGGCTAATAATCTAAGAGAGAAGCATATTGATGTTCACTTTATTGTTCTACTTTTGAGGAGTTTTAAATTTTAAAAGAACCAATTATACATTACTATAATTTATAGCTTCGATCTAATTCAAAGTAATTCCTTATAGGGCATATGACTGAGAAAAATCACAGATATATTTAAAGAATATGGTGTATCTCATGAATTATTGGGGAAACAAGTGGGTTTTAGATACAAATGTTAAATTAAAGCCTTACAGAAAAATATACTAGAAAATTTTAATGTAAAATCACCCACCCATAAATTACAAGATTTTCTTTGATAGAGATAAACAGCATAGAGAAGATATTTCTAAGTACAAATAGATGAAAGAAATAGAGAAATTTTAAAGTATTTTATGTTGATGTCGCTTAGCTTTGATGTTTTTCATGTTTTCAAGCAAGAAAAAGAAATCTTGATTTCAAAATTAAGACAGGCTATCAGAGAACAAAAACAGAGTCTTTGACTGCTCTGTATGCTATTCATCAGTGTTTCCAAAACCAGGTTCACACACCAGTTGAACACAGACTCGCTCTTGAGTGTGTGTTAAGTGTGAATATCTAGGGCCCATGGAAGACCTACCAAATAATAATGAGACATAGGCCCTTGAATTTGTATTTTTGTTCAGCAGCATAAGTGATATTTTTAATGAAAATCACACTAAGGACAGTAATGAGGACAGAATGGCTATTTAATAAATTATAACTGGGTTAATTAAACTAAAACTGTGAATCAAATAAAATACTCCCTCGACATTTGTAATGACCCCCCTTGGAATAAAGAAAAGCCCACACATTTCTAGGCTTGACGTTCCAGACCCTGTGTCAACAGCCCTCGGGTCTGGCACATCTTGTGTCATTTGTCTCTGCTTGTGCCTACACGCGACTTCCCCCAAGACTCCACCTCCAGCTAAGCATCTCATGCCACAGTCATCTGACTATTCACTGAGACTGTAATGTATTTGGAATATTTTTTTCCTTTTGTATGATTCTTCCTATTTCTATTTCCTTATGCAATTTCTTCTTCCAGCATTAAGTCCCACTCTCTACAGCAATCTGTTCAAATCTCATTCAAAGTTCAGAACTCTGAATATCAATTCATTCTCAGACCCTACTTGACCCTCCATTGGCACTTTGTACTTCTACTAAGACATACATCATGCTCTGCCCTGTCAGAATCATTTGTAAGTCATGTGTTTGTATGAATATGCAGCTATATGGGCTCTGCAGGTATTATTCCATATTTTTAAACACCAATTTATCTAACATGCTATTTTATTTGTGGTGATGCCCCATACTTGTTCGTTGAGTTGCCTATGATCAAATTATCTAAGTTTTTCATCTTTTATGTACCATGCCTTCATTTTCACTACCAAAATTTAGAGGGATTCTTAAGGAATATCCAGTCTTTTAATTCTTATAATAAATTAATGTCTAATCTGTGTCATAAATAACAGTTACTGTGACTGAGCCATTACTTACACTATAAAAGGCAAAGACCGTGACTTTTCACTCAAAATTTAATGGACTGTCATTGAAGGCTTTGGTATAAGAGGAGGACGTGTTTCAACTTCCTTTTAAAACAATTTCTGTGGCTTTCTGTTGAACGGAAAGAAGAGAGGCAAGGGCTGAAAGAAGGACAATCATTACTGGAATCACCCAGGATGAAGGCAATGGGGACTGGGATCTGGGGTTTTGCCATGGGAGATGTAAGAAGATGTAAGAAGGCGTTCTGGATATATTCTGAAGATTGGACCAACAGGATTTTCTAATGGACTGGATATGGCATGTATAGTAAAAAGAGGAGTAAAATTAATTTTTTTAACTGAGCAATTGAGAACTGGACTCACCACTAGCTGAGATGGAAAACACTTGCAGGTGGTCCAGACTCATGTAGGAAAGGAGAACATTCTCAGACTATATTTGAATTTATTTAATCAAGAATAATAAATGTTGGCACTTGAATTATGTGGCCTAGAGTTTGAGAGAAATGACATCATTGGAGATGATTTAAGTCATGGAAGATGAAAAAGTAAAACCGGTAGGGCTGGGGATTTAGCTCAGTGGTTCCTCCACCTGCCTTACAAACACAAGGTCCTGAGTTCAATCTCCAGTACCAAAAATAAAATTTAAAATTCAAGTAAAGCCAGGAAAGGGGACAAAGAAAAAGCAGACATGATTGATATAAGACAGCAAGAAAAGTGGGCACCTAGTAGACAAATGAACAGACAAGAGAAGTGCTCCAACATGTTACTTTTGTTAATAAGACATGTTAGATAAAAATTTAGAACTGATTGTTCAATTCACAAAATGGTGGCTCAGGAATGCAGCTATCAACTGGTCTTGGAAATAAAAGCCTTGTAAGAGTATATTTTTTAAAAATAGGAGCAGAAGTAGTAGATATAGTTGATAGAATCAACCTTATGAAGAGTTTTTCTACATAAAGGTACAAAGAAATGCAGCAGTAGCTAACAAGAGAAGTGAAATCATGAGTTTTTGTTTTATGTAGCAGAGAGAGGTAATGAGAGACAAAAGGAGAACTCCTTCAGATGGTCAAGGAGCTGGACTCTAGTGCATTGGTGGGGAGACTGACATTAAGTGGGCACAGACATTGTTCACAATCGATGACAAGAAGGAAGACAGAGTTATGTGACCACTGCAGAACAGAGATTAAACCTGAAGAGTAAGAGCAACAGTGAAGAATTTAGTCGAAGGGCCTAGGCCAGTCTCAACAAAATTTACAGAACTGTTCCCTGGACTGAATTTAGGAATTAAAACTTCAGTAATGTCTAGAATCATTAGTCTCGAAAACTTCAAATCTTCTATCTCTGACATCTAGAATATTTCCAGTACTTTAAATCTGAAAAATCCATTTCCATGATCTCCCATTTGCTTAGGGATTTACAGAATATCTATTAGTATCTACTCTGTATTTTTAATAACCTAGAAACAGTATGCGAACCCTGGAGGATTAGATACAAGGCTTCCAGATTTGTCACTCATGATGATTTCAGGCTGGGAATGAAGGAAGGATCTTCATCCTAGGAGCACCACTTGTGATACAAGTATAATGAGATGAACAATGAATTCAAGCAAACCTTCAAGATACAGCCTGGCTATTAACTCCAGATGGGGGCAGCAGAACTCAGTTGTACTTTTTAAGATAATGAATGATCTCTCAGCTCATCTCTGACTCTGATAAAGTATTGGACAAAGATTCAATTGCAAATTGGATTTCATATAGCAAATGGATAAATGATAGCCTGAATTCAGAGAGAGCAAAGAGTAAGCAATTTCTGAGGAGGCATGAGTTGAAATTCAGCCAGAAGGCTGATTTCAACAAGTAAGAAAGATGTTTCAGGGCTTCTGGGGGTGTCATGTGAAGTTCTATAAGTTTACCAAGCTCAGCAGCATTAATTAAACTTAATTAAAATTAGCACATTAAAAATTAAATGCTTGCCATTTGAAGAGCAATTTTATTTTTTTATAAAATTAAATCTCCCTGTACATAATGATCTGCTACTATGACTTACTCTGAAGAACCTATTTTCGGCAGTTACTGTCATGGTAAAAGCTACTGTGAAATAATGCCCTTTCAGAAAACCTGCATTTATATACACTCTCTTTACTGCATATTAAGAAGTATTTGTTAAATTCATTTTAGACAAGAAGAAAGGAGAAATAAATAATAAATTCAGTGCTAAACACTGGAGCTGAAATTCCATCTCTGAGGTTCGTTCAGGGTGCAATTTGTGACAGGTAATTCAATTTTTTCTGATTTGCAGTTTTTATTTAACCTGGATAATAATCCCTGTCATAACATTGTTATTTTTCAGGACTTAATGAGACAAAGTATATAAGATCACCTACCATTTCCAATAGGTTGTAGATATTTAGTAGGTTTTAGTTGATCCTACATCTAAGAATGGCTCCTTGAAAAAAAATGCTTCAATCAGGGGTGTGCTATTGGGTAAGAAATTGACAGGAAGAAGGTGGGGGTGTTTCCTTGGTTTTATGCCTTTAAGTGTTTGGGCTTATGCCGGTTCCATCCATTCCAGACTCTTTATCTCAAACCTGAGCTAAACCCAACTTTCCTCTCCCCAGACTCTTCTTACTTAAAGCCTCCAGCTATTAAAAAAGTCACGTACCATCATGAGGATTTATGGCACGCATCTGAACATGTTATTTGGAGAGTGATCTGATTAAGAATATGAGGGCAGATGTGTGTGGGCGAGAAGGGACAGGCAGTGTTGTATGACCCCGTGCTTGACATCCTCCACAGAACAGCACTCTCTGCCTGTTTTGTTGCAATGCCTTTTAAACAGCAGAACTGCCTATTGCTGGAGATGCAATTTCACTTCATGCCACAGTGTGCAGCGTCATGCCAAATCCTGTCAACGCACCACTCTGATGATAGTATTAGGAATGAATTAGATGTCAAAGAAAAGGGGCATATATTAAAAGTGTTGTCAGTCCTAAATGATGAAAGATCCATCCAGCTATTAAATTCAAGCCAGAAAACTCAATTTCTAACTATCCTGGATATATAGGAAGGGAGAGGTAGAGAGTGGAGCAGGGTAGGGTGAAGAATCTGTTGAGCACCTATACTACATGCTAGCAGAGGCCAAACACATAGTCTCACCTGATTTTCCTTCTTTAACCACCTGTTTTGCTAACATATTCTAAACTATGAAATGTGTACTATTTGAAACAACTCTGAAAACACTCATAGATTTTGAATCTCTGTAGATTAAAATATTATCTCAAGATTTCACAAGGTTGTCTATGTGAACATCATTCTCACAGATTGTTCAATAATAGTGTGATTAAAAAATTCAGACCATTGGCCCACTCTGATCTTGTTACTCCCCTTCCCAGGATCATTGTCCTTGGTCTTACAGATACACCATTATATGGTGTCCTTTGACTGCTAACCAAAAGCATCCTGGAAGAGGAACCCATGAACTCTTCTTGCTCTTGCTCTTTTTAAAGACCTGTTTAAGCCTTTGCTGGGAAAATCCATAGTAAGGATTGGGGTCTTCAAGGGAAAGGGAAAGTGTGAGTTAATTTCAGTTCGTGCAACATGACTTCTCATGGACTTTGGGAGAAGGGTGAGCAGTCAGCTCCCCTTTCAAGTGAGCAAGATGTAAAAGATATGAGGGAGAAAGATTTTCACTTGGACATTATATTAATTGCCCAAAGCCCATGTACAAATTACCATCAACTGAGGGACTGAAATCAACACACACTAATTTTCTTACCTGTGGAGACCATTAGTCCAAAGTCAAGATGTCAGGAGGACCTGCCATCCACTGCAGAAGAGAATCCTCCCTTGCCTCTTCAGATGATCACAGTTACTGCTTGGCTTGTGGCTGCAAAACTTCAGTCTCTGCTTCTGTCTTCACACAGCTTTCTTGCTTTGTCTCTCTCCTCTTCTTTTCCTTTTATGTCTCTTATAAGAACACATCTCTATGGATTTATGTTCTCTCAGGTTAATACAGAAAGAGCTCATTTTTTTTTCACTAGGGCACCACCAGAAGTAAATTCAGGCACCAGTGAGATGAATAAGAAGGATTTATGTGTATGTAACTTAAAGGTAGGACTGTTAGAAACAAATCACTCCCACCTCCACTCACATAGTTAAGAGGTCCCCATTGCCTTGGAATATGACAGAAAGCTACCTGCACCTTATATGAAGTTCTTGATACCCATTTGTCCCTTTTATCCTTTGCTGTCATCCAGCAAAACAAATGCATTTTTCAAATTGATGCAGCCCCACTGCATCCTTGTGTTCAAAATCGCATCCTTTGTGTACCTTCAATACAATAGTGATTTTGCTATGCTTGCAGCTCAAATACTGTGAGTTCATTTCTCCCCCAATTACCACATAAACAGTAGATTATTTTGAAACAAAAATGTTGTGCATAATATACCATATATATATATAATATACCATATATATATATATACACATATATGTATATGTAAATGTGAGCCTGATGAAATTACCACCTTAGTTGAAATTGGAAACAACTTATGAAAAAACATTGCTCTCTAGATAAAGAGACTTCAAGGTGTTTTCCTAAGACCACAGACCTAGATTCAAGCATTTCTGGACTAATTCTATTTTTTTTCTTTTTATTAGCTGTGTAATCCTATACAGAGTTCTCCACCCCACCAGTCCATCTGTTTTTCTCATTTAGAAAATAGAGCTTTTAATATCTATTTTATACTCTTATGAGAGTTACAAAATACCATATTGGCATATAAAATGCATAACTATAATTATCATAGAGAATTTGAGAAAGTTATATTATCATTTCTAACTGAAAACCTGAATTTTAAGTTGCTCTCAAAAGTCAACAGAAGTACCATTGGACCTCCATATCCCAGGTTCTGTGACTGCAATTATGAATTGAAAATATTTTTTAAAATTGAATTTGTGCTGAACATGTGCAGACTCTGTTTTCTTGCCATTATTACCTACATAATACAGTATAACAATTACTAATATAACACATACGTTGTATTAGGTATTATAAGTAAACTAGACACTATTTTTTAAAATAAAATAAGAGGATGTGTGTGGGTTATATGTAAATACTATATACCATGTTATAACAGAAACTTGGGCATCAGTAGATTTTGGTATACATGGGACATCCTGAAATAAATGTCTTGAATACTGAGAGATGGCCATAGTTTGTAAAAATCATTTTCTTTCTCATCAGCCTAAAGTTTTGCCATGTAAGAGAGAAAATAACCATCTGTCATTTACATTTTTTGGCTATGAATTCTTAGGGACCACCAAAGACATTCTAGCTATGAAGAGGTCTTATTGCAGTATACTCAAGATTAATGATATATTTCAGATTCTCTTATTCTGATTTTCCAAGGTGAGTGATCTGCTCTCTTCAATATCTCACAGATTGTCCAACTGAAACAATGTCTCCATAATGTCATCTTCTCTTTGTTGTTTAGTTGAGCAGAATATGCCCACTAATTACATTTTCCCTTTACATTTATAACACTTATATTACATTTATAACACCTGAACTAATTAGTTTAAGAGTCTTTGATTATTGCCATTATTGGTGCTTTAAAAGAAATAAATGAAAAGACGTTTGTAAGGATGAGGCATTTAGTGTCACTAAAGGAACTGGACCAAAAATTTCTAATTAGTTCATTTCTATAATTACAGGTTTTCTGTAATATTTTAAACAGTCACAGGGATTAGGCTAAGGTTTTGCTCTGGGAGGGACTAGGATGGCAGCTAGAGCTAATCATAGGGAAGACAGACACCTGATTGAGTAAAGAGTCAACAACATTGAATCAGGATGAAGTACAGTTGTATCTCTAGGCCATCGATGAAAGTCCTACTTCTGGATATGACTTGTCATGGTAGAATGAACATGAAGTTTTGAATCAGATATGTCCACAATAAATACTGGGCAGCCATGAAAGGAGAAAAAGAGCAATGTCTACTACTTTACAGAAGATAGCCGGTCCAAGAGAAAAAATATTCTACTCAGAGACCCCAGAGATGGACGATGAGACAGATTAACCAAAGGATGGCATTTGAAACAGTAACAGATATGGGTACAGAAGATACTGAAATGATGGCAGACATAAATACAGACAAGGGCTCTTCACTAGATCAAGAAAAACAGAAGAGAATGGAGATGCATGACTACTATGGAGTACAGGTAAGAATATAATTTTCAGAAAATATTTAAGAATTCAGCTTAACTGCTCACAATAATTCTGCTATTTATTGAAGTGACTACAGAGATATCTTCTTTACCCTCTAAAGCCAGTTGAAATATCCTGCTCCCATCTTCTTCAATTATACTTATTCCACACTGCCCTTTCTTACTTCTTAGAAATGACTGAGCAAAGCTACATCCAAAACTGGCTCCAGGGCAAATAGAAAATTTAACCAGTAGGATAGGTGGTTAAATATAAAATATTACACTTATGGTTCAATTAGGAATAGAAACAAACATAGCTTCTAAAATCTTCTCTGAAAAATGCATGAATAAAAAAGGTCTTTAGATTTGTTTATGCTTTAGACTTGTTTTCTTACAATTTTAATTCAGAGAGTGACAGAGAGCAAGAGAGACAGAGAGACAGAGAAAGAGAGAGACAGAGAGAGAAAGTGAGTGATTACAAATAGACATTGTCTGCCCCAGGCAGAGCCTAAAGATGGCCCTTCGTCTCTTCTCTGCTTCCTCTCTCCCCTCAGCTCCGTTTCTCCTCCCTATTCCCTTTCTCCTCCATAGATTAGAGAGTCAAACAGACTGTGACTGTGTCATATTGTAGTCCCTGGATGGCACAGCCTGGGAGACAGTTACATTATATCCTTCCCTGTTCCCTTCCGACCCATGCCCTCATCATGAAACAATCACACTACATTAGGCTGACAAGCTATAGTTCTACCTGGACCCAGCTAAGAGGAATCTTGGTCGTCCTCATCTTTCTTCATCCCCCACCACTGTCTCTGGCTTTGGACCCTACTAGGCTGTGTGGGTTGGAGCAGTTATCAGATTATAGAGGATGGTAACAGCATAAGAGCCTGTGAGCATGTCTGCATTGGCTGGTCTCTAAAGAGTCCTGGCAAGCAGAGGATTCTAGCCCTTCTGTAGCCATTTCTGCTACTGGAACAAATCACCAAAACACACTGGGCCTCTGGAAAAGAAGGAAGCTAAGCGAGACAATCTTTAACTGACGTGCAGTGTTGACAATCTGACACTCAATGGGCATTTCTTCAACGCCTTTTTTCATTTTCACATATTCAACTCTAATCTGAATTGGATGCCTTGCTGCCATAGGGAGTCTGACTTAGGAAGGATGATTATTCTATGTGCAGCAATCCGGAGCCGGTGTCTGCCATGAGCATCTGTTACCACTCAGGTAAGAGGCTGCAAAGAATCTCCGCCTCTCAGACATGTGTGGCTCTGTGTGCTGTGTGGCAGGAATAGGAGAAAGGGTCAATCAGCTAGAAAGAATGAAATACTTGAGAAGATCATGAAGTAACCCTCCTCCAGACACGTCATAAGATAGAAAAGGAGGCACAGACTCAAGGAGCTGTCATCTGAGAAAAATGTGGAAATGGAAAAAGAAGCCCTTATCTTTGTGTTCTTTGTTGTCCACAGAATCAGCTCACTCATCTGCTAGAGGAGAGAATACAGGGTCCATGTGCACAGGTTTCCGGCAAACATTGGCAAGGATTGTCATTCTGCAGTGGGAAGACAAAGTGACTCTCAAGAGTTAGTATCAACATTTGGGTTTTAAATACATCTCTGTGTAATTTAGAATGAAAAGTACTTGAGAAAATTAAGAGTTAAAGTTCCACTAAACATTTTTAAGCCCTCAGAAAAAGAATCCAGGCTGAAATAATCATTTAACTTCTATAAAATGGTGAGAAAGAAAATCAAAAAGCAGAGAAATTTCATAGGCACAGGAAGGCTTAATATATTCTTACAAACAGAGTGAATGAAATTTTTTAAATAATCAAACAAAATATCTATTGAGTCCCTCCCTCTACCAGCCATTATAGCATAGTTTGGGGAAAATAAGTATAAATAGGGTCTCTGTCTTCATAAAGCTTATAGTCTACTGAGGAAGCCAGATATTGACTAAAGTTTAATTTTATGTTAAACTCTGATTTGTGCAAATAGAAAATACAGAAGACTAGGAGATCAGTATTATAAAGGAATTTGACCTAGTAAGCAATGCTGGGGGTTGATTTCCTAATGAAATATTGAGTTGAGATCAGAAAAGTAAATAGTACTTAAGTAGGAGAGGAAAAGAACGAATGAGAAACAGTGTATGCTAAAGTCCTGTAGTAGAGGATGATGGATTTGTTGAAACTGAAGAAGCACAGCTGAAATATAATGTAGCTGAAGTGAAGAGAAATGGTGGGGGAAGAGGAAGAGAGGGAAAAAAAAACCAAGATTAGTCTACAGGGAAAGGCAATGGCAAGGCATAAGAGATGCAGGGGCCGATTTAAAGAAATTGGTCCTTGTCCTAAACCTTACAAGTGTTGAAAGCTGAAAGTGAGGAGGTTTTGTCAGTTTGTTTTGTTGTTCTGTGTGATCAGGGTTACTTTACATAAAATATTTCAATCCTTATGTAAAATAAAATGAGACTATTGTTTTTTAAAAATCACCTACGTGAAGAACCAGTGGGATAGATGAGAATCACTGTAGCCATAGCCATTCAGAGGGAAGTGGTAGAAGTGAAGAGAAAAGAAGGGAGGATGTTCAAAAAGATTCTGGAAATGTAAGTGGCATATGTAGATGAAGAATGTATCGTTCACCGTGGCATACAACAGGGCATTGGAGGGAAACTCATTGGTTCATTTTGAAACATCGATTTTGTTGAATTCTTAAAATATTTGAGTTCAGCAGAGGAGGCCAGTGAGATGTCAGAGGGTATATTAATCTGAGATAGAGAAGTACAGAAAGTCTTAGACTAGAGAACATCATTTACAATGACATTGTTGAGTTAGGGGAGAAGAGGACCTAGAAGCAAGGTTTGAGGAATAGCATCATTTGCTGAACAGATGAGGTTGAGTATGCAGAGAAGGAAGGTTAGCAGCCAGATGCACAGAATAGAAACCAGAGCAGTGTAGCACCATGGAAGTCAAAGGAAAGACTTTTCAAAATGAAAACCATGAATACTATTGGAAGCTGCTCACAGCTACTGGTTGTTAGTTCTCCCAGTGTGTGGGTTGTCTCTTCACTGGGGGTGATTGTTTCCTTTGCTGTGCAGAAGCTTTTTAGTTTGATTTAATCATCCTACTTTACTATTTAACTTTGCTTTCTGTGCTATTTTGAGTCTGGTACCAAGATTCCTTGCTGATTCCAATGTCCTAAAACTTTTCCTCTATGTTTTCTTCTAATAGTTTCATGTGTTACATTTAACTCATACATTTATGTTTTTAATCTATTTTGAATTCATTTCTGTGACTGGTGAGGGATAGAGGTCTTTTTTCATTCTTCTGCAAGTAACACCCAATTTTTCTAGCACCGCTTATTGAAAAGAGTGTCTTTTTTCCCACTATGTGTTTGTAACATCTTTCTTAAAAATCAGTTGTGGATGTGCAGGTTTATCTCTATTGTATCTATTCTGTTCTTGTGGATTTTTTACTGTGGAGTTTCAAGAATATTTAGAAATTGATATAATGGAATCAGATCATAAAGTTATTAAAATACAAGAGATAATTTAGGGGATCTAGTGACATTAAACATGTAGATATAAGTTGCTTATGAGCATAACAGAATTTAAGCAGTAAAAATCAAGAACAAAAATAAAAAGAAACAATGAACAGAAAAGAAAAGAATAGAAAAGAGGTTTATAGAGTCAGGGTGATAGTGCTTCAGAACCTGTCAGGGCAGCTGTGGCAGCTACAATAGTATAAGGAAGTATAGACTAGTGTTTAGGGAATAATCATGAACCCCAACTGCTCTGTTTACATCCTAGATCTCCAAGTTTTCACTTGTGTGAGTCCAGCCAAACTATATAACCTCTCCATGCCAAAATTACCTCTCCCTCTCCGGAGTAAATGGAAGTTAGAAAAGCACTGCATGTGCTTATTTTGAAGGTTAAATGTGTCATACTTTTATATAAAGCAGACGATAGATAGATAGGCGGACATTTTAAGGAATATTCAGTAACAAAACAGTGAACTCTATAAATGTGTGTAGGAAATTATGGTGTGAATAATATTATTCTGGAATTTTCAGTAGAACAATTCTCTCTGGTCATGCAAGAAATCATTTAGTTAAATGGTGTTTATTTTAGTCTACATTCTTTCCAACTATACTTTTTCTGCTCACCTTTGGGAAGTGGAGGCAGCTGTGTGTACCATCCACATTCCATACATGAATGCCTCACTGATAAATTTTAAGGAGACCTTCTGGGAGACTATCAAGCACACTGCACTGATTTATTTTTTCATTTATTATGTTCGTCTGTACAGATTGCCGGTCTATTCCAGGTACTATATGAAGGCCTGATAAAACAAAAAAGGACATGACATGATCCTTGCCTCAAGAACTCCAAATGAGGAGACATGGATGTATGAGGAAAGCATGTCAAAATGATAAAAAAAAAAAAATAAGGATGCTGTGTGAGCACCAAATGAAGAGAGGGTGCCCATGTATTATAGTTGTTCTGCTGAACAAGTCAGGGTGTAGCACAGGACTTAGATCTTGGAATTAGTGAATGAGGAGGTCATTCTAATGCTGTGAAATATGGACTCAACAGAGACCTGAAAGTGCCATCAGACAGTGAAGCTGGGATCGATCCACATAAACTAAAGCTAGATCTCTGCCTCCGGGCTATACATTAGAATTACCTGGAGAACTTTTTTAAAAAAATCATGCCTTGACTTTCCATCAGAATAATTAAATCATAATTTCTGGGATGTAAAGCCAGACAGTATTATTTTAAATAGAGTTGGAATGAGTGTGTACCTTGAGTAGAGACCAGCTGCAATGCAGTGTCCAGGCAAAGGAAAACAGGAGTAGAATAAACAAGCAACACTGCTGCTTCACTGTGCTCTGAGAGCCTAGAGTGGCTATAGCATGAGTGAAGGATCTTGGACCTCACCATAGTTGGATCCTCTATGATTCCTTTGCTCTACCATATTCCAGAAGCTCTACCATAGATATTTTGACAATCGCAATCACCTCCTAACTAGTCTTGCTGCTTCCACCCTTCCTCCTCCACAGTTTGTACTTCTGAGCTTCTACAAACTCTGTTTATATTGCTGAGTTTATGTGGTCGAGGACTAAGTACACATAGTATTTGAGCCTTGCCTGAATTGCCAAAAATAAAAGAATTGACTGAATTCACATAGGAAAGGACAAAGCCATTTATTGATGAGTACAGTTACATAAACTGTTGGAAAGCCTTCAAAAGCAGATCACACTGCACTGGAAATCAAAGGTGGAGAAACTGGCCTGTAAATACCTACCTAAGATGATGTCATATTCCAGCAGTCTGAGACCTGGACTTGTATCAGTTCTAAAATCAAGGAAGCAGTCTTGCCCATATTCACATTTGTAAATAAAATCCCATTCCCTTCTTTAGTCTTGGATAAAAGACCTCATCAACGTGACAAATTATAACTCACACAAACAGAAAAATTTTCATACTTTATCATATTGGCAATAAAATCTAATCACGTACTTCAGTGCACATTGCAAAAGCAGAGCTTTCATTGATAGAGGACCTTTCTAGGTAGATAGATTCACCTTAAGACCATATTCTTCAGTGAAATACATCAGACACACATGTTTAAATATCACATTGTTTCTCTGGTGTGAGAAACCAAAAGTGGAAATAAGGACAAAACTGTACAATAGATATGGTGAAATAGGCAGAAAATGTTCAAATGGAAAGAGAAACAGAGAGGGGAGGAGAAGAAGTGAAGGAAAGGAAAAGGAAAAAAGGGAGACTAGAAGGAAAAAATTGAAACAAACCTTTTGTAAATAAGTAGTAGAAAAGGGATTGAAGGAAGAGGAGGGGAGGGGATTAGGGAAAAAAGAAGCATGAAGATGCATCATGTACAAATACAAATTCTCTATGATGAATGCTATTATTCTGTATATCTAAAATGTACCAGTAAAATTAATCAAAAATCATTAGAGGATCTGATGCTGACGTGAAAGACCTCTTCAAGAATCAAGTTACCATCCACCAAATAGGAGAGAGCTTGAAAGTAACTATCTTTAGGATTGGTTGTTAAAATCTTTCAAATTTCTCCAATTGTAAGAACTTAACAAATCCATAATTTATTGAGTAATAAATCTGGAGCCAATATTAGAATTTTATATTTGCTCTGAACCATCAAATTTGAATATCCATTTCTTGGGAGCCCTTTCATATGTACAACTAATATATGTTGACCAAAAAATGGAGAGAAGAAGTTAGTAAAGTTTTGAAATTATCAACTAAAGCTGAGTTGGGGATCAAATGTATACAGAAACACAATGGCTTAAGACACAAGTTTTCCTTATTACTTAGATTTCAATCATCTATCCAAATCTTAAATATATCTTCTTCTTTAATTCCTGCAACAACTCTAGAAAGTAGAATTACTTGTTATCAAGTTTTTCTGCAGAAGATCCTAAGATTCACAACACACCTGCAGCTGCCCCAACTCACATAACAGTTTTAGTTAGATTCATGTTTTTCTCAAATCTATATCAAAACCAAACCACTGGACTTCAAATCCCAAACCCACTTTGCTCCATTAAGCTACCTCTCCCATACTCTAATTGCTCACATTCTTGAGCCATCCCACCCCTTTCTCTTTCCTTGCCCAAAAAATTTAAGGAAAAGCAACTGAGTTTCTGAACAAGTAGCTCCTGTATTTTGCCACTGGGAAAGGGAAAAGGTTTCCAGCTTTGTTTTCCCAATTCCCTTAAAAAGAAGAAAAGCAATTTCTTCAAAGCATAATCCCAATTCCATTCAAAGGAAATTGGGTTTTGTTTGTTTCTTATTGACAGAGCCCTAGTGCCTTCTCAAATCAAATTGACTCCAAACCAAATCAGTGTAGATTTTGTTTATGGCCACAAATGCTGTAGGAAGAGAGGAAGTCTGTGTTTGGTCCTGTGTTAGACCAAGCAATTAGCGAGGCACAGTCATGATTTGAGAAACTACTTTAGTCACCAACTATAAATATAGAAGTTTCCTTTTTTTTCTTGTTGTTGTGATTGTTTATTTGTTTGTTTTGATTTGAAATGTACACTGATTAGCATAGAAAAATCAGCTTCCTGAAATGAATGCCACCATTTAAACAATTATGGAAATGCAATTAAAACTTAATGTTGGGAGATTTTTGTACCCTACAGGAGAACATCTGCCCAGCAGCCAGGTGGGCACATGTGAATGGCCTAAGAGGAAGGCTGCCTGCTGACCTGATCTTCATGACAGAAATCTGTGCTGCATGAAGGTGACACTGGAGGCTTGTTTTGGAGAGAGTAAAGGAGATAGAGAGAGAGAGAAAGAGAGAGAGAGAGAGGCGGGGGCAGAGAGAGGACTGAGGTAAGGGCCAAATAATATGGCCGTATTTTAATTTTGAATCCATGAAAAGAACTAAAAGCCATCTCCGACTATAAAAAGGACAGATTAACATAGTTATTCAATTTCTATCCAATTAGAGAGCATCTATTCTGCATTTGTACATGAATTATTTTCATACTTCTGTCCAGATCTTTACAGCTTACAGGGGATATTTTGTCCCCACCCTTGACCTGAAATTAAGGTTATTTTCCTTTTCTCTAATTTCTGCCATTAATTATGTTGACTTATGCTCTGTATCTTTACAAACTTCCTCACATTGTTTTCAGAATCAATACAAAAAATCAATCAATGAATCAATCATTGTTTTCTGTGGAAAAAACATTCTGTTTCTGATTGTCTGTCTCCCTTTCTTCTGTTCTCCAAGTCCAAGGTTCTCTTATAGCTTTGTACAGGAAGAAAATGATGTGGTGGACTAAAAGACCTCAATTTAATTCGGAGGACAGAATCACTTTAGAAGATACAATCCACATAGAATCTGCCCCTTATTTGAACACTTGCAGACAGAAATTTCTTCTTGTTTATCAACATATGCCCACCAACCAGCATAGCCTTTCCTTCAATATAGATGAAACAAATGACTCTAATTGAATTGAAGAATTACAGGCAAACAGTCAATGGTACAATGCCTACTGTGTGGTATATGGTCAAAGAACCTGTCTTTAGGGCAATTTCTGCAAAATGAGAAGTTTTAGGTTGAATTCCTAGGCACCCTGAAACTCTAGAATTAGTTCTAAACCAAATTGAGAGATACTAATTACGGAATCACTGGCCTTTTAAATAAAAATTCTGGACAGCAGTAAGGATTTAAAAATACCTCATCTCTGATTACTTATGGCAGTTGTTCACTGAGCTGGACAGTAATCCTGGCTCCTTCACAGACAGGTAATTAAATGTCTGAGTTGGCCGACTCGGGTTTGAGACCAAGTTTTACCACTTTTTAATGCTACTTCGTGGAAGTCATTGGAACCTTCTAAGACACACTTTCCTCACCTACAAATTGGATGATATACTAATAACTATACTAGAGTTGTGGTGGGGAATGTTAATTAGAACGCTTCCAAATGCTGCATATGAAATCAATACTAGCTGGTTCCCTTCTCAGTTAAGTTGCTCAAAATACCAAGTCACTAATTGTGTCACCATGAATTTATCTGGTAAGATCTCCCCTGCCACATTCTCTAGAAGCATCATTTCTCCTGTAGTGTATCATTCTCAACATCACAAAATAGTCTGTAATAACTCTCACTTTAAATCCTTCCACTACCACCCATATTGATACTCCATACTGAATGTCCTCCTACCCAGCTCTCCTCAGTGTTAAAAGTCCTGGACAGGGAGTGCACTATTACAAAGTAGAAGCTATCACTTTTGTACTTCTGTATTTTCTATTAACTCACTTCTATTTGCTTTCTGTCCCCACCATTCAAGAACATTCATATGCATCAAGATCACTGCTATAACCTTCATCTTTTCAAGTCCATTATTCAGTGCTCAGTTCTCATTTGATTGGATCTCTTGGGAACGCTGGACCCAGTTGCGTATTTCCTTTCTTAAGACATTCCACTGCTTTGTTTCTAGGAAATTGGTTTCTTCTAGTGCTTATCCTTCCTCACTCACTGCCTCATGATGCCACAAAATCTTCTTCCTTTAATGCAAACTTTGTGAAGAACTGATTTTTTTTGTCTTCCTATCTGTACTATGCTCATCCCCTCAATGATTTTATCTGCTCCCTTGGTTGCAGTGATCTTTTGTATGTTTATGCCTTTTCCTATTTTATTTCTATAACTGTCCTCCCTCTCCCATGACTATCGTTAACTGATTGTGTCAACTTAAGTAAAAAATGCCCAACTAAATTAGATCAGCATAGTTTTGGGTGTGGCTGAGAGGATTTACTGAAGATTTGCTGAAATTTACCAGACATAAGTGACAGCAACCAAAGAGCTTGCCACCTAAATGGTATAAAAGGGAAACAAAAAAGGAAGGCTCATTTCTATTTCATTGGAGGCGCTCCAGTCTTCACCTTCACTTTGGACACCATCCCCTGGCTTCCAGCATAGACTGCTCAGCCTGATATGGATTCACATGGGACATGGTAGTGAGCTCCAGGCCTCCACTGGATCCTTCAGATCTCCAGCACAGCATACAGACAGACTTTTCCCACCTTCCACACCTGACTCTATGTGTAGCCATTGTAATCCAATCCCCTAAATTCTTATATATTGTATACCTTGGGTTAAACCTGTTTCTCTAGTGAGCACTAACTGATATGATATCCACTAATGTATTCAAGTGGCTCAGTTTCTCCACTTATGTTTCCAGTTGACATCTCAATCTTAACATTTCTTGATTTTGCTCTGAAACTTCACCTAACTTTTTTTTGTATAAATAGCATCACTACTCACTTAAGAAAAAAGAAAACTCTAAATCCTGTCTGGTGTCTTTCTTCTTTCTTGGGCATCAGTTTATTCATTCAGTACCACCCACAATGACCATCTTTCTTATCTCTAACTACACAACCTAGTTCATCTCAGTGCCTTTATCTTAGATAATCCTTTATCTTTGATGGTCCTTCTGCTTTCTGGAATGACCTTTTCCTATATCTTCACAAGTTTCATTCCTTCACATCATTCTAAATGTCACTTCCTCAGAAAGGTCTTTCTTGATCACCCTATTGAAGAGAAGTCTTTCCATCAGTTCTTGTCCCTTGGCCCTCTTATAATTTTTACATTGCTTTATTTTAGGGTTTCTTGTAATTTCATGATTTATTTACTTATTTACTTAGCTGATGAGTGATTGGCTCATGTAATCACTAGAATTTAATCTCAATTAGAGTAATGTCTTTGTATCATTCTCCACTGTTTCCCCAGTTCCCTGATTATAATCAGCTCTCCAAATGTATTTTTGAAATGACTGAAAAATAGAGATGTAACTTGATCATGGATGTTACTTATACTCAGGCCTTTGATAGTCATTTACACAGAAAATGTATATTATGTTTATTTAAAAACTTGCTATTCTTACTTGTGCCATTATAGTTCCTAAACATTGAAACACACTGAAAAGCAGAAGCATAAAAGTAATAGCTATGACTCTGTCATTTATAATCTGAGTCTCTGAAGTGAGTGAAGCTAGAATTTCAATTCTCCAACTTGCAAAATGATGATAATAAAATCTGTCATCAATAACCTAGAGAACTGTCAAACAAAAAGAGAAACTTACTACACTTATTACATTTATCACTTATTACAAACCTACTACATGCCAAGCACGGAACTCTCAGGCATGTTTCTCACACATGTCTCTTCTAAATTATTACAAGGTCTTCCTAGCTTATTTTCTTATTTATTCATATTCCTATTATTCATATTTTCACCCACAGGATCTGTTAAAGATGGTCCTGGAATAGTTTTAAAAAATACAAATCTTATCCTATCTTTCCCAATATTGAAAAACTCTTGTGTAGCTCTCCATTGACTAGATAATAACTTCCTAAGCTTCTAAGTTCCATTACCTGCCTCTTCCTTCTACTGGTTTCCTCTATCTCAGTGTCCCCTGTGTGCAGATCTCAAGGCATCACCTATTTGTTGGTCTCTAAATAAAATGAGCTATCTTAATTTCCTTGTTTCTGTGTCTTCTTTTTGAATTTCCTTCCATTTTGTGTATTTCTGTCCAACTTCCATTTATTCTGTGAAATTCCATATCCATGCAATAACCTGCCTGGAGTTTGTACTAGACATTCCTGGCACCACCAGAAGAACCAATCTCACTATATTTTCTACACCTTACACATGCAGTTATAATCCTTTGTACATCATAGTAACTTTTTGTTTGTCACACGTACTACAAGTTTCTCAATGGCTGTAACCAATTCTTAATCATCATCAGATCTACAGGTAATAAACACACCGAAAATTGTCCATGTATGTTCATTGAAAGAATAAATTGCCTCACGTAATTTCTAATTTTCATTTTATTCAGTAGGTGTTATTATTCCTTGTTTACCAAAGAACTTTATACAAATATAAATTGTTAATATTTTCTAAGTTTATAGATATTGAAGATTAATTTGGACTTTGTATGTTTGTTGTGAGCCTTAAATACTTTTTAATAGTATTCCATAGTTGTGTTTTAGGTCAATATAGTACTCAGTAGATTTTCCAAACCACGAATCTCAGTTTTGTATAAGTATTAAAGTGCTTCATGTGATTAATAAAACATTTAAGAATATTATTTAGAGGTTATCTTTTGCCTCACCTTTTCCTCCACAGTTCTTTCTAAAGAAGACAGGGAGCTTCCCAGAACCTCGAGGTCTCAGGTCCTACTGCAACAAGTAGATGAAGAAAATTGCCTGGATTAAGCTAAGGGTTGTGTTTATTTACACAAGAAAGGCAGGGTGGAAAGAGTGGTCAGAGTTTGGTGAGTGTTATACGGGACTAGGAGAAATGAGGGAAATGAAGAGCAAGAAGTGAGTAAATGGCTCTTCAGAGACAAGTGTAAGAAGAAATACATGGAAAGGATTTGGAGACATTTTGCTGTGTATTATGTCACAAAATCTCTTACACTGCTTCTCTAAAGCACATCAGCAAAGAATTGAATTTTGTCTCAAAGCTCTCAGAAACAACATAGTTAGTTTTATTACTCTAGATCACAGGAAATAGAATTTAAAAGGAAAACAAAATGCCTAGGATTATTTCGTTGATATTGGTAACACTGAGTCACTTAATTCTCCACTTTCAGAACGCATATATTGTAACAGGAAAAAGCCACAGTGGCTGACTTAAATTCACATGACTACATATAATAAAAATGACTGTAAAATGTTCAAATACATTACAGTTATCATTCCCAGCTAGTAACTCTTTTTTTTATTCATTCTGTTAGAATAATCCATCCCTTACCACTCAATACACAAACTCCCACCTGCATGCATATATATAAGACACACCCATCCACACACATCCACATTCTTGCTTACACACATTTACTCAACTGTATAATAAGAGATGTGATGAAAGAATCTTGGAATGGGGACTAAATTCTGGGAAAGAGAGCATTAACAATTCGTACCAAAAATTTGAGACTCTAATATAGAGGAAAACATGCCTGATACCTGGTTTGATAGAAAAACAGACATGGGAGTCACACGGGCAAAGAAGGAGGGGCCAAAGAAGAGGAAGAATAAGAGGGAAAAGAAGAAAGAGGAGGAAGAAGGAGAACAGAGAAGTGATGAGAATAGGGGAGGGGGAGGGGAAGAAGATGATGATAAGGGCATACTGCATGTCTTAGTTACTTTGCTTATTGCAGGAACAGAATACCTTACAACCACAACTAAGAGAAGGAGAGATTTATTTTGGCTCACATTTTAGAAGTTTTACTCCTTACATGATCAGCAATTAGGTGCATGGGCCTAGGGAGAGGAAAACTGCTCTCATTATGGCATCCAGGAAGCAGAGACAGTGAAAGGAGGTGCTAGGGAAGGAGAAAAACTCTTCCAAGCCACACAAACCTTTGACTTCCCTCTTTCAACCAGACCCCACCTCCTAACAGCAAGTCTTTGACCTATAAATCCATATAATCCAGTCACCTTCCCAAAACCCTGCCTATGAGCTCATGAGGCTCTTGAGGAACATCTAGATATAAACCATAACACTGGAAATAAGTAGTTTGTGGAAAGAAAACAGAAATTATGAACCATAACCTCAAAATCTTCAATGAGGCAGCAGGAATGCAGCTATTGAAGGTCTGTCTGGCTAACATGGGTAGAATCAATCAAAACATCTGACCATAGAGTGTGGGCAATAAACCTGCATACATCTTATCCTGTATTAATGCTTGATATATGTCATAGATCCCATAGGATATCTTTAAATGAAGCTGGCTCACATCCTCCAACACAGCTTCCACTCAGGCTCTCCTTCCATCTGTCTGCAATGTTTCACAACAAGGTGCCTGTGAAATGCCTTGAGCAGAATTATCCTGAGTTAGGCCACAAGTCAAAGAACTTGACAGTATTTTATAATAAAGGTACAGCGAAAGGGAGGGATATCAAGTTTTTAACCCAAATGATACAAAGCAATATGATTTGTACAGGTCAGAAAACCAGAGAAAAACTGATTATTCTAGTTTAAATCATACTGATTTTGTGGACATGAGGCAGCCTTCAGGTATACTATCTACCAGATATTTGGAGATGTGAGGTTCAAAATTAGGAAATGACTACCAATTGGACTCAGATTTAGAAATCAACTGGGTCCGAAGGATTTTGAGACTGAGAAAGCAAGTGACATGTGAAAAAAGGAAAAATGAGAAGGAACAAATCATTTTAATAAATTAGAGCCAATTGAGTGAGATGAGGAGAACATCAAGTACAAGATTAAGGAAGAAGGGATGGTCATTGTAAGGGGATGTGAGTGAGTGGGCACAGACACTGGAGCTGATTAGAAAGGAGATGATTAGAATCACAGAGAAAAGCAGGATTATCAGGCAGCCAAAGTGACCCCATTGAGACCAATCTATGAGGAGCTCAGATGGCATAATTTTATTATTTTGTGTAACTACCTCCAGGTAGGAATCTAGAAAACAAACAGTAGGAGTTTACTCAGATTTTCATTTGACCTATTGGACAATGAATTAGTCCGGTATCTGATAGTTTACACAACCTATCAAAAGGTGAGGAATTCTAGGGTGTAAAGCAGCATTGGGCTGATGGTTCCAGTTGAGAAGCCCTACCTTTTGTTTAAGTACTGGAAAAAATCACCAAAATCAAGGAAAATCTAAATATAAACTCAGACCCAGAACATAACAGAATCATGAAGTGTCAAAGCTGGCAAAAAATTAATAGAAGAGCATCAAATTAGTGTTTTGATTTGTATGAGTACAAAAGGTTTTAGGTCAAACAGAAATCTGTCTTGAACTGTCAAAACAGAGTTGAACCTCACAATTAATTCCCAAACTTTGCCAACTTTGAGACTCCTGTTTAGCCAGGTCCCCTTGAGAAAAGATCCTACTACATGGTAAATTTATACTTCAGATCTTTTTCAATGTCATCTCCAATTTAACCTGCCGCCATTTACCAGGGAGATCGGGATACACGAGGGTATATCAAGATCTCTCAGGGATTATTAAACTTTAGTATTGAACTGAGACTAATTTCTGAAGACCTAAAATGGTACTGTGAGCTATCTCTCAGCACAGGGGCCCTCTGGAGGCCATGTGACTATAAATGTTTGACCTTGATTTGTCTCTCATTGGGTACAAGAGGTCTCCAAACCAAACCAAACCAAATTGGGTACAAGAGGTCTCCAAACCAAACCAAACCTGTGGTTATCTCCTCTGTTCTATAATGGAAAGTAAGTAGACATACTCAGAAACTTGCAGAGTATCCATGCTGTTGCCCAGACACATAAATTGAAGGCTGGAGGTATAGCAAAGCCATACAGATGGCACTAGAATTGCCTCAACTTATCAAAATAGTAAACCATTGCAGTATCATATGTGGGGAGCCATTCTACATTATTTTGGGGAAAAATCATTCCACAATTAAATTATGATTAGGGCTGTGTAAAGGTTCAATAGTTCTGTGATGCTGTGATACTCAAAGCAAGATTAGATCAGCTGAAGACATCCTGGTTCTTTAAGAACTGAGTAGCAATGCAAAAAGAGAAAGATTTCACCTGGGGAGGGACAAATTCCTTATCAGCTTATCTCATCCCACCTACTGTTGTAAGAATGGTTTGTTCATCTCACTGTCCTAATCAACCTAAACTGCTCATTGACCTAAAATCCTCATGGTTATAAGATTACCACCACCCTCCAAGTCATCTGAAACTTACTCCAATTATAAGATCCTTGTCTATTTAGGATTATTGCTCCCCTCTGGCTATCTGATATTCCCTGTGAATCCAATAAATAGTGGCAAGCTCGGGATGCCCTTGTCTTTGCTCCCCAGAGCAGCATTGATCAGGCTCAAAGCTTAGCTTCTTCTCTAAGTCTCATTTCCTGTCTTTACGCTTTAATTCACCTTGAGTTGTAGTGGCTCACAGGAGACCAGGACTCACTGCAGGGGTTCTGGTAACATCCTCTTTCCCATTCCCTACAATCATATTCCTGGAGAAATTGCAAATATCATTCCTTTTATAAGTGCCTTTCATATTTGAGGAGTGGCATTCAATTCTGACCACTCAACTTGCGTATGAAGGAGCGGAATCATTTAAAGATTACAGATAATTTTTATAAACTTAACTTAGTAAGAACAGCAATTGCAGCCAACAGAGTAAGTCAAAACATCCCTTGTCACTGGTATCCAGCTATTGTTCTGGTGAAAACTTTTTGTCTTTCTACTTAATAGGATAAATACCAAAATCCATTCACTTTCATCTGCCAAGATCAGTCTTATTTAGTGAACTGGCTCAGAATTATATTAAGAGTTAATCTCTATGCCATAATCTGTCTGAAGATTTCATCATTTCATCTCCTTGTCTTACTCTGTTTGACCATACTGATGATATCACATGGCATTACTTCTAACCAGGAATTTAGGTTTAGAAAATACAGTGCAGCAATGGCTTCATGCTTCCCTAGGGCCTTGAGCAAGCTGAATTATTGAATGAACTTTTGAAGCCTCAATATACCAGCTGGGAGACAACATATTGCAGAGTTCAATTGGTCACCCGCAAGATGTCGTAAATACTCTTTTACCAGCAACCAACACATAGTGTTATTATTCCTTAGCCAGTATTCATGGATCAGGGATTGAATGGGTAGAAACAGAGGTGGCTATAGTTTTTATTACTTCTAGTGATTATCTGCTAAAAAAAAAATCCCCAAATTCATAACTCCAGGTTCTGTTGAATTTCAGGTCTCATATCCTAAAACAACTAAGAGACTATCACCAGGGGACACAGTGATTACACCATTCAACTAAAAGTTGAAAATGCCACCTGGTCGCCTTGATCTCATTGAGCCAGTGAAACAATAGGAAAACATAAGGCTGTTGAGGTGATTAATTCTGACTATTGCAAGGGAATTAAATTGTTCCTATAAAATAGGAGCATGGAATGCACATATAGAATGCAATAAATCCTCTGTTGAATATCTTAACTCTCCCATGAGCTATGTGCAAAATTAATGAACAACTATAAAAACCACATATAGAAATATTTGGGTTACCCTTATAGATAGGGGGAAATGACTACCTGAAGTGCTTGCAGAAAATATAGAACAGGAATTTCAAACAAGAAGTTAAAACTCACAGCTATGGTCATGTGTACAACTGCAAATAAATGAAACCTCGTTTTGATGTTAGTATATTTGTAAACAAAAAATAACTGATTCTTTTGGTTTTCCTCTTTTCTTATGTGTTTCCTTTCCTATTCCATAAGTCACAGCTATAACTTGGTATTTAAGTAATGGGGTGTCAAGTGAAAGTGATTCAATCATAAAAGGAAAAAATATAGCTCAAAAATGGTTCCAGTGAAGCTCTGCCTATCATTCTTTGGCAAGAAAGTTAGTGTGTTCACAGTCTTACAAAGTAATAGTTATGTTGGGCCAGGGATTTAGCTCAGTGGTTCCACCGGCTGCCTCACAAGTGCAAGGTCCTGAGTTCAATCCCCTGTACTAAAAAAAAAAAAAAGAAAGAAAAATCAAAGTAATAGTTATGTTACACAAAACAATAATTTTCCTATTGCTCTTACTTGTAAATTGTCTTAATCACTTTCCTGTCCAGACACAATACCAGACATCTACAATTTACATGAGAGGTTTATTTTGGCTCACAATTTCCAAAGGTTTAGTCCCTGATTAGCAGGCTCAAGTATGAAACAGCATTGTGGAAAGACCTGCTATAGAAGAAAAGACTCTTCACACCATGGTGGCCAGGAAGCAGGAAAGAAAGGGGGAACTGGGGAGGGAGTCATACCTTTCTAGGTCACGTGTCTAGCAATATACCTCTTCTGACCACCACATGCCCTATCAGCACAATCAGCTCCAATTATATTGGTCTTATGATCCAGTTACCCTCCAAAAACCCTCCCTTTGAATGTGTGAGAGTTTTGTGGGAATTCTGTATCTAAATCATAAGAGATGTTAAACATAGATTTTAAAAGGTATGTAAGCATACCAACTCAGTGAGTTAAACAGTGCTGGATTTTTCTATCTGCAATTTGAGATAGGGGATTAGGCCATGACAAAGCTGGCTGGGGAAGTAGCCATGACCTGTTAATTACAAGATCCCAGAATACATGTAGAGAATGGTTCCCAAAGCCCTGCACATAGACTTCTTGAGAGAACTCAAGCAGGTTTTCCATAGGATGCCTGACATCAGCCTGAGGAGTGAGATCCCAGCACTGCCTCTCAGGACCTGGATGGAGAAGTTCTCTGTGGTTAACACAAGATTTGGACAGTATAAAAGGACACAGATGCCAACAAGCGCTTTCTGTCATGGATTTTCTCCAGTGGCCAACACTGCATCTTCCAGGGCATAATTTTACCTTCCATTTTCCTCTTTTGCTCAGACCAAGTTGCTCTGCAGAGAAGTTCCCCTCTCACTCTTTACTTTTACTTTTTCAAATAGACCTTGCCACTGTATTTGCTCATTTCATTCAATTCTTTATTCAAAACAAGAAGAACCTGGAATCTAACTCCAGAAGGAGAGGTGAGCAATCCAAAACCTGGTAACATTTATTTGGTGAGCCACTTTTAGAAGGAGCTACTCAATAAGAAATTGATTTATCCTAAGAAATGCATTTCCCAGGACATCCTACTCTCTACAATGATGAGTGAGAGTGTGACTACAATTAAGTTTTTTGAGATTTGGGAGGCAGAAGCAGTAACCATTATTCTGTGAGTTCAGAGCTATTGAGAAAAGGATACAGATGACCCAGGAGATTGCAGTTCATCCAATCTCTTTTCCATTCTGGCTCCAGTTTTCCTTCCCAACAGTTGTTCCTGCTGACTGACAGCACCCTAGGTCCACCACTGGATGCTTTGCTGAAGATTCAAAGAGCTCATAGTCATGAAAGGTTGCCTGCCTTTCACAGTCAACTGACCCAGCCCTCTTCCCTAATATCTCTAATTTTCAGATTTCCCTGCAACCCCCAAATCATGCATCTGCACCTGTCTCTCTGATCTTTCAGTTCTCACTTTCAGATCTTTAATTCCCCATTTCCTTCCTCATATATACAGGGTTCAATTTCTACAATAAATTCCATATATCATAGTTATCATACATCTGCCTCCAACTGAACTCTAACTGACACATCAGCCTACAAATAAAGAGCAGCTTTCTCTTTTGGAAATCATCAATATTATTTGAAGAAAGAAAATGTAGAATATCCTTAATCGTAGTCTCAAAGCTAAAACACAGACCAAATTGTAAAGAACACACACTTCTCTTCTTCTGTGAAATTGTTAACCTGGTCTGTGGAGAAAAATCTCTGAAATTCTCCTCAAATATTTCCATAACTTCTTGTGAGATTTCGCCAACACATTGGGTCACTGGGTGTGGGTCACTGGATGCATGAAGAAGGGTGTATTCTTATGCTTGGTTGATTCCTCCCTTTTCTCTCTGCTTTCTGGCTACCTGGGTCCAGCATCTTTGTCTCTGCCATATCCATTTCTGCTTTGGAGCCAGCTGACCTTGGAAAGGAGAAGTCAAAACGAACTTCTTCTTTAAGCCATGGGACTCTGGTATTGTCTCCAGTAATAGAAAAAGGACTAATAGAAAAGGGTATTAAAAGCTACTGCTACCTTTCTGAGTGAGAATTCTCACCTATTAAAGAGAGTTTGACCCATTAAACTGGACCAAATAACTCCAGACAATAGAGGCAAACATTGAAGCACATGAGAAATATTGTCAAGAGAAACACTGACACCTAGAGAAATATTCAAGAGGAATCTGTACACCTATAATATAAAGAAGTGTTTTAACATGCAAATTATTAAAATATTTTGCCCTGGCATAGAGCCTTAAAAGAGCTGCTACTGTACAAAAATGCTCACAAGGATCTAAGTAAAATGTAATCAGCACAGGTATAAGTCATAGCATAAAATCATAAAGCAATTTTTTTCATGTTTCCCTGTTCCAACCCATTTAGAAAATAAGACCTTTCCTCTCTGGGGCCTAAAGAAAATTCAGGCTCACCCCAAGACATTTGTGATAGTTCTTATGTTACAAAATAGAAAGAATGTTAAGAATAGAAATGTTCACTATGTCTACAAATTCCAAACAACATTGAAATGAAGGCTCTTCCCACTCCATTCTTCAAGACCTCTCAGTGTGGAACTATGTGAAAGGGAGCCTAGAGGTAGGGAAAAGATGCAGGTAGTTTCCTGTTGCCTTCCCCACCATAGTTTTACCATTAAGCCTCATTTTGTTAACTAATGTTTCTGAACATTTTGAGTTGGAACATAAAGAAAAAAGAAAGAGAAAGAGTTAAGGAAAGCTCTTTTATGACTGATGTTCTTTTTCCAGACCTAGGAGATGTTTAGAGATGAGCCTTTCTTCCATGGTCTTTTCATGGAAACTTTGGAGCTCTCTGGGAAGTGTCCATCTTTGTTCTTCTGTTCTTTAACACATTTAGTTGCTTACTCAATCTTCAGCCCTTGATTCTCCCTTGGCTTTATTTTATACCTGGCCCATCATTGCTACATGAGAAACTATGATGCATTCTTCAAACTAACTCAAGTTAGGAGCACAGGCCACTTGGTGGAGGCACTTCTAGGTCGCTTTTGTCTGAGGCTAATCAGCCTGTGTCTGCACTACTCTCAGGCAAGAGTAAGACATCAGTACAGTGTGCACACCCGCTCTGTGTAGTCCTAGTGAAGTCCTGCTAGGTACGATCCCACTCTTCCATGAGGTGAGCAGGGGAACACGGGTACAGCAGCATCCTTCCGCACACCTCTCTTCACAACTTCTCTTTCCATTCCAGTTCTCAGTCCATTTAAATATGTGTGATGCAGATGAATGTAGCTCTCCTAAACCCTTTGACTCCCTTCAGCCACATTTTTTTGTAATAGTCCACTAAAACCTGTCATGCTCGCTTCAGTGTTTGACATCTATTTGTTCCCATCTGAGGAGAATATTCAACTATAAAGTTCCGTCACTTAAAATGATTCCTTTCTTGAATCACTAAAATTTGCCCAACATATTCTAATTAAAAAAACTGTTTCTTCAATTTCCATAGTTGGCAGTTCTACTGTTAAAAGTACAATTATGTGTTATCGTCAGCCACTTCAAGCAAACATATATTTTCTTTTATTTATTTATTTATTTATTTATTTATTTATTTATTTATTTTGGTGGTACCAAGGATTGAACTTGGGACCTTGTGCTTTCGAGGCAGGTGGCAGAAACCACTGAGCTAAATCCTCGGCCCCCATATATTTTCTTTTAAATAGTTCATTATGTCCTCAATGTGATTGCTATGTCTTGTCTCCATTCATTCATACAAAATGTTTTAAATAAGGCCTCAGAATGTGCAAGGCTCAATGCTAAATATCCAAACGCCAAAGGTCAATGAACTTTTAACTCTTTCTCACAAAGAGATCACATAATTATTAGGTAATAATTATTAGAAGAATATGTGGGAGATATTCTAGCTGTACAGAGGAATGAGGAGTCATAAGAGATGATGCATAAGTAGCAGCCTCAAAGAGCAATAAAGTTAAAGGGCAGGGGGCATTTAAGAGAGAAATGGAGAAATGCATCTCAAAGCCAGAAGTTATGAGAAGGGGTGGAATATTGATTAGACATAGATGGCTTTGTATGCATTGGACACATAGAATATGGAATAGACACATAGAATATGTGTCCAATGCAGTGATGATTAATGAGCTGACCAAGTGTACAAAAGACACATCCTAAAGGGGTCTGTATATCTGTTAAAGAATTTAAATTCTATTTTAAAGGCAATGGGAAACACCAAATGTTAAGCAGGAATGTGAAAAATTAAATTTAAATTTTAGAAAGATCATCCTGACTAAAGGGCTACTAGTAAGTAGAGGGGATTCGGAAAACATATCCAGGAAAAGCATTGAAATGATCTAAATATAAAGATCTCATATATTTAATTAAAAATTTCAATATCACATCAAGGAGAAATGGAGGAATTAAGGAAAAGATATCCTTTTATTCATAAAATCAGGGAAGGACAAACTAAAAATAAAACCTTATTTTTTTCACCATAAGATAAAGAGCCTGTGGTGTCAAATATGATGAGGGTTTGGAGAACTAATCTATTGCACTGCTGTGAGACTGGAGATTTGAAAGAAATTTGGCAGCATCTATTAAAATGGGAAATACACATACTGTGTGACTCAGTAGGCCTTCTTCCTTGTATCTTCCATGAGAAATACTCATCCATGTGTACAAGAAGATTGGCATGAGGAGGTTCAAAATTGCACTGTGTGAAACAATAGAAGGGTGAAAATTATTGTACAAAGATGGCATGAGGTAAAAGTGGACTTTTTACCTTCTAATATAGAACTAACTCGGAAAGAGCAGGGACAAAGAAGATCAAGTGCCCCACATTCTCTAAGTACAGGTAACTGATTGCTATCAGGGTGCCAACCCTCTGCCAGCAGAACTCAGATGGAGATAGCATTTGATAGAGCAGGCATCTCGCCACATGGCCTTCTTACCCCATGGAGTAGAACTAGGAAAAAGAGGAGAGTTGCTTGAAAGAGGTTCTTCCAATTCCCCAGGAAAAGGATGGCAAGGAGAATCTCTGGAGACAGTATAGAAATTTCTACAAGAAAGAAAGACTGACATTTTTGTACCTGATTACATTGCTGCATGGTGACCAGAAACACCAAGCTATATGCTAAGAGAAATGTGTCATGGAATGGCAGCCAAAGATGTCAGGTTCACTCACATCCCCTCAAGTTTTCTAGTAAAGATAATAACAAGTCCCACCTTGTCCCACAGAATGACAAGTTGATTGTGGTGGAGGGAGTGGAGAGATGAAGGAATATTGATCAAGTAGAAAATGAGATTGTAGTGATAATTTGCAC
The DNA here is from genome assembly GCF_053883595.1 of Heterocephalus glaber. Taxonomy (NCBI): domain Eukaryota; kingdom Metazoa; phylum Chordata; class Mammalia; order Rodentia; family Bathyergidae; genus Heterocephalus; species Heterocephalus glaber. The sequence continues at coordinate 4,844,439 of NW_028258463.1, forward strand.
ATTATTTAGTGAGTGGGACTGGTTGAATTCAAGAAAATGACATTACTCATTCTAATGAGCTGTCATTAAGGGGTCCAACTACCCAGCAGGAGGGGGCCCCAGAGACTTGGACAAAGCACTGTTGTAGTTACTGAGAAAAATAAAGCTTTTTGTACACCCTAGAACTGAGACTATTTAAAAAAAACTATGCAAATGAAATGTCTAACAGTAAGAGAAAGGATAAATAAATCTCTGTATGGGAAATGTACAGCATGAATTCAGAAATCATCTGTAGCCATTTAGAAGAATAAAATGGCATTACACTATTGATATGAATATTTCAAAAATATGTTGGCTGAAAAAAATTGAACAATGTAGACAGAAGACCATATTATACAATTCCATGGATAAATTTTTCTGTAAGTAGTGGCTGCCTGTGTGCATTTCATGTCCCTACTTGGCGAAGAGAAGTAAACAAAATAGATCAAAGCCAGACTCTAGCTTCATGTACAATGTGCTTTAAAAGGTGGAAAGGTAGTCATAAATTACTTGTAAATATCTTATAAACATGAGAAGGATGGAGAGCTATTTTGCCAAAATAAAAACAGTGGTTAATTTTGTGTGATGGGTATTTGAGTGATTGTTATTTTCTTCTAAAAAATAAAAATTTTTCAAAGGAAGAGAACAAAAAAAGGTAAAGGAAAATAAATATACATTCACAAGGAAGAAAATAAATACAAAATTAACATGCAAAATGATAGTCAACTTCACTAGAGTAATGCAAATTCTAACAAAGTGTCAAAGAAATGTTACTTCCCAAATTATTGATCTTCTGATCATAATAATCAAGGTGCTTAAATGCAGCAGGGAGAGTGAATCTGAGAGTGCTCCTCTGGACAGCAATTTGGCAAGAAATATAATGAGCCTTTTGAAGAGCTCATGACAATGCATGCATAATATATTCCCTAAAATTAAACAGTATAACATTAACTGCACTAATCTCTGACATTTTGGATTACAAATGATGCATATTTATCTATATTAATATGTTCTCTATAATAGGCATGTATTATTGATTTCATTAACAGGCATATATATGTATATGCACATATTTAAATTTTGTACAGTTCTACTTTGGTAATTCTACATGTCAGAATCTATTGTAAGAAAATAAGAGATTTGCTATGATTTAGTACAAAAATATCCATGGCAACATTATTCATAACAACTAAAAACTGGAAACAACCTTCATACTTAACAAAAAAAGAATGTTTAAGTACATTATTAAACAACCATATGATGGAATGAAAAGTAGACCTTTATAAAAATGGTGTTTTCAAAACACTGCATTGCATGGCAGAAATTCTTCTGATGTACTGTTGTGAAGAATAAAAAGGAAGATAAATAGGGACGAATTTAACAGAGAGTCTAGGGGTCTAATCAAGCTTGAAATCCATGCATCTGTGGAGCCATCATGACTTTTCTCTGCTGGTATTCAGTACCTCAGACACAGAAACACACACACACAAATAATGAGCATCTTCTGGAAAGAAAATCTAGTGTCAAAGGTAATGAATCTTGTGTTTCCAGGGAATCGTTTGTACTTCATAATCCCTTTTGTCAAATGCACCCTATTCTCAAAAGACCATTCACTAAGAGGTCCAGAAACCCCACTGCTTCAGGAGATTCTCCACCTATAGCATGCAGAATCCACTCTTACATACAGAATTAGCGATCCACTGGTGTTCACAATACTTCCATTTGAGGATATGTTATGTTTGAAGATGCCAGAACTCTTAAGATCTCTCAGGCTCAACCCCCAAGAGTGTGATTATCAGGAAGCCCCCATGATTACCATTATTCATGTATTTTGTCAAACAGAATCCAAAACTTTATCCTGTACTTCATCTGCCAGACCATTCTTGAAGTAAGACCATTGAAGTCCCTTCAAATTCACTGTCTCATTTGTTGCTTTAGTCATTAATCTATTGATAGCCTGGTATTTAGCAATATGTCTCCACATTAATAGCTATGTAGGTCAAAGATATTTCAGGTTAAATGGAAGACTTTCTGAAAATATGTCTCAATTCCATGAACCAAAAAGTTTTGAAAACTGTGAACCTTCAACTCTAACTTCTTTCCCACTTTCTAAGAAATTGGAAAATAATAGTCACAATTACCAAACAGAACTCAAGCCAGGCACACACGTTAGAGTCTCCAAATAAATCTTTTAAAACCATGTATTTTGTTTGAGTCTCACCTTTGCGTGGATTCTCATTCTAAATTACAATGCAAATATTTATTTAGTACCATTGTGTTACTGATATGGAATCTAGTTCTTTTGGCTGATCTATCTCAGAATGAAACACATAGCCATTTTCCAGGAGGAGGAGTTCTACTTCTGTGGCTGTCCCAACACCTCAACACCAGATCAAGGTTTCCAACTGGGTACTACCCAGTTTGATTTGGATGAACCAGTGTCAGGCCTCTAGGTTTCCACCTACCTCTCCACTTAGCAGTGTATTCACAGAGCACTTGACGTGCTGCCACCTCCTTAAAGATCACTTCATATTTTATAAGCTCCTGGATATCTCCCCACCAAACAGTAACTATGTTTTCTACCCCTAGCAAGTTCCCACATTACAGATTGTCACCATCAAAAACACCCACAGTTCTCTGGAGCTGGTGTCCTATCCCAAATCTACTTTTAGATACCAAAAGTCACAGCCCACTATGGAAAGTACCTTGGCTCCACTTACAAAGCATATTCTAATCTTTGCCATTAATTTAAACATTTAGTTTCTTAAATATCCATACCTCATTCTTCACTCCATTCCTGAATGGAGAACCTGACCCTACATTGACGCATGTCCTTGAGTTACTCTTACTTGATGCACATTCCTGAATCACCAAGTCACATCTGTTCTGTTGTTGCCATTGCTGTCATTTTAAGATAATGAGTAATGTGAACATGTTTATAGGCTAAGCTGTAGATACTAAGAAAGAGAATGAATAGGCAGACCATAAAGGAAATACTGACAAAGCTGGGTTCTTCTTTGTGGGATGGGATTACACCCACAGTGATAGTAGAACTGGTATCTGACAGTGTTTGGAATAAAATATGCTGAGGGAAAGATTGAGCATACAATTCTGAATCTCTAAATTATGTTCTTGGCTGCTTACTTAACATGAACCTTTGCTATTATGTTTGAGGGAAATAAATTGGACAAGAAAAACCTGTCTTCATCAATATTCCGTCCATTTTCTGATTTTTGTATCTTCTCCTTCCCCACTAGCTCCTTTATCTTAGCCTAAAAGTATGCTCGTTATTTATTATCTTAAAATGACAACAAAAATTATAGTAATGGCAAAGATGTGATGTGGGTAAAATTCAGGGAAATCAACCTGTTCGATTACAATGAGGATTTGATTCAAAAGCTCAAGATAGTAGCTTGCTGGCAGGTTTTTGCTTGACTTCAGATATACCTTGAACTTTGAGGCCAGCCACATTGAACACTTTTTGTTTCTCTCCCCATAAACACATGCCTGAATTTCAAGTTGCTCCTGCTAGAAAATTCTGATGAATAGAGTGGTCCAAGATCATGAAGCTGGGGAGAAAAGACAACAAGCATGAAAATATGAGAGATTGTAAGAGTGATGAGAGTAGAGATGGTTTAGGCTTCATGCCACAAAACTCTATTAGGAGGGACAGCTTCCAAAACGTCAGAGCTCCAAGTTTTGTATGGAAAAATCCAGAGGGAACAAAGGAGCCAAAAGGAAAAGAGATAGATGTCAGGCCCTTTACCCAAGTATTTCCGCCAGAGGGAGGAAGAACCCCAAAAGAAACACAGACTTAAATCTGAGTTTCCTTCTGAAAGCCCTTCCATAAAAGTGATAGAAACTTATTTACATTCTTCCTGCTAAAACTCTATCTTTTGAAAAATACTGCCAAATGGGAACCTTGGAATCGGCAATTGACAGCATCATTCTTATTCCAAAAGTGTTGTTGTAAACTTCTGCTGGTTACCTGGGTAGTTATTAACTTTTATTCTCTGACAGAACAGGAAAACAAATAAGTTTAGCTGAAATTGTCCATTAAAGTTGAAGTCACTAGTTTAACATCACTTTTTTAAAAGCTTACATAATTACATGTGATGAAAATCAAAGCTTTCCCTCACAGTGAAAGTGCTCTGACTCAGGCAAGGGCCTTGCTATGGGCAGAGGAATCTTCAAGGAGAGAAGCGTAAAAGGAAGATGTAAAAGCGGCAGTGTTTTCAGCTGGAATAGGCCATGCCAGTGCATGGGCTATCTTTGATGACCATTCCCATATCCATGTGGTACCCGGAAGCCAAGCAATGAAGTAAGTTCCAAAGTTCACATCTCAAGCCTGAACGTACATAGCCAGTGCAAGTTCTTGTAACATAAAATTAGGCCCTTTATTTGCATGCTCTTCTTTAAGGCTGCATTTCTATAGTTACTGGCTTATGGCTTTCTGTTTCTAAAAGAAGGTGAGATGTCGCAAGTTCTCTGAAGATGAATGCTGAAGGTGGGTCAGACAGTTTCACTTTCTTCTTCCATTAATAAACTTCTATTTTGGCTTCTTTCACCTTCTATCCTTTATCAGCTCAATTAACTCCTGGGCAGCTGAGGGAAGTTCTTAGCTTTTGATCTTAGAAATTTTCTTTTACAAGATAATTTACAGAGTTTCTGGGTCTTTGGAGAAGTCACATTCATTGTCTTCTCCCTGCTTCCTTTATTCACCATTTCATACTCAAATAAAATATTAGGAAGAATTTTTCAAATAGGAAAAGAAAATGAGAGATGGGGGAGGGGCGAGAAGGAAAGGAAAAGAGATTTAAAGAAAAAATAATTGAAGGAGAAAATGAAAATAGAGCTTTTGTAAATGGGGAGGAAAGAAGACTTGAAGTGGAAGGGGGCCAAAAAAGAATTAAGGTGTGTTATGTGTAAGTACACACTCTCCACAATGAATGTGATCATGAAAACATATACTAATAAAAACCGATACATTTTAAAAAATAATCAGAGCACATTCAAGTTCAGCACTGTATAATATCCATCTCTCCCATGGATAGATTGCTTTCTGGAGTGCAAAAGTCAATGATAAAATTAGCACATGTTTTTTCTCATCAAAAGAGTTGTTTTCTTAACAAAATTAGTACTAGGGATTCTCTGAATCTCGAGCCCAGGCCATCCAATCTGGCCTAGACAGAACTGTGATTATTTGTGCAGATGGTTTGTTACAAGAAAGAACTGCCAATCCACCCAGAGCACAGTATACACAAATGAGAACCACAGAAGTAAGGTGAATGACCACATGCCAGTGAAAGGTAGGAAATAAATTTAGCTCTCATGAACTTCCGTTCAACCTGATTTCCACTAGGCAAAGCTGTCCTCCATAAAAGAACCTAACCAAGACATCATCAATCATACAAGTTTGCATTATCACCCAAAGATCAAATAGTATGAAGTAGCCAGGTGAAGGGCAAGAAGTGGCTTATCAATAGTTTATTGGAATGGAGAGTTAAAACCTCTAATTTCTCCATGTATCCTACCCAAACCTCATAAAAAGAGCTTGTCTTCATAACAAATTTCCTACTATATTTCAGACTCTCAGAGTTGAAGAGCACTTAATAAGTATTCTCAGTAGGGAGAAAGAGCTTGTAATTTTTGTTTTGACCATCTGTCACTCATTTTAATTTGACAAAGCCATTTTTAACACACAATTCAGATAATGCTCAAATGTCAATACACTTCCCTATTCAGACAGCTCCTTAATGTGCAGTTCATTCATTCTCTACATTACCATAAGAAAAGCCATTGAATTTACCAAAAGGATGACAACCTGCAGAAGCTGCACTCTTCTTCTAAGTAAGAAATATCATTAGCTTTTCCCACCAAGTTATTATTGCTGATATCTCCTTCACAGAGCTAACATCAGTGTCCTTCTGAGGTCAGAGGTATGAAGACGGAAGGGTAGGGATGACATATGTCAACGTAACCTTTAAAAGTCCCCTTTGAAAGGCTTTGTTTAAAAGAGAAGTCTCCAAAGACCTGAACTTTTGCAACTCAGTAAACAATGAACAGTCATTTCCACTGAAGTCTTCCCACTGGAGTCACTTAATAAGTAAGAAGCAGAGCACTTGTCTAGACTTCTTCCTTGATTTTTGGATCTCAAAAGCAAGGTCCTGGTAGAGTGGTCTTCAAAAGAGTAAACCCTTGTTACTACTTAGAGCTTACATAAAATTAAGTAACATTACTAGCTAGAATTTGTTCTGTATATTTTAGAAAATTATTAGATGAATTGTCCCATTTATAATTGATAGATGAATTGTCTCATTTAAATATTAGATGAATTGTCTGGTTTATGAGCAACAGTTTGAGAACAAATCTGCTGTAATTGCTACTGTTTCCATTTAAGTAAGGACTATTTGGCAGAAAGACTGGAGCTGGAATAGGGTACATACTGATTATGCATCTAAATCTATTTGTAGGGGTCTCTGCTCTGGTAGCATTCTCCAGAACTGGGACAATATTTCAGCGTGATATAATAAACGTAGCATACAATTGCAAGTTATAAACTTTCATTCATTTACCTTACAAAGTAATAATTTTGAAAACTATGTAATCTATTATATGATTTTGTATTATCACTTAAAATCTTGTAGCATAAGATCAAATAAATCTAAAATATATAATTTAAAGAATATATTAAACATTTACATTTTAAATGAAGATAGATATTACATTTTGATTATAGTCAAAAGCATATAATACCTTATGACTTGAAGTGTGTCTTTAACTATTTACATTTTATATAAGTAGATCATCTTTAATATTGATAATTTTCACATAATTTTATTTCCTTTTGAACTCACATTTCCAGTGGAATTTTATCCTTTTGCATTTTTTTAATGTTTAGAATATTGTTATATGGTAACTCTATTACATTGTTCTGTAATGAAAATGTATATGCTGTATATTTTATGTTTTCTTTTCTGTAACTATAAGATACAAATTTTTAATATTTGTGTCCTTAGATTCAAATATCAAAATTGATATTATTATCTGAAAATTGATCTGAAATATTATAATGTTGGTATATATGACTATGTTACTTTATATGGTCAAAGAACTGCCCGGCTATGACAAAAGACCTTGTGGTAGAGATATGGTCCTGGATTATCCAGGTAGAGACAACAGTCCCAAGAGTCCTTATAAAAAGGAGGCAAAAAGGCCAAAGTCAGAGGAGAGGCCTGGTTGAGGCAGTGGTTGAAATGGTGCATTTGTAAGAATGATGTCCTTTGGAACTAGAGATAAAGAGAAGGAACACAGGTGGCATCTAAGAACCAGAAGAGGCATGGATATGCACTTCCCTCTGAAGTTATCAGAGGAGGACGCGCTTGCAGATGCACTGGTTTGATTTTAGGACTAATTCAGACTTCTAACCTCCACAACTGCAAGGAATTGATTGTGTGTTGTTTAAGCTACTAATTTTATAATCATTTATTTATAGAAGCTACAGAAAACTAATATAGACCTTTTATATAAAGACATATCCATTTATCCTTGGATGATTATTACTAGAATAAAAGAGGATTCAACATTAATTTCACACCAGCTTTTCACTTTGTGCAGTGTATGTAAGCATAACAAATCTGTTCCTAATATTAGATGCTTCCTTAGACTAATGGCAGACATTTCTTTGGACCCCTTCTACAACAAAAATCACAAAGTGGCATAATATTAAAAAGTTTCTTTAATGCCCTACCAACTAATATTTTAGCTTTGTCATGCTATCAGGTTGCGCATATTTTAGCCCTGAGAGTGAATGCCTTCTGAAACTTTGCTCACAAGGTATCTTACTTACCTTACCCTGCTCCTGAGCTTGAATCTTGCTGAACTTTTATAAAATCAAAGTAAAAGAAACAGTCTGCATGACAAAAAATGACATTATGCATCACTAAAGAATACAGAGCCTCAGTTTCTGAGAAGCGCAACAAAAAACATTTATCAAGATTCAAATATGTCTATTAAATTTTCTGCTAACTATTTAAAGGCATTTACTTAATTTGATAATCTCATCAGGTTTGGGATGAAATGAAATAATATTAATTTTAATGTATGTTTTTATATATTATGCTTTGGGATAAAAGGTTATATTTTGTGCTTGAAATGTATTTCTGAAAATGTTGAAGTTGAACATACAGCTCATTTGGTTTATGGAAAAAGTCTCCTTATGAATTAATGGGCAAAAACAAATAGCCAAAGAAGACTTAATTTATGTCACAAAGAATAGCACTGTAATTTTTTAAGTTACTCTATTTTTAATTCAGATAAACATGTTAATACATATCTCCATGACAACAATTTTAGTTCCAAATTCTAAATTTAGAACCAAAAGCAAGGCATTGGAAAACCAAGTCAGTAAGGCTTTTAATCAGTATGAGGCCAATGTAAATTGAAGACTTTAGGAATACTATGCCTTCTTTTTAGAGCATTGGAGAACTATAAAGAAGAAAATGAAGAATAGAACTACAGAACATAGAGTCTAGCAGTTAATTGTAGGTCAAGACATGTTCTCAGATATATAGAGTCTCCCTGTCAGTTTTAAAGGTTTTATGTATCCTAAACCTGCAAGAATAGCTAAATTTGATGCCTACGGGACTGAGATCTAGGGGCAGCCAAGCAGGGTGCTGGGCACTAGCTGGGATAATACTGATACTTATAAGAATTGGTTACCTGACACAATAAAATGTATGAATGTATGCGGTTTTAAATCCAAGTCAATTTACAAAGTGAGAACCCATTGGTCAGGGTGGAGGATGGGTCTCTTTAAGGAAAGATTTTGAATACCATTGAAAATATGTGCAATAAACAGTTGTTCCCCAGAATGCTTCAGTCCTTTCCCAGGGTAACTGTGTACGAGAAATATTCAAAAGTGAGAAATTGAAATCTCCTATGTCTGTGCAGAGATTAATAAACATGAGATGTTTAGGGAAAAGATCATAATAAGGCAAATGAGATGATGGGGTACATGTTAGGGAAGCACTCACTCTCTCTTTCAGGGCTAGGCAAGTGCGGGATTTGTACTTGCACCATCCCGGGAATTATCCTTTCTTGAGATGTAATTCCCTAGGGGACTTCCTTACTTGCCTTATTTGAATTTTGAGTCTACATTAACTATACGGAACTTTGGCCCATTTCTGTCTGACACTAGTCAAGTTTATGGGAAATCACTTTGTAATAATCTCTAAGTATTTTTCATATACTTGGAGTGATATGCAGAACATCTAGCAGAACCTAACATTATTTCCTTGACTTGTGAAATAAGGATAACTACAAGGAGAATCTTGCAAATGGATAGGGGACCAAGATAAGAGAGGGGAAGGGAATGAACAAAGAATTAAGATGCATTATGCACATGTAGCAACTCTCTGGTAAAAAGAATAAGTTGAAAACTCTTAAAAGGTCATATTCCATTTTTGTCAAGACATTAAATTAAAAGAAATGATGGCAATTCAGAAAGAGTGGAAAATTAGTTTCATTATTGTAAACAACAGATACAAGAAGGATGGACTGTACCATGTCACTATTCAGGTTATCTTTTTTAAAAAGTGCATGAATTGTAGCAAATGATAGTGAGATACCATCAACTTAAACAGGTGTTAGTTGCACATTTAAATTTTTAAATTTTTTTGTGGCACTGGGGATTGAACCCAGGGCCTTCACACTGACCTCCATACCCTCTCTCACTTTTTATATTTTATTTTAAGAAATGGTCTCAATAAGCCAATAATTTCCCAAGACGGATTGACTTTACAATTCCCTTGCCCCAGCCTTCTCGATGGGTGAGACTGCAAGTACATACCACCACGCTCAGCTACTAGTTGCAATTTTACATGCTGTTTAGAATATAATCTTGTCTTTATTATAACAGACCTACACAATCTCCAGCACATACTGATTAGTAAATGGCTGTTTCTTGATGTGACTGCAGTGAGACTCACGTCGTTCACCATTACATGACTAGGACAACAGTATACTTTCACATGCTTGAACCAAGGTAATGTAACTTCCTACTCTGTCATAAACTCGGCTGCATGGAAATCTTGGTCACCTTGAATTTTTGCATGACACACTGGTTCTTTTCATTTTTTAAAATATTTTATTTTATTGATACATAACACACCAGTTCTTTCATAGATGATAACATTATAATTTGGCCTGATGAATAGGAATTGAAAAGTAACACATAAGCCATAGAAAATTTTAAAAAAACATGACAGAGGTTTAGGAATAAATCCTATGAAGACTCAGGAATCCAGCACATTGTAAATGTTTTAGGGGCAATATGTTCCATCCCATTCTAAAATACTCCTCTTTGTCAAATACAACTGTTGTACATCATATCTCCCACATAACTTCTTAACATTTTAAGGAAAGAGACAGAATTTTGAAGACAAAATACCATCTACTTAATTTTGAAGACTTAGAGGAATTTGAATTTTAAGTTGATCAAGAGCAAAGAAAATATTTGCAGTTGATCCAGGCTACATTATTATCTTTCTGTCCTCTTCAGCCACGTGAGACATTAAAGTCAATAGTGCTAGGTGAGTTTTTCAAATTCAGCACTATTCACTGGGCTGCATGGTTTCTGTTGTGGAAAAAGGAGTGCTCAGTGTATTGTAGGGTATTGACAAGCATCCTTGGGTGTCACCCATTATATTCCAGTAGCATCCCTATCAAAACTGCAAAAACCTGGGCTGGGGATTTAGCTCAGTTGTTCTATTGCCTGCCTCGCAAGCACAAGGTCCCAAGTTCAATCTCTGGTACAAAAAAACCCTGCAAAAACCTTTTGGTTGCAGTGTCTCTAGATATTGTAAGTGGTCCCCTGGGGGCAAAATAGCTTGCAGTTGAGCTCAGTTTTTGAGAATTACTGTGCTAGAGCAATAAATAATCATGTTGAATTGAAGCCTCAATAGAATACACACACACACACACACACACACACACATCTCTTGGCTTCTTGAACAAAGCCATGCTCTACACTACACAAAACACTTTCTATTTGAAAAGTAATCTTGGAATGCTACTGGGTTCTAGAAGACTGAGCATTTACATATAGAATATAAAATACATGGACATGTTGGTTGTTATCAAATCCATCTTACCAGAGAAAATTAACGGACACAGCAGATTTCTCTTATATGATGACAGTAGTATATTTAGGACCAGGCTTGAGAACATACAGATGATATTATTAAATTATATAAATGGTTATCTTATAGCATCTTTCTCTGATGCACTGATACTTCTTCCTCTCTCTCTCTATATATATATATGTTGCACCATAGAATTGGAATTCCCTATGGCCAACTAATGAAAGATGTCTTCAGCATCATTCAAAAATGTATCGAAGCAAAGTTTATGAAATGTGAGAAATTGATATCACCCACCTTGCAGCCTCATTCAATAAGGATTACAGTGTAGGGAAATAATTCTGGTTGACAGATGTGTGACCAACAGAGTTGATTATCCACTTGACATTGAGAGAGCTTGACCTGGGGTTAGGATGCTCAGTAACTTTGGGGCAGAAACAAATAGCTTAGCAGTGGACCAGGGGTAATAATACTGCAATATGAAGAACCAGAAAAGCTTTTTAAGAAGCATATAAGACTTTTTAGTGGGCTTAAAGCTCGTGAATCTTTATATCTACTGTTAATTTCCCAGAAAGATCACAGATATTTCTCAATAATAGAGTTGATAAGATGATTTGTCTAGTGGTGTTGGCCAACATTTCTCCTTTACAACATTAGTTGGTTCACATAAAGACTTCATGAGGAGAATGACCATGGTGGCATGGAGAAGGCTTTGCAAGGTCAAAAAGCACAGGTGCTTTCTCAGCAATTCATTATATACTAAAGGTTCAACTACCTGCAGTATACAACAACATTAAACACGCAGTGTCACACCATCCCTTGAAGAGAACCACCAGCTATTGGATTTAACACTATAGAGATGCCAGTTCATCTTTACTAAACCTGAAATTTGGAGTGTATGCTTGGCTTTCCTTTTCATAATGCTTCTGTGAAAATTATCATCAAAACAGTTTACAAAATACCAGATATCCTGTGTCTTTGCTAAAGACCAAGAGATTAATTGTATACAAAAGCACATAAATTGATAGATAGTACATAATCACAGAATCCACTTGCCTTACAATATGCCACATAACCTATAAGCACCCAGCCAATGATAATGATAGAATAACAATTAAAGGCTCAAATATGGAACTAGATCAAAGAATGTATTTGTAGATCTGAAATGCAGACTTCAAGAATAAAATAGACTTGCTGAGTCAATATTCAATATACATTTCTCTTTCAACTTTATCAAGGTCTAGGAACAAAAAGATGGAGATGTTTCTCTTGGTCTCTTCACTGGCTTCTTTCATCACGATTTCAAATTATCAGTGTGTGGAAGGGGATGCTTCACCTTCACATCCTTAGGCTCTGCTTCAATAAGACTCTTTGTCTCTGAGGTGGGGGATAGAGAATGATAGAATACTTCTGCCAGGATCACATTAAGTTTCCATTTAACTGGAAGTAGTGCCTACCATCTGGACACTATGGGCTTTTCATGCCTTTAGAAAAGCAGGTGAAGAAAGCCTACAGTACTGTCCTGGCTGGGGCAATTGACCTTCCTAGCCATCAGAAGTTAGGACTGCCATGACACAATGGGAGAAGAAACAGTATATTTGAAACCCAGGGAACTGACTGGGGTACTTTTTAATATTCTCATATCCATTATAACAGTAAAATAATATAATATTTAATCGAGTTTAAAAACAGACATTTGGAATTAGGAAGATATCTACAAATCGTGTACGTATAAAAAAATAAAAATCCAAATAAGCCAGAGTCAGAGTAAAATGAACAGTTTGAGCCTGAATACATGAGGTCTAGTCTGCATATGATGTGAGCAACATATGAACTAAACAGGGTCTAGTGTATCATATGAGCATTACTGACAAAAACCCAGACAGCACACTGACAGACATTTATGAACATTATGAGACTTAAAGCAATCTGAACACTCAAGTTGAACATCTTCATTATAAAATAACTCCCCAAACTGTGTGAGTTAAACTATTATTTTTAATGGATTAAAGTCTTTAAATTCTGGAGACTAGACATATTTAAGATAATAAGGCTGATAATATTACTATTTGAACTGAATAGTATGTACACTTTGATATTTTTCTTATATTCTTAATGGTATATATAATTTGGCCAATTACAGTAATATCCCAATTTTTAACTCTAATTTTAAATGTGTGATTGACTAATTTAGACATGTCTTTTAAGTTGAAATATTAAATTTATGTACAATACTAGAAAATGACTTAAAGTGTGTTATATTTATAAGCTTAATTTTTCAGGTTTCTGTGAGGCAGTAGTTAGGAGACTGTCAACAATTAAGATTAATTAAATAAAATGCTCTATGTCACACTGATAGACATTTTGAAATATTTGAAGATATTTAATTAACTAAGGTTTAAATGAAAGCAAATATTATGCAAAATCTCCTTACATATGATTGCTAAATTTCAGCAGGCTTATGAAAAGAATAATACTGTGTGTAAGTTGAACTTAAAAGCAAGAAGAAAAAAAACAGTACTGTTTTGTTTTACTTTCATACATTAACCATTAAATTCTAAACCCAGTATAAATCTTTGAATAGACTACTGAGCATAACTGACCCAAAGGATACTAAATAACTAACACTTAACATCACTTGTTGGCATAATGATTAACATAAGTTGCTTATTTTCTCTAAGACTGTTCAGTCATCTTCAAATGATGTGAGACTGTAGAATAAATGATACAATATGCATAATTCTTAACCCTGTTGGGGTTGTTCTAGATGATACTTAACAAATGGTGATTGTTTTTAAAGTCCTTTATAAACAGTAAAGAACCAACTACATGAACTAACTTCTGGAAACCTATCCTAAAAAACTGTATATCCATCTGCACACAAACATACATAAAATGATGGGAACTTAAAACATTATTTTGATAGCAAAAAACAACTCAAATGTCTAAAAAAATAAGGAAGGAGTAGAAAATTCCATTAAAAATAAACACACCAGGGCAGGGGATTTAGCTCAGTGGTTCCGCTGCTTGCCTCACAAGTGCAAGGACCAGAGTTCAATCCCTGGTACCAAAATAAATAAAAATAAATAAACCACCATAACTGTAGCAATAGAGTCTAAAAATAGACCTACAAAAGTCTATCGATGCATAAGAAAAATGACATGACCGAGGAATGGCGATGTGATACTCTGCTCAATGTGCTGCGGGGTCAGGTGGATATTTGTATGGGTAAAAATAAAAAGAGAGAGAGGGAGATTCTCGACTCCCCTGCAGATCAACTAAAATTAAAAAAAAACTTCAATGACAAACTTTCTAGAGCAAAATCTCCATTTCATAAACAGAAAGAAATAATGTTCTAGTCACTAATGAAAAGTTTCATTATTTCCAACTACCATAAAATTAAGAATGAAATGGTTTGATGATAATAAATGTTGGCAAGGATATGGTTTATCTGAAACTGCCATAGTCCGGGTTGGGTGTGTATATATGTAGAACCACTTTGTAAGATTTTATGTGTCAGAAAATACTAAATTCAGTATAGATATTATGATCCACAAATTTCTACATATATACCCAATAGAAATGCATGTATAAAACAGAAAATATATATAAAAATGTGCATGACAATGCCAAAAGGCCAAATAATGGGGAAAAAGACAACCATCAAATTAACAAAATAATAAATTGTATTATCTTTATACAACAGAATAAAGCATTAGAGTAAACTATTTCAACATAAAACAACATGGTTGAAATGTATAAACATAGTATTAAGTGCAAGAGCTGTCTCGCCGCTCCTGGCCCAGAGGAGGGGGCTTCTGGGCCACCATCCCTACCATGGCCCCTGTCCCACCTCTGCCAGCTCAGAGGAGGTGAGCTGCATGGGCTCCAACAGCACTTCCCCTGCCCCCTGAGTAGAAATGAGAAAACACATAAATAAGTCTCAAAACCAGACTTCCAGATCACCTACAGCAACCCCAAAGGGAAATGAGATGGAACACTCTGATACTCAACCACCTGGACCCACTAAACTGGCAACAAAAGGGGATCTGGAAAAAATGAAATGAGAAATAATTTCTCAGATAACAGGAGAAATTGTGCTCCTAGTGCAAGACATGATTAATAAATCTAGAGAGGAGCTGAGGAACATGATGGAATCCCAACAGAGGAAAAAATGGAATGCGTAAAACAGATGCAAATAGATTTCCAGTAGATGAAAAACTCCATTGAAAGTCTACACAGCAGAATGAGCCAATGTGAGGACAGAATTTCAGATATAGAAGATAAGATTGCAATTAATGACTAGGAAAAGAAAAATTGCTTCAAAAATATAAGGGAACATGAGAAATCAATTCAGCAGCTGCTAGACAAGGCAAAGAAGAATAACATAAGACTGATTAGAGTCAATGAAGAAACAGGAGAGGGTGCAGATGACATAAAAAACTCTTCACAGGAGTAATGGCAGAAAACTTCCCAGGCAGGGGAAAAGAAATTGACATACAGATAAGAGAGGCATATAGGACTCCAACTAGACTTCATCAAAAAAAATCTACACATAGGCATCTAATTGTGAAGATACCAGAAGCTCAACAGAAGAACAAAGTTCTACAAGCAGCTAGAGAAAAGAAACAAATCACATGCAAAGGAAAGCCCACCAGAATCACAGCAGACTTCTCAACACTGACCATCAAGGGAAGAAGAGCTTGGAATGACATATTCCAAGCCCTAAAAGAAAACAGCCTCCAACCCAGATTGATGTACCCTGCAAAACTATCTTTCAAAATGGATGGAGAAATAAGATACTTTCATGACAAAGAGCACCTTAGGAACTTTGTGAATACCAAACCAGCACTCCAAAGAATTTTATACAATATTCTAGGAACTGACATTGAGGATAACAACCTCAGGAAGCAAAGCAGAATGAACCCATCTGGCATGACAAGAAATTAAATGTAAAGAGGGAGAACCCAACCAAAAGAAAAAGTCATGGCAATGACAAGTCAATACTTTTCAGTTATAACCATCAATGTCAGTGGTCTCAATTCACCAATCCAAAGAAATAGACTGGCAGAATGGGTCAAGAAGCAAAATCCAACAATATGCTGCATACAAGAAACACACTTAATTCAAAAGGAAACTCATAGAACGAAAGTTAAAGGGTGGAAAACAATACTCCATGTGACAGGAACCCAAAAAAAAGCAGGAGTAGCTATCCTCTTTGCAGATCAAGTGGATTTCAAACCAACACTGATTAAGAGAGATGAAGAAGGACACTACATCCTTGTAAAAGGAACAATCCAAGAGGAAGAGATGACAATCATAAATATCTATGCACCAAACACTAGTGCACCCAACTATATAAAACAAATACTAATGGACATGAAAAGTCATATATGCACTAATACAATTGTAATGGGGGACCTCAGCATCCCACTGTCACAAATAGATAGATCAACTGGACAAAAAATAAGTAATGAACTATTAGAACTCAATCGAACTTTTGAACAAATGAACTTAACAGATGTTTACAGAGTCTTCCACCCGACAAAATAAGAATACACATTCTGGTCAGCCACACGAGTCATTCTCCAGAATAGACCACATACTCACACATAGAACATGTTTAAGTAAGTGAAAAGGAATTGAAATCATCCCCTGTATAATATCAGACCATAGTGCGATGAAATTGGAGATCCATAGCAAAAGAAACTGGAAAAATTTCATAAACATGTGGAAATTGAACAACACACTTCTGAATAACCATTGGGTCACAGAGGAAAGAAGAAATCAGACAGTTCCTTCAATTAAATGACAATGACAATACAACATATTGGAATCTATGGGACACAATGAAAGCAGTCTTATGAGGGAAATTCATAGCAGCAAATACTCATATTACAAAAACAGAATGACCCCAATTAAACAACCTGATGCTGAACCTCAAGCTTCTAGAAAAAGAAGAGCAGGACAACCCCAGAGCTCATACAAGGGAGGAAATTATAAAGATCAGAGGAGAAATCAATGCAATGGAGACTAAGAGAATGATACAAAAAAATCTATGAAGCTAAGAGTTGGTTCTTTGAAAGAATCAACAAAATTGACAAACCCTTAGCCAATCTTATCAGAAAAAGGAAAGAAAAGGGCCACATCCATGCAATTAAGAATGAAAAGGGTGAAATTACAACAGACCCAGCAGAAATCCAGATGATCATAAATACCTACTTCCAGAACCTATATGTCAATAAGATGGAAAACACAGAAGAAATGGACACTAGATACATATGAATTACCAGAGTTGAAAGAAGAAGACCTAAAAATTCTGAACAACCTAATATCAACCAGTGAAATTGAAAACCTAATTAAAAACTTATCCACTAAGAAAAGCCTGGGCCCTGATGGCTTCACTGCTGAATTCTGCAAGATATTTAGAGAGGAACTGCTGCCACTACTGTTTAAACTCTTCAATGAAATTGAAAGGGAAGCAATACTCCCAAATTCATTCCTGGAAGCAAGCATCACTTTGATCCCCAAAGCAGAGAAAGACCCAACCAAAAAGGAGAACTGTAGGCCAATCTCACTAATGAACACAGATGCAGAAATCCTTAATAAGATACTGGCAAATAGAATGCAGAAGATCATCAAGAAGATCATACACCCTGATCAAGTGGGATTCATCCCAGGGATGCAGGGATGGTTCAACATATGAAAATCAATCAATGTAATACACTATATCAATAGATCCAGGGACAAAAACCATATGATTATCTCCATAGATGCAGAAAAAGCATTTGACAAAATCCATCATGCATTTATGATAAAAACCCTACAAAAAATTAGAATAGATGGTCTCTACCTCAAACTGATAAAAGCCATCTATGAAAAACCAACAGCCAATATCATACTAAACGGTCAAAAACTGAAATCCTTCACACTAAAATCAGGAACAAGACAAGGATGTCCACTAGCACCACTCTTGTTCAATATAGTTTTGCAAACATTAGCCACGGCAATTAGACAAGAGAAAGAAAT
The DNA here is from genome assembly GCF_053883595.1 of Heterocephalus glaber. Lineage (NCBI taxonomy): Eukaryota > Metazoa > Chordata > Mammalia > Rodentia > Bathyergidae > Heterocephalus > Heterocephalus glaber. Next base: position 4,862,627 of record NW_028258463.1, read on the forward strand.
AAAAGAATAAAGATAGGAAATGAAGAAGTCAAATTGTCATTTTTTGCAGATGACATGATACTGTATATAGAAGACCCCAAGAACTCCACCAAAAGTCTTCTAGACTTAATAACCAAATTCAGTCAAGTAGCTGGTTACAAGATCAACACACAAAAAGCAATAGCTTTCCTCTACATGCATGACAGACTCACTGAGAGAGAAATAGGGCAAATAATTCCTTTCACAATAGCATCCAAGAAACTGAAATACCTAGGAATCAACCTAACAAAAGACATCAAAGACCTCTTCTCTGAAAACTATAGCACTCTGAAAAGAGAGATTGAAGATGATATCAGAAAATGGACAGACATCCCCTGCTCCTGGGTAGGAAGGATTAATAGAGTGAAAATGGCCATACTTCCAAAACTGCTATATAGATTCAATGCGATTCCAATTGAGATCCCAGCAGCATACTTCTTGGACCTTGAGAAAAAAATCCAAAAATTCATTTGGAATAAGAAGAGACCCAGAATAGCAAAAGCAATTCTAGGTAACAGAGACATGGCAAGGGGTATCACAATAACCAACCTGCAACTATACTACAAAGCTACTGTGATAAAAACAGCATGGTACTGGCAAAGAAACAGACCTGAGGACCAGTGGAACAGACTAGAAGATGCAGAAACAACGCCAGACACACACAGCCATCTCACCCTCAATAAAGGAGCCAAACACCCTCACTGGAGGAAAGATAGCCTCTTTAATAAATGGTGCTGGAAAAATTGGGCTTCAACTTGCCAAAGATTAAAACTAGACCTATATCTCTCACCATGCACTAAACTAAAATCAAAATGGATTAAAGATCTAAATATTAAAATAGAAACTCTGAACCAGTCAGAACAGAGGTTAGGTAGAACCCTTGAAGACATCAGTGTAGGAAAAGATTTTATGAACAAAACCTCAGTTGCCCGTGAACTAGCACAAAAAATCAACAAGTGGGATCTCTTCTTATTAAAAAGCTTCTGCACAGCAAGAGAAACCACCAGCAGTGTGAAGAGACAACCCACAATGTGGGAAAACATCTTCACCTGCTTTTCCTCAGACAAAGGTCTACTATCTTGAATCTATAAAGAACTTTAAAAGATCAGACCTCCCAAATTTAAAGATCCAATCCAAAAATGAGCATCTGAAATGAGCAGACATTTCTCAGACAAAGAAGTAGAAATAGCAAATAAATTCATGAAAAAAATGTTCAACATCACTGGTCATTCGAGAGATGGAAATGAAAACAATGCTGAGATTCCACCTCACTGCAGAAAGAATGGCTGCTATCATGAAATCCACCAATGACAAATGCTGGTCGGGTTGTGGGGAAAGAGAAACCTTGCTCCACTGCTGGTGGGAGTGCAGACTGGTGCAAGCACTGTGGAAATCAGTATGGAGATACCTCAAAGAACTAGGACTGGAAGTTCCATTTGACCCTGTTATTCCACTGCTGGGGATCTTCCCCAAAGAATTAAAAGAATCATACCACAGTGATATATGTGCACCCATGTTCATAGCAGCACAGTTTGTGATAGCTAAAACTTGGAAACAGCCCAAACGCCAATCAACTGGAGACTGGATAAAGAAAACGTGGTTTGTTTTTATAAAATGTAGTACTACTCAGCCATAAAAATGAGAAATTAGAAACATTTATATTTATAGCTAAATGGATGCACATTGAGGTGATACTCTTAAGTGAAATAAATAGGACACACATGTATAAATACCGAATAGTTTCTCTGGTGTGAGAAACTGAAAGTGTAAATAAGGATTAAAATGTATAATAGGTAATGTGAAATAGGAAGAAAAGGGGCAAAGTGGAAGGAAACAGTAGGGGTAGGGGAAAGGAAAGAAGGGAATAGAATTAATATGAGAAAGTGGAAAAATATGAACAAAATCTTTGTAAACAGGGAGGACTGGAGGGGTTGAAGGGAGGGCTGGGCAAGGGTGAAAGATAAGAACCAAGAGAGATTATGTAAAGGTGCAAATTTCCAATGATGAATGTCATTATATTGTATACCTAAAATGTACCAATGGTTAGAATGAATAATCGATAATGCCAAATAGGAAGAAAATGTCCAAAGAGGTAGGGGTAGTGGGAGGGGCAGGGAAAAGGAAAGAAGGGAAAGGAAAAATGATGAGAAATGGAAAAAATGGAAATAAAGTCTTTGTAAATAGGGAAGGGTGAAGGGGGTGAAGGGAGGGCTAGGAATGGGGAAAAAATAAGAACCAAGATGCATCACGTAAAGGTACAAGTTCCCAATGAGAAATGTAATTGTGTTGTATACCTAAAATGTACCAATAAAAGAATTTAAGAAAAAGAAAAGTGCAAGAACTGTAGAGATTCAGCTTGACATGATCACATTTATCTTGATCATAATGCCATTGGCCCAGAAGGTGACCCTAGCATGTGTTCCAAACCCTATAAGATAAACAGCATTGATAAGATAGTCAACACAGGTTTTTTTTGCTGACCACAAATAAGGCCTGAATTGTTTCTTAATTTTTGAATGTTATTAGTTAACAATCCAGAAAAGTCAGGATTGGCTGGGAACTACCTTTGCCTAGTTGAGCATAAAAATCCCTTCCCTTTCCTTTGGTCACAGAGAGCTTTATGTCTTACTGCTGTCCAAGGCACACTTCTGTCCACAAGTTCCTACTAAACTGCTGTATGTACAACCATGGGTCTGTCTGCCTCTTTCTTCAGTCTTTCAGCTGGTTTCCATATGCCAGGACTGGATTTCTCTGAAACAATAAATCACGTTCTATTTATATAAATGTCAAAAACAGGCCAAACTAATACACAGTGTTAGAAGTCACCATTGTACTTGGCCCATTTCCAGACAGCCCTAAAGCTTTACAATCACCTTTAAATCAATTCTTGTTCCACTACACAATCCAGACTCAAATTTTTTACCAATGACAAATTTATTTATTTTGGTTTTCTAAAAGAAAGAATTAAGACTTCACCAGTATTCATGTGGCATGGTAAAACATTGTGTGATATTTTATTCAGAAGTCCTGGGTCTGAATCCTGACCTCAATACTTACTCTCTGAATAATCCTTCTCAATTTATTTAAAATCAAGGAGATTCAGGTCCCCCATTTATATGACTGGGTCATATAGCTTTTTCCTTCTTCTCAATTCACATGTTTGTCAGAGTGAGTTTTAGGGTTAGAATATATTCTATTGAGTAACAGTATCTGGCTCAATAGCTTTGTTAAACAAACTGGGAACAAGACCATAAGGATCTGAGATCAGTTATTCAAATCACTGGTGATGAACCTATGGCACCCATGGCACAGTGAGCTGTGTGCATCATTAAAAGCTCTGTTATTGTGCTTTTCTCTTAAAACAAAAGATTATTTTTTCTAAACTAAAACCTTAGTATTCAGGTTTAATTGGTGTGTTGGTACTTTGTGATAAATAAGTGGGTTTTGGGCTGTAGTTTGGGTAGTCAGTCTCTGAAAGTTTTGCCTATATCGCTGATATAGTATAATAAAAATTAATTGTCAGCTTTTTGGTTTCCACATATAAGGGGAACATACAGAATTTCTCTTTCTGTTCCTGGTTTATTTCACTTTACATAATGCCTTTCAGTTCCCTTTGTGTTGCTATGAAAGCCAGGATTTCATTTTTATGGCTGAATTTTATATATTTTTTTTTCATTTTTTATTCATCTAATACAAAGACAACACTAGTAAGTGTCTGAAGTGGTAAATATGTTAATTGCCCTGATTTGATCATTACACTTTGGATACACGTATTGAAATATCATATAAATACATATAATTAGTCAATTAAAATAATAATAATTATTATTATTATTATTATTATTATAAAAGAAAGAGATGCCAGACAGAGCTGGGCTTGTCTTCAAGCCACACCTTGGACATAGCTTTGCTCTTCCTGTCTTGTACCCCTTTGGACCAGCAGCCTTTTCAGGGCACCTTTTTCTCATGGTGATGGATGAATTCAAGAGTAGACTCCACTACTTCTGGACTCCAAAGACACTGGGTGTTGAGGCTTAGATAGTGGTCCCACAGTGACTAAGACTGAATGGGATGAGGGAACTATTTATACTGTTCTTCCATCTATTATCTACTCCTCAGAGTTGGCATTGAGGTGTAAGGTGGCCACATAAGATGCAATCAACACTCATTTCTATCTGCTTGGTAAGGACTAAACCAAGGCTTGAGATTGAACACAGGGTGTTCAATGTGTTTCTTTTCTACAAATGTGGGGCTAAAGCTAGAGATCATTGGAAGTTCCATACCAGAGGAATCTGACCAATCATGTCAAATCCATGTCATCGTTCAAGGAGCCAGGTTATGCATTATAGAAAGATTTTGACTCATATTCTTATTCCAGTTTATTTTAAATGGCTTGTTGGATTTTAGATTGAGAAAGATTTTGAGATCATGCTTAGGCTAAGTTGGAGATAGAGCCATGTCTAATTGCTGATAACAACCACAGACATGGAAGTAAGAGTAAACAAGGTCTAGACTGGGTAAGAGCACAAATAGAACCACACTGGATCTCAGAAATCCAGGAAATGGAAAGAGGTGTATAAGGTCAAAAGAGGTGAAGCAGAAGACAGCATCCAACACTGTAAGATGTGGAACACCTACACTGCAGCTACACAAGGAGAACCATGCGTCCTTGTCGAAGAGTTTGGAAACAGAATTTAATGACATCCACCCCCTTGAAGAGATAATGGTCCAATGAGACAGTCAGAGAAGGGAACAATGACACTCAACCCTCACAGACATCAGAATCAAATAGGAAAATTTTTATAAATATAGATGTCAAATACAGCTGACCTACAGTGGGCTAGGGACCACATTGCTTAAAACCACTCCCTAAGGGCCAAGGATTTAGCTCAGTGGCACCATGCCTGCCTCAAAAGCTCAAGGTCCTACATTCAATCCCAGGTATCACAAAATAAAATAATAATAATAATAAAATAACCACTCTCTAGTAAATTGGAGATGAAAAGGAAGCAATGATGCCTGTGGATATTTTGGATAAGAAGAAAAGAGGCCATCAAGCCAAAATGAAAGCAGGCATGAGGTTACGTAAGTGTAAACTAGCCTAATACCTTCAAGGACTTGCTGAAAGTTTTGTTTTGCATAGCTGCCATTCTGTGTCTCTGGAGGAACACAGGATCTGATGCCAAAGACTAGATAATAGAAAGCCTCTTGTGAGAAACTAAAGTGTTTGAACGTTTGCCATTTGTCTATGGAAAATGCTCTAAAATCTATGAAAGACTATACAAAAATAAAACTTTCTTTTTTATATTAATAGCTAAAGGTAGTATTCTGAGAGTCTCTCTCTCTCTCTCTCTCTCTCTCTCTCTCTCTCTCTCTCTCTCTCTCTCTCTCTCTCTCTTTCTCTCTCTCTCTTCCTTCTCCTCCTCCCTCTATGAAATCTCTGTGACATGAAACAGAGATTGCCCTTCAGGAACTGAAGGGTAAACTGCTTGAAAGAGAAAAAGGGAAACAGCCCAGTGCAGAGGGTTATGTAATAAATTACTTTTTCTCTGTAACTCTACGGTCCTCTACATCCACCTGGTACTGAGGCAGTACTGGAAGTATGTTGCTTGACTGAATGAAGATGGCATAGAATAAGAGAGAACAGTTGTCCCTGGAAGTCAAATGACTTTGGCTCTAGCTTTGGCCTAAGGGAGATGCTATGTATCTATATCTGAACCTCAGCCTTCTCATCTATAAAAGGAATTAGTATCTACCCAGCTTTTCTAGCTTAACTTCTAGTGACTTACATTAAACTAACATTTACTGAGCTTGTGAGACCTTCTATTGTGAGATAATGGGATAATCCATATTCAAGTACAATAGAAACTTTAAACTGCCATACAATTGTTAAGAGATGGTCATTGCTAATAAGCACAGTAATTTACACAAACTGCTCACCATTTAGGGTCAAATTACAATCCGGTCAAACACTGATGAAGCACGCCATTAAGTATGTGTCAGACAATTTCTTGTTGTTTTATTTGACCGCAATACTAAATTGTTTATGTCTGTTAAATATCATTTGATTGTTGCCTGGATCACAAGGTGTCTGCTCACAGCTTCAAAAATTAGTGTTATTCCTCCTTGCATTTCTCTGTGAGAGAACAGGCTTGGTTTTAGAAAATCATACAGTCAGCCAGTGGTAAATATGGGCTGTCACGAGCAGTCTCTGAATTCTGAGACTGACTTAGCACAGCACGTTCCTGTGTTTTTAAGAGTACCTGAGACTCTGCTATGCTGGAGCAGAAAAGACATCAACTTTATATGTGATGCTTTTCTAAGATTGGGTAATGGGTAATTTTGGCACTTGAATCTTTACCTTCTCTCTCCTGAAGTCTTCTGCTTCATGTTCTGAGCCACCTTGGGAAACTGAATTATTCCTTCTTTCAGGCAATGACTCTTCGTCTTGCCTCTATGGAGCAGGTGTTTCTGAAATTCTGTAGGTAAGGAGGGGGAAGTATAAACTTTTGTTGTTACATTTATTTACCTTTTAGGAGAAAATATGCACGTTCTTCAGATAGCTCAGGTCAAACTCATATGGGCTCAAAATAAATGTTGTGAAGATACCAATAAAGAGCAAAACATAATCTCTTTTCTGCTATGAGAGCTACCAATTGCCAAAAAGTGCACGGTCGATAGTTTCCTGTTACCTCTGTACTCAGGCAGCCCATATTTGCTCATGTAGTTGCTACTTCTGGGCTGTGGCACCTCATTTTCCTCTAAAGCTTTCTTCCTCCATCTAGAAAATGAAAAGGTGAATAGTGCCTACTACAGAGGGTTGCTTAGAGAACTAAATGATACCATAGGCTGAAAGTGTGTGGCACATAATAAGCATTCTGAGGTTGTGTGCTTTTATCACTGCTGTCATAGAAGCGCTTTCACACTCTAAGCCACAAACAGTAATTTAGGGACAAAAAGCAGAGATTGGACCTCTGTTTCTAGTAGATGATATCAATCCCACTTCGACGTTAAAGTGGAATAAAGTACCAGCAGAGGAAGTATGACACTTGGAGATTTAGGAGCTTAGGTTTTAGTTTCCCTTCTATCATTAGCTTGTTGTGTGGCTTTTAATAGATTGACTTGATGTCCAGTCTGGTCATCCTTTCTCGGGCACCATGCAGAAGGGGTAAATGCACAGAAGAAAACAAAAGAACCCCAGTGAGTGAATAGCTACAGAGGGTCCATCAGCTCTTTATTCTATTATCATTCCAACGATGAATGATACAGACCTGAGGCTACAAAAATATTGAAGTGCATTGTCAATCCTAATCCTAGGTGTGCTGTATCAGTAACCTTTGCCTCATCAGCATGGAACAGTTGTGTCCCATCTCATGACAATCTTATACCTTTTACTGAAATTTTTTTCCTACTAGAAGTCTCTCAGCTTGCTGGAGTTGGTTATGACATTGTCCACACATCTTACCAATTCCATGTAGACTTGAGAACCAACTGACATCACAGTTAAAAGTGGATCTATTATTGCCCTTAAATCCTAGTGATAATATATTATTTATACTGATGAGAGCTCTTGCTAGGGATCCTAACCCTGCCCTACTGGCTGGTATTATGGACTAAATGCCTGCTTCTATCCAAAATATATATTTGGAAGCCCTGACATATTGTGGTTGTATTTGGAGATGGGGCTGCTATGGAAGTAAGCAACTACAATTCAATGAAGTTATAAGCATGGGACCCAATCCAGTAGAATTAGTGTCTTTACAAGAAATGACAACAGCGTGATAGTGTGCTGGCCCACTCTGCAGTCATCTCCAATGCCACCATCACCACTGGATACACACAAAGAGCAGGTCCTGTGAGCTTCCAGTAAGAAGGCAGCTGCCTGCAACTTAAGGAGAGAGCCCTCAGTAGATATCAACCCTCCTGCAACTTGAAAGCAAATATATTTATGTTATTTAAGTTTCCCAGCCTATAACATTTTATATCTTGTTATGGCCACTGGTCATAGTCCATTTGGGCTGTTATAACAAAATATTTTATCCTGAGTAATTAATAAACAACAAAAATTTCTCATCACACTTTTGGAGGCTGGGAAGTCTATGGTCAAGGTTCCAGTAGGTTGGGTGTGTGGTGTTTTGATACTGCAGCCTCACCTGCTAGAGGGGGAAGAAAGTTCTCTCAGGCCTCTCAAGACATTAATAATCCCATTAGTGAACTCAAAGCCCTTGAGAGCCAATCATCCCCTAAAAGCTCTACTTATTAATACCACCAACAGAGAAGATTAAGTAACAACAAGAACTTTCATTTTTGAGGGGCCCAAACTTTCAGATTATAGCACACCCTTAGAAGACTAAGACAGCTGTCTTGGACTCTCTTGGAACTGGTACTTGTCAAAACTAATCTAAAACTGTGTTTCTGTTAGGACACAGCAGATGTGTATATTGCACATCCATGAGAGGGAGAAAATAAGGGTCAATCAGAGTCTCTATGTTACCTGTGTTTATGTTCCTTCACCAACTTGGGAATCCAAGTGGTAATGTCCAGTATCAATCTTGATATTTTAGAGCTGCTCAAGATCTTGAGAATAATGATTGTTTTCATTATACAAATTACAAATCATTAATCCTTTACTAGGCATGTGCAAAAAATGAAATTAAAAAAGCTGAATTATGGGATTTGAGTATCAGGGAGCTGTGATTCTCTCCACCTTAATGCAAACATAACTGCAAATGTTATCTACTTATTTACCTAAAATAAGCACTTTGAAGAAGAGAGAAAACAAGGAAATGACCAAGGTTTTGTTTCTTGCCTACTGGGAAATCAAATTTGATTATCTGGCAGTTTGTGAGAAGCCAGTTTCCTTATTTTCCAAAAGGATTCTCGGCAGAGTGGTAGATGAAAGGAAATTGTAGAAACCCCATGAAGTGTCTAGGTGTGGAGAGGCAGTAGGGAATAGTCTCCAACCCAGGACTTGTTCTCAAGATGCGTTATTACAGCACATCACCTCTACCCTGGCTGCACTTTCTGTGATCTGGAGACTCCTTCACAAGTGCTTCTCCTGAACGGTTCCCATTTTATCCAGCCATCACCTTTCCTCTCACCCTTTCCCACTCCCACCCATAGAACTTCTTTGAGGAAAATACAGAACTTGAGCTTCTGAATCATATTCCCTCTGGCCTGAAATGTGTGTTTTCTATAAACTTTTCCTAACTTTTCTTTTTTTGCCTTTCCAAAAGAAGATATTGACATTTTCTTTCTAAAGCTGATGCCCCCACCTGTCTTTGCAACTTTTTTTTCTCCTGTAAACCCTTGCTGCATCAATTATTCTGTCTGTTGGATATTTCAAACCTCCTCCATTGGTTTCTCCTCTTGATCCTCCAGACATGTTGAAATATCTACGATCCTTAAAAAATTCACACTAAAATCCTATCTCAACCTTGTTCCCTCTAAAGTCACTATTCCTCCTATCCCTTCTTATCTAGGTTTCTTGAGAGTCTATTCTATTGTGTGTGTAGTTCTCTCTAATTATTTGCCTTATAGCTTCTACTCCAGGGAATTACTGAAAATGCCTTTTCACAAGGGATAGTCGCCCCTAATTGTTAAGTTCATTGGCTTGCACTTTTCTTATCTGGACTTTCCACCATGTTTTATGTTGAATGAATGCTGTGAAACCATCCATTCCCTTGGATTTTGGAGCCCAGGTTCTGTAAAGCAGGAACTTGAACTTGACTGGCATAATACTGTCAGGTCAATATAATAGTAAAATATGATTTTCTATTGTAATGCACTGATTATTTATGTTTACCCCTCAAAATTTTCATTTCATAGGAATCAATATTAGATTTTTTGCAAATTGGAACTTTTTTAGTCACTGCTCAATTCCCATCACATAGTAAGTACTCAGTGAAGAATTGGTAAGTATAGCTTGAGGGCACTTAGTTTCATTTAAAACGTAGGAAGGTGAAAAAATTCAGTACACCCATTTCAAGATCTCATCTTGAATAATCTCCCTGATAATTTGTAAACTGCCTTATCCATGCCACACCAGCTATCACTTGAGTACCTAAAGTGTACCAGCTTTTCGGGAGGGGGCAGTAATACAGTGGATAGGACAAACACCCTTTTATCTTGGGCCTCGTAGACTAGGCAGAGGAAATTTGGAGTAAAAATGTTTCTATTAGTTCAGAAGAATCTACCTAGATAAATATAAATGGACATGAAAATGGCCAAAACTCTCCTATTCATAGTGCAGGCATAAGGGGAGAAAGCCCCACGGAAAGGTTGAGACCTCAGATGAGCAAACTGCTACTTTATTTCTAGATAAATTTGGAGATCATGGGGGTTGACAGAGATGACAACACATACAACACATGATGATGTAAGGGCATAGTGCATCCTCATGGAAATTAACTTCCATGAATTTATCTTAACATTAAAATAGGCAAATATTATCAACTTCAAAGGGATTGGAGAAGAGTTAAGAAAAAAAAGAATGAATGAATGAAAAGAAATATATATATACATACAGAGCATGGCTTATAGCTATTGATTAAATATAAATTCTTTTCTTTTTTTTTCATTCAATACTTGCTAAGCACCCACAATATGCCAGAAATTCTGATTATAATAAGGATTATAATATTAAAACATACATATGCTCTTCCCTACTTGAGCATAGAATGGTTGGGAATGATTGTGCTCATAAATATTAATTATGACAGGGTCATGAAACTATACAGCACAAAGGAGAAATCGCAAAGAGCCTGGTTTTACTACAGGGTCAGAGAGCTCTGCCTGAGGAAGTAGAATTGAAACTCAGATCTGATGGAGGAGTAGGCATTGCCTGGATTAGGAGGAAAATAACTTACTTGTGCAGTAAGTTCCAAGGCAGTATGCAAAGGTCTAGACAGAGTGAAGGCATAAGGGGGAATGCCAGAAGGCCAGCAGGACTAAAACATAGAATAAAGGGAAAATGGTGAAATAAAGTTGGAAACAAGCAATCAGCCCTGGCCGGTCATTATCTCTGCAGTTCTTGATCTGACCATGGCCAACATCTGTGATGATTTCTTAACTGTCTCATGCAAGCTCAGCAGATGTAGCTCAGTGGCTCCTTGCCTGCCTCTCAAACGCAAGGTCCTGAGTTTGATCCCTGGTACCAAAAACAAAACAAAACAAAAAAGAACTATATATATTTTATCTGGAGACTGCATCATGTTACATTGAGGCTATAGCACTCACTCCTTGTTGGATTCTAAGTTCCTTGAGGAAAGACAAAGTTTCATGTAACTTGTTTTCCCACAACACCTGGGGAAAGGTAAGCATTCATAAAGGGAAGTGAGATGAATTTACAGATAGATGAAAGTTGTGTCATCTACTTAAAGAACTTATTGTTAAATAAAGAACATTATAAGTTGGTTCCTAACCTATTTTAAATGAGGAAGATACCTTCTAACAGCAGGTAAGAATAGTATCTGTGGTGATTTTATTTCCTGATTCCCAAAGGAAATAAAAATCAGTTTGAAATTTTTTATCATTTGAATATGAATACTTCATGAAAATTTCAATGGATTATAAAATGTTTGTCTTTTCCCCCACATATTTAATGCAAGAAACTATAAAATAAACAGATTTTTTAAAAGTTTCCCCCCATTCCTTTTGAATTCTTTGGGAGGGGTGCAGTATTGGATATAAAACCCACAATCTCACGAGTGCTAGGTAAGAGTTATACCACCAAGCCACACCCCCAAAACCCTTTTGAATCCTTTATCCAAAGAATTCAATGGCAGTTGGGTCAAGAAACTCCTTGTTCTGCAGCAGAACCCTTTGATCATAAAGCCAAGCGCTTGATGATGTATAGTGGTAAAGGAAGAACTCGGGGCAGATTCTATGATCTCGCATCCCACCTTTACATCTGTGCATAAATTCTCACATAAATGCTATCTCTTTCACAATTAATGTATGCTTACTTAAAAAATATATACCTTTCCTTTGGAGAAAAAAAAGGTGCTTTTTATTTAAATAGGTAACAACTGCTAAAATTTTCAAACGGGATCATAAAAAAATAAATCAAAAGTGTACTTCTCTGTTGTTAGTTACAATTTTTTTCTGTCATGAAAGAATGCATTTGAAAATAAGAGCCTTTTTGAAACAGTATCCAAATCAACATAACAGGGTTAATTAGGAACAGTTTAAATATTTAACAACAATGGAAGATGAGTAAATAAGACTCAAGGATTAATAAAACTACTCATTGACACAAGTGATTATAAGGAATTCTTATGATATACTCAATGAAAATAATAAATGCACATATTTTTCACTGGCTCATGTTCATATCTTGCATGCCCACTCTTTGATTATAACAGTTGGCAGGAATCTGCAGTAGGACAAGCATGGCCCCTGCAGCATGCTTTGTGCCCTCAACCTCAGTGGTTCTCCAAAATAATGCATGGATGAATGGCAACAGCACTGCCTGGGAATTTGTCAGAAGAGTGTCATCCTGAAGCCCATTTTGAGACTGTGAGTACAGACATTCTTGATATGGGGAGCATGTTGCTGCTGATGTCACCTATGGATGAATACTCCAATTTCTTCCAGTCTTTCACTGTGATGAATAAAGTTGCTATGAATATCCATGTGCAAGTGTTCAGTGGATGTTCATCGTCATTTCTCTTGGAGTATAATTGCTACATCATAGACTAGAAAAATATTTTTAAAAACAGCTAAGCAGGTTAGCAATTTTCTAAACCAGTTATACCATTTTACACTCCTACCAACAATCTATGAGTAGAAAGTAGTATTTCATTGATTTTAATGTACATTTTTTGATGACTAAAGATATTGATCACTATTTCACATGCTCTTTAACCACTGATGTATTTTTCTTCATGGACTATCTTTCAAATTTTGCCCTTTTTTATTGGGTTGTTTTGTGTTAATGTGTTAAGAGATTCCTTTATACAGATGGCTCTCCATTTCTATGGGCATCTTATGCACTCATTCAACCAAACACAGAGAGAAATATTTGAAAAAATAATTGTATTTATACTGAACATGTACAGACGTTTTCCTTATCATTCGCTAAATAATGCAGTATAACAACTGTTTACATAGCATTTACAGTGTATTGGGTACTAAAGGTAATCTATAGATGATTTAAAGCATAGAGAAAGGTATGCATAACTTTTATGTAAATATCATGTCACTTTATATAAGCAGTTTGGGGCCACTTTTGCTGTGAGAGGTCCAGGAACAAATCCTCCAGAGATAGCAAGGGACAACTTTATATCTGACTTCCAGTTATCTGTCAAATACTATGTATGTCATGAATATTTTCACTCAGACTTTCCCTTTTCTATTTATTTTCTTGATATGCATTTTTTAACTTGGAAGAGCACTTTATCAATATCTTCCATTTAGTTTCTCTTTTTAAAAATAATTTCCAAAGATAAAAAGAGCAGTCATTTTTTAAGGTTTTGAAGGTACTCTTTTAGGTTTTATTTGGAAATTGTATATACATTTAGCACTTACATTTATGTTACATTTCAAATAAATTCCACTGCAGGCTGTAAAGTAGGTTTTGAATTTCATTTATGCACGGAGATTTCCAGTTGCTCTTTTATATCCACTGGCTCCATGTCCATCTCAACTATTTCTTGAGAATGTTTTACACCATAAATGAATCAGCCATGATACCTTTGTAATTTTACAAATATATGACAGTGCATCTTTAGACATTGCATTCTATTCCTTTAAATAATCTCCTTTTGGTAATGCCTGTTAGCCTGGATTATATTAGCTTCATAGTAACTTTCAAAATCAGATTACATAAGTCATATAAAGTTTTTGTCCTTTACAAGATCGTTTTTGGAGTAAAGGATCAATTTTAACATATTTTGCATTCTCAGATGAACTTTTAAAAAAATTTTAACACTTTGCTAATGGAAGGATTTTAAACTATGGATTCAGTTTTTTAAGTATATAGAACTTATTCTGATTTTAACATTGTGCTTTCCATTTCAGATTTAGTAAGTTGTTCTTTCCAAAACTGTTTTATCCACCAAGATAAAGTTTGTCCGATTATTGTTTTAGTGTTTGTAGGAACTGCAACAATATCCTGTCTTTCATTCCTGATATGGTAGACTGTATTTTATGCTTCTTAGTCAGTCTTGTTGGATTTTATTAATTTATTTAACTTTCCAAAAGGTTTAATTTTTAATTTTGTGTTTTTGTCTATTGTTTGCATATTTCCTATTTTTAAAAAATTTCCTACAAATTTTATTAAAAATTTTATTCTATTCATTTGCAATTTGATTAACTCTTCTTTCTAGTTTCTGAAAGTGGAAACAGTTCACTAATTACAGACCACAAATTTTTATTTCTTTTTTTAATACAGTCATTCAAAGCTTAATTTTCCTCAAGTGATTCCCCTAGATTTCGACATACTGTGTTTTCTGATTTCCTGTCCAAGATTTCCCACCTACCTGCCCGCTGCTTTTAAAAGATGTTTCCACCAATGATCAAGTTCAGGGGCTTATGACTCCTCCCCCAAGCTTCCTCCCCCAAGCTTCCTCCCCCAACCACTGCTTGCTAGCTCTGCCTCAATTTGACCTTAATGTGACCCACCTGGGATGGCAGTAGTGAGCAGCCCGAGCCTCTGTCTCCAGCGGAAGAACAAGCAAAGAGCCAAGGCACAAGGGATTGCTGTTTCAAGTTCAAGTGCAACCCCAGTGCAGAGAGCAAAGAGCTAACAAGGTGTGTGCAAAATCCTGGGATCACGTGTTACAGCTGACCATGCCCCTGTTCTAACACACCCTTTTTTAACTGTGCCAGATTCACTCCTCAAGTTCTCAGGGAGCAGTGGGTCTTGCCGCCTAATCTGTGTACCATCCTTATGCTCCAGCATAAGCTCTAATAATTCTGTTCAGAGGCCACTGCTTGCCTCTTCTTCATGATTTCCATCTCAAACTGGGCACGAAAACTCAAGGTTAAACTGGAAATTCTAAAAGCTGGTAACTCAGAGACCTGACAAGACTGGTAAAAGGTTTTTAATGAATTGCATGAAATATTTAATACTTTATTACAAAATGCCCTCTGTGTCAGAAAGTTTTGCCCATTTATAGGCTAATGTAAGCGTTCTTGAGCATGTTTAAGGTAGGCTATGCTGAGGAATTATGTTCCGTGGTTTAGATACATGAAATTAATTTTTTGATTCATGATACTTTCAGTAAATTATTGATTTATCAGGATATTCATAACCTCATCTTGAATTGAGGACCATCATATATGAGGACTTCTTTTCCTATTATTCACTCAAATTTAATGCCATTTTCAAAGGAGAACAATCTCTGTGTGAAGCTGCACATTGGAAACATACTGAGATTTGTTTCATGGCCCAGCATATGGTATAGCTTAGCAAACACTTGATGTGCATTTTAGTAAAAAAATTGAATTCTCACTCATTTTTCCACAGGTCACTTAAGGCTCTGTCTCATATCGTTATCATCCTGAGACAGAGATCTGTGAGGCTGATTTTCCCATGTCACAGGAAAGGAATATCAAAACATCCACTGACTCCTAAAAATTCTACCTCAGATGACATATACTTGTTTCGTCCGCATTTTATCAGCTGCAAGAAAAGTAACAAGGCTATTCCTGATGTCAATCCAAAATAGATGCATAACCCTCCAACAAAAAATGAATAATTTCAACGTATATATAATCCATGACAAAGACATACTAGATTTATATGAGCTTTGGCACTATCTCCAAGTATCTCTCCAGTCACTCAGCTCTCTGCTTTCCCATTGCCCACACTTTTGTTCAGACCACTCTCAGTCCATCTGGATTGGTGCAAGGAAGCTTTTAATAGATCTGTCTGCACGGCCACTTTGGTTCCCTGACAGCAGTTATAGTATTCAACAAAAATCTGGCTATGCTATGCACTGTCTCATTATCTCCCAGGCCCTGCATTACAACCTCTTAATGGCTTCTCAATGCACTTAGATTAAAATGCAGTCTTTCAATGTGGTCTACAAGGTCTTGCAGAACACAAACTCCTATTGGCCTCAACTTCCCAGCTGCATGGCTCTTTCTGTGCTTTGATGGATCGATCTACTTACAGCATCATGGACTTTGCAAAGGCTGTTCCTGATGTCTGGAGTGCCCTTTCCTTTAGCTTTTCCCTGGCTCAGTTTAACAGCCAGGGTAGAGCACCGCAACTCTGCTTCTTATAGCATCACATCATTTATCATACTTTCTAGTGATGTATTTATTTGCATAGTTACTTTTTTTCTCTTGTATAGACTGCAAAATTGCATTAATTATATCACTTAGTTCAAGAATGCAATTATCTACAGTCTGTGCTTGACAAGTTTTTATTTTGCTTTTATCCAACATTATTGCTTCACCCCCTTTCCCCTTGTCACATTAGCTCACAACTTTAATCCACTTGAAGGATGTCTTTTCCAATTTCATTCTATATATCAACTTTTTAGACACACATATACACACATGCACATGATTTTTGTGTTTTCTGATCCTTCTTTTCCTCCCACAGCATCAAATATCTGAAATCTATGTTGTTAGGTTAATATAAAGTCCTTCCTTTCTGGTTAAACCCTCTATGGTATTATTATCACTTTACAGATGAAGAAAGCAAGATTCTGTGAGGCTGAGCAGCACTTTACATTTTCACAGACAGAGTTTTACAGGTTCCATGAATGGAACCTGGTTTTATCTAACCCTAAAAGCAGTCCTCTACACCTCCCTTTCTGTCATACCATCTTGCTATCACTATATCTTTTTAGAAACATAGAAATTTAATATTACAAAGGACAAATGGTAGAATGAAACTTAAGACCTGCCTTCTTCTCCTCCCATCCTCTTTTGCTTGAATTGCTATTCCCTAGACACATTGATCGCATTCAGTGTTTACTTTTTTGCCCTGATTTGAGCGTCCAGACTCCGTTTTGCTCTCCTGAAGATAAGTGCAGCAATCTACTGCAAACTTCAAGCTCCGTGCCAGCTTTAGCTTTGTGTGAAGCATTCCTGTTTGCCCCGGCCTCAAACCAGCTATTTGAAGTCAGCAGCGCTATTTACTTTCAAGCCTCCATTGTCAATAGATCAAGTAGAAACATTGATAACTCGATGCTCCAGGCAGCCTGCCCATCAGGAGCATCAACCTGATACATTTCTATGTACAGGAAGCTTTATCTCTGAAACCTAAGCAAACAACAATTCCTGATTTTGATCCAGAATGAGTATTAGTGTTGTCCACCTCTGCACTTGGCAAGGAAGTGAGGAATCTGTACAAGCATCTCTCTCGGCTAAAATAGGCTTTTAGACTGTCTGGTACTAATGGGCTTAGGGCTTAATGTGCATGAACAGCTTATAAGAACAAGGATGAGATTCTTGCATCATTGGTGAGAGTAGCAACCACTCTCTCTCTCTCTTTTAACAAGTATTTTTGAGTGTCTACTATGAGATAGGCACAGTGCTAGATACGGGAGACATTCGGGGTGGAGCACAGTGTCCTTGCATTCAGTGTATACATAGTCTACTCAGAGAAATGAGTGAAAAAGTGAATGAGGTAAAACAATCCCAGCAATGCTATGCATCCTCCTCCAGTGATTGAGATCTAACTCTTACCTGAGAAGATAAAAGTGGCAGTGCTGCCGAGAACAGAGCTGCTCCTGGTGGCCATTTAGATACATCTTGAACACCTCAACCAGCTAAGTGGAAGCGGATCATAAAGCTGTGGGACTGAGATTAATTGGTGAAGCTGCCTGTGTCAGGCATCATGGAAATTAATTCCCCAGAGTGTCCGAAAACATATTAAAACTTCCATTTCCTCAATGTTCTTAAGAAAAAGTAACTTGAGTGACTCTTTCTGCAACTTAGCAAGCCATATGAGATGATTCAGTGGGGCTATTATGTAAACCTAACCTGGTATTTATATACATTTCCTTGTCATTCTGATACCCAGGCTTCCAGGAGATGCTGACCTAGTATCTTTTCCTCTACTTCTACAGTCTTTCTAGGCCCCTCAGCAGCATCCTTTTCTGCTTCCCCATTCCTCCTCTCCCTATTACTTTTTTACCACTTACTAGAGCAGGCAAAGTTTTTAAATGAATATAACTCATATTTTTACTAGATAATTTCAAGTTGTTCATTTTAACAATTTATTTTATAAGGAAACATTATGTTTTAGAGACATAATATTACTTTCAGGAAGTTTTGTATTTGTTTGTTATTACCCTTTAATCCCTATTCTCAGTCTCCTTAGGACACAACCTACCTCTTCTAGGAGAAAACAATTAAAAACAGGCATGCCTAAGCCCAGGTCATTCTTTATGTTTGCATAGTTTATTTCAGGTATATATATCATATACCTTGCACTTGTTCAGTGTACAATTTGGGCAGCTGTATTTGCCAGTCATGTCTAGACCTACTTCTATTAAAGAAATTAATAAGAGTAAGTGGTTAAGCATGATACCTAATGAATGGATTGAATAAGAGTGGACCTAAGATTTCTTCCTCTTCTTATATCCCTAAGATTTTATGCCCTTGAAAGAAACAGCTCATGACTTAGTGTTGTAGATAGCATTGAATCTAGAAGGCAAGATTGAACATAAGAGCTCTAAGAACTGATCAGGAAGCATAAGGACACATATCATACTGAGCTGGTCCATATCATGTCTCCATATTTAAGTGTGTAGCCAAATCCTGAAGTTCTCAGCCAGACAAGAAAGACATGCAGGAGACAAGGCCAATGGTTTGGCTTTGGCTTTCAAAACCATTACCAAAGCGAATAAGTGGTAAGGAAGGCATCTCACTAAGCAGCAGTGTTCCCTAACCGTGGCCATGGCTGGATCACTTCTCTTTCTCATTAGGTAGCTCACATTGAGAGGAGAACTCTGTACTCTATGCCCTGCTGTCTTTCCTTCTTTCTATGTCTTCCTTTCAGAACATTAATGATCATCATTGGCATATTAAGCATTTGAAAATCCTGCAGTCCATAACATATTCTAGGTTTATTCTGCTTTCCCCACTGTTTCCCCCAAACTGGTAGGAGCATAAAATTGCTTTTTGCAGCCCACATATGCATATCTCACACACTCTCAAGTAATTGTCTGGACACCACTGACCCAAGTGAGGTGGTCCTACTTGCTTACCCGGTTATAGATCTCATTGAGCTGACAGTCCTTGTCCTTAGGTCACAGTGATGTGCAATAGGGTTCATAGGTAAAGAAGGGCAGCTGTGCTGGAAATAAGTTCTTTTTTGTGGCACTCACTTCAACACCAGCTAACTGTTAGAACCACAGCCGAAAATCAAAGGGTACAGATCAAAGTTGCAGAAAATTGTTAGAAAACTTCATGGTGGCTTGGCTTTTCTTCCCATCCTCTGTATCAGGCTTCATTCCAAAATCATTTCCTCCAGGCTGTACTTAACCCAGATGGGGAGCATCCCAGAGTTGGGAGCTGTCCTTCAAGGGGTGAGAGGTAGAGGTGAGAGCAATGAGAGAGTTACACAGAGCAGAGCATTTTCCTCTTCTGGTAACTATTATTGACCATTTACTCATTTTCCCATTTTTTTCCCTAGCTCTCTTTGCCTGTCTCCTATACCCAGTTAAACTTGAAATTTAATACTAGCCTTTCTAAATCTCATTCCTAAGGGTCCTACTTCAGTCCTATTACCAAGCTACTATTTTCCTCCTCCAGGGTTGAGAGCCTCTGCAGCCAGTAATATATATCATTATCTAGTCCCAGGCCATGACTGGTACTTTTCCATGCCTCTGGCTTCTTTTTTTGAAATCATCCTTGTTTTTCATGGGGCTGTGATTTTTTTTCCCAAAATGAATACAGGCCACGGAGAAAAAAAAAGAAGAAAGATGGCATCCTGTGGACCCAGGCATGCCAGCAACCCTGTAGCATCTCAAAAATGGAACGAAACGTATTGTTGTCACTCACTCCCTTAAAATTCTACAAATGTCACCCGCAACTCAAAATATTAATAACATTGTAATTAATCCTTATTTAGATCTCGAATTGTGTGATGCGCTGTATTGAGCACTTTAATCCTCACAGCAACCTGTAAAGTAGATATAATTGTTATCCTCATTTTATGGATAAAAAGACAGTGATGTAGGGTTTTCTAAAGAAACAAAATTAGTACTTGATAGACAAGAATTCAAATTAGACAGTCTGAACAGTAATTAGTCTTCAGCATTAGCAAATACTGTCTTAAATGAGAGTGAAGTATTAAGAACTTACCTTGACATATTTAGATCCTTCCAATGTATATCTGAAATTGCTTTCCATATACTTCACTCTTGCTTATGCATCCTACATCCATTCACTCATAGAATATTTACTGAACACCTCCTCTATGCCAGAATCTGAGCTAAATATCACATGATAGACACACAATTCTAGCAGTCTTAATCTGTCCATTCACTATAATAAAAATAACATAAACTGGGTAGCTCATGAAATATCAAAAAAGTATTTCTCAGAGTCATGGAATCTGTGAAGTCCAAGATCAAAGCAGACTCATTATCTGCTGGGGCTCATTTTCTCTCTGTAACCTCACATGGCAAAAGAGTAAGATCTCCCTAAGGTTTCTTTCACAAGGTCACTCATCTTATTTATAAGGCCTTGATCTCATAGCCTAATCACCTCCTAAAAACCCAACCTCATAACACTATCACCATGGGAGTTAGGATTTTAGCAGATGAATTTTTCTGTTTTGTACCAGGAACTGAACTCAGGACCTTGTGCCTGAGAAGCAGGCACAGTGCCACTAAGCTAAATCCCCAGCCCCCCAGCAGATGAATTTTAGAGGGACACCAATACTTACAATATGGCACTGGCTCTACACCATAAAAGTCCTACACATGTCTGGAATTTTATATGAACAGTGTCTTTGTTCTGTTATGAGCTTCCCTCCTCTTTCCATTTCCCTACACACTTCAACACTCAATGCAAATTTTTCTTTCTCTATGACGCTTTCTGTATCTCATTCATGCTCAATGCCTCTGAGGCTAGCATTGAAATTTGTGGACACTTCCTATATACTCCATAAGTGAGTATCATCTATCTATCTATCTGCCATCCCTCTACCTTTGTATTGGACTTTTGCCTAAAGACTTGAGCCCCTTCTCTCTAAATTTTCTACTTACTTAGAGAATGTCAGGCATATAATAAATATTCTAGAACTGAATTGATCTGCTACTTTAAAGTCTGAGATCGTAAACCATATTGAACCACCTAAGGATTTTTATTTGTGAAAACTTTTAAGATGACAATTTTAAGAGGTTTCCCAGATAGAAACCATCTACAAGGGTCTCTGGACTAGTAAGAATTCTCACCTACATACACACACAAAAAAAACAAAGCTTGCTGTTAGACTGAATGATTGTGTCCCCCTCAAAAATTCATGTTAATATCCTCACTTCCAATATAATGACATTAAAGAGGTCAGGCATTTGGAAAGTAATAAAGTCATGAGAATAAATCCTTCATAAATAGAGGTATGCAGTGCCCTTACAAAAGACATCCTAGAGAACTCTATCCCTCTTTCTGCCATAAGAGGAGACAAGGAGAAGTTGGCCAAATGTTTAGCTGTAAAGGTAACTTTGTTGATACTGTAGAGATTAAAATCTTTGGAGAATGTTGAGTTTGGCATCCTGGAGACCCTTAACTTCCCTCCTTTATGCATGTACAATTGGTTTAAAAGCAATAAAGCACCCCCTAAGTCAGGAAGAACAAAGTTTTCCCCTGGCTGATGCTGCTCCTGGGGTCTTTTGGTGGAGACTACTTCTTTCCTTGCTGTCTTTTTCTCTCCCATTTTGCTTCCTGGAGAAATTTCAGAGCTTACTTTTTATACACACCCTCTATTTAAAGAAAGTTTAATCATCCTTATCTAAGTCCCCAATGATTTCTAAACTTTCCATTCTCTGAATGCAAAATATAAATCCCTTATTCTAAAATATTCTTTATCCATTAGGAGAAGGATTATTTTGCTTGCTGATGACAGAAATTTAACTTAAATTAGCTTATATAAAAATAAATTTAACTGCTTATGTAATCAGAATACCCCAGAGGACTTTATCTGGTCAGATACAGTTAGATACAGGGTTTCAAGTCATCAGCAGCAAGATTTCTCTTCACCTCTTGGCTCTAGCATCCCCTGAGCCTTACTGTCTATACACACTCTCTTCCTGTGGTAGCAAAGGTGTTGATCAGCTGCTCTAGGCTTACACTGTCCCTGCAGACTTAAGTTGAGAGGAAAATGTATGGTTCTCTTCTCACTATCATCCACACAAATCCTTCACAGTGGTCTTTTGTGGGGATGTGCTTATCTGATTATGGACTACTACAGTTTGAATCTGTCTTGTCGTCTCTGGAACTCATGTGGAAGTCTAGACTTCACTGAGGAGGATGAAGAGGGTAGAAATTTAATCTGACTATGGAAGTTAGAGATGGCCCTTTGCGAAGTGGTAGAATTGGATAAGGTAACCATGGAGGAGCCTCATAATTGGACACTGGTGGCTTTACAAGAAGAGGGAGAGAGGGCAGAATACACACATCATGCGTGCTCCCTGGCTTCCATGGTGTGACACCTGTACCGCCCTAGGATTCTGCCAGCAAGAAGGCCATCACTAGGTAAACCAGAACCATGAACTGTGACCAGCCTTACCCAGTCTGTGGAACTGTGACATTTGTCAGAGTAAGCAAACCAATACATGGACGAATCACTGTATCCAAAGGGACTAAGCATAAGGTCGGTCTGTTGGCAGTGGCTCAATGATGCTGGCTTGTATAAAGCTGCCAAAGCCAATTCCATGCTCCTCTCCCCAACACTACACATAGAAATGTCATCTAGGTAGCTTGAAGTCAGTCGCAGTGGGACACAGGAGTGTTTCCACCAATGTAAAGACAAGAGTTGTACAACAGGACCTGCCTGTTTGGAAAAGCCAGTTATTGGCAGGAGATGCCTTTTCCCACCCTAGGAAATTGTTTCATGAATGATATCCCCACTAGTATCATGTGGAGTAGAGAAATTTCCAGAAGAGAAAGTATCAAAGGTAGATCAAAAAGTAGCTGGCATGTATCACATTTGAAGCTTTCTCTTTGTTTCCAGTCACAAAAGATAAATTCTGCTCTTTGGGGGAGTGAAAGTACATTTTTCCATGCCATTTCATGTGTACATGTCCCAAGAATCTACTTATAATTATTTTCAGAAAACAGGGAAAGGAAGGAAAGAGAAAGAAGACACTCTTGCCACTTTTAGAGCTTTTTCTTCCTAGAAGTGACTTGCTAAAGAAGATGAAGAACCATACAATTAATCTTACCCAAGAGAAGCACCACTCAACACACAGTGGAAGTTTAATAAGTATTTCTTGCCATGACCAATAGTCATTTTAGGTCTACCAGATGTGTTGCATGTGTAGGTTTTGTTGGCTGAAATAGAGCTAAGTTAGCACTATGTCGACTAAAAGAACATCTCCTCTTAAGATATCTTAGAATAGCTTAAGGTTCAAGAAGTTATGGAGATAGCAAAATACGTACTCAGAGTTATCCTTTGCTTTGATTAGAGTCCAGGGATCAGATGAAAAAGGCGTGAAACTTATTTGAAAATATTACTGCTGCTAAACTGTTTCCTTTCCCCTTCACAAGCGGAGAAGCAGATGACTCAGAAAATACACATACCCCATTATGACCTAAGAAGAAGACAATGAGGGAAGTCACATCCTCTTCTCTAACCCTAGATATAACTACCTGAACCAATGCTTGCTTTCCCACCAGTCCTACCATCCTAGGAATCTGTTTTGTCTGGACAAGGACAAAGATTACATCTATTACGTAAAAACCTAAATCCCCTAAGAACCCAAGCAGCTGTGCTGTTGAACCTCTCAATGGAAAACATAGATAGAAATGGCATGGAGTTTGGTGACATGGAGGAGAAGCTGCTCAGGAATTAACAGTCCAGAGGAGATAACAGTGATGGGGACCCAACATGCACACTGTATACATGAGTGGAAGAATTGTAGCACAGCAAGTAGTAAGATGTCTCTCTGATCCACCAAACAGCAGAGGGTCCAATAAAAGAAAGTGCCATAATGAATCACCAAAATTGGGAGGAAGCTCTGAAAAGCCTTTGGGATTCCCAAGAATATTAATAGGGGGAAATCTAGAAAATCAGAACTTTTCTGCTAGGAGATAGTGTATAAGAACTCAAAACACCTAAATTTGGGTGCTTATTGTAAAATGTGAGTACGGTTTTAATCCCCAGCCAGAGAAGACTGTGACATTTATTTAAAATCCACTACCACTTAAGTAGGTTTAAACAATGAAAATAATAATGGCATCCTCTATGAGTCTTTCTTTCCCGGTAATGAAACTTGATGCTGTACATTCACTTCCTTGTATAATTCCGTGTTAAAAGCCTCTTACTAGTTGCTTGGATTAGTACCTCTACATTTTTAGCATGCATCTTCCTTTACTCTCACCTCTGTTCTACATATGCTGAAACATGGTCATGTAACTATGAATATATGTCTTTTTTTCTTACCCCACCCCATAGTGTGTATTGAACCAGGGCCTCACAGATGCTAGGAAAATGCTCTACCACTGAGATTTACCCTCAGCACCTTTTTAAGAAATTTATTTTGGCATGGGTCTCGCCAAGTTTCCCAAACTGGCCTAGAATTTGTGATCCTCCCCTTTCAGCTTCCAGAGTAGCTGGGATTACAGGAATGTTACCATGCCTGGCTCCTCTGCTGCATAAGCCCTTATCCATTTTTTTAAAACATCTTGTTCATCCTGTAAGAAATAATTTAATTTTCAGCTTCTTCTAATCTCACCTCCTCCTCGACTCATCCTCAGTTAGCACTGGGTCCAGCCTCTCCAGTCTCCTTCGAAGTACCCCTGTAAGATTGTTACCACAATATGTTGAGTTTATACACATCTCACCAATGATATCACAAATTATTTGCAAAGTAGGGTTTTTTTCTGATCCTTTTCTACATTTCTGAAGCCTAGCATTTTGGGGGATACCTAGTAATCATTTACTAA
The DNA here is from genome assembly GCF_053883595.1 of Heterocephalus glaber. NCBI lineage: Eukaryota > Metazoa > Chordata > Mammalia > Rodentia > Bathyergidae > Heterocephalus > Heterocephalus glaber. Next base: position 4,887,725 of record NW_028258463.1, read on the forward strand.
ATACATAATTGATTAGTTTAAAAATATGATGTTTTAATGCTTTGAAGATGTTGAAAACGCCACAAAAATATTTTAAAATGTTTAATGTTTTAAATAGTGATGTGTATCCAGACTTTTAGAATGCATGTTAAAATTTTGAATTGTTCACAAATGCCTATGTAAGGAGATAATATAGAAAACCTAGTTGTATTATGTTTTTTAACAACCATTCATCAAGCAGGAATCATGCCCCACTGTGGAGTAAAACACATTACCAAATACTATAATTAATTGATTCTAGATAAAGCAGACACATTGAATGGCTAATTATGATGTTCATGTCAACAGAGCAATGGCCATTCAGTAGATAAATGAGTAGGAAAATATCTCTTCAGCTACATGAGAAAAATATGACCAAAAAAATTCCAACTACACGAGCAATAAATCATAATAATTTACAAATCGTTTCAAATACCAAAAGTGCAGGATAATTTTTCCCAAGAAGAATAAACATTAAAACAAAATTACATTTTGGAAAAAATATATACTATGTATATGTATAGTATACACATATATACATATATGTAAAATTAGCATTCATTCAACAATTAGTTACATGTTATGAAAAACATGAGTCAATTCAGTATTGATCTAATGAACACATAAGAGTCATAGTGTTAATTTTCAGAAGCAAGGCAAGTTAAAATTAGAGGCTCTATCCACTGTTTTTGCTATTTTTATTTTCTAGTGTACATTGTGACTGAATCTTGAATGTGAGAGGCTCATGAAATATAGTAAACGAATGGCTCACTGAGCTGCCCTTCCTGAACACTTCACTCACTGGCACTAATTCAATAAAAAGCAAAACAGTGCTTGGCTGGGCTCGGTGTTGCATGCCTGTAATAATACCAGTGCTCTGGAAGGCTGAGGCAGGATGGTCTCAATATTATGACAAGGCTGGGCAATTTACCAGATTGGTGAGAGTCTGTCTCAAAATAAATAAATAAAAAGTGCTGGGAATGTAGCTCAGGGCTAAGACCCTTGGTTCATTCTCTAGTACTGAAGTGGGGGTGGGTCTGTGGGGGGGGCAGAAAACAAATGGAGACTCACTAGTCACACTTCATGGCTCAAGTACTAACCTCTCCCAAATTTAATATTGTCAGACTTACTTCCTAAGTTCAAATTAAGTGTTTACCCAGCTCTCAATATGAGCAAGTCGTTATGTAGAATGTAATGATAAATGAGACATAATCCTTTCTCTTGAGAGGCACATAATTAAGAAAAAGAGATGATCACATTTACAAGTTTATTTCAACAAGCATGTATCAAGTATCTTCTGTTCCCAAGGCATTATATTATATTCAAATCAGAGAAGTAAAATGATCCAATTACTGGACCTATTGTTCTGATTGGAAAGTTTCACAATGTATTGTATAAGCGCTTAGATAAAGTTGACTCCTTCTATAATGATCTTATTTAAGGTCCCAGAGAAAAGACTTTGCTATCCTAAAAACTAGGACTCATCAGGACACAGAAGGACTCAAAATAATGAAGTAAGTTCTGTAATTAATGCTAAAGTCTACATGGGACCGAGTCATGTCTGTCAAAGTCATCAATGACTACAGATCTAAATCACTGCAAATGCTTTACAGACAGGATATGTCTTGTACAAATTGTGTTCAAAGTTTCATGGCCAATAAAGATGGAGAAAGACAGATCTAAATAACAAGCTCAATAGAGCTACAAAACTCAATGTGGCAAAACAAGAGATTAATACATTACATAGTTAAGCCTGTGCTATGATAACTTTGGTCCTGTAATCTTTATGGCTTAAACCAATAAAGATTTATTGGTTGTTCATACGCATTCTGATGTGAGTTAAAAGAAGAGATCTCTAGGGAAGTTGTCCTGCTCCAAGTGACTCTATGATTTATACTGTTTTGAACTGGCTAGGGTACCATGTCAACATTCTTTTTCTATGTGGAAAGGAGGTTTGATGGTTGAGTAGCAACTCTTACATATTTTATCCTGAAAGTGACAAGTCATCTCCCCTATATTCAACTGGCCTAAGAATTAACATGGCATTCCTAAACTTAGAGTTGCTGAGAAATATACAGGGATGCTTTGCTGTTCAATAAAACAGTAAATATTTATGTCACACTGGCCAGGTGTGGTGGTGCATGCTTGTAATCCCAGTTCTTGAAAGGTTGAGGCAAGAGGATCGCTGTGAGTCTGAGGCCAGCCTGGGCTACATAGTGTGTTCAAAACCGGCCTGAATTATATAGCGAGACTCTGCCTCAAAACTAAATTATGGCACATTGACAATTAATATCATGTCTAAGAAGAAATAAGGATGGACTGATAGTTGCTTTGTTGAAATGTCAGAGATGAGCATAAATGTCTGCTTATATGAAGTATCCAGTGTAGTCAAATTCAGAGAAACACCAAGTAGGATGGTGGTTAATGGGGACTGGGGAGAATAGGAGGAAAAGGGAGTGGTTTTCTGACATGTGCAGATTTTCAGTTCTGTAAGATAAATGTTCTTCAGATCCACTCCACACAAATGTAAATATAAAATCCCATAAGCCAGAGTCTGTGGAGTCATTCCTACATCAATTGGTAAATACAGTAGTAATCAAAAATAAATCCTGTGACTCAATCCCACATCTCCAAAGCGAAAAATGCTTACTCTAACAAACTCACTGATTAAGGTCAAACCAATCAGTATTGTAAGTCTCAAAGAGAATGATTTGTACCCATGTGATTTTAAAAGTAAATAATGATGCATAATATTATTTTTTACAAAGCACAGAAACCAATAATTAGTCATTACTTTTTATTTTAGTAATTGCTTTAATGATCCTCTCTAAAATAATTGATGACAATTTTGAATAGGTACAATTTAAAAGATGAATGAGGAAAGTCCAAATAGGAAATAGGTGATACCCTGCTAAAATAAATTACACCAAAAATAATTTCTAACCAAGGTGTAAATAGGATTGAAGGAAGGCAACGAAGGATTGTGAAATACATGGAAATAAGAGAAAAGTAAAACTGTCATATAAATACACATGGGCCACATCACACGCCCCTGCTGAAGTGGTAACGGGAAAGAATGATGCAGTCACTCTGGTAAAAGCCAGCACCATGGACAGGGACCCATCCAACAAGAAAGAGCTGCGGCAGGGATAGAGGAATACAAGGATCGCAACTACCGGCAAATTGCAGTGAGGCAGAAAGAAAGTGGAAAATGCTCCCTAGTATTCCACCTACCAGACAAATTCAAACATAAGCCATAGTAAAAGAAAGTATTGGTAATTTCGTTTAGAAATCTCATCCTCCTGGGTCAAAAGCAGAGCAAAGAGCAGAAAATGCTCAGGGAAAGCAAGAAGAGACTAGAATGTAAGCAACCAAAGATCCCTGGAGAAACACAGTGATAAATCACTTTCAACTGCCAATGCTACTTAAAATTTGGACAAGTAAGTCTACCTTTTACATGCCGGGTAGGTCAAAAGTTTACCTGTGACTGACCATGTTAGCAGTGTGTGTGCAGGGGGTGTATACAGCCAGGGTTTGTAGCACTGGATTCTTGAGCTCTTATGTCCCCAAATTTTCTCTGAACTGTAGAGACCATTTTTATTGCCATGTTTTCTTTTAGTGTATTTGGAACATCTTTTCTTATAATTTTATTGTCATTAATAGATAACATTTTCTCAATGGTTACTTTTACTTCTTTTTCTTTGTTGCAGAACTGGGAATTGAACCCAGGGTCTTTGCACTGTGCTACACCTCTAACTCTTTACAATTTAAAAAATAATTGGGGGATGATTAAAGTCACTCAGGATAAAGTTTCAGTTCCCTCCACTTACTACTTGACAACTTTTTAAATCTTTCTATGCCTTAGTCACTTTCTTTTTGGAATGAAGTAGATAGTTTAGTAAGCTTTTATTCATTCATTGATTCATTCAATTCATTCAACAACTACGATGGTTTCCTGGGCACTGCACTAAGTGTTGGGAATACTGCAGGCAACATGAAATAAGTGTCTTCTATAATAAAAAAAAAAGTTACAAAAATTATGTTTGAGCTTCCATATGAGCTCCTGGACCCATAGGAGCTGGCTCAAAGGTTCTTGAATCAGTTTCACCATTGCAATCATCTAAGGAGAGTTGAAAATGTGTGGCTATCTTAACCTCTAAAATTTTGTCTTAGGAAAGCTCTTGTAATTCAAAGTGTGCTCCTCTGGCATCAGATCCACACCTCCCAGGGTGGTTAGGAAAACAGGTGATTAAGCACCAACTCATGTTTCTTTATCTGCGATAACACTTAAGAAACACTCTTCTATGGAGATTCTTGGGCCTTAGTTTTTCTACAAAGTCATCGGTGATTTTAATTTGTAATTATACCTTAAATAGCTTAATTTTATAAAGAGTTTTGTTTTGTTTTATTTGGTTTTAGGGAGTAAGAAATCAACTCTAGGGAAAAGGTTTAAATAACTTGCATGTTTAATAAAAGTAACAAGGGTTCATAATTTTTAAATAATATTGCTAAATGTTCTAGGTACCTGGGGGGGTATCAGCAGGCCTGATCCTCTGAATAATATGCTACCTACACAAGCCATTATCTGCCTCACTGAAACCTGGTCTCATTCTCATTATGTTTACAAAATGAAAAGTCCTGAAGATGTAACCAAAGGCTCCTGAAGATCTGTTAGCAGTTATTAATTATATGTATAGGGTTATTTTATTAGGACATAGAAAACTGTTGTGGGAGGCCCCCTGGAAAAATCCATTCACAAAAATCAAATGGAGCTGGAAACCCAACCTGACCACTTAATAAGTGATCACATTTATGGAAACCTATAGAGGTAATAGTTATGATGTTTCCATTAAAGATAGCACTACAGTGTTTAGAAACTGCTAGTGAGAGTGCAAAATAGTGCAGCCACTTTGAAAACTAGTCTGGCAGTTCCTGACATAAGCCCAGAGTTACCATGTGATCCAGTAGCTCTATTGCTAATTACACACTCAAGATAAATTCTAAGGTACATCTACCCCAAAACTCATGTGCAAATATTCATAGTAGCAGCATTCATAACAGGCAAAATGTAGAAATGACTCATCTCCATAACTGATGAATAAAAAATTGAATGTGGTACATCCATACAACGGAATATTATCTGGCAATAAAAAGCAATGATGTACTAATACATCCTGGAACATAAGTAAACCTTGAAGACATCTTGCTAAGTGAAAGAAACAGATTGCAATTATATAGCAGGGACATGCTATCTTACCCCAGTTACATAAAATTTACAAAATAGGCAATATAGCAAATAGGCAAACTGTACTAAATTGGTAGTAGCTAAGTGATAGAGAGCATTTTAACACTAATGAAAATGTTCTAAAATTGATTGAGGTTATGGACACTTAACTCTATTAATATACTAAAAGATATTAAATCATGTAATTTAAGTGAAAGATTGTGTGGCATATAAATTATATCTCAGTAAAGCTATTCATAACAAAATAATATTTTCTTGAGTGAATTAGCAACACCTGTTTAATTCCTGTTAACCTGCTTTATTTAGAGATCTTCCTCTGTAACATGTCTATTTTCACAGATAAATTGCAAGTGACCTTATCCCTCTGCATGACAAATGACACCAAGAGAAGTGTAACCGGACTTCACTAAGTGCACAACTTCTGCCCTGGATAATATAATGAAATTCATGACATCACATTCTGCATTTCCTGAGCCCTTCTCCTGGGCTTCCACACAGGTGGGGGCACAGGCTCTGGGCAGTCTTTCCTTCTACTTTATTATCAAAGATTGTGGAAAGCTCTACTCACAAAAGTCTCAAAAAACGTCAAATCTTACTTTCAACCTTGTAACCAAAGACTGCAGAAATGTGATAGATATGGTACTTGATAGGGAGTTTGGTGTGTGGGAAACTCTCTGCCTGCACCTATCTTTTGTGTTCCTGAAATTTATGTCATATGATGGAAGAAAAACACAGAACATATCAAAGTATAATCCAGCTTAAAGAGGAAAAAACTATACAAAGTAGATTCCTTTCTTTATTAAACCATTCATGCCTCACATGTGATCTACAGTTTGTAGTTTAAATCTCAAGAACAAAATTGCTTCTTTTATTTATGAGTTGTTGGTGGTCACTTTGATGCTCCTTCTACCTCCTCCTTTACCTACCTACTGCAAAACTTTCAGGACCTTGATTTTAATGAAGTTGACTTTATGTTGCTCTGTGGTCTTCTGAGTGGATTTGACAGTCTGCCAATGAGTCTGACACCACTAACCATGGACTTCAATGCACAGGATGGACTGGGCTTACCTAGGAGTCAGGGTGTTATCAGAGAGGGGACATCTCCTCCTTCCTTGAACTTGAAAGAAATTCAAGCTACATTAAAATGAACCTAGTACGTCATACAAAGCAATAACAATGTAAAAAATGAGCCACCACCTACACACACACACACACACACACACACACACACACACCATTTTAAGTGTCATCAAGGAAAGAGAGAAATATTTTTTGGCCCAGATGCAAGTGGAATAGAATTTTAACTCAGAGACTCCACTCACACAACAGAGATTGGGTAAATACAACATAAGAGGACAGGGGAAAAGTCAGAAAATTGCTTCTTAATCTAAACACAAGAAATTAAGCTCCTGTTTATACTGATCCTTGATTTGGTAGAGAATATGAAGCCCCACTGTAAAGATTAGTGCAAATGCCTTCAGGAGACCACTGGTTTCAAAGTGGAGAGAACTTGTAATCTAGGTGTCTTACGTTGTGTCTCTGAGAACTCAGCCCTGAAGAAAACACTCAGGTACTTGGCTATGCTAACTGGAGAGTGGAATTAGTACAATAGAAGAAGTTGTTCAAAATAAAACATCTGGAACAAAATTGCGCCATAGCAACACACAGTTATTCTATGAATAGATTTGAAGGTACTTTTCAAAGTTGTGGCCAGGTGAACATAGTTGTTTCTAAAATTAACCTCAGATTTCTACATTTTATGCTCTACCAGTCATCCTAAAATTAGGATTTTCATATTTTCTTTTGTCATATAGGGAATGAAAAGAAGAAAGAAATCCATAGAGAAGGCAGAATTCATGCTCTGGGGGTGAAGTGATTTGGTTTTGGAAAGTGAGAGGTGGCTTAGGACCAAAGGAATTTCCTTGGCCTGTGGCCACAACTCAATTACCCCTTCTCTCATAATCTGTCATAGGACATCTGGAGGGCATTCTTTTCTTTCCTGAGACCTAATTGAGGAGCAAACAGAAAAAAGTATAAAATGTGTAGATATTTGTGAAGTAGACTTTTATGTGCCAATGCTTATCTCCTCAGTCTCCTCTCCCCTCCTCTTATATATATGATCATATATATATGATCTCTCAAGTGTGATGTTAGACATGTAAGACAGAAAGAGGAGGGGAGAGGAGACTGAGGAGATATATATATACATATATATATATGATCTTAGAAAGGGTACTTGCGTCTAGATGTCCCCATAAAGCCTCATGCAGTCATAGGTGGGGCTTTTCCAGAGGTGGCTGGACCTAGAGTGTGTGATGCTGGCATTGATTCATGGTGCAATGCTAGGCTCAAGGGAATTAGGATTAAGGGAGTGAGTGCTGCCCACCTTAAGTAGCCTGGATAAGACATAAGGGACAGAAAAAGCTGTGGTCACCCCTTTTGATTTGCTACCTTCTGCCCACCATGAACTATTTCTCCTCTGTGATGCCTGTCTGCCATGCCACCTCTCCTTGGAGCCAGCCGATGATGGACTGAAATCTCTACAAATTTTGAGCTAAATAAACCTTTCCTCCTTTAACTTTAGGTGTCAGGTACTTTGACTCAGAAAGGAGAAAAGTAACTAAGGCAGTACTAAAATTCTCAAAAATATACATGCACATACAAATGTATAGATCTATATCATGTACACACATATATACCTTCATCTCTCTGTATCTGTATCTATTTACTGAGAAGTACAGTCCTTTTGTTAAGATTATATGGAGATAGTGAGTTGTCAAATTAGAATTTGTACTGAGATAGGCTGAATATCAAACACTTATCTTTCCAACATAACAAATTCCAAATTGATTTAAAACTTTTTTTCCGTTTATCCCAGTATCATGAACTAGATTAAGGAACTCTGCTTTTTAAAACTGTGAGTCCCTCAGGAAACTCTGGACAATGACCTATAAAGTCCTAGAAACTGATAGCAAACCTTTCAGAGCTTTGAATGACAAATTGGCTGCAGCACACATGACATGGGTTCGCTACCATGGCCCTAGAGTTTCATGGAGCAGAGAAAACAATCACTGTTCAAAGGGCTGTGCATATTGAATTCACAATCCACGTAAGTGATTCTGAGACAGACCTTGGAATATCTAGTGGAGTAGAATTTTTTTTTTTACTTGAAGTAACATTTCTTTTATGCCTTGTATGCAAATGAGATGAAAGGTAGGTAATTTAAAGAAGAAAAGGAATAAATTAATATCTGTAGAGCAATTATTCTGTGCTAACCACACCTACTTCTTCATTTAAGTTTGGCCTATGCTTCCCCATGAGAGCTTGAAGCCCTCCTCTTTGCCACGATCTGCATGAGCTTTGAAAGGGGCAAATTGGTCAGTGATGTCATAGAGGGGGAAGGTTACCCATGTCTCAGATAAAGAGTGACTGGAAGGATGCTTAGTGATACAAATCTGCCGTGGATTACACAGGGCATTAGGAGTCACTCTGGTAATACCCAGGCAACCATATGTAACCTTGAATAAGTCTATGTTGAATTGTCTTTCAAGCTAAAAATAAAACAGAAGACAGCATAAGAGAAACTGGTAAGGATTACAGTTGAGACAAAAAATAATTTTGGTCAAATAAACATGAAATAGGGGAAGGAAACTAGAAAACCCTTTTAAAGTGTTCATATATTATTTAAGTATATACATTTATACCAATAGAGCTGGTACAATTTTAAATATAAAACTTGATTCTGCTTTTATAAAACCATGCTTAGCATTCCCCATGGCACATTTTGTGAAAAATTTGGTCATTTAAAGATGGACTGAAACTTGGGAAACAATCACTTTGCTTTAATGGAAATTTTATTGACTTTGAAATTAAACAATTTTGAGTACAAATTTACATGGAGAATGACAACCAAAAACTGGGGATTATCCCCAGGCTGACTGTTGCCACCTTGAAAGTAGTTGGAAAATACATAATTCAGGGATGTGATGTGCATAATGAGTTCTATCTATTATTGTTTTTCCTGAAAAAAATTAAAAATAAATTACATGGTTGATAAAGTTGTACAATACAATTTGGCAACCGGATAGAAGATGGCTTTTTTTTATTTGTCATTTATAATTGCCTCTTAGACCATGGCAAGGAAATTATTCCCAGTTCTTTAGATGATGGGAATTAAGTCAACATGAGCATCAACAGCAAAAGAATGAGTACATGCTTCCACTGGCATGCATTTTGAAAGGCAGCACAATTTTGGATACTTAGGTGTTAGAATATTGGTTTAAAAAGTAGACTTTGTGCTTTACAGTCACTTCAAGCTCCCAGATGGAGACTCAGTGATAGATGAATCCATGCAGAGCTGCCTCTGAGGAACTGACCTGAGGACCTTCACAAACAGGTACAACTTAGCCATCAAGATGTTACAGAGCACAAGACTCTCAATCTACAAGCATGGTACTTCCCCCAGCTGAAAGGGTTTCTCTGCATTTATTCTTCTTCTCAGGGATTTACACTCTGATCTATTTGAGGAAACTGCATAAGCCACCCAAGGAGAACTGAGGCCACACGGATGCAGTCACAGCAGAGCCTCCCCTGTTCCAGGTTTTCTGAGTGACCAAGATGGCACCCGTGTGATAAGAAGCTGCCTCACACCCATGGTGGTGGTGAGGCTGTGTCCCAAGGTTACTCAGATGCTGCTGGTGGAAGAAGTTGGAAAGGTGAGGGAGTCAGGAAGGTGAGTGACACTTACCTCCTCTGAGGCAGGTACAGGGTGACAATAAGGTCACCCCAAAGTCTCAGTGCGTGTTACTACAGCAAGGAAACAGGAAATTACAGCCAAACTTCACCTTTGTGACGGTGACTCCTAACAGTACTCTCAGATTCGCTTCAGGGGTTTAAAAAGCTGGAGTCAAACATAAAAAGGAAAGGACTGACCAGACTTGCTAATAAATAATGAGAAATCTTTCACATGCATAATATAACAGTTCACTGTATAAAGATTTCTGTCCAGTCCATCATCTGTCTCCATGGGGTTTTTATTATAATTGCTCCTAAATTCAGAGATGAAGAAAGCAAAACTTTAAGAGCGTCACGGACTTTTTTAGTTAAACTCAACTGGAAAGTGTTAGTGCTAAGACAGAAATCCAAAGCTCTGAAAATCCATTCTTGACTAATTTCCCTCTGGCATCTCCTTCTGTTGCCAGTGCTGCAGCTACAATCCACTTCTTGGGCTGCTCCAGGAAGCTGTCTAGCAACAACAATAATCCCTAGCAGTAGTAGTAATATTAGTGCAATAATAACATTTATTAGTCATCATGTACTATATGTTTATTGTATACCAGACCAAGTGTTCTGAACTTTACATCAATCATCCCATTTAACCCTTAAAACAGCATTGAAGTAGGTATGATCATTACCTTTATTTTAGAAACTTACACTGAAAGGTTATATAAAAGTTTGTAGTTTCATATATAAAGGTTATGAAGTCGTATGAGATCATAAAGCAAAGGTTCAACTCTGGTTCCAGGGTTCAGAAATATGAATCTTAAACTCTCATAACCAAGATGCATCCCACCCTTCCTCCTGACCCACAAGCCCAGGGATGTTTTTAGGCCATCACGGTAGGTCTTCGCTCCCCCTTTGCACCTCCCTTTCATCTTCCGCTTTCCTGTGATCCACACATGTGGCATCTGCTCGAGAAATTAAGAAGCAGTCACAGATATTCAGATCCAAGTTTTCCAAAGCCTCCCCACAGCATTTGTTTCTTTACTTTCTCCACTGTGTAGCAAATATTTTTTCTCCTTTTACTCCACCAGGTTGCTATATACCTGTCTGAGGGATCCATGAGCTTCATAAAATAGCCCCAAACAATGTAAAAAAACAATGCCAGCCCAAAATGAAGTGGTAGAAAACAAAACTGCTGGCTTTGAAGGATTCTGTGAGCTGGTTTTCTTCTTGATGCCTTAATCACTTATTCTTCTCTGTGAATCTTTGCACCCCTATGGCTGGCTCCAGCGATTATTTCCTTCAGTGTATCACCAGTGGATAGAGATGGTCTCAGGGCTCTGAAATCTTAATGAATGTAATTTTGTGGCTTTCCTGCGTATTTTCCTGCTACCCTTCCTATTTACTAAGAGGTAGAAGTCACAATAAGTCTTACAATGAACTATATTCCCCTGTGGGTCATGGTATTTGAAGCCTGGACATTTAGACAGATAATATGGGTTTGAGAAGCACCAGCTTAGAACCCAGCAGCAAAGCTGAGTAGTCTAGAATCAAGGGTTCTGGATGCCAATCTTCTGCCTGTGAGTATCTGTCTCATTTTGTTCAGAAAACATGGATGGTGCGGCTCCTCGTCAGTGACTGTGCTACTAGGTATGTGAGCCTCTCACTTTCCCCTCCCTCCCCTTTGCTCTGAAATGGTCAGGCTGGGAAATCTCTCGGGCTCCTTGCAGCCGTCACATTGCTGGGTTCCTAGTTGGAAACTCGATGATGGTAAGAATTGTGTGTAGTCACTTTTTTAGATGGGGGCTTTATGTATTTCTTGGTAGAGGAAATAGTGGAGGACAGGTTTGAGGAGAATGCTATGGAGGTAAGGAGACAGGTGAATTTCAACCCCACAGTCCCATCCTACTCCTTTGTTTCCTAATTCACTCTCTCAGAATGGTGCGTCACTGTCACAGTGGGTCTATCCCAGGGTAGAAGTAGAGCAACGACCATCATCTCCTGAAGCCATAATGAGCAAAGAGGCTCAAAAGTCCACTTCCTCTACTGAGAAACTGGGGAAACCACAACAGTATGCTTAGAGGGGGAGCTCAGGACACTGAATTACCCTTTGTAAAAACTTGTGATCCTCATTTTCTCATTCTCCTGCCTTTACCTTTCTTTAGGATCTTAGCAGTTTATTCCCATATTCATATAAGAGAAATGAAGTCTAGCAAGTTTTCCAACTTGTTCACTGCACTGGTCCCTACTCCTTGTAATCCACAGTATTTTTCTACTTTTAAAGTCAAGTTCTAAATGTACAAATAAAGCTCTTCGCTGGCTTCCTATTTCCTTCCATCCATCTTTCTCCTTCAGTTCCCCAATGGACCTGCCCCTCCATCATATACTTTCTTAACCCTCAGAGCTCATTTCCACCTTCCTCCCCATTTCTACCAGGTATAATTCTACCCACTCCTGAAAGCCAGTTCTAGGACTCTGATTCATCATGAGGATTACTCTATTTCATAGCTTATCCGTCTTACTTTTACCTGAACCCCAATTGAAATAAACTTATTAATTTACCCATCAGGATTAAACATGTGTTTTAGAAGCTGATGATATTGAAAAGGCAAGGTTTTTTCCTTTCCATGAGTTTAACACATTTCATTTCAAATAACCTTAACCTTGATTTCAATATGCACATGGTATGTGTGGAATTTAGTTTTGTTTATTTTTCTTGAAACAATATTGGTAATGCTTAACTCCTTCTGCTTCTTAAAAACTGGTAGACAAGTAACACCTTGCTAATAGAAGTGGGCTCTGTGAAAAAGCAGCACTTCACTGAGGGACTTCTTAGAAGTCAGAATCTCAGCTTCTGTCCCGGACTTACCAAAACAGAGTCCACAGTTAGACAAAGTCTTTCCTGCTTCACATGTGCAGGAAAGTATGAAAACCACTGAGGAAACAAAGCACAGAAAAACACAGGAAGTGCTGAATAGACAGATGCTTACAGGTGGAAGAAAAAGAGCAAAATCCAAGCAGTTAACTTTGATGGGGCCCAAGCCATGCACTAGGTTCCTTCACACAACAGCACTCCCAGCAACCTTTCGGGTTAGTAAGGTAGATGCCATTTTCATTTTCTGAGAGCAGAATGAGGCTGAGGGAAGTTAAGAGACTTAGCCTAGGTCACACAATTAGTAAAAGACAAAAACCACAGGCTGGGAAAACATATTTGCAAAACACATTTCCAATAAATAGCCTATATCTAAAATACTCATAGAAAATTAAAACTCAACAAAACAACTCAGTTAAAAATAGGTGAAGTATTTAAACACCTTTCATCAAACAAGACATATAGATGGCAGATAAGCATATGTAAAGATGTTCTACACCTTACCTGAGAGGGTAGCAAATTTTAAAAATATGAGCTATCACTCAATGCTTTTTAAAGTGGCTAAAAGCAAGAACATAACAACACTCAATGCTGGAAAGGATGGGGAACAACAGAAATTCTCTCCCATGACTGAATGAAAAAAGGTATTGCCATTTTGGAAGATACAGTCTCTTGCAAACTAAGCCTGGTCTTCCCATACAATCCTATAATCATACTTCTAGATATTTGCCCAAATGAGTTGAAAACTTACTTCTACATGGGAAAGTTATGTACTCATACACATAGATGTTTATCACAGCTTTATTCATAATTGCCAAAACTTAGAAGCATCCAAGATGTCCTTCAGTAGGTGAATGAACAAACAAATTGTGTACATCCAGAAAATGAAATTATTATTCAATGGTGAAAATAAATGCACTCTCAAGCCATGAGAATGCATGAAGAAAATTCAAATGCTTGTTGCTATGTGAAAGAAGGCAAATGGAAGAACCTGTATATGATTTCAATTCTATTACTTTTTGAAATAGGCAAAACTATAATGACAGTAAAAGTTCAATGGTTGCCAAGAGTTCTAGAGCTGAGAAGGCAGAATGAATAGGTGGATTACAAGATATACTTTTCGTGGTGAAACTTCTATATGGTACCATAAAGGAAATACATTCCTTTATACATTTGTTGAACCACCCAGGAAGAGTGAACACAAATATAATCTAGGGACTCAAGCTAATAATTGTACACAAATATTGGATTATCGATTCCACAAAGGACCACACTAATGCAAAAAAAAATGTTAATAGTAGGAAACACTGTGTAAGGGACAGAGAATTTTCCACATTAAAAAAATAAAGTTTATTTTAAAAAATCAGAAGCAAAGATAGCATTTGAGCCCAGGTCTATCTGATATGAAAGACTACCCTGCAAGAAGATACAAAAAGGACAGAAACTTCAGGTGGGTAGAAGTTAAGCTTCCCCCAGGTGAGGGATGGTGAAAACTGAGTGGTTGAAACTCTTAAAGTTTCTAGGCTTCGGATGATAAATTTCCCCTGAATGAACAGTGTTGTAGACTGTGAGTGAACACCCATGAAATAAATCTCACCAAGAAACAAGGAAACCAGTGCTACACATATTCTTCCAGAAAGTAGAAGGAACTCTTCTCAACTCATTTTAGGACCCACTGTAGTCCTCCGATTTCATATTCAAAGGCAATTATGAGACCAAAAAAACTCAGAGAAAAATTTTGTGATTCAAGAGACCATGACCTCTCCTACTTTTTCCCCGCAAATGTTCACACATTGTTCAGAAAGACTCTGACAGGGAGTCCTGTGAATTTCCAACAAGATAAACTCAGTTACCAACAAAAACAGAAGGAACAGCAGGAGTGACAGCACCAATAAAGCCTGGGAGTCCTCAATTCATGAGAGCGAGAGAATATGTGAATAGCATAAACCTCTTGGGCTTCCAGACCGTGGGTCACCATCACTAACACACAGGCTCCTCCTCCAGCCAGGCAGAAAGGACACTCCTGCAGGGCTCATGGGGCCCCTGAGAAGATAAGATACTTGTGCGGTGGAGCTCTGTGAGCCAGACCCCCTACACCCACGCTTCTCTCACCTTGCAGTCGGAGTTCGTGTTCCTAGGAATTATTCCCATTCTGATTGTTCATGAAGATGTGAGAGTGCAACTTTACGCCAATTACGTTTACCACAAATTCAGAACTTCAGAGAAACTCGATGACACATACAAGGTGGAAGTTAATGTCATCATATCATTTAATCACAGTAGAAAAGGAACTTCTTTCAGCAATTTGTCTCTTCCTGGGTTATCTGAAGGGAACTGTGAATGGTTAGGTTTTCCGATTTCACTCTACTACATTGAAGGAGTACGTTAATTCTAAATTATAACTGAGTTTACTTCATAGAAGTTAGCCTACATAAGCTGCATGCTTAAAGAAGTTTCAGGTCTTTGGTAAGCCTCACCCCGCCTTTCTGGTACAACTAGGCTCATTTCTGGTGCTGCTCCTGCACTGAGTCTTCTAGTCTTTCTGAATGTCTACTGCCGACCCCCATGACTTTAATTTGTAAGTTGAATATCACCTATTCCATATGCTTAACACTTGACGTGTTTTAGATTTCAAATTTTTATTTTTGGATTTGGGAATATTTGCATATACAAGGTATGGTCAAAATATACAGTGACTTTAAATTTTTAAGTTATTACAATAAAAGGCACATTGCCATTAGTCCCTCTCAAAATAACACCACACACACACACACACACACACACACACACTCTCTCTCACATTGGTTCAAACATACTTGTCCCATCCTTCCTGCCACTTCCTAGAGCAGTTCCAGAAGTTCTCTTTCAGGAGTGTCTTTAGTTGGGCTGTCATGGCTGCTTTGATGTCCTGAATGGTTTCAAAATATTTACCACCATTACCGGTCATTTTGACTTTAAGAAAGATTCAGAACTTACATGGTGGCAGACCTAGTGAATAAAGTGGTTGATGACAAAGTATAATGTTTTTATGAGACTGCCTTTCTATTGGAATGCACTCAACAGGAGTATTTACAATATTTTTAATCACACCACATAAAGACACTCAGAATTGCATCAGAAAATGGAGAGAAGGGGGAATGTGTCTTTTACTGGAATAAATGATTTTAATTTGAGAATTCACTGTATGTTTTGACCACCTCTTGTTCATAATGGGATATTTTGCGAATGATATACAAGCCTAAAGAGATCATTCATTTACATTTCATAAATACCCTATACACATAGCCTGAAAATAATTTTATGCAGTAATTTTAGTGTGTATGTTTTAGACTATGATCCATCACATGAAGCCAGGTTTGGAATTTTCAACTTCTGGTGTTGTGTCATCACCCAAACTGTTTCATATTTTAGAACATTTGAGATTACAGATTTTCATATTAGAGATTCTCAACTTGTATGTTTTCTTTTTAATTCAGCTCATTAATTGTTAATCAAATGCCAGACATGTGCTCTGCCCTGCCCTTCTGCCATCACTATCAATACCCTTCTCCACCTTTACTCAGCTCACTGACACCACCAGCTCCTCTTTCCCCAGATGTAAAATCTTCACCTCTCCACTCAAGGAAAAAGTTTGGAGCCAGCTTTGGAGCAGCTATATCTGCTGACAGTGAGGCTGTATCTCAGATGGTCTGCAAGGCCCACTAAGACCCACTAAGGTCAGCAGTAAGTATTCCAAGTTAGAGTTTTCTTGAGCTCTGTTTATTTCAGCTCAAGAGTTCATAGACACGCTGCAGTACTGGGTGAAGATATACTGTGTACTGTCACCTAGAATCCCACCTTGACCCCATGAGCAGGACATAAATGTCTGAGTCATTCATGACTCTCTTACCATCTGCCACCCTCCATCACGATCTAAAGGACCAACAACCAGTGCAGTGGGGTGAGTACAGCATGGGTACATGGAGCACTCCGTTTGTGAGCATGACCCTGTATCCTGCATGCCTCAGCAGGAAATAGTGCCAACAGGGATGGCATAATAGTGCCCTCTAGTGACAATCAAACTGTGTCCCAGAGTGTGAGACAGAAGTCTAGAACCCCTATTTTGCTCCACTGAAAACAAAATGGTTTAATCTTGATGTCTGGGTGCCCCCATATCTAGTCAAGGACATGTGCCCTGATAGTGAGCCAAGTATTGGAGACTTGCATAATTCATCAGACCTTTTCTTCATGTACAAAGTCTTCGGGTGCTCTTTTATTAAAATAGTTTTATGGAGATAAATAATATAAAAGATCATCTATGATATGTAAACAAGTCCATGATTCTTTTCAGCATATTCATAGAATTCTGCAGCCATCACCACAATCTCATTTTAGAATAGTTCCATCACCCCACAAGAAATCTCATACCCACTTGCAGTTCCTCTCCATTCTCATCTCCAGCCCACCACATCCACTAATCAAGTTTCTGTCTCAGATTATTTGCCTCTTCCAGGCATTTCATACAAATAGAATCATGGGAAATGTGGTTTTTCATGTCTGGCTTCTCTTTCTTGTCATAACACTTTGAAGGTTCACACATGCTGGAGCATGAATTCAGGTCTCCTTCTTTTCTATGTTCAAATAGTACTGCATCATATGGATGACAGCATTCCATTATATGGATATACATCATTTGTTTATCTATTCATTCCATGACATTCTTCAAATAACAATATTTATGAGCTGAGGCTTCAATGGAGTCACCATCTCCCATGAATTTTAAATTGATTCTGAAAAATTCCAAAGGTGGACTTGTCATGAGGGTAGGAACACTTCCCAGACTCACCTTTGCCAGAAGGATGGTGGTATTTTGTCTTTGCAACATCCCTGTTCCCTTCAGTCTTTACCATGAAGCCCCCCCTCAAAAAAAAATTTGTGAGTGTGTTATATTGAAATAAATGTGAGAGAATCTCTGCCCCACTTATCTGGACTCTCTTGATTGCATTCTCAAAGTCACTCTCAGGCTGACAGTAACAACTGAGGTCTCAGAAGTGGACTCCCCATCCATCCACACAGCCCTCCCCTGCTACATCCCAGAAAAGATTAGTCCTTCAGGAAGCCCTACCTGCTCAAAATTTTCCACATTTTCAAACATATACCATAACTCTGTTATCCATTTCATATTTCAATTCTCCAACAGGCCTATAACATAATATAAATGACCCTAAAGAAATGGAGCATTTCGCGCATTCCCTGGAAGCCACATTAGTATTCACATAGCTATAGACTCAGTCCTACCTCTGGTCTTCCACGGGCAAATTCTGATAAAGCCCTACCTTGCATGTTTCAGGCAGGCCTCTTGATCAGCATTACTCCATTTTATTTGAAAGCAGGACCCCAGTTTCCCTGAGATGGAATATCCTCCCTTATTACCTCAGTTCCATACCAATGTGGACAGCTAGGCTAGTGATACCAAAATTGTCTGGTCTTAGTGAAAAAGAGTGTGGCCTATTCAGAAGACACAACAGAAATTACAGTCTGTCATAATTCAACCAAAGGCTTTGGAGCTTACATAAGCAAATGAATAACTATTTCTTTGTAAGAAAACATTTATTGAATATTTCACAACTGGATAATGGCTCTTGCCTACTCTGCTATAGCTTCACTTTGAAATAGAAGCCAAAATATCAGACATCTGTGCTTTTCTGTTTAATATTGAGATTCAATAATTCAAAGTGGATTCCACAAAACAATGAATGATTCTTCTTTCAGTTTGTCTCTTTTCTAAGGAAAGTAATGAAACAGAAATCTGGGCTTCTGAAACAAGGTTATGGACAGCACCAGCATTCATTATAGAACCAGCTACAGCTTCGTGGTAGCTCTATAATGTGGTGCAGGTGACTCAACTAAAAGTAAGTTCAGTCGCCTTAACTGAAAAATGGGGAGGAAAATGTCTGTCTCAGTCATTT
The DNA here is from genome assembly GCF_053883595.1 of Heterocephalus glaber. Lineage (NCBI taxonomy): Eukaryota > Metazoa > Chordata > Mammalia > Rodentia > Bathyergidae > Heterocephalus > Heterocephalus glaber. The sequence goes on from NW_028258463.1 coordinate 4,906,530, forward strand.
TTGCTAGAACTGATGAGAAGAAAGATTGATGGGTAAGGTTTTATGATGGCCAGAGACAGGGATTTCAGACACCGGGTTTTATTCTTAAGTCAAAAAAGACTTGGATGGATGACATTGCAAGGACCCTTTCTGTATCTCCGTGAACAGCTTGGGCACAATAATGGAAAACTGCAAGGCAGCCCAAGTGGTTCAGATTTCTCTTATGAGGGTAATAGCTATGACTAAAAATCTAATAGCAATCAAAAGTGAGTCCTGGGGGGTGAATTACCTTCCTTCAGTGTTGCTGAACAATAGCAGCAGCTCTTTGGATGCTTGAGAGCTGATGAATGGCCAAGGTTGCTGCAGAGTTGTATAACGAAAAATGGCAAATTCACTAAGCTAGATTCTAAAAAATAACGGGGAGCTGAGCAGCTGCAATCAGCATGTAATATAAGAACAATGAGCCTGCTGCCATCATTTAGTTTTGTGAGGCTCCACAAAAATCCTGCCTCTACCTCCATAACTTTTAACTGCATATCTCTCTTCCCATCGTCTCTCCCTCCAAAAGGAAAAGTAACAGGGTTACAGGGAGATGATCAGCCTGCATTGGTAAACTGTCAATTTATTTGCAATTTAGTTTCCCAATCTGATTGCAATAAATAAAGAATAATGAAACATTTATAATAAAAACCATTACACACTAATGGCTTTAAGGTGACATTGTTTTACTTAATTTTCACTGTAAAATAAACAGGAATTTAAAAGTTATTAGTAGGGGCCAGGGATGTAGCTCAGCAATGCCATGCCTACCTGGCAAGCACAAGGCCCTGAGTTCGATCCCTCATACAGAAAAATAAATAAATAAATAAATAAAAGTTAGTAGTAGTACTATTTTATAGAATAGGAAATGAAAGACCAGCTTATGTGCAGTCGTATGACTTGCCCAGAATTATTCAGTTAGTAAATAACAGAAATATAACTTGAGCCCAATTATTCTGACTCTCTAATTGCTATGGCTGCTGGCATCCCATATTTCTAGGTGAATTTTGCTGAAAGCACATTTGATATACTGATTTCCTAGTAGGTATTCGATAAATGTTTACATTTCCCCTTTTTGCCTCTTTGCAATGAACCAAATCTGCCTGTTTAATAAATCCCTCTCATCATTCACACAGTAATGACAGTCCCTTTGAAGGAATTTGAACCAATACTTGCAAAACAAATTGTGATCCAGACCTGTTCGCAGCAATTGTTGACCGATTATGCTAAAAGAGTAGCATTTTTTTAATTTAGAGAAATTCTGAAACCGAACAGCGAAACACTTCCTCTGAAAGATCATAACACGATGTTAGGTGTGATGTTGGAAAATGTTCCCATAAAAATATCCAAGTATGTGATATAATGTCTGAAATCTAAGAGGAAGAGTTAGGTAAAGGTGGAAGAAAGTCTTTGGAGTTGGGATGAATTTCATGTCCACTGGGAAGTACACAGCCTATCATTCCTCCAACCTTTAATGGTGGCATTATTTCTTGAAATTGGTATACATTAAATGTTTTTAAAAATTAAATTCTGTGTCTTTACTGACCTGACATTAGATTATCAGAGATGAGGGTCTCAAGCAAACCTGGTCCTCAAGTATAATCAAATCCCTATTTGAAGATTCAGAAAATGCCACATTTAAAGGTAAATAACCTGTATGTCTGAGTGAAATACTGCTGTTCTCAGTGTTCACCTGCAGCAGTTCAGACTTAGCTTTAAGGAGTGGAAGACCAAACACAGAAGGTGGCAATGGAAGACCAATAGCAACCATCAGGCAGGCAGCCTCCTGTGGATGAGGGTCCATCCACTCATCTCCAAGGTGTGCTGCCTGAGAAGTTTATTTGAAGTAATTTAGCCCTGGGAAACCTGGTTTAAACCAATCAGACACACATGGGATTGATGTGGTAGTAGCAAGACACTTTAATAAGTTACAAGGGAAAATCTTGCCTGCCAGGATTCCTCCTCTCCACAGCAGCCAATCGGTGCACTCCCTTTCCAGTAGGGAAACCTGCTTGTGAGCTCAGCTGCACCACAGGTACTTGCTGGAGAACTCAGTCATAAATTGACGGCAAGCCAGTGTCAGCTGATTATTCGAGATAGATGATACTGAAGAGAGAGAATCTAATGGACTATATAAACAATCTATTCTTCTAGATATTCTAAGTTGCCAAATCATCAGAACGCAAAGTGCTTGAACTATGTTAGCTCAACATTCCCCATCATGGAAGACAGATCTGCTGTCTCCCAGTGGCCCATATTTGCATTCAATGAATGAATATTGCAACCAAATAATCATTAATTCTATCAATAGGACGATGTGTAAAAGAGGAGATGAAATCTGTCTCTGAACACAATTTTTTTATATTTTGTATTGTTAAACTGTACAACACATATCATTAACTTTTTCTAAATGTTACTTACTCTCCAGGATGCTGAAATTTTAAAGTTGAGTAAGACACCATCTCCATCCTATGGGGAGTCATGGTCTATCAGGTCTATAAAGTCTATAAGGAATCCATCCACTTAAAACTGCAAACTTAACTGACATTCGAACAGGTAAAAAAAAAAAAAAAAAAAGGGTGGAGGCATTAATCTAGGCAGCATAGGAAATAGCTCAGGAATATTTTTGCAGAGGAATTATAAATAAATTAGGATGTCAAAAATGCACAGAAATATGCAGGTTTTCCAGGCAAAAGGAAAAAATAAACATGTTTTTCAAGACAAAGTACTTGTGGTTGAAATTAGACTACTGTGCAAAAACCAGGTTGGAATAAAGTGCATATTTGCTTATTAAACTAGGTATCTATGAGGGTATGAAATGTTCACTCTTTATGTCCAGTGCAGCTAAACCAGGCTCATCCACAAGGCCTTATCCTGAGAGTGCAACCACAATTTCAGGCTTATGTGGCCCTTTGCAGCATGTGGTCCTGAAGATATTAAGGGTGTCTTTCTCAACAAATTCCCAGAAATGTACAGGAAAGGACTCTATGTCTGTTATGGATGGTCTGTCCTCCCAGAGAAAAAGTAGGACATGTAGCACCACATGCCTGGGACACCCTTTTGCATTGCAAAGACTTGCCAAGTCCAGGGGACATTGTGAGTGCCCAGGGACTAGAGCGTTTGGATAGGTGCTGTCTGAAGAACACCAGGAACTAAGTAAACCAGTGATATTTGTAAAACTGCTCATCCTGCCCATATGGTAAATTAGCTGTTCCTGGTGATGTGGATCATACAATGGAACAAAGCAGGGGAATGATGTCATTGCTTATGTAGCCTAGTCTAGAAAACCCCTTTCTTTCCCTGCAGTAACGAGGTACAGAACAGAACACTATAGAGAGGAAAGAGCTGCTAGTCCAGCAGGCCTACCCTTGGACCTTGTGAATACCTTCTGGTGATTTTCTGCCTGGTTCATTGTCTCTGGATCCTCTCCTGTTATCAAGTCTTAAATAAACTCTGTCTCACACAACTTCTCCAGGTATTTTCTTCAGTCCCACGGCATCCTGTTGAACTACCCTAGCGCAACTAGAAGTGGACAGGACATACAGAATATTCATACCCAAAATAATTGTGGGTTCTACATGTCGAGACACTCTTAGCTTGTTGGTGGGTTTTGGAGACTGAAGAGGGTTATGATGACATTAAGTGAGGTGTTCCACATAGGAAAGAAGCTAGAAAGATAAACAGTTGTGCCCACAATGCTGCAGAGGTCTAAACACATAGAATGGGTTGGTGTGGTCAATTCAGGAAATAATGAAAAATTAGTCAATAAGGTCAGGTTGTTCTAATGAAGCTTTCAGAAGAGTACTACATCTGACAATATGATCTATAAATAGTTCAGGAAAGAGATTGGTGGTTAGTCCAACTGTCAGCAGTACACAGACTGGTAATTTAAAATGTGCCTAGTACCTTGTACGTAAATAACTCTCATGTACTTCATGACATTTATTCCCCGGGACTCCCTATAAACTGGATGCCATTAAGTCCATGTGAAAGGTTGACAAAGGTGCTTGGAAGTGAAGGGATATGTCCAAGACACAGGATAGAAATGTAGCAGGAACACAATTCAGATTCTGATCTGCTTCCAAGATCCATACTTTTTTAAATTTTCCCTTCAATTTATTTTTAACTGATACCTAAAAATTGTGCATATTAAAGGGGTCATAAATTATGTCTCAAAATGTATAGTTTTTTAATATTTTAATCAGTTTAAACATAACTACTTTTTCAATTATTTACCATTTGTCTAAAGTGAAGGCTTTTAATGTACTTTCTTCTAGGCTTAATGAAATGCACTTCATTATTTTATCTATGGTCGCCCTACCATACAGTAATAGTACATAAGAACTTCTTAATTTTACCTACTGTAACTGTCTACTCATTACCCCTTCCTCATCCCTGTCTCTTCAGCCTGTGGTAACCACTATACTACTCTCAACTTCTGTAGGCTGGACTTTTTTACATCCCACATACGAGTGAGATCATACAGTCCTTGTCTTTCTGTGCTTGGCTTATTTCACTTAACAATGACCACCAGTTCCATTCAAATTCTCACACCTAATAGGATGTCCTTCCTTTTCATGGCCGAATAGCATTCCATTGTGTATATATACCAACCACATTTTCTTACCCATTCATTGGATGATGGATACTTGGGCTGTTTCCATTTCTTAGTCATTGTGAATAGCACTGCGATGAGCAAGGGAGTGGAAGTAATCCAATTAAAAAATGGTCAATGATATAAGTAGTCATTTCTCAAAAGAAGATACACAAATGGCCATCAGGTATATGAAAAAATACTCACCACCACTAATCAGAAGAACATGCAAATCAAAACCACAAGGAGGTATCACCTCCCTTTAGTAAAAATGGCTATAGTAAAAAAAAAAAAAAAAAAAAAAAAAAAAAAAACAGTCTAAAGATAAGACCTGACAAGGGATGGAGAAAATGACACTTACACACTGTTGATGGAAATGTAAAATAGTGCAGACCTTATGGCTACTGTCAGCAAGACTAAAGATGAGATCTGTATTCTTTTTTTTTTTGGTACCAGGGATTGAACTCAGGTCCTTGCGCTTGCGAGGCAGGTGACGGAACCACTGAGCTAAATCCCTGGACCGAGATGTGTATTCTTAACCGCAGTATAAACACACACATATATAGTATGAGGTTTAAGTGAGCCTGTCTCCATAAAGATAAATAGTTCCAAAATATCAGGGCAGTCTCTACTGAGAGAAACAAATCACAATTTAAAACTTTTCAACCATCACCCAATGTGGCTATCTGGGTGACTCAACCAGACTATGTTTTTAATGGAAGAGTGGGATTTATCAATTAGCACAACAGGCCTTTAAAAATCCCCACTGCATAGGGAAGCCAGACCTCTTTCCCCTGATCTCCATCTAACAGGGCACAGGTTGCCCATCCCCTATGTGGGCCTAACATTTGGGTTTTTGAAAGCCTGGTTTGATTCAGGTTGAGCAAGTAATGAGGTGGTACTGATGCTCAGGTACATTTGGGGTCCAGAGTGCCAGCAGTCTTATAATTCAACATGTTTGCTAATCTGCATTGATTTTTATCCCCAGGGCAAAGGGCTAAAGTGCTAAATAAAACCACAAGGTATTGCACATGACTTGATGCTTAAAACAAAGTGCTGCTGCCCTCTCGATCACTGGAATACATACAGCCTTGGTTCAAAATGAGCAAAGCTAATTCCTTTCACCAGCTATTTCCTTTGATTTTCTAATTTCAAACTTTATTGTGGGCTTATTTACCCCAGCCAGTCTGAAAATTTTTGGAACTGGAACAGATTCATCCGCTGCATCTTAAAAATCCCTTTAACTTTTAAAAAGCTGGGATTATCAATTATCTGAATAGCTTTCTTTCCTAAGTTTTTATTTTTCCTGTTCTCTGGTAGATGTCTCCTCATTGTTTGTATTTCCTTTAGAAAGTTAGGACTATGTCATTTTGAATATTTTATGGGTCTGTTTGGAACCAACATTTATTTTCTTATTTTGTACACTTTCTCAGATAATCATTCTTTATTCGTGTTGCTCTAAGTGTGTGTTAAGCTTCACAGATTGCAGTAGAAATGTCAGTGGAAAGAAAGCAAACCATCAAGAATGAATCTATGAAGAATCAATAGGTGGTTGCATAAAAATCTGTCAAAATCTTCCCTAAAATCATATTAAGAAATGCCAGAGAAGATACAAATGTTGTGGGAACACTTTAATTGAGCCAGCTCAGAAGGGAAAGAGGGAGTATGATTTCAAGAAAGCTAGATAAATGTTATCTCTTCTTAGTTCTTTACAATGTTCCCCCTTTCTTGAGTTCTCTAATAATTTTTAAGCATCTGTGTATATTCTGGGAAGAACAACTGAATGGAGCAGATGTTTCCATTTTTCATAATGTAGAAATGCATTTCAACAGAGGGCAAGTTCAAGAATATCTATTTATTATGTCCTAAGATCTCCACATAAAAACAAAAAAGAATTAATAGTGTGGAAATCAAAGCACTTAGAAAGCACTGTCGATCTCCTCTCCCAGAGTAAGTGGAGAATCATCACATGCAAGAATATTTAGTTCTGTGTACTTCATTGATATCAAATACCCATGGGAGTTTTGTGAGTGTGAAGAAAGGATATCTGACTTCTAATCAGGAAAAGAAAGCAAATTTTCAGGATAGGAAGGAAAATTTAAGTTTAATTATCTGACATTTTCTTAAAGTTAATTTTCCTTGCCTTTGTCTCCGTGCACAGTTCTCTATGAGAGAGAAGATTTATGGGCATCTTATTTTAATTAGCAATCTGGAGGTAAATGTTCCGTGGACAGTTGAGTGTGTGTCCGCACTTCACCAGGCTGCAAGGGAGGCACATTTTGAAACACATCCCACAAGCTTTCTAATGCCACACGTTATATTTTCAGTTGTTTTTCTTTTTTCCAAAGAGGTTTAAATGTGGCCAGATATAGATTAAACATCAACTTAACAAAACTGAAGTTTCATAGCTTCTCCTTGGTACAGATGCATTCCAAGGCTCCAGAAGGGGCCCTCGCAGTGCCATGTGGTCATAATTTGTTTATAAAATTTGTTAAGTAAGATACACTTGCTGCCATCTTCAAGATCAATTTCTCTCCATTATAACTGGGTTTCATTCCACTCCCCTCTGTGCCAATTGGTAGTCAGGAATTTTTTGTTTGCTTGGTTTTGGTTTTTTGTCAGGAATGTTTTTGAAATACCCTTAATGGAAAATTGAATTGTAGTATGTATTTATTTTTCATTTATTGGGATATAGTTATATAGTGTGGAGTCACTTCTGTATTATTGACAAATAACTACTGCCAGTATAAGAATGGCTTCCAGAAGTATTATTCTTACCCACTGTGAAGATTCACTACACCATGATAGGAAAATGCAAGGCCAGAGCAGTCATCACCACCTGAAGTCCCCTTCAGATCTCAATACTGGCGATCTGGAAGCAGGGAAGAGACACAATGTTTGAATTTTATGTAACTGGAAGCTAGGCTCTGCAAAGTTCTTCCAAATTGCCCATGCGTAAAATTGTAAGCAGAGGATCTTTTTCTTAGTGATGGCTATTTATAAAAGAAGTCTTTCCATCATAAATATATGAGCTCATGCAACACATACACTTACAATGTAGCAGGTATCTTTATAATTATCGCATAAAAGTCAGCTTTATTAGAATTCTAGCTTTCATATGAGGAGGGTCTGCAACAGATATGCAAAAAAAAGCATGTACACTTGGGAATACATGTTTATGAATACCCAATATCTGTCATTTTTAAAACACTATTTTTGATTGTTTATCCTAAAGGAAAAGGTGAATTATTTGTACATCATCCACATAGAAGCTATTTTAAATTATTGCCCTTTAAAGAGGTTTTTATCAAAGAGTATATGGCCAAACTTAAAAGGTAAAAACAGTATGGTAGCACTTAATGAATATGAAGCACTTAATGAAAAAAACCACTATTTTTTTTTCTAGATTTTGTATATGTGATGTTTGTCAGCTCAATTTTGTAATGTATTATGGTTTCTTTGAAACTTTAAAATAGCTATTCATTTTCATAGATAAGTTTTATTCATAACTCTGGGTTTATATAGACAGAGTCCAAATGGAGTAAGCTTCCAGTCCCCATACACCTGGCTATATTTCTGTTGGCAACTTCTAGACCTGAGATCTGCAGAAAAAAAATAGACATTTCCTTTCTTGGAGGGTGCAGTTTTTCTTCTTTCTAGAGAACACAAATAGGATCTGTTCTAGAATGATTAACTTTAGAAAAATCTGTTAATATTATCTACCCTATTTATTCATTACAGGAGAAAAATCATATGCTCAACTCAATAGATCCAAACAATATTAGATGAAATTTCATACCCAGAAGAGATACAATTCTTAACAAATTGATATGGAAGGGATTGTCTTTAAGCTGAAAAATGTTGTCTTTCAAAGATTATAGCAATGATTAAACTTAAAATGAAATATTAGAATCAATCACTTTAATATCAGAAACAGAATTAAAATGTCCATTACCAACACTAACCAAAGCAAAAACACAATAAAATCCAATAAGAGGTAAAAGAAGGGATGAGGGTGTTGCTCAGTGGTAGAGCCCTTGATTAGCATGTATGAAGCCCTGGGTTTAATTTCCAGCTCCACAAAGTGATAAGCAAAAAGAAATGGCAAGGGAAGCACTTTCATAATGTACAAATTATATAATTTCCACCTCTGACTACTGAGTACAACCTATAGGAAAATGCCAGAAATAATAAACAAGACTGTTGCATTGAAGATACAAAAATTAATTACATTCTTATGTACTAGAAACAGCCTGTAAGAAAATATTGTAATTGTTTTTTAAGATACCACTCATATTAGCAACAGAACATAGAACATAGCCAGAAATAAAGCTATTAAAAAAGAGCAGATTATATGGAGAAAATGAATAATATCTGTACTGAAGCACATAAAAATCCCTCAATAAATGGAGAGAGATACTTTTGGTCATGGATGGAAAGAACCAATTTCATAAAGATGTCAATTTCTTCTAAACTCATCTATAAATTTAATGAATTCCTATCATAATCCTATCATAGCTCTTTGTAGACTGAAAAGCTGGTCTGAAATCCATATGGAAAATGGTATAGCCAAGAATGATTAATTTCCTTTTTTTGAGTTTAGTTTTTAATTTATTAGAACCAATAAGTAATGATTTTAAAAGCAGAGTTCCCATCAAATTAACACGTAATTCAGGGCAAAAATACATATAAAGAAAACCTAAATCTTAAGGCAGAAGTGAAACATCATAAAAACAGCATGTCTATTACAGACTGTAGAATGTCAGATTTTAAAGAGATTCCCATAGTATTTTATAGCACTACAATGTGTTAATACAGTCAAAAATATTATCCACTGGTCCAAGATTTTTTAGCCTATAAAATGCCTCAGCTGATAATAAGAATGGTTAATTTCAAAGAACAATAAGGAAGAGGGATTTTCCCTGTCAAATACCAGAACTAACAAAGTTACAATAATTAGGAGAATACTGATTCAAAGATAGATAAATTGACCTTTGGAACATAACACATTAAGACTCTGACCCTCTCAACTGTGAGGATACTATGTTTGGCAAAGGTAGCATTTTACAATTCTGCAAGGAGATTGAATATGCAATGGGTGACGCTGAGGCAGGATTAATATAAACAAAATACAAAAAAACTTAGGTATTTTATACCCATGGCTCTCAGTGGTGTACTTATGGCCCATCTGGGGATACCTGACAATGTTTGAAGTCACTGTAGATTGTAACAGGGAGGGGAAGACACAAACTGAGGTCCAGCAGGTAAAGACCAGGTATGCTGCTGAATATTCTGCTAAGCCTAGGACAGCTGACATCCCCTCAACAAAGAACCATCCAGCCCAAATGGCAGTAGTGGCATCACCGAGAAAGCCAGCTCCAGCTGAAACAGATTTCCCCAGGTGACACAAGACATCTTCCCTACCCCTCTCCAAAGATGTTCAGTGGTCGTCACCTTAGCATAAAACTGACACAAACCTCTCCTTTAAAAATTGCTGCCTTTATTCTTCTTCCCCAAAGCACTGGTGATCTCTTTTGCTCTTCCCTCCTCTTAATTCCAATGCACTTATCATCTTCTAAAAGCCAATAAAATGTACTTATTTATTTTCTTTATTGCTTATTATCATTCTGCTAGAATGTCCTGTTTTGTTCGCTGATGTCGCCCAAACACACAGAATAGTACTTAGCACACAGCAGGTAATCAATCAATATTTACTGAATAAATGAATAAAGATTTCCAAGTGCTAATTAGTATGTAGAGTAGCAGGATCCTCAAAAGCTGCTAGTGGATAGTGTCATTTTGTAGAGAAATGTAGCATTGTCAAGTACGTGCACTGCAGACACACATACCAAGAGAGCTTGTGTGAAGTCGGTAGGTGGAATTAGTGAAGAACTTCCTTCCCCCAATGCCAGGCCATATAAGCCAATTATCCAAACATCCAATTATTCCTGAGGAATAACTCAATACCTCCAATGCACAAATTCCAACAACATGTTCCTAAACAAAGAAGTGGGAGATTAAGAACAGAAGAACAGTAGCACAGCAGGGCTCCTAACTTCGACCCCTACACAGTCTTACATTTTGGACTTTTTTTCACTTTGTTTTTCTTTTCCGATAATAAATGATGATTCACATCTGTACATTTTTTCTTCTCCTGAATATGATCATTATGTATATCTAAATTATACAAATAAAATTTAAAAAAATAAAAAGCCTGCCTTTAAAAAAAGCTACTATGTAAGGCTGGGGTGGGACTTGGTTATGTGTAGCTTGCCTGGCATGCGTGAGACCCCAGTTTCAATACTCAGCCCTGGAAAAAATAACTAACTAAAAGAAAAGAAAGAAAGAAAAAGCTATTATCCAGAATCTATGTATGTGATTATTGCTTTGCTTTGTTTGTTTTTCAGCTGATTCTGATGATCAGCCCAGTTTTACAACTATGCATGTTGTAGGTTTTCAAACATGTACTCAGAAGCCCTGTGGATCTGAGTACAGGTGGAAATATTTTAGAAGTCATTTCTTGGGCAGTCTGAAAAAGAAGATGGTTCTATCTATCTATCTATCTATCTAATATTGTTTGGAGAAAAATGTACTCTCTCTTTACGGAAAGCTGGCAAGCCACTGATCCAGAGAAACATGGATGGTGAATGGAATGACCTCTGGGTGTGTGGCAGATGCTGTATGTACAGTATGGAACCTGAAGAATGAGGATGTTTTTCTTTCAGTTGTTGAGAGTACTGAGGGAAGATGAATCCCCAGGAGAATTGTTTGAGAATTGCCTCAGTCTAAGAAAACGCATCCAAGATCAGCCTTACTCCATGGAAAACTCTTATCTAATAACCAATCAATTCAAGTATAAAAAGTCTTAGCCTTTGTGTTTAACTCAAGACAACTTTGAACAGCCTTCCTGCTCCCCAGAGCACCTGTGGGGCCTGTGAGTCTTTCCATTAAGAAGTACTTCAGCTGCCTGGGCTAATCTGCTCCCTTCCCCTCCCCACTGTTAGATCCGCAGAGCAGTCCCTAATCAGCATCCTGTCCACTGATCTGCATACCAAAGCCTGCTTCTAAGAAACCCAACCTGCAACAGCAAGTGAACCTAAGCATATAATTGTATAACACATGGGAGACATGATCATGTCCCAAGTGAGTGAAATGACTAGATGACCGTCTAACGGATAAAAGAAAGAAAAGTGCATCAGAGGCTAAAATCAGGCTGTTCTGCATTCACAACACATGGAAATAAATGGTCTGCAAGGTGCGAGTGATTTAGCAAAACCAGAAAGCTTGCAAGGTGCATTGGCATGATGTTAAATGGCTATCCTTGGGTACCATTAGCGCAAGTGTATGCTTCCATTGTTACCTGCTTAACAAGACACTGTTTGGGGTCTCCATTTGTAACAAGACTTTGGGGGAAACAAAAACAATAGCAAGCAATTATTGAAGTCTGAAAAGCTAAACCATTGAAGAAAGTTAAAGAATTTGTTGTAAAGGGTTTAGTCCCTATATCTGAAAAGATATTAAATGATATTAAATCCAGAAAAGAATTAAATGAAATTTCACCTCCATTCCAATTTGTGAGTAACTAATGCACATGCAATTAATTAATTTAACCCTGGAAAACAATGGCAAAATAAATGCAAATATTTACATAGTGATATCAAGAAAAATTCCTAGCAAAGTTTTGGAGGTCAAGTGCTGATTGCAAATTTCCACTAGAATTGATGGGGATAGGCATCGTCTTTTTTTTTATAGCTCAGAAGCCTATTTTTCTTTATTAAAATCATGAATGCACCCCATCTGATTCCCTGCCATCTCCATTTTTTTTGTCCAAAGTGTCTCTTTTCTGGATTTGAGAGTCTGCATATTCCTTCTCTGCTTTCTTGTTCAGATGACGAAGAATGCACATTAAAGCTCTTCCTCCTTTAACAGCCTGTGGTCTGGATAAGAAGGTGGCTACTCCAGGCATTGTTTGAAGTATTTGATGAAATATTGCCTCTGTTTTATTTTCTGGCTCATCTGCATTTTTCCTCTTCTTTATGGTAATTTGAACCTGGTATTTTTTCTCAATCCAATGCTGAATCTGTTTACTCTTTGTGTCCAAGTCATGTTGTCCAATATTTGAAGAAAAGGTCAGTTCCTTTGTCACGGTTGGTCCAGTTTTGGGTTTGGCCTTTTCCTGCTCCCTGAGTTTTAGACGCTCCTGGTGGATCTGCATGCCCGTCATGAGCTAGTACTCTGGGGGCTCCACACTGGTGCTCCTCTGCACCAGCCTCAGGTCTCGCTCATCCATGAGTCGAATCACATCTGCCTGGTGCATGTTTCCCAAATCACTGCCCTTCTCGTCAAAGACTCGAATAATTTGAGCATGAATTTTCCTTCCAGTGATAGTCAAAGTCTTATCATTTGTTTTCTTTTTCCTGTCATCCTGGGTGTCTTCAACAGTACTAAAACACTTTGCATGAATTAAAGAGGTCAGCTTTGGGGCAGAAGCAGACAGGGACAACAGTGCTGGGACTGTCTTTTGAACTATGTATTTACTGAAACATCTTCTAATACACTTATTTTCAGTCTTTATGGTTTGCAGTATTAATTTCTTTAGAAGAAGAGCAGCCATCCTTTTTAGGAAGAAATGTACTCATCCCCTGTTGATGAGGAAAAGCTCTTCTTTAGAGGAGAAAGGCAGCTTTAACATTAGCTGCATGGGGGGAGGCGAATTGTCATGTCTGGCAGTAGAAAATGGTGAACGGGTTAGGCAGCCGGCATCATCTTAATCTTTCTGATCAAGGCACAAAACCACTGTGGGAAATGTTCTCTTCCACTTCCTTTATATTGTTCTGAGGCTACTGGCTCCCTGAAATCCTTGAAAATATTGGTGATGCACAGGTTTATTATTTTTGTTGCTGCTTTATTCTTTTTTTCATATTTTCACAAGTAGGATTTTATTTATTTTTCCCATTAAGTTTATTGGTACATTTTAGGTATACAATACAGTTACATTCATCACTGGGATCTTGTACCTTTACATGAGTATCTTGGTTCTTATTTTTTTCCCCTTCCCCTGCCCTCCCTTCACCCCCTCCACCCTTCCCTACTTGCAAAGACTTTGTTTCCATTTTTTTTCCTTTTCCTCATATTTCTACTTTTCCCTTCTTTCCTTTCCCTTACCCCAACAACTTCCCCTACTCCTTTAGACCTTTTCTTCCTATTACACAATATCAACTATACATTGTTTTAATTACAATATCAAAATTTAGAGGACATTACCACAGATTCTGCAGAATTTAAAAGGATATAGAAAGCATATTACAAAAATCTTTTTTGAAATAAATTTGACAACTTCTAAGAAGTACCTTGGAAGACAAATTAATGAAACTGACTCTGGAGGAAATATAAAATTTGAATAGCACCTATTGAAGAAAGTATATTCCTAGCTTGAAAACCTACCTATATGACAACAGCAGGCTCATATACATTTTAACTGATGAATTATATCAGACATTTAAAACAGAGAAAAGAAGGAACACTTCGCCCCTCATTTTAGGAAATCAACATTGTGCTAATACTGAAACTGGATAAAAATAATAGAAGAAAAAAGTATGAACATAGACAAAAATTTGTTTAATAAAACAAACTATTAGAAGTCAGATCTGGTAGTATGTAGAAAGTGGTTTTGTTATAGGGTTGGCAGCGTTGGTTCAGCATTGGAAGATCCACCCCCAAAAGTCATCATTTTAACAGAGGAAAGGAAAAAGCAATATGATCCTGCCAGGATTTGCAGACAAAGTATTGGACTAAATTTCACAGCTGTTCATGGTAAAAGCTATCGGGAGACTAAAAGTAGAACAGAACATTCTCAACAGATAAGACATGTGCTCCATACATCCAGCAAAAATGCCTTATATGAATGGAAAAGATACAATGCTTTCTCCCTAAGGTGGGGAACAAGCGCAGATATGCCTACTCTTCATCTGTCCATTAAACTTTGAAACATAGGCCCAAACCAAAATAGTCTGGCAATAAAAAGAAACAATTAGTATAGGAATGGCAAGGTAGAAGTAAAATCTTTATATGTAGATGAAATGATCATCTACAGAGAAAATACTAAGAAATCTCTAGGATCCCCTGGAACTTGTGTTTGAATTTAGCAGGATTAGAAAACAAAGATATACATACAAATTCAGTTCTATGTATACTTGCTATAAATGAAGAATTGGATATTGAAATTTAAAAGTTATGTAGGAGTACAAAGGACCTAGAAAAGTTAAAAGACAAAACAAAACCAAAAAAAAACCGTGTTGGAAGATGTTTAGTACGTAATTTTAAGACTTCCTCTAAAGCTACAGTAATCAAGGCAATGTTGGCATAAGGAAAGACATACAGATCATTGGAATAAAACAGAAAATCTAGAAATAGAACCACACATATATGGTCCACTGAGTTTTGAAAGATTATTTAACATTAACATTTTATAGAACATAAACTCAATTCAAGAGCAGAGGAAAAGACAGTGTTTTCAGCAAATGGTACTAGAACACCTGTTATCTGTATGTAAAAAATTAACCTCAATACTTTATTTCCATACATAAAAATAACTTGAAAGGTTCTGTGAATCTAAATATGAAAGACTAAAACTACAAAACTTTAAGAAAAAATTATAAAGGAAAATGTTCATGAATTTCGGGTAGGCAAGGATTTCCTAGGATACAAAAAGCATGATGTGTAAAAGAAAAAAAATGATAAATGAGATTCCATCAAAATTTAGAACTTTAAATGACATCGTTAAGAAAAATGAAAAGTAATCCTTAAACAGACCATATTTATAATGCATATAACCTATGACCAGAATATATAAAGAACACTTACAGCTCATTAATAGACAATCCAATTAAAAAGTGGACAGAAGAAGATGATAAATAGCCAATACTGCACAAGGAAAGGTGTGCAATATTAGAATCAAAAAAATACTAATCAGTACAATAACAAGATCGTATTATACACTCATTAGGGAGATGAAGTTAAAAGTTTTAAAAGAACAAGTGTCAGCTTAGGTGTGAATCAGTTAGAACTTTCTAATACTGCTAATGTGAACGTAAAATGATAAAACCATTTTGGAAAACAATATAGAAATTTCTTGTATTACTGTTAAGAACCAACAGTTCTGTTCTTAAGTTTTTACTTAAGAAGAATGAAAACACACGTTCGCAATAAATTTGTACATACAAGTTGCCTATCCCTTATATGAAATTCTTGGGACCAGAAGTGTTTCAGATTTTGGTTTGAAATCCACTTGATCTGCAAAGAGGATAACTACTCCTGCTTTTTTGGGGTTCCTGTTATATGGAGTATTGATTTCCACCCTTCAACTTTCAGTCTATGAGTTTCTTTTTGAATTAAGTGTTTGTCTTGTATGCAGCATATTGTTGGATCTTGCTTCTTGACCCATTCTGCCAGTCTGTTTCTTTTGATTGGTGAATTGAGACCATTAACATTGATGGTTATAACTGTTACATACTGACTTATCATTTTCATGACCTTTTCTTTTTGGTAGATTCTCCCCCTTTACATTTAATTTCTTGTCGTGCCAGATGGGTTCATTCTGCTTTGCTTCCTGGGGTTGTGATCCTCAATGTCTGTTCCTAGGATATTGTGTAAAATGTTTTGGAGTGCTACTTTGGTATTCACAAAGTTCCTGAGGTGCTCTTTGTCATGAAAGTATCATATTTCTACATCAATTTTGAAAGATAGTTTTGCAGGGTACACCAATCTGGGTTGGAGGCTATTTTCCTTTAGGGCTTGAAATACATCACTCCAAGCTCTTCTTGCCTTCGGTGTCTGTGTTGAGAAGTCTGCTGTGATTCTGATGGGCTTTCCTTTGTATGCAATTTGTTTCTTTTTTCTAACTGCTTGTATAGCTTTGTTCTTCTGTTGTGTTTCTGGAATCTTAACTATTGTATGCCTATGGGTAGATATTTTTTTTATCAAGGCTATTTGGACTCCTATATGCCTCACTTATCTGTATGTCAAGTTCCTTTCCCCTGCTTGGGAAGTTTGCTGTCATCACTTTTGTGAAGAGTTTTTTACATTATACTCACTCTCTCCTGTTTCTTCATTGACTCTGATCAGTCTTACGTTATTCTTCTTTGGATCATCTAGCAGCTACTAGATAGACTTCTCATGGTCCCTTACAATTTTAAAGCAATTTTTCTTTTCCTGGTCACTAACTGCAATCTTATGTTCTATATCTGAAATTCTGTCCTCACACTGGCTTATTCTGCTGTGTAAGCTTTCAATGGAGTTTTTAATCTCCTGGAAATCTGTTTGCACCTCTTTTGTGGATTCCATTTGTTTCCTATGTTGGGATTCCATCATGTTCCTCAACTCCTCTGTTTTTTTTTAATCTGTGTCCTCTCTAGATTTATTAATCATGTCTTGCACCATGGGCAGAATCTCTGCTTTTATCTGAGAAATTACTTCTGATTTCATTTTTTCCAGATTCTCTTTTGTTGCCAGTTTAGTGAGTCCAGGTGGTTGAGTATCAGAGTGTTCCATCTCGCTTCCCTTTGGGCATTGGGAGTGGCTCACCTCCTCGTGCTGTTGGGCAGGTGGGTAGTCCAGTGGCCCAGAAGCCTCCTCCTGGGTGCTATGTGGGGCTCCTGCAGTTTTATTCCTAACAAGCTCCTGTCTAAAGGAATGTCGTAAGGAGGCATCCAGATGAAGAACCAGTGGAAAAGGTGAAAAGATCATTGTCCACATGGTAGAAAGAATAATCAGAAAAATGTTTCACAGCACTGCCAGGCATAAAGGATGTGTTACGTTGGAATGCTGATTATGAGGATGACTTCCTATGCAAGATGTGCATGGCAGAGAAGATAGACGATCAAAGAGCTAATCATTTATGATGTGGATCAATATATCACTGTCTTTAACTTTTGCCTGATCATTTTGAGGATACACATTTGCATGCATTCATTGTCCCTGAGTCTATGTATTATTCCAATAAGTAAATGGAACAAAGACCTCAAAAGAAACAAAAAATAACATTAATATGACATTTTCTAATCTTCTATAGCCTTGATTTTACTTTTTCTTTTCATGAAAATATGTATTTGCATTTTATTTTTGCTTTAACTTTTTCTACATTTCATAAATCCAATGAACATTAAACAAAAAGACAAGCATGAGTTTGTGAGAGATCAGGTCTGGAATTCAACATGCTATTTATCGGCCTAAACTTTCTTCAATGCCCTAAGGTAACTCAATACCACTGAATGAACAATATTGCTTTGAATTTTTAAATACAATCAAAATGCTTCGACTTACTCCCATCTTGAATAACTGCTAGAAATGAAATGAAAATGTTCTTCTCTCTCCAATAACTCTTCATTATAATAGGCTATTTAATAAAACAGTATGAATTATTTAACTTATAGTGATAAGAAATGTAAAATATCTGTGAATTGTTAACAAAATTGAGGAATACAATTAAAACTGTAAAATAAAATCTCCACCTCACCCAAATGGGTAATGGAGAAATAAGATACATTGTCTAAGAATTTAATTAGACTGGAGCGATTTTAAAGCTGAAATTCACAAAAAGGAACCAAATTTTAAGCCTGTAGGAAGGGACTAAATAGAACTAACTGCTGTATATAAGAATACAGAAAGTATTAGTTTTTAATTCTGAGAAGAAAGGATTAGAGGAATAATAAGGAGAGAGAGGGAGAGGGAAAAGAAGGGCAGGAAGGAGAGGATATATGGCAAAGAGCAGTACCAGGATTTGTAGAAATGGAAAATCAGTCCCAAGATTCTAACAATGAATTCCAAATGCCATGGACCAGGGATTTAGCTCAGTGGTGCCGCATCTGCCTTGCAAGCACAAGGTCCTGAGTTTGATTCCTGGTCCAAAAAAAACCAAAACACACACATGCAAAAACAAAAAAACAAAAAACTGTCTAAATGCCTCCCCTTAATCAAAAATTTTCTGTAAGGTAGCCCATTCCTAGAGAGGCCTTTCTGGGAGTAGTGGCCATGTGCAGTGGATATGTGTGAATGTGTGTTATAAATGAAAGGAATTCTGTGTGTGGACCTGTGCTACAGGTGAACTGAGCAAAGACTCAGATCTAAAGTCCACTTGAGAAAAGAATTCCCCTGGGGGATTTTGCAGACTTGACAGGACAGCATTGCCCTTTGCACAAATCATAGAATGAAGGGGGTTTAATCTTACTAACAAAATACCAGTAGCACCAGTTGACATTTGGGATTCCTGCCTGAGACTGTGCTGGTATATTTTATCATTTAAAATTCAACAATACCAGTTCTTGCTAAAAATAACTCTGGTATTTCTAAGGACTTGGGTGAACTTCAGTATGGCTGTTTTCCTAAGGCCAGAAATCTGAGTTCTGCTGATTCAAACTTTCATTTGAAGCCATACTGACAAATCCTCCCTGTCCTCAGCCCTCTCCACTGCATCTTCAGCTTTACAAACCACACTGGAGACTCACTTCCTGCCACTCTTCTTGCCAGCCCAGTAAACAATTTTTGTTCCAATACTCTATAAATCTTCTTTCCATGACAAACCCAGGTATTTGAAGAAAAGCACATGTTGTCACCAACATAGTGAGATTTCCCCTCTCTCTGCTTGGAGCACTCATTGTCTAGTGAATATTTAACTACTCTCTGCAAATCCTCTTCAACTTTTAGACATCTTCTCATCTCACTTTCTGTTGAGAGGAACCAGTTCTTTACCTCCTCTAGCTGAAACAGTTTTCCTTAAAACAACAACCATCACAAAAAAAATTCACTTTCTTATAAAGAAAGGGACTGCAGCTGCTTCAATAGTCAGATTGTTAAGCCTGAGCAAAAGATGATAATTCATTATCTTGTGAGAGCCCTTCTCTACAAAGGAGCAACTGAATAATAGTGGACAGGACATAACAAAGGTAGGAGTTTTCATAAGATTTTTAACATTTTTATTTATGTAATATCTTATCATTGCCTGCTTGTTGTACAGCCTATATTTTTAAAAACATTCATTTTTGTTCTTATTATTGCTTCTCCCATGCCTAAGTTATATGGTACCTATATCCTGAAGACTTAATTGAACATAGATTAAAAACTAAGGAAGTGACAACAACAACAAGAACACATAACTAAGATGCCTGAATAATTTGTGGTTCAGATGGGATTATTTTAGAGTGCAAAGGTTGTTACTAATTACTTGAGGACAATAGAGTGTCCCAGAGAATTATGGCTTATAGTTACCTACCTTACCTTATAACTTTTCAGTATTTATCTATGAATATATGCTATAGAATGCTTGCCTATTTAGAAAAATGATATTATATTATTTACAGTTTTGACAGTTTTTTCTTCTTTTGCACAAGATGGACATATTTACATCCATTTCAATTTATGCCTAGCTGTATGATCATTTCAGAGGGTACAGTGACTTGCATATACAAGGTAAAGTCTACGTAAATGTCAGCTTTTCTTATTAGCTACTAAAATTAGTTTGTTATTATAGTAGCCTTTAGATTAATAAAAGAATTAATTTAGAAAATATTATTTAATATATCACTACAGGTTGTATTTCTTGTCTGAAATACTTGGGACCAGAAATGTTTCTGATATTGGATTTTTCTTTCAGATTTGTGTGTGCTTAGAAAGACAAAATGAGATATCTTGGGAATGGGGTCTAAGTTCAAAATGTGTTTGTGGTCTGTACACACCTTATACAAATATCCTGGCGGTAATCTCATACAATATTTTTATTGAACTTGCAATCTGACTGTGATCTTTTACGTGAGGTCAGATATGGAAGCTAGTGGCCTCATGTTGATGCTCAAAAAATTTTAGATTTTGGAGACTTGGATTTCAGAATTTTGCATTGGGAATATTCAGCCGGTCCTTTTTCTGCTATTATAAGCAACGTTGTGATAAATATTTTCACACCTACTAGTTTTTGCCCTTGCATAAGATACATTTTTAGAGGAATACTTTTGGGATTAGAAGTGTGTTTTTTTAATTTTAATTTTTATTAGTACATGTTTGCAGTATGTAATGATTATATTCATTATGGGGAGTTGGTGTACATACATAACACATCTCACTTCCTTTTCATCCCCTTCCCTTTCCCTCTCTCCCCCCATCTCTTAGTTTCCTTCCCTTTTGCAAAAGATTTATCTCCCTATTATATTTTATTTTGCTCTTTAATTTATTCATTTTAATTTTCTCATATAAGAGGAACCATATAATATTTAAGCTGTGTGTCTGATTTATGGCACTTAACATTATGGTCTGAAGGTACGGGCATTTTCTTATAAATGACGCAGACTTATCCTTCTTTATGGTAGAGTATTGCCCCACACTTTTTAATTCATTAGTCTGTTATTGGACATGTAGACCACTTCCAAGATTTAACTATTATGTGTTGTGCTGCTATAAATATAAGTATGCATATATCATAGTAACATGATGTCTTCAACTCATTCTGGAAAATGCATAAAAGGGGAATAGCTAGGTTGAATGGAATTTCTAGTTTTAGTTCTTTAAGGAATCTCCATATGGATTTCCATAGTGGTTGTATTAGTTCAAATTCCCACCAATAATGTGGAAGGGTTCTTTTTTCCTATAACCTTGCTAGAATTTGTTGTTATTTGATTTCTTGATGACAACAATTCCTTAAGTAAGATGGAATCTCACCATTGTTTTAATTTGCATTTCTCTAATAGCCAGAAATGTTGAACATTTTTTTTCATGTAATTATTGGCCATTTGTACTACTTTTGAGAAGTGTCCATCTCAGTTGCCCATATTTTTCAGCAGGTCTTTTATGGGGGGGATGTCACTTCTTTTGAAGGAGATCAAAATGCCAATGTAGTGACCAGTAGCAAAATACAGCCTCTTTGGGACTTGAAATCAAGACACGTGGAAAACAACAACTTGGTGAAGAGAAGAAGAAAAAAGAAGAAGAAGAAAAAGAATTAGATATCTTATAATCAGAAGGGTGCTGATGGGAAAACTAGAAACTGCAAAGAAGATGGAGAAAAAGAGCACAATGCAGAGAAAACAAAGAAAGAAAGAAAACCAAAGCACTCTGGAAAGCTCACCCTAGCTCCTAGGGAGAGAGATGTATCTCAGCTAACACAAGGTAATCAATCCAGGAGAAGATCGGCTACTCCAGGGAGAAACAGCAGACTGGGTCAGAGGGTCAGCCCCAAGAAAAGCCCACTCTTTTCATTATTGTTTAGAAGTATCAGAATATGTGCCCATTTTAAATGTGTGAGATGCAGATTTCTCTTTCGCCTTGTTAAAATAATTTTATCAGTCTTCTCAACCTTTGCCAATTTAATAAGTAGAAATGGCCTCGTATTTTAATTTGCTGTCCTTGGATGAAGCTAATTAGTATGTATATCTGAAATGGGAGATAGAATAGATAACTCGAAAAAAAAAAGAGTAGGAATGGAGAATAGAAGCTACAGGATGTTCTACGAAGGCTACTAATTAGTGTAACAATTTAAGTGGTTAAATAGAAAATCTACCTCATTAGAGTTTCTGCTTTTGTTGTTGGTCTCAGGGGGATCTTTTTTGGTCTACACGTGCAAAATATTCAGTACTACTTTCTTCTAATGTTTTTAATTTGTCAAAAATTTATTTTGTTATGAGGTTTAAAGTAGAAATCTAATTCTTACACAAATAATTAGTCATTTATTCCAGTACCCACTGTCCTACACATCTGGCACTTTATTATGTATTAGGTTCAAATCTCTAAAATGTACTTCTGTCTGTTTCTGAACTTTTGTCTTCCTTCAGTGATCTGCTAATCTATTCTGGTACAATTCGTCGGATGTATTAAAGTTGTACTTTTAGAATATGTTCTAACACTTTAATATTAAGCCTCCACTGTCTTACATTTTTGTTTTGTTGTGTGTGTATTTGTGTGTGTTGTGTTTTCACTCTTTTTTCCTGCCTAAATATTCTGGATTGCTTTGACTATTCCTTAGAACGTAATATGAAAATAATATGAATGAGACCTTAAGTAGTATTGCATTTACAGATAAATTGGAAAACATTTGACATACTTATAATATTGAAGGTTTTCTTTCAATTATACACATATCCAGTCACATATCTGAGACTTCTTTCTTTTTTCTTATCCCAGAAGGAAAGGGATACAGATTGCTATAGATATGAATTTTATCAGAAGAATTAAATCCTTTTGATAAGAAGTTAGAGCAGAAGTACTTCTATGGAAGCTACCAAAAATCCCTTAGGAAATCTATTTGCTTACTAGCAAGCAGTTCTCAAATTTCCACCCAGGAACTGGTGTTAAATACTGTACATATATTATGGCATAGTATTTAGTACCAAAGCTTATTATAAGTTCGTATTTCAAGGGACAGATAACTATAACTATACAGTATCAAAGACAATATTTGAGTAAGAGAATTTTGAGCTTCTCTGATTTTTCACCCAGGATTTAAGTATTATTAATATAAATAGTTCACTGACAACCAGTTTTTCTTCTTCCCAGCTAACTTTTAGCTTTATTCTGCATACAATATTAAATGAAATTCTGCTTAATGTCTATTAAAGAATGAAGGGATGATAGGAGGATCATTTTGAAAGATGGCAGTAGAAATTCAGAATCAGCTGTTTTAAAATTTATGAACTCAACAGTAATTTAACTTGTGATAGGAACAATTTTAATCCCATTTCCATGAATGCTAATGTTCTTACTTTAGTTATTAAAATTAATCTGACTCAATTATGTTGTGTAGGCTTGCATTCAGTGGTCCTTTTTGATAATAGCAACAAGCATTAAGTACAGTTTTGTGATCTGTGACACTACACAGCTATTAACAACAAAAAGGAAAGGGTTGACAGGGTGTCCTTTTGACCCAAAATCCAAAACCCACTAGGAATCAATGTTAATGATACTCTAAAGATAATTCCATTCATTTACTGAACAAATATTTATTGTGTCTATCTATAAAACCACGCATAAGGGAGGAAAAACTAATCTTTACTGAGAATTACAACACATCCACAACTTTTAAGCTTTTGCTAAACTTTTCTTATTTAATCCTCCTGTCAGCAATTATTATTACAATTTACAGAAGAAAAGGTATAAATTTATCAAGATTAATTTGCTCAAGGTCAAACAAAAGATAAACACAGGTGCTTCACTCCCATGTTTCTGTGCCCTGCAACCCCAAATCTCTTCTTTTCATTGTGTCATATTCATAGTCACTGTGTCTTCCAAGAAACATAAAACATCGTTTTTTTCCTACTGTCACAGAGTTACAGACTTGTTGAAAGACACATGGGCAAAGGGTCATTCATTGTATAAATATGTTTGAGCCTCTATAATGAACAATGCTTTATAAATGTGGAGAAAACCACAATTCAATAAAAAAAAATGCACTATAGATCCTTTCCACTGGGAAATTTATGAATTAGGTTCCTTTTGTTCTTTTCTGAGCAAATGAAGTCACTTGGTTTTTTAAAAATCTACAGAATAAAATGTCTTCTTTATAATCTTTTGTAACAAAGTAAACCTTGAAGTTTTCCAGGAAGTCACCATTTTCTGACATTTGCACTTCCAAAAAGTGAACATTTTCTGATACCTGCAGTCTTAACCAGGGTATTGGATTTAACTTAAAACACATGAGTTATTCATGGAGAAGTAAGTGGAACCTAGTTCATGAATTTTACATTCTCTGCTGCATTAAAATAGGTAAGTTGGTTTGCATACATTACTTGGGAATTAGGCTTTTCATCATGTCCAAAATGAAAGTCCTAAATTACATACACATTAATCGGTATTTTTTAAAACCCAGAAACTATCTGCATTCTTCCTTTTTCTCTCCATTGTGCCTTCACCTCTATAATCCATTCTTTGTGTTCTCAATGTCTACCATATGTATCACAGTCACATGTGTCTTCATTGTCACACCCTCCATAATAATCTACCCCACCAAAACCTTATACTTGGCCAGAGCCAACAACACCCCACCAATCCCTCTGCTACCACCTCTATTCACTCCATCTCTGCACAGTAGCCAAAGCAAGTCTTTTTATTAAAAAATTTATTCAAAACTTGCCTGCTTTCACACTTAATAAAATTAGATTCATTGATTGGTTAATTTCCAGGCTCTTAAATTCCACTGGTCCTGAGATAAGTTAAAAATCTCTTATTTTCTAAGAACCCACAGAAACAAATGGCTCTTCTTCATCTACAAAGAACAGTTCAGTACACAGTAGGCATTTTTTCCAGCATTGGAGCAGGTAAATTAAATGACCAAGCTAGTATCATCTCTCCTTCAATCAGCATGTCATGCCCAGATCACTTTTATAATATTGCTTTACTTTATTTTACTTTTTGTATTTGTCAGTCTGGGCAAACCAATTATACAAGATATATATCTAATTATCTTTAGGGCTGAATTAGTCCTACTTACAGAAAGAGTTCTGACTAAAGAGAGGCTTCTGCTGGAATCTGGTTGCCATCGCTTCCTAACTTCTCATATTTATCATTATGTTTTTATACTTTAAACTAGGAACAATAAATATATATACTACAAAGGTGTTATTTGTGTTCAAAAGAATTAGATCCCTAAATAAGAACTTAAATTAGGAAATCAGCCAATGCTTTCTCCCTTTTTCATTCCTGACTTCATAACATATGCATAAAAACTAGACTTCTATATAGCTTAATAAAGGTCACTTTTTTTCCTAAATGGCAGTTAATTATTTAATTTTACCAACCAACAACACTTTTCTAAAGATAAAACTTGCTATAAAAATAATCATATCTTGAAATCTTTTTTTTTACATTTGCAGTTCTGAGATTTTTCCTATGAAAGTGCTGAGAACAGCATCATGGTATTCTTAGCTAAGGTATAAACACTCCTCTGTGAAATTGTTCTCATCTTACATTTTGACTCCACTGAGAGCTGGTACTGCTGCAGTAACAGGAGACTTCTTTGATTATTTTGAGATAGACTGAGATACAAGTATATGCTCTCCAGTAGGCTTTTTCCCCTTAGCTTGAATAAAAGCATTTTCATATCTCACGTTGGTTCCAGAGATAGAAAAATCTGTTACTCTTAGGGGAAAGGGAGGCAAGATATACTCCTTAAGGAAATGTTTTGAGAGCCTACTGTAATGCAGAGATCTAATTTGGAATATGAATTTCTTGGCACCAAGGAGATCAGTTAGAGCATCTTCAGGTCCATGCAGACTTCGCCGTGGAGCTTCCTGCAGCTCCTGCAGCTCTGCTCAGGAGTCCAGTGTGCCACCACCCAGTCATATTTTGATAACTCTTAGCAGGCACAGCAGTTCTTTACAATGTTGAACAACCAATTCACTTAGGAAGGCTAAATGTTCACAAATGGTGGGGTCAAAGTGCAAAGTGGTCACTTGTAATTACACTAGGAGGCATTAATCCACAGCACAATTGTGAGTCCACTGAGCTCTCTTCACTCTTTTGGAGAGACAGACACTGGCCTGATAACATCAGGTTTTCCACTCAGAATCCACCAGTTTTGCAGTCCTCTCATTAGAGAAAAGCAAATGATGTATCCACTTAAATAGACATTGACAAAAGACATTACATTTTCATTACATTTACATTACATTTATTACATTTTCAACACCACATGAATTTTTATTAGTGAATGGCTTGATAGCTATTTTGAATATTAGGAGTGCTCTGAATGCATTCTTACAAAGTTATAACAATGCCAGGAATTACGAAAGGTATAGAATTTAAAATATAATCATCAAAATAGAGTCAAAAGAGGGAGCAAAGGAATAATTTATTGACACATTTATCCATTTAATTTTTGTTTGTTTTGTTACTGGGGATCGAACTCGGGACCTTGCGCTTGCGAGGCAGGTAGAGGCACCAATGAGCTAAATCCCTGCCCCTGTCCATTTACTTTTTTATTTATCTTGTATAGTTTGACTAAATGTACAGAGTAAAGATGAAAGTGTCATCAGAAATGAAAACAAAGGTACAATAATTTGAGTAATATATTGATGCCTGGGCTGTCAAAACAAAAGAGAAAAAAGGGTTTACATAAAAGCTTGCACAGGTTGTGTTCTCTGATATGGCAAAGCTTACAAATGCTTCCGAAGAGAGAAAATTTTCCTGGCAGTAAAGACCGATATGACATTATCTCAAGGATAAGTCTTTTAATGAAGTATTAACATGTGGCAATAATGAATATGGACTTTGGAATATACTTCTGGAGTGCAAAAACTTCAATGTTACTTCAAGACTCAGTTTTCACATCTGTAAAATGGCAATAATAGCAACTTCTATCACATAGGGCTTTCATAAAGATTAAATGCAAATGGGGGCTGGGGATTTATCTCAGTGGTACTAGTGCCTGCCTGGCAAGTGCAAAGTCCTGAGTTTGATTCCTGTTACTGAAAAAAAAAAAGATTGAATGCAAATGAAATAAAATATAATACTAATTTTAAGAACAATGCAAAATAATGCAAATATGAGAAGCTTGACCTGGTACATAATAAGCACAATGTGATTGTACTGAATATTATTTTTTCTGTTATTCCTGGAAGGCTTATGAGGGACATGAATAATTTCTCACTGTGACCTTTTCTTGTCCTGTCCAAGGGGTTCTGAGTTTCAACTCTGTCCACATTTAGTTCTTCTGACTGTTAACATCATAGTGCCAGACAACATTCTCCTATTTGATTTACCAATGTATGCATCCTACCTTCAGCTTCTGTTCCCAGGCCTGCATCCTATTTTCATTCCTCCACACAGCAAGTCTGGAACTTCTGGGACTGAAGCTCTTGACCTCCAGCACTTCATCCTTCAATCAGACAGTGTCCTTTGACTCTTTGGTTAAGGATAATAAGTCGCATTGAAAAAAATTATCTTTATCCATCATACAACACTTGAAAATATAAGTTAATAGCAGTTTGCTTATACTGACCTCACAGAAATAGAAATAGCATAGTAGCAAGTCATTTTCTTGCAGAATATCTTCAATGCCTGCACTAGTAGTATTAAAAATGCCCTGCTTTCTGCGGATGTGATCTCAGAGAAGATTTCTGTGCGAAACAGTAGAAAAAATTGAATTCACTCAAATATTATTTAGCGCTACCTTTATAGGAAATAAACCATAGGCAGTTAGAGATTGTGGTATAGATTATTAGGTGTTATATGTTATTGATTGTGGAGGTGTCTATATGTTTGAACTGTCAAGTTTTTATGTGCAAGGTTTAATGTTGTGTGTTAAGTAGAAAAAATATCTTATGATGTTCTAATATTAACAATTTGTTGTAAGATACATGAAAAGTAAAATGGATCAATGAATGGGAAGATGAAAAGATAGAATGGATAGGTATGTGAAAAACAAATGCATCAAAATGTTGATTGTAGCATTTAGATGACAGGTAGATATATGTCCACCATAGGATTCTTTCAGTTTTTCTGCATGTTTCACAATTTTCATCCAGGTGGGGGGAAATACAAACTCTTGATTTCCTTTGCTCAACATTGAAAATGCATTCAAGTTATTTTTATGTATGTAGATCCACATTTTTTCCAGAAAAGAGATAGAACATTTATTTTAAAGAAAAAGTTCAGGCAAGGAGGGCTGCAATGCTGATGGCAGCCTAGGCAATTTCATGAGACCATGTTTCAAAATAAAAAATAAAGAGGGTTGGGGATGTACCTCAGTTGTTGAGCACTTCTGGATTCAATCTTCAGTACAAGAAAAAAAACTCTACCATGGCTCATCATAGGTTTCAATATCATTTTCCTCTACTATTAATTTCTTGGAATGATGAATTTCATCAAAATTTATACCTCTTCCAACTGCATGGGCAACCTGGACTGGAGTCATGGCTGGGAGGGGGGCGACGAATGCCCGCCACGCACCTGAAGGTACCGGCTCCTGGACGATCACACCAGCTGCAGCGGGAGTCCATGGCGCTCCTGCCACCACACACAGGTGCTCAGGCCTCAGTGTCCATTGGCCGCTGGGCTCAGCTCTGAGGCACAGCTACAACTTCTACTGTGATATTGAAGAAAACTTGTGAGAAGAGAAATCTTTGCCGTATTTCTGATCTCAGCAAGAAAGATTTGTGCCTCCCATCATGCACAGCAGCGATGGTATCCATCAGTGTCTTGTAGATGTTCTTTCAAGGGAAGCTACTGAGAATATCCATTAATGGAATGTTGCTCCAAGAATGATGCAGGCAGGGTCAGCTGAAGAAGCCACGATGCAACCAGACTCATGGTCCCTAATACTGAAGATATTTGAAGTCTTTATATTCTGAGATGGTTCCTAATGAAGTGATAATTGAACCAGGATGCTGATTTCTGTGACGACATCAGGGTCTGGGAGAGAGGGGAGGACAAGGAGCTGTGCTGCCTCCTCTTGGACATCAGAGAGACCCTGCGATGGAGATGTGGAAGCACACCAGCCCCATGCACAGGATCTTGCTATGTAGTTCGGGCTGGCCTTGAACACAGTATGTAGCTGAGGCTGACTTCAAATGCATATCCTCAGTCTCCCGGTGCTGGGATGACAAGCATTCTCCACCACATCTGGAAGCAGTTAACAATTTGCTGGCAACACGTGACCTGACACTCTCTTCCTGATAAACGCCACTGCTCCCAGCTGGCCATACAGTCATGAAGGGTAAACAAGTGGTGCTCCGAAGGGGACTGTCCTGTACAAGCTATCTTCTTCAGGTTCACCTCTTTGCAGATCCTGAAATCAAGATTTCAGTAGCTCAACATTGCTGGTATCAGGTTGACCCTCATGCAGAAGAAATTTGTTATACAACTTTCTAGAGTAGGCCCAGGGACACCGTAGCACATAAAATCCTCAGATGTACTTCACAGTGCAAAACAGAAAAAAACGGGAGGAGCAGAGCCCCCTCAGTGCCAAGGAGGTGAGCTGCGTGGGTGCCAGCAGCACCACTCTCCCCCCCACCCCGGTGGCTGCACTGAGACAGTATTGGGATCCTCAGCACAGAGGTGCAGGGGGTCATAAATGGCATTGTTCTGAGCTCCAGAAGATATAGCAGAAGTGAACAACAGAAAGAGGACCTCTCTCTGGCTCCTTGATGAAAAGGGAAGCCCATTGGAAAAGTGAAGGAAATCTTTGCAATAAAGGTACACCAGACCACTGTAGTTGCACACTGAATCAGGAAGGATAGTGCGTGACTGCAGTCCCAGCACTCTGGACAGCTGAGGTAAGAAGGTCACATGGTGGAGTCCAGCCTGACCAATTTGGTGAGTTAGGGAGACCCTTAGTGGGTATCTGAAGTAAAATGTCTGAGGATATAGTTCACTGAGGAAATGCAGAGTACAAGCCCCAGTAATCCAAAAGTGAAAAGCTAACAGATAGATGATAAATAGATAAAAATATTCATAGATACTTAGATAAAAATAACAAAATAAGTGGCCACTGATTTATTTAGTATGAGGAAAAAATGGCTGTCATAGGCGGAGACAGGGAGAGAGCCCCCACAGTCCCAGGCCTGATTCTCCCAACAACGCAGAGGGTTGTGGAAGAATCAGATAGAGACCGAAAGCGTAGAAGCAAAGTTGTACTTTTATTCAGCAAACATGCAAGAGTACAGCTGCCTTCTCGCAGAGAGACAGGCAAGGGTGCCCGAAACGGAGCCACCATTGCAGGGGGGCACAAGATGCTGGTTTTATAGAATTTGGGGCCTATCCTGCCTCTGGGCTGAGGGCTCCCCTACTTGATTGGTTAATGATTAACTTAACTCATTACTAGGGACAACAGGGAAGGGTCTTTTCCGGGGCCCTTTATGTCTTAGGGCCAAGGTTCTTTTTCCTTTTGATCTTAGCAAACCAAGCTTTGCAGGGTTCAGTGTGAAGAGGAGGTGCAACCTCAGCAGACTGTCAGCTTTTTATGGGTGGTTAAGCCTGTTCTGCCAGCTATCTGAACTCCTTTGGGTAGGGGCTCATCTCCCCCTGCTTAGGAGTCTCTATCCCTACAGGGCTATAGGCTTTTCTATCACATGGAGACTCAGGTTATGGAACCCCCAAGACATGAGCTGACTTCCTTGGCAACATCTCCAAAGAGAACTTGGAACCCTTGTTAATGGGTGTCACAATCTAGTAACAGCTGTCTCCCAAGCTCACTTGGCCAGAGACAGTCAACAGCGAACATGCTGAGCTGCTTCTCCACTTCAGAGGCTGCAGGCTCAGGACCCCAGGTAGAGAAAGTATCTGTGAAAGATTAAGAAGACAGCTGACTCCATCCAGATGCCGCAGGCCATGCTACAGCAGCTGCACAACTGTCACAGACACCCCAGGGATGGTCTCCCCAGGAGTGACCACCAGTGACCTACCAAAATCAAGGTACCCCAGTGAAGTCTGCCTAAGCCCAAATACCAATGGCACAGAAACTGGGAAGAGCATGGGGCAAGTATCACCAGGCACAGAAACACCCAGTAGCTCTGGGCAGGCCTCCCTGGAGCCAGGCACAGAAAACCTAGAGAGTCAAAGTCCAAGGGGGGAGACCAAAGTCACAGCCACCGGGCCCTGAGAGATACTGAGAAGCCTGGTGTACATCCATCCAGGTCTGGCCACCACTATTGGAAACAACTTCACAAAAAGCCTTGCAGAGTTCCTGCCAGTGTGGTCCCTGCAGGCAGCCAGGCTGCTCTCATTGTCTGAGCCCTGCCTGCCTATTTCCCTGGGCAGCCAACCATCTATGGTCCCTTATTCCCAGGCACCACCACCACCCACACTTCTACCTGATTGGCCCTGATTTTGGGAAGAGACATCATGACAAGATCTCTTGAGAATTCCATCCCGTTTGAGGGCCTGTGTGATAAAGATCAAGATGTGTGGTGTTTGGACAATAAACAGCTTTTCACCACACCCTGGGTAGAGAGTAGGAAGGAGACCCATATACTGTGTCACCTCAGTTGGAGTTAGATGAGGCCATTAGGCTTTCTGAACTAAAGAAGGATTCTGAGCTCTTAATTCATTTATCGCCTTGTATACCAGAACATCCTAAAGTGCCTTGCCCAGGAGAAGAGAAATCCATCAACCACAGAGCTGCAGGCTGCTGGAGAAAGCTGTATTGTGCGAATGGCCACACTTTTCAGGCCAAATGTTTCAGCAGGTGAGCTCACTGTGCTGTCTGGAAGACCGTGTAGGGGGACTTGGCCACCAGGTGTATAAGTGCACCAACTGCAAACTCTCAGTTCACAAGAAGTGCCACAAACTTGTTACAATTGAATGTGGGCAGCATTCTTTACCATCAGAGCCCACGACACCAGTCAATCCATCATCCATGGCTTCAGACGCTGCACACACAGAGATCCCACATAACCTTTCAACTCATGAGGCTTTAGAACAAGTTGATGAAGAGAATCAGGCAGGGAACACTGGGGAAGGTGGCAAAGCTTCATCTGGTCTAGGTCTTGAGGACTTTGATTTGCTCTGAGTGATTGGCAGAGGAAGTTATGGGAAAGTACTGTTAGTCCAACTGAAAGAATCAAATCATATGTATGCAATGAAAGCAGTGAAAAAAGAGCATGTCAATGTTGTTCAGATACAGAGAGAGAAGTGCATTCTAGAGCAGGCATCCAATTGTCCTTTTCTAGTTGGACTTCATGCTTGCTTCCAGACAGAAAGTGGACTGTTCCTTGTTCTAGACTATGTCAGTGGGGGGGATCTCCTGTTTCATGTGCAACAACAAAGACGGCTTCCTGAAGAACATGCCAGATTTTACTCTGCAGAAATCAGTTTAGCAGTCAGATACCTTCATCAGCAAGGAATACTTTACAGAATTTTAAAATTGGAAAATGTATTACTGGACTCAGAAGGGCACATTAAACTCATCAATTTTTGCTTGTGTAAGGAAGGCTTACAGCCAGGAGACATGACCCGCACTTTCTGTGGCACTCCTCATTTAGTGGCTCCAGAACTTATAAGAAGGGAAGATTACAGTTTCAGTGTGGACTGGTGGAATCTTGGAGTCGTGATCTATATCATGATGATCGGAGAGTCTCCATTCGATCTTGATGAGAGCTCTCATAACCCTCATGAAAACTCAATCAAGCATGTCTTGCAAGTAATTTTGGAAAGAGACATTGTGTCATACCTCGTTTTCTGTCTGTACAAGCTGCAAGTGCTCTACAGAGTTTTCTGAACAAGGACCCAAAAGAACAACTGGGTTGTCACAGGGGCTTTGCTGATGTTCAGGAGCATCCATTCTTTCAAAATGTGGACTGGGACATGATGGAGCAAAAGCAGGTGGTCCCTCCCTTTAAACCAAATATCTCTGAGGGATTCAGTTCAGACAACTTTGATCCTGAATTTACTAATGAACCTGTCCAGCTCACCCGATGATAATGACATCGTGAGGGAGCTTGATGGATATGAATTTGCAGGTTTTGAGTATATCAATTTTTTTATGATGTATGAAGAAGAAGGGGTCTGATCTCCATTTTTCAACTATGCATTTTGCTTATGTTGCCATTTAATGCTTGGAAAAACTTGTTGCCAGGCTAGATAGAATTAAGCATTTCAGAAATGTCTGGAAGCTAATTTTAATTTATTGTTTTGAAGCTATATTTAGATGTAATACTTGATTCTTACAGTCTATAGTAGAGAATATGGAATTTTTTGTTCATAGATTAGATTTTTATAAACTGATTTAAAAAGCAATGAGGCAATCACTTGTTAACCACACTTGTATATACATTCCATTTGTTGAGTGGGACATAATGCCTAATATTTTTTCTTTTTACTTATGATACAAGAAAACAATTTGTCTTTTCAGTAAAATATCTTACCTATGCTAGTTTCTCTCCAACCATACTTTTGAAACTGACCACCTTTTAGGGTCAGTTTATGTAGTCGTCAGGAAAATCCAAAAAATAAAAACAATTGTGAATAAAGACACATATACTTGTATCTTTTTTGTATGAAGAAAATACAATGTGTGACTGCAAGCTTTGGAAGGGTAATGGTTCTCATGAAATGGGGCATCTGAAAGGGATTGAAGGATATTTTGTTGAATGTTTATAAATTTTGAATTGTTCTAAATTTAGAACTGGATCATTAACTAAAATTAAATTAAACTAAGATTGTACCATTATAACTTATTTACATTTAGATGATGATGGTTACCTTTCACATCCTTGACATAAAAATGATACTAAAACAGAAGGATGATATATAGCATCCTAATTTTGGTTAATGATCTGGTTTTGAATTCAGAATGATTTGGGATTTGTAAACATTTGATAGATTATCTTTTGGTCTTTTTCAGATGCCCCATTTCATGAGAGGTATTACTTTTCCGAGGCTTATAGTCCTGTATTGTGTTTTCTTCATATAATTTAGTTTGAAACTAATGAAAACATCAAAGGAAAATATTTATAGACATTCATGTGTTCATTTCCGAGGCATGTATGTTTCTCTTAATGCCTGGAACTTGTTTCAAAACAAAAAGCAGGGCCAGGGATTTAGCTCAGTGATGCCGCTGCCTGCCTCGCAAGTGCAAGGTCCTGAGTTAGATCCCCAATACTGCAAAAAAAAAAAAAAAAAAAAAGCAATATTCATAATATAAACTTATAGAGAATTCTAACATGTCAGAAATATGTTTAGGATCTTGCTTTTAAGTGTTGCTCTTTTCTGTAGGACATTTAAGAATGTAGAATAATCACCCAGGGTGTTTCTTTACCATGTTTATTACTGAGCCTACATTAGAATTCTTTTGGGCTTTTCAACCTCATTTTGAGAAACACTTTCTTCAAGGTATTCTTTCGTCCTCCAGTTAAATAGTAGAAAGTATGTTCATGGTATAATATTTGAAGATGTTACAAGCAGAAATTTACAACTTTATGAACATTTTTGAACAAATGTTACATGAATGACTTCATTAGATACCTTCCTTGTTCCCCTCAACAAAATCTTATCAGTTTTCTGCCAATGATATCCAAATGACGAGCATATTTCTTTGTTGAGGTTTTCAACATTATTCAGGGTGGTCTTTTGCTTTTCAATTTTTTAAGTAATAAGATTAACTGTATATTTTATAGAGAACTGCATTACAAATATGTTTTCAACTATTTTTGTAGTATTTAAGTGTTGTGTCAGGTTTTTTAATGTCATATAAAAATTATCTCAAAATACTCTTTAGGGGGATAAGTCAGTTTATAGTCAGAATGGCTGACATTGTGGTGTTCTAAAAAAATTATTTTGCATAATCCTATAGTCAGATCATTTTATGCATATGTAGCTTGGGTTAAATTTCAAGTACTGTGTTCAGCACTGATATATTTACTGTATACATTTGTTTTGTTTTGATTTTTGTCGTGTAGAACACTGACTTGGTGATCATAATATAATCTGTGTTGTGTTCTTTTTTCATGTTACAGTCTTTAAATAAAACATTTAATATAAATTCAAAACAAAAAAAACAAATCCTTAACTTATATTTTGACCTTAATATGTAGCAAGTACAGAAATTTGGAAACTTTTGATCATTATAAGGTCCATATTTTACCATGTATGAAATTTTGATGTAATGTAATTATCATTATATTAAAAAACAGTAATGTGTCAGTCAAAAAAATTTTATACCTCTTTTCGTCTGAAAACTGCATGTATTGCTCTGTAAATGAATCTTTCTCTAGTTTGTAATTAAAATGTGAAATTCACAATCCTACTGAACTTTTTGTTGGCTTCTTTACTTCTGTTTTTGAGTAAAGTACTAGTGCAGTGTCTCTTTTTTGTGTGCAAATACATGGTTTTGTGTATGTGAGTATTAGATTGAGTCTCAAACACTAGTGTGAACAGAGCCCCTATGGAGTTTGTTAAAAATGCAGGTTCTAGGGTCCCACCTAGCCCTAGAAACAACTCAAACAGCTCATTAGCCAGACATTCTGAGTCCACCAACAAGCCCATTGCATAAAATGGTATCCCTACAAGTGAACTTTTAGCAAGTGTTGCTCTGATCATTTCATAAGGGCAACATCTGTCCTGCCTTTGGCTTGATGTTTCATTGAAATTTTATGAAAAGGGTGATTTGATGTCTGATTTGAGCTCTCTTAGAAATTAGTGTTTTAAAGAGATTTGCTTGAGGGGTTACCACCTAAGAATTACCAATAGCTTCATTTTCACAGTGAGCTGACATTTCAAGTCTTGCCACAGGAGAGAAAACAAAGCCAGCCATCATGTTTTTTAGAGTCCATGATCTGGAGGACCTAACTCCTGAGTTACTGTGTTTTAACACTGAGAAACCAGGACAGTCTAAGTTCCTTGAGGACAGGATGGAGTCCTTGCTGATACAGGCAGTAGCCTTGATGTCTACTGCTTTTAATTAATACTGTGCTTGTTGGAAGAGAAACATGTGCCTCCCTTCAGTGTTACTTATTCCCCCATTCAGTTACTGCTTTTTCCTGTCTAATACTCATGGTATTTATATCCAACAGGAGGTTTTAGTGAGAACTAAAATTAGCTGGACAAAAAATTCACACCATTTAGTTTCCCAAAGGAAATAAAGTAATGATAACACAATAAAGGCATCTCCCACTGCCAACACAAAGCCCATGAAGTGGGAAGACCTTTTACATTTTAGGGCATGAGATCTGGCTATGTGACTATCAGGCACTTCTTAATATACAGTTAAACTTCCTTCACCTTGAGGCAAAGGACCCAGGGTTAGAAAGTCAGGAATTACTGTATGTGTCAAGGAAAAATCTGCTTCAAAGATATCTTATTTGTGGTGAATAGTCACCAGAGAATCATGATATGTAGTCGCCTAATGGTGAGAAATCTTAGTATGGCAAATTAATTATCATCACAAACTTTTGGACACACCTATAGGTATAATATGATCTAGGCTCTGCTAGTCTTGAGCGTGGGCAGACAGTGTTAGGCTACTTTGTCAATAGAAAGTGATGGTGTGCTAGATTTGGGGCCCAGGCCACAGGGACACATTCCACAGTCTTCTTTGGAATGCCTTTGGAACATGGAGCCACAAAATTACTCAAATGCTGCTCTGCTGTGAAAAAGCCCATGGTAGCAAGACCAAAGTTCAGGCAGGAAGGGGAGAAAGTGGGTGACCAAGTCCCTGTTGCTCCATCTTCAGCCAGGTGAGCCAACTTGGTAGAAGCAAGTTTGAGAAGAATTTGTTTCACAGTAGATAAACTTAACCAATAAGAAAAAGCCATGAGCCACTACACTGAAGGTTCCCATGGCTCAACCTGTGAGGAAGGTATGGTCCCCCAATGGAGCTTCCTAGCCCCAAGGAAGTCACCCAGGCCTGAGTGAAAAGTAGTAGTGGTATGGACTATGTCCTAAGTGTCCCTGTTTAATCTTTAGAAAGGGAAAGCAACCTTAAAGGACAATTGTCACTACACTGCCTAAATGAAGGGGAGCCTGAAATAATTTTAGTTTAAACAACAGCATCTTGCATCTAAAGGTGAGCAGTTCTTACTGGTTAGAAATGGATTCACCCATCCCTATCACTACACCGAAGGATGAACTTGGGAAAACCACTGAGACCTTCCATTCTTCTTCCATAAAATGGAGAAAACTTCTCACCCATGGAGACTTACTCTAGGATCAATGAACTAATGGACAAGAAAATACTTTGAGGGGTGGGGATTTAGCTCAGTGGTTCTGGCACCTGCCTCACAAGCGCAAGGTCCCAATTTTGATCCCTGGTACCAAAAGAAAATACTTTGAAAAGTATAAGTAATATGTGTATGAAATAATCAAAATTACAATCAAAATTATGATAGCCATCCAATCATTTTATTGTATACTCAAATGTGTTGAAACAAAAAAAGGTAATCTCTTTGTTTCCTGGGTATGTGTTTATGCACACATGCATATGTACATGAACACACACATGCACACTCACACATGCACACGTACTTCAGGCACAGGTAGATTATTTACTTTTCCAAGAGTCACAGACCAGTAAGGTATAGCTGGGTTTAATGCCCACTATGTGTAACCCACAAACCTACTTTTACATGAGTAAACTAATAATAATAGTAATGGAGAATGTTGAAAAGTTCACTTTACACCTTGGAACTTTTGTTTTTTAGATTTCTTTCTCCTATAGTAAGGCCGAATTCAGGTATTTCAGTGGACCACATATCACCATGGCAACTGATCCAACCCAAGGCTAGCT
Organism: Heterocephalus glaber; assembly: GCF_053883595.1. Classification (NCBI taxonomy): domain Eukaryota; kingdom Metazoa; phylum Chordata; class Mammalia; order Rodentia; family Bathyergidae; genus Heterocephalus; species Heterocephalus glaber. The sequence goes on from NW_028258463.1 coordinate 4,944,332, forward strand.
CCGCCTTAACCAGTTCCAAATTACCTCTGTGGCCACAGGGTGCTCCAGGGCTTTCTGGCCTTGTGAATTAAACAGAGAGCCAGTCAGCAATGAGTAAACAAATTTGCACTAAACGTCTGGACTCATCAACTTATAATGTGCAGATCTGGATTTCTGGGTTCAGCCAAATGCAAGGAAAGCCTGACAGGGAGAGAACTAAATATTGCACAAGACACGAGGGTTGGAAATAGAACATAAAGCTCAGCATCCTGTTAAATAAGACATGAATCTGCTATTTTCCTTTTTCTTCCTCCTTAGACTCCCTATCAACATAGAGTTCTGGCTGTGGTTTGCATGTGTGAATCACAAACAGTTTAACCCTTATCATGGGGAAGCATGTTTTATGGGTACCCAAGGGCACCATGGAAATTCAGTCATGTGATTCAAAGAAAGCCCTTCTCCGTTAAGCCTGCAGTGTAGAATGACAGAATGTAAACTAATAAATCTGTTTGCAAAATGTGATCTTTCAATACCTTAAGGTAGTGGATCAACTGAACAGCCTATGTTTGTCTACTGAGCATGTGTTAAAAGTGCACATTTTGAAGATTTTCTCTACTCCCAATTGGATTTTTAAGTCTGGGACACACACGAGTTGAACATTTTGGGTGAGTTTGGTTGGGTAAGTTTGAAGGTAGGTACTGAGCAGAGCGATAGAGTGACACCTAATCAGGAGAAAACTAAGGGGTCATCTTGGCATGAGTGAGGCCATGATGGAAGATTTCATGATGTGACTCCTTTCCCCTGGCCTCCAAAGTTTTCAGTAAATTATGATCATCACACTTAATGTTTCATGTCAAGGGAGTTTTATAAAACTGATGGAAGGTTACATTTCTGAGCTGGTGTGAAGCAATACAACAGAACATGAGTCAGTACTGGAGAGGGATGTAGGTATACCCACTGGAGTGGGAGGCCACAGGGATCACATATTTGTCAGGGTTCTCCAGAGATATGGAACCCATAAAATACAGCAGTAGATATAGATATAAATGTAGATATAAGAAACTGGATTTGTTAGGGGAATTAGTTCACATGGTTATGGAGGCTGAGAAGTTCCACAACATTCTTTCTGCAAGCAGTCTGCTTTTTTTTGGTAGCTGGAATTGAACTCGGGACTTCGTGCTTGTGAGGCAGACAGCAGAACCACTGAACTAAATCCCTGGGCCCAATCAGTCCACTTATTTACATGATGATCTTTTATGGAAACCCTCTCACAGACATGACCAGAAAAGATGCTTTGTCAGCTCTCTAGGAATCACTTAAGCCAGTCAGGTTGACACTTAAAATTTAACCTCACAGCACACAAGAGCAAATCCTTTTAACAGCTGTTGCCAATACAGGCAAGGTCTTTATTCTTCTACAAGGTGTGGAGTCCGTAATTATAGTCCATATTAACTAGATCTGTTAGGAACAAGAAGTTCATATACAACACTTGAGTTTCCCCACTCATCCATCTTTTTAGTCCTTGGCTCATTCATTCAACACTTACTGCTAGACAAACTGAGTAGAGAAATAAATGTCTAAGCCCAAAGCTGCTCGTGTTTGTTTGCATTAAAATTGTCTGGTGATTGATTCTAAATATTTCTTCACTTCTCTCAATAATCTGATTTATAAGTCCTGGCTAGGGTACATGAAATTTGATGTGTGTTGTCTGTGGATTGCATGTTGAAAGAATGCAAACCTGATTTTTCACTCTAGAAACTAGCAGCACAGTCGGCAATGCAGATTCATAAACAAAGATGACCATGGTAAGTACTTGGTGGCTGAATACAGGCAGAAACAAAGGAAAGACTGCTTTTTTCTTCTTATTGAAGGACTGAATGGGAGAGATGACTCTAAGGGTGAGATAGAAAACTGACTAGGAGTTGTTGAAGAGGTGTGGGAAAAAATTTCTAAAGAGGAAGATCAAAAGGCAGGTATGGTCTGAAGAGTTGATACAGAGAACTGAAAGTGGTTAAGAGTAGTTGAGTGAAGTGAGATGTGCACACAAGAAAGACTTTGGAAGGTCTTGCAGCCATCCAAAAAGTCGTACAAAGGGAGGGAGTGTTGGTAGAATTCACCAAAAGGAGATGCCATTGAAGTTACCAGGAGGATAAAATAAACCAGCTTTTATAAGTGGAGCCTTAATACAGCTATAGAGTAAGAATCTGATGCTAAATTATGGTTGACTTCTAGGCAAGAGTCTAGGAAAGCTGATATTGGCAGAATCTCATAGTCATGAGAAGTAATCCCAGGAGAAAAACATGAATTTCAGGGTAACAGCGAAGAGAGGAGTAAAAGAGCACCCCTCAATTAAGGCTCCCCAAAGTAGAATCTGTTTCTTCTGGTACATCAATATCATCTGGAGTAAGGAGAAGTGAGATTCAGGGATGTCTTAGATGGACCACCATGTTACTCTAATAGTCATCAGTCTTATCAAAGGACTCTTCAGTCCTTCCAGGCTCCTCCAAGCTTTTGTCTGTCTCTTTCTCAAAGTTTGAGTTTTGACATCGAAAGAATAAAATCTCTAAAGGAGACTAGAGGGTCTTTTATCTTGTTTTGACTCCTTCTATCCTCTGTGCCTGCACTATTCTATATGTTTGTAACCACAGCTTTGGCACATCCTGAATTTCAATCTACAGATTTGCACATTGAATTCAGTACTTACATATTACCTCAGAAGTTACAAATCCCATAGTAATTTTTAGTCCAAATCCAATGTTAAATTGTGACTAGACCTGTCCAATTGAGAAATGCCCATCTTTGGATAAAATTAGGTATTTCAGTTATTTAGTTCAAAGAGGAGAATCAGAGATGAATATGGTCATATTCCATTTTTATTTTTTATTAATTTGTTCAGGGTCAGTTTGTTAGAATTGGCCTATTTGGCTTGATCTCTAAAATAGCCAGCTTGTACTGTCATGTTAAGAAAATCCTATGTATGTATAGGAATTTCTATCAAAAGGTGGATAATCTGATATGCTTTATTTTGATACCTCTATCATTTTGAACAAAGGTGTGAAATATCAACCCTAGTGAACAAACATAAACTCATCAAATTATTGAATAAAACATATTAAATGCATGAACATAAATGTTTGCATCATCTTAAATAATATAAACAAACAACAAATTGTTATCACTCATTTGAAAGCAAGATTTTGGTTTTGCAAAACACTTGGAAATTATCTATTTGATTACAGTTATATCAAGCAATACAGATTTAGGATTTAAATCTAAGTCACAAAGCCTTATATTCTATCTTTCTTAAATACAAACTCTTTAATAATTATTATTATACTTAGAAGTATGAATTTTTCTTTATCACCTAGGGATCTTACGACTCTTGCCCAAATTAATTTTCACAAAAACTAAGAAGCAAAGCCAGGCTTCAAATCCAAGCTAATATGCTATCCTAATATGCATAGTTCTGGTCCTTTCATTGTCCTTCCTTAACTGTCCAACTATAATGAATTCCCCTTTGACACTCCTGAATATGAATTGAATGGAAACTGAACATTGAGACTGAACAGTGAGGAGCACAAGACTTTTGTCCTAAAATTTGTCTTCCAACTCTTAGTAATGCAGACTCTTCCTCCCTGTACTTGTCTACACAGACTCCATTGTCCCAGGATTATTATAAGAGTGTTGTATTCTGCTATCCAGAAGAGGCATAGACCTTTGGGTGTTTTTAGCAACTGGGCAGCTCGAGCGATCAACAAGGTATACAATGATCCACTGGTCTTTTCTGTAGATTGTAAAATGTAAAGTAGTTAATATAAATATAGGGAAAACATCCAAATCATGTTTTCTTGAAACCCAAGTTATAGATGAGAAGAGCAGCAATGGATGATAACAAGCTATACCATCACCCTTGTGGCAAAATTGGTCATCCCAACAGTTCAACCACAAAATTGAACAGGGGTAGGCCCTGCCAGGTTGTTGGTAGACTAGCATATTCTTTAGGATGACTCCATTCACTATATAATAAATGCTTTTGTAAACAAGAAAAACTGACTGTATTCTTCACAAATCAAGTCTAACATTTAGTAAGACATGTCATTTCTTTCCCCTAGACCTCATTTACTAATCTCTAAAATAGATCCACTAAACCAACTGACTCCTAGTACCTTTTTCCAATTCTTAACTTTCTAGAGTTCTAAATAGAAGAAACATCTGGTACAATGTGTTTGTTCAAGAGTCATTTTGTTGAGAAAGCAGAGACAGTTCCTGGGGCATCACAAGTTTTCTCCCTTCATCGATTCCTATAGGAATGCCAGCAGGGTGCCATTCAAGACAGTACTGCGATTGATTCTTTTATCATGAAATAAAATGAAAAGACACAGTTCCATTTCAAAAAGTGTATAACTGTGATTCAAGTAATTGGGAAGCAAGAAGGAAGTTACAATTTCAAACACACAGAAGCTCCTTCAAATTACATTAGCCACCTACTCCTCTGCCCTCGAGGGTAAGTGGACGAGGTAACTGTGTGTTGAAAAACCTGCAGGTGAGATTGTTTCATCAACAAGTCGGGAAATCAGTTGTATAGAGTGGTAACATCTTGGGTAGGACTGAGCTGCCTGACAGGAAAAATGAGCTAGGAGAAGTTGAAGAAAGCAGAGAGAGAATGAGTCAGAGGAGAAAGCAACTTTTACTGACTGTCCTAAGAGGAGTTCCCCATGATTTGAATAAGTAGTCTACTCAGGGTGTCTCTGTTTTCAGTAATACCAGGTTTATGTAAGTGGCTCAAGTTAATCCTCCAAACTTGTTTTGCCTAGATTGTTCTTTCTGTGTGTATTTCTTGTAGGTGCACATTTTTTACTCTTTTATCCAGCATTTTATGAGGTGATCAAACATATGGGAACATATAATAGGTCTTATTGTTAATCCATTGAGTCACACTATGCCTTTTGTCTAGGAAAGAAAGGAAACGGATCAGGTTTTGAGCTCAGCTTGGGCAACTTAGCAACTTAACCAAACTCTGTCTCACAATAAAAAAAAATACTGGAACTGTAGCTCAGGGTGAAGGTCCTTAATTCAGTCTCCAGTACTGAAAGAAAGAAAGAAAAAAAGAAAGAGAAAGAAAGAAAAAAAGAAAGAAAGAAAGAAAGAAAGAAAGAAAGAAAGAAAGAGAAAGAGAGAGAGAAGGCAATTATTGGTAATGAAGCTCTTATTACATCTATTTTGTCACTTGTTTTGTTTTTAAGTCTTTTTAATTTTAGTAACTTTCTTACTTTCTTTTTTTTCCCATTGTTTATTGGTACATTTTAGGTATAAAATACAATTGCATTCATCATTGGGATCTTGTACCTTTACATGATGCATCTTGGTTCTTATTTTTTCCCCATTCCCCTGCCCTCCCTTCATCCCCTCCACCCTTCCCTATTTGCAAAGACTTTATTTCCATTTTTTTCTTTTCTCATATTTTTTTCTTTTCCCTTCTTTCCTTTCCCCTACCCCTCTCACTTCCCCTTCTTACTTTCTTATAGTCTTGCATTGTGACTAAGTGATTTGCTCAATGTTATGCTTTATTCCTTGTTTATTATTTTTTGTTTTCGATTATAGATGTTTGTTTCATGGTTACCATGAGCCCTACAGAAGCAATGTTTTGATTATACAAACTTTTTGAAATGATGGAAATTCAACATGATAATAAAAATAAGAAAGGAAACAAGAAATATGCTTTAAAAAAAACCTTTGTTCTTGCTCTCTATTTTTCACATTTTGAATTTTTCATGTCCCATTTTACCTTTCTATATTGTGTATCTCTTAATATATTAGGGAAGTTTTTATTTTACTTGTTTTATTTTTTAGACTTTACATTTAAAATGTGATTTATGCACTACGTTTACAATGTTAGAGCATTCTGAATTTTTCTACGTACTTATATTACCAATGAGTTTTACATTTTTCAGTATTTGCCTCTTACTCGTCAATGTCGCTTTCATTTTAAAGAAGTCTCATTAGCATTTGTTGTAGGACAGGTCGAGTGGAGACATATCTCTCAGATTTTATTTGTCTGGGAATATCTGTCTTTCCTTCATTTCTAAAGGATAGCTTTGCCGGATATAGTTATCTCAGTTGGGAGTTTTGTTTGGTTTAGTTTTTTTCCCTGTTATGTATTGTGAAAATCTCATGATGCACTTTCCTGACCTGTTAGACTTTTACTGAGAAGTCTGCTGTCAGAAAAATTGGAGCACTCTTAAATGTTATTTGTTTCTTTGCTCTTGCATATTTAAGAATCTTCTCTTGATCTCTCACCTTTAAGAGCTTGGTAAACATTAAGTCTTGTTTAGAATTGGTTGAATTAAACCTGAACAATTATCTTTTACCTTTCAGTACCTGGATATAAGTTTCTGTTACTACATCTTTGAAGAAAAATTTGTATTCCTTTGGCATTTCTATGTCCTTCTTGAACCATAAATGGCCTTTTAAAATACTGTCTCAAAAATATTCTTTATTCTACTTTGTTTTTGTCTCCTCAAATTATGTGTTTTCAAGTAATTTGTATTTGATTTCACTAATTCTGTCTTCTGTTTGATCTATCCTATTATTGATACAATACATCTATAATATTTCTAACTTTGCTTACTCACCTGAAAGATTTTTATTTCTTCTTTTAATTCCTTCCATTTTTAGGTTAAGTTTCTATGTTACAGTATTGCTTTTCTATATTTTTTGAAGCTCACTGAGTTGTTTTCAATGCCATTTAAAGTTTCCTGGACCAGGGATTTAGCTCAGTGGCACCACACCTGCCTCGCAAGTGTAAGGTCCTGAGTTTGATCCCTGGTACAAAAAAAAAAAAAAAAAAATTACTGAGAGGTTGTCCACATTACTTACTATCTACTCCACTTCTGTTATCTTATCTTGACCATTAGGTGATGTGATGATTTCTTTAAAGTACTTCATGCTTACAATGTGTGGCATTGCTGGACATTGAAGAATTAGGTATATATTCCAATCTTCATATTTGGAATTTCCAGAAATACAAACAAGCTGATTATTTTGAGTTTATAGTCACTTCTGCTATTTGACCACAAGGTGATACCATGCATCAAGTTTTGCCCCAAATCCACTTTGGGTCTGTTGTCACTGTTTCAGTACTAGATGGCAATCTAAGTCCAGATGTGTACCAAATTCATAGTTGGTATTTTAAGAATGAACCAGTGAGGTGCATCAAAGGGATACAAAATGGCATTCCATCTCTCCATCCCTCTCCCTAAGGGTAGGCTAGAACCAGATGTTTCATGATGCAGCACTGTGGATTCTGTCTGACCTGGGGTAGAATCAACGTGGAGGGACCAGCAGACTTCTACAGCTGCCTGCAATCTCTGGTGTTATAAAGTTGCATCGTCCTCTGAGCTCTCAGGCTGCCAAGACTGATATAGCACTCCAATGTCATCAAGGCCCACCTTCTGCTGAAGTGGATGTGTGGCCTGATACTACTGCAATCAGCCACAGGTAATGCTGGCTGAAGGAAGAAATCATGTGTATGCTTGGCACTGGGGCTATTCCAACAACTTTATCCATGGACACTGGACTGGGAATGGGTCTCTTAGGATCTGCCCAGTGTTAGGTTTCACCAACTCAACACTGAGTTCCATGGCAAAGTTCTGGGCTATCTATCTGGTCCTACCTCCAGTGAATGGATTATTGCTTCACCCTATGCTCCAAGGTTGGGATAGGATTAATGAAACAATCTGTTGGCCACCAAGACTGATGCTAAGATGGATTATAGCTATGTCTCATAGGTACAAAGACTTTCAGCCTCAGGGGAGTACTTTGTTTCATGTAACAGCTAGCAATGATGCTAGCTGAAACATAAATTCATCTCTCTGGGATACAGGTCTCTGCCTAGGCTTGGCACAGGTTCATAGGCTTTATCTGGCCTATGGACAGTTGTATCACATATGGTTGGGAGATGGATGGTAGAGACAGTACTCTGGTCACCAAAGTTTTACTAAGTCATAGCTAAGTCATAGCTGCAAGGCCCACTGCATTTAGGGGGAAGTTTAAGGCTAGTAATGGTGCAAGCAGATATTCAAGTTTGCCCCACCAGTGCACAAGTATCCATCTGATGCTTGGGCAGGTCTGGAGCCTCCATCTCTGACTCTGGTCAGAGTTTTGGGCCTTGGATTTCTGCCTGGTATTGGGTTTCCTCATGGTAGCCCCAGCACTGAGGTCTAAGACAAGCTCTTACACTAGATTTCATGCCCTCCTCCTCACCAAGTAGAGTCTTGGTTCCCATTCTGGTGCCCAAGGTCAGAGGAGGGGTGGTGGAGACAGTCTCTTTGTCACCTAGCTATAACAGTTCCAGCAGCTCGATCTTGCATACTGGCTTGGGGGAAGGACTGTGGGGCTCTACCTGACATTAGGTTTCTCTGTGTTGGACCTGGTACTGGATTTCAAATCCAAGCCTCAATTTAACTGCCCCAATCAGGAGATATCTGTTTTCACTTTGCTTGGAGCCAGAAACTCTTTCTTTCCTACCTTTTTCAATCTGTTCTTTTTATCATGTTAAAACCAGGCACTATGGGCTCTCACCTGGCTTCCTTAGCACTTGTGAATGTAGTTTGTTGTGTGCATAGCTGTTCAAATTGATGTGACTCTAGAGAGACAATCACTGTAGTATCTTATTCACCTGCCATCTTGCTCTCCTCTTTTAGTTGCTTTCTCTGTAAAGCAAGGAAATCCAGGGTACTCTCCTTGCTACATTTTCATGACAATGAGATGAAACAACACTTGTAAGTTGCACATTGTCTGACCCAGACTGACCAGAAATTAAACATCATCAGAAATTAAAAATCTACCATGTGCTCTTAGTTGTACTCTACTCATAAGTCTTACTCTTCTACTGGATTGAGCAAGTCTTTTTCTCAGAATCATACAATAAATAAATAATAGCTGTCTTATTCCAAAGCCTGCAAGAATTCTATTGCATCCTTTTCCAATAAATAAGACACTATTAACAAAAGCAACTAGAAAAAATTTAAAAAATGTGATCATATAACAAAACCTAAGCTACTGAGACAAAATAAAGACCATTGATTTGAAGTATTAAGATTTTAGTAAGGTGATTTTTTTCCTCTACAACTAAACTGGAAAAGTGATTAAATGATTCACATACTTGGTCTCCATTTAGTCTGTAACACACATATTTTTAAAATTTTAATAGACTAAGGAAAAATGAGAAAAACAAAGAAAATATGCAGAAATCAAATGGTGAAATTTAATGTAAAAAACTAGATATGAAAAATAGAAAATGGAAAGATTCTTAAGATAAAACAAAGTTTCTAAGTCTTGAAATCCAATATAAAAAAATAAAGCATAATCATAAAAATTTCAAAAACAGGACTATTTAAAATTTAACAGAAAACCACATGCTTATTTTGATTAATAAGATTATCAAAACTGGATAATACAGCTACACTTACCAATGATTGTACAACAATGAATTCCAAATGGCATCACATGTGCAAATGAGCTCTGGACCACATTTGAGGCTTGCTTAAAGAGTTTGTTATAATTAATGTCACTGCACTGAATGTCAAAGGAATTAATAATGATTAGCCTCTGATTATAAAGAGCTGCCTATCATGGTTATTATGTTAACATTCAAAACAACTCGCTTTATTAAAGCATTTGTTTTTAAATTGTCAACAGCAACCTGAAAATCAATGTCACATTTTTCAGTATCAAAAATCTCATATAGGTCGTTGGTTTTCTCATTGGAGCTATGTTACACAATTATATTATTCAGGCAGATGACCAATTTGAAAAGGGAAGATAACTAAAACTTCCTAAATAAGATTTGAATGTCACCTATTACCCTTTTTTGGTTATAACTATGTTTGGGTTATAACAAAATAAATTGGAAGCCACTTTTGCTATTTGAACTGTAGAGTGACTCACTAATTATAGTGTAATCTAGGACTAAAAGATATAAACTTAAGAAAAAAATCTAGTAAATCAGTCTTTGAGTAAATGCCACAGTATCTTTCCAAATCTACACAACTGATAGGCAGGAAAATTAAAATCACAAAATCCTTGAGTATTCACTAATTTGAGAATTTTCATATGCTTGAAATTCCTGAAAAAATTGCCTTGCAAAGTAGTTGAATATTTGAAGATTTATAATTATTATTAGTATTATGAACTTGAAGAAGAAAATGAAAGTTGATTCAAAGACAAAAGACCCATTGATAAGATTGAATGATTATCAAATGCCAGAGAACAAAATCTCTGGAATTTTAGAAAGATAGATTTAGGCAGTGTATAAAAAGGAAGAACATTTCTCCACATATGCAGTCCACTCACCATCAAATGATAGTTTTCTTCTTTCTTTTAACACAAAAAGATGCATGTGAAATGTACATCGGATTTAGCATGTACGGTAAACACTTCAGTCTTTATCAAGTTCTTAAAAGAGAAATAATAGAAGCAGAGCTTTGAAGCTAAAATACAATATGATTTGAGATAGGGAAGCAGGAAAACTACCAAAAGATGCTCACTTGAACTGGTCATGAAAAGAACTTTTCATGTAATAAGTAACTATATGCTTGCTGTGAAAAAAGCCCTTTATCATCACTTCATTTTTTGTCATTAAAAAACTTCTTCTATCTCAGGGAATATTTGCTGTTTTGACACTATTCACATATCACCCATGAAATGTATAGTAAGACTGGTTCCAAAAAAGATTTTGCCAACAAAACCTATATTTGGTAAAGAAACAAGCCATGACAAGCTTCTAGCCACTGTTAAGCAAACCTTCCTCTTTCATGCTACTATTCCTTTGCTGGTGTTAGTTCTAATTTCAAAAATGTTTGGGATATTAGAATGAAAATCTAGTTTCTGAATTTCCCATTTTTTTCTTCTTTAAAGCCCAATTTCAAGTGTTCCCTCCCTTGATGAGAGGGGAAAAAGAGCAAACTATTATCTTAAAATTATTATGAAAACCATTTTGGGATGGGGATGTAGCTCAGTGGCACTGTGCCTGCTTTGCAAGTGCAAGGTCCTGAGTTTGAACCCTTGTACAGAACAAACCAACAAACATTTGGCTTCATGGACTCTCAGAAAGGAATTGGGGTCCCTTCAGGGTCCTCTGATTATGCTTTGAGAACCACTGCAGTAATTTAATTAAAATAATAGTAAACAAGACTTTGTCTCACCTAATAGTAACCAGTTTCTTTGCATTATTGTCCCATGTAAGAGTCATAATAAATCTGAAAAGGAGTATGGCAAAAGGAATAGGGCTTGGTTTCCATGGCTTGTTAAACACATGACAATTTTCAGAACAAATTTTAGATCCGAGTTTCTGGCTTCAAAACCTTTGTACTTCATATACCCTTAAAGTTGTCTTTCACTGGAATATTGGAGAGGTATATAAAGAATTGATACTTTTGTAAAATTTTACTTTTAGTTTTAGTTTGTTCTTTGGATTTTAACTGAAAACTGTCATTATTTACTTTGTTATTCAAACTGTTCCAAATTTGGACATTGGCAGCTTTTAAAAGTCAATCCCCATGCTGTTTTGACACGTCTGTATATATCTGTTTAGCATTTTCTTTCTTTCTTTTACTTTTACTACCTGATGATCCAGACTAGTTCTGCACTTTTTATCTTCTAGCACTAGTATCAGCCATTTCTCCAAGGAGCTCCTGCTTCTTCAACTGGACAGTAATGTTTAGAAACCAGAATCCTGATTTTAGATCTGCATGTCTCCACTGAGATGTCACTGCTTCCAGGCTGGCTCAGGATAGACTGAAGAAGTGCACATGTACATACCAATCTATGTATAGACACATGTCTGTCTACTTGCTGTCTATCTATTACCTTCCTATAAACATGAGTTTACATGAACACCACTAATAGTAACTCAGTATCAAAGTGATTATTCCAGCTCTTTATTTCTCTTGCCTATTGTAAATTCTATCACTGCCAGTGAAAACCTACAGCTGTATTTAAATTGTTTCCAATTTATAAATGGGTATGCACTAAAAATTCATCTTGAAAACTGGGGTACATTCTCCCGCAGAAACAATTATATGCATGGTACTGTGTTCTACATGGGAGTTAGCCCCTCAGCTGTTCTATGGAATATACTCATGCCAGATTTAGAACTTATTTCCCTATTCAAGAATCAAATTTATACTATTACCAAATATCAGAATGTTCTGTCATCATCAATACTATAAATCCTACCATATCTCACACTTCAATAAAACAAGAGTCCTTGTACATAAAGCGTGTATTACTTTTCATTAAAAATCTAAGAGCTGTGTAATAGTAATTATAATTTCTATTATTTTGAAATTAAGAACTTGAGAATCTGATTCTAAAATTAGTAATCAGAAAACACTTTATTTATGTTTAATTATATTCTGTTAATTTAGTCAACATTTACTCAGCATCATCTGTGTGTAAAATTAAGAAAATGCATGTAGTAGAACAGTACTTTAGAAGAGTGCACCTCAAAATAGTTTTATCAGACCAGCATTATCATCTCCTGAAGATTTGTTAAAAAGTGCAAATATATTTGGGCCCCATTCCTGGCCTAATGGAGAAAATTTTCTGGGTTTATGGGTCAAGAATCCATGTTTTCACAAATTTGTAGGTGATTTTTCTGCTTAGTAAAGCTTGAAAGGCAGATTAAGTAAAGGTTTGAAATCTGGATTCATAAAAATAGAACTGAAACTGAGTTTGCGCACTATCATAGATAGTGTATTTTCTCATATTCTATTAGGTATTCAGTTAAAAATTTTTAGACATTTAAAAATATTTTATAGGTCACGAATGAGCTGATTGTTCCCTTTTTAGGCATGCTGTGGTAGAAAGATGGTTAAAAAACATTCTTGCTAGGCTGATAAATGTGTAATTCAGACTTACAAGGTTCCTCTATATAATTCTTGGCTTTCTTAAAAGAATTGTTTCTTGCAGTTATTTATGTTCACCCTAAGGAATGAAGATTAGCTCTGAAAAGGAATATGCTTGGATCCAGAATGCAGGAGAAGGAAGATTTTGGTGGTCATCAGAGCTCATCCTGGGAAATATCTAAAATCCTCTCATTAGTATTCACTGTACCTGGTAAGCAATACCTCTGAGCACAGACTTTAAATCAAAAGCTTTGCTCAAAATTCTCATCTCTTTGCAAATCACAATGAATATCAATGATGAAAAAAATTATAGCAAAGAAGATTGCAAATGGCCCTCAGAAATCATCTGGTCCAATTCTGTCACTTTACAAATGAGGGACCTGAGTTGTGGGGAGATTAATTGTCTTGCCCATGGTCATGGTCACACCGGAGTCAGTGGCGGAGCTGGGACTAGTTTCTGGGTTTTCTTTCTCTTAGGATAGCTGTAGATATGTACATAAGGTGCTAAAAACAGATTTTTTTCTTCAAGTGTCCCTTTCAGTTTGTCACTCACAAAATAGCAATATTTGTACAGGAAAAGAGCTTTCTGAGCTATCTCCATATTTTTGTGGGACTTACAGGAGGAATACTCAAAATATTACTGAGTATAGGGAAGTCAGAAGTCCTAGTAAATAAATATATGTGGAACAAACTGAAACAGAATAGAAAGTTGTTGTTTGTACATATCCTGAATTTTTCTGTCAAGATTTGTCTATTCTAGGTGAGTACAGTAGTCATAAATAGATATTTGTCATTTAAAATTTTATAGTTATGCATCTATCTGAGGATGAAATGAGAGATTTAGAAATCTTGATAAGAGTGAACAAAAGAGAAGGCTAGAGGACCAGAGGTAGAGGAAGACTTCATGGAGAAACAAAGGAGCACAGAAAGTAACTCTCTAGAGTCAGAGAGGACTAACTGGAAAAGGACACATGGCAACTGTCTGAAAAATTGATTTGATTCTTGCCACTCCTGTTGGGCAACCAAGTGTTCCCTGGTAAGGTGTTGCAAGTTGAAGAAAATGAATATAAACAACCTGAAATAATAACATGACTCACCAAATTCCAAATGCCTGTAGCCACACTTGATCAAAAGCATGCATATCCAGAAGAACAGCTGAATTTGCTTGTGGGAGACCTAAAATTTCAGGAAAATCTGTGTGTACAAGCCTGAAATTCTCCAAATAGTTGAGGTACATTTGTTTTGGAGACTAAAGTTGTCCAGAAATTATCAGCGTCTAAATATAGGCATATAATTAATATTGAATAAATAGGCAATAGCATACTTTGGGTTAACTATATATGTTCATACTGGTTTATGGTAAGAGTATTTATACTACATTGATTTTTCTGAGTCCTATAAAAAATTTACATGCTACTGAAAATAGATCAGGAAAGTAACACCTGGTAACAATTATGAAAATAGCCATGGAAAGAGGTGCTACAGAAATAAACAATTATTCTTGGTATATTTGTCATTACATTTTTCTTAACTTTGCAATATTTTCATGCTATTTAGAAATGACTGTATGTCTACCATGCTCCTAGGTTCTATAAAATATTATGTGAAGAAATAGGATGCATATGAGTGAATAAAGTTGAGTTCTGTGATCATCAGAAAGCTGTATGTCATGAATTAAGTAGTTGCATACTAATTTAGGAGGGAAATACAACACGAAACAAGGAAAAACAGTCAAGTGCTAAGCCAAGCACAGGAAACAAAGGGATTAGGAAGTAGACTGGAAATTGGGCCTTAGAAGGTAAATACGATTAGGATTGGGGAATAAAAGTTCATGTGCTTCAGGTTAGAAAAGATCACCTAGGTAAGAAATAGCCTGGTCTGTGTGTGTGAGGGTGAATATTTTGTCTAGGTTACCAGGAACTTATTGATGAACAATGGAAGATCAAGTCATTTGGGTGGGACAGGGCTGGATTGTGCAAGACTCTCAGATCCTTGAGAGTTTCAGCTTGATCTTGAAAGAAAATATAAAGTCACTTCAGCATAAAAGAGAAAAAAAAAAGGAAGCATTATTTTAGGAAGTTAATTTCAGGAAGATGGTAGACAAAAACCGAATGGAAATGTCAATGAGAGGTTCAAAATAATACAAACTTAGTTTATGGGTGTCTAATTTAAGGTATTAATACTGACAGTGCATATTATATTTTATGAAAATAATAGGCTTTGATGTCAAATTTTATGTAAGGAATAAAATATAAATACTCATTTAAAATAATCTTCTTAAGCTTGAGATACTGAAGATAGAGTGGATGACTATTAGGAATTGTATAGGTGCTTACTATGGTTTTGGAACAAATATAATGAGTTAGATTTTGGGCCATTGAACTCAAGTGATAATGTTGTGGTAGAGAAAATATTCTCTTTACCACACCTATATGACTGATTTCTTCTTGTATACACAGGACAACTATATTTACAAGTCTCCCTCAAAGTTTATTTGAGATTCTACCTCTAGCTTCCGGCCAATAGAATGTGGTTATAGGGATGTGTGTTATTTCTACACCTGATGCACACGTTTCAAAAGGAAAGTCTTTCAGTCCCCAGGTCACCGTTTGGAAGAAAGTAACCTATAGCATGAGTAGAAATGAAACTTCATTATTGTCACTAATCTCCCAGGTCTATTTCTTGTGAAGCAGAACCTTTCCTGTCTTGGTTAATATAAATGCAGCATCTAAACAGACATACGGAGTGATGGAATGAAGATAAATAAACTCATTGATTGAAATTCAGATTTGAAATTTCACTTTGTGGTGGAAAGAGTTGAAGAAACAGCAGTGGGTAAGCTTTCTGAGGGAAAGAGAGGGCAGAAACAAAGGCGTAAAAGGCAGGGGGATGGGTAGAAATCCAATTAAGTAACAGGAAAAAGAAGTAGAGAAGATAACAAACTAAAACATTTCAGAGAGGAGGTTTAAAGAAGCAATACTGAATCAACAGCATCCAGCTCTTCAGAAATATAGAGGACACTGAGGATTGTGACAGCAAGAAGAAAGAAGTTTGTGTGTGCTAGGGTGGGGAGATCTGAAATCTTTGTATAGAGAGGCTAGAAGGGCCAGACATTGGTTTGATGGGCACAGTATGTCTGCATCGAACCCTTTCAGCCAACTTGACCTACTCAAAAAGGAGGCTCTCTAACCTCAGATTTGGTTGCTTTTTCTTGATTTCATCTCCTTTAGCATTTAAGATCTAGCTTGATAACCTTGACTTTGACTTCAGGTTACTATCAAAGATGTGTTACTTTAATGTGTTTAATCCAATGCTTGAATTTAGTTTTACATGAAAAAATTTATGTTCAATGCTCAGGAATTATTCTGGTTCACAGAAAACACAGATCAAATATTCATTGTAGTAGTCATCATCATTATTATAATTATTATTTTCAATTCTGTCTTAGTTTATCTTTTTACATCTCATAAACCATCAATTGCCTTAGGAGGAATGTCTTTCACACCCTAGAAATAAGCAAGAAATTTGGAGCAATAGAAGCTGGTATTTCAATATCCAGTGCAGTGTATCTCAAAAGCTCGGTGTGAATATGCACTTCTTCGTTGCTTGTTGTAGCCACATAAATAGCATGTGGAAGGCTATTGTTTAAAAATCAGTTGAAAGAATAGGTGCAGGCAGAACTGATTATAGTGAACGAATGAAGTCAAACTGAGTGCCATAAGAGTGCTGTTGCTGAGAGATTAGGTTCAGGTCAGACAGATGTAAGGGGAAATCCCAGCTTTGACTTATTATGATTGTTTCAAACTCATGACTTCTCTCCTATAAAAGGTTCAATCTGATTTTAATTACATTACAGTATATAAAATGTTTGACTTGGTATATGGGAGGGACATTATAAATGTTGTATATCATCTGTTTGAATCATTTTCTCATCTCTGAAACACAATACCTGACGCCTACAACTTGAAGGAGAAGAGGTTTACTTGGGCTTACAGCTTCAGAAGTCTCAGTCCATAGTCACCAGGCTCCAAGGCAAAAATGCCATGAGAAAAAGGCCTTCCTCAGAGGAAAGGTGCTCACATGATGGTGGCCAGGAAGCAGAGAGAAAAGAGAGGCCAGGGAGGGAAATGCACCCTCCAGGTCATGGCGGCCCCAGTGACCTGCCTCTTAAGACCATGCCCCACCTGCTAACAGCACATCCATCTCTGAATTCATCAGTGGATCAATCCACTAATGCACATACAACCTCCACAATAGAATCACTTTCCACACACATGAGACTTTTGCAGGGGGTATTCTAGAGTCAAACCATATCATCATCATTATCATTAAATAATAGAATGGCATCCAATTCTGAAAGGTTTTTGAACTCCAAAACAAATTAACATACTGCTCTAACCACCCAAAAGGTACCTAACTACCCAGTGAAAACTCTGTATTTCTTATAGTGGCTAAGCAGAAAACAGCATATATGCAAAAGAATTGTTAAAAAAAAACCTAAGCCAAGACACTCTTTAAAAATTGTATTATATACACTTAAGGTGTAAAACATGCTTTTTTGATATAGACATCCATAATAAAATGATTGCTAGGGTCAAGCAAATTAACATATCCATCACTTTAGAGTTAACTATTTGGGGTGTGTGAAGGATAAGAACATCTAAAATCTACTATCAGCAAATTTTGGGCGCTCAATACTGTTTGATATTATTATCCAGAATCCATATGTCATACCTTAGATCTCTAGACTCATTCACCCTGGCCCTGGAAATTTGTACCTTTGGCCTACACCTTTCCATTTCCTCTTCTTTCATGTCCTGGTAGCCACCTTCCTACTATCTATTTCCATTCCACACACAAGCAACGTTGTGCAGTAGACATCTTTCTGTGGCTGGCTTACTTTACTGAGCAAAATATTCTGCAGTCCTTTTTGTCACCAATGGCGGGGCCGCCTTTTTTTCTACTTAACCTGAATAACATTCCATTTTTTACACATCTGTGGGCGTGCACACACACTCACACACACACACAACACTGAGGTTTCTATATTGCATCTGTTTTGAATAATGCTACAATGAACATGAAAGTGTTGTAAGTGGCTACTATAATTTTGGGAGGAAGATAGACAAAGACGAGCAAAAATACTGTGAAGGTTGGTAAAGGGGAAAAAATAAGAACCAAGATACATCATGTACAGGTACAAGCACCCAAAGATAAATGTAAACGTATTGTATACCTAAAATGTACCAATAAAAGAATTTAAGGGAAAGAATTTTTATCACAGTAAAAGACACATTGCAATTAATCCTTCTCAAAACAATCACTCTCACTTTTAAACATACTTTTCCTATTGCTCTTGACACTTTCTAAAGCAGTTCCGAAAGTCCTCTTTCATAAATGTCTATGTGAGATGTTATGAAAAATGTAGTGTATACTGCTGTCAAGTACCATCCAATGGAAAGAAGGCTCATACAAACATTGTGGTATGTTTTCATCCACCTTATTCACTGGATTTGATACCCTGCAACTTCTGGCTCTTCCACACAATCAAAATGACCATGAAATGTAAACATTTTGAACCAATTCAGGACATCAAAGCAACCACGACAATGCAACTAAAGACAGTCATGAAAAAGAACTTCCAGAATTGCTTAAGAAAATCTTGAGAACAATGGAATAAGGATATTTGAAGTGAGGAGTATTTTGCAGGGGTAATGGCAATGTGATTTTTACTGTAAAAAAATGTTATTTAAACACACAGTGTACTTTTTCACAATGCCTCATACATATAAAGTTTTGATTTCATTTCTTTTGGACATACACCCAGCAAAACATTGCTAGATGATATGGTAGCTATATTTTTGATGTTATAGCCACTTCCATACTGCTACCCATAGTGACTATACCAATTTATATTCCCACACTGCACAAATATTCCTTTTTCTCCATACCCTCAACAATACTTGCTATATCTTTCCTCTTTACAGCAGGCATAACAGGCCTGAGTTGATATCTCATGGTGGACTGGATTTGCATTTTCCTGATGATTAGTGATATTGAGCATCTTGTTATCTATCTGCTGGCTTTGTTTATGTTCTCTTTAGAAAAAATGCCCTTTCATGTCTTTTGTTCATTTTGTAACCAGATTTAATTTTAGTCCATGATTTCTGTTTTCTTTTGTTTTTGTTATATATGGTTTGCCAATATTTTCTCTCAATCTGTAGGCTGCCTTGCATTTTGTTGATACACTTTTAAATACTCTGTAAGACTGTCTTTTTTAGATCAATCCACACAGTTCCTTTTGATTACAGCTATCTTCCTATTAAATTTTTTTATGGCACACACATTACCTAAAATGACTTTGTTACCTTATAATCACTGCCTTCTTTCATCTATCCAGGTGCAGGTTGGTGATTTCGTTTTTATCTTCCAATCCTATCAATGTGGGAAGACATCTTATGCTAGATGGAGCTAAACAAATCCATCTACTTTAATCCCAGACTTTACCACATCTAAGGTTCCTTTGAGGGCCTTGGCAATTCACATTTCCAGAATTCTGGCCAGCTTTTCAACTTCATCATAGTCCCTGGTCTGAATCCTGTTTCTCTGCCCTGCTTTTAGATAAGGTTCATAATCCACACATCTGAGGAGAGGTTAGGAGCCTACTGTGCAGGTGGATGTTCCAAACACAATAACCTGATTTCAGCTGGATACTTACTGGGAATTGTTTTGACATTTTTTTTTCAAGTTCAAGTGAATCTGAATAACTTTTTACACACTATGTTTCACTGAGCATGGTCATTAAAGTATGTTGGCACAATTGTAATGCCTAACAAAATTGCATTGCCTTTAGATTTAAATTCACAAAATTTTCATTCCCTCCTTTATATATTCATTTCTAAATATCCTTGGCATGACTTAATAAGCTTTGATAGATGTGTAAAGATTAAAATAAAATCATAGCGTTTCAATATTTAGGCAATTGAAATTTCATTTCATCTGACTACTAAGAATAAATTTCCTCTATAAAAAGTATATACAAAGGGCCATAGAATCAAAGCTGTTAACTTATTAAACATCAAACTCAAGTCAAAACTTTCATCGATGTGGCAGGTAAATAATATGGTTATTCTTATACTCAATGGGAAAAAATAAGTTTGACTCTGAATTCATTGAAAAATATTTTTTTCTCTGCAAATTTATTCCTCACTTTATTTTTCTTTGTATTAAATTCTTTTATTGGTACATTGTAGGTATACAACACAATTACATTTCTCATTGGGAATTGTACCTGTATATAATTCATCTTAGATCTTATTTTTCCCCATTCCTAGCCCTCCCTTCATGCCCTCCAATCTTCCCTATTTACAAAGACTTTATTTCCATTTTTTCCATTCCCTTCTTTCCTTTCCCCTGCCCCTCCCACTACCCCTACCCCTTTGGACCTTTTCTTCCTATTTTACATTATCGATTATTCATTCTAATCATTGGTACATTTTAGGTATACAATATAATGACATTCATCATTGGAAATTTGCACCTTTTACATAGTCTCTCTTGGTTCTTATTTTTCACCCTTGCCCAGCCCTCCCTTCAACCCCTCCAGTCCTCCCTATTTACAAAGATTTTGTTCCTATTTTTCCATTTTCTCATATTAATCCCATTCCCTTCTATCCTTTCCCCTAGCCCTCCCACTTCCTTCTCCTGTGCCCCTTTTCTTCCTATTTCACATTACCTATTATACATTTAGTCCTTATTTACACTTTCAGTTTCTCACACCAGAGAAACTATTCGGTATTTATACATGTGTGTCCTATTTATTTCACTTAAGAGTATCACCTCAATGTGCATCTACTTAGCTATAAATGTCTCTAATTTCTCGTTTTTGATGGCTGAGTAGTGCTCCATTTTATAAAAAAGAAAACCACATTTTCTTTATCCAGTCTCCAGTTGATGGGCATTTGGGCTGTTTCCAAGTTTTAGCTATCACAAACTGTGCTGCTATGAACATGGGTGCATATATATCACTGTGGTATGATTCTTTTAAATCTTTGGGGAAGATCCCCAGCAGTGGAATAGTGGGGTCAAATGGGACTTCCAGTCCTAGTTCTTTGAGGTATCTCCATACTGATTTCCACAGTGGCACCAGTCTACACTCCCACGAGCAGTGGAGCAGGGTTCCTCTTTCCCCACAGCCCCACCAGCACTTGTTATTGGTGGATTTCATGATAGCAGCCATTCTTTCTGGAGTGAGGTGGAATCTCAGTGTTGTTTCCATTTGCATCTCTCGAATGACCAGTGATGTTGAACATTTTTTCATGTATTTATTTGCTATTTCTACTTCTTTGTCTGAGAAATGTCTGTTCATTTCAGGTGCCCATTTTTGGTTTGGGTCTTTAAATTTGGGAGGTCTGATCGTTTTAAGTTCTTTATAGATTCAAGATAGTAGACCTTTGTCTGAGAAAGAGCAGGTGAAGATTTTTTCCCACATTGTGGGTTGTCTCTTCACACTGGTGGTGGTTTCTCTTGCTGTGTAGAAGCCTTTTAAGAAGAAGAGATCCCATGTGTTGATTGTTTGTACTAGTTCACGGGCAACTGAGGTTTTGTTCATAAAATCTTTTCCTACACTGATGTTTTCAAAGGTTCTACCTAACCTCTGTTCCAACTGGTTCAGAGTTTCTATTTTAATATTTAGATCTTTAATCCATCTTGATTTTAGTTTAGTGCATGGTGAGAGATATAGGTCTAGTTTTAATCTTTGGCAAGGTGAAGCCCAATTTTTCCAGCACCATTTATTAAAGAGGCTATCTTTCCTCCAGTGAGGGTGTTTGGCTCCTTTGTCGAAGATGAGATGACTGAGTGTGTCTGGAATTGTTTTGGCATCTTCTAATCTATTCCACTGGTCCTCGAGTCTGTTTCTTTGCCAGTACCATGCTGGTTTTATCACAGTAGCTTTGTAGTATAGTTGCAGGTTGGGGATTGTGATACCCCCTGCCATGTCTCTGTTACCTAGAATTGCTTTTGCTATTCTGGGTCTCTTCTTGCTCCAAAAGAATTTCTGGATTGTTTTCTCGAGGTCTATGAAGTATGCTGCTGGGATCTCAATTGGAATTGCATTAAATCTATATAGCAGTTTTGGAAGTATGGCCATTTTCACTATATTAATCCTTCCTACCCAGGAGCAGGGGATGTCTGTCCATTTTCTGATATCATCTTCAATCTCTCTTTTCAGAGTGCCATAGTTTTCAGAGAAGAGGTCTTTGATTTCTTTCATTAGGATGATTCCTAGGTATTTCAGTTTTTTGGATGCTATTGTGAAAGGAATTATTTGCCCTATTTCTCTCTCAGTGAGTCTGTCATTGGTGTAGAGGAAAGCTATTGATTTTTGTGTGTTGACCTTGTAACCAGCTACTTGAGTGAATTTGGTTATTAAGTCTAGAAGACTTTTGGTGGAGTTCTTGGGGTCTTCTATATAGAGTATCATGTCATCTGCAAATAATGACAATTTGACTTCTTCATTTCCTATCTTTATTCATTTTATTTCTTTCTCTTGTCTAATTGCTGTGGCTAATGTTTCCAGAACTATATTGAACAAGAGTGGTGATAGTGGACATCCTTGTCTTGTTCCTGATTTTAGTGTGAAGGATTTCAGTTTTTGACCATTTAGTATGATATTGGCTGTTGGTTTTTCATAGATGGCTTTTATCAGTTTGAGGTAGAGACCATCTATTCCAATTTTTTTTTAGGGTTTTTATCATAAATGCATGTTGGATTTTGTCAAATGCTTTTTCTGCGTCTATGGAGATAATCATATGGTTTTTGTCCTTGGCTCTATTGATATAGTGTATTACATTAATTGATTTTCGTATATTGAACCATCCCTGCATCGCTGGGATGAATCCCACTTGATCAGGGTGTATGATTTTCTTGATGATCTTCTGCATTCTGTTTGCCATTATCTTATTAAGGATTTTTGCATCTATGCTCATTAGTGAGATTGGCCTATAGTTCTCCTTTTCAGTTGGGTCTTTCTCTGCTTTGGGGATCAAGGTGATGCTTGCTTCCAGGAATGAATTTGGGAGTATTGCTTCCCTTTCAATTTCATTGAAGAGTTTAAACAGTAGTGGTAGCAGTTCCTCTCTAAATATCTTGCAGAATTCAGCAGTGAAGCCATCAGGGCCCAGGCTTTTCTTAGTTGATAAGTTTTTAATTACACTTTCAATTTCATTGGTTGATATTGGGTTGTTCAGAATTTTTAGGTCTTCTTCATTCAACTCTGGTAATTCATATGTATCTAGGAATCTGTCCATTTCTTCTGTGTTGTACATCTTATTGGTGTATAGGTTCTGGAACTAGGTATTGATGATCCTCTGGATTTCTGCTGGGTCTGTTGTAATTTCACCCTTTTCATTCCTAATTGCATGGATTTGGGCCTTTTCTTTCCTTTTTCTGATAAGGTTGGCTAAAGGTTTGTCAGTTTTGTTCATTCTTTCGAAGAACCAACTCTTGGCTTCATTGATTTTTTGTGTTGTTCTCTGAGTCTCCATTGCATTGATTTCTCCTCTGATCTTTATAATTTCCTCCCTTGTATGAGCTCTGGGGTTGTCCTGCTCTTCTTTTTCTAGAAGCTTGAAGTTCAGCATCAGGTTGTTTAATTGGGCTCATTCTGTTTTCCTAACATGCGTATTCACTGCTATGAATTTCCCTCATAAAACTGCTTTCATTGTGTCCCATAGATTACGATATGTTGTACTGTCATTGTCATTTAATTCAAGGAACTGTCTGATTTCTTCTTTAATTTCCTCTGTGACCGATTGATTATCCAGAAGTGTGTTGTTCAATTTCCACATGTTTATGAAATTTTTTAGTTTCTTTTGCTATGGATCTCCAATTTCATCACCCTATGGTCTGATAATATACAGGGGATAACTTCAATTCCTTTGCACTTACTTAAACATGTTCTGTGTGTGAGTATGTGGTCTGTTTTGGAGAATGACCCATGTGCAGCTGAGAAGAATGTGTATTCTGATTTTGTGGGGTGGAAGACTCTGTAAACATCTGTTAAGTTCATTTGTTCAAGAGTTCAATTGAGTTCTAGTATTTCATTACTTATCTTTAGTCTAGTTGATCTATCTGTTTGTGACAGTGGGGTATTGAAGTCCCCCTCTACAATTGTATTAGTGCATATATGACTTTTCATGTCTGTTAGTATTTGTTTTATATAGTTGGGCGCACTAGTGTTTGGTGCATAGATATTTATGATTGTCATCTCTTCCTCTTGGATTCTTCCCTTTACAAGGATGTAGTGTCCTTCTTCATCTCTCTTAATCAGTGTTGGTTTAAAATCTAGTTGATCTGCAAAGAGGATAGCTACTCCTGCTTTTTTTGGGTTCCTGTTGCATGGAGTATTGTTTTCCACCGTTTAACTTTCAGTCTAAGTTTCCTTTTGAATTAAGTGTGTTTCTTGTATGCAGCATATTGTTGGATTTTGCTTCTTGACCCATTCTGCCAGTCTATTTCTTTTGATTGGTGAATTGAGACCATTAACGTTGATGGTTATAACTGAAACGTATTGACTTGTCATTGCCATGACTTTTTCTTTTTGTTGGGTTCTTCCCCTTTACATTTAATTTCTTGTCATGCCAGATGGGTTCATTCTGCTTTGCTTCCTGGGGTTGTGATCCTCAATGTCTGTTCCTAGGATACTGTGTAAAATTCTTTGGAGTGATGGCTTGGTATTCACAAAGTTCCTAAGGTGCTCTTTGTCATGAAAGTATCTTATTTCTCCATCCATTTTGAAAGATAGTTTTGCAGGGTACATCAATCTGGGTTGGAGGCTGTTTTCTTTTAGGACTTGGAATATGTCACTCCAAGCTCTTCTTGCCTTGATGGTTTGTGTTGAGAAGTCTGCTGTGACTCTGATGGGCTTTCCTTTGTATGTGATTTGTTTCTTTTCTCTGACTGCTTGGAGAACTTTGTTCTTCTGTTGAGTTTCTGGAATCTTAACAATTATATGTCTATGTGTAGATTTTTTTTTGATCAAGGCTATTTGGAGTCCTATATGCCTCACTTATCTGTATGTCAAGCTCTTTCCCCCTGCTTGGGAAGTGTTCTGCCATTATTTCTGTGAAGAGATTTTTTTATGTCATCTGCACTATCTCCTGTTTCTTCTTTGAGCCCAATCAGTCTTATGTTATTCTTCTTTGCATCATCTAGCAGCTGCTGTATTGATTTCTCATGTTCCCATATAATTTTGAAGCAATTTTTCTTTTCCTGGTCACTGATTGCAATCTTATGTTCTATATCTGAAATTCTGTCCTCACATTGGCTCATTCTGCTGTGTAGACTTTCAGTGGAGTTTTTCATCTACTGGAAATCTATTTGCATCTGTTTTATGGATTCCATTTGTTTCCTATGTTGGGATTCCATCATGTTCCTCAGCTCCTCTCTAGATTTATTAATCATGTCTTGCACTAGGGGCACAATTTCTCCTATTATCTGAGAAATTATTTCTGATTTCATTTTTTCCAGATCCCCTTTTGTTGGCAGTTCAGTGGGTCCAGGTGGTTGAGTATCAGAGTGTTCCATCTCATTTCCTTTTAGGGTTGCTGTAGGTGATCTGGAAGTCTGGTTTTGAGACTTATTTACGTGTTTTCTCATTTCGACTGGGGGGTGCTATTGGCACCTGCACGGATTACCTCCTCTGAGCTGGGAGATGTGGGACAGGGGCCGGGAGCAGAGGTAGGGATGGTGACCCAAAAGCCCTTTCCTGTGGGCTGTTAGCAGGTGGAGGGATGGTGGCTGGGAAACCCCTTCCTCTTGACCAGGAACAGTGGGATGGTGACTCAGAAGCCCCTCCCTCTGGGCCAGGAGCAGTGGGACAGAAGGTGGACCAAAATCCCTTTCCTCTGAGCTGGGAGCAGCGGGAGGGATGGTGACCGGGAAGCCCCTTCCTCTGGACCGGGAGCAGTGGGATGCTGGCTCAGAAGCCCCTACCTCTGGGCCAGGAACAGTGGGACTCAGTACCTTGGTCTGGTGGTCTGGTGTCCTCTGCGTCTTTGTAGTGTGGAATCAGGTGGCTGCCTGTCTGCAGCGGGGTGGTTCGGTGTCTTCCGCGCAACTCAGGACCTCGGTAGGTCATGCACAGACCTGCCGACCTGCAGCGGGCTGATTCGGCGTGTGTTCCATGTGACTGGGGACCTCGGTAGGGTGTCTACTCCTCACTTTAGCAGTAAAGATACTACCAGTTGGGACACTATGCATTCTATTTGGAAAACAGGATGGAAGTTTATACATACAGAGAGGTAATGTTTTGCAGGTTAACACATAAACCAGGGTAAATATTTTGCAAAAAACACTTAGATGCTACAAACTTCTGTAGGTTGCACTTCATAATCACTCTCCTTAAAATAAATCTTGTGCAAATTCTTAAGTGGAATATACAGATAAAACCTTGATAATTATAAGAGAACAATAATAAGGATTTATTGAACATGTATTAAGCACCATAGCTCTTTGTATTTCTTTTCTCATTTAATATTCACAGTAGTCCTAAAGAGTCAAGTAGGAAAAAGTCAAATATAAGTTATGAAGCTACAATGGCCTTAAATGTTGATCAACATCACATAACCAGTAATTGTCAGAGCCACAGTTTAAGCTCAGGTTTATTTACTGTCTCAGTTTACTATTTAAGCTCAGGTCTATTTTCTGACCTCAGGCCATTGACTGCTTCTGCCATTACGCACTTTCTGCATTGTGCAAGAAGTAGCATCAAAAACAACCAGTTTATACAGCATAGGAACAGAAGGAGACACTGAATATAAATCAGAGAACCAGAAAGAAGACCAGAGGCAAAGAATGTGTGGCCAACTTTAATCTCATTCTATAATGGCTGCTCTAGGAGTCTCTCATCATTTTCAAATTTGACAAGCCTGCCTTAAATTTGTCATCAAAGTCTTGAAGAGGTCCTGGCTATAGACAATGCCCTGTAAACCACTTCCAAAAATGCCTGGTCCTTGGATTGTCATTTTGGGATAGATTGTGTAGCAGGTACATGCATCGTGAAAATTTCGGATCAACTGTCACTTTTTCCAGCACAGATCCAACAGTTTACAGAAATGATATGTAGTGGGGAATCTTTAGAAAGAAGTTGTCCTCTTTTGAATTAACCCAAAGGAAACAAATGACAGGAGAACATTAACATAGGAATGCTAGGATGATACAACATTGGTAAAACAGCAAGTTGCTGGCATGCTTTAATTAATTATGATTATTTCAGTAGTAATGAAGCAATTTTATTTGAGGTTGAGTCACATCATATTCTCAATTAAGTTATGTAAATTTAGTTGGGCTTCCTTGGTCTACAATGGCAAAGGAAATATAAACAATGGCTTCAACAGCACATAATTCTACTTGCTGTTCCTTTCACTAATGCCCAGCTCAAAGGGACTTTGACATGGAGAGTTAGATCTGTTCTCTTAAGAGCAGGTGACTTGTGCCTCTGATTAGCATAGACTTCTTGCTTCCCTTGGTGTGATTATAACATTTAAAGGTACAGACTACTAGTACAACTTCACCTTGAAACACAAGACAATTTTTAAAGTATTTTTTCACTACTTTTTAACTGAGAAAAAGAAAAAATAATAGTTTCGAGGTAGAAAGAAAGATGCTAGGAAATCAACTGCCCCCAACATGGAGTTTTTCAACAGGCTTTTCAGGGACAATTTTGGTTATTTTTCATTTTAAAATTTATTTTTTTTATTCTTTTATTGGTACATTTTAGCTATACAATACGTTTACATCTATCATTGGGTGCTTGTACCTGAACATGATGAATCTTGGTCCTTATTTTTTCCCCATTACCTGTGCGCCCTTCACCCCCTCCACCCTTCCCTATTGACATAGATTTCGTTTCCATTTTTTTTCTTTTCTCATAATTTTTCCTTTCCCTTCTTTCCTCATAATTTTTCCTTTCCCTTCTTTCCTTTCCCCTTCCCCTCCCACCACCCCTACACCTGTGGAGCTTTCCCTATTTCAAATTATCAATTATTTGCTTTAATCATTTTAATCCTTATTTATACTTTCAGTTTAGGAAATAGGGAGATAGCTCTTTGGCAGAGAGAAGGGGACTGAGCAATGGAGGGAGGGAGAAAGAGGGGAAGTGAAGGAGATAAAAAAAAAAAAGAATCAAGATGTGTTATGTACACGGACCAATCTCTCACTATGAATGCAATTGTTATGTACTGAAAACAGGGACTAATAAAAAAATAAAACTTGAAAAATACAATAAAAATTACTTTTATTGTATAACCCCACTGGGCAGTGCATTCACAGTTCTATTTTCTTTAACAGCATTAGATGGTGATACATTGACATTGATTCAGTCAGATACATTGATTCAGGCACGTTTACATATCTACTTCACATGCGTGCAGAGGAGTCCAGCCTCACAGAATCACATCTGGGTTCTGTAGATTCCCATGTTGCATGTCAACGTCATCAACTTGGAGGATTTACATCCACGTGCGGGGAAACTAATAAGTGAAACCTGACAAAGCACACTTGTTGCACCATGTTAATGCTATATTTAGCTGGACCCTCCTGAGGACATGGGTCCTGCTGTTCTTATTGTCTGGCTATCAGTCTCCTCCATCTCTTCTCCCTCTTTGTCTTCCTTTACTTAAGTATGTATCAAGTTTTTAATTATAAATTGAACTAGGATATATCTCAACTATACATACAAGAAGGGAGAAAATGTAATACCCTCCCATGTATCCACCACTTGCTACAACACTTTTCCGTGTGGCATATTCACTTCAGAACTATCTTAAGGAAAAAATGCTTAATAGGAAAGGTTGAATCCATGCACCTATATCCAACTCCCACCCTTCTCTCTGCAGAGGAAAATATTTTCTCAAAATTGGTGAGTACTCTTTATGCAAGATTTCAATATTTTCAATATAGGTATGTATCCCCCACAACTGCAATTTGTGAACAAAAAACATTCAGACACGGATTTGACACTGTTCCTTCTTGTATTTTATTCTTTTAGCCACTCTACATCGTTCTAATATTTATCGCTGATACACATTTATTTTGTCAATTCATTTTAACTGCTACATGAAATTTTATTGAATGAAATGGTGGAATTTATGTTTTTATCCTCCTTTTGATTTTCTGAGCTGTTAAATCTTCAGTATTACAAGCAATCCAGTGAACATCTTTGTAAATGCCTCCTGGAGTGTATGGGAAGAGATTGCCACAGTATATGTACTTGTGTCAGAGTTTTGCACAAATTTCCACTTGATCTAATGTGTGCCTTCCCACACAGTTATACCAACTTACCATCTCACCCACAATAAATTATCACTTATCTTTTATCATATTCTCTCCTTCAGTGGAGCTTAGAAGATTTCTAATGTTGGCCTTTTGAGTGGGTGTGAAGCATAAGCCCCTTGTGTGATTTGCATTTCTCTGATTACTAGGACTGTGGAAACCTTTCCCATACTAATTAGAAATTCACTTCAGATTTTCTCTTTGAATAGCATGTTCATTTTTAAATTCTTTTTTCTTATTGATTTGGTAAGGGCTTTCATATAAACTGAGCACAAGTTGTATTAGTAATTTTTCTCATTTTGTAAACAGAAGAATATACTCTAGCCAATGTAAGCAGAAAAGTTATGTGTGAAAAGGAATTGGGCAGCTGATAGAATCTGGGTGATTGGAAAGTCCAATTCAGCTGCCCTGTGGTTCTCCCAAATCACACTGCAGCCAAGACTGAACTCTGTGCAGCCACACCAGACACTGCATGTACCAGTAATAAAGCTAAAGACTGATATATGGCTTGCTGTCCTCCCAAGTCAAGAGCTTTTGTCTTAATCAGTCTTGCCCAGGTGGATCTGATCATTGAAACCGATTCCCCCTTGCTGATCTATGCCCTTCCTGCTTTAGGGAATCATAATTCACCTGATGGGGAATTCCCCCAAGTACTACCAGGAAAGACATGCAAAAATATTGTGCATGATCAATATCCAACTCAGTAACCATTTCCTGCCTATCAGTGATGCAAATATCCACTTAATGTCAGTGGCTCATTTTTAAACTCTGTTTTACGATGTGTTTTGCTGTATAAAACTTTTCATCCTGGTCTGAGGATTTAGCTCAGTGGCTCTGCCACCTGCCTCATAAGTGCAAGGTCCCAAGTTCGATTCCTGGTACCAAAAAAAAAAGGTTTACATTCTGATTCTTTTGGATATATCAGTCTTTTTCTTTATGTTTTATCCGTTGTGTAATTTATTTATGAGATCTTTCTCCATGCTAAAATCATAATAAAATTCTTCTAAATCTTCTTAAAAATGTTTATGGTTTTACTTTCCAGACTTGTATTTTTATTATATTTGGAATCCACTTTCATGTCTCATGGGAGGGAAAGACTGGACTTGTCCATATCCATATTGACCTCATTATTCCAGCATTATTTATCAATCTTGATTCTCTCACAGATTTATGCAGCTATTGGTCCCATACTCCACCTTCATTTATCTACATGGGTCTCTGTTTGAACTTTCTATTGTGTTCCATTATTCTACTCGGCTATTTTTGCTTCAGTACTCCACGATTTTAATTACTAAACTTCTAGAATGCCTTCTAGAATAAGTACTGTCTTCTTATTACTTTTCAAGTTTTAGCTATTCTTTTTTCTTCCATATGAATATTCTTTGTTCCAAAATTAACTTCTTATGTGATTTTGATAGCAATTGTGTGTATTAACTTATTTCATAAATATATTTTTTTTAATTTTCAGAAATCAATTTTGTTACATTTTAATTGGTTTTCGCTTGCACATCAGACTTTGATTCTGATTGATCTGAGCATATTAATCTTGCATCAGGTAAACTCATTGAATCTTTTAGTAATTCTATTTATGATTCATTCTTTTGGATATTTCTATATATGCAAATTTACTTCTGCAATAAAGTCATGTTTTGTTTTCTATTCTTATACTATTTATTTATACTTTTTACTGTGTGAACTATGACAAAACAGATGGCGCAGAATGAGAGCAACAGTCGATAGTTTTCTCTTATTTCTTCAAGGCAATCTGTGACAATTGATACTGTAACAGGATGTGGGGTGAAGGATCCTCAACTATATGCTTTACCAGATTAAATAAATTCCATTCTGTCATTAACAACTGATATTCAAATTTATCCAAAGATGTTTTTGTAGATAAAGCAAAATAAGCTTGGTCCCTAACATTCATATTGCACTTGTGGTTTATATTACCCAAATGGGGAGGAAGTATTTTAAATAATCACATGGAAACCACAGAGTAAATACTGTGAAAGCAAAGCATGTGGTTATACAGGAAATAAAAACAGGGGTGGTGGATCCATATTTGGGGAAAGAAGGTCAAGGTTTCTTCAGGAAAATGGTGCATCAGCTGAGACTGAGGTTACAAGTTAGAGCTTGGCCAGATGTGGTTGGGTGGATGAGAGCGCAGGCATACTTGAGGGACAGCCATATCCCATGCAAAAGCCTACGTTCTGGAAGAGAAGAAGCCAGAGTGTTAGTGAAAGGGCACAAGTACACACAAAATGGAGAAAGAAGAAACAAACACGGAATGTGGAACTTGTAGTTCTCATTAAAGGAGTCAAAGGATACTCTCTTGAAGGAGATGGTATGGTACAAACTCAGCCCCTTGTTTTCAGGTTAGATTGTTTTTGACAAGGTTTGATCTCTGGCAGACTTTTAATAAATGAGTTTAAATAGCCACTAAACAGGCAAATATTGATATTTCTTGCCCATTTTTCTTGCTTGACACAAATACCCAAAAACCAAAATAAAACTCATCTGTAAATGAAATTTATCTAAGATATGTTTTCACCTACTAGAGTAGCACCTAGTCTATGCAAATCTGCCTCATTGGACAGAATATCAAAATCTTCCAAGGTTTATTTCCCCACTGCATGCCAAACTGCCTCACTCTAGTCCCAATTTGGGTGTGTGGTTAAGAACAGCAGTGTTAAAATGGATGGCTATGAACAAAATACCAAATAAGGAATTATTAGACAATGCACTGCTATCTTGTAACAAATCTTGGCCTTATAATCATCCAATTAAATATGCAATACAAGCAGCAGTGATATCTAGTATTTCTAAGTGATACAGGCAACATTAAGAGGATGGCTTTGCTTGTAATGTACCAGGATGTTCCAGAATAAACTTTGCTGAGTCGCAGTTTACAGAGGGAAGAGTAAGAACATTTAATTCAGTTAGGGAAAGAAAGTTTGATGGATTTCAAAACAGAAGTCAAGGGATGTAGGAAGAGGAAATGAAGCTGGAAGGCAGTGATCATGTGGAGACTGAAGCAAGTTTAGTAAAATACTTTTCACAAGCTGAGTGACCCACTTGAGTGCTGCTATTGCCGCATGGGATAGATGAGATACAAAAGGTAGTATCCTCTCATGAACCAGTGTTCCAGCAACAGAATTCAGTACTTGAATAGAAGTGCTTTCCAAAAGCTTGGCAGTGAATAAACATAACGAAGGACTTCTATTGCAAATTATCCTCTCTGCTCTTGGCATATAAAGAAGTGTGGAGTGGGAGAAGAATGATATTTTTTCAACTGTAAATGAAGCATACTAGACCTTGAAGAGACCACCAAAATACCTGTTCAAGTCTCCCCTTTCATAGGTAGGGAAGATCTAAAGAGAAAATTACTTATTCAAGGCCCACAGCAATTGAGTGGTAGAGTCAGAATTAAACCTCAAGTCTTTCCTTCCCAAACTTTCACAATTGCATAGGTTTCTTGACTTAACCACACCATCTTCAACTGTCCTCAAGTGTTTTATCATTCTTTTATTATTTCTCCATCTCCATTTTACAGCCGTTTTCCATTCCTCCCTTTGCAATATGGCATCATCTATGACATATTTATTAATGAGATAAGAAGATTTGAATGTCTCTTAAGTGAATTGTTTTGTAATTAGAGCTCTTTTTACAAAAAAATTATGAAGTAATGAGGTTATTCATTTGGTGAGGAGAAATATCTTTGGGGGAAAACTCACAGTGGGTGGGAAAGCACATTCACACGTGAGAGTTAGGGTTGTTTTTTTCATTAGACAGTATGGGTGTTGGAATATGTCCCAACTCCATGAGAAGCATCTGATAACCATCATCTGTGTAACCCGCAAGATGATTTCTGTCAATCCTTTGCCCTTCATTTACTTGAGTTCACTCTAATGTAAAAGGTACTTTTGAACCCACATCACTGCTTTGTCGACCTTTGCTAGGCTAATACTCAATCTGTTAGTGGTGCCACCATTTCTTTGAAACGCAAAACAGATCAAAAGTGAGGACTTTCCCCTAGCTCTGCCTGCTGATTTCTACAACCATCAGGAGGCATTGAGGAGAACTCTGATACATTGTAGGGACTCATGTGATACAACTTCAAATGCCTGAGAGAGATGATTCCTGAGAACCTTATTATCTGTAACACTTTGTGGTTTGTGACTAATTCTCAATCTGGCAGAGAAAACCAATACTAAGATCCAATCTGGGAAGAAAACTAACATTGTCATCCACCTTCTAGATATTAGATCTAGTTTAGCTGCTTATATTGATTGCCATATTTAATATTTATATACTCCCATTTTACCAACAAAATAACTAGTACTCAGGGGAATAGGTCACTTCCTTTTAGAGAGATTAAATGACTTCAGGATCATGGGATTAGGAAGTAACTGAGCCAGAATTTGGACTTTTTCTTGCTGGCTCTAAAAGCCCTGCTCTGTCCACTATTATGAGTTTGAGCTATGAGTTAAGAGGTTAGAGCTGCTGCACCAGAGGGGAAGGAAGATTGACTAGACCCTCTGTTTCCTCTCCATTTGAAATAAGTCTGAAGTGGCTTAGTAAGCTGCTGAGTAATCTTAGCTCCTTAAACACAATGGACTTCACTCCATCCATATTTCCCACTCAGCTACTCTGTCCATGCTTGCAATGGACATAGAAATATAACAAATGCTTCATCAGATATTCCCTTCTGAAAGGTTAATTAGGGGATATTTATTGAGCACCAACTGCATGTCAGACCCTGAGCTTATGTATATCCTATTTCATTTTATCTGTAACGATGCTGCAATGTATTAATTAATATTTATCATAGGTTAGTGGACAAAACATGGTTTAGCTTAGATTACCTACCTATGGATGGGTGAAGCTGGGATTACAAATCTAGGGCACCTGGTTCTAAGCCTAAACTTCATTTTATTTCCCATACTGCCTCCCTGAGAGTTCTCTGTCTAAACTAAATCACAATTCAGCTGCTGTTCCATCTTGTCTTTTTTAAGGTTTGTATGCTTAACTGGATTTCAAAATAGTTGACTGAGTTTACAAAGAAATACGAACTTCATTTTGACATCT
Organism: Heterocephalus glaber; assembly: GCF_053883595.1. Taxonomy (NCBI): domain Eukaryota; kingdom Metazoa; phylum Chordata; class Mammalia; order Rodentia; family Bathyergidae; genus Heterocephalus; species Heterocephalus glaber. The sequence continues at coordinate 4,978,642 of NW_028258463.1, forward strand.
TTACTTTCTTGTTAGTTTTAAATGTTGCTAAATAAGCTGTCAGTTTACTTTGAAACCCTCATATCAGAGGATAATGATGGTTAGTGGAGGGTTCAAACACAATGACAAGGTAGAAAGATTAATTCATGGGTGTTAATTATCCAGTGCTGAGGATCCCTTGGGCTCCATCATGCCATTGAAAAGGATGGTTTGATTTTAATAAACAAAGCTCCTTCCTGTGAACATCATATTACTCACCAGAAAATTATCACCGCATGATGTAGAGATGACACAAACTTTGGCAACTGGGATGACTGTCAAGGTGGACTCCCCAATTCCTGACATTTGGCACTGATGTGGCTAAGATTGAGCCTATGGCTAAGGCAATCTTCTTAACTGATCATAAGCTTTCATTTGTTCCTCTTTCACTCACTGTGCATGGATAGCTTCCTTCTTTATGCAAAAAAAAAAGTCTGCTATCTTCAGATCACTGTGCCAGGCACTGAAGATATGGAGTTTCACAATGTCTCTGCTCTCAAGAAGCACACTCTCTAGATGAAGGGACGATATTTACCTGACCATAATTTTATGAAATACGAACATCTCAGTAAAATTAAAGGCATTAGAGTCTTCCTGATGACACAAAAGATCATGAAGCTTCAAAAATGGAAAATGGAAGGAAGGACTCCAGTGGTGGAACTGGACTGAACTGTGAATAAAGAGAATTACTGAGCCATGCAGAAAAAAATGGGGAGGGTGTATAACACAGAGGAAAGATCATATGCAGGAAACAGCAGAGAAGAACATAATGTGATCTGAGAATAATAATGATAATAATCTCAGCTGACTCATGCATTCATTTTGAGTCTGAAAGAAATAGAAGATAAAGGAGTAGGTTGACACTAAATCATAAGGGTGCTTGAACACCTTGCTAATGGCTGCAAATTTATTATATAAATGTTAAGGAGCTCTCTTCCATTTTGATCAGGTGTCCCTGTGATCACCAATGGGAGGCTGCTGAAGGTCTTCAGGACTGTGGACAGCTGCTTTCTGCTCACACCAATCACACTACATGCTCGTGAGCCAGCACCATATATTAGGGAGAAAAAAAAAAAAAAAAGCATAATGTTCTCTCCATTTCAATTTTCATCTACACTGAAATGGATGGCCTTTTTACACATTATCAATAATGCCTCTGCTGGAGGAGCTTTTAATAGGACAAACATTCATCATTCTAAGGTTACTCTTTCCCCAAAAGCATGAGAGCAGTCTGTTGGTAAAATGGAAAAACCATGTACATGAGGCTGCCTTGCTGCCTTTTCTGCCAGGTGGTACCCACTGATAGGAGAAACTGGCAGCAACTAGGAACAAGAAATACTAATAACTTTGCTGAGTATCCCTCCGTTTGAAAGAGCCAGAACAAGAGCAGTTCATCAGGGTTCTAGCTCAAGGTTTGCTAGCAAATAACTGTGTCATCTTAGGTAAATTACTTCCACTCCACAAGTCTAAACTTCCTCATCTTTAAAGTAGGACTAGACTATGGATTCTCGATTTTCTCTCATAAATGAAAACTCCTGTACTAACCTGATATTAGATTAAATAATATCAAGAGATCAAATAGTTTTAAAGAAGGCATTAGTTGTTCAAAGTTGCTGACAGAATGTCAACATCACATACCTTACATAACCAATCCATCATGCAAACTGGAAGTATTCTTTTGGCATTAACCTACCCACTGTGGTACAATAATGAGCTCCAAATCACTCATTTTAATTTCAAAAGCACTGTAGATGGACTTTCAGACCAAACCAAAGGAACAAATACATTTACTGTCTGACATGCTTTATCAATAAGGCTTTAATTCTAATCCCCGGTAGTCCACTGGGTGGTGACGATGGTGTGGAGAGGTTGCTCTGAGCATGATCATGTCATACTGTCATTATTCTATAAATCCATTGATCAACCCATTTTCATTCCATCAGCACTTAAAGACTTCCTAGTATATTCTAGACCCATGAGAAGTCTTGGCAGCCTTTGGAAGGTAGCAGAAGATAACATTTCCCTTTCCACTGAGGTCATTGGCAAGCTATGGAGAACAGAGCAAGCAGAGCAAACACAAAAGAGAAAGTATAAAGCTAAGGTATTCTACAGGGGTGCCCAAGAATTCAACATTTAAAAACCACCAAGTGGCAGGGTTATGCAGGAGCACAGCCTTAAATGATCTCTCTTTCTGTCTCTGTCTCTCCCTTAAGCACCTTCAGGGCAGTGTATTAGTCACCTATCTTGTCACTGTTTTGTCCTGACAAAATACCTGACACTTGTAACTTCAAAGAGGAGAGGTTTATTTGTCTTGGGTTTCAGAGGTTTTAGACCATGGAACTTTGACTCCAAGACTGAAGGACGCAGCAGAAGAAAGCTGCTCAACACAGGGAAGCCAGGAAGCAGCAGAGGGGAAAGGGACAGGAATCAGATAGAGCTCCCCAGACAACATTCCCATGCTACCCATGAACACCAAGAAGTGTACTTTCTTCATCTTCATGGCATCTCAGTTGACAATCATGATTAATGGTCACAGACAGAAAGGAACAAAATTATCTTCAATTTAATGTCCTACAAAGGGCCTACCAAAGTGCTTTATATGCACCAGACATTCAAAAAATAGATATTAGGTGTGTTAGACAGCTTTCCTTGCTGGAAAAAGATACCTTGAGATATGCAACTTAAAGGCAAAAAAGTTGAATTTGGCTCATGGTTTCAGAGGTCTCATTCCATGGTCAACTGTCTCCAAGACAGAAATAGTGTTGCAATGGGAAGCTGTTCACTACATGCAGCCAAGAAGCAGAGAGCAGGGGGAAGGACCAGAGAGAAAATGGGACTAGGGACAAGATATACTCTTCCAAGTCATGTCCCAGTGACTGTCCTCATTTAATTAGGTAAGACTACTGAGCCACAGATTCATCAATAAATGAATCTATTGATAAAGTTGGTGGTCTCATGATCATCTAATCACCTCTGAATATTGCTGCACTGGGGAACAAGCCCCTAACATATGAGTTTTGGGGGTACACTTCATATTTATACCACAACATTAGCAGATAGGTTAGTGTACAAAGGTAAGGGCTGACTGGAAAATAATTGGCATATGAATGTGTAACCTGAAGAATTTACTTTTGATATGGCAAAACTAGTGAAGGTTCTTAAGGAGGGAAGAGGTTAAATCTATCCATTGGGAAGATTTATCTTACATGTGATGACTGGAAGAGTAGAGATAGGAAAATTCACAAGAGTATTCTCATCACCCAGACTTAGAAATTCTGCCTCTGATACATAGCTCTTGATCTTCAATTATTAAAATTGAGTATGGGGACTGTGGGTGCAGCTCAGTGGTAGAGTGCTTGGCTAACATGTGCAGGGACCTAGGTTCAATACCTAATACCACTAAAAAATGCTTAGTGTGGGCCGAGACTTAGCTTATCTTCTTCTGGCTAGTTCTCCAAGGCTGATCTACTATTCTCCCTTTTGCTTGCTCCATGCCAAACTCTCAATAGCTAGCAGATCTAGTAGAATTCTTAAAACAAAATTTGTTCCTTTGTTATCCACTTCTTGAAAAGCTATTCTCTGCATTGAATTCTTTTCTCCCATATAACCAACTGGTTCCCCCAATTAATGCAGGCACCTATTAAACAATATCTCACAAATGAGCTGCCATGAACTCTTATCTCTCTGGCACTCTCTATCCCTTTAATCTGCTTTATTGTGGTTGTTTTTCATAGTCTTTCTTGCATTCTCAGGCAGGACAAAACTTCCACATAAGAGCTATCAAAGGCTCTGCCACGTACTGGCTACCATTTTCTTGGTGTCTCCCTCTGGTCGATGTCCATTTTCTTCCATCTAAGATGGTTGCTTTCCAGATCTATTGCACAGCTGTAATTTTAGATTTTTTTGTTCCTGATGCTACTCTTAAAAGCCTTATTCTATCTCCTAGATGTGAGTCCCTGTTTTTTAGATTTTTTTTTCTTTAAATTTTCTCTTTCATACAGTGCTTTTTTTTTCCATCAATTTCTCTGGGTAACAGGTATCACAATGGCAGAGACAGGGATAACAGCCTCAGCTCTTCAGTCAAACTCTCCAGACTGGAGTGGTTGCTCTCCATGGCTAGACCCCAGGTGTCATCTTGGGTGATCTGTACCCATCATCCTGGGGAGTCCCCTTGCAACTCTCTTACACTGGATCTTCTTTTTCTTGCTTTATTCTCTTTAGTGGAAATTATTCTCCAGTAGTTCTCATAGAAAGGAGTCTGGGGAAATATGCATTAAGAGATTAGAAAATGCTGTTATTCTACCAATGCATTTGATTGATATTACTAACATTATTGCCTAAGGTAACTTTCAAAAGAGTGTGAAATCATCATCCATTTTAATTTCCCCATTATATCCTAGCTCTCCTTTTAGAAAGCCAAAGCCATTGGAATTTCTTCTTTGATGTATAATATTTCTCCTCCATTTTCCTGTAATTTAGTAGAATTTTCAATTTGTCTTCAGGCTTTTTGGATTCTACAATGATTTTTCTTGGGGTGACTGTAGTTTTGTAAGTCGGTCTGGGCACTTCATGGCACCTTTCATTATGGAATTTCACTGCGTTTCCTCAGTACTGGAGACTTACTACAATTATTTTCCAGGTGTGCCCTGTTCTATCTTCTCAGTTCTAACCTTCCTGAATGTACATATTCTTTTTATATACCTTCTTTTATTCTCTCTGGGAATATTAATAATATATTTTTGATAATTTCCCCTCTCTGCATGATCTCTGATATTCTAATTTTGTTCCCTGCAACCACTTCTCTTTCCTTGTTTTGCTCTCTTCTGTGTTGAAGGCTTTTCTCCATTATCTTGGAGATACCCATCACAACTCCCCTACATCAGTTTCCTCTTTGATTTGACTCAGTTATCAGTAAATTGTGGTTCATTTGCACATAGTTAAGAGCAAGCAACTTCGAATTCTGGTTGGCATCTCTGCGGCTGTGGGTGAAGCTTTCTTAGTTTGAGTATTGCTTTTATTATTTGGTTAAGTTCTATATTAGTGAACCCCTGAAGTCAGAATTGTGGACTATTGTATTGGTGACTTCCAGCGGAAGCTGGCTCTGAGATCTCACCAATGTTCATGCTGACTTAGAAAATGTGGCAGAATTGATATTATGCCATTCTTGGGTCTAATCTTTTGCAGACTTCTTTTTTGAACTTCTCCCCTGGGGAGCAAGACTTAGAAACCAGTCTCTATGGTCAGAGGTCCCCAGGCAGCCATGTGGGAGGCCCACCTGAAGGACAGCTGATGACCTTAGCTAAGAGTCCCAGCTGAGATGCCAGTCAAGACTTCACATGACTCCATCCATCCCAGTCCTCTAGTCAATGCCAACAAGAGCTAAAGAATCTTTCAGCCTACCCACAGAGCTGAGATGCAAACTTTTATTTTAAGCCCTGAAGTTTTGCAATGGTTAGCTAGACAGCACTCCACTTAAAAAGTATCATTAAGTCTTTTTTTTTTTTTTTGCCCCCTTTGGGCTTGTCAAGTTTCCTAGACAGAGTTCTTCCAAAATCCTACCTGGAACTTAAAAACTGTCAGCCTGCATGGTTCGACCCAGCTGGAAATAAAATACTCAAGGGTCTCAGGCTTTAGTATGCATATAGTCATTTTACCACCCCTGTTTTGCAAATGGTGCCCATATTTTTTATTTTTTTAATTTTTTCCCCATATTTTAACTGTAAAAATTTCTGGTAAAAGTAAGTTTCATCAAAGAATAAATCTTCATTCTTTCACAAGGATGAAGGATGAGCAGGCTTTCAGAAGCATGGAATGAGGTAGGGGAAGAGATCTAGATTTCTATGTAATTCTTGAAACTATTTCACCCAATAAAACATATTTTAGCTATTCCCCTCTCCCATTCCTCCTAATTCTGGAAGTTCCTGGCATTGTCTGAGCCTAAGCTTTTTTCAGTGGCTTTGAAATATTCATTGCATCCCTTCCAGTTATACTACTGGCTCAGAATTTGGCTTTCTTTGTTGTCATAAGCCCACTATAACTGGCGCTTCTCTTTTTCAATTACCAGAATATCACCAATGTGTCTTCTCTCCTGTTTTCCCTGAACTTTTTAATTTAAGCCCTAAGAAAAAAAATAGAAAAATCTTTGTAGTAGTTTTAGCAGTGTTTTTGGAAGGTTAGAAATCCAAAGTTCAGAAATGACAAATTACATATATATGTTTTATTTGCCAACATAAAATTGGAATTTTCAATTATCATCATTATTATTTTTTACTCTTTTTAAAATCGTCTTTGTCTGGTATCCTGTACTATCCATTACTAGGAATTTGACATGGATACAAGCCACAGAGTTTGTTCAGCCCCAGTATTATAGGCTCTCCTGTGTGTGTGTTCGTGTGTGTGTGTGTGTGTGAATAGGTCGGTGCAATTTTGCCATATATGCATTTCATGTAACTATTACCACAAAACCATTCCATTACCACAAAGCTCCATACTTCAACACCTTTGTATCCATACCACCATACAAAATACCCAGTAATAACTAATTTGCTCACCATACCTAGAATTTTCTTCAAAGATGTTACACAAACAGAATCATACTAAATATAACTTTTTGTGACATTGATTGTTTTGTACTCACCATGATTCCCCTGAGATTTGATTATTTTTCTGAAGGACTTGAATACTCACTAATCTGTAGGTTCCATGCAGGATGAGCCATGTTTGTCCTGAATCCCAGGCACTATCATATCTCCTTCACCAAGCATACTGCTTGACACCTGGCAGGAACCAAAACGAAATGGTTGCTTAAGTAACAGAGAAAAACAAAACCTGGTTCCTGATCCTCTTTGTTGCTTAGGATAATTTTGGGTCCAGATAGCAGAGAGGGAAACATTTTAAAAAGTTTAAGTAGCTCGAGGATGCTTTAGCTCACGTATCCAGGAGTCTGGAGGAAACATCCTCGTATTCACAAGTACCAAGGCTCTTATTCTTCCCTCCCTCATGGTCCCGGAAAAGTGATCACAGTTTTAGACATTTTATGCAAGTGCTGCTGTGTAATAATTGGGGAGACATTTCTTCCTAAATAAAGAATAAGAAACCCTTTGCAGAAGTTCCCTAGCAGACCTTTCTTTGCATTTTATTGATCAGAATTAAATTTCCTGCTCTTCTCTGAACCAATCACTAGCACAGGGAACAGGATTCTGAGGCCAGTTTAAATGAATATAGATCCTGTGAGGCCAGGACAGCCTGTCATCTCCCTTAGAGAATGGGAAGGATACTTATCTAAGCAAATAGCACCCCTAGTACTAAAGACAAAGAAAAGAATGGCCATCAGTGGAATATCAATTATGAAATGGAAGTAACATTGCAGCATAATAGCAAAGAGAATCTTCACCTCTTACTACCATGATTGTGATTTAAATGTTTAACAGAGCATTTAACTCCTAACAAATGCAGAATGTGGATTTTTCTGAAAAATTAAATCATTTGTTCTATAAACTGCTTATATTTATGGTGTAGCAAAAGGTGGAAACTTCCCATCCTATTGAAGGTATACTTTCCTTCTACTTTTCCTGGCCATTCAGTCCAGGTTCTCATGGATTGCTTCTAATTCTTCTATCAAAATGTTGTTTCTACAGCCATAAGGACTAACAAGATGTTCGTGAAATGAAAGGCGAGCAAATGGATGAAATACTGCTAATGGAAATTCAACAGAGACATACAAAGCAGCTTCAGCAACTTTGGAGGCTTCTGAGACTGCAGTTGGTTTTGCATTTCTGCTTCTTAGGTCTGATTTTCCCCATTAAAAAAAGAACAATCACTGAGAGAGTCAGCTCTGTCCATAATATTCTTCCTCGACCCTTCATTTCAGTCCAGTTGTATTAATTTGGTGCTTAAATTTATTACTCTGGAGCCTAATGTATATTACTCTTGTCAGTATTAAATTTAATTTACTGCAACAGGGAAAAGGGGTTGCTGAAACCAGATTTCAATTCCCAAACTATTAAAATGTGTTTTCCTTAATAAACAAGATCTTTATTGTATACCAGTACAGTGCGTGTGCCTATGGAGATACAGTTCTGCCGAATGTGTGCCTTTGGATAGGCTTTTTAATTTTAAAATGATGTTTAGTCTCTTTATTGTGTATATATGAATGTTCCAGGGAGGTTGAGCTATGGAAGCTTTTTACTGTATAATTTTTTTCAGATGATAAAATAGGAAATCTAACCCCAGCCAGACTACCGAATTTTGCTGTATTCCTGCTGGGATACTCTCACCAGTGGATTATAGCCAAAGACACAATGTTGACATTTTTTTTGTAAGGGCAGACACAAGAGACAGCAGGGATTTCTTTGTTATCAAAATGAAAATAGATTTTTTTGAAATTTAAAAAATTTTAAAGAACATTTGTTGTTATAGTGATGCATGCTTGCAGAGAATTCAATTGGTGTGAGATGTTATGCATTGCGATTACTTTATCATATATCCTTCAAAAGACCCTCACTTTTCCTCCTCTCATTATAGATATGAGTGCATGTGTGTGTGTGTATTTATATTTGTTGTATACCTATTCCCTAACCTCCATTTCTATACACAGCATATAATAAGCATTCAACAAATGTTTGGTGAATTATATAAGCAGCTAATTTATATATGTTATTCTTTCTTATTTGTTACTATATTGAACAGAGATGCATGATGCGCTATGTAAAACAAACTAAAAGCCTCTTTCAATTGGTGGAAAATGAGATGCACTAGTTCGTTTAAGAGGATGCTGATGTGTAGAATAGATTTTAGGGTTGAATTATTGGCGGCTCCAAAATGTTTTGAAGGTCCTAGGCTTCTCCTGCCTCTCACACCCCCATGTCAATAATTAGACCCCTTGTTTCTTTATTCATAACTGACATTTTTGGTTCACTCCAGAACAAGGAAGAATTTTCGCAGAAGTCCTCATCATGGCTCAGTTTCTAGTAAGAGGGCAGCCTGTGTACTAGGTATAATACTAACACAATCCACAGTCCACTACAGTAATATGTTCAGGTCCTGCATATTTTGATATTTTCTTTGGATTTACTCATTGACCTGAAAGACTATTAAAGAGATACATTTTTTTCATTGGGGTTGGGGATGCTGCTCAGTGGTAGAGCACTTACCTAGCATACATGAAGCCCTGGGTTCTATCCCCCATGCTGCAAATAAAATATTTTCATGTTCTTGCTTTTTTGTTGTTTTAATATATCTTTGTTTTAAATGTTTGTTTTGTGTTTCACAGTCCTTTTGTGCTATATCTTGCCTTTTCCTTTTTTGCGTAACTCAAAGTCCTTGAATTAAAATTGTAGGTTTTTCAGAGCCAACCTTTTAATATCATACACCTGAAAAATAACATATCTAAATTCTATTAACTAATTTAGCAGTTTCCATTCCTATTGATACTATGCCCTAAAAAAAATAAGGACATAATTACACCCAATGTCCCCTATTTGTTACGTATTTCTTTGCCTGATTTTGATCAATTATAATAATATTTGATGTTAAATTTTATTATAACCTGCACTATATTCTATAAATTATTTTACAGGATTTATTTTTCTATAATGAATAATGAGCATGCTTGTCCAGCAATACCTTCAAGAGTACAATCCAAATTTTGGAATGAGACAGGAGGTTTTGCTCCTCTTAGCCTGCTCATAGAAAGTGTACTTTATGGTCAAAAGAGCGCTCTCTCTCTCTCTCTCTCTCTCTCTCTCTCTCTCTCTCTCTCTCTCTCTCTCTCTCTCTCTCAAAAGTCATATCCTCCCCCCTCCAAATACTACCTCTGACACACTGTGACTTAAACTGGGAATGAAATATGTTTTCCTTCTCTTTTTCTGAGGAATTCTGAAGGATTAAAAGAATGGATGTAGGGTCCTGAAAGAGCAATTATACTCTGATTTTTCCCTAAACTGGCATCGCTACCAGAGGAAGTTTTAGCTATGAAACCCACTTGTTCAGCTAATGCCTCACTTTGTTGAGCAAAACCAAAGCTTGAGGGCTGTCAAGAACAGTAAGCTTCAGTTCCTGTCAAAAGCCCATGGCTATTGAAATCAGCTGGAAAAGAGAGAAAGGAAACTGTTAGGTTTGGTACAGAAATCAAAACTCAAAAATGAATTTAAATATCTACTATTTTGTATTTATCAAATTCCTATTACTGGAAACTTTAGGAATTAATGTGCTAGCTTTCAGTGTCTGTGTTAATGACCCCTGCCATATAGCTATGAATCTGTTTATATATTTTTCTATCATGTAAATTCTTCACTGAATCCCTTATACGTTGTATATTCTTTTAGGTGCAAATTCAGTAATATTTTGACCTTTTTCTTTTTGCACTTTTCCCACACATAAATATTCCCTTTCCTTGGTAGGTATTTATCAGTCAGATTGTATCTTGGTGGCAGGGACAGATGACTCTGCTGTCATGTTCTACATGGCCCGAAAGAGTGGCAGTGAGTATAACATGTTCCAGGAAAAGTACTAAGACAAATATGAAGGGGGCCATATCAACTAGCACCATGAGCCTTCTCTGTTAATGGACATCACTGTACTCCCTGAAAAGGATTTTGGCTGATTTCAGTGCTACACGAAGATTCTCATCTTCCCAAATCTTTACCCAGAACAAAAAAGATATTAAATTATCCAAATAGAGTAAAAGCAAATTTCTTTCAATTTAACTTATAGTCATTTGCTATCACACTTGCAAAAATGTAATTTGTTGCAATGTGGTTGATATATTAGGGAATAATTTAAGCATAATGCAAATGTCATATTTGCTTCTGCATGATTTTATCGGCGAGAAACAGCAGGTGAAGTGAGAAGCCACTCCCTTTTGAACTGAATAGAGTAGAAATACATGAAATTTATAGATACAGACTTCAAGTATCTGCAGCTGCTTTACTTCATAGTGTGTTATGTTCACACCCATTACATCTGGCCTTCAAACTTTCTGTGTGATTTCAGACAGCCCTCCTTCCAGCACTTCACAATCACTCATGAGTTACAGCACTTGAAATGTCCAACTCTATAGCAAACCTCAAGTATTTTTGTGGAAAGTGCTGTCATTATTATAGTAGTTATCTATTTCTTACCCACCTAAAAGATGTAAAACTGTGCTACCATTTTTATTAGCTTCCTGTTTCTTTGTGTAATGTGTCACTCATGAAGTTTGGGAGTGTTGCACTTCAACTCCTTTTTCCCCTTTAGTCTTGCATTTTTCGCTATGTGAGTTTGGATGGCACAGTCATTTGAGAAATGCTTAAGTCTTCTTAGATGAGAACTAACTGTGCATGATCTCACCCTGGCTGTCGTTGGCAAGATTGATTAAGGTGATGTCCGTCAGCTTTCTCCACTGTCTTCTACTCAGAAGAAGAGGATGAAAGTGAAGAAAACATAAGTTCCATTCCCTAGAGGAAAAAATATAAAGGATTTTAGGCATATATTACAAATCATCACAGTAATTAATAAATATTTTGGAAGAGATACTTTGAGGCTATGCAAATATCTGTTTCTCCTTAAAGCTTTGCACACTAATTCTTACAGGCATCAGTGAATCTAGCCTGCAGCAACTATTACTGCTACGTTCTAATGTTGATTTCCATTTTCTCTCATTTTTTGAATATTTATTAATTGGAATGTTTCATAAAGAAAATCTGTCCCCCTTCCCCAGTTGCTCATTCATTTAATCACTTATTTATATCAGTATGAATTTATGGCCATTTATGATACAATGTGAAGGGCACATTATTTCTGTGATTTTCTTTCTCCGTGTCCAAAATCGAGAGAAAACATCCGAGAAGCCCAAACTGAGGAACAACCTATCCAAAAATGCCAAGATCATGGCAGACAAGATGAAACCAAGAGGCATCACAGATTGGAGAAGATTAAAGAGACATGACCACCTCATGCAAGGTAGTATCTTCACTTGAATCTGGGGACAGAAAAGAACATAAGCAGGACAACTAACAAATATGGTTTCTACTTTACCTAATAGCATTGTGCCAGTGTTATTCTCTTAGATGTGATAAATGCATCGTATTTATGGAAGATGGTAACATGGAGGGAAGCTGAGTGAGCAGCACATGAGAGTTCTCTGCATTATCTCTTCCATCTTTTTGGAAATGTGAAATGATTTCAAAGCAAAAATTCTGAAGGAAATAAAGGGGTATGAAATGAACATGCGAATCTTCCTTCACTGTTTTTGTTTTTGTGAGATGCAAATAAGTTAACATATAAAGTACTTAGAAATATTTCTGGTGCATAAGTGCTACATAGTCATTTATTATTATTATTATTATTATTATTATTACTATAACTATTATTACAATGAATACCAAATATGTATAAGAGGCTTTACGTACATAATTTTCTTTGACCTTTGAAGCAAACCTTGAGGTTTTTTTTTTAATTTTATTAATTCTAGAACTAGAAGCTTGGAGAACTGGAGCCTTTAATGTTCTGAAGATTGACGATTCATAAGAAGAGGACCTGGATTTTCAAGCTGATCTTCTTTAAATCTGAACAATGCCTTTTTTACCCCTAGAAAAGTCCTCCTTCCTGGAGAATATGTGGAGTAGTTATTTATTATGAATCAATTTGCACAACTTTTTTTACATTGCTTTAAATGATTTTGGGAATTAGATGAGGAAAATTATTCAGCAGTGAGTAAACTTCATGCAATATTATGTTTTATATTTAGGGGATAATAGTGGATTGGGTGAAATCTGATTTTATTCCCATGGCATTCCTACATTTTGTGACCCTGCCCTCCGTTATCTTTGTATTCAATGATAAAATAAACACAGAAGCATTTTCAATGCCATCCTCCATCAAACAAGTACTTGAGAGTAATTTCTTTACAAAAGAACAGCTGAGTGACCTAGAGTAATGTCACAGCTCTAAAGTCAGTGAATGCATTGATCATCACTATGCTTTTCTGCCATGACGTTGTGAAGTATTCAGGACGAGCCAGGGGGTTTCTATTGCAGCAATTCCTGCATTCTTGTGTCCATGCTTAACGTTTCTGAAATCATACCTTACGGTCAATGGGCGTATTTTCAATACTTCCTTTTCTCCCTAAAATTACCTGATATGTTGAAAATAATGGCAAGAATGATTATCAATGACACCACCAGATTTGAGAAAACAACTTTATGCCATCATCATTTTCCTAAGCCTCATCAGCATCCCTTTGTTTCTAATAAAATTATATATACGTGATAAATTCACCATCCTATCTGCCTCTCATTTTGAACTTCTCTCATTGGAACTCTCTGTGGTAATTTTCTTTATTTCCTCCATCCAGCCAACAGTCAGATTAGAAAAGCCAACTTTATCTGCAACTAAAATAGTTAGCAGACCTTGATATTACAATTTCAGAGACATGAAAATGACCTTCCCTCCCAAGACCTAACTCCCCTACCTAGGGGCTGCTGCTTAGCACTCCTTATTAAGAGATCTGAATGAATGTGGTTGTATTATTGGCTTTCTCCTCAGACACAATACCCAATGCCCACATTTAAAGGTGGAAAGGTTTAATTGCTTGCACTTTCAGTCCGTGATCCACTGGCTCTAAGGCAGAGGCATCATGGTGAAAGGTGTGGCAGACCAAAGCAGCTTAGTTGGTGGCAATAGGGAAGCAGAGCAGGAGAACAGAGTCAGAGAGCAGAAAGGGCAAGGACCAGATGCACAGCCCAAGGCCATGCCTCCATGACCCACCCAGACTCACCTAACAGTTTGCTCTACCAATCCTTGGATGGACCCCAAAGCTAATCAAGTTGAAACTCCACCCTAGCCCCCCACAGCAGTGAAGGTCAAGAACACAGGTCTTAGAGTAAAGGACAGTGCTTTAATCCCCTCTGCTTTTCTGAGCAGCCTTTTGACATTGAGCAAATTACTTAGCTCCATGGAATCTCACTATCCTTATCTATAAAATGAAGGTCTTCATAGTAGCATATCTCCTAGTCCTTAGGACTTTATTCAAAAGTAAGTATAAAATGCCTAGTGAGTGCCTGGTGCACTGTGAGTGCCTTATAGCTGAATGCCATTGAAATGAGCATGCATATACATACACAAACATTCTTAAAAACACATTTTAAAAAACTTGAAGGTTAGCTTTGGAAACAAGTTTTGTAATGAGGCTCAAAATTATTTAAATTCTACAATGAAGTGGAACAAACCAAAAAATTCATAGTATAAATGCTGATCCTTGGTGATTTGAAATGTAAGTGAATTGACTTATGTCCGTCATGTTGAATTATATGGATTATGTGGAAAATATTGAAGAACAGTTTAAATAAATACAAATGTCCAGAAAACAATTTCTAGAGGATTTAGAAAATGATTTTCATTGAACTAAAATTCTTTCTCTTGGATTATAATCCAAACACAAAGATGATTACTGACTAGGAGGAAACTGTATTGCCTAAAATAATAATGATATTAATTGTTGTTATTATATTTAATAGTAATAGTGACATGACTACATTTATGAGGAACTTACTATGTGCCAGGCACTATTCTAAATGATTTTTATATAATAATTCATTTAATCATTTACTCTGACAGATATTACTGCCCTCATTTTAAAAATAAGGAAAAGGAGAAATGAAGAAGCTGGAAAGTACAGTAGAGAGAACATCTAGCAATATATTTCTGGATCCACACTGAAGCTATTCACATCCAAGGAGAAAGTTTTTGCTAGGGCTTAGGTATGTGTGAGAAATGTCTCTTAATAATTCTGTTCATGATATGACATAGTACAGTTCAATGGCATTGAAACAGTAGAACTAGATGATCAGTTCTCAGAAATATTTTTCTTAGAATGAAAAATTGTGAAAGGGAAGCAAACTGCAAAATTTTCATTCTTGGGACCAGAAGAGAAAGACACCAAGGATAGTTTAACATCAGTAAGGAGAGAATTAAATCATATGAGGAGATTGTTAATGAGTGGAGATCTACTGACACTTCAGTCACAATAGTCATAAATGAATGTGAGTATATTGTCTCACTTTTCCTAGCTGCTGATAGAAAGACACACACAAAAATATGGATGAAAGGTGCCAGGTCAAACTTCCTAGTCAATCTTACCAGTTGCAGAATTTCTAGGAATTCTAGAAATAATCAGCTGCTTTTCTTACCCACTTAAATCTTCTAAAAAGGGCCAATTCACCAGAGGGGTTGTAATTGGGAACCAACTACACACCGAAGCATATTAATCCATAAAAAGGATCTGCAGAACAGATACAAACAAGTGTGAATGTGACTACCACTTATCTGCTATCAGTCTTGAGCTTTTTATTTCTTCTGCTTTTCAGTTCATCTTTTGTGAATTAGGATAATAATACTTATCTTTCAATTTTATTGTTATGGTTAAATAAAGGTATGCTTGTAAAGCACTGAATACCTGACACATAGTAGGAAATGAATAAATGTTGTTGTTATTGTTGTTGTAATTGTATTGATTACCATTGCAAAGGAATAGCACCTACTTGCCTGAAGTTTAAGCACTGGTCAACTAGCTGGTCACTGTTCTATTTCATAAAATTGTGTCCCGGTGCTGCTAAATTTTATCCCCGACATCTCTAAAGAGACCACATCTTAACTGTTTTATTTATGCTGACCAAACAAGAGCCATAAACATCCAGTGAAACTGTGGCAGAATTTGTTATGAACATCCATGGAGGTTTCTGATAGTATTTGAAACTCCTAGTGTGATGGTGGTACAAATATAGAAGGGGAACAAAACTATAATGGATCCTCTGGGGTTGAATTGGAAATGGTTGTATTGTGTTTACCCATGATTTGAAAGGTGTAGCAATAAGTACAGAAACATGAATGTGCATTTGTTTCTTTATGTATTCCTTAATTCTATCCACTAATAAGTGGTGAGAACAAAGGCAAGCCAATAACAATGAATATAACCAGAAGAAAGACTGAATTTTTTTCTCTAAATGAAAATAGAATACCTTGATGAAGTAGATGATTTCAAGACTGAAGCAGAAGACATGATAAAACCAAAATACCGGTTTGCACCAGAAATCACAGAAGTGTTAAAAAAAAAAAATGGGAAGCTGTGCTCCTGTACTCCTACCTAAGGGTTGAGGCAGGAAGATCACTTGAGTCCAGGAGTTAGAGGCCAGACTTGGCAACAGTGAGACCCCATGAAAACAGAAGCAAGTCATGATAACATGAAAATGAGGTCGAAGGGACTCCTACTGGTTTAGTAGAAGATGATCTAAGTTTGAATGACAGTAATAGATTGTGACCAATGTAATAAAATATGAGATTACAATCTATAATTACATGAATAAATTCAAAGTTTGATAAAGAACAAGATATTTACATAATTTCAAAATATGTCTTTTATAAGTTGCTTATCAATTACAAATTGGAAAAGAGTAAACTTCCATTGGTGTGGCCTTCCACTTTACCCAAATGATCAAATTGAATATTAATAGTAATGATATGAATCAGAACTGTGCACCACTTGAAAAGAAGCAATGAGCATCTTGTGAAACAAGCATATCTGTAATGCTTCCAAAAATGCATGAGTCAAATCTACTCAGGTAATATTGAACAAAGTCAAATTAAAGATACTCTACAAAATAGCTGAACTGTAACTTTCAAATGTGTACAGGTTATAACAATCAAGAAAGAACGGTAGAGAGAAGCTGAGCCAGTCCCAGCACCTGGAAGGAAGCTCCCCTGCCACCATCCCAAGCTCCTATGGCAGAGAAGCTGAGCCAGTCCCAGCACCCAGAAGGAAACTCCCCCACTGCTATCCCAAGCTCCAAGGGCAGAGAAGCTCAGCCAGTCCCAGCACCTGGAAGGAAGCTCCTCCACTGCCATCCCAAGCTCCTAGGGCAGAGAAGGTGAGTCGCATGGGCACCAGAAGCACCCCCCCCCATGGAAAGGAGAAGACACATAAACAAGTCTCAAAAACAGACTTCTGAATCACCTACAGCAACTCCAAAGGGAAACAAGATGGAACAATCTGATACTCAACCACCTGGACTCTCTGAACTGGCAACAATAGAGGATCTGGGAAAAATGAAATCAGAAATAATTATTCAGATAACAGCAAAGATTTTGCTCATGGTGCAAGACATGATTAATAAATCTAGAGAGGACACAGATTTAAAAAAGTAGAGGATCTGAGGAACATGATGGAATCCCAACATAGGAAACAAATGGAATCCATAAAACAGATGCAAATAGATCTCCAGGAGATTAAAAACTCCATTGAAAGTCTACACAGCAGAATGAACCAATGTGAGGATAGAATTTCTCACATAGAAGAAAAGATTGCAATTAGTGACCAAGAAAAGAAAAATTACTTTAAAATTGTAAAGGAACATGAGAAATCAATCCAGCATCTGCTAGACTATGCAAAGAAGAATAACATAAGACTGATTGGAGTCAATGAAGAAAGAGGAGAGAGTGAAGATGACATAAAAAAACTCTTCACAGAAGTGATGGCAGAAAACTTCCCAAGCAGGGGGAAAGAACTTGACATACAGATAAGTGAGGCATATAGGATTCCAAATAGCCTTGATCAAAAAAAATCTACACATAGGCATATAATAGTTAGGATTCCAGAAATCCAACAGAAGAACAAAATTCTACAAGCAGTGAGAGAAAAGAAACAAATCACAGACAAAGGAAAGCCTATCAGAATCACAGCAGACTTCTCAATGCAAACCCTCAAGGCAAGAAGAGCTTGGAGTGATATATTTCAAGCCCTAAAGGAAAACAGCCTCCAACCCAGATTGATGTACCCTTTCAAAATTGATGGAGAAATAAGATAATTACATGATAAAGAGCACCTCAGGAACTTCATGAATACCAAACCGGTACTCCAAAAAATTTTAGACAATACCCTAGGAAAAGACAATGAGGATCACAACCCCAGGAAACCCAGCAGAATGAATCCATTGGGTGTGACAAATTAAATGCAAAGGGCAAGAATCCAACAAAAAGAAAAAGTCATGACAAGGCTTTTAAAACTTTTAACTTCATCTCCCTAATGAGGGTATAATTCAATCTTGTTATTGTACTGATTAGTATTTTTCTGATTCTAGAGTTGCACACCTTTCCTTGTGCTATACTGGCTATTTATCATCTTCTTCTGTCTACTTTTTAATTGGGTTGTCTATTAATGAGCTCTAAGAATTCTTTATATATTCTGCTCATAGGTTATATGCATTGTAAATCTGGTCTGTTTAAGGACTACTTTTCATTTTAATGATGTCATTTAAAGTTCTAAATTTTGATGAAATCTCATTTATCAATTTTTTTCTTTTATATGTCATGTTTTTTGTATACTAGGTAGTTCTTACCTACCCTGAATTCATAAACATTTAACCCTTATAATTTCTTCTTAAAGTTTTATACTTTTAGGCTTTCATATTTAGGTTCATAGATCCCTTCAAGTTATTTTCATGTATGGAAATAAAGAGTTGAGGTTAATTTTTTATATACGATACCAGGTGTTCTAGTGTCATTTGCTGAAAACACTGTCTCTTCCTCGGCTCTTGAATTGAGTTTATAGTCTATAAAATGCTAATGTTAAATAATCTTTCAAAACTCAGTAGACCATATATGTGTGGTTCTATTTCTAGATTCTCTGTTTTATTCCAATGATCTCTATGTCTTTCCTTACACCAACACTGCCTTGATTACTGTAGCTTTAGAAGAAGTCTTAAAATTAGGTACTAAACATCATCCAACACTGTTTTTGTTTTTGTTTTTTTTAACTTTTCTAGGTCCTTTGTACTCCTACATAACTTTTAAATTTCAATGTCTAATTCTTCATTTATAGCAAGTATACACAGACCTGAATTCTTACATATACCTTGTGTTTTCTAATCCTGCTAAATTCAAGTACAAGTTCTAGGGGCTTCTAGAGATTTCTTAGTATTTTCTCTGTAGATGACCATTTCATCTACATATAAAGAGTTTGCTTCTGCCTTGCCAATCCTATCATAATTGTGTCATTTTGTAGCCAGACTATTTTGGTGTGGCCTAGGTTTCAAAGTTTAATGGACAGATAACGAGTAAGCATATCTGCCCTTGTTCTCCACCTTAAAGAGAAAGCATTGTATCTTCTCCATTCATATAAGGCTTTCTCGCTGGAACTATGGAGTACATGTCTTTAATCTGTTGAGAAGTTTCTGTTCTACTTGTAGTTTCCTGATAGCTTTTACCATGAACAGCTGTAGAATTTAGTCCAATACTTTTTCTCCAACTGGTGACAGGATCATATGGCTTTTTCCTTTCCTCTGTTAAAATGATGACTTTTGGGGGTGGATCTTCCAATGCTGAACCAACACTGCCATCCCTATAACAAAACCACTTTCTACATTCTGCCAGATCTGACTTCTAATAGTTTGTTTTGTTAAACAAATTTCTATCTATGTTCATACTTTTTTCTTCTATTATCTTTATCCAGTTTTAGGATTAGCACCATGTTGAGTTCCTAAAATGAGGGGAGAAGTGTTCCTTCCTTTCTCTGCTTTAATTGTTTGATATAATTTATCAGTTAAAATGTATATGAGCCTGCTGTTTTCATATAGGTAAGTTTTCAAGCTAGGAATATACTTTCTTTAATAGATGCCATTCAAATTTTATATTTCCTCCAGAGTTAGTTTCATTAATTTGTCTTCCAAGGTACTTCTTAGAAGTTGTCAAATTTATTTCAAAACAGATTTTTGAAATATGCTTTCTATATCCTTTTAAATTCTGTAAAATCTGTAGTAATGTCTCCTAGATCTTGATATTGTAATTTAAAAATGTATAATTGATATTGTGTAACAGGAAGAAAAGGTCTAAAGGAGCAGGGGAAGTGGGAGGGGTAGAGGAAAGGAAAGAAAGGAAAAGAAAAAATATGAAAAAGGAAAAAAATGGAATCAAAGTCTTTGCAAATAGGGAAGGGTGCAGAGGGTGAAGGGAGGGCAAGGGAAGGGGAAAAAAATAAGAACCAAGATACATCATGTAATGGTCCAAGATCCCAATGATGAATGTAACTGTATTTTATACCAAAAATGTACCAATAAACTTAATGGGAAAAAAAATGAACTTTCTAGTCCAACAAAAAAAAAAATAAAGAATGGTAAATGGTTTGAAACCAAAAAGACATGACTATTAAAGGCAATGACTGATTCTGAACAGGATCTTTTGGTCATTATGCAGATATCTGTCAAAGGTGAATGAAGTTGCAGCACTGGAAATGTAACAATTTTAATTTCCTTATTCTGGCAGTTGGGTTCAGTTTATGGAAGAGAATGATCAGATTTGTACAAAATTCATCCCAAAGTATTCAAGGGTAATAGAACAGCAGATTGGCAGTCAATTCAATTTTCATTCAGAGAAAATAAAGTTATTTGCACTATATGCCTAGATTTTCTGTATAATTAGAATTATATCTCAAAAATTTTATAAACATGAAATTACACATATTTAAAAAATCAGTTTTACTTTTTAAATAAAATAAAAGTGCTATTTGTGTTGTTTTATTTAATGTGTCAACTTCAGTAGGTCACACTGCCCACATATTTCATCAAATATTTTTGTAGATGTTTCTGTAAAAGTATGTTTTAGAAGAAATTAATACTGAAATCTATAAACTTTGACTAAAGTAAATAAACATACATGTGTGAGTGGGCTTTGTCTAATCAGACTCAATTATTCTCTTTTCATATATATGTACAGTAAAATATTCTTCTATATCCTCTTAATTTCGTTTCTCTGGAAAACCAAAGCCAATACCCCTGACTAATACTCTACAGTTTTCTAAGTTAACATTATTGTGTGAGAATTCATGCTCCATACTGAATAAACTTTAAACTGTTCAGGAGAAGATAGAAAACTGAAATTTTAACATTAACTGTCTCATATATTAAATATTGACCCAAGTTTTTCTAAACTATTATGAGATTCAAGCTAAGCCCACCTCTGTGGCAGGTATAGCCCTTAAGAAGCCAGTTGGTGAGCTCTGCTCAGTGGCTATTATGCAAAAACAACTTTGCTAGCCTTGGGTGCTACCATCACTGGATGGCTAAAAGTAAAACCAGCCGTGGTCCAGACACACAATTGCTTTAGCCTGAGCAGCTCTGCGTGTGTGTTTTCTGTATTAGTCTTTTACAAGACATCTCCTTTAACTGAAGGGTTTCAATATTGACTTTTTGAGAGATTGGAAAATTACTGCACTAGAGAACCAGCAGCAAACCCTTTTAAGATGGCAAAGCATCATTGCAGAGATGTTCTGAACTATTCTCTTGCTCAGCATCCATCTCACTAGTACAGCTTTTCAT